>NC_138079.1:54512500-59312500 GCF_964212035.1 Myotis nattereri
TAGAATTCTTCATGACCCCAAAGGAGGCCCTGGGGCCAGGTGGCTGGGGACTGGGTCAGATTGAATTTTCTTTGGAGACACTAAGAACTCTGGTCGGTCCTATGCTCTCAGGTAGGGGAGTGATTCCCAACACGCACCGAGACTTGTTGGTAGACATTGAGGAAGGGAGTGTCCACCTAGTGGCTTTAAGGGAGGGGATGGGGTTGTGTGGAGAAAGAGAACACATGGAAAGAGACAGCAGAGCTGAGGGTGTGATGGGGGAAGGCCAGCAGAGGAGCTCCTAGAAGCAGATGTTAAGAAGGGTTTTGGGGAACAGAAATCTCTGGGCTTTCTGTGGGTGAGGATGGGAAGCCCCCTCTGCCTCCCGCGGACACCCTCAGTGAGGCTCACTTGTTCCCGACTGCTGTGGCGTGGGTGGCTTCTCCTCCCCCTGCTTCCTCATTGGAAATGTTTTCGGAGTAACTCTGAGTCATTGTTACAAAAGATGATACCTGTACTGAAAAGTTGTGCTTCCTCTTACTCCTGACCCCTCAAGTTCCTCTCTCCACATGCAACCATGGTTCCCTGGTTCTTACTTACGGAGATGGTTTGTGTATTTTTTTCCTAAACAGTAGAATATCTGCCCACTGTCCTGCCCTCGCCTGCTCAGGTAGCGGCTCCATCTCCTTGTGGCCCTGCTGCTGTTTTTCCGGCTGAGCGGTGCACCTCACCTTTAATCCCACCCGAGCTCTGTGCTGTGTGCCCTGTTCCACGAGAGCGGCGCTCCTCACCCACGCAAGGGCAGAAACGTTCAAGCGTGGGTGTTGGCTTCTTCGTCCAGGACTGGGTCGATGTTCAGGGATTATGAAACCAAGCTCATCATTTCCTCGTGACCTGAAAAGCAAATGCAAATTCCTCTGGGAGGAATGCATGAGTGGCTGATGTCTAGATTTCTGCTGAGTTTCCTAATAGTTGAGTACCATTAAGAAACTCGGCAGTAGGGCGATGCCACCTGATAGCAACTTGATGGAGTACAGGACCTCATTCTGACACACAGCAACACACCTGGCTGTTGTTACTCACCTTTGATAACGCCCTCCCTTGTACAAGAATAAATCGGTTAGGAAGGAAGGCTTATGTAAAAGAAAGGAGAAAGAGAATGACATAGTTCCTATCTTTGTTTCTTCCTTCCCCAGTGGAGCTCTGTAGTAACAGCAGGAACCCTAAGACTTAATTTCATTCATTCTCAGCTGAGGCGAAGGTGGAGGGGCAGGGGGGTAAGGGTGGGAGGGGCCTCAGGAGGTACCACTGGGCTCCTAGCTGGGGTACGGGCAGGACAGCTGTTCTGCTGGTATTTGCATCAGGCTGTCAGGACCAGCAGTGTTCTGATTGGCTGGCGCTGTGCCATCCGAGGTGTCGAATGTTTTAAATATGTTTGGGTGTGTTCTGCAAATCATATTCAATATTACACAGTAATTTTATATATGGAAAATAAAAAGGAGTTTCTTTGGTAATTCAAACTACAGGAAGCGAAGCTCGGCAAAATGGAGAAACGCGAAAGGCAGAACAGGAGAGAAGAAACCACTGGGACCAAACCAGGGTTCTGGAGGTGGTGGTAAGAATTTTGCTCTTATCAGAGGGCACGTGGATGAAATAAGGTTGAGAGACACTCAACTACATAACATAGAGGTGGTTCCGGTTAGGTACCACTGGGGGTAACACATGAAGAAAACCCCATCGTAGCCCCTTCTGTGTATGTTGGTTGGAGACATGCGTTGCCAGACATTTTGAAATCCCTCAGCTCTGTGGTCGTCAGGGGTGCCCATGGCCGGCCTGTGCCTCTGGGGGCCTGTGTCTGGTGCACCTTGTTTGTCGTTATCATTCTGTGCCTCAGGCTTCCACGCTGGAAGCAGAGGTCCACGGAGGACACGGTGTCGTAGCTCAAAGCACGGCCTCGGTCAGGCAGGCCTGGTTCTAGTCTCCGGTCACTCGTGGCTGGCTGTGTGACATCAGCCAGTGACTTCATCTCTCCAGCACCCAGTTTCCTCTTCGGTGGGTGGTATTTGGTATTGGAGCCTCCCGCCGAGGAGAGGTGGGGATGACATGAGCTAGCGCGGAGGCATTTCCCATGGTGCCTGGCCCCAAGTGGGCGCCCCAGGTGGTGGCCGGTGCTGCCCATTCACCATGGTGGGATCGCGGTTCGGGGAGTCTCACCTCATGTCATGGGTCCAGGAACCCCTATGTTTAGGAACCTGAGAAGGGTGATGATCAGGAATAATGGCCATAAGAGAACTGTAAGGTTTCTGAATCTTTGAAGTTTTTCCAATCCTCAGTGTATCTCCAGTTCTAATTAGAAAGAAAATCTTCTTTCTTGTTTTCAAGAGTATCAAATGTAGCTGGGGCTGCAGGGACCCAGGGGCTGTCTTCCTGGAGGGCTTTGAGTTTGTTTGCCTGCAACTGTTGGAGTTTTGCTTTCCTTTCAGGGGAGGCTCAGTGAGGATGAAGTCGATCAGAATGAAGTGGAGGCAAGAGAGGGAGGGAGAGAGGCCTGCTGACACCATACGGGGTGTCACCTGCCTCTGGCTGAGCGGGAAGCAGCCTGCACTTCTCCGATGCAGGGGCGCTGCATTCTCCTGTTTGCTCAAGAGGTGAGCTTCTTTTGCCTCCATACAGCATGACACTGAGGGGACACCGGCTTCCTTCTCACCAGCTGAGTAGAAAAGCAGCAGGGTCCTTCTCCGTGTGGCTGGGTTTATACATTTTCTGCTGCTTTTTAAGAGTTCATCTCTTCTTGCTCACTCGTGGTTTTCCCAACTCATCTGACCTGAGCTCCTGAAGCTAGTCTGAAAGTAAGTCCACATTTTGTAAAATAAGGAGGAAACAAATGTTAGTGAGAAGAATATAAATGTTGACAATGAGAATGGATTTGGGGCCAAGTTCTGTGGGTGTGGGTTTGGGATTTAGTAAGTGTTCAATCGGTGTGAGGATCCATGTCTGTGTCGTTGGTGAGAGAAAATGACTTCCTTACTTGAACCTGGGAGGCAAACATAAACTCTTTAGTTTCACTGGTTTGACAAGCGTTTCTGTGCTAACCTGTGGGTGCGATGAGATGTGGTTCTTTCATGTTCCCGTGTGGACACACTGCTCTCCCTTCTTCAGCGTGTCCAGACGGTCCCCACTGTGTGTGCGATGAGATGTGGTTCTTTCATGTTCCCGTGTGGACACACTGCTCTCCCTTCTTCAGCGTGTCCAGACGGTCCCCACTGTGTGTGCGATGAGATGTGGTTCTTTCATGTTCCCGTGTGGACACACTGCTCTCCCTTCTTCAGCGTGTCCAGACGGTCCCCACTGTGTGTGCGATGAGATGTGGTTCTTTCATGTTCCCGTGTGGACACACTGCTCTCCCTTCTTCAGCGTGTCCAGACGGTCCCCACTGTGTGTGCGATGAGATGTGGTTCTTTCATGTTCCCGTGTGGACACACTGCTCTCCCTTCTTCAGCGTGTCCAGACGGTCCCCACTGTGTGTGCGATGAGATGTGGTTCTTTCATGTTCCCGTGTGGACACACTGCTCTCCCTTCTTCAGCGTGTCCAGACGGCCCCCACTGTGTGTGCGATGAGATGTGGTTCTTTCATGTTCCCGTGTGGACACACTGTTCTCCCTTCTTCAGCGTGTCCAGACGGTCCCCACTGTGTGTGCGATGAGATGTGGTTCTTTCATGTTCCCGTGTGGACACACTGCTCTCCCTTCTTCAGCGTGTCCAGACGGTCCCCACTCTGTGTGCGATGAGATGTGGTTCTTTCATGTTCCCGTGTGGACACACTGCTCTCCCTTCTTCAGCGTGTCCAGACGGTCCCCACTCTGTGTGCGATGAGATGTGGTTCTTTCATGTTCCCGTGTGGACACACTGCTCTCCCTTCTTCAGCATGTCCAGATGGTCCCCACTGTGTGTGCGATGAGATGTGGTTCTTTCATGTTCCCGTGTGGACACACTGCTCTCCCTTCTTCAGCGTGTCCAGACGGTCCCCACTGTGTGTGCGATGAGATGTGGTTCTTTCATGTTCCCGTGTGGACACACTGCTCTCCCTTCTTCAGCATGTCCAGACGGTCCCCACTGTGTGTGCGATGAGATGTGGTTCTTTCATGTTCCCGTGTGGACACACTGCTCTCTCTTCTTCAGCATGTCCAGACAGCCCCCACTGTGTGTGCGATGAGATGTGGTTCTTTCATGTTCCCGTGTGGACACACTGCTCTCCCTTCTTCAGCGTGTCCAGACGGCCCCCACTGTGTGTGCGATGAGATGTGGTTCTTTCATGTTCCCGTGTGGACACACTGCTCTCCCTTCTTCAGCGTGTCCAGACGGCCCCCACTGTGTGTGGCTTTGGGAAGGTCCCTAGTGTGCTTCTCTGTTCTCAACTGCAAAATGAGCAGTTTGGACTAGATCAGTGGTTCCAGTTTAAAAAAATAAAATAAAAAAAGCAAAGCATCAGGATTCCTTGTTCAAACATAGCTTGTGCAGAAGCCCACCAAACTGGAGTTATTTGGGCTGAAATCAGGGTGGCAGGCTGGCCTCCTCCCTGCTCAGCCTCCAGGGTGGCTCCTGAGGTAGCTCCCCAAACACTTGGACTCCGAGGGACCATTTTAAACATCCTGCCCAGTTTTCCCCATGGCCCTTTCCAGCTCCAGATGTTACAGTCTGTTACTCTAAGTGCCCCCTCTTTCATGAAACCTGTCTACTACCCTGGCCCACATGGATTGCTTCTTCTTCTGTGCGTTGTAGCATTTGTGAGCATATCACCCGCCCCACCATGTTCGCAAATGGACTTAGATATGCATTTGTCTTCCTTTGAAGCGCGCACATCCATGTGCTTCTTTGGGGAAGTGGCTCCAAGCTTACTTGGGAAACTTAAAGTAATTAAACGGACTCTCAGAAATGGGAGAGAAACTTTGTTCAGAGACTGGGGGAGTCTGGATCTCTGCATCTGCAGCAAGTCGCCCGTGCTGACAGGCTGAGCTGCTACCCCAGAGCACAGACCAGGCAGGGCCAGTGCAGGCCGATGCCCCACTTTGATCCTTCCCCACCGGCCTTCTTTTCCTAGTGCACACGCTGCCAGGCCGTGGTGACTGGACAGTCATGGAAGACATCTGTGTGAACTGGATCATGACCTCATCTTTCAGCATCACTGGGCCAGCCCCTGGATTCGGAGATTAAGTTACTATTAAAAGCCTCAGCAAGAGGAAAAGACTGGGCCCGTCCCTCGCCCCCACTTGTGTTGGTCTTACCTCCGTAGGTAGAGTTCTACTTTCCTGAATAGAGCGCTTTGCCAGTCATGCTCACTCTGGGGTTCTGTGTAAACTTTGGTGGGTTTAGAGACATACTTCTTGTGGTGAGATTTTATTCAAGACTGGCCTTGATCCAGTGGGGCCTGACCTAGGATGCTATGCTACAAGCAGGCTCCTAAGGCTCAGGTAGAGATGTCATGGTTGGAGCACCATCTAGCGGCAGCAATTGAGAGTGCGTGTGATGGATGTCAGGAATCTTTCCAAAGGGTGGCTAGTAAGATAAAAAGCACTCAGGAATCTTCAATCCCCAAAAGCAGTTCCATTGAAAATAAAGCAAAATTATACAAAATAATTTTAGTCCCTTCTTAATGATTCTAAAGACATGTCAGTGTCATCATAATGAACACTAGTTATTATTACAGGGTGCTACAAATATAGGAGATTAGAAAAAATCTGTAAGAAACTTCCTATCCCATTTTTTTAAAATTTGGTACATCCAGAAATATATACCGTGTAACCATTAAGAAGAAGGAGGTTTAAGTATGTAACTGGCTGAAAGAAATAAGATATAGAATAGTATCATAGGACCCTACAATTTGTATGAGAAGAACATTAGAAAATATCTATCTGTGATTATATCTCTATCTACCTATGTTATTTACAGTATATAACTACATGATTGTTTTGTTACTTTGAATGAGTACCTAATAAGCTAATAATAATGGTGGCCTTTGGGGAGAACCAAGGGCATAGGGAAAGAAAACTACCATATACATACATACATACATACATACATATGTACATACACATATAATGTATTACTTCTGTGTTGCTTTTATACTCTTGGAATTCTGACAAGTAATGCGTTATATATTCAAACAAATAAAAATTATAAGTATAGATAAAGTGCTTAATAGTACTTATCAATGAGAAGCAGCCATTATTATTATTATTTGTAGTAGCAGTAGTCACAACAGTCATAATATTTTCATTTTATCTTCTTTCTAGAAAAGCTGAGTGCAGAAAACACTACCCCCCAAGCTAGCACTTTGAAAACTCTGACTCTTCCCTGTCATGAACTTCTACTTAGTGAATTTCTTCACTAGCTGATGCTCCTTTATCTGGCAAATCAATAGCTTTTTATTTCTATCTAACTATCTATCCATCCACCCACTCATCCATCCATCCATCCATCTATCCATCATCCATCCATCTCTTCACTTATTAGCTCTGGTGGTCTTTGTTTTATTTGTTAACGGGCATAAATAAATGAGTATATGTAAAGCACTGATATGTGATAGCTATTATCTTATTCACTCACTGGTATCTTGTGTGCATTATAAGAACAACATGTCACTGAAAATTATAAATTATATCTCTATAAAAGTATGCATATATGGCAATATATGGACTTCACATGATAGAGTTTCTAACCCCAGCCTGTAAGAGGGGTGTGGTGGTGAGGAACACCTCATTTGGCAAGTAGAGGAATGGCTGGGAGGATTCTGAACCTCCCAGTGGGAAAGAGGTTGATATATTCAAGTCTAAGTTCAGGATCAGACACTTTGAAGTTTGAAAGACTTCATTCTGATTCTCTCTAATTTATGGACTTTTGAAAATTATAGCTCTCTAAGCAAACAGGGTTAAAAAGTCGCTTGTTGGTCTATGAGTGTCTGCGAGGCCTGTTTCAAAAGCTTACAGCCTTCGTCTCACACTGCAAACTCCCAGCACAGCACACAGAGTGGGCCCTTGTTCCCAACCATATTGAGGACACTTCTCAGTAGGTGATAGAGAACAAGGCCCTTTTGTTTCCAAGACCTGCTGCTGGGTGTAACCTGAAGCTCTGGTCCTGCGCCTGCTCACCTGGTCAACCAGGGCGACACTGGCAGCAGCCGCTCCAGGCTTTCCCGGGGGAGCTTAGCCCACAGCTGATATTCACTCTCTCTTTCTACTTGCCCGGGAAATCATAGCACATGTTTCAACTGAGCAATTCAGAAAGGTCCTGGGCAACTTTGAATTAGCCGCCAAGTGCCGCAGAAACTTTAAACAGACGTGGATGGGGTCGGTGAGCTCGGGACCGTAGTGGCCACTGCCCCGTGGTCAGAGCACCTGCTCCTGCAGGTCGGGTGGGAGACCGCCGGGGACAAAGGTGGTGGGCGGGTCACTCAGGTAGAGCCAGCGTCCAGGCCACACAAGCTGGGGACCAGCTCTGCTTCCCATGCGACTTACTCCTTTGCCAACTGTACTTTTAGCTGAAATTAATTGTTCACTTGGAATCTCGCTTCTTGCCAGCTGTCCAGCTGGCATGGCTGCAGCTCCTTCCCCAAACCAACACTGAAGAAACGAGAGAAGCCAGAGGGAAACACGCTCGCATCGCTGCCGCGAGAATGTTTGAAGGGTCTCTCGGCTCCGAGTTTCTCCCTCCGCTGATGAGTCTGAGGCACCCACGGCCACTGGGTCTGCCGAGTTCCAGTGCCTCCACCTGTGCTGCTCCGGGGCCTGGGGGTGGCGCCAGGAGTTGGACACAGGCCCCACTTCCTGCTGCAGGGCTGGGGCACAATTCTCATCCCCAGTTCTCAAACCAGCTCTGCTGCCGCAACTTCCTCACAGTAGAACGCAGTAGAATCAATGCTTCGTATTTTATGTCAGCACCCATCACCCTCTGCTTATTGATGCCATTTAATAGATGCTTGTCAAGGTGCTCACCAGGCCTCTACTTAAGAGATTTTTCAATATACAATGATGCACCCAGCTACTCCTTGAAGGTTCTGTTTCCTTCCTCTCACAATTATTACTTTAATCTGCTGCCTTCACCTGAGCCATGAGGCAATTAATTTTCAGATCAGGAGTTGAAGACATTTAAAGGTGCTAATGTTTTCTTCCCCAAATTTATTAAGTTCCTACTGTATGTAAAGGACTAGGCAGCTGACCACTGTGAGCATATACAGTTTTTGCCTCGGAGAATAGTCACCCAGACGAGATTTTAAAATCATACATTTGCCCAGCTGGTGTGGCTCAGTGGTTGAGCATTAACCCATGAACCAAAAGGTCATTGGTTTGATTCCCAGGCACATGCCTGGGTTGCAGGCTTGATCCCCAGTAGGGGTGTGCAGGAGGCAGCGGATCAATGTTCTCTCTCATTGATGTTTCTATCTCTCCTTCCCTCTCCCTTCCTCTCTGAAATCAATAAAAATATATTTTAAAAATTATTTAAAAATATATACATAAAACTGTACATTTGTTTGATCCGATTGATCAAGTGACACATAAACATAAACAAAGTTAAAATGTAGGAAATTGAAAGAGAAAAAAAATTAGCCATAATCTCTCATCCAAAAATAGTACTATTAACATTTTGATTTATTTCCTCCTGTTTGTTTATTTATTTTTAGTTAACAAAAGTAATAGACTTCATATTTTAAAACAGTTTTGGGTTTATAGAAAAATTGAGCAGACAGTACAAATATTAGTCATATACCCTCATTTCCTGCACACAGTTTCCCCTGTTATTAAGATCCTGAATTTGTTGGTACAGTTGTTACCAAAGCTCATCATTTATTTTAAGGTTCACTCTTTGTGTGGTATAGTTCTGTAGGCTTTGACAAATGCATAAATAAGACCACGCATCCACCATTACAGTATCATACTGGTTAGGGTTACCATTTATCTTTTCTATTGTCGGATCCTACACTTCAGCATGCAGCTTTCATCTCTATTTTTCACGCCAAAGCCTCACACAAGCCTTCCTTTACGTTATTGCACTCTTCCTGCACATGCTGGTAAACTCATGAGCATCATAGATACACTAGCCTATACTTGACCATTGCCCTAATGATGGCCATTCATACGACTGGCTGCTTTTTCACCTGTCATACAGGATATTTTGAAATAAGTTGAAATAGCTTTCGAGGGTCTAGATTTCATTAAGGAAAAAATCAGTTTAGGAAGAAGCAGCGTGTGGTGTCCCCCCAGCACCTCCCAGACAAAAGGCTTTTGTCTGAAGGCTGAGCCCTGTGTCACCCAGCAAGTGCCGGTTTCCCTGGGGCTGGGCTCTCCCCGGGGGCCAGGGAGCGGAGAGGTTGGCTGGGGTATAGCGTCTCTGCTCCTACAGGGAGACTCCGGCTGACTTGCATCCATCCAGTGCCCCTCAGGGCCTTAGAGGTAAACCGGGCACCACAGCAGTCCCCCTTCTCTGAAGTTTCACGTTCTGAGGTTTCAGTTACCCTTGGTCAACTGTGGTCTGAAAATTAGTAAATGAAGAATTCCAGAAACGCACAATTTGTAAGGTTTAAATTGTGTGCTGGTCACAGTGGCCTGATAAAATCTTGCGGCATCTGCTCCATCCTGCCCATGACCTGAGCCACTGCTGTGTTGGCGTTTCCATGCTGTGTGCCCTGACCCGTTAGTCACGTCAGGGCCATCCTAACGCTAGGTCACAATCCTACGGCATTCGCCTCGCTGCGTCTCACCACATGGGCACTCTGTCATCTCACATCACAAGGATGAATATAGTAAAGTAAGATATTTTGAGAGAGATAGAAACCTCTCATAATTTTTATTATAGCATATTGTTATAATTGTTCTATCTTATTATTAGTTATTGTTGTTAATCTTTTACTGTGCCTAACATATTAAACTTTATTGAAGAAGATACATATGCATAGGAAAAATAGTATATACAGGGTGGGGCAAAACTAGGTTTACAGTTGTTCATATGGAAATAACACAATAATCTATAATAATAAAAGGGTAATATGCTAATTAGACCGGGAGACCTTCCGGACGTCCTTCTGGACAAAGCCATGGTGGCAGGGCCGAGGCAGAGGTGGTCAGGGGCGATCAGGCCAGGAGGGGAGGGCAGTTGGGGGTAATCAGGCCCATAGGGGGGGCAGTTGGGGGTGAGCAGGCTGGCAAGGGGAGCAGTTGGGAATGAGCAGACTGGCAGGGGGGCAGCTGGGGGTGAAGAGGTCGGCGGGGGGAACAATTGGGAGTGAGCAGGCCGGCATGCAGAGTGGTTAGGGATGATCAGACAGGCAGACAGGTGAGTGGTTAGGAGCCAGCGGTCCTGGATTGCGAGAGGGATGTCCGACTGCCGGTCCTATGGGATCGGGCCTAAACTGGCAGTCGGACATCCCCCAAGGGGTCCCAGATTGGAGAGGGTGCAGGCCGGGCTGAGGGACATCCCCCCGCCCCCGCCCTGTGCATGAATTTCATGCACTGGGCCACTAGTTAATAAATAAGAATATAAGAATAAACTCTGTGTTTCACATACAACTGTAAGCCTACTTGTGCCCTCCCCTGTACAGGGCCCAGTACTCTCTGGTTTCAGGGATCCACTGGGAACCTATCCTCCATGGACCATGGGGCACTCCTGGAGTTTCCTTTGCCCTCAGAACGGCTGGCTTACTGGGGAGAAGAGCGCTGGTGTTGGTGAGCGTGACTTTGGGCTGCGCAGGACAGCTGTGATGAGCATGTCACTGATTACCCGCTCAGGTCAACTGCCTCATGGAAACTTCAAACTATGTAAATCTGTCGAGAAAGCGTTCACTAGAGGGCAAGACTGCGAGGATAATATCCCCTTGTCATGTCTCATGAGAGTACAGCCCAGAATTAAAGAGGATAATAGCACCTTTATTCTCCGTGGAACTGATAACCATGCAGCTCAATCTCTGCAGAGCCGCGGAGCATGGCAGCACTTTCCCCTATGTCGGTTCATGCTGCCCACAACAGCTCAGCGTAGTAGGTGTCATTTTTGCCACTTTGCAGGGAGAAGCCCTGCAGTCTCAGAGATGACGCTGCTGTTGGCTGCTCCCTGTGTCTGCCCACAGTCCCACAGCTGGTATGTGGCAGAACCGGAAGCTGAATCCAGGACCGTGCTTTCCTCATCCTCCCCAGCTGCCCACGGACGGGCCAGGCCGCCCTCAGACCTCGTCGTCCCATTCAGAGACACGTGCACCAGCCTCAGCCTGCGGGCCCCCACGCAGCACTGAGAGCTACTGTAGTGCAGGTCTTGTTTGTTTTTGCTGTCATTGTCCAGGCTGTCCCCTGACCTCTGACCCAGAACTATGTGTTCCAACCACTTCCCAGCCTGTTGTCCTAGCTCAAAACAAAGTGAAGGAAAGCTCTGTCTTGAAGCCTTGCTTTCCTACTCAGGGGGTCAGTGAAAATAACTGGTGTCATGTGGCTGATGAGTCACTTGGGCCCTGAAATAAACAGTAAAATATATACCATAGTTCAGGGCCTAGCAGGGTACAAACAAGTGGGAAGCAGTAAACACCAGGGGCACAGTCTTTGGGCCAAAGAGACCTGGGCTTGAGCCCTGGTTGCATTCCTCTGAGCTGGGTATCCTCGGGCAGGCCCCAGCCTCCCTGGGCCACAGCTTCCTCGCCGGTAAAGAAGGCTGATCACACGGCGTATCTTCTGGAGCAGCTGTGAGGGTTACATGAAAAAAAGAAAAAGGTAAAGCACTTAGCCGACTGCCTAGCAAAGTAAGCCCTCACCATATGCTAGTGTTTTTTAAAAAATATATATATTTTATTGATTTTTTTACAGAGAGGAAGGGCGAGGGATAGAGAGTTAGAAACATCGATGAGAGAGAAACATCGATCAGCCACCTCCTGCACACCCCCCACT
The DNA here is from genome assembly GCF_964212035.1 of Myotis nattereri. Classification (NCBI taxonomy): domain Eukaryota; kingdom Metazoa; phylum Chordata; class Mammalia; order Chiroptera; family Vespertilionidae; genus Myotis; species Myotis nattereri. The sequence continues at coordinate 54,524,395 of NC_138079.1, forward strand.
GGGGATGTGCCCGCAACCCAGGCACATGCCCTTGACCGGAATCGAACCTGGGACCCTTCAGTCCACAGGCCGACGCTCTATCCACTGAGTCAAACCGGTTAGGGCACATATGGTAGTTTTTATTACTCAGTCGTCAGGGAAATCCACTGGTGTTCCTAGAACTGTCAGCGAACACTTCCACGCGGACAAAGCGGTGGTGCCTCTCACTGAACACCCGAGCCTCCTGCTTCAGAAATGTCCCTGGTGGTAGGTTAGTAGCCTCTCAGGCAGGGAACGTCACCTCGTGATTGTGACGCACGTGAGCGCCTCTCTAAAGAGCCGAGGAGGTTCTGGCAAATACCGACACACGCCTGCTCGTGTGTTCTCTGGCATGCCCACGACAGCTGCTGGGCAGCCACCGAGGTTTGATCTCAGACTTCTCTTCCCACAGCTGGCTGGCTGGCGTTGTCTTCATCTCAGACACAGCCTTCGTCTCCACCCCGATGGCCCGTCTGCCTGGCTGGGGGTTGTGACCGGCTCTGTTTCCATGCGGGTGAAGTCTTTTGAAAAAGGGGGAAAGTCATTAGTTAGTTGTCATTCTCCAAGGTGGTGAGGTGATGAGTAATTCTTCTGGGAGAGCTAAGGTGCTGCCAGTTCATTTGGTGGAGGCTGTTTTTCCTACTTGGACAGCGTAGTGGGGGTTAAATTCAGTGGCATCATCGATGTGCAAGTCTGCCAACTGTAGAATTCCTTACCCATCCCACAAGGAGGATGACAAGGGTAGGGCAGCCCTTTTCCTACCTTTGAGAGGTTACGTACAGACACACCCCACTGCACAACCACCTCCACACACATGCACGGGCACACACGCCACACCGCGTGCTGTCGTGAGGAAATGCTCGCGTGCGGCGCTGCGGACGGTTTTGGACAAAGGATGCATATTTCTGCTACTGCTTTTGTTTTCCAGTCAGGCCTGGGCGTCGCCTGAAAGCAAACAGGGCACTCAATGTTGGGACTTCTTGGCCTCCGAGGTCCACCCCAGGCGGCTGCTCGGTCGCTCGGCGTCCAGCAGGTGGCGCTGCGCCCCCACGTGGACCGGGCCCCTCCGCCTTTGTCCCGCGAGGAGGCCGGTTGCTGGGAAGTGGGAAGCGGGGCCGGGGCCCAGGCGAACGCCAGCGGTGACACACCGGCTTGACGGGGGTCTTTGTCGGAAGCAGCGGGGCTCTGGCGTCACCGCACCCTGGGGAGCCAAGGGCTTCTGCCTGCCTGGAGAGTTCGCATTTCCTCCCCATTGATTCTGGGGCCTTTACAGGCAGAATGAGTTCATGTGAAATTTCAGGATTTTGCCGTGACTCAGATTCACTTTCTGTAAACCAGCGTCAGCGCTGTCCTTCCCCTCCCTGTGGGCCATTCCTCCAACTGTCAGGTCGCCCAAGTGTGTGTGCAAACTGAAGGGACTGGAGCATTTCGCAAGCACTTTGGGGCAGACTTATTCTTTGAGATTTGTGCTGCTCTTGGCTGTAAACATTGGTTAACCGTATGTATTATTGACATGTTTAAACCGATGCTGTGTAGAAATGTATTTTTTTTTTTTTACAAGTGAAACTTGCAATATACTTCTCTGGCAGGAAGCCTCGGAGGGGATTATTCATGGAAAGGATGACTGGACCAGTCAAGGGAGCAAGACATGAAGGTGAAGAGGAAGTGAACGGAGACTGGCCCAGGCCGAGAGTTTTTTATACAGAAAAAAAAACACTGTCGGTGACCGGAGTCCATCTGTTCTGAGAATTTTGTCAAAACGTTGATATTGGGGGGAGACGATGCGAGGGAGTTAGAACTGGGAAGAAACAGGGTCCTAGGAGGGGTTGGAAGGGTTTGAGCGAGAGAGCAAGAAGGAGGCTGAATAAACCCGGATTCCCACCAGGTGAAGCCCCTGAAGAGAATTCACTTGGGAGGAGGAAGGGGGCCTGGGAAAGCTTTCCGTCTGTCCGTTCGTCCGCAGAGAGGGAGGAGAATGGCGGCCGGCCTGAGCTGGAAGGCACAGCGGGAGCGTCCCTGGGCCCGACAAGGTGATTCTCTTACCTGCCTTTGTCTGAGGAGCTGCTCCCGACTCTTCTCTGCCACTTTTAGAGGGAAACGGGCCCAGGAGCAGCTCCCCGCATTCCCATTCCTGGTTTCAGCTAGTTGTTTCCCCAGGAGTTCTTTCCTCTGACAGCCACTACCCTTTCTCACCTTGTGGCATCTCAAACCTTGTCCCCGCAAAGTTCTCCTCCAGAAATCTCAATGCCTGCTTGACATTTTTGTGCTTTCATTTCTCTTTTGGTTTTGGTCCCGAAGAAGGGGAGGGAGGAAACTGTTTGCGGCCTCTTTTCCTTCCAGCCCCCGGGTGGGGGTTGAGCTCAGCTGCCCTGCTGACCTCTTGCTTTAGTGGAACTGGATGGGGGCCAGCAGGACGGACGAGCACTGAGTACCTTTCAGACACAAGGATAGGGACGTTTCAGGTGGCTGAGCAAGTAAACAAAGAAACAAACAAACAAACAAAAAACCCCAAACACTTTGAAAACCAAGTCTAGCAGAGTTTAGCTTTGTCCCACTAAACTCATCCCTGTCCCCATCCCCACCCCTCAGGCCACACAGGAAGAATGATGCTCATATGTGCAATATATCCTCGTGGATGTATGAAATGTTATGAGTAATTCTTGGCATGTGATGTAAAGTCTATCCTCTTCTTCCTCACTCGGAGCAATACAGGGATTAAAGAAAACAATTCTGCTTCTTTACGAGTGTGTATGTTTGCGTGTAATATGTTTTAGGTGAGAGAGGAAACAAATGCAAATGGAAACTTTGCTAAGTAGCAGACCCTGGCTGACTCCAACGCATCAGGGTGGTAGGGGACAGTGAGGCAAAACCCGCAGGAAGAACAACTCCCCAGCAAACTGTTATCTGTACAGGACACCAGTACATGAGGAAATTTGCTTTAGTGGGCACTTTTAATATCTGACTTTATAGAAGAGTTAAGGCAGATTTACATCATTTTGGAGATGGGAAAACTGAGACTCACAGAGGACTTCAGTAAATTTTCTGAGACCATAGCATGTCGGGGGTACAACTAAGGCTTTTGACTTCCAATTCATGTCTTTAAACTCCTGCCTCTTATCCTTGATGAGGTAACTGGGAACGATCAGGTGCAGATCTGATAAATGCCTTATTCCATTTCCAGAGATGCTCAGGCCGAGTACCTCCGACGGTTCGAGAAGGCTTGCCAAGACCACGGCACGATCCCCAGTGCTCGGTGAGTGTGCTTCCGGGGTGATGGTGCCTGATGAATCTGGCAATTGTGAAACACGCAGGCAGGGAGACTGGCTAGAATATTGCTCAATATTCTCAGTTGACAGCGTTGGTTTTACGTAATTTGAGAGGCGTCTGGCATGCCAGCCAGGCTTTATCACACACCCCTCTCCCCTTCCTGGGGGTTGTTTGCATTGTGGCGATTTCCTGTCTATATTTTTAGTGTCTAATTCTCCATGTTTGCTCAAGTATCTGTGACCATGTTTCACTGACTCACGCAGACGCCCTGATGCCCCGGTAGGACTGGTGACTGTTGAGTGGAAAGCCCGGGAATTGTCCCAGATTGCCTTATTGGCTGCAGCTGATTTTCACAAGTTCTGCAGATAGCTTATCTTCCAGAATTACAGGTGTTTCATTAGTTACCTTTCTTCGTGCTGAATCAGGAAAAGGATGTGTTCTGGGGTAAAGCAAAAGGGAATGGGCGCAGCCAATATTCATGCACCGTTTTCTCTCGGGCTGCTTCTTTCATGCCAGCTGGAGCCCAGGAGCCCTGCGTCGGTGGCAAAGCTGCCGGTGAAACAGCTGAGTCACAGCTTTGCATCTCCTCTATAATTACAAAGTTTATCACCTCATCTGACATAGGAAGGGTGTTGGTTGGAAATACACATTAGAAACAGAAAAAAAAAAGCAAACCCAGCAGAAAATGCTTTCCTAACATGAAGGGTTTTTTTCAAAAGTCTGGAGCTAAGGTTATGAAGAGAAGAGAGAAGTCATCTCCCCTTCCCACTCGTATAGTCACACAAGTGAAAATATCAAAATAAGCAACACTAAATTTCCCACCCAACCAACACGCATCTTCTAGTTATTTTGTTTCATGTCCTCTTTGCTGTTCTCATTGTCTCAAAGACCTTACTCAAAATTACCTTCACGGTGAGCTCTTCTTGTCCCCCTACCACACATTTCTTCATGGTACATTACTGTGCTTCTTCTTTTTTTTTTTTAAAATATATTTTATTGATTTTTTACAGAGAGGAAGGGAGAGAGATAGAGAGTTAGAAACATCGATGAGAGAGAAACATCGATCAGCTGCCTCCTGCACATCTCCTACTGGGGATATGCCCGCAACCCAGGTACATGCCCTTGACCGGAATCGAACCTGGGACCTTTCAGTCCGCAGGCCGACGCTCTATCCACTGAGCCAAACCGGTTTCGGCCATTACTGTGCTTCTGAAACTTAAAAACAAAAACCCCCAAAACTGTTCTCATGTCATTGTCCGAGGACACCACATGCCCACCAGATCAGAAGCTCCCCCGGAGCAGACGCAGTGCCTTCTCAGCCGCGTGACTCCTCTCCCATGGGGTGGTCTTCAGCTCTCTCTCTCATTTCCAACTCCGACCAACAAGGTGCCCCTTCCCAAATGCACAAGTAGCCAGCCAGGCCAGGCACTGATTCACAGTCCTGTCCCACCTCCCCCCACATGTGACCTTGCTGATAGCATCTCCTGTTAGAGGACGGATCGGGATGTTTCCATTGCATGGTTGCTGTTTGCCACATGCTTCCTGGACAGGTTTCCAGGTAACCTTAATGGCTGTGCTTCTGGGGAAGGAGGAGTAGGAAATAACTCACCTCTTCAGTAAGTGGTTTTAAAAATATAACAGCATTTAAAAGCTTTTAAAGAGCAGCTCTCTCCTTCCGGCTGCTCAGACCCTGTTTGCTGATTGGAGCCCCCGTCATGGCTCACGCTTGGCAACCTCTGACTTAAAGACCAGGAGATTGATTTTTCGATGGAGGGCTTTCTGTGAGGGGCGTGGGAGAGATCGCTTGGGGAAGTGAGGCTCCCAGCGGTCAGTGAGGCTGGCTTCTCCATATGCTCTTCATTCATGCGTGAAGCTGAACACACCCTTTGTCTCCAAAAGCCAATTTGAAACCACAGAGGGGGGTAGGGGGACAGTTTATCCTGGAGCCCTAAGGTGACCAGGAACCTGGAGGGTAAGGGTTGGGGCCGTCACAGCCTTTCCTCCCGCTCACATTTCTACCCAAAACTTGCAGGAGAAATGTCCCCAAACTGCTGGTGTGTTTTACTTTGATGTGGCCACAGCGTGGCCACCCAGGCTCACTCTGGGGCAGCTGGATCCTGTGGTTCAAACTAGGCCTGACTGTCCAGTTTTGGAAACTGGGAGGAGTCTTCCCTCTGCCAGGGCTCGGGTTTACCTTCCCTAGGGCATTGAGCAAGAACCTCATGTTTACAAAATCCCAGGCCCCATGATTTCTTCCTGTCGGGGCAGGAGGGGAAGGAGGCACATAATGTCAGTAGACCTTGAGACTTCTGTCCCTTCGTGCCCGCCCAGCACAAAGTTGACAGGGAAAGAATATGTAACAGTGGGGGGCTGGGGGTGAGGGCATGTACTGGTTGTTTGAACTCTGAAAATGCCATTTTAAGATTTTCACTGCAAACCAAATCATTAGGTCTTCTGCATATAGTTTTATTTTTTTCCAAAATTATTCATAAAAGCCATATATAAATTAAAACATAAAACCTAAACTATATTTAAAATGCTCTAGGCATTGTATGGTTTTTTTCTTTAAAGGAATGTTGTTGCGAATCCCCTAAAAGATGTACACTCTCCACTGGTTTACGTATTTTTTGTGTGCAAATTTATATATTTTTGATATATCCAAGGTATTTCAAGTCAAGCACTCATGCGGTATTTGATGATATCTACCAGCAGCCAAATCAACCCCAGATCTTTTCAAGGGTTTTTCACCCTTTGGTGCTGCCTTGAGCAGAAAACCACACACACAGCAGCTGCCTGTCCAAGTCCACATGCAGGGACATATTGATGGTGGGCTTTCCCACCTTGATGTGCTAACTTCTCTTCATGGTTTAGGGAGAGCTTGGTTACATAGCACCTCCTAGGTCTTAAAATAACAAATAATCAGTGTCCTTTTTATATAGTGAGTCTTGTGGGACCTAATTAAAATATGCACATAAGCTCTTTAGAAGTATGAGAGGTAGGCGTCCTGCAGTATTTACATGTGTGAAAAGATAACCATATATGTTTTGGGGTTCATGAACTCTATGAAAAGAAAGATTCCAAACCATCACCAAATTATCATTTGGTTTTATCATTTGGCTTTAAAGACTGAAAATACTGACTTTTCAACAATTTCCTAAGGTAATTGGGGCCATGCAGGGTTGAAAAATAGGAGCTAAATGCTTCATATTCTTGCATGTGGAGGCTCAATGTGTCCCAGATTCTACCAGAATTGGCCTCTCTGAGTTACATTAACTCTGCGTGGACGTTTCACTGGGCAGCAGGGAATGGCAAAATCCAAGCTGTAGGACCCTGGAGAGCAGGGCCTGATGTTGACATTAGAGTCCCCATTAATCAAAAATATTAAGATTCATGTGTCTCCACACCACCATGTGTAATTCAAAATAAAGACTGCTGGAAGCCACAATATAAATGTAAAAAATTCTCCCAGGGTAGCTACCTGGTTAATTCAAATATTTTTTACTTCTACTTTCTCTCTGAATTGCTGCTGCCCTAAGAACATGCTTAGTCTGCTTGTTAGCTCCCTTAGCAAACCTAGCAAGGTGGAGAAGGGCAGTTATGGGGGTGGTCGTTGGGGAGAATGGAGGTGCAAGGCCGTGGAAGGCTCTAGCTGGAGTAGCACCTGTCCAGCCACGGGGCAAAGGGAGGGACGAGACAGAGACCCAGCCTGAGCTCTAGAGCGGGTGGGTTTCAAAATGTATAACACAGCTCCTTGTAGGTCCCAAGCACTGAGTACTTAGCTGATGATTTGCACACATTCATTTTCTGGCTGGAAGGCTGGAAGCAAACAGACAGCTCACTAGGAAAACAACCAGAGAGCTAAATATATAATGGAGGAAGTAGGCAGCAGACTCTAGACAGATGAGCATAGTTCACCGTCCTTCATGGGAGATCAGAGGCCAAGCCAAACCAATGTGTCTGTCCCTCAAGGTCAGCCATCTCAGGCTTTGTCAGCCCAGGAAGGGAAAGGAGTCTCAAAGGGCCTTTTGTGGAACACACACAGCTCTGGCCCCTGAGATTCAGTTCAGGATCTGGAAGCTTTTGTAGCAACCGCTTGCATGCACAATGCTTAGAGACCAGCCAGGGCCCTCCATCCCTTTTCTTTTCTTTTCTTTTCTTTTCTTTTCTTTTCTTTTCTTTTCTTCTCTTTTCTTTTTTTCTTTCTTTCTTTCTTTCTTTCTTTCTTTCTTTCTTTCTTTCTTTCTTCTTTCTTTCTTCTTTCTTTCTTTCAGTACTAAGGTTTCCCTATAAGTGGGAAAGAGATCATTTAAAAACAAAAAAAGAATAATCAAAAGCTAAAGTTATTTATTTTTGAATAATAATAAAAAACATTACATAATATTTTTTGTTGGACATTACTATTCAGAAAACTGTATAGTAAATATATTTAAAAGCCATTCAAGACAGGATTTGTATCATAGATCATGCTACCTAGTGGGTAATGCTATATATATAAGTAAACCAAATCTATGAGTAGATCAGCAATAACTTTCTTAAAAATTGGAAATATAACTTAAAGTAGATTCTCAATTGTTTTTGACCTTCAGTTTCTTTTGCTGGATCCTATCTTCTGTGTATATTACCCTCCCTCCCTCCCTCCCTTCCTTCCTTCCTTCCCTCCCTCCTTCCTTCCCTCCCTCCCTCCCTCCCTCCCTCCCTTCCTTCCTTCCTTCCTTCCTTCCTTCCTTCCTTCCTTCCTTCCTTCCTTCCCTCCTTTCGCCTTCTTTCTTTCTTTCTTTCTTTCTTTCTTTCTTTCTTTCTTTCTTTCTTTCTTTCTTTCTTTCTTTCTTTCTTCTTTCTTCCTTCCTTCCTTCCTTCCTTCTTTCGCTTAGAATGGCCAATAATGCTTCTCTATTCTTTTCTATATTCAGAGGGTGTTATAAACATTACAAATTGTTTCTTTCAGAAAATGAGTGAATTGTACCTATGTTTACTGCTTTGCTCCTGAATCTCATTTACGTTTCAATCAGCACATGGTTCTTGTTTGCTTTATTCGTTTTCCTCAAGCAGCACCTGCAAGGGTTCTGGACTCTTCAGATTTTGTTGTGAGAAGAAGCCCATGTCCTGGGAGCAGGAAGCCGAGCCCCCTACTCTGGCTGGTGTCCCACTTCTAGTCTTGGGCCTATGGCTGATCCTTTAGGTTCTCTGAGATAAGCTTTTTTTTTTTTTTAAATATATTTTATTGATTTTTCACAGAGAGGAAGGGAGAGAGATAGAAAGTTAGAAACATCGATCAGCTGCTCCTGCACATCTCCCACTGGGGATGTGCCCGCAACCCAGGCACATGCCCCCGACCGGAATCGAACCTGGGACCTTTCAGTCCGCAGGCCGACGCTCTATCCACTGAGCCAAACCGGTTTCGGCTAAGATAAGCTTTTAAAGTTTTTAAAAAATTTTCTTTATTGATTAAGGTATTACATATGTGTCCTTATTCCCCCATTGCCCCCCCACTGGTGTCTGTGTCCATTCGTTAGGCTTATATGCATGCATACAAGTCCTTTGGTTGATCGCTCCCCCTTACCCCCACCCTCCCCTTTCTTCCCTCTGAGGTTTGAGCATCTGATTGATGCTTCTCTGTCTCTGGATCTGTTTTTGTTCATCAGTTTATGTTGTTTATTATATCCCACAAATGAGTGAGGTCATGTGATATTTATGATATAAGCTTTTGTAACTGTTTACAGTGTAGTTTTGAACACCAAACAAAATAATGATGCTGAAAGCATTACTCAAAATTAAATTATGTGCTATTATTAGTAAAATTTCTATTTTATTCCAAGACAAAGGAACTTGGTAGTCACTAATTTGGTATTTCTTTTATTCCTATCATCCATTTTACATTTCCCTCTTCTATTTCTGTCTACGGTTCTCTTCAAATTTTATAAGTGTAAAATAATGTCATCACTGAGTCATGATTCTGAGTCAGCCATTAAGAATATGAATCAGCTGAAAGGGAAGAATCATCTCAAGCCCAGTAGGACCTGCCTCAGTAGAGTCAACTTCTGTTAAGACAAAGAACCTTCTTTGCATTGTAAAATTGTAAATGAAACTCTCAAAGTAATAAAGCTAGAACTTCTAGGGCAAAGAACCAGGGAACTCAATAGGCAATGAGTAGAGAGTCAGAAAAATTTACAAATAGCTGCGGAGGTCAGTGTTAAACCTGCAGGCCCAGTAACCAATAATCATCCTCGAAGACAAGAATATCCTAGCCTCAGCAAGCTGACTAAAGGAGGCCAGCCAGTGAATCAAGCCTGTAGTTATGCAATGGCTGGCCTTGCAGTTCTAGAGCTTGCTGACAATAGTTTCTCTTTCTCCCAACCCTTTCATTGAAGTTTCTTGACCCAGCAGGGTTGAACACCTGTTAGAAACCGATGCCTAAATCAGATTCCTTAAGCATTCATCATTATCATATGCCATGTGCCTATTGTAATTGATATATTATTTCATAATCAAATTCATCCCTGAGACCCTAGTGCAGAGTTTTGAACTTTGATTTTAAGCCATAGCCCCCTTTGGAATTTGGGTAAAGCCTATGAACCATTTCTCAGAATGATGTTCTTAAAAGTATAAAACAAGGAAGGTGGGATAGGGTGGGTGGGTGGGAAGAGATCAACCAAAGAACTTGTATGCATATATGCATATCCCATGGATACAGACAACAGGGTGGTAGAGGCCTGGGGCGGGGGGGCGGGGGCAGGCTAGAAGGGGTCAATGGGAGAAAAAACTGGACAAATGTAATACTTTAAACAATAGAGATTTTAAAAAATAAAAAGAAAATTATCCCTTTCCCTCATGTTACATCAATAAATACATTTTAAAAATTAAAAATATATAAAACAAGATATATAGGGTACTAAGAAAATAAGTTATGTTGAAGAATAGTTATCAAACACATTTTAAAAATATGTTATTTGGTAACATAGATGCTTCCTTATTAACACATTAAATAAGATTGACTCGTAGATTTAGTAACTGTTCTACTGTCAAAGTAGTGATGAATATTAAAGGCATTTCAGAGCATTGACAACCACTTTTGGTGACAAAGTCACAGGTAACTGTTGCTGTTTGTTACCTGTTTTCTTAATTGAAAGAAATGCTACGTATTACTGACAAATTAGTAAAAATAAAGGAGAGAGTCTTTTCCACATCCAAATTTGGAATTGTATCCACTTCCTGGGTGTCTGTGGACGCAGTGCAAGCACCCCTGCCTGAGCGGCTTCTTTGCTCCTGGCCCAAAGGAAGCCACATGGACTAAGAAGATGAGCATGACTTGTATTTTTTTGGCACATCTACTTATGAAACCCAGCTTTCACAGCTCATCTCCAAATGGCAAACTTTTGCTTCATGGCAAGAAATGAAGATAAAATTCATTTAGGAGCCAGAGTCAATCAGTGTATGTTTGTTTGGTGCTTTTGCTAAGGTGACCAGATATCCTTACAACAGCTCATCTAAGTTTAGAGTGCACATCTAAATAAACGTTTAAAGCTATCTTGACTTAAACTGGGAGTTTCCACATCCCTTGCGAAGCTGAGAAGACTAGTACAAAGGTGGGTTACAGGCAAAATGAAGGTCAGCTAAGGCCCACATTATGATAGGACATAAGGAGGGGAGAAGGAAAAAACAGGAAACGTTTGGGCTCAAGCATCGAATGAGCCCAGGCTGGGCAGAGTTTGTGTAAATCTTCATCCCCCGGCCCCACAGCTGAGGCAGCCACAGAATGTGGGCCAAGCAAGGTGTTTTCACCCATTTCACAGTGGACACATTTGCAATCCCTTCCCCAGCATGAATTAAGATACCACATGAGTAGAAGGAAAAACAAAACCTATCATTGTTTGGTTTGGGGGAACTGGTTTCACTTTAGGGACTAAAAGGAAGCAAAGAAGGTATTGATGTACACCATTAAGCAGTATCTGTATAGAATGTGTGCTCAAGAAAGCAGAAAGATTGACTAAGTCTTTAAAAACACTGTGTTTTAACCTGTAAATGACATTGTTTATCAGTTCTCTTTATTTATTTTTATTTTTTATTGAATTTATTGGGATGACATTGGTTAATAAAATTATACAGTTTTCAGGTATACAATTCTACAATACATCTGTTTATTGTATTATGTATTTATCACCGCAAGTCAAGTCTCCGTCCTTTACCATTTACTCTCCCCCTCTTTTCCTTTTTCTACCTTCCCCCACCCCCTCTTCCCTCTTCCCTCTGGCAATCACCATATTGTTGATAATTTGGATATTTTTAAAGGAGATGTTGCTATAATATTTTTCTTTTAATGTATACAACTTTTGCAGTGCATTATGTTGGCATCAGCCAAATTTTATATACATACATATTTATAAAATATGCATTAGATATATGTACACATGTGTATCTGTATGTGTATATGTATAGTTTTTCATATGTGTTATTGGCTAATACCTGGATAAAGCATCACTTTTACAAAATAAAGGATAGTAAATCAAAGGGATGACCCAGGAGTGCTCATGTCTACTTACTTGGTTGTTCCTGAGTCAGTCACGCACACAGTATTTCCAGACAAATGTCTAAGGGAGTGACACATGCTTTGATAAAGGTTGAGTCGAAACTGGATGAGGAAACAACTATGAATAGAAAAAAGGGAATTCGAGTTGCGTGGTAGTTTTAGGAAATGTGGAAATGAGATCATTTAGAGAGAACAACAAATTTAATTTTTTTGTTAATTCTTTATTGTTTAAAGTATTACATATGTCTCCTTTTTCCCCATTGGCAACCCCCACCCCCCAGCACATGCCCCCACCCCCCTAGTATCTGTGTCCATTGGTCATGCTTATATGCATGCATACAAGTCCTTTGGTTGATCTCTTACTCTCCCCCCTCCCCATCCCCTGCCTTCTCTCTGAAGATTGATGGACTGTTCGATGTTTCTCTGTCTCTGGATCTATTTTTGTCCATCAGTTTATGTTGTTCATTATATTCCACAAATGAGTGAGATCATGTGATATTTTTCTTTCTCTGACTGGCTTATTTTGTTTAGCATAATGCTCTCCAGGTCCTTCCATGCTGTTGCAAATGGTAAGAGTTCTTCCTTTTTTACAGCAGTGTAGTATTCCATTGTGTAGATGTACCACAGGTTCAAATTTACTTTTAAAATAAGCACTTTTCCAAAATGGGGGAATTGCCAGTGTCTCTGGGAAGCGGCCTTGGTTGGCTGACGGCAGGGACTGGGAGCGGCTGCTGTTCCCCCTGGAGTGGCAGTGCGAGGGGGCAGGAGGCAGCTTTCCAAGTCATCTCCTCGTTATCTGTGCACTCTGTTCAGTGCCCTGATTTTCACAGCAATCTGAGCGTGCCCCAAGCCATTCTCACAGTTTCTTTTGCTATCTTTTGATTTCGATGTTTCTGAAAGCAGTATGGTCTTGCTTTGGCCTCAGCTCAGCGGTCATTAGGTGTAGTGGACAGTTTGTGGCCGGGCTAACACCATCCTCTGTACACATGTGTGCTGACACTGGCCCACGGAATCCTCTCATCTATCCATTCCCGTCCACAGCAGGTTTGTGGTGCAAGTCCCAGCCATGGTTCTATCCAGGGTGCAGCTTCAAAATTTGACTATAGGAAAAGCACCATCATGAAGTTTCTCTAGAAGTCATCTTTTTGTCTTAAGTACGATTGTGAAACATTTGGGGTCCCTTGCTCCCAAGAAAATTTTGTTCCCTGCTTTTCTTTATAGACGCCATTTCCTTCCTGGAACACTGCAAACAAAACAGGCTCTGGGACCTGTGGGAGGATTAAGAATGACCTTTAGCTCAGGAGCCAGGCAGCACACTACAGGAGATTCTGACCTATTTTCCTTCTGTGTGTATAATATTGCACCTCTCTGGAAAATACTGGCAAGGTTGCAAGCCAGCCTCAAGCAGACGCTAAATAGTCTCAGATAAATGGCCTTCAATCACTAGAGAAATTGTCTAAGTACACACTTTGGTAAAACCCAGTTAAAATCTGTGAAAGGTGTCTTCCATTCAAAGAAGGTGCTGAGATTTCTTTTTAAAGGATAGGACATAAGATAAGGCATACCTAATGATAATACCAGTTCCTCACACCACCTATTAACTGACAGTTTGAGGAGCACTTTCATGATCGTCTCATTTGATTTTTTAGAGATAAGGGTAATAGAGCAATGATATGGTCAAGTTATACAATTATCCTATATAAGAAAAGCCTAATATGCAAATCGACTGAACAGCAGAATGATCGGTTGGTGTGGGACGGGCCCGGCGAGTGGGCGGTGCTAGGCCAGCCAAGGCGGGTGCCAGTGGGCAGAGGGAGGGGACAGCAATGGGGGGTGGGCGGCAGTGACCAGTGGGGAGGGAGGAGGCGGGGCTGGAACTGCCCCTGGTGGTCAGTGCTCTCCCACTGGGAGAGGGAGTGCTGCTCAGACACAAGCCGGGCTGAAGGCTGGAAAGTGCAGTGCTAAGGATGTCTGACTGCGGCTTAGGCCCATTCCCGAGGGAGCGGGCCTAAGCCACAGTTGAACATCCCCCAAGGGCTCCCAGACTGTGAGAGGGTGCAGGTCAGGCTGAGAGATACCCCCCTCCCCTCCCCCAGTGCACAAATTTTTGTGCACCGGGCCTCTAGTATAATATATAATTAACAAGGGGTAAGAACACTCATCTTAAAGAAAAAAAAACAAACTTTCTATGTGTTTAAATAGTTAATACAACAGATATGGCAAATAAGGGATAAAGTATGATAAACAATTATAGTTAATTCAGAAAGAAATAAACATTTATGAAATACCTACTATGAGCCAGGCACTATGCAAGGATATTGACATGCATTATTCCACTTGAGCCTTACAACAGGTTGGCAGTACTAGGTATTTTACCAAAGAAAAGAACTGACAGTCAGAGAGGGCTAGTTTCACTGAGGGCATATAGTAATTGCATGATATGAGAGGAAAGCCCATGTCTGTGTAGCTCCAAAGCCCATTGTCTTGCCATCAAACCACCCTACCTCAAGTTACTCAGGATGAATATTGCCTGCCATTTCTTCTTTTTCCTTTTAACTTTCATCATTCCTTTGATTGGAGGTGATCACATTCTCCATAGCTCCTGTCATCATTATCACATTATGGTGATGATTCATAGACCCCACTTCATACATCTTACTTTTAGATTTCTCCTCTTACCTATTCTATACCATATGCTCCTTGAAAGGAGGTTTCGAGTCTTACTCGTTTTTATATCTTACGCAACATCTTACATACTGTACTGTATCTAATATCTGCTCAATAAAACTTTTGAATGAAACTATGCGATGCAAAATGTTTATAATCCAGGGAATCTATTAACTAGAGAATTTGGGTGGGGGAGTTCTAGCTAAAAGATGGTGGTGTAAAGTCATGTATGCCTAGCTGGTTTGGCTCAGTGGATAGAGCATCAGCCTGTGGACTGAAGGGTCCCGGGTTCAATTCCAGTCAAGGGTATATGCCTGGGTTGCTGGCTCAATCCCCAGTGGGGGGTCGTTCAGGAGGCAGCCAATGAATGATTCTCTCTCATCATTGATGTTTCTATCTCTCTTTCCCTCTGAAATAAATTAAAAAATAATAAAGTCATATTTTCTTTACCCTCTTTCATAAAACCTACGAAATGGATAAAATTTAAAAGGATGGAAAAAAATTTAAAAAGGATGAAATTTTGATTAGGAAAAGCCCATCTGCAATGACACTAGGACAGTGATGGCGAACCTTTTGAGCTCGGCATGTCAGCATTTTGAAAAACCCTAACTTAACTCTGGTGCCGTGTCACATATGGAAATTTTTTGATATTTGCAACCATAGTAAAACAAAGACTTATATTTTTGATATTTATTTTATATATTTAAATGCCATTTAACAAAGAAAAATCAACCAAAAAAAATGAGTGTTATAGGTTCGCCATCACTGCACTAGGAAATAGCTAAAATCTCAAATTACATTATCTGCCAAATATGGCAAATCTGGACTGACTCAAGGAAGGCTACAGAGAGCTGAAACACACTTGCTGGGTTCCAGCTACAGCTCTGATTTCTCTAAAAATAGTTGCTCTCAGGGGCCAAAGTTACGATCTTTTCCTTGGAGCAAGCACTAAAGGTGTGGATGGGACACGAGAAATCCAAACCTCCCTCTGGAGGGTTGTTCTACATTGCGTAGAAGAGAGGATAGTCAGACAGATGGAAGGAAGTTTTGGGCAAAATATACTTATTTTCCCTCAAAATAGAATTCCTATTTATGAGGAGAGGCAGGGAGGATGAATAAGTAGCAGTGGCAACCAGCTTTACAGTGGTTGATCAGATTCAAACAAGCAGCTACAAATAAGCACAAATAACAAATAAAAGATTTGAGAGTGGGCCTCACCACCATGATCCTTACTGACATCTTGCTTGGGTGATCCACTCTCTCAAAAGGTCAGAGACTGTAGCAAATGTGGCTGAAGCTATTGTGAGCAATCAGATCCAATATGAAGCCTGTACCCCTTGACTCCTCTCCCTAATTCTCTCCACGCCAGGAGAGAATCACTTTCCCTTCAGAACAGAGTACATTTTCATGAACATTTAGGCATATCAATAACCCTAAAAGCAAGTAAAACTGAAGACAAAAACAAAGGGGGAAAGAAATCCAACAATCAGAAGGCAGATGAAGAATAATATTCTTAAAAATAATAATTCCTGCAAATCAAAGAAACATCTGAAGATGCAAATTTAGCTCCACTCCCAAAGAAATTTTAAAAATACATGTCTTTGTGGAATAATTTATAAATGAAATATAAGAGATCAAACCAGAATAGGCCAAAGAAGATAAAGTAAGCTAAGAGTGATAAAAAAAAATTGAAGATAAAACTATCATAGAAATGAAAATCACATTAGGACAGATATTGTTGAAAACATCGTCATGATGCAGAAGTCAGACTAAAGGGAACAAAATAGCATTTACAGGGGGAAAAACCCAAATAAATAAAAATTGAGTAGGGAGAATATGTCAGTTATTACAAACAGCCAACAACCAGCCGGTATGGAATAATTATATCCTTGAAGTAGAGAACAGAACAAATAGGGCAGGAAATAAAAATGTCAAAAATAAAATTAAACTTCACTAAAATAAAATAGATCTGCAGATTGAAAGAGATTCCAGAGGAAAGAAACCTGATAACAGAAGAATCAACACGAAGACACATATTAAGTCAAGTAACTTGAAGGCCAATAGAAGAATCCCATGGGCATGTAGGTAGAAAAAGCATATGTCCTGAGAGGGAAAAGAGCAGGCTAACCTCAGATTTCTCAATAAAGAAATTCAATTAGAGAAAAAGGTAGACAACTACTTAACTATGAGATGAATCACAATAAAGTCTGAAGAAAGGTGAAAGGCTTAGTGTCACAGGACTGAGTTGAGAGCCTTGAATCCATTTAACTATAGACATAAACCAAATTGCATGAAAAGTTAAAAAATAGAGTGCAACTATTATAAATCCTAAACATAAAAAGTAACATAAACATATAATAATCCAAAATCATCAGTGAGGAAATTAGCTTTTTTTCTTCTCTCCTCATTCATAGCATGGAGCCATAGCTACGATAAAAGTTTTCTGAATTCAAGAAACAAAATGTACTTGGTAACTTATAGAAATTGATGTATAGTATTTAAAAGTTTTGGATTTGTAAATGATTTCTGAACATCCTCTAAATAGTCTATATTTTAATGGTTTTCTCGTACATTAGGAGGACTTGGAAAGGTAGGGATTGTCAGTAGGGACAGTGGTGAAAATGTTAAACCACTTGGTTAAGGGAATGTATCTGGCCATGTTGGTGATGATTTCAGTTTTTCGGTATTAGGAATACTCTGAATCTCAATCAGAGTGATTAAAGTAGGAAATTATGTTATAAACAATGAAATACCATGCAGCGGGTGAGAGGAATGAACTAAGTCAATAGGGACTAAGATGGGATGATGGTCCAGTAGTGTTGTTAAATAAAAAATAAGCTGCAGATCTGTACTTTGATACCTTTTTGAACAAAAGAGAAAACTGTAGCCTGGCTGGCATGGCTCAGGGCCTGGGCTTTGACCCTTTAAGACCCAGGAGGTCACAGTTCGAATCCCAGTCAGGGCACATGCCCAGGTTGTGGGCTCTGATCTCAGTGTAGGGTGTGCAGGAGGCAGCCAATCAACGATTCTCTCTCTTCATTGATGTTTCTATCTCTCTCCTTCTCCCTTCCTGTCTGAAATCAATAAAAACAAATGTATCTTTTTTAAAAGAGAAAACTGTACATGGATATGTACTCTCAGTGCGTACTTTTGGAGCCTGAGTTACGTGAATGAGAACAGGAGACTTCTGCTTTTTCTTTTATTTACTACTTGAATTTTTTTCTTAGAGTAGAAATGACTTTCTTTTTCTTACAATAGATTAAGAAAAGGATGAAGGACAAACTTTAATTTTTTATTAGATGGCCATAATAGTCATGGTTGGTGAGTCAGGAAGATCATCTGGTGAAACTGATTTGCTTGGCAGTGGCCTTTAACATTCTGTTCCCACTGCCAGGTGGAAACTCAACCTGGCCGTGATGGAGTACATTCCACCTTCGGGCAGAAGACAGCAGGAGGCGATGGTTACAATAGCGGATGGGAGCCTGGGAAGGCTGGCAGTCATTTGTGGAATGGCCTGGCTCAGGCTGGTGGTAGCAGAAAAGAAGGCATTTTCATAGCCCACAGAGGTGTTTAGCTGGCTGCAGAGGCGAGGGCAATAGAGAATGCCCGGCTTAGAGCGTGGGAAAGGGAGCGGAAATGTTACCTCCTATAAGTAGGAGTTTACTTTAATACTCTTAGAGGAAAACCAAGTTTCATGCAGGCACAGTGTGAGTGGGCTGTGAGGAGATCTTGCTGGGTTCCCTCAGTCACCAGATAAATCTTGGGGATCAGCACCAAGCCCAAGATGGTGAGTTCCGAGGCACAATGGCAGGAAGCAGGGTGCAGTAGCGTGACAAGACTTTTATTGGAAAGAGGACATACCATGTGACCCCCACCCCTCCTTGGGGCCTGTTTCTCCTTGGTAGGCTGTCCCACCTCATGCTGTAAAGCAGGGGTGGGGAACGTCTGGTCCGAGGGCTGTATAAAGCCTAAGAAATCATTTGGTCTGGCCCTGCTAAGGCATTAGGAGTGAGTTAATTAAATGTTTGACCAAATATAGTAGGCTAATTTTTTTAAATTAATTTATTTTCTTTATTAAGGTATTACATATGTGTTCTTATCCCCCCAACCCCTGCTCGTGCCCTTACCCCCCTGGTGTCTGTGTCCATTGGTTAGGCTTATATGCATGTATACAAGTCCTTTGGTTGATCTCTCCCCCTTCCCCTCACCCTCTTGTATCTTTCCTCTGAGGTTTGACATTCTGATCGATGCTTCTTTGTCTCTGGATCTGCTTTTGTTCATCAGTTTATGTTGTTCATTATATTCCACAAATGAGTGAGGTCATGTAATATTTAGCTTTCTCTGACTGGCTTATTTCATGAGCATAATGCTTTCCCGTTCCATCTTTGCTGTTGCAAATGGTAAGAATTCCTTTTTTTTACACCAGTGTAATATTCCATTGTACCGCAGTTTTTTAATCCACTCATCTGCTGATGGGCACTTAGGCTGTTTCCAAATCTTAGCTATTGTAAATTGTGTCGCTATGAACATAGGGGTGCATATATCCTTTCTGATTGGTGTTTCTAGTTTCTTGGGATATATTCCTAGAAGTGGATCACTGGGTCAAATTGGAGTTCCATTTTTCGTTTTTGAGGAAACTCCATACTGTCTTCCATAGTGGCTGCACCAGTCTGCATTCCCACCAGCAGTGCACGAGGGTTCCTTTATCTCTGCATCCTCGCCAGCACTTGTCACTTGTTGATTCGTTGATGATAGCCATTCTGACAGGTGTGAGATGGTACCTCGTTGTTTTGATTTGCATCTCTCAGATGATTAGTGACTTTGAGCATGTTTTCATGTCTCTTGGCCTTCTGTATGTCCTCTTTTGAAAAGTATCTATTTAGGGCCGTTGCCCATTTTTTGATTGGGTTGTTTATCTTCCTTTTAAGTTGTATGAGTTCCCTGTAAATGTTGAAGATAAAACCCTTATCGGAGATTTGCAATTAACATTGGCAAATACGTTCTCCCATGCAGTGGCGTTTCTTGTTATTTTGTTGATGGTTTCTTTTGCTTGGCAGAAGCTTTTTATTTTGATGTAGTCCCATTTGTTTATTTTCTCTTTAGTTTCCATTGCCCTATGAGCCTTATCAGTGAAGAAATTGCTTCGGCATATGTCTGAGATTTTGCTGCCTGTGGATTCCTCTAAGATTTTTATGGTTTCCTGTCTTACATTTAAGTCCTTTATCCATTTTGAGTTTATTTTTGTGTATGGTGTAAGTTGGTGGTCTAGTTTCATTTTTGTGCATGTATCTATCCAATTTTCCCAACACCATTTATTGAAGAGTTTGTCTTGACTCCATTGTATGCTCTTGCCTCCTTTGTCGAATATTAATTGGGCATAGTGGTTTGGGTTGATTTCTGGGTTCTCTATTCTATTCCATGAATTGATATGCCTGTTTTTGTGCCAGTACCAGGCAGTTTTGAGAACAGTGGCTTTGTAATATAGCTTGATATATGGTATTGAGATTCCTCCTACTTTGTTCTTCTTTCTCAGGATCGCAGCAGCTATTCGGCGTCTTTTTTTTTTTATTCCAGATGAATTTTTGGAGACTTTGTTCTAGGTCTGTGAAATATGCATTGGTATATTAATGTGGAGTGCATTGAACCTGTAGATTGCTTTGGGTAGTATGGACATTTTAATTATGTTGATTCTACCAATCCATGAACATGATATGTTCTTCCATCTGTTTATGTCTTCCTCTATCTCTTTTTTCAGTGTCCTGTAGTTTTCCGAGTACATGTCTTTTACCTCCTTAGTTAAGTTTATTCCTAGGTATCTTAATTTTTTGGTGCAATGGTAAATGGGATTATTTTTTAATCTCTCTTTCTGTAAGTTCACTATTGGTGTATACAAATGCCAAAAATTTCTGGGCGTTAATTTTGTATCCTGCTACATTTGCTGAATTTATTTATTAAGTCTAATAATTTTTTTATGGAGTCTTTAGAGTTTTCTATGTACAGTATCATGTCCTCTGCAAATAATGACAATTTTACATCTTCTTTTCCAATTTGGTTATCTTTTATTTCTTCTTCTTGTCTAATTGGTATGGCTAGCACTTCCAGTACTATGTCAAACAGGAGTGGTGAAAGTGGGCATCCCTGTATCGTTCCTGTTCTTAGGGGAAATGGTTTTAGTTTCTGCCCATTGAGTATGATGTTGGCTCTGGTTTGTCATATAAGGCTTTTGTTATGTTGAGGTATGATCCCTCTATTCCCATTTTGCTGAGGGCTTATATCAAGAAAGGTGTTGGATTTTTGTCAAATGCTTTTTCTGCATCAATTGATATGACTATGGATTTTTATCTTTCAATTTATTTATGTGATATATCACATTTATTGATTTGTGGATATTGTGCCATCCTTGCATCCCCACGATAAATCCTACTTGGTCATGGTGTATGATCTTTCTGATGTAATGCTGGATTCAGTTTGCTAGAAATTTGTTGAGGATTTTGGCATCTATGTTCATGAGGGATATTGGCCTGTAATTCTCTTTCTTTGTGTTGTCTTTATCTAATTTTGGTATTAGAGTAATGCTGGCTTCATTGAATGAGCTTGGAAGTGTTCCTTCCTTCCTCTTGAATTTTTTGGAATAGTCTGAGGAAGGTAGGTTTTAGTTCTTCTTTGAATGTTTGGTAAAACTCCCCTGTGAAGCCATCTAGCCTTGGGCTTTTGTTTGCTGGAAGTTTTTTGATGACTGCTTCAATTTCCTCCATAGTTATCGGCCTATTGAAATTTTTAGATTCTTCCTGATTGAGTTTTGGAAGGTTGTATTTTTCTAGGAATATGTTCATTTCCTCTAAGTTGTCTAGTTTGTTGGAATAGAGTTCGTAGTATTTTTTTACAATCCTTTGTATTTCGGTGGGGTCTGTTGTTATTTTGCCTCTTTCATTTCTGATTTTGTTTATTTGGTTCCTCTCTCTTGGCTTCTTAGTGAGCCTGGCTAGAGGTTCATCAATCTTGTTTATCCTTTCAAAGAACCAGCTCTTGGTTTCATTGATCTTTTGTATTGTTTTTTTGTTTTGTTTTGTTTTTTTTGGTGTCTATGTCATTTATTTCTGCTTTGATCTTTGTTATCGCCTTCCTTCTGCTTACTCTGGGCTTTTCTTGTTGCTTTCTTTCTAATTCTTTAAGTTGTAGAGTTAGATAATTTATTATCATTTTTTCTTGTTTTTTGAGGTAGGCCTGTAGAGCTATAAACTTCCCTTCAGGACTAGCAGGCTAATTTTTAAGTTGATAATTTTGTAGGGCCTGCGAATGATTTTATAAATATCCAAATGGCTCTTGGCAGAAAAAAAGTTCCTCGCCCCCCCCCCCTCCCCCCCCCGCCCGTTGTAAAGGGCTTAAAGGGAGGATCAATTGAGAACATCTGTGAAAATGCTTGGAAAAAGCACAAAACATTGTACATTGTAAAGTGGTATATAAGAAAGTATCCACCTCACTCTCCTACTTTGCTCATTTTTATTCCCAGAAGTGCTCTTTTTCAGCTTCTTGGACCATCTGGCATCTTTCTCTCACCATTCTTGTCTTGGTTTGCTGCTTGCCCACCAATTACTTTGTTAGAGCCTCACCACACAGATTTGCCTGGCTGCTGAAGACAGAGAGAACTGGTTGGTAATTTTAGTAGTACAGATGTTTTTGTTTGATTGTTTTTCTCAGAGAAACTGTCTCTGGCTGATAGGACTCTATCAATGTAGCCAAGATTTCTTACTGTAGCCCTAGATACCACCCTCTCCCCCAGTGGCGGGCACCTGCCCATCTTGGCTCTCTGTGCTCATTCTGCACCAGCCTCCAACGGGGAGACGATGGGCTCACCAATTCCTGGGAAAGGCCGTCACTGTTTCTCCCCAGTTCTTCTCCATGTGAAAGTTCACGGATTGGTTTGAGATCAATACGTCACTAAATTGATATCCCTCTATTTTGGAAACTTTCCTTGGAACTTATTGGCAACATCAGAAGGCCACCGGGTAAGAACCCTAAGTACCAAGATGTCTCTGATAAGCAATAACCCAAGTGCCCGGATCTCAAGAGGAAATCGTGTCTAGGCTTCATGCCTCCAGAAATACTAAGGGCAAAGCAGCAATGGAGGGAACAAGTTCAACACAAAAGCAAGACCTACAGGTTTTTGTAAATGAGAAGTGATTTGGATAAACATGTATTCAGTGAGTGCTAAAGGCCTTCTTCCCAAGGCCTTTCCAACACGTTCTCTCTTTCTGGTACACTCTCTCCTCAGCCACCTCCTATTCATCCCTCAAGTATTAGTTTCATGCCATTTCCCCAGGGAAGCCTTGCCCCATTCTCTCACTGTCCTGTGTCCTGTTACCACCCATTCTCATGGCTACCCTTTTATTTTGCAGCATTTACCACAATCATTCACATTTGTCTTTATGTATTCCCACCAAGGAGCACAATGCCTAGGAACACATAAATATCTGTTGGATGAATGTACAAATGCTATAACTTAAAATTGACAATGCAAATAACAGGGTTTAACACAGGACTCTGACAGCCTTGGTTGAAGTCACAGACAACGAATGCCACCCCCACAATATAAAGCAAGGTGCAGGACCACACATGCAGGGCTTCCATAGGAGGTTGTGAAAAAAACCAGGTTTGCTCCCTTTAGCTTCTGGCTCCTCACTGGCATAGGGATTGAAGTTGAGAAGTCACTGATGTGGGAAATCAGAGGGTTTCTATAGAGCAGGGAGTGTGCTTGCCCTTACCACAGGCTAATGAGAGCAGCTTTATGAAGACCACTTAGATGTCAGTGAGGATGTGGAGAAAAGCAAGCCCTTGTGCACTGTTGGTGGGAATGTAGATTGGGGCAGCCACAATGGAAAACAGTATGGAAGTTACTTAAAAGATTAAAAATAGGACTACCATATGATCCAAAAATTCCACTTCTGAATATTTATCCAAAAGGAATTGAAATTAAGTCCTCAAAGAGATACCTGCACTCCCATGTTTATTGCAATATATTCACAATTGTCAAAATATGGAAGCAACCTAAATGTCCACTGATGTATGAATTGATAAAGAAAATGTCACACACACACACACACACACACACACACACACACTGAATTAATATTCAGTCTTAAAAAAGAAATCCTACCATTTGCAACAATATAAATGAAACTAGAGTATGTTATGCTAAATAAAATAGACTAGACCAGGGAAAGACAAATACTGTTTTTTCTCACTTATGTGTGGAGTATAAAATAGTTAAACTCATAGAAGCAGAGTAGAAGGTGATCAGCAGGGGCTGGAGGAATGAGGGAGATGGGGAGGTGATGGTCAAAGGATCCAAGTGTCAGACAATGCCTAGAGGAAGCCAAGGCCAGTCTCCCCTGCCCCTTATCTCTTCGCCCTACCTTCTGCTCCTTCAACCTGGGGGCACTGCACATGGTGGGAGGAGGGCAAGAAGCACGTGGCTTCCTGCCTAAAGCAGGCCTAAGCTGAAAGAATGGAACATCTTTCATTTTAATTGCATTTCAGAGTTTTGGCTTCTATATAAGACTAGTCTTATTAGTTACTGAAATGAGACCTATGCCGAAACTGACCACCGGACTTATCATATTAGAGTTGTCCTGGGGAAATTATAAGACCTGGCCTAGATTTTATTGCTGAGGGTAGAGAAACAGCCACCAATGTGGGTTTTTAGGGACACGTGTGAGAATAAACAGTGTTGCTTTGTGAGTGCCCTACCAAGTCCCTTTAGTTAAATGCAACAATCTAATCTTCACTTAGCTACAGTATGTAGGTATTATCCTAGTTTATAAGAGATGGTGGAAGGAAGACTTAGGGGTTTAGACAAATTGCTCTGGGTCATAGTTTGGTAAATCTCAGAGCTAGGACTGAGACCCAGGTGTAGGACTGCATTCTTTCCCCTCTATCGCAAAGCATTTTCAACTTTACTTCCCTAACTTTTTGTGTCTTGCTTGTCGGTCCCTGGTTCTGAACTGGCCTTCTCACTATCTATAAGCCAACTCATCTGTAACCAAAGACAGAGGGGAAATGATAAGATGTGCACATTAACAGAAGGGAGGAGCCATCGTAGTTCATGCAGGTGAGAACAGTGAGCTGAGAAGGGAGGAGCAGGTGGGGTGGTAGTAATTGGCTACCACAGCAATAAAAACGTGTCAGCTGGGGCAGCGAGAGAGGCAGGGAGGATGCGGGTAGATAGGAGGTGGCTTTGCCCGCGGTCCCCAGAGTCCTTTTATAGCTGTTCTCAGCTGCAGAGTTCTGTAGCTCAGGTGGCCCCGAGACCCCTGGAGACCCTCTTGGCTCTCCGCTGGCAAAGTTGAGTTAAATGAGCCCTATCCTTGAGGGAAGGAAAAGCTTACAGGTGTAGGACAGAGTCATGTTCATGGCAGACTTTTTCGCAGCTCACCTTACCTGAAATGAACCGTGTCAACCCTCTCAAGTAACGAGGGGGCAAGAAGCACTTAAACTTACAGAAAACACGGCTCATTACAAACTCTCCCCTATGAAGACAACTGGAAAAAAGAATTAATACAGAATATGTTCAAGTTTGGAACAAATGCATCAGCACTATAACTAAGCGACTGGTATCCGTGCTGTTTAGGGCCACTAATGTGGCACTTGATAAGATTCACAAAGAAAACTTATTTCATAGAGTAATTGGGAGCAGTGACTCTTAAAATGTTCTGGGATGTGTTGATCTAACATACGGGCTCCATCACTGTTATGCAAAAATCTAAATTAGCCCAATAAGGTTTCCAGTTCTGGCTGGCTGCTTATTTATCAGGTATATTCCTAAAAACTGTCCAAATCAAAGTAAATCATTAGAAAATAAACCATGAAAGTACGTATAGGAAACTTATTAGGTGCCATGTACCATTCCACATATATGTTATCACAACCACCCTCTGAGGTGGGCACTGTACCATTCACGGGTGGGAAACTGAGGCTAGAGAGCTGTATAAGCTTGCCCATGTGCGTAGTTTGACAGTGGCAGACCCTGGATTCCGAGTCAGGCTTTCTGAACTGCTTGAGTGGTACATCTTGTTTGGCATTTTGCCAGACCCTCTCTTTATTATGTTCAGCCTCCCTCTAGGAAGATGTAAGCTCCTGGGGTCCACCTGGCTCTGTGAGGGGCTGTCATTCAAACACCTCCATCTCATCATCTGTGAAGGGAAGGCAGTGGTGCCTAATACTGTTGATGGACTCTGTTAGCTCTGTCATTACAGGAATCCCCAAACCCTTGGATAATCCTTTATATGCATACTGCCTAGGTGGTTCCAGAAGTGTTGGGCATAAAATAAGTTTCAATAAAAGCACATGTTGACTTTAAAGAAACATCAGGCTGGGCATGCTTTCACGAAGATGGAAAGGTGAGATGCAACACTATCTTAAGATGGCTATCCTCTCCCACATTGTTGAGAAGTGAGAGAAAAACTATTGAAAAAAGTAATTAGGAAATGAGTCAGAATAATAAAAGTCAGTTATATATAATGAGTCAGTTATAATAAAAGTATCTTTTTAAACCATTTCATTTTACATTCCAAACCATGATAGACTAATGCAGATGCTCATAATCCAAAGGTGACTGGAGGGGTGAATCCAATGTTGGAAAGACATTGAAGGTGTCCAGCTAGTTAATCGTGGCAAAGGGATTCCCGAAGTCAGGCCGGTGGGCCTTTCCTCAGTCAGGACTTCGGGGCGAGAAGTGGCAGGGCACAGTGAATGACACAGCAGACTCTCGCAGTGGTCCAAGTCCTCTGCAACGTTAACTTTGTGTGACATATACAAATAGCCTGCTTCGGTCATTCTTTCAATCCATTATTACTGAGTACCTTCTGTATGCCAGGCACTAGGCCAGGAGTTGGGGATACCCTAGTGAGCAAGACAGTCTCTACTGCCATGACACTTATTTAATTAGTAATAATACAATTAGCATTTAGTTACAATTGTCATAAATGCCTAAAGGAGAAGCATAAAATGAGAGCATATACCACGGCCACCTGAGTTTGTCTGAGGGGTCAGGGGAGGCTTCCTGGAAAGAAGTGATGTTTAAACAGAGATCTTCAGGGTAAGGAGGGATGAGCTAAGTGAGGAAGGGCTGGAAGGTAAGGCTGGTGGTGCAGAAGGGACAACAAGTGACAGGGCCTGGGATAGGAAAAACCTGTGGGCAGGCCTGTGCGACTGGTGGCAGAGAGTGAGTGTAGCAGGAGACGAGACTGGCAAATTGGCTCCCACTGCCTGTCTAGAATTCTGTAAGCCCACTGGGAACCTGTATAGAAAGGCAGCCAGCCATTCCCCTACAAGCCCCAGCTTTAGAACTCAGGCTTGGTGGCTAATTCTGGGAGCTCACCTTTAGGAGGCATTCTCCTACATTTCACAGACCCAGATATAGGATTTTTATCGTCCATCTACAAATGCCCACATTGTACCAAGTATCTAATTACAGTCAAACCAGCCTGGCTGGCCAGTTGAATTAAGCAGGCAGGAGTTGTGAATGACGCATCTCCAGTCACACACAGCAGAATCATCTGACCCCAACATGACAATTAAGCAATCATAAAATATCAGAGCCATCTCTTGCCACTGCTAGCCTCCTGTCCGTGTCAGAAAGGTAAAACCAGTGGAGCAGGTACGTGAGAGCCTGGCATTCAATAAAACAAACCCCAGGCACTCACCTAGAACCCTCAGCCTCTCTCTTCTCTCTGCCTTTGTCCCCTTTGCCATCAGTCAAAATAGACCCATTGTCACCTGGAAAATAATGCTCCCAAGTCTCCCAATGCGTTCAGCAGACAATATATAATTTAGATAGCTGTTTTTCATGGAACACCCAAGTGCTTTATAAACAGTAATTAAGCTTCTTTCATACCCAGTAAGAAGGCGTATTTCCACTTTACAGCTGAGGAAAGGAATTAAAAGACAAGCACATGTTAAATGTCTGGTGGGGGAGGGCCGCTGCCACAATTACATTAGGAATCTCATTAATCTGTGAGGCTCCTTGTAAACCTAACCAGAATCACTGCTGGCACTAAACATTCTAGGTTTTTAACATCAATGCTTAATTGAGACTTTCTTCCTTTCATCTTCCATTGTTCCTGCAGAAATCTTATAGAAACAGGAGGATGTCCTTATGACTAATTCAGACAGGGATCCTAGAGCTAGTCTGTTGTTAGGGAGACAGCCTTTTAATATGAAAAGAAAATGATGTGATTCCAAGGCCATACCCCTGCCTCCTGTCTCTGCCTTCACTGCCTCAGTCTCCTTCAAATACTAGTAGCCTTGTTAAGACTATACACAGTCATGAAGAAAATGAACATATCTTTTCTTAAAAAGTATTTTGGCCTTCCTTCAAATTTATCAATTCTGATAAAATCAACCTGCTGAGAATAATCCAGTAGACATCATACTCACGTTCTAGTCTCCTTTGAATCAAAACATTTTTCTAGCCCTTCCGATGTTATTAGAATGATCACTTTGTGAAGATTACTCTAACCCTAAACTGGTACGAACATATGAGGGATATCGTGGAGAAGTAATTAAGAACACAGACATGGAGATCAGGTTTCTTAGGCTCCACTGCTTACTAGCTGGGTGATGGGCAAATTTCTTAACTTCTCTCAACCTTAGTTTACTCACCAACAAAATGGGTATAACAGGGCTGTGGTGAGGAGAAATGGGACCATGGATGCAGAAGGGTATGCATCCCACAGAAAACCCTCAACAAATGCTAACTATGATTACTGTTCCCCTAGATGTTGCCTGTGGAGGGTATGTCCTAAAATTATAAACAGGCAGCGTTCCGGAGTAGACAGACACCCTGCTCCGACTTTTAGAGTCACCAATAAATATCTGTCCTAGGAAGATCATTTACATTAGGACATCAGAGAGCACTTTGGTGTGGGGCATTTTTTGTTGTTGTTTTTTAAGACAAAGTTAAGGATTAAGGGCTTGAAATGAGACAAAGGCAAAACAGATACCAGCAGTGCAATGTTTACATTTTTATTGAACTGAAATTGGTGTAGAATAACAGGGGCCACTACAGCTGCTGAGCTCAGTAACAACTGAAAAGTCCCTGTGACATTTTACCTTTGAGAGTCCTAACATGGTTTGGATGTAACTGAGAAACAGTGTGTGTGTGTGTGTGTGTGTGTGTGTGTGTGTGTGTGTGTGTGTATATATATATATATATATATATAAATTTTTAACACTTCAAAATGTTTTGAAACGAGCCTCACAGCCTTGTTCAGGTTTTTAGGTTACAAAGAAAATGGATAATATCTCCTGTTGCCTCCATTTAACAGCGTCCATTAAATATCCTTTCCCAACATGTTCCTCTCAAAGTGCTGGTTATAAATTTTCCCCAATCTAGTACATGTAATAAAAGGATTTAGTAACACTTGGGGAAGTAATAAACTGTAAGAACTTCAGAAGTAGTAAAGGCATATACCAAGCACACATGATAACACTCACCCTGCCAGAAAGACAATGAACTGGCTAAAGCGTTTCAGACAAGTTCCAGAAGCAAAGAACAAAGTAATGCAAGAGGTACGGCAACCAAGCAGTGTTGGAACTAATGGACCATTTGTGACTAAACCTCATTTCCACATCTTGCTTCCAACATGCAAGTATGCATTTATTTTCATAATAAAGTGAAATACTTTAAGGGAAAAGAAAACTCCTCTAACAGTTAAAAGATCCATCAGAGATGAATGAAAATACTGAATTTTTGGAATCAATGAATGGAGCAATGATAGAAACTGACCACACCAATTACTTTTGAGAGAGCCAGTCCTAACATCTACCACTAGAGGTGAAAGTTTAACTCTTTAAGTTACTCCTTGAGAAATAAAACCCAAGAAGATAGGAAATGAAATCCCCACATAAAAAAACAAAACCACATCTAATTAATGTTCTTTTTGGTTTATATTAAATTAGCTGCTCATTCAATTTAGAATCAATTTATGAGTGTTGGTAAAAATCTTCAAGAATGCTTCAAATTATTTTACATGAAATGTGATGAAAACATAACTCCCTCTCTCATCTTGACAATGCTCTTTTACACTGTGTCTTTCAAAAAAACTGAATAGATTCTTCGACCAAAGTAACTAAGTGATCACACACTCCTGCAGCAATGACTTGAAAGTATCTAAAAATCTAACAGTAGGATATGAAAAATGATATATTTTAATAGGCTTATGCCTGTCTTCAAAAGAGATGCAGCCTCAGGTAGCAGCAGAGTCAGAGATTTATAACTGATACACATTTTATAAGGATCTGCCCATGGTACACAATAAACGTCTAAATTAAGGCTTTTATAGGTTTGTGGTCAAGTCTATGGGTATGCAGTGCTGGATTTTTGTAAAGCATCTCCAGCTTCTATTACCCAATTTGTAAACCAGAAGATGTGCAGATGTGGGTGGGTAGGAACTCTAAGGGCTAACAATTACTTAACTAGAAGACTTGTCTGTAAACAAGTTCTGAAATACGAGTGGGCAGTGAAACAATTGAGAAGGTGCCTCTCATCTTGAGGAAAAAGTGATGTGTGCCTGCTGATAGAGGTGGTTTAAAAAAAAAAAAGCCAACAGTTGAACTTCATTTCAAGACTTTGAGATTTAGAGACCTAAGGTTTAGCACTACATCCAAGCCAATGGTTCTCATACTTTAGCTTGCAGGTCACCTGGAGGATACTAGGAAAATGTGGATGACTACCTGGGCCCTATACCCAGAGATTCTAATTTGGGTGATGTAAGTGGTCCAAGCACCTTGCTTTTGAGAAACACCACTCATAGCAAATAGCAGCACACAATCTTTGATTAAACACTAATGAGGTCATTATCTACAGACACATCCCTCAGCAGACTCCACCATAATAATATGAGGACCAAATTTACCCCCAATTAGTTTCCTATCTTTTTTGCAATTGAAAGTTTGAAATCAATTAACATTTACTAATGATTGTACCAATTCTGAGGAAAAAAGAAGAGCACCAGGGATCTCAATGCTAAAAGAAATCGAACTCCCTAGGAGGTTCATGCTACATAGAAATTAAGTTTCTGCAATAATGTTATAGAGTTGTAGTGTAGAGGATCTTGTTTTAGTCTTGGTATAGTCTGTGTACTTCTACATTATCTAAGAACTCCAAAGAGAAAGTTCATCTACATGCTCTCTCAGGTTTTCTAGATAATAACATTTTCCTGGTTTACAGTGATACACAACAGAGTTATTTTTTGGATGCTGGAGACAAACATCTTTATTAAAGATACTACCAAAATTTGGCAAACATTTCAAAACAGATTTGTAAACATAATGCTTCCCTTTTTAACTGGCAGCACTTTGAAAAGACAATACGGTAAGACAACACAACTTGAATCAACATTAGTTCAAAATCCTTACATTTTGACATAACTTATGTTCCCACATGATAAAACAAGTGATAGTTTAAATCAACGTCAACAGATAAACTCCATGAACTGAAAGTTTGTGCTGTTTGATGAATCACAGTATGCTATTGTTAAATATATCCACTCTTTTTTATATTCCTGGCACCCAGGATGAAGAAAAAAAATCTTTAAATATACATTTCATGTAGGTAATAACTTCTTTGCACATCTCTCCTCAAAAAATACTTTATAGCAGTATATAAATAGTTTACCTACATATTTAATTTTATAATTTTGCCCCAAAACTATAGATTTGTTTCATTTTCATAACATACCAATTTTGCCCAACGACAAAGCTGACAAACAGTTGAAATGGAAATGCTTTTGTCTTTCACAATAGAAGTAGCAATTGGACAAAAAAAAAAAACAAAAAAAAAAACAAGAACAAAAACAAAAACCTACAGTAACACTCGTCAGTTGTTTAACCTGAGCGTTTGGCCTACTAAGAGTAGCAGCTTTTTTTCCTTCATGCACGCTCACATCCACACCACCTCTGCACACACACAGGTCGCGCACACGCGTTCAGACGCTGGTAGGCCACAGTGTGCTTCCCGTTGCTCCAATCAGGTGGGAAGCAGTGTAGCTAATGATTAACCACACTATGTACATAACTAGCAAACACCTTAAGGCAACCATTGCAATGGGGGGTTAACTTGCAGGGCACTTTACTGTTCTAGATTAAGTCAGCCTGTATATATATATGTGTATGTGTAGCTACACACATATACATACTCGTAGACCTTTTTATTTCTTAACCCTCCAATACAATGTTTTAATTTTTTTTTGTATTTTGTGCAAATTTCTAAATATTCTACCATTTAAGGCAAAGAGTTTGCATTAAGAAAGGTCAGAAAATAGGCTTATGTTTATCCAAACGCATTTCACGTTGCACGTTACTGGTTTGTTTTTTAACACACATAATTTTGAAGTGTGGACACTGGATCCCCAATATCTAAAAAAAATCATTGCTAATTACAAACAAGTTTATAAGAAAAAAAAACTGATTTAAAGTATAGATACTGGATCCCCAATATCTAAAAAAATTTACTTCTATTGACAAACACAAGTCTTGACGGGGGGGGGGGGGGGGGCGGGGGGGGGGAAGGACCAGAAAAAGCAGCTTCAAAATTGCAGGGAGGCAAAGAAATTAGGGGTTGTGGGAGGGGGACAGAAAGAAAGAAAAAATAGTTAACTCAAGTTTACAAATACTGAAACTTTCAACAGGCAAAGTTTCCTTTTTTAGAATCTTAGAGCAACTCATTTGGAATTTTAAATAAATAAGCTTAAGTTTATTCACATCTTCTGGTCCAAGCAGAGCTCTAGTGCCATGCCTCTGCTTGCTGTTGGTCAAATTCACCTATCAGTCTTTTGATATGAGCCAGCTTGTTATGAAGATACTCGCATCTGTATTTTTCTTCATGGTAATTGGGACTAGACTGTAGATGGAAAAGAACAGGAGGAATCACGTTACATAGTTTGTAATTACTTCCCAACTCCATGTCAGAAAACCAACAGTAATGATACGCACCTGCTTGATCTTCTGATATTCTTGTAAGACTTCTTCATGAACATTCTACAAAATTAAAAATTAGAAATCAGAAGAGAACATTTTTTGTTTTCAATATATATAGTTAACACACATTTGAAAGGGTGTGGGGAAATATTGATGATGGGAATGTAAATCAGTACAATTAGGAAGGTAATTTGGCAACTGTTATCAATATAGCAAATGCAAAACTGGCTTGGCACTTAGACTTCCTTTCTGATTTACTGGTGTCTGAGTGAAGTGATGTGTGTGGAAGGTCACTTGCTGCAGCACTGCTTGTAAAGCAAAAGGTAGTAAACCACATCGACGTGTCCATTAATCCATGCAAAGGAATACTGAGGAGAGCATTAAACTAGGGAGGAGTGTTTATGTACTTATATTTAAAAATTCTCTAAGATGCATTTGTACTGTTCAGTTAAAAAAGCAAAGTGCAGAACTATTTATACAATG
Organism: Myotis nattereri; assembly: GCF_964212035.1. Classification (NCBI taxonomy): domain Eukaryota; kingdom Metazoa; phylum Chordata; class Mammalia; order Chiroptera; family Vespertilionidae; genus Myotis; species Myotis nattereri. The sequence continues at coordinate 54,557,330 of NC_138079.1, forward strand.
ACATCATTTGTTTAAAAGAAGGAAACAGAATATATATTCTAAGACTTTCATTAATTCTAAGATGCATATTTCTTCTCAATGAAATCAGGTGAAGATGTATCATAGTTTAACTTACTTGAACATAACACAATAGTGTATCTTGTCATTACACCTCTTAGATTTAATTATGTATGGTATATATGTGAATTTGCTTGTGTATATACCTCTTACACACATGCATGCACACGCGCACATGCGCGACTCTTAAAGAATACACTGGAAACCAGCACTACTGGTTATCTCTAGGGAGGAAAACTGGGTGGCTGGGGAAAATGGCTAACCCTTAAGTATCATATAACCTGATGTACGATGGATCTAAGCAGGTTCCAAATGCTTACATTTATTCTGCACAAATCTATGGTCACCTCATTCTATGGATGGGGATTTTGAGGCAAGTTAAGTAACTTGCCCAAGGTTACACAAGTATTAAATGGTAGGACCTTGGAACCAAACCCAGCATTCTGGTTCTGGAGCTACTTCTAACCACCAAACAATCCTTGGAATACAATCATGTTACACTGGTCAATAACTACATAGAAAACTACAAACCCGAAACCACCATATCACCGTCTTCTCGCATCCTCAAACACCAGCTCCTCTGGAAAAATATATAATTCTAGGCGGCTTGTTTAAGAGACTAAGGCCTCCTAATAGAAGTCATAATGGATATCTAGGGCACAGGCCCTCCCCTGTGGGAAAACTCATACATTCTTTTGCTGGGTTCCTGTCAGAACAATGGCAGTGGGCCGGGATGGCGGCACCATCTATGCCTGTGAAGTGCGACCAAATTATCTAGTCTATGCAAGCAAGAAAACACTCGTTTATATTAACCCTTTTGCTAAGAACCATGAGAATAATCAGGTCAGGCTTCTGTTGCTCTTTGAGCTGTAGTAACATTATTACTACTTAAAGTAGGAAAGTGAAACTGATCACTACCTGCTAACAAATGTCTGTCTCTGGAACAGCTGTAAGCACCATGTTTTTCTTCACTTAAACCCCAAACTTCTGTGGTATTAAGCCCCTTGTTATATTTCATGTCTACATCTTCCATTTTCTATGCCAGACTGGGGTTATTTAAAAATTACTTAAAGTATTGACTTGGAATTGGAGTTTTGGGGAACAGTACCAGATCTGGAGCTGTAGCCTGAGTTGAGTTGACAATGCAATAAAATGTTTTGATGAATCCAAAATCCAACTTGTTTTCCTGTTTATTTGTGTTTGGTATTCTTCCCAATACACTACACATAGTATAGTAAATGTTTTAAGCATATATTACATATTTTACACATATTACGTTAAATAGAAGGTTATTTTTTCCACGGACAGAAATACAGGTTGAAGCACTACTTCAAATATTTAGATACCAGCTAATTTTAAATAGAGGCTAAAAGCTGCAGAGAAGCTGGTCAGCAAGAAGACCTACTCTGAAGGCTAACAGGATGCCGGGGGGCCTGGGGGTTGGGCCAGGCAGAGAAAAAAGTAAAACATGAAAGTCAGTCTTCTATGAACAAATGCATTTACCTGATACTCTTTTGAGCCTGGAGAAAGGCGCTTTCGTTGTGCATCCAGTTTGATAAATCTTCTAGCTACAGTCTCCATTCTGGCATGCAAGGCCCTGTATTCATCATACTCTGCATTGAAGTCAGCCTTGTAATTCTGGCGTTGTTCATAGGAGACGATAGCAATATATTTTCTAATAAGGAAAACAGGATAAAAGATAGCCATGTCACTCCTTCCAAGACCTTCCAGGTGAAAGTCTCCCATAGAAGAGCTTCAGTGAAGGAAAATTATGATAAAAAGACGAGGGAATTATGAGGGGATCTGTCTTTAGGCCTTTCACACCTGCTGCCACCAAGGTGCCTCAGGCTTCCTCCCCTTTCTCCCTTTCTGATTAGGCAAATATTTAAAATACAAAAGGGAAATTGTCATTTAAAAAAATGACACAGTATAACCTGTGTAACAGAAAGGCCGTGTTGTGCTATTAGTCTAATTTACTTTCTTAATAAAAATGCCATAAAGCTGTTTTACTTTGGGGTATGAACACTTCTAGGGACCTGGTTAATGAAGGCTATTTTCACAGAGTGTCAGTTTACTCAGTGGTAAGTAAATTAAACCAGCATTTTAATATTCATATTATTTGTGGATCCAGGGACTGGGATCACATCAGGGTCTTTGCACTCTGTGCTTCTGTCATGGAATGCAAAAATCGCTTGACTTTATTGAGATAAAAATTGAGATTTCAAAGCAATTTCAAACAGGTAGCCCCAGGGGGTACATAATATTCTTCACTGTGGGAAAACCTTGGAGTTCAATCCTCTCCAAAATGGTTTCAGATAACTTTCCAGTTATATTTAAAATGTAATAGCACAGATACCTAGTTGGAAATGTGAGAAAAGTAATGCAGTGAGCAACCTTAATGTCCTCATTAATATTTTTATTCATGCTGAGCTAGGGTGGAGGTTTAATTTCTCAGTGTAATGGAGACTACGGTAGTATGCTGTTTTAAAGCTGCCCCGCTGGTGTCTGTGCTGTAAAAGGAACACCGCCAGCCCAGCAAGGAAGCAATCCTTTCCAGACGGGGATGTCCTCACCGCACTGCAGAGGGAGCCCACTAGGGAGACAGCTCCCGGGACAGCATATGTGAGGAGATGGCTAAACAGATTGTGAAATTCAGGTTCAATCTGTTAGCAAAATACTCATCCTTCTTTCTCAAAACTCTCAATATTTCATTTAATAAATTCCTTAGGAAAATTACAAACTGACCAACAGTTGTGTTGCTATTATAGAAGATTATTTGATTATACTGGCATTTTAACAAAAAGCATTTTACTATTTTTATCAAAAAGTATGAGTTCTACTGTTGGTTCTTAATGCAAGAATGGAATAAAATTTTAAACAGTTTGGACAATTTACAACCAGAAGTAGCAGAAGTATTCTTATCATATAAAAATCAGGAATACTGTAATTAAGTATGCATTATTCAGAAGTTGACCATTAAGGTTTTATAGTATGATCTTTCGATTTCTTATGAAAGCAGGTTAAGTTTATTTTTGGTAATTTTTCTGAAAATTCATGCTTTCTCACCATTTTTAGAATATTTTATATATATATATATATATATATACACACAAGACTTATTTTTTTGTTAAAATAAATTGCTTTTACTTAAATAAAGCAAGCAATCACATAGGTTATATATTTTTGTAATTTTTAAAGAGCTAAAAACATAAGTGTACAGAAATGCACTGATGAGGCAGATACATCAGTAAGTTAAATTTTTTTTTAAATATAGAATTAACTGATTAGGTTGAAAAAACACAGCCTTACTCCATGGGGAGAAGGTCAGAATTATTTTTCAGTTTCCCTAAATGTTCTGTCATATGTAACAAGTATACATCACTAGGGCAAAAAAGAGGAGTTCAAAATCCACCATGAGAGAATGAGAGCACAGTAATGCAGTTATTATTTGAGGGGGGTGTCAACTTTCATAGCACTGTTAAGGAGAAATGGGTTTGAGCTGGAGAAATGAACCCTGCATCATCGGTGGAGACAGGTGCTGTCCCCTAACCAAGCCTTCCTGGGCCAACTCAGTGGTGCCTGCTTTTCAAAGCTCCTGCACAGAATCCAAAACCATACACTGCTTCAGATGAGAGAGTACTAAATATGGCTTCTTTTTACGTAAGAAGAGATGATAACCAGTCTTATGGTTTCCTGCTGTATCATTCGCCAATAACAATAGCTTTCACACTACTGTTAAGCAAAAGTATCACATTTTAAGTATAAAATGTTCTCTACTCTGAAAATGAACATTTCATTGGATATTGAGGGCTAAATGGCATAATTCAACTATGTCCATCATGAGATGGTACTAAATTGAGAGAAACTGTTCATATAGCCCAAATTCCAGTTTCTATTCTAGATTAAAGCTATTTTGCACATTTGTTCATTTTTTAAGCTATCAACAGCTAGACCTGTTTGCCCTTTCACTCTCCATTTTTCCAGGCTCTTGCAACTTAATTATTTTCTTCTTATGAAGCCTTTGAGTCTGTAAAAAAGCTAGAATTATGTGTCCAAGTTATAATTTCTGTGATAGCCAGTTACAAAAATGTCCCCAGCTCAGCGTTTAGCAACTTGTTGCCACAAGAAAGGCATTATAACCTGTAGTAAAGTGAGATGATCAAATTTTACTGTTCTCTCAAAATTAATTTGATGGCATAGCTTTGTTTAAACAAAAATCAATCTATCTCTACTTTGTATTAACTGCAGAGGTTTAAGCACTTTACCAGTAACATATGCAGAGAAGGTCTGTGCATTGATAGACTGTCAGCTTTGAAGAGTCCGATCCCTAAAATCTTCCATAATCAAAAGCTTGGCCTGGCTCCGGAACAAAGGACAGGCTTCTCTATACTTAAGGCCCCCGAGCAGAGTTCTGAGCAGGGGGAGGCACAACCTGCTGAAACCGACTGGGTGGATTTGGGACAAGCAGGCTTAATGGCAGCCTTTCAATTGCAGGGGTGGCTCCAGGACACTATTTCTGGAACTTGTTACTTTTCTGATTTGCAAATTATGGGAAAAGAATTTGCAAACTTTCTAAAATTAAACAGTTCTCTCCCAATGGCAAACATCTGAACTTACATCAAATAATCTGGGAGTTCAATTGTTGAAGAAGGCTCCACGGAGGCAGGGCAACCCTCTTTAACTCCTACAAAGAAAAAAATTCAAGTGTTCACCAACAATATGGTTAAAAAATGCCTATATTTCTAAAATAGATTAGAAACATCTGGAACACTTTCCCTCAAATCCTGTTCTTCCATCTCAATAAGCAACAGTGAGCAAGGAATACAATTGAACACGAACAATAGAGGCCTATGACCAGCGCCAGCAGAACCGACGCCAGGCATTGAAAGTACCCCGGCTACTGCAGTGTCTGCACAATAAAGGAATTCCATCTTAACCCAAGGTCAATCTTCTATTCTTTTAGCAACAGTTGTGGCATCTGCCCAGCAATTCAAAGACTGTGGTGGCAGATGCAGCCAGACAATGGGAGATAAAATTTTACAGCAACATCTACTTTTCCTAGGATTCAAACAAGGCAGAGGAGACAGTGAAGGCAGGTAGCAGACTGCTTCCGTCACTGTATTTTTACTGCTACCCTTTCTGTATGCAGACAGTGGAATTGGGTAGGAAATTTTCCCATCGCTTTAAAGTAATTTAAAATAAGTTATTACTAAACACTGATTTGCACTCCTCTAATCACTAACCCTCATAATAACAGATTTGGTTTTAAAAGGACAAGTAAACAGATAAAGTGCTAGTCACTCAGAACTATGCTATGAAGTGTATAAAATCCCTCAGTATTTCAATTGTTTGAATGCACCATTTCCAGAAGGTATGTTTACACTTTTTACTTGAGTAATTTTTTATCATTCAAAGTAGAATTAAAGTAATAACTCAAGCCGTAACCCTGCCTGCTGGCAAAACATACATGTTCAATATAAAACAAAAGTGAATATTTGATAATTTTTTGATTTAATATTTTAAAAAAGGACAAAGTATACTAAACAAATTATGCAAACTCTGTGGACTTATTGTTCATAGTAGTCTCCCATTAAACATAGGTGATATGTTCCAAGACCCCCAGTGGGTACCTAAAACCCCTGACAGTACCAAATCCCACATATACTGTTTTTCCTATACATGCACACACTTACAGCTTCACTTTGGCATATCTGAATTGCCAGCATCACTACTTCTATGCTGTGGGGCCATTATTAAGTAAAATAAGGGTTACTTGAACACAAACCCTGTAATACAGAGACAGTCGATCTGATAACCCAGCCAACTCTAAGTGACTGTCAGGCAGGTAGTGCATACAGGGTGGAGACACTAGACAAAGGGGTGATTCACATCCTGGTTGGTACAAAGGGAGACAGTATGAGATTTTATCACACTACTCAGAATGGCACACAATTTAAAACTTATGAACTGTTTATTTCTGCAATTTTGCATTTAATATTTTTGGATCAGGGTTGACAATAGATAACTGAAACCACAGAAAACAAAACTGGGGCTAAAGGGGACTACTGTATATTTTATCCACAGGGTAAAAGAGTCTGTTTTTACAACAGCCTTAGTTTTAAAGGAAAAGACATCAAGTGCATGCCACCTGGCTTCTCCTTTGACACAGACACCAACTAAGTTCCAACAAAAAGGTACAGGGGATGTGAGTCTGACCTTTCCTCAGTCTTTGATCATCTCAATTGTCTTTGAAAGATGGCACATCCTCATTGAAGGATTCAGAAAGACTAAGTCTGCTTCTCCAGGCCTCCAAGTTAAAGAAGGTTTCTATATCCTGGGACACAGTCTTCCCAGCACTAACCTCTGACTCAGGATCACCATCTGAGGGTGGGGAGTGGGGAGAGTGGGGCATACCCAGGGATCTGATGTACTAACTCTGAGCAGGAGGTTGTATTACCTCTTGCTTTTCCTGACCTGTGTCTATATGACTTTGAGGAAAAAAGCTTACACCTATCTCTTAGTCCATTATATAGTACCATACTGACGCCAATTTTTCAACAGATATACCATGGCATGCAATATATTCAAGCCAAATCAATAAAGGCACTGTAACAAAATATTCTATAATCAAACTTCTCACATGGTAAAAACACTAGTTAAATCTAAGGACTATATACTTTCAATATTGAGGGCAAGTTACAGAAAGACAATACTCCTTAAGCTCTATTCATTAAAATAATTTTTCTAAAGTCGTATTTTCCTGGGGAATTTTGCCTTAGTTATGTTGGTTTAAAATGAGCAGCAATGCTAAATAATGGGTTTGGAGTCTTCTGTGTGCTGGCATGTACAACATTATGCTTTAGAGGACAGCTCTTAAAAAAAAGAATCCAATTTTGTTATTAGGTTTTGAAAATCAATATATCCCAGGTAAGCTGTCCTATTGGTTAGCTTTTCTTTAGAGGTAAAGCATTATGTTAAGCTTCTTTGGGTCTCTAGATATTTGGCTTTTAAAGATCCACATCTTGAAATGATTAATTTTACTAATAACAAATGATGTTAGTTTACTCAGATTGCTTTTACTCTGAATGAAGATGATTTTATGAATCTGTAAATGTAATTTCACACCTTGTCTGTGCTAATCTATAATAATGAAAGGGCAATATGCTAATTAGACCAGACGTCCTTGTAGACGACCTTCCTGACAAAGCCGGGACTGTGAGGGAAGCCTGGGTCCCGGGTGCCAGAGGGAAGCTGGTGCTGGTAGCTAGGGGAAGGAAGGCCTATTCTTTTTTTTTTTTTTTTTTAATATATTTTATTGAGTTTTTACAGAGAGGAAGGGAGAGAGATAGTTAGAAACATCGATCAGCTGCCTAGAAGGCCTATTCTTGCACTAATTTCATTCATCGGGCCTCTAGTATTAATTAAAGCAAGGGTGACCTTGTTTCTTTGGCAGAGAAGGAAATGAATATTTTTATTGCTAATCGTGTGCCTGGCTAAATCAGTTCAAGAATGGTATATAATAGGTCATGTTGAGGTTGCATAACACCATTACAGTATGGAAAAGGGCAGCAAAGCCCCCCTTCTTTAAAGGGGTATTGAGTATGACAGGGTCATTTCCAAATGTCACTCACCATCTTATTAACAAACTATAGACCCAGTGCACGAATTCGGGGTAGATTGGGGCCAGGCCTGTCAGGAAAAGGAGATGGCAGGAGGTTGGGCGGCTGGCCCGCCCCTGATCGGGGCCCAATCAGGGCCAGGCCGGCTGGGGGGAGGGACCGCAGGCTATTGGCCAGCGGGCCCCTCCCCAATTGGGGTGGGGGGGACTGATCTGGGGTGGAGCTGGGTGGGGGGAGGAGCTGCAGGAGATTGGCCAGTTGCCCCTGCCCCTATTGGGGTTTGGGGGGCAGGAAATCAGGGGCGGGGCCAGCCAGGGAGAGGGGCTGTGGGCCACTCAGGGTGGTGGGGGCCCATCAAGGGCAGGGCAGGCCAGGGGGTGGGGATGCGGGGGGGCAGGAGGTTGGCCGGCTGCCGCGCCCTTGATCAGGGTGGGAGAGTCCAAGCAGGGGCGGGGATGGATGGGGAGAGGGGCCATGGGAGGTTGGCCAGCTGGCCCCACCCCCCGATCAGGGGATTCGTTGGCCACAGTGGGCGTCATAGCGACTGGTTGTTCCAGTCGTTACAGTGTTCCGGTCGCTGGCTTTTTATATATATAGATATAGAAACCACATTTAATAGGTATATAAAAAAAGACCAAAAAAGCCTTCTCAAAACCACAATACTAAAATTAATAACTAAATGGAAGCTCCTTTGATACTATTATAAACAGCCTAACCTCACACTATGACAGTCCCCTCTTCCCATTAATTTACATGTGTAGTTGGTTTTTACAAGTATAAAATACCTTCACTGGAATCTGGACTGGAGTTATTCAGCTTGGCAATTTCCTCATCTCCTTTAAGGTCCTCTTCCTTTTCCTCATTCATCTCAATGTCATGTATCTTTATTTGGTCCTTTTCCTTGTGTTTTTTAGACTTCTTTTTGGACTTCTTGTGAGACATTGAATGGTTTTCTTCCATAGGCTTTGGACACTTTAGTAGAACTGAATCAGAGGGTAAGGTTTCCAGAGAAGTCCTAGAGGTATATTTATCTTGCTGGTCCTCACAGTTACTACTGTTTTGACTAAAACTGTCAACAGGTAGGTCTTGAGTCCCCCGGCCTTCTGGAGTGCTAGGGGAATTGGAGTTAGAATCTACAGTCTGAGGAGGGTTGGAGGCGGGCAGGTGGTTTGAAGGCAGTGGTGGAGCGGTGGGGATGGCAGCAGCTGCAGGGGGCGGCAGGAGGCCTGCAGATTTTTCACTGGTGGAATTCAAATGACCATTTAATGTTGGCGGCACTCTATTTGTTAGGTGAGATATTCGAGCTTTTTTATTCATTAAAGGATCAATGAACTCTGACTCTAAAAGCCGTTTCTGGAGGGAGGAACAGAAAAAAAATATGAGCCAGTTTGCACTAAAATTCAATATATGCATCCCTGGTTACCATAAGAATAACTGAGTTATTTTATTCATACTTAAGTTTATCACTGGTGTTGAGTTAAACCTTTCTCCAAACTTAAGCAAGAACAAACAAGCCACAAAAACACAAGTGACATAAATTCTTGTCTAATGTAAAGAAGTAGAATCTGGCAAATACAGGGGTGGGCAAAAGCAGGTTTACTGTGCCATGGTGACATTCTTGAGTTAATAAAGCTATTGTTAATAATCATAACCTGCATGTCTTTCCATACGAACAACTATAAACCTACTTTTGCCCACCCCTGTATATGTTTGTTGGAGTTCTTATCTTTTTGCTCATACAGCCCCACCTGAAGTTCTTTCAGAGACTATTACAATTTATGTGAATTTTACCACTCAGGAGAGTACTAAACAGAAGTAGCCTCCTGACCTATTTATAATAAATAAGAGGAGGACACAGTTTGTACCATTTCACTCTGTCAGAACAATAAGCCTACACTTAATCTCTAATGTAAGATGCTCCAGTTATGAATATTTTGACTGTCATTTATTATTTTACCTGTCTGAAATGGGAACAGCCAGCACCTTCAGAGTAATTTCTCCAAGTATCTCTGAAATACTATTCATTGTTAAAATATTACTCATTTTCTCCCTTCACTGGATTAGAAAATAAGTCTTAATAACTGGTCCATAAAAATGATATGGAATTACTGTTTCAAACACTTAAAAAAATCATGCTAAGATTAGCCCAATCCAGCAACATTAATATTTAAAAAGAAAATTCAGATAGTTGAAAAGTATAAAGCATACATCCAATGAAATACTGTGGCTTAAATGGCAGCTTGAGATAAAATAAGTTAATCATCCCATTAATTTAATCTGTTTTCAATTTAGCACCATTGATATGGCACCCAGTATATAATCAGGTCAGAAATATAAGCAGCTTCATGGTAGTGGCATTACAATTGAGGCTTCTATAGTAATGTACATACAAGGTCAGAAATGCTTTTATTTTGTTCCTCCTCTGTTTCTCACAACAGGCTGCTAATATTTTCTGACACAAATAGCCTTTACCCAGAGCATGCTTGCGGCTTGTCACACATCTGTCCTGCCTCTTTAATCCTTGGGAGGGGAGTCCAGAGAGAGGAGCATTCTGTCAGCAGTATGGGATAAAGAGGTCTGTCCCACTGTCAGTCCCAAAGCCCTTTGAAACTGAGAGAGTTCAAGGCTGACTGGGTCCTCTGAGAACCAAGCAGGCTTGAACTCTAATACTCTCCAGGATCTCGTACCTTTTTCCAAGAAAAACTGAATTGCTTAGGGGAAACTAAGCCAGATTAAATTTCTAATTGCAGCGTTCTGATTGGGCTCTAATTGAAATTATTTTCAGAAAATAAAAATGGCAAGAATTTTTTGCTTGCTTGTTTTAAACATATTTTTTCCCCAAGAATATTTTTCTGGAACATGTTTCAAATAAAATTAAATATATTCAATTTTCTATATAATATCAGACTATATATAGTATTGGATAGGTCTTCAAGTTAGTGACCAAATGGAAAAGTAGATAATCTTACAAAATGTAAGCTTTAAAAATGGAAAAACAAGGTAAACATTAAGTACTTTGACAAGAACTATAGTACAGTGGAGAACAGTTCTGGGCTGAGAGATGGTACCTGAATTCCATACCAAGTTCTGCCATAAACTAGCAATGTGAGTTTGGGCTGACAAGCAACGCATCTTCTGTGGCCTCACTTCCCTCACATATAAATACAGGAACTGAACTAGATGCCCCAAAGGTCCGTTTAGACTATGACTGTAATTCTATGAAATACCTGAGGAGAAGAAGCAATGTCTCTACTGGAACATACAGGAGATTCTGAACGCCTGGTGCTGGCAGCATTCTGAGATGCATTTAGTTTTCTGTAAAGGACACACATGTTCCAGTTATGGAGAGAATTTTCATGATAGAAAGCTAACCCTTGCTTCTCTTTTCCAAGCTCAACACTAAAATAACAATGACTAAAATAATCTTATATGCATCATTTTTAAAGGAAAAGAAACTTACTTTGAGAGCACAAACTCTAATGAACGTCTGTCAATTTCATTGTATCCAGGCCAATCTCTCTGAAGCTCTTTGAAAACATAATCCTTTAAGGTATACGAGAGGTCCTTAGGATTCAGATTAGCTACCTGATACATGGTGTGAAAACAGAACAGAATATTAGATTCTTTTGCTCTTTACTAACCTAAAACAGGTAACTTTTTGGAGTTATATTGAAAATAACTGCATCAATTGGCCACAGAGGGACTGCTCATTTTGCATATACATGCTCTCAATAAATGCTGTTCAACTTTATTTGGGGAATTAAAATTTTATGTAAATAGCTAAAAGAATTTCCCCCCTAAATGGCCATTGCACTTGTCATATTTCTAATCAAATAGTAAGCTGACATTAGGCAAAAAGTTGAAGATTTTTTTAAATAAATTTTTTCTAGTCAAAGAAATCCAAAAGCAGTTATATTATCAACATCATTGTTATCATTATTATCTACTTTGATTCCTTAGTCACTTGTATTAAGTAGAAACCAAGCAGTGCCCAAATGTTAGGTTACAAACTTTCCCTTCAGTAATCAACAGAAATTATCTCCATAAATAGTATCAATTCTGACAACTTTGTCATTTTCTTGGATAATAAGAACCACTTATTCAAAGTCCTTGAAATTCCAAAAACCAGTAAATGGAAACAAATCAAAATAACCCTCAAATGACATACAATTACTGTTATTAGTCTGCCAGTTTATTCCCAAGTGTAATCTTTTCTTATCCCCTAACTACAATTCCTAGAGTGTCCAGTCCTAGATTCTATTAACAACACAAATGTACTGATTGAGGAATCAAACTGAGAGTCATTTTTAAGGCTGGCAGAAAAGGATTCCTCTTGTCAGTTCCTACTGGAAAGGTCTTCTTTTTAATAACTTGACTTCTGTGTAAGTACTATTAAATATAGTAGGATAGTATATGCTTTTCTCACAGCTCGGCAGAATACTAATATGTTAATACTGTCATAAAGTAGATAATGGTAGGCTTATCTTAAATTTAAATTTGCAAATAAACTGACATGAGATACCAGACTTCTCAAAGTGAAATAATATAACAATCCTTAGAGTTCCTATTATCCGGGGTACTACACATGCTAATAACACCCCAAAACTAGAGATTATGCTTTTACTCTCTCATAAGAGTTAGTATCATGCCTTTAATGTAAGAGAGAATAGATAAAAACAGACTTAAAAGTGTTATTCTTTAAATAATAGATGAAAACCTGCAGGGTGTTTTGTTTTTTTTAATGATGAAATTTAAGAACTTTGAAATGTTTCTGCTTTAGAAAAAAGTTCACAGATGGACATCATCTATGGTGGATTTGAATGCTAATCAACATTTATAACCCAAAGTCAGTATAAAAAATATAGGAAGTTCCAAACCATTGACTTTAACAAAATTTATGACCTACTTTTATAATTAAGCTTGTGACTGTAAGATAACTGATTAGAACTAATACTTCGTACACTCATATCCTTTAATGAAGACAAGTGATCTCAACCTACGCAATAGTAGAATACTGGGCAAGACACTATGTAGTAGGTAAAAATATTCTAGTTTATACCACCTAGAGACTGGTAATACATTGTACAACTTTGCCTATATAAACCAATAAAAATTATGACAATCATTTAGGTGATTCAATATTAAAAACAGACAATAGAGAGTCTTGCTTACTTTTTTAAAATGAAATTTCAAGGTAAAGTTTATTTAACCCAAATGAAGATAGTGACTCAAAACTTTAATTGTTTAACAATTCAGAAGCCTCTAACTTATAAATCCTAGTATAAATGCCCACATTTCAATTAGTTTTTAATGAAGTGTTTAAACAAATGCTTTAATGTAATATTCAGGAGCTATATTTCATATAGCAAAAATGGTCCTGAAATTTCTCTACCTCAATAATAATAATGGTTAATGCAAAAACAAGCCTTCTTAAATGAACTTCTCAATAAGAAGGTAGGTGGAAGGAACTCTCTCCTGCTGTTCTTACCTGTTGCAGAATTGCTCCGAGAGAGTTCTTGTCTTTTTGATTGACACCATCTTTCTGCAGTCGAGCCAGCAGCTCAGGTTTCTTGTAGGCCTTCAGTGCCAGTAAGTGAATCACCCTGTCCCTATACGGCCGCTGAGAAACACTGCTGCTGCAGTGTGTCTTTCGAATTGTATTTGCAGGGTTCATGGGGGTTGACCGTTTCCTCTCAGGCACTGCATCTGATAGAGCTTGAGGTGCTTTCCGAATCTGCACTCTTTTCCCTACAGTCCAGTGGAAAAGATATTTGTTACACATTTGTGGGTAATAATATGAATTAGGAATTTTTTGATGAAATCATTTATTGAAATAAATATTTATTATAAAAGTATTTTGGTCACTTGGCTATGCATTGATAATAATTAGTGACACACATCATAGCAACAAAGTGGAAATTTTAAGGATGTAGGTATTTGATGTTAAATGAAAATTTACAGAACTTAAACATCTTACATATTATTTCTAAAATTACACCTAGAAAAAAATTAGAATGAAACTGTATAAGATCCTCATTTTATAATGTCTGAGGTGTAATCTTCTAACTCATTTAATATACTCTAAGCCCCTAACTGCTCACTCTGGTTAAAAAGCGGAAACAACTGGTAGTGACATACAATGAGGGGCAACAGCTTTAGGTACAAGTTTAGCAACTAGAAATAATGGCGAAGTAAAAGCAGTCATTTAAGTGCTATGGTCTAGGGTGAAAATGACTGGCTTAATGGGGCAGGAGATTTACTAAATAATTCTGTCCATGCTAGGCTCCGGAGGCCTGGCCAGATGGGCTGTTTGAAACCATCCTATCGAAAGTAAAGGGGAAAGGATGAATTTGTCACTAGCTCTTATTGTTCTTTACTATCTGGACTTAACTAATTTTAAATATCAGATCAAAACACTGCACAACTAAGGATTCAACATTAAAGGGATATTGTCCCACGATAAGAAAAGCTGTTAAATTAGGGTGCAATTAGAGTTTTGGAATTAGATTTAGATCTGGTTTCTGAATTTTTCTTAATTTGGAGACAGCTAGATCAATGTCATAAGGGCTGGGAACAAACTGATGATCATGCATCAATTATGTGTTGGGGAGGGCACTGCTTTCAATGGGATAAGCTCAAATGGTAAAGTGCTCTCTTAGCATCTGGAGGGTTCTATGATAAATACCCAAGTTTTCCTACTTGTACTTCTTTGTGGAAAAGTTTCATGGACTAATGCCTAATGCCCACTGTTGCTTCATGTTAGGCTGCAAGCTCCATGCAGGCAGGGCTGTGGCTGCTTTGTCCCTCAGCAGACCTTGATTCAGAATGTAATGGCTAGCAAAGTGAAAGACTAGCAAAGTGTCAAAGCGAAGACAGCAAGAGAACAATTAGATAGTAGAGAAGCCAGAATCAAAACGGTGTATATTCCCACACTGCCAGACTGCCAGAATGGGAAGACACTGAACTTTCTAAAATGGCAAATGCAAACCTCCCAATCCACCATCTCTCAGTTGCAATAGTGCTAACAAACGGTACTATTCTCTGAATTTTTAATAGGGATTTGGTGGGGGAAGAGAAAAAATTGGGGTCACAAAGGTTTCAGAAATGCTATAATTTCAAACTCCCTTCCTCTTGAAACCTTTTTAACTTACTCTGACCCAAACAAGATTACTGTGGGGTACCCCAACTCCCTAGGGAGGGAGGTGGGCAGAGAATGTTTACTTAAGCTCAACACACCATGACTAGTCATTTAGAATTAATTCAAGCCAACAAGACAGGCAAATAAAACTGAAAACACAAAGTGACAGTACTTCCTCTGTGTTCTGGGCTGTCTTACTCTTCTGTACGTCTGACCCACCTCTGATCCTCAATCTCAGGAGAACCCCAAGGTCTCCTGAGTTTACCCGCACCCCTCTCTGAAGCAGACATACAGCAGACAAGTGAGGCTCACTCTGCCCTTAAGAGGGGTGTAAGTATGATGTTTGAATAGAAAATAGAATCTGGACAGGGATATGACAGTGTTAGAGTCACCTAGGGCCTAATGCTAGACTGTCATCCATTAGTCAATGAATCTCTTCATTTTTCTTTTAAATTGCCAGTCATGAGGTAACCCATTTCTTTCAAATGCTGAAAGAACAATCCAGCCACACTGGGCCAATTAGTTTTATGCAAAAATTACTTGCTCACCGACTCCTGATCAATTTGTGCCTATTAAACTAGGAAGGAGTCCTCTGGTTAAGGTTAGAGAGCCTACAGATTAGTGCTGTAAGTGGTTAAAGAGTTCAGATGCTAAAGAAAATGAAAAAAGTAAAGCTAGAAAATGTC
Source organism: Myotis nattereri (assembly GCF_964212035.1). NCBI lineage: Eukaryota > Metazoa > Chordata > Mammalia > Chiroptera > Vespertilionidae > Myotis > Myotis nattereri. The sequence continues at coordinate 54,572,830 of NC_138079.1, forward strand.
AGGGTCAAAGTGGAAGGAAAAAAGGCTTTATTTTTATTTTTTACATTTGCCTCAGAAAAGCCCTTTTAATAAAGCCTATGGGAGAACTTAATTCTCTTCCCAGACCCAACTGCTAATCAATTCCCTGGGCTCCTTATATAAACAGCAGGAGTAGGCCTGATAGGATTGGGTAATCTAGGACTATATCTAAACTGTTGTTTCATAACAAGGGGTCCACTTCTAGCTTCCCCATTTAATGAGATGGTAGAAGTATGTAGCATTTCATCTAATGGCTGAGTTAATTGGAAGGTAAATCTTAAAACAGTACATCAGAAAGAGAGCAGGGATTGTAGCCATCTCCTACAGCTGTTTTTCTGTTCTGTGGAACCTGACCAGAAGCCCTGACAACACTGACCCAAGGCTTTAAAAACACTGGCAGGACTTTGATGATGGTGTGAATGCCATGGTTAAATACATACTCCCCTGCAGTGGAATCCATCTCCACCATGTGGCATTTATGACCACTTTTCAAAAGGTTTGCTATCAAAATATATTTACACAACAGATACAAATTGTTAGAACTACAAAGAATCTAGATATATGTAGTTCAAACCCCCTTAATTAATATTTGAGAAAATTAAGGTCCACAGAGGTGAAATGATTTGTCTGAGGTCACTCAAACATGCACTAACTCATAAGAAATGAGAAGGATGGGGGCAGAAGTTAGGAAAATTGGGAACAGAATCTGAGAAATGAGATTGGTTGGGTTGTTTTCCATACCGAAGTAAATATTAGCATTATAAAAATTTGTAATCCAGTACAACTCTAGAATTTTGGTAGGAGTCACTGAGCAGACTTAAGATACTAGTAAACCTGAAGCAATGGTAGTGATTTTTTCCTTCTTAACAAACAGAAGGATTATAACACTACAGTGCTTACCACTGATATAAATGCTATGACTCAACGTAGAAATTCGACTGAAGAAATAATGTTTTCTACTGCACTTCTCCAGGCAAAATAGGTTTTGGTTCTTTTCAGCCCACAAAAGGCTTTCAAAGCTCATATTCTTGGATGACTAAGCCAGGTGACCCCTAAGGAATACTTTCCCTTAAACTTGGCCTGTGCCCTAATTCAACCGACAGAGGCTTGGCCGGGCATTATGCCACCATAATCCTACAGTGGGACCAGCATTATTCCCATTTATCCTCTAGCCTGGCTGACACTGTTGAAAGAAACCTTATTCTTCAGGTACCTCTAAGTTGGCATAAGTGAACTTTTGCTATCATTTTATATGATATATTCAATTATGAATTAAAGAGGTATCTCTTATTGTCTTAAGAAAATAACATAACGTGTTAGTGAGGCCAAATTCATATCATTTGCTACTTGCTGATACCAACAACTTGATATATAAAAGGAGAGGTGGAGAGGTAATCATAATCTACTTCATAGGGTGGTTGTGGTACGTAAAATGCTAACCAGTGCCTTAAACATCACAAGTACTCAATAAGGGCTCGGTAATATTAATATTGAAGGGTGACTGATTGCATTTTAGAGAGCTGAATGAGTCAGGTAGTTTTGAGATACTGAAAAATGCAGGAAGATATACATTGAGATACCTAGAAGGAAAGACACATGGTAAAGGACTAATGATGGAAAAAGAAGAAAAAAAATCAAAACATAGGATAACAAAGAACAGTAAATAAAAAACAACAATAACTGAAAAGCCCATCTGGATACTAGTCTTTTGCTCCCCTCAGTTCAGAGTTGATGAGACTTTTCTTAAGAGTAGCTTGTCCAGTTTTGAACTGTGAGGTGAAGAATTGAAGGTAGTACAGAGGAGAGCAATAAAAATGATTAAAGGGTTGGGATGCAGGCCATATTAAGAAAAGTTAAAAGGAGCTGGGGTTATTTGACCTAGAGAATAAAAGGCTGAGGAGGTTAATGACGAGATTCAAGACCAGAGAAAAATCCTGTGCTGTGATGGTGAGTGGCTGGGGCACTGAGGACACAGCACAGAGGAGACTCAGCACTCAGGCCGGCAGAGTCCATTGCAGGGCTCCCATGTGGGAACATGTGTGCAAAGAGGGGGCCAGCTCTTCGAATGGCATAGATGGAATGTGGTTCAGATTAAAACTTAGGTGACCTCAAATCTTATGTGGGTCATTCCCAAAAATATAAATTATTTGTAGTGCCTATAAAAAACCTTGCAAATTCTAAAATCCCCATACAATTAGGGAGTATATGGTCTATGTCAGTGGTTGGCAAACTCATTAACAGAGCCAAATATCAACAGTACTTTTTCAAAAGAGGCTCGCCCAGGCCGAAAACCGACTTCTGCGCATGGGCCACGAAGTTTCAATCGCATCGCACTGTATGCGCGCCCGCATGTGGTATTTTGTGGAAGAGACACACTCAAGGGGCCAAAGAGCCGCATGTGGCTCGAAAGCCACAGTTTGCCGACCACAGGTCTATGGGATTCTGGGTGCTAAAAAGTCTGTTGTGTAAACTGCAAATGAATTGTACCTGACCCTATCAAAATGAACAAAAACACATGGACATAAGGAGCACCCAAGGATCATTCAATGGAAAAGTATAGTAATCATTGCTGACTCTCAAGCTTTGGAATAAATCAACATAAGGGTTTTCAGCTAGTTATACTGAGAGGGAAAAACTGATTTTGATGGCTTGAGTCTTCTATTCCTTTGTCAAACACACCAATTTGTCTCACTATTTCTAAAATGGTGGTATTGGACAGTAAAAAAAAAAAATACATTTAAAGTGACAGGGATAGCAAATTCATAGTTTGTACTTAAATATAAATGCAGCAGATCTTGTGCATTTTAAAAATAATCTGGGATTTAGCCTGCTAATACAGAAATTAATTAAGGAAGGATAAAAGGGAAAGAACGGAGGTTGGAAGTTGCTAGCTCACTCAGCAGCAAAGGGAAGGTGAAAGTCTCATGGCTGGTAACTTACTGGGCAGGAGCTGGACCCCGTGGGTATAGACATGAATTGTTGTTAAACCAAACTCCATGTATCTAAGCTAAGCACCAGGTCCCAAGAGCACTGGCTTTGTTCCAAAGAAATACTTATTAAAGACACTAGTGGAGCTTCTCAAAGCTGACTGTATTGTAGTTAGGTCAGCAATGGGAAAATTACAGAAGCAGGATTCTAACAAACTATGGAAAGATATTGATTAAGAGATTTGGTTCTTCAAGAGACTATTTCTGTGAGCATTTATGTTTCCAAATTAATATCCTTTCATCATTTACTATCCAGTGACTTATGTTACTAATCTGACCAAAGCCTCAAAGGGTTCATTCTCAGTCTTGACAATTCCCTTTGTTACTGTTAACAGTCACTGTGACTGAACTCTAAAATTGTTAGGGTCACTGCTCATAAAGGAGAGACTCATCTTGCTGGTCCTCCTTCCCTTCAATCTGATGCATATGAGTGAACTGATGAGAAACATAATGGAAGTGGGGCAGGCTCTTAATTAATGGATGAGGATGAGGATCCATAAATGACATCACAATTGAGGTACGAAGGAGGCATAACCCTAATGCTTGCTATAAACACATCTTATACTTTTGTAATAAAACTCACTATTATGCAAAGATCCTCTGAAAATGGAAGCAAAAGCTACAACAATAAGATTATCAACTCATAAATCCTACAAAAAGATTTTTGTAAAAATAATCCTACAAAAGTGCAAAACAAAAACCACACCATCCACCATTGAAATTACATCATCCAATGACAAAGAAAATACAATGGTACCACTCTTACAACTCACATAGTAAAATAACTTGACCAGATCTCAATATCATAAAATAATAACCATTAGCTAACACAGAATTCAGATTTATGAAAGAAGTAAAAGCTTTAAATCTGTTCAATTAACCAGTAGTCTGAAGAGAACAAATGATTTTTGACAATGTTATCTAAACTGTTCTGAAAACTAATTTTTGTGTTTTCATGAAATTAATATTACCAGTATTTACCTACAGTGATCTTGCAATATTCCCATCAATCAGCGAGAAGAAGAAAGATATATATACAAACCTACATATGGTCCACCGGGTTTAATAACTTTTGTGCTTCGGTTGCGGGATTCCTCCTCTGCCTGGGTCATTCTTTCTCGTGTCATCTGATACGAGTCGTTTGTTGCACACACTGTAATTTTATCTTGTATAAATCCCAGGCAATTGAGCTGGGAGGCTCCAGAGCTGTCAAGTAAGGCGATGGCTTTGTTAGACATGCCCCTCATTTTGTACAATAAAGTACAAGAAAGAATTGTACAATCCTAAAATCAGCAGCCTGAATAAGAACCGAAATCCTAAAATAACTAATATTAGTAATATTTAATTGTAAAGACTATTTAAAATATTTGAGTTTCTCTTCTTCATTTCATGTCACCTTTTTTCCTATTATTGTGAAAAGAGTGGATGAAGTGAGCTCTCAGAGATAAAATCCATGAAATTTTTTTGGAAAATCAGCATTTGGAGTGAATACCAGAATCCTGATGAGTACTATAGTTCTTTCATTTAATAGTCAACTATTTTTAAGAATTAGCTACCACTGATATGAGAAACGTTAAAAGTTCACTTATAATGGGACCATAATATACATAGTTGATAGAAAGACTAGATAAAACAAACACACCGCAATTCTTTTGATTTTTAATAAGATATTAATTTTAAAGCTAAAATACTGCCACATTAAAACTTACTTATTATTATTAGCCCAAAGATTTTAAACATTTGTAGAATTTATATTTAACACTTTGTTAAATGTCTATTTAAGCTGACCTATTTATATAGTAAATATTGAAGAAAATACTGGATAGATTTTGTCAGAAATAATTACCATGGCCTTAAAACAGATTGGACTATAAAAGTAATGAAATGCCATTGCAGCTCTGATACTCGATTTCCAAACTTATTTGGAAATAGCTTTGTTATAATGCTAAAAAATAAGAGTTAATAAAAATTTATTAAATTGCTAATAACTGTCTGTACAAATGCTTTCAAAAAATCAGTTTATTCGTCTCATAAATATTTATGGAGCAGAGACTGAATGCCAGCAATGTGTGAGTACACAGCCTATGACAAGGACTGAGACAGATCTGGTCCCTCTTCCAAGGAGCTCTCTGCCTAATGGGTGACAAGGATGAGCAAACTGGAAATTATGACATGATGTGATAAATGCCAGGGGTAGAGAACTCCCAGGAAGTGCTGCATCTGGACGTGTGGGAGAGGGGAGAGGCAAAGGCTTCCTGGAAGAAGTGATGCTCAAGTGACCTAAAGGGATGACTAGACAAAGGGGAAGAAGGACAGCAATGTCCCAGAAGGATGATCAACCTGTGCAGACCCAGGGGGAGCAAGGAAGAGTTTTTCAGTTAAGCCAGAGGGAGTTATAAAGGACAATTAGAGATGAGGCTGAAGAGGGCCTGAGATGTACAATACACTGGGCTTTGAGGCCCTGGTATGGATTTTGGACTTTATCCCAAGAATAAAAGAAGCTGAAAATATCTCCATTGTATGGCAGAAAGATCAATTTGGATAAAGAACAGATTGGGAGGAAGAAGGTAAGAGAGCAGTTAGGAGGCTACTGAAGAACTACAGGCAAGAAGTGATGACTTGAACCGGTGTAGGGTGGTGTGGATGCAAAATAGTAAACAGATTCCAGAGATAGTGAGGAGGCAGAATTGATAGGATTTGGTCAGTCATTGGCCATAAAGGGAGAGAGTGGGGAATAGAAGTTAAAAGATTGTGCCCAGGTTACCAAATGTGTGGAGCTAACACTTATTGAGACACTGGGGTGGGGTTGGAAGAGAGAAAATAAGTTTTGTGTTGGACATGGTGACTGAAGAAATTAGGAGACATCTCGAGAGGGAACCAACTGTGAAGAATACTAATATTTAGAATAAGCAATAAGAAGATGAAAAGACCATAGCAGACTGAAAAGGTAAGCCAGAAAGGTAAGCCAAGGAAACCAGAAAAGCAATGTGTCATGGAAGCCACTGATACAGAATGCTTCAAGAATCAAAGTGGTCAACAGTGTGCAATGTTGGCAACAAATCTAGAGTAATAAGAAACTAATAAGCACTCACTGGATTCAGGGCAAGGAGGTCAAGGAATCCCATTGGGGAGCAGTTTCAATGGAATAATGGGGACTAAAGCCAGGCTTTGGCTCCAGAAGTGACTGCAAATGAGGTTATTTATCTTTATTTTCTTTTTAAATCAGACTCACCTGAGCATGTATGAATGCTGAGAAACAGATAAAGGAGGGGAATGAGAGAGGGAGGGAGAGATTTAAGCCTCAGGGGAATCAGGATGGAGAAGAAAAAGAGGAATAGAAGATTGCAGTAGAGTACAGAAAAGACCACAGGTGGCAGAAAGTTTGAATTCCAAGATCTCCCATTACTTACTATGTAATTTACATAGGGAGAATAAGCTGAATGTGTTGCCAATCACAATGAAGTTTTAGTTTGCACAATTCAAGATTAAGTTAGAACTCTTTCAGAGATGTGTCTTATTTTACATCTCTGCCTACTGTGCTCACTTGAAATACAACTTTCTCAACTTGCACAATTGAAGATCAAGAAACAGATCTTTACATGAAAACTAAACCCTGCAAGCAAGAAGGTACTCTCTAGAATTCCCATTCATCCCTTTTCAACTGAGGTACCTTAAAAGTTCAAATACACTGACATCCTATCCTATATAATAAAAGCCTAATATGCTAAGTGTCTGGTTGTCCACTCGTCCGTTCAACCAATCAAAGCGTAATGTGCTAATGATATGCTAAGGCCACTCAACCGCTTGCTATGACATGCACTGACCACCAGGAGGCAGACAGTTGACCAGTTGCTATGACGTGCACTGACCACCAGGAGGCAGAAGCTCCGACTGGTAGGTTAGCTTGCTGCTGGGGTCTGGCTGATTGGGACTGAGTGAGACGGGCTGGACACCCTGGAGCCCTCCCGCCATCCCTGGCTGGCCAACCTCCCGAGTCCCTCCCTGGTCCTGATTGTGCACCGGTGGGGTCCCTCGGCTTGGTCTGTGCCCTCTCGCAATCCAGGACCCCTTGGGGGAAGTTGGAGAGCCGGTTTCAGACTGATCCCGCAGGTCAGACCAGGGGACCCCACTGGTGCACAAATTCATGCACCAGGCCTCTAGTATGTATATAAACATCCTATGGTCTTTCTCTATCCTAGCTCACTGTTTCCCATACTTGAGTCCTCCAAACTATATATTTTCACTAGGTCTGTGAATGAGCAAATTTAAGGAATTTTTGAAAAGTAAGTTTGACTTTGGGATTTCCTCCATTTTACATAGGAGAAAGTGTGATTTAAGGAGATTTATAAAGAAAGATAAGAAAGGAGACTAGTTAATATGTAGTTTTTGACCATCTATTTATTAAGCATTTAATTTGAGCTGCACCAGCATTGTAAGTCTAGAAAAAGGGCATAAGAAAGCCCCTGCCTTTGAGGAGCTTGCACAATTGCATGAAAGACAGGATCCATGGGAAAAATAAAAATGAAATCAAACAGAAAGGTGGATGCAGATTAAAAAGGTTTGCTTGCCAGGTTCAGAACTGAAAGTTTGAGTACTTTTGTTTTTTTAGTGGCAAATTTCAATTTATACCATACAACACCATTTTATAAAGCACTTTGAATCATACTTTTATACTTGGATCACACTTTTTATACAGCACACTTGGATCATATTATTGCATTTGCTCCAATTTTTTCACAATAATTATTTCTTTTCTCTTGCCTGCATCATGTATAGTTTTAAGTGACCTTAAACCAGTGGTTCTCAACCTTCTGGCCCTTTAAATACAGTTCCTCATGTTGTGACCCAACCATAAAATTATTTTTGTTGCTACTTCATAACTGTAATGTTGCTACTGTTATGAATCGTAATGTAAGTATCTGATATGCAGGATGGTCTTAGGCGACCCCTGTGAAAGGGTCGTTCGACCCCCAAAGGGGTCGTGACCCACAGGTTGAGAACCTCTGCCTTAAATCCTTCTTCAAACAAGCAAAGTAGAAATAAGCACAAAGGATATTTGTGATGTAAGGGAGAAACCATATCACCTATGATGATATGACTGGTATTGAAGAGGGAATTAAGTTCTTTAACATGTTAAGCACCATGTCAGTCACTGGTGACTGACACTATACTTTCCATCTGGACTGGTCAGTCACTGGTGCCGCCAGCATATTGGTGAAGTCAGATATTGCGGGCTAAATGGAAAGGAAGACAAAACAGACTTGGTGCTTAACGTGTTAATAAAACTCCTAAGGGGACATTGTTCAATTTGATGTCAAAATGATATCACTATCCTATCCTATGTAATAAAAGGCTAATATGCAAATAGACTGAACAGCAGAACATCCAAACAACCAGTCGCTATGATGTGCGCTGACTACCAGGAGGTGTGCCTGGAACATGGTGGACATTGGTAGCAGGTGGCAGAGCACAAAACATGGTGGACATCGGCTGCAGCGGGATGGTGGAACAGGTGAGTGGGGGCGACAGACCAAGGCAGGGCACTGGTTGTTGTCATCGGGGAGAGCCTCTGGTGGTTATTGAAAATTCTTTCCTCCTGTGCCCACGGTCACGCCTGGTGCTCGCACCTGCTGCCAGTGCCGGCCCCACTCACACCTGCTGCCAGCACCCGGCGATGGCCCCACTCACACCTGCAGCTGGTGCCAGAGCTGCTGCTCATACCTGCTGCTGGCACCCAGCGCTGGCCCCAATGGCTTGGCACCGTCAGTGGGTGCGAGCGGTGGCTGCCGGCCCCAATTGCCCCTGAGGGCTTCTTCACCTCCCCCTGCTCCTGAGGGGCAATCGGGACAGCAGCCACCACTTGCACCCACTGATGGTACCAGCCCCACTTGCACCCACTGCTGGTGCTGGCACCAATCGCTCCGCGTCGTCAGCAGGTGTGAGTGGGGCCAGTGCCGTCCGTGTGTGGGAGTGGTGGCAGTGGGAGTGGGACTACAGGCAGACAGGGGACCGGGGCCACGGCGGGAGGGGCTGGGTGAGGGCGTAGAGGATGGGTTGAGACCCACCCCTGTGCCCACCACAGCCTCTTGGCCCACAGTTCCTTTCAAGGTGCACAAATTTGTGCACTGGGCCCTGGTAGTATAATAATTCTCTAAAGACAAGAATTCCAGGTGAATGCACCACAATTAGAAATTGGTATATAGTGTGGTATGCCATGAACACTGGACTAAAATTAAGAGAACTCAGTTCTCATTCAGCCTAGTCACTAACTAAACAATTATGTACCTGTGGGTAAATCACCTGTAAAAAGATGGGGTTGAACAATTACCAAGGACCCTTATACTTGGTGATTCTAGAATTGATTGTAATACTGTCCCATAGATCTTTCTGCAATGGTGAAAATGATTAATATCTGTGCTGTTCACTCTGATAGCAACCAGACACCTGGCTATTGAGGCTGTAATGCGTGGTTAGTCTGAGTGAAGAAGTAAAAGTTTTAAATTTTATTTCACTTTTATCAATTGAGATGTAAATAGCCACATGGAGTCATTAGCTATTCCAGTGAATAGTGCAGAAAGCTCTATAAGACTTATAACATGCAATTTATACCAAAAATATAAGTTTGGAGGTGGGCAATTTTTAGAAAGCAAAATTAACATATACTCAGGGGAAAAGGCAGATTAAAAGGTAGTTACCTTAAATGAGAGGAGAAATTTAGAACTCTTTCAGTGATGTGTCTTATTTTATATCTCTGCCTACTGTGCTCACTTAAAACACACCTTTCCCTTCTCTTCCTCTCATGCACAGCAAGCATTAACACAGTTTCAAGTGCAGAGCAGACAAGATAGGGATGGATGGCCCAGGGCACTTTGAGCCAGTATCAGTGACTCCTGGGAGGTTAAGGGCTCTAAGGCCTTGTCTTTATCCACAGGCGGAACAACTCCCCCTACTCAAGGGGCCCATTCTTTAATCAGAAACAACCAGAGCAAAGAAGAGTGAAACAAGTAGCGTATTGTTTAAGAGAATCTAAGTAGATAAGAGTTCCATGGTACCCTGGGATGTGGGTGTGTAGTCTTGTATTCTTTCTTTAAAAAAAAAAAATGCTATGCTGGGGTTAATTTCTTATTTTCATTCTGCTGCAGAATAAAGATTTTTAAAAATCTACTTTAAAATATGGCTTGCATAGGGAAGAAGAAAAAGAATATGCAAGGTATATAGGATTTTTTCCTCCTTTACCCTTAACTACTAGTCGAGTGTACTATAAAAGGCACTCTTATTTAAATGCAGTGAATATAAACTTTTTTTAAATCCCCAAACTTGTCTTTAATAAAACAAGCAAATAAACCATGTTTTATAGGTTGAAAAAAAAATCTGTACTTTAAAAATCCCTCAAGAGTAAGAATGTTAAAATTTTTGTGATCATTGCCCACAGTGACAAATGTAATTACTAGCATAGAGTAGGTGCTCAATATTTCTCAAATACTGTAAATAAATGAGCTTTGCCATTCAATTCAATAAATATTTATAAATGACTACTATGTATTTTATTGTTTAATTTTTTAAAAACCCTCAGAGAAAAATGATTTTTCCTTTAGCATACCCTGAAATGTACTTACCTGGAGAATCTCTGCTGAATGCAGTCAAAGCTGCCTTGAGGGTTGTCTTTACCCACATTTGACAAATAGAAGTTAAATGTATGTACTTCATTGATGGGATCATTTCTGGGAATTTTGACAAGCTAAAAGGAGAGGAAAAGAGAAAAACACCTCAAATTATAAATTTTCTATAAAATGATCTGATGGCTGATTGTCTTTCAAGTAACATTCACTTTATGCCCGAGCCCTATTTTGCATTTAAGTTACCCAATCATCTAAGAAATTTGGCAAGTATATCTATAACTCACCATATTCTCATGTCCACTTTTACCCTAAAGTGCCAGTAATCACTTCTACCCGGCAATTAGTTTATGAGAGGAACCATCTTCATTGCAAATAAGCAAATAATTACAGTTCACACGAAAGAGTTACTAGTGAATTGGCCAAAAAATTCGTCCTCTTTTGAGCTACACAGATTCTGTTTGGCTAATATGACCTCTTGCTGAATAGCTTCTAGATCAGCCGTGGGCAAACTACGGCCCGCGGGCCGGATCCGGCCTGTTTGAAATGAATAAAACTAAAAAAAAAAAAAGACCGTACCCTTTTATGTAATGATGTTTACTTTGAATTTATATTAGTTCACACAAACACTCCATCCATGCTTTTGTTCCGGCGCTCCGGTCCAGTTTAAGAACCCATTGTGGCCCTCGAGTCAAAAAGTTTGCCCACCCCTGTTCTAGATACTTAAATGCTCTCTACGATAGCTGTGGCCTATGGGCTTAGTTGGTTGAGTGTCATCCCATGCATTGAAAGGTTGCTGGTTCGATTACTGTCCAGGCCACATGCCCACGTTGCAGGTTGGGATGCAAACAATAGATGTTCCTCTCACATTGATGTTTCTCCCTCTCCTCCCTTCCTCTCCTAAAATCAGTTTTAAAGAACACATTTAAATGCTTTCTAAGATAAAGTCCATGTCCCAATCTTTTGCTCTTTTATTATATATACATATTTAATTTAAATCTTCCTACATTGAGTAATATTTTTGAATAATATCTAGCAGCATAACGTGAATGCCATAATTACATTTACAGCAAAATGAACCCCTCATTCATCTTTATACTTATAGAACAGGGTCAGCAGCCTACTGAGATGGTTTTGCAAGGCACAGTGAGGCTGAGCCCCAGGCAACACTGTGAAACAGTATGTTTTCCATGCTCTTGCTCAGTCTGGTTTCTCTGCTAGATGAGGGAAGGGATAGGACTGCTCTAGACAACTGAGCCCCTGCACCAGGATCATATTCCTGGCACATGGTAGAAGCTTCATAAACATCTGTGAACAAATGAACTGGAACATTCTCACTGTCTTTCAGCTGTTCCACTCTTTCCAGCTCCTGAAACCTTTCTTCCCTTGGGTCTGCAGGGGCCACCATAGGGACAATTACAGAAAGGATTTGTTGGCACGAATGTAAAATATGACATCCTGCTGTCCAGCCCCCAAATACACATAGTCTTAGTAATTTAGTACAAAACCGGGAGGGGAAAGTGCTGTATAATTCTCATTCTTCTCCCCCCTTTTGTCCTTTCCATGATTGGAAGAATAAGACTCAGAGTTAACTGGCTGTCGGGTGTGTGTGGATGCACACACATACACATACACATACACATACACATACACATACACATACACATACACTCATTAATGTGCTAAAAAAATATAAGTATGTATGACCTCTACATCAGTGGTTTTTAGAGCTGCAGCAATGCAGATAGTACAAACTGACCTAATCTCAGGCGCTTCCTGGAAAAGATCTGAATAGATGTCATCAAGTGATCTTTATATCTTCAAAATTTCAAAAGCTTAAATTACATGGTCTATAGATGTAGTATATCTAATTTCCTGAAGATGGTACAAATTAGATACAAATTTATTTGTATCAATATCTAAATATACTCTTACAAATAAAATGAATATACAAAGGAGTACTAATGTTTATAGCTGGTAAGTCTGCATAACAGTTTGGTCCCATGGGCAGTAAAGCAGGAGACTGACTCAGTGGAAAGAGCAGGTTGTACGTGACAATTTAGGCAGGCAGGGGTGGGTAGGGTGGAGGGAATGGAGACTTCAGAACTAAACCAAGGGGACCTCAGAGGGAACCAGAGCCTGTTGGTCCACTCTGTGGAACTGTTAAGGCCACAGGTAAGGTGGGATTTGAAAGCTTGTCTAATCAAGGGCAATAATGAGACATTTCAGAGACTAGATGTGAGGAAACTTGCGAATACTCATCACTCATCTCTCTGACATATAGGAGCCTATTCCACAGTGAAATAGGAGTCGGTCCTTTCTTCCAGAATGGTCACAAAGCATTTCTTATCAACTGGCCTTTGAATTTACGGAATATGAAAATGAAATTACTGTTATTAGTGGGCCTAGGGTCAACTTCTAGGGACTGGGCTAGCCACCGTGGGAAAAGAAATTCTGAAGTCTGATTTAGAAGCCATCTTGGAAGAGTATCCCTTTAGTGATAGGAACTTCTCAATTTTAATTATAGTATTTTAAGCTTTTTCTATAGCTAAGTGGGTATAACTTTATATTTAGGTATTCTAAATATGGTCAGCTTGAAATGTTTAGCTAAATGCCTTAAGAATGAAATATTTTAAAAGTATCTAAGACTATGATTCCAAACAGCTTCTTATTCAAGATGAAGAATATAAAAATATACCACCATCTTCTGGGTACCTGGAAAAGTAGATTTTAAATTTCATTCCAAAAATGAAAGATTGAAAATCAAAGATTTAGGACCACATTCCACAACGCTCCTCCCAAACTCCAGTCTATCTTTGATAAAAAGCTCTGAAGAAAAAGTTTCAGGAAACCTTCAGACATTTATAATTAACATAAACACTGTATTCCGAGATTTGTAAGTCAAGGCTTCTAATTATTCCGAGATACAAGCTCAGGCATGTGGCAATGGAATACTGTCTGAAAGGTCATTTCAACATCAAGTCACGGATCTCCTATTTACATAAGGATGTAGGGCAGAAATGCAATGTGCACACTGCTGCAAATTTCTCACATGGGTGTGCTAACATCTGCTTAAAAGCCATTGGTATCTTTACTGTAGGGGTTACTTACCCTTAAGTCAAATACTTTCTACTCAATATTAGATTGAGGTAACACACTAGATTAAAAATAAGACCATCAGGTTTTTCTTTAACATTTATTTAAAATAAATGCTTTATTCTTTTGTGGGTATTACAAATGATTTAAACTTACAGAAGCTTTTCTTGGACAGTAACTCTGTGAGTTTTAATATCGAGCCTTTCCTGCTAAGGTGACTATAAACACACAATGAGATGCTTGTGACCTAGCAGTACCACAGCTTGGTATGATAACGCTTGGTCTTTAAAGCAGACCCATAGGGCTGACAGGCCTTAGAAATCATCTAGCTGAATTTCTTCATTTCATAGAAAAGGAATAGAGAGAGGTTCAGTGACTTGCTCAAGGGTTATGACTCTATCTAAAACTGCAACTCCTTACTCCCGACCTCCTAACCCTGCCCCCATGTTTGTCTAGGGCATTCAGTACCTGCACTAAATCACAAAGTATGTTTATTCTCTTTTATAATATGAGAATATTATATTATAATATAATATTCTCTTCTATAATATAATCCTTGGAAAGATGGAGACTTTTGTCTGGTTTGTTCTCTGTATATATCACCAGCATCTTGAACAATGTGTGGCACAAAGCAGTCACTCCATACATGTTTGTGGAATGAATGAAAACGTTGATTAATGTCTGAGCTAGTTCTAGAACAACTAATGTGTCTGCTCTCTTTCCTCCAATATTTCCAAAGCATGTTGAAAAGTTTCCTGAAAAAGGGGTTCTGTCTTCAAATAAATTTGGGAAATGCCTGGTTAAACTAAACAACTTTCTTTGCTATAAGTCCTTTCAAATTAGTCGTTTCCCAATTTGTATGACCTCAGAACCCATCTCTTCTGATATCTCAGGAGGCCAGCTTGGCTCATAGTATTATTTGACTACTATAGCTACTATTTTGCTACATATACACTATATATCTTACTTTGGGTATGGATAAAGATTGCTACAAACATCTAAACTTTAGAATTCCCTGTTATTCTCAAATCCTTTCCACACTTTTAATGATTCTGTCAGTTTAGCTAGAGGAGTGCATTTGCATGTACTGTTCAGGTGTCAGAGTTTAGGGGCAACATAAAACATCTAGAATCAGAACAGAAAATAGAAACCTCAACCTGAAAGCCACAAGTCCTATTTTTCAAACTAGAGCTGTCGTTATGACTTAAGGCCTAACATTATGGGTTTAGAAAGGAAAACAAAAAGGCCTCTCAGATCAGCCCAGATGTGGAAACCAAAGGGGTGAGTTTGGGAGAGTAAGAAAGGCAGGGTATCTTTCACTGGCAATAAAAAACATGAAGTAGCATTACAGAAATCAATAAGAAATAAATATTCCCACTGACAGAGAATGGCAGGGGTAGATAGGGTCCCCATACATGCTAAAAATACCTGAAATTTCCACATGATACTTTACTGAGACAACTAGTGCAAAATGCTAAATTTCCTAGCGCAAAAAGAAAATACTGGCAGTTATAAAAAAATTTAGGCCATGTAGCAATGAGTATGTATAATTCAGGTAAAAGCAAGTCCACTTATTTCCTTATATTCTTTGTCTTTAGCAAGATGTATATTAAAGAAAAAAGTAAAGTACAATATCTTTCCCTATTATTCACATAACTTCTTTAGATCCAGTTATTAAAATTTCTTACAAAGTTCTTGATGAAAGGATAGAATAAGCTGATACTGAGCTTTCTTGGTTATGTTACTTCTATAGGATATATGGTTTATTAAGAAAAATCATTTCTTGAGAATTGCATTTTCATCCCTAATATATTCTTTCAAATTCATGACCATTTTGGAGAAACCATTGATGGCAATATTTCAAAACTAATTTTAATTGGTTATGAATAAGCAATAACATTTATAGAAATAAAGTGCTAATTTTTAAAAGTCAAATATACCCAACTTACTATATAATTAAAACTAAAAACAAAAAACACACAACTTCCCTGAGTAATTTTTGGCTCTGTTAATATGAAATCAGCCTTCTAAATGTGTCTAGTAAGATGACACTGATTGGTGGATTTGTTCATTTAATTCATTTATTCCACAAATATTAACTGAGTGCCCACTGTGTCAGGCACTATTTTAGTTTCTGAGATACATTAATAAATAAAACTGACAAAGATCCCTGCATTGAGGTGCATATGTATAGAAATCCAGGAGTGAGATGATGGTGACTTGGACCAGGAAATGGGGAGAAGTAGATGGATTTGGGATACAATCTGCAAGATTCCTAGACATACTGAATGTGAGGCATGAAAGAAAGAGAGAAATCAAGGATAACACTAATGTGTTTTTCCTTAAAAGAACGGAGTTGTGTGTGTGTATTCAAATATATTTATGTGTCTATATATATGTATATAGTATCTTGAATATGATAATGAATGTATTAATATAACTAAATCAGTCCATACTCGGTAAGTGCAGTAAAATACAAATGACCAGTGTTGGTTTCACCAGCTAAAAGGGGGCTTCAGAGTGAGTTCTGTTATGACTCATTTTGTAGTGTCATGTCTAAAAATTATTTAGAAAAGACCAGGTGGCTGGGTCTTTTGGTTGGTAGCTGGGTATTTCCAGGAAAAAAAAAAAAAAAAAAAGGTGGGTGTATGTTTGACAGTTATTGGCAGAGGAAATATGCAAATAGCAAATACTAGAGATACTGTATCAGGGGAAAGATATACGTATTATGAAGCATGAGAGAATAGAAAATCTGTATTTGAAAATTACTGTAAAACTGATTTAAACGCCAAAGTAACTTTTAGAAGGAAAGTGAGAGAGCCACTAAGAGAAACTAAGAAGTCTGTTCAATCCACATCATGGCTATTAATCCACAAGTCATTCTTTGATAGCAAAAACTAAAACCTCTCATTTAGTTTTGTAAATATCATAAAACTGCTTTTCATTTTCATTTTATTAATCAGTCCCTTCTAAAACTTAACTATATTCCTTAGAATCAATGCTTATATATAGAAAAGAATTCCCATCTTATCCCTAAATCTGCCCACCCTCCCACATCATCCATCTCCCAATTCTTAAACTGCTATTCATCTAGTGACTGAGGTTACTGGCATCCTGGGGAGTCAACTGGACTCTTCTCTCACACCACTGAACACTCCTCAACATCCAGATAACCATAGCCCTACTGCTTTTACTTCCTAAATGATCTCTCAAATGTATGTTCTCATCTCCTTCCTCTGCTTTGGGTCAATATCACCTTTGCTTGGGCAACTGTCTTTCAATTTCCACTTCTGCCTGTTCTTGGTCCCATCCTTTAATCATTCAGCTGCCTAAACTAGTCTCATAAAATGCCCATGTCAGTCCCAAGAATAATTTATTTCTTCACGGTTCCCTACTACATATATACCATATAGTCTAAGCCCCTTAATAGAGCATATGAGGTTCCTTCTCAATAGAAGGGCCTGACTCTCCACTTATATTTGATATCCCCAGTTCTTGTCTTGTCTTGGCTTGTGCTAACTTATCCTTTTTTTAAGGCTCATATCATAAACCCTTTCCTCAGGGACATCTCCTTCACCAGGGAGGTAGGTTTATGAAGCCCCCTGTCAGGGTTCCCACAGTCCTCTGGGTCCATCTCTACTGCTGCCTTCACTAGACTGCATGCCAAGTACCTGTTTATGTGTCATCCTCCCCACAAACTTTGAGTTCTTTGGGGGCAAGGACCACAGTTTTACATGTATTTGGGACACAGAAAATGCCTAATAAAAATATACTGGATTCATGTGAAGAAACTTGGGTCTAGATTAAGTTCACTCAGAAGAAGCCTTATGATAAAGACACTAAAAAAGTAGAGATGTAGCTGAAATCGATCACTGAAGAGTCTGTGGAAAACCAGATCTTTCAGAACAGGCAAAAATAAATAACAAAATGAAAGGAGAAGAAAAAAAAAATCCCACACAGTTGCCTGCTATGTGGTACAAATATCAGGATGAGAACGTTTCTGGCCCCTCTTGTGCTATATTTAGCCCTAAAACCTAGACCAAGTAGCTTCCTGGGTTTGTGGAACTTAAATTTATAAGTTTTATTTTATTTTTTTAAGTATCTTTATTAAACACTCACAAAATACTCTGGCCTCCCCAAATTCCATTTGAAAATAATGATACAGCATCTTTAAGCCACTTTATATTTTAAAGGATTTAGGGAGATCACAGTAAATAATTATCAATTTAGTAATTCTCCTGGTCAAGCAGGAAATAGAATTTTGTTTTAAAAATGATTGGTTTCTTCAAAACAAAACCCAAACCTGAGTTCTACAAGGAAAAATATCTTAAATGTGTTTGTCAATTTCCAAATTCATTGCCAATCTTCTCCTTTTCTTGCTCTCTTGGAGTCTTGAGGAAAACTTTTTCTGTCATACCAGCAGGAACTGCTGCAGAAACATCGGTGGGAAGAAAACTGACGCATGGCCGTTAGAGACAGTTGTGTAAGTCTGACTCTAGGGGAGAGACTGATACTTGACAGTTGTGAACCCTCAAGATTAAGTTGCTGAAAGTGACCCAGGTCCTAGATTTTGCAATACACATGGTTTCACCCCAACTCAATCAATGTTACCATGAAAACTTGTAAACTGAATCACATAAATAATATTTAAGTCTGAAGACTATTTCTATACAGATTTGGAAGTATATTTAACTCTTAATTCTCCATTTTTCAACATCAATAATAGCCAAACCTTTTTTAAAGCTATAGAATAATATTTTTTAAAAAGCTTATGGGGATGCCCTAGCTGGTTTGGCTCAGTGGATAGAGTGTCAGCCTGCGGACCGAAGGGTCCCAGGTTTGATTCCAGTCAAGGGCACATGCCGAGGTTGCCAGCTCGATCCCCAGTAGGGAGCATGCAGGAAGCAGCCAATCAATGATTCTCTCTCATCACTGATGTTTCTATCTCTCTCCCTTCCTCTCTGAAATCAATAAAAATATATTAAAAAAACAAAATCTTATGGGGAAACCAACCACATATTACAAACAGAGTCAGAGCTGCTCTGGGTGAGAAAAGGAATAGTGAGTGACTGGGAATGCTAAGGCAGCCTCAATGATAACATCACAAAATCTCCAGGCTTGGGACCAAAGACACAGAACCATGGCTCCACACTAAGGAAAAAGAAATAGCAACAAGATGTAACATAAACAGGGGATATAACTGTATTAATTTAATTTTAGTTACATCTTAAATGACAAACATGACAGATTGTTTACAAAATATGAACTCTTCTGTGCCTTTTTTATGCTAATTAGTGCCAAATATTTGAAGGATTCCAAAGATAGGAAATGGTGTCCTACTGCCTTGTTCTCTTTGCTTTTAAAAATGTTTTCTTTATTATTGGATCAGCTTGTATTTCCAGTTCAAAGGTGGGTTTCCCTCAACGTTATAAGAAAAAAGAACTCTCTTACACACACATGAAAGGGGGAAGTGCAAATAGACTACATCCAGTGTGCTAGGTCATGAGCTCTGCAGCAAATTGCCCAGTTTCCAAGTCTGACTCCAGAGTCTCTTACCTGCGTTACTTGTAACTTAACCTCTTTAATCCTGTTTCCTCATCAGTACAATGATATTACCTTGTATGGTTGTTGTGAAGTTTAAAAAGATAAACCTATCTCACCACCATTCTCTGATTGAATAAGAACTAATCCTGTGTAGTGATAAATGTTAGACTTATTGTGCTGATCACTTGCAATATATACAAATATCAAATAATGATGTTGTATACCTGAAACTAAGATAATGTTGTATGTCAATTATAGCTTAGTAATAAAAGAATAGGTAAGAAAAAAGACAACCCATCTAAGGTACTTGGCAAAATATCTAGCACACACATGTGTCCAAAAATGTTTGCTCTGATGATGTAAAGACAATATTAGGGAGCTCACACTCTGATTTCAGCCTGTTTGATTCAAGCACACACATGCCTTCCTTAACATAATGATGCTTTTGATTTTTAAAGTAATTTTCAAATGGTAAAGGACAGGTAATAAATGCCTTGTGGATACTCAAAAGTTGACACTTACTCTGAATCCTTGATATTTACAAAAGTAAGGGGCTGGAAACCTTCAAGGTCATAACTTAAGGATTACCTTAAACAAGCTAGAAGAAGCTATCTGGGCAAATAATCCAAAAGACTAGCAATATTTCTAATTGTTCTTAACTCAGCAAGAAAAGATACAAGAATGAATAAGTCACAACAGGTGTTTACGGAAGGCTGAAAAATTGCAGATGGCTGCTGCTACTCTAGAAGGGTAGGTAGTAAACACTGCTTCCCATGAGCCCTATCCATAAAAAGAAAACGCTGCCTTCAGAGCCCCAGAGAGCCCCAGATACTAGCTACAGTACAACAAAGAAACAAAGAAAATAGAATTAAGGATTCTCATGGGAAACACAACTTTGTGACTACAGCAGTCAATATTCATAAATGCACACAATACTTTAAGGGTTGTGTTTCTTTGCTCTTGTCAAAGCCTACAGTATTTTACATTTTATAAATCTCTTTCAAAACATCTATCCTGGAAATTGTTTCTTAGGTAAGGTTCATTTCATAAAATGTCTTTCTAGTCAGTTTTCATGTGCCAATATCCTTCAAGACTATAAAAGAAGTAACACTATTTCTGATTTTACATGTATAAAGCTATTGATACAGTTCTGACCCAGACAAAAATTGCAGTTCTGACCCAGACAGAAAAAGCTAAAGGAGTTCATTACCATCAAACCAATACTACAAGAAATGTCACAAGGACTTCTTTAGGAAAAAGGGAAATAAAGGAACATAAATATAAATAATAAAATGGCAATAACTACATATTTAACAATAAACACTTTAAATGTAAAAGGATTAAATGCCCAATAAAAAGATATAGAATAGTTGAATGGATAAGCAAACAAAACCCATATTTATGTTGTCTATAAGAGACACAAATCGGATCAAATAACACAAACCGAATAAAATTAAAGGAATGGAAAAAAAAAAGCTGGGGTAACAATACTTATATCATACAAAACTAGACTTTAAAACAAAAGCTATAAGAAAAAAAGGACATTTCATAATGATAAGAGGCTATAACTCTTGTAAATATTTATGCACCCAACATAGGAGCAACTGTATATATAAAGCAAATATATTGCCAAAACCGGTTTGGCTCAGTGGATAGAGCGTCGGCCTGCGGACTGAAAGGTCCCAGGTTCGATTCCGGTCAAGGGCATGTACTTGGGTTGCGGGCACATCCCCAGTAGGAGATGTGCAGGAGGCAGCTGATCGATGTTTCTCTCTCATCGATGTTTCTAACTCTCTATCTCTCTCCTTTCCTCTCTGTAAAAAATCAATAAAATATATTTAAAAAAAAAAAAAAAAAAGCAAATATCGATGGACATACAGGGTTAGGGTTAAGGTTAGGTAACTGAAAGGAAAAAAAAAACACCCCAGCAGTTCTGATTTCTAAGAGAATTGGTCCTTCTGATGTAAATAAGAGTCAAGTGTCTTAGATCAACTGCTTTATGACTATAATAAATACAGAACTAAAAATATTCATTTTTAAGAACAGTATGCTTAAGCTTTTGGTAAACCTATCAAAGCTATGTCTTCAAATAGAGAAAGAAATATGTTGGCAAAGGACAATGGTTTACATTTAGATAGCTAAGGTAATTACTGTATTTGGATAATTCATATTGTAAAGCATTTGTTTGATTATCTTTTAGATAATTATTTAATTCTGTTAGAAGGCAGATTCATACACACCAATGTTCCTCTAGAACAGTGGTTCTCAACCCTCCTAATGCCACGACCCTTTAATATAGTTCCTCATGTTGTGGTGACCCCCAACCATAAAATTATTTTCGTGGCTACTTCATAACTGTAATTTTGCTACTGTTATGAATCATAATGTAAATATATGATATGCAGGATGTATTTTCATTGTTACAAATTGAACATAATTAAAGCATAGTGATTAATCACAAAAACAATATGCAATTATATATGTGTTTTCTGATGGTCTTAGGCGACCCCTGTGAAAGGGTTGTTGGACCCCCCCAAAGGGGTCGCGACCCACAGGTTGAGAACCGCTGCTCTAGAACAATGAAACTATATGAGGTAGCAAAACATTTTATCCACTTGCTAATAACTCACTTCACTGCCCCATAAAAAAGATGGGTTCATAAGAAGTTTGTAATGTTCTTTTAAGAAAGGCAGCCCTGGCCAGGTAGCTCAATTGGTTAGAGTGTTGTCCTGATACTCCAGGGTTATGGGTTTGATCCCTGGTCAGGGCATATATAAGAATCAACCAATGAATGCATAAATAAGTGGAACAACAGATCGATGTTTCTCTTCCCTTCCCTTTCCTCTCCCCCTCCCCCTCCCCCCCCTCTCTCTCTCTAAAATCAAGAAAATAAAAAATTAAAGGAAAAGAAAAACAGGCATTTAAAGGTAAGGATGGAAATTCAAAAGCATTAAATTATTAGGACCATAAACAATGTAAATAGAATGACAAAATAGCAAAATATGTAAAAAGTTAGAGAAATAGAGTAACTATTTTAAAGACTTACAGAAATCGAGTAATTATTTCAAAGAAAGTCCATGAATTAATAAAAACTTCTCCCCACTATAATGGGAGAAACAAAGAAAGAAATTAAAAACTCAAAACCACTCCTAGCAATATCAGATGGAGACAACACATTTGATGATACTTCATGTTGTAGTATTTTACCCATGCCAAATAGTATCAAGCAAATCATACTGTTAGTTTTTAAACATTATCAAATAATTACTTTTGAAATTTAAAAAACATGTATTCAATATTGGCCAGGGGAAACACTTCCTGACAGGCACTTAAAACAGTGGTGGAAATAGCAGCAGCAGCTTTGTGGGGTTAAGGTGGAGGTGGCAGTGGGGTGGGCAACTGGGAGACAGTTATAAATAACTTTAAAAGCATTCATACCTTCTGACCTATTAAAGCGACATCTAGGAATCTAGCCTGAAGATACAATTAGAAATGGAAGTAAAGATTTTGTTTGTTCATCATACCATTACTGTTATATAGAAACTATTAAGTAATAGGTAATGGCTAAAGAAATACTAGTGCAGCTATAAAATAAAATGTTAGGGCAAAGGAAACCATCAAAAAAACAACAAGAAGACCCACTACATGGGAGAACATATTTACCAATGATACCACCGATAAGGGTTTAATTTCCAACATATACAGGGATCTCATGAAACTTAACAAAAGGAAGATAAACAATCCAATAAAAAAATGGGCAACAGACCTAGATAGACACTTTTCGAAAGAGGACATACAGAAGGCAGAAAGACATATGAAAACATGCTCAAAGTCACTAATTATACGAGAGATGCAAATCAAAACGACAATGCGTTATCATCTCACACCTGTCAGAATGGCTATCATCAACAAATCAACAAACAACAAGTGTTGGAGAGGATGTGGAGAAAAAGGAACCCTTCTGCACTGCTGGTGGGAATGCAGACTGGTGCAGCCACTGTGGAGAACAGTATGGAGCTACCTCAGAAGACTAAAAATGGAACTCCCATTTGACCCTGTGATCCCACTCCTAGGAATATATCCCAAGAAACCAGAAACGCCAATCAGAAAGGATATATGCACCCCTATGTTCATAGCAGCACAATTCACCATAGCTAAGATTTGGAAACAGCCTAAGTGCCCATCAGCAGATGAGTGGATTAGAAAACTGTGGTACATATACACAATGGAATACTATGCTGCGGTAAAAAAAAAAAGGAACTCTTGCCTTTTGCAACAGCATGGATGGAACTGGAGAGTCTTATGCTAAGTGAAATAAGCCAGTCAGAGAAAGATAAATACCACATGATCTCACTCATTTGTGGATTATAGAGAACAACATAGACTGATGAAAGAGGACAGACCCAAAGACTGAGAAACAGCGATCAGGCTATCAATCCCCAGAAGGAAAGTAGGGGAGGGCGGGGGTAAGAGGAAGAGATCAACAGAAGGACTTGTATACATGTATATAAGCCAAACCAATGGACATGGACAACGGGGGGATGGGAG
The DNA here is from genome assembly GCF_964212035.1 of Myotis nattereri. Classification (NCBI taxonomy): domain Eukaryota; kingdom Metazoa; phylum Chordata; class Mammalia; order Chiroptera; family Vespertilionidae; genus Myotis; species Myotis nattereri. The sequence continues at coordinate 54,596,639 of NC_138079.1, forward strand.
CATGAGTTTGTGTGTGGGGGGGAGGTTGGGAGTTAAAGGGGGGGATGAGGACACATTTGTAATACCTTAACTAATAATAAAAAAAAAAAAATGTTAGGTAGCTATTTAAAAGTAACTTTTACTATTTAATGTCAGGAAAATTCTCATGACATATGTTAAATGAAAAAATCAGGATATAAAAAAGCAGTAAGTACACTGTGAATGCAGTTTTTTGAAAGGTATGTGTGAATGTGAAAAAAAAAAAACTAGAAGAAATCCAACACTAAATGTTTTTCACTGTTAGAAACATTATTATTCATCTTTATCCTTGTATGTACTTTTATAATTCTCAAATGTGCATTCATTTGTTTTTCTATCAGAAAAACAATAAATTCTGCTTTAAAAAATACTTAGAATTTAAGTTTTCACTATGACATTTGCTCTTCATGACTTAATCATGTTAAATGTTTTTGAAAAAATTACTTTTACAGACTCAGAAATTGTGAAATACTAGAAGACTATCCAAAATTAATCCTGACTCATAATTCTTATTCAAGTTCTCTGAAGAAGGAACAGAACACTATCTTCCTTAAAAATAAAAAAAAGAAAGAAAGCAAAAACAAACAACAAATATCCCTAGTATGAGATTTCTCTTTAGTCAAATACAAAACTCTCAAACATCTGTGGAAATATGTCAGCAACATCTTTATTGTTTAGTGGAAATGGAACACTCTCAAGTACCTTCCCTCCTTCTTAATCTGTAAAGACTGACTTTAACAAATTACAAAAACAATTAGATTAAGAGAAAACTAAAAGGCATTCAGATTAGTCATTAGAAAGAATTTCTTAGTATTAATAAAATATTAATATATGTCAATATGACTATGCCTTATAGTATAAGGCTTATATTCTCATTCTAAAATAAGATATCCCCTATATAACTGAGTGATTATTAAACCCTCTAGGTATCATAAAAGACTGCCCTTTTACTATGGCTGCTTTAAGTATCAATTCAACTAATATTGTGGGCCCAAACTTAATTCTCAATCAGCTCTCCACTGCATTCGAGTTTTATTACCTGAAGGTCCTTAAAAACCTTATCTTTTACAATTCAAACTGACTACTACTTTTCATTCCTACAATCTGACCTTTCTAGATCTGACCCATCCCAGGGGACTTCACAAGACTCCTGCTCCAAAATGTCAACTGTTAACTCAGAAAGGAAAGTAGCCTCTTCTCCCAAGCCACTGATAATACCAGCACTCCTGCTCATGCTTTCCTTCTACTTGGGAGAAAGATCACAGATGGGAAGAACATTTTCTTTCTCCACTGATAGATGACAAAGCAACTCTATCAAGCAAAATATTTAGCTGGTGTCTAGCTATAGATAACTTCTCAAGACCTACCTTTTCCATTTTCCTTGTCATCCTGTTTTTTAAACCTTGAATATTCATTAAACCCTTCTTCTGGACTCTTGACATATTTAAACTTGACATCTCAAAAAAAAATTCTTTTATGTAATTAGAACAATTAGGAAATATATAGATATATAGTAAATATAGATATATGTATTGTAAATCACCATCTATGACATTTTGTATACAGTATTTGGTATACAGGTCTTACAGCTCCTTGGTTAAATTTATCTCCTAGGCATTTTATTATTTTTGATACAACTGTAAATGGAATTGTCTTTTAATTTCTCTATTAGTGTATAGAAACACAATAGATTTTTGTATATTGGCTTTGTATCCTGCAACTTTACTGAATTCATTTATTAGTTCTAACAGTTTTGTTTGTTTTTTATGGAATCTTTAGGGTTTTCTGTATATATCATGTCATCTTCAAATAGTGACAGTTTTAATTCTTTCTTTCCAATTTAGATGTCTTTTATTCCTTTTTCTTGCCACCTGTTCTGGCTAGGACTTCCAAAACTATGTTGAATAAAAGTGGTGAGAATGGGCCTCCTTGTCTTGGAGAAAAGGCTTTCAGCTTTTCACTGAGTGTGTGGTGTCAACTGTGGATTGGCATATACATAGCCTTTATTATGGTGAGGCACATTCCCTCTGTCTTATTGAGAGTTGGTTTGTTTTTTTTAATCACAAATAGATGTTGAATTTTCTCAAATGCCTTTTCTGCATCTATTGAGATGATCATATGATTTTTATCCTTCATTTTTTAAATCTGGTGTATCACACTGACTAATTTGCAGATGTTAAAAATCATCTTGCATCCCTGGAATAAATCCTACTTGATCATGATATTGGATCCTTCTATTGGATTGTTGAATTCACTTTGCTAATATTTTGTTGAAGGCTTTTGCATCTTTATTTATCAGGGACATTGGCCTATAATTTTCTTTTCTTGTGGCATACTTGTCTAGTTTTAGTATCAGGGTAATGTTGGCCTCATAAAATGAGTTTGGAAGAGTTCCCGTCTCCTGTATTTTTGGGTAGAGTATGAGAAAGACTAGTATTAATTCTTCATTGGATGTTTGGTAGAATTCACCAGTGAAGCCATCTGGTTATGAACTTCTGTTTGTCAGGAGGTTTTTGATTACTGATTCAATCTTGGTAGGTTGTATATACTAGGACTTTATTCATTTCTTCTAGCTTATCCAATTTGTTAATATACAGTTGTTCACAGTAGTCTCTTATGATCTTTTGTATTTCTGTGATATTGAATGTAACGTGTATTTCATTTCTAATTTGAGTCTTCTCTCTTTTTTTCTTGGTGAGTCTAGCTAATGGTTTATCTATCTTGTTTATCATTTCAAATACCAGCTCTTAGTTTCATTGATCTTTTCTATTGTCTTTTTAGTCTCTATTGCATTTATTTCTGTTCTAAGCTTTGTTATTTTCTTCCACTAATTTTGTTATTTTATTTGTTTGTTTAGTTCCTTCAGGTGTAAAATTAGGTTGTTTATGAGAAACATTTTTTTGTTTGTTTCTTGAGGTAGGCATTTATCGCTATTAACTTCCCTCTTAGAACCACTATATCACATAAATTTTGTTATGTTGTATTTACATTTTCATTAGTCTCCAGTTATATTTTTTCTCTTTTGATTCCTTCTTTGACCAATTAGTTGTTCAGTAGCATGTTATTTAATGTCCACATATTAGTGAATTTTCCTTTTTTCCCCCCCCCCATGAATTAATTTCTAGTTTCATACCATTGTGGTTGGAAAAGATGCTTAGCATGATTTCAATCTTCTTAAATTTATTAAGACATGTTTCTGGCCTAACATGTGATCTATTTTAGAAAATGTTCCATGTACACTTGAAAAGAATGTGTATTCTATTGCTTTGAAATGGAATGTTCTGTAAATATCTGTTAGGTAAACTTGGTCTAATGTGTTCTTTAAGGCTGATATTTCTTAATTGAATTCCATCTGGATGATCTATCCATTGATGTAAAGGGGGTATTAAAGACCCCTTACTATTATTATATTGCTATCGCTCCCTTATCTATATTAATATTTAGGTGTTCCTATGTTGGGTAAATATTTACAAACCTGAAGCCTGGTGCACAAATTCATGCACCAGTGGGGTCCCTTGGCCTGGCCTGCAGGATCAGGCCAAAACTGACTCTCTGACATCCCCTGAAAGGTCCTGGATTGTAAGAGAGTGCAGGTCAGGCCGAGGGACCCCACTGATGCACGATTGGGGCCAGGGAGGGATGCGGGAGATTGGCCAGCCAGGGAGGGACAGCAGGAAGGCTCAAGGGCATATCGGGCCCGTCTCACTCAGTCCTAATCAGCCAGACCCCAGCAGCAAACTCACCTACCGGTTGGAGCATCTGGCCCCTGGTGGTCAGTGCACAACATAGTGACTGTTCGACTGTCTACCCCATGGTGGTCAGTGCACATCATAGCGAGCAGTTGAGCGGCCTTAGCATATCATTAGCATATTATACTTTGATTGGATCAGTGAACACTTAGCATATTAGGCTTTTATATCTTCATATTGGATTGGTCCCTTTGTCATTACAGAATGTCCTTCTTTGTCTCTTAATTACAGTCTTTGTTTTAAAGTCTGTTTTCTCTAAGGATAGCTACTCCAGCTTTCTTTTGGTTTTTGCATGGAATATCTTTTTCTATCCATTCACTTTTAGTCTCTATGTGTTCTTATATCTGACCTGAGTTTCCTGTAGGCAGCATACATATTGGTCTTGTTTTTTAATTCATTCAGCCACTCTATGTCTTTGATTGAAGAAGACATTAAGGAAAAGGAAATTAAGGAAAGAAATTGAAGAAGACACAAATAAATAAAAAGATATTCCATGCTCAAGGACTGGAAGAATTAATATTGTCAAAATGCGCATACTACTGAAAGCAATACAGATTCAATGCATCTCTATCAAAATTCCAATGGCATTTCCCACAGAAATTAAACAAATACTAAAATTTGTATGGAACATTAAAAAAACAACAACAACAAATAGCTAAAGAAATTCAAAAGAAAAAAACAAAGCTGGAGTCATCATGCTCCCTGGTTGCAAACTGTATCACATACTAGCTACAACTGAAACAGCATGGTACTGGCATAAAAACAGATACATAGGTCAATGGAACAGAATAGAGAGCAAAGAAACAAACCCATGCATATATGGTCAATTAATTTATGACAAAGGAGCCAAGAATATACAGTGGGAAAGGGTCTCTTCAATAAATAATGGAAAGATTGGAGAGTAACATGCAAAAGAATGTAACTGGACCACGATCTAATACCAAACATAAAAACGAACTCAATAGATTAAAGACTTGAATGTAAAAACTAAAACTATAAAACTCCTTGAAGAAAATATAGGTGATAAGCTCCTTGACATAGGTCTTGGTAATTTTTTAAATCTAATACCAAAAGCAAAAGCAAGTGGGACTACATTAAACTAAAAATCTTCTGCACAGAAAAGGAAACCATCATCAAAATTAATAGGCAGCCTTGCCTTATTAAATGTGAGAAAATATTTGCAAATCATGAATCTGATAATGGGTTAATATCTAAGATATATAAAGAATTCATACAATGCTATAGCAAAAGACCAAACAATCTAATTTAAAAATGGCCACAGAATCTGAATAGACTTTTTCCCGAAGATATACAGATGGCCAACAGGTACATGCAAAGATGCTCTACATTATAAATTATCAGGGAAATCAAAATGAACACTACAGTGAGATGTCACTTTCACACCTGTTAAATAAATGGCTATTATTTAAAAAAAAGACAAGAAATAACATGTTTTGACAAGGATGTGGAGAAAAGGGAACTCTTGTGCATTGTTGGTGAGAAAATAAATTGGTGCAGCCACTATATAAAACATTACCATTCTATAGAAAACAGAATGGATCGAAACTAAGATGGCGGCATAGATAAACACCGGGAAATAGTCGCCTCCCACAACAATTGAAAATTAGCCTAAAGGACGGAGCAAACATCGTCCAAAACAACAGGAAGGCTGGCTGAGTGTAATTTCTACAACTAGAAGAAAAGAAAAGCACGCTGAGAGCCAGAGGAGCTGCGGAGGCTGAGTGCAGAGGTACGGCGGCGGCACGCGCGCGCGGAAAGGGGGTGGCACCTGAGGACGCGGCTGTCTTTTTGAATCACAAGCTCCCGACTGCTCTGAACTCCGGTTCCGGGAAGTCTCTGGGGACCCAGGTCTCATACGGGGAGAGGCGGCTCTCTCAGGCGGCAGCGGGCGAACTTGAGGGCCGCTTTCCCTCAGAGGTGCTTGCAGCCGTTACCGGGACACTGAGACGCGCGACTCCGGGCGCGGAGAATCAGCCATTGCTTCTTTCTACGCCCTTTGACTACCTGAGACCACGCCCCACCCGGGCTGCGGCAGAGGCTTTTGCATGTGAATGCCCCAGAACTTTGCAACCTGATAATTACCTAACTGCAGCCAGGCCAGCCAGACCTGGAACTTCCAAGAGAAGGCCCAAGGCCCCGCAGCGGCTTGCATTGCTTCACAGCTGAGCCTCTTCGTAGTTCCTGCTGTGTGGCCTCAGGCAGGGGCTGAATTAGCACCTCCTTAGATCCAGGAGCCACTGTACCCAGTGGTCAGAGGGGGACCATTCTCCCACTTCAGACACAGCTGCTTCCCACAGCCAATTGCCCTGGAGGTCAATTCCTCCCAGTGATCCTACAACTAGCGAGGCATCAAGAGTGCACCAAGAGTGTCCACCCCAGGTAACTGGGGAGGCTGAGCCACTGGGCCCTACAGAACACCTGGTGCGCAGGCCACTCTATCAACACAGGGAAGCAGCCAAAATGCGGAGACAAAGAAACAGGTCACAATTGGCAGAAACGGAGGAGGCCAGACGACTGGATTTAGAGTTCAAGGCCACGTTTATAAGGTTTGTCAAGAATTTTATGGAAACCGCCGATAAATTCAATGAATCCCTCAAGGAATATGGTGAGACCATGGAGGTCATGAAAAAGGACCAATTAGAAATTATGCATACACTGACTGAAATAAAGAATACTTTACAGAGATCCAACAGCAGACAAGAGGATCCCAAGAATCAAGTCAAAGATTTGAAATGCAAAGAAACAAAAAATACCCAACCGAAAAAGAAAAAAGAAAAGAGATTCAAAAAATATGAAGATAGTGTAAGGAACCTCTGGGACAACTTCAAGCGTACCAACATCAGAATTATAGGGGTACCAGAAGGAGAGAGAGGGCAAGATATTGAAAACCTTTTTGAAGAAATAATGACAGAAAACTTCCCCCACCTGGTGAAAGAAATGGACTTACAAGTCCAGGAAGCGCAGAGAACCCCAAACAAAAGGAATCCAAAGAGGACCACACCAAGACACATCATAATTAAAATGCCAAGAGCAAAAGATAAAGAGAGAATCTTAAAAGCAGCAAGAGAAAGACAGTCAGTTACCTACAAGGGAGTACCCATCCGACTGTCAGCTGATTTCTCAACAGAAACCATGCAGGCCAGAAGAGAGTGGCAAGAAATATTCAAAGAGATGAATAGCAAGAACCTGCAACCAAGATTACTTTATCCAGCAAAGCTATCATTCAGAATGGAAGGTCAGATAAAGAGCTTCACGGATAAGAAAAAGCCAAAGGAGTTCATCACCACCAAACCAGCATTATATGAAATGCTGAAAGGTATTCTTTAAGAAGAGGAAGAAGAAAAAGGAACTCTTACCATTTGCCACAGCATGGATGGAACTGGAGAGCGGATAAATACCACAAGATCTCACTTATTTGTGGAATATAATGAACAACATAAACTGATGAACAAGGACTGATCCAGAGACGGAGAGGCATTGATTGGACTGTCGGGCCTTGGAGGGAAGGTAGGGGAGGGTGGGGGCAAGGGGGAAAGATCAACCAAAGGACTTATATGCAAGCATATAGGCCTAACCAATGGACACGGACAACGGGGGGGTGAGGGGGTGAGCGGGGAGAGGGGGGGTAGAGGGTACACATATGTAATATCTTAATCAATAAAAAATATTAAAAAAAAAATCTTAATAAAAAAAAAAAAAAGAAAACAGAATGGAGGTTCCTCAAAAAATTAAAAATAGAATATGATCCAGAAATTCCACTTCTGGGTATTTATCCAAAGGAAATGAAAATCCTAATTCAAAAAGAACCTGCACCCCTACATTGACTGCAGAATTTTTTACAATAGCCAAGATATGGAAACAACCTAAGTGTCACTTAATAAAAGAGTAGATAAAGGAATTGTGGTGTGTGTGTGTATATGTGTGCGTGTGTACACATACATCATGAATGGACCTCAAGGGCATTATACTGAGTGAAATAGGTCAGAGAAAGATAAATATCATATCTTTTTATGTGGAATGAATGTAAGTACACAAAATCATTCTCATCAATTTACAAACATTCTGATATTCCTCCCATTTTAAAAGAGACTTCTCTTCATTCTACCCTTCCACTATTAGGGTGCTAGTTTTTTCAAACAGTTATTTCTGAACTGACCACATTACTGAAGAAAATCTTATAAGTTTTTAACCTGGTTACTTGGGTTATCTGCAGATACTGGCAAATTTGCTCCCACTTATCTATTATCCATAGCTTTTATTTCATTTTCTTTCCATGTCATTACCGAGCATTCTCAGAATAATGTTAACTATAGAGATGATAGTGGGCATTTGTATTTTATTGCTAACATTAATAAGAATATTTATATTGTCTTATCTCTCTAAGTATGATAACCGGCTATTAGTTTGACAAAGATATTTTTCATCATGTTAAGGAAGAATTATTCTTTCTATTACTTACCTAAAGTTTTAATCCAGATTTAATACCAAATTTTTATCAAATGCCTTTTTGGCATCTATTGAAATAATTTGTGTGTGTTTTTTCCCCATTTAACCCATGAAGATGACAAATTAAAGTTAACCATAATGAAAACTAATTTATGTAATATTTGTTTCTACAAAACAAATACAGCTTGATAGTTAAGAAGTTTGATGACACAATGAGCACCTGTGAACTCAACTCCCAACTTAAGAAACAGAACATTAGCAATGATGTTATCTACCCATCTGCTCTTCTCCTGGCCCTTCTGCCTACCTTTCTCTACCAGAGGTAATATCTTTTCTACCTTTTGCGATTATCATCATTTATTTTTAATAATTTTATCACATGTGCATATACATATAAAACATATTGTTTGATTTTTGCCTCTTATTGAACTTTATAAAAATGGTGTCACATCAGCCCGGCCAGTGTGGCTCAGTGGTTGAGCATCGACCTGTGAACCAGGAGGTCATGGTTCAATTCCCAGTCAGGGCACATGCCCCAGCTGTGGGCTTGATCCCCAGTGTGGGGTGAGCAGGTGGCAGCCGATCAATGATTCTCTCTTATCATTGATGTTTCTATCTCTCCCTCCCTTCCTCTCTGAAATCAATAAAAATATATATTAAAAAAAATCGTGTAACACCAAATGTAGTCTTCTGCCCACTTAGGGCTTTCACTACCATGTTGTATACTCTAAAATTCAGAGTCTACTAGTAAATCACTGTCTTTCACTATTGTGTACTTTTCCACTGCATCAATATGTCATGGTTTATCTCTATTAGCCTGCCATTGTTCTTAATTAGTGTGAACAAAATTTCACAACAGGAGCTGAAAATTCCCTAAGTGTCAGTAATTAAAAGTATCAACACTCCTAAAAGTGTTCACAAATAAGCCAGTATTCTTGACAGTTAAAAACAACAACAACCCTTACCTATGATTTTATTCTATCTGTAAATACACCTTTTCTCCTTCTCAAGACTGGGCCTCCAAGTATAATTAAATCCTATTAAGTGTCCTTTTGGAGTTGCTTCTTGAAAATCTTTTTGTTCTAACTTCCCCATGCCTTCTGGACAGCACTATATTGATAAAATAAGGTGTGATATATTATCTGAACACCTGTAAAGCATGTCCCAAAACAAACACACCCCATGTCTCCTACCTTAATCTGTTCTTTCATCTATTTCAGATCTTGAATAATGGCCTCACTATCTAACCAAATGCTCGTCATATATATATGGAGCCATCCTGGACTCCTCTTTTTCCTTCCTTCCCATATATAAAGAATAACTAAGTCAAGGTAGCTACTGAATAAGCATGTTAAATTGCAAACCTAACCACATGACTCACTGGAACCCCACCCGTGCACGAATTTGTGCACTGGGCCTCTAGTATTTAATAAATTTTAGCTGTAATTATAGTAGGTCCTCGGGTTACATCGGAGATCCCTCCCTATGGTGCAACATAACATGATTTTCACCGTAAGTCAGAACCCACCTACATAAGCACCTACGTCACTCACATGGAGCACATACACAGCAGTAATGAAGTGAAACAGTAAAAAAAAAAATTAAAAGAAAGCTAACAATTCCTGACCTTTACTTGTGGTAAATAAATAATAAAAAACATAAAGCACATAAGTACATACGTTGCAATGATGGAACTTTTTTATTTATTAAAGAAAAAAATAATTGGAATTTATATACAAAATAATAGAATAGATAACTGTGCATTTATGCTAAATATAGTACTAATTATCCTATCTAATAATAGAGAAACAAGGTAATTAACCGTAACTTCGCTACCCTTCCCATTGGCTAATCAGCGAGATATACAAATTAACTGCCAACCAAGATGGCGGCCGGCAGCCAGGCAGCTGAAGTGAACAGGAGGCTTGCCTGCTCCAGTGATGGAGGAAGCTAAGGTTCCCCGCCTGTCGCCGCCCAGCTCTGAGCTGCACTCTAAGCAACTATGTTGCAATTATAGAAGCTAAACAAGCTCCAGAAACCTGCTTTCAGCTGGCGGCCTTTGAGCTGGAGCTGAAACAGTGTTTCAATTATAGAAGCTAAACAAACCCAGATCAGCAGCCGAGGTCTCAGAGCTGGAGCCGAGCCTCAGAGCTAAAGCTGGCTCTCAGTTCCAGTGACAGCCATAGAAGGTAAATAAATCCCAGGATAAAAAGAAAAGAAAAAAAGGAGAGGTTGGGAGCTTCAGTCACCCGCCAGCCTGAAAACAGACCTCAGCCCCTCACCCAGACTGGCCAGGCACCCCAGTGGGGACCCCCACCCTGAAGGGGGTGTGACCAGCTGCAAACAGCCATCATCCCCTCATCCAGGCTGGCCAGGCACCCAAGCGGGACCCCCACCCTGATCCGGGACACCCTTCAGGGCAAACCAGCTGGCCCCCACCCATGCACCAGGCCTCTATCCTATATAGTAAAATGGTAATATGCCTCCTAGCACTGAGATACACGAGGCCTCCCGAACCCGGGATCAGCGGAGCCACAAGGCCTCCTGGCACCGGGATCAGTAGAGCCATGAGGCATCCCAGCACAGGGATCAGCGGAGCAGCGAGGCCTCCTGGCACCGGGATCAGCGGAGCAGTGAGGCCTCCCAGCACTGGGGTAAGCAGAACCGTGAGACCTCCTGGCACTGGGATCAGCGGAGCCACGAGGCCTCCCAGTACTGTGATCAGCGGAGCAGCGAGGCCTCCTAGCACCGGGATCAGCTGAGCAGTGAGGCATCACTGTCCTGGTGTCAAGCGGAGCCGCGAGGCCTCCCACCACTGGGATCAGCGGAGTCACGAGGCCTCCTGGCTCCTGGAGCAGCGTGACAGGGGGCAGTGCCCAAAACCCCTGATGGCCCTGCAGCTCTGTGTGTGACAGGGGGTGGGGCCACAACCTCCCTATCTGCCCTGCTGTTCATGACGGGGGAAGGCGCCCCAACCCCCTGATCGGCCCTGCTCTGTGTGTGACGGGGTAGAGCCGCAACCCCCCAATTGGCCCTGCCCTGAGTGTGACAGCGGGGAGTGCCCCAATCCCCTGATCATACCTGCTCTGTGGGTGACAGGGTGCGGCGCCCCAATACCCTGATCCGCCTTGCTCTGTGGGTGAGGGGGGGAGCTCCCCAACCCCCTGATCTGCCCTGCTCTGTGCGTGACAGGGGGTAGTGCCCCAACTCCCCTATAGGCCCTACTCTGTGCGTGACAGGGGGGAGCTCCCCAACCTCCTGATCGGTCCTGCTCTGTGCATGACAGGGGGGAGCTCCCCAACCCCCTGATGGGCCCTGCTCTGTGCGTGAAAGTGGGGAGTGCCCCAACCCCCTGATCGGCCCTGCTCTGTGCATGACAGGGGGTGGCGCCGCAACCTCCCCATCGACCCTGCCTTGAGTGTGACAGGGGGCGGTGCCCCAACCCCCCTATCGGCCCTACCCTGAGTGTGACTGGGGGTGGCATCGCAACCTCCTGATCCGTCCTGCTCTGTGCACAACAGGGGGTGGCGCCCCAGCTCCCCAATCGACCCTGCTCTGAGCCCAACCAGGGGCTGTACCTAGGGATTGGGCCTGCCCTCTGCTAACCGGGAGCAGGCCTAAGCCAGCAGGTCGTTATCTCCCGAGGGGTCACAGACTGCGAGAGGGCACAGGCCGGGCTGAGGGACACCCCCCCCCACCACCACCAGTGCACAAATTTTTGTGCACCGGGCCTCTAGTAGTACTATATTTAGCACTGTAGTACTATATGCTAAATATAGTACTAATTAGAGAGATTTGAAAATTCTTAGCCTAATAAGGGCAAATTCATTAGCCTCAAAGCAAGACTGGGCTTTTGAAGTCTTTAAGTCAATAACTTTTTTCTTCTAAACTTGTTTTCAAAACAAGTTACTTTTATAAGTTAAGGTTTTTAGCCAAAGAAACAAATTTGAGAACATTTAATTCTATACTTTTGTTCCTTGCAGTTTATATCACAATTCAAGAATGGTTATAAAAATATACCTTCCCTATAAATTCTCCAGATTATTTAACATATTGAGCTAAGAAGCAAGCTAGTCAAGAGGGGTGGGAGTGGGGGAGGTCAGGAAATAAAACTATTGAAGATAACTCTATTTAGATAAACTCTTATTGCAGAACATAGGAACTCTACTTCCACTGCACTATGGTTAATTAAATCTAAGATGCCAGCAATTGTAAAACAATTCATGGTTTTATGCACCACTGTATAATATAAAATGCTGACAAACTATGACACAATACTAAGATGCAACTGATAATGAGAAGCATTCCAATTCCAAAGACATTCAATGTTAAAAATAAAACACACCTTGAAATCAACAGCATTTTCTGTGTATGTGTGTGCGTTAAATAGTTTGAAATAAGATCTTGGGCTTGGACATATTATGCTAAATTGTATTTCCTGCTTTAAAATTTGACTTCCTTATAAGAAAGCTCCTATAAGCTCATCTTGTGTGCCTAGGACAGGGCCATACACATAGTAAGAGGTCAAAAGATATTTAAATAATGCTCATGGTTTAAATTTAAGGTTGGTTTGGCTGTAAGAAGCACAGATGTTATAAACTGATTAAAAGATTATTTTCCAAGCTTAAATTAGTGATATTAAAGTGACAATGTCTGTATCATAGGTGACTCAACTTCATAAGTTTCAGTTTTAGGTGGGAAACAAGAAAGCAAAGCCATCATGGCAGATTTTATTGACAAACAGTTGATGTCAATTAGAAACAAGAGCTGATATTTCAAGGTCCCAGTACCTTTGTCTATACATTGTCTATCATGGTGCCTGGTACACAGTGAGAATGCATAATGCTTACTGAATGATGATAGTAAACTTAACTCACTGCTAAGAATGTAATTTATGGTATTTGTGGCAGCTATAGATTTCAATAATAGCTCCAGTTGCTGCTTTCCAAAGTGACCACAGTTTGGTGAAGGGCAGAGCGGGATGGTTTTACCTTCAACTCCTGTTCCTGATCATGTTTTGGGAAGCTTGATCCGCTGTAGCCCACACAGAGCCTGTGTGAGGCTGTGGTCCATGAGTACTTTGAAACACTTTCCCCAGGTAGTGGGGAAACACACAAAATTACCCTCCCATCCTCCACCATTCTGCACTCTTCCAGGGCAGGGGGTGGGCTAGGTCCCCCTTATGCCACTGTTGCCTGTAGTGGTACCTGGCTGAGTTGTGAAGACACAGATGTTGAATTTAGCTCACTACTCTCCTTGAGAAACCCTGTGGCTAGTTCTTATACAGAAAGATGAGGGCAGAGGAGAATGACAACATAAAATAGAGAAGTTGGTCAATTTACAATAACTTCAAACTATGATTCAATTATTGTTTGAAATCACAAGTTTCCAGAATGTCAGACCATTCCCTTGGCCAAATATGAGATTCTACATATACATGTATAATTACACATTTACTAGAGGCCTGGTGCACGAAAATTCGTGCACTGGGGGGTGGGGAGTCCCTCAGCCTGGCCTGCCCCCTCTCACAGTCCGGGAGCCCTCAGGGGATGTCCTATTGACAGCTTAACTCACTGCTAAGAATGTAATTTATGGTATTTGTGACAGCTATAGATTTCAATAATAGTTCCAGTTGCTGCTTTCCAAAGTGACCACAGTTTGGTGAAGGGCAGAGCAGGATGGTTTTACCTTCAACTCCTATTCCTGATCATGTTTTGGGAAGCTTGATCTGCTGTAGCCCACACCGAGTCTGGCCTCCCTGTGCGGGAGGCAACTGGGCTGATCAGGGGAAGGCACCGCCCCCATCACCCCGCTGCTGCTGCCACTGCCAGCCGCGGAGGCTGTCTGAGCCCACGGCTGCCTGAGCCCCGGGCCTCATAGCCGCTATGGCTTTGTCTGGATGGATGTTGGAAGATGTCCACCCTAATTAGCATATTACCCTTTTATTAGTATAGATATATTACATATTATACATACAATTATAATATATACTAGATAATATATATAACCTTTGATATATATCAAAGTTAACTATTTCCAATTAGATAATTTTCTATTGTATTAATACCTTAGTAAATTAACATGTGGTTAGAGTTATAATTCAATGCAAATATTAAAATGTTATTTACAAGTCAGTCAGTTAGTATTAAAAAAATAAAACAGAACTAGTTACAAAAGGATATAATTTTAGCATCCTTCTAGTATTAATTACATTCAGAGCAGGGTGTATAAAGGTAGCTGTTAGTCAACAACCTTTGAGCAGACTGACTAAACACGACTGTTGGCAAAACCAGTGGGCTAAGCCAAACCAAAATCAGCAGGGAAAGCAGTCAGAGTGCAGGCATATCATCTAAGAACAAATGGCAGTGTTGGGGATTTATTTTTATCCCTGTTACTATTTCAAGTGGAAAGTTATCTTTGCTTCCCAGGTATCAAGTAGGTTAGAGAAGGATAGTGTTCAGGAAGCCTTTGCAGGTGGGCTGAAATTGCCTACTAATTTCAAATACTGTGTAATTTAGTTTTTCCAGACCCAATCTTCTCCCCAGCCTGCCAAAGGAAAATAAACAATTAAAAAAACAAAACTTGAAGCACTTTGCTAAGTTTGGAAGTTAAAAAAAAGAGAAGAAAAATCCAACCTGTGTTCTTTAGTGTCAATGACTCTACTGCAAGAATTTTATAGCACTATTCAAGCCTTTAAAGTTAACAGTTAAATGCTGATTAATCTTCAAGTCACTATGCCTTTTAGAAAGACATACATTTAAAACTTGTTTGGCTGGCTATTCCTTGTTTATTCTTGGAAAAGTGTGCATGACTCTGTATTTTATAGGAGACACTCCATGGTACTTAAAGAAAACTAGAGGCCTGGTGCATGAAATTCGTGCATGGGGGTGGTGTCCCTCAGCCTGACCTGCACCCTCTCCAATCTGGGAGCACTCAGAGAATGTCCAACTGCCCACAGGGATTGGGCCTAAACTGGCAGTTGGACATCCTTCTCTCAATATGGGACCTCTGGCTCCTAACTGCTCATCTGCCTGCCTGCCCTAACCACTCTGCCTGCCTGCCTGATCCCCCTAACAGCCCTCCCCTGCTGGCCTGATCCCCCTAACTGCCCTCCCCTGCCAGCCTGGTCACCCCTAACTGCCCTCCCCTGCTGGCTTGGTTGCCCCCTATTAACTTTTTTAAAAAAAATCTTATCTGCTTCACACACAATTGTATTTGACTTCCTTACTGGCTTCTCCCTCTCACACAATTTTTCTCTCTCCTTTATGTAATACTTTTTCCTACTGACTCATCATCTATAAACTTTTCTTTCCTCCTTATTTCCTACTTCTGTTCCATCATCCTTTTTCTCATCTTTCTCCTACCCTCCCTCCATCCCCACATTCCTTCTTTCCTTTATCTTTAACCTTCTCCTCCCTCTCCTTTTCCTTCCTTCCCACCTTAATTTTTTTTCTTCACTTCCTCCCTCGGTCCTGCTTTGCTCCCTCCCCCATTTCTTTCTTCTTCCCATTCTCCTTTTAAGCTCTACCAGCTCCCCTTTAAAACTTTTCTTCCCTCCCTCTTTCTCTCTTATCCTACCTTTCCCATACATTCTTCTCTACTTACTTCCACTGTTTTAATATCTATCTACCTGCCTAATTAGTCACTATCATTTATCTTTTTTCTTTTCTGATTCCTACTTTTAAAATCTGTCCCCATTACACAACTATACTTGATTTTCATTATAGCTCTTACAGTTCACTCATACAGCCTCTTTCCTTCTTTAACTCTGCTCTCTACTGACTCCTTTATAAGGTTCTTCCCTCCCTCTTTCCCTTCTTAAAGCTTCCATTGGGGGGGGGGGGGCGTTAACCCCCAGCCCAGGACTCAGCCCCGGCCAGGTGTTTGCCATTTCCCCTTCCCCAGCTTCCCCGCTGCTGTCCTGCTCCCAGCCCAGCGAGGGTGGCCGAGGCCCGCATGGCCCGGGGGCTGCTGCCACAAAGCAGGAGTGCCTCTGCCCAGAAGGCTTCGGACCATCCACCACTCTGTCCCGGACCTGCGGGTGCCTCCCCGCCAATGGCCCGCCTCGGGGGCCACCGCTCTCCTCCCGAGTCTGGGCAGGGCACCTCCCATGGTCGCCACCCCCGCCCCTGTGCAGCCCTGTGTTTCCTTCCCTTTTCCATTCCTGCATCTTTTTCTTGTTCCCTTTCTATATTTCTGTTTCTCCTCTTGGCATGTCTGCATGTAGGCCTGCCTTCCTCTCCCTCTCCTTTCTTATGCCCTCCTATCATAACCTATCCTACCCTGGGCCTTGCAGCTGCCTGAGCAGAGAACGGGACACAGCCTGCTGATCCAGTTGTAACGTGATGCTGTAACAGACAATTTGCATATTCCTCTATTTTATTTATATATATATTCTATTTTCAGTCCTTTTCTTACAAGTAATTTCTAAATTATGTATGCAAACCTAACTTCTGTTTTTTAAAGCCTCTGGGATTGCTGAGTCTGAAGTAAGCAATTAAATTAGAAAGAATTTAGAACAACATTCTCATAGCAAATACTGAGTTAATATAGGATTCTGGGATCCCATTTGCTGTGACAAAGTTAACACTGTTTCTCAATGTCCTGTGGCAATCATTCCCTGCACACCTGAGTCCCTGAGGCAGCAGGCAAGTCCACTCTGCAAGGCTGCCGCACACCAGAGGATGTGGCCTTTATTTTCTGCAAAAAACGTTGCCATTTCAGATTTTGTCCAAATTATAAACATACCACAGATCTATCTTTTTGTGTATGTGTGCGCATGGATTTTAATAGGCCCATAGGAATTTTACATACCTATGCCAGGATATAGTATTTTGCATCTACTGAAACCTTTGTTTAAAATGCTGATTCAGCCGAAACCGGTTTGGCTCAATGGATAGAGCGTCGGCCTGCGGACTCAAAGGTCCCAGGTTCGATTCCGGTCAAGGGCATGTACCTGGGTTGCGGGCATATCCCCAGTAGGAGATGTGCAGGAGGCAGCTGATCGATGTTTCTCTCTCATCGATGTTTCTAACTCTCTATCTCTCTCCCTTTCTCTCTGTAAAAAATTAATAAAATATATTTAAAAAATAAATAAAAAAATAAAATGCTGATTCATATCAATCAGAAATATACACATAAGCCTTATTCCTGACAGTCCCCTATTTCTATAGAAGTCCCCAGTGGAGGGTTCTGGATATGCTCTACATTATTATTCTTTTCTGAGTATTAGTCTGTATGTTTGTCAGAAGGAGTGCTCTGAGGGCAGAGCCTATGTTTTACCCACCCCTGTATCTTTGCACACTAAACACTTAGCAGAGTATGTGGAACTATAGGGGCTAAAACAGCCGTGGGCAAACTACGGTGTTTGAAATGAATAAAACTAAAAAAAAAAAAAGACCGTACCCTTTTATGTAATGATGTTTACTTTGAATTTATATTAGTTCACACAAACACTCCATCCATGCTTTTGTTCTGGCCCTCCAGTCCAGTTTAAGAACCCATTGTGGCCCTGGAGTCAAAAAGTTTGCCCACCCCTAGGCTAAAAGAATGTGTCCTAAAATAAGAAACAAGCAGAACAATAAAACTATTAGCACATCCACTGATGACAGTTTATTGTGAAAAATAATTATGTTAATAGATAACTTCATCAGTTACAACTGCTGTTACTTTAAAACACTGACTTAATTTGCTTCTCCTTTTAAAACTTTGCAATAATAGCAAGGAGAACTTTCCCCTGGTGATGTGGAGACCTACAGTGTAGTTACAGGTCTGCCTCCATATCTCTGTTCAACATTTGTCTAAAATACAGGTTTTAGTTCTTAAAACTGCACTGAGACACACTTTTTGAGAAAATTTCCACCTGCCACAATTTCAGTATATTTCCGTTAAAATATAAGAAACAGAACTATTCTGATTTGTATAAAATTTACCTGACAATAAAGATGCAGCATTTTCCTCTGAATGTTGTAACCTGAACACCTCAATATTGTAGCCCACGTGAATCTTACCACTTTTTCTGTTCAATTGAAATGGGTCTACAGGATGTATAATCCTAGGAAACCTTTAGTTAGTGAGCATCATAGATATGGATTAGAACTGTGAGGATAATTAGTTGACTCATACTCTTCAGGGAAGTTAATAAGACATTTGTAGCTGATTTATGTAGCTCCTGATAATCACAAGTTTAGAAATCACAATCAACTACTCCTACAGATATTTCCTCCTCTTTCTGAATCCATAAAATGCCTTCAATGACCATTCAATTTCCTGAGCACCCTCTTCCTCTAAAGCAGGGGTGGGGAACCTTTTTTCTGCCAAGGATATTTATAACATCATTCGAGGGCCATACAAAATTATCAACTTAAAAAGTAGCCTGCTATATTTGGTCAAACATTTAATTAACTCACTCCTAATGCCTTGGCAGGGCTAGACCAAATGATTTCCCCACCTCGACCCTGCTAAAGGAAAGGGGGGAGATGAATTGTGAAAGATACAATTTACATTTTTTATGCTATAAAAGTTGCTGCCCAGTTGTGATGATAAAAATCCAGGTAATCAATGATTCTCAGAATTTTTACTCCGTAACAGTATATTGCTATACTTTGTTTAATGTTCCACTCTGCCTTTTTTTAGAAGAAAATTTCAACCTCAGAGAACATATTCAGGCATAAAAGTAAACATGCTTAAAAGCTAACCTGCCAAAACTCAAATTCTGACCTTCTAAAGACACTACTGAGGGGGGGGGAAATCCTATATTGGTAACAAGGAACAATATAACCATGCAGTGCTCAGCATCAAGATATATTTTTAACAGTAAATGTTCACTTTTAAAATGATATTTTAACAATGCTTCGGTTATGCTTCAAATATGCCTACATATGACATTATCATGATAGTTGTATATTTTCAAACATGTTTGATGTAAAAACTGTAAATTTGTTTGATTTGCTAAATCCTTTCTAGAAACATTTTTCAAAGTTTCTGAAACACTGTAGTAAAAGAGAACTAAAATTTCTCATTAAGGAAAAGTATCTTTTGTGGGAACCTAAATTTAAACCTTCCCCTTGAAGTCCTAAACATTTTCCACGTAGGAAAACTGTAAGTGTATATCTTAAGAGTTTCTAGAGCAATCAGCATAGGCAATGTTAAATTACCATGCCTCTCTAGACAAACAGAGGAGCACTGTACAGAGACCCTCACATTTGTGGCCCTGTGTATTCCCTGTGGGCAGTGCCAACCCACTCTCTCCCCCGTAATGACTCTTTGTTTTCTCTAAGTCCCAAAAGGCTGGTGAGAGCTAGGCAAAGAGAAGGGGGGAGGGGCAGATGGAATGCAGCTGCAGGCTATGAAACAATGCTGAGTCCATATATTTTGTTCCCAGTTAGAATAAAAAGTGGACAGCAGTTGGGGTGGAGGGGACAAGGATACAGAACCCACAATAAGCAAGGTTGGGCCACATATCCCACAGTTGTCAGTCTGCAACTTCCTCCTCTTTCACCCCTCTATCTTCTACTCTATGAAATCCAATAACTATTCATTTGAGTTAAAAAGCCTATCTGCTAAAATTAAAATACCTATTAAAATTTAAACCTATCAGGAATTTATATCCAAATTACTTTTATCATGAATTATACTCAGGTGAGGATGGAATAGGGAGAGAGAATGGAGCTTGCATAGATAAACTGGGGAAGCTGAGACAGACAAGCTTGGGGGAAGTAGTCGAATTCAGAAAAGGATGTACAAGGTTTCAAATATAAACTGCCTGCTTTGCAATGATGCCTACAGCCTGAGAGCAATTGGTAGGAAAACTATATTCCTTAAGACTGATAAAAGCTGCATATGTCTGCATGAATCAAGAGTTTGAAAGCCTGCACATATTGGTTCATCATTATTCAATCCAAACTGGTGTTCCCTAAGAAAATGTTATTCACTTGCATTGCCCTGGCATCCATGTTCTAACTGGGAGAGAGACTTAAGGCAGAAGCAGACCCAAAGGGGCAGCTGTGAGTGAGGGTCTTGCCCTCTCCTCCTTGACAAGCTCAGGGGAGGCCTGTATAGTAGACCTTATAAATTCTGAGACCTAAAGTAATGATATAAGTTGGTCTGAAATAAAAACTTTCCATATAAAAGCAAGTCATGGTGAGTAGTCATGATCTAGGCCAGCATCTTCCTTGACAAAGGTCAATCTTTACCTTAAATGAGCCTGTCTGTTATTATCTTTTTGCATCTAGGATAACATACCTTTGGAAAATTAGGGTTAATTTCCTTTTACCAAATCCTTCAGGGCACTATTTCCCACCAGAGCAGAAGACTACAGAGCCCCTCATTGTTATTGTTATCGTGTTAATTATTAACTATCCTATATCCACCTATGCAAAAGAAGTGTATGTCCATTCCTTTTACTTTTTATCCAAACCCAGAGATTTCCTGCTTTGTTTTCTCTAGTCTCCCTAATCACCAGCAAATTTCATGTAACCCATCTACATCTCCCCCTTTGAATCCGATGTATACAATAAGTGCTAAAGCTAGATGTGCTCTCCCTCCTGGGAGCATGCCCATGCCTTTCTTCCCTCTCAGGTGTGCATCTCCTAAACTCTAAGGGTACCCACAAGACTTACAATCAGGGGAGCAAAGGGCAGTGGCAGCTTGTCCTGGGCTAACCCACTAAACCTGTCTCCAAGGCCCCCTTTCCTCTGACTTCCCAGTGAGCCAAGCAGCCCCACCTAGGCTCTCACCAGTTGCTTCTTCTATCCTAAACCATTCACTGTCCCCAGGTTTAATAAACATACACTAACAAAACACACACAACAAAACGAAACAAAAACCTGCCATTTTTCCGGAGCATTTTCTCAATCCATTGAGATTTTGCTTCCTGGCAAGTGTCCTCAGTTTGGCTCAAATAAACTCATAAAAATTCTTGCAGGTCTGAGTGTTTCTTGTGTCAACATAACCCTTTACTGTTTCTGTAGAGCCCTCCAGGGTACATGGACCCAGGCCTGCCTCTGGAACATCTCTTAAGATATAACTAATACCATTAAAAATTTCCAGAAATTTTTAAGAAGCCTTAAGTAAACAACTGAAATGAACACCTCAAAAAAACAAAACAAAAAAACAAAAGAGACAGAATCAGCATGTGCTAAAGACTACCTAAAAAGCTATAAAACAAAATTCAGGAGAACCTTGTTCCAATTACAATCCCATTCATGAACACTTGGTAACTTGGGAGAAAAAAAAAAAGGATGTTCTTATAAAGCTATCACGTAAAGCTCTGACATCTACACACAAACATCTCTTTCAAGTTAGCATTACACAAAATTTAAAAGTACTCTTACTTGGTGTTGAATGATATAACTAATCTCAACTCTTGAAATGTTTTCAACTTATAAAGTTTAGAAAGATTGGGTTTATTTACATTGAACTTTGCATTTTGTGACATGATAAAAGTCGTAAGTATGTAGATTTATAGTAAGCAGAAATATAACCTCCCCGCCTCCCCAACTTGCCTTTTCTCTATAGGCTAACTCTATTTACAGATATTCCAACTCTCCATACTATACTATACAGAGACAAATTCAGAAATGCATGTTAATTTAGATGACGGAATGACTGTGTCTATTTATTTAATATTAAATAGTAATAGTAATAAATAATACTGACAGTACTGTAAGGTCTATCATCTATTATAAACAGAAAATTCATAGGTGCATTTTATTAGGAGTTATCATTTATTATGTTTTTAAATGTGCAATAAAATAGAACTCGTTGTTTATTCTGTGTACTGGAAAAACTCAATTTTCTATCTATACATTTAATTTCCTAGTATCTACAATCAAAGAAATTAAATAGAATAGTTGTTAATAAAAACAATATCACATAATCAGAATTTGCCTGAAATTAATAACTCTTTATAACTTAACTAGAGGCCCGGTGCATGAAATTCGTGCATGAGGTGGGGGTTGTCCCTTAGCCCAGCCTGCACCCTCTCCAATCTGGGACCCCTCTTACAATCCAGGACTGCTGGCTCCCAACTGCTCGCCTGCCTGCCTGCCTGATTGCCCCTAACTGCTTCTGCCTGCCAGCCTGATCACCCCCTAACCACTCCCCTGCCAGCCTGATCGACGCCTAACTGCTCCCCTGCTGGCCTGGTCACCCCCAACTGCCCTCCCTGCAGGCCTGCTTTCCCCTAACTGTCCTCCCTTGCCAGCCCGGTCACCCCTAACTGCCCTCCCCTGCCAGCCCGGTCACCCCCAACTGCCCTCCCCTGCCGGCCTGGTCACCCCCAACTGCCCTCCCTGCTGGCCTGGTTGCCCCTAACTGCCCTCCCCTGCAGGCCTGGTTCCCCCCAACTGCCTTCCCCTACAGGCCTGGTCCCCCCCAACTGCCCTCCCCTACAGGCCTGGTTCCCCCCAACTGCCCTCCCTGCAGGCCTGGTCCCCCCTAACTGCCCTCTCCTGCAGGCCTGGTTGCCCCCAACTGCCCTCCTCTGCCAACCTGGTCACCCCTAACTGCCCTCCCCTGTAGGCTTGATCTCCCCCAACTGCCCTCCCTTGCAGGCCTAGCCCCTCCCAACTGCCCTCCCCTGCTGGCCTGATCCCCCACAACTGCCCTCCCCTGCTGGCCATCTTATGGTGGCCATCTTTGACCACATGGGGGCGGCCATCTTGTGTGTTGGAGTGATGGTCAATTTGCATATTACCTCTTTATTATATAGGATTGTGGTAAACAAGACATTCTCATTATACTTTGAATATGTTACATTGCAATAAAATGGTTAAAAAATGCAATTACCCATGATTTGCAAAAATCTACTCAATAAGTATATCTTAACTATTTTTTAACTAAAAAGAAGATAATTCAAGTGTTGTAAAGGTGTCAGAAATTTACATTTAGTCACAAAGTTCATAAAATATGAGTACATTAAGAGGCACAGGTGAAAACAAATTTTAAGACTTAGGTAAAACAATGTATGAAAATAATAGCTTTTCTTGCTAAATCAATGAGTACTCACCCCTTGGAGCCCTTGGAACTGAATTGAAGGTCGAAAAGGAATTAAGTTCTGTTAAAAGAAACATAAGAAACAAACAGGTCAAACTTGATTACTGTGACACAGAATTAAACGTTTAAACTTTAAATCTGTGCATTTGGTCAGTGGTATAGTCTGTGAAAATACTTTTTCATCATGTACTTAGGTTTACACATCACTTTATTAAGATGCATTGATGAACAGTAGCACACTATTGACATTTCTCTGAATAATACAACCAAAGGTATCTTTTGGCAGTATAGCTGATCAGGTTTTTTTAAATGACTGATACAATTTGGTAAAAATATGATTAGTATACAAATTCAATTTTACTAGTACATTGAAAAATCATACTCTGGCTTAGTTTCTTCATACTTTTTAAAATATATTTTTATTGATTTCAGAGACGAAGGGAGAGGGAGAGAGAGATAGAAATATCAATGATGAGAGAGAATCACTGATTGGCTGCCTCCTGCATGCCCTCTACTGGGGATCAAGCCTGCAACCCCAGGCATGTGCCCATGACCAGAATAGAACCCGAAACATTTCAGTCTGCAGGCCAACGCTCTGATCCACTGAGCCAAACTGACTAGGGCTCTTCATATGTTTTTAAAAGTGGTGGAGATAGGAAAGATATTTGGAGGAATTTTCCAAAACCCTAATAGAACATTAGAAATATAAAATTTAAAAAAATACTTAAAAATTAAAAGAAATATAAAATTGGAGTATTTGAGATTGAATGATTGTTTCTATTTTCTCACATTTTACCAGAGATTAGTTTCTAATTAAGGGTCAAACAGGTTACCAATTTTCTCACAAGATGCTTACTAGGAGAATATTATAATTTCTATAACAATATTTTGTTTTGTAATGAATTCTCATAGCTTTAATATTTTAAGAAAAGCTGTAATTATAAATATCTACCATAGTCTCAGGCATGATATCCTATATCTACAGTCACCAGAATGGTTTTTATGGGAATGCTTTTCTAAATTGTTAACAGAAATTCACAAGGAAATCAGATATGAGTAACATTTAATAATAACATATCAACCTGTAAACTAGTCCTCATATCCTTATATCCAAATACAGTACACAAAAACAGAAACAGTGGCTTCTGGTTTCATCTTGATCTCCAATAAAATAGAGCCAGGCACCCATGTTCCCCTCCCTTCAACCACTGCACATTACCTGCAGATTTAAAAGTTTATTAATCCGTATTACAATAAACTAAAGAGTTAGATGAAAGGATGAGTACTTCTTAAAAGATAGATTATTTAAATATAAAAGCACATGGTAGCATTAACCATTCTATTATTATTTTATACTAGAAGCCTGGTGCACAAAATTTGTGCATAGGGAGGGTCCCTAGGCCTGGCCGGTGATCAAGGCTGATCTGTGGGGTGACCGGCAGGGCAATCAGGGTCCCCGCTCACACCCGCCTTGGCCTGGTGCTGTCTGCTTTCCAGCCCCGCCTCCCCATTGCAGTTACCGATCGCTGTCTGTGGGGTGACCGGTGGGCCAATTAGGGCCCCCACTCGCACCCACCTTGGCCTGGCTCCGCCCGCTCACCTGCTCCACCATCCCGCTGCGGTCCCACTCTTATCGGGGCCCATTGGGTCCAGCAGTGCCTCCACTGCCACCTGCCAGCACCGCATTGCCGATGCCTGCCATGTTCCACGCTGCCACCTGGTGGTTAGCGCACATCTAACTCCTGGTCAGTCGAACTCCCACCCATGGGAACAATTTGCATATTAGCCTTTTATTATATAGGATAAATGGATAAACATCTTGGAAAAAAACATTATAATAGATACTATTATCATTGTTTTACTACCTTAAAATGATCACTAAACTCTAGACTTATCAGCAGGCTCAAAGTAATACTTGTAACAAATTCATTTTTTAGTGTGTGAGAAGTGGGTTGTTGTTTTTTTTTTTTTTTAAAGGGAAGATAAAAAGATAATGATTGAAATTGTAAAATGATTTTTAATAGTGATTCCTTCTAAGTCATAGTCTTTTATGAATATACAAATTATAGATTAATGCTAGAATTTCCTTAGAGAAAGAAAACCCTACCCAAACCTACCTTTCAGACCTAAACTTCTTCCTGAACTAATAGCAATAAGCCTGGAGAAGCCTAAAGTAGTCTTTCTTCTGTAGAAGTTGCCCTACAATTTGGGTAACACAGGTCTAGGCTCAAATTTTCACAATATTTCCATCAGTCCTACCTCCTGGCTCTCCTTTCAAATCACAAACATTGAACATTTCTGAGGCTGGTTACATTTTCCTCCCTTACTCAATGACAGCAAAACTGGCAAACACTAAACCACCCCACTTCAACCCCCCAAGTTGGCACCTCTTTCCCACTTTTTAATCAAGGGTACTTCTATCTTTTTAGTTCTCCGGGATCACAACCTTAAATTTATAGTCTTCTCTCTCTTCACCCCCACCATATTCTATCAGTCAATTGTAGGCCACTAGAATCACATAATTCTGATCCAGGGATAATATAGTTAACTAGAGGCCCAGTGCATGAAATTCATGCGGGGAGGGGGTTGGGGAGGTGGTGGTGTGTGTCCCTCAGCCCAGCCTGCACTCTCTCCCACCGGGATGGGGCCTAAATGGGCAGTCAGACATTCCTTTCACAATCCAGGACTGCTGGCTCCCAACCGCTCGCCTGCCTGCCTGCCTGATTGCCCCTAAAAGCTTCTGCCTGCCAGCCTGATCACTCCCTAACCATTCCTCAGCCAGCCTGATTGACGCCTAATTGCTCCCCTGCCAGCCTGATTGCCTCTAACTGCCCTCCCCTGCATGCCTGGTCACCCCCAACTGCCCTCCCCTGCTGGCCTGGTCACCCCCAACTGCCCTCCCCTGCCAGCCTGGTCCCCCCCCCCCCGCAACTGCCCTCCCCTGCAAGCCTTGTCCCTCCCAACTGCCCTCCCCTGCAGGCCTGGTCGCCCCCAACTGTCCTCCTCTGCTGGCCCAGTCACCCCTAACTGCCCTCTCTTTCAGGCCTGGTCTCTCCCAACTGCCCTACCCTGCTGGCCTGATCACCCACAACTGCTCTCCCCTGCCGGCCATCTTGTGTCCACATGGGGGTGGCCATCTTGTGTATTGGAGTGATGGCCAATTTGCATATTTCCTTTTTATTCGATAGGATGCCCATCCCCCTTAGGCAATGTGTCCCATTACTAACTAAGCTGGGACTCAGGACTCAATCCTCCTATTTTGTCATGCTGCATTTCTTCTACTACCTGGTGTGCCACACACATCTGCTATGAGAAATTCAAGAGTGTGGGGGCCTATTCCTTCATGCCAGACAGTTCACATTTTAGTTAGGGAATATTAGAGAATGATTAAATACTAGGCTAAGTACTACCAGGAGGTGTAGTAAGGACTCTCAAAAAGGGAAGAAGATTATAGGTTATAAGATATACTAGAAAAGCCAAAGATCTTGTGGAAAGGGTGGATCTTGGGTAGCAATTTAGAAAATACTAACTCCAGGGAAAAGTGCTCTGCCTGAACAGAAAAGCAAGGAGACAGGAATGAATACTATGTGGGCAAAGGACAAATGTCTCTCTGTGTAGAGTTCTTTCATACTTGAAACACTACACAAAGGGTAAGAATTGGACCTGGAAATCCCTGTCTAATCTTTCCTTGGGTTGAAAATTTGTCTTCAGTTTTGCTTCTATCCACTACAGAATAAATAGGACAATCAGTAATTTAAATTTCAGACCTCTGGGATTTCAAAAGATTTATCACCCTGTGAAATAACCCCACCCTAATCCTTCCCATTACCCTCTCAGGCAGGGCCTTAGACCTGACAACTAATTGGAGACTCATCTAAGTTTTGGAACAAGAGAGGGAGTTGCTGAAAGAAGTGTTTCAGGGAAAGTAGTCCCTTCAGTCATGTGTACGAAAGATGGAGATGGACGGATTGGGGCTAGGATAAAGGATTAGCTCCAGGGGATTCTTTATTTGGAGATACTCTGGTGAGAAAGGCCTAAGTTAGTATTACTTCATCTGGAACAAGCATTCCGATGGAAGAAAGATAAAATGTGCTAAAAGCTTGACTACCAGGCACCAAAGAAAAATGAAGTGAAGGTGGCTCCAGAGGTCCCAATCATCATCTCTGGCCAGTTAGCTCCAAACTTCCTTAAATTAAGCTTAGTCTCACCTTTGGAAGCCTCTGTCTGTTTCAAGCCCTTATCACCAAGTACTTAGATCAGGGGTGGTGAACTTTTTTCTGTCAAGGGCCATTTGGATATTTATAATATCATTCGCAGGCCATGCAAAATTACCAACTTAAAAATTAGCCTGCTGGGGAGAAACTAAGATGGCGGCATAGATAAACACCGGGAAATTGCCGCCTCCCACAACAATTGAAAAATACCGCAAAGGACAGAGTGGACATCATCCAGAACAACAGGAAGGCTGGCTGAGTGTAAATTCTACAACTAGAAGGAAAGAAAAGCACACTGAGAGCCAGAGCAGCTGCGGAGGTGAAGTGGAGAGGTACGGCGGCTCGTGCGTGCGCGGAAAGGGGGTGGCACCTGAGGACGCGGCTGTCTTTTTGAATCACAAGCTCCCGACTGCTCTGAACTCCGGTTCCGGGAAGTCTCTGGGGACCCAGGACTCATACGGGGAGAAGCTGGACTGTCGGGCAGTGGGCGAACTTGAGGGCGGCTTTCCCTCAGAGGTGCTTGCAGCAATTATCGGGTCACTGAGACGCGCGACTCCTTAGGGCTGGGCGGAGAATCAGCCATAGCTGCTTGCTCTGCCCTTTGATTCCCTGAAACCACGCCCCACCCAGGCTGCGGCAGAGGCTTTTCCATGTGAATGTACTTAACTGCAGCCTAGCCAGGCAGACCCGGAACTTCCAAGAGAAGGCCCAAGGCCCCACAGCCGCTTGCATTGCTTCACAGCTGAGCCTCTTTGTGGCTCCTGCTGTGTGGCCTCAGGCAGAGGCTGAATTAGCACCTCCTTAGATCCAGGAGCCACTGTACCCAGTGGTCAGAGGGGGACCATCCAGATTGCAACTCCTCAGATCCATAAGGGACACATTCAGGGAGCAGACTCAGTGAGCACCAAAGCCCCACTGAAGCAAGTCTTGCCCCAGAAGGGTGTCTTCAGCACAGAAGTTCTCCCACTTCAGACACAGCTGATTCTCACAGCCAATGGGCCTGGAGGTCAATTCCTCCCAGTGATCCTACAACAACCAAGGCACCAAGAGTGCACCAAGAGTGTCCACCCCAGGTAACTGGGGAGGCTGAGCCAATGGGCCCTACAGGACACCTGGCGCGCAGGGCCACTCTATCAACACAGGGAAGCAGCCAAAATGCGGAGACAAAGAAACAGGTCACAAATGGCAGAAATGGAGGAAAGCAAATGACTGGATATAGAGTTCAAGGCCACGTTTATAAGGTTTTTCAAGAATTTTATGGAAACCGCCGATAAATTTAATGAATCCCTCAATAAGTATAGTGAGACCATGGAGGATATGAAAAAGGACCAACTAGAAATTAAGCATACACTGACTGAAATAAAGAATAATTTACAGAGATCCAACAGCAGATAAGAGGATCCCAAGAATCAAGTCAAACATTTGAAATACAAAGAAACAAAAAATACCCAACCGAAAAAGAAAAAAGAAAAGAGATTCCAAAAATATGAAGATAGTGTAAGGAACCTCTGGGACAACTTCAAGCGTACCAACATCAGAATTATAGGGGTACCAGAAGGAGAGAGAGGGCAAGATAGTGAAAACCTTTTTGAAGAAATAATGACAGAAAACTTCCCCTACCTGGTGAAAGAAATGGACTTACAAGTCCAGGAAGCGCAGAGAACCCCAAACAAAAGGAATCCAAAGAGGACCACACCAAGACACATCATAATTAAAATGCCAAGAGCAAAAGACAAAGAGAGAATCTTAAAAGCAGCAAGAGAAAGACAGTCAGTTACCTACAAGGGAGTACCCATATGACTGTCAGCTGATTTCTCAACAGAAACCATGCAGGCCAGAAGAGAGTGGCAAGAAATATTCAAAGTGACGAATAGCAAGAACCTGCAACCAAGATTACTTTATCCAGCAAAGCTATCATTCAGAATAGAAGGTCAGATAAAGAGCTTCACAGATAAGAAAAAGCCAAAGGAGTTCATCACCACCAAACCAGCATTATATGAAATGCTGAAAGGTATTCTTTAAGAAGAGGAAGAAGAAAAAGGAACTCTTACCATTTGCCACAGCATGGATGGAACTGGAGAGCGGATAAATACCACAGGATCTCACTCATTTGTGGAATGTAATGAACAACATAAACTGATGAACAAGGACTGATCCAGAGACGGAGAGGCATTGATTGGACTGTCAGGCCTTGGAGGGAAGGTAGGGGAGGGGAGGGGTAAGGGGGAAAGATCAACCAAAGGACTTATATGCAAGCATATAGGCCTAACCAATGGACATGGACAACGGGGGGGTGAGGGCATGAGCGGGGGGGGGGGGGGTGTAGAGGGTAATGTGGGGACAAGGACACATATGTAATATCTTAATCAATAAAAAATACATATTAAAAAAAATTAGCCTGCTATATTTGGTCAAATATTTAATTAACTCACCCCTAATGCCTAGGTAGGACCAGACCAAATGATTTCAAGGAGCCGGACGTTTCCTACCCTTGATCTAGATCAGTGGTTCTCAACCTTCCTAATGCCGCGACCCTTTAATACAGTTCCTCATGTTGTGGTGACCCCCAACCATAAAATTATTTTCATTGCTACTTCATAACTGTAATTTTGCTACTGTTATGAATCGTAATGTAAATATCTGATATGCTATATGTGTTTTCCAATGGTCGTGACCCACAGGTTGAGAACTGCTGATCTAGATAAAGGCCTTCCTCCCTACTTTCAATTCCTTCCAAATTCAAATAGCTAGCAGAAGCTCTCTCAGACACCACTCTCAGCATGTGTCACAGCCTGCAATGGATTTCATCAAGGCAAAGCAAACTCCTCCACATAGAAAACAGACCTGCCGCCATCTACAGGATCAACCAGTTTCATACTACACTTAAACTGTGGTTCAGCCATGCTAACCTTTTTGTCTGTTTGTTTTGTGAACATTTTCTTTTCTATTATTCTACCTTCTTCCTGTTCCTTCAACCTGGCATACCTTCCCAAACACATTTTGCCAATCCATGTTAATCACTCACTTAACATTTAAGTTTAAGATTAATTTCCTCACCTAGGCCTTCCTTTGGATACATCAGGAATGGAAGACTTAATGTGTTTAATAACATAAGGCAGGTAAATGTGAGACAGGGTGTAAAGCAATAAGGAGTGAACACCTGAAGAATAAATGCCCAACCTAGAGAGGATTCAAATTTTTAAAAGTTAAATTTTTTTCAGGCCAAAAAAAAACAATGCTGCCACCATTTTGCTAATTCTGACCTATACCCACTTTGAATTAACTCCTGTTAGCTGCCGTTTTTCCAGATGCCTGTGTTTACAATTCTACTACGTTGGGGATATATTTTTTCATAGATTGTCTTACTCCTAGTTATAATGAAAGAGAGGAATCTAACACATATTTAGCTTACAAGTATTCATTCTGCATTATGCTCAGCTAAAAAAATAATATAAAATTATTTGGCCATGTTCTCTTTAAATATGTGGTACACCCTATATACTTGTATACCTTACAGATTACTATTCAGGGTTGTATAGACAAAACAATACAACTATGCTTTACATCAATTTAGAAACTTTTAAGAGTAATTTTGACTTTATCCAGTTGTTTGTTTTTTTTTTGCCTTATCACTGAATTTAGAACCTAACCTCCTGATATGCTTATTTTTCTATTTGTATTGATGATTCCTCAACAAAAATGATAGTTCTGTTTATATAGTTTTGTAATGCACAGAGCATTTTTGTACCCATTGTCTCAAATGAGTCCTCTAAAACCAAATCTGGGTGGTAAGAAGGTATCATTATTCCCCATTTCAGAGGAGGAGATAAATGAGTCTCCAGCAGGTAAAGTGTGTTGCTTAGGATCATCAAACTAATGATTAGCAGAGCTGGACCTCAAATCCAGCCACCTGAATCCCTTTCTTTTTCTTGTCTCTATAGCCAGTTATCTCATAGTGCTGAGTATTTAAAAGCCCGTATGCTCATTCAGTTATTCTGGCATTTTGTTCCCAAAGAAAATGAATTTCATAAAACCACTACAATTTCCAAAGTTCAGTTTCTTATTAAAAAATAGGTTTTGGTCCTGGCCAGTTTGGCTCAATGGTTAGAGGATTGGCCAGAGGATTGAAGGGCCTCTGGTTCAATTCCCAGTCAAGGACACATACCTCGGTTTCAGTTAAATCCCTGGCTCTGATCAGGGTGCATGGGGGAGGCAACCAATTGATGTGTCTCTCACGTGGATGTTTCTGTTTCTCTCTCTCTCTCTCTCTCTCTCTCTCTCTCTCTCTCTCTCTCTCTCTCTCTCTCCTCTCCCCCTCCCCTTCCACCCTCCTCCCTCTCTCCCACACTGTTTCTAAAAATTAATGGGAAAAAGTATCCTCCAGTGAGGATTAAAAAAATAATAAAAATAATAGGGTTTTTTTTTTTGCTATAAGGACCATGTATAATAAATATTTGTGCTAGCATTTTTCATTTATGAAAAAAATTACAATAGTTGTGTGCTTATCCAAACTGGAAAACTAAGATTACTGTTACTAAAAAAACTCTCTTAAGATATCTGACAACCTAGAAAAGAAAAATACAGAAGAGAATCTCAAATGTTTTATTGATTTTAACCCCAATTTTAGATTTTAAAAAATGCAAAAGGCAGCTAGAACTTTATGCCACTTATGCATCTGACCAGTGTATTAATGGGATAGCTACCAGGAATAAGTTCTAAGAGTCAAAAAGCAAATGATTCAAGCAGTTAATTTTTAATCTAAATGTTTTTAAGCCTAACTGCACAAACATAACCTGAATTCACTGTACATTTTTTAAATGATCATGTAAATATAGGTGGCCAAATATGATATGGCATGTTTTAAAATAATGTTTAACTCACTAAGTACATTCCCATTACAAATAAATTTCAGTAGGGCTTCAACTTTTGATTTTTTAGCTTCAATTAAATAGTGACACCAAACAGCTCTTTTAAAAATCAAGTACTATAGGGTTTAACTGAATAGTAGTCAATTTATAATCTAAGTAAAATTGTGATCAGGTATCTTCATCCAGCCAAGAAACAATGCAAACTGGAACTGGCTAGGGAAACTCCTTTTGACAAATGCTTCAATAACCTGATAAAGGTGATGTTTTGCAATCAAAAGGTCTTTTAAGTTCTTAGTCCAAAGGCTAACATGGGCCAAATAAACAAGGTTTAAGTTTATGTGGGCTGCAAAAAAACAAAAGCTTCAAGTTTCATAGAAACGTAGGTTTATTTCGATAGAGACATGCTGAATACAAAGGGCTGAAATAAATGAGTAATCATTAACATAAAATAATAGAACATTTTAATAAAAATTATTTTTTCTTGAACATTAGCTTACCAGACACTGAATAACTGCACAAATTAATAAGTGTAATGCAAATAAACCTATTTTTCTTGTTCTCTGAAAGCAAAATATTTCCTGTTGCACACACCAGACAAGTCAGTCCAAAACTAATGGCTTGGCTGCTAAAATATTTGCTGCTAGTATTAGTGGAGAGAAATGATTCGCTTGCACATAAGGCGTGTAAGGGAAATGAATGCAACACGACTATAGTAATCAGTCATTAGTGATCATTATAGTTGATTATTAATAATTATGTATAACAGAATACTGTAAAAATTAAGTTACGAAATTTTTGTTAAACCATTTCTTACATACCTTTATATTGGCTGGGCCGCAAAAATATTCATTGTGGGCCACAAGTTTGACATGATTGGTGTAGGCAATGCTAAAATGCTCAAAAGTTTGATTATACTCTTGACATGTGCCATTACATGCCAATTCTACTGCAACAAAAAATTGTTCTATGTCCACTTAGTTTCAGGGACTATTCCTCAAATATGTCGGGACTATAAAAGTAATATGTAATTTGCTAAGTAATCTTAATTTTACTGAGTAATATTAATTTCTGACATAATTCTTTTAGGATGAAAGAGAAGGAGCAAAGCTCAGGTTTCTTTGGAGGTGAACAAAAGAAATTTACCCTATAAAAGTTGTTATAACCATCTCTTGTTTGTTTATATATTACTTATGCATGTAGACAAATTAAATCTATGGTTATTTTTACTCTATCAACCACCATTGTTTTTGTGAATATACAAACATAAGAAATGGCATTCTTGGTCTAAGAAAGCGTGATTTCTCTAAGAAAACCATTGTAGAGATCTGTTTTCTAACTTTATTCCCTAAGGTTAAAATACCTTCCGCTTCCCTTCTGAAACCATCATGGAACTTTAACTCAGTTAACTTTTGAATTATTCTTGAACTACTTAAGAATTCTTAAATTATTTAAAATCAACAAACCAGCATCTATTACTAGTAAATACCGAATATTTACCTGAATACTTAAGCTGCCTTATAAGTTATGATAAAGACAGTGCTAAAAAAAATTCCAAAGTCAAAAATAGTTTTGGAACTTTACCAAAACCAGAACACTCTATAAATGGTGAGTGCTTTAAGTGGGGTTGTTTTAAGAAACAATTATAGCTACCTAGTCACTATTTATTGAGTGCTTAAAAATGTGTCAGGCACTACAATCATTTTTTATTAACACTTCTGGGAATTCTCAGAACACTCTTATGGGGTAGATACTATTATTTCCACTTCTTGGGTAAATCTTATGAATTACCTAAAGTTACATAGCTAATAAATTATCTGAGATTCAAACCCTGGCCTGTCTCACCTTAAAAACTGTGTTCCACCCATACTATATACAGCTAGCCTCTCTTGCCCCTCTTTAAAATAGTTAATATCTATATATATAAAATGCTAAATGCTAAGTGTCCATCTGGCTGGTTGCTATGATGTGCACTGACCACCAGGAGGCGAGTGCTCAATTCAGGAGCTGCCGTGATGCGCACTGGCCTTTTACAAAGAAACGGCAACGTGGACCTGGCGCCCACAAAGCAACACTCGGCTTCCACCAAGTGGGACACAGGCCCCACCACCACGCCGGAGCAACATATCACCAAATTGCAGCCAATGCTGTTGAGACCCTGTGGTGCAAAATGTGGTCCACAGCCCAGTCCAGCCCAGAAATGGTGGCTATGAGCGCCAGGTAATGACATCATGTAGCAAGGCCTGGCTTCCTCTCCCTAGTGACTAGCCTCCTTGGAGTTTCTTCAGCTTATGAACATGACTTGCTTTATAGCCAGGTACAAACATTTCACACTTTAACTAAATGTCTGTGAAGCGTTTTCCTGTGCCTCATCTCATTTGATCCTCACAGAAGTCCTGGAGTTGGTAGATAGGAGACTCAGTGAAATCCTATTTTCTTTTCATTAGCTGGAAAACGGAGATTTAGAAAGCTTAGAAACTTGACCCGACTAAAAAGAAGAAATGGTGGACCTTGAAAATGACTTCAGGTTTTCTCACTGTGCAGAATATAGTCGAACACTGCTGCAGTTAAATATTTTACCCTTTGTTCTCCCTGCGTGATCTACAATAATAATGTGCTTTGTGTTGATATTTACTGCTGTGTTGCTGACAATTACCTGAAGGAGAACTTGGGGTGTTTCACTGGGCTGGAAAAAGTTTAGCTACATCAGAAAGCAGGTGTAATTAAGCAAGTTTATTTTATATATATAAAAGGCTATGTTGACTTGCACATGTGCAATACCTATAAAGCTCTCATTGGCACCAATTGTATGCGTGTGTTTCGATCTGTCATTGTTGATCGTGAATTTGGTTGAAACCTCTATTATAGAGAATCGGCGCATAGAGATATTAAAATATTTCTTCTCATTAATTTCCTTTCAGTGCGCATGAATTTGTGCACTGGCCCACTAGCAGTTATATAAAATGTGAAACATCTACCCGCCCAGGGTAGCTCAGCGGCTGAGTATCAACCTATGAACCAGAAGGTCTCAGTTCGATTCCCGGTCAGGGCACATGCCTGCCTGGGTTGCAGGTTCCATCTCCATAAAGGGCATAGAGGCGGCAGTCCATCAATGATTCTCTCTCATCACTGATGTTTCTATCTTTCTCTCCCTCTCTCTTCCTCTCTAAATATATTTTAAAAAATAAAAATAAAAAGTGAAACATCTGAAAGCTGGATATTAATAACAAATAAGAATTGAGAGCCTTTGAGGGGATCACTAGTTTTGGTTTTGCACTACAGCTTAAGGAAAATATCAGACACCTGAATTTGTTTTCACCTGTGCAAGTAAACAGCAAAAAGTATTTATTTCCCTGGTATACAATTTGTATAAGATAGACTATATTTCATTCCTAAAAGAGGTACTATACCATTTTAATAACTTGTATTTATGACTTATTACTTTAAAAAGTTATTTTATTCTGTTTTTTAAAATATCTCATGATAGAGAAAGCAAAAACTATACAATTATTATATTTTAACTGCTGTAACAAACAAACAAACAAAAAATCTAGGTAGGGAGAGAAGAGAAAGAAAATTGGAGCTAAAGCAGGAAACAGGCCAGAAAATCAGACTGTTGATCATGAAGAAATCAAATATACTCAGCTCTTACCAGAAACTGGTAATATGGTTTTTAAAAAAATATATTTTTATTGATTTCAAAGAGGAAGGGAGAGGGAGATAGAAACATCAATGATGAGAATCATTGATCAGCTGCCTCCAGCACGTCCCCTACTGGAGATTGAGCCTGCAACCCGGGTATGTGTCCTTGACTGGAATCGAACCTGGGACCCTTCAGTCCACAGTCCAATGCTCTATCCACTGAGCAAAACCAGCTAGGGCCTGGTAATATGTTTAGAATGATAGCATGAATGTGAAATTTAGAGATAATCCAAAGCTGCCTTAATAAAGGCTGTCTCCTTCTGTGCCCCCAATCTTTTATTAGATACCCACCCTCCAAAAAAGAGTCATTAAGCTCCACAAAATCTAGTATTTTGCTTTGTGAGTCAATCCAAACTTTTTCTGGCCATCATAGCATTGAAAAGAGTGAAATATAAAAAGGCTTACCAAAACAGTAGTGAGAAGAGGTCAAAAACTTAATATAGTTAACACAATCCTTGTTTTAAAACATAGCTTCTGGCAAACTGTCACTGATGCAGGCCAAATTATTACAAGCATTACTGTTGTCTTAAATCTTCCTATTTCAAATAGCTCTTAAAGGAATATAGAAGGCAAAAATCTAATCTGAACCAGCTAAAAAGTTAGTTACTGTGAACCAGCCTTTAACCAATAATACTTGAAGTATAACATCCTATCACTTTTTTTCCAAAAGAGAGCTTAATGTGGGCTTTATCCTATACTAGATGCCTGGTGCACAAAATTCATGCACGGGGGAGGGAGGTTCCCTCAGCCTGGCCTGTACCCTCTCCAATCTGGAATCCCTCTCACAATCCAGAACCACTGGCTCCTAAGCGCTCACCTGCCTGCCTGCCTGATGCCCCTAACTGCCCCCCTGCCAGCCTGATGGCCCTAACTGCTCTCCACTCCTGGCCTGATCCCCCTAACTGCCTATCTGTACTCCCCTCCTGGCCTGGTCCCCCTAACTGCCTATCTGCTCTCCCCACCTGGCCTAAACCCCCTAACTGCCATCTGCTCTCCCTTCCTCTCCGCACCCTCAGACCCCAACGCAGGAGTGCTGAGAGCTCTCTGCCAAGGCCCCATCCCTGTCCTAATGGCCCCCTCCAGGGTGGTGCCAGGGCTGCCCCTATCCTGACACCCCCACTCTGGGCCCGGCAGCGCAGCAGGCTTGCGCGTGCCTCCGATGGGG
This sequence comes from Myotis nattereri, assembly GCF_964212035.1. Lineage (NCBI taxonomy): Eukaryota > Metazoa > Chordata > Mammalia > Chiroptera > Vespertilionidae > Myotis > Myotis nattereri. The sequence continues at coordinate 54,633,816 of NC_138079.1, forward strand.
GTGCCACAGGGCCCATCCTGACACCCCCCCCCTCCAGGCCGGGTGGTGCGGTGGGCCTGTGCGCACCTCTGCGAGGGGGGCCACCCCCGATAGCAGCCTCATGTTCCGGTGGTGCAAGTCCCCGCCCCTGTCCCTGCCCACCAGCTCCTGTGCGCGCGCAGCCTGTTGAATGGTTGTGACTGGGACACAGTTAGGACCAATTAGCATATTACCTCTTTATATATGTAGATAATAAAACCCTAATATGCAAATCAACTGAACGGCGGAACGACTGGTGGAACAACCGGTTGCTATGACACGCACTGACCACCAGGGGGAGGTGAGCAGCAGCGGCAATGGGGGGGGGGTGGAGCTTGCCAGTGCAGGGGGCCAGGCTGCCAGCCAAGGCAGGTGCCATGGGGGCCCCCTCCGATCACCCTGCCCGCTAGTTGCCCCACAGAGTGAGGCGATGACCAGCAGTGGCTGCAGGGGGCGGGGCTGGACAGTGGGTGGCACCAGGCCACCAGCCAACGCGGGTGCCAGCAGGAGCCGCCCAATCACCCCGCTCACCCCACAGAAGGCCCTGATCACCAGCCAGGTCTAAGAACCCTATTGGGAACAGTCTCTTAGATTTAAAAATTAAAACCTGGCAAGGCTACTCTAACATTGAAAAAACAGGATGATGCAGCGATGACATGCATGGACTCTGGCTTGCACATTTTGTGGTTAGCCCTGATTCTGACACTTATAGCTGTGTGACAAAGCCAATTATTTAACTTCTGTTTCAGTTTGTCCACCCATAAGATGGGAAAAATGGTACTACTGCCTCAGAAGGATCATGCCCATTTTTTTTTAAAATATATTTTATTGATTTTTTTTTTTTTTTTACAGAGAGGAAGGGAGAGGGATAGAGACTTAGAAACATCAATGAGAGAGAAACATCAATCACCTGCCTCCTGCACACCTCCCACTGGGGATGTGCCTGCAACCAAGGTACATGCCCTTTACCAGAATCAAACCTGGGACCTTTCAGTCTGCAGGCCAGCACTCTATCCACTGAGACAAACTGGTTAGGGCTGTACTACTTTTTATAATCAGGGCAAAAATATGTAGCTACCCATACAACAGCAAGATGCCTTTCACCTGTATGAATAGTAAGGTCACTGGTGCATGCAGCATCCCGGATTGAGAGAAATGCCTGACTGCCAGGTTAGGCCCGATGTCCCCTGAGGGGTCCCGGATTGCATGCAGGCCAGGCTGAGCGCACCCCCCACCCCTGCCGTGCACAAATTTTGTACACTGGGCCTCTAGTAATTGTATAATAACCTTACATGTCAAATCTGACTATAAATGTAAATGAAGATTTATCCCCTGGGATCATAATCCCTAGAGCAGAAATGTAAGGAGAGTGATAAAATAAGCTTGGATTCAAAGATGGAGATTATTTTTTAAATACTAGAAATTGCTAAAATGAAGCATTAAAAGCAATTTTACAAGAGAGCTGTTAGAAATGTAAAAATCAGAAAACTACATGATCACACTTAATGTTTTAAAAAGATCACTCTGGTTGCTGCATGGAGAATAAATTATGGGAGGAAGAGTGGAAACTTGGAAACTTAGAAACTCGCTGGAAGTCCATGACAGTGGTCCTCAAGAGAAATGATGGTGCCTGGGACTTGAGTGGTGATGATTGATGGAGTTAGGTTTTACTTTGTTTTTTAATTTTTTACTAGAGGCCCGGTGTATGAAATTTGTGCATGGAGCGGGGGGGGGGGGGGGGGGGTCCCTCAGCCCAGCCTGTACCCACTCCAATCGGGGACCCCTCAGGGGATGTCTGACTGCCGGTTTAGGCCCAATCCCTAAAGGGGTGTCAGACACCCCTCTCACAATCTGGGACCACTGGCTTCTAACCACTCACCTGCCTGCCTGCCTGATTGCCCCTAACTGCCTCTGCCTGCCTGATCACCCCTACCTGCCCTCCCCTGCCAGCCTGATCTCGCTTCCAACTGCCCTCCCCTGCAGGCCTGATCTCGCCCCCAACTGCCCTCCTCTGCCGGCCAATTTGGTTCTGATTGGTCAGTTTCTATGCCAGTCAGCATTAAAAGTTTCGCCTCCTAAGCAGCCATTGGCTCCTCACAGTTGACCTAGATTTGGTTCTGAACTGGACAGTTTCTATGCCAGTCAGTGTCAAAAGCTTTGCCTCCTAGGCAGCCATTGGCTACTTACATTCACCCAGATTTGGTTCTGGTTGGTCAGTCTCTATGCCAGTCAGTGACTCTGGGCTTATCAACAGGGCCTGATCAGAAAGGTGGGGATGATCAGCAGCCCTGTGGAGGCCTGGAGAGAAATGGAGGCAGGGCTGTTGGCCAGGCTGGGAGAGAAAGAGAGGCAAGTTCTGATCAATGGCTGCCACAGAGGATATGGATCAGACACTGCCCCTCTCTCTCGGCAGGCCTCTCTCCGGAACTGATCCGCAGCCCCCTAGGCAGTAAGTGCTTGGTTGGGTGCCCTCAGCGCCCCAATCAGTGCTGGGTCACCACGCCAACCCAGCACTGACTTCTTGTATGGTCGAGCTTTCGGTCCTTACGACCCTGGCTCTTTATTATATAGATTCCAGAAACATTTATCAAGTATATATACTATGTACCAGGCAACCTGTCAGATGGTGTGCAATCACAAATTAAAAATAAAAAGTTTAATTGGGTAAGGAATAGGCAGATATGTAAGCAAACAAATACAATGAAGTGATTTAGTGTCATGAGAAAAGAAAGGGGCAGTCAAATCATTGTGGGGAGTGAGATCTGAAAGATGAGTAGGAATTTTCCAAGCAGACAACAGCCAGATGTGAGTGTGGGCTAGTTTGGGGGAAAGACATTTCTGATAGAGCACACTGAAAAAGGGCAGGGACTCTTGATGGCAGGGACTGCCCATAACATTAATCTTTACATCTCCAGTGCCTAGTTCTATGCCTGGCACTTGTCAGAAGATTAATAAATGTTTGCTAAATGAATCAATGAATATTTGGTAGTTATAATTCTGACTCCTACCTCTTAATCTTTTATTAAAGAAAAAACATCTTAAAATACTCACCGGAGTTTTTATTACATGGGTATTACATGGGACTTAATGAGAGCTGTGTCTGAGAAGGCAGGAGCCTGAATATAAGGGGTCGTATATTAGGCTAAGAAGCTGGTCTCCATTTGCTTGGTGATGGGGATGATGGAGTTAGATTTTAGATGACTGAAGACTGACAGGACTTGCGGATGGATCAGTCAAAAAAGAGACACATGAAGGACTACTAGTTAATCCCACTTACAAAAATGCGAACACTCAGGAAAATGTAAGTTTGAGGAGTAAAATCAAGAATTGTGTTTGGATCTGCTAAGTCTGGGATACCTATTAAACTCTAATAAGGAGGTGAGGTGTTGGAAGTAAATGCTTGGCATTGGAGGGAGATCAGAGTTAGAGATAATATTTGGAAATCATTAACATAAATGCATTTAAATTCATAGGGCTAGATGAGCTCACTTAAGGAGAGTGAATAAAGAGAAGGGAGCTGGAACCTCTAGGATTCAGGGGCTAGGGAAGCAGAGGCTAGTCAGCAGAACTGAGTGAGAAAGATTGGGCTAGGAGGCAGGAGGAAAATCAGAATAATTTCTAACTGGAGAGGTTGGACAACAGGATGCAATGTTGCTGAGGGTGGGTAAGACAGGCACAGAAAGATGACATCGGACTTGGTAACAGGGATCTAGTCAGTTGCAGTCTCAGGAGTGTGGTGGAGACAACTCAACTGGAGTGGGCTGAGGAGAGGATGGGAAGTGAAGAAGCAGACACTGCTTCTCAGGCACATTCTCAAACATAATTATTCTCTTTATAGATGTCCCTCTTGAATAAAGAGTTTATTGAATTTTTTTCCCCATATGTCTGTACTTTCTTGATGGCAGGGACTGCCCATAACATTAATCTTTACATCTCCAGTGCCTAGTTCTATGCCTGGCACTTGTCAGAAGATTAATAAATGTTTGCTAAATGAATCAATGAATATTTGGTAGTTATAATTCTGACTCCTACCTCTTAATCTTTTATTAAAGAAAAAACATCTTAAAATACTCACCGGAGTTTTTATTACATGGGTATGTTTTCCGGTTCTGAGGCAAAAGGGTTTCCAATAATTGAAAACAAAAGCAATGATACTAAGTAAATGTTATTCTAAAATATGCTAACACTTAAATTTCCAGGTAAACATATTTAGATTCTGATGTATCTTAGTGAATCTTATTAGAAAGGATAAGCCTGGCTTCACCCTTGAACAAGCTCACTGTTCAGTGAAAAAGTCTTCTAGCCAAGATTATCTCATGGACCATGAATCAAGCACCCATAACTAGACCATGACAATGTGTATGTATGTACAAAAGCATTATTTACTCATGATGATCTTTTGTTTTGTTTTTCACAATGAAACTGTCAATCAAAAAAGAAAGAAGATAATTAAAACACTAAAACAGAAATGGAATTAATGTAGAAATAGTGAAAACACTGACCCTTTCAAAACCTTTAGAAATCATTTCAAAATGATGCTTGAAATGTATATCCAGGTGTATTATAGAGAGTTACTTAACATTTCAATAATCTGCAGGGACAGAAGCTACAGGTCTCATCTTCATGTTAAAATCAAATTTTCCTTTCATATTATCCGTGTTCTATGATGGTTTTAAGTGCAATTTATAGAGAAGGTTATTGAATAAAGGAAGTCCATAAAAATACAAACAACACTTTAAAAATTCCTGCTTAAAACCATAAATTTCTTCCACATAATAATTCCAATTTCCCCTCAAATTTCCATCCAAATGTAAGTCTATATGAAATATGTGAACAATATAATATTGTTCTAGATTAGCCTCAAACCCCGAAATACACTTCTCAAATATAAAACATCTAATCAAACCTAAGTCTCTTAATCACCAAACAAAAGACAGAATGAATGCTCATTAACATGGTACACATCATCTTTTTATCTCCAACCCCACCCTACCCTCCCAACTGCTTCTGATTTTCCTTTTTCTACTAAGGGTTCCTACTCCTGCTAGTGCTGATGGCTAGAAATCTCAATTCAACCCTATTCCTTTAAAACCTGTTGTTAAATTCTATAGATTCTATTTATCACAAGCATCTACTTTACAACAAAATTATCTCTGGTCTGAACCACATACTTGTTTATAACTTGTCTATTTCCTTCCAGATTTACCTTATATTTACCATGTACACTGAGGCCAGAATAATCTGAAAGCATAGCTCAAATCACCTTAAATTTCTACTCAGCCTCACCAGTCTTGACAAAATAAAATCTAACCTGCTCCAATCTGCCTTTCCTCTTTAAATCCAATTACATTTTCCTCCTCCCCTCCAGATTAAGTGGAACAAGGTCTTCTTTACAATTCTTTTTTTTTTTTTTTTAAATATATTTTTATTGATTTTTTACAGAGAGGAAGGGAGAGAGATAGAGAGTTAGAAACATCGATGAGAGAGGAACATCGATCAGCTGCTTCCTGCACATCTCCTACTGGGGATGTGCCCGCAACCCAGGTACACGCCCCTGACCGGAATCGAACCTGGGACCTTTCAGTCCGCAAGCCGATGCTCTATCCACCGAGCCAAACCGGTTTCGGCTTCTTTACAATTCTTGAAGCCTGTTATAGCTTTTCTACTGCTGTCCTTTCCATGCTCGTGCCATTCCCTTTGTTGGAAATGTGGTCCACCATCTAGTCTTTGCCTGCTCAAATCTTGCTAAAATCCTTTAAGACCCCAGCATGATCTGTAGATCAATAACATACAGGATCCCCCCAAAAGAAAAAAACTATGGCATTTGTCTAACAATCTAGCTCTATGAAACTAGTAGCCAAAAGCTCTGACTGTAGAGACCTATTCAAGGTGGTAATTTGATTCATTAATCTTTTAAGGAGCATATCCTAATTAATTTAGATATAATTGAGCAAGTATATTTATAGATAGGTAAATAAACTAGAAGGGAGGGAGGGAGGAAAAGAAAAGAAAAAAAAAACCCTGAGAGCAATTCTTCCTGGTAAATTTAACCTGAGTTATGCATGCATCGATTTCAGCTTCTATTTGGCTATGGAGACACGGCCATTAAATTATTGTATTCTATTCCAGACCCATTTTCCTAGATTTTTGCTTAAGTCATGAGAAATGTCATATGGAGTTAAAGGTATGCAGGACAGTCAAATGTGGGGTTACATACATGTTGTTTTCTTTATTCTAAAACTTAGCTCATCTTATATGCATAAATGCCAAAAAAAGCACATTTTAGGGACATCTTCTCAAGTACTCCAAATATATTTGGCCCAAACTGGCAAATAAGTGCGATTAAACTCTGGTGCCAGGTATGAGCTTCACTGTGGTCTGCAAATTGTTAAAAATGACCCAGCATTGGTTTAGCTGAAATTCTCATTTTCCTCCCTTTGCTGGCTTTATCACAAACTACCTAATACGTGCACTGAGCACAACTTCCACAGTGCAAATGAGGCAAATGGAAAGGCAGATTTGGTGATTGTCCTCCAGTAAGCTTTTCTGTAAATCATTCCAAGAATTCTACGCCCCTTTCCTTTTAAATTCTTTTCTTGAACATGTTCCAATCCTTCACATATGTTCTTTCTTTCTTCTCCCAATTCTGGTGCCAAGATCCCCCGTCTATCTTTTTAGTCAATTTGGCCACTGCTTTTCACTGGGAGGAGGCCTCTCCTTTGCCCTGAGCACCTGATCATTTGAATAAACTTTTCAATCATACTGCAACATGGGGCACAAACTCGACTTTAACTGATAAAAAGCATTTTAAGATCAAGTTCAGCTTGAAGATAGGTCTAAGTTAAAAGTCAGTAAGATTAATTTATTTAAATTAAACCTGGCTACATTTAAAAAGTGCAACAAAAGGAATGTGCTAATGCAAGCCTCATTGTTTTACTTAATTACATGTCAGATGACAGTGGCAGCTCTGTGCTGGCAGGTCTGGACGCTAGAATGGTGCCTTTGGGAGAAAAGGGTCTTCTGTAGTATTTATAAGGTAGATTATTGAACACACAACACACATACACACACAATTGAGGACAAACGAAAAAAGGAAGAGTTAAGGGAAAAATAAGGTATGAGTCTTTTCTCTGCCTTAAACCACAATTAATTAAATGCTGAAAAGTTATCCTGGTAGAATGAAAGGCTAAGGAGAGGAAATCACCTACCCCCCATGACCTGTGAGATCAGTGATTTTAATAGATCAAGTAACACATTAAAGGGAGGAACTATGAAGGACATTACTATGGAGGTTTAAATAAGACTTTATGCTTTGATAGTAAATAATAGTATCTGGCAACTGAGAGAGATTGAGTTCCTCATGCAAAAATTAAATGTAAGTATATTTGTACAAACTTTCAAAACACAATTATTTTCCTAAAAGACACTAATCAAGGCAGGAAAACTAAACCAATAGAGTTGACAAGAGAATGTGTTAACAGAATCCTTCTTAAAAGCATTTACTTTCTGATATTCAGACACAGAGAATGAAGGTCAAGCCCCATCCTCAAATGCATCTATGCAAGACTTTTTATGTAATAGTTGGATAAACATTATAATATTATTTTACCACCACATTTGAAGCTTTAGGTAAACATTAAAAAAAAATTGACAGGCTCAAGGACGGCAGAATCTTCTTAGACTATTTTGATAAGATTTATATTACTACCAATAAGTTACTCAAATGTCAAAATAAAGCCAGCTACATTACTAAAAAAATTTAGCTAAGATATATTTTAGAATTTTAAGTTTTAATTGTAAATACAGTTTTAGGATACGTTTTGGAGAAATATGTAATTACAGTAATATGTGCTCATTTAAAAAATGTAGAACTTATATAGACCACACAATCACAGACATCAATTTAGGATAACTATAAAGTTATAATTTGTGATTTTATTTATTTTTTATAGCAACTTGTTCCCTCATCCAAAATAATCTATAGTAAAAAAAGAAAGTACCTTTGCAATAGATCCACATCAATATCAGTATGTCTAAATTTATTCTGCAAACTATGAAAATAATGTTCCATTTAACATTTTTTATATAAAAATCAATTTGAAACTATTTCTGTATTCAAACTGAGTGGAAAAACAACTTTTAGGGATATTTACTCCAACTGTAACTACCATTCCTGCACCCAAAATGTCTCTCTCCCCCACCCCAATCCCTACTTAAAAAGGTTCCCAAGTTAGCATTCTTCATTTCTTGTCTAAAAATAGAAAACTTAAATAATGAAGGTCAATTAGGTTTGTTTGTTTTGTTTCCAATTAAAGATTATGTTTTCATGAACCTTAATAATTTCATATACTTGCTCATTTATATCTAAAGAACTACTGTATTTTGTCTAAATCACAGTTTCCTAAAATTCCTGAATTTACCTCCCTGAAACCTTAAGTCAGTGGATTAATTTAGAATACAAAATCCAATGGACAAAAATAATCTGGATAAAAATAACTCTCTGATGCTTAATTTAGGAAATTAACATGTTGAAATTTCTGGCTCTTAGAAAGTCATTAGAAGAGGAGGAGTAATAGTAATAATCTTGTACAGGCCAAAGCCACTTGGAGGCCACTTGTCAAGCATTATGCACCTTTCCAAACACAGGAATAATAGGGGCAGTTTTATGTAAGAAATTAAAGTCATTTTTCCCCCCAGAGAGAATAGGCTTGACCACCAGAAACTTCTTCCCAATTACCTAACACATGCCAACATATTTCCAAACAGCAGCTACAATTTAAAGTCAAGAGCCCTACTTCTGATAAGTGTGGAAGGTGTAAAATACCAAATAAGTATCCTTCTACTGGTTGATAAAAGCTCAGCCTGAAGCCTAATGCTGGCAACTATTATCTGAATGTGCCAGAGGACCCTGCAATAGTACCAACAGGGTGACAGTCACCTGAAGAGTCCCTCATTTCTTTTTCTCCAGTCTCTTCCTACTTTTCAACCATTAAGAATTAACATTCTCACCTGCTTCCTGGGCCTCAGTGGGCATACATATCAGTGAGCATTGAGGGCCTGTCAGTCACCTCACTTTCCATCCCCTTCCCCTATGGGCCTCCTCATGCACCTCATCCTTGTTTGTCAATCTTGCTGTAATCGACTGTACAGTTTACCTGTTGTTCTCCCAAAGTTGACCTACTGTCCCCAAAGATGCGTCTCCACCCTGTGTGTCAGTCTTTCTTTGCTCCCTGGATCTGTTTCTGACTGGAGGTTAGCCTCTTCCTGCTGGCTTTGTCTCCCGCCTTTGTGTTTTTCTCTTTACATCCCCTGACCTACCTTCTTCCCACTGTCATTCCTTCCCACGTCCTCCCCTTGGAACAGGCAAGCTTATCTCCATCTTGCAGGGCTGAGTTTCTCCCTCCTGTCTGCCTCTGTCCCTCAGCCTGCCTATCTGGCTTCCCCCATATGGGCCTCCACACTCCATGCTGGTGCTGGACTCTTCCCTGCAGGTGCACCTGTCTAACTAACACATGCAGTATTGTATTTCTTGCCTCTCATTGCATTCCTATTGCTGGGTGTACACTGACCTCTCAGCCATACATGAGACAGTTTCCCTGGGATTTCATGGTAAAGGTAGCTTTGTCCCTCTGCACGCACTCCTCCCTCCCCTCTCAAGTCTGAGTGTTTCTCGTTATATGTCTCTCTGGAGGGTAACATATGTGCCCTGATGTGAACATCCATGTGTCCACTCAATTCTGTGAGTGCCCTCCTGAGACCATGCTCACCGCTCTCTCTCCTGATGTTTGCACCTACACGGTCCTGTGAGTTCATGTACTCACTCCCCAAGCAGTGCACAATTGAATACCTCCCGCTGTGTGCATGTTTATGTAGGGAGCCTCCCTGAATGTGTCTCCCTTGGCTCGGGTTCACATGTCCCTGTGAACCAGGGTCACACCTCCTGTGGCTCTCTACCTCTGTCTTCCTTGTATGCATTTAAAGTGCCTGGCACTAGTGGGAGCTCAACAGATGTTAAATTTCCACTTTTATCTGAATAACTGAGTTTGCATGTGAGTGTCCCTCTGTGCCTGTTTTATGACATCAGTTAATTAGAGCGTGTTTCCTTGATATGGACTGAGCTATTTGTTAGGCTGCTCTGTGAGTTATATCTCTCCCCAACTGGCTCTCCTCTTGGAGTAAATATTACCCGTCCACATATGGTAGATACCTCCCCTTAGGCGATGTGTCCACTCCGGTCTCCCTCATCCACACATGTCCATAAACGGCTTCTCCACGCACCCAGATTGCAGTGTCTCTTCTCTGTCCCTCACTTTTTTTTTTTTTTTAACGTGAGGTTTGTACTCCAATTGCAGCGTGTGTGTGTCTACAAGAGCCTTCGCTGTACTCGAGTTGTGTACGGAACGCGGTGCGGGGTAAGACACTGGATGCAGTATATCCTCCCCCCACCCTTAACCTCGTTCCATGTCTCTACGTCCTTGAGCCCCCTTCCCCCCTTCCTCCCACCTCCCGGAGAAGCGGGGCATCTTCCTGGTACGAGGAGCCTCCACCAATCTGTCCCCGAAACCGGTGCCTAGCTCCTGGGAGAGCGCTGGGTGTGTAGCTCCCTGGATCGCGGTGTTCGTGCGTCTCGGGAACCCAAAACGCCTCGTCCCCAAGTCCCTGGGTGTGCGGGGCACGAAGGTGTCCCCCCCCCCCTCACTCGTACGCGGAGCGCCTGTGTCCCAGCCTTTGCGAGTACGCGAAGCGTCCCCCCCGCCCCCATATGCGGAGTGCCTGTGCCCCCATCTCTGCGAGTACATGGTGTGCCCCGCCGTTCACGAAGCGCCTATGTCCCCAAGTCCCTGCGAGTACAAGGTGTGCCCCAGCTCCATAAGCGGGCCGCCTAGGTCCGTCTCTGCGGGTCTACGGTGCCTGTTACCCCCAAACGCAGACGGCTTGTGCCCGCAGATCCTCGGGAGTTCATCACCGATACGCTGCACCCCCCCCCCCCCCCCACACACACACATCCCCCACCCCCACCCCACCACCAGCAGCCGTAAGCAACGTGGTTTCCTCACTCGACCCCTGGTCCCTCTCTCCCTCCCTGGGACAGAAAAAGCCAGGAAACCCGCGGGCGCCGTCGGAAAGTCCCGCAGCGGCGGCGCAGCCAAAGTAGAGCAGCGGTTGCCTCGGCCCCGCCGCCAGGGGCCGCCCGCCTGCCTGCCTCTCGGCGCCCCAGCGCCCGGCTGGCCCAGGACGGCGTCTTCTGCGACCCTGCCCGGCCCTGCGGCCACGGGCGCTGACGGCCGCGCCGGCGAGTCACAGCGCCCCCAGTCCCGCGACGGGTCCCGGGGGCGGGGGATGGCGCGGCCAGGCTGTGGGGGGCGCCCTCTCCCTCTCCCTCCCTGAGCCCGGCCAGCTCACCTTGTGGCTCTGGTAGGTCTCGAGCGCCCGGATCGCCGTCTCGGTGAGCTTCACATGCAAGACAGTGATGTTGTCCTGACCCAGCCGTCCGCACGACAGTCCATAGCGCTGCTCTTCCCGCAGGCCCGCCGCCCCCCCTGCCGCCATCTTAAACTCCCCGGGGTGCCGCCGCCGACGCCGCTCCGGCTCTAGTCTCCACTGCGGCCGCGGCTGCTCGGGCTTCTGCAGCCGCCGCCACAGCTACGGCCATCCCGCGGCTGACGTACTGTCATATACTGCGCGCAGCGAGACCTCGGGCTGCCACCGCCGCCGCCGCCCCACCTCCTGCCCCGGGCCCCGCCCCCAGCTCGTCTCACTGGCCCGGTTCCCCGCAGAGCCGCCCTCATTGGCCGCCGCCCTCACAGGGGCGGAGCCCAAAGTCGCTGGAGTTTGGCTCGCAGGACGGGACATCCAAGAGGTGAGAGGCTGACGTCGAGGTGACGCGCAAACTTAATCACATCTGACGTCACGTCTGGTTGTCTAGGCTCCCCGGCCACGATTGGGCAGGCTGGATGGGGGGTCCCTTGCCAATTGGGTGTCCAAGTAGCCGGGTCTGTTTACCTGGAGTCGGAGTCCTGAGAGAGGAGGGCCCTCAACTCCAAATGTGTGTCCGAGTGGGGACTTCGTCCCCCGACGGCCGCGGGAAGCGTTTGGAGATTGGGGTGTGTGTACGGGAGATTGCAGGAGGATGCAGTAGGCGGGGTCACTGGAGGGCTGCTCCTCAAAACTCGGTTTAGCGCTGTTGAGCGGATGGAATTGGGGAGGGGGGGACGCCTTCTTAGTGTTTTCACCCTAAACTTGAAATTCGAGAGTCGACCCTAGACCTTAGGTTTGTATTAGACTGTGTGGGACAGCTTCAGTACAATATCATGACTAAGGTTTAAATGCCTTTGGTGTGGTGGGTATAGCGTTACAGAAAATGGAACTTCGTGGCTTTCCCACGCCGTGCCCGCTTGGGATCCCATAGGAACACGTCCCGTTCCTCTGGAGCTCGCCGTGGGGCGGGGTTGTGTGCTTCTTTTCTCGGGGGGCGGGTGGTTCCCTCCTTTAAAGGATCCTGGGAGAGGAGAACTTGCCTCCACCTAAATCAAAGGAAACATCGACACCTCTCTGATCCGGTTTGGAGTCCTGTCCATTTTATCTGACGGGGATGTGGGCAAACCTAGCTGGGGTTTCAGCTACTGGGATGAAGTCGGGAAGATGGGGGTGTGAGGCTGTGCGGAGGCCGAGCATAGTTTCCATTCCTCGCGCCGCTCCGCGTGCGGGCGTGGCGAGGGGAGGAACTAACGAGGAGCCCTCTTGAGGCTGTGCGTGCGTGGACGGACCCACAGGCTTCCCCGGCAGGAGGAGGCATTAACTGGGCGATCAGAAACACCCGATAGAAAACAAACCGCGGAAAGGCTTGAAAATGTTGAAAAGCAGTTTTTAAAGATGACTTCTAAAAAAAAAAAAAAAATACTGGGACGCTTGTTTCTCTCAGATTGTAAAACCTTGTTGCGTTTTACAGGGATTCCCCAGGAAAATTTACAGGCAGTATTTCCCGTCCTTTTAAATTGGATAGAGCTAGATTTTCCAAAAAGGTCCAAGTGGGTATTTTTCATGATTTACTTCCCCAGTCCCCGCCCCCGCACCTGTATAAGTTCCTTCCTCAGCCCACAGGTACACTACCTCTTGATTCGGAAGCTCAAGAATTGTACGTGTACAGTATGAATTACAGAACTAATTCTTCTTTTATAGAGTATGGGTTACGTGGAAAACATCTCTATTAACTGTTGGGTACATCACAGGAGAGCATTTTAAAAATTGACTTACTGTCAAACCACTAGAATTGGCTAGCTGTGAATACAAGATTAGCACTTGTTAATTTAGTTTACTAGAGTGTTAATGATCTTAAATTCATTGAATAGAGAAATTAAGGGAATCAGAAAAAAATTTAAAAATAAGTTTATACTAGAATTTTTTTTCCTGTGTTTGCTTTACTTTGGTAGGCAAGTATTTACTTTGACAAATCTAAAGCCTTAATTATTTGTCAGGGGGAGGAGTTTGACCAGAACAAGTAAAACCTGTATCCCACTGCTTTTCCTGTGAGGGTGGGTAAATCCCCTCCCACAGGGCATCTTAATATGGCCTACTCTTTCTCAGAACTTCTGAGGACATCCGGGGTGGGGGAGGAGCAAGGGTGGTTTTCACTGCAGTTTTCAAATGTCTGATGTGCAGTCACTTTCTAGTAATTGATTTTATTTTCTTAATTGTAGTAGAAGAAATTTTCTCATGTCATCCCCTATTTTAGGGGTAACAATCTTTCAATGGGTAATAAATTATTGTAGTCGGTTATTGTTTGTCGTTTTCCTCTTTTGAGCTTTTCCACTACGGAAGGAAGCAATGACCATGTAGTGTTGCGTAGTACTCATTATAACTGCCTGAATCAGATGGACAAGTTGTGATACAAGCATAATTCCTTCTGAGAGGGCTAATGAACGTTGCTCTTTGGGAAGTTCGCCATGTTGTAGATATTTTCTGTATTCAGTTTGAATAATTAACAAATAATTATTGAATGCCAATTAATTGTAAAATGCTGTGGGGGAGGGGGCTAAAAATTAAATGATATAGTCTTTTTAAAAATGATATAGTCTTTTATTTAAAGGAATTTTCTGTTTACTATAGCAAATGAATGAACATACTCAAAGCAAAGCAAGTAGATACTTAATAAATGCTAATATGGGTGGTAATGGTGATAAGCTCAAAAATTTAAAGAAAGGAGAAGTCTGGAGAGGTTTTTTGGAGGTGGTGAAACTTAAACATCTCTCAAGTGCAGCGTAGATTCTAGATAAGTGGAGGTGGTATAGATGGGAGAGGCTAACTAAAAATGATCTTAATGGTCATTTTAAGTGAGCCCATTCATTTTTCGAATGAGGAAATTGAGACACCATTAATTTTAAAACAACTAGCTGTCAAACTTTAAATTTAAATAGCAAAGGCTATTCAAGTAGCAACTGAGTTTATTTGAGAATAGCAGAGGAATTGCAATTTGGGACCTACAAACTATGGCTAGCCGTAGGCAAGTACAAAGAGATAAGGGAGGTCAGCTTTTATTGGGTTTCAAATTAGGAAGAGTTGTTTTGAACAGGAGCCTATTGGTGAAAAAGGAGAATTTGAGGCTGTGGCAATTTTTTATTAGCAGCAACCAGAGAGCATTTACTGATGCTGAGGCAAGCAGGGAAGAAATCTTTCATCTTGCTGGCTATGTAAGTTTCCACGAGTGTTCAGAGCTCTCCCTTCATAGTTTCCTGACTCTAATTTGAATGTTTCCTCCATTCATTTTCATTCTACACAACTTACTGCAACCAGGAGAGATGGAGATAGAGTCTAAATCAGCTGTTTAAGTGTCCTTCTAGTCACTATATTAACTGAGTGGCTACTATTTGGATTTAATAACTGAGAAAAATATGTCTTACATAGTAATTCAATGCAAGGAACAAGCAAAAAGCAAGTAATCTGATGCAGGGCCTGTCCCATCTCTGATGTTTAGTATACAATGCAGGCAGGAGGATGTGTGAACATCAAGGCCTTTGCTGGCCTCCAAATGCTGGGCCACCCCTCATTCCTGGTTGCTACATACTTATTGACCATTTCTCACTTGTCCTTTGGAGCTGAGGTCACCAATTCAGATGCCTTCAGAGGCCATTAGGTACCCAAACTGATTGAAGGAGGCCATACACAATGCCACAAAAACAGAAGGTGCTGAAAGGGCAGTGAACTGGAGATGTTTGAAGGACTCAGTGGTTTTCAGGTACACCAAGTCCTTTCAGCTCCTGGGATTGGCAGTTTCTGCCCCTTTCAAATCTTGGGGGAAACTATCCTACCCTTAGACTTCCACCTCTATACTCTTTAGTCTCCAAAGTGCTTCCCCCCTCTTTGGAACAGTCTGGTTCATTTCAAATAATGTGATCTGGAAGTAAGTAGAGTACCCTCCATCCTCCTGATATTCTCCTACCTCCAGTTCAAATCCCCCCTCTTTTGTTTTCCCCATTAAGGTATCTTTTCTTTTCTTTTACAATTACAGTTGGCATACAATATTATATCAGTACAACATAATGGTTAGACATTTCTATACCTTATGAAGTGATCATCCCAGTAAGACAGGACATTATACATGATTATGTCAATATTGACTGTATTCCCTATGCTGTACTTTACATCTCCGTGACTATTTTTATAATTGGTCATTTGTATTTCTTAATCCTTTTTATCTTCTTCACCCATTCCCCCCAACCTCCCTCCCATCTGGGGACCCTCAATCTATTCTCTGTATCTATGAGTCCACCACAGTAATTTGAAAAGCTTGAAAAAATGTCCTGTCTACAGAATTGCACAATATAGTGACCAAAGCGGCCTTTTCTCCCATATTATTGTTTTTATGGCTTTTTAGCATATTGCAAAGTGCCTTGAAAAGTGTCAAACAAACTCTGAGATTGAGCAGAATGGTAAAGAGTGACCTCACAACTTTTTTTATTTTCATGTTGTTTTGTACTGAAAAGGAGCACATGTATTTCTGAATAAACTGGGCAGGTAGAAAGACTAAAGGGGGCAAAGTGGTCTTTTCAGCTTTTCACTTTTTTTAAAAATATATTTTATTGATTTTTTACAGAGAGAAGGGAGAGAGATAGAGAGTTAGAAACATCGATGAGAGAGAAACATCGATCAGCTGCCTCCTGCACATCCCCCACTGGGGAAGTGCCCGCAACCCAGGTACATGCCCTTGACCAGAATCAAACCTGGGACCCTTCAGTCCGCAGGCCGACGCTCTATCCACTGAGCCAAACCGGTTTCCGCAGCTTTTCACTTTTAAATAGACTAATAGTGGGTCAAACTCCAATATCAAGAACAATATTGGTAATTAATAATAGCTTATTCTTTATGGGGTTTTGCAGTTTAAAAGCAATCAAGTCACATGTCTCCTTGAATGTTCTCTCTGTGAAGTAGCCATTGTTTTGTACTCAGTTTACCTTTGAGGAAAATGAGGCCCAGAGAGGCTGCATATCACCCAATTGGTAAGTGACAGAGTGTAGTCAGATCCTAAGATTTCCTTTCCCCCATGTAGCCCTTCTATCTTTGAACATGGCTCTAAGTTCTGAGAAATTACTAGTATACTGAACATGTCAGGTTGTCACAGTAAAATTAATAAAGAGGAAATTGTTGGTTCTACCTTTTTGGGCAGCTTGGGAGTTGGTTTTATTGTCGGTGTTGAAAGCCAGACTAAAGTCATTTGAATCACTTCCTCTACACAAACATCAGATGTACAATTAAATAATAATAAGGCGAATAAAATGATCCATTCAGCATTGGTTTATTATAGCTAGCTTATTGACTTTAGTGATATTTAGGAAAGCTAATTTTATTTTTATAGGTGGCATAGATAATTTGTGATATATTAGAATGCTTGATATAACAAATATACAGTCAGGATGCCCACTTGAAAACGTCCATATCATTTTAAATTATAAGGGTTTACAGTTGTTGTAACTTTGCTTTTATTGCATGTTGTTTATGATTTATTTGATAATGAGTAGTTGTTCCCATGGGAAAATACCACTCACTTTATAACATGGTTTCTAAAATATGATATGGCAAAAAGTGGAGAATAAATATATCACACATATGAACATAGAAGATTTTTGTGTCTATCCTTTCACTAATACTACACATTGTCATGATTATTGTAGCTTTAGAGTAGAATTACATAACTTTAAACCTCTCTGGTAGAAACAAGTTCTCTATGGCAGTCTAGTCAATTTCCTTTTCAATCTTCTTATCCAAGCAAATGTATTATTTCTCAACAATTTTAATGTCTTCTATCTTTATTCAAATTACATAGTGATTATAAACTCAGAATGGGCCATAGCTCTAGATAGAAAGGGATCCCTGTGAGCTATGTCATTTAACTAGAGCTGTTATGATTCATCCCTCTTCAGATTTCTGCCTTTTGAGAAGTGATGCTAATAGAGCCAGCCCAAATTGTGTCTGATTGGGAGAATTTCCTTTATGGAAGATTTCTAGTGCTTCAGCAATAGCACTTTTCATTTTTAACCAGTATGTTCCAATTTCCAGTGTCTGTGTCAGCTCAGTTAGATATATAAATATTGTTTTCATCAAGTGTTTGTACTGGCTGTTACTTCTTCCTGAAAAACAAATATGCATGGAAACTTCTAAAAAAAAAGTTCCTGAAATACCAATTCTTTAATAGTTTTATAAGCTGAAATATTCTCTGACCAAAATATGTATGACTTGTTCCATTTTGGATACGGTGAAGCATTCTCGAGCACCTGAGAGGATAGCCTCACCTCCTATACCTTAAGGATATGGTCTTTGCCTTGGGCTGTTGAAGCCGATTTCACCTTGTCCCCACCCCCCCCCCTTTTTTTTGCAATTATGTTAGATATTAGTTCAGATAGACTTATGAATATTACTTCAAAGCAGAATATCTGGCCCTAACCGGTTTGGCTCAGTGGATAGCGTCGGCCTGCGGACTGAAGGGTCCTGGGTTCGATTTCGGTCAAGGGCATGTACCTTGGTTGTGGGCACATCCTCAGCAGGAGGTGTGCAGGAGGCAACTGATCGATGTTTCTCTCTCATCGATGTTTCTGGCTCTCTATCCTTCTCCCTTCCTCTCTGTAAAAAATCAATAAAATATATTTTTTTAAAAAAGCATAATATCTGTTAGGAGATCAAAGAAGTTTGCAACTATCAGGAAAAGTTTTTGTGCCAATCAGTCAATAAATACACTAGAAAGAACAATATAAGAAAAAAATTTAAATATTTCTATTGATTTTTTTATTGATTTCATAGAAAGAGGGAGAGATAGATACATCAGTGATGAGAGAGAATCATTAATCAACTGCCTCCTGCACACCCTCCACTGGGGATTAAGCCTGCAACCTGGGCATGTGCCCTGACCAGGAATAGAACCATGACCTCCTGGTTCATAGGTCAATGCTTACTGAACCATGCCAGCTGGGCAGAAGTTGAACATTTTACAACATTTGGTAGTAACAAGTAATTTTTAGGTTTGGGTTTGTGATATTCTAGTGCAGAAGTTCTCTAAAGTACATAAGAATCCCCTGGGGAGCTTGTTAAAATATAGGTCCCTGGGCTTCAGCCCTAAAAGGTTTGGATTTAGTTGGTCTAAGTAGTGAATGGCCAAGCATCTGCATTTTAATAACAATGTCACTTCACACCCTGAGTCATCTCTAAAGAAGTTGCAGAATTCTCCAAACAAAAACTATTGTCTCTCAACTGAATTTTTAAAATACTATTTCACTTAGTGCAAGTAGGTATTATAAAACTTAATGATGATTGAGCTTCAGAGTTCCAAAGAGGTTAGCAATAAATAGTTCAGATACCAAAGGTATTTAACTAAGATATATATGCAATGAGCAGTATACAGAGACTTAAGTTAGATTTCTTTCAATTAGAAGTTATTAGTTACACAATTTCCATTTCCAGGTCATCTATGCATCCACAGATGGTATTAGATAAGGGAGGTAGACCAGGCATAGATACCTGGGGAATTTTTCGAGGTTCTTTATAATCATTTATAGCCTGCTGTGCCCTTAATGATGTTACTCAGGATCCCATTAAGTTAGCTATAATTGATCCCTTGACAATAGCCAGGGGGTGTCTAATCCTGTGGCTTCATCCCATTCTGGTCATATTGGAAACAAGATAGAAATTGTTGCCTGTAATCTTCAAAGGGCAGTTTCCTTTCTGAGGACAAGACACCTGTGTCCCAAAGGCGATTTCTTAAGAGATTTCTCTCTAGGACAACAGGAGTCCCTAGAGTCCTCCTCTAATTTAGGCAGGCACTTATGACCCACTTTTAAATGTAATCTAAAAATCCCATCAAATGCAAATAATCAAATCCAGATTCTCCTTCAGGTATTCTGTAGACCTAGCATTACATGTTTCCATCTGTCCACACCAATAGCTTAAATATATTTTGAACAAGAGTTCCTCCTCCTTTTTGTGATACTTAGGTAAGATGGAGCGTTTCTAGTTTCTGGACTCAGAGCAGCTCCATAAACGAAAATGATAGGATGTCAATTGGTCTTCCTATATGGAACAAAGGAAATAAGATTAACTGACCTAGTGTTCAAGTTCAGACAAAGTGCTGCAGCTTGCAGAATTAGAACACCCAAGACAGATTACTTTTAAATTTTTAGAGAGAGAGGAAAAAAGAGGGAAAAAGAAACATTAATCAGCTGCCTCCTGCACGCACCCTACCAGGGATCAAGCCCACAACCTAGTCATCAGCCCTGACTGGGAATCGAACTGACAACCTTTCAGTGCACAGGATAACACACAACCAACTGAGCCTACACAAGCTAGGGCAGAGGTTATTTTTCCCTCCTTGGAAGTCTTATGCTTGGGTTCATGTATGTACCTTATGAAACTTTTCTAACTTTTCAAAGCAAAACTTGACAAAGCAAAGACATTCATCGAA
This sequence comes from Myotis nattereri, assembly GCF_964212035.1. NCBI lineage: Eukaryota > Metazoa > Chordata > Mammalia > Chiroptera > Vespertilionidae > Myotis > Myotis nattereri. The sequence continues at coordinate 54,653,776 of NC_138079.1, forward strand.
TCTGCCAGAGTTAGAAGGTACTTTAAAGAACATCCAATCTCATTACTTACCTAATTTTTTTTTAATCCTCACCTGAGGATATGTTTATTGGTTTGAGAGAGAGCGAGAGAAACATTGATGTGAGAGAGAAACATAGACCAGTTATCTCCCATATGTGTCCCAACCAGGATCTAATTCACATACTAGGTATGTGCCCTGATTGGGAATCAAGCCCAAAATCTTTTGATATACAGGATGATGCTCCAACCAACTGAGCCACCCTGCCAGGGCCACTTACCTAATTTTTAAATCTCATTTTGCTTCTACTTTAACTCTGTCACTTAATTGTCAGCTATTTCTATATCACTAATATGCATTTTTAATCACCATAAGATTATACTAATAAAGTTCAGCTTCTTTAGGAAGACAGCTTTATTTTGCATAATTGATTGTGGACAACAAAAGGGGTCCTATGGAAGGTAAACTCAGAGTGATTTGATCGTAAATTCCTAATGGGACTGGTCCTGGTGGGTAGTCATGCCCCAGGCATATAACTTCTTTATAAAAGGCTTATTTTTGTCTTAAGGAAGCCCCATTTGTGCACCTAGGTTAACATACTGTTGAAATGCCCCCTTTCAGACCCCTCCTTCTAAAGCATAGAGCACATAACCTTAAGTACCCTGTAATCCGATCCTCACCTCCATTTCTCCTACGCTCATGTAATTTTCCTTAGTTCCTTCCTAATTTCAAATGCATAAAAGAAAGTACATAACTGTTATTCTCTGGAGCATTTGAGATCTTGCTCCCCAGCAAATATCATCAGTTTGGCTCAAATAAATGCATAAAAATTCTCTTCAGGCTTGGACGTTTCTTACGTTGACTTGACCTAAATAAAGATTGGGGAATTTGATTGTCAAGTTGGCAGATGTCTTTTCTCATTCCCTATTTTCCAGTTGCATAGGTTTGGCTGTCACATTTCCTCAATTCAGATCTTTGTCCTGTCATTTACTAGTTGTGTGACCCTGGGCAAGTTACTTAACCTCTCTGTGCCTTCGTTTTCTTTTCTATAAAATAGCACTCAACAAGTGATAGCATGACCTTATCATCACCAGCCTGACCATGCTATCTTAATTTTAATAATTTCAGGCTACCTTATAAGATTTCTGTCATCTCTCCAATTCGCATTGGTGCCTTTAGCTCTCCCTAAAACCAGTCTGCAATCTCTGCATTATTTATTTCTGGCTGTATCTTGTCCAGTAGAATTCTGCAGGACCAAGAATTGTATGGCAGTGCTCCAGGCTCTGGAATGATCGTTTGAAGGTTTGTGAGATTGTTTAGCATTATACAGGCTGTGATGCAGCCTGGTGTGATCCTAGATCTGCCACTTACTTCAACTTACCTCAATAAGCCTCAGTTCCTTACAGGTAAAATGTAGAAAATAATAGTACTTATGTCATGAGGTATAGAATTAAATGATTTACCATATGTAAAGGCACTCCGAATGGTGACTAATACATAAAGTAGATACCATGCCCAAGCCCCACCCTGACATTCTGATTAAATTGATCTGGGTGGGGCTCAGGCTTCAGTATATTAAAAACTCTAGAGCTCCCCCTCTGGGGAGTAAGCTCTCGCCTTTCCCTTCCCCTTCTTTCCCTCAGGCTCTTTACCTTAGCCATTCTCTCTCAGGAGCTCAGAGGACCTTTCTTTTGCTTCTGTAATTTGTTTCCTGATCCTATACAGCCCAGCCGGCTCGCTTCTACTACCTCTGTAACTTTCTAAAGAAATTTTTCTTGTAATTTGGAGGGAAAAAACCTCTCTATGGGACTCTCATGTATAGTAAGAATTGAGAACCACTAGACTAGATCAGCAATTTCAACCGGTATACCAAAAGAATTTTTAAAACATGCAATACCTGACTATTTAGTCAGGAACACTGACCATTTTCCCCTTAGATTGTCAAATTAAAAGATGACAACAGCCAGTACAACAATAGCTGTCCGGTGTGAGGTAATAAAAATTATACCTATATTTTTTGTCAGATCATTGATGCTTCTGTTTCTCTTCCTCTCCCTTATTCTCTGAAATCAATGTATATCAAACTTAATGATACAGTTAACAAAGACAGGATATGTATGCTCATGTAGAGCAGAAGAGTAAATTAATTGCATGTGTTTTGAATCTGATATGTTCTAATGAATTGAGTTATCAGGTAGTTACTTAATTGGGCTATTGAATGAATTAACACCCCTTAAATGTGGGAAGTTCACACTTGGCTTCATTAGTCCTGTCAGTGAACTGGTAGCAGTATCCAAAAGATCAAATTAGTCCTAGCCAGTTTGGCTCAGTGGATAGAACGTTGACCTGCAGACTAAGGATCCCAGGTTCGATTCCAGTCAAGGGCACACCCCAGTTGTGGGCTCCATCCCTAGTGGGGGGCATGTAAGAGGCAGCCGATCCGTGATTCTCTCATCATTGATGTTTCTATCTATCCCTCTCCCTTCCTTTCTGAAATTATATATATATATATATATATATATATATATATATATATATATTTACATTTCTGAAAAAAATCCAAGTAGTTCGTATTAAAGAATAATGAGTATCAGAAGCATTAGGGCCCTATCATGTAATGTTGCTAATGTCCCCTTAATATTCACTGTGGACAAACTGGGAAAGTATAGAGAAACAGAAGTAAACAAATCACCTATAATTCCATTCCCTAAAACAACCATTACTAAGAACTTTATGTATTAGCTCCTCCTAGCCACAATTATATACAGGATGTCCCCCCAAAAATGTATATACACTTTAACAGCTGATAGCTCAATTTTGAAATGTATTTTAATAAACACTGCCTTTATAATTATTCAAAGTGAGTGTATACATTTTTTGGGGGGCATCCTATGTATTAATGAGATTAAATGGGGTCATAGTACAGATAAAACTTTGCCTTTATCCCATTAAACTCACTGAGAGCACCTTGTAAGACAAAATAACTTTTACACTTTTGCTTTCTCCTCAGTTATACATGACATAAGCTAAATATTGATAAGTTCAAGATAAAGGATGTAAATAAAAGGATGCTTGACATTAATCAAGGTAGAGAAACAAGCAATGAATAATAAATAATCTATAATTTTTTATTCAGTAATAAATTATTTATGGGAAAGAGTTGAAAAAGGCAGAGATTTAAAATATAGAAAAAGTGTAAGACCTCAAAATTGCTTCAGAGAAAATTGGATTAAGTTCACCAGTAATCTTTTGGGGAGTGGCTCAATGAATAATTAGTGTAGGAATGGATTAAGGAAGAGCTAAATACATCCTATATAATAAAAGGCTAATATGCAAATTGTCCCCACGGGTGTGAGTTCGACTGACTGGGAGTTAAACATGTGCTGACCACCAGTGGGCGGTGTGGAATGTGGTGGGCGTCGGCGATGCAGTGCTAGCAGCAGGTGGCAGTGGAGGTGCTGCCAGCCCCGGTGGGCCCTGATGAGAGCGGGACCGTGGTGGGATGGTGGAGCAGGTGAGTGGGTGGCACCACGCCAAGGCGGGTGCAAGCAGGGGCCCTGATCACCGGCCAGGCCTAGGGACTCCACCTGCGCATGAATTTCGTGCACCAGGCCTCTAGTAGGAATATAAACATAGTTCCTAAAACTTTAAATTCTTTCTCTTTCTTCCCAGACTTATTCCAAAGTCTCACTTTTTTTTTTTTTTTTAATGTTCTGCCACTCAGGAATTTTAAATTTTAAAAGTGGAAAGAGTTACTGCTGATTATATCTTTTTAAAAGTTTAGAAGATAGGGAAGTGAAACTGGATACTAGGTATAAACAGAAAGAATTCAGAGATTTGTACTGACAATGCTTGATGCAGGCTTATATTTTCCATGGTGGAAAGTCTTTAAAGAGAGGGACAAGCAAACCTTATGTTGCTGAAGGATTCCTGAAACCATCTTGTAATGAAGGCTGCTTTTAGTACCCATTAGAGTTCACCATTGGCAGAGATGTTAAACATTTCTTTCATCAGGGTGTTAGAAGTTCTCCTTTTGATTCCCAGTGGCCTCTGCAACACTGACTACATAATTTGCCAGGCCAAGCACAAAATGAAAATGTGGAGCCCCTTATTTAAAGACCAAGAAAATTAAAATATAAAGTGTTTCCTGTCTTCCACAGTCTTTCAATCTGTAATGGCATTTTTATTTGCTATTTAATGTTTTGTGTCCTCAGGCATGGTCACACTTGCCCGACAAATGCAGTGTGTCACAGGGCTCTATCCTGTGACTAAGTACATATGCCAACCACCAGCTACTGGGTTCCCCTTCCACCAGCCTCTAGACAAACTCATGTCCTGGCAAGAGATGGAGAAATCATGCCAGGCATCCCTGGGCCCAGTGCCCATGGGAACCCACAGTGGAAGAGGGGCCCTCTGAGGGTAGTGCAACCTCCATGCCAGAATGTGCTAAGTACTTGTATTGGAGGTGGGTAAGAAGCTCTTCTCCACCCACCAGTCACCTGTAAGCACCCCATAGTGCTGCCAGTCTGGGACAAGAATGGGTGCTGTTAAACCTTGCCCTGAGATGTCTCAGGGAGCAACAGCAACCCTTCTGTCTATGCACAGACCTCTGCTGAAGGTCAACAGCAATTACCAGATGAGGACCAGGACAGGGGAGGCTGCGGGTCCCAAAGGGCCAGGGCAGCTTAGAACCCCATCGCAGTGAGTCAGGGAAGTGGGCTATTAGATAAGCTGAGGCGTGAAGTTCCTAGTGCATGCTCCGTGGTCTCATAGAACTTCACTTAAAAAACACAAAGGCAAAAATAAAATTAAGAATTTCAAGACAGACTATTAAACCTCACTGCGGGGAGGAGAGTCTTTTGGTCCAGTACCCAGTGTGGCTGAACTAACTGCATACTAATGAATTAGGCCCTGAGCCTCTGGAAAAACCTTTCTGACAAGAAAATGAAGAAACTGTCTTTTTGAAAGAATAAGAAATACTTGAATATCATTTTGGCTTCTTGCATAGCAATGCTTATAAACTTAAATGTGCATATGAATCACCTTGTTAAAGTTCTTGTTAAAATGCCAATTCTAATTTAGATCTGGGATGGGACCTGAGATTCTACATTTCTATCAAGTTCCCAGCTGATGTCAAAGGTGGTTTTGGAACCACCTTTCCACATCCCCATCTTCCCCCTCAAAAAAAACACAAAAAACAAAAAACCAACCCCCCTAATTTTATTTGTAAATAATTATAGACTCACAGGAAATTATAAAAATAGTACATAGACTCCCATGTACCCATCAGTCCCCAATGGTGACACAACTAAAGATGTCTTCTTGTCTTTAAGCAAAGTAAAATTTAGAAGATGGGAACATCATTTGTTAAAATTTTGTTGTATTGAAACTGAATTTTGTTCAAGACTTCTGAAATAATTAACATGCCACTTCATTTTACCTTAGCAGTAGGATTACATTTTAAATTAAAAAAAATTGACTTACAAAGATGAATGCCTAAGATGTTCTTTTACAACATTATTCATAATGACCAAGTAAAAATAATTTGGTTATTTATCAGGACTTTTGTTCAATTTTATATTATGGAATTAAAAGGATGAGGTAATTCCATATATATTGACTAAGATGCCCAAGATGTATTAAGCTAAAAAAAAAAAAAAGATTGCAAATTAAAGAAGCCAGACACAGAAGAATACATATGATATGACTCTATTTATTGAAAATCTAAAAACAGGAAAAGTTATAGTGCTTAGTGATGTATGCTTAGGCAGTAAAATTAAACAAATAAATAATTGATTAAAAGTCAGGATAATGAAAATCTTTGAGAGGGAAAGTAGGTGGTGATGGCCATAGGGTTCACTTTGTTGTTTTGGACACTTATCTATGTGTACTGGTATATATTAGATTTCAAAATAAAAACTATCATTTTATAACTACACTAGAGGCCCGGTGCACGAATTCATGCATGGGTGGGTCCCTTGGGGTGGCCTGCAAGGGTCAGGCCCCAGCTTGTGCCTCCAGGCTTGTAGCCCAGCTCATGCCCCCAGCCTTGCAGCCCTGCAGCCCCACCTGGCACCCCGCCATAGCCTGGTGCTGCCCCTTCACCTGCTCCACCATTCCACCTGCGGAGCAATTGATTGGGGCTGGGTCCCCCCCTGCCTGGTTCCCTCAGCGCCTGGGAGCTGGATGGTGGCCCCGCCCCCACTGCCACTGCTGGTCGCCATCTGCAGGGTGATCGGCGGGGCGATCAGGCCCCCGCTCGATCCACCTTGGCCTGGCACCGCCCGTTCACCTGCTCCACCATCCCGCTGTGGTCCTGCTGTCATCGGGGCCCACTGACAGCACCTCCACTGCTGCCCGCTGCCAGCGCCATGTTGCTGACGCCTGCCATGTTCCGTGCCACTCCCTGGTGGTCAGCACATGTCATAGCAAGTGGTCGAACTCCTGGTCAAACGACCACCCGAGGGGACAATTTTCATATTAGGCTTTTATTATATAGGATTAAGTATATATATAATCTCTGCATTCATAGCCAATTTTACAATTTTACACACATATATACAAAAGACCTTTGGGCATTTGTTATCATTTTTAGGTGGTGGGAATATGGGGTAAGGAAGATTTCACTTTAGATTTTATAATTTGTATTTTACAAAAATTTGTGTTTTCTCGATAACCATGTGTTAACTTTATTTTCAAATACCCTCACAAAAACTGTATGTGAATATTGATCATTCCATTTCTTACATTTCTATATTATTTGAATTTTCTTCATAATCATGTGTTACCTTAAAATACTATCTCAAAATTTGTATATGAATACATGTGTGTACATGTGTGATAATTATGTATACACTAGAGGCCCTGTGCACAAAATTCATGCACTCAGGGGTGGGTGGGGGGGTCCCTTCGTCCGGATTGCGAGAGGGTGCAGGCCAGGCCAGGGGACCCTACTGGTGCATGATTGGGGCCGGGGAGGGATGCGGGAGATTGGCCAGCCAGAGAGGGACCATGGGAGGACTCCAGGGCCTGTCTGGCCTGTCTCATTCAGTCCTGATCAGCTGGACCCCAGCAGCAAGCTAACCTACCAGTCGGAGCATCTGGCCCCTGGTGGTCAATGCATGTCATAGCAAGAGGTTGAGCAGCCTTAGCATATCATTAGCATATTACACATTGATTGGTTGAATGGCCGACTGGACAACCAGACACTTAGCATATTAGGCTTTTGTTATATAGGACTAGAGGCCCGTTGCAGAAAGATTCCTGCAAGAATAGGGCTTCCTCGGGCCTATTCCTGCAAGAATAGGACTTCCTGCAGCCAAAGCGAAGCAGAGAAGGCCCTTCTCCGCTGCCTTCTCCCTTCCTTCTCCGCTGCCTCGTCTCCGCTCCCATCTCCACTGCCTTGGCTCCCTCTCTTCTTCACTGCTTCACTCCCTTCTGCAGCGCTTGGCTTCCTTCTACTCTATCTTCAGTCTTCGCTCCTTGCCTGCATATGCAAATTAACCGCCATCTTTGTTGGGTTAATTTGCACACTCACCCTGATTGGCTGGTGGGCATAGTGGAGTGACACCAATTTGCATGCTTCTCTTTTATTAGTGTAGATATTTACATGTTTGGGGGATTCTGGGATGAAACTCATAAAACTTTTGTTGAGTTTAGACAAATATACAGCCAGACAATTTTCCAGAAAAATGGGTTTACTTGGGAACAAGGAATTGTAATGCAGGACATGCAATATGATGAGGAACCACTTGCAAATCCAAAGAACAAAAGCCTGGGAACTCTTTTATGGACTTGGGAGGGGCTGTTGTAAACCTAGAGTCTATTGGAGGAATCTGAAAGTTCCAAGTATAGTGACTTTTCATTGGCTGAACCATGGCAGTCTCCCATTGGCTGGGCTGTTACTGGTAAGGAGGAATCTTTTCTTCCTCCTGCTGAGATAGTAAAGTAGTATCACCTCCTACCAGAGATGCAAGGCACTCACTTCCTGTCAGGGCCACTTCCTGTCAGGGTCTGCACCGAATGGCGTGGGCTGGAGAGTTCTCTCTCCTCGCCTCCCGACTCCATTTTAAAGGAGGTTTGTCTTTATTACTTTTCACACTTTTAACAGTGGTCACCCCTGAGAAGTGCGCTGGGTGGCTAATGCATTAAGAGAGGGGTGAGCTTCCACTTTTTCCTTCATATATTTTAGGTTTCTGTGAATATTTTTTTTTAACAGTGAGCATGCACTACTTTTAAAATTTGTAACACACACCAAAGGTGGTATGGAGTGTATTCCAGCATAATTTGTTTTCCAGGCAGAATAAGCTTGAAGGGAGAGGAAGAGGTCTGCTTACACAGGAGTCCAAGTCGGGGGGCAGTGGGTCTGGAGGGAAGAGGCCTCAGAAGACGAGCCGTGTGCACCCGCGCCGCCCGCTCCGGCTGGAGCCCCTGGAGCCCCCGGAGCCCCGGAGCCGGCTCCTCGGGCGGAGCCGCTGGAGTCAAACCGCCGAGGCGGGAACCTCACAACCAGGCGCAGGCCCCGGTGGAAGGTATGTGCCAGTGATTTGTTGACTTTAACCGTGTCTGATATTCCACTTACGAAACTTTCCCTGCCGGTCGAAGCCTTATGTTTTGTAATATGTTCGGTGTTTTGCTGGAGGGCTGGGAAATGCAGACCATGATTGACAGGATGCACGTGGGCGATGTAGCCAGCGTTTTAAGAGCATAGGATCCTTCCCAAATTGTTCATGAACAAGGATATTATAGGCTAGTTGTTCTGTGACGGTTCGAGTAAATTACCTAAAATTCAGTCGGAATGACTGGGCAGACAAGAAACATTCCCTTGAAGACTGAATGTATTGCAGGGAAGCGGTCCTGATATTAATCAAAGCTCTGAGGCCGAAACTGAGTAATGCGAGCCGGTCCAACATTTGTGGCTGGCAATTAGATACTGCCAGCAAGTGATAATCAATAATAATGTTTTATTGGCAACAGAAGAAATCCAGTATAGAGATGACGAGGGGAGCTACTCACAGATCAAGGACTTTTTAGGAATAATGTCCCGCACTGGCATAAAACCGTGGCGCTGCGAATGGTAGCAAAGGTCTCCATGAGGCTGCCGAGCACTCGTGGTGGCTGGTCTGCATCCAGAGTTCTGGTACCAAGTACACCCCAGGTTTTGAAGACTGAGTTTAAAAAATGAAATGTAAACTGTTCATAATAGTATTAAAATATTCATGTTTAATATTGATTACATGTTAAGTGATACTATTTTGAATTATAACAGCTTGAAAAAGGTAGTATTAAAGTTAATTTCACATGTTTTTTTGTGTGGTTATTACATTTTTTTGAAAATTACCAGTGTGTGCCCTAACCAGTTTGGCTCAGTGGATAGAGCGTCGGCCTGTGGACTCAAGGGTCCCGGGTTCGATTCCAGTCAAGGGCATGTACCTTGCTTGCGGGCACACATAGCCAGTAGGGGGCATGCAGGAGGCAGCTGATCGATGTTTCTCTCATCCATGTTTCTAACTCTCTATCCCTCTCCCTTCCTCTCTGTAAAAAATCAAATATATATATAAATATATATATAAATATATAAATATAAATATCCTATATAATAATAGACAAACATGGTAATTGACCGTACCTTTGCTACACCTCCCATCAGCTAATCAGCACAATATGCAAATTAACCGCCAACAAAGATGGCAGCTAATTTGCATAGTGCAGGCAGGGCGGGACAGCGCCATCCCGCCTGCCCTGCCGCCATCCGGGCCTGCTGTCTGCGACCCCGGGCGGTGGGTGTCCGTGTGCGACCCGATTCGGGGGAGCCGGGTGGGCAGTAGCGATCTGCTGGCCCGCCGGCCGCTGGCCGGGCATCCTGTGTGTGACCTGACCCGGGGCGATGCCCCAACCCCTGGATCGGCTCTGCTGTGTGTGCAACCTGGGGAGGCGGGGCAGGCACCGAGGGATAGGGCCTGCCATCTGCCACCCGGGGAGCGGGCCAAGGCCAGCAGGTGGTTATCTCCTGAGGGGTCACAGACTGTGAGAGGGCACAAGTGGGGCTGAGGGACACCCCCCCACCCCCCACCCCGCCAGTGCACAAATTTTTGTGCACCGGGCCTCTAGTGTGTGTGTGTGTGTGTGTGTGTGTGTGTGTGTGTGTGTGTGTGTATATATATATATATATATATATATATATATATATATATATATATATATGAAAATTACCAGTGTGTCCCAGTTGGTGTGGCTCAGCAGTTGAGCATGGACCTATGAACCAGGGAGGTCAAGGTTGGGTTCTGGTCAGGGCTCCTGCCTGGGTTGTGATCTTGATCCCCGGTAGGGGGCGTGCAGGAGGCAGCCCATCCATGATTCTCTCTCATCATGGATGTTTTTCTCTCTCCCTCTCCCTTTCTGAAATCAATAGAAATATATTTAAAAAAATAAAATTGCTAATGTGGCTCACATTTATAGCTCACTTACGTTTCTGTTAGACAGTGCTGGTATGGAAGGCTTGAATTCAAAGTGAACCAAGAATCAGCACAGTCACCTTCCTTACTTTCCCAGACAGGAAAGAATTTCAGGGAGGGAAGTGTTTTGCTCAAAGGCACAAACCTGGTTGGGAAGAAAGTGGGGAGTGCAGCTTCCATCCTGTGATTCTCTCCTATTTTCTAGCTTACACAACGGGCCCCTAATGGAAAATTCGAGGCCAGAGAAACAGACTTCCTCAGCACACTTACACGTCAGACACTGTGCTGCTTTAACCTTTTAAGTAACAGACAATGACAAAAAAAAAAAATAGGCATTTGGAATAGGGTTGAGAGTAGATAGGAATTAGAGGACTTTAAGTTTCTGTTTTACATACCTGTGTGTTATTTTTAAACCTTGGGCATGTATTACTAGGGAGGGAGGAAGGGAGGAAGGGACCGGGGGAAGTGGGAGGTAGGTAGGTAGGTAGGTAGGTAGGTAGGTAGGTCTGGGGGAGGGTGGGGAATGGAAAGCAGCCAGATAAGGTTCAGAAGAAATTGTGGCTTGAAATTCAAATCTGGAGATTTTTGAGGTGGCTTTTTCTACCATTATCATCTTTCACATCTTTAAACACCCTTAGTTAATTCTTTCTGCTCTCATTGGGGTGCTTCACTTTTTACATTACTAAAGCAAAATCTACTGGCATAAACTGATTTTTGAATCTGTAGCTGTAGCTTGAAAAACCTGTGTGTGTTTCTTACTTTTGTAAGCAGCAGGCTGTTTTGTAAGAATGATTGGTGATTTTGTTTCAAGGGAATTCAAGTTCAGCCTTCTAAAGGGTACTTGCCGACAAACTAGATGTTTCTATTTGAAACCATTTGCTACAATCATCCTTGAGATTTTTGCTCATTACTTTCAGAGATGCTGCTTCTGAAGGCAGATTCTTAGAACAGAAGTTCATTTTGCTTTAGAATATACACAGCCTCCTTATGGGAGCAGCTATGCTGACTTCCTGAATGGAGATGATTTCCACAGTGCATTTTATAGTCACACACCTTTCCTGAGGATAATCTAAAACACAAATTATTTTTATTTTAATTCCTTTATTGTAGGAGAGAAAGGCATACTTGGCTAGTCTGAAGGCTAAGGTTTACAGCAGTTTGTTCTATTTTTGTGGCAGTTTCCTTAAAGCCCTTGCACTGTTGACTTTCTTTCTCATTCCCAGAACTTGATTTAGTGGTCTCCTGACCCAAAGCAACAATAAATGCAGGTTGCCAGTGCTTAACAGGACACTTGGAGTACGTTTGAGTATGGTATAATTTCTTCTGTTTAAATTTTTTGTCAATATTCTCATTTTTATTCTTATTTCATCACTTTCAATCCCTTTCAATCTCTGAAACAAAAAATAATCCTGTCCTGGAGACTGATACCATCTTCTCTACTTTTGTGAGGCAAATGCAAAGGTTCTAAAGGGAATTTTAATTTGATTTTTTAAAAATTATTTACCAAATGCATATTCAGATATCTGAACCTATCTAGAAGCTGAGTCTCCTGAATTCCAAAATCTGCTTTCATTCATTTCACAGTCATAATATTAAACAGCTCCCATATGTCAGGGTAGGGTTACATCCATTAGAAGTAAACTTGGCAGCCTATCATAAGAAAAAAAAAAATCTAACCATGTATGGTGATGGATGCTAACTACACTTATTTTGGTGGTCATTTTTCAGTATGTACAAATATTGGATCATTATGTTTATACCTGAAATTAATATAATGTTATATGCCAATTATGTATCAATTATAAAAGGCAACCTTGACAGAGAAAAATGCTGCACAGAAGCCCTTGGATCTCTCCTAAGGACCTTTGGGGGCGGGAGGGCAGAAAGAATGGGTGGAGAGGATGAAGCTGATAAGCCTGGGAGAGCTGAGTTTTCCTAGCTCTAGAAATAGTTAATAGTACACACTCCCAGCCTTTGTTTACCCTCCGGCCTCTGAGCTGCTGTAATAGGGCTTTAAATCACTCAGATCTCCTGACCTTTGCTTTTTGGCTATCCCACGACTCCAGAAATTGAAGCATTTACATACAAACCTGGTCTTAGCTCTCCCAAGACACCAGCTATGTGGCCTCACTCTTGCTTGGAGTAGTGGCTCTTTTGTATTTGACGCTGATCTGCAAAAGGAAAGAGTGGGACTCTTTTTAGCATTAACATGCCTTACAAAAGAGGCAGAGGCAGAGCTTCATCGCAGCTTCCTTCTGGAAACGGTTATCCACTGCTGGGGGGCCTGGGCTACACGGGCGGTGTTACCCAGTGGAGGGTTCAAGAGGTACGCGTGTGCCCTGACCCTGCCCCAGACCAACTAAATGAACATTTCTGGGGAGTGGGACATGGAACAAGTGTTTTTGAAGAGCACACCATCATATAAAAAAAGAAAAGAGGAGAAAAGCACACCATCTAGTATACAGCCAGTGTTGAGAACCGCTTGTGAAAACACCAGGCTTGGAGAGAGACAGACATGGGTGTCAATTCCAGAATTTACCACGTACTAGTTGCAGATCTGTGAGCAAGTCACGTAACCCCTCTGCGGCTCAATTGCTTATCTGTAAAATGGGGACAAAATTGTACCTTTCTCAAAGGTAGCGATGTAGCACATAATAGATACTCAGTGAATACTAGTTATTGAGATGAGTCTATGGCTGTTCTGTACAGTTGATAGCCATTAACCATATGTGACTGTTTAAATTAACATGTGATAAAGTTAAAAAGTTTGTTCCTGAGAGGTTCCATGAATAGCTAGCCAGTCTCTACCACTAAATAAATAAATAAATAAATAAATAAATAAATAAATAAAGTTGTTCCCAAGTCCCACTAGCCACATTTCAAGCTCTCAGTAACCACTTGTGGCTAGTGGGTATCATATTGGATAACAGAGATGTTAAACATTTCTTTCATCATATAAAGTTCCATAGACTGGAAAATACTAGTCTATATGATCTGCTTCACTAAGAGCTAAGTTTATTCAGGGAAAATTCATTTTAACTCTTCTGGAAAACTCACTACATTTTATTCTGTCAGGTAAATAGCAGGCCTCTTGGCTTGAGCAGAGAAGTGAAGGAAACCCAGTTAACCAGCTCTTCAATGAAGACTTTTTTTTTCTTGTTACTATATATCTGTAAATGATTTTACCTAGTAGTAAACAAACAAGTGGGAACATCCAATCAATTGTTCAAATAATGATCTCACCCCACAAGTTCTGAGGCCACACTTACCATTTAGTCCATTTTTGAAGTAAAACATTAACTTTTCCCGACCCTATTTTTTAGAGCCATATACACTATCAGTGAAGCTGTTGGGGTGTGTGTGTGTGTGTGTGTGTGTGTGTGTGTGTGTTTGCTGGAAAGTGGAAGAGGAAGGAGCAGAAAGGGGAAAAAGAGCTACCATTGATAAGGGAAGTTAGTGGGAAAAGAAAGGCTGTAGATAAGATGTGTTTTATGCTTTTATTATCAGTAATGTTTATTTCAGGTATATTGATATGCCTTCTAGTCTTAAAATCCTTTAGTGTCATTTTGACTGGCCAAGAGAGGGTAAGAGCACAGGCTCTGAAGTCAGGCCTTCTGAGATCAAACCATGCGTTAGTATTTACTAGCAGAGTGACCTTGGACAGGGTATTAACCTTTTTAGGTCTCAGTTTCTCCATTTACAAAATGAAGAAAAATGTTAGTATCTATACCTCATGGGATTGTTGCAAGGGTTCAATGAGAGAAGACATGTAAAGTTCTTCATGTGGTGTCTAACACCAGATAGATGCTCAATGAATTTTAAAAAATTATTTAGAGAAAAGAAATGATATTTTGTTAATAAATTTCCCACAGGAGTTTCACATGTTTTAAAATATGTTCTTATCCCTTTGTCCTATCTTCTAGAGTGAGAAGGCCTCTGTTTCTCAAAAAAGATTTATAGTTTTTGTGTTACATAAATGTTCCACTTGCACTACTGTACTTGTTTAGTTAAGCACAGACCTAGCAGCTGGGGAAGTGTCAAAGTCTGAAGAGCAAATGCATTGTTGATTTGAGCCACCATGTGTTAAAAATTGCAATATAACCAAACAGTCTTAAAAACAAGGAAGGTTCTTGATGGAAAAGGGACCACAACCTACCTCTTAAATTCACTTTTATTTGTTTTGTCTTCCTGCAGTGATGTTTTTATTGGCAAAGTTACTTGATTATTTTTTTAAATTCGAAAACATGGCATGTCTTCTGGGGTTTTTTATTATTTAGATGTTTCACACTCTTTTGTTTTGTTATTCAGTGTGACATTGTGACATACCTAAAAACTAGCTCCCCAGTGAGTGGAAACTGCTCTCATTTATTTTTAGTGGTAGACTGTATTGGTTCATATAGCTGTTTTCCCAGCTGAAATAACATAGCAGATTGGTGCAGGTTCAACACTGTTAATTGCTGAAAGTTTTAAATCTAGAAAATAGGTCTGATTAGCTGGAATCCAAACAGTAACCCAAAGAGACCAAACCACTTTTGATAAGATAAACACTCTACTAACCTTAAACATTCCCTTTGGATTATTTTCCAGTGGTATGCAATGTTAAACTAAAAACTTTTTTTTTTTTTAATATTTAGAAAGACTTCAGAAAAAATTGTTTGGAATATTTAAAACCAAGTTAAAGGTTATTATGTCCAATGTATGATTTAGTAGTTAATTATCGGCAATACTAGTACTATATCATTAGCTCATGAGAGCTGAACAGTAAAGTTCATAACAGAAAGTGGTTTTCTTTTTTAATTTATCGGGGTCAGAAAGTCTTGATTTATAAGGTCACATTGTACACTGTCATTTCTGTTTGAGCAACTAAAAACAAACAGTAGTAACTCTAACAAGTGGACAGTGAGCTTTTAATAAATAAAATGTAGATTCTTTATTATTCATCTTAAATCTCAAAACTGGAAAGCTTTCTAGAATAAAACTTCACTTTTACTTAGCATTTGTAATATTCATTGAAAACATAACTAATTCCCCCCCCCCCATATTCCAGGTTCTAGAGCATTCATATTAAAATTAAGTTTGAGGTGTATTATTTAATAAACCTTGAATTGTTTTAATTAAATATTGCTCTTGTGAACCAAATTTTAACCAAATATGAAGCCCTAACCCTAGAAATAGAGGCTGGAACATGGCAAAAATAACCAAAATGTGGTATTGTGTCCAATAATATCAGTTTTAGAGTACTATCAACTCACTTTGTGGACTTATACAAATATTTCAAACTCTCTGTGCCTCCTATTGATAAGATTTTCTTATCAATAAAGTACAGGGGGTAAACTAGCTTTCCAAAGTTTTTTTCCTGCTCAGAAGTTCAATGAAAAGGTAAAATTTTATAAGGTTAAAAATCTTATTATTTTCATGCCTCACTATTGAAAAATAGCAAGTAGGAAGAAGACAAAAAAAATCTATAGTCCCCACTAAGATTTTGGTTTATTGACTTCTAGTTTGTTCTTTTATGTTAAAAAAAAAATTAGAGTTGAGCTTATACATTATGTACATATGCTTAATATTGTAACATTAAAAGCTTTTCATAAACAGCACTTTAAATGGCTGTGAATATAAACGTTTCTTTTTCTATTAGATATTTAAGTAGTATCAATTTTTTATATTAGAAATAATGCTTTAGCGAAAGTATTTGTGCATAAGGCTCACTCTTTCCTTAGACTATATTTAGCATTATTTTCATTGGATAGAGTTTCAGAAGTAGAATTACTAGGTCAAAGATAAGAACAATTTTAAGGTATTTGCTTTCCAAAAGAGTTAGCCAAACTCCATTACCATTAAGTATATATTACTTTACAGAATTGTGCCCATTTTACCACAACATAGGCAGCACTGAATAATTTGAGCAAAATTTTAATATGATTCTTCCATGTTTGATCTTTTAGGATTTTAAATTTTAACCAAGTATGATGCCATCAATTTCATATAGTCAAAGTCATTTAACAGAGAAAAGCTCTCTTTGATGAACACAGACTGTCTATTACAGTGATGGCGAACCTCTGACACGCGTGTCAGAGGTGACACGCAAACTCATTTTTTTGGTTGATTTTTCTTTGTTAAATGGCATTTAAATATATAAAATAAATATCAAAATTATAAATCTTTGTTTTACTATGGTTGCAAATATCAAAAAATTTCTATATGTGACACGGCACCAGAGTTAAGTTAGGGTTTTTCAAAATGCTGACACGCCGAGCTCAAAAGGTTCACCATCACTGGTCTATTAATTGTAGGTGACTTTAAGATTGCAGGTTGCCATACTTACCTGGCAGGGGAGATACCATGATCATGAAGATTGCAGGTTGCCTTAGCACAGATTGTGATTATGACTCCAATGGTAGGTACTCTGTAAAATATACTAAGGGTATTTGAGAGAGGTTTTGTGGGGACTGAGGTGGGGAAAAGGGTAAGAATCTTAAAGATACAGAGGGTAGAGAGCTTCTAGAAATTGGCAGTATATCTATATGATGGAATACTAAATGCCAATGAAGAGAATGATGTTTATAAGGTGTATAAGTAGACTAATGATTCATTCACTTGTCTTTTTAAAAGACAACTTAGTGCGTTATATTTTATATATAAGAAAATTCATTCATTTCAAGTGTATAATTCAATGATTATTAGTAACTTTACCCAGCATTGCAGCAATCACCATAAATTAGTTTTAGAACATTTTCTTCCTATCCACAAGACCCCTTAGGGGCCCATTTACAGTTTCCCCATTCCCACTCTCAGACCCAGGCAACTACTGATCTACTTTCTGTGTATAAATTTGCCTTTTCTGGACACGTATGTGAATGGAATCATACAATATGTGGTCCCTTGTATTTGCCTTCTTTCTCTTTGCATAATAGTTTTGAGGTTCATTTGTGATGTAGCAATTGTTGGAAGTTCCTTTTTATTGCCAAATAGTATTCCATTATATGGATATACCACATCTATATATGTAAAAGGCTAATATGCTAAGTGTCCCTCCTACCGTCCGACCAGTAGCTATGATGTGCACTGACCACCAGGGGGCAGACGGTCAATGAAGGAGGTGCCGAGCTGCAGTGACTTGACAGCAGTGGTTCTCAGGTGACACACCCGAAACCAGAGAGGAGGAGGCCTGATTCCTCACGGGGCCATGCGATTTCACCTTTGGCTGTGGGTTATGTTGTTGCTGGGGCATGGTTGGCCCGAATCTGGTTTACTGCACACTTGAGTTTGTGTTCCACACCCTGTACTACAGCAACTTTGCAGAGCTTCCTCTCGCACTCTGGGATCCCTGAGGGGGTTTCGGAGAGCCGGTTTTGGCCCAACCAAGGGACCCCACCTGTCGGAGGGACCCTGCAGATGCCCTTCCAGCCACAATGCCACCCTAGGTGTGGCTGGCCAAGGAGGGACTGTGGGAGGTTGGCTCCAGGGCGTGTTTGGCCCATCTCACCCAGTCCTGCCCCACCAGCCACCTTCTAATTAATTTCCTTCAATGTGCATGAATCCATGCACTGGGTCAGTAGTTTAGTATAACCATTCACCAGATGATTGGCATTCAGGTTGTTTCCAAGTTGGGACTATTATGAATAATTCTGCAATGAATATTTCTATGCTAGTCTTGGTGTAAACATGTCTTTTGTTTTTGTTTTTTTCTTATGTAGATGTCTAGGAATGGAATTGATTGGTCATTTGGTAGTTATATACTTAGCTTTTGCATAAAATGCCAAACTGTTTTTCAAATGGCCATACTATTTTATATTCCCACTAGCAACATGAGAGGGTCCTGTTTCTCCACATCCTCACCAATATTTGTTATTGTCTCCCTTATTTATTATAATTATTCTAATGGGTATGAAATAGTATCTTATTCTTGTTTTAATTTGAATCTCCCTGATGACTAAAATTGTTCAACATCTTCACATCCTTATTAGCCATTAGCCATTTGCATATCTTCTTTAGTGAAATATTAGGTCATATATTTTAGCCATTCTTTTATTGGGTCATTTGCCTTTTTATTATTGAATTCTTTATATATTCTGGATATAAAGCCTTTATTAGATGTTTATTTTGCAAATATTTTTCTTACAATCTGTTTTCTGTCTTTTTTATTTTATTAGTGGCATCTTTCATATTACAAGAAGTTCAATTTATCATTTTTTTCTTTTATGGGATGTGTTTTTGGTATTGTATCTAAAAAAATATTTTCCTTACTTAAGGTCTCAAAATTTTTCTCTTATTTTTTTAATTTACTTAGCTCTTTCATTTAAGTCTATGATACATTTAAATTAATTTTTTATATGGTGGAGAGGATCTAAGTTCATCATTTTGCATATGGATATCCAGTTGTCCTCACTTGTTTTATAAACTGGCATCTATTGAGTGCTCATCTTTGAGGTAGTCACTGGTGATACAAAGATGTATTATATATTTTCCAACCTCATGTACAGTATTGGGAGGTGTATGTCCATAACCAATGAATATTGACACACCAGCTCAAGATCTGGTGACTTTAAGAAGAATGATTCTAACATAACTTGAAGAGGATGGCTTTGGTGTCCTTAGAAAAAAGACCTGTACATATTAGCCTAATCTACACTAATAAAAGACAAACATGCAAATTGACCATACCTTCGCTATGCCTTAAGCCATGCCCACCAGCCAATCAGAGTGACTATATGCAAATTAACCCAACCAAGATGGCAGCCGGCAGCCATGGAGCTGGAGCAAGCAGGAGGCTTGGTTGTCCCAATGATGGAGGAAGCCAAGCTTCCTGGCTCTGAGCTCCACTCAAAGCAACAAAGTTTCAATTATAGAAGGTAAATAAACCCCAGATACCTGCTTTCAGCCGGCTGTGGCCACGGAGCTGGAGTGAGCAGGATGCTTCCCTTCTGCCCGCACTGGCCAGCTCTGAGCTCCTCTCAAGGCTACAAAGTTTCAATTATAGAAGGTAAATAAATCCCAGAATAAAAAAAAAAAAAAAAAGAGGAGGCTGGGAGCTTCCGTCGCCGGGGGGCTTGGCCAGCCTGAAAATGGCCCTCAGCCCTTCACCCAGACTGGCCAGGCACCCCAGTGGGGACTCCCCACCCTAAAGGGGGTGTGACCAGCTGCAAACAGCCATCAGCCCCTCACCCAGGCTGGCCAAACCTCCATGGGGTGAGGGTCCCCACTGGTGGGGGGGCTTGACCAGCCTGCAAACAGCCATCAGCCCCTCACTGAGGCTGGCCAGGCACCCCAGTGGGGACCCCTACCCTGAAGGGGGTGTGACCAGCTGCAAACAGCCATCAGCCCCTCACCTAGGCTTTCCAGGCACCCCAGCGGGACCCCCACCCTGATCCGGGACACCCTTCAGGGCAAACCAGCTGGCCCCCACCCATGCACCAGGCCTCTATCCTATATAATAAAAAGGTAATATGCAAACTGACCCTAACAGCAGACTGAGAATGACTAGTCACTATGACACACACTTCCCCATGGTG
This sequence comes from Myotis nattereri, assembly GCF_964212035.1. Lineage (NCBI taxonomy): Eukaryota > Metazoa > Chordata > Mammalia > Chiroptera > Vespertilionidae > Myotis > Myotis nattereri. The sequence goes on from NC_138079.1 coordinate 54,673,739, forward strand.
GTCAGTGCGCTCCCACAGGGGGAGCTCTGCTCAGCCACAAGCCAGGCTGATGGCTGCCAGTACAGCGGTGGTGGTGGGAGCCTCTCCCACCTCCTCAGCAGCGCTAAGGATGTCCGACTGCAGCTTAGGCCTGCTCCCCACTGGCGATTGGACATCCCCCAGGGCTGCCGGGCTGCCAGAGGGATATCTGACTGCCAGCTTGGGCCTGATCCCCCAGGGTGCGGGCCTAAGCCAGCAGGTGGACATCCTCCGTGGGGTCCCAGACTGCAAGAGGGCATAGGCCGGGCTGAGGGACCCCCCCAAGTGCACAAATTTTTGTGCACCAGGCCTCTAGTCCTATATAATAAAAGAGAAACATGTAAATTGACCATCCCTCTGCTATGCTCACCAGCCATTCAGGAGTGAGTATGCAGATTAACCCAACAAAGATGGTGGGTTAATTTGCATACACAGGCACCGGGCAGAGAGCAGAGTGGGAGAGCCGGAGGCTTGGGGGGACGTGGCTCTCTCGGTCACTCCCCCCAAGCTGCTGGGTCTAGAGCAGAGTGGGAGAGGTGGCAGAGACTGGAGAGGCTTGGGAAAATTGGCTCCCCAAGCTGCCAGATGGAGAGTAGAGAGGGAGAGCTGGTGCCTTGGAGGACTTGGCAGAGTGGGAGGCCATGGGACAGAGACAGAGCAGGAAGGGAAAACCAAGAGTGCGAGGAGCACCAAGAATTCTGAGAATAGTAGGTCTGGTGGCAGCCCCAGACTGGAAGCAGAAGCCCAGAGTGCAGGGAGCACCAGGAATGCTGGGAATCATAGTTCTGGTGGCAGACGGATCTCCTAGAGACTAGAGCAAAGTGAGCCTGGAGCAAGTAACTGTTGCGGTAATGGGATGGAGGGAAAGCAAAGGTGAGAGACATAAGTAAAATCAGAGTGTCTAGGAAAAATTAAAGGGAAGATACCCTAAAACATCCAGGAAATCTCCACCAATGAAGCAAAGAAAAAAAAATGCCTCTGTTATTCTGTGAGCAACAAACCAAACTGAGTTGGGTTCTCAGACAATTCACTCATATGATTGCAAAGACAGACAGAAACTCCTGGATTGGAGAGGGCTCCCCTGAGGGCTCACAGATTGGAGAGAGTGCAGGTCGGGCTGAGGGACCCCCACACCCCCCCAGTGCACGAATGTCGAGCACCGGGCCTCTAGTACTATATAATCAAAGGGTAATATGCAAATTGACTGAACGGCTAAATGACTGGTCGCTATAACGTGCACTGACCACCAGGGGGCAGACGCTCAATGCAAGAGCTGCCCCCTGGTGGTCAGTGTGCTCCCACAGGGGGAGTGCCACTCAGCCAGAAGCCCAGAAGCCGGGCTCATGGCTGGCGAGTACCGTGGCAGTGGTGGGAGCCTTTCACAGTAGCGCTAAGGATGTCCCACTGCCGGCTTAGGCCTAAGCCATCAGTGGGACATCCCCTGAAGGCTCCTGGACTGTAAGAGAGTGCAGGCTAGGCTGAGGCACCTCCCTTCCCCCAGTGCATGGATTTTGGTGCACCAGGCCTCTAGTCTAGTATAATTGTTTCAGCTTTTTTTTTTTTTTTAATATATTTTATTGATTTTTTACAGAGAGGAAGGGAGAGGGGTAGAGAGTTAGAAACATCGATGAGAGAGAAACATCAATCAGCTACCTCCTGCATGCCCCCCACTGGGGATGTGCCTGCAGCCAAGGTACATGCCCTTGACCAGAATCGAACCTGGGACCCTTCAGTCCGCAGGCCGACGCTCTATCCACTGAGCCAAACTGGTTAGGGCTGTTTCAGCTTTTTAAATCTCTTAACACACTAGTTTGTTACTATCTGTTTTAAGGTGTATCTCAAAAATGTACAATCAATAAAGATTTAAAATACAGGTGTTTGCTAGTGATTACCTTTTGAAGAAAAACATTTGATATGCTGAGGGTAGGGGCTTTCATACTTTAGAATTGATCATATCTCAGGTTATACCATGAAAACATGTCTCCCATGTGGGCGTTAAAAAAGTGTTGAACATTAGATTAAGATTTAAGAGACTTAGTTCTGGGACTACCACTAATGGACTTGTGTTCTTGCAGTATCACTTAACTGTAGAGACCCTCAATGTGCTCCCAGTGGTAGTTAATTTTCAAGATCTTTTCCTGAGAAATGTTGATTATTCATTTAGTCAACATTTACTGAGTACTCATTTTGTGTCAAGCAATGTGAGGTACTATTAAGCAAAGGTAGGACAAAGATGCCAAGTGACTTTATAGAGACAGATGTGAAAACAATGAAAAGAAAATGTTGTACATTTTATGCCAGTTCTATCATTCCATTGGTCTAGAATTACTTTTTTTTTCCCTGACAGAGGAGTTAACGGGAAGGATGTAGCAAGAAGGAAAGTGAGCCCAAGGATTAGCTCAGAGAACATGCTTTGTAGGAGAGAGTTCATGTGTCAGACATGTGACAGAGGAGTTCCAGCCTATATGGCTGTAACCAACATTTGGACAATAAGATTTCCTCACATTGTGCTAAAAAGGTATATTTATTTCCCTAAGAGAAGTAAAAGGGAGACACTTGGGACTATATAAAGAACTTGGAAGATATTGGGCATCCAGTTCTCTTTATGGTATTGAAGATTATAGTAGATATTTCTTTTATTTCAGGTTTTCCCAAAGACATTTTGTTAAGAAATATATTTTTAATATATTGCAAGAACATGAATCTTATATAAATCAACTTTGTGCCCCGATTCCCAAGATTTGTCTTTCAGATTTGAGTCACATTTTTCCAGTACATTTTCTGAATTCCTTTTATAACTCTGCACCATATAGTCTTTCATATAAAGTGTTGACATTGAGCAACTGACTTTTGAAAGTTTTTCAGACTAGGGGTGTCTGTGCTTCTTTGACTCGAGTTTCCCCTCCAATTCTCCTTTGTTTACCTCCACACTCATATCTATCTATCTATCTATCTATCTATCTATACACACTAGAGGCCGGCCCAATGCATGAACTTCGTGCAAACGTAGGCCCTTACCTCCCCGGCTTCATCCACAAAGTCATCCGGACGGTCATTTTGCTGTTAGGTTGTTCAGTCAATTTGCATATTATGCTTTTATTATTATAGATATATATTCTCTTCTTGACAGTAGACACCTAGGGCTGCTTATATGTAAGTAGTGGAATTGTTTGCAAAATTATCAGAAATTAAGCTAACAGTACATTACAATCATATAATCTTTATTTGGCAGATATACCATTTAGGAACAACCATTGTTCAAGCTCACTTACATATGCCTTAATTATACATTGTGTTTTGAAAAGGCCTTGTCTTGGTCTATTAGTTAGGATGCATGGTTGTCAGTGGCAGAAGTTCAACCCAAATTAACTCAAGCAACAAGAAAATTTATTGGCTCTTTTAACTAGAAAGTCCAAGTGTGGAACTGGCTTTAGCACAGCTGAATCCAGGGACTCACCAGAATTCTTGGCTATCTCACCCTCTGCCACTTAATTCAGCACTCCTCTGGATAGCAGCCTCATTCTCAGACAGATTCTGTGTGTGGAAGTCAGAGATGGTTATTGGTACCTCCAGACTTACCTGGTTTTTATAAGTAAAGATCTGAGTAAGAGAGACTCTGTGGGGTCCATATACCAGATCTTATCAAGGGTCTCTGATTGATCCTGCTTGGGTCATAATGCTCATTCCTTGCACCAATCTTTGTGAACAGCAGAAGAAGGTAAAAAGATTGACTAGCTGAGGAACTGTCCCAGTTCATGAAGCCAGGGTAGGGTAAGGCGTTCTGATGGACACATTCTTCAAATCACATGGATGAAAGAGAAGCAGGTCCCTAGTGGAGGCTGGGCAAACACAACAGATACACTACATTTGGTAAGGTGTTATTAGACACTTAAAAGTGAAAGGAGCACAGCTCTTATTTGCCACAAAAATGCAAAACTGCTATTAATAATATTGTAATATTTGTCTTTGAAACCATTGTAAATATTCTAGGGATCTATTTAACTCATTCTCTCTTGATCTTATGGTAATATACCTTTTCACTGAATTGGCATTAAATGTCAATTATTAATTTCAAATCTTATCAAGTTTTTGTAAATATTACCATTGATTTCTTTTTTAAAATATATTTTAAATTGATTTCAGAGAGGAAAGGAGAGGGAGAGAGAGAGGAAAACATCAATGATGATAGAGAATCACTGATCAGCTGTCTCCTGCACGCCCCAATCTGGGGATCAAGCACTCAGTCCAGGCATGTGCCCTAACTGGGAACTGAACTGTGACCTCCTAGTGCAGAGGTGGGCAACCTTTTTGTGAGTGCGTGCCCAAACCAGCAAAATCTCTGAATCAAAATTCTTCTGCGTGCCAACCCTAAGAACATGTTATGCCTACTTGATATCTCTTAAGGTGTACGTATGTGAAAAACCTTAAAGAAATAATAAAATTCATTTGAGCGACAAAAACACAGTATATGATGATGAGAAATACATTTATTTTTTAATGTATACATGTACACTGATAGTCCAACAGAAAACTATGACTCCGTTTGATATTATCAGTGGGACTTTTGCTGCTGCATCACTGATGACAGAGATTTTACATCAGGTTTATATTTCGTGACCTTCAGAAATATGCACGAGCTACCACTTTCATCCGTCAGGCTACTCCTATTATGAGACTTAACAAAATTCATCACTGAGAACAAAGATTCACAAGCGTATGTGGATGAAACCAAAACACTGGTCGGATCTAGGAAGTCAGGGAGAGTTAAGGCAAAGGCATAGAAATTGCTCTTCCCCTCTCTCATCAATCCATGTCTATGGTCTTTAAGATAACTTGTTATGTAAGATTATTTATTTACCTAAGATGCACCCACACTGAATTTATCTGAAAAATAAAAAAGTCGATATTTAGAAAAAAATTGTAAATGGAAGATTATAAGAGAGGGTTTTGCGTGCCAGCAAAAGTTACTGGCGTGCCATGTTTGGCACGTGTGCCAGGGGTTGCCCACCCCTGTCCTAGTTCATAGGTCGATGTTCAATCACTCAGCCACGTTGGCAGGACAGCATTGTGATTTCTTGCTTGAACTGTGTTTATTTCATAATAAACATCACAACTATCCTAGTTGAGAGAAATCATTTTAAAAAGTAGCAGTTCTTTGGTAAGTTAGAAATGTTGATGGTGTTAGTTACCTGGAATTAAAAAGTTTTTTGAATGGAATTTGTCTCAAAGCTTTACTAAAGACTAGAAAAAAGTTTTTAAGTGACCACATTCTTAAGCTTCAATAAACCACATTTCCCTTGTATAAAACATTTTCAGTTCTCAGATCTTAACCCTGATAAGGTTTCTGAAGAGTAATATTCCAAAACACATATGAAGGAGAGCATTGTGTTCAGATGTTTTAAATAGCAAGTCCAAATACAATAATCCTTTAAAAAATACTCATAGATTAGGACAGCTTTGGCTTTTAAAATAGAGTGAGAAGAATGAGTAGCATATATACAGAATAAATCAACATTTAAACATAACACATTAGGATTCTTTGGATATCAAAGATGAGTGATAAAATAGAAGTAGATTTTGGCTTTAGAAAATATGCTAGATGTTGGCTGGTTATGCTGTTACCAAGCTCTAGAGTTTTAATTGGCCTCCATTGTAGGATGAAAGAAGAGGTGAAATCATTACAAAAAGGCTCTGCCATATTATCATTAAATTTATTTTTAAAATTTATCTTTATCATTGAAAGTATTACAGATGTTCCCTTTTATCCCCTATTCACCCTTCTAGCCTGTACCCAACTCCTGCCCCAGGCCTTCACCACACTGTTGTCTTTGTCCATGAGTTATGCATATATGCATATAAGTTCTTTGGTTTATCCAGCAGTTCTCAACCTGTGGGTCGCGACCCCTTTGGCGGTCGAACAACCCTTTCACAGAGGTCGCCTAAGACTATCCTGCATATCAGATATTTACATTATGATTCATAACAGTAGCAACATTACAGTTATGAAGTAGCAACAAAAATAATTTTATGGTTGGGTCACAACATGAGGAACTGTAGTTAAAGGGCCAGAAGGTTGAGAACCACTGGAATCTCTTTCCACCCATCTACCCACCTCCGCCTTACCTTTGAGATTTCACAGTCTGTTTCATGCTTGTGTCTCTGGATCTATTTTGTTCATCAGTTTATTTTCATTACTGTAGATTCCACATATACCATAAGTGAGATCATATAATACTTATCTTTCTCTAACTAGCTTATTTCACTTAGCATAATACTCTCCAGGTTCCTCCATCACTGCCATGAACATAGGAATGCATATATTATTTCTGATTGGTGTTTCTAGTTTCTTGGGATATATTCCTAGAAGTGGGATCACTGAGTCTAATGGCAGTTCCATATTTAATTTTTTGAGGAAACTCCACACTGTTTTCCATAGTGACTGCATTCCCACCAGCAGTGTACCAGGGTTCCTTTTTCTCCACATCCTCACCATTTGTCATTTGTTGATGGTAGCTATTCTGACAGGTGTGAGGTGATACTTCATTGTTGTTTTAATTTGTATCTCTCTGATGATTAGTGACTTTGAGCATTTTCTCATATGTCTCTTGGCCATCTGTATGTCCACTTTGGAGAAGTGTTTATTTAGGTCCTTTGCTTTTTAAAAAAGAAATATTTTTATTGATTTCAGAGAGGAAGGGGGAAGGAGAGAGAGATAGAAACATCAATGATGAGAGAGAATCATTGATCAGCTGCCTCCTGCATGCCCCACACTGGGGATTGAGCCTGCAACCCAGGTATGTGCCCTTGGCCGGAATCAAACCTGGGATCCTTCAGTCCGCAAGTTGACGCTCTGTCAACTGAGCCAAACCTGCTAGGGTGGTCCTTTGCTTTTTATCATTAAATTTCTTTGGACTGTATTCAGTGTAGATATATTTTATATAGAATTTCTATGTATATGGTTAATTTTAACAAAAGTATATCTTATTCCTTCAATCTAATGGTCATAAACTTGGAAGCATTATGTGAAAGACTGACTCGTTCCTAAGGAAATACACACTGAAATATTTAGTGGTAAAGGGCATGATGTCTCCAACTTACTCTCAAATGATTTAGAACAGCAATAATAACATGATGCTCTATTATATAAATGTTTCATAATTTATTCAATCAGTCCTATGAGGGTAATTATATGTGGAGGCAGATGAGAAAACTGGATAACTTCAACTCAGGTGATAGGGTTTTCTTCAAGTAGTTTGATTGTTGGCTTGAAGTGCTATACATTCCAAAGTTTTAGATCCTATTCCAAAGTCGATATACATGCCATTAGAGTTAATAATTGAGTTGACTGTACATTTTAAATATTACCTCAAAGGACTTCTGGTAAAATGTGGGAGTGGAAACATTAATAGATGAGAGATTTCAACACCATTTTAGAAGATAGAAAGCAAAGAATAAGATGCTAGAACACGACTCACTAGTTTGAAAGGGCCTACTGTGTGCTTAGCACAGTGAATGAGAAGAGACCCTTCTAAAACAAGTCTTTGTAAAATTTCAGCATGCTGGGATAAAGAGAAAATGCTGGAAGACCAGCGCATATACAATAGGTAATAAAATAGCATAGTACATCTCAGTAGAAATTTTGGAAGATAGAAGACAATAAAGCAATGCCACTAGAATGCTGAGAAAAAATGATTTTCAACCTAGAATTCTCTACTCAGCCAAATAATCAGTTGCGAGTATAGAATAGACAGTTTTAGATAAGTGAAGCTTAAAAAAATTACCTCCCCTGAGTCTTTTTGTAGGAAGGGATTGGAAGATCTATTCCAAAAAATGAGATCTATTCCAATAAATGCAACTGAAGAAAGACAAAGTCCCGAGGCCCGAGAAACAGGGCATCCACCACAGAAGGCTGACGAAGGAAGTCTCAGCTTTTCATCAAGTCCGAAGAGCCACGAGTTGCAGACTGGAGCAAAAGGATGAGAGTTCCATAATGGAAATGGAAGAAATGAAATGGATGGATTATCTGATAACACTAGACTACTCAGAAATTAATATTGATAGGTCTGTGATAAATCTGATGTAGCATTTGGAAAAATTATCAAATATCTAATATAGATAAATTAAGGGATTTTAGTATAAGTATGCTATTTAGAATCACAGAGGTTAAATAACTAGAAGGAACACATATATAGATGAAAGTGATTACTCATGGGGAAGAATGCAGCAGGGACTGATAAATTTGTTTATCATTTTTTAAATACTATTTGATTATATTATCAAGTACACCAGTTATATTGATTAAAAATAAAAATCAAGTGGAAATAAAAGAAGTTCAAACTAAAATAAACCTTTTAAAGATGTTAATAATAGGGGAAACTGGGTGTGGGGCATACAGGAACTCTTCCTCACAATTTTTCTATTAATCTAAAACTGTTCAGAAAAATAAAGTCTCTTAAAAATTGACTTGAAGAAATAGGAAAGATGAAACAAGAAAGGAGTAGCGCACAATAGAATGCATACTATATCATATATTAGTTATAGTACTATAAAATTAATGGATATAAAAATATCCAGAAAATCAAATGAATTTTATTATTGATTTTTAAAGCAAAATAAATGATAAAAAATAAACTATTGCACTATTGTTAAATATTATTTATACATGTCTTATTTTTGAATTATTCAATATTACTGATTTGTTCTTCATGGAAAAGCATTACTTAAAAAATAATGAATGAATATCCATGTTTAAGATTAAGTGGTTGGCATGTATTTTTTCCATTAGTGGATTAATAAAGTTTTGGACTGTGATTATTCAAATTCACCTCTTCAGTATCATTTAAGCATCATAAATTACTAAGAGCAGACCACATTAAAGTTGTGCAGGGCTAGTTGAGGATGAGGTGTTCAATGAGCATATTTGGCTAGGCCACATTTTCAAAATGTTGCACTATTTATTGTTGGGTATTACTGCTTCTCTGTTCCTCTCTATCAGTTTGGCTAAATACTAGTCCAGTTTCATAGGAATTAGTGACTTATCTGATATTCTAGTGGTAGAATGGGGCTTAGAAATTAAGCCCTCTGATACCAAGGGTAGAAGAGTAAGTTTGTCCAGGTGAGCCAAAGATATGGGATGTCTACTGTTTCTGTCATTATAATAGGCACTAAACTTGAAAGCATAAACTCCAGGACAGTGAGATGGACCTTGATGCAAAACTATGTGCTTAGTTTGGGCTCCCTAGCAAGTTTCAAGACAGGTTTACTTATTTCCTTATTACTTTCAATACTTTTAAAATCCCTTTTTATATTTTAAGAACTAGACAGTATAGGAAACTCTTCTCATACCTTGTTTTCTCTCTGTAGATTAGCAAATAAAAATGACAGCCCTGCAATAGCTAAATATTTAAGCTTTCAAAACATTTTAAAAGCCACAATTGGCATAATAACCTGTAATTTTCTCTTTTTTTTTGACATCACCCATTTTATATCTTGTACTTCCAGTTTCCCTCAATCACATAATTATGAGATATTCTTGTGGATTTAAAAAGTGGTTTTGAAGTCATATTTTTCAATTAATTGACTAGTTTGCTCCCATTAAGTGTAATCTCTTATGCTTGGACTTCCTGCCTATGGGATATAGTTTAGTTCAATAGTACCCTTTGAGGCCTTTTTCCTGATTTGTTCACTTTAATACTAGTTCCTGGTTCAATCAAGTAATCTTGGACATGGTACAGAGAATGTCCTTCTCGTTGTGCATGCAGATTAAACCTCCCTAAGAGTAATGCTAATTTGGGGTTTAAGATTGGATTGATCATCTTTGGGTCTGTTGATTTTCATTGTGTGAGTAATGGCTAAATAAATTTCATTCATTCCATTGATTGTTCCCTTGACTTTTGAACTTGGTTACAGCTCTTTTGAAAACTTACTAGTATAAACTGAATGTCTGTATGTGTTGAAGACCTTCTCCCATGTGGTAGCATTTGGAGGTGGAGCCTTTGAGAGGTATTTAGGTTTAGATGAGTTTATAAGGGTGGTGCCCCCATGTTGGAATTAATGCCTTTATAAGAAGATGAAAGGACACGAGAACTCTCTTTCCATAGCCATGTGGGCACACAATGAGACGTCAGTTGTCTACAAGCCAGGAAGAGGGTCCTTATCAAGAACCCAATTTGCTGTCACCTGGATCTTGGGCCTCCCTGCCTCCAGAACTGTTAGAAATAAATGTCTGTGGTTTAAGCCACAAATAAGTCTATGGTATTTTCTTATAGTAGCCTGGCTATCTAAGACACGAACTTTCCCCAACTTCTGGATTCAATAGGAATAGAACAGGGCAATTAAACCTTAGCCCTGTTGAGCATATGAAGGTGATATTCTCCTTTAGACCTAACACCCATTCATTTTTCCTGGGACCATACTCTAAAACCAAATAAATGTAGATTATTTTTGGAGATAGTATCTTTATGTTCTTAAGAGCCTTATTTATCTTTTCATTTGGTCATGCCCAGCACTTTTTGTCAACAAACTGGATGAGTGCTGTAGTGCAAATATCTCATTTTTCCTTTTTCTGGTACATTCCTAGTCTACAACATGGTTATAATGCCTCGCTTTCTTTGGAAAATCACCTTTCTCCATTCTCATTCCTCAGTACATGTGATTTTAAAGGGAGGTTTATCTCATTTATATTCTTACTATGTTTATTTTACAGATGACAAAATAGGTGTTAAAGAAATATAGAAACTTTCTCAAGACGACAGAGCTAAGAGATGATAGTTTTGGGCACGTAATCCAGGTTTGTTATGATGGTCAATTAATGTGTCAGCTGGGCTAGGCTATAGTTCCACTGTGATAGTTGGTTAAACACTAATCTAGGTGATGCTGTGAAGGTATTTTACAGATCTCATTAAAGTCCTTAATCCGATGACTTTGAGTAAGGGAGATTATCCTAGATATTAATTTAGTTTAGTTAGTTAAAAGGTCCTAAGAGCAGAGATGAAATTTCCCTGAAGGAAAAATTCTGCCTGCCAACTACAGCTTCAGGGGCCTGAGAGTTACAGCCTGCCCTCCCTGATGGTCTGCCCTATGGATTTCAGACTTGCCTAGCCATCCCCCGTAATCATGCAAGTCAATTCTCTGCAATACATTTCTTAATGTAAATCTCCGACGGGTTGAACGCTGATACATTTGTCTAAATCTAAAGCTCAAGCACTAACCAGAATGCTATACTCATTCTTATATACAGATGGTCCCCCGACTTACAATAGTTTGGCTTACAATTTTTCTACTTACAATTTTTATATAGCAGTATGCAATATAATATTCTCTTGTGATACTGGGCAGGGGCATTGGACTGCAGCTCTCGGACAGCCACAAGGCCAGAGGATAATATAATCATTGTGTTAGATTATTTTGCCCATTTACAGGCTAATGTAAGTGTTCTGAGCATGTTTAAGGTAGGCTAGACTAAGCTATGATGGTTTGTAGGGTAGGTATATTAAAAGCCTTTTCCACTTATGATGGGTTCATCAGGACATAACTCCCATCTTAAGTCGAGGAGCGTCTGTGTATGGCAAATGAGGAATTTGAATCCAAGTCTAGATCTCTGTCCTGTATGTGTATCTGAACCACACACTATACTTATCAAAAACCATTATATTTTTGGTTTTTATATTTTGTATCCTGCAGTTTGATAAGCATTTTGAAGGCAGACACCAGGTTTTGCTTATCTCCTTTTTTCTATAGTGTACAATCATACATACAGAACCCACAAGTCTTTTGTCAAAACGATCTCTATTATATCTGCATACCGCTGTATGTCATTTGTAATATAGGAATAATAGTATTATGACATTGGGGTTGGTGTGAGGACTAAATGAGATTATCCAGTTGAAGCACTTAGCTTTAGCCAGTGCCTGGCACAGAATACATCCTCCATCTGTGTTGGCTTCTACTGGGGGCTAAATATTACATATTTTTAAATTCCCAATGTTTACCCCTTTATATAAAAACTTTTAAAAGACTTACATTTCTTGCATATCTTTCTAAAATGTATCACATTCTTCCTACCTTATATAGTGTTCTTAAAGGACGGAGGGTCATAATTATAAATGTCAATTGTTGTACTGTAATGTAATATAGTTCAGGACACTTTGAGATGTGTAGGACATCTGCCATGATATTTTTGGGATTTTTGTATATTTTTATAGAAGTGGGGTTTTTTTGGTCACTTCTTTGCTGTTCTCAGTGTATTTTTGACAAAATATTCTTTCTAATTTCATTGACCTCCTTTTTTTTTTTTAATTAAATCTTTATTGTTCAGATTATTACATTTGTTCCTCCTTTTTCCCCCCCATAACTCCCCTCCTCCCAGTTCCCGCCCCACCCTCCGCCCTCACTCCCCACCCACTGTCCTCATCCATAGGTGCACGATTTTTGTCCAGTCTCTTCCCGCATCTCCCACACCTCTTTCCCCCACAAGAATAGTCAGTCCATTCCCTTTCTATGTCCCTGATTCTATTATAATCACCAGTTCATTCTGTTCATCGGATTATTTATTCACTTGATTCTTAGATTCACTTGTTGATAGATGCATATTTGTTGTTCATAATTTGTATCTTTACCTTTTTCTTCCTCTTCCTCTTCTTAAAGGATACCTTTCAGCATTTCATATAATCCTGGTTTGGTGGTGATGAACTCCTTTAGCTTTTCCTTATCCGTGAAGCTCTTTATCTGACCTTCAATTCTGAATGATAGCTTTGCTGGATAAAGTAATCTTGGTTGTAGGTTCTTGGTATTCATCACTTTGAATATTTCTTGCCACCCTCTTCTGGCCTGCAAAGTTTCTGTTGAGAAATCAGCTGACAGTCGTATGGGTATTCCCTTGTAGGTAACTGAGTTTCTTTCTCTTGCTGTTTTTAAGATTCTCTCTTTGTCTTTTGCTCTTGGCATTTTAATTATGATGTGTCTTGGTGTGGTCCTCTTTAGATTCCTTTTGTTTGGGGTTCTCCATGCTTCTTGGACCTGTAAGTCCATTTCTTTCACCAGGTGAGGGAAGTTTTCTGTCATTATTTCTTCAAATAGGTTTTCAATATCTTGCTCTCTCTCATCTTCTGGCACCCCTATAATTCTGATGTTGGTACGCTTGAAGCTGTCCCAGAGGCTCCTTACACTATCCTCGCATTTTTGGATTCTTTTTTCATTTTGCTTTTCCGGTTGGGTGTTTTTTGCTTCTTCGCATTTCAAATCTTTGACTTGATTCTTGCGCTCCTCTGGTCTGCTGTCGGGAGTCTGTATATTATCCTTTATTTCAGTCCGTGTATGCTTAATTTCTAGTTGGTTCCCCAATATAAGATCGAGGGTCTCATTAGTTTTCTTGTAGATCTCATTAAGTTTATCGGCGGCTTCTAAACAGTTCTTGAGAGACCTTAAAAGTGTGGTTCTGAACTCTATATCTTCCATTGACAATTTTGTCCTGTTTCTTTGTCTCCGCATTTTGTTATGCTTCCTTGGTGCACCCCCTAGTGGTCTTTGTGTGCAGTCTTGTAGTTAATACCAGGGAGGGTTTGACCTCCAGGCCAAGTGGCTATGAGAATCAGCTGTTTCTGCAGTGAGAGAACTTCTGTCCTCTAGGGAGGTGCTAATCTAGCCTTTGCCTGAGGCTATCCGGCAAATGCCTCTGTGCAGGGCTTGGGCGGGGCGGGTCGCACAGGATCAACAGGGTGGGCCGGAGAGAGCAGTGATGGCGGCTCTCCGTCCTGTCCCCAGGGGCTCTGCCTCTCTGAGTCCCAGCAATGGCTGCAAAGCTCGGAGAGAAAGCTGCACTCGCTCTGACCGAAGCCAGACAGTCCCGCTTCTCCCGTTTGAGTCTGGGTCCCTAAAAACTGGCCCGGATCTCAGAGTCTGCGACTCCCTCCCGATTGAAAACGCCAACCGCGCCCTCCGCCGCCAGCCCGCTCTGCGCACTCCACACCTCAGAATTTGACTTCAGCACTGCGCCTCCTCTGAGTGTCCGTATGCGTTTCTCTTTCCTCCTAGTTGTAGGACTTCCACTCAGCCAGCGTTCCTGTGGTTCTGGGTGATGTCCCTTCCACCTTTTAGTTTCACTTTTGAAGTAGTTGTTCAAAGCAGCAAACTCCGGCGTTAACCTATGCCGCCATCTTGGTTCTCCCAATACTTGTTATTGCTTGTCTTGTTGATACTCTCATTGACCTCTTAATATATACTGGCTTCAATCTGCTACAAATTTTGGAAGATGTTAACCAGGTTTTTAAAGAATTATATATAGTAACTTAAAAGAAATTAGCCTGAAGTAAATGACCATTTGGTAAGTATATGTTGCTATAAAGAATCCCATCTAATCCTCTGTTACTATTGAAATATTTCCACTTCACTGTAATCAAGAAATTAAATAGAGTCTAAATTGGATAGTGTTCATATTCCATCACTTTTACCATCCATCAGAAATATAAGTAGATTAGGCCACTAGTCCACTTCCAGTATAAATAAATGAGCTTGGATGCTTGTGGAGGTTCAAGAACCTGTCATTATTTCCTGCCTCGAAAGCCCATCCAAACTGAATGTTGGGACTGGAAGATATTGCCACTATTCCTGCCACATTCAGAAACTGGTGGCAAAGACCAGTAAAGGGTGGGAAGGAGAGAAGACTTTCCCAATACACTCCTAATGTACAAGTGAAATGGAAATTTGTCAACACCACTTCCAGATGGTCAACTTCTTTGAGAGTGTAGGTATTTAAAAAAAAAAAATACAGTTTCGGACCCTTACTTATATGTGTGATTATGGTGAATTATCAGGGCATATGATTTTTGAAAAACAATAAAAGGCAATACTTCTGTACAGTGAAATATTTCCACTTCACTGTAATCAAGAAATTAAATAGAGTCTAAATTGGATAGTGTTCATATTCCATCACTTTTACCATCTATACATATACAGCATTTATTTTTTCATTGGCATTTATTTCTCTTTCCTCTGTAACAACCCTTAAACTTTGCTTTCAATGTGCAAAAAAAAAAAAAAAAATTGAATCCTGATTGACAAAAATGACTTAAACAGTTACAGTAGAATAATTGCAGCAGCAAAACCCTGAAGTGGGGAAAAGTCATTAGCCTCTGCTATCTAAAAGTCATTAGCCTCCCACAACTGCCTTATTACTGAGTTTTTCTGTGGCTTCTGGGGGTATCTCACACCCTTCCAGAAATTCATTTTCTACTTTAGTCCATTTCTGTTGCTTAAAAAAATTCTTGCACAATAAATTTTTGGTTTTTGTGTTTCACAGTGAGAATTAACATAAAAATACATTTTAAATGTTATTAAGTTTTAAAATATGTTGAACAAAAAGATACACTGTCTTAGAACAGAACTTTAATAATTTTGAGTAAAGATAGTTTCTTAAATAGAAGGTTATCTACCATTTATTGAGCATGTATATCATGCTAAATGCATATATTGTAGGTGTGTGTGTACAGTTACTTGTTTTAAATATATATACACACATATACATATGTATCCTATATAATAAAGTGGTAATATGCAAATTGACCGTCATGCCATCACAAAGATGGTGGTGCCCACAGTTGGTGTGGTGCTGGCTGCTCCGCGTGCCTGCCGCCAGAGTCCCCTTATCCCTGCCGGGGACCTTGGGTCCTCCTGCACTCCCCACTGACTGACAGCTCACCCAGGCTTCTACGAGCTGCCCATCCCCCTCCCCGGGAGCTGAAGCCTGACTGTGGTGTCCAACAAATTGGAAGTTATAACTCATGTCATTGAGAATATCCTCCATTCCTCAGCCAGGGCTGGATGCTCTGCTTGCTTGCTGCCGGAGTCCCCTCATCCCCACTGGTGGCCTCGGGTCCTCCTGCACCCCCTACTGACTGAGGCGCAGGCAAGCCTCGGATGGCAGCTGCCCAGCCGCCCAGGGCCGCCCCGAGGCTCAGGTAATCAGGGCTGGCCAAGGCTTGTGCTGCCAGCAATGGTAGCAGCAGAGGTGTGATGGGGGCATCACCTTTCCCTGATTGCCAGGTCGCCTCCCATCCCTGAGGGCTCCCGGACTGTGAGAGGGAGCAGGCCAAGCTGAGGGCCACCCCCCCCCCTCCAGTGCATGAATTTTCATGCACCAGGCTTCTAGTATGTATATGAAAATTGGTATTCATCGAGTAAGATTACTATTCGATTTTGCATATGAGGAAACTGAAGTCTAGAGTGTTTAATTTGACAAAGTCACACAGCTAGAAAGTGAAAAAGGTAGGATTTATACCCAGATCTGGTTGACTGAACCACTATGATATAGTGCCTCCCATCAGCATAAAAAACATCCAAATCTGTAGATAATTTTCATAAGAGATTAGTTGAGTCCAAACTGGTGATACATGCTGGGGTACAGGATCTCAAATGCTCTGGAGAATAAGTTTGAAATTAAGAAGGGAACATAAGGAAGATTACATGGAGGTGAAAAAAAAGTGGCATTGGAATAAGCATAGTTAAGATAATTTGCTCTCTTGAGGGTGGTTATGTCTTAGTAGGAGGGGTCTAAAAAGAGGCATTTCAAAGGTATATTAACGTGGATACACAGAAACAATGGACAGGGCGTGCTTAACGCAAATAAAACTTTTACAAAAAAGTTATATGCCTGGGGTGTGACTACTCACCATGACCTGCCCATTAGGAATTTATGATCAGGTCACTCTGTGAGGTTACTTACCATAAAATCCCCTTTTTGTCCACACTCCCATATCAGAAAATGTTATTTTTTGGACTTAATTATAAGCCAATATCTGCTTGGAAATTAGGTATATTTTCTTTACTAGGGCTCTGATTGCAAAGCAGAATAAATGCTAATAAAAATAAGCAGCAGATTTATAACAAATCTCTAAAGTTAAAATGATTGTCATTATCAGTTCTCTAATCCTGTACCATTACTACATTTGTTTCACATTCTGTTTTCAAAAGAGAGAGATTTAATTCAGTTACCCTGGATAATTCTAAGCTTAGTCAGAAGTTTATATTTAAAAATTTGTCATTTAAATGTAATTGAATTAGAATTTAATTTCCTGTTTTGCTAGGATCTGGTGATTTGGGTTTTTTTTTTTTTTCTTACTTCTTTGCTTAAACTGTTGTAAATCTAGAATATACCTAATCGAATACAGAGCAGGGAAGCAAGTGAGATTGTTCAACTAAGACTCATTAGTAACTCCAGTATCATGGAATGAATGGAGGTAGCTTTATCAGTGTAACTGTGCTTTTCTGAAATTCCTAAATAGTTTATGGTGGAAAATTAGCTGACACGATGGAACTTTTCCACACAAAATAATAATTTAAAAAAATTACAGATGTCTCCCAGTATTTAGGGTTCTAAAAGCATACCACAAGAAACAGCTTTGTGCATAAAGAGCCCCATTGTTCAATTGTTTCAGGCTATTATTATTTATAAGATCCTTGTTGATCAGCATTTTCTGTTTTTAAAATTCAGTTTGTTTTTCTAGGAAGTGGTTTCCTCATTTTAAGAGAATGATTGATTTTCAATCAACTTGAATGATCTAATTAAATATAATTATATCAAATACATCTATACCTAAACACTATTAAAATGAAATACCTAGGTACGAAAATATATGTCATACTGTCAAGGATTATGAGTTCATATAACAATGTAATTACTACCATAAATATTTGCCAAACAATTGAGGCAAAATTGTGAGACCTTGCCTGTAGTACAGTCCTTAGACAACAAATACAGTTGTCTTTAAAATGGAGCAAGAAAGGTATATAAAAGGCATGTAGTGTAGTGATCTCCCATGTATGTACTGCTAAACATGGGAGAAGGCTATGTTCTGGTTTTCTCCCAAGTGTTTAGCATAGTTGTTAAAACCTTAGTTTTCTAACACGAACAGGCTTGTCGATTCTTGACTCCTCTTAATTCACAATCTACAAACCCATGAGGAAGGAGTAGGAATGGAACAAGGCTCTGTATAAGTCAGGATTCTGCAGAGAAAAAGAGGTTTGTTTTAGAGAATTTGCCTTTGAGATTGTGGGGACTGACAAGTCTGACATCTGTAGGCCAGGCAGGCAAACAGGCAGGCAGGCAAGCAAGCTGGAAACACAAGCAGATCTGGATGTTTCAGCCTTAGGGCAGAATTCCTTCTTTTCTAGGAAACCTTAGTTTTTGCTCTTAAGGTCTTCAACTGATTATTGAGGCCCACTCACAGTATTGAGAGTAATCTCCCACTTAAAGTTAACTGATTGTAGATATTAACCACATCTACAAAAATACTTTCACAGCAAGGTAAGTGTTTGATGAAACACGGGGGACTATAGCATAGCCAAGTTGGCATGTAGACTCATCATCATCAGTCTCGAAGTGGCAACTATGCTGGTGGAAAGAAGTCTCTGGAAGTTTTTCAGACATAGCCCAACCTCCTTAAGAGTGTTTGGGAAAGGAGGCAGAATACCTATCACTGTGTGCCTTTTTTTCCTCTCTAGACATCCTTCCTCCACACTACTTCCCCCGTGACTGCAGCTGTGATCATGAACTGAGGGGAAGCTGTGTTCTAGATAAACTAGGAAATGATGGTTTAATCATTTCTAGGGACCTTGGCTGTAAGACATCAAGATCTGAATGACTTTATGATGGTGCTCAACACATAGTTCTTGTGGAGTCAGGGTGAAGGGCATCATTTTCACTAAAAAATATTAAAAATTTTAAAAATCATTTTTTAGTGAAAATTATGCCCTTGGGTTCACTTGGCTGGTGAAAATTTCAATGATACAGTTTCACTTTGAAATGCCATATATGGAGGCTATTTGGGTCTCCTTCTCACCTTGGCACAAGCAATATTTAATAATAAATTAATACCACCAGATTAGTAGCTAGGCTCAAGACTAGTGGGGGATTTGAAGTTTCCAAATCACTCTTGGTTTCAGTACCTCTGAAATATGTTTTCTTCTTATGGCTGGTTTATGCTAAAAACCTGTGAACTGGGACACAGAGAACAGGAATAGTAATGGAAAGACTGGGTACTGGATAAGCATAAAATTCTTCACTATTTAAAAGTCTTGAAGGCCTAGTCCAAAATATGGGTCATGGAAAATTTTAAGGACATAGCAATGTTATGAGACAATCTTACAGTCCTATTTTGTGTAGCAGGCCAGTTAAATAATGAAGGGTAGGAATAAAAATATAAGACTTATGCAACATGATAAGGAGATGAAATTTTTGTGCCCAACTTTGCCTTTAGAAACAGGGATAGTTAATAAAAACCCGTGGAAATTACTTTCTTGTCTTCCCCTAATAAAACTTGAGCAATAAGAAAATTCAACATATACACTACTAATGAAATAGTTATAAAAAATGTAGTCTTTCCTTTATTTCAGAGTAATTTTAGCCAAGAAATGAAATAGCTAACAAAAGCCTGAGTTGTTATTATCCAATGCAGGCAAAGCATTTACCAAAACCAAAATTCCCAGAGTTGACACTAACTGATAATATTGCAGCAAGGTTGTCCAGTGTTTGCCCCTAGTTACTTTTTAGCAGTCTCTACCTCTGGAGTACCATTAAAGTTTATGTTGTTATTTTAAAAGAAAGGATTTCAATTTACTCATATTGTGCCAGTTCAGTCATTTTTTAATTTACCTGTGGTTACAAAAAAGAACTGAAAAACAAATAATCCAAAGGGTTAGGGGAGCATACTTACTTGATGCTTTTGTAAAGGCAAAATGTTAAAGTATTTCTGCACTTGAAAATGTTTGAAACATTTAAATAATCTTTCACTTCCCCAGTTGAAGCCAAGTGGGAAGTAATGTAGCAGTGCTATTTGGAATTCCTAGGGATAGGGCTCCTCTCAATCACAAAGAAAAGTGCTTTGTTTGCTCCAAAGAGAATTTACACAGAATCCTAACAGAAATATCTGCTGTTTTACTGCAGATTAAAAGTACTGAAGTATGTCCTTTACAGCTAGAAGCAAGAAAATAGACAATTATTAGGACCTCTATTTTCATTGTATTATCTGGTAAAAAACAGTTGTATTAGTCTCTCTACCAATAATGTGTTGCCTTGATAAAAACAAGTTAATATTATTTTGTGTGAAGTAAAGACCTCAAAGCAATTTTTGGCCTTGTTTTCTTATGAGTAGAAAAAAAATGTATATTTTTCCCCTTCTCCTTTTCTAAGGCCACAGAATCACAGTATCCAATGCCCACTTTCTCAGAACTTGATGGTACACTTTTTTTGCCAGGATAATCTCATTGATTCCAAATAAAGGTCAGGCTTTCTGGCATGGTTAAATGTCATATTGTAGGTCATGGTTTTGCTAATTTCTTTTCTTCAACACATTATTTTTTCTGCTGCCGAGCCTCACTTAGTAAAGCTTCTGACTGAGCCAGTAAACTAGTGTTTGACCACCTGAGTTTGAGTGTAAATAGTCTAATGCTTTCCCTCAAATGACTGAGTTTATTAAAATGCGTTTCTACCACGGGGAAGCTTTAAGTAGAAAGTTCATTGTTTGAGACAAAGCTAGCCAATGTCCCCAGGCAACATGGATACTCAGTAACTCATGAGAATGAAGTTTCCTGTTTATCTCCAACTTGACTTGCTATTTCCAATTAATTATGCCATTGCTTAAAATAGATGAAGACTTAAATAAGAAAAAAAATATATATCTACTGAAAAACTTTCACTGCTAATTCAACTTAACAGTTATTTTGTGGGTTGTGATGCCAGTGTCCAATTACTACAGCCAATTTTGCTGTCTTTTACTTTAAAGTACAAGGAAAATCATGAGAAGAGACAGGAACCAAATATCCTGAAACTGTATATAGGAAAGCCGAAGAAGCAGGAAGCTAAATTAAAGTTTGGTCTGTGTCCACCAAATATTGGGAGTAGTGGGAAAATGTAGAGAGACACTTGATCATCATGTGTTGGTTCTTCTAGTTTTTCATGTTCTCCGCAGAACCAGGAAGAAAGTCATTCTATAATAAACAAATGATTTCATGGTAATGGAGTTAAAACTTGCAAAGAAAAGGAATCAAGAAACTTTCTGGAAATATTTGTTTGTATTTCCCTTACTGCTTAGTGTCCAAGTAAAACCAAGTGCAAGGATAAACTCTGAACTACTTCAAAAATGTGATCCTATTAGAAAATACACTTCCCATGTCAATCAGTATTCAAAATGCTTGATCTGAGGAAAATAAACCTCTTGCTAAACTTGACCATGCTCTGTGGCTACACTTAAGATTTTTGCTAAGGCAGTGAAAGTATTCCTAAGATTGATATAATACTCGTGTTCACTATGAAACCAGTCTTTTCTATATAGTATTTACCACAAGTTGGAGAGAATTCACTGGTGCACAGGTGCTCAGGTATAAATACATGATGTGAAATCATGTCAGGGGCCAAAAGGAGTTTTCATTTTTTTCTAACATAAAGAAACAAGGGAATTTGAATTTAAAAAGTCAGGGAAAGCTTTTCCAAGAAGACACTATTATGCTCAGATCTAAAAGACTAAGATTTTCATTAACCACATGACTAAGGTCTAAAAGTGAAGAAGAAAGGTAAGATGCAGATAAATGGCTCCATGAATGAATGAATTAATTAAATTTGTATGTCTTTTATGGGCACAGCTACAAGTTTAGCTCTGCAGATATAAATGGTGAGCCAAAACACATTCAGATGTGGTCCTTATGTCAATTCTTCTCAATGGAGGGAGACGAGCACTAATCACATTACAGAAACAAATGTAAGATCTTTGCTCTATTAAACAGAACAAGATGCTATGGGAACATATACAAAAGGAACTTAAACTAATTAGGTCTGCCAAGGAAGACTTTTGTGTGGAAGTTACAACTGAGCTGAAATCTACATAACAGTTACATAGCCAAAGAGAAGAGAGCACAGTGTTTGACTGCCCATTCCTACCAGAGGGGCTTCTGTTCTCACAAATAACTTTACAGTATAGGGGAGTCTGAGGAATGTTGTCATTTCAAATTTTAAATAAATCATGGAGTGGCTGAAAGAGTAAATTAATTAGAGCTGAAACTAGGCTGCTGGGGACAGTGATTTTGATATGCACGGAGGCAGTGGACATCAAAATGGAGGAGAAGAAAATGTATAAAGATGAACTCAGTACTATGCTTAGATATGGAACAAAGAGGCTCTGGGCCCTGTACCTTAGAGGATCTTCAAATCACAAATACAATATGTAAAAATAAATTATTTACAAACCATAGGCACTACTGTCACTAGACATTCATGCTTGTGACTAACACTCATCAGATTACAGGGAAATTATTTTCCAGATCTTTTAACCTACCATCTGGGAATAAAAAGTAATTGCATTTGAGTACTATGACATATTGTGGGTTATGCTACTTCCAACATAAGAAAAGAAGAATGCTTCAGAGTCCAGGGAGGATTTGAACAGTAGAGCATTTAAATAAGAGAAAAGATAAATTAATTAACTTGTCAAATCCTTCTTATAGCATGAATGCAATAGGTACTTGCATAATAAAATTTCATTTCCCACTAGTGCTGAACATCCATTTTCTTGCTGTGTATAAACCAATTCATGGTTATGGAAGTATTTCAGATATGCTCAGTCTTTGCAATTATTGCATATGATGGCTGAGGAATATTTTGCAATATTAAATAATTCATATTGCTCTTAAATTTGTATACATCTGGGTCTAGATGTAATATACTTAAGTGTGATACCAATTCTTAACGTTAGCAACTAAGTGGATGTTGAACTCTAGAAATGCAAGTAGTTTTATTTTTATAAAAATGTTTAGTAAGAATTACTTTTTCAAATATTAAAATAAAAATTTCAGCATTATTTATGCTTTATAATTTGATATTCATTATAGCTTATATTTGCCTTTTATTTTAATAATTTTTAAATTTTAGAAGAAAACATGAAAAGTTTTAATTTTTCTGCATTTTAAATTTACATGTCTTATTAAAATGTAGTAAAATTTATACCTTTTATATAGTTACCTTTTACTTTTTAATCCTTTAGGTCACTGAGAATGAGGGCCTGTGAAAAATATAGAATCTTTTTGTTGTTGTTAATCCTCACCTGAGGATATTTTTTCCATAGATTTTTAAAGAGAGTGGAAGGGCGGGGGGGAAGGAGGGAGGGAGAGAGAGAGAGAGACAGACAGACAGACAGACAGACATAGATGTGAGAAATACACATTGATTGGCTGCCTCCCGCATGTGACCCTACTTGGACAGGGGATCACACCTATAAAAAAATATAAGTAGTGTCCTTGATTGGGAATTGAACCTGAGACCTTTTGGTGTGTGAGCCAATGCTCTAACCACTGAGCAACTGGTCAGAGCAGGAATAGAGAATCTTGATAGAAATGTCAAAAATAGAGATTAGAAAGAAAAAAAAGATGGAAAGAAAAAAGAAAGAAAAATTTCAAAGGGGAGTTCTACTTAAATTAAAAAGGATACGTGTGGAGTGGGAGGTAACTAACCAAAGACCTTGTATGCATATATGCATAACCCATGGACACAGACAATAGGGTGCTGAAGACCTGGGGTGGAGGGTGGGGGCGGACTGGAGGGGGTCAATGGGGGAAAAGGAGGGGAGATATGTAATACTTTCAATAATAAAGATTTATTTTTTAAAAAAGAAAAAATCACACCTTAAACAGATGTATAGTTGGAAAGGAAATAGTATTTTAAGTCTTTTATGATAATACTAGAGGCCCGGTGCACAAAAATTTGTGCACTCGGGGGGGGGGGGGGGAGGGAGGATCCTTCAGCCTGGCCTGTGCCCTCTCGCAGTCTGGGACCCCTCGGGAGATAACGCCCTGCTGGCTTAGGCCTGCTCCCGGGTGGCAGAGGACAGGCCCAATCCCTAGGTGCAGCCCCTGGTTGGGCTCAGAGCAGGGCCGATTGGGGGGTTGGGGCACCGCCCCCTGTCACACTCAAGGCAGGGTCGATGGGGAGGTTGTGGCACCAGCCCCTGTCACGCACAGAGCAGGGCCAATCAGGGGGTTGGGGCGCTGCCCCCTATCACTCACAGAGCAGGGCCCATCAGGGGGGTTGGGGCTCCTTACCCTGTCACGCACAGAGCAGGGTTGATCAGGGGGTTGGGGAGCTCCCCCCTGTCACGCACAGAGCAGGGTCGATCAGGGGGTTGGGGAGCTACCCCTGTCACGCTCGGAGCAGGGCCAATCAGGGGGTTGGGGAGCTCCCCCCCTGTCACTCACAGAGTAGGGTCGATAGGGGAGTTGGGGCACCATCCCCTGTCACACACAGAGCAGGGCGGATCAGGGGGTTGGGGCGCTGCCCTCTATCACCCACAGAGCAGGGCCAATCAGGGGGTTGGGGCGCCGCCACTCTCACACTCAGGGCAGGGCCGATGGGGAGGTTATGGCTCTACCCCATCACACACAGAGCAGGGCCCGTGCGGGGACGGGGGGTTGGGGCACCAAATCCTGTCACACACAGAGCCGCAGGGTGGTCAGGGGGTTGGGGAGCTCCCCCGTATCAGGCACAGAGCAGGGCTGATCAGGAGGTTGGGGCGCCTTCCCCTGTCATGAACAGAGCAGGGCGGATAGGGAGGTTGTGGCCCTGCCCCCTGTCACACACAGAGCCTCAGGGTGATCAGGGGGTTTGGGCTCTTCCCCCTGTCACGCTGATCCTGGTGCCGGGAGGCCTCGCGGCTCCGCTGATCCCGGTGCTGGGAGGCATATTACCCTTTTACTATATAGGATAGAGGCCTGGTGCATTGGTGGGGCTGGCTGGTTTGCCCTGAAGGGTGTCCTGGACCAGGGTGGGGGTCCCCACTGGGGTGCCTGGCCAGCCTGGGTGAGGGGATGATGGCTGTTTGCAGCTAGTCACACACCCTTCAGGGTGGGGGTCCCCACTGGGGTGCCTGGCCAGTCTGGGTGAGGGGCTGAGGTCTGTTTTCAGGCTCACGGGTGACTGAAGCTCCCAACCACTCCTTTTTTTCTTTTTCTTTTTTATTCTGTGCCAGCTTTAGGTCTGGCTCCAGCTCTGAGGCCTCTGCTCCTGAAAACAGGTATCTCGTTTGTTTGGGTTCTATAATCAAAACAATGTATAACTCCAGCTCTGAGATCCCGGCTCGCTGAAAGCAGGTTTCTGGGGTTTTGTTTAGCTTCTATATTTATTACAATGTTTCAAACTGCAGGCTCAGAGGCCGGCAAGGCAGGCGGGGAACGTTGGTTTTCTCTGTCACTGAAGCAAGCAAGCCTCATGTTAGTTTCAAGCTGCCCGGCTGCCCGCCGCCATCTTGGCTGTGGCAGTTAATTTGCATATCGCCCTGATTAGCCAATGGGAAGGGTAGTGGTCATATGCTAATTACCATGTTTCTCTTGTATTAGATAGGATTATCAAAGAATAGCCATATTGATGAACTTTTCATACTCTACTTGCGTAAGAGAGTAAGAGTGAAGAAGGCAGATAATGTCTTAGTATTAAAACCTGACTGCCCAATATAAAATAATTTATTTTTAGTTTTTCTCTTATAACAACAAGGTGAGGCACCCTATTGTAACAGTCCTCATCCCTATATTTGAAGGTTTTGGGCTATGAGGCTTATAGACTAATACGTACAAATTTCTATATTTCACATAGCATTAATATAGGTTGATGGCAGCTTTAGAAGGGACTTTTTTGTGTATGTGTGGAGGGTAAGGCAGAGTAGGGGGTGATAGGTAATTTTCTCTATTATAACTTTTCCCCCTTGGTTCAAGCAAAATAGAACCACAAATGTTTCTGTTAAGCTGTTTTCTTGAAGAGAAATCATCAGCACTGAACTCAAAGTATAATTCTGTAATACTGGAGAATGTTATTACTACTGCAAAAGAAAAAAAAGAAGAAAAAAAGAATACATGTGAACAATGGAAATGAGTAGACTTCTGTTGAACACAACCCTGTTAGAATTACCAAACAAGAAATTACAAAAGTTCTTATTTAATGAAATTTACTGATCAGAACAATGGAAACTAATAAGAGCATTATTCTCATTAAATCCACAACTTAAATGGTCAGATAAGAAACTTTGCAACTTTATATTCTTTATTAAATGAAGATTTAATTACTAACTAAAACAGTGAGAATGTAAAGGGAATAAATTTTCTATCAATTTCATAACCCAGAAACACAGAAAGCTACTCTGGCCTGCACATCAGAAGATGGAAAAATGGATGGTCTTGAAATCAGCAAATATAGAAAGAAATCCTTTAGAGCACCTTAAGATATTCTGAAAAATCACACTGGGATGGCAATCTATATGATAAATATATTTTTTGCAATAATTTATCATATGCAAACATACTACAGTGTTTGATCATACCATGTGAAATGAATGTTCACTTCTGAACTGAGTATTGCTTTAAAAATTGTATGTACAATTCTATTTGCCCCTATCTCAGTAGAGCTAAGTTTCTCCAAATGGATTTAATGAAAACTATGTGGTAATTTAGACCCAAGAAAGGTTGTCTAATTTGGCATTTTCTGTCTATAGAACTCAAATTTTCTTTAAAAATAATCTTGATTTAAAAACATAATTAGTAATTTTGGTGAACCAAAGGCAGGAAAAATGTATTTTATAGGATATATAGTATTTTATCAATTATGGCTGTCTTTATTTTATTACTCATCCAAATATCATTCAAAACAGGCACATTAATAATTAAATTCAGTAGTCTTTATTATTTTGCCAAGTTTCAGTCATATAAAACCCATAGCTTTGCACATTTTAAATTTTTTGTTGTTATGAAATTATTTGCCAAGATACAGAGTCATTTTAGCTAACAGTTTCGGTAGCCTGATTTATAACTTTTAGTTACGGGCTTCCGATTGCTTTCTTGCAAATGTTAGAGGTAGACCTGGGTGACCTGCTTCTTTCATGTGCACGAGATTTACTAGACAGAGGGATGATGGACCTGCCTGTTGGACAGTAGCCTGCAGGCCCATGCTTGGTCAGCCTCGTTTAGGTTAATGATTGGTAGGATTAAATGTGGACAGCTTGGAATTAGACATAAAGATAGACAATAAGCAACACTATGTGTGATCCCTTGAAAGATTTGCCGCTGGATGGAAAGAGCTTAAGAATACCTGATGCCTGGGGATAAGGGTAAGGTACAAGAGTTTACTTTTATTTTTATTACTAGTAGCCCTGCACAAGATTCTGTGCGCTAGTAGGTCTCTGCCACCCGCCTGTAGCTCTCCACCTGCTGCCCTGCCCTCCTGTAGCTCCCCCGCCCTCCCCTCATAGCTTGTTGCCTTGCCCTCTCCAGTAGCTCTCTGCCTTCCATTTGCTTGCTGCCCTGTCCCTTCCTGTAGCTCTCCACAGCAGCTTTTACCTCGCTGGCCCACCCTCCTGCTGATCCGTGATCTGGTTGTAATGCTCTTGGTCATTAAGCTTCAGGGCATAATGACTAATGAGTATATTCCTCTCTTATTATATAGGATTTTTTAAATCCTCACCCAAGGATATTTTTCCTTTTTTTTTTTTTCCCAGAGAGAGAGAGGGAAGAGAGAGGGAAAGACAGAAATACTGATGTGAGAGAAACACATGGATTGGTTGCCTCTTGCAGGAGCCCCAGCCAGGGCCCAGGGCAGGGGAGGAGCCTGGAACCAGGGTACAAGCCTTTGACCTGATCAAACCCTGGATCCTTTGGTCCACAGGCCAGTGGTCTATCCACTGAGCCAAACCGGCTTGGGCAAGAAGAGATTACTTTTAAGTGGTACTCCTCACCACCTCTTCTCCCCTTCATCCCCCCACCCCCTGTTCTGGGACTTGCCACATTAAAGACAAGTACTGAAGAGCTAGATGATATTACCTAGGCTTAGCCCTAAGGCTTACAAAAAGCACATATGCACTTAATCTCACCTGAGTTTTCTCATTTAGAAATTGTGTTACGTGTTAACATGTAATACCATATTGCTTTGTTGGGTAGTAGGTAAAAATAATTATAAAATATTTGGCAAAAGTAAAGCCCAAATGATTGTCCCATGGTAACATTTGCTATATTATAATACATTGAAAACTCATTTATCATGTTGTTATGTTGTCATATCATTTGCAGTATTTCCACTTAGTAATTAACTTAGTTGTTAATTACTTTCTTGGAAATAGTTGTATATGGATGATAAAAAAGTATCAGAGATTTAAATGAACTTTTTTCAGATTTAATTATAGGCTTATTTTCTCAGGGCATGACCAAAATTTAAAAAGCAAAAATAATAATAAATAAATAAAGAATAAGAAAAGAAAAAGATCTACATTGGATAGAGAAAATTCAGTTCCATTTATTTCCCCTCTCCAGGTTTTCTGGTGGAAATTAACAGATGGTCCTTGTTTTCTATTTGATAAACCAATGAGCAAACATGTGCTTCATCTTTAGCCTGCAGAAGTAGTTTGTCATCCAAGCCTCTATGTCAGAGTCTGACACAGCACTAACCTGGATTTAAAAAACCACGTCTCCCACCCAGTTGGTAGGTTTAAACATCCAGGTCTCATAGTTACGTTCTCTCACTTTTCAGTGAAGTGGCCTTGCCCTGATGTTTTGTTGTGTTTTCAATACCAGCTTTTGATAAAGCAAAATAAAAAGTTAACAATGTTTGGAAAGTGTTAAAAAGTCTTTAAAAAATATATTGAAGTAATTTTACTTATTTGTTATTTTATTTGAGGCAAAAATCTTGCTTTCTTCCCTTCCCTCAGTGACTATTGTTTATCCTATTTAATAAAGAGGGAATATGCTAATTAACTCTCACTCCATTGCAAAGATGGCAGCATCCACAGTCAATAAAGAGGGGATATGCTAATTAACTGCCACGCCCTCGCACAAGATGGCTGCCCCCACGTGGTCAAAGATGGCCTCCCCCATATGGTAAAAAGATAGGCGCCACAAGATGGCCGTCAGGGAAGGGCACTTGTGGGCGATCAGGCCAGCAGGGGAGGACAGTTGGGAGAGACCAGGCCTGAAAGAGAGGGCAGTTAGGGGTGACCGGGCCGGCAGAGGAGGACAGTTGGGGGCGACCAGGCCTGCAGGGGAGGGCAGTTGGGAGGGACAAGGCTTGCAGGGGAGGGCAGTTGGGGGGGGGGGGACCAGGCTGGCAGGGGAGGGCAGTTGGGGGTAACCAGGCCAGCAGGAAAGGGCAGTTTGGGGTGACCAGGCCAGCAGGGGAGGGCAGTTGGGGGTGACCAGGCCAGCAGGGGAGGGCTACTCGGTCTGCAGAGGAGGGTAGTTGGGGGTGACCAGGCAGGCAGAGGAGGGCAGTTGGGGTGATCGGACTGGCAGGGGAGCAGTTAGGCATCGATCAGACTGGCAGGGGAGTGATTAGGGGGTGCTCAGACTGGCAGGCAGAAGCAGTTAGGGGCAATAAGGCAGGCAGGCATGTGAGTGGTTGGGAGTCAGCAGTCCTGGATTGTGAGAGGGATGTCCGACTGCTGGTTTAGGCCTGATCCAACAGGGACATCCCGCAGTTGGACATCCACCAAGGGGTCCCAGATTGGAAGGGTGCAGGCTTGGCTGAGGGACAACCTCCTGCCCCCCCAGTGAATGAATTTCGTGCACCGGGCCTCTAATCCTATCTAATAAAAGACAAAAAGGGTAATTGACCATACCTTTGCTACGCTTCCCATTGGCTAATCAGTGCCATATGCAAATTAACCGCCATCTTTGATGCATACTGCAGGCAGGGCTGGCCAGCGCCAGATGCCATCCGGGCCCCGTGTGCGGCCCTGGTCTGCCAGGGGCTGGGCTTAGGCGGCGTGATCACGTCACCTAAGCCCTGCCCCAGCCGGGACCCCTGTGTGCCGCCTAAGCCCCATGCGCCTAAGCCCTGACCCCAGCCGGGACCCCCGTGTGCCGCCTAAGCCCTGTGCGCCTAAGTCCCGCCCCCAGCTGGGACCCCCATGTGCTGCCTAAGCCCTGCTGCCAGCTGGGACCCCATGGTGATCCCAGAGCAGGCAAGTGCAGAGGGCGGCCCGCCCCTAGGTGGGCCTGCTCCTGGGCGATCCCAGAGCAGGAAAGTTCCCCACAGATAGCACCCAGCAGGGCCTGCCCCTGGTCTCTGCAGTGATCTGGTGATCCATGAGCAGGAAAACCAGCGTGCAGGCAGCACCCCACTCTGGCCACAGCTCAAGGGAGAGAAAAACACGCAGTGGAGGCCAGGAGCCTGAGAAATCAACACAGAGGGACGCCTGCTCCAAGCCTCCACGGTGTGGCTGGGGGCAGGCCCCCAGCAGACACACACACTCATACACACACACACACAGCGCCTGCTCTGAGGGAACCCCACCCCCCAGTGCATGAATTTCGTGCACTGGGCCTCTAGTATCAATATATTACAATAGAGGCAAATATCTACTGTGTTTTGTTTTTTTCCATCCATATAATAGAAACCTATACTAATTATATATTGATGCAAAACAGATTAACAACAGTTTGTGGCTTAAAATAACAAATGTATTATTTCACAGTTTCTGTAAGGAATTTGGGAACAGATTAACTGGGGGCTCTGATCCAGGATGTCTCATGAAGTTGTAATTAGGATATAAGGTGGGACTGCAGTCACCTGTAGGCTTGAGTTTTGCTGAAGGAACTGCTTCCAAGATGGCTTGTTCCCATGACTATTGGCAATTTCCCACCACATGGTTCTTCTTATAGGGCTGCTTCAGATTTGGCATTTCCAGGTCCATTTGGTGTGTGTGCATGTGTAAAGTGGCAAGTGGGGCAGCAAATAGTCTGTGGATATTGTACTTGAAATTCACTCAGGTAAGTAGTATGTAGGATGTGCTCACTATGCTTAAGACATCTTACTATGTAGTGGCCTCCCCATCTCCACTTAGCTACTTTGATGTGATGAACTAGGCAAAACATGTCTCTTCTCCTTTCTGCCTTTGGTACTATTATCCTAGATATAACTAAAATGCCTACTGTAACTAAAATGCCTACTATGGCTGGCCATGAAATGCCATGAGTGAAACTCACTAGTTTAAGTTAAGATGATAGAGAAAAAGATCTCCAAGTATCATTTCAGTGAAAAAAAGCAAGATGAAAAGCAGTGTGTATAATATTCTACCTTTGTGTAAAAAAGGGGGGGGGGAATAAGACTGTACATACCCTATATAATAAAACCCTAATATGCAAATTGACCAAATGGCAGAAGGAGCAGTCACTATGATATACACTGACCACCAGGGGCTGACCAACACAGGAGCTGCCCCCTGGTGGTCAGTGTGCTCCCATAGGGGGAGCGCCGCTCAGCCAGAAGCCGGGCTCACGGCTTGCGAGTGCAGTGGCAGTGGTGGGAGCCTCTCCTGCCTCTGCTGCAGGTGGGAGGTAAGGAGCGAGGAGTCCCGGACTGCGAGAGCCTCAGACTATGAGAGTCCTGGACTGCGAGAGGGATATCCCATGGGGAGCAGGTCTAAGCCAGCAGGTGGACATCCCCCGAGGGGTCCCGGACTGCGGGAGGGTGCAGGCCAGGCTGAGGGCCCCCCCGTCCCCCGTGCACGAATGTCATACACCAGGCCTCTAGTTTTCTTATATTTGCCTAAAGAGACTCTAGAAGAATAAAAAAAGAAACTAATATAAGATTTTACCTTGAGATAAGTTGGGACAGATGGGTAGATAAGACATAGAGGTGGGAGTGAGACTTTTTACTATATACCACTTTTTTTCAAATTATAAGAGAATGTTTATTTAGAAAGCTATAAAAGTTGTAGGAGTGAGTCAGTTGGGCTGCATAGGCTCAGGAAACAAGTTATAGAAGCGAAAGAAGGACCCTTCGAGCTTAGGAAAGGGAAGGGCAAAGAAGAGGTGGACAGGAGAGGCTCAGGCATGCTTTGGGGAGGGAGAGAACCTATATACCACTTTAAAAGACGATTTTGAATCAAATGAATTTATTAGCCTTTTAACAAAACAAATATAACAATATGCAGGCTAAACCAGACCAGACTGTGGACTGAATTTGTTCCACGAACTGCCATTTGAGACCTTTTTGTGAAAAGCAGATCCCTAAACTTAAATTATTGAAGTCTGAATCATTCATTCATTCAGTAAACATTTACTGAGTGACTCCTAAGGGCCAGTCTTCATGTTCAGGACATTATCTGTGGCCTCAAAGAACCTTCTATCTCTAGATTTTAGTGGCCCTTCTTGGTCACCATAAATTTTACATATACTAGTTATATGATCTTTTATATATATACTAGAGGCCCGATGCACGAAAATTCGTGCAAGAGTTGGCCTTCCTTCCCCCGGGTGCTGGCACCGGCTTCCCTCTGGCAACCGGGACCTGGGCCGGCTTCCCTCAGGCCCCAGCTTCATCAGGAAGGACATCCGGAAGATGTCCAGTCTAATTAGCATATTACCCTTTTATAATTATAGATAAAAGATCAAAAATATTTTGATCTTAACTATTTTCAAATAAACTCTTCTTAGCCTTATTTATTCTATTAAATTTGTTAGGCAAATGCTTTGTTCATTATCTCAAGATAAACCGGAACCAAGTTAAATTATTTCAAATTCTAAATGAAATGACTATGTATTATTGAAGCTTAAATATATTCACAAATAAAGTGTCTGAGAGCAAACTGTTCTTAATGAGAGACAGGAAATATGAATAAAGAGAGGAAGGCAACCAGGAATAAAATAGAACTTCAACCTGTATCCCCCTATAGAAAAAAAATAGATTAACATAGCCTCCTTGAATTTGGTAACCTAATCTTAACGTTAATAACCTTATCTCTCTTCTGTAGGTGTGTTTTGGCTCTTTCCCCAACTCGCCCTCCCCACCCCCATTAACTCCCAGAAATGTACAGTTCTTGTAGAAAAGCAATTTATTCTGTCCTCTAGTAGAATGGAGATCTATGTTCTCCAAGCCTCTGTAAAGGTGCCAGTAGAAATTTATATTGGCTCAAATGTAGAAATATATTTTCTACCATGACACTGTTAAGTTTCTGAATTCTTAAAGATTCTGCTGCCTGAAAATACTATTCAGAGATCTACTTTAGTATGACTAATTGTTAGGCAAACAGAAGAGTTACTCAAAACTAATATTACTGTTTTTGATCTGACATTAATATCTTTAGAAAGCCTAACTGTATGGAGCAATGTTTCTGAACAGAATTGTTATCTTGAGAGTCCCAGAGATGAACTATTTTGAGAAGAAAAAGATTGAATAACATTTTGTCAAATATGTTTGGATAAATGATTTCTTCTGGGTGACAAAACATGAAAATCATCACTATATGCTATCTAATAAAACTTGTTCTAGTTTGAGAGTTAGTACCACATTTAGTTGATTTTTGCATCAGTATGAGTTATCTGTTGCTGCATCAGAAATCATCCCCAAATTTAGTGGTTTAAAACAGCAATTCATTGCTATCACCCATGGTTCTGTAGGTTGACTGGCTTCAACTGAACTTGGAGTTCTTGCTTGGGGTCTCTCATATGATTGTAGTCAGATGGTGCTGAGATTAGAATAATCAGAAGGCTTGACTGGGTTGGACATCTAGAATGGCTTCTTGATTGACAAATTTGGCTCTTCAGCAAAATGGCTGGAAGAGCTAGAAGTTAATATCTGTCTCTCCTTCCACATGATCTCTTCAGACAGCTAGCTTGGGATTTCTTACAGCATTACAGTCTCATACAGTCTCAGGGGAGTTAGAGTTCATACATGCAGGTTGTTCAAGAAACCCTGGCAGAAGTTGCAAGGCCTTTTATGACCAGCTTCAGAAGTCATGCAGCATCATTTTCGTTTCATTCTGTTGGTCAAAAAGCTAGTCATACATAGGAGCCAACTGATAGAGCTCCCAAAGGCCAAAGTATGAACAATTAAAGCAAAAATAAATAAATAAAATAGTATTTTAGTATAAACCCAAGTATAGAAAGGCATCTATGGAGTTCATAGTGATATAAATAAATGATTGAATAAATAGATAAATATGGGAGAATAGACAAATCTCCCTTGAGGGTGGCATCACAACCTCCCAATCTGCCCTGCTCTGTGCATGACAGGGGGCGGCGCCCCAACTCCCCAATCAGCCCTGCTCTGAGCCCGACCAGGGGCTGCACCTAGGGATTAGGCCTGCCCTCTGCCACCCGGGAGCAGGCCTAAGCCAGCAGGTCGTTATCTCCTGAGGGGTCCCAGACTGCGAGAGGGCACAGGCTGGGCTGAGGGGCCCCCCTCTCCCCCCCGAGTGCACAAATTTTTGTGCACCGGGCCTCTAGTTTGTTATAATGGGACCTTTTTGGTTGCAAGAAAGAAAATCCCACTAAAATCATTTTCTCATTTAAAAAATCTGGAGGTAGGATGGCTTGTGGCTTAGTGCTGTCACAATGGACCTAGAGTTTTTTCATCTTTCATCCACCTCCCTCCTTGGTCATAAGGTGGCTGCAACAATTCCAGTTATCACAATCTCACACCAATGTCCACAGGTAAGAAAAGTGGACCTCTTTCCATGTGTTTCTGTGGAAGAGCTAAGAAACCTTTTCAGAAACATCTTCCCCACTATCCATCCTTCCCTTCAAGCACAGATTTCCTTTCGTCTCATTGGTCAGAACAGGGTCATAAGGCAAATAAAAGTATCATGATTGGTAGATGATCCAAGTGTCATCTCTGGCATCTGGGGCTGGAGCACGTGACCATGTGGATGAGGATAGGTAATTGTCAGGACAAAAGAAGAGGGGAATGGATACTGAGCAAGCAAACCAAAGTCCTGCTGCACTGACAAGTTCCATTCCAAAAATCAGGAAAATAATTCAATTGATGACAGCATATTATCAAGTATTGTGCAGTAGTTAGAACAGTGGTTCTCAACCTTCCTAATGCCATGACCCTTTAATACAGTTCCTCATGTTGTGGTGACCCCCAACCATAAAATTATTTTTGTTGCTACTTCATAACTGTAATTTTGCTACTGTTATGAATCGTAATGTTAATATCTGATATGCAGGATGTATTTTCATTGTTACAAATTGAACATAATTAAAGCATAGTGATTAATCACAAAAACAATATGTAATTATATATGTGTTTTCCGATGGTCTTAGGCGACCCCTGTGAAAGGGTCGTTCAACCCCCAAAGGGGTCGCGACCCACAGGTTGAGAACCACTGAGTTAGAAGGAATCTATAATAATAAAAGCATAATATGCTAATTAGACTGGACATCCTTCTGGACGACCTTCCGGATGACCTTCTGGACAAAGCTGGGGCTATGAGGGAAGCCCAGGTCTGGGTGCCAGAGGGAAGCTTGGGCTGGCAAGCCAGGGGAAGGAAGGCCTACTCTTGCACGAATTTCGTGCCTCGGGCCTCTACTAGGTGTGTAATAACATATATAGTCAAGATAGGGGTTTCCTTTTGAGAGGTTATAATTATTGTAGAGGTGGTTTTGGTGGATTGGTAATGTTTTATTTTTTAACATGGATAGTGGTTTTATGTGTTCATTTGTGAAAATTTATAAATATGCATATTAAATTTAAAGGTTTTTCTTTATATAACCTTGCACATGTGAAATAGCTTTCATGTAATATTTAGTGCCTATTGCTAGGCACTGTCTAGATACTGGGAATACAAAGAAAACTCTCAGTCCCTGCCTTCATGGACCTTAATTATAATAATAATAATAAAATAAATGTCTAATAATATCAGTAGATAATACTTAAATAGTGTGGATTGTGTGCCAGGTAAAATTGTAACCCTATCACTATTTTAAATAGGGTGATTAGGGCAGGTTTCCTCCCTCTTCTTTTAAAAAACAACATTTGAACAGAGACATGAAGGAAGTGAGTGAGTCACATGGATATCTGAGCAGTAGCATTTCAGGCAGAAGGAACAGCAAGTACAAAGGCCCTCAGGTGTCTTAGTAATTTCAAGAAATAGTTAGGATGCCAGGATGGCTAATACAGAATGAGATGGAGAGTGGAAAGAGGAAATGAAGTCAGAGAGTTAACACCAGATCATGTATGGCCTTGTAGTCTTTTCTTTAAAAGGCTATATACATATCCAGTCACACACACACACACACACACACACACACACACACACACACACACACACTGAATACTTACCATAGAGAGGGGAGTGGGCAATGGGATCTTGAATAAAAGAAATAGATACAAGGGAGGGACTTAGTACTAACCTATTAGGCTAGAGTGTCATGAGCATTATTAACTCTGTTCTACACCTGAGTTGTGGGGTAAAGGTGGGAACAACTTTGGCATAATCTTTCACCCAAGAGGGCTCTATCTCCACACCACCACAAATTATCCACAAAGTAAAATTAATGCATCAAATTTCCGTGGAAGAAAGATATGCCTTAAATGGGTTAGGACTTCTCCATTTATGATTAATTCCCATGCCATTGACAGTATCTACAATGGATAGCACTGATCCCAGGGACTGCAGTGCGGTTAGGGACCTCTTTTTCTTTGGTAAAGCATCTTACCAAAAGAGTAATAAGACATATTTCCTCAAACAAATATATGTTAACATGAATCTTCTAAAAACTGTATAATCTTGCCCAGCCGGTGCAGCTCAGTGGTTGAGTGTTCGACCTATGAACCAGAAGGTCATAGTTTGATTCCCCATCAGGGCACATGCCCAGGTTGTGGCTTTGATTCCCAGTCAGGGGCATGCAGGAGGCAGCTGATCGATGATTCTCATCATTGATGTTTCTATCTCTCTCTCCCTTTCCCCTCCTCTCTGAAGTCAATAAAAATACGTTTTTTAAAAACTGCATAATCTAGTGGTTTATTAACATAGTTCTTATTTTAGTGATGAAAAGATTCTGAATTAAGACAGAGCAATGGGAATGGAGAAGGGGGGCAGTGATGTTAAGGAGGTAGATTGTATAAGCCTAGAGACTGATTGAATAAATTTTCAACACCTCCACTCACTCAGCACTTGCCCTTGCATCTTCCCCAGACTCTTAGTTTCTGTGGGCCCCTTCCTCAGTCCTGTGGCTGCAACAGGGATCACAGGTGGAGGACACCCAGGCAATGAACCACCTTTAACTTCCCTGGGAACTGGAGCACTACTCAACAATTCTTTCCGGTGCCCACTGTGAGCAACTGCTTCTGGTGCCCCAAACAGCTTAATACAACCAGGTTTCCTCTTTCTAACCCTCCTACCCTGTGGCCAGTGTCATTCTCTCCACAGACCTCTTCACAAAGACTATTGAGAACATCAGCGTGTACTTCCTAAAAAATCTCACTCCTCCCCAACCCACACTTTCATCTATTTATATCTGTACCCATCCGTGCCAGCTTTCCTCTCATTCCAGAGGAAGTGACCTCCCTTTTCTGGTTGCTGACTAATTCCTTCACCTGTGCAGGCAAATTCCACCCCCTCCCACATAGTTCAGAATCCCCCTTATTCTTTCTCTTTTTAGTTTGGCTACTTTCCCACACATTCAACTGTTCACTTCTTAAAGCCAACAAATAAAACGTGACCATCCCTATTTTTCATTTTCCCCTCACATAAAGAACAGAGAACAATTCCACCCCATGTCTACCTTAACTCCTGTCCACTCCTCCACAGACTGCAATCTGGATTCTAGCCCTACCACTCTACTCAGGGGTTCTGGCAAAATTATGACACCCTTTTCACTCCCAGGTGCTAAATCAAGTTCATTATTTTCTTAGGGAGAGGAAATGAAATGGGTTATAAGTAGCTATTATTACTGGATTTTCATTCAAGGTGTGTGTGTGCGCACATACGCATGTGTTCAGATGAACCAATCAAGGAATCCCTCTTTGCATTTTGTGGCATTAGCTGTCAAGTGTGAGTGCTAAAGAAGAATATTGGTGGAAGTTAATTACCAGTAGATAAAATTCTCTTTGCAGTTAATTTTTTAAATCATAGGAATAAAGTATTGAAACCAAACTCTTTAGGAATTTGTCTTTTAAATATTTTTAAAATTCTGGCAGGAGGTGGGCAAAGTAAGCAGCCAGTCTGGGGTTGGAGGTAAGAGAATAGTTCTGGAAGTTATGCCAATAAATGTTTGCCATCAAATGCTGCCTTTTTAAGGAGTGCTTGCGCCTTTTATGGGTTCCCTCCCTAGGATGCCTTGAACTAATCTGGTTGCGAGGGTGGGGGGAGTAGGGAGAGAGATTAAGCCTTTTCGGGGAGCCCATCAATGACTTTGTGGGTGATAGGTTTGTGATGGCAACCAGATTTCCTTCTAGAAGTTGACCTGGAGCTATGAAACTGTCAGGAAGAATGTTTCTAGTACCATTGTTCTTATAGCCCCAAAATGGAAACACAAAAATGCCAACCATAGGAGAATAGATAAGTACATTATGGATAATTCTCTCGCCATTGATGTTTCTATCTCTCTCTCCCTCTCCTTCCTCTCTCTGAAATAGATTTAATATATATATATTAAATAGGTTTAATATATATATTTATATACATATATTAGTCTATATATATATATATATATATATATATATATATATATAGAGAGAGAGAGAGAGAGAGAGAGAGAGAGAGAGAGAGACCCTGCGTGCTAATTTCTGTTCTATTATAGGTGAAAGAATGGTTGTAGTTTTTATTTGCCTAAAAATTCTCTGGGACAGCAGTGATTGTGATTAGATCTATTATCTGATCCATTTAGTCAGGAAATAGTCCTTACCTAAAACACTTGAGGAGAGGGGGTAATAGAATGGAAAGGAAGAGAGACTTATCTGGTGCTTTTATGAGCCAAGTAGTAGGCTAGATACCTTCATATGTTCTCTTATTTGGTTACTTCTTGGAGGAAGTCTGGAGACTCAGAGAACTGAGTTGCCTTAGTCATGCAATTAGGAAAAGATTCAGCTATTTCACTTAATTTCTCATAATTCCCCCCCCCCCGCCCCTTTAAGCCTACCAGAAGACATTACCATTTTAAGGATTTCATGTTTTAATGGGTCTATCCCAGTGGTTCTCAACCTTGGCTGTACATTTACATCTCCTGGAAAAAGAACGAACACAAAAAACTCAGGCCTGGGTTCTGCTTCCAGAGATTCTTATGTAATTGGTCTGAGTTATAGCCTTGACATTAGGATTTTTAAAAATTCCCAGGGGATTCTACTATTCACCTAATTCAATGATCTCCATATTTCTTTTTAAATTTGCATTGCCTGTAATTTGATTTTGTGACACTTTTGCTACCTTATCTCCTAAAAGTTTGCAACCTTTTTCTTTGGTTTATTTTGAGTCTTTTGGAAAAATTCCATCATAGACTTTCAGATAATTGCAGATATCCTAGTGTGAGGTGGGTAGGAAGACTGCATTACTAAATTGAGGGCAGGAATTGCTGAGCTAATTATTTCTCAGATCATTACTTTGCAGTTTTTAAAATCAGTAAACCAACTGCAGCATGACATAAGCAGTCTTCTTCTTGAAAGAGTACCAGCAAAATATTAGTACCTTTTTGACTTTTTGCAGTTACATTTTCATCTGTTCCTGAACATTCAGTAGGTCAGGAATGGGAGCTCAAAAAAGGAAATATGCTATATTAAATAAAAGCTTATTTAAATGTTTCTTAGTTTTTCTGGGAATATTTATCCACTGCTCTATAAAAGGAAAGCACCTTTGATTGTGTACCACATGCAAGTGATGGGCTTAGTTGTAAAAACTTTGCTCCCATCTGTGACTTCAAGATGCCTTCTCTACTCACAATACAAATTCAGAAAGATTAGACAGTTACTTTGGCAGCTCAAACGGAAATCATAATGACTCTTTTCTACTAAGTTGTGGTTTATTCGTAATGTGTGTTGATCTTTGATGTTGAATTTCTTGGTGGTGTGGGTAGCAGTTATAAGAGAGCCATGTGGTGATTTTAGCAGAGACCTTGCTTTTTCTTTTCTAAAGCACTTACTATTATTGTTGTGGCTACTATTTTAATTTGTAGGCTTTTTCAAACCAGTGTAATGTAACTGTGACTGTGAAATCCTATTTGATTTCTGTGTCCTGGGATCTTTTCCCTTCTCTTTCCTGTCTTTTTTCCTAGAAATCTTACTCATTATGGCCTTGTCTGACCTTAGCTTTGTAAAAACCATGCGCTAGGAAAGGGACCCAGAGTGGTGGTATAGGAAAAGCCAAACCTGGAAGATTTTGCTTTTAATTCCACAACAATGATTTCCTGTAGAATTCTGAGTTATTCTAGGTCATAATTTCCTTAATCTATAAAATAGTCCCTAAGGAGCAACTAATAGACCATATGTGAAAGCACTTTGAAATACATAAAATGTGGTATAGTTCAGTACTACGTATTTATTTTTAACTAGTTCATTTCCCTTCTAGCATCTACAAAGTCAGTAAAATAAACCTAAAACAATCTTGAAGCTGCACTGTGGTGTGTGGTGAGCATGTGAGATTAGAGATAGAAGGCCTGGTGTGATTTAGGACAAATCATTTTATCTGAGTCTTAGTTTCCACCTTTAAAATGCACATACTAGAAGCCATCTCAGAGCATAGGTAGGTTAAATACTATCATAAATATGAAAGTACTTTGAAAATAGCAACGCACCTCACAAACATGAGCTACTTCTTCATTTAAATTTGGGTGCATGATTCATCCTTGAAGTCATTAAGATTTCTCCTTCAAGTTGGGTATCTTCTTGCTTGGTCACCAAGGCCCAGGATCTCAGAACTACTTCTAGAATTCCCAGTTTTTCCCATTTTGCTGGTCATTTACCAGGTCCTCACATCTGGACATTTCTACTTGCCAACCGTTCCTTCTTTTGCCTTCTTTACTCTCACTCCTCCACCAAATACACTGACATTTTCCTTCCTTTGGTTTTATTTTCTAAATTATGAAATTGTACTTCTATTAATATAGATTAAGATTACATTAGCTTTTTAGCTTGTAGCTAGCATTTTAGATGGCTAGTTAATCTGCCCAATTAATCCAAAATAAGTGTTAATAGATTGTATTGTTCCTTCAGAGAGTATTTTATTTTAGCAGTGATCCAGAGTCCCAGAACCCAAAGTAATGATGAGTGTAAGCATTTCAGGTCTGTGTTAGATTTGAGGTATGCGTTTAAGGAAGTATGTGCCTTTTGTTACATTCAGAATACACCTTCTTATAGGTTCCTCTCTCTGCAAAGCTATAATGCTGCTTATAGGTGGCAATAAATAAAATTACACAATAGGGGAAAAAAGAGGATATCTGTAATACTTTCAACAATAAAGATAAGTTTAAAATATAAAATAAAATTACATTTCTTTCCTTTATGGATTCAGATGAAAAGTTATTTGATAATATCTTGATTATATTTTAAATAATTTTAATAAATCATATAATAATATAATATATTTTAATTCCTTTGTTGAACTTTTATTCAAATACAAGACCCTAAACTTTTAAACTATTACACAAATCCTCTGGAACACGTATTTAATATGACATCCCCATCTTTAAAAAAAACCAAACCCAGTGAGTTCTGTTCCTATTTTTATAGTGTTCTACACCATTTTCTACCAAAAACTTTTTCCTAATTTAAAAAAAGCATTATTTTTAGGAGGATTTTTTTAAAGCACAGAGTTCCTAAAATCAGCCAACTTCCCCCTAGTCAAGTATACCAACATGGAGCAGTCGAATTTTTAAACTTTTCTGTGAACTCACAGGAAAAAATAAAAACAAGTAAAAAAACAAACATCTGTGATTGTTCTAGAGATTTTCCTTCCTGGGAGTTCTTTATCTTTTGCTTTCTTCAAGGTGTTTGAATAAGCCATAAATTTCAACAACAAACTGACCTTCCACAACTACTTTGTATAGCCAAAAAATAAATAAATAAAAAGCGGCACTTCTCCTGGATGACTAATGACTTTTAAGACATTCTTTTTTTAAAATTTATTGGGGTGACATGGATTAATGAAATTATGTAGTTTCAGGTGTACAATTCTATGATACATCATCTGTATATATGTGCTCATAACCGTAATAGGACATTCTTAATAAAAACAATGTCTCCTTCCCTGGCTATGAGATTGTTTTGGCTGAAAGAGCTTGAAGAATTGTTGAACCTCAACTCCTGTATTTATTCCCATGTGTAGGAACTGGGCCCCAAGGAGGTTACAGTTTATTTGAGTTCACAAAGATGAGTCACTTATTGAGAAAGTTCTTGAGAATGCATATGGATAAGCATGTCTGGATATGAGATCAGAAATATCCGAGTTGTATTGGTTTGTTAATGAGATATTTGCAATTTCACCTTCCAGATTTTTTTCCATGCTTCTGCTTTCTTGGCAAGGTGGAATATTATAAGCAGGATAGATTCCTGCCCTATTGCTGAGCTTGGGAGAGTTTTATATATAATACAGATCTTTAAGGAGGAATAAAGGAAAGATTATCTTCTATTTTAAATTTACTCCTTTCCTGTTCTAGGATGGTCTTAGTTCTTAACCCCTGGTCTTAGAAAAATAAGATTTTACTGTGTGTGTGTGGGGGGGGGGGGTAGGGTGAGGGGGGGGAGCAGCATCCCTTAAGGAACCTCGGCTTGGACACTTTCAGGGCAGGACAATCACTGCTGGCTCCATTGTCGGATAGCTCTCATTGAAAGTTTTTCATTATATTGAGTTGAGATCTGTTCCCTTTAATTTCTACCCCACAAATCCTAGTCCTTCTTTCTGGAAAAACCCAGATCCAATATATTCAATTGAATTCCTTCCTCAAGAAGGTCTGTCCTTTCTGGAATAACCAGTCCCCTACCCTTCAGCCTTTCTC
The DNA here is from genome assembly GCF_964212035.1 of Myotis nattereri. Lineage (NCBI taxonomy): Eukaryota > Metazoa > Chordata > Mammalia > Chiroptera > Vespertilionidae > Myotis > Myotis nattereri. The sequence continues at coordinate 54,716,474 of NC_138079.1, forward strand.
CATAGTGCATTATTTTCAAACCTCTGATTGCTATTCTCAAGACTTAGTCTGGTTTTTAATTGTGCCTTTTAAAATGTGGGGTTGAGAACTGAGTATCTCTCTAGATGTAGTTGTTCATTATGGGATATATGACAGAATCATAACATCTGCTAACGACACTATATTTCCATTAATAGAGACTAAATGCATTTACTTTCTTGATAGTTGTCTTTATACTTTTGAAACACAGTAAGCTTGAAAACAACCCCTTCCCCCTGACATTTTCTACATGAATTATTATCATATTGGGTCTCCTTTAGTCTGTGTTTGTGCAATTAAACATTCTGAACTAATATTTATCTAGATGTTATGTTTTGGTTTCATTTGTGGCAAGAGCATTTACATTCTTGAACATGTCCTTGATTGAAATCATTTGTGTACTTTTCTTGTGGTAGAACAATAGCTTTTGGCATTTTGGAGTGCTTTATGTTTTTTAGAAAAATCTAGCAAAAGAAGCATTATTTCTTGACTTTAGCCTAGGTCTCAGTTAAAAAGAAAAGAGAGAGAGAGAGAGAGAGAGAGAGAGAGAGAGAGAGAGAGAGAGAGAGTTTATACTATATAATGGATATCATGGTGTACTACCAAGATCTCCCCTTCAGAACCTAATAACTAATTCCCCCATAACTGAGAAAGTTAGAGACTAAATTGCTCTCTGGGAATTGCCTTCAGACAAAGAATTGCCTTATACTATATAATACCAACTCCCCAGGGGCAGCCTACGTACAGTAACTGGTCAGACAGGGGAATTTCATTGCTTTGCAGAATGGCCATCCCCGCTCCAGATACTCCCATTGGGACAGCCCAAAAGTTCAACTCTTCTTTCTGTCCATACCAGCTTCCTTCATTCCCCAACTAGTGTTAATCCCAAGGACCCTCCTCAATAAATTTTCTGCACTGATATTTCCTTCTAAATCTTTTTCCCAGGGAAACAGGCTAAAGAGATTTGGTAACAGAAGTTCTCTGAGAAAGCTGACTCTATAATGGAATTTTGGAGTTGGATTCCTGCAGCTGGCTGGCAAAGGTGGGAAACCCCTATCATAAAGTAGCCATTCAATTATTTACACTTTCACTGGTAATGAACTGGGATAGGATCCCCATGGAAGGAAAGGAACTGGCTGGTGTAACACCTCAGAGTTTTTGAGGGGAAAGTGCTAATAAGGACAATGGAATTGGATGGCTACTGCTGAGTGTCAGTAATACATAGGAGAAAGACAGTGATTAATTACCATTTTAAGAGAAGTGTGGAAGTGGGGGCAATAAAGAAACTCATTTCTTGCAGCCTGAAGGTAGAAAACACTGAGAACCACAACCACATTATGACTAGCACATTTCTGAGGAGCTTTCATTCAAGTTTGTGGTGTAGGTAAATGCAGTACTCGCATCCTCCCACAATCACATCAAAATTACAACTGAACTACAGAACAACCATCATTGAAGACTGCCTGAAATCTAGCTAACAGAAGAAGCCACATAGGAGGGCTAATCCCATACCCACATGTGGCAGTTAAAATTGGAAGGGATATTGTGCCCCCTGAGAAGTGAGAGGTCCCAGCTCCATACCAGATCCCCATAGTTTCTGGCTGTGAAAACTAGCAAGGTTTGTGGCTGATTGAGACAGAGGACTGCTGGAGTCCCAGACACTCCTCTTAAAGTGCCTGCACATGGACCTACTCAGACTCACTAGCTCTAAGTTCCAGCTGTGGGGTGGCAGGTCAAAAAGTACTAGGGACATATGGGGAGGAACTGAATTATCTGGCATCTGGCAAGGGCTGGAGGGACAGCTTTCTCACAGACCGGAGTGCTGCCAGAGGCCATTGTTCCTTTGCTAAGCCCTCCCTGCACAGAGCCGGTAGATGTGTGCCATATCTGAGTCTCCATTAACTTGGCTAATACTATTTACCTAGCCCAGGTGATTCCCACTCCACCCAACTTGTGGGCCCACCCAAGCCATTTCCAGTGGTTTTTCCGTACAAATGACCTGTCTTGGTTCATTCTTATAACTTTCCTAAAATCTCTCAAACAAGAAACATCTGGCCTTGGCATGCCCCATACCTTTTGCTAAGTGGCCCCAGGCCCAACACTAGCATCAGCCAGCCTTGATTCACAGTTTGGGTTCTCCTGGGCACCTCTAAGCCCAGCACTAGTAGCAGCCACCTGCAGATCACTCTGTAGCTCATGCTTGGTGGTCCTGGGCAGCACACATCTGGTGGCTGACTGTGGACTGCACCTCCCAGGAGGTCCCAGAGCCAGCACACCGAGTGGACAGCTTCAGACCACACCAAAATACTTCCACAGTGACACACTCAAAGGGTGGACTCAGCAGGCACCAGAGCCCCTCTAAAGGGAGTCCTGCTCTGTGAGAGTCATTCATTTAGAGCATGCTAAAATATCTGTCCAAAATAAAGAGAAAATTATTGCATTTCAAGCCTCCTATCACTAAGAAGTAAGTACAACATCTGCTGGGCCCCTTAAGTTCTGGAGTCAGTATATTTCATACTTAGAAACATTTCTTCAGTATGTTTTCTGAATGATCTAAAAAGCTCCCATCCTTGAGTAGAGCTCATTTGCAAGGAAGCATTATGCACTAGTTTTAGGCTTTGGTGCAGGTGGCCTTGCTGCTTAGACCATATGACCAAGCAGATTCTATGATAAAAGGTGGTGGTAGGAAAATATATTGTATAGAGTTTGTGGAAAGTCTCCTGTATTAGTCTGCTTGGGCTGCCTTAACAAAATGCCAGAGACTAGTTGGCTTAATAGGAAATAATTATTTCACAAATCTGAAGGCTAGAAGTTCCAGATCAAGATCTAGTAGGATCAGTTTCTGGTGAGAGCTCTCTTCCTGGGTTTCAGGTGCCTGCCTTCTCACTGTGTCCTTTCAGGCTTTTCCTGAGTAGATAGGCAGAGAAAAGGACTCATTTCCAAATTTAGCCCCACTGAAGGTTAGAGCTTCAACATATGAATTTTGGGGGACATAAACATTCAGTCTTTAATACTCCCAAAGGAGCATCAAAATGCAGACTCCCAGAACATGGCCATGTAGAGAATTATGCATCATTTAATAAATAGCTCTTGGGGTGTTAGTGGGCCCTAGACTGTGGGATACCAAATGACCATGTAGCCAGAATTGCCTGTCAAGCTTGGTTGGAGGCACCACCAAATGTAAAGTTTGGTGAGTCCAGCAACAACCAATATATATATGTATATATATCCCTAATATGCAAATAGACTGAATGGTGGAACAACTGAACAACCAACCAGTTACTATGATGTGCGCTGACCACTAGGGGGCATGCACAGAACATGGCGGGCATCGGCAGCAGGGGGCAGAGTGTGAAACATGGTGGGCATCGGCCATGGCAGTATGGTGGAGCAGGTGAGCGGGGGCACCAGACCAAGGCCAGTTGCTGTCATTGGGGCAAGCCTCTGGTGGTTACTGAAAATTCTTTGCTCCTGCACACCACAGTCCCACTGGACGCTGGCACCTGCTTCCAGCACTGGTCCTGCTGGCACTGGCCCCAATTGCTCAGAGCCATCAGTGGGTGCAAGTGGTGGCTGCTGGCCCCTGTCACCCTTAAGGGCTTCTCCACCTCTCCCTGCTCCTGAGGAGTGATCGGGGCAGCAGCCACTGCTTGCACCCACTGATGGCACCAGCACTGCTCGCTTCGCGCCATCAGCAGGTGCGATGGAGCCAGCGCCATCAGCATGTGGGAGCAGCAGCAGCAGGAGCAGGGCTATCAACAGAGGACCAGGGGTCATGGTGGGAGGGGCCAGGTGGGGGTGTGGAGGATGGGCTGAGATCTGCCCCTGTGCCTACCACAGCCTTGTGGCCCACAGTTCCTTTCAAGGTGCATGAGTTCATGCACTGGGTCCCTAGTTGTAAATAAAAGTCATACATTGCCCAGCCAGTGTGGCTCAGCAGTTGAGTGTCGACCTATGAACCAGGAGGTCACAGTTTGAGTCTCTGTCAGGGCACATGCCTGGGTTGCAGGCTCGATACCTGGTGTGGGGCATGCAGGAGGCAGCCGATCAATGATTCTCTCTCATCATTCATACTTCTCTCTCTCCCTCTCCCTTCCTCTCTGAAATAAAAAAAATATATATATTTTTAAAAAGAAGCCCATGCCATTCACCATTGTTGTTCTGGTGCTTCTTTTTCAACCCACAGAGGGCTACAGGGACAAGGGGTCCTTATGATTAACTAAAAAGGAGAATAAAAGCCTGAGCTTGATTCAGAGATGAGTGGGTGTAAGCCACAAATACATTGCTGCAGTATTGCTCCTCAGAGGGGACCCTGAATACAGTGGTGAGGGGAAATCCTCCCAATGGGTGGAGGTTGGGTGGTGCCCCAGCTATCCATGTGTGTGGAAAGAGAAATAGCCTGAAGTAAGAATATTTAGAAACTCAGAGGTTATGTAAAATGGTTTGTCCATTGGTCAGGGGATTAGAAGGAAAAAGATTAGATGATAGGGGATAAGGAGGTCTAGAGAGAAGCACAAAGAGGCACAAATAGTGTGAAGATATTTATATCACATGTTAATCTATACCAGAGATTATCTATCATGGAAGGGCACTAAACAACCTAGTAGACCAAATGACTTAGCTGACGTCAGTCAACTTGGTTGTTGGCCATCTCAGTGCTGACATAGTGGGGACATTAAGTGGAATAGCCATGGTGGCAGTGGTGGAGGCTATGCATGGGCCAACAATGAGCTGTGCCCTCCAGGCATCATCTAGTTATTGAAGCTGCTGAATGTCCAAATTTCAGCAATAGATAGTGTCTTAGTTGGTTCAGGCTGCTATAACAAAGTACCATAGACTGGGTGTCTTATAAACAACAGAAAATTATTTTTCACAGTTCTAAAGGTTGGAAGTCTGAGATCATGTCAACATAGTCAAGTTCTGGTGAAGGCCTTCTTCCAGGTTGCAGACTGCTGACTTGTATCCTCACATGGTGGATTGCAGAGAGGGGATGCAAGCTCTCTCATTACTCTGATAAGGACGCTAATCCCATTCATGAGGACTCTGCTCTCATGACTTCTAATCCTAATGACTTTTCAAAGGCCCCACCTCCTAATGCCCTCACACTGGGGATAGGGTTTTGACATATGAATATTTGGGGGACACAGGCATTCAATTCATAACAGAGACCAATGCTGAGTCTCTCATATGATACCATCCTTCAAGAAGACCAACCAGCAATTGGTGACATCCTGATTATATTGAAACCTTTTCACCCTGGAATCAGCATATGTGTTTGGGTGTGGGCTTGCCTTACCTTCCTATAGGGCAGGGGTGGGGAACCTTTTTTCTGCCAAGGGCCATTTGGATATTTATAATATTATTCACAGGCCATACATAATTATCAACTTAAAAATTAGCCTGCTATATTTGGTCAAACATTTAATTAACTCACCCCTAATACCTTGGCAGGGCCAGATCACATGATTTCTCTGGCCTTATATGGTGCATGTGCCGGACACTTACCACCCCTGCTGTAGGGCATCAATCATTACCACTGTCCCACAGTTTAAAGAGTATTTGATCTACCAGCACAGGCTCCACATAACATTCTATCAAACCAAGGAACCTTATTACAGAAAAGAGGTTATGGAAGTGGATACATGATTATAGGATTACTGGACTTAGCAAATACCACACCACCCAGAAGCTGCTTGCCTAGTAGAGTGATAGAATTACCTTGTGAAAGCACAAATGAGTGCCAGCTTGGAGCTGATAACTTGTGAGGATTGGGTGTAAGTGCAGTATGCCCCCTCAATCATTATACAGGGTGGGGCAAAAGTAGGTTTACAGTTGTTCGTATGGAAAATAATATAGTAATGAATAAAAATACAAGAATAAACTCTGTGTTTTGCATACTCACAAATGTAAACCTACTTTTCCCCACTCTATACTGTTCTCTGTGTCCAAGAGACAGAATACATGAATCCAGAAACCAAGGGCGGCAGGTAGTAACAGCCCCGTTTATCCACTTTCCCAGTGGCCCATTTGTAGGATTGAGGCTCCCTGTCCCACAACTCTGAGATCTGTGGGCTTAGAGGTCCTATTTCTCGAAGAGGAGCCTTTCATCAGGGAGAGTATTATAGTCATGTTAAACTTTATGCAAACACTCCATCACTTTAGGCTGCTCAGGTCAGGAGACCAGCAGTCAAGGAGTCAGTTTTTTCTTTTTTAAATAGGTATTTTTTTTTTTTATTTCAGAGAGGGAGAGGGAGAGAGAGATAGAAACATCAATGATGAGAGAGAATCATTGAGCGGCTGCCTCCTGCATGATGCTCCACACTGGGGATCAAGTCCTCAACCCAAGCATGTGCCCTGACCAGGTATTGAACCGTGACCTGGTTCATAATCCATGGTCAACCACTGAGCCACGCTGGCCAGGTGGAGTCACTGTTTTTTTCTCTCTTTTTTTCTCTACTCCCACATCCAGTCACATGGATGACAGGATGGTAATTGCTGGGGGAGGGGGAAGAGGGAGGGGGAGGAGGCTATGGGGGAGGAAATGGTGATGACTGAGATGGTGAACACACAATACAGTGTACAGATGATGTATTATAGAATTGTACACCTGAAACCTGTATAATTTTGTTAACCAGTGTCACCCCAATAAATTCAATAAAAAACAAAAAAGAAAAGGAGTCACCGTCCTGGCAGGGCTATGGAAAACCTGTTTGGCACTTAGGTCATCCACTGGGGAATGTCTTAGTACTTATTTGTTCAATTTTAAGAGTAAATAGAAAAATATATCAGTCATGGCCTGAGAAGGGCATGATAACTAGGGACTTAGTCCCCTCAGGGATGAGGTCTGGGTCTCTCCACAGATTACACTACCTATACCAGAAGAGGTGCGAGCTGAGGGAAAGAAGAATCTAGAAAGAGTGATAATGGAGGGAGATAAGAGTTTCAGGTCTAGTCTAGTGAGTATGTCCCACCAACCGCTTTCTTATAAGCTACCCAGGAAAAGAAACCAACCAGAATTTTGGAGAATTTTTTCTCAGAACTTATTATAAGAAGCAAGTGGATACAAGTGGCACAAGTGCTGAGCTGCTGTGGATATGATATGCTGCTGAGATTTTCCCTCCCGTGGCCCCCTCCCCCACCCCATTAGGCCTGAGGCACTCAATTGCTAGACTGTTGCTGGCTGTTGGTTCTCAGCTAAACCCCTCTCTGGGCATCACCCTCAGCTGAAGGGAGGCACCTCACCCATGGTTATGCCTTTTCCTGGGGGAAACTACATTGCATGATTGGTCAATGTGGGCTTACAGTGCTCAGTCCTGTGACTAACATGGCACAACTCAGAAAGTCCATCCCAGCTCTGGAGAACCCTGTGGAATTAGCTAAGTCCTTTGTTTTAATTGCAATACAGTTCAACCCCTCTCTGTGCCCATTCCTATTTTCTTTACTCCTCCATAATTATTGAGGCATTTCCTAAGAACTTTCCTGTATAGAAACATCCATCTCAGGGTCCATTTCCTAGGGAAAACAATTGAAGTTATAGTCTGGTAGGTCAGCAAAGATCAGGGAACCCTATTCCATCTCATTACACACAGATGTACAACTTTAATTTAATATACTATCCTGATATATGGTCTTCTTTAGTTGGGGACTATAGTAGGCACTTTACATGCCTTATTTTATTTAATTATTTCAACCCTGGGAGGTAGCTATATGTCATTCCCAGTTTACAGATGAGGAAACTGAGGCACAGAGAAGTTAGGTGTGTTGCTGAATTCACACAAATAGCCCCAAAGCTGGGTTTTGAGGTTTATCATTCTGCCTCCTACTAAACTATGCTGCTATAAAGGCTTTTGGAACACAAGATAGTATATATTTGCTGGTGAGTCCTAATCCATCTTTAGTTTGAACTGAGCCTTTGAAACTGTGGGTAAAGGCTTCTAAGAAGTACATAATCTGTTCATAAGTTTATCTCTGGGATACGTAAGCTTAGTGGTCATTGTGTCTTATCCACAGATGAAGACATGGGAACAATTTGATTTGGTAACTACTTCAGAATGGATTTATCTGTTAAAGGATTTTAAATAACCTAGATTTGTGTGTCCTATTGGCTGTAACAATGAGGGAAAAAAAATCAAGCAAAGGAACAGCAGTTTTGTCTGTTTTGACTTCATTATTTCTTGATGCTATGGACTAGTTGGTAGTTGGAAGCCAGGCATGTTCTCTCTCTCTCTCTCTTTTTGGTTAATCCTTACCTTTTTCACTTATTTTTAGAGAAAGTGGAAGGGGGGTGGGTGGAGGGAAGGAGGGAGTGAGGTAGGGAGGGAGGGAGAGAGAGAGAGAGAGAGAGAGAGAGAGAGAGAGAGAGAGAGAGAAAGAGAGAGAGAGAGAGAGAGAGAGAGAGAGAGAGAGAGACACGGATTTGAGAGAGACACATCGAATGGTTGCCTCCACAGGTTCCCTAATCAGGGCTGGGATCGAACCTGCAACCCGGGGACATACCCTTGATTGGGAACTAAACCTGGGACCTTTTGGGCTGACACTCTAACCACTGGGCAAAACATGCCAGGGCACCAGGCATGTTCTCTTGCTTCTTGTTGCCATGCACAGTAGTGAATGTTGAACAGAGATTATGTTAGGGTCTTGAGAAAGTTAAAGACCTTCATAAACCCAGGATCTTAAGCCTTTATTTAAGTTTCTTTGCTCAAAGCTAACTTTGGTTAAATCATGTTGCAAATAAAATTGGCATTAGAGTACTACAGACAGCTGTTAAGTGATGGGCAAAAGTAATTGCAGCTCTTATAAAGATTTCATTTTTGTGCTTTTAGTAAATTGATGATGATTAAATTTAAGACTCCATCCTTCACTAATTACAGAATGTGCTTCAAACCCTGACCATGTGGTCGTTATTGTGTTGAAGTCTCTTGGTGCTGTCTACAGTTCACTGCATTTGAGAAACTTCTTTTCTTTCTGTCTGATTTTTACAAATGATATTTATTGTCTGGTTTGTGTTATGTGGCCTACAGGGGGAAAAAGCCATCTGCTTAAATATTTAAATAGTCATAAGTCTATAGTTTCCTGAAATAACCCAGGCAAATTTCTCAGAAAGGTGTGAAATTCCCTTTTCTGGGAATTGTTTTCTGCTTCTGATTCTTGCCCTCATTGACATCTATGCTGGTATCTTATTTCCTTGCTAAGCGAGATGAAGTTAAAAGCATGAAAGTTAACAAAAGACTTCACAAGAAATAGCCTGGTCAGATGTCCCCCTTGCACAACTCCCTTTATCCTCTTTCCACTGACTTCACTTGTTAGTAATGGCTATATATCAGAGCATATTTCCAGATTAAATTGTTTTAAGGGCTAATAATTGTCTTCTGGTATTTGTTATTCCTATTATCAATATTTCTTAGATATAATTTTCTTCTAAAAGTCTTTTCTAAAAGATCCCTAATGAGTGAATTCAAAAGGTTGGTGTTTGATGAGAGGGGTTGTACATTTTTTCTTGAACACAGGTAACTTTTTACTTTTTTCATCACTGTTTCTTGAATCTTTGAAAGTATATCAGTGAATCAAACTTGCTTCTCCAAACATCAGTGGATTGAGCATAGCTGAGAGTTACTGTCTCAAATTTTAATTTTTACTTTAAATAAAGCTTCAATGCTATGAAGAAAAAAAATGTTTGAGGAGAGAATTACAAGAGAACCTTTTGAGTGCTGGAAATGCTTTATATCCTGATCTGGAGTTGTGGCTACATGGCAGTGTGTGGCTGTGTTTGTGTGTGTGCATGTGTATTTGTATACATATAGAAATTCATCAAGTTGTAAGTTTTGACTTGTGCTTTATATTATATACCAGAGGCCCAGTGCACAAATTCGTGCACAAGTGGGGTTCCTCGGCCTGGCCTGCAGGATCGGGTCAAAAATGGCTCTCCGACATCCCCCAAGGGGTCCCAGATTGCGAAAGGGTGCAGGCCAGGCCAAGGGACACCACACAGGAGGTTGACCAGCTGGGGAGGGACCACAAGAGGGCTCCAGGACATGTCTGTCCTGTCTCACTCAGTCCTAATCCGCCGGACCCCAGCAGCAAGCTAACCTACGGGTTGGAGCATCTGCCCCCTGGTGGGCAGTGCACATCATAGTGAGCAGTTGAGCATCCTTAGCATATCATTAGCATATTATGCTTTGATTGGTTGAACGGATGACCAGACAACTGGACACTTAGCATATTAGACTTTTATTATATAGGATGTTATACCACAATACAGTAAAGCAAATTAGTATTTTCTAGTTTTGAAGGGTCTTTCATATTAAAGCATTTAGAACATGAGACAAGGTAAGGGAATTCTGGAAAGTATAAATGGCTATTCAATTAGAAGGTATTATGATATAGAAATATAACTAGCATAATTACCACTGGGGATGTGCCTGCAACCAAGGTACATGCCCTTGACTGGAATCGAACCTGAGACCTTTCAGTCCGCAGGCCAACGCTCTGTCCCCTGAGCCAAACCAGTTCGGGCGCATAATTAATAATCAAAGTGGATTATCCTCTACCCTCTAGCCCTGGATCTTTTAAACTCTGCTTTAGTCCCTCAGCTTGGTGCAGAGAAGGAGTTCTTTTTGTCTTTTTGCACCAGGATGACTCTTAATTCTGCCTCTGCTGTGGAATTTAAAGGTTTAATTCTAGGGCATTAGCAGGCAGATATTTCTCACAATTTGTCACCTTACTATGTCTTAATGAAATAGCACATATTGTCCCTGGGATGACCATGGATAGAGTTTCCAACAGCTGGAAGAGAATTCAATGGAGTCAGGGGCTTAATGGGAACTCTATTATAGAGGTAGAGAGGATGCAAAAGAGTGTAATGAGAATGGGAGCAAGCCAGAACACTTACATTCCTATTAAGCATTTCTTAAACATTCCTATTAATGCTTTGTTAAGCATTTTGTGCCAGAAAACTGCTAGGGTTGGCAGATAAATGAAGAGAGAACTGTTCTGTGAGTTCCAAACTAGGTCCCTCATTAAAAAAGTTTTAATGTGACTTCACAGATAGAGTCAGCCTGAATGACAGGCCCTGAGGGCCAGGTTGGCTGTCTTTTGCTGTTGCGAAGTTTGATCTCTTATGATTTCAGACTTGTTCTCCCCTCTGACTCTGTACTGTTCCATTTGTTCCCACAGTTTGTTATTTGATGATAGCTTCTCTGAATATTTTCTTTTCGTTTATTATATGTCTCTAGCTTTTTGCTCCCATTTTAAAGTTCTTTCCGAGACTTTTTAAAAAATATATTTTTTATTGATTTCAGAGAGGAAGGGAGAGATAGAAACATCAATGATTAGAGAGAATCATTGATTGGCTGCCTCCTGCATGCTCCCTACTGGGGATTGAGCCTGCAACCCAAGCATGTGCCCTTGATCGGAATGGAACCCGGGACCCTTCAGTCCCCAGGCTGATGCTCTATCCTCTGAGCCAAACCAGCTAGGGCCTTTCCTGAACTTTTAAAAAAGCCAGTTTGGATACAAATTCTTGTCCTTCTTCCTCTCATCTATCTCTCCTTCAACAGCTAGCTTAAATTTCATATCTTGCATCATTTTTGCCCATACTGGAACTTGGCTGTCTGTGACTTTCAATGTGCACTATATGATTTCTAACCTCCTTATTTCATACAGATGGCTTATTTCTCCAACTTTCTTGGGGGGCGGGAACCACCGTCATTTTATATTCATTTTAGGGGATAGCATAGTGCTTTAGAGGTATTAGGTAATCAAAATATATTTGTAGAATTAACAAATTATATATTCAAGGCTTCCATAACATCAGGTATTTTTTATTTAAAGTTAATGCTGTGTAAAAATGGGTTCATAAGAATATTATAGTATTTTTGAATCTCAAGTAATCTCATTCTTAAGGTTACATTATTTTTTTTTAAATTTTCCTTTTACAATTCAATCTGACAAGAGGGCCATTTGTATATCTGTAGGAAATCCTTTGCCCAATATAGACTTTCAGTAAATACAGATTTTAAATAATGCAACATGGATACAGCTCATTATAGTCTCTAAATAATTACCGGGACCCTTCAATAACGGAAATACTTTTCTGATGGATCATTAGAAACACATTTGAGGTAGACTTTTAAACCAATAATAATCATAGAGACTGTCTTAATTGCTTTTGGAGTGAAGAAGTCTTTTGTAATATGAAGAAACACTTGCTAATTCATCTGTCTTGCTAGACTGCATTTTCTCAAATTGGTTTGCTTTAAAATGGGAGAGAGAGATTGGCTTGTTGTTCCACTTATTTATGCATTCGTTGGTTGATTCTTATATGTGCCCTGACTGGGGATTGAACCCACAACTTTGGCATGTTGGGACGATGCTCTAACCAACTGAGCTACCCAGCCAGAGTACGTACTTGTGCTTTAAAAAGCTCCAGAAGCCTTCCACCTATCTACAATACAAAAATAGCAATAATGACTGACAGTCTCCCCCTCATCCCACCTGTCAGTTATGAAGACTATTTAAAGCTCTAGAAGTAATGTGAGGTTTAGATTTAACTCCCTTTAATCTGAAACACTGACTGAGCTCCAAATCACTTAGCAGCCTCCCATATTTCAACAGAAGGGGTAAAAAGCGATGTAATTTACTGTCCACATTTTATAGCCTTTAAAAAATCTGCTTACACAGTCCCTATATTTGCAGAGTCTAGAGAGTGAGATGGCTTTCAAATGTGGCCCTGGCTAGGCAATGCCTTGAAGCCCAGAGCACTGGACGTGCTACCCTGGCTGGTGCGAAGTAATGAGAGATAATGGTGTCAGGGAGAGTCTGAAGGAAGATGTAGGCAACACAACAGGTTTGACGAGGTAAAAGGGGAGCACAACATGGGAAGGACAGAAGGTCATGGCTGGCCTGTGCTGCTGAACGTGGGTCCACACCTAGATAACAATTGTGTCATCCTTTTAGTCAGGCAGCAGCATTTAGTGGGCACTGACTCACTGCTTAGGAGTTCCTTCATCATTGCCCTGCCTGAACCCTGGTCTCTTAGATATTCAGTCAGAAGAACCTCTGTGTTTATTACTGAACAGGCAGTGTCTGTCCCCGGGCCTTGCTTAAGAAAACTGGATAAGAGGTATTACTCTGGAACCTTACCCTCAGGATGGTGTTCCACCCCACCAGGCTTTTCCTCTCACTCTTTGTTTCACATTCTTTAACAGTTGTCATCGTCTACTCTATTCACTTCATCCATTCACTTCTACTTTCATCCATTCACTGAGCAGATATATATAAAACACACATACATCCCCTATAGGATCTATCACTTTATCTTTTAATCTTTCTGTCATCTATCTGTCTACCCATCCATCATCTATTTATCTACCTAGATTTATTTTAAGGAATTGGATTGTGGAGGATGGCAAGTCCATGATATGCAGGGTAGGATGGCAGGCTGGAGAAGCAGGGAAGAACTGATGTTGCAGCGCTAGTCAGAAGGCAGTCTGGAGGTTGCCTTCTCTCTTTCTTGGGAGGTCCAACTTTTTTTCTATTAAGGCCTTCAATTGATTGGATGAGATCCATATACATTACAGATTTAAGTGTTAATCTCATTTTAAAAACACTTTCATAGCAACAACTAGACTGGTATTTGATCAAATATCTGGGTACCATGGTCTGGCCAAGTTGACACATAAAATTAACTATTACAGGTAGTATAAGTCTTGTAAAGGAAAGTAGTATAGGCCCTTGTCCTTAGTGAATAAATGTTTCATTAGAAAGATGCTCAAATAAATACATACATTAAATAAATAAATAAATAAATAAATAAATATCATGTCATGAACTTTGTGATAAATTTTGTATCAGCTATTAAAGGCTTTGGGAATCGAGAGGAAAGAATGATTAATCCTGACTCTGGGTAGTAAGAAAGGCTTTGTAAAAGGGATGCAGTTTGTGGTGGATGTTGAAAGCTAAGTAGGATTTTTCAAAGTGAAAAAAAGGTAAAGACTGGGGGAGAGGAAAACATCCCAGGTCCAACAAACATGTAACTTGTTTATGAGCTTATATATTCTCCAATATTTTATCAAGTGCAATTCTCCTGCTTCTTATTGTTCTAGCTTATAATGAATGCAAAGAAGATTCATCTCTTCTCAGCATGAATAATGATAATGGTTATTCTTTTTGAGTGAAGCTTGCCAGGTGTTAGGTACTATGCCAAGTGTTTACACCCATTTTCACAATTATTGTCTTAACACCCTGTGGGGAAGGTTCTCAGTGGTGAAGCTCAGTCAGTGAAGTATGATATCAATGGACTGTAAAGGATCTACTGAGTGTACTTCTGGGGCACGGGAAGGACAGGGAATTGCACAGGCAGCGGGGCTGGGGCTGAAGGGCATAGCTTTTTCATCACTAGGCTAGGCCTAGAGTAGGTAGACAGGACATAAGCCCAGCCTGAGCTCACACCCCAGGTGATTCAGTAGCTGTTCTGGTATAGATAGATGGAAGCTTGTGTGACAGTACCCAGGAAATGGAATCTATAATAGTCCTGCCTTCAATTCTTTGCTAAATTTGCTTCTACTAAAGTACTAATGTGGACAAATTTTATTTGGAGTTTGTCCTATCAAATAAATTTAAATACAGGTAAAAAAAATATAAAGTACTAGTAATCACTTTCATTATCCCAATTAGAGAGGTTAAGTGAATTTCTCAAATTTTCACAGCTAGTAAGTTGTGGTTCAACTTGTGACTGCCTGAACTCAAAACCTGTGGTCTTTCCACTGAGCCATAATACTTTAATTCGCAGGCTAAGGGGCAAAACAGGGATTGCTATGGTCTGAGTGTTTGTATCCACTCCCCTCCCCAACCTCCAAATTCGTATGTTGAAGTCCTAATGCCTTGTGATATGGACTAGGAGGTGGGGCCTCTGATAGGTGATCCCTCTTGAATGTGATTATAGCTCTTATAAAAGAGACCCCACAGAGCTCCCTCAGCCCTCCCATCATATGAGGATAAAATGAGAAGTCTACCAGTTGGAAGAGGGCCCTCACCAACCATGCTGGCACCCTGATCTCAGTTTTCTAGCCTTCAGAAATATGGAGAGATAAATTTTTGTTCTTTATTAGCTAACGAGTCTGGTGTGTGTGTGTGTGTGTGTGTGTGTGTGTGTGTGTGTGTGTGTGTTTACACAGCAGCCTGATGAACGAAGATAGTGATGTGAACAAATGACTCCAAAGGATGGGGGTCAGTGCTGTAATGGAGGTTCCTTTAAGGCACAGATAGTGGGGTGATGAGTTCCATAGGAGATGTGAGCAAATGCATATGCATTGGAAAGTGTTCTGGAGCAAGGGGCCTGGGAGCCTAGGCAGCTGGAGACAATGGCAAAGGAAAGGAGAGACTGAACATGAGAATACTCTATAAGCCTAGAAGACAAAACTTAGTAACTGATTTTGGGAATATGGAGTAACTTAGGTGTCAGGAGGCTGAGTTGCAAGCAAAGGAACATCCTCAGCTAACTGAAATAGAAATAGGATTATGGAAGGATAGTTCCCAGGTTATAGGATTTCCAGGAGATCCAAAGAGTCAGGCTTGGGGCCATGCAGTCAGAAACCCTGGAGCCCCTATAGTGAAAAGTCCACTGGGCACTCCATATCACACCACAGGTGACCTCTGATGCTGGCTGGGCATGGGATGCCAGAACCTCCCCCACTGCTCGCCCCAAACTGTACACCTCTACCTCTAACCTCATGAAAGTAGATACTATAAAGCTTGGGGTCCTCACTGGGTCAAAAGCCTGTACCCTGACTGCAAGTGAGACTGGGAAAGGGAGGCCCTGGCTTCCACTGTAGGAGATTTGTAGAATTTCTCAAACGTAGGATGGATGTTCACAGACGCTGGTGGTCACATACATGCCTACTCTAGGCGGTGAAAGAGAGGGAGCAATCAAAGCTGATTCTAAGGTTCCTCATTTACCAAAAGGGCAATTGGAAATGCTGTGGCCAAGATTAGGAACATGGGAGGAGGAATAGATTTTTGGGGCTAAAAGTTTAAATTTGGTTTTGAATACATTGAATTTAAGATACCTGCAGCACATCAGTGTGGAGACAGTAGGGCGTGGACTGCCTGTCACTGGGTCTCACAGTTAAGAATTCATTGGCATTGTGCTTTAGGCCAAGGCCATGACCACTTACGCCTCAGCTCCTCAGCTCCCACCCAATATACAACTATTATTTATCCCTTTGTTCCCACCACTTTTTCAGCTTCCCTTCTCCTAACTCATAGGTAAGTATGACAAAGGCTGGCCAGCAAAGTCTCTGAAAACAGAGCAACAGTCCTAGTGCCAGGAAAATAGTGGGTACTGATGAGGGCCCTCACCAACCATGCTGGCACTCTGATAGTCTGCTAGAACTTACAGTGTCTCTTCTCAAGACCACCTTACCCTTCATTTACTAACAACAAACCCTTCTCTAAACAAGTGCCCCATTTTAGTCTCAGTCCCCAACTGTGCCTTTCCCTGCCTCACTGTTCCCTCAGATCCCACCTTCTTCTCCTTCTCAGGCTACACCCCTTCTCAGGTCTCTTTGGTGTTTCTCCAATTGCAGGGTCATTTATCTAGTACCCCACATCTAGTACCTACCCCTGAACCAGTTCCCCAATTTCCATCCTTCTCATCCCTATTCCTGGACTTATTTCCCACTCACCAATGGCACTTGTATTTCCCCAGTTCTGCCAGTGCTTCCTGTATGAGAGCCCTCACCTTTATCCACCACTTTCCTGGCACCAGGAGTGTTGCTCTCTTTTCTTTACTGGCCAGCTGTTGTCTTACTTACCTCTGCCTGTCTCTCTCATTTCTAGTCTCTTCTCTCACTTTGGATGGTGTTTTTCTCTCTGGAATATGGGCCTTCCTTACTTTTGTACCTGTCCTTTTCTCTGCTAATTAAAAAAAAAAGTATTCTAAAAAGTCCTTGTCATTCAGAGACACATACTGAAAAATTTATTGATGCAATGATATGCTGACTGAGATTTGATTCAAAATATTTTTTAAAAAAATATATTTTATTGATTTTTTACAGAGAGGAATAAAGAGTTAGAAACATCGATCAGCTGCCTCCTGCACACTCCCCACTGGGTACATGCCCGCAACCAAGGTACATGCCCTTGACCAGAATCTAACCCGGGACCCTTGAGTCCGCAGGCCGATGCTCTATCCATTGAGCCAAACCGGTCAGGGCATGATTCAAAATATTTTTGATGGGGGCAAGTGGATGGGTATAAATAGAGAAATGACTGGGCTATGAATTGATAATGTTGAAGCTGATGAGTACATAGGGGCTTGTTATTTTATTCTCTCTATATTTGTATATGTTTAAAATGTTCCATAAAAAGGTTTTAATGAAAAAATTAAATGTATGTAAGTAATAAATGAATCAGTACCAAGAAAACTATTAAGTAATACTGGTACAGTTATGGCAAAAATATGATATGGCAAACATCATGATGGTGATATTGGAATGCCTGACGTGGGAAAAATACTACTAGAGAAAGAGCCCAGCATGAGTGAGGATACAGACATTAGAGCAAGCTTGGAGAAAGGGGAAAGAAGCCTAAGCAATTCCATCATTTAGGCCTGCCCCTCTTGGTGAAGGAGTCCATTGATCTCGGAGTAAGAGGGTATGGAGCAGGTAGGACTTAAGGATTTTGAGACAGCCACTGCGGGGAAGGAAAAGGAAGCCAGCTAGAGGTGAACTGCAGCTGAGCTTGGAGGACAGGAATCTGCAGTAGGGTTCTCGCCATTAGCTGAACAGTCTAAATGGTCTTCTAAGTGGACTCTAGGAACCTTCACGGTGCTGTAGGTTTTCTGTAAAACATGGGAAGTTTTTCTGTAAATCAATGAAGATATAAACTGCCTGTAGAATTTATTTGTCTAGGAAATCTGTTTTACATAGTGGGTTTCAGGGAGGATTTTTATAAAAAAAAAAGTTCCATTGTTAAAATGTTGGATTACACAAGCATTATGGATTACACAAGCATTATTTCTGGCATAGCTGTGTGCTTCCTGGTGTCTAATGGACTTGCTGCTACTTAAAAATTTTTTTTATTAAAGTATAGGTGGCATACAATATTATATTAGTTTCAGGTGTACAACAAGTGATTCAACATTTATATACCTTACAATGTGATCACCACTCTAAGTCTAGTAACCATCTGTCACTGTGCAAAGTTATTACAATATTATTGACTATATTCCCTGAGTGTACACTACATTTCTGTGGCTTATTTATTTTTATGACTGGAAGTTTGTACCTCTTATTCCCCTTAACCTTTTTCACCCATCTCCCCACCCCTACCCCTGGGCAGTTGTCAGTTTGTCCTAGGTTTCTATGAGTTTGTTTTGTTTGTTTATCTTATTTTTTTTTAGATTTTACATATTAGTGAAATCATATGATATTTGTCTTTTTTTTTTTTTTTTTGGTCTGACTTATTTCACTTAACATAATACCCTATAGGTCCATCCATGTTATTGCAAATGGAAAGATTCTATTCTTTTCTTATTGTTGAGTAATATTCTATTGTGCATATATACCACATCTTCTTTTTAAAAAAATATATGTATTTTGATTTCAGAGAGGGAGCGGGAGAAAGAGACAGAACCATCAATGATGAGAGAGAATCATTGACTGGCTGCTTCCTGCACATCCCCCACTGGAGGGTGCGACCGCCTGATCCATAGGTTGATGCTCAAACACTGAGCCACTGTGGTCAGGCTATACCACATCTTCTTTATCCATTCTTCTATTGGTGGATATCTAGGTTGCTTCCATATCTTGGCTATTGCATATAATGTTGCAGTGAACATAGGGGTGCATAAATCTTTTCAAAATTGTGTTTTTATTTTCTTCACATAAATATTCAGAAGTGGAATCACTGTTTTGTGTGGTAGTTTAATTTTTAATTTTTTTGAGGAATGTTCATACTGTTTTCCATAGTGGATGCTCCAACTCACAATCCCACCAATAGTGTACATCCTCATCAACAAAGTTATTTATTGAATTATTGATAATAGCCATTCTGAAAGGTGTGAAATGATATTTCACTGTGATTTTGATTTACATTTCTATGAAGATTAGAGATGATGAGCATCTTTTCATATGTCTGTTGGCCATTTGTATATGCTCTTTGGAGAAATATCTATTCATGTCCTCTACCGATATTTTAATTGGTTTAGTTTTTTTTTAAAATAAATCTTTATTGTTCAGATTATTACAGTTGTTCCTCTTTTTTCCCCCCATAGCTCCCCTTCACCCGGTTACCACCCCACCCCATGCCCTTACTCCTTCCCACTGTCCTCGTTGATAGGTGTAAGATTTTTGTCCAATCTCTTCCCACACTCCTACACCCCCTTCCCCCAAGAATTGTCAGTTCACTCCCTTTCTATGCCCCTGATTCTATTATATTCACTAGTTTATTCTGTTCACCAGATTTTTATTCACTTGATTTTATTCACTTGTTGATAGATATGTATTTGTTGTCCCTTTGTTGTTCATAATTTTTATCTTTACCTTTTTCTTCTTCTTCCTCTTCTTAAAGAATACCCTTCAGCATTTCATATAATACTGGTTTGGTGGTGATGAACTCCTTTAACTTTTTCTTATCTGTGAAGCTCTTAACTGACCTTCAATTCTAAATGTTAGCTTTGCTGGGTAGAATAATCTTGGTTGTAGGTTCTTGCTATTTATCACTTTGAATATTTCTTGCCACTCCCTTCTGGCCTGCACAGTTTCTGTTGAGAAATCAACTGACAGTAGTATGGGTACTCCCTTGTAGGTAACTAACTGTTTTTCACTTGCTGCTTTTAAGATTCTCTCTTTGTCTTTTGCCTTTGGCATTTTAATTATGATGTGTCTTGGTGTGGTCCTCGTTGGATTCCTTTTGTTTGGGGTTCTCTGCGCTTCCTGGAGTTTTAAGTCTATTTCTTTCACCAGGTAGGGGAAGTTTTCTGTCAATATTTCTTCAAATAGGTTTTCAATATCTTGCTCTCTCTCTTCTGGCACCCCCATAATTCGGATGTTGGTATGCTTGAAGTTGTTCCAGAGGCTCCTTACACTATCTTCATATTTTTGGATTCTTTTTTCTTTTCGGTGTGGGTGTTTTTTGCTTCTTCGTATTTCAAATCTTTGACTTGATTCTTGGGATCCTCTAGTGTGCTGTTAGATCTCTGTATATTATTTTTTATTTCAGTCAGTGTATGCTTAATTTCTAATTGGTCCTTTTTCATATCCTAGAGGGTCTCACTAAATTTCTCGGAGGCTTTTAGAAGATTCTTGAGTAACCTTATAACCATGGTTTTGAACTCTATATCCAGTAGTTTGCTTTCCTCCATTTCTGTCATTTGTGGCATGTTTCTTTGTCTCCACAGTTTGGCTGCTTCCCTGAGTTAATAGAGTGGCCTTGTGTGCTAGGTGTCCTATAGGGCCCAATGGCTCAGCCTCCCCAATCACCTGAGGTGGAAACTCTTGGTGCACCCCTTTGTGGGCTGTGTACACAGTATTGTTGTAGTTAAGCCTTGATTGCCGTTGGTATCACTGGGAGGAATTGACCTCCAGGCCAATTGACTGTGAGAACCAGCTGTGTCTACAATGGAAGAACTGCTGTACTGGAGACACCCTAATGTGGCAGGACTTGCTTCAGTGGGGCTTTGGTGCTCACTGAGTCTGCCCCTTGAGTGTGTCACTTATGGATGTGAAGAGTTGTAATCTGGTATGGTCTCACACTGACCACTGGGTACACTGGCTCTTGGATCTCCAAAGAGGTGCAAAGTCAGCCACTGCCTGAGGCCTCCTACCAAGAGCTACAGTGAGATCTGCAGATTCCTCCTCTTTGTTTGGGGTTTGGAAGTGCCCAGATGAGGCCCAGCTGTGAAGCAAGGTAGGCTGCTGCTGCCGAGCTTTGGGCCTTCTTTTGGAAGCTTTGGAGCTTTCTGACCCAGCCATAGTTTGTTAGGTTAGGCTGGGAAAGGACAGACCATTCATATGCAAAAACCTCTGCGCCCAGCTTGGGTGGGGTTGTAAATTGGGTGGGGTGGGGTCTCAGGGAATCACCAGGGTGGAGCAAACAGCAATGGCTGCCAGCCAGCCCTGCACTGGGGCAGTTCCTGTGTCTCTATGTCTCTGTGTCCTGCACCCCCACTCAGGAACAATGATTGCTGCGAGCACCTCTGAAAGAAAGCCGCCCTCGTGTTCCTGTCCCAATGCCAGACAGTCCAGTTTCTCCCCATATGAGTCTGGGTCTGCAGAATTTCACCCAAAACTGGAGTTCAGAGCAATTGGGAGCTTGTATCCCTCTCCTGATTGAAAAAAACAACAGTGCACTCAGTTGTCAGCCAGTTTCGCTCACACCTCTGTACCTCTGTACCTCCTACCAGTCTCAATGCACTTTCTCTTTCCTTCCAGTTGCAGAACTTCCACTCAACCAGCCCTCCTGTGGTTCTGGATGATATCTGTTCTGTCTTTTAGTTGTAGTTTTGATGTGGTTGTGAGAGGCAGCAAGTACAGGTGTTCACCTATGCCGCCATCTTGGTTCTCTCTGGTTTAGTTTTTTGATGTTGAGTTGTATGAGTTATTTATATATTTTGGATATTAACCCCTATTGGATATATCATTTGTGAATATCTTTTATCATTCAATATGTTGTATTTTTATTTTGTTGATAGTTCTTACTGCTACTTTTGTTGTAAATGTTATGGGATGCAGCAAAGAAGATGGTATTGAGTTTGTCTGAAAGGGAGGAGAATTTTGAGAGTGGCTATTGCTCTTTGCACTGGCTAGTAAAAGTTTATCTTTCTTGTGCTTGGTTAAGACAGTGGTTTTCAATCCCCCCCCCCCACACACAATTTTGCATATAATTTCAAGGGGTTTAAAGACCAAAAATTCCAGTTAAAATCCTGTATCCAAGCCACCTGGTGGGAGACCTTACAGAGGAACATCTCTATTTGTGTTTAGCAACCAGAAGGCTCTTAGGAATGATGAGTAAATTGTCACTGAGATCTTATACTTTCCAGACCTTGAATGTCCAAACCTAACCTTAGCTTAGCCCAAGAGGATTTACCAAAAGCTATTCATTTAAGTCAGACTCAAAGTCTGTTATTCCTTTGGTGTCAGACAATTGCCTGATATAGAAAACACTTATAATAGTATAACATGTTGTATATTATTTTGTATTTTTGAAGTAAATTCTATGTGTTCACACACTTAAACAGAAAATCAAGAGGTGTCTACCATATTTAAGAAAGAGATGGGAGAGAACTAGCATTTATTGAGCATTAAGAATACATTAAGTGCTCTGTATGTAACTTCTTTAGTCAACGTAGCATTGCCATTAGACAGCAATCAGAAAGTCTAATAAATTCACCCAAGATGACCTGTTAAGGAGTGGCTGATCCAGTTTTCAAATCTAGTTTTCTTCTAAGCCTTTGCTTAATAGAGAAAATTGGATATTTGTTCTTTTTGGCTACCTTGTATATTCTCTCTCTCTCTCTCTCTCTCTCTCTCTCTCTCTCTCTCTCTCTCAGAATTATTCCTGCTGTTCCCCAGCCCACTCCCATGCTTTCTATGATGTGCCCCTGAACCTGTTAATCAAGGTACCTACCCTCCCTTATGACTCAAATGAGGATAATCTCATTCTCTGAATTGTTTGAATCAAAAATTTGAAAGACTCAAAAATTGAAAACTTTGTTGGAACTAATTCTTTGTAGTATTAACACCATGAATGAATAACTTTTTAGCTTTTATTACCTTGGTTCTGAGATGGGGAAGAAAGAAAAACAAAGGTTGAACCAGCAAATTCAGGGACTTCCTATCTTGTCTAAGAGGAAAGGCTTTGTGAATAAAGAGGGAGTTGAAATTATTTCATAATGTGAGATTTGGGGATTATTTGTGGGTTATGCTAATTCTGACTTTCCTTGTGTCTTGTTTACACATTCCTGTTTCCTAACTTGATTATGATTTAGCTGTAATGGTACAAACCAATGCAGAATTGGAAAATAAGTTGGCCCAGTGTAACCTTTCCTTCAGGCTGCAGAACTGGTGAAATGAAAGCTAATCCCTAGAAAGTGGTCTGCCAGGAAGAAAATCTTCACTGAAATGGGCATCTAAATTTTTCCTTCCTACTTGTTTGCTTTGGTCTTAAAGAATGTAAGAAATTCCTACTGCAGGAATTTCTTCACTGGCTCCCAGCCACCTCTTCCTAACATAGGCTTATCTTTTATTTTTAGCGCTTTGTTTTGATCTGTATGTCTTTTAGCTCTGAATAGTTCATTCCATGAGACGATTTAGTTCTGAGAAATCAAGCCAGGTGAAGATGAAATATAAAGTTTTACCACCTCTATAATACTTTTTATCTGTTTTTAAAAATGTATAAGTTCCCACCAGTATTTCTTGGCATCATCCTCTTCTATCCCCTTGTTAGTTACAGAACATTTTGAATTGGATGGTATCCTAGCAATCATGCATTTACCTTTCTTATTTACAGATGAGGAAATAGAGGCCTAGCAAATGATCTGGCTTGTCAATAATTACGTGGTTAATTAGTAACTGGATAGGGACTTGAACGTGGTTTTTCAGATTTTCAGTTCAACATGCATTCTGCATCCACAAGCTGCCAACTTAATTGGCCAAGCCAAGAGAATAAAAGCAATTCCCATTTAACCCAAACTAAAGAAAAATATGGAAAAGAAGAAGTTGAAAGAGTTTTCAAAGTATTGAATTTCATTGAGAAACGGGAAGATTTGAGCCATGTGGAGGAAAGAGGAAGTGGGCAGAGAGGTGTTGCTTTTTGAAAGGATTGCTTTTAAGCCAGATTGCTTTATTTTCTTGGCAAGTGCCTGCATGCTTATTTCATGGGTTAAATTATCCCTTTAAGGTGAATGAAACACTGTCTCATTTCCTCGTGAACAAAAATTTTAAAAATAATTTATTTTTTCCTCTGGGAGTTTGTCACATTAAATTCCCTTGGTTTCAGCGTCTATGTTGCAAACAGGCGAAGGGGAAGTGGGACTTTGTCTTCTTTCTCTAACTGGCTCTGTGCTTTTGTGTGTTGTGAGAAGTGAATGTTGTCTGGGCACCCTGCTCCTTTTCCAGTTCTCGAGTGAACATCCAGGGTCTGCTTGGCAGCTTGTCTCTTTCTGGATGACAACGCCCTAGGTCAGGATGGTTTGTTTTCAGTATAGGGCCAGCTGTTCCAGGATTACTTTTTCAGGGTTGGAAACCACAAGTTTGGACCCTGAGGCAAAAGGCTGAGAATAAAAATGTAAAGAGAAAGGTCAAATGACATTTTGTTGGCTTGTTGACTTTCTGTTTGAAACTATCCCTGCTATAAACATTTTGATCTCAAGAATATATGATGAGAAGTCATACATATTAAGTGAAAACACACATCTTTCTCCTTTCCTCTAGGCAACAAGAGCAAATATTAAAAAAGGAGTAGTACAGCTGAAATTTACAATCTTTCTTCTGAATAAAAAAATATTTCTTAATCACACTACCAGTTTTTGGTTCTGGGCCTGGGGTGCCAGGGCTTTCTGTGTGTAAATAAAAGCAACGATCAAAGCAAACATTTGGTGAGGAACATAACTTCAGAGCCATCCTTACCACAATGGGCTTCGAAGTTTATAATTAGTAGCTACAGAATTTAGAGCAAGGTTTTAGGAAGTCAGTCTCTGGAGTTGAAAGCCTATGCCATGTCATAAGAATTTGCTGTGTCATAAGAATATTCAGTGTATTCTTCGAAAAAAAGAAAAAAGAAGAGGAATAGCCCTAGCTGGTTTGGCTCAGTGGATAGACCTTCAGCCTACAGTCTGAAGGGTTCCAGGTTTGATTCCAGTCAAGGGCACATACCTCTGTTGCAGGCTCCTCCCCAGCCAGGCGATCCCAGATCGCGAGAGGGTGCAGGCTGGGCTGAGGGACGCTCCACCCCACCCCCTTGAATGAATTTTGTGCACAGAGCCTCTACTCAGTATATAAAATGTTCTTTATAAATTCTCTTTAGGATAATTTCCTAGTATCCAGGACCTTCTCTTTTAGAAACAAAACTATTATTGAAGAGTAACTTAAAAAACAAACAAAAACAACTTGATAAGGAAGAACTCACTGCTGAACTTGTTACAAATATTGATCTATTTGAGCAGAATTTTGACTCAAAGGAGAAGGTTGGAATGGTAAATTGAGAGCAGGAATTTCTGCTGTAGGTAGAACTGGGAAGCTGAATTTAGTCTCATTTGTTTTTGAACATTGGATTAAAGGTTATAATTTTGGGCCTCAATGTCCCTATGTGTTACATGCAGGGATTAGATGATCCTTAAAGTAACATCCAGCTCAAACTATTATGTCTGTGCTTATTTCATTCTCAAAATGAGATGTAATTTATAGGACTTAGACAGTGGAGATATATTTATATCCTGACTCATGTAACAGCGTCACTTTGCACATGTTGTTCCTTCTGCATGGAATGACCTTCCCCCTTGTCTGACTGTGCAGGTTAGCTCTGACTCATCCTCAGAGACTTAGCTCTGGCTGGGCCTTTATTGTGAAGTCTGTGCTGAATGTCCCAGCTCTGTTAGCTACTTTCTCCCTTTGAGCTGTCTTAGTCCCTGTGTTATGTGATGGGATATGAGTTTTCAAATATTGGCTAATTGTTTTTGTCATCCAAGATTTGGCATTGGTATGGGATTTTTGATGTATCAAGCAAGAGATGATATAATATTGTCTTGGATTTTAAATTTCAAAATTCTGGGCCCTTCAGGAAATGAAAAGGTACACCAGCGGTTCTCAACCTGTGGGTCACGACCCCTTTGGGGGTCGAATGACCCTTTCACAGGGGTTGCTTAAGACCATCGGAAAACACATATATAATTACATATTGTTTTTGTGATTAATCACTATGCTTTAATTATGTTCAATTTGTAACAATGAAAATACATCCTGAATATCAGATATTTACATTATGATTCATAACAGTAGCAAAATTACAGTTTTGAAGTAGCAACGAAAATAATTTTATGGTTGGGGGTCACCACAACATGAGGAACTGTATTAAAGGGTCGCGGCATTAGGAAGGTTGAGAACCACTGAGGTACACGTTCACGGAGAGAAGACAGGGAGCAGACAGGTTGAGTGAGTAAAGCTTCTGTACCCCAGAAGAGAGAAGTGCTCCAGATAAGTGTAGTCGAGGAGTGAGCAGACACCATGGACTCCTGACAAAGAGTGAGCTTCTCTGCCTGGGTCCCCTGAGCTCAGCACAGGGATAAGGAGAGTGACACAAACCTGTGAGAGGTGTGTGGAATCTGAGCACAGAGGGAGCACAGGTTTCCTTTCCTGGATAGAGCACAGGGAGGTGAGAAGAACCAAGAGTAGAACTGGCTGCCCAGGGCACCCAGGTAGACAGGCTGGAGGGAATGTGCAGAGGTTCCATAGAGCCATGCAGGGTGGGTGTGGGAGCAGAAGACAAAATCCTGTGCTCAGAGGAGAGTATAGAAGTGGTGGAGAGCTGAGTATGGTCCTGCTGAGTTTCTTGAGGCCCAGTGTGGTGTGGGAGCCACAAAATGATCCCATGTATCTTAAAGGGTAAGGGAGTTAAAGGAAGTTGCTTCCCCACCCCCTACAAAGTACTTTTGATTGGAAACATGAACAGAAATCAGCAGTGACCTGAAGACAAGATGGAAGATGTCTCAGCAACTCCAGCCTACCCCAAAGAAATCCTGATTTGATGGAGATTACTACAACCTGGGAATATAGGAACTCCATGGTAGAACTTAAGTTTGTTAGAATTTTTTAAAATGTAAATACCTCTGATACTTATCCATTCCATTATAAATGTTTAATTCTTGTCTGCTTCTTTGGATCACAAGCTCTTTAAGGGAAGTCAGTAGGTTTTCAAGTCCTATTTTATGTGTTTCTGTACCTGACAGAGGCCTACTATAAGCTTTTTGAACAAGTAAATGGACATTTATTAGATAGCTTTTCTGTGTCTCAACCTATCCTAGATGCTTTCACAGCCCCGGGTATCTCCATTTTGCTCTTGAAACACTAAAGCACATGGAACTGATGTAACCCATGCAGGGGTGTGGCAGGCAGGTCTGTCACTCACACCATAGACCCTCTGACACCAGTCTGCTTCTTAGGTTAAAAAACAAAGCAAAACAGAATCTTTTCTCTTACTGTCTGAATATAACTATGGAATAAGAATGAAAATCAGTTTTTCACTTATCTTAGTAACATTTTACATATTTCTTACTTTACTTTCAAAATAAAAAGCAGTGTCCTGCTAATTTTACTATTATTAATTACAAATTAGAAAAAATTACTAGTACAGTATGAATGTGATCCAAAAATGTAATAATGGTACAGATAAAGTTTAATATTCTTAAATATTAAGAAACAGTATGCATGCATATAAGCATAACCAATGGACACAAGATACTGGGGGATAGGGGAGGCCGGGGGAAGGTGAAGGGAGAAAAAAAAAAGGAGACATATGTAATATATTCTTTGTAATACTTTAAGCAATAAAACAAAATTAAAAAAAGAAACAAATGTTCTTTGTAGATGGTAAGTAAAATAAGAAAAGTGTAAGTTAAAATTCACTAATAATTCTACTTTGTACAGATACATACTATTATCCTTCAGTTACATTTCACCCTGATTTTAGAAAATTGATATCAATACTTCATATGTCATTATATCATGAGTGTTCTACATACCATGATCATGGAACAAAATCTATTTAGACTGTAGTGCTAAGTTAGGCTTAGAGTTAGGGCTTCGCAGGTAAATGAAGGTATTCAATATACAAATTCTTGCTTTAGATACTCTACCAGAAAACTTGTGAAGACTCAAGGAAAGTGAAAAGACACATATAATGCAATAAGTTATATATTACATACAATCAAGTTAGAAAGTCAACTATGGCGCACAACAGTGATTGAATAAATGTAGCAGCCTCTCTCTGTCAGAGGTGGTGAAACACTGCTACAGCAAGGAGTAAAAGCTTAGCATTAGATTTACATTTCAGACTTTCTAGAAAATTAACATGTGAGTTTCAGACCAATTAAAGAAGAAAAGCACCTTCTACACAAGGCAGAATCTTCTTCTTTTTTAAATCCTCACCTGAGGGTATTTTTTCCATTGATTTTTAGAGAGAGTGAAAGGGAGGGCAGGGGTGGGAGGATGGGGGGTAAAGAGACATCAATTGGTTGCCTCCTACCAGTGCTTTGACTGGGGCCAAGGATTGAACCTGCAACCAAGGTACTTGCCCTTGACTGGGAATCAAACCTGAGACCCTTTGGTCCTTGAGCCGGTGCTCTAACCACCGAGCACCCAAGCCTAGGGCTGCTAGAATCTTCTTAATGTGACTAGAAACCACTGTAGAATACTTTGGCTTATTTTTGGTGTTTAAAAAAAGAGGCCTTGACTTGATGTTTTTAGCTTTTGACATGTGAGGACTAATTTTATTTCCATGTCAATGTGCCTTGTCAGCTGCTGCAGATTTAAATATGATTAGCTCTTCCCTTTAATTGGCCATGTAATAAACCCATCATCTCAAAACCACGGCGTGGAGTTTTAGAGTACAGTCTTGGAGCCAGAGTACCTGCGTTTGAATCGTGATTCTGCTTTATGGGCTTTGAGACTTTGTACAAACTACTAACAATGTTTATACCTCATTTTCCTTACTTGTTCTTATCTTGGAGGTTTTTATAATGATTAAATGAGTTAAAATGTGTGAATCTGTGGACGAAGAAAGGGCTATATACTAAAGCTCAGGGGAGGCCTGCATGGCAGACCTTTTAAACTCAGGGACTGAAAGTAACCACATCAGATGGTCTGAACATAGAAATTCCTAACTGTTCAGCTGGCATGGTTCACTGGTTGAGTGTCCACCTAGGAACCAGAAGGTAATGGATTGATTTTTGGTCAGGGCATATGCCCAGGTTACGGGCTCGATCCCCAGTGTGGGCATGCAGGGGGCAGCTGATCAATGATTATCTCTCATCATTGATATTTCTATCTCTCTTTCCCTCTCCCTTCCTCTCTGAAATCAATAGAAATATATTTTTAAAAATTCCTAATTAAAAGTGAGTCACGGCCAGTAGTCACCTCCTAGGCTTGTTGCTTCCTTGACAGAGGTCAATCTTTAAGTGAGCCTGTCTATTATCTTTTTGCATTTAGGATAACATACCTTGAGAATATCAAAGGAATCCCCCCCTTTCCAGATCCCTCAGGGCACAATCTCCCACCAGAACAGAGGACCACAGAACCCCTCATTGTTATGTTGTTGCCCAAATACCACCTTCATGTATTGTAAATGTTACCTATCCAATACCCAACAATGTAAAGGAAGTATGTGTCTCTCTGTTTTACTTTTTATTGTCAGTTTGGCTCAAACTCTTTTAAGACCTTTTTCTTTTTGTCAACAAAGTACTTCAGATATGCTTGGTGCAGAGTAAGAACTATAAAAGTGTTAAGTAAAAAACAAGATAATTAGGCTTTCCAATCATGATTGCTGGTGAACAGGAGGTAAAACAACTAACTGGTAATGGGCTAATGACATATGGCTGATTTGGAAATCTTATAATAATGAAAAAGTGCCAGTGTTTTTGTGGCAGCATGGGTGGGTGGTTAAACAGGAAGGTTAGGGCTGCAGGGATCTTTAAGCCTACTGGGTTACTTCACTAGGCAAGGTATGTTGGGGCTGGCCTGGGACTTACTGGGAAAACTAGGTTACTTTCAGAACAGGATGAATATTCAAAGGAAGACTGGGATTTCTCAGATTGCTTACCTGGGCCACAGGTGAATTTGTTAAAAGAGGCAAAGTGAGCCTGGGAATAGATTGGAGATATCCAGTGTTATTCCTTCTTGCTAGACTTTTGAATAAGTCAAATAGAATTTCAATCTTTAGTTCACTGTTTCTATCAATTATCATTTGTTGGTTGCTAGCACATAAATCACTTCTGACTAATTGAATTAGAGAAGTAATTTATTGGAAGCCAGGAAGCTCAAACAACCAAGAGAAAAGACAAGGGAAGAGGCTTAGGAAGCCTGGGAAGTAAGGTCATTGAGGGGCTGGGGAACAGGGACAGCTGGATCGACACTAAAGGGGCAGTCAGCCTCTTCTTGTCCCTTGTTCATATTTCAGAGAGAGAAATCTGATCCGCCTAGCTTGGGTCAGGTTGGCTAGAGGAAGGAAGGACATCTAAGTTGGCAATCACATCTGACTATATCTGATGGAGAAGTCCCTCCAAAACAAAATCAAGGTGCTGTTACTAGAAGAAGGAAGAACAAAAGTAAGTGGACCAAAACAACAGATGTCCACCTCACTACTCTATATTGCTTCAAGCAACGGATGAAGATGGAAGATATAAGGAATTAAGGAGACCCTGAAACCAATTTTTTTTTTAGGGGAGAATGATGATTTTTATTTTTATTTTTTTAATATTTTTATTGAGTTTTTACAGAGAGGAAGGGAGAGGGATAGAGAGTTAGAAACATCGATGAGAGAGAAACATCGATCAGCTGCCTCCTGCACACTCCCTACTGGGGATGTGCCCGGAACCAAGGTACATGCCCTTGGCAGGAATCGAACCTGGGACCCTTGAGTCCGCAGGCTGATGCTCTATCTACTGAACCAAACCGGTTAGGGCTGAAAACTGATGTTTAATCTTTCTCCCTCATCCAGTTGCCTTTCCCTCTGACCTTGAAACTAGAATCTAAACTCTGGACTTACATCAGAAAGAATCCCCAGTCTCTGATGGAATTCCCCTGGATCCTACCACAGTCCAACTTAAAAAACAAAAACAAAAAAACAAAACAAAAAACCAGCTCAAAACACTGTATGGATTTTTTTCACAGTAATGATAGTTATTCTTCCATTAAATACTTTTTGGATGTCTTATCTGAAGGACAAATAAGCTCTATCTCCTGCCTTTCAGAAATTTATAGTCAGGGAAGTAAGACAGACATAAACAAATAAATTACATGATTACAATGCAGTGTGGAGAATAGTGTAATAGAAAGAAAGAAAGCATGCAGCTAAATCTGCCTAGGGGATTCAGTGGAAGTGATATTTGAACAAGGTCTTGAAAAATGAATGAGCACTTATAATTTTAAATTGAGGCATTTAATATAAAAACAAAAGTGTAACCCCAAATTATAAACATTATTCACACTGCTGTCAGGGACACCAATATATTGGCAACATGTATATTATTCTTTGGTCTTCTAAGGCTAAGAAGTGAGGTGGTAAATAATACCCAATGAAGTTGAACACTGAAAAGCAAATGGTCACATTCCTAAATTACAGCAATTTGTTAAAAAAAAAAAAAAAAAGCCTATTCCTAATGACTGAACTTAACTGCATGTGAAATGTGCCAAGTCCCCCAGGACCATGGAAACCCCTCAGCAGCTGCCATTCATTTACCAAGCAGCTTGAAAGTCAGAACCTGTCCTGGATCAAGCAGGAGTCTTGGGTCAGCTCCTGACTTGTTAGTACAGGGGCTACTTAGGCATTCACCTTTCTGGTCTTGGCTAGAACTCACTTACAGTATGCCTTTGGTTGGCAATGTGTCTGGATTTCAGTCTTCTCTAGGAACTGTAAAATGAGAGTCAGGAATATAGAAGTAACAAAGAACTCAAAATTAGTGTGGATAAAAAGACTCTCATCACAAAATAGAATAATAGAATAATTAACAGATGATTTTCAACTTAGTAAAAGTATTGTCAGAATTTATTATAACCAGAGGATATTTTTCTCTGGCAAATTAATATTTCTAAGGTGTTGGAAAATATTTTTCTTTTATGTTGATACGCCTGCTTTACCTTGTTGCATGTCATGTATCTCTCTGTAAACTACATCAGATCTTTTTTCAGATTAGGGTATGAAAACAAAGAGAAAACGAATGAATGAAGAACTAGCTCCTATTTAAAAAATTGCATCAGTTATTTGAGTTAATGAAAACTGTCCAGAGTCCAATACAATGGTTCCTTTGGCCCCATTAGTTTGCCACAGATAAACTAAGAGTTAAAAGACCTGAATTTCGTCATGGCTCTGCTCCTGCCTACCTGAGTGAGCCTAGGTAAAAGACTAGGATGACCCTGATGGATTAATTGAGGAAATTTCTACATGAGGTGGTTAGCCCTACCCTCTGAAATCCCTTCATGTCACCTATCAATTTACCTCAGGTGTTAACACTACTTAAAATAAATCAGCCAAAACCATATAATCTGTGAGGTATCAATGTAGACACATTTGGTTGAGCTCCACTTTTTGTTTTAGTAAAATTCCTGCTGTTTAGTTAAAACTTCTCTGATACAAAATTTAATTTAAAGGGCATGCAGGCAAAAATAGCATCATCTCTGTAGGCTGTTGATGGGTAGGGCTAGATTCAGGTTACGTATGGATTTCCCATTTGTGACAACTTAGAGCAACTTGCTCAATAGTTACATGATGAGCTTTCATATAACTACTATACCAGTCATAGATAGTCTTCCTTAAGTGTTGGTGGGGAGAATTCCTTAAACATAGCATTTTGATAGATTTAATTTATGTATTGGACTATTTTATCATCAGAGGTTTCATTCACATTTTCTCAGAATCATCTCAAGCTATATAACACAGGAGGTTTAAGACTACATACATTTTTTTTTTTAGCATCTAAAGCTTGGAATACTAGTCTTTTTATGTAAATTTGGAACTTCAGTTTAATTATTTTCTTTTTTTAGGATTTTACGTTTTCTTCATCTTTCTATTTTTCATAGATTTTCATGAATTCTTATGAAACCTTTCTCTGTACCAAAAGTTCATAATAAAGAAAAGGCTGGGTGGACTGGAGGAAGAGGGATAATCATAGAAACCCACATGGAGCTAAATGTATTTGGAATGCAATTCCGAGATGAGTGTTCCAAATTATTTTTTCTCTGTCCAGATGATGGATTAATAAGGGAATGAATCAATTGAACAATCAAACTCAATGAGAATGGGGCAGAGCTCATCTGAGTGGAGATGGATGGCACTTGAAACTGAATTAGTGACTGATTTGGAGAGAGTTCAGCGGAATAGAGCTAACAATCTCAAATAAGGTTAACTTGTATATGTTGCTGATAGGATGCGAGCTGGGCAACAGTAAATTCTGTCCGACAGCCTCTGGCTGCCTGTGAAGCTGACCCAGAGGTTGCTTTAGATCTGATGGATTGAAACAAGTCCATATGAAATTCTTTTCTTAGCCCTGTAATTTGTAAAATAATATGTATCAAGCCTAGAAACCTATATTAAGTATCTGAATACATCTGCCCAGAGGAAAACAACTCCCAACAATGCCTCCATGACAATGCACTGTTGGTTGCTAATTAGAAAAAAGCACGAATAATAATTAGAAGGCATTCTGTTGCTTGCTGGAGAGCTCCTTTCCTCACTGGTTTAAATATCCAGCTCTATAGGGCAACCACCTGGTTGAAAAAAATCTTTGATAGGAGGTGTTAGCAATGCATATTTACTTGTACTTTTAGTCATGTTATTTGTGCACAAGCTCAAAAATCAAGCCAAGTTACAGATGGCCATTAATATGACCACTACTGGGCCCCTAGAGACAAAGCTCCTCTCATGTCAATGCATCATCAATGCCCACTAAGCCACTGGCCTTCCTCTTTGTCCTCTTTCCCCCAGGTATTGACAGTCAACACCTCATCAAGGTGATTGCCAAGTAGAGGAGGAACATTTTGTAATGCATCCCGAAAGAATGTCAGACCCAGACTTTCAGCAGATTCATGTAAGCAAAGCTAAGCCAAAGAGAAAGTGTGTGCCTCGCATCCTCTCACCCTCTGAAGCCCCCTGCAGGATTCCTGCCTGGGTCGGACAGCTTTGATTAGACTAGCAGCACCAGTGAATGGAGATATTAGTGTTGGAAATCCCTGAGGGGTTTATTTACTCTGAAAAGATTTTTTATTGAAAAATATAACGATGGGGGTTTGTTTTCTACCATATCTATTTCCCCCTCATTTCCGTATAATTAGGAAACTGTTCAATACTTGGCAATCTCCCTCTAGGCTTATGTTTCTGCCCCTCCCCCACGCTCCTTTCCCCCAACAAGCAGGGGCAGACAGTGGATTTTGAATGCCCTGCTTGTGGCAGGCGTCCCCTTGCTGGCTCCCAGCCAGCCCTGGCCTTGTTGTGCAGCAGGCTGGCTGGGTTACTGGGATACCCAGGGTGACTCGTGGCTCTGACAGTACTCTGGTGGATTGAGCTGATTAGTCACAGCCAACTGCTTGTTTTCAGGGATTTATTCCATTTTCCTACTTTGCCAACATCATCTAATTGAGGACCAGATGCTTTTAATCAGCATCATCTGCAGTGCAAGGAGCTTCAAAAATCTTCTTTTACTCTAGGAATCTAATGCCCAGGCTTGAATATATAGGTTCCCCCTATTCATTCTGAGTTAGTATGTGACTTTTAAAGGAGCAGGTGAACATATGGTGCTTTTCTTTTCAGCACAGAATGAAACACTCTTTTGGAGACAGTGAGGGAAGCAAGCATGAATGTATATTTTAAGGACTGGAAATTTGTGCACACTTTCTGGAGGCAATTTGGGGCTATCTATCAAGATTAAAATGCACATACACTTGACAGAAGAATTTCAGTTCTAAGCATGTACTAGTATGTCCAAAATATATTAACATATGTGTTCAAGGAAGAGTGTATAAGAATATTTATTCAGTATTGTTTATAATAGCTAAAGTTTGGAAACAGTCTAAATGACCATTTAATAGGGAACTAGTTAAATAAATTACCATACAACAGAGTATTTTATCAATTGTTAAAAGAATGAGACAGGTCTATATGTAACAATGTGGAAAATTGCCAAGATACATCAGGTATTTAAGAAGGGATAGTAATGCTGCCATTTATGTTTTTTAAAAAAAGGCTTTATGCACACACATGTGTATGTTTGCGTATATGTAGCCTATCTTGAAATCAGCAATTGCCTCTGATGAAGAGAACTGGAGAGCTGAGAGAGGAAGGTAGAGGAATCTTACTTTTCATTGCATGCCCTTTCACAGAGCTTAAAATGTGTTCCTTCTGCATATAATCCCTATTTAAATAAGTGTGCAATTAAGCCAGCAATAAATAAAGTTGTTAATTTTTCATCTTCTCTTCAGGATTTCTTCTTACTGCTTGCTTTCCACAGAAAGGACTTTCTTCTTGGGCCTTAGGGTCAGATAAACCTTTAGTTCTGGCTCCTGCTGGCTAGCCATGTGATACTCAGCAAATTATTTAGTGTTGTCCAAAGCCTCACCTTTTTTCCTCCTGAAAAAGAGATTAATAATATCTTAACACGTACTATGAGGCGTAAATAAAATGAGGTCCCTCTCATAAATGCCTAGGACACAATCTTTAATGGGGCCTTGATAGGAGGTCTCACCCCTTTTGGAGACTTCTAGGGGTAATGCTGGTGGGACAGGTGTTTCTAAGCACCTCACTGAAGCCAAAATTTTGTTTGCCCTTCTTTGAAGGCACGTCTTCCCCTCCTAGCCCACTTAAAGGTGTTAGGGCTTCCTAATTAAAACTAACAAAAGAAGACCAGAAGATATCATAAAGCAAATAAACAAAAACCTCTTCTCCACCAGTGTTATGATTCAAAACAGGTCTCAGATGAGGGCCTCAGGCTGGCGTTGGAGCAGGTGGGGCCATGTCCCACTGGGCATGCAGCCTCCTCCCAGGGCCCCTGAAACTTTCTGGTTCCCTGTGTCTGTGACCCGGAGGTCCCTCTGGGGTCCTCGTAGTCTGGCAGCTGCTCAGCCTAGGAGGACCAAGCAGCCAAATGGCTGCCCAGAGTCTTTTGTCCCTAGTCTCCTGAGGCTTCTGCTTTTAGGAAGAATATATATATTTTTTAATTCTTTTTATTTTTATTTTTCAAACAAGTCTAAAACATTGTTTCTTTTTTATGGGAAAAAGAGCGGACTTTTGGAATAAACTGCCCTCTGGGGGGATTGCTGTGGTAAGGGAGTGTGTGCCTGTATGTGCATGTGTGCGTGTGTGCGTGTTTCTTTTTGGAGATCAGCAGAAAATCTGAAGCAACTGAAATGTTTTGCTTTAGTTCCCCTGTGGCCTTGGTCTGGTTGCAGTCTACCACATCCTGGGTAGTTTTATACACACCGACTTCAGAGGCTGCTGCAGCCAGAGCCATGGCCTTGAACCCTGATGACAGGCCTGGGACCCATCTGTTCTTCCCAGCTTTTGTGTTTTCTAGTGTGCAGGTTCATGGGCATATATCTCTGTAGGGATGAACATGTCTGTGAGTAACGGAGGGCACAGTACTTAGTGCCTGTCTCCATGACCGACCGCTCACCACATATCATGGCCCACATTGGTTTGTAGTATGGGGTTTTAGTGTGCAGTTTGTAGTCTAGTGAAGGGTGCTGGCTGTGGAGACAGACAAGCCTAGGTATGAAAGCTAGCCTTTTCCCTTTCTAGCTAGGTATCCTGGTGTCTTAGTTTGTTCAGGCTGCCATAACAGAATACCATAAACTGGGTGGCTTATAAGTAACATAAATTTATTTCTCACAGTTCTGAAGGCTGAGAAGTCCAAGATGAAGGCCCTGGCAGATTCTGTGTCTGGTGAGGGCCCACTTCCTTATAAATGGTGCCTTCTTGTCTGTTACCTCACATGGCAGAAGAAAGGTACGGAATTTCTCTGGAATCTCTTTTATAAGGATACTAGAGGCCCGGTGCATGAAATTCATGCACTGGGGGTGGTGGGGGAGGAGGGCTCATCCAAGCCTGCACCCTCTCACAGTCCAGGAGCCCTGGAGGAGCGGGCCTAAGCTGTCAGACATCCTTAGCACTGCCACGGAGGCAGGAGAGGCTCCCGCCACCGCTGCTGCACTCACCAGCTGTGAGTCTGGCTTCTGGCTGAGCGGCGCTCCCCCTGTGGGAGCGCACTGACCACCAGGGCCAGCTCCTATGTTGAGCGTCTGCCCCCTGGTGGTCAATGTACATCATAGCAACCAGTTGTTCTGTCGTTTGGTCTATTTGCATATTAGCCTTTTATTATATAGGATTAATCTCTCATGCTCCATTCTCATGACCTAATCACAGATCCCACCTCCTAATACCACATTGGGGTTCAGGATTTCAACACATGCATTTTTATTTTATTTTATTTTATTTTATTTTATTTTATTTTATTTATTTTTTAAAAAATATATTTTTATTGATTTCAGAGAGGAAGGGAGAGGGAGAGAGAGATAGAAACATCAATGATGAGAGAGAATCATTGATTGTCTGCCTCCTGCATGCCCCCTAATGGGGATCAAGCCCGCAACCCTGGGCATGTGCCCTTGACTGGAATCGAACCTGGGACCCTCTGGTCCACAGGCCAACGCTCTATCCACTGAGCCAAACCAGCTAGGGCAACACATGCATTTTTAGGGGACACAAACATTCAGATTATAGCACCTGGATAAGTTACTGCATCCCCTGAAGTCTTCATTTCTTCATTCCTGACAGAGGAGTATAAAGGTACCTGCCTCATGGGGAATGTGGTCAGCATAGTACCTGGCCCACAGTGAGCTCACAGGCAGGGGCAGTGCTGACCTGACGCTGGCTATCTTTTCACTTGATAGTGAGTTCTTGCAGGATAGACACTGTGTCTTTCCCTTTATTCTATCCCAAGTGCCCAGCATATTACATAAACACCTGATGAATAAATGATTGACAAATGAATACATGAGATTCCCAAAGCATGATGGCAATGTGACTGATTTTGTGACACATTTATGATTCCTATTTGACTGGCATCTTTGGCAGACCCCCTTTTAACATCATTTCCTTCTTGACTACTCCTCTACCCTTAGAAAATTCTCCTGCTTCTATGTATTGCTTTATAAATTACCTTCCACCCTCTCCTTGTTATAACTTGTTTTCTCTTTTTTTCTTAAGAAACTCTCTCATTCTCAAGACCAATAGAAAAGAAAAAGAAAGGAAAAAGATCTCAGGGATTTATAGCATTTTATTAGTATTTCTTTTTTTTATAGTAATTTTTTCTTTATTTTATTTTCCCCATCACCATTTATCCCCCCCCATACCCTCTTCTACCTCCCCAATTTCCTCCCCCCTGCAATTACTACACTGTTGTCAGTGTACATATATTTTGTTAGTACTTCTTGTTACTTAAAGTATATATTTGGTTAAAGAGTAAGAGAATATTTGCTTTTCAGAGTTTTATGTACAAAATTTTCTTAGGTTTACACTATGACATTCAATATGTATCCCTGGACTTTTTCTCACAAATTTGAGTTGGACCTTTTTATTTTAATCCTCACCTGAGGATATGTTTTAATTGAATTTTAGAGAGAGAGATGAGAGAGAACATTGATCAGTTGTCTCCCATAGGTGCCTGACTAGGAATTGAACCTGCAATCTTTTGGTCTATGGGATGATGCTCCAATCAACTGAGCAACCTGGCCAGGGGTGTTGGGACTCTTAAATTTTCATGTAGCTTCATGATGTAGCTACATCTAAATTCAAGATAGACCACTACTGAATCAGTTCAAAATATAATGATGGCTTTCAAAAAGTGAAAACTAACCAGTTGCCTCTTTTGTATTTGACCTAGAAGATTACTATAACATACCACCTAATAAATGGGAATAATTTAATGTCAAATTTCCCCCCAAATATTAATATTGTGATTATAAAGGTTACACACTGGAGCTTTTCTACTTCCTGGAGAGAAACTTCTTCATTTCTGCTTTTCAGCCATGACCAAACTAGACTCTGAAACCTTGTTGGCAACTTTAGAATTAGAGCAAGAAAAAGATGGAAGAGATTATAGAAGTCACCCAGTCCAACCCCTTCATTTTACACAGAAATTGCATGACTTAACCAGGATCAAAGAGCTAGTTAGTGGCAGCGTAGCCAGATCTCCTAAATCATCATTCAGTGATTTTTCTAACCTACCTAATGCTTTTCCTCCTACCCTTATAATTTAGAGGTTTTATTAATGTATATTCTGACATTCTTGATTGAAATAATTTGAGGATTGCTGACAGAAGATTGATTTCATTGAGGAAATTCCACAGTGATGGTGTTAATTAAATTATTAAAATAAATTATTTTAATAAAAATTATTAAATTGAAAAAAATTATTAAAATGAAAACAGAAATTAAGGATCAAATGAAATATGTCTGGGATCATATTTGGCATGAGGACCAGCATTTTGTAACCTATTTATTATCTAGGTATGGAGATGAGTCTAGTGCACATGAAATGATTGGTGAACAGATGTTTTGTGAAGTGATTGATTATATGGAGCAGAGAACATTTTTGTTGAGGTATGTAGGAGGAGGTGGGGCTAAATCCAGACCTGAAGAATGAGGAAGGTTTGGATATGCAGTTGCAGAAACAGGGCTTCCACGTAACAGCAAGCAGCATGTATGAAGTCGTGGAAGGGGCAGTGGAGCCGTGGGGTGGGGGTGGGGGGAATGGTTGTCTTTTATGTTCATGGGAGCAGGTAAGGAAACCAGTCTGACTGGAAAATAAGGCCAAGTTGGTAGGGTTGAGTCAGATTATGAAGGATTTTGAAAGAAAGATAGAAGAGGTCAGGCTTGTAGACCACAGGAAGCTCACCTTGCATTTTGAGCTAAATTATGACTCTCTAGAGACCTGTTGGAGAGTGTTACTTGGGCAGTTGGGTTTGGAGAGTCTGGGTGATTAGTTATGAGACACTTGAGTCTCTAGTCAAGAAATGTAAGATGGCAGAGACAGTGGAGATAGAAAAAAGAGAAAATGTAAAGACATTTCAAAGTAATAATCACTGGGATAACTTTAAATTTGGTAGATTAAGAGAAAAAAATTGTTCAAAGTTGGATTCAAAGGTTTTAACCTGGTTGATCAAACTCTAAGAAGTTGCTCTGTGTCCTTGAACTTCATTTCCTGATTGAAGCTGAGTGCTCTAATAGAACCTATTCCAGGTTGGCAATGTTTCTCCCCCCACATCTCTTTTATTCTTGTTTCAAGTTACACGGCTGTTGTATTGAAGGTGTGTTTTAGTTCCCTTAAGGAAAAACAAGATTTGTAAAAAAGTTGTTTGGTTCATTGCACCTGCATTCTGATTATTGTTGACCTTGCCACTTTGTTATCTCATTGTTAAATATATAGAGAAAGATCCTGGAACCCATTAGTCTCTGCAGGTGAGAATGTATTTAATCTATGGAAGAAAACAAAATTATTTACCTGGAATGTTTGTTCTCTGACGAGTTCACAAAGGTTTTTGTATTGGGGGGGAGGAGGTATTAGAAAGGGTTTAATTTATATCTATAACTAAGGGAGCCAGTTGGGGACATGGATAATACTAGGAGTCTGATGAAATTTAAAAAGATTCTAGGACATAGAAATCTGCAGATCTTTTACAAAGAGTGGAATTTTTTTCTGTTCCAAGGGACATCCCATTCTAACACTGCCATATCTCCTTCATCCTGAGAGGCTGAGAAGATGATAGTGTAGAAGAGGACTGTGCCACAAGTTTTCCTAATGCTAGCAAACATTTATGTAGTAAATACATTACTATTTATTATTATTATTATCATTATTATTATTATTATTATTTAATCTTAACAGTAATCTTGTGAGATAGATACTGGTATAATTATTCTCATTTTACAGATAATGATACTGGCAAAGGCTGAGAGAGGTAAGATGAGTTGGGTGTTAAACTGGCCATCTGACTTTAATCCTGAATTTTTCTCACTCTACTGTGCAGAGCATGGGCAAGAAGTCAGGCACAGTGAATCTGCTAACTTGTTTACATGTTTTATTTTTTAATTTTGGACATTGATTCTTTATGGATTGTTTGGACTTGTCTGTTACAACAAGGAATTCGAGGATTGTGAATTTCTTTTCATTGGCTTTTAGGGCCTGTGAATCAATTATACTACAAAAGTAATATTTAACAGCTGTTTAAATTATCCAGTAAATCTAAATTCTTACTTTGCTTTTTACAAGATCCTGCTTGATGTGGGAAAAAATGGGTGTTCCATTTCTCTCACTATATTTAGCTTCCTGGAATGGTAACTTCTACCTGATCTTTGGGACCTTGGCTCAAAGCCAAGGTAGTTGTACAAGAGAAGGGTGAAATGTCTGAGTTTAGTCATACTTACAAGGGCAGCATTTTGAGAAAAACGTTGCCACATGGTTGAAGGAAATGTTGGTTTGCAAACACATTTCATGTAGTTTGCCATGATTTCCCTCTTTCATCCCCCATTAGGCTTTCTTTTTGTTTGTTTGTTTTTTAGAAAGAATTTTTATTCTTTTTTATTTTTTTTAAATCCTCACCCAAGGATATGTTTTTATTGATTTTAGAGAAGAACAGAGAGAGAGAGTGAGAAACATCAATCGGTTGCCTCCCATATGTGCCCGAACCAGGGATTTAACCCACAACCTAGGTATGTGTCCTGACCAGGAAACGAACCCAAAACTTTTGGGTGTATAGGATGTCCCACCAACCAACTGAGCCACTGGTCAGGAACCCCATTAGGCTTTCCTGATTAGCTTGTCTTTTGGCCTCTTGTCACTCTAAAATAGAGTTCTATAAAAGGTGTCGTGTTCTCTGCTTGAACCTGTGGCAAATCATCAACATTGCTCCTTTTTTAAATTCCAAAAAGATATGTTAGGCACCAGAGAAAATTGGCTGGCATTTCTTCTACATGTGATATAATCATTGCATTCCCCAATTAAAGAGATCCTGAAAGGCCTGCTTGTTCTTTCTACTTTGTTCCTTTCTTCTTGACATGGATCCATTAAAAATATCCTCAGAAAAGGCATCACATTTATTGACCCTCATAAGAGAGTCCAACTTCTTTTTATTATTAATTTTAGTATTTAGCAATTTAGACTGTGTTTAAACAACAGAACAAAGCAGATGATGACAAGTTTGACCAACTCTGTAGCCAGCTTCCTGTTTGTCTTGGCCGGATATACAGCCAGTTGAATTGATGATGTTAACATTATCTATTCATAAGGAAGAAGACACCAGATTGGATTATGTGACCCTCAGGTCACAACGAGAGACCTACCTCATTATCAGTAAATTTATCCTTTTCCTAATCTCAATCCTTCAAGGGTGTTATTCAAATAAACCTCTGAAGCTGCCCTAAGGAGGTGGAAATAGCCTCTTGGCATTTACTATGTAAGAAACCTCCATATACTAGAAGGTAAGAAACTCTGGATTCCTAGAATAAATCATCAGAAACCTTTTGCTGCTCATGTCATCCTAGGGACCTAAAATTGCTCATTATATGAAATATCTTATCAACAAATTAGTACAAAGCCCAACAGTTCAAAGCATTTGGTAAAAATGAGTTATTATTCTTTAAAAAAGATTTTTTTTTTCTTCGATTTTTAAAGTGAGAGGAAGGGAGAGGGAGAGAGACATAGAAACATCAATGAGAGGGAAAACATTGATCAGCTGCCTCCTGCACACCCACACTGGGGATAGAGCCCACAATCCAGGCATGTGACCTGACTTAAAATCAAACCAGCTACCTCTTGATGCATGGGTCAACGCTCAACTACTAAGCCACGTTATTATTTAGATGCCCTCCACCCAGAAGAGGACAAAAGAAGGTGATGAAACAAGACCAAGGTGATGGAACAGGACCAAGTTGTAGGGAGCAGAGACAAACCATTGGCCTGATCATTCCTGTCCAACAACTGTGGTAACTTTAGAGCAGGCATTCTCTCTCACTACTCAAGCCTACCTCTGTGCAATGCTGCAGTTTGCTTCCATTTCATTTAACCATTTAGTAATCTGTTTCCTATGTATCCACAGTTGACCTTGTCATTTTCAAATCCTCGTGTTTGAAGGTCCTAGCTTAAGACTACTTCGTTACCATCTGAAGCAGAAGTGTCTGACTCCATCTGAGTGAGGGCTGTTCCTGGTTGGGTTCAGCAGATCCTTAAAGTACTTCATCAGATGAAATGAGATGAGAGACCCACACTATAGTGCTCTGAGCAGGGCAGTGTCATTGACCCCCATCAGAGCTGGCAAAAGGATGATTTATCCTGAATGAATGGGGAAGCTCTTTGAGCTTTAACAGTTTGCTCACCTAAAAATGTAATGTTTTAGAGGGCTTTGGATTTAATTCTATCATCAGCACCCACTTTTTGTGTGTGTGTTCACTCTTTTTTTAAAATTTATCTTTATTGTTGAAAGTATTACAGATGTCCCTTTCCTCCCTCCCCTCCCCCACCAGGCTTTCACCACACTATTGTCTATTCATGGGTTATGCATATGTACATATAAATTCTTTGGTTAATTTCTTCCCACCCCTTTCCACCCTTCCCTTTAAGATTCCAGTCTGTTGCATGCTTCAGTGTCTCTGGATCTATTT
The DNA here is from genome assembly GCF_964212035.1 of Myotis nattereri. Classification (NCBI taxonomy): domain Eukaryota; kingdom Metazoa; phylum Chordata; class Mammalia; order Chiroptera; family Vespertilionidae; genus Myotis; species Myotis nattereri. The sequence goes on from NC_138079.1 coordinate 54,759,902, forward strand.
TGTTCATCAGTTTATTTTGTTCATTAGATTCCACTTATAAGTGAGATCATGTGACACTTGTCTTTCTCTGATTGGCTTATTTCACTTAGCATAATACTTTCCAGGCCCCTCCATGTTGTCTCAAGGGGTAAGAGATTTTTTAATTAGCTGTACATGCTACAAAGTTCATGGGTGACACCCAGGTCTTTATTGAGATTTCAAGGTAGGACAGGCTCTTTTTTATTCTTTTAAAATTATTTTTCAATTACAGTTTAACATTCAATATTATTTTGTATTAGTTTCAGGTGTATAGCATAGTGGTTTGACAATAATATACTTTACGAAGTGTTCCCCTGATATTTCTAGTCCCCACCAGGCACTATACATAGTTATTACAATATTATTGACTATATTCTCTATGCTGTACTTTACATCCCCATGACTACTTTGTAACTACCAATTTGTACTTCTTAATCCCTTCATCTTTTTCCACCCAGTCCACAAAACACCCCTCTCCTCTGACAGCCTTCAGTCTGTTCTCTATATCTTTAAGTCTGTTTCTATTTTGTTGTTTATTTCGTGCTTTAGATTCCACATATAAGTGAAATTATATGGTGTTTGTATTTTTCTAACTGACTTATTTCACTCAGCATAATATCCTCTGGATCCATCCATGCTGCCACAAATGGTAAGATTTCATTCCTTCTTATGGCCAAGTAATATTTCAATGTATATATGTATCATCACTTTTTATCTATTCATCTATTGATGGGCACTTGGGTTGCTTCCAAATCTTGGCTATTGTAAAAAAATGCTGCAATAATCCCTTCTGGTTTGAATCAGTGGATAGAGCATCGGCCTGCAGACCAAAAGGTCCCGGGTTCAATTCGTGTCAAGGGCACGTACCTTGGTTGTAGGCTCCTCCCCGGTCTGGCCCAGATCAGGGTGTGTGCAGGAGGCCACCAATCAATGTATTTCTCTCACATCAATGTTTCTCTCTGTCTTTCCCTCTTCCACTCTCCCTAAAAATCAATGGAAATATATCATTGGATGAAGATCAAGAAAATAAAAAAATTGCTGCAATGAACATAGGGGTGCATATATTCTTTCAAACAGTTGTTTGTTGATTTATTTATTTATTAAAATATATTTTATTGATTTTTTTTTTTTCAGAGAGGAAGGGAGAGAGCTAGAAACATCGATGAGAGAAAAACATCGATCAGCTGCCTCCTGCACACTCCCCACTGGGTATGTGACCACAACCAAGGTACATGCCCTTGACTGGAATTGAACCTGGGACCCTTGAGTCTGCAGGCCAACGCTCTATCCACTGAGCCAAACCGGTTAGGGCTGTTTGTTGATTTATTGATGATATGAGTTGATATCTCAATATTGTTATTTATTTATTTATTTATTCATTCATTTTTAAGTCTTTTTTTTTGAAATATATTTTTATTCATTTCAGAGAGGAAGGGAAAAGGAGATAGAGATGGAAACATCAATGCTGAGAGAGAATAATTGATCGGCTGCCTCCTGCACGCCCCACACGGGGGATCGAGCCCGCAACCCGAGCATGTGCTCTTGACTGGAATTGAACCCGGGACCCTTCAATTCTCAAGCTGATGCTCTATCCACTGAGCCAAATCGGCTAGGGCTTGAGCATCTTTTTATATTTCTATTGGCCATCTGTATAAGACAGGCTTTTCTTAAGTCACCTTTAGTTTCTGAGACATGCCTGGTGGGCTGTGTAAGGGTGGCAGTTTCTGGTCAACCCAGCTTCCAAGCTCTTCCCCACCCCGACCACTAGAGGATCACCATCTTCTTTGCCACAGTCTTATCCTGGCCTGAAAGTGGACCAATGGCCTTGATCTTTATTCTCCTGGGCCTGGCATGAGTCCTTCACACATGGTTTATATCTGGTGGCCAGGTGTGAATGCTATCTGCCATCTCTGTTGGACCTCTTCCTTCCCTCATGTGTTGGTTTCTGGCTCAGTTTACCAGCCTAATTTTCCAGGTAGTTTTAGCCCACCACCCCAGCTCTTGTCTCTTCTCTCCTGTGGCCTGCTGTCTGAACTCCCTACTGACTGATCTCACAGCACATAGAATGTAGTGTCCTGTGAGGCCAACAGTGCATCCCTAGCCTTAAATTGCTTGTGTTAAAAAGCTGACTCGACGACCTTTGAGTTTGGGCAAGTGATCTAACCTCTCCTTAGTTTCGTCATCTTACTTTCTTTACCTTTCTTAGTTTCTTTATCTGTGAAACAGAGAAATAATAGTATCTACCTCACAGAATTGTAAGAGTTAAATGAGACAATACATGTAAAATACTTAGAAAATGCTAAATAAGTATAAGCTGCTTTCATCATTATTATTACTGGCTTACTCAGAGCCATGAAACCATTCATTGCCTGCTTGATTACAGATTTTGTCTGCTACATGAAATTGAATTCTCTACATCCTTTGGATATTGTCCATTGTGCTGCCCAACACATGAGTTCCTAGCTGCTTAGCCTCCCCCATCTTCATCCACCTCCCTCATAACATCAGCTGTGTTTTGCCCAACCAGCTTCATTTATGACAATTTGTTCTCTCCAGTTCTTGCTTTCCTCCCCCTGATTGAAGTGACAAAGTTTCTTCAGCTTTATTGGCTTTAATTTCTAATCATTTGATCATCTTTCTGCCTTTAAACCTTTACATTGAATAATAAAGGCATACAATTTTATCTTGGTGGTCTGAAATCTTTTTAAAAAATGTTAATTGACATTATGAATCTCTAAGGTAAATTATGTGTGGTAATATTTACAAATACTGTTTGACAGTGATCAGTCATCCTCTAAGAGGGATTAGCAATCTTTTGGATAAAAAAAAATTTAGATCTTCATTTATTATGATTTTCTGAGTAGGAGCAGGGGTGATGTCCCTGTCTGAGAAGTGGTAAAGGTGAAGGTAGCAAGAGTGGAGGGAAAGCAGGAGTGAAGAGTGGCTTAAAGCGCATGGTCTCTGCATGTCTATGTGGTAAGCTTGTCTGGTGGGTATAGGAATCATTTCAGGACATTCCAGGGTCAGCAAAAGTGACAGAGTTTTGCAGAAAAGGGAGGGTAATTTCCCCAAGCCTTTAAAAATACAAATCTCTCAGGGAAGAGTCACATCTTAAATCTTTACAAATCTTAACATTATGGGGGAAAACATATAAAACTATGTTTTAAAATGGTTCTTATATTTTAGTATATTTAAATTACATGTTAAGATATTTAAAAGAAAAAAATAAAGCACAGCTCTTAAAAGAAATAGAGCGAATATTCAGAAATTCAGAGTAAACTCAACTGTTATTGAAAATCCATCCTGTATCCAGCATTTGCCAAGGACTTATGAACACAAAATTGGCTAAGACACATCTCTAGTTCTCAAAGAACTCACAATATAGTAGAGGGTGTGGGTGACACATACAGTACTGAATACTGTTCAGTGTTGCAGATGGCCTATCAGGCTAGATTTCCTCCTATTATAATGGGGCAAAGGATGGGCTGGCTCTGGGAAGTTTTATTATCAAGTATTCTCTCTTTAAAGCCTTGTTTTTTATTAATTGTATGTGTGGCTTTTTGTGCAAGTCATCTCAAATCCTTTTGAGAAGTAGAAAATATCCTTTAACAATCAATCAATGAAGATAATCCTCTGATAAAGTAAAATCTGAATACATGAATCATAGAGTAATCTTAAACCATTATATATAAGACATCCCTCAAAGAAGTAGGCTGTTCAGAAAAAGTCTCAGAGTGAATTAGCTGAAGGACTTGTCAGAGGTCATTCCCGCCCCCTAACACCCCCCCATCCCTTCAAAGAGATTATCTCTGGGTAATTTCCTTGCATTCATATGTCAATCTCCTGTTCTTTTTACTCTAGCTGAGCCCCAAAGAATCTGGCCAGGATTTTGAAGGAGGATTCTCCCTGTGGGAATGCTAGTGAAATTCTGATTCCGGGATATTATAGGAGAGGGAAATGGGACCTGCCTAGGTGGATATGAAGGAGCCGGTTAAAAATTTGATCCTCTGTCTAATTCCATGTCTGATCCCAGGGAGCAGGTTGAAGAGGTACACTTTCACTCAGTAGCTCCAAAGCACAATCAGGTGACTATGTATAGTGGAAATGTTTTGGATTCTAAAAATTAAGTCAGGGTGAAATTTTGTTTGGGCCTGAGAAGCAACATTGCATTAAATTAGACAAGTAGTGACAGAAGTAAAAAAATCATGTGATTTATATGGGTTTGCATTTCTTTAAATCTTATTTTATGTAGTTTTAAAAGAATTTATATTGTTTACAATCAGCAATGTAAATGAGTAGTTTTCTATTTATGTTGTTAGTTTAGTAAATGCTTCTTTTATACAAAAGGAAAAAGTGGCTTAATTCTATGCTAAATATTCAGAGAGATTGTCTAGTGATAGACGGCTGAAGTACATGACAGTAATCCAGGGCTCCATTGTATCCCCCAGTGGCAACAACAGGCCTACTCATTCCACCCAGGAAAAATTAACCAGCCTTGCAAATCCAAATGTACTGAGTGACAGTAAACATTAAATCATGCCAGGGGTTGGTTGGCAAGCACTTTAAATCAAGAATGGGGCATGTTATATTGTCATTGCTTACTCCTGTATCCTCCATTGGGTGATAATTTTATGAGAGCAGGGACTACATTTGACTTACTTAAAATTACATCTCTAGAGCCTAACAGTATGTCATTCATAGTTGGTATTTGAGAAAAGTTATTAAATAAACACAAAAATGGGATGAGGGATGAGTGGTGAGGAGGGAAACAAATCAGGGAGGTAGGAGGACCTCAAAATTTATATTTATTTTCCAACTTGCCAACAGTCCTTCTTGGCTTTCCCATGAGCCATAGACGGATAACTCCCTGGAAGGGCGTATTAAGTATCAAAGACAGTCTTAGGTTTAGTTTTCAAAGTATAGATTTATCTTTCCATCGACAGCATATTTCTTAATAACATTAGTAATTTGATTGGTAGTTTCTTTGCAGCCTTAGAACTAATACTTCAATGCAAAGATATGGGATTTCAGACCAAAGCATATTTTCCATCACTTAAAATGCACCAAATCAAATAAGACTATTGTCTCCAGTGAATCCTCAGCATGTGGGCTGTCCATTTTATAGCCCTGTTGTGCAAGTGTCTGTTTAATTCATATGAATCAAGTGGAAACAACAAACAGAAGAGTTTTAACTGCAGAGATAAAGTAACCATCTGAATTACAAAGCCAAGAATGATTCCAAGTTAATGGACACACACTAGGAAAGGCTTAGGAGAGCCCAAAAGAACAGACACTGCAAAAATACAAGTGGGGCCTTGCAAAGAATCTTCTTTATAGAGATTAAGGATTAGTGCTTTGACAATATGATAGCACATAGAAAAATAGCATTTGGAACTGAAAAAGCCATCTTCTAAAGGAGCCTTTCTCATCCAGAGTGCGAAAGACGCCTTTCAGCCGGAGTGGAGTGTGCCACTGCCTGGTGCCAGGGAGCTGCAGCATTGGCAGACAGCTTCACACAGCAACTTCCCCGCAGGAGTGCCAGCAAAGAGAGGCTTCCAGAGCGTGTCTGCACAGGAGAGCAGACAGCTCAGGTTCCTTAAGGTCTAAATAAGGCGATTCATTCTGACTAAGATTTCTCCTTAGTCCTTGATGACTCCAGAGACAGTAGCCCTGTTGGTTTCATTGTGTTATTTAAAACAGTGTATTGAAGAAAATGTTAATAGGACCCCAGGATTGACTATGTACATGATACTACAGTCAAGTTCGCTTTATATACTTTTTATCATCATCAATCTCTATTTTATAGCTTGCTAGCCAGACTTCTTAGGCCTTCCTAGAATTTCAGTGAACAATTCCAGACATCCCAGAAACATTTTATGTAAAAGCACTATTTTTCAGTATCGAGCATATGGAAGTAAAAAATTGACCATCACTTCAAAGGTACGTTTTTAGACGGTAAATAAACAGAAACTTGTTTTAAAAATGCAACAAACCTGGGCAAGATGTAGTAGTCTGGAGATAAATTCAAGAGCATGAAGGATAGCAGAAAGGGAGGAGCAATCTGGATGGAATGTTTTACAACCCTGTGACTGCAAGCGTGGGCTGTGAACCAGCAACGTCTGCAACATCTGGCAGAATCTCGGTTCCCCTCCTGCCCCCAACCAACTGAATCAGAATCTCATTGCTAAAAGGATTTCCAGGTGAGTTGAGTGCACGCTGAAGTTTGAGAGCTCAGTTCTGAGTAAATCTGCAATTGCTAGGGCTCTGAAACTTCAGTATGTATGAGAAATACTTGGGGGAAGTTGTTAAAAAGGCAAGTTCAGGGCCCCAGATCAAAGAGGTTCTGATTCCGTAGGCCTATGTGGTAGCTGGAAAACCTGTATTTCTAACATATTTCCCAGGATTCTGGCACAGGTGGTCCTGGACCACATGTTAAGAAATTGCTGCTCCTGATAACAAGATCTGGTGAAGGAAGAATATGCTTACAAAATAAAATCTATTGGAGGGGTACAATGTGTTGAAGCAGCCCTAGAAGCTTCCTTTCTGGGAGCAGTATAATGAAGTTCCCTGCATGAGACATGGTAACTGCTTGCAGGATTACCACATGCTCACCTTCTGCTTTATCTGTGTTCTAAGTGCACTGAGCTCTTTGCTACTTCCCACAATTCACTGTGCCTCTTCAACAACTCAGTCTTTGCTATGCCGTTTTCTCTGTGCAGGTGTCAGGGTCTGAAAGGCTGTGTTTGGATTCTAGCTTAAGGCATGTACTAGCTTGGTGACTTCGGATAAGTGATTCACAATCTCTGACAGTTTCCTCAGGTGTAAAATGGATACTGTGGTACCTGTTTTATGGGGTTATTGTAACAATTACAAGAGAAATGGTGTGTATAAAATATAGCACAGTGCGTAGCATTTAGCAGACATTCAGTATAGGATCACAACTACTGTTTGTACTTTTTTTTTTTGGTCTGGGGAAGTCACATTTTTCCTTCTAAGTTTAGTTGCTCTCTGTAGTATTCCTTGATGAGCTCATGCATCTGTAGTCTCATAGTACCTAAACATTTCTCTCTGTGTCCTTTTTGACATGTGTTACTGTCTCTCCACTGACGTGTGAGCTCATCAAAACAAATAAGCAAAAACGACCAAAAACAAACCCTGTCTTATCCCTTTTTGCAGTTTTAGCACCTTGTATATAATAATAAAAGCAAGGTGCTTGTTTATATGCTCTGCACTGTTCTAAACACTCTCAATATATTAACTCATTTACTCCTCAGAGCAAACCTATTAGATAGCTACTGCTTTTTATCTCCATATTAGAGATGGTTAAGTGAGGTTCAGTAATTTGTCCCAAGTCACACTGCTAAGCGGTAACCTGTAATTTGAACGCAGGCAGTCTAGTTTCAGAATTCACAATTTAGCAGCCCCTCAATGAAAGCTTGTTGAATTGCATTACACTGTGAATACACCAACTCCAGGTGAGGTCTTTCCTCCTCAGAAGATGGTGTTTGGAAGATGACAAAGGAGCAAGTCAAATCATTGTGCAATTTTATGATGAATCTTAAGTTGAAATAATATGAAAACAAATTAGAGATATAAAATGTTTAGTGGGTTCCTTTTGAAAGGAAACCTCAAATCTATTATGAAATTGTGATAATAAACATTCAGATTATTTCAGAGAGCAAGATTTTATAGAATAGCCAGGAGGAAATTAAGACTTCCTGACTCAGAGATTTTTCTTTCTTTTTTTGGTGTATTGAGGTACAATTTATATGCCATCATCTTGCTCATTTAAGTTTACAGTGTAATGAGTTTTAGTAATCATATACAGCTGCACAACCACCACCACAATCAGGTAAAGAAAAATTCCATCCACCTATTACGTACCCTTCTGGCCCTTGGCAGCTGGTCCTCTCTTTTGACCCTTGGCCTTGGCAACCATTGATCTGCTCTCTGTCACCATAGTTTTACCTTTTCCAGAATGTCATATAAATGGAACCATACAAAATGGTCATCTTATGTGTTGGGATTGTTTTACGGAGCATAAAGTTTTGAGATTATCTGTATTTTTTTTATCAGTAGTTTTCCATTCTTATTGATAACTAGTGTTTCACATTATAGACATACCATAATTTCTTTATCCATTTGCTAGTTGATGGGCACTTGGGTTGTTTCCAGTTTTGGATTATTGTGAATAATGCTGCTATGAACATTTATGCATAAGCCTATTTGTGGAAATATGCTTTCATTTCTCTTGGGTAAATACCCAGGAATTGGATTATTGAGTTAGATGGCAAGTCTATGTTAACTTTATAAGATGCTGCCACACTGTTTTCCAAAGTGGCTGTATTTTTATACGTTCCCCCAGCAATGTACTACAGTTCTGTTGCTTCTGTTCTTCACAACACTTGATATTATTGCCAGTCTTATTACCTTTAGCTATTATAGTAGATGTTTAGCGGTAGCTCATTGTGGTTTTAATTTGCATTTTCTTGATGATTAATGATGTTGAACATCTTTCTTGGGCCTATTGACTATTTGCATATCTTCTGTGATTGTCTGTTCAAATCTTTTGTGCATTTAAAAAATTGGGTTATTTCCTTATTGAATTGAGATAAATATTTTCCAAATAAATACTCTGATTATAATCCTTTATCAAATGCAAGGTTTGAAAATATTTTCTCTAAGTCTATGGGTTGCATTTTTTGTTTTTTAATTGTAACTTTGTAGAGCAAATGTTTAAACTTTTGATGAAGCTCATTTTGTCCAATGTTGTTCTTGTTTTTGCACTTTTTGTGTCTTGTTTAAGAAATCTTTTCCTGACTCAGTGTCACAAAGATTTTCTTCTGAAAGTTTAATAGTTTTTTACATTTAGGTCTACCACCATTTAAAGTTAATTTTGAGTCTGACATAGAGATTTATTTAATTTTTGTATTTTTTAAAATACATTTTTATTGATTTCAGGGAGAGGGAGAAAGAGAGAAACATCAATGATGAGAGAGAACATTGATTGGCTGCCTCTTGCATGGCCCACACTGGGGATCAAACCTGCAACCCGGGCATATGTCCTGACTGGGAATCAAAGCATGACCTCCTGGTTCATAGGTCAATGCTCAACCACTGAGCCACACTGGCCAGGCCTGGCATAGAGATTTAAATTTTGCTTTTGCTGGAGTCCTCTCTTCTTGCTAATGTGCCATATTGCTCATCATGTAACCAGTTAGGTGGAACATGGCCATGTAGAAACTAGAATAAGAGAGCATGTGGATATGAGACTCCAAGTAACCTTTTAAAGATGGTAAGTATTCAGTTCTCAAGTCCCACAATAAATGGGATTGTTTAAGTAAGCTTGTTACTTTTTTTGTGGGGTGTGTAGAAAGAATGAGAGGGAAATATCTCATGGTAGATATGGAGTGTCAGTCATTTTTTGAAGTCATTAAACTTTGGGTAGACAGATATGTTTGAATCAGTTAACAGGATAGAATAAGGTCTGACTGAAATGCCTACTTAGGACTCCAAGTTTTGTTGAATCTTCTAAATATTAGGCCAAGTGATATTATTTTGCTTGGTTTTTACTTTTCTTCTCATTTCCAGGAAGCACAAAGTTCTTTTTGGAGGAGGAAAAAACACTTTTTTTTTTTTTTTATTGGTGCAAACCTGTTTGAAACAGGGAAGGACCAATCTTGGGAAAAATTTTCAGCCTGATGTCTTTTTTCCTAGCCTAACTTTTGCCCAGAACCACTCCCACATGCTCGGTTCCTAAGATAGTCTGAAGTTTCAAAATGCCAACAAAAAATTCTCTGTATTTAGGCTGTTTTGGATTGTTAATTATTGGTGGCAATGGATGAGTGTTCAGCACCTTGGAACTTTTGCAAAAGAAACTTAGTAAGGATACGTTTGCTGTAGTTGGAAAAGTATTTGATGAACAGCTGACCTTTCAAATGTTTACATGAGTTGAATCTCTGAACTGCTAATGTTAGGAAGGTCCAAGTTCTAATTCAGACTTAGACACTGAATCCCTTTGTAGGGAAAGCCTTTAAATATCTTCAGTTTTTTCTTTTTCTTTCTTTCTTTCTTTTTTTTTTATAGGCTGACTTCAACCACCAATTAATTGGTTAATATTTGTGAATATTTTGAGAGGATGAAAGGCACTTTCTCAGGGCAGTGCCCTATTGTTCCCCCTCATGATTGTGGTTTGCCCCTCACCTGAAGTAAGTGGGTAAGTCATGCGCCAAGTTTGCATTGTAAAAAGGAAATGGTTCTACAGGTCTTTAAACATGGGATGGAAAAATATGTTTCTTTCACTTGGAGCTTATGAATAAAGCTTCCACTGTTGTGAGGAAAAAAATGCAAAAGGAAGCCTACTTGTCTGGATTAGGTCACTTATAAATACCTTTAAAAATATTTACATAGATCTCCACTGAGTAACCAATTCGCTCAGCACATTCCATAAAAATTTCTTCTCAAGTAATTTCTTTTGGAAATTAATGCATATATATTTTTTGTCTAATGTGTCTTTCAAGAGCCCAAAGTTCATGGTGTTCTTTTAACTTAAAGAAGCCAATGCAGCCAAAACCGGTTTGGCTCAGTGGATAGAGCGTCGGCCTGCGGACTGAAGGGTCCCAGGTTCGATTCCGGTCAAGGGCATGTACCTGGGTTGCGGGCACACCCCCAGTAGGAGATGTGCTGGAGGCAGCTGATCGATGTTTCTCTCTCATCGATGTTTCTAACTCTCTATCTCACTCCCTTCCTCTCTGTAAAAAAATCAATAAAATATATTAAAAAAAAAAAAAAAGAAGCCAATGCATACATCTACAAGAACTAGTTTGATGGGCTGAGGAATAAAGCTAGGGTTGAGGAATTCGGAAGGACCTCTTTTCTATTGTGGCTTCTCCCCACCCCAGGTCCTGTTTCAGCATTATTTTTTTCTTACATTCAGTTGCTTCATTGCTTGAGTTCCTCTTTTAGGTGAGTTTCTGCATCCCTCAGCAAGTGCCCCAGGCAACATGGCTCTCTCACTGTAAGCAGTTCCACAACTCTCCCGTTGTGGTTCTGGACGTTATACAGGGAGCAGCAGCCAGGGCACTTCCATTTCTTCACTGGAAAATGCCACTTTGAAATTGTTCTAAAAGCATAGATCATTTTATTTTATTTTATTTATTTTTTTGTATTTTATTTTTTTTTAAAAAAATATATTTTATTCATTTTTTACAGAGAGGAAGGGAGAGAGATAGAGAGTTAGAAACATCGATGAGAGAGAAACATCGATCAGCTGCCTCCTGCACATCCCCCACTGGAGATATGCCCGCAACCCAGGTACATGCCCTTGACCAGAATCGAACCCGGGACCCCTCAGTCCGCAGGCCGACGCTCTATCCACTGAGCCAAACCGGTTTCGGCTAAAAGCATAAATCATTTTAGTTGCATTTAGAGTATGAAGGGAATTCTCAGGGAATTATATGTCTTAGTCATAGACCTCATCTCATTGCCAGAGGGAAAGAGAGGGTTGTAATGTAATGATTGGAAACAGGAAAAAGAAATCAAGACAGCTGGCCATCTCTGTTGCAGTGTGATCTGGAATGGAGAAGAGAGGTCACATTTAGGTGTTCTATTTGATCTATATAGTATTCAAAAATTTAAACAAAAAAACCACAAGAAACAAAAATCAAAACCCACCACCACCAACAACAAAAGTTTTTAACTTAATATTAAAAAAAAATAACAAACGAATAAATAAAAACCCAAACCAAACTTCCTAGCATTTAAAATCTTGAGGTTTCACACAAAAATCTAGAATCTCAGCTTCTATTTAAAAAACTGGAAGACCTGGTGTCTCAATCTGCATTTTGATGTGGCAAAATTGACTAGATTGGAGCAATAGTGGCTCCTTTGGGCGCTCTGAAGGCTCATATCACCAGCTTGTGCCCTGGAGAAATGATCTGGAGGGTTTACATACTCAGACTAAAGGTCCAAATATATCATCTTAAATCATTCTTTTCACTCTCTCGATATTGTTCTTTTTTTTTTTTTTTGAATAGGAAATAGACATGGGAAAGCATGATAAAAGAATGAGTGGCTCTTTATCATGTTTTCCCATGTCAATTTCCTGTTCAAAGGACAGGAGCTATGCAATGGTTCTCAACCTTCCTAATGCCGTGACCCTTTAATACAGTTTTTCATGTTGTGGTGACCCCCAATTTCATTGTTAAAAATTGAACATAATTAAAGCATAATGATTAATCACAAAAACAATATGTAATTATATTTGTGTTTTCCGATGGTCTTAGGCGACCCCTGTGAAAGGGTCGTTTGACCCCCAAAGGGGTCTCGACCCACAGGTTGAGAACCGCTGATCTAGAGAGAGAGTGAAAAGAATGACTTAAGATGATATATTTGGACTTTTATTTGGTTCTTTATGGTCAGAAATTCATGAGGTTATTCAAATAATTTGAATTTAAATACTATACTGATTCAAATATACCTCCTTTGATTCTTCTGAGGGCAAGGTATATATATATGTGCTATGTATTATGTAGGCTTAAAAAGAAAATTAAATATTTTTCAAAATGATTTATTTAGACATTTAGGGCCTTTTAAGAAAAACTTTGTAAGTGTGACCACTTGACAGCAAACTAAACTAGTCTCCACTGTAGTCTGATAAGTACCAAGATTAGTATATTTATATCTAGAGAGAGGTAAAGTGACAATCAAACACACCAATACCTCTTTGCTGAAAAGTATGGGTCGATATCTTTTGTTTATAATTCTGCATTTCAACTAGACATAATTGCTTCTTAGACTAGGCTTCCTGGCATTCATTCTTTTTTCCTAATAGCATCCTGATTTCCTTCTGTGCTGTTATCTCTCTCCCATCTAATGTAGTTCTAGGGGTTTAGGAGGTGGTGGTGATAAATCAAACTACCTTGGATTCCCACTAGAGAAGCTCTCTACTGCTGGGTATGGGCTAAGGATGGGCATATGACTCAAACTTGGACAATTCAATTCTCCTGGTCATTTGAATTTTAAACAGAGTGGTGCAAATTCAAAAGCAATAGTTGAAACTCATGCATTCCTGGGATATTGGTCTGTGTTTGCCTGGTCAGTCAGACATGGGCTATCAACACAGTGCTCCCAGGGACACTCCTTGGAGGGAAAGAAAGGACTTAAGAAGGGACTATTACTAAGCAAGAAGTTTTGATCCCTCCATCCTCTTCACATTTTCCCCTCCCCAACACATACCAATTGAACCAAATGGCATTGTGACAAAAAGATAAATGTAATTCTAATCTAAATTTAGTCCATTCTTTCAGTCAGAATATTTCTTTTCTTACTTTTGCAATTAAGCACTCTAATTGTCCTTTCCCACTCCAAAATTGTGTCTTTTAGGTTGGCAGGGCTTTAAATAGTATTAATCATAATTTCTAATTATTAAGCTATTTCAATGAATGAAGAGAATTTCTATGATTATAGGATGCTGTTGAATAAGGGGGTACTTTTAGAATCTCATTGGACAGTTTCAAGTTTGTTAGAAAAAAAAATCACAAAGGCAAAAATATGAGTTTTGAGAAACTACTGTTTTTAGCTTCAAACACTAGCTTTTGTTCTTATTAGAAGTAGAGAAAGGTTTTGCCGCAAACTTGAGATAATATTGCTTAAGTTAAACTTCATTATAACAGGATGAGAACTTTTCTGAATTTCAGCAATTTTGAAATGCTGAGATACTTTCATTTTTCCTTTATAACTCAACTCTGAAACTCAGAATTTATTCCTTGGATTGTGAATTCCCAAGCCTCAAGAGCATTTTTAATCTTTCTTTCTTTTTTTTTTTTTTTTTTAACAACAACAACAACAAAATAATACTGACAATATCTGAGTTAGATAAATCCTAGGTAAGGGCAAGTCCTCTTGTATTAGACCTGCTATTCAAATAAAAATCCTGGGGCCTGCAGTGGTTTTGCTGCACCCATGTATGTGAGAAAACAAGTGAGGAGCCTAGTTAAAGGGAGTGGAGTTAGGTCTCAGACTTCATGTGCCCTTTAAAAGGAACTGCCCTGGTGTCCAGTAGCCTCAATGTCACTCAGCCACATTCCCACTGATTTTTATAGCCCAAAGTTATGAGGACTTTTTTTCCCAGCTGGGGAACCCTGGGCTGGGGGTCTAGTGTGGGTCTGGGACCCCTTGTGCCTCATGGGGGTGTGGGTAGGGCTCTGCTGCAGGGATATCCCTCCTGATAAAAAAAAATAGCACATGTGAGTATCTGACCAGCTTGGTCCATGCCTCTGCCCCTTTTACCAGTCTCAATGTGCTTTCTTCTTTACTTCTTTAATTGTAGGATTTCCATTCAGCCAGAATTCAGGCGGTTCTGATTGATGGTTATTCTGTATTTTAGTTGTAATTTTGATGTGGTTGTGGGAGAATGTGAGTACCGAGTTTACCTATGCCACCATATTGGTTCTAAGTATAAGAATGATCTAGGTTTTTGACTTATAGAAATGGCATCTCTTTGATATGTTCTATTTTTGTTAGAAATTCTTAGATTACACATATTAGGCTTATAATAATAGCCCCTTGAATTTGAACAAGTTTATGAGAAACACTCATATCCATTATTTTTGCCTGCTCACACCCACTCTCTATGAAATCAAGAGGATGGAAACCTATAGGTTAGGAGATGGTTCATCATTCTTTGCTCTGACCTTTAGGCCAGGGCTTGATTTGTTTTTACTAACCATGTGGTAGGCTTAAGGAATACATTATTAACTTGAAATAAAAATAATTTCCTTCCTAAAGGCTTATTTGTATTAAAATAGTGATGGGGATTCATAAATTAAGTTTCTGACACCTTTACATTGTTGTCATGAGTTTTAGGGTTTTATTTTAAGAAGCTATTTTCCAAATTGAAGTTCAGCATGGTGGAAAAATCAACTCTGGCCTATCTGCTTGAGAATTGTTTACTTGGTGGATTAGTAAAATGGTTGTTGGTTTTTTCCAAGGCTGGCTTCTTACTGGGGATTCCACAGAGTACAAAATAGTTTTAATAGAAAAGTCAACATATTGGAAATATCTTCTGAATTGTTATACTAATGTACCTATTGTCCAACTCCCCAGTGGGGAGACTTGAGTGATGATTTTGTGAATACTTATTGAAAATCTTAAGTCTTGCAAACATATTAGACACAAAAAAGTCTGTCTTTTCTTGAAATTGTCTGCTTAAAATTTTTCCTCCACTTTGCCTCTTTCATGGTCTTTTTATTTTCTTCTCAGAGTTCTGAGGCCTAAGGGTCTATTCAGTTGCCTCTTCTTTCTTCCATAAACAATGTTTCCAGTTGGTGCTGTCAGATAGGCAATATTTGTTTGTTTGATTGACTTTTCAGAATTTTAGACCTGGAAAAGTATTAAGTTTTCTCATCAAAATTTAATCATCCTGATCATCAAGATTGTTTATGTTTGCTCAGATCAAACTTTCCCCATTTCTTAAATTTTTTTGTGAGCTAGAGCTAATAAAACCTCCAAAAACTTTTATTAAGGCAGTTAAATTGCACTTTAATCTTTTGTTTTTTCTCTAAATAAATAATCTAATCCCAAATATTTAAAGATTTTTAATTTTTAATGATTTTTCTTCTTTTTTTAATACCCTCTAATTTATATCTTCAAATCATACCCAACTATATGGTTAACTCAGATTTAACTGTAATTCATTAGAACTTTCAAATTCTTTTCACCTAATTGTGTAAACCCCTTACACAATTGAATAGAAAGAAAATAATAACAATACCTGAATTTTATTGAGTACTAATTGACCACTTTAAGCTAAGTATCTTACTTCCAGCTCATAACAACCTTATGAGGAAAGTACTATTATTATTTCCTTTTTGCCAATTAAGAACAGAGATCTTAATTTGTTTCATATTCCTCTTTTCATTATACCAGTGTACGAAATTAGTGCAGGTGGGGAGAGGGTCCCTCAGTCCAGCCTGCACCCTCTCCAATCTGGGACCCCTTGGGGGGTGTCCAATACCAGCAGTTGGACATCCCTCTTGCAATCTGGGACGGCTGGCTCCTAACCGCTTACCTGCCTGTCTGCCTGATTGCCCCTACCTGCTCCCCTGCCAGCCTGATCACCCCTAACTGCTCTCCCCTACAGGCCTGATCGTTCCTAACTGCTCACCCCTGCTGGCCTAATTGCCCCTAACTGCTCTCCCCTGCCAGCCTGATCACCCTAACTGCTCTCCCCTGCTGGCCTGATCGCCCCTAACCACCTCTGCCTTAGCCCTGCCACTGTGGCTTTGTCTGGAAGGACATCTGGAAGACGTCAGGTTTAATTAGCATTACCCTTTTCTTAATATAGATAGCATAGAAAGTACCTGGTACCTTCATAGGAGAAACCTCATACATGGTTATTTGCATAATGAGCAAACTGATTGTAATCCGTACCTGTATTTCATAATAATAACAGTAAACACTTTTAGCATTGATCTCATATAAATATTAGACAAGGTAGGAAGAGTGGTAACAAAAAATGCAAATTGTTGGTATAGAACTAAAGATTATGGCAGCTATTAATGCATAAACACGTATACTGAAGATAATGGTAAAGTTATCTCAATCTCATTTTATTTTATATCCTTTCACCTTCTTTTCTTCATCCTTTGATGTTTGATTAAGACATCAATTGACTCTAATGACTAGTCTTAATTAGTTAGCCTCCTTTTCCCCTTAATTAATTTTTTTAAATGACTATCCCCATTCTTAGCACAAAAACCTCAGGAGGGGGAAAGATGGGATAGTTTATGTGAATGCCAACTGCCCACATCTTACCAAATCAGGCTCTGATTCTGTGCACATTATTTTAAGTCTGTTATCTAACTAGGATAACTTTGCAGCCTTTAAGAGCAAAGCAATCACTGGATGTATGCTCCAACGTTGATGATAGGTTTTTGCTTAACATTTTACATCTAAAGTGCCTTTAAACTCAAAGAGTAAAATTTTGGGTTGCTAGTCCAGTGATTAAAACTCTATAAATGTCCTATTAAATGCATAGATATGAACCATTGTAATTTATTTATAGTGACCTCCATGATTTCCTTCAGTGGTAGGGCATGCATTTAAAGGTTAGCTCTTTAAAGTTCAAAGCTAACTTAGATGATGAGGAACTTACTTGATCAGTTGTGTGAATGAAGTTTTTATCTGATGTGAGTCTTTGTGGGAGAGCTTTGGAGTTAGGCTGCCTGCCTTTGAATCCCTGGCTCTGCCATTTGCAACCCAGGTGGAAGTGCCAGAAAAGGATTGGATGTTTTTCTATCTGTTTCTTTATTGGCAAAAAGGAAATAATAATAGTACTTTCCTCATAAGGTTGTTATGAGCTGGAAGTAAGATACTTAGCTTAAAGTGGTCAATTAGTACTCAAAATTCAGGTATTGTTATTGTTCTCTTTCTATGAAATGCTCATGTGTGTTTGTGTGTGTGTGTGTGTGTGTGTGTGTGTGTGTGTGTGTGAGAGAGAGAGAGAGAGAGAGAGAGAGAGAGAGAGAGAGAGAGAGAGAGAGGTCTGCATGACTGTCCAAGAATTACCTGACCCCCAGGACTATTTCCAAGTCTATTCCCTAGGACTTCTTCTCTCTCATTTGTTGCCCTTTCTATTTTCAGGTTTTAACATTACTTTCTAACAGAAAACAGAGTTTAACAAGCATGAGAGGAGATAAAGCTTAACTTCTACAGAGTTCTTAGTTATTATCTCTGGTAGGATTCTTGCCCCCTTAAAGTGATGTTCTCCATTCATTCAAACTATTTTAAGGCAGAAAATGCCTGTTTTCTCTTTCCTTCATGAATATCCTCTTCTACAATGACAAGTATAGAAGGTGGTAGGCTTGTTTGATGAGGTGGCCTTTATCTGTTGCATATTTCTGCTTCATGCAGGAATGGCCCCTTTGGGTATAATAAACATTTTCATTTGCAATCACTTCCAAGATAATTTTACCTAAGCTTATTTAAAACTTGTAGAGAGTGGCCAGAGGAGATCATTAGGTGCATTACTACAAATTGTGATTTTGTAAAGTTGTGAAATTCTATAATTGCTCTCGTGAAGACCGTTATTTAGGGATCAGTTTTACTGTTGCTGTTGGTTTAAAAGTGAATTGTAAGTTAATATAAAAATGAGCAAAAATACTTGATGGTTGCCACTTGCTGTGCTTGAAAGCTGGAGTGATTTATCTCAGCCACACCTCCTGGTTGTACTGATGAATTGCAAAGGAGGGGAAGAAAGGACAGCCTGTTTTCTTAGCTCTGGATTGAGAAGTCCAAAGACCTGTTTTCTTTCTTTTTCAAGTACCCTTTTTGGTCTTTCTACAGAATATTAAGCGACAAGAAAAAAGTGTTATTTGTCTCTTCTTGTTTCCAATTTCTTATATTATTTTTCCCTTTTCCAAACAGTTTTGGAAAACACCCTCCTTCCAGGCATTTAAAAGCTTTTTTGGCATCTGATGCTGTGTTAACAGCAGCGGTTGGTGCAATTTACAATAGTGTATTAAATGTAAATCTCATTTTTACATCATTTGCTTAAAGTAATGATAGATGTGTATTATGAATTAGTGCATATTTAGTCCCAGCTGTTGAACTGTATGGAGGTAAGCTGTTACATGTTTATTTAAGGAGTATTAATGCATTTCTACAACTTAATTTTTGTTGACTTTTTGTCCGTTTTGAAACAGGCCCTGAGGAGTTTTCATGTCCTTGAGTTAGGTAATTTCTGTTCTGGGAAACAGACACTGAGCAATTAGATTAAATGAATTTAAGCACTTTTTAGAATTTTAAATTAATTTTTGACATAAACCTTTCTCATCTGAGTAACTTCTCAGCCTTGAATTTTTTGTGGCATGCCTCATTCCCTTTGTGTGATGGAAACATTGTTTTTACGATATGTGAGCGTGTAGTAGTTTATCTCAAAAGTTTTGGGAACCCCTGAGGAGTACAGAGAAGCGTGATAGTTTCTAAGCTTTTCTGGTCTCTCTCCTTGAATGGGAGCATTTGTTTTGGTTTCAGCTGCACTGTGTTTGATTTTAGTCTAACTGGAGTTTCCTAGGCCCTGGCCTCTGCCCAGTTCTGTTTTCCTTAGCACACTCACCCTCAGCGGGTCTAACTTTTCTCTTTGAGTCCTTAGTTCTCTAGAGACTTTCTGGCTTCTGGTTTATTTTTTATTGTTGTTCTAGGGTCTGTGCCTTTACCAAATTAGATCTTTCCCCCAATTTAACCTTGCTTTTTAAAATAGAAGGTGAAAGTGATACTGTCCTTCAATCTTCCTTAATTTTCAGCTGAGGTTTGTGTGATAGAGGTAAACCTTACTGAAAATGTCTTGATACTTGTTTTCTCAAGTCTCCTAAGAGTGGTACTTACGTAGTACCCTTCCGGATGCACAGGAAAGAAGTTAGTTCATAGCATCCAATGGATACCTTTGCGCATTAGGGCTCAATTCCCTTGCAGAACCCAGTTTAGAAGGACAGGAAGACTTGCTTTAAATGTATACCAAACAATGGAAGGGGCAGGATGACAACACTTTCTTAGTGCCTACATTGCACTAGGTAATGTACAGGGAACTTTAAATGTAGTATCTCATTTAATATAAGACTTGACTTGAAAAACTGTGGAAATAGTTAGGGCCATTGATAGAGCATCTATGAGACTCCTTCCCTGCTCCCCTTTTTTTAAGGCTTACAGGAGACTCAGGCTAAGTTGAGTAAGTTTGATTCCTCTTGCAGCTGGAATGATAACATATAGCCCCCGAGACCCCTGAGCTGCCTGATGGTAGAGATTGTCTATAGCACCTGGAGTTTCTGTCCTATTACAGGTACACGATAATTTTTTTGGTAAAATATTTTTAGAAAAATGTAGTCTAGATTGGGATATACGACACATAGTTAGTCTTAATCTCCTCCAAGATAGTTTTGCATGCTTTTATTTATGATTTGTGGAGATTTGAGATATATTATAAGTCTGATTATGGTATTGCTGAGCCCTCAGATCTTCACTAAAGTGAGTCAAGACTCAGAGAAAGTTAGGTGTGAGTGGATTTGTTTTGCAAACCTGTGGGTGAGAGAGGCAACTATCAATAAGAGCACATGTTTTTTTTCAGAAGCCTCTTATGAGAAGCTGGGATGTCCTGGTTCCTGGGCCTCTGGATGCTGCTGCACGAGATGAGGTGAAGTGGATATGATAACAGCATACTCCCCATTGGGAACTGACCTGAATCACTGCTCTTATCAGGGAGAAATTGCTCATGGTAATATGAAGACCTTGATACAAGAATGACTGTCACTGGTACAGGAGTGCATCAAGTAAGGAACTTGTACTATGTCTAGTCCCATTTAAAAACAATTAAGTTTAGAATGACATCAGAGATGTTTTCCTACATTATTTGTACAGTGTGACTTCAGTGATAGGGACTCCAGTGAAATCACAAAATCATTTAGGAAATGTAGCAAGGCTTTGACGAACATAAAAATCTATACAATTTCAAATACTATGAAGCTGTTTATAAAAAGTATTGTCTTGATTACTTTGGGTGTGTTACCTGGAGTGTTGCATTGTAAGGCATCCCTTAAATTAATTGTGCTTTGTTGAAATTAGTATGCCAACTCTGTGGTATTGCATACAGTGCCATTAGTTTTAAGAATATATGTACCAAATAAGGAAGCCATCACATATTTTAAAAATGAAAGGGGGAAAAAAGATAATGATTGAAGGGCTAACAGCAGTGAGTGGAGGCTGGAGGTGAGAACACAAGAGGTAGAAACACAGGCTGATGATGAGATCCTAAGTCCCTGAGAAAAGGAGAAGCCTTGGGTACAGTTCTCCCTAGGTACAGAGCAAAGGTTCAAGGATGTCCTACCCAGATCTCAAGAATTAGGGAGCCCAAATGATGTCTGTATAACTTTAGTCAGCATCTCCAGTTCTCCCAATATTACACTAACTTCTTTCCCACTCTCCATTCAAACCCTCACCATCCATCCAACCACTCAAGCCCAAACCTAGGAATCATTCTTGATGCTCCTTTTCCCCTTACCTCCCATAGCCAACCCTATATTGCAGTTCTATTTCTAAAATAACTTTGAAATGTTTACTTGTCTCCTATTTCACTGCTACCCCTGGTTTCAGGACACCCTTAGTTCCTTCCTGAACAGCTGCAAGAGAATTCTAATCTCATTCTAACCACTCTTTTCCTACTTTGCTTTAGCGCTCCTTTCTTCCACAGCAGAGTGATATGTGGAAACTAAATGAAATCATGTCGTCCTTGTTTAAAATCCGCCAGTGGGTTTCCATAACTCTGAGGATAGACTGCAAATGCCTGTACCATCCACTCTCAATAGGCTATCTCCTGCCTTAGGGCTTATTTTATTTTGACAAACTGAAAAATACATTTAATATTTCCTTGGAGGGAAACCTTGAGCCCAAACATGGTGATAAATTTTTTTACCATCTAAAGTAAACATGGCTTTAGTATTATTTCAGGTACTGAAACTTTTTATTATAAAAAAATTCAAGCATATATAAAAGTAGAGAGAATAAAATAATAAACCCAGTTTACCAACTATCAACTGGTTGGGCTTTTATTTTTGCTGTCTCCTGGACATGTCTTCCTTCTTCTCATCCTGCACCCATGTGCTCATCCTTCTGTGTCAGTTCAAATGTCCCTTTTTGTGGAGGTCTTCCCTTTCTGTCCTACTGAAATTGTCCCCGTTTACAACATTGCTTTCTTTCTGAGCACTTGCTAAGATCTATGACTTACTTATGTACTATTTCTCCTCTATCAGGGGCAGGGATCTGTGGCCTTTCCACTGCCATATTCCCATTGCCATTGCATAGTGAGCTCTCCATAAACGTTGGTTGAGTGAACGAATTATTTATTCAGATGTCCGCCTGTGCCTTTGGGAACCACTGCCTTACCACCTATCTCTCTCCCTGGCTCAGAGAAATCCATGAGCCTTGCTGTCCTGTATTTTGATCCTTAAGTAGCTCTTTTCTGCTTCTCACACCAAAGAAACTTCCTACAAATCACCACAGGCAAATAGGCCTCAGGTAGAGTTAGAAGCAATCCTCATTACCATGCCAGGTGAGGATTTAAAACATTACAAACATTTGTAAAAAAAAGAAAAAAAAAAGAAAAAAGTAAGTAATTGGCTAAAATTTGACTATAGCCTTATTTTCAGGAGCAAAATATGGGAAATTGGCTCAAACTGAGAACCATAAGTACAAGTATGTTTCCATTTAAAGCAAACCAAAACACATTGCAGTTATAGTACATTATGTACTGGAGTGGGACTCCTCACTTCTCTCATGAAAAAGAGAATGTTGTAGAAAAACTCCAGGGCCCCAGAGCCAAGACTAGAGCCTAAGGTTCCTGACTCCTATTACAACACTTTTTCTATTCTTCTGCCTCTTTCTCACATCCTTTTCTCTCAAAATCACCTCACTGAGGGAGACTTAAAATTTCTAGGGAAAAAAATATACTTTTTCATCACTGTTTTGAGGCACCTTTGACAAGAACAAAAACTGTCCTTTGAATCAAAATAGACACATTTGCAAATCTCTGTGTTCCTTGGTGAGATCCTTTGTAGTTAAGATGTATCCCCTATGTGACAGGCATGGTTCCAAAAGAAAGCACTATAATTTTGCTGCCTCTGGGGCCTGATTCGCCTGCAACTTCTTAATATTTCTGAAGCTCTAATCTGCAATATATTAATGTTTTTATTTGGTATGTAGATTCCTCTCTACCCCACTCTTTATAGTATATTATCTTTGGTCCACTTGTCTAGAAAACTTAATATAAAGTCTCGTGGGTGTGCTTCATGTTTGCTCATAAGACATTTGGTAGCTTCCTTATGACTGGGACATCTTTTTCTTCTATTTGCAAGATTGGTGCTAACCAGGTTGGCCATAAAACAATAGTTTTACTTCTGTTTATTCTTTCAGTCCACAAAAACTCTAGATCATCCTTTTTATGTTTATAATCTTTCAAATTTAAGATTAGTTATTTGCTATTTCTCTGTTAAAGACATTTATAATTTTCTTTACTTATTTTACTTCTAAATGCCTTCCTCTATCCCTTTCTACTTTCCTCCCCTTCTTCCTTCAAAACACATTCATTCACACTGCTTTGTGTCAAACAGCATCTACACTAATAAAAGAGAAAAATGGTAATTGGCGTACGGCGATACTGTTTTCATTGGCTAATCAGGGCTATATGCAAATTAACTGCCAACTAAGATTGGCAGTTAACTGCTAACAAGATGGCGGCTAATTTGCATATGTAGGCACAATGCAGGGAGGCGAAAGGGAAAGCAGGAAGAAGCCCCCTGCCACTGACAGTGATCTGAAACCCAGGGGGGAGCTAAGAGCTGGGGGGCAGGGCTCTTAGCCCCCCAGCCCCCCAGCCATGATCGGAGAATCAGGCACCTTTGCCGCCCTGGCCAGTGATAGCAGGAAGTAGGGGTGGAGCCAGCGATGGGAGCTGGGCACGGTTGAAGCTGGCAGTCCCGGGAGCTAGGGGTCCCTTGCCTGGGCCTAAAGCGGAGCCCACGATCACGGCGCCCCCCGCTGCCACTGCGGGTCCCCGCTGCCCGGGCCGGACGCCTAGGCCAGAGGCGTTAGGCCTGGGCAGGGGCAGAGCCTGCAACCGTGGGGAGCTGGGGGTCCCCTGCCCAGGCCTGACACCTCTGCCGGAGGCCTCAGGCCTGGTCAAGGGGCCGATCCGATGATTGGTGATCGGAGGGTGATGAGGGTCAACTCCTCTGGCCGAGGCATCAGGCCTGGGTGGGGGGCGGAGCTGGGGATTGGGGGGATATGATGGTCCCCTTGCCCAGGCCTGAAGCCTGGGTCAGAGGCATCAGGCTTGGGCGGGGGGTGGAGCAAGCGATCAGAGGGAGATGGGGGTCCTCTGCCCAGCCATGATTCCTGGGCCAGAGGCCTCAGGCCTGGGTGGGGGCCAGAGCCAGTGATCGGGGGGAGATGGGGGTCCCCTGTCCAAGCCTGACACCTCTGGCGGAGGCGTCAGGCCTGGGCAAGGGGCCGATCCTGCGATTGGAGGGTGATGGGGGCCAACGCCTGAGGGCTCCCAGTATGTGAGAGGGGGCAGGCTGGGCTGAGGGACACTCTCCCCCCCCCCCCCCCACCCAGTGCAGGAATTTCGTGCACTGGGCCCCTAGTACGATTATAACTACAGCCAGTGTTTGATATTAGATTGAGTAGCTTTAGATGCCATCTTTCATCTGAATTGCTGAATGAAGCCTTGACTGTGTTGAGTGGAGAAGAAATTGAGCCATTCTCAAATATTCTGCTAACTTTTCTCTTTTCTAGCTTTTACTTTTTAGATTGGATTTGTGCCTCTTTATTATATCCTGCGGTTCTTGTTGACTAAACTTCTGGTTCAGACATTGTCCATGGTTGTTGTTATCACCTGAGTTGAATTTATTGTTTTGGTTCTCCTGAGTAGGACTTGGTACTTATGTACACTGGACTTCATTTTTTTAAAAAAATGCTGTTTCTCTGATTTTTCACAGGCAATCTGAACCCTTTTGCCAACTTCTAAGAAGTGAACAATTGCACTCACTTGGAGGCAAATGCATACAGACTTACTGGATTCATTTCTCTCATGTAGGTCACTGATAAAAATAAACAACTTGATGCTTTTTCTCTTGATGCACAAACTAGGTTACTGTGGTCCCATGGAGAATATCTTCTCATTTTATTGTTGCAATATTGCTTCTACACAGTGATCAGGTGAGTCCTTGCTGGGGCTCTGGCATCCATTTGTTCTGAACACCTCCCAGCTAACTGTAACATATGCCAATCATGTTTGAAGTGTTATTTCATTTTTATTTTAATACTAGAGGTCTGGTGCATGAAATTCATGCATGGGTAGGGTCCCTAAGCCTGGCCAGCGATCAGGGACAATCAGGGCCTTCCGGCTGTTGGCCGGGGCCTTCCTTCATTCCATGCCCCCCACCCCCGGTGGTCAGCACACATCATAGCAAGCAATCGCACCCCTGGTCTTCCGGTCAAACTCCCGAGAGGACACTTTGCATATTAGCCATATATATATAGATATGTGTATAGAAGGAATAATTAGAGATTAATCTATATTACATCCTACTGTCTTGTGGTAACTGATTTTAACAGCCAGGTGTGCAGTCTTCCAAAAATACTTAAACATAGAGGTATATACAGAGTATTTTAAAAATACTTTCACACTATACATATTATTCTGTAATTTTCTTTTACCACTTAAAATTATGTAACAGTATCACTCCACATTAATAGATTACATTACAAACAAAAAATAGCTGCATTGTATTCTACAACATGGATATGCTATAATTTATTTAACCATAATCCTATTAATAGACATTAAGGTTGTTTTTAATTTTTCACCACCAAAAATACTGTATAATAACACTACACTGTTACAATGAGAACTTTTATGTATATATCTTTTCATTTTGGTGCTTTTATTGCTGATTTCCTGAAGTAGAGATCCCTAAGTTAGGTTGAGGTGTATATGTGTTTCTCATTGCAATAGATGTTTCCATATTACTTTTCAAAATCTTGCAGCAATTTACACTTCCATCAGCAATGTGAGAGAGTGTCCACTTTTCTGCATCCTTCTAAACACTAGATGTTCTTATTCTTTTAAACATAGGCAGGCCAAACTACTGGGTATCATGTTTTAATTCTATTTCCTTTTGGCCACTGATAAGGCCAATGACTTTTTAAAGTTTGTTTGTTTAAGTTTTATGGTCATTTGGATTTTCTGCCCTGTAAGTATTCTGTTCATAGTCTTTGCGCGTTCTTTTTTTGAATTGTTTGTTTTCTTCTTTACAATTTGTAGCTCTTTATGTTTTAGAACTAGTAATCTTGGATTTGTATTTATAAAAATGTTTAATTTTAGAAAAGTTTTAGATTTACAGAACAATTATGAAGCTAGAATAGAATTCCTGTTACCCTCATTCTCTCTATGCTCAGTTTCCCATTATTAACATATTAACATTAGTATGTTATATTTATTACAATTAATGAACCAATATTGCTATATTATTATTAAATAAAGCCTATACTTTATTTAGTATCCTTAGTTCCTCCCCTCCCCTCATGACCTTTTTCTGTTCTAGAATACCACCTAGGAGATCACATTATACTGAATCATCAAGTCTCTTAAGCTCCTCTGTATTATGAAAGTTTCTGACTTTCCTTGTTTGCGATGACCTTGACAATCTTGAGTAGTACTGTTCAAGTACTTTGTAGAATGTCCCTAGGGATTTGTCTGTTTCTCGTGATTAAACTAGGATTATTGGTATTTGGGAGGAAAACCACAGAGATAAAGTGCCATTTTCATTGCATTATATCAAAGATACATTCCATTAACATGACTTGTCATTGATGGTGATCACCTTAAGCACTTAGCTGAGGTAGTGTTTGTTGTGTTTCTCCACTATGTTACCGTATTTTTCCATGTATAAGATGCCCCCACTTTTACAACCCAAAATTAAGAAATCAATATTTTAAACTTAAACAGAACACATTTTTATTTAGTAATTACCACAGGTAATGTTTACATACCAGTACTATGATATTATGCAACATATCACTTTACTCAGCCTCTGTTGCATCACTGTTCTATTCTTCATCACTATTAGTTCCAAACATATCAATTTCTTCAACTTCTATTGTGTCACTGCTGTCTTCTGAGTCACTGTCTATATATGTGAGATCATCCTCAGTTCTGTCCATGGCATTGCTAATTCCACATTTCTTGAAGGACTTCACAATCACCTCTTGTTTGATGCCATACCATGAGTTTAGGACCCAATTGCAGACCTCAGTAATGGTTGTTTTTTTTTTCACTCTTCCTGTCAATGTCAAGTTATCACCAGCTTTTTGCATCCATGTACTCCATTCTTCTCTCATCAGGGCTTTAAATGGCTTGTTGATTGAAACATCTAGTGGCTGTAGCTGACCTATAAGTCCACCAGGAATAACTGCTAGGTGTGTTTGCAAATCCGAGGCAACCTTTTTGTCTTTTCTGTTAAATGTGCTCAGAACTGATCAAAGACACATCAAAATTGAGAGGCATCTCATCTATGTTTGCAATCTGATTTGGTTCAAAATCATATTTTTTCTGAAGTTGTATGACATAGAAGTGAAACTGTTGGATTTTATTCTCATAAACTGGTGGCATTTTCTGAGCTAACTTTGTTTCTGTTCTCATGGCCAACCCTTCTCTCATCATGAAATTGGAGCACCATTTTGCCTTTCCTATAAAATCAACAATGTTCATTTCACTTGCAAACATTCTTGCCTGACATTGGATAAGCTTGGTTGACACATATAAGCCACTCTGGCACTGCTCCATAATCCAAGTGTTAAGTCTCTGCTCCAAGTTTGCCCATTTTGCTGGTTTTCCTCTTAAGGCCGCCTTCTTTTTTGGCATCTTAAGGAGTTGTTCTTCACTGTCTGATCATACACTCAGTGGGAGGAGGTCCAAATTGTCTCTCTGCCTCTATTTCCATGCTCTTTTGCATAGCTAATTACATTCAGTTTGAATTTTGGAGAGTAAGATAATCGCTTACCAGTATTTATCTTTTTATTTTTTGATATCTTTATGGGCTAAGAACGTTCTGGTCCCTGTTGCATCCACACACTCTCCACCTCCACCTCCACGTCCACCTCCAGTTACAGCATCAGCTGATGGCAGTAACAATAAGGCTTGTGATTGGAGGAAGCCTGTTTGACAAGGTATGGGCAGCTATGCACCTGCGCGACTCCCTCCTTGGCTGACTTTCGTGTATAAGAGGCCCCTCCATTTTCAGTCTAATGATTTTAGAAAAAAAATAGCATCTTATACATGGAAAAATATGGTACTCTTCCCTCACCACCCCTCTTTCCATACTTACTGTATCTTTGGAAAGTAGTTACTATGTACAGCCCAAATAGTTATGTGGTGGGGGGTTATGTTCCACCTCTTTTGAGGGTGCAGTATCTACATAAATGATTTGTAATTTTTCTGCAAAGGAGATTTATCTCTTTTACACCATTTATTTCTTTATTCATACTCCCATTGTTTTTTTAAAATTATTGTTTGTTTTGTTTTTAGCACTTTCTTACTGGTACTATATCATGCTCCAGGCTCTCTTGTATATTTCTTGTCTCAGTCCTAGAATTAGCCACTTTCCCAGGGGACCCTTGTTTCTTCTACTGAACAAAGATACAGTGGGGCCCTGCCTTACGAGTTTAATTCATTCTGTGACGGAGCTCATAACTCAAATTACTCGTATGTCAAATCATAAAGTGAACGAGTGAGACACGTGATGCTGGGCTGATGTTGTGGCGTTCACTGTGATGTTCGCGGCGCCAACTAGCGGTGGGATATCTGAAGCTGGCTTGTAACCCGAATTTTAGCTCGCAACTCAAAGCAAAAAATCGGCCAAGAGACGGCTCGTATCTCGAAAAACTCGTTAGTCGGGACACTCGTAAGTCAAGGCCCCACTGTATTAGAAAAGAACATCTGGTTTATTTTACTGGACAATAATGTTAGAATAGTATACCATTGCTACAGGAGCAGCTCACAGAGCAAGGAAATGTATGTGTATATACATAAATGAATAAAATTTTTCCATCTGTGCCTATATTAACACTAAACACAAATTCATACTGATGTCTCCAACTCTAATTCATTACCACATGGATCATTCCAGTCTCCTCCTCTTATTTATTTGTCACCTCCCATTCTAACAGTGAGAAACCTGGTTCCTCCAACTGCCATTCATTTTCTTAATTGCACCATTATGTGTATGGTACCAGAATTGTCAACTCTGTGTAACCTCAGGGAAGGCAACTTTATCAGCAAGGGTTTAGTACTTATGCCAGGATTTTTTTGCTCTTAATCTTATAGATTATACTAATTTCCAGTAATTTAGGTCCACATCCTTTACCCTTTTTCCCCTTCTGTGAGGTTGTTTCAGACATTTGTAATATAGTTAGATTTTTTGCCACATTCTGAATTCCATCCTGAGATTCCCCTGACCTCCTAAGTTATGTTTTTAAAATTTGCATACATTACGGTTCACTCTGTGTGCTGTAAATGACTATGGGGTTTTGACAAATACATATTGTCATGTATCCACCATTACAGTAACATATAGAATAGTTTCAATGCACAAAAATATTTCTGGTGCTTTACTTATTCAATCTTTTCTCCCTCCATAACCACTGATATTTTTACCATCTCTCTAGTTTTTCATCTTCCAGACTGAGATATAATTAGAATCATAGAGTAAGTAGCCCTTTCAGACTGATTTCTATCATTTAGCAGTATATATTTAATATCCACACATTTTTACATAGTTTTATAGATCATTTAAAAATCATTGAATAATATTTCATTATATGGATCTATCAGAGCTTATTTATTCATTCATTTAATGGGGACTTTCTGGATTGCTTCCAGCTTTTAATGATTAGGAATACAGATCCTATTAGCATTCCTCTGCAGGTTTTGGGTGGACATAAGTTTTCAGCTAGGCAAATTGCACCTAGGAGTGCAATTATTGGATCATATGGTAAAACTAGGCTTAGCTGTGTAAGAAGCTGCCAAAATGCCTTCCAAAGTAACTGTAACCACCAGCAATGAGTGAGAATTCCTGTTGCTTTACGTTCTTGTCAGCATTTGTTATTGTCGGTTTTTTAAAATGTTAACAGTGGCTTTATTCATAGCTGCCCAAACAAGAAAGCAACCAAGATGTCCTTCAATTGATGAAAAGATACATAAAATGGAGTACATCTAGGCAATGGAATGTTATTCAGCAAGAAAAAGAAATAAGCTATCGAGCCATGCAGGGACACATGGGGAATTTTAAATGCATATCACTAACTAAAAGAAGCTATCTAAGAAGTTT
This sequence comes from Myotis nattereri, assembly GCF_964212035.1. Lineage (NCBI taxonomy): Eukaryota > Metazoa > Chordata > Mammalia > Chiroptera > Vespertilionidae > Myotis > Myotis nattereri. Next base: position 54,789,856 of record NC_138079.1, read on the forward strand.
ACGTATCATATGATTCCAACTACTGGACATGCTGGAGAAAAAACTAAAAAGATCAGTAGGTTGAAAAGGGGTAAGGGTCGGGAGACAGAAGAACCCAGGTGTTTCCTATCCCAGGATTCCCCTGACAGCCCTCGTAGAACTCCGCGATCCCGCGAGATCTCACTGCCTCTGCGAGGAATGGTCGTGGCAGCAGCGTTTCAGCCCTGATGCCGCAGTTTTCCGAGAAACTTTTCATGCTCCGCGCACGTTTTTGGAATTTAACCATTTTAACAGGTATGTAGAGATATCTCATTTTTGTTTTAGTTTGCAATTCCCTAATGACAAAGGATGTTGAACATATTTTCACATATTTATTTGCCATCTCTGGTGAAGTGTCTGTTGAAATATTTCTTCCATTTTTTTTTTTTTTTTTTTAGTTAAGCTGTTTGTTTTCTTATTGTTGATTTTTAAAGGGGCTTTGAATATTTTGGATATAAGTCCTTTATCAGACATATATTTTGCAAATATTTCCTCGCAGCCTGACTTGTTTTTTCCTTCTCTTAGCCGCGTCCTTTACAGAGAAGTTTTTAATTTTAATAAAGTCCAACTTACCAAGTTCTTCTATGAGTTGTGCCTTTATGTAAATAAAATTCATCACTACACCCAGACACATATTATCCTGTGTTTTCATCTAGAAATTTTGTAGTTTTTCATTCTACATTTAGGTCTATGATCCATTTTGACTTAACTATTGTGAAAGGTGTAAGGCCTGTTGCACTCAGGGTGTTTTACCATTTTTTTTTAAAAATATGGACATCTAATTGTTCCCATTTGTTGAAAAGACCTCCCCCCCCCTCCCCCCCCCCATTGAATTGCCTTAGCTCCTTCGTCAAAGATTAGATGATTTTATTTGTGTGGGCCTACTTTTGCACTCTCTAGTCCCTTGTCTGATATTTTGCCAATACCACACTGCTTTGATTACTGTAGCTTTATAGTAAGGCTTAAAATTGGGTAGTGTGCATCCTCCAACTTTGTTATTTTTTAGTGTTGTGTAGGTAATTCTAGATCTTTTGTCTTTCCATAAACACTTAAGAATTAGTTTTTTCACTATCTGCGAAATAGATTGCTAGGAGTTTGATATGATTGCATTAAAGCCACAGACTAATTTGGGAAGAATTGACACCCTAACAATGTTGAGTGTTTCAAATCATGAACACTGATTATTTCTCCATTTACTTAGATTTAAAATTCTTTTCATCTGTTTTGTAGTTTAACACCATATAGATTATGTTCATATATAGAAGTGTTTTATTTTATTTTTAAATATGTCTTTATTGATTGCAGAGAGAGTAAGGGAGAGGGAGAGATAGAAACATCAATGATGTGAAAATCATTGACCAGCTACCTCCTGCACACCTCCTACTGGGGATCGAGCCCACAATCCTGGGCTTGTGCCTTGACCAGGAATCAAACTGTGACCTTCTGGTTCATAGGTTGACACTCAACCACTGAGCCACACCAGCCGGGCCATAAGTATTTTATTTCATGGTGCTATTGTCAACGCCATTATTTTTTTTTAAATTTAAATTCCATTATTATTGCTGCATTGAAAAGCAATTGATTTTTCTGTATTAACCTGGTATGCTGTGATCTTGCTATACTCCCTTACCTGGCTGAGCCTCAGTTTCCTCCTCGGAAAAAGTTGGTGTATTGAACCTTCCTCAAAGGGTCTTTTTAACATATTTATAAGTGCTCAACAAGTGGTCGCTATTATCTTTATCTTTTATTGAGAAATTTTCTGTATTTTTTCTTGAAAGCATTTAGATTACACTACCTAGCTGTGTGACATCGGGCAGCAAAAGTGACCAGAATATAGTTCCATCATGTAACTGTTTCTTCTGTGAGCAGAGAAATATCTTGGTCATAGTTTAGGTTTAGCCACATTATATCACTGTTATAAATAAGTAACTTTTTAATTTTTAGCTTTGACATTAACAATAGAAATGCTATTAAATTTTTGTTGCAGGGAAACTTGATGGAGTTAAACTTTGACACACATGAATAAAATGTCATGACTATAAACTGGGCAGTTGAATGCTTAAATGATTTACAGCAATTATAAGAAATGTTATTTCAGTTTTCTCAGTGGTTAGAGGATCAGCTCGTGCACCAAATGGTCTTGGGTTCCATTCCTGGTCAAGGGCACGTACCTGGGTTGCAGGCTTGATCCCCAACCTCGGGCAGGGTGTAAGCAATCGATGTGTCTCTTTCACATCAGTGTTTCACTCTCTCTTTCTCCCTCCCTTCCACTCTCTCAAAAAAATCAATGGAAAAAGTATCCTTAGGTGAATATTAACAACAACAACAACAAAACTTTTTTAAAAAATGTTTTTGATGAATTACTAGTACACCAAAGAAAAATACTATTATTTCATTACTAGAGGCCCAGTGTATGAATTCATGCATGGCAAGAGGAGGGGATGCAGAAGGTTGGCCAGCTGGCCTGCCCACGATCAGGGTGGGGGGCCGTTTGGGGGCCAGGCTGGCTTGGAGGTGGGGGCCCTGATCAGGCTGGTTAGCCGCTGCATTGCGCATTATAGTGACTGGGTCGTTCTGGTCGTTCTGTCATTCCAGTCGCTTGGCTTTTATATATAAATAGATTGATATTTAAGTGGGATTTTTCATTCTTGCACACACAGTTGGTAAAGGGAAAAAGTTGATGACTGCTGCCATTCTTTGTCACAGTAGTTACTTTGCATTCCTCAGATTGACATCACAAATTAGGAACAACTTGGCTAGAAATATCTAAGATTCTGCTTAGAAGAAGATTTAATTGGAAATGTGCTTTTGGAATTTCTGAATTTGAATTAGTATGATTGTTGAAAGCATACCAAATGTTTAGAAAGTAGCATTTGCCAACTATGTAAAACCAGCATGAGTCCTGGGCTAGAAACTGGCCCACTAGGGTGATAGGAACCCATTGTTTCCTTTGCTTTAAATTGCTTAACCTTTCTTGATTTCTCCAGATATAAAACAGTAATCATACTTTCCATTATTTAGCTCATAGAATCATGTAAGAACAGAATAGAATAATGTGGGTCTACAGTACTTCATTTGTTTTCCATTAGTTATAGGCCAAAATCCAAATTCCTTAGCAATATCATAGTGGCTGAAAACACAGGTTTTGGAATCAGACAAATGTTGTGAGCCCAGATTCTGACTTTGCCACACACAACCACGTTCTTGGACAGTTTACTTGACCTTTCTAAGCTTCAGATTTATCATCTATAAAATGGAGATAGTAATTTATTGTAACAGTTGGTGTGAGAATTAAAGTGGGCAACGTATGTGGGGTACAGGCACAGGATGCTGGTGCATTTTATGTGTATCCACATGCTGGTATCCACATCACCATGGCATATAAGGCCTAGTTAGCTGGGTCTTCTCAACCTCATCTGCCATTATTAACTCCCCTAAATCACCTCTATTTATCCTGAATACATTTCTCTATATACATTACCATACACTCCACTTATCTCACGACTTTTCTCCACCATTAGGCTGTGTCTCTTTAATGCCAGATATGTTAGCTTATTTATAGTTGGATCCTCTTTAGTTAACACATAGTGAGACCGTAGCCAGCTGAATCAAGAAAAATTATATAGAATTAAATTAATATAGTGATAATCATAAAATGTAAGAATTGGTCAGAGAAATATATATTCAGTGCATTAATAATAAAGTGAACAAAAATCCCTGTGTATATAAGATATTTTAAACTAGTGGTCAATGGTCCAAACTAAGTATAAACCTATTTTGTTTGATTTCTCTTTCTCTCTCTCTTTTTTTTAATCCTCACCCGAGGATAGTTTTCCATTGATTTTTTTTTTTTTTTTTTTTTTTTTAGGTAGTAAAAGAGAGAGAGAAAGAAAGAGAGAAATAATGATGTGAGAGACACACATTAATTAGTTGCCACCTGCACACTCCCTGACCATGGCCTGGGCCAGGGAGGAGCCTGCAACCCAGGCACATGCCCTTGACTGGAATCAAACCTGGGACACTTCAATCTGCAGGCCAATGCTCTATCCACTGAGCCAAACTGGCTAGAACTGTTTGATCTCTTGATGTTAAAATAAATCATAAGAACTTACAACAAAATTTTTTTTTCTGGCTTCTCTTGAAGTGGGTGGAGATCTAGCAACTGAACCTCTATTGCTACAAAGAGATGATTGGGGTTCATTCAAATTAAAGAAACATCGACAGTCCACAATAGTGGCTTTTTCTGTGGCTGCCAGCAGAGAGTTCCTTTTCCTCCAGAAACGTTGATTTGATTAATGCAGAATAGGGAAAGTACTGACCTTTACTCATTCCTAAGTAGGTAGGATATTACTGATCTACCTGAAGAAGAACAGTAGCCACCTACTGCACATCCCAGTTCACCTAACGCCAGTGGTCGGCAAACTGTGGCTTGCGAGCCACATGCGGCTCTTTGGCCCCTTGAGTGTGGCTCTTCCTAAACCTTAGGAGTACCCTAATTAAGTTAATAACAATGTAACTACTTATATAGTTTAAGTTTAAAAAATTTGGCTCTCAAAGGAAATTTCAATCGTTGTACTGTTGATATTTGGCTCTGTTGACTAATGAGTTTGCCGACCACTGACCTAACCAAATGGTCTTAAAAATGACTCATCTTGGTAAAGCCTGTATATCTGTTGCTATGTATAGTCTTCTTATTGAAAATCCTATTCAAAATTGTTATTGTTGATTTTGTTCTGTGCTCTTCTGAGAAGCCCTACGGTTTTCGAAGATGAATTTGAGTTATTTATGGAGATGGTGGCTTGTGTAGTTGACCCCTTGTTCTTTGATAGCCTTATGACCCAGCTGGGATTGGCCACATGGTGATAGGGTTGAGGGGCAATGTACACTTATATTAGGGAGCAGTGTAGAGTATCAGGCCTGTTTACAAGTTGAGTTTTTTTGGAGTGTACACTCAAATTTTAACTACTTGAGTAATTGAATGTTTGTTGTCTCTATGGCTTACAAGTGCAGCCCATAAATTCCTATGCTTAGGAGAATACCCACGAAAAACAAAGGGAAATTACTTAGCAACAATTTCGTTAATTTAGTCAGTGTAGACACAACAATTTGCTATATTATATTCTGCTTTGGAACTTGAATTGTGCACTTTTTATTGTTTACACTGACCAAATTGAGCATAAAATTACCAGGTCACTTTAGTCCATGTTTTACAGATACAGCATAAAAGCTAGATTAAATAAAGAGATAGTATTTTTCTTTGAGCAGAATGTGGGAATTTGAGGTTCTTATCAGTCTTTGAAACCTGTGAATGTTAAACTATACTAGGTTGGTACTTCCTGTTTTTACTTGTTGAATTTATTTTCTTCTCTTGAAACCCAACATGAGCTTTCAACTGTATAACCTTTAATGCACTGATGTGGGAAGAGATGTTGTAGAGTTGTAGCCAGGAAAATATTTAAACATTTATTCAAGCAAATTTTGTATCATTTAGTTCAAGTATAGGAACACACATCACTTACATGGTATTTGGCAACCTCTCATCCTAAACACCTTCATGAGGCATGTACTAATTGGCGCTTACTGCTTGCTAGTTATTGTGTTATTACTTAATCTTATCGAAGCAGACATCCGAAAGGAGACCTATTTCTAAGAGACAGTATGACTCAGTGGATTAAGTACAGACCCTGAAGTTTGACACTCTGGTGCTTCTGACTTACTTGCCATACTCTTGGGAATATCAGTCAACATTACAATGTCTGAGTTTCAATAAAGGATGTAATGGTTACCTTTCCCACATCTCCAACGTAAAGATATAATGACTTAAAGGTAAAATTGTAAAAGAAAATAATACAATTCAATGAATATGATAAGAAGTAATTGGATGCGTGTATAGACAATATACATATAAGAAAATGTAATAACAAAGTGACTCAATTTTTATCCCCATATGACTCAACCACATACGTGATCTTTCTTTTGTAAGCAGTAAATCTACACAAATAATCTTTACTTCTTGTTGGACCTGTGAAATAGGCTTGATGAGTTAACGTAAACTCTATTGAAGTAAAGATAATGTCCTACACATTTGCACTTTCAATATATAGCTAAATTCTCCTTCTCTGAGAAGTCTGCTTCAGCTAACTCCCTACTGTCATTCCCTGACCCAGTAGAATTTGCTGTTTTGTTGGTGATATCACTTAACTTTTCTTACAGAAGCTGCAATCCAGAATTGCATTTTTAAGTTTCATGGTGGGCCTATTTCTAAACAGAGTGACTTGAGGGCAGGACCCAACTTCTTCATCCTTATATCCCTGAGGGCAGGTAGAGTGCCTGGTCTGAAGTTGCCTGCTCAATGCATGATTATTGAGTGGATGAATCTATCCATCAATAATGGTTTTTGGGAACCACTTACTCTAATAAGGCTAAGTTACTTCAACTCTACTAGTATAGGCCTCAGGCTTTTCTATCTGTGAAATGAAGATTTGGACTACTTTGCCAAAAAATTTTCTTACAGCTCCAAACTTTGACTCTCTGATTTTAGGTAGTAGAAAATATGGCAAATATATGTAACCTAAAGTGTTTGTGGGGCCTTTGTTTGGATGATGTGGGAAAGCAGATTTTGAGTTTGACTTATTGAAATATTATTGTTTAATTTTTATTTATCTGTGTATTTACATTCGTATTTCAGAAAGTATTCAGAAATAAGTTGTATTTCAGAAAGTATTCAGAACTAATCATACATTTGGGGCACTATTTATTTATATGCATAAACTTGATAGGATGGCCTCTCTAAGGATTATAGTAAGAAAATGAATAATGATTTAAATAACATACATAAATAATGAAAAGAAATTAAAACAATAAAGCATAATTAGGTGTCTTAATGGCAGCAAACATCAACCATGACTGTTAGCCTATGGTTATTATCCTAAGTGAAAATTTGTCCCTTTCAGTGGAAATTTTAATTTTGAAAGTTATCATTAAGAGTTGTGCTGTATTAAAAATTCCAGGTACAGTGAGGCTCTGTACGTATGGAATTGACTTTCTCTTAATTCCAGGTGACCCCTGTTATTATGATACTAGAGGCCTGATGCACAAAATTCGTGAAGGGGCCTTGGCCCCGGCCCCTGCCCATTGCTGCTGCGCTTTGTCCAGAAGGACGTCCGGTCTAATTAGCATTACACTTTTATTATTATAGATGATTATTGACTACCTTCTCTTAAAGATGTAGAGGACTGGTCAGGAAGGGATGTGGGATCTTCCTTTTCTTCACATTCTCTTAAGGTGCTGAAAGTCTTGTTTCTCTTCTGCCTAGACCTGACTTGCCTTGGGGAACTCAAAGCTGCAGGGCCTGTTTAGCTGCTGCTATTTATGTGTGCAGACCAAGTTCTATATTCCTATTGCTTATGTATCAGAATTCTGTAGTTGGGAGAGCACCTTTGAAAAATTCATTGATGCCTGTTCCTAGAGGGATTTATATTTGAAATTCTTGCTTATTGCTGTTTCCTCTTCATTTTGGTCTCTTTTGCTTCATTCATTCATTCATAAACTGGACACTTTATATATTCCAAGCACTGAGTTGGATCCTGAGGATAGAGAGCTAAAGACATGCTCTTCCCCATCTAAGAGCTTACTGCCCGGTATCATTTTTGGAATGAAAGGTCTTTGCAAGATTGGTCCTTTGCTATTTATAACCTCTGGGCATCTACTGATATCTTGAATGCTTAGCTTTTGACTCTTAGGTTCAAATAACCGATTCCTAAACTTTGTTAGGTATCTATGAAAGTCAACTAGTCAAAGTTGTCTCTAGTCATCAGTTAATAGATATGGCAACTACATATCAATTATGTTTCATTTTGCAAGTATCTTTTCCAACAAGAAGTTCAAAACTGCATAATGGTTTTGAAGCTTAAGCTTTCTGGTAACCAGGTTCTAATCTTGTTTGATTACCACATTTAGGGGTGAATGTGGAAAGCAAAATTTTATTTAAGTCACAAAATCTCACTAAACTCAATTGAGTTCCTCTGATGAGACTCTAAACTGTCTGCTTCTACGTTCTTTTCTTTCCTCTGAACATTTATAGGTATGGGAGAAAAAAGACTCACATCTCCATTTGAAGCCTATGGGATAGTTAGATAAATTATTGGAAGCTTCCAGAGTTGAGGATGGAAAAGCTATTTAGGAATATTGTAGCTAAGCTAAAGGAGAGGGACATATTAGGAAAAGGCCATTAGAAGGAGCCATAGGAGTCCATCTGAACCAAAAAGGAATTTTGAGTAAACAGAACCTATTGAAATTTGATTTTGACAGTACTTTTCAAAAAAAATGAAAATGAATGTTTTGATTCTTTATTACTTCACTAGAGGCCCGGGGAGGGGGGGGGGGGCGGTGGTGTTATCAGCTCAGCCTGCATCCTCTTCAATTTGGGACCACTTGGGGGATGTCTGACTGCCGGTTTAGGCCCGATCCCTCTCACAATCTGGGACTGCTGGCCCTAACCGCTCACCTGCCTGCCTGCCTGATTGCCCCTAACCACTCTGCCTGCCTGCCTGATGCCCCTAACTGCTCTCCCTGACAGCCTGACCCGCCTAACTGCTCTCCCTTGCTGGCCTGATCATCCCTATCACCTCTGCCTTGGCCCTGCCACTGTGGCTTTGTCCGGAAGGTCGTCCGGAAGATGTCTGGTCTAATTAGCATATAACCCTTTTATTAGTATAGATAACTTTCCTCTTTCCCCAAACTTGGTATCTTAAAACAATAACCATTTTATTACATTTCCTAATTCTCTGGGCTGACTGGGTTCAGCTGAGTGGTTCTTTTGCTTCACATAAGTCATCTGGGGCTACAGCTATCTTGGAGCTCAATTGGACCAGAGCATCCAAGATGGCATACTTAGATAGTGGACAGTTGACACTGGCTGTGAACTGGTAGTTCACCTAGGACTATCACTTGGGGGCCTTGATTCACCCCCAGGTTTCCTGTGTGTCTTCTTGTGGTTGCTTAGGCTTCCACGTAGAATGGTTTTTGGATTTCAAGAAGCAGGAAATGGGAACTGCCAGTCCTCTTAAAGGCAAGGTTTGAAAGTGAGACAGTTTCACTTCCCCCATATTCTCTTGGTCAGTGCAATCACAGGTCCAACTTTTATTCAAGAGGTTAAGGAAATAGATTTCACTTCTCAGTGGGGGCAGTGACAAAGACTTTGCAATTATCTTTAACCTATAGTAAATCTGTGTGTAACTAATATAAAAGCTGGTGTTTGAAAAAAAAAAAAAAGAGAGTGACAAAAAGACTAGGAATTTCAGCATTAGGTATCTCCTGAATGCATATAATATAAAGGAGAAAATTGGCTGCATGGTGACCCCACTTAGGGCACTGAAGAAAAAGTTACCTTATATCATTGGTTCTCAAACTTGAGTATTCATCAGAATTACTAGGAGGACGTGTTAAAACAGATGCTGGGCCCCTCCCCAGAGTTTCTGATGAAGCAGGCCTAGAGTGGGGCCTCAGAATTTGCATTTCTAACTAACCCCCAGGTGATGCTGAAAATCACACTTTGAGAACCACTGCCTTAGACTGCAGGGCTGGAAAAGTGGGAAAATAAAAAAAGAGAAAAGAAGGAAATATATTATTTTTCCTCTAGTGGTATTTTTGAAAGTTTCATATCAGTATATAAATTTAAGTTTGAGGCCATCATGAACACATTAATATAGGGCCTTTATGTGTGTCAGGGTAATTTATCCTAGTTCTCCAACATTAACCATGAAATCTCATTAGCTTAATACAAGAAAGGTTTAGTACTACTTATGTAAAGTCAAATGTAGTCGCTTTCCTCTGTATGGCAGTACCGCATCTGGAACATGTGGCCTTCAATGCTGCTGAGAAGAGAGAGATGAACAAGGCATACTGGTTCTTAACTGCCTCAGCCTGGAAGTGAGTGACATGGGTTACCTTCCCTCAGAGCCCATTGATCAGAACTAGTCACATGACCTTAACCTAAGTGCAGAGGCAGCTGAAAAATGTAGGAGAGTGCAAGCATAGTTGATAAGCCCCAATAATCTCTGCTCCAGCATCCAACCAACTTCCATGTCCCATATTTTGTGATTGACAAAGCTGGAAATGGAGAATCCCATGAACCATCAAAACCATCCATATACTACCTGCAACAGTAATTATTGAAACGTCATTCTTATTACTTTTAAAATATTCATTGTCTTCTATGAATAATTTGTGGTTTATTCCTATTTTTTTGTATGGCATTAAAGAGTGCCTAATGACATCACTATCTCAAAAATAAAATCTGCTGTATAAACTCTTTTTCCCCTGTTACAAATAATTTGGTAAGTAAGCCCTTATTATCAGGCCATTTCAGTTGTTCTGTTAAAGATTGGTTAAATAAAACACCATCTCTTTCTTTGCTGATTTTTCCATTCTTTAGGTAATTGCTGAAGTGATTAATTATGCTACTGGAGTCTAGACAGTTTGTGCCAATTGGCAACAGGGCATTAGCAGAACTTTAAAATCATCTGGTGGGCATTTTTGAAAACAAAGGAATGCAATTTATTTTTATCCCATCCATATAAATCCCACTGTTAGCTAAGTATTAGATAAAATGGTGCAGAATATTGCTAGGGAGAAACAAAGCACAGTTTAATTTGTTCATCAGATTCCCTCTTACTGCTATTGTCTACCATTTTCTGGAATTCTTTTCTTACGGTGCTTCCACAAAAATTGATACTGGTGAGCAGGACTTCTGGACACAGAGAGACTCTGGTTATAGAAAAGCAGCTCCTATTTCCCCTGCTCATGGGAAGATCTTATTTGGTAGACAAACCTTAAGAGTATGCTACCCACCCAGTCTCAGTAGCTTTGAGGCAAATTTCCATTTCAGTTTTGTCTCTAAAATTGTGCAGGCTTAATTAACACCTCTGATGTGTTGAAACAATATGATGATGATATGTTTTCCGTAGAAACATGCTTGACTAGCAGCAGTCACCTGTCTTTGCTAAACTGAGATACCGTATGTCACAATTATTAGAAAGCATTGAGTTAGGTAATTGGATGCTTTAGTTATATGGTCTCAGTTTATGCTTGAAATCTTGATAAAAATTTTCCCCCACAATTATTTAGTAGCTACCAGATAGGCAGCTTTTTTAAATTAAGTGACAGATCAGCATTACTCTTCCCACTGAGCAGGTGAAAAAACCGAGACAATTTCGTGACTAGCCTGAAGCATCCTGATGAGTCAGGGAAAGAGTTAGGATTAAAGTTCAGTTTCTATGTGCAGGCAAAAGTGCCTTGTGTAACTCCAAAGTTAAATTTCTGGAGGCAGGAGCGCTATCTTATTTTAATATTTTCTAGAACAATGGAATGATGGGAGGTATAAAAATTGGACTATTCACAGGCCACCCCCACATCCCTACCACCACCACACACACACCTGGAAGCTTACGGACATGCAGGGCATTGTGTGTGTCCTCTTAGTGCCCGAGGACCACGTGGAAGCATCACTCATCCAGGAGCCTTCAGAACACAGCCCAACATCATAGACACATATACCTCCATTTCTTGAATAACGAGATGGAACTGACTTTTTGCGCCTAACCTGTTCTTTAGAAGAAAATGAAAGAAAGGCACTTCTTGGATGAAAAGTAAAAAAAAAAAAAAAAAAAAAAAAAAAGTTGGAGGCTATTCAAAACAAGTTATCTATCCTCTCAGAAGTGCAATTGTAATCTTCTGCCTGGGATGGGTGAAGAAAGCCTTGAGTATGCATGGAATGCTGTGTAAGGTTGTGGAAAGAGCAAGACGCTACAGTCGGAAGAAGCAGGTTTTAGTGGGATCTGTGCAACCTTGGTCATGTCACTGAGCCTCCCAAGAACCTATGTCTTCACTTATAGAATGTAAGACATCAGAGTAGACATTCCCTAAGGTCTAAATTTTAATTGCAGAATTTTGAAAGAATTATATTTGTCTCAGGAAGGATCATCCTTAGGTGAATCTTAATACAACCAAAATACTCATTCTTTAAAAGATTTTTTTAAAGTACAATTGCTCGGAGAGATAGTTTCCTTGGCTTTGACTAGGCATCTGGAGTTTTCTGTCTGTCATCAGTTCTGCTGAAGAGCACAGAGGGAAAGGGGGAATAAGGCTTGGCTGTGAGGAGCCTGTGTGTGCAGAACAGGCACAAACTTGTAAGGCCAGGCTCTCTTCGTAACCTTGCTTCCCATTTTCCCAGAGTTGGAGGCTGAACTCTAAACCACCTCCTCCTACTCACAGTACCTTACTCATGGACAATAGAAATCTTTTGAGATTTTTTGTGAGGCTGTTTTGGTAGCAGCTCTTATGTCCACCCTCACCATCATATACTTGGTTGGTTTGCCATGTAATGAGTTTGGGGAATTGGCCTTTTCAGCTTTTTTTTCTCTTCCCATCCTTTTGACAAATGAGAAGAATGTAGCATCAGGCTGGTGTAGTTCAGTTGGTTGGAGCATCGTCCTGTGTACCAAAAGGTGGCAGGTTTAATCCCTGGCAGGGCACATACTTAGGTTGCAGGTTTGATCCCTGGTTTGGTTCATGTGAGAGGCAACCAATTGAAGTTTCTCTCTCTCTCTTTCTTTTTCTCCCTCTCCCTCTCCCTCTCCCCACCTCCCTTTCCTCTCTCTTAAAAAGTCATTAAAATAACTTAAAAAAATGCAGTGGCCCTTCCCGTTTCTCCACCTGCCCCTGTGAAAGACAGTTTGGTGAGAATCATCAAGGACAGAGCATGGGGGTTGGAGTCCCTTTAAAGCAGTGGTTCTCAACCTTCCTGATGCTGCGACCCTTTAGTACAGTTCCTCATGTTGTGGTGACCCTCAATTTCATTGTTACAAATTGAACATAATTAAAACATAGTGACTAATCACAAAAACAATATGTAATTATATATGTGTTTACCAATGGTCTTAGGTGACCCCTGTGAAAGCGTCGTTCGACCCCCAAAGGGGTCCTGACCCACAGGTTGAGAACCGCTGCTTTAAAGGGCTTTCTTTGCAGCGGTCCAGGCTTATTTCTGAATATCACTGACCCAGAGGCCAGTTTCACATCCTGCAAAAAAAGCTCTGAGAGAATATGTCAGCAGAACTGGCATGGCATGTCTAGACAAAGAATTGATATTAGCATCATCAGCCAGCATCCAATCTGTTAACTCTTGTGTAAGCATTTGCTGTCTGTGCCTCAGACCATTTTTTTTTTTTTTTTGCCTTAAAATGCAAACTGTAGTTCTAAGATTTAGACTTAGGTCTTTCAGGAGGTTTTTTTAAGGGAAAGAATCCACAAAGCACCTTACTAGCATTTGAAGAACAGATCTTTTATGATTAATATGAAAGTCTCCTCATCTCGTTTTCCCCCTTTTTCAGTAAAAGGGCAGCTTCATCATCACCACCTTCATTTTATTATATATTCCTTTCAAGAAATATTTATTAAGCATCCACTGGAAACCGATACAGGGCATTCTGCTGGGCTCTGGTGAATAAAAGAGCTAAGGTCCCTGCCCCCTGGGATTTATAGCTTAATGGGGGAGACTGGCCACAAACAAGAGTAACAGGATAGTTCTGTCTCAGTTTCGGTGAGGCACCAAGGAACAGAGCAGTAGGTGTCAAGTTCCTTGGCTTTCTGACTTGAGGTGCTAGACTAACTCTGCAGGATTTGCCGAAAGGGAACCTCAGAACTGGTTCTGCTGGCCTGAACCCATTGTTTACCTCCAGGGTATTGAAGAGAAGGCTCAGTGTTCTTAAAGGTTCAAGTGTATGGCAGAAAGGGTTTATTTGAGGAGAGTTATCACTAATGCTGTGTGACTCTCCTCACCTCAGGGAGGGGCTGTGTGTCCCCTCATTCAAACCTAGTTGGGAGGTGGCTTCTCGGGAACCACTCAGAGAGAGTGCTGTTGTGTGTTTCCAGAATTGGGAACTGACTTCTGAGGCATCGCAAGGCAGAGACCAGGGTGGGGGGTAGGCTTGCAACATGAGGGTGCAGCAGAGAAAAGAGGTGGCTGCATTGGGAATGGTCAGTACTTTCAGAGTTGACTGGGCAAGAATTGACTCTGAAGAAAGAGCATACTGGGATGAAAGAAACTTGACAAGGAGGACTACATGGAAAGGTGAGGGGACAAAAAAAGTGGGTCTCTGGAATGGGGCAGCTAAGTGGGAATGAGAGAAATTTCTTAAGGGACCAATCAGAAAGAACCTTGCTCAGCAAGGTAGCTGTAGGTAAGACATCTGCCCTGATGGGAGTCGCTGAAAACCCCCCAAAAGAGGAGGTTTGAGAAGCTTGAGTGTCTGGTAAGTGCAGAGGCACCAACCCCAGATAACAGCTGTATCTGACAAGTTAGATCTATTTGCCCCTACTCTCATCCATCTCCTGCCCCAACCTGGAAGGGCCCAAAGCCACAGTGAGCAAGATGGGAGTGGCTACAGTGAGCAGAAAGCTGACAAGTCTGTCTACCCTGACAAGCTTCCAAGCCTGAAGCAAAAATGAGCTGTCGAGAAAATGCAGGTTAACTTAGGTTTGGAGTTTTGATAATAAAATCACCTGAGACAAGCAAATATTTGTTTATAACCAGGAAGTGACTAGGATAGCCATGGTCCCATAGGAAATTTTCATCTAGTGATAGGGAAGAGCCAATTTGAAGGAACAGGAGTGGGAAAGGATAAATCATATACAGTTTGTGCTGTACTGATCCTCGTTCCTTTAATAACCTGGTTATGCTAGTTAGGGAATGAAATATAGAATTATAAAACTCTTCTTAAAGGATAATGTGGAGGGGCAGTAGTGGTAGGGGGCCTATTATAGCTCGATGAGGATGATCTGTCAGGAAATAATAACTAATGAACAAGAAGGAGCCAGCCAGTTGGGGGAGGGAGCACATGCAGGTGCACATGCAGACAGAAGTACAGGCAAAGGGAACAGCATGTTTACGTGGTATCATATGATTGGTGTCCAGCAAACATTTGGTTGGCTTCATTGTGCAGGGCACTGAGTTAGATGCCAGGTCTATAAGGATAAATGCCTCCTTCAATGAGACTTAAGGCTTAATTGATCAACTTTAGAAAAAAATACACTGATAAAAGCTAAGATCTAAAGGCTCTAGAGAGCAAAGGAGCTCCTGCTTTCTATCCATGAACTCTTGATGGCCCCTGATATCATTCTTCTCTTCTGAGAATTGCCAGGACAAGCAGCCTCTCTCAGTGCACCCATGACCTTTTATGGAGTATAGGGGCAGCTGGGTAAAGAAACACAGAGCTCCCCTGACAGTCCCAGGAGGGAGGACAAACCTCTTAACTTGGGCTAGCACTCTGTTTATGTGTAAGGCTTAGAAAAGACTACTTGTAGGCATGCCATCCAAAATAATAGAAGTAATATGTCAACAACTTCATCAGTAGGGGCAGATAGAACTCCTCGAGTTGATACAATGATGGAAACAGTGGCTCTCTTTTGCTGGCATAAGTTTGTTCACTTAGGAAATAAAACTCATAGAAAAATGAACTTGTGGCCTGGGAGAGTACCCGCAGGAATGTGGACTCAGCCATTTAAAGCTGAGAGCCCAGGTCGACAGTGACATCAGTGAAGGTGGCACGTTCCCAGCCCTGCTGGGGTTCCAGCTGGCACAGAGTCTACCAGGTGATGGAGCATTTCAGGGCTGGGAACAATGCAGCAAGGCTTGTGGGGGGCTCCTAGGAGACAAGGACTGGTTGACAGCCCCTGCTTTCAAGGAACTCTTTAGTTGGGAGACAGAACCTATATTGGCAACATATCCAGCAGTCACATGTACAGAGCCAGCCCAAGGAGTAAAATATGCTTCCTGTGAATACTAAAAAAATATAATGCAAGCCAAATTACCAGAGCTTCCCATGTATCGAGCCTTTATTTTATCTATGTACAGTAACACATGCTTAACAGAGAACGTGGCAAGTGCAGACAGACGTGGAAATCAGCTATTTTTACTTTTAAAGAATACCCTATATAATAAAAGGCTAATATGCAAATTGTCCCCAAGAGCGGGAGTTCGACTGACAGAGAGTTAGACATGCACTGACCACTAGGGGGCGGTGCGGAACATGGCAGGCATTGGCAACGCAGCGCTGGCAGTGGGCGGCAGTGGACACACTGCCAACCCCAATGGGCCCTGACGAGAGTGAAACCATGGCAGGATGGTGGAGCAGGTGAGCAGGCGGCGTGAGGCCAAGGCAGGTGCAAAGGGAGGCCCCAGCCGGCAGCAGCTAGGGACCCTACCTGTGCACAAATTTTGTGCACTGGGCCTCTAGTCTATATAATAAAAGCCTAAGTGACCGTTATGGCAGACCGACCAGAACGACCGGTCGCTATGATGTGCACTGACCACCAGTGGGCAGACGCTCAATGCAGGAGCTGCCTTCTGGTGGTCAGTGTGCTTACACAGGGGGACTGCTGCTCAACCAGAAGCCAGGCTCACAGCTGGCGAACCCAGAAGTGGTGGCGGGAGTCTCTCCCACCTCCGCAGCAGTGCTAAGGAGCAGCGAGCTGAGCGGTCAGGAGCAGCAAGCAGGCAGGTGGTAAGGAGCCAGGGGTCTCAGACTACGAGAGGGATCCCGGTCTGCAAGAGGGCACAGGCCAGGCTGAGGGATTCCACCCCCCTCCACCCCCGGTGCACAAATTTTGTGCACCGGGCCTCTAGTTTTTTAAATAAAGAAGGGATTTCTGACTTTTGGAGGAAAGAATTTGTGCTGTCTTTCCCCTTTTCTCATTGGTGGGGAGAAATAATTTGCCCCATTAGAACCTGCACCCCTCAGAGAAGAGCTAGTCATCAAACAGAAAGTTTTCAATAAATGTTTTTAAAAATCAAAGTTGAGCCTGGCTGGCATGGCTCAGTGGTTGAATACCAACCTATGAACCAGGAGGTCATATTTCAAGTCCCAATCAGGGCACATGCCTGGGTTGTGGGCTCAATCCCCAGTGTAGGGTGTGCAGGAGGCAGCCGATGAATGATTCTCATCATTGATGTTTCTCTTTCTCCCTTTCCCTTACTCTCTGAAATCAATAAAAATATATTTTAAAAAAAGTTGATGGATTTAAGAATTTCAATTTTATTTTTAAATTTTTGAATTAGGATCCTCTGTCTTGCCAGTCTTCCATGTCAATATCAGACTTTTAAGACATGCTCTTTGATACTCCTTAGTTTACAAATATAGTATGTTTAAAAAATCAGTTTTCAAGTTGATATTGTGAACCTTAGGTGTTTTTTTTTCCCTTGGCAACACATTACAGTAGAAAGAGCATGAGCGTTTGAGTCAGGCAAATGTGCACTTGAACACCAGTCCTACAACCTTTAGATCTGGAGTCTGGAACCCTGTCCTGGATTTCCACTTTGGAGGGTCCAGTCTGACCCCCTGATAACTGCAGTCCTCTTTATAGAGAAAGAAGCCTGAGGAGCCAAGAACACATGCCCACCTTAGCCTCGGTCCCTGCACTCTCAGGACTCTGGAATTCCTGCCCAGGCAACTGGGAACACATTTGTAGGGACTGCTGAAGCCTGGGATAGGCTGGCTGGGGTGTCCATCCTAATGGTGCAGGGTGGGACCTGAAAGGAATGGGTGTCGGGTGGGAGGATGGGGCCATGGGCTGGGGAGCTCCCATATGTACACTTCATTGGGTCCTGAAAATGCCAGGTGGGTCCCTCATATCGAGTCTGGTCACACTGTTTGCAATGACTTGACATTTCTGGAGCTCATTTTCTTCCTTTGAAATTGTGTATAAGAGTTCCTATCTTACAGATTTTAAGGATCCAATTAGATTATTATATAAATGTAATTGTAGAGTTTCAGGCTAAACTGAAAATGTCTACTGAAGCTAAATGCATATAAGTGAAATGCATCACTAATTATGTTATTAGCATTAACAATATTTCAGATATATGGTCTCTTATATGAAACCTTTGGGATCAGATATTTTTAGAATTCAGAATTTTTAATATTTTAGAAATATGTGCATAACCATATATTGTATTATACCTGGCATATTTGAGGCAGGACCATATTATCAAATACATTAATATTTTCATAGTAAAACCTACTGAATGAATAGGTGAAAGACCATATGTAGTCTCATGTCAGTTTAAAAAAATAATTTTTTAAATTTTAAAATAGTTTTAGATTTACAAAAAAATTGCGGAGATACTGTAGAGAGTTCCCATATGTTCCATACCCAGTTTTCCGTATTGCTAGCATCTTACCTTACTTAGTATGGTATGTTTGCCACAATTAGTGAACCAATACTGATACATTATTATTAACTAAAATCCCGTACTTTATTGAAATTTTCTTAATTTTTAAGAAAATTTGTCCTTTTTCTGTTCCCAGGTTCCACCTAGGACATAAATCAGGTTTTGATGCCAAATAGGTTAAGAAATGTTTTTTTTCCCTTCTAAATGTTTGGTACTATGGATAAGGGCTTATGAAACAGAACCAGTATTATATATTATATCTAAGTTTAAAGTCTTACATAGTGTTAGCACCCACTGTTCCCTCTGGTGAGAGTTCCTTATAGGAAATTCCTTATAAGAAGAGAGAATGGCAGGGACTAGTAGGCAGGGATAATGGTGACTTGTCTCCCAGAGCTGTGGATGGTCCCTGCCTATCACACATGGCTGTACATTCTTAAACAAGAAGTATGTTTAGTTGTTTCTGTACCTTAATAACAGACTCAACCTGAAGGGAAATACTGGATAATACGGCAATGTCCAAGTTAAGGATGTAAGTTTTAAAAAAATATGACAAATTTTCCCTTACATGCTTTTGTCAGACCTTTTTTAACATTTATTTTCTTTTTTTTAAATTTTTTTTATTTTTTTAATTAAATCTTTATTGTTCAGATTATTACATTTGTTCCTCTTTTTTCCCCCATAACTCCCCTCCTCCCAGTTCCCGCCCCACCCTCCGCCCTCACTCCCCACCCACTGTCCTCATCCATAGGTGCACGATTTTTGTCCAGTCTCTTCCCACATCTCCCACACCCCTTTCCCCCCCCAAGAATAGTCAGTCCATTCCCTTTCTATGTCCCTGATTCTATTATAATCACCAGTTCATTCTGTTCATCGGATTATTTATTCACTTGATTCTTAGATTCACTTGTTGATAGATGCATATTTGTTGTTCATAATTTGTATCTTTACCTTTTTCTTCCTCTTCCTCTTCTTAAAGGATACCTTTCAGCATTTCATATAATCCTGGTTTGGTGGTGATGAACTCCTTTAGCTTTTCCTTATCTGTGAAGCTCTTTATCTGACCTTCAATTCTGAATGATAGCTTTGCTGGATAAAGTAATCTTGGTTGTAGGTTCTTGGTATTCATCACTTTGAATATTTCTTGCCACTCCCTTCTGGCCTGCAAAGTTTCTGTTGAGAAATCAGCTGACAGTCGTATGGGTATTCCCTTGTAGGTAACTGAGTTTCTTTCTCTTGCTGTTTTTAAGATTCTCTCTTTATCTTTTGCTCTTGGCATTTTAATTATGATGTGTCTTGGTGTGGTCCTCTTTGGATTCCTTTTGTTTGGGGTTCTCCGCGCTTCTTGGACCTGTAAGTCCATTTCTTTCACCAGGTGAGGGAAGTTTTCTGTCATTATTTCTTCAAATAGGTTTTCAATATCTTGCTCTCTCTCATCTTCTGGCACCCCTATAATTCTGATGTTGGTACGCTTGAAGCTGTCCCAGAGGCTCCTTACACTATCCTCGCATTTTTGGATTCTTTTTTTCATTTTGCTTTTCCGGTTGGGTGTTTTTTGCTTCCTCGCATTTCAAATCATTGACTTGATTCTTGCGCTCCTCTGTTCTGCTGTCAGGAGTCTGTATAATATTCTTTATTTCAGTCCGTGTATGCTTAATTTCTAGTTGGTTCCCCAGTATAACATCGAGGGTCTCATTAATTTTCTTGTAGATCTCATTAAGTTTATCGGCAGCTTCTAAACAGTTCTTGAGAGACCTTAAAAGTGTGGTTCTGAACTCTAGATCTTCCATTGACAATTTTGTCCTGTTTCTTTGTCTCCGCATTTTGTTATGCTTCCTTGGTGCACCCCCTAGTGGTCTTTGTTCGTGGTCTTATAGTTAAATCTTGATTGTTGTAGCTAATTCCAGGGAGGGTTTGACCTCCAGGCCAAGTGGCTATGAGAATCAGCTGTGTCAGCAGTGAGAGAACTTCTGTCCTCTAGGGAGGTGCTAATCTAGCCTTTGCCTGAGGCTATCCGGCAAATGCCTCTGTGCAGGGCTTGGGCGGGGCAGGCCGCTCGGGATCAACAGGGTGGGCCGGAGAGAGCAGTTATGGCCTCTCTCAGTCCTGTCCCCAGGGGCTCTGCCTCTCTGAGTCCCAGCACCCGCTGCAAACCTCAGAGAGAAAGCTGCACTCGCTCTGACCGAAGCCAGGCAGTCCCGCTTCTCCCGTTTGAGTCTGGGTCCCTAAAGACTCGCCCGGATCTGGAGCTCAGAGTCTGCGACTCCCTCCCGATTGAAAACGCCAACCGCGCCCTCCGCCGCCAGCCCGCTCTGCGCACTCCGCACCTCAGAATTTGACTTCAGCACTGCGCCTCCTCTGAGTGTCCGTATGCGTTTCTCTTTCCTCCTAGTTGTAGGACTTCCACTCAGCCAGCGTTCCAGTGGTTTTGGGTGATGTCCGTTCCGTCTTTTAGTTTCACTTTTGAAGTAGTTGTTCAAAGCAGCAAACTCCGGCGTTAACCTATGCCGCCATCTTGGTTCTGAACATTTATTTTCATTGACATTCTTGAATTGGCATTATGCAGGACTGGGAGAGGTGTGCATAGAAAGAAATCTAGGTGGTTCTTGCCCTGGGCATGCAGAGTCCTTTCCCACAGTCCCTGAGGGTCCCACTCCACTCTCCTACATTCCTGCCTCCCTCCGAAGTGCCCCATACCTGCCCCTAGGCATCTCCGTGTGCCACACAGCCTCAGACTAAGTCCCCTTTCTCCTCAATTCTTCTCTCCCATCTTCTCTTCCAGCTGGGAGTTTTATTGTTCAATCCTAGCTCCCTTGTGGTCCCACATGGCTTCTGAAGCCCAGTGGTAATATTCAAAGTATCTGACAGTTGGTACCCCAGAGTTGCAGCTGGGCCTTGTTGAGCCAGGCACTACTCGTTTAGATACAGAGGGTCCCTTGGGGGAGACTTGACTGAAGGGTGTGTGAGGGGACAAGGAATGGCTGAGAGCAGCAGCTATTTACCAACCTGAAGAGGAGTCTTGATATTTTAACATACGAGAAAAGTAAATATTATTATTATTTTCTGTTCATTCTGACCCGAAGATATTTTCTCATTGATATTTAGAGAGAGTGGAAGGTAGGGGAAGAGGCAGAGAGAGAGAAACATTGATGTGAGAGAGACACATTGATGTTGCTTCCCACATGCACCCCAACCAGAGCCAGGGATTGAACCTGCAACTGAGGTAGGTGCTCTTCACTGGAATCGAACCCGGAACTCTTTGGTCCACTGGCCGATGTCCTATCCACTGAGCCAAACCAGCTAGAGCAAAAAGTACATATTATTAATTAAGTTATTATTAAAGGAAATATTTTGTATCATATTGGCCATTGAAGCCTTCTGGAATTGAGCCCCAGTTTCCACTTACTGATTACTGACACATTGCTTACACACTCTCAGAGTTGACTTTCTTGTTTGTGGAGTTGTTCACTGAAGCCCCAACGAGGCATCCATTTTATTAGGGCAAGATTATGACCTAATAGTGATATGCTGCTGTTTGAACTTACCCCTGGAACCTAATAGCCTATGTCATTACGTTAGGGCTAACTCACAAGATGGTATGAGCCCTGGGCAGCACCACAGTTAAAAATGAACGGACAGGAATGTATGTATGGTGAAGTTTTTCCTACTTCAGTTTTTAAAGGAGCACAGGTCAGGAAATTTCTCTTCTGTTAATTTCACTTGATCCCTCTCCAGCCGATGACTTCATTTCCTGCAATAATATGCATTTCTTTAGTATACTATGAGTGTTTCTATTTCTTCCATCTTATTTAGAGAAATGTGGATGTCTTGAAAATGGCATGCATTTCGGAGGAACAAAAGTTATATGTAATGTAGACGATGAATAATCTTCAAATAAGTCCCTGAATTTGAGCTCCAATTAGGGAGAAAAATTTAGCAAGTTGGCATCGACAGAATAAGATATTTAAATCCACTTTCTGTTCTTAGTTGTGTCTCTTTTTCAAAGTCCAAAAATTAAACATCATTATGATAATCTAGATAAATAAGTTTATTGTCCACCATCTGGTTATGCTGCTTGATGAATTGCCTGGAGTTTCTCAGATAGCTTCTTTTCAAAGGCCTCCTGGCGGGCGGCACAATCCACTCAAACCGAATTTATACAGTGCCTTTAAATTGCAGATCTCTGGGTTTAATTGCCTATAGAAAAGGCCTCTAAACTTTTTTTTGTCAAACTCATCTATTCATAAAAATTATTTGACTACTTAAGTCTTATAATACATTTCTACTAAAATAACATGTTCTGCATGTGACAAAACTGTTTATACAGTTACTTTGGAAATTTCTTCTGTGTTCCATTGTGAGAAATCTTCTATTATAGCTTGAATTGTTTTTAAATAGTTAATCGTTATTTACAGTTTCATTAGTTTATGTTTTTCCTCCCTCTGGGTAGATTTATAAAAGTATTAAGGTCAATAATTTTTAAAAAATGTTCTCTATTTACAGCAGAAACTTTTGCTTAACTGTTTTTTTGGACCAGAAAGACCTGGAGTCTTGTCCGGTTTTGCCTGATCTGTGTGTCAGCAGCAAGCCACTTAACTTCCACAGGCCCTGCTTATCTCATCGCTAAAGGAAGGGCTTGGACTAGATGATTTCTAAGATCCCTCCAGCTTTATAATTTGGATAAAAGGATTTGATTTGGCAAATATCCTAAAAGGATGTTCTCTGAGTTTGAAGTCTGTCCTAATTTGACCATGGATGTTATAAATTTGGAAAAATCTCTTTTAGAAAACTCCTCAAAGACAAAAGCATACATTAGAGGCTTGGTGTCCTAAGCCATCTTTCTGCTGCAAGGTACAGATAGTAGGGGTGTGTGTGGGAGGTGCCACTGTGGAATGCCATACCCACAGCATCCTGGCAGCAGGGGGCTGACTACACAAGAAAATCACCAAACTGTCAGCAATAGCATTATTTAAAAAGAGAACTTAATTTGAGAGCTGAGTTCAATAAATTTTAGCCCGCTATGAGTTCAATAAATTTGGCCTCCTCACTTTCCTTGGTTGTATTATGTTAAAAAAAAATGTATACTTTGTGTATGCGATGAGCAATGGTGTTTAGAGAAATGGATATCTAAAAATACACAACAAAATGCCATATCCTAGTATACGAGTAAACATATTATAAGCTGATTATTTTCAACTAGGGGTCCTGCACGAATTTGTGCACCTTGAAAGGAACTGTGGGCTGCGAGGCTGCAGGTAGGCACAGGGGCGGGTCTCGGCCCATCCTCTGCATCCCCTAGCCCCTCCTGCTGTGGCCCCCAGTACCCTGTCTGCCAGCAGCCCCGCTCCCGCAGCTCCCATGTGCTGACAGTGCTGGCCCCACTCGCACCCACTGACAGCATGGATTGAATGGGGCTGGCGCCAGCAGCGGGTGTGAGCAGCAGCTGCTGCCCTGATCAGCCCTCAGGAGCAGAGGGAGGTAGAGAAACCCTTAGGAGTGATAGGGCCGGCAGCCGCTTCTCGCACCCACTGATGGCGCTGAGTGATCGGGACCGGCACTAGGCTAGGCACCGGCAGCAGGTGTGAGCGGCGGCTTCAGCGCCGGCTGTGGGTGCTAGCGGGGCCTGCACTGGCAGTGGGTGCGAGCAGCGGCTCCGGCACCAGCAGTGGATGCGAGCGGGGCCCGCACCGACAGCAGGTGTGAGCACCGGGCGGGACTGTGGCACATGGTAGCAAAGAATTTTCAGTAACCACCAGAGGCTCACCCTGATGACAGCGACTGGTGCCCCACCTTGGTCTGGTGCCCCCACTCACCTGCTCCACCATCCCGCTGTAGCCAATGCCTGGCATGTTTCCCACACACCCCCTGGTGGTTAGCGCACGTCATAGTGACTGGTTGGTTGGTTGTTTGGTTATTCCTGTAGTTCTGCTGTTTGGTCTATTTGCATATTAGCCTTTTATTATATAGGATGTTTTCTTTACTCAAGCAGATGGGTTTAGGACATGATGAGTAATAAACACTAATCTAAAGGATAGATTTGGTTAAGGAAGTCTCCCATTGCTTTCATATGTAATCTTTATTCTGTTAGTTTTCCCAGGGCACAAATTACACAAAAGAAACCAGAGCTCTTGAAATATAATACATACCATTAAAAAACAAAAAAAAAACCTAAAAACAAAACCTGAGCACAAAAACTGGCCTAACAATGCAAACTAGAGCTTAAATTAGATCCCACCACACCTAGGCAGCCACCCATATCCAGTCTGTATCCTGGAAGGACCTATGACTAAGTGAAGAGAGGAGAGACCATGAAGAGTTAGTCATGGATTTTTAATTTGTAAGCACAGATTGATCCAGGGACGACTTACAGCAACTTTTATTCCAATATCTTTTATTGTTTTCTTTTTTAATCATACAATCTGTGTCTGTCAGCAACAGTCTTTGATTGCTTCTTTAGCCATTCTGAAATGCTAGGAGGATCCCTGTTTGACCAGTTTTTAATAATTGCATCTCTATGCCACTCTCACCATCATTTTATTTGCTTTCAGGACCAGAGCTCTTTATTCACATTATTTTTAAGGATATACTATAATGTATTTAAGGGGGGGTGGGCTATAATTTTACATAAAATAAAAAATCAAAAAGCTTATACTTCTGTCCCAGGCAAGAAACATAAATTATCAGCTACTGTGGCCCTCTTTCCCCTGGGGTCATTGTTATAACACTGGTGACAACACATTTAATGTTTTGTGTAAAAGATGCTTTATATTTGTCATATAAAAAATGTGAATGTGCAGTAAGCATGAGCATCTAATATATAAGCAGATGTAGACACTGAGGTTAAGCACTAGGGGAGATTTGCTATGAAAAACTGATAAATGTGCATTTTATGAACATGATAGTCAGTACTACTTTAAGTAGACAAGGCTTCCCTTAGTAAGAAGAATCTATACTAATAAAAGGGTAATATGCTAATTAGGCCAGGAGACCTTCTGGACAAAACCATGGTGGTGGGGCCAAGGCAGAGGCAGGTTTGGGGTGATCAGACCAGCGGGGGGTGGGGGACAGTTGAGGGCGAGCAGGCTGGCGGGGCGGGAGGGCACTTGGGGTGGGCTGTTGGGGGAGAGCAGGCTAGCGGGGGAGCAGTTAGGGGTAAGCAGGCTGGCGGGGGAGGCAGTTGGGGGCAATCAGGCCGGTGGGGGGTGGGGCAGTTGGGGGCAAGCAGGCCGGCAGGGTGGGGTCAGTTGGGGCAATCAGGCCAGCAGGGGGGGCAGATGGGGGTGAGCAGGCCAGCAGGGGTAAGATAGTTGGGGTCAATCAGACTGGCAGGGGTGGGGAAGTTAGGGGTGATCAGGCCAGAAGGGGGGTATTTGGGGGTGTTCAGGCTGGCAGGCAGAGTGGTTAGGGGTGATAAGCCAGGCAGGCAGGTGAGCAGTTAGGAGCCAGCGGTCCTGGATTGCAAGGGATCCCAGATTGGAGAGGGTGCAGGCCGCAGGCTGGGCTGAGGGACACCCCCCCCCCCCCCGTGCAATAAAAGCATAATATGCTAATTAGACTGTCGTCCTTCTGGACAACCTTCCGGACAAAGCTGGGGCTGCAAGGGAAGCCCAGGTCCCGGGTGCCTGCTGGCAGCCAGAGGGAAGCCCGGGTCCCAGATGCCAGAGGGAAGCTGGTGCTGGCAGCTGGGGGAAGGAAGGCCTACTCTTGCACGAATTTTGTGCACAGGCCTCTAGTGTAGAATAAATACCAGCTGTTTTATTTTATGCCTCAGTTTTTGTGTTAGGAGTTAGGTTAATTATCCTGCTGATATGACTAATGCTTAGATTGATTTATTAGCAGTGACTCTGTATTTTGTGGTCATCAGTTGTTTTGCTCACCAAATGTACTCAAACTGGAAAAAATACAAAAGTTTAGGAGCCAACTGAAGTCTGATGTAGACTTTCCTTTAGACCTAAAAAGAAAAATTTTAATATTTCAATAAATTTGAAAATTTAATATTTCAATTAAATATTGAAATGCTACAATAAGTAAGATACTCTACTGTCTTTTTGTTTGTTTGTTTTTAATGCTAGTGAAATCACCACAGCATGTTCAGGGCTAAATGAGCAGAGAGGATGCTTACTTTTCGTAGTCTGGTAATTTGGGAGACTTCCTGTGTCAGCACCCCTCCTCTGGGCTTTCCTTCCTCCCTGCCTGGAAGGGCCAGTATGGATAGGGCTATACTTACCTGTAGGAAACAGTATAGTGGGAATTGGGCCTAAACTGGCAGTTGGACATCCCCCGAGGGTGCAGACCAAACTGAACAGTCACTCCCCCACTCCCACCCCTGTGCACGAATTTCATGCACTGGGCCTCTATAAACATGATATGTAGAACAGCGGTTCTCAACCTGTGGGTCGCAACCCCCTTTGGGGGTCAAATGACCCTTTCACAGGGGTCGCCTAAGACCATCGGAAAACACATATATAATTACATATTGTTTTGGTGATTAATCACTATGCTTAATTATGTTCAATTTGTAACAATGAAATTGGGGGTCACCACAACATGATGAACTGTATTAAAGGGTCGCAGCATTAAGAAGGTTGAGAACCACTGATGTGGAAAGTGTCAATTGCTGTAAAAAGTAGTCTTTTAGCATAAGACGTAAAATGCCGAGAGAGAGAGAGAGAGAGAGAGAGAGAGAGAGAGAGGCTAGCAGAATGAGAGGGAGTCAGTTAAAGAGGGGCTGGTAAACCACATTAAAGAGGTAAGAGTTTATGCTGAAGAAAAGGACAATATTCATTAATTCAACACATTTTTATTAAGTGCCTCCTATGTGCCATACACTCACTTTTCTAGGCACTGGAAATACATCAGTGAACAAATAGAAGTCCCTGCCATCAGTCAGTCTGTATTCTAGAAGCAGAGGAAAGTAGGTAATAAACACAATAAATTTTTAATCAAGTAAGATACCAAGGTTTTGAGGATTTTTTAGCTTGATGCAATATGGAAGTAATTTTTCAATACCAAAGAAAAAAATACATATGGTTGACAATGGCACTTGAGATTTTGGCATACTTTTCTGAGTGAAACTAAACTACCATTTCTCAGGCACAAGGACTCTCTTTTCCTTTGTTCTGAACCCTTTCTGATCAGAATTACTCCATAACCCGGAACCCCATAGATTCCCAGTAGTAAGTATTAATTAGCTAGAAAAAGACCATCATTATTAAAGGACCGGTAGAGAGAGTGCTAGTGATATTTTAAAGTTATTTGGAAGTCAGTGGAATTATATTATTTTGCAGATATTCTTTAATGAAATAACTTTGAGCTTAGGATTGCAGCATCCAAACTTCTCTGCCTTAGAACTTTTTGAGAATTATACTTAGTTTGGAAGAATATGCTATTAAAATACCCATTCAAGGGAACTTTCCATTTCCCAGCGTATTTGTTCTATAGTGATTCAGAGTTGGTCACATATGTGAGCTGGATCTAAGAAGTAAAGTTTTGTGGTCAAACAAAAATAAAACTTTATTATTAATATTGTGGAGACAGGGGAATTACATTTAGTTAAAAACAACAATTACATCTTACCAACAGGTTAGTTTCCACTGAGGCCCCAACAGAATACTCTAGAGTTCCAAATTGCCTTCAACTTCCTATTATTGGAGAGGAGAAAGGAATCTGATTTTAAGCCTCTGTCTCTTTAAAACAAAATGTGAGGTGGCAAATTATGTAGCACTTTTGATTATATCTTGAAACTGCACTAAGCCCTTGAAATCCAAGAGAATATTATGCTCCAGTCCTTTGTGCAGAATGCTCACATGAGTGCTCACAGAAACCAATCCAGAAGCAAATTGCTACTGATAGTAACTGATAGCATGAATTACTACATTTTCAGAGACTCTGCCAGCATCAACTCGTATGATCTCACTTTTGCTCATATGGCAAGCTGAATTTTTGCCCGTACTAGACCTAGCCTCTCAAGTTCAGGAAAAAGCAAAGTCTCTCAGCAGTTGTTTGAAAACAGCCAGCACCTTTGAAATAAATCACTGTGGCATATTGTCAGCACACCCTTATAAAACTGGGGAAGGTTTTTCTTTGTGGCATTTCTGACCCTAATCATGTAAAGTCCCTTAGAAAAAGGAGAAACTGACTCATCTGTTTATTTGTCATATGAAAACCAGACAAGTCAGTGACTGCGGAGGGCAACATCCATTTCTCCTCAGCAGGCTGACCTGCCTCTGGGTCTGCCACTTGCTGTGGTCCATTTGGAGACGTTCTGCTGCCGGTAATTGCCATGCTGACTCACAGCAACCTTCATAAATCCTCCTCTAATTTGGAATAACTAAAAATATTGAAAAAATAACTATACTCTTCATTAGAAATGCTCAATTGACCATTAGAGCATTGATGGGAAATGCCTAAAAATGAATTTACATTTTTGTATATCAACATAACCAAGATTACTAATTCAAATATAAGAATCATTCATTCCAAATATACATGCTTGGAAAGAAAAGCAAGAAACATTCTTCCAACAGATAAAGTCAGGCCCAAGCTCAGTCTTGATATTTCTTCTCTTATTTCAAACTATTATAAAACTCACTTTAACGCTACCAAATTTATAGGGGGAAATCCCATATGGTTTAATGTTGTTGCCCATCATTAGCAATATAATCTTCTGTTTCTGGGAAAACAGACCCTTCTGAGGTCTTGAACTTTATTCTTGGCAGGTAAAAAGCCTTCCAGGTCATCTTTAAAGGCATATTTATTTTTGATTCTTAAGTGTACACATGTTAATAAGTTGGAATCTTAAGTGAGATTGTTATTCACTCTATTTATTTACCTTAGAAAGTACTCAGTTCTTCTGAAACAGTGGTTCCTTTGAAAATGGGTGTTATTAAAATGGAGGGAAAATAGCTTTTCTTTCTTCAATCCATGTTTTTTCTTTCTCTAGAACAGCAGTTCTCAACCTACGGGTCGCAACCCCTTTGGCGGTCGAAGGACCCTTTCTCAGGGGTCGCCTAAGACCATCCTGCATATCAGATATTTGCATTAGGATTCATAACAGTAGCAACATTACAGTTATGAAGTAGCAACACAAATAATTTTATGGTTGGGTCACAACATGAGGAACTGTTTTTAAAGGGCCAGAAGGTTGAGAACCACTGCTCTAGAAGGATTGATGGACTTCAGCCCTTGCAGTATATTTGCTCTAAGTTAGTAGTGCTCTAATGAGAGGAAAAATGGGAGAACCTTGTTTGTCTTATGGAGCATGGGCTAGTTGAGGGTACCCTGAAGGGAAGGTCCCCAGCTTGGTAACATGAGGTGATACAACAGGGTGATTGGCACACAGAGGGATGAGCACTTAACCTTTCAACATGGATGATATTCCATAGGCCATTCCTGTTCAACAGATTCAATACACAGACATTTGCCTCTTGCTCCTCCTTCTGTATTCCGATCTCAATAAAGTCCCACTGTCCACCCCAGCAAGAAACAGAGAAACCTGGGGCTCCTTCTTGACTCCTTTAAGTCCCTTGTGCTCCACAGCCAGTCTGTCACCAAATCAATTCACTTCTAACTCATTCATCTCTCTCAAATGCTCTTCCATGTTCTTCATTTCCATACTAAGAATACATATTATCTGCTTTACAAATGTTTCCTAACTGCCCCAGTTTTGTTCATGCAATATGATCTCTATTCTTTCTAAAATATATATTTGACCATCTGGTTCTTCTGCTTAAATATATTCCCATTGCCTTCAAGAAAAAAAAAATCTAAACTCCCTTGAATGGCATATTTATCTGTCAAATAGCATTATTGCTTTTTACCCTTGTTTCATTATAGTTTTTATCTTGAATGCCCTCCCTCCTCCTTTCTTCTCTTATATAACCCTACTCGTCTTTCAAATTAAAAAAATATATATATTTATTGATTTCATAGAGGAAAGGAGAAGGAGAGAGAGATAGAAACATCAGTGATGAGAATCATTGATTGGCTGCCTCCTGCATGCTTCCTACTGGGGATCGAGCCCACAACCCAGGCATGTGCCCTTGACCAGAATTGAACCCGGGATTGATGCTCTCTCCACTGAGCCAAGCCAGCTAGGGCTGTCTTTCACATTTTGATCCAGCAGTCACCTAATCTAGGAAGTCTTCCCCTGACATTCTCTCTGGCCCCATCACAAAATTCTGCCAAAGTAGTACCTCTTTTGACCATGATGCAGCATTTTCATTTTGCCAACTCAGCATTTAGCATAGTGCCTGGCACATGGCAGGTGAATGAATGCAGGGAGTAGTCAGAAGAAGTCACACAGAGAAGGTGGAGTTGAACTGACCGACTCTTGAGAGAGAAATAAGACAAACTAGAGAAGGGTGTTTGAGACAGAAGGAGTAACATGTGCCAGAGCATGAGAGAGCTTGCCATGTTTAGAGAACTACAAGTAGTTTAGAGCTGCTGGGAAATGAAAGGTGAGATACAGAAATCTGTCATGAGCCATGTTCAGAATAACACATTTGTTATAATCTGTGACAGCTTCTTTCAAGGGTTAGAAAGGCTTCCTGTTGCTTTTCTTGTGGCTCTAGGAATAATTAAGATTGAAATGTCTGAACAGGAGTACCCAAAATAATAGTCTTTGTAATTATATTTAACAAATTAGTCCTTTTGAAAAAAATTCCAATGCAGTTTAATTTTATTATTTGTGAGAAATTATACTGTGTGTGTGTGTGTGTGTGTGTAAATGAGTATTGTTCATAGTAGACTACAAGAGGTGCATCTCAGTTTAAAGTTGTGACGTAAATGTCTTCTGTTAATATTGTTGCATATATATGGGACTACGTAGAGCCTCCTGGGGAGGTAATATCAAAAGTTTAACTTTGAAATATGAGCTGGCCCTTGGCAACTCTCAGTCCCTCATTTCCTTTATACCTCTCCTGCCTGTGAAATGCTTTGGTAGGAAAGTTGTGCAGGAGGTATTTACTCCTGTGAGCTTTCACTGCTCATACCCTTGGCCCCCCATTAAACAGCTTAGAAAAGGAGGGGGAGGCTTAAAACGAGAAAAGGGAAATTTTGAAAAATCAGAATAGAAAAAGAAAGACTCATTTAGAAAAAAATGTTTCAAATTGATAAGGTAAAGAATGTTTTAGAAAAAAATAAAGCATATTTACAACTTCAGGTGTAATAGGTTACTAACTCAATGGAAAGATTTAATGTAGTTGAGGAAAATTGTCAAAATGTAATTTCTTCATGCAAACAGTGGAGGCAGGAAAAGGTACCCCAGCTTGGATGAACCTACTGAGCAAACAGGCCTCTCCGACCTTGCGGAAGATCCAGCTGTCCACTGCCAGAGTACTGGAAAAGTCCAGACTGCATCTAGAACCAAGGTGGCAAACAACATGATTAGTTTATTTAAGATAATTGTTTTATGTGCTACCCTGTATCTATGTACAAAGTTGTTACTAAATACCCTGCTTTTCTTTTTCTTCTTTTCATCCTATTGTAGTTGGTTTCTCTTCTCGCCATCAGATAAGAATGCCTGGCCTTAGCCAGTTTGGCGCAGTGAATAGAACTTCGGTCTTCAGACTGAAGGGTCCCAGGTTTGATTCCGGTCAAGGGCACATGCCCAGGTTGTGGGCTTGATCCCTGGTGGGATGCGTGCAGGAGGCAGCAGACTAATGATTCTTTCTCATCATTGATGTTTCTATCTCTCTCTCCCTCCCTGAAATCAATGAAAAAAAAAAAAAAGAATGCCTGGGTATCTTTGAAAATATTCACAACAGGAAACATGCGTACATTTATAACATGATCAAGCTTTTCTTTCTTCATTCCCTGATAGAATCTCTTAAACTCTTCATTTGGACCAAATTTTTCCAGATTACTTTTAGTCCCTGATTTAATTTTGTTAGAAAAGTGCAACATTTATGTATCAGAATTTTTCTCCCCCTAGAGCCAGTGCAAAAATTTTCCTTCCTGGGGTGTGGCCAAATCCTGGTGAGTTTCCAGTCTCTGTGCATCAAGGCCTACCTTTGTCCTTTGCCTCCTTTCATGGGGCTGCTGTCACCTTCTGAAGCAGACTTAGGACACGGGGCATCAAATGGTCTTAAAGAGCCACAGTTAAGTTCCCAAGGAGGTTGGCAAGACTTGCAAACCACTGTTGGCCATTTTTTCTCATTTTTCTCAGGCAAGCAGAGCATCACCGGTGACTCAGTGGTAAGAGCCGATTTAGGAAGAAGATAGCTTCTTGCTCCTTTGTTTTTATTTCTATTTTTCTCAATATTTGATTTTATTAATTTAATATTTCTTAATATTTTATTTTTCTCCATATTTTGGCTTTGGTATTTATTCATTAAGGTAATAAGAGAAAATGTAATTTTATACTTTGAATGACTTGGTATACAAAAAACTGGAAAAAGTGACCAAATTTATAATATTTCTTTTATAAGTACATAAATGTGCAAATATTAAAATAAACAAGTTAGGGGTTTTTGTAATGTTGTTTATATTAGACACAATTGTTTCATTTGTGGATTTGTGGTTTTTTAAACAACTGGAGAACCTCAGTAATATTCTCAAAAACACAACATTTTTCTCATTACTATATAATGGAAGAGGGATAACATCAGTTGTGTTAACTTCTTATTTATATACATAACCTTTAAATAAATTCCTCATGATCTAAAAAATGCCTTTTGAATTTAGTACCCATCTTACCTTTCTCAGTGAGGGTATTAATATCCTTGATAAAACTTTGTGAATTTCTCTTTTCTTTTCCTGAGGTATACTTCTGGTTTATGCCCTGGCAAACAGTCCTCTTGGTTACAAAATTTTCTCCACAATTTCTAGTGTCTTTTAGTTAGCCTGTTAGCAGTCTGCAGGGAAGTATTGAGAAGCCATCTGGTGATTTGAACTAGAGACTCTTGGCCAGTTCTGACTTGGACTTGGGAGTAGGGTCTGGAGCCAGATGTGGGCTTCACCTCTGGAAGCCTCCTATGGGTTGGTGTAAGGAAGGGAAAAAAACAGTATTCTATTTCTGCACTGGCTCTAGCTATCACTTGGGATTTAATTACAGGTAGGTCTAGAGCAGCGGTTCTCAACCTGTGGGTCGCGACCCCTTTGGGGGTCGAATGACCCTTTCACAGGGGTCGCCTGAGACCATCGGAAAACACATATATAATTACATATTGTTTTTGTGATTAATCACTATGCTTTAGTTATGTTCAATTTGTAACAATGAAAATACATCCTACATATCAGATATTTACATTACGATTCATAACAGTAGCAAAATTACAGTTATGAAGTAGCAACGAAAATAATTTATGGTTGGGGGTCACCACAACATGAGGAACTGTATTAAAGGGTCGCGGCATTAGGGAGGTTGAGAACCACTCGTCTAGAGGAAGACCTCTAATTATGGAGTCTGCTTTGGGAGTGGATGGATTGATTTTAAATTGAGGCAAGGGAAAATTTTGAACTCATCTGGATAATGATGTTATATGTCAGGTTTGGGCTACATAAATATTGGACATAATGTGTGATATACAAAGACTGATAGAGAATTTCAATGTAATATAGTATTAATTTATTTTTCCAATTAATATTTATTGAGTAGATTGTTTAGGACAGGTGCTGTGATAGATACTGGTAGATGCTGATAGTCATAAGCAAACACAACACAGTCTCTGCTTTAATACAGTCTATTTAAAAATATGATGCTTCTAGATATATACTATTAAGAAAAAATAAGTACTTATTTTAAAATATTTTCTATTTTTGCTTTGATGAAATAAATATTATGTATAAGCAGATGATTAGCTAATTACCATTTTCCTGGCTACTTTAACAGAATAAGATTATTTATTTTTAATAATTATTAATGTAAATAATTTGAAATTAATTAAACTAGTTTGAAAAGAATATTTTGTATTTTGGTAGCCAATATGCCTACATTTTATCCAAGTAGGGAAACAAATCTCAAGAAAAATAGAACTCTTAAAAGCTACTTAGAATTTATTTAAGAAATATTGGTAATTCTAGATCTATTACCAATAACTTAGTAAAGCATTACTTTTTATTTATTTGTTATCTTTGATTTTTTCCTATTCTCTCATTTTTCTTTCAGTATAGTATCCAGAAGAAAGAGCTTCTGGACCTGCATTTGGAAACCTAGTTTAAGTCCAGGCTTTATTACTTGTGGTTGTATAACCTTGGGAAGTCACATTTACTCTATCTTGGCCCAGTTTCTTCATCTGTAATATGATAGGATTATATTGAATAATGGTCAAGTTCCTTTCCAATTTTAACATTCTCTGGTTCTTTAATTTTCTGGATTTGAGGGTAGAATGTAGACACATGGACATGAACACATGTTGAGATATGCTATTAAAAATATAAACAACCCAGAGATTTTGGATTTAGTTGGAGTTATAAATGAGCTCTGGTTTGCTTATACCACAACACAGACTCATGTAATCTGCTAGATGTATACTTTACCAATTCATGTTTTCCAAAGAAAATGTATAGGTCTCGGTAAGCTAGGCAGGAAAAAAAGGGGACATCTATAACACTTTTAACAATAAAGTGACATTAAGAAAAAGAAATTCAGAGACACCCCAAACTAGAGATACCAACATTATTCTTTGCAAAGGAAGGTACAGCTCAGATAATAATGCTCTCAGATGTCCTCCTTAGTTACATCACAGCACTAGCCTGCAGGCATCCTGTTGACTCAAGGCTCAGTATCTCAGCTCACTTAGTCTTTCCTGACCCCTTCCTAGATTGGAAGCTTCTTTATGCTCCAATTCACTTGTGTCAGTCTTGTATTAAAATTAGCTGTGCACAACTCTCTCGTTCAGTTGTTCCTAAGTTCTCTGAAAAAAGAGATGTCTTATTTATCTGTGTATTTTCCATGGCACCGTGCACAAAGTGGTCACCCTGTCATTTTTGTTGAAGTGAATACAAAGTTCAACTCGGTAGCTGAGACTACTGAAGTTGAAAATACCTACAACAGTGCTGTTTTATCTCCTTAAATTCCAGTGCAAGGTTAGAGATTAATAGAAGTACTAAAACCTGAGCTTGATAGTGGCAGAATAGCATCTAATGAAGGTATGGGAACCTTGGCAGCTCAGTAAAGCCAAAAACAGATTCTTGCCTGGGATTCCGGAAAGAGACTCCAAATGCCTTTGTAGTTACCTAAGGGATGACATTCACTGGTTAGCCCAGTCAGTGACCCACTCTCCTACCTGGGCTGTCTACTTTCTCCCATAGAGCTTGGCCATGGTTCATACTATTTTATTACATGATTCATTACTTGTTGTCTATATAGGCCAAAGACTTTATGTTGCACAAAAAGGTGCTAGCCTGAATAAAGAATGAGGCACTAAATACACATCAGGTATAGAAAGATTTAGTAGTAAAATATATTGCTCTCTGACCTTTTTTCCCCGCTAATCTCATTTTTCTCAGTTAAAATCATTTTTTAACTTTTAAAATGTTTTGTTCTATAAATATAGTAGCATCTTTATACTGTTATTTCTTGATTAATCAACTTTATTACAGATATTTTTCTGCTCTGAATGTTGTGGATTTGACTTACTGAAACAATACTCAACTTTTCTTCCATTCTTTCTCCCAATGTTCGGTAATACTAGCACATATTAATTTTAGGTTTTTATTTTATTTATTTATTTTTTTATATTTTATTGATTTTTTACAGAGAGGAAGGGAGAGAGATAGAGAGTTAGAAACATCGATGAGAGAGAAACATTGATCAGCTGCCTCCTGCACATCTCCCACTGGGGATGTGCCCGCAACCCAGGTACATGCCCTTGACCGGAATTGAACCTGGGACCTTTCAGTCCGCAGGCCGACGCTGTATCCACTGAGCCAAACCGGTTTCGGCAATTTTAGGTTTTTAATTGTAACTTTTCCATGTCTACAATAATAGTGTGTTTTGTTTCTTGTTCCCTCAAATTTAGCTATATCTTCAAACAATATTATATGTAAGATGGTGATAATATTCGGTGGCCTTTTTAATGTGATAGCTTGTATATTTCTACAGTTTCTTCCTTTATTTTTTTCTTTTAAACCATTTATGTTCCTGTTTTCTCTGTTCTCTTTCAACTGGTTGAACTTTTGTGCATTGATACTTTGTGACTCTTCTCTCTCATCTGTTTCATCTTTTTATTTTCCTATTCAATGTTTTGATATATATATATTTTAAATATATTTTATTGATTTTTTACAGAGAGGAAGGGAGAGAGATAGAGAGTTAGAAACATCGATGAGAGAGAAACATCGAACAGCTGCCTTCTGCACATGTCCTACTGGGGATGTGCCCGCAACCCAGGTACATGCCCTTGACCGGAATCAAACCTGGGACCCTTCAGTCCGCAGGCCGACGCTCTATCCACTGAGCCAAACCGGTTTCGGCAATGTTTTGATATATTTTTAAAAATTTTACTGCCTCTTCATGAATTTTTGATTTTTACATTCACTGAAAAATTTGTTAGTTACTATGACCTATCTAATTTTTATAGAACCTTATTTTTAATGTTATAACATCATTAAAAGCTCACAAGGAGTCTAATTAGAATTTTTAAAAATAGATTTCTTCTCTTCCTTGCATTTCTACTATGGTCTCCTAGGCCTAGGGCTCTAACTTTATCTTGATCCTTCTCTTTAATGTTATTAGACTTTCTCATTTGTCTGGTGGTCCTTGCTTATCAGTTTCTATTTTAGGCTAAATGTTTAGTTTGATTATCCCAGGTTTCCTTGGATGCTTTATAAGTCAGTTTCTTCTTTCCAGAATGCTCTTCCCTGAATTGAAGGCTCTTTGTAGGTAGGTAGGTGGGGCTTATTATCTGCAGAATTGCATAAGGGTGAATAGGTGAGTGACTGAGAAACCAGGGCTCACCCTAACAGTCTGTACTTCAAGCAGCTTACTCAATTCCTTTAGGTGCCTGTCCTTTTTTTTAATGTTGTAGGAGTGAACATTGGGTTGTCTTTTATTCTGAATGTAGTGGTCCTAGGGTGTATTGTGTGTGTGTATGTAGGGTCACCTATTGAAGCTATGTTATTGAAGAACTTTCAGTGACCCCCGCCCCCCTTATTTTCACTTTACCACACTACCTCTTCTCTCTCTGACCTGGGAACCTCTCCAAAGCCCCACTGGAAATTAGACTCTGCCCTTTGCTGTGGCCACCTTCTATTATTCTATGCGGTGGCCTCCTGTGCTCTGTTTCACTTGTCCAAAGATTGTCTGCTTTCCATTCTTAGGGATTTGTTAATTCATCTCTCTTGTTCTCTTTTCTGTTTAGGCCTTGTTCCTTTTGGAATTTTTTTATTGTCTTTTTCATGGTCTCAGGAAGAAGGTGGGACAACCTGAGTTGTTAGCTCACCATTTTGAACTGGAACTCTTTTCCCATACTCTTGCTGTGGGTACTAGTTCCCAGTTTGATGAGTATTTTAGTGAGCTCTGAAGGACATAATTCTAAAGAAGAATGCCATATATAAGAATGTGAGAAATTATAACTTCTGTATCTCAGTAAAAGCAGAAAAACTGTCATGCCTGAGGCACTTGAACTTTATGACCCAATAACAGGCACATAGAGCTGCTTATGTGCCAGGCTCTGTTCCAAATACTACACACACACACACACACACACACACACACACACACATCCCATTCTTATAAGATAGTATAAGGAAAAGACTATAATTGTCCCTATTTTGAAGATGAGGAAACTGAGGCACAGAAAGGTTAACTAACTTGCTCAAGGTCATGCAATTCATGAGTAAAAAATCCAAGATTCAAGTTTATCTTCAGAGATTGAGCACTTAACCTTTATGCTGTGCTGCCTCTCATAGTCATGCCATTAAAAATAAACCATGAGGATATAATAAAGGTGAAGTATCAAATAATAGTTTATGAAATATTTTCTTTAAAAAAATAAAGACTTTTTCAAGGGGAGGCTCAAAAAATGAGTATAATTTAATAGTGGTAAGGAGGGCTGAATTATAAAATTCTGACTACACAATGAAAAATACTCTCAATGGAAAGAAAATGGGAAGCAGCTAGAGGACCTGGCATGTTTGTACTATAAGATGTCTGATAAGGCTGAAAGACAGCTATGTAAATTGTGAATGGGAGAACATGTAACTAAGGAGAATACAAAGGAATGGGACAAGACTTTCAAGAGAGTTACAGTCAAGGATTAGCTGAGGTTCGCAAAAACCACTAGAGACAGCAGCAGCAATTTTTAGAGCTATTTTCAGAAATATAGATGAAAATTATAGGTCCATTGCTTGGGAATGATAGTATCATGTTAAAAGAAAATACTGCACTTCCTCTTTTCTTGTATATACCAAGAAGAACAATTTTTAAGCTGGCAACATAGAGACATCTCTGCATTGAGGTCATTGACATCCACAATAAGAGAAGCTTAATGATAACATATATTTTAGATGAATTCAAATCTCCAGACCCAGACAAATTACGTTCTAGACAATACGAAATCTCAATGATAAAATTATATCACTATCATATTTGAGTAATTTTGGATAATAAGGAAAATAATTTAAAAGAATAGAGAAAGGTACATTTGACCTAAATTTTCAAAATGGGTGATGTGATAGGCTATGTTATGTGTTTAAAATATTTGCATGCACCTTTCAATGGGGCCCTTTTGTACAGGAAGATTATATTTCCTATTTCCCACTCCATCAATATCAGACTTGGCCTATATCTTGCTGTGGCCAGTGGAATTGAAGAGTGACATTAGTCACTTTCAAGTAGAATTTCTAACACTGTGCTTTCTGCAGTCACTATTAAATATATATATATCACGCCATGGCCAGTTTGGCTCTGTGTTTAGAGTGTTGGCCTGTGGACTGAAAGGTCAAGGGTTCAATTCCGGTCAAAGGCATATGCCTGGGTTGCAGGCTCTATCCCCAGTAGGGGGCATGCAGGAGGCAGCCAATCAATGATTCTCTTTCATCATTGGTGTTTCTCTCTCCCTCTCCCTTCCTCTCTGAAATCAATAAAAAGATACTTAAATATATATATATTTTACAGGCCTGATGCATGAAATTTGTGCAAGGGGCTCGACCCCCGCCGCCACAGCAGCTGCCTCTGCCTCAGCCCCTTCCACCGCGGCTTCATCCAGAAGGTTGTCCAGAAGGACGTCCGGAATGACATCCGGTCTAATGAGCATATTATGCTTTTATTATTATAGATATATCACCAATTACTTGATTGACAGCATAGAAGTTATATTTCTTTTCTAAAAATTTTATTATTTAGGTATTTATTTTATTATTTATGTATTTATATTTATTTTTATTATTATTTATGTATTTGTATTTATTAAAGTTACAAGTTTAATAGATAAATGGAGGGAGCATGAGTACTTAAAAGGACATAAAAAGAAGGCGCCTCTTATTTCACAAGCATATTTTAAGATTTTATATTTTAGATCTCTAATATCCCAAAATTTTAGCTGATATTTTACAGATGAAAACTAATATCTAAATGGTAATGCCCTATGGATAGTTGGAGGCAGTCAAGGCTGGAACTTAAGTGTTTTGTGTCTCAGCCTTCATTTTTCCCTCCTCTGTGTTGAAAAAGAAGTTATATTTCTCAAGTTTACATAACATAGGACCCAATTATATAAGATATTTCCTGGAAAGAGATTCAATAGGTTGGAATTGAAAATTATATAATCTGTCTAAAAGATAATGTAGCAAATACGATAAAAGTTATAGCTTAAAGTTGTGTGACTTGAATAAGTGGTAACTTGAAGTTGTATTTTTAAACACAAGATGTATTGGATGAAGGAAAGCTGCTTGTTGGAATTTAGGTGAAACCAGATAGTAAGGATTGGTCCAAACCTCAAATAACATTTGTGTGCTGATGCCTCTATAAAAATGAAGGTGATCTGAAGCTATATTAATACATGTTTAGTGTTCATATTAATAAATATTATCATGTATTAGTTTTGGCATTATGCTTCAATAGGAGTCAGTTTATTGGGTAGGTTAAGCCGGTACAGAAAAATGTGTCTAAACCTAAAGCAGAGGATACCTGGCCTAATAAAGGAAAAGCTAAAAAGGCAGGAAAATGTAATGTTTGCAGATGCGTCCATACCCAAGGGAGGGAACAGGATGATATTTATACTAGTATTAGAGGCCCAGTGTACGATTAAATTGTGTGCGTGTAGGGCCTCCTAGGCCTAGCCTGCCATCAGGGCCCGTCCGCTGCCCCGCGATGCCTCACATGCACCGCGGACCCTGCCAGCGCCTCACACGCTCCGCAGACGATGCCAGTGCCCTGCCGCAATGCCTTGCGTGCTCCGTGAACGCTGCTGGCACCCCCTTGCCCGCCACAAGAGCAGCTGCTTGCTTGATTGTGATGCCATTACAGCGTCATGACCACAGGCCTTTTATGATGTAGACTAGTGGCCCAGTGCATGAAATTCATGCACATTAAAAGGAATTAATTAGAGGAAATATTTTAATATTGCTATTTGACCTTTCTCTATAATAGGAGTGTCAGAGATGAAAGAAAATTAGTAAAATGTAAATGAAAATCTCCCTCCTGTCAGAATCTGGGCACACCGCGGGACCCAGAGTCGAGTCCCCACCCACCACATGCGCCTTGAAATCATGCGAGACCCAGACACAGCTGGCTCCAACCCTGTCAAGCCCCACAGGGCGGGGGGTGTAGCCTCAGGTCCCCCAGACCTGGCAGGAGGGCGTGAGGGCATGAGGGTGCGAGGGCACAAGGGCATGAGAGCATGATTACCATTTGCATATTAGCTCTTTATTATATAGGATATCAAGATCTGCTTGCTGCTTTAAGACATTTGGCCAGTTGGCTGCTCACCTAATTAACACTGCTTCCTAGTGACATTAAGTTTTAAATACAGGGAGGAGACATACCAATAAATGCACGTCACGATAGAAAGTGCTTTCTAATCTTGGATACTCTCAGGATCATTTGGGAAGCTTTAAAAAAATACAGTTACTGAACCTCACCTCCTGAATCATAATTTTTGGTGGTGGGGCCTGGGAATTTGTATTTTCATAAAACTCAGTTGATTCTAATGATCTAATGATTCTAATTATTTGTGAGCCACTGTATCTTATGATGGGTACTCAAGAGTTAGATTAGAGAATGCTAGTATATAAGCAATGGAGACAAGGCTATGGCAGTGGTTTCCAGATTTTGGTCTGTATGGACCAGTACAACTCTTAAAGAAATAGGCCTAATCAGCATACAGTGGCTAACTTCCTAGTATTAACAAAAAAACCCCAAATCTACCAAGAAAACTACTTATTATCCTTATAGTTTCATTCAAAAAAGGAAATTAAAGTTAAATAGGACCTGGGCAGGACATAATATCAGAAGAAAGTACAATCTTTTAGATCGAATGACTTTAGTCATTTTTCTCATGTCACTTTGGAATGGTGACAATTTCTTCACATAGTGGCATCATTCAACATGTCAGCATTTGAGAACCAATAGTACAGTGTATGTAGAGTGCTGTATGGTCTCTGGCGATGTGTCATTCCATTGCTCTGCAGGACCAAGTGGCTCATAAGCTGGGTTAGGGACCCTAGTTCTAACAGTAGTGAAAGGGAGGGCTCTGAGAAGAGAATATAAATGGTGTGGTAGGGTGCCGGGGTACCTCCAATGATAAAGGATCTGTGAGCAATTGTTGAAACTGGCTGTTTGGCTGTAAAAGAACAACTTGTGGGGACCTGAAAACTGCATTAAAATTCATG
This sequence comes from Myotis nattereri, assembly GCF_964212035.1. Classification (NCBI taxonomy): domain Eukaryota; kingdom Metazoa; phylum Chordata; class Mammalia; order Chiroptera; family Vespertilionidae; genus Myotis; species Myotis nattereri. The sequence continues at coordinate 54,831,872 of NC_138079.1, forward strand.
AAGGGCTTTCATGTCTAATAACCCTTGTTACATTAGAGGGCAGAACTAAACCTATGTAAGGAAGTCACTGCCAGAACCATTTTAGTTTAATGTAAACAAAAGCTTTCTGACAGCCAGACCTTTCCAATAAAGGTTAATAAACGACATAGAGGTTACTTCCTCTGGGAGAGTTCAAAAAACGTCAGAGTAACAGTTTATTAGGAATGTAGATGAAGGGGTTCTAGACTGCGCTGGAGGTTGGACTAAAATTCACTATTTTCTAAGTCTGGCAGGCCTCCATAACACCTGGGAAGCCTTGTAAGCAAATGCAGATTTATGAACCTCCGCTTAGATCTATAGATATAGGACCTCTACCAATGGGGCTTAGGAATTTCCATGTTTAATAAGCTTTCCCTCCCACATCTCCCACCCCCAGGGAATTCTGAGTTAAGTTGCTTGCAACTTTGGAAAACAATTGACAAGTGAGATCCAATGTCTTAAAGCATCTATGATGAATGATTCTATAAAATTTGTAAAGAGATAACATTTTGTTACCACATCAATATTTGAATATCTACTTAATATCTCATGTCTTATTATTGATTACTTAAGTTATGACTGAAACAACCAGTTATCTGAACATTAATACAAACTGAAAGCATTGGCCTGTTTTTAATACAAGATTTGCTTTAAGCTTGAAAGGAACTAGCTTCACATGAGTAAAAGGAGCCGTGGACCTAATTATAAAATATGGATGTGTAAAATTGCCAAACGGATAACATGTTTGTGCCAGAATTTTTTATTTACAAGATCAGTGACTCATTCTTTCCAGTCTCAAAGAGCATATTAGTTTAATGCGGCATTAAGTATATGTTTATCCCTGTGAAAGAGAAGTTTTATTTGGCCTTTAGTTATTTTGAAATACTTTTTCATTTTCATGAATATTTTATTCTGTTATGGCTTGAGTGACTGTCCCAGTAAAAGAATTATCAGGGCAGAATGGCAGAGTGGCTCAAAGGTCCACTTCAGTTTTTAGAGTCTACAGTTCGGATCTTGACTGTTCTCTCTGTTGCATGTCTGTCCCAAGCTTCTCTGTATAGATTATCTAATAGTCTTTCAACTATTGATAGGAGGGTAAGTAGGCCCTGAATTATAGGCAAAAGAGATAAGACAGAGCCATCAATTAATGGAAAACATAAATTATTGCTTGAAGTGTTTTGGTCTAACCACTAAGAAAAATTTCCTACTATCTTTTTTTGAGCCATTCAACCCTCAGAAATATATTATTGTAAACACATTTTCTGTTGTCCATTTTACTATCTAACCTTTATTGGCATACTATTCATTTATATATTTAACAAAAATCAAGTGGGAGCTAACTTTATGCCAGGCGCAATGCTAGATATTGTGTAAACAAGATCGTTGCTCTCATGAAGCTATCTATAATAATAAAAGTGTAATATGCTATTTAGACTGGACATCCTCCCGGATGTCCTTCCAGATGACCTTCCAGATGAAGCTAAGGCTGAGAGGGAAGCCCGGGTCCCAGGTGCTGGAGGGAAGCTGGTACTGGCAGCTGGGGGAAGGAAGGCCTACTCTTGTACAAATTTTGTGCATTGGGCCACTAGTGTTCTAATAAGGAGAAAGAGATAATAAACTTGTAGAAAATACATAAAACTTTCAGGTAGTGACAAGTGCTGTAAAGAAAATTAAATGGACCAGGGAATTTTTAAGGACCTTTTGTTTAGATAGGGTAGTTTGGAAAAGGAGGTGATATTTGAGGAAGATTTGACTTCTCTGAGCAGCTGTAAGAAGAGAGCTCCAGGGAGAGAGAATAGCCAGTGCTAAGGTCCCGAAGTAGGAATAGGCTGGGTATTGAGAGGCCAGTTATTATTACCATTAATACTGTAATGAAAACTTGGGGGTACAAAAGGAGGTTGAAACGAAGACAAGGGCCAGATAATGCAGGATTTTACTAGTACATGCCGTGGTGGGAATTTGAATTTATTCTAAGGGTGATAGATTCTTTTTCAGGGAGTGATATACCTTTGCACTTGCAAAGATAACTCAAGCTCTGTGTAGAGAATGGACCACAGTCAGGTAAGAGTAGAATGAGGAAGACCAGCTAGATGGCTGCCTTTGCATTAGAGATGATGTCTACTTGTTAAAGTTTTTGGCCAAGAGAATGTCTATGAAATCATACACATGCCCCTTTCAACAGACTTTCTCAATCAAGAAGATCCTATGTATGACTCTTACAACATGATCCTTCAACTTGTATTTTTCAGTCTTAATGTACACATGTCAAGCACTATTAGTTCATTTCTCCCTGCTCTTAGCTACTACCTCCTTTAGTTGAGAATCACTAGGTTAGATAATTGGACAGGACTTTATCAGGCAAAATAGCATCCATCCAAGTTAAAATCCAGAGACCAACTCTCAGTTGTTTCTGCCATTTCCCTTTTTATTTCCCACAGGTTTCTCTTTCCCAGTTTCTACTACTTAATTTTCTGTCCCGGAGCAACACAGCTCCCGACTTCTTCCCTACTCATCTTCATCTAAAGGCACACAGGTCTTTTTTTCTATTGTTTTGAGGAATTTACTTTTTGTGTGTAGAAACATACAAGATGAATACAAATAAAAAACTTCTCCATTTATTCCACCAAAGGAATGGAATAAGTAAGGAAGTTACCTTTCCTTTGCATTAAATTTCAGGTAGAGCTGAAGTGGGTAGGACATGTTTTTGACATTTTTTTTTTTAAAGCAAGTAATATGTTCATATGGCTGTTGATAAGAATATAATAAAATCTAACTTTATTCAGTCGTTGCTATGTTCCAAGTACTGGTGCAAGTGTTTTCTTGGACTGATTCTCCTAATTGTTATCCTTCTTCACAGAAGAGGAAACGGAGGCACAGAGCTATTCAGTAATTGGGTTAAAGTCCCACAGAGATTGAGGTGCCAGCCCAGGATTTAAAGCCAGGTTTCCTATTCTCTGTGCTGTGCTGTCTCTGCCGTGAGATGATTTTGGAATTTGCAGAGCCTCTGCGGGTTTGAACCTGACGAACCATTCAGCAGGTATGTGCCTGCCTCCCTGCCTCCTGATGTGGTTCTAACTCCTCCTCCAGGTGCTCTACGATCAATCCACTTTTTACCTCTGGGCCTTGCTTTCAGCTGCCCTTTGCCTCAATCTCCCTTCACTTAGGCCTTTATTGAAAAGTGTCTCCTTAAGTATGTGTTTGCCAAAATGAAGAGAAATATTTTCCCTTTCCTTGTCACTGAATTTCTAACGTGGATGGTCCTGTAATCATTTGGTTTAACAGTTGCTGTCTGCTTCTCTGGGTGCTCGCCTGGTGTCTGAAGGGGAGACCAGGAGAGCAGGCCTCCTAAGCTAGAGGGACACAAAGCTTTCCTCTTCGTGGTTTGCCCCCTTATGTGCTGAGACATTCAATTATCAGCTTGTCCTTCTCACAGGTATACTCTTGGTCACAGCAGGCTCCAGGAGATTACTTGTCTCGCTACTGAATTTCCTTTATGTGTTTTTTTAAAGTATGTATGAAATTATAGTCTTGAGCTTTCCTTTTTCATACACAAACTAATCATTATAAAACCCAATAATGATCCCCAAGGGAAAAACCACATGGAGCTAAAGGGCTCAGACGTGGAGCGAGGGTGTTGGCTAACAGACATCGTTCTGGGACCTGTGGACATAATTCTCTCCGGGGGGTCAGTGCACCGCATTTTATGACTTGAAGCTATTTTTCAGGCTCTTACGGCATAGTTTCCACAAAGCAGAATTGTGTGGTGTAATGTCTATTTTGCATGCTCCATGTCATTCTTGAGCCTGAAATTGCAGTTTGAACATGTATTATTGATCTGATGATTTGACTTAAATAAAGGAAAGGAAAAAAAATTAAAGGACCAGAAAGATCAGAAACACTCCATAGAATAAAGGGACTGGTTTTCTGCATTCCTTCTGACAAAACTCTTTAACATTTTATTCTTCTGGGTTATGTGACTGTAGGATGGGTAACTTGATAAAATGCTTTTGAGTATAAGAAAAGAGTGTGAAAAAGAAGCTTTTAAATTGGAAATTTAAATAGGATTTCTCTTCCACAGTATAGAAAATAAATGTACCTCAGATTTTACTTTTGAAAGAGAAAGATTTTGGTATTTAGCTTTAAAGTTAAAGCAGTCCTATTCTTGTGCCAAAATCAGAACAAGGGAAAGTTCTGGCACACTTGCCTCTTAGAAAGGGGTGAGAAATTTCACTTTTTATCTTCTCGCAAAATCTGTTCTTAAGAAGGACTCAAGTACTTATTTATACTAAAGTGAAAATGATTAAACACAGCTTAAAACATGATCTCTCATAAAAGTAAGTTCTAATTTCACAAGGATCAAATCCCTAGATAAAAAAATGGAACCTTCCAACGATTAATTTATCTTTGTATTTGTTTGCTTCTTTTTAAAATTTTTATATTGTACTCTGTTTCAAAAAAGAGACTCAAAGCCATGCATCATAAAATAAGAAAACATTTAAAAATAAATACTTGAGAACATTAGGGTGACTTTAATATCGGGAATTTTGAGTTTTGGGGGGAAATGGAAAGAACTCTTTATTTTGTGATTGTTAGAAACCCTTATTTTACCTTGAAATCTTATTGGGGCAGTGGCAGGATGGAGTCACTACCTCCACTTACAGCAGACCACCTTTCAATACATGCTAGATAATTTATGGGGAAAAATTAGTTGTTTTTAGAAACCTCTCAGCTAGCTTGGGACATTTAGTAGAGTTTAAAATTCTAGATTAGGTTCTTTGGTAGCCTTCTCTTTGGTTATTTATTAACCTCCATTTAAAGTACAACTTAATCATTTAAGGTACAAAGTTCAGTTAATGTTTCTGTTGGTCCTAATTATGATAATACATAAGGCCACTGTATAACTTGAAATACTTCCTAAAACATAAAATTCATATATGAAATAATTGAATAATTTGTGGCACTGGCTCAAATACTAGTATTATACTGGGTAATCCTTAGTAACAGAAAAATGCTGCCCATGTTAACAGACTATCTATATGATACCTGTGTTCCAAATAGTCTATATGCTTCACTCTTCACCTCCACATCCTCCTATCCCTCCATAGCTATCCTTCCTTATAAGGACAGGATGTCAAAGGAGATCAAATACTCTTCCAGGGGAATCCAGAAAGAAGAAAGCAGATTTCCTCTCTAGAGATATGTCTATTTTGCAATTCATCAAGGATGGCGATTGCTTAGGATCCAGAATTTAAACCGAAGACAGGGATTCAGATTATTCCCCACTTGAAGTGGTGAATAAAGGAGCCTTAGAAGATATGAGTAAGTTTCTAGATGCTGCATTTACCAATCAGAATAAGATTATGAGTCTCTCACCTGCCGTCGCAGAACCTAAAACAGTGCCTGAACATCGTATGTATTTAGTAAACACTTGAATGATGATTGTACAACAACAAAATCTCCCTTCTGAAACCTAGTTTTGATGGTCAGTGTGAGGGGAGCTCTAGGGTACATTTTAGGTATAGGAAATTCTTCAGTTTTCACCTGTTGATTGACTGAAGGTACATGAGCTCCTGCTCCTTAGTATACCATGTTGGTCAAGGGTACACAGATCTGGAAGCAGGTTTTCTTGATTAAAAATGTATCTTCACTTCTTATTAGCTGTGTAAAGGTAGGGAAAATGCTTAGCTTCTCTGGGACTCAGTTTCCTCAACTATCAAAGAGGTTGTTAAGACAAGTAAATGATGTATTAAGTGCACAGCACTAGACACCCATAGTATGAAAAATATTGGCCAGCAGCCACAGTATAGTAGCCCTAGCTTCCAGAAAGCCTCATGTCTTATCTGCTAAAAGGAAGATCCTGTTTGGCTAGAAATAATAGGAATTATAAGGAGTTAAAGACACATTCATATCTATCTGTGGCTTATTAAGTCATGTAATAATTAAAAGAGCATTATATGCATAACCATGGACACAGGCAATATTTTGAAACCTGGGGGAGGTGGGGAGGGGATGTATAGGGGGGAAAAGGGGCACATATCATACTTTCAACAATAAAGATAAAATTTTTTAAAAGGGTATTGAAAAAGACTGCTTTCCAGAGAGAAGTAGGCAGCTATCCAAAGGATTTGGGGTCAGGAATATATATGGGGGAATTTCTCTCTTCAAAGAGATTTTTAAAATTATCTCCAATAAAATAAAGCAGTAAATAGGTCTAAAAGATAAAAATAATTTAAAAAATCCTTAAATATGAAATTTTACCTTGAAGTTATTTTTCTTTACAAACATGCCATTTATTCAACAGATATTTACTAAGCAACTACTATATACCAAGCATTATGTTCGGTGTTAGGAAGAAAAAGTAAGAAAGGTATGGTGCCTGTTCTTAATGAGTTTAGAGAACCTAAATACCGTATTCAGATAAGCAGTACCTTCAAAATCATTATTTGAGGATCCTACACGTTTATTCCAGCATTGCAGCTGTTGCTCTCAATACCTTCAAACAACTTTTGGGCAGTGCCTTCAGAGTCAATGCCTAAGCCACACAAAAACAGCAGTGGCCTCCTTACTTTTTGGAAGGACCAATATTCAGTGGACAGTAAAGTATCCCAAATATCCTTTTTTGGTTGTTAATGCCACAGCTCAGAAACCTCCAAGTGCCCACTCATTCCCAGTGCTATCATTTCCTCCCTAGGATCCTGTGGAATGCCTAAAAATCCAGCTACTAAAGAATTAATACCTAGTTCTAAGTCAGAGTCCTTCAGGACCTTGCTTTATCTATTCTGATTAATCTGTGTCCTACCATGCTTGTTATTGAATATTTTATTTTATTTATTTATTTTTAATATATTTTATTGATTTTTTTACAGAGAGGAAGGGAAAGAGATAGAGAGTTAGAAACATCGATGAGAGAGAAACATCCTTCAGCTGCCTCCTGCACACCTCATACTGGGGATGTGCCCGCAACCAAGGTACATGTCCTTGATCGGAATCGAACCTGGGACCTTTCAGTCCACAGGCTGACGCTCTATCCACTGAGCCAAACCAGTTATGGCTGTTATTGAATACTAGAGGCCCGGTGCACAAAAATTTGTGCACTCGGGGGGGGGAGGGGGGGTCCCTGAGCCCGGCCTGTGCCCTCTTGCAGTCTGGGACCCCTTGGGAGATAACGACCTGCTGGCTTAGGCCTGCTCCCGGGTGGTAGAGGGCAGGCCCAATCCTTAGGTACAGCCCCTGGTTGGGCTCAGAGCAGGGCCGATTGGGGAGTTGGGGCGCCTTCTCCTGTCATGCTCAGAGCAGGGCAGATTGGGAGGTTGCGATGCCACCCTCAGTCACGCTCTGGGTAGGGCCGATTGGGGGGTTGGGGCACCGCCCCCTGTCACACTCAAGGCAGGGTTGATGGGGAGGTTATGGCTCTACCCCGTCACACGCAGAGCAGGGCTCGTGGGGGGGGTGGGGGGGTGGTTGGGGCGCCGCATCCTGTCACACACAGAGCAGGGCTGATCAGGAGGTTGAGGCGCCGCACCCTGTCACACACAGAGCCGCAGGGCGATCAGGGGGTTGGGGAGCTCCCCCCTATCAGGCACGGAGCAGGGCTGATCAGGGGGTTGGGGCTCCTTCCCCTGTCACAAACAGAGCAGGGCAAATAGGGAGGTTGTGGCCCTGCCCGTTGTCACACACAGAGCCGCAGGGCGATCAAGGGGTTTGGGCGCTGCCCCCTGTCACGCTGATCCCGGTGCTGGGAGGCATATTACCCTTTTACTATATAGGATAGAGGCCTGGTGCATGGGTGGGGCTGACTGGTTTGCCCTGAAGGGTATTCTGGATCAGGGTGGGGGTCCCCACTGGGGTGCCAGGCCAGCCTGGGTGAGAGGATGATGGCTGTTTGCACTGGTCACACACCCTTTAGGGTGGGGGTCCCCACTGGGGTGCCTGGCCAGTCTGGGTGAGGGGTTGAGGGCTGAAGCTCCCAACTGCTCCTTTTTTTCTTTTGTTTTCTTTTTTTAATTCTGTGCCAGCTTTAGCTCTGGCTCCAGCTCTGAGGCCCCTGCTGCTGAAAGAAGGTATCTGGTTTGTTTGTGTTCTATAATCGAAACAATGTATAACTCTAGCTCTGAGATCCTGGGCTCGCTGAAAGCAGGTTTCTGGCGTTTTGTTTAGCTTCTATATTTGTTACAATGTTTCTTAAGCTGCAAGCTCAGAGGCCAGCAAGGCAGGCGGGGAACGTTGGAGTCCTCTGTCACTGAAGCAAGAAAGCCTCATGTTAGTTTCAAGCTGCCTGGCTGCCGGCCGCCATCTTGGCTGGCAGTTAATTTGCATATCGCCCTGATTAGCCAATGGAAAGGGTAGCGGTCGTATGCCAATTACCATGTTTCTCTTTTATTAGATAGGATTTTAAATATCACCCCTAATGCTGAATTTCACATTGCATTCCCCCCAGGCCTTTTGTCACACCTACTTTTTCTACCTGATGCACTCAGGGCTCCATCTTCTTCTTCTTCTTTTTTTTTTTTTAAATATATTTTATTGATTTTTTACAGAGAGGAAGGGAGAGAGATAGAGAGTTAGAAACATCGATGAGAGAGAAACATCGATCAGCTGCCTCCTGCACATCTCCTACTGGGGATATGCCCGCAACCCAGGTACATGCCCTTGACCAGAATCGAACCTGGGACCTCTCAGTCTGCAGGCTGATGCTCTATCCACTGAGCCAAACCGGTTTCGGCACCCATCTTCTACTCTAGATTACTTTTAGCTATTGATGAAGATTAAATCTAACTTTAAAGAACATAGTTTGGCCACCTTTAAAGACATTTGTTTAAAATAGAAAGGAACAAACTAAAGATATGTCCAAAAGAGAGGAAATGTCATTGAAGTTCATCTGGGGTCGCTCAAGGTGACTGCTCAGAGGGGATGACATTTATTTTTTATGTAAATTCTGGTGATTTTATGAACAAAAATCAATAATATCAGGCCAATTATGCCATAGTCATATCTTTCATATTAGATGAATGTCTATTTTTAGAAGAATTGTATTTTAAAGTCATAAAACCTTCACTTAGCAACATTATTAAAATTCATATTTTTCCAGCTAACAAAATATTAGTATATAAGCCTTATGTTATAAGGGTTATGATAGACATTTTGGAATACCCAGATATAAAAATAAAATAACAGTGAATATTCTTTCAGGCGACAATATGATTCAAAATTATTCAGAATTGTAAAGTATGACACAATCATTGTGGAAAGCGACATTTTTGTCTCAGGGGATGTGAATTCAGAAATATGCATATTTTTAATAGGAGGATTGTGTAAAGGGATCCAATTTTATTTTACTTTGTTACAAGACACTCAGAATAAAAAAAATACAAATTAACAAAATAAAGCAAAAAGGACTTTCTGAAGACAAAATTATTGATCGGTGGGAAACAGTTTTGAAAGAAATGACTATCTGATACTTGTGCTAAAGACAGAATTGCCTTTAGGTACCATAGCCTAGAGTTGAAAGTGCTTAATTAAAATTTCTACTGGGTTAGCTGCTAAATCATTTGTATGAAAATCAGTAAATTTTTTTTCCATGATGATAGTGGATCTTAAATAGCATTAATTTATTCTATAATATTGACCATTGAATTGAGGTTTATTTGTTGAATGAACAAACATATAGCTTCTCAGAGATAAAAATAACACACCCTTTAGATCCTTTTTTAGGACCTATTTCTTTTAAAGATAATAATGTTTTATATTTTTCTTGCAAAAATAATTACACATTGATAGAAAAATTCTTACAAATGAAATAGATTATCCACAGTTGCCACCAGCTGTAAATAACCACCATTAGCATTTTTGTTGTTGTTGTTAACCCTCACCAAAAGATATTTTTTCATTGATTTTTAAGGAGAGTGGAAAAGAGAGGGAAAGACAGAAACATCGATGTGAGAACACATTGATTGATTGCCTCTTGCATGAGCCCTGACTAGGGCTCAGGCTGGGGAGAAGCCTGCCCTTGACTGGAATCGAACCCGGGACCCTTTAGTCCACAGGCCGACGCTCTACCCACTGAACAAAACTGGCCAGGGCCACCATTAGCATTTCTGTGTGTCTGGACACCATTTTCTATACATTTGCATTGTGTGTGTGCATGTGTGTTTGATTTATTAAAAATGATATGTACAGACTTTTACATAACACATTGTAATATCTATGTATGTCATTAAATAGTGTTCTATAGCATTTTGTTTAGTGACTGCATAATATGCCACTATAAGTATATGTCATAATTTATTTTACCAATCTTCTGTTATTAGGGATGTAGGTGGCGTTTAATCTTTTTGCTATCATGTTATAGAAACTTTTGGTTATTCCAGGAATTTTAAATCATTTTTGTGCTATTCTTCCCTTGGACAATTTAGTTAAGCTTATAAATCCCTCCTCAGAATAATGTTGGTTTTTTATTTTGTATTTTGTGTGTGTGTGTGTGTGTGTGTGTGTGTGTGTTGTTGTTGTTTTGCATAAAAACCTATGGTTACAGAAGAAACCAATTATATTGAGTTATCAAAATATTTTAAAATTTTGTGATATAATATATGTGCTTCATTATAAACATTAAATAACAAGACTAGTGGCATATCTGATAATTACTATAATTTTAATTAGTGAACATAAATAATTTTGAGGAACCTGAAACAATTAGAATGTAGTATAAAATTAGCTGCTAAGTAATTTGTTGCTTATATTAATAATAGAAGGAAATGTTCAATTTCAATGAAAGGTTAATGAAAATAGAGATATGAAATTTGTTCCCATCCAAACTCATGGATTGCTAGAATTTTATTCATAAACCTTCACAGCCACAGACCTAAAATTAAGAACCTCTGTGAATAATCAGATTAACTTGGAAACATTGAAAATAGTAATCAGGGAGGAGTACTGGTATGTATGTTCCCCAAAGATTAGCAATATGGACTTAAAATAACAAAGTGATACTAAACGTGGTGAAACCAATGGAGGTTGAGAATCATAATCTGTAACACAAATAGACCAGGATGATGAGTAATGGTGGAAGAAACCTAGGAGGAGTTGTGGGAAGCTAATTATGAGTAGGCTTTCAAAGGAATGGAAGAGGAGAGAAAAACCCTGCTATTTCAGACTTCTAATGAAAAGACATTGTGTTATTGAAAAGGAGAGAGTAATCTTGTCTCTTAACTTAGTGAAACCAAAATGTCTCAGCCTCAACAACCAATGACTATAAAATATTATCTTATTTTCTCAAATGATGTGAGCTGCAGTCTCACAGATTAACCTGACTGCCCAAAATTGGCCCCTCTCTCAAAGGTTCCCCGATTTTTCCTGCGTTCCCATGGGTGCTGTCTTGAGAATGTGCAGGATGGAGCAGGTCTTCTGTGTTCTTTCATTTGGGCTTTCTGTAAAGAAAGCATGTGGTGACATGCTGCCTCTGTTGTCAATGATCCTTGTGAGGTTGATGCACAAAGATGTTTTCACTATCTCTCTGACCTGGAGTAGGGGGCAGGGGTCCAATTTGTACCCTTAAATACTCAGTCCAAAGCAAAAACAAGTTCTCTTAATTTCACACACAGCAGAGACCAGGCTGCAAATTGCCACAAAATTTCACCAAACTTGGTGAGCAGGGATATTGGGAATTACTACACAGAATAATTTATATCTAGGACAGAGCTTCTACAACTAACCCTGTCTCAGGGCAGCTAAAGGGATTTCTTACTTTCTAGCTCAGTCTGGGAGTATTTAAATGTTTCTAAGAGGCCCTCAGAGAGAAGAAAGTTTTTCCTCTCTCCAGCCCCCATAATCTCTACTTTTTTAGCCCAGATCTCTCCTGGGATTTTGTGTGTGTGTGTGTGTGTGTGTATAGAAAAACCCAGCTCTGCCCAGAGAGTTCATTAGTTCAGCATCTATACATTCTGAATTATTTAGTCCTAAATAACATCCTATATAATAAAAGCCTAATATGTTAAGTGTCCGGTTGTCCGGTTGTCCAACCAATCAAAGTGTAATATGCTAATGATATGCTAAGGCCGCTCAACTGCTCTCTATGACATGCACTGACCACCAGGGGACAGTTTAGCTTGCTGCTGGGGTCAGACTGATCCAGACTGAGTGAGATGGGCCAGACATGCCCTGGAGCTCCCATGGTCCCTCCTTGGCTGGCTAACCTCCTGTGTCCCTCCTGGGCCCTGATTGTGCGCCAGTGGGGTCCCTAGGCCTGGCCTGCAACCTCTCGAAATCTGGGACCCCTCAGGGGATGTCTGAGAGCCGGTTTTGGCCCGATCTGCAGGCTAAGCCAAGGGATTCCACTGGTGCATGAATTTGTGCACCAGGCCTCTAGTCGTGAATAAGAATTCCAAGTCAAGCCTATTTCTTTTTTTAGTTTCTCCTCCAGTGTATGGTAAAGTTCATATTTGCATATCTTTTTTATAGTCTTTAAATTCAAGTCATCTGCTAGCAACTGCTATAATGAGGACAAATGCTTCTTCATATCTTTTGCCCATTTTATAATTAGCTGTTTCTTTTTTTCACTGTTGAGTTTTAAGAGTTCTTTACATCCTAGATACTAGTCCCTTGTTGCATATGTGGTTTGTAAATATTTTCTTTCAGTCTGTATCTTATCATTTCATCCTCTTTAAAGTCTTTTATAGGGCAAATGCTTTCATTTTGAAGAAATTTGATTTGCCAATTTTGCCTTTTATGAATCATGCCTTTTGGTGTCAAATTCTTGCTTAGTTTCAATGATTTTCTCCTGTATTTTTTTTTTCCTAATGGAAGGTAACACAGTTTTGCATTTTACATTTAAGTCTGTGATCTATTTGGGGTAATTTTTGTATACTATGTGAGGCCTACATCAAGGTTCTTATTTATTTTCCTACTAGAGGTCTGGTGCATGATATTCCTGCATGGGTAGGGTCCCTAGGGCTGGCTGGCAATCAGGACTGTTCTGTGGGGCAACTAGCAGGGTGATCAAGGGGCCCCCCCGCTGGCACTCTCCTTGGCTTGCCTGGGGCCCGTGAGCTAGGGGGCAGCTCCTGTGTTGAGCGTCTGCCCCCTGGTGGTCAGTGTGCATCATAGTGACCAGTCATTCTGCCAGTCGGTCAATTTGCATATTAGGCTTTTATTATATAGGATAGCTGTCCAATTGCTTCAGGGCCATGTATTGATAAGACTATAATTTCTCCATTAAATTGCTTTTGTACCTTTGTCAAAGTCAGTTGGACATAAAAAAATTGGGTTGACTGATTTCTCACCTATATAATTCTTTAAAAAATTTTCATAGCACCCTGACTCATGTGGCTTAGTTGGTCAGGCATCATCCTGTGCACCAAAGTGTTGCTGATTTGATTCTCAATCAGGGCACATGCCCAGATTTTGGGCTCAACCTCTAGTGAGGGGTGTGCAGGAGGCAGCCAGTCAATGTTTCACTCTCATATCAATGTTTCTTTCTCTCTCCCTCTCCTGTCCTCTCTTATCTAAAAATTGATTAAAAGATATTTGAAAAAATGTCTAGCTATTCTAGTTTCTTTGCTTTTCTGCATAAATTTTAGAAATAATCTTGCCAATTCGTACAAAAATTCTGGCTGTGATTTTGATAGGAATTGGATTAAACCTATGTATTGATTTACTATGGTTAAGTCTTCCAGTCCACAGACATGATATATCTCTCCATTTATTTAGATTTTTTATTTCTTTCATTAGCATTTTGGAGTTTTCAGTATACAAATCCCATATAAATTTTATTAGAGTTACACCTAAGTATTGGGGGGGGGGAGGGGAATAAGTATCATTGCTATTGTATTTAAAATTTTGGTATTCATTGGTAATATATAGAAATGAAATTGATTTTTGTACATTTATTTTGGATTGTGTGGCTTGTTGAATTCAGTAATTCTAAGATGTTTCTTGTAGATTCCTTGGTATTTGTTATGTAAATAATCATGTCATCTACAAATAGGGGTAGACTTATTTCTTTCTTTGTGCTCAGTATACCTTTTACTTACTTTTATTGTGTTATTGTATTAGCTAGAATTTCCAGTACTATGTTGAATAAGAGTGCAGATAACTCTGCTTTGTTCCTGATCTTTGGGGAAAGCATTCAGTCTTTCATCATTAAGTGTAATATTAGGTTTATCAAGTTGAAGTTCTCCATTTTAGTTTTCTGAGAGTTTTTATTATGAAAGTGTATTGAATTTTGACAAATGCTTTTTCTCATTAAGTGATATAATCATGTTGTTGTTTTTTCTTGAGTCTGTTAGTATGGTAGATTACATTGACTGATTTTTAAAATATTGAATTAATTTTACATCACTAGAATAAACTTTACTTGGTCATGATATATAATTTCCTTTCTTTATTACTGAATTCCATTTGCAAATGTTTTCCTAAGGACTTTTACATGTATTTTCCTGAGTAATATTGGTCTGTAGTTTTCTTTTCCTGTACTCTGCCTGGTATAAGGAAAATACTAGCTTCATAAAATGAATTAAAAGTGTTCTCTCTTCTTCTCTTTTCTGGAAGAGATTGTATAAAAATGGTGTCATTTCTTTTGTAAACATTTGGAGAATTCTCCAGTGAAACCATTTGTGCTTGGAGATTTTTTGTGGAGCTTTTAAATTATGAATTAAATTTCCTTAATAGTTATTATAATACATGAATTATCGATTTCATACTGTGTTAATTGTGGTACTTTGAGTTTTTCAAGGCATTGGTCCATTTAATCAAAGTTGTCAGACTTATATGTGTAAAATTGTTCACAATATTCCTGTATTATCCAGGATCTGTCATGATATCCTTGTTTAATTTCTGGTATTGATAATTTGTGACTTCTTTTTTTTCCTTTGTCAGTCTTATTTGAGGTTTGTCAATTTTATTGATCTTTTCCAAGAACCAGGTTTTAGTTTCATTGATTTTTGCTATTGTTTTTCTCTTTTCAATTTCATTGATTTCTGCTTTTCATTACTTCCTTTTCTCTTTATTTTTGGCTTATTTTCTCTATCTAGATCAGCCCTGGGCAAACTACAGCCCGCAGGCCGGATCCGGCCTGCTTGAAATGAATAAAACTAAAAAAAAAAAAAAAGACCGTACCCTTTTATGTAATGATGTTCACTTTGAATTTATATTAGTTCACACAAACACTCCATCCATGCTTTTGTTCCGGCCCTCCGGTCCAGTTTAAGAACCCATTGTGGCCCTCGAGTCAAAAAGTTTGCCCACCCCTGATCTAGATTCTCGAGATGGCAGCTTAGATGATTGACTTGAGGCTTTTCTTTTTTAATGTAAGCATTTAGTGCTATAAATTTCCCTCTCAGCATTGCTTTAACTGTGCCCCACACAATTTTTATAAGTTGTATTTTCTTTTTCTTTTTTTTTTTAAATATATTTTATTGATTTTTTACAGAGAGAAAGGGAGAGAGATAGAGAGTTAGAAACATCGATGAGAGAGAAACATCGATCAGCTGCCTCCTGCACATCTCCTACTGGGGATGTGCCCGCAACCCAGGTACATGCCCTTGACCGGAATCGAACCTGGGACCTTTCAGTCCGCAGGCCGACGCTCTATCCACTGAGCCAAACCGGTTTCGGCTATAAGTTGTATTTTCATTTTCATTCAGTTCAATGTAATTTTTTCATTTCTCCTCAGACTTCCTCTTTGATTCATTGTGTACTGTTTTTCTGTCTGTTACTGAGCTCAGTTTGCTTCCATTGTGGTCAGAGAACCCAACCTGTATGATTGAAATTCTTTTAAATTTGTTCAAGTTTGTTTTATGGCCTATAATATCCGTGTTTGTATATGTTCAACACATTCTTGAAAAAATGTGAATTCTGTTGTTGGCTGGACTGTTCCATAAAGTCAGTTAGATTCTGTTGGTTGATGGTGTTGAATTTTTTGTATCCTTGCTGATTTTCTGTCTAGTTGTTCCACCAATTGTTGGGAGACGGATATTAAAGTCTCTAACTATCATTTTAGACAAATCTGTATTTCCTTTCAGTTCCAACAGTGTTTGCTTCAGATACTTCATAGCTTTGTTGTTTGGAGCATAAACATCCAGACTCTGATATCCTCCTGGTGGGTTGACCCTTTTATCATTATGTCATGTCATTGTCTCTGTTAAAGCTTGACTTTTAAATTGACTTTATTTGGTGTTAAAATAGTTACTTCTACTTTCTTGTGATTAACATTTGCATTATATATCCTTTTTTATCTATTCTTTTACTTTTTTGTTTTATTTATTTTTTTATTTTCAAGAAAAAAGATTTTAAATATAATAATGTTACATGAAATAAACATTAACATTTCAAGAAAAATGATTTTAAATATAATAATATTACCAAAATTGTACTAACATAGTATAATATCACAAAAGTTATAGGAAATATTAAAAATCTTCAAATAACAGGATTACTTCTATTATATTCTAAAATATTTTTTTCCCTGGCTCTACTTTGGTTCATCAATTTATGTTGTTCATTATATTCCACAAATGAATGAGATCATGTAATACTTATCTTTCTCCGACTGGCTTATTTAGCTCAGCATAATGCTCTCCAGGTCCATCTATGCCGTTGCAAATGGCAAGAGTTCTTTTTTTATTTTTTAACTTCAGCATAGTATTCCATTGTGTAGATGTACCACAGCTTTTTAATCCACTCATCTACTGATGGGCACTTAGGCTGTTTATAAGTCTTAGCTATTATAAATTGTGCTTCTATGAACATAGGGGGTGCATATATTCTTTCAAATTAGTGTTTCTGATTTCTTGGGATATATCCTTGAAGTGGGATTACTGGGTCAAATGGGAGTTCCATTTTTAATTTTTTGAGGAAACTACATACTCTTTTCCATAGTGGCTGCACCAGTCCGCATTCTCACCAGCAGTGCAAGATGGTTCCTTTTTCTCCGCATCCTTGCCAGCACTTGTTTGTTGATTTGTTGATTTTGATGACAGATATTCTGACAGGTGTGAGATGGTACCTCATGGTCGTTTTGATTTGCATGTCTCAGATGATTAGTGACTTTGAGCATGTTTTCATAGGTCCTCTTTCAAAAAGTGTTTATTGAGGTCCTTTGCCCATTTTTTGATTGGATTTATGTTGTTCATTATATTCCACAAATGAGTGAGATCATGTGATATTTATCTCTCTCTGACTGGCTTATTTAGAGAAATTTACCTTTCTTTTGTTAAGTTGTATAAGTTCCCTATAAATTTTGGAGATTAAACCCTTACCAGAGATAACATTGGCAAATATGTTTTCCCATGCAGTGGGCTTTCTTGTTGTTTTGTTGTTGGCTTGTTTTGCTGTGCAGAAGCTTTTTATTTTTATGTAGTCCCATTTGTTTATTTTCTCCTTAGTTTCCATTGCCTTAGGAATTGTATCAGTAAAGATACTGCTATGACATATGTCTGATATTTTCCTGCCTATGGATTCTTCTAAGATTTGTATGGTTTCCTGTCTTATGTTTAGGTCCTTTACCCATTTTGAGTTTATTTTTGTGTATGGTATAAGTTGGTGGTCTAGTTTCATTTTTTTTTTTTTGCATGTATTTGTCCAATTTTCTCAACACCATTTATTGAAGGGGCTGTCTCAACTCCATGGTATGCTCTTGCCTTCTTTGTCAAATATTGAGCATACTGTCTTGGGTTGACTTCTGGGCTCTCTGTTTTGTTCCATTGGTCTGTACATCTGATCTTGTGCCAGTACCAGGCAGTTTTGAGAACAGTGGCTTTGTAATACAGCTTGATATCTGGTATTGAGATCCCTCCATCTTTGTTCTTCTTTCTCAGGATTGCTGCAGCAATTTGGGATCCTTGTGAATTTTGGGATAGTTTGTTCTATGTCTGTGAAATATTCCATTGGTATCTTAATGAGGATTGCATTGAATTTATAGATTGCTTTGGGTAGTATGGACATTTTAATGATGTCGATTCTACCAGTCCATGAACACGGTATATTCTTCCATATGTTTATGTCTTCCTCTATCTCTTTTTTCATCGTCCTGTAGTTTTCTGAGTACAGGTCTTTTACTTCCTCTGTTAAGTTTATTCCTAGGTATCTTAATTTTTTTGTTGCAGTGGTAAATGGGATTGTTTTTTTAGTTTCTCTTTCTGTGAGTTCATTATTGGTGTATAAAAAAACCCTGGATTTCTGGTTGTTAATTTTGTATCCTGCAACATTTCCGAATTCATTTATTAAGTCTAGTAGTTTTTTGATGGAGTCTTTGGGGTTTTCTATGTGCAATATCATGCCATCTGCGAATAATGACAGTTTTACTTCTTCTTTGGATGCCTTTTATTTCTTCATCTTGTCTGATCGCTATGGCTAGCACTTCCAGTATTATGTCAAACAGAAGTGGTGAAAGTGGGCATCCCTATCTTGTTCCTGTTCTTAGGGGAAATGGTTTTAGTTTTTGCCCATTGAGTATGATGTTGGCTGTAGGTTTGTTGTATATGGCCTTTATTATTTTAAGATATGCTCCCTCTATTCTATGCTCCCACTTTGTTGAGAGTTTTTATAAAAAATGGGTGCTGGATTTTGTTGAATGCTTTTTCTGTGTCTATCGATATGATCATGTGATTTTTGTCTTTCAATTTGTTTATGTGATGTATCACATTTATTGATTTGCGAATATTGTACCAGCCTTGCATTCCTGGAATAAATCCCACTTGATCATGGTGTACGATCTTTTTAATATATTGCTGGATGTGATTTTCTAATATTTTGTTGAGGATTTTAGCATCTATGTTCATCAGGGATATTGGCCTGTAATTCTCTTTCTTTGTAGTGTCTTTATCTGGTTTTGGGATTAGGATAATGCTGGCCTCATAAAAAGAGTTTGGAAGTGTTCCTTCCTCTTCGATTTTCTGAAATAGTTTGCAGAGTATAGGTGTTAGTTCTTCTTTGAATGTTTGGTAAATCTCCCCTGTGAGGCCATCGGACCTGGGCTTTTGTTTGGTGGGAGTTTTTTGATTGCTGTTTCAATTTCCTCAGTTGTTATTAGCCTATTCAGGTTTTGTGATTCTTCCTAATTCAGTTTTGGGAGATTCTATTTTTCTAGAGATTTGTCTATTTCATCCACATTGTCCAGCTTGTTGGCATATAGTTGTTCATAGTATTTTCTTACAATACTTTGTATTTCTGTGATGTCAGTGTCCACTTTCATTTCTGATTTTATTTATTTGGGTCCTCACTTTGTTTCTTGATGAGTCTGGTTAATGGTTTATCAATTTTGTTTATCCTTTTAAAAAACTAGCTCCTGGCCCTAACCGGTTTGGCTCAGTGGGTAGAGCATCGGCCTGAGGACTGAAAGGTCCTAGGTTCGATTCTGGTCAAGGGCATGTACCTTGGTTGCAGGCACATCCCCAGTGGGAGGTGTGCAGGAGGCAGCTGATCAATGTTTCTCTCTTATCGATGTTTCTAACTCTCTATCCCTCTCCCTTCCTCTCTGTAAAAAAATAAATAAAAAAATATTAAAAAAAACAAAAAACAAAAAAACTAGCTCCTGGTTTCATTGATTTTTTTGTATTGTTTTTTTAGTCTCCATGTTATTTATTTCTGTTCTAATCTTTATTATTTCCTTCCTTCTACTTTGGGCTTTTCTTGTTGTTCTCTTTCTAGTTCTTTAAATTGTAGGGTTAAATAGTTTATTGCTGATTTTTCCTGTTTTTTGAAGTATGCTTGTAGTGCTATGAACTTCCCTCTCAGGACTGCTTTTGCTGTCTCCCAGAGATTTTTGGGTTGTTGTGTGTTCATTTTCATTTGTTTCCTGGAAATTTTTGATTTCTTTCTTGATCTTATCAGTGACCCATTCATTGTTTAATCACATGCTAGTTAGCCTCCATGTGTTTGAATGTTTCTGGGTGTTTGTACTGTAGTTGATTTCTATTTCATTCCACTGTGATCTGAGAAGATGCTTAATATGATTTCAATCTTCTTGAACTAGTAGACTTGTTTTGTGTCCTAACATGTGGTCTATCTTTGTGAATGATCCATGTGCACTTGAGGAGAATGTATATTCTGCTGTGTTGGGTGAAATGTTCTATAAATGTCAATTAAGTCCATCTGATCCAGTGTGTCCTTTAGAGTCTCTGTTTCCTTGTTAAGTTTTTGTCTGGGGGATCTATCCAGTGCAGTCAGAGGGGTATTAAAGACCCCTACTATGACTGTATTGTTGCGATCTCTTCGTTAAAGTCCTCTAGAAGTTTTTTTTTTAAATATATTTAGGTGTTCCTTTAATGGGTGCATAGATGTTTACCAGAGTTATATCTTCTTGTTGGATCGATCCCTTTAGTATTATGTAGTGACCTTTGTTGTCTCTTGTGATGGCCTTCATTTTAATGTCTATTTTGTCAGATATGAGTATTGCTACTCCAGATTTCTTTTGTTTTCCATTTACATTGAAAATTTTTTCCCATCCTTTCACTCTCATCCTGTGTGTGTCTTTTGTTTTGAGGTGGGTCTCTTGTAGACAGCATATAGTTGGGTCATGTTTTTGTATCCATTCTGCTATCCTATGCCTTTTGATTGGAGCATTTAATCCATTTACATTTAGGGTTATTACTGATAGGTACTTATTTATTATATTTCTGTATGGCTAGGTTTCTCTCTCTATTTCTTCTTCTCATTACAGTAATCCCTGTAGCATTTGGTGGTGATAAACTCCTGTAGCCTTTTTTTTTTCTTTTGTCTGGGGAGCTCTTTATTTGACCATCTATTTTGAATGATACCCTTGCTGGATATAATAATCTTGGTCTCAGATCCTTGCTTTCCATTACCTTGAGAACTTCATGCCATTCCCTTCTGGCCTGTAGAGCTTCTGATGAGAAATCAGGTGTCAGCCTTATGGAAACTTCTTTGTAGGTAACAGTTTTCTTTTCTCTTGCTCCCTTTAAGATTCTCTCTTTGTCTTTAATTTTTGGCATTTTAATCATGATTTGTCTGGGTGTGGGCCTGTTTGGGTTCTTCTTGTTTGGGATGCTCTGTGCCTCCCAAACTTGCGTAACATTTTCCTTTACCCGGTTAAGGAAGTTTTTTGCCATTATTTCTTCAAACATCTTCTCTATGCCTTTCTCCCTTTCTGCCTCTTCTGGCACACCTACTATTCTAATATTGTTACCTTTCACATTGTCCCACAGCTCCCTTAAGCTGTCCTCCTGTTTTTTAATTGTTTTTTCTTTTTGGTTTTCTGATTGAGTGATATTTTCAACTCTGTCTTCTAATTCATTGATTCGATCCTCAGCTTCCTCTAATCTGATGTGTATTCCTTCCAATTGTTTTTTATTTGTGGTATGTCATTCTTTATCTCAGACTGTTCTTTTTTCATAGTTACTATATCTTTGTTCAAGCTGTTGAGCATTTTTACCATCATTACTCTCTATTTCAGATAAATTTCTTACCTCTGCTTCATTTATCTATTCTTCTGGAGAATTCTCTAGTCCTTTCATTTGGGGGTTGTTTCTTTGTCTCCTCATTTTGGCTTTCTGTTTGGGTTTGTGACTGTGCATTAGGTAGATCCTCTACACCTCTCAATCTCTAGTGTAGGACAGTGTTTCTGATTAATTAGATCAGGCAAAGACTCAAAGCCTTTAGAGATCACCTCTGCCTACAGACTGATAAGATTCCTACTTGAATTGCCCCCCAGGCAGACTTCCTCAGGTGTGAGTTTTTTTCAGCAGTGTGGGGCAGGTGCTACTTCCTGGAGGCTATTTATTATTTTTAATCACTTAAGTGGCCTTAGGGCAAGGTGTTTTCCAATAGGGTGTGTCAACTGTCTTCCCCCCTGGGCAAGGTAGAAGCCTATGTAGGAAAGATGTCCTTCCCTGCATGAGGGAATGACTCAGCCCAGGAAACTTGGGGTATCTGCCTTCTGAGCTCTGTCCCCCAAAACCCCAGTCCTGGCTTCTGCCCTCAAAGCTCCAGTCTACTTCACCCTCCCTCTGCTGGAGCTCAAGGTGGGTGACTCCACAGGGAGTTTTGTGAATCGACCCTTTAAGAGGGTGCCTGAATTTTTAGCTATTACTCTCTGGCGGGTAGTGCCCCACTGCTTTTCACAGCCAGATGTTATGTGGGTACCCTCCTCAGTTTTGATGCTCTCTGTGGGAGGGGGTTGGGGGAGGCTTGGTGATTAGATCCTAGAGTTCTCAGTGGCAATCCCCCACAGCTGAGATATCTCTACGGGATTTCAGTTGCTGTCTGTGGGTGCCCAGCCAGTCCTTTTGTACCTCCGCCCCTCCTACCAGTCTCTATGTGGTTTCCACTTTTGGTCCTCGGGTGTCAGGGTTCTCTCCTGTGAGTTTTCTGTTGATTATTCGAGAATTTTTTCTGTATTTTAGTTGTAATACCAGTTTGTTCCTGGGAGCATGTCTGTGCAGCATGCACTTACTCTGCCGCCATTTTTAATCTGCCTCAAGCCCATGTTCTTAATGCCTGTGTGTCAAATAAAGCCACTACCCTCTAATCCAGTTTCCTTGTTGTATAACAATTTGTAGCTATTCTTTTACTTTCAACCTACCATTATTATATTTAAAGTGAATTTCTTGTAGACAGCATATAGTTGGGTCATATATTTTTTAAAATATATTTTTATTGATTTCAGAGAGGAAGGGAGGGAGAGGGAGAGAGAGAGAGAGCAATATCAATGATGAGAGAGAATCATTGATTGACTGCCTCATGCACACCCCACACTGGGGATTGAGTCTGCAACCCAGGCATATGACCAGGAATCGAACCATGGCCTCCTGATTCATAGGTCGATGCTCAACCGCTGAGCCATGCTGGCCTGACAGTTGAGTCATATTTTTTAATCCACTCCTCCAATCTCTATGTTTTAATTGGTGCATGTGGACACCAATTAGATTTTATTTATAACATTTACTTCCTTAAAGTTAAATAATTAAGTAATGCACACGGTGTATACAATTAAAAAGATACCAAAGAGAACATATAAAAACATCCCTTTCCTTTCCTTCTTTCCCCCACCCTGTCTTCCCATCCCTTACCAAGAGGCAAACATCTCTAGTTTTCTGTTGTCATCTTTTAGATCCAGTCAGCACACATGTAAAAATTTATAGGACTACAGGTGCTTTCTTTAAAAAAGAAAATACAAATAAGAACAAAGCATATGTACGGTTATTATCTTTTGCTTTATATATACTTAGCGTATCTTGGAGATCTTTCTATGTTGGTACATATAGAGCATGCTGGCAATATTTAAATAAAAATACGTATTTTTTTCTAGTTTCAAAACTCTAAAAAGACAGTCTAGGGAAGTGTGCTCTCTTACACAAGAAGATTAAATCTGAAAATCTATATGAGTTGAAGACATTTAAGCAATAGAATAGAGAATGTAATTTATAGTGAAATATGTAAATTGCTAAAAATAGAGAGCTTATTAAGAAATAATTCAGAAGAAATGTGGTGGAAATCTATTTATAAGTCTATTTTTCTAGGAAGTTGTGAAGTTATTTAGTACCAACTGTCTATATGGCTAAGAATAATAGGATGAGACCAAAAAGAGAGCTAATGTTTTAAGTCAAATATAGTTCCTGGAAATTTTGTAAATTATTTTATGCAATTATTTTCTTATATACCCAAATGGGGAAAAGCCTAATTTCCCGTGAATAAGACAGAATTCAGGATCTTAGAATTTCCCCCTTTTTTATGAATTGCGAAGTAAACCGAGTTTTGAAGGAGGAATGATTAATTTATTAAACAAATATATATTAGGAACCTTCTGTCTTCCAGACACAGTTCCAGTCAGTGAACAAGACAGACAAAGTCTCTACAATCTTGGATCTCACAAGCTGGGAAAAGCAGTGGGTAAGAAAGAAAATAAAGAAATAAAAACCAAGAAAAAAGCCAGGTGGTGATAGGCATTTTGATGAGAACAAAACAGGGTTATGTGTTACAGAGACACAGGGAGATTGTTTTACATTTGGTGTTAGAAGATGCTGTTAAACTGAGAAGCCCAGGAAACCATATCCATAATCCAAGAAAAAGTCTATTGCTTACATTGCTCTAGTTTGCTCTGTCCTCCTCTGACCTCCTTCTGGCCAAATCCTTAAAGCCACAGCACAGTCCCACATTCTTGGTAAAGCCTTCTGGGATATTCCTGCCAGGAGGAATAAAGTGCACCTGATGTAACAGCCACTGTAAGTACTAGACTGCAGAAAAATCTGATTGGCCCAGTGCAAGGGTTGGAAAGAAATAACCACAAGCAGAAAGGCCAGATGAGGAAATTAAGCTAAATATATACTATCTCGAGAATATTCCCAGAAGTTACTGTTAAAATTAAATCCCTGCTTACAACGAAATACTGTATAGCAGAGGTTCTCCAGCTTTTTGATCTGAGGACCTTTTATGTCCTTAAAAATTATTGAGGACTTTAAAGAGCTTTTGATTATGTTAATTACAGCTATTCATATTTACCACATTATAACTTAAAACAGAGAAATTTAAAAAAATATATGCATTCATTTGAAAAATAATAATAGTAAATTCATTGCTTGCTAATATACATATTTTTATAAAATGACTTTATTTTTTCCAAGCAAATACAGGCATTGTTTTACATTTTGCAATCTCTTTAACAAATCATTTATGATAAAGTAGCTACTTTCTCACCTCTGCTTTTCTATTTGATCTATTAGTATATGTTTTATTTAAATATATAAATAAAACACATAAGTAATATTTTTCGATAAATGTGGATATCCTTCTTTGATTCTACATTAAAACTTTACGAGTGGTAGTTTCTTTTTTTTTTAAATCCTCAATTGAGGATATGTTTATTGATTTTAGAGAGGGGAAAGGAGAGAGAGAGGGAGAGAGAGAGAGAGAGAGAGACAGAGAGACAGAGAGAGAGAGAGAAAAACATCGATGTGAGAGAGAAACATCCATTGGCTGCCTCTCATATGCTCCCAACCGAGAAATGAATCACGGCCTAGGTATATGCTCTAACCATGAATCGAACCCACAACCTTTCAGTGTACAGGTCAATGCTTCAACCAACTGTGCCACACCAGCCAGGGCACAAGTGGTAGTTTCTTAAAGGTTAGTTGTAATGTGGATTCTGAATCACATTGATGAATTTTTCATGTTCTGTTAAATGAAACTCCATTGGTTTATTATGAACTTTGAATTGATCTTTTACCCATACATGATTTTGTACTTTAGGATGTACTTTATGCATACTTTACATTGCATCACACAGAATATTAAAAAGACATGACTCAAGGATTGAAAGTAAATATAATTAATACTTTTTTTACTAAGGACATTAGTAAATGAAATTGACATTACTTTTTGTTTTATATTTTTGTTGACTGGTAGTACATGGTGTTGAACAATGATAGAATGAGGACCAATACAGTTTGGTGCCATTGCCTTGATTTGTGCTATCAGAACAAATATCAATAGAGTAAAAATTGTATCTTAATAAATTTATGAAAATAGTTTACTTCTGGACCATATTTTGAACGTCACTTATGAACCACACTTTGAGAACTGCTGCTGGACAAAAATGAGAATGAATGATCTCTAACTACTCACAACGTATGGATGAATCTCAGAAATATGTCAAGTAAAAAAAGTCAAAATATGTATGATGTTTTATTTTTCACCCTAGTTACTTGAAAGTTCTGTGTGGGTGAGTTTGAATAATAATAACTAAGAATATGTGACCTTGTTTTTTTAAACATTAGCATTTTCAGTTCTTTAAAACATTTTGCCTGAGTTCAAATTTGAGTTTGTCATTTTGGGAACACTATGCGACTTACACTAAGTATTTCTTTTTGAGTTTGGGGTTATTTTTGGTCATTTGGCATTCCTTATATACTTTTTTTTTGCCCGGTAATCTATATACAATTACTTAACCTTGTGAACATTGACCATTTTTCCTTACTGAATTTTTTTAATGCAGTATATATGGTTGGATGAAAGTTGTCCTTGGGATTTCTGACTTAAATGTAGTTTTATATTTTCAATGATTGTTTTATCTTGACAAAGGTCATAATGAAGTAGAAGCCATATTTCATGCCAGTAGTCCAGCAAAAGGGGCAGGCTGACATGGGAATAATGTAGTATGCTTATTCATGCTATGGCATAATGAACTATGCAACTAAAAATGTTCTGTTGGGGAGGTAAAATTAGTACTTCAAAACATTTTAGGTATTTGGCCTTTTCTAAAATAATATTCTTCTTTCAGAATCCTCTTCCATCTTCCTTACATCACCCACAATGCCTTTGCCAACATCTACAGCCTGGATTACCTCTACTCTTCCGAACTCAGCACTCTTTATTTTGCTTAATTTCAGTTTATTTGTTCATTGATTCAACCTATGTTTGTACATTTATCTAATTACTACATTATGCTAGGTTTAGAATTCAAAGATAAATGGCTTAAACCAACTGGGGAGAAAGAGTTGAAAGCTCACTTCAATATAGTCTGGTAAATGTGACACTAGAGCTAAGCACAGGAGTCTGGGGTTATCCACAGGCAAGGCACTGTTTGGAGCAACATCAGGTGGAATTTTGAGTCAGTCTGTGACAGACCTTGCTCTCTAAATCTTAGTTTCCTCATGTGAAGAATGGAAATAATAGGTGCCCTATCTTAGGGGCATTGTAAGGAGTAAATGAAGAAATGTGCGTAGAACACAGAGTATATGCTTGACACTGGATGAGTGCTCCATGAATGTGAGATATTATCACTGGTATTTTTTTTAATGTGTATAATATTGTTGTGGATTGATTGAGCTATATCACAACAGCAAATGTGTGATCTCAATTTAATTCAAATGTTTGTATTTCACAATTATGCTCATGAAATCTCCTTTTTTTCTTCCTTCTCACCTACTTCGATTGCATACTCAAGAGCTGGGTCCATACATTTCTTTCTAAAGGCCATCATTCAAAACTGTTTACTGGTTTTCTTCCATGTTGTCCCTATCTCATGGTCCAAAGATGGCCACTGGATGGGTTGGGAATGCTTTAGGCCTAGCCAAGGGAGATAAATAGGGAGATTCCCTAGCTTATTCATTGTACATAATAGGCTCTCTATAAATGTTTTTGCTTGATTGAGGAACATTTCTTCTAGATAATGTGTCAGTGACCACTATTTTATTGAAATGGGATATAGGGCCCACACTGAGGTGACTCAGATTGGTTGAGCATTGTCCCATGCACCAAGAGGTTGCTGGTTTGATTCCTGATCAGGATATATTCCTGGGTTGTGGGCATGCAGTAGGCAGCTGATTGATGTTTTGCTCCCACATTGATGTTTCTCTTTCTTTCCCTCTCCATTCCTCTCTCTAAAAATCAATAAAATTCTTTTTAAAAAAAGAAAAGAAAGAAATAGGAGATGGGGATGCCATTCAGGGCTCCAAATCCTCCTGTCGCCTTTAGTTATCTTTCATCACTAATCTATTTTCCTTATAATGATTATTTAAGAACAGCATGCATTAGCAACCTCCGAGAGTCTTCCCTTCTCACTGTGACAATGTCACCAAGATACCTTTCCTGAGGAAGCTGACCAGGAAGAGGTTGGCTCAGTTTATTCTGGAGAGAGTAGAGCTAGGCATCACAGTATATACTGTCCCAAGCCATTAACAACCCACTCTTAAGGTTTTTTTTCCACAGCTCCTTTCCAAAAAGTATTTAATTAGGAAAGAGAGGAAGAAAAAGAGAGAGAGGGGAGAGTGATGAGATGTAGAGAGAGAAAGAGAGAGAGAATACCTAAATATAGAATTAATATAAATTAATGATCTATTTATATATAATTAATTACATTAAGGGTTTCTAAAAAGAAGAAGTGGAAGGGTATAATTGGGAGAGGGAAGAGAGAGAAGGAAACTAACATTTATTGTGTATTTACTACATGTCAGACATTATACAGACACTTTACACTTGATTTCTTATTTAATCCTCAGAACAAACAAACAGAAAGAGGTATTATATCAATTTTATGGCTAAGGAAACTGAGCCCTGTAGAGAGACTAAATTATTCATCCAAGATCATACAACTAATAAACGATGTTTTCTAGGCCATGCCAAAGTTGTTGGCATAACTGACAAAAATTGACATCACTGAAATCTTTATTTCTCATTGAATCCACGAAGATCTTGCTCTGTCTCGCCTGCTGTGGAGCTGTCAGAATCAGTTACAAAGGTTCTAAAGTAATTTTCTTTTAGGGCAGAGACTATCTGGCTGCTTGTTGCCTAATGAACAGCTAGCCATTCTTTCTTGCCTTTCTTCTTTGCTATTGGAGCTCATCTCTCATGTACTTAGCTCACCCCTGAATCAATAGGTGTGTCAAGGGAATTAGATATCCTAATTGGGCAGATCTGAGCCATGTGCTTGCCTCCCCGTATTCAAGTGAAGGCCCACTTATCCACATGAACTGAGAGTTGGTACAGACTGGTATCTCCTTTGTTGCAGTGGCATAGGCCTGATACTAAGTCTGGCTAATTGGACCTGGGAAGGGTTTGCCTCCTTAGTACAAGTATGTGTAAGAAGAATCTCTGCCCTTCCTGTTGTTTCCACTTTGGACATTGCTCTGTGAAGATGTCCTGGAGCAGTGGCAACCATCTGGTGACTATAAACTTTCCTCATGCTTTTTATTTTCACATGATTAAAGACATCCTCAGACTGAGGATGTCTTTAATTAATTTCTTTTATTAATCTGTACAGCAAAGTTTGCATAAATGTTAAAATGGCTGTGATAAAAATATAGATTTTTTTATGGTAACATTTTTAAGGAGGAAGGGACCTTTGAAATTATCAATCCATTTTCAGTTATTCTGCAGCAGAGAAACCAACAGTTTCTCTATGTCTTGCTCAGTATCACAAGGGAAAGGAGCTGTGTAGCTTCTCAGTGCAATTATTTGTAACTAGAGGCTCAGTGCACAGATTTGTGTACAGCTAGGGTCCCTTGGCTTGGCCTGCAGAGATCGGGCTTAACCCAGCTCTCAGACATCCCCTGAGGGGTCCCAGATTTCGAGAGGGCTCAGGCCAGGCCAAGGGACCCCACCAGTGCACAAATCTGTGCACTGGGCCTCTAGTATGCTTATAAGATCTTTAGTTAATCTCTTCCTCCCTCCCCCACCATTCCTCCCCCCCCTCCTCCCTTCCCTCTGAGATTCATCAGTCTGTTCCATGTTTCCATGCCTGTGGTTTCTGCTCCTGCATTGAGCATCTTCCCTCTGGTGGTCAGTGCACATCATAGCTACTAGTTGGCTGGTCGAACAGTCAGCCGGTCACTTAGGCTTTGATATATATATAGATTGTATGCTTTACTAAAGGAGGCTACAATTAAGTTCACTTATACATTTTCAATGCTTAGTTAAGCAGTATCAGCTCATTATGGATGACGTGAAGGTCACTTTCTCTTCTCTGGCCTGTTGTGGGCTGCTTTGTGGCCCTTAAAAAGAGATGTTGAAGTCCTGAACTCTGATACACGTGAATGTGACCATATTTGGAAATGGAGTTTTTGCCAGTGTAATCAAGTTAAGATGAGGTCATACTGAATTAGGGTGGCCCCCAATTCTAATGACTGATGTCCTTATAAGGAAGCAGGAATGTGGATAAAGAGACACAGAGAAAACACAGGTAGGGCACCATAGAAGATGGGGGCAGAGATTATCTACCTGCCAAGAAACACCAAGGCTTGCTGGTAACCACCAGAAGCTAGGGAGAGGCTGGAAAGGATTTCTCTCTAGAGTCTATTGAGGGAGCATAGCCTTGCCGACACTCTGATTTTGAACTTTAGACTTCTAGCTTCCAGAACTGTGAGAGAATAAATATCTGTTGTTTTAAGCCACCAAGTTTGTGGTGATTTTTTTATGGCAGCCAACGGATACTAATTTTCCTTCTCAGATGATGCATGAATGGCAAGATGGTGTCATTAGCACCCCTCAGGGTTCAAGTACATTAAATAAGAGAGTATTTATTATTGTGTCGTACATACAAGTAACATTTACTCTGAAGTGACCAACTTAGCTCAACACTGAATCCATTGGTGTGTCGAGGGGATTAGATATTCTAATTGGGCAGATCTGAGCCATGTGCTTGGCTCCCTGTATTCATGTGAAGGCCCACTTATCCACATCAACTGAGAGTTGGTACAGACTGATATCTCAAAGGAAGATTGTCAGCCGGCCCCAAACCCGAAAGCATCCATCATGAGATGCACATCAGGGCTCCTTCATGTAATGATGCCACCCTCTTCTGAGTCCTTAGTACTTTGCTTTATAGATCACCTAATTAAAATAGTATACAATGGTTAGTTTTGTATTTCTAAGGTTTCTCTTCTAGATTACAAATTTCTGACAGTTAATGAAATATTTTATTTTTAGTTGGTGGTCTATATTGTACATAATGTTTTTGTTGTTTTTGTTGTTATATTTAGTATTAAATGAATAAATAATAGTAAATTATAGTGTTAGTGTACTAAATATTTCACTGTTATAACAGAATTAGCCAAGAATACATCTAGCCTACATTCAGGTTCATTCAGTACAATATAACTTCAAAGAATACATCTAGCCTACATTCAGGTTCATTCAGTACAATATAACTTCAGCTCTATAATATTTTGTCTGTTATATACTTAATTCACAGTACACATTTCCTTTCTTCTACATCCTCCATCCAATTATCTTTTTATTAACCCATTACAACCCAAGTTTTATTTGATTTCTAAACAATAACAGCTAAGCAGTCATGTATCTTCATAATCTATATTACTCTGTTTCTGACCTCTAATATTTGTGTTATAGGTGCCTCAAGAAACAAATTTATTTTTCAAGACTTCTGAGGCAATTTTATCTGTTCTACATAGCCTTCAAATGACAACAAACTCTGTCCTCAGTGATAAGAAATGGCTGTTAGAAACCCTTTCTCCTTAGGAATGTGAACTTGACATTTATCTAAATTACTAGTTAAGTGGGAAATGAATTCTTATAAGAGATGCCTTGGATCTGAAAAATAGACCAATATCAGACTTGAAAAAGAATAAAAAAGTCAATACTAACCCAGTGGAGAAATGAAAAATCAAGTTCCAGATCTATTTGAAATATAGTCTCTCATCCACTGTGAAATAGAATGTGAAAGGTGAATTTTCTTTTATATGTTCAAGTAACCAGCACCCATAGTAGTCTTATTTTTTAAATAGGTATTAAAAAAACAAACAAACAAACATAAAAACTCCCCTTTAACACATTGGTTGATGTTTAGCTGTTTTGCATTCTTTAGTTTTAATCCACTTAAAAAGAGAGATTTCAATAGTATATTAACCTGCTTATCTAGAAGTTATGATTTTGGAAAAGATATGAAAAAGAAAACCAAATTTAAAGATAATTACACCATAGTAATGAGGGATACTTTATTATAATTTCCTGATATTGTAGATTAATGTTGAAATATTTTTATAAAATTAATTCTTATGAGTATATGAACAAATAATTATCAAATTGTGAAGTACTGAATGCTGCTTAGTAACCATGAGTGTTTTATATTTTCCTAACCGAACCAGAGTCACTTCCAATAAGCTTGAATATTTACATCTCTAGAGGAGAAAGCATAAATAAAGGAGAAATTGCTCTCCTTGCCCAGGGAGAAGGAGAATGGGGCACAGTTACTTACCTTATATATTGAGGGAACAGAGGCAACTCTTCTAGCTTTGATCTTACATGTACTCTAAACTTAAAATCATGTCATATACATGGGGTGAAATTAAAGTCACTCCACTTACTATGAATATAGAGGCATTTGTACCACCTCTGCTATTTGCCAACAATGGTGTTCAATAAATATTTATTGACTTAGCTTCTCTTCTTTTACCTTTTCTTCCTCCTCTGCTTCCCTCCTTCCTTATTCACTCTATCTCTACTTGGAATTAAAAAAATAGATCTATGGAAGTTTATAATTATACACACACACATGCATTTATATGCAAGGCAATGTGTAATATGGGGGATATAGAGATATAAAAATTTGAGCAATAAAATTGTATGCAACCTATACTGTCATGTGCTGTATAACAATATTTCAGTCAACGTTGGTGGTTTCATAAGATTACAATAGAGCTGAAAAGTTTCTACCATGTAGTGACTTTGTAACCATCATAATGTTGCAGCAATGCATTACTCACATGTTTATGTAAAGAAACTTACTGTGCTGCCAGTCATGCAAAAGTATAATACACAATTATGTACAGTGCATAATACTTGATAATGATAAACAACTGTCACTAGTTTATGTATTTACTTTTTATTGTCATTTTAGAGTGTACTCTTTTTACTTATAAAAAAGGAAGTTTGCTGTGAAACAGTATGCCATGTTCCTGATACATCTTGTGTTTACAGTATTTTGATTGTATCTTTTTATTTTGTGCTTGATTTAATCTCATGTTTTTTGTTCATCATGGCCTATAAGTATACAAGATGTACTGGTAATGTTGCCAGTAAGAAGATCTGTTGAATGATTGACCTGGTAATAATAGTAAAAGTGATTAAGAACTATGAAGACGGAAAATTATTGATGGTTATTTCTCGCCAGTCAGGTATGTCCACCATAGCTACAATCTTTTTGTTTGTTCATGTTTTGTTAATCCTCACCTGAGGATATTTTTCCATTGATTTTTAGAGAGAGTGGAAGGGAGAAGGAGAGACACACAGAGAGAAACATTGATGTGAGAGGTAACATCAATTGATTACCTTCCCCAAGTGCCCCCAGCCAGGGCCTGGGATCAAATCTGCAACTCAGGTATGTGCCCTTGACCAGGAATTGAACCTATAATCCTTCAGTGAGAGTGCCAATGCTCTAACCACTTAGCATACCAGCTTTGGCCCGTAGCTACAATCTTAAAGAAAACAAAACAAAGCAGCAGAAGCTATCAAAGAGTCTGCTCTATTGAAGGCAGCAAGACTAATAAAAATTTGAAAGGGCGTATTTCAGGCATGGGGAAACTTAATGAGCTGGATTGAAGACCAGACACAGGAGCATCTCTCTCTTGGCATCACGATAATCGTAGCTAAAGCAAAAAGGTTGTTTGTGATGTTGAAAGAAAAGGCTGGACCCAACAGCAATGTTGGATATTGAATTTACTGCTAGCTCTCGGTGGTTTAAACGATTCAATGTGAAAGTGAGTGGTGAGTCTGTGAGTGCTGATGCGAAGGCAGCTGAAGAATTTTTGGAAACTCTAGATAAGTTGATTGAGAAAGAAAATTACTTGCCAGAGCACATATTCAATATGGACAAAACCTCCTTATTCTGGAAATGGATGCCTGAAAGGACTTTCATCCATAAGGGCATCAAATCAATACCAGGTTTCAAGGTTTTTAAGGACAGGAAAACACTCTTACTTGGGGACAGTGTTGCAGGGTACAGATTGAAAGCCTTTTGTAATCTGGCACAGTGAGAACCCCAGGGCCCTCAAGGAGATCAGTAAGCACACACTGCCACTGTCCTACAGGAGCAATACAAAGCTCCTCTTCTAAGAAGTCCTAAATTGCTATGCCAGTGAAATAGAAAAGTACTGTTTGGAAAATAACCTGCTTTTCAAGATTTTACTTGTTGATAGTGTTCAGAGACATCTACTTTTTTAAAATATATTTCATTGATTTTTTACAGAGAGGAAGGGAGAGGGATAGAGAGTTAGAAACATCGATGAGAGAGAAACATCAATCAACTGCCTCCTGCATACCCCCTACTGGGGATGTGCCCACAACCAAGGTACATGCCTTTGACCAGAATTGAACCTGGGACCCTTCAGTCTGCAGGCCGACGCTCTATCCGCTGAGCCAAACCAGTTAGGGCGAGACATCTACTTTTTATTGATGATCTTCATCTTAATATCAAAATGATGTTTCTCCCTTCATACACCACCTCTTTGATCTAACCAATGAAACAAGGAGTTATAGCAGGCCTAGTACCCGAGGAGGACTGTTGACCAGGCTATTGCTTCAACTGAGGAAGACACTGATGCAACTCTGGAAGGATCAAAATATCTATGACTGCATCAAGAGCCTTGCTTGGGCTTGGGGTGATGTTGCCAAGGAGGGTATATGAATGGCATCTGGAAGAAGATACTAAAGAGATTCATTCATGACTTCAGAGGATTTGCCAAGGATGAGGAAGTTGCAAAAATCATCAAGACTGTGGCTGAGATGGCAAACAACTTTAGCTTGGGTGTGGATGAAGTTGACATTGAGGAACTCCTAGAGTTGGTTCCTGAAGAATTGACTAAGCAGGAGTTCTTGGAGCTAGAACAGGAACACACAGCTGAAGAAGAAGCAAGAGAAAAAGAAACTGCAGTAGGAGAAAAAGAACCCCAAAAATTCACAGTGAAGCCTTTAACAGAAGATTTTGCAGGTCACAAAAAGCTCCTTAAAATGTTTGAAAACATGGACCCCACACACCAAAAGGTTTTTATTAATAGAGGAGAATGTTTGTGGTGCATTATACACTTACAAACAAATCTATGATGATAAAAGAAACAAACCAAGAAAACCACCACAGACATATTTTTCTAAAAAGAGTGAAACCTCCTCAAGAAGAGCCCAGGCAGGCTCTTCAGGAGGGATTCCAGAAGAAGACATTGCCATCATAGGAGATGACAGCTCCATGTGTGTTATTGCCCCTGAAGACCTTCTAGTGCAGCGGTTCTCAACCTGTGGGTCACAACCCCTTTGGGGGTCGAACAACCCTTTCACAGGGGTCGCCTAAGACCATCAAAAACACATATATAACTACATATTGTTTTTGTGATTAATCACTATGCTTTAACTATGTTCAATTTGTAACAATGAAATTGGGGGTCACCACAACATGAGGAACTGTATTAAAGGGTCGTGGCATTAGGAAGCTTGAGAACCACTGTTCTAGTGGGACATGATGTGGAGATGGACAACAGTGATATCGATGATCATAATCCTGTGTAGGCCTAGCCTAATGTATGTGTGTCTTAGATTTTAACAAGTAAGTTGAAAAAGTAAATAAAAATTTTTAAATAGGAAAAAACATATAGAATAAGTATATGAAGAAAAAAATATTTTTTACACCTGAAAAATGTGTTTCTGTTTTAAGGTGTGCTATTACAAAAGTATTGAAATGTGAAAAAATTTATAGAATAAAAATGCTACAGTAAGCTAACTTTGATTATTGAAGAAAGAATTTTTAAAATAAACTCAGTGTAGCCTAAGTGTACAGTGTTTATAAAGTCTGCAGTAGTGTGCACCACTCTCTCACTGACTCACCCAAAGCAACTCCCAATCCTACAGCCTCCACTTACGGTAAGTGCCCTATACTTGTACCATTTAAAAAATATTTTATGCCATATTTTTACTGTACTTTTTCTATGTTTATCTATGTTTAGATACACAAATGCTTATCATTGTGTTATAATTGCCTACAGTATTCAGTACAGTAACATGTTTGTAGCCTGGGAGCAATAGGCTACACCTTCTAACCGACATGTGTAGTAGACTGTACCATCTTGGCTGTGTAAGTGCACTCTATGACTCTGTGATGTTCGTAGAACATTGAAATTCCCTAACGTTGCATTTCTCAGAATGCATCCTGCCAGTAAGTGATGCATGATTGTATATTAAAACACATGAGAAACATACTAGATAGTAAAGGGTTAAGTGGAAAGTCTGAAAATAAAGGGCACTGAGAAGATACAAGAGGGATAGGTAGATAGGGAGAGACCACAGGAGGGAAAGAAAATAGGGACATCCAAGAATAACAGGGTACAGCTTGCTGCCCAGTTGCTAAGGCAACCCAGCTGGGGGAAAACCCAAATAGGTGGGAGTTGCTGGGGCAACCCAACTGGGCAGGAAAGAACCAACACCCCTAGATGGAGAGCTTTCTCTACCCCTAGGCCAGCGGTTCTCAACCTGTGTGGGTCACGATCCCTTTGGCGGTCGAACGACCCTTTCACAGGGGTCGCCTAAGACCATCCTGCATATCAGATATTTACATTACGATTCATAACAGTAGCAACATTACAGTGATGAAGTAGCAACGAAAATAATTTTATGGTTGGGTCACAACATGAGGAACTGTATTTAAAGGGCCAGAAGGTTGAGAACCACTGCCCTAGACAGGAGCTTTTTCTGCCCCTTGACAGAGAGCTTTCTCTACAGCTCTTTAGTTACTAAACTACTTACCTTAGCAGCCCTCTGAGGAAGGTCAAACTCCTAGTGTGGCATCACCTGTAGTTATTTCCTGACCAGCCTCTCTTCTCACCTGTCTTCACTTTGCCCTTTTCAGGTAGGAAGAGAATAAAAATAATATGAGCATTTCTGAATCTGCAGAAATTCTTACCAAAAGGACTAAGCTGTCCATTGGCTATAGCAGCTGGGAAATAAAAAAGAGTGGGAGTCACCTCTTATCTCTATATAAACTGATTGTCTTCTCTTAGGCAATTTATCGACTCAATGACTGACCCAAACATGAGGAGCAGGATGTTACCTTTGTAACCATGAGTAGTAGGGATTCTTTGAAATAACCAACCTTCTGGGTGATGACAAATGGAAGGGGAAAGCAAATGTATTTTGGATTCTAAGAATCCATTTTATTGCAGATAGTAAGTGCTGACTTACCTTCTCGGCTTCTTGTTCTCTGTGTTTAACTCCCCCATCCCCCACCCCCTTTGGATCTGCCCAACAGCCATCTTGGCAACTCCTCCCTGGAATCATTTCCTGTCATGACATTTTTAGAAACCAAAATAACAGCATTTACAATGTAACAGCTAAATATTCCCATAGAGTATCTTGGTAAAACAAGCATTTTTGCATGGTAGTTTTGAACATACCACTGGGTATATATTCAGATGAAACCTTTTCTGGGTGTCCACAGTTTCTGGCTAACCAATAGGCTGATTGCAGCATTGTTCGCTGTTGCTCTATAATCACATCTGGCATACACAGCTGGTGACATTCTGGCTTCCAAGCCTTTCTCATGTAGTGTCTTGTTTTAATTTTAGAATGGACATTTATTCAGTTGGAGGGGTGCTTTTAATAATAAAGGGCAGCTGTACACTTCCCTGTAAAAAATGAAGCAGAGGTACATGGTAATATTACATGGGAGTATGAGGTACTACAAATGGAATGTCAGTTTGGACAAATTCAATACATTTTGAATTCTTCGGATTTTTTTTAAAGAAGATGATCACTCATGTTTTTTCCAATAGAATTATTTACTTAGCCTTTTACATCATTATTTTCCATTTTAAATTTAGTGCAGCATAAACTCAGAGAGTTGCTGGGAAGAATATCCAAAGTTTCTACAGACAGTGTTCTTAAACCACGATGGCAAAACCTCAAAAATAGATGTAGCCCCATCAAAGTTAAATTGAATGACTCAGTGTCTGGACCACTCAGGTTTGTTTGTTTTTCTAGTTAGGGGAGGGAAGAGACTGTTCACTTTAGAACTTTGGAATTATGGGTGGAGGAAGTTTGTTTTGCTGCATTTTAGAGGAAGGGAAAAGTGTCATCACTGGGAATATGAATAAAAACTGAAGCCTCTTAAATATATATATAAAAAAGTCAGGTCACTTGTTTTTATTACTTTTTGTTCTTAAAAATTGCCCATTAGTCTAGAGCTATACCTAAGGGATAAGTTTACCCAACTCCCACATTTTATAGACAGAGCCTGAAGCTCCCCTTTCCCTTGTCTGTTTTTCTCTATGGAGATTAAGTAAGCCAGATACACACTTTCCCATACTCCCTTTAATATAGGAGTGGTCATGTGACCAGCTTCCATCCAATAACACATAAGGGATAATCTGCTGGATTGCTTCAGGGAGAAAGTAGCTACATAAAAATCTTTTCAGCCTCCCTGGCTTCATGTTTTTTGAATGTGACTGTGACCCCTGGATTTTGGCAGCCATTTTGGGATTATGAGATAGAAAGACTAAAAATAGGGTAGGAAAGTGAAAAGAGCTTGGATCTTTGATAACTGCAGCTAGCCACTGCACAAATCTGAAACAGCCTACCTTTGGATTTCCTCTATATGAGACAATTAATTGTTCTTTTTTTCTTTTTTTAAATTTATCTTTATTGTTGAAAGTATTATAGATGTCCCCTGTTTTTGTTTTATTCCCATTGACCCACCACCCTGCACCGCCCCTCACAGGCCTTCATCACTCTATTGTCTATGTCCATGGGCTATACATATATGCATGTAAGTTCCCTAGCTAATCTCTCCATACCCACCCTTATTTCCTAAGGGATAAGGCCTTATTTCCTAAGCCACTTTTATTCCATTTTTCTATTACTCATATCTCTGTACATGTCTAACTAATGTACCCTGAGAAATTAATTAATCTACTCAAATTTATAACAAAACATAGTAACATAATCTTGATTGGAATTCAGGCCTTCT
This sequence comes from Myotis nattereri, assembly GCF_964212035.1. Lineage (NCBI taxonomy): Eukaryota > Metazoa > Chordata > Mammalia > Chiroptera > Vespertilionidae > Myotis > Myotis nattereri. Next base: position 54,870,294 of record NC_138079.1, read on the forward strand.
AATTTTTTAATATATTTTTTAGAAGATTTTTATTTTTAGAAAGAGAGGAAGGGAGAGGGAGAGAGAGAGAGACATTGATGTGAAAGCAAAACATGGATTGGCTGCCTCCTGCATGCCCCTTCTGGGAACCTTTCGGTGCATGGACCATGCCAAACCAACTGAGCTATACTAGTCAAGGCTAATTTTTAAATATCTTTTCTTTTTTTTTCTATTCCATTCTATCACCAGATTAGGCTCTGTATAAATAAATGGGTTATGTCTTCATTAAACCTGTATTTATTTATTTATTTATTTATTTATTTATTTATATTTCTAAAATATATTTTATTGACTTTTTACAGAGAGGAAGGGAGAGAGATAGAGAGTTAGAAACATCGATGAGAGAGAAACATCGATCAGCCGCCTCCTGCACATCTCCTACTGGGGATGTGCCCGCAACCAAGGTACATGCCCTTAACCGGAATCGAACCTTTCAGTCCGCAGGCCGATGCTCTATCCACTGGGCCAAACCAGTTTCGGCTAAACCTGTTTTTAAGTGTGATGCTCTAGTAGGTTTTATTTGTCCTGTAGATTACTGTCTGCATTTGCAATCCATTTAGCTAAAGGACCTTTTATAAGTTTTATAATGCATCTTTGCATAGAAAGTATTGACGAAGTAAGTTCAGGATTATGGGATGATTCATTTTTATATTGAAAGCCCTGATTTGAGAAGAGGTAAACTATTCTGAGTCACATTAATACCAAATGAATTTAATGTGTCAACATCCTTGCCAATTTGATTGTATTTCAAAACCTCAAATGCCTGTCTTGGAGATTGTTTTAAGGAACGAGTAGATAACATTATATCAAAATGGGAAAATATGAGCAAATATTTACTGAAAATTATGAATAAAATGTTTATGTAACCACACCTCAAAATGTTTGGAATTCTGGACCAAAATTATCTGACCACTGAGATCTATGAATTATTTTTGTGTAATAAAGAAAAGGTACCTAATTGGGTTGCTCTATCTTTGAAACAACTATTGTATGGCGTCATAGAATTCTAGGGTCAAAAAGACTAAAATATTCAGGTTATTGGATTTAAGAGAGAACCCATCAACCATTCTGCTCAGATAAGAATAGATTCTCTTCCAAATATTCTTTATCTGTTCAAAATAGAGAATGACCACATGTCAAGAACATATATCAAGTCATGAATTAAAAATACTTACAGCTTGGTACACAAAGGATGCCAGCTATAAAGGAGAGTTGGCTTTTTCCTTCAGCAGGGCCTTAGAATACATTTTGTTGTCCACTAGGCTGTCATATGACCTTTCACACTTTACCACTGTGTTGTGATTGGTTTTCTTTTCCATAAATAATGCCTTTTAGAATGCTTTCACAATATAGTGACTTCATTTAGAAAATATTCTTTGGAAAAGAGACAAGATTTCTATGGCAGGAGCAGCAGCATAAAGATAATGAAGCTTGAGGAAGCAAAAAGATACAGAAGTTAAATAGTGAGACCTTCCTGAGACTAGCAGCTATGACAATACTATAGGGTAGTTCTTTTATAGAACACTTAAAAAATTAGAGGCTTCTAAATGCATTGACTGTGTAGTGCAATGTATCAAATAGTTCACAGTGAACATTATGCATAATTAGTCTGCATTGTGTTTTGAAGGGAAGGAATAATGTTTCAACACAATGTGCTCTTTTTTTCATTCCAGTCATCTATTCATTGAATTAGGAAACATTTTTTCTTCACATATTGTAAGAAGTAGATTCAGAATCCACATGAAAATAGTTTTTTCTTTGATTAAGTTACTTTGACAGGCCATCTGTAAATTCTTCTTTTATCCTCTCCTGTGTTCCTTCTGTTATAAAATAATAGAATTATAGCATTACAGTATCTTTATGGTCCTTCTTCCTGCCTGGACATAGAGTAGTTTATCAATGACCCTTGGTGTTTGGCAGTTGGGCCTGAGACATAGCATCTGTGGAGTGCCAGCAATGGTGACAAAGCAGACACTTTCTTGTGCCAGACATGGCTCTCTACCAACTGGAGAAAGATACACTTCCCATTCTCACTGTAACAAATGAGTGATCAAGTCTGTATAGTATAAGCCTATACTTCTTGTGAAACCTAGAAATTACTTCATTCCCTCTAGCTGATGTCCTGCAGTAGGAGGGCAGCAGTTAGGGTTCCTGATTTCTCACCTATGGCCCACAGCTGTCAGAACTACCTGGGAGTGTCCCTCAGAGTTGCCCTTAGCAGAGGGACATAGTTCTCCTATGACTTCTCACCAATCCAGGTTCCCTACCTTCTCCTTAAGTACTTTTAGGTCCACCATGACTGCAGTTTTCTCTTTTTGATACTGTCTTTTCTTTATCAATTGATCTGTAGTTAGTGTTAATTCCCAGGAACTATCCCACAATCCTACTAATTATCATCTGTGAAATTAAGTTATTGAAACATTTTCCCTTGGTAGCTGATTATTCCACTTTAATTCTCCCCATTTATTCACATCTATAAAAATAATCATGGTAATAAACTCTTAGAAGAAAACACAAAAGTAAATCTTCATGATCTTGGATTACGCAATGACGTCTTAGCTACAACATCAACATCACAAGCAATAAAAGAGAAAATTGTTAACTTTAACTTGGACTTTATCAAAATTAAAAACTTTTATGCTTCAAAGGACATTATCAGATAGGTGAAAAGACCCTACAGACAGAGAAAATATTTGAAAATCATAATTGAAAGTATATTCAGACAATAAAAGAATTCTTATCTAATCTAATAAAAGAGAAACATGCAAATTGACTGTACCTCCATTACACCCACAAGCCACGCCCACAAGCCACACCCATCAGCCAATCAGGAGTGAATATGCAAATTAACCCAACTAAGATAGTGGCAGCCACAGAACTGGAGCAGGCAGGAGGCTTGGGTTGCCCCTGGCGATGGAGGAAACCAAGCTTCCCGCCTGCCCTGCCAGTCCTGAGCTCCGCTCAAGGTTACAAAGTTTCAATTATAGAAGATAAATAAATCCCAGATACCTGCTTCCAGCCCACGGCCGTGGCCAGCCTGAAAACGGCCCTCAGCCCCTCACCCAGGCTGGCCAGGCACCCCAGTAGGGCCCCCTACCCTGAAGGGGCTGTGGCCACCTGTAAACAGCCATCAGCCCCTCACCCAGGCTGGCCACAACCCCATGGGGTGAGGGTCCTCGCTGGGGTACTTGGCCAGCCTGCAAACAGCCATCAGCCCCTCACCCAGGCTGGCCAGGCACCCCAGTAGGGCCTCCCACCCTGAAGTGGGTGTGGCCAGCCTGTAAACAGCCATCAGCTCCTCTCAGGCTGGCCAGGCACTCCAGGGGGACCCTCACCCTGGTCCGGGACACCCTCCAGGCCAAACCAGCCGGCCCCCACCCATGCACCAGGCCTCTATCCTATATAATAAAAGGGTAACATGCAAATTGACCCTAATAGCAGAACCACTGTGAATGACTGGTCACTATGATACACACTGACCACCAGGGGGCAGATGCTCAATGCAGGAGCTGCCCTCTGGTGGTCAGTGCACTCCCATAAGGGTTGCTCTGCTCAGCCACAAGCCAGGCTGATGGCTGCCAGCACAGCAGTGGTGGTGGGAGCCTCTCCTGCCTCCTCAGCAGCACTGAGCATGTCCAACTGCAGCTTAGGCCTGCTCCCCGCTGGCAAGTGGACATCCCCCGAGGGCTGCCGGGCTGCCAGAGTGATGTCTGACTGCCAGCTTAGGCTCGATGCCCCAGGGAGTGGGCCTAAGCCAGCAGGTGGACATCCCCCGAAGGGTCCCAGATTGCGAGGGGGCACAGCCCAGGCTGAGGGACCCCCTCAGGTGCACAAATTTTTGTGCACCTGTCCGCTAGTAACTCTATAATAAAATCATAATCTAATTTTAAAATGGACAAAGCATAAGAATAGATGTTCCATCAGAAAAGATATACAAATAACCAACAAACAAATGAAAAGATGTTCAACATCATTAACCATTAGGGAAATTTAAATCAAAACCACAATGAGATACTAATCACATTTGTTAGAATAGCTATAATAAAAAAACAGACAATAATACGTGCTGTTAAGGATATAGAGAAATTGGAACCCTTATACATTGCTGGTGGAAAGTCAAGTGGTACAGTCACTTTGGAAAACAGTTTGTCAGCTCTCAAAATGTTAATCATAGAATGATCATGTAACCCAGCAAATGTCTAAACAAAAACTTGTACATGAATGTTCATAACAGTATTATTCATAATAGCCAAAAAGTGGAAACAACCTACTGTCCATCAACTGATGAATGGATTGACAATATGCTATATGTCCAGACAATAGAATGTCATTTGGCCATAAAAAGAAAGAAAGTACTGATATATACTGCAATATGGATGAACCTCAAAAACAAAATCCTGAATGAAAGAAGCCAGTCACAAGAGATCACATAGTGTATGACTTCATTTATATTAAAAATACAGAATAAGCACATCTATAGAGACAGAAAGTAGATTAACAGTTAACTAGAGTTTGTGGGAGAGGAGGGAAGAGGATGAGAAGTAACTGCTATTGGGTATTGTTTTCTTTTAGGGATGATAAAAAATGTTTTTAAATTAGACTATGGTGATTGGTGCACAATTCCAAATTTGACTGAATTGTTTACTTCAACACACTAAAGAGGTGAACTTTACGGTATAAGTTATATACCAATAAAGTTATTAAAATAATTATATAATAACATGAAAACAATGACATTGGGTAATATTTTATGATTTTTATTTTCCTTGCAGAGCAACAATGATTAGACTATTAATAAAAACATTTTAAAAAGAAAGCAAAAAAATTCATATTGGATTTTGGCAGTGACCCAGCTATTTGATGCTATTCACTAGGCACTGTATATAAAAACAGAGGAGATTATTTATTTTATTATAAAAATTAATAACATAAAAAACAAAAATTTATCAATTTCACTCTAGACCTATGAATCAAATCTTTTTAAAAAATATTTTTTATTGATTTTATTAAAGGGAGAGGGAGAGATAGAAACATCAATGATGAGAGAGATTCCTAGATAGGCTGCCTCCTGCACACCCCCCACTGGGGAGCCTGCAACCCAGGCATGTGCCCTGACCGTAAATTGAACCGTGACCTGGTACTTGGGTCAATGCTCAACCACTGAGCCATGCCAGCTGGGCTGAATCAAATCTTTTGAAGGGGGGGATATTAAAAGATTCAAGAAATCTGCAATTTTAATAATGTTACTAGGTTATTTTTTTCCTCTCCATCTTTACTGAGGTACTAGAGGCCAAGTGCATGGATTCGTGCACCGGTGAGGTCCCTCGGCCTGGCCTGTGGGGATCAGGCTGAAACCGGCTCTCCGACATCTCCCGAGGGGTCCTGGACTGCGAGAGGGTGCAAGCCAGGCCAAGGGACCCCACCAGTGCACAATCAGGGCCAGTATCGATCAGCCAACCCCACCAGCAATCTAAACGACCAGTCGGAGAGTCTGCCCCCTGGTGGTCAGTGCACATCATAGCGTACGGTCGAACCATTGAACAAACGGTCGGACGCTTAGCATATTAGGCTTTTATTATATAGGATAATTGACAAGTAAAAATTATATATATTTTAGGAGCAGGACTTGGACTTGGCATTATGATATACATATACATTGAAAAATAATTGCTGCAATCAAGCTAATTAACCTATCAACTTACATAGTCACCTGTCTCTTACGCCATTAAAGTTGAGAACACCAACACAGAGTAAAAAGGCCCTGTTGATTGGATTTATGACTTCTACAAATTCCCTAGAATATAATAAAGCTTACCTTGAGTATTACTCAAGGCTTTTGTTGTAATTTCACAGGAAAACATAGTTTAACCCATCTAAAGGATGTAATTCAATGAATGAACAAATTGTTGTGGCTCACGATCATCTACCTATCCTTCTCAACAAATACACAAATCCTCGACTTGTCACCTTTTTATAAATTACCACTGTAGAAATGTTATATATGATGGTTTGGTATAGCTGAAAGGGCAATTTTGTACTTACTTTTGATATATTATGGTTTAAGTAGGTATTTATGGGTTAGTGTGAGAATTTACTATTTGCAATAATGTTTCCATTAGACAACATTATGTTTGTTATGTTACTTCATGAAATTATGAAACTATTTAAAAACAGAGAAGAGATGGATCCAAGCATTTGGAGAAAATACCATATTCATAGATAGGAAGACTCCTAAAAATATTAGCTCTCCTCAAATTTATCTAAAAATTTAATGCCATTCCAATAAAAATTTTGAACGCTCTTTATGTAAAAATGCATAAAAGGGCACAGCAATTTCTTCAAAGTACAGTCATATATTAAAGAAACAGTTTTATATATGTACACAGATATTCATTACAGCATTACTTGGGATAGTAAAAATGAAAAACAACCTGTCTTCTCGTCAGGGAAGAGATAAGTGTAGGTTATTATTATTTGACAGTTAAAATGAAGCATTTGCATAAATATTCATGTATCAGTATGAAAAGATTTGAAAAACAAAAGGCAAATTACTAAAAGATATGTACATATGATATAAAATTTGTGAAACTTAAAAACCAAAATAATATTATTTATATTATTTTATGCATACAACATGTAGTAAAATGATTTAGTCTTGCGTGGAATCAATTCTCCAAAACTTCAGGGTACCTCTGGGGAAAAAGGAGAGGAAAGGCATGGTTGTGGAATTAGAGCTTTAGCTTATCTGAAATACTTTATAAAAGAATAAAGAAATAATGAAGCAAAGAAGGTCTAATATTAACATCTGTTAGATCTGGGTAGCAAATAATTAGCTTCTGTTATATTTGAAATATTTCAAAAAAAACAAAATAAAAAAAATTGATTTGTAGAGTTTTCAATATGGGTCAACTCTTTTAAATGAGCTGGAATAAAGTCCTATACCTAGTTTAGATCCCCTCATCAATATTTGCCATACCTGAAAGTTGGACAGATGGCAAATATAATCCTTCTCCTTGACAGATGGATGAACGGGAAGGTTTAATTACTTTATCCTAGTTACATAATAAATTGCTCTGGAAATGAAATATTTTGGTCAGTAACTTTGGGGTTTGGCCACCACAAAATGCCAGAATACAATGCTTAGCCTTAGTTTCCACTATGAGACAACATAGCATTCACATATATGTTCTACTACCTATACAAAACAGAAACTCTTTGTCTTCACGTATAATCAAAACTGTAGAACAGGGAAAAATATTCTTAAAATGTTAGCTTTTCTAGTGACTGCTGGTATAAATAGCTTGTCATTCTGACATATTCAGAATAAATGATAATTTATTACTTTTTAAGTGAGAACTTTTAACATTAAAGAAAAGCAAAGAGTAAATCAAGTCTCTACAAGAGCATTTGATTTTCCTACTCTAGGTATGGGTATTTAGGGCAAAGAGCATCTGGCTTATATTCAGGAGACATACATTTTCTTCTCAAGTCTTTCACTGGCTAACTGTGGCCTCTTATCAATTCTTTAAATCTTCCAAGGGTCTGTAGGATTATAGAAGAATGATTTATCAGGTTGAGAGAATAGTATTAATCTTAAAACATATTGCTTGTTTGGAAAATAGAGCCTGCTGGAGCTGGAAGGGTATGCCTATGGAAGGTCTTCGTACAGTAGTGGTAGATGAGACTGAGGTGGCTTTGGATTTTACTTTGCAGCAATTAAAGATTTTTGAGGAATGGTGTGGTGTTACCTTCATTCTATTTTGCTTGGGAATATTGTCATTCAGTAATACAAGCAGCATATGAAGAAATCATACACTATCAGGTCAACTAAATAGAGGCTTATCTTGCTCACAGAACAAGAAATCAAGGAGATGGACAGGCCACCGCAGGCGCTGCCCCTCCAGTCATCAAGGACTCAGGATCCCTCCAGCTCCTGTTTCACCAGCCTTAGCTTGAAGCTTTCGTCCTCATTTTCTCAGGATGGCAGTTTCACCTATAGGCAGAAAGAAAGGGGAAACTCAAAAGGTAAAAATTTCATTACAACTTAACCGTAATGAAACATCATCTAATAGACTTATGCTTACACTCATTGGCCCTGGTGTGTGTGTGGACTTTATTATTTTATTGAAGTATAATTTACATACAATAAACTGCATGTATATAAAGTATACAATTTGAGGAGCTGGAAATCATTACAATAATTAAGATATCAAATATTTTTAGGAGATGAATATTTTAAAATGGAAACCATGTGACCTGAATGAATCAAACTTCTTTTAACAACTAGCAATATCTGCTACAATTTCTAGGTTCATATATTCTCCCAAGGGTGCCCTTCCAAGTGGTTCTCCCAGTTCAGTTTGGTGGAGCCCAGGAGAGCTTGTAGGGAGAGAGCCAGGACAGGAGCTTGCCTTGGGATTGGTCTGGCCTAAGACTACTTTGACTGGTAGTGTGACGTAGAGGTGAGTGTGGCTTTTAGAGTCAGACTAGGGTTCAAATCCAGATCCCTCTGCTAACTCATTGTGTAGCTTTGAATGATTTAGTTCAATGAATACTTATTGAGCACCAACTATATGCCTGGCACACTGCCATTCCTTGATCATATAGCTGTAAAAAGGGCAGACGCAGTTCATCCCTTCACAAAGCTTCCTTTCTGGTGGTGTCTGTGCCTTTTGTATATATAAGAGTTGTGAGAAGGATAAATTTAGTTCTTACAACATGTAAATGCTAGTTAAATGGGAATTGTTCAGAAGCTGTCCTAGATTTAGTTTCATTCTACTGAAACTAGTACTTACATTTGGGAGCTTAGATCTCTCCACCAGAAGTTCTGCTTGCTTTTGGATTAGTCCCAGGAGTTCTGAGCTTTTTTTGGAGCTAATTAAGGCCAACTATCTTCTCTCTCCCCCCAGCTGTGACCTTAAACCTCATTGGGTTAAGAGCACATAACCTAGTTTCTTCCCTCTGAGGGAAGAAATTTCTCAAATATCTTCTTGGAATCTCAATATTCCCTGCCTCTGAAAATCCTCCTGTTCTGGTCACTCAAGGACTGGAACATATTTCCCCCACCCTTCTCTGGGTAACTGGTTTCCTTTTCTAGCGGCAGGAACCTGGGAATGATTCTAGCACCCCAGAGACTTTAGAGTGCTGGGGATGCTGGAACTGACCCTAGATTATGGGGAGCTGGATTCTAGGCTACAAGATTCCTGATTTCTCTCATTGGTATGAAGAAACGCTGGGAAGATCAGTTCTTATTATAATTTCTTTGCCTTTTGATAATATCAAAAATATATTGGAATATTATGATTACCTCTTATTTAGTAACTACTGTACTATAAGATAGGATATATATATAGTCATTTAATAGCCTTGGCATTATTCCCATTTTACAGAAAGGAAACTGAGTGTGCAGAGATGAGGAGCACTCTGCCCAAGGCCACTTAACTCACAATGGGTAGAGCTGAGATTCACACCCAGTTCTATTGGACTTCAGACCTCATTTTTTAAACCACTATGCTTATACTGTGGCTGTATTTGGAATTACCTTGGGAAATATTTATCACAGTCATCTTTGGACATAGTTTTGTGGAAATCCCAAATAACATAATGGTCAGCTCTATTTCCTTTTTGAAACTCACAATTCAGTGACATGTCCAGGAAAAGTGGCTGTCATTGCCAAGCTCCTGGATTCTTTTCCTTGAGCCTGGCTATTTACTCCCTGGCCTAGCCCTGTAGGCAGTTGCCAGTTCTGAGAGCTTGGTACACACTCTGCCCTGATAGAGACCAGAGCTGGGTTCATTACACACACTTGCCTCTCTAGGACTGCCTCCCTTAAGGAATCCTTCCCCTTTCTCAGCTCAGAACTGGTTGTGTCTGAAATGTGCTTGCATGGGCACTTTTAGTGTATCCCTCTAAATTTTTAAGTTAGTTGAGGGGTAAGGAATGGAGGAAAGGCAAAACACAATATCCTCTGAATGTCCAGAAAGCATGTAAAAAGCATTCCTGTTGAACTTGATACTCCACTACTGGCCCGGGGTGGTTTTCCCCAAATATTGCATATTTTGGGCATACTTATATTAGGTATTATCTGTTTATTTAAAATTCAAATTTTTGGGGGTGGCCCATATCTTATCTGGCAACCCTAAATTGAACAATGTATGTATTATAATTCTGACTGACTGGACCTGGATGCTTATTCTTTGTGTTGTGTTCCTCTCCATGTGTGATGATACAAATATGTCCAAAACCTGCCTTTGAAGAAGCACCTTATATGCTGCCACTTTCCTGATCTTTGTCCTGCCAATCGGAAGTATCACCTTCTTCCTCTGAATCCTGTAGCCTGCCTCTTGTTTTGTTTGTGTGTTTGAAATATACTTAAGTAAGGGTTTCTCAGAGAGGAGCTATGAGACCCAGATCCTTCTGGTGAGTGAAGTTAGATGACAGTCCTCTTTTAATGATTCAAATTAGTTGTTGTTCAACAAAAACTAAAGCTGCTTGAGGTCTGTCCATGATGCGAGTTCATAAATCTGTCATGGGCTAAGGTGACCCTAAGAGACTCTTTCTGTAGAGAGAGCGAAGTATAGCCCCAAGAAGAGGGATCTCGAATGGTGAACCACCCTAGAATCTTCATATTGGGGTTAGTATCCTTGGTTTGTATCTGTTAGAATTTTGCTTACATGAATTTTTTTAAGTATGAGTTGTTTTTTTTAAAAAAATCTGTGCACTAATTTTGTATAATATGGGAATTAGGGATAAATTAGTTTCTTAAAACAGTGTCTAGAAGTTTTACATTCTTCTCTAGACTGTAGAAGTGACTACTAATAGTTTGAAAATCATTAATTCCTTAGAAATTTTCTATAATTTTATATGAAAACTAAAGGGGCTAGAACCATATTCTGGGAATAATAGTTGACAAAGTTTTAAATTCTTTTCATAATCATTGATCTATTCAGCTTGTCTATATCTTCTTGATTCAATTTTGGAAATTTGTATTTTTTCTATAAACATTTTTATTTCTACTTTGTTTACTTTTTACAAAATTGAATGTACATATTTTTAGCAATTGAAAAAAATTATGTCTGTTTACTTGTCTTCTTACCCATTCTTAATTTTTCCTAAAACTTGTTTTTATCCAAAGGGTTTGCTCATAGATTTGATTTTAATTCTATCTTTCTCCATTTTCTAATCTATTAAAATAATTTTTACCTTCAGTTACTTTTTTGTTTTTTAGATTTGTTTTACTCTCTAATTTATTGATATCCTTAGCTCTTTCATTTTAATTATTTCTTTTAAAAATATTTTTTTATTGATTTCAGAGAGGAAGGGAGAGGAAGAGAGAGACAGAAACATCAATGATGAGAGAGAATCATCGATTGACTGCCTCCTGCATGCCCTCACTAGGGATCGAGCCCACAACCTGGCATGTGTCCTTGACTGGAATCAAACCTAGGACCCTTTATTTTTATTTTTTTTAATATGTATTTCTTTATTGATTTAAGAGTGGAAGGGAGAGGGAGGAAGAGATAGAAACATCAATGATGAGAGAAAATCATTGATTGGCTGCCTTCTGCACGGCCCGCACTGGGGATCAAGTCCGCAACCCAGGCATGCGCCCCTGGCCAGAATCGAGCCTGGGACCTTTCAGTCGGCAGGCTGACACTCTTTCCAGTGAGCCAAACTGGCTAGGGCATTGATGGCGAACCTTTTGAGCTCAGCGTGTCAGCATTTTGAAAAACCCTAACTTAACTCTGGTGCTGTGTCACATATAGAAATTTTTTGATATTTGCAACCATAGTAAAACAAAGACTTATATTTTTGATATTTATTTTATATATTTAAATGCCATTTAACAAAGAAAAATCAACCAAAAAATTGAGTTCATGTGTCACTTCTGACACGCGTGTCATAGGTTCGCCATCACTGGGCTAGGGCCATTTTAATTATTTCTTGATTAATAATAAAAGATTATGACTATCACCAAAAAATGTTAAACCATCTCCCATAATTGAAACAAATTTAAATACAATGTTATTTTTTCAAGTGATTTTCAGAAAAGTAAAAACAAGAAAATAAAAACTATTCATAGTCCAACTAACAGGTTTAACAAATTTTAACCTTTTGGTGCAAATTCTTTTAGCTTGTTCTCATTCCTCTGTTCTCTCTCTCTCTCTCTCTCTCTCTCTCTCTCTCTCTCTATATATATATATATATATATATATATTCACAGATTCATATTTTAATATATATATTAAAAGTGGCATCATGTTTTCACTTTTCAGATATTTTAATATCAAATTCAAATATATATTATCATCTTTAATAGCTGCATAGTTTTTCATCCTTTGGATATACCAAATTTATTTAAACTATTATTGATAAATATTAAATTTTATTTCCTGTTTTCTATGTTAATATTTTTACTGTATAAGGGGTTGAAAAACCAACAAGGTAGGAACCAATAAAAATGTTGCATTGGAAATTATTCTACAAACCTCTTTGTGTAGGAAACATTATTTATTTAGCATAGATTATTTCCAGATATAGAATTACTTGGGGGAGGGGCACGAGAGAACATTGTATATGGGTATATTAAGTTTTGTTAAGTTTTGCCAAACTTCCTTCCAGATTGGTAGTGTCATTTTATACTCTTAACAACGTATATGAGAATGTTTGTTCTGGGACCAATAGCTATAATTAATAGCTGTAATCATTGTCAATCTGATAGAATAATATAGTTTGTAATGACCTTGTTTAATTAATGATGAGGTTGAAATTTTGATAATATATTGACCAGTTGACTATATAAATACAATTTATATATGTAAACATATATAATTTGTTTAAATCTTTTAAATAGCACCTGGCACAAAATAAGTGCTATGTAAGGGATTGCTATTTTATTATTTATTGTTAATATTAATTTTGTTTTATAAATTGCCTTAATTATGCTTTACTTATTTTCTAATGAATTATTTTTAAATTGTCTCTTAATAAGCGTATTGAGTTCCTTTTGATCCCAGAGTTAATGAGTTTAGTGATATTTGTGACTCCACCATCCCTCACCCCCAATATGGACTTTATGATATTTCCTCCTTTATTTTTCTAGCTTTGCTTTTTTTTTTGCCTAGATGCATGTAAGATTAAATCTTCTCTCTGAAATGTTAAAATTTCAAGAGGTGTTGGCCATTTTTCATTAATCTTTCATACTAGGGAATCTTTTTGTTCTAATATCTTTCAATTTTCTTTTATTATATCTTTAGTTATTGCTTTATTTTCTTCTGGTATTGTCTGAATACTAATTATTAACATTGGATTTTTATTTTTCATCATTCTTTTTTTAAAAAACAATTTTTTCTCATCTTTTAAGTCTCTACCCCTTTGTTCTTCATACTGAAATAAACTTTTAGGTTTTCTCTTCACATCACTAATTTTATTTTCTGTAGTGTCAATTGTATTTTAACTGCCTCCATTCTACCTTTGCTTCCTTTTACCCAAGTAAACTTTCATCTAATTTGTAATCTAACCTCACTAACCTTTTATAGTTCAAGTTTTTTAAATTTTATTGGGGACATGAATATTCTATTTCTTATATAGCATTAACTTTTAAATTTTGCTTTTCAAAAATCTTGAATGTTTTCTTCAGTTTATTATGCCATAGAAATTATAACCTTATCCCTGTATTTATTTTTCTCCCTGCTTCTCATTCTTGTGTAAGCAGTGCAATACCCATGTTTGGGTTTTGCTCACAAAGTAGTAGGTTAGACTACAGCTATAAGCTCTTAAGCTTAACTACAGCTTAATAGCATTTATATTGTAGGTTCACAGATTCATCTTCCACAGCCTGCAAAGAAGAAGAAGGGAGGTGGACACATTGGGGAGTTTAGCAGAGTAATGTTGACTGTGCCGTGTTTTCTCTCCATATTTGGTGAAGGTACTGTGCAGGTGTCAGATTTCTGGTTCTAGTTTTCTTTACTGCCTCTTTCTTAGCCAACTTGCATCATACTTTAAGCTGCGGCTGTGCCCAGCTTCTTTCCCAACTTCAATCTTACTGTTTGGTATGGCCTCTGTAATAATTCAGCTTCAAGAAACACTCATTTCAAATGCCAGTGATATGCCTCAGCCAACTGAATCCCACGGGTGCGTTCACTCTCTGCTGCATTAGAACCCCTAGCCATCATATCTTGTCCCTCCAAATAAACCACTATGCATGGAGAATTTGAGAGTTATTCTTTGGTGACTGGTCTTATTTGCTTTTTCTCTGATCTATTATATTTATAGTGGAAACTTCTATAAGTTTCTGCTTTGTGGATGGTATCTCTCTGGTTTCTAACTTGAAAATGAACTTCTCTTGTCTTTTATAACATATGTACATTTCAATGGAAATCTGAGAATATAGGTGAGCCACCTGTACTCTGATTCAGACCTCTAATTTTTTTAACATTAGCCTGTTGACTTGAATACAATAGACATTCAAAGTATAACTAATGGCTGAGTGAAGAATGAATAGAATCTTGAACTTAAAGGTTGATGATGTATTATTCTTGCATATCTTAAAAGCTTTGAGGTTTGTTAATATTTCTAGGAACTTTAGATGGTAATAATGATGATCAGGCTCTAATAGGAAAAAAATGGAACCACTCTTGAAGTAAATTCAAATATTTATTTCTTCATTAGTAAAATAATTTTTGACTGCATTCCTTCAATGTAGTCCCTGTGTTAAGTACAATAGATACAAGGATGAATAAAATATGGCTCCTACCCTTCTGCGAAAACCACACTTTATAATAATATGATAATTAATTGGCAGCAACTGCTTTTTTTTTCTAGGTCAAATATCAGAATTGTGTGTGTGTGTGTGTGTGTGTGTGTGTGTGTGTGTGTGGTTTTTTGTTTTGTTTTGTTTTAATGCAAGTACTCAGAATAATGAAATGTCTTTTTCTCTCTGCAGTGGAAGTCTTATTTATTTGAATAAATCAATGAAGGAATTATTTTACCAGGGGATTATAAGAGATTGGGAAAATGTTTATTTCACTAATCCTGGGGTAACAGAGAATTTCTTCTCTTCTATGATTCCTAGACTTAGTAGAGTCAGGCAAGATAAATTGAACTGAATTTACAACTTCTTTAAGTATTTTTTGTTAAATACATATGATTTTTCAATTTATTAATAACTGGAAGCTGTGCAATTATATACTCATTTTAAGTATTACTATGTTCCTACCTATATATGTAAAAGAAAACAAAATGTAACTACTTTCTGGAGGATAGGCATTTTATTTTTCAACTTTCTAAATGCTAGTCATTGCATATCACTAGTAGAAAATATTTTGCCAACTAGAAATAGAGAAATGGATCCTTCAGAGCTAGGCATGTGAGTTTTATCAAATGCAGTGGACATCATTTAAATGAGTCTGCCCAGCCTCATTTAACTTTTCTTTTGTGAAAATTATCCTGACTTCCTTATTCCATTGTGCCTTGATGAGGCTATTGAATGCAAGGGACTATGACTCAAACTACACTGATCAGACTTTGTTTCCTGAGAATTACGTTCCTCATAAGCCTGTTGTGAGGATTAAATGAATTAATGCATGGAAAGTACATAGAATCATTACTGGCTTGGGTAAGCAATATGTAAATGTGAATTTTTATTATTATTAAACAGAGTGACAGAAAATTAGAAAGTGGTTTGAATTGGAACATTCTGTCCACATTGCCGTAACCATACTCTTTTAGTTCCCCTACCTTGATCCACCTTGTTCTTTTCTACAAAATCAGTTCTATGAGCTACCCTGATTCTCCCAATAAGTTAATTTTGATTCAAGTTATTTTCTTTGTAATCCAAGAATCTTAATGGCTAAAAAGAACCCACAGTAAAGCTCCAAACATTGGAATTAAATAACATTGAAAAAATGTTTAAAATTAAATTTATTGCGGGGACTTTGTTTAGTAAAATTATATAGGTTTTAAATGTACTCTTCTATGGTACATCATCTGTATATTGCATTGTGTGCCTATTACCAAAAGTCAAATCTTCTATCACATTTCAACTCCTACTCTTCACTACTCCCACCCCCCTCTCTGTGGGACTATGCTGTTATCTATGAGTTTTTGTGTGTTTTTTGTCTTCTTTGTTCATTTGTCGCTTTCAGCTTTATGTCACACATATAAGTGAAATCATATCGTTTTTTACTTATTCTCTCTGATTCTTTTCACTTAGCATGACTATTTCAAGATCCATCCATGGCCAACAGATATATGAAAAGATGCTTAATTTCACTAGCCATTAGGGAAACTACAATAAGATACCCCCTCACATCTGTTAATACATGGATGGCTATTATCAACAAGACTAGCAATAACAAGTTTTGGAGAGATTATGGAGAAAAAGGAACTCTCATGCACTGCTGGTGGGAAAGTAAACTGGTTCAGCCACTATGGAAAACAGGATGGAGTTTCCTTGAAAAATTAAGAACAGAGTTACCATATAACCCAGCAACCTTTCTTCTGGGTAGCTATCTGAAAAGTTTGAAAACATTTATTCACAAAGATATATGCACCCCTGTGTTCATTGCAGGATTATTCATGCTGTTCCAAACATGCAAACAACCAAAGTGTTCTTCAATAGTTGATTAGATAAAGGAAATGTGGTACATATATACAATGGAATACTGCCTAGTCATAAGAAAATATTAAATATTGCTTTTTGCAGCATTCTAAAAAATTTTAAATTATTTCTATTTACTTTGGAATGTGTTTTCTTATTCCTTTTATTGTTCTGGGAAATTATATCAAGCAAAATAATAAAATCATAGTAGGAACATGCAAAAGTTAGAACATGCAAAATGATAGAAATAACTAGACTTATAATAATATTAATTCTTAAAGAAAACTCATCATTATGATCATCAAAATCATATGCCAGAGATTATGCTTAGAGATTGACAGATATAACTTATAATCTTTATAGCAAGTCTGCAAATAGTAATAACCCATTTTATAGTTTGAAAAGCTAAATGTTTGAGGTTTGTCCATTAGTTAGGGGCTAATGAGAATTCTAGCCCAGTTCTACACACTACAAAGCCTGTATTCTCTCTATAGTGAAACACTTTAGTTTTCTTAAATTGTGAAATCCTTTTTGTTTCCATGTTTGCGGTATTCTTTCTTTAAATATTTATTGAGTGCCATGTGGGTAAGGTCTTAATGAATGATGTAAATATAGCCTAGGCAGATAATGTTTTAAGAAGTGGGATGGCAAAATATGTAGAGGGAAATACTTTGTAGATTATTTATATTAAATCTAAAATATGTCTACTAGTTAAGAGTAAGGGAAATAACTCTTTCTACTTTTTGTTCAAGATAATCCACTCACAACTTATTTCAATTGACTTCACAAAAAATCTTATTTCTCCTCATTATCCTAATCCCAATCTATTCTACCCACCTAATATATATTCATACTGTGGTGTGTTTAGAAAGCTTTTTAAGTTCTAGAGAATTTTAGTTTACTTAATTTGAAGGCATTGCTATGCAGTAAGAATGTAAAGGGTGTCACTTGATAAAGAGATATGGAAATTTCCAGAAACTGGATAGAGTTCCAAATATACCAATACTGCTGTATAGGGCCAGAGATGAATAGCCACAATCCCTCAGTCTCAAACTATATACTATCCCTGTTCAGCAATAGAAGAGAAGAGGTTAAACAAGTTGCCCTGTTGACAGTAGAGTTTACTTAGTTTTTACAGAAGAAAATTTTTATGTGTTTAGAGATATCAATGTTTGCTTTCCATGTAATGGAAAAAACCCATAAAGGTAAAGAGTAGACACTCTGACAGCTGAAATACCAAAGAAGCATAGCTAGGTTCTGGTTCTACCCAGGCTGGAAGATTTTGACTATTCAAATACATTACTAATGATTCATTTTATTTTTAAGGGTTGGTCTATGTGAGGTTTTATATGAAAAATCTGTGCAATTGGGGAGACTGTAATATTTTTGTGAAAAATTAAAATAGTGCAAAGATTGAAGTTAGAAAGTATGAATGCCTAAATAAGTGATTGAGAACAAAACAGGCTAAGCAATACCTAAGTGAGAGCTTTTATTATTATTAAACAGAGTGGCAGAAGGTGAGAACAAGGTTAGAGTTGGAATAGTCTGACCACCACTGTCAGCTGCTTGAAGAAACCCAACAAAAGCAACAACAACCTTTGCTTTTCTCATAGCTCATCTTGATACAATAAAATAACCAGTCTCCTTTATATTTTCAAACCCTTTTTTTTGGTGGTGGGTGGAGACCAATTGCTTCATAATAGAAAAACAAGTTATGGCTAGTGTTATGTTTCTTGTTCTGTCTTAATGTCTTTGAACTCCTTAGAGTGCTAGCCAGGAGTCTCCCTGAGCTCCTATGGGAGAATGAGTTCTGTGTGTCCACAATGGGAGCCCGGATGAATGTTAGAGTTTCACTGAAGCACCACCAACAGATCTTTGGATTAGAGATCCCTCAAGCTGGAGGTGAATTAACTGGGAGGCTTGGTCACTCAGAGCACCTCCCCAAACCCACAGCATCCCAGGTCAGTGGTTCCAAACCTGATGAGGTTTTAAAAAAATGCAGACTCCGGGGTCCCAGCCAAACATTCCACACTAGCATATCCAAGAGCAGGTCCTGGAAATCTGCCTACTTAACAAGTAATCTAAAGGCCAGCTAGGATTCCGAGCTCCATGCTAAGTCTTTGGTGAGGAAGAAACGACCTTTCCTCCTCACTCCACCAGCAGGATTGATGCTGTGCATGGCGCAAGAACAGGCACTAATATATTCAGAAAGATTAAAGCCTGTGTTTGGGGGAAGCTGCTCAGTCCGTCCACCTTTTTAAAGACTTTATCCACCCCTCCTGAATTGCCAACTATACAATGCAGTAATCTGAATCTGACATTTTCATCCTCTTTCCCATTTTCTGACGTGGCTCTGCCCTGGCCAAATATTTGGTGGCTAGAAAAGTGACTATGTACCTTAAAAATAATATTGATGTATGATAATTTCAGTAATTAGTGGAGGATCCAAAAAATAGAACTTTACCTATTGAAGTGCCAAAACTTTTAAAAAAAGTATTAAAACTCTTCTGTTTTCATAAAGTATTGAACATCATATTTTCTGATGATTCAGAATTGTCATTATATGATTTATTTTACTGTGGAGTTGTTGAAGGAGATAGATCATTTTCTCCTGCAATTTTTTTTTTGTGTTGTTATTTTGGTTTTGGTTTCCCTGTGTGGTACCATTAACTCTGCCCCTTCTTTGAGGGCCAGCTGTCAGTATATTTGTCTGGGCAGTACACACCCCTTCATTCTTCTGTTTCTAATCTTTGTGGCTGCAGTACCAAATAACCAAACTGCCTAGAACTACATCTTTATTAGAGTGAGCCAAACTCTGGGCAAAGGCCTGGCAATCTGTGCTGGGGGTAACCGTCCCAGCTTTGGGAGATGAATGTCATGATGTGTGTTTCTGCTGCCCAAAAGATTTTGGTTTTTTACTTTGTTACTTTGTGTTTCAGAAGACTCTGAGTTGTTGGAATGGTTGGTGCAGAATAACTGAAGAGATCTTATCTATAGCATAGCACTCGGAGTGAGCATCTGTCCATGTGTGTCAGCATATTCATGTTTAACATGCTCAAACTGAAAGGGAAGGACGAAATGTGCAGTTGGAATGCAGAACAAACACAGTCAGAACATTGCTTTTTCTTTCCCTCTCAGGACATCAGCAATGCGGGGTCTGGGCTGTAGCAGGAAGTGGACTTGACTTCTCTACTTTGTTATTTTACTTTACCCCTAGAAAAATCACTTGGCAGAGCTGTCATAGTCACACAAATCCTTGCCTGCTTGGTAGCTTAGGAAAATGCAACCTTTTTTTTCCTTCTTTTTTTTTTTTTTCTTATGCGCTGATAATCAGGGCAAAGAAAAGCACCTGCAGGGTTATCTTATGGAAGTAAAGAAGGGCTAATGGACAATCTCCAGAGAAAACCACTACCACCCTGGCTGCATTCCTGGGCCAAGTGTGTGGTGCCACAGCACAGCTGTGGGCAGAGACACACTACTTGGGTACAAGAGGAAGGACATTCCTGCCTTACAGGCCTGGCCCACAGTACCTCCTTGGTGGCAGCAGGCAGGGCCACCACTTTGAGGGAGCATATTTACCAAAGCAAGTTATTGATCTGTATACCCTTGAGGTTAGTGAGAAGAGTTTACCTCCTGGGTTTCTGCTCTTTCCCATTAACACTGTAAATACACTTAAATGGTAGCCATCACCAAGCGTTCTTGGCTTCTCCTTTATTTTAGATTTTTTCTACCAATCTTACTTTTTTCTCTCTCTCTCTTTCATCCTCTGTTTCTCTCTCCTTTGCTCCTTATCCCTTTGGACTTATTCTGAATGTATGTTTCATTAACTTAGTTGATCACTTGATGCACATTGGTGGAGTGTAAAGAAAGAGAAAACTGTTTTAATGACTTATAAGACTTTTAGTGTCTGCAGTCAGCATGGTTCAGCTGAACTAAATGGAATGGTATCCATGGTGAGGGGTGGAATGACCAGGCTTTTGTGCCAAAGGGATATAAAACATGTGTTAGATATGTGGACGTGTTTAAAGCCAGTTATTTCAAATTCTGATCCTGAATTTATCATTACTCATCAGTGTACAAGATAGAATAAGAATATAACAGAACAAGTGGCAAAATGGGATAAAACTTTAAGAAGACTTAAAAATAAAACCAGATAGAAATGGGTTAGAATGAAAAGATGCTTAGTAATTAAACTAAATTTAATGTTTATTTGTAATGTTAGTGACTATTTATTTATTTATTTATTTATTATTTTGTTAGTGACTATTTTTTAAAATAATTAAGCAATGATTTTAGCTTTTAACAATGATTCACAATGAAATAATTGTAATGTGCCAACTTGTACATATTCATATTCTTGTATTATCAATAAGAGAAAAGTTTGGAACCTTTGTAAACGAGGTGTTTTGTTTTTCAAATGTAGAGTTAATATATCGCTTTTAAAATTTGTTGTCAGATTTATTGTGAAAAATTATTGCCTGCTTACACTTTTAACATTTTCCACTCTGTGGGCTTCCATCATTTATTGGTGGAATAAGATTCAGATTCCTGTTTGGGCTTCTCTGCCTTATAAAAGTAATTGTAGCTGTTTGTTGAGAAAAGTTGACCTCATAACCCTTCATCAGTTTTTCCAGAAACTACATATTTACCTTTGTCACATAGCTGCCATATGCCATTTTAACATGCATCATTCCAGATTTGTTTTTCACAGGGTAAGGTTTAGAGACAAGGATAAAATGACATTGAATGTAAAAGAAGAAAGTATTGTTAAAGAAATATTCAAAGCACACCTTCATAATTTATAGTTTGATATTATAGTACTTGTAATTCATTTGCAATTTTGTTATAATCCTTAGGTAGACATGTCTTTCTGAAGCTATATGTAGAATAGGCATGAAGAGTATAGTTTGCTCATCAAGGGATTCTGAAGTATGATTGCTGAGTTCCATTCTGGTATTACCCTTAGTTGTATAATCTTGAAAAATTATTTAAATTCTTTGTGCCTTATTTATCTCCTTTAAAAAGAGGAAGTAATAAAACTACTTTATTTATAGGATTATTAAAAAACCATACATAATCAATTTAAAGTATGTGGCTCAGTACCCAGCATGTGGTAAAGATGTAACAAATGTCTTATAACTACCACTTAGGTTGTCCTAGCTGTAATTAATTTCTGTATAAACTCTGACAAACTAAAGACACTTCCAAAATTAACTGAAAAGCCAGTCATCTTTGAAAGAAGACTACCAGTGATGTAAAAGTTAGATTAAACACAATAAACAAAGCAAAGCAATAAAAATCTGCTTCACAGGCACTCAATAAATATTTGTTGTATTAAAGAGAATTGAGTATTAGGCATTAGGAACTCATAGCTCCATAGACTTTCTGAGTTGGTGTTGGAAACTTAAGTAAATATCATCTTTTCCATCTGTCTCATTCAGTGATGTTATCTCCATGGAGTGGATCTTCACCCTCAGGCTCAGGATGTGACCACTTTGGCTACAACCACATTCCAATCAGGAAAAAATGGGGAGTACCCAAAGCAAATGGTGCATCCCTCCTGCAGCTGCTTCCCCTTTTAGGAGCTCTTTTGGATACATTAGCAGCAACTTCTACTTATTGGCCAGAACTGTATCACATGCTCAATTCTAATGTAAGGTAGGCAACTGGCAATCTGCATCAATAATATCCCTTTCCAAAATGTGCCCTCCTCTATTTCAACTCAGTTTAGATATGGGATGATGTTGAAAAGCAGAGTGGGACTACATCTGTCTCAGAAAACCTGACTTCTAGAAAATGGTACTGATTAACTTAATATCAGAGAAAATGTACAGAGCAGTCCTTCCTTGGGCAGAGCTTTTTCTGTCCAACTCATTTGAACTAAGAGCCAATAATCTTAATGTTTACCAAGGCTTCCTACCTGTTGAAAGTTGAAAGCCTGTTCTTTCCTGGACTGTTTTCTGTTTTGCACTATAGATGTAGTAGGTCCATAAACCAGCTTCCCGTGAGCTAATTTCTTCATAAGGGAATGATTTACCAAAATGCCTATGAGTCAGTAGCATAGTTATAAAGTCATTTTAGGAAGGTGTAAGTCAATTAATGAAATTCTTAATGACTTAAGAAAAATTTCTGGAGTACAGAGTCTTTTTTTCATTGTTTAAAATATGTATTACATATGTCTTCTTTTTCCCCAATTGACACCTCGCCCCTGAGGCCAGGCCCCCACCGCCCCAGTGTCTGTGTCCATTGGTTATGCTTATATGCGTGCATACAAGTCCTTTGGTTGATCTCTAACCCCCACTCCCCTACCCCTTATCTCTGGATCTATATTTGTTCATTAGTTTATGTTGATCATTATATCCCACATATGAGTGAGATCATGTGATATTTGATCTGACTGGCTTATTTTGCTTAGCATAATGCTCTCCAGTTCCATCCATGCTGTTGCAAATGGTAAAAGTTTATTCTTTTTATAGCAGCATAGTATTCCATTATGTAGATATACCACAGTTTTCTAATCCACTCATCTGCTGATGGGCACTTAGGCTGTTTCCACATCTTAGCTATTGTAAATTGTGCTGCTATGAACATAGGAGTGCATATATCCTTTCTGATTGGCGGTTCTGGTTTCTTGAGATATATTCCCAGAAGTGGGATTATTGGTGCAAATGGGAGTTCCATTTTTAATTTTTTGAGGAAACTCCATACTGTTTTCCAAGTGACTGCACCATTTTGCATTCCCACCAGCAGTGCACGAGGGTTCCCTTTTCTCCACATTCTCGCCAGCACTTGGTGATTGTTGATTTGTTGATGATAGCCATTCTGACAGGTGTGAGATGGTACCTCATTGTTGTTTTGATTTGCGTGTCTCGGTTGATTAGTGACTTTGAGCATGTTTTCATATGTCTCTCAGCCTTCTTAGAGTACAGAGTCTTCTTGGGATGGATGAAACCTAGAAAATGCATCTACTTTGTTGTTAACTTCTCTTTCGGTCCAAAGGATTTCAGGTTTAACTGGAAGGGGCGGGAGAGAGAGCACAGTAGTACTCTTGGTGAAAAACTATAAGTAAAACCAAAGAAAATGCATAGTTACTCTACAAGGAGTCATGGAAACTTGCATCTTGTCTCTAAAAATGAGAGATGAAATATGAAGATTAACTGTCATCACAGATACCAATCGATACACACATTCTTCTACAGAGAACCCAGTCCTAGATAGCCCAACTATGGCTCATAGCCAGATGTTAGTGGTGGTAACAATCAAAGGCCTTGTTACCTAAGTCTAATGAATACAACTAATATGATTAGTAACTGACTTTATACAACAATAAAAATCTGGAGAAAAGGCTTAGTTGATTGATTCTCTGGGCTCTTTAGACAAGGAATGGTCTTAGCACCAAGAATGCTGACATTTAACTTCACATAGAGGCCAACTTAAACAGTATACCCATCCTCTTGTTTTCTCCTTTACTTTCATGTTAGAGTTGAAATCCTATAACCTCTTATCAATCTGATTTCTCAAACACCCATCTTCCTGAACTAGGTAGGGATGGAGTGTAAGACTGCAATCCAGGAATAGGTGGATGAATGCAAGTTGTGTCTTGTCTTCCCATACTCTTACTTAACAGAATTTTATCTGATAGTCACTGAAGACTTCTCTAAATATGGTCAGAAATATGGTTACTGATTTTATGAAGGCAACAGTAACTTTGGTGACTCATTTATTCATGTATATAATGAATATTACTCATTTACTTAGTATGTACTATATTCTTGGCATTGCATTAAGTTCTGACAATGCAAAAATCTATGAGAAACTGTTTCTGCCCTCATAAAGCTTATGATTAAGTAATTACTGATAATTTACCTTTGTACTGTATTTTGGTTCTTCAACTATGCAGCATTATAATAAAACTCTAAGAAAATCTCAAGGGAGATAGAGTAGGTATTAATAGTTCCATTTTAATACTGAAGAAATTGAGACTTACAGAGTCTAAGCAATCTATTTGGATTTAACAGAAAGTTAACTAGTAGAGAGAGGTAATTGTTAATTCTTGGTAAGTTTTATATTTTAATGTAATGAGTTATTTATATATTAATTTATCATAAGAACTTTAGGTGGTGGATGTTTGTTTTTAACAACTCTCAGTAATAATAATCTATTGAAAGATTACAATAAATTCCTGAAATGCAGAATTTCATCCAGTTGATTCATGCACTGCAGAGCTGAACTACTGATAAAATAAAATGAAAAGAAATAGCAATTGAATCTGCTGGTTGTTAAACCTATTTTGTGGTCAAAATTCTAGTGGTCTCAGAATGACTGGAGTCTGACAGTTATGGCTTGACTACTGTCATATGGCAGCTGTAATGGACTTGATAAAGAAATACAGGAAGTGTGTATTTCAAAGCAGCAAATCATACTTAAAGGGTTACTTAAGAAAATGGAATTATGTTTTCTATATTCTTAAATGAATCAGATAAACTTTTTTTCTAATAACCAAAAATACTTTTTTTCTTTAACCTTCTTTCCACAACTTTCATTTCTTATTTCAAAGTATATTTTGTGGTAGTTGCTATCTCTCTTAACATAGTCCACTGTGAGAAACTTAATCTCTCCAGGGTTAAAAACATGGAAAATATGAATATGGTCAGTAAATGTTATTTCTCTTTATAGGAGGCAGAGAGTGTCTGGACCAGTGATTCTGAAGTCTGGTATATACTGGGGCCACCTGGGAGCTTGTTAAATGTGCTGCTGCTGGGACCCTGAGTTACCCAGAATCAGAATCTTTGAAAGTGGGTCCCAGGCATTGGCATTATTTTAAAATAAATAAGTGATTCTAATGTGCAGCCAGGGTTGAGAATAGCTACAAATTCCTACTTCTAATGGAAAGGAAAGTAATCAAAGTAAGCTAATTGATACTAAAATGTGAACAGCTTATAATGTCATTTGAATTTCCTAAATTAGTACCTAAGGGAGATTCTGGTCAGTGTGACAAAGTGAAATGAAGACATTTAGGCAAGCGCAGAAGATACTCAAGCAGGAGAGTCTTCTATATTCCTTAAATGTCACCACTGGGATGGCTAGCCCATCTAGCATAGATGACTGCTTTATTTATGTGGCCCTGGCTTTGAATTCAGCCTCCTGAAATCAACTGTTTTAAATACTTCTCTGATGCCTATATTTGAGTAGATGTTTTTTCTAAAACTGAAATTGTAGGAATGTAAATGTGTTTGATTGCCTAGAGCCTTGTTTGTACATCTGTCTTTGTCCCTTTGTCATTAAAGCTATGCCTTTGTTAATCAGTGGGATATTAGAGCATTTGAAACTTTATTGTTTTGTTTTGTTTTTAGGTATTTTGGGCTAAAACAGAAAGGGTAGGTTTCAAATTATCCAAATATTTCTCCAGTTTTCTAGTTACTTAGAGTGTATGCTCCTATTTATTACATTTCTCTGTGTGTTAACCTCAACACATACACATTCATGGTTGGTATGCCTATATTCTTCTTTTATGGGTATATAGTAATGCCTATTACATTTGTCAAATTCTTCAGTATAAGGTGTCTGAGCAATGGGGTCAAAGAAAGCAGAATTTACATCCTGGTTTAACTTCCTTACCAGTTGTGTGAACTTAGGCAAATATTAACCTCTCCAAGTGCAAATTTCTTTATCTGTAAAATGGGAATAAAAATAGTTCTTGTTTCTTAATCTTGTTGTAGAGTTCAAAAAATATAATGTATGTAAAGCACATGGCACTGTGCCTGGTACAGAAGTACTAGATATTATTATCATTTTTGCTACTATTTTTTTTAAATGAAATCTTTATTGTTCAAATTATTACAGTTGTTCCTCTTCACCCCCTTCATAGCTCCCCTCCACCCAGTTCCCACCCCATGCCCTTACCACCCCCCCCCCACTGTTCTCATCCATAGGTGTAAGATTTTTGTCCAGTCTCTTCCTGCACCCACCACACCCCCGAGAATTGTCAGTCCACTCCCTTTCTATGCCCCTGATTCTATTATATTTACCAGTTTATTCTGTTCATCAGATTATTTATTCACTTGATTTTTAGATTCACTTGTTGATATATATGTATTTGTTGTTCATAATTTTTATCTTTACCTTTTCTTCCTCTTCTTAAAGGATACCTTTCAGCATCCTATCTAATAAAAGGGTAATATGCAAATTAACCTTCACACCGTCACAAAGATGGCGCCACCCATAGCCACAAGATGGTGACGCCCAGTCCTCTGAGCCCCGCCTGAGTCCTCCAGCCCCAGAGGGCGGCCGCTGAGAGCAGGCAGCGTGAGCAGCCTGGCAGAATGCTTGCATTGTCACCACAGCAAGTACAATAAAAGTTGGCTCCAAAACAGCCTGTTTCTTGGCAAGTCCGGGCAGGAGGGGGTCCTGAGAGCTCTTCTGCTGGCTTCTCAGGAAACAGCGCTGACACCACCGAGGGAGCCAATGGGGAGGGGGCGGTAACCGCCGCTGCGGAGCCAGAGCAGAGGAGGCGGGGGAGCTGGAGCGGAGGAGGCAGGCTGCCACAGGAGCTGGAGCGCAGGAGGGAGGCTGCAACGGGAGCCGGAGTGGAGGAGGCAGGCTGCCACGGGAGCTGGAGCAGAGGCGGTGGGGGAGCCGGAGCAGCATGGCCAGAACTCAGCCCCCCACCACAGTTTGCACTGGGAAGTCCACTAACCAGGTGCCAGCCCCACCGCTCACTGCCCAGGCCCACCTGCAGCAGTCGAGGCGCCCGGCAGATTGCATGTGAGCTGCAGCAGCAGCAGCACTTATAGTGGGTAAGCACCAACAATGGTATGGCCCTGAGGCACAGTGACCCCTGAGAGCCAGATGGCCCCCATGGGCCTGAATGTGACCCAACCAGGTCAGTGGGCCTGTTATTCTGCCCCCCAAGACCTGGCAGTGGCAGCCAACACCCATCCCCCAGCAACAGTCAATGTGAGGCATGCCCAGACCCGTGATGTCTATGCAGACCCAAGGTACAGCCACCTCAGAACATCTCTCCAGGTGCCTTGCAGGACCTGCTGAGGACCCTGAAGGCTCCCAGCTCCCCCAGCAGCAGTACATGCTCAACATCCTCAAGTCAAATCCTCAGCTGATGGCAGCTCTCATCAAATAGCACATGACCAAGTAAGTGGCCAGCCAGCCCTGCCTTCAGCTCTAGCCCAGCCTGCTGAATCTGAATGCCATGCAAACCAGCAGGCCACGACCTGCTGACCCTCCGCAGCAGCAAGCAATAGGAACATCGTGAACATCATCAACGTGGGGTGCAACCCCAGAATGGCGAGTATGAACCACAGTACAGAGAGATGCCATGGAGCAACAGCAGCAGCAGCAGCAACAACAACGTTGTGAGAGGCATGTCCCACTGTCGGTTGTGATGGGGCGTCGCCTTCTCCTGATTTCAGGGTTGCCTCCCACCCCTGAGGGCTCCCGACTGTGAGTGGGGGCAGGCCAGGTTGAGGGACCCCCCTCCAGTGTATGAATTTTCATGCACCGGGCCTCTAGTTTCATATAATACTGGTTTGGTGGTGATGAACTCCTTTAGCTTTTCCTTATCTATGAAACTATCTGACCTTCAATTCTGAATGATAGCTTTGTTGGGTAAAGTAATCTTGGTTGTAGGTTCTTGCTATTCATCACTTTCAATATTTCTTACCACTCCCTTCTGGCCTGCATAGTTTCTGTTGAGAAATCAGCTGACAGTCATATGGGTACTCCCTTGTAGGTAACTGAGTTTCTTTCTCTTGCTGCTTTTAAGATTCTCTCTTTATCTTTTGCTCTTGGCATTTTAATTATGATGTGTCTTGGTGTGGTCCTCTTTGGATTCCTTTTGTTTGGGGTTCTCTGCGCTTCCTGGACTTGTAAGTCTATTTCTTTCACCAGGTAGGGGAAGTTTTCTGTCATTATTTCTTCAATTAGGTTTTCAATATCTTGCTCTCTCTCTTCTTCTGGTACCCCCATAATTCGGATGTTGGTATGCTTGAAGTTGTTCCAGAGGCTCCTTACACTAGCTTCATATTTTTGGAATCCTTTTTCTTTTTGCTTTTCCAGTTGGGTGTTTTTTACTTCTTCATACTTCAAATCTTTGACTTGATTCTTGTGATCCTATAGTCTGCTGTTGGAACTCTGCATAATATTCTTAATTTCAGTCAATGTATGCTTAATTTCTAGTTGGTCCTTTTTCATATCCTCAAGGGTCTCACTAGATTTCTTGATGGTCTCACTAGATTTATCAGCTGTTTCTAGAAAATTCTTGAAAAACCTTATAAGTGTGGTTTTTAACTCTGTATCCAGTAGTTTGCTTTCCTCCATTTCTGTCATTTTTGACCTGTTTCTTTGTCTCCACATTTTTTATGCTTCCCTGTGTTGATAGAGTGGCTTTCTGTGCTAGGTGTCCTATAGGGCCCAGTGGCTCAGCCTCCCCAATTACCCGAGGTGGACACTCTTGGTGCACCCCTTTGTGGGCTTTGTGAACAGTCTTGTTGTAGTTAAGCCTTGATTGTTGTTGGTATCACTGGGAGGAACTGACCTCCAGGCCAATTGGCTGTGAGAAGCAGCTGTGTCTACGGTGCGAGAACTTCTGTCCTGGAGACACCCCTCCGGGGCAAGACTTGCTTCAGTGAGGCTTTGGTGCTCACTGAGTCTGCCCCCTGAGTGTGTCCCTTATGGATCTGAGGAGTTGTAATCTGGATGGTCCCACTCTGACCACTGGGTACACTGGCTCTTGGATCTCTAAGGAGGTGCTAATTTAGCCTCTGCCTGAGGCTACCCAGCAGGAGCTATGGAGAGATCTGCAGATTCCTCTTCTTTGTTTGGGGTTTGCTGGTGCCCAGGTGAGGCCCAGCTGTGAAGCAATGCAAGCTGCTGTGGGGCCTTGGGCCTTCTTTTGGATGTTCTGGATCTCTCTGACCCAGCTGCAGTTTGTTAGGTAATTTTAGATTGCAACGGGCCAGGCCATTCATATGCAAAAGCCTCTGCGCACAGCTTGGGTGGGTTGGGGTCACAGGGGATCAACAGTGCGGAGCAAACAGTTATGGCTGATCCTCTCCTGCCCTAAGAGGCCCTGGGTCTCAGTGTCCCATGGTAATCACTGTAAGCACCTCTGAGAGAAAGCCGCCCTCAAGTTCTGCCCAATGCCAGACAGTCCAGTTTCTCCCCGTATGAGTCTGGGTCCCCAGAGACTCACCCGGAACTGGAGTTCTGAGCAGTCGGGAGCTTGAGACTCCCTCCCAAAAGAGACAGCCGCATTCTCAGTTGCCAGCCCTTTCCACGTGCGCCTCCGTACCTCTGCACTTTACTTCCGCACCTCCTCTGAGTCTTAGTGTGCTTTTTTCTTTCCTTCTAGTTGTAGAATTTTCACTCAGCCAGCCTTCCTGTGGTTCTGGATGATGTCTGTTTTGTGTTTTAGTTGTATTTTTGAAGTGGTTGTGCGAGGCAGCAATTTCTGGTGTTTACCTATGCCGCCTTCTTGGTTTCTCTCTTTGCTACTATTCTTATGCAATTTTCTTTTTTTTTGGAGGGGGGAAGGTTGAAGAAAAATGAATAATTGCTTTGGAGATTAAGGATTTTCCAATGGAAGAAGTTGCGTTTGTTCCTGTTGCAAGTATTTGAAATGTAATGATTTGGTATCTAAAATCTAAAATCAAGAGCAATGACAGCATATTTGATCTCAAAGAAAGGCTATTAATTCAGGGTAAGAGTTTATTCTCACCTCTTCTCTCCTATATTGTGCCTGTTTGCTCATTGCTAAACCTTTTCAGTTATTCATGATCTTCATTAGAATTTTTAGGCAAAATAAAATGTATTTCATTGTAGATTATATTGCAAGCATCAAATGATTAAAAAATAAAATTCATTTTTCTACCATGAGCTTAAGGTATCATGTGTCATATTGTGGGGGTTGGTAGGAGAAGAGAGTAAAAATCAGGCATATATAAGAAAAAACTCTCAGTGGGGCTGATGAACTGAACTTGATCGATGCTGCTTTATATGTGTCAAAATAAATGCAGGAAACAGCTTTTGCTGAAAAGTTTGGAATGTTGTGGTAACTGATATTTAAGTGAAGGAATGTTACAATTGGAAGAGCTGACCTAAAATTCTTTCCAAAACCATCAATTGTATTTATTAAACTTACTGAAGAGAAGAAAAGTGACAAGAAAAGGCATACATTATTTATTTATTTGACTAGGTACTCAGAGTTCTTTTCCTTGGTAGAGCAACACAGCAGGCGGATTTTATTATGCTCAGCTTATGTGTTTGCCTTGTTTAAAATTGTTTACATATTTACAGGCGAGGCACTAATGAAAATAAATCGGCCCAGAAGACTTTTATCTCCCTGTCTGTGGAACACTGTGAATGTTGCATTTTTAACAGATGATGACCACAGTTGTTTTTAGGATTCCTGAATGAAGTCATGAAGTCTTAAAAATTTTGGAACCCATAGTTTTGACTCAAGTTACAATTTGAGTAACTGCTTTATGGAAAAGGGCCTGGTCTAATTTTGAGCCTGTGGCTTCATTCTCATAAGTTGGAGGCTCATTTCCTGAGTATAATATTTATAAGCCCCATAGTTAAGACAATGCTTAGACTTACTTAAGTTGTGAGGAAATAGATACATACATCCAGGTCATATTAGGGCACTGTGTTTCAAATCAGGTGTCCTCTGCTACACTTTTGCACTTAAGTGTGCTGCAAATAAAGACTTCAGGGCCCTTTTCTAAATAGAATTAAACTTTTTTTTTTTTGAGCAAGATTTCTAAGATACTTAAATGTGCAAGTAGACATTATGACTAATCAAGAAAGGACATGGCATTCAGCATTTCCCAGACTATTATCGGGCAGTCTCTATTTTAATCCCTCAGAACCCTGTTTCTCAAAACACAGTTAGAAAAAAGCTGCATGGAGTAATAGGATTCCTTATAAGTACACTACTGGTAGTCAGTCCCTCTGGACCCTGGTCTTCCAAAAGCTCATCACTA
This sequence comes from Myotis nattereri, assembly GCF_964212035.1. NCBI lineage: Eukaryota > Metazoa > Chordata > Mammalia > Chiroptera > Vespertilionidae > Myotis > Myotis nattereri. Next base: position 54,901,932 of record NC_138079.1, read on the forward strand.
TGTCTGATTCAAGAGCTCATGACCTTCTCTGTGCTACTTGTATTTGTACTTCCTGAGAAAGGCTTCAGTGGAGTTTATTGGCCAGTATGCAATATGGGGCACTCTTATTGGTCTGTCTTACACCAAGGTGTCCAGAACAGTTTGGCCTTTATACATGATCCTTTGGCCTTAGCACAGATTCCTGGGGTACATAGTTGTGGCCAAGATAGTAATATGAAATGGTCCAAACAACATAATTTTATGCTGGTTTTTTTTTTAGATGGACGCTATGACAGGTAATCATAAGGACTATTCTCCTTAGGCAGCATCCATCTTTCCATAAGATATTCATTCATTCATTCATTCATTCATTCAGCAAGCAGTATTGGATGCAAAACATTATGTATTGAGCATCATGTTAGACTATGGGGATACAAACATGAATAAAATATCATCCCAATTCTCAAGCAACTTATGGGTCATTTAAACAGTTCATATAATGTTTGTTCTTGCTTGCTTCATAAGATATTGTTCGATATAAAACCAGCTGCTTCATTTCTGAAAGCCAGTATGAGTGATTTTAATATATAAATATATTCTTGTTATTTTCCTGTTCCTCTTTGATCTTATATTTGGTCTAAATGTTCTGCAGTAATCTCCACAGAAACCAGCATCAGACAGTGCTGGCAGAGGCATGGGGCCCAAAGAATGCAGTATTTGTTAGTTGTTTAATTGATAACAAGGGCAGATTTTGGCCTCTTTCCCATGCAGGAGACATGATGCAAGTCTGCATGATGTCATCCCATTTTTCCTTGTGTATTCTCAGGACAGGAAACCCAAATAGCACTAGACTGATTGTGGGGCAGGAAAGGGACATGGCAGCAGCATTCCCAGCACTGCCAGAAGGAACACATCTGCAGCAGTTTTGTGGGTCTTTGCTGTCTGCAGATTGTTCCTTTCTGTGCTCAGGTGCAGGTCTTGATTTTAAAAAAACACACAACACACTTCCAGGGCAAGAAAAAATTAATTTGTTCTCTTATTTGAGTTTAGAAGGATCCTGGGCTCATGGCTTACTGAGTTCAATACTGCCAGTATAGAGAGATCCCTGTAGCTATTGTTTTCTAATTAAATATGTTGTAAATTATATGCAAGAACATCAGCAGGTTAAACATCTAGTTTGGGTTTTAAAAAAGGAAAGCTTTCCATCTGAGAAATGGAAATATATTTTTTAAAGTGTACATCACAGTTAAAGAAAGTTGGGATATCTTGGGGTAGAAAGGATAAAAGGCAAGATTACTGAAGTTAGTGTTGGCGCTGACACCAGTTGCTAAAAACATTGTTTAGGATTGTTTTTCATTCATAGCCAGACAGAAATGGTGAATGGGGCAAAACACTCTTCCTGGGCTTTCTCATAAGAACCCTACCATTTATCCCTCTTCTGGTTAGTGTTCTGCAAAGCAATGACTTCTTGTGTTGCTCTTTATTGATTCATTGGGTAAGTGCTAACCCCAGAACTAAGTGATAGCATCACTTTTTCTTGGATCAGTTCTTTGTTCATCTGTTCTTCACAATTCTCTGAAGGCTGACTCACCACGTGGAAGGCAGTGTGGAAGCCACCTGGGGAAATGCTTCAGTGCACAAGGCACACTCCCCGTATCCACTGACAGGTCACAACTAAACGTAATACAAACGTGTATGGTGCGTTTCATGCAAGTGGTGTACAGGAAGTTGGAACAGCTTTGTAGTATATGATCATGTGTAGGCAGATTCTGGCCTCTGATGGATCAGTGTGAATCAATTTATAAGTATAGTGTGTGAGGACCCTGAGCAACATCATGGCACCCTCATTTTTTATAAACACACAACTCATGTTATTGTATGTTTTCAGCATTTTACAACCTCCGTGTACCCTTGAAGCAAAGGCCACGACACCATAGTTTTGGTTCCTTTTGGACAGTTTACCTTCTGGGAACATAAATAGGTATCTGGTATATTATAGGCCATCACCAGCCCCTGTAGTCAACGGTCTAATCTGGTGCTCAGTGTTTCAGAGATAGGTCTAAGACATGCCTGGCTCTAAAGCAAATTTTTCTTTGATTTACAATAACATTTTGATGCTTCAATAAAGGAGCTATGTTTTATTATATATTGTTTGCGTTTATTTAAAATTCACTTACCATATACCATGACTTTTAAGGCACTAATTTTTTTTACATTTTTGAAATCAGAATGTGTTTTATAGTCAATGTCATGCCATCATTTATTTGGCAGCATTCCTCCTCATCCTTTAAAAAAAATCTTTAAAGACGCATGCCTCTACTAGGGGAGCTTGAAACCATTACACCTTTTTTTTTTTGTAAGTGATACATTAAAAGAATTCAAGGATTCATGCCATTTGGGTGCTATATCTGTGAGAAAACCAGGGCATCTTATCTTATATCTTGGCATATTATTGTATTTTCTTTGTGAAAGAGGGAACAATAGCATAGGTAGATCTGGGATAAAATTGGTCCATGAATGTGGAATGTTTTATAATGAGTTCATCTAACATTCAGTTAATGCCACAAAGTATATATTCTCCCACTATGCACTATGCCCATGGACATATTTGAGAAATATATCAGGTAGAAAAAAGACACTTCCATATGATAAGCTAAATGACTATGAGAGCCGTTGAAAAATACCACATGATAGGATCAAACAGTCTAAATCTTGAATAGGAGGGGGTTATTTTGGCCTGAGAAAAGTTAATGTAAGGTATGAGAGTTGGACCAGCTTTTGGAAGCAATGAAGGATTTGGATAAGTAGAAATGGAGAAGAGGGAAAATATGTTTTCTTCTCAAAAAATTTTTGAACATCTATCTCCAATAGATACAGCCATAGATGAATTCAAAGTGAATGTGTATTTCTAGGCTCCCAACATGCATCTGAAAATACATTTATGAAGTTGGCTGTTTTACTAAGAACCAATTAGAATATATCTGCTTTTCTAGGAATTTTGGACATTTTTCGCTAACTTGGGGTGGCAAAAGAAGACAGCAAAGTAATGACTACTCATGTTTGAGATAGCATAGAAAGGGTCAGCTGGGCAGATTTAACTCCAAAGAGGTTTTAAAGAGACCGCTATTTTAGACCTGAATGTGAAGTGAGTACTAGTATAACCCATGTCTCAGAAAGCAGACTTGAACTGGCTACATGACAAAGCTATTCTTACCTGAAACAAGCTAGACTAGGCCACACTTGGATTATTTAGCAGATAATTATGAGGTCTTTTAAATAAACAAGTCATAATTTGGGAAGATAATCTTGGCTTCCTTTGGGATTATGCCACTTATGTTTCAGATCACAATGAACCCCTTGTTTCTTGGGCTGTGCTACATGCAAGATTTAATTGAAGGCCTGTTTTCAACTAAATTTTATTTTAAATGGGCCAGACTTTCCCTTTCCCTTCTCATTTATTTTCTTCCTTCCTTCTAACACTTTAAAGCTCAGTTTGAGTATTACAGAACAGTTTATCAATAATATTTGATGTAATTTTTTGCAATTGCAGTGCAGTTCTAAGCTTTTAAATTAAGTGATGAAGACCCACTTTGCAATCACAAACACCAAATCATCTTGCTTATTCAAAATTATTTTCTTATTATCTTTGTTACAAATGACTAAAATTATTTTATTATTATCTTTGTTACAAATGATTACATTTAAGAAGTTTTCTTCCATTTTAATAATTATCCCAGACTTGGAATATCAGATTCCTCTTTTTTCAATCCTTTCCATCTGCTAGAGGGTAATTATTCCCCATGCTACACATTAGATACTTTATAAAATATGGGTGCCCAGGCCCCACCCACAGAGATTCTGTTATTATAGTAGGGTTCAGAATCAGGTGTGTTGGTTTCTTAAATTGAGATATAATTGACATATAACATTATATTAGTTTCAGGTATACAAGATAACAGTTCAGTATTTGTTTATGTTGCAAAATGATCACCACAAATGAGTCTGGTTAACATTCATTACCACATATAGTCACAATTATTATTTTTTTCTTGTGGTGACATCTTTTAAGATCTAATCTCATCATCTTTCAAATATGCAATACAGTATTATTAACTACTAGAGGCCCTGTGCACGAATTCGTGCATGGTGAGGTCCCTCAGCCTGGCCAATGATCAGGGCTGATCAGGCCGTCTCACCCAGTCCCAATCAGGGCCGATCAGGGCCAGCCAGCCAGGAGGAAGAGACTGCAGAAGCATCGCCGGCCATGGGAAGTTGGCTGTGGGAGCACACTGACCACCAGGCGGCAGCTCCTATGTTGAGCATCTGCTCCCTGGTGGTCAGTGCACATCATAGTTACCGGCCGGTCAACCGGTTGTCCGGTTGTAATAGTCACTTAAGCATATATATATATATATATATATATATATATATATATATACACACACATACACACACACATACACACACACATACACACACACATACACACACACTAGAGGTCTGGTGCACAAAAATTTGTGCACTCTGGGGGGGGGGGGTGGTCCCTCAGCCCGGCCTGTGCCCTCTCGCAGTCTGGGACCCCTCAGGAGATGACCACCTGCTGGCTTAGGCCCGCTCCCTGGGGGATTGGGCCTAAGATGGCAATCAGACATCCCTCTGGCAGCCCGGCAGCCCTCAGGGGATGTCCACTTGCCAGCGGGGAGCAGGCCTAAACTGCAATCAGACATCCTTAGGGCTGCTCAGGAGGCAGGAGAGGCTCCCACCACCACCGCTGTACTGGCAGCCATCAGCCTGGCTTGTGGCTGAGCAGAGCTCCTCCCATGTGGGAGCGCACTGACCACCAGAGGGCAGCTCCTGCATTGAGCGTCTGCCCCCTGGTGGTCAGTGTGTGTCATAGTGACCAGTCATTCCCAGTCATTCTGCTACTAGGGTCAGTTTGCATATTACCCTTTTACTATATAGCAGGGGTCCTCAATCTACGGCCCGCGGGCCACATGCAAATACAAATATTGTATATGTTCCCGTTTTGTTTTTTTACTTCAAAATAAGATATGTGCAGTGTGCTTAGGAATTTGTTCATAGTTTGTTTGTTTTTTTAACTATAGTCTGGCCCTCCAACGGTCTGAGGGACAGTGAACTGGCCCCCTGTTTAAAAAGTTTGAGGACCCCTGCTATATAGGATAGAGGCCTGGTGCACGGGTGGGGCTGACTGGTTTGCCCTGAAGGGTGTCCCGGGTCAGGGTGGGGGTCCCGCTTGGGTGCCTGGCCAGCCTGGGTGAGGGGATGATGGCTGTTTGCAGCTGGTCACACACCCTTCAGGGTGGGGGTCCCCACTGGGGTGCCTGGCCAGTCTGGGTGAGGGGCTGAGGGCCGTTTTCAGGCTGGTGGGTGACTGAAGCTCCCAACCTCTCCTTTTTTTCTTTTCTTTTTTTATATTCTGGGATTTATTTACCTTCTATGGCTGTCACTGGAACTGAGAGCCAGCTTTAGCTCTGAGGCTCAGCTCCAGCTCTGAGACCCCGGCTGCTGAAAGCAGGTATTTGGGTTTGTTTGGCTTCTATAATTGAAACACTGTTGCAGCTCCAGCTCTGAGGCCCAGCTGGCTGAAAGCAGGTTTCTGGGTTTGTTTAGCTTCTATAATTGCAACATTGTTTCTTAGAGTGCAGCTCAGAGGCTGGCAGTGGCAGGCGGGGAACCTTGGCTTTCTCCATCACTGGAGCAAGTAAGGCTCCTGTTCGCTTCAGCTGCCTGGCTGCCGGCCGCCATCTGGTTGGCAGTTAATTTGCATATCACCCTGATTAGCCAATGGGGGAAGCGTGTCGGAGGTACGGTTAATTACCATGTTTGTCTGTTATTAGATAGGATATATAGACAGACTAGAGGGCTGGTGCATGATTGAGCATTGGGGGAGAGGGGTGTCCCTCAGCCCAGCCTGTACTCTCTCCAATCTGGGACCCCCTTGGGGATGTCCGTGGGATTGGGCCTAAACCAGCAGTCGGACATCCCTCTCACAATCCGGGACTGCTGGCTCCTAACTGCTCGCCTGCCTTCCTGCCTGATTGCCCCTAACTGCTTCTGCCTGCCAGCCTGATCGCCCCCTATCTGCTCCCCTGCTGGCCTGGTCTCCCCCAACTGCCCTCCCCTGCTGGCCTGATCTCGCCCCAGTTGCCCTCCCCTGCTGGCCTGATCTCACCCCCAACTGCTCTCCACTGCTGTCCTGATCTTGCCTCCAACTGTCCTCCTCTGCCGTCCAATTTGGTTCTGATTGGTCAGTTTTTATTCCAGTCAGCGTCAAAAGCTCTGCCTCCTAGGCAGCCATTTGCTCCTCACAATTCACCCAGATTTAGTTCTGATTGGTCGGTTTCTATGCCAGTTAGCATCTCTGGCCTATCAGTGGTGCCTGATCAGAAAGGCGGGACTGATCAGCAGCCCTGGTGGAAGCCTGGAGAGAAATGGAGGCACAGCTGCTAGAGAGAAAGAGAGAGGCAAGTGCTGATCAACAGCTGCCACAGAGGCTATGGATCAGACCCTGCTTCTCTCTTCAGGCCTCTTTCTGGGCCTGATTCGCAGCCCCCTCAGCAGTCAGTGCTGGATCACTGTGACTGCAGGACTGACTTCCTGTTGGTCGAGCCTCCGGTCATGACGGACCCAGGATTTTTATATATTAGATAGTCACCTTGCTGTATATTACATCCCCATTGCTAATTTATTTTATAACTGGTAGTTTGTACTTTTTGACACCCTTCACCCATTTTGCCCAACCCCTATTCCAGTGATGGCAAACCTATGACACGCATGTCAGAGGTGATATGTGAACTCATTTTTTTGGTTGATTTTTCTTTGTTAAATGGCATTTAAATATATAAAATAAATATAAAAAATATAAATCTTTGTTTTACTATGGTTGCAAATGTCAACAAGTTTCTATATGTGACACGGCACCAGAGTTAAGTTAGGGTTTTTCAAAATGCTGACACGTCGAGCTCAAAAGGTTCACCATCACTGCCCTATTCCTTGCCTCTGGCATCCACCAGTCTTTTCTCTATATCTATGAATTCAGGTTTGGGAGGGTATTTGAATCAAATATTTTATTTTTAATGTCCTTAGGTGATTGTAGAGCTAGGCTTGAGAATCACCATGTCAGCACTGAAACCTGGTCAGAACCAGTGAAAATCTCTAAACCCTAGGGCAAAGCTGCTCCAGCTTAGTAAATCATGAGGCAGAGTTTTCCCAAAAGCAGTTGGAACAAAGACTGCTTAGATATCCAGAGTATTCTTGGGTCTCAATGCTGAATTACCCCTAGATTAAGGATTTTGCCTTCTTTATCTATTTCTTGTCCTCTAGCATCAGAGTGGCCCACCCACTTCTGTGCCTAAAATATGCAGTACCTCTTGTTTAAAATATGTATTGCTATTTCCTTGGAAATTATAATAATAAACATAAAAATTTATAATCACTTTGTAATGGTACACTGTGGAGCTGTGCAGTGCACAACCTGCTCAACTACACTGGTGACCCATCACATTCTTGTTTTTTTCTCTTTAAACAAGTCACGATCTGAACTAGTGACCTGGCAACCATAAGCCTTAGATGCCAATTGTTGATAGGCTGGTCTAGGCATAGCAACTAAAATGAAAGGCAACTTCAAAGTCTGAAATGATGGGTTAAGATATTCTCAAAAGGCTCTCTGCCTCATAGCTCTGTCATGTTGCTTAATTTAGCCCAGGTTGCTACGGAAATGAATTAAAATTGACCGAGGCAGCGTCTAGAAGCTGTGTGTGAATAATAAATACAATTCATGACAGATATGCCTTTTCTTAACAACCTTGGATGGCTTTATTTGCTTATGCAGAGCTAAAGACTAACATAACCTGCCCAGCCTCGGCGAATTGCTGAGTAAGCCGGGCTTATTTTCTTATTCCTCAGTATCTTTTTTTGTGTCCCTTTCTTCCTGAAGTGGTCACCAAGGCAAGTATGTAATACTTGGAATATTCCTATAGGAGGATTTAGCCCTGTACCTCACTGGCTGGCCAGTGGGTTCGGTATATGGTTCCCATCTTCCTGTAAATGCACGTAGGTAGGCCCTGGTAACATGGCAGCACGTACACTAGATTGTTCTTCAGTGATGGAAATGGCCTACAACCTGTGTTATTCAAAAGAGTTTGTGTGTGTGTGTGTGTGTGTGTGTGTATACGTAGTATAAATATACATACATATATACATATATAGTGGTATGTATAGTTGCTGTATATAGTTTTATATATGGTATATATAGCTATATATGTTATATATTCATACAGGGTGGGGCAAAAGTAGGTTAACAGTTGTTCATATGGAAAATAACAATAATTAATAAATAATTATACAAGAATAGACTGTTTTGCATATTTGCAACTGTTAACCTACTTTTTTCCCACCTGTACACATGCTATATATAGTAATATGTATTTATTACTCACTATATGAGGCTATTGACTACTTGAAATGTAGCTAGGGAAACCTAGGAATTGAATCTCTAATTTTAAATACTTTAAATTAATTTAAATTTAAATACCAAATGTGGCTAGTGCAGGTCTGAAAGATAGGTCTTATCAAGAAGGGGAGGAAACTAATATTTCTGTGCACCTTCCAATTGTCAAGAACATTCTTTTTATTATCTTATTTAATTCTCACAAAATCTGGCAGGATAGATATTATTATCTCCATTTTATAGATTGAAAATAGCTGAAGCTCAGAGAATCAATTGCTCAAGGTCTTATGACTAATAAATGATCAAATCAGCATTCAAACGTTGGCCTCTTTGATTCTAAAACCAGTGCTTGAAGCTTTTCTGGGGAAGTAGTCTTCACTGTGAAGAGTCAGAAACGAAATTCATAATAAAAGCAATAATAAAAAATATCAAAAAATTGCCATCGAATGTCAGCATGTGCCAGTTATAAAAATAGTCACGGGAACATTAAGTACAGCATAGGGAATGTAATCAATTATATTGTGATAACAGTGCATGGTGCTGGATGGGCACTAGATTTATCGTGGTGATCACTTCATATGGGGTATAGTTGTCTAATTGCGATGTTGTACACTTGAGACTAATATGATAGCACATGTCAACTATAATTGAAAGATAGATTTAAAAGAATTTCTGGGAGTGAGAAGAGAATGTGTGGTGATTCAGGGCAGAAGCAACAGGTTTAGCAGACAGGAGCATGGTGTTGGCAGCTGTTGACACAACTCTACTGGTTACTCTATTACCTCCTCAACTTTTCATGCCTGAGAGTCATGTACTTTGACCTTGCTATTTCTTTTTTTCATCAGATTAAAATTGGGCTTTAGCACCCTGAATAGAACCACCAGGAGTCACTCATTAGTAGCTGCTTAGGACTGAGTACAGGTATGTCTGATAATTGCCAGCTTCTTTTCATTAAAGCCCACGCCCTGGCCAAGGACAGGTCCTCTGGTGAACTGTCCCCCCTCGCTCCTTCTCCTATCCTTCAATATGCCCAGAGTTCACATTCATCACCCTTTCTCCTATATCCTGTTTTATTCAGGGTTTTTCCCTACATCTAGTGAATATGTATTTATCTTATAGGCAGTTTTTCTCAGCCCTGGTTACATCAGCATTAACTGGTATACTTTTATAATTCCAGTCGTCAGGAATCTACCCAGACACACTGAGTCTGAATTTATGAGAATGGGGTCTGACCAGTTTTATAAGTTTATGTTTCCCACATGACTCTACTGTGTGCATGGGACTGAGAATCATAGCCCTTCTTGATTAGCCATCTGCATGTATCCCAGAGTTCTACTGCTACCGGGCTTTTTGAACCAGAGCAGTAGGTAGGTTAGTGTTGTGGGTAAAAAGAAATGGGTGTTGTGGGTGGTAAGTAATAAGCAGTTTGGCTCAGAGACCCTGAAGGTGAAGAAGATGAGAGAGATGGCAAGGGTCCCGTAGATGGCTTCTGTCACAAGCCATTCTAGATAGGTGGAACACAAGAAACTTTGAGGGAAGAGAACTTCAGGGTGAATTATCAATATGACTTTTCCTCCATTCAACATCATTTGTTGAGAACCTTAGCCTCAGCCCCTGCCACAGGGGCACAAAGATAGAAAAGAAGGGGCCTGCCATGGAAAAAAGTTGCTGGGTATGGAATTAAAAAGAAGAGAAATCATAAAAATGTATTTGATCAAGTAAGAATAACCCTTATTTAACTACTATGTGTACCACTTGCCACTTGCTACTCAACACAGTTATCTCATACTCATCATTAAATGTATGTTGGATAATCTTTATAGCAGTATCCTCTGCTTATATCTTCTTAGCCTTCATATGGTCTGTATATGCACAGTTTAAACAAATTGAAAGGAACCTTCTTGCAATATTCATCTGCAACTTCTCCCATAAAGAATATGTGTGAAGTACATGTCTGTAGTAGTTTTTGACAAATTCATTAAATAAGTTCACTCATCTTTTACAACCCCTACCCATTGCCAACCCATTCCCTTCACCACATCACACCTAGTAAGTTTCCATTTATAACCATAGCCTAAGTCAAAGTAGTTCCTGTACTTTGATGGGGATGTAAATCTCAGGATTAAAGAAAAACTTTTCTGGTAGTCAGGGTCACAAGGAGTTTGTGTTTGGGGAACAGCTCATTATCTTCTTCCCTGGAAGCAGTATCAGGTACGTCTCCATGGATTTATGCCTGCTCATCATGTGCTTCCACATCATAGTCGTCTGAAAACTTTATCATGTAGGTAGTGTTGGGATGCAGTCTCCCCTGGGAGGAAGGGGAAGCTTCAAGGATGATGAGTACACCCATCCTCTGGGCACTGGACATCCTCGTCACACTTCATAACAAATAACATAAGCATGGCATAAATTAGTATCATCTGTCTTTGTGCTTTATATAAATAAAATCATGCAGTGCGTATACTTCTGTGTCTGGCTTACTTCATGTAATGCTGTTTGTGAGGTTCATTCATATTGTTGGGTGTAGATCTGTCATTCACCTTCATGGCTATAGAGTTTCCATTGTGTGAGAATAAACTCATATATTTATCTATTCAACTGTTAATGGACATTTGGGTAGTTTTCAGTTTGAGGCTATTACAAGTGCTGCTATAAACAATCTGGTGCATGTTTTCCAATGAATATATATACACATTTCTGTTGGGAATATTCCTTAAAAATGGAATTTGGGATCATAGGCTATGCATGTGTTCAGTTTAAACAAGCGGTCGCCAACCAGTGGTCCACGGACGAACCACTGGTTGTCCTTGAGATCCGAAAGGTTGGCGACTGCTGGTTTAAACAGATCCTGCAAACAGATTTCCAAAGTAGTGTCCTGATTTTTGTGTCCTCCAGCAGTGTGTTATTTTTTTAAGTAATTTTTTATTGATGTCAGAGCAGAAGGGAGAGGGAGAGAGAGAGAAACATCAATGATGAGAGAGAATCATTGATTGGCTGCCTCCTGCATGCCCCACACTGGGGATTGAGGCCACAACCCGGGCGTGTGCCCTGACCAGGAATTGAACCATGACCTCTTGGTTCATAGATGGATGCTCAACCACTGAGCCACACTGGCTGGGCAGTGTGTGAGAGTTTTGATGTCTCCACTTGGCTTTTCTCTCTCTCTCTCTCTCTCTCTCTCTCTCTCTCTCTCTCTCTCCTCTCTCCTCTCTCCTCTCTCCTCTCTCCTCTCTCTCTCTCTCTCTCTCTCTCTCTCTCTCTCTCTCTATATATATATATATATATATATATATATATATATATATATATATTCTTTAAAGTATGTGTGTAGGATCCCACTGTAGTTTTAATTTGCATTTTCTTGGCGACTATTAAAGTTGAGTAACTGTCATGTTTTTTGGCCATCCATTTACAAATAATTTTTGGTGCTTGTTTTAACTTGGTTATTTTATTAACATGTAGACAATTTTCTTATCCCACTTTTTTCCTAGTAATTTTTATAACTTTTCAAAATCAGTACAATGTCATAGAGAAATCATATTCCCTCCTCTAGACTAACCTAATATAGTTTGTTTTCTCAAACTGTTAAGTTACTGGGTAATGAAGGGAACAACATTTGTCTCAAAGCAAAGAAGAGGATTTTACTACAATTAAATGACTTAATGTATAATAAATGTGAACAGATTTAAGGAAAATTATGCATTATCATTTTGGATCTTGAATAACCAATTAATAAGTCTTAAGTGAGATAAAATATTTTGCATCAGTTATGTGTTTCTCAAAAGACAGTCAGTCAGCCTTAGTGCTGAGAAAGAACAAGCCCACCGAAGAACTTATCCTAATGGAGTTTGCTTTCTAAACGAGACTACTGTTCTAGAGTTGAAATGATATGACAAATTTGATTTAAATCAAATGGGCTATTGTTTAAGAGGCTTTTTCTATTATTGGAATTCAATGATGCCAAGCTGTTCTGTGAAATGCAGAGAAGGCATCCATAGTTAGGTGAGTTGAATAAACTCATTAAACTAACAGAGAGATGGGAGCACTTGGGGCTTTGCTCAAGACCACATGGGCAGTGTGATAGCCGAGGAAAGAAAGCTAGAGAATAGTAGGATTCATAGAAATGTGATAAGCAATATTGTCTAGCTGTATCTTTGTTTCTGTTCTAAGCAAACATATAGTGGATTTATTGCCTGTAAGTGATTGACAAAAGTATATAAAAAGTACTGGCTCTTCTTGTTAGAGAAAAATATTTTAGTTGGTCATACACTGTTGAGTGAACCTTGTTATCCTTTGAAGCATTAACAGTATTGAAATTGATCTCAAGGCTTTCCAAATTGTTTGCTTAGATATTTTTCTACACAGAGGGTATTCTTATAAAAATGTCTGATTCAAGGGATAGCTTTCATTTAAACTCTCCACTGATCAAGAGCGAGCACAGGGCAGATCTCTCTTTACATGTCAGTTCTTGCTCACTTGTGTACCTGATTGGACTGAGCAACAGTGTTGCACTGAGAGGTCACTGAGGCTTGACCCTTCCCCCGCCTCATTCTTGTGCCTGTCATCCTAGCTTTATTGCTGTGCTCCTTTGAGTTTTGAAGGCTTTGGGATTTTGGAGTGGACTTTTAAAAATAGTTGTAAACATGGGAGAGGACCTACTTGAAATTTTTATCATTTGATATCTTAGCAAGGACTTGCTTAAATAGATCCTTCATAAAAAAGAGGAGGAGATAGGAGGAAATTTATGAGAGAAGAAATAAGTTAGGGCCCCAATTTCACAGTACAGTCTTGATTCTGTCCAAAAAATTTACCAAAAATATCACTCTTGAAAGGTATACATTTACTTTTCACCCTAGTATCACAAATTTGAGGGTGAAATGTATTTTGAAATAGACATCAAGACATATGTTTAAATACAGCTCCTGCCATTATTAAATTCTTCCTTAGGCCAAACAGGATTTGTGTGTGTGTGTGTTTCCATTTTCACCCACTACCTCCTAGAGATGTTGGGTGTGACATTAACAAAGAGTAAGGGAGTTGAATGATTATTTCTCCTTGTCACTGGCCTTTGCCTCTAAAATTTCTTGTGGTTTGTCAAGCTGGCACATTTGCCTTTGCCTCTAAACAGCTCATGATTCAAAAATATTTCAGGAATTTTTCCACTGTGTTTTTCACTTCATAGTGAAAATCTCTGGTTGTATGTTCTAGAGAAACAATACAACTAATAAACAGGAAAGAGGATCTACAGAAAAGCATCTAATGAACAACATAAACTGATGAACAAAAATAGATCCAGAAATATAGAAGCATCAAACAGACTGTCAAACCTCTGAGGGTAGGTAGGGGAGGGTGGGTGGGAAGAGATCAATCAATTAACTTGTATGCATATATGCATAACCCATGGACACAGACAATGGGGTGGTGAGGGACGGGGGCGGGCTGGAAGAGGTCAATGGGGGAAATAAGGGGACATGTGTAATACTTTCAACAATAAAGATTAAAAAAGAAAATCTCCTGATAGGTCTCGCCTTGAGTTCCCGATCTGCTCTCCAGTTCACCCTTTTCTTTTTCTCTTTTGAAAATGCCTGGTGAAAGAAATGGACTTACAGGTCCAAGAAGCGCGGAGAACCCCAAACAAAAGGAATCCAAAGAGGACCACACCAAGACACATCATAATTAAAATGCCAAGAGCAAAAGATAAAGAGAGAATCTTAAAAACAGCAAGAGAAAGAAACTCAGTTACCTACAAGGGAATACCCATACGACTGTCAGCTGATTTCTCAACAGAAACTATGCAGGCCAGAAGGGAGTGGCAAGAAATATTCAAAGTGATGAATACCAAGAACCTACAACCAAGATTACTTTATCCAGCAAAGCTATCGTTCAGAATTGAAGGTCAGATAAAGAGCTTCACAGATAAGGAAAAGCTAAAGGAGTTCATCACCACCAAACCAGGATTATATGAAATGCTGAAAGGTATCCTTTAAGAAGAGGAAGAGGAAGAAAAAGGTAAAGATACAAATTATGAACAACAAATATGCATCTATCAACAAGTGAATCTAAGAATCAAGTGAATAAATAATCTGATGAACAGAATGAACTGTTGATTATAATAGAATCAGGGACATAGAAAGGGAATGGACTGACTATTCTTGGGGGGGAAAGGGGTGTGGGAGATGCGGGAAGAGACTGGACAAAAATCGTGCACCTATGGATGAGGACAGTGGGTGGAGAGTGAGGGCGGAGGGTGGGGCGGGAACTGGGAGGAGGGGAGTTATGGGGGAAAAAAGAGGAACAAATGTAATAATCTGAACAATAAAGATTTAATTAAAAAAAAAAAAAAGAAAATGCCTGAACTATACTCGCATGGTCAGTGAACTTTTTGTGCTTTAAGTGAGGGAGAGATCAGGATCTGCTCAACTTTTGCTGAATTGAGTCAATATCTTGAGGTGCTAGCAGAATCAGTGGTCCTCAAACTTTTTTTTTTTTAAATACATTTTATTGATTCTTTACAGAGAGGAAGGGAGAGAGATAGAGAGTCAGAAACATCGATGAGAGAGAAACATCGATTAGCTGCCTCCTGCACATCCCCCACTGGAGATGTGCCTGCAACCCAGGTACATGCCCTTGACCGGAATCGAACCTGGGACCCTTCAGTCCGCAGGCCGACGCTCTATCCACTGAGCCAAACCGGTTTTGGTGGTCCTCAAACTTTTTAAACAGGGGGCCAGTTCACTGTCCCTCAGACCGTTGGAGGGCCGGACTATAGTTTAAAAAAAAAACTATGAACAAATTCCTATGCACACTGCACATATCTTATTTTGAAGTGAAAAAACAAAATGGGAACAAATACAATATTTGTATTTGCATGTGGCCCGCGGGCCGTAGTTTGAAGACCCCTGTAGCAGATGTTACTTCCTAGAAGACACATTGACCTTTTATTTGAAAGAAACCAGAGCTTTGAAGTTTCAGATAACTGCATCTAAGGTAATTCACATCTGGTCTAGAGCCCTTGGCTCTTTCATTGACAGTAAACCATAGTGTAATTCATCCCCAGATGTGCAAAGCTTATTCATTGACTCAATGAGTTATTGATTGCCTTTAAAGTTTCATTAAAAGAAGAGACAGTACTAAAGTGCTTATATTAGTCACACTTTTGATGCAGGTTCAATTATCCTAACCACTCTGCCTGCCTGCCTGCCTGCCTGATTGTCCCTAACTGATCACCTGTCTGCCTGATCACCCCTAACCATTCGCCTGCCTGCCTGATTGCCCCTAACCACTTGCCTGCCTGCCTCATCACCCCTAACCACTCTGCCTGCCTGCCTAATCGCCCCGAACCACTCGCCTGCCTGCCTGATCACCCCTAACAGCTCGCCTGCCTGCCTGATTGCCCCTAACCACCTCTGCTTCGGCCCCTGCCACTTCGGCTTCGTCCAGAAGGACGTCCAGAATGATGTCCGGAAGGTCACTAGGCTGTCCGGTCTAATTAGCATATTATGCTTTTATTATCATAGATAATAGTTTGTGTAAGCTGTCATGTTTGCCTAGCTTCCCTCTCCTTTCCTTGTACTCACCTCTAGTATGCCATTCTTTGCTTTCATCCATTCCACATAAATGGCTCATCTGCTCAAGACATAGAGTTTATTTTGAAGGACACAGGTAATTCAAAAGCTATTTATGTCCAGATATTACCTAGTTTAAATAGCCCAGCAATTCTAGCAGAATCTAAGATAGTTTGGCCCAGCTTATTAAGTTGTTATGATGCACATTATAGTCTCATTTGCTGTAATTAATTAGTGGAGAGAGGATAGAGCCTCAGCCTTAATTGCTTCTATCCAAGAAATGTTTTTGAGCAGAGATTATTTATTAAGGAGAGTACAACTAAGGAGAGTACATATGCAAAAGGTCCATTTATTCTCCCTTCACTTTACATTCCTCTCCAGTGCTATTATTTAAACTAAAAAATTTAAAGCTCTAAATAGAAGCATGCATTGTGTTCCATTATTAGTGGTCTTCTATACTAAACTGACATTTCCTAAAACAGGATTTTTACATGCAATGTGTTTTTCTCCCAGTGGTTGCTGGCAGATCTTTGTGCTTTAACTCTAAGTCCTTAGAGTATTTAGCAGATAGAGTTAGGAGGAATGTTGGGACTCAGTTTTTCTCCCTCTCCTTGTCAAGCCTCTAGAAAGGGATGCGATGACTAGTATGATTTTGTAGAGTCAAAATGGCAAGGTACTAGTAAAACCCAAAGTAAATAAATACAATATGTTGATATTGTTACCTGGAGTAACATGACTATGGATAGTCATTTTTTTTTAACGTGGAAACAGCAATAATTTTTATTAAATGGTGTATCTCTTAATAGTTTTCAAAGTGGCTTTTTACATGTGTTATTTTATTTAGTCATCTTCCAAATACTGAAACAGGGTGGGCAAAATGCTATTATCTTCCATTTACAAGTAAGGGAACTGAGATTAAAACATGTTAAGGGATTTGGTCAGAGCATTCAACTGTCTTTAGTGGAAACCAGAAACAGGCCTGGCCTTCTGATGGTCAGCTGGCACATAAACCTCTGTATCCCTGTTGGTAAATATTTAAACATATAGAAAACAGATATCCATGTACACCTATCTAGATTTAACAAAAGTCAGCCTTCTATGTATTTGCTTCAGATCATTTTTTATTTGGGAGTTTGTAACCAAGTATTGTGAGTGTACCTATTACTATTCTTCCCCATCTCTTTCCCATCCCTCCTGCTCTCCCTTGAAGAGTCACCACTATCCTGAATTTGTTGGGAAGCATTCCCTTGAAAGTTTTCAGACTTTTACTCTATATGTATATGCCAAAGAACATACATAATATTATATTGTGCTTTAAAATTTCACATATGGGAAATTATATGTACCATTTGCAACTTTAAGTTGGTCCCATCTCTTCAGTAATATATCTGAAATTTATCCCTGCAGATTCATTCAGTTCATTCAACAGCTGCATAGTATCCTATTGTGTAAATACACCACTGTCTACTCATCCATTCCTAATTTATGGGCCTTTGGCTTTTTGTCCATTTCCCCCTGTTTCAAATAGTTAGGAAAGGACATCTCTGTATAGTCCTCCTTGGTCAAAGGTACAATAATTTCTCTAGGCCTGAAGGGTATGCCTAAACGTTTGATTACTATGCTATATATTTTTTAGCTTTTCTGAGTATTGCTCTTAAAAGTAGTTGTACCAGTTTGTTGTCCCACAAGCAATATATAAATTCTCTTTCTCTGCATTCTCTCCAGCAATTGGTGTTATAAGCTTCTATATTGTTTTTCCCCAATTCCCATGTGTGTAATGATTTATCATTATTTTAATTCATCCGAATAAGTTTGCTCCTCTTTTCTGATACTTGCTTGTCATAGAGATGTCCTCCTCTACAAGTTTCCTGATTATTTACTTGTTTTTTTTCTATTGAATATTTTGCACTTTTCTAGTATTTGTAGGAATTCCATCTATATTATGAATAGTTTAGCAATTATATGCTTTGCAAATGTCTTCTCCCAATATGTGACTTGTCTTAACTTTGTTTATGTACATATACACATATGCATATATGTTTTATTTATTACTGAATATTCTATAGATTAGAAAAAAATGAATATTATATTATTGCAATAATCTTACAAGTAGCCACTGCTAACATTATTATATAAATACTAAAATCTATATGGCTATTACTGCTATAGCAAAAGTATAGATGATACTCATATTTTCTTGTCAGCATTCTACTTCTTTGAAACAGAGAAAATTGAAAAGAGGGCATTTCTTTTTTTTTCTTTTTTTTTTTTTTTTTTGCCAAAGATCTGGAAACACTTTGTCCCTGGAGTAGATTTCCAGCCAAATGAGTATCTCCATAGGAATGGAAGAAATCACACACTCTGCTCCAGTATCCTGTGTTTGCCAGGTCACATTGCTTTACTTTGGATGTCTACCATCTGGGAGAAGGTCAGTGAAAAGACCTGAGACCCACTGTGATGCTCCAAATTGCTGAGCATCACCAGGGAAATGTGTCCTCTTGCATCTTTGCCAGGTAAGAATCTGAAGATGAGATGTTTGTGTCCCTGGTGCCTCAAATTTTGTGCCAAACCAGGACTGTATTGCAAGACATTCACTTGCCAACTTTCCTTTATTAAAAAGATACGCCTTTTCATGCCCAAGAATAACATTATGGAAAAGCCTAACCAGTTAGCAATGTTTGACCATCGTCCTAAGGAATTCAGCAGGATCCCACAGAATTCCAAACTATGCATTTTTTAATTCACAAGCAAAGGATGAAAGGTAAGTCAATGACATGATAACAGAAGTTGTGTAATTCTTTAGAATGCTTTACAACAGCGGTTCTCAACCTGTGGGTCGCAACCCTTTGGGAGTCGAACGACCCTTTCACAGGGGTTGCCTAAGACCATCAGAAAACACATATATAATTACATATTGTTTTTGTGATTAATCACTATGCTTTAATTATGTTAAATTTGTAACAATGAAATTGGGGGTCACCACAATATGAGGAACTGTATTAAAGAGTCGTGTGGCATTAGGAAGGTTGAGAACCACTGCTTTACAATGTCACCAGAGTGCCAAACATCAATATTATAAAGGTACATGATGGCTCTATACATAGTATGCTAGTGTTAGTTACATTTTGAGCAATAATAAAATATGCTTCTTTGGAAGTTGTGAAAACTGAGCTGATAATTAAGGTTTTGGCATTTCATTTTGCTGTATGGAAAGATATTAGCATGAGGTTTCACACCCAACATTTGGGAGTTCGTCCAAGCGTAGTGGTCCCAGACATAGTCAATATCCTCTTCTTCTAGAGTTTAGATAGTCCCACAAACCTTCAGAAGCTCCAGGCACACACTGCACTGTTATTTTAAAAGCACATCTTTTAGTGCCAGACAACAGGCAAACACTAGTGAAGGTCCAAGTAGAGGCAACTTTATTTGTTTTCTGTGGTTCGGAAACCATTTCCGTTTGCTTGAATAAGACACTGTCTAAAAGCAATTTCCTTTTCTTCCCATGTCTCCTTGAAATGGTAAATTATTAAAATTGTCAGGGTTACTGGTACAATAATGAATGAGAGGTGATTTCATGTTGGAGAAGGCACTGAGCAGAGGGAAAGATTTGAAAATGTAACATAAATTTGTTCCTTGGGACTCAGGTTAGGATTGTTGTCATTGTTTGGTAGCTGCTCTCTCTTCCCTTGGTGCACACACACTGTCCTTGGTGCCAATACTGCACTATAAAGATGATTCATTCAGGATGAAGTTCTGTCTTTTAGCTCACATCACTGCTCAAGAGAGGTCATGAGTAAGAAGAAAACAATGAACAATTAGGTAGAATTCATAAACAAAACTGAATGAAGCTGCTGAAAAGGAAACTTTGTTTATAGGTGGCTCTCTGTGTGCAGAGAAACTCAGTTCATCTAGACTGAACTGCCAATCAGAAAAATCTGGATTCTGACCCCTGCTCTCACACGCATGTGACTTCGGGCAGGACTCAGAACCACTAAGTGTCAGTTTCCACTTCTGTAAAATGATGAACCTAGTTCCCTTCTTGGCCTTCTCCAAAGAATTATTGTTAGTTGTCAAATGAGATAGCATATGTCATACATGGTAAAGCACTTTATTAATACAAGGTGAGGCAAAAGTAGGCTTACAGTTATGGTATGTGAAAGTTTATTATTGAACTATTAATTAATTATGTTATTTTCCGTATAAACAGCTGTATAAGTATCAGTAGTACAGAGTAAAAGTTAAAGCTAAAGACTGAAGTGTTTTTCTTAACTTTTCTTCCATTTTATTTATTCACTCTGCTGCTAGGCTCCCATTAACTCAATTCTTACCCATAACTAGTCTCCTGCGTCCAGTCCCACCCTTCAAAATCCTTTCGGTCCTTCCTGTACTTTGAAGCCAGGTAAATCTTCCTAAAGTACCATTTTCCAGGGAAATGTCTTAGTTTGAGTCCCATGTAAAATTTTAAAATAATAAAAACAACATGCCTGGTAAAGAAATAATGAGTATGATAATGTAATCTAGATGTCAGTGTAGATTTCTGTCCCTTGAGAACCTAGAGATCTATATAAATTAATTACTACTTCCAATTCCACAGCCCATAATTGGTCAAAATAGTGTCATACAAGTTAAGAGCATACTTCCTCAAGAATGATAGATTTATCTGGATTTCTGTAAATGACAGAAACTCAGCTTAAAATCTCTTAAGCAAAAAAGTAAATAGGTTTGCTTATATAACTGAAAAATTGATGGTAGTGTGGCTTCAGGCATAGCTAGATTCAGTTATCAAATTATATCAAAAGAATTCTATCTTTTCTTTGTGTTCTACTTTCCTCTGTATTGTCTTCACTCTTAGGCATTCTCTCTGCCTGTATATGGTAGACATGCTGATGAAGGCAGCCTGAATTAACTAAGATTAATTAGCATTTAATTACTTCTGGAAGTAACAGAAAATAAAATTTATAAAAATACTTAAACAACATGGTTTATTTCTCTCTCACATCTGGGTCTTGTAAACAATACAGGGCTGGTAAAATTATGTCCCATGAAATCTTCAGGCACTCATTCTCACAGTTGTCTGAACTGCCATCCCTGGAGTCAGGGCATTGCTCCTGGTCCAAGATGGGGCTCCAATCATAACATTTATATTACAAGCAGAAGGAGAAATATAATGATGAAGGGTACAAAGCACCTGTCTCTTAAAGATTTCTGAACGCTCTCACATGACATTTTCACTTAAGTACCTTATTTTGACAGGGCCATAGGTAGCTACAAGGAAGGCTAGAAAATGTAGGCTTTATTCTATATACTTTATAAGACCAATTATTACTGCGGAACAAGGAGAGAACAGATATTGGAAAACAAGTAATAACCTTTGCCACACAGCCCAGTACACATTGTATTAGCTTTGTTCATAAAAAAAGAACATCTTCTCATGTAGGCCTAGCAGAAAACTCCTGGCAATTCTCTGATAGGCCTCTCCTGAATCTCATATCCATTTGTCAGTTAATCAGTCTCTCTGGTAGGATGTATGGCCAGACCTAGTCTTGTGCTCATCGCTGTGGTGTGGAAGGGAATAGGGCCCAAAACAGCCACATAAGACCACATGGAATGGATTCCTCCAGAAAAGCAACTGTGTAGTAGGGAGATTATGATTGTTAATTTTATGTGTCAAATTATTTGGGCAGAGGGATGCCCAGATTGCTGGCTAAACATTATTTGTGGGTATGTTTGTGAGGGTGTCTCCAGAAGAGATTAGCATTTGAATTGGTAACAGTGTGGTGGACGTCAACAGTGTGGGTGGGCATCACCCAATCCTTTGAGGGTCTGAATAGAACAAAGAGGTGGAGAAAGGACACATTCACTCTATCTGCTTGAGCTGAGATGTCCATCTTCTCCTGCACTTGGAGAAGTGTTCCTGGTCCCCCGGCCTTTGAACTCAGACTAAATTACACTGCCAGCATCCTAGTTCTCCAGCTTGCAGATGGCACACTGTGGAACTTTACAGTCTCCATAATCACGTAAGCCAATTCCTTTAATAAATCTACTCATATATGTACTAGAGGCCCTGTGGGATCAGGCCTAAACTGGCAGTTGGACATCCCTCTCACAGGGGGACATCCCTCTGGAACTGCCGGCTCCCAACTGCTCGCCTGCCTGCCTGATTGCCCCTAACCATTTCTGTCTGCCAGCCTGATCATCCCCTAACTACTTCCCTGACAGCTTGATCGACGCCTAGCTGCTCCCCTGCCAGCCCGACCACCCAACTGCCCTCCCCTGCCAACATGGTCACCCCTAACTGCCCTCCCTCCCCTGCAGGCCCAGTCGCCCCCAACTGCCCTCCCCTGCTGGCCTGGTAGCCCCTAACTGCCATCCCCTGCCAGCCTGGTTGCCACTAACCGCCTCTGCCTTGGCCTCCGCCACTGTGGCTTTGTCCAGAAGGACGTCCAGAAGGATGTCCAGAAGATGTCTGGTCTAATTAGCATATTACCCTTTCATTAGCATAGATTATTGAATATACTAGTGGCCTGGTGCACAAATTTGTGCACATTGAAAGGGAATTCGGGTACCTGAATATCTGGCTCTCTCCTCCCTCCTGTCAGGGTCCAGGGTGTGGGTGAATGGGAATCTGGGCTGTCAGGGCGTGGACGGCAAGCTGACCAACGGCTGATTCCACAAAGAATGGGGCTCCCGCCTCCCTGCTGTCAGTGTCCAGGGTGCAGGTATCTGGCTCCTGCCTCCACCTCTCTCCTGTCAGGGTCTGGGGTGTGAGTGAATGGGAATCTGGGCTGTCGAGGTGCAGACAGCAAGCTGACCAATGGCCAATTCTGCGAGGAATGAGGCTCCCGCCTCCCTGCTGTCAGGGTCTGGGATGTGGGTATCCGGCTCCCTCCTCCTTCCTGTCAGGGTCCGGGGTGCAGGTGAATGGGATTCGGGGCTGTTAGGGCACTGACATCAAGGTCTGGGTCAGTGCTCATTATAGTTACCGGCTAGTCATCTGGTCATTGGTCAGTCTGGTCATTACGTTGTAATGGTCACTGGGCTTTTATTATATAGGCTTCTCTATACTGTACATTACATCCCCATGATTTATTTTATAACTGGAAGTTTGTACTTCTTTTTAAAAAATTTCAATTGCAGTTAACATTCAATATGTATATATATAAAAAGCCAGCGACCGGAACACCATAACGACTGGAACAACTGGTCACTATGATGCCCACTGTGGCATCATGCACTAAAATGAACATTGATTGAGGTCTGTGTGGGCTAATTGGTCTTCTCCAAACAAAATTTGTCCAAAATAGTGTTTGAGACACTTAATAAAGGCTCAAATGTAAAGCAGTTCTCTGCCTTATATCCAGGCACATACAGATAGATCTTAGGTTTTTTGAATCATCTGGAGATGCCAGAACTTGGAGCTTCTTCCCAACTGTGGGTACTTGGTTCCACTCTTAAGAGGGATCCAAACTTCTTGTCCTTCCCACCTCTATGACACTTTGGCAGGGATTATTCTGCTGTTTGAACTTTGTGTTTCATCTTTGCTGATGAATACAGTCTTAGCACCATTCCTATCTTGTCCAGAATAAAGCTTGACACAGCATACACTATTTCAACAGTTTTAAAAAATCCTACCCTGGCTGGGTAGCTCAGTTTGTTGGAACATTGTACCATATACCAAAAGGTTGTGGGTTCAATTCTGGTCAGGGCACATAACTAGGTTGCAGGTTCAATCCCCGGTCAGGGAATGTTCAGGAGTTAGTTGATCAATGTTTCTCTCATTTCCCTCCTTCCCTCTCTCCCTCCCTCCCTCCCTCCCTCCCTCCCTCCCTCCCTCCCTCCCTTCCTGTCACCAGTTAAAAAACACACAACAGATTCTTGGGTGAGGATAAAAAATATATGTCCTGAGAAATATCCCTGTCCTAAGTTACTCTGTTGAAGCTCCCATTTGTCTTAATATATGTGCAGAGGCCCATCATATATTTTGCTTGTCCAGTGTCATAAGTCTAACAAGTAACTTATGTTTACTTAGTTTCTTTCTTAAATTACTTCACAAAATGTTAGTAACTGCAGATCAGGTTCAGAAAGAATTTATTATCATGAACTGTTCAGCATTTTCAATGACAGGAACCTGATTACCAAAATATCTGTGTGTCCCCCACCCTTTCTCTTCAGCCATATTTAGAAGGGGCCATTTAATAGTAACAGTACATTATGTCTCATTCTAAATATTGGAGCCTGTTAGACCTGCAGCATCTTGGTCCCAAATGCCTAGTGTTGTGTAAAAGGGGCTCTATATATGATATCTGTAGGCCATGCTAATTACATAGGATAGAAGATACCAGAAAGAAAAACAAAACATAACACAGAATGGATGATGAGACAACAAACATGTTGGCAGGGCAGCTTAATTTAGGAAAGTGATTAAATGGAAAAGGAAGTGGAGAAAGGTCAACAGCTATAGCTTTAGAGAAGGACATGAACTTATTAATTTCTTTTTCTCTTTCATCATTCTCCATGGAAAGTGAAAATAGACTGATTCTGATGGCAGTAAATCTTTGACTACCCTAGTCTAGTTCCTTTGCACAAGTAAGCAAAGTAACACTAGAAGGGACCTGGAATTAGGAACTAGATTGTTTTACTCATGGCCCTGACCCCAGTTAACTGTTTATGCTATCATAATTAATTTGGTGTTTTGAGGTGTTGGTTTTCTCTTCTGTAAAGAAGGTGAGGAATACATGTCTGACTTTTCCCCAGGGGTTTCAGACTCAAATGAAATAGTATTTGTTCATTTATTTACCTTATTTTTTCATTTAAGAGATATCTATTGTCTACCATGCACCAAGCACTGTTCTGAGTCCTGGGGATACACCATAGAAGTGAACAATGCAGACAAGTCCCTGCTCTTATGGAGCTTTGGTTTTGACGATAGAAGAAAGATAAATAATTAGACAAATGCAAAATATATCAGGTATTGATAAGTACTGTGAAAAAAAATAAATAGCTAAGGCAGACAGAATTACTTAAAAAGCTTTATAAAATCTAAAGAACTATACACATATAAGATTTTACCCTAATTTCAAGCTTCACTAATTAATTGGTTTTAGCTCAAGGTCTTTGGCACTGGAAAATATATTCAATTCTTTCAAACAAGAGGAATTCTCATTATTGCTCATTATAAGATTAGCCTTTTTTTTAAAAGGCCCCATTTTCCCACCTTTTTCTAAGTCCTATATTGGCATGACACTTCTGGGAAAGGGCTCATCCCCTTTAAAACAGAGAGAGTTAAGTCAGTGTCATTAATATCTAGAATTTGAGTGTTTCCTGAATCCTAATTCTAGTCTTCCTCTTTCTATGTCTTTGGAAAGTTCTCTCTCTTTTTATTCCAATCTGGAAAATAGAGTCAATCCTTTTTTGTGGGTTACTCGGTGTTTTGTTTTGTTCTTAGGCCTGATGAAGATGGAATTATGCTGCCTTTATAGGTGCCATGTATTAAATATTAATCTTCAATAGTAGTTATACTCAGTTCATTTTATGTAATTTCTTGGTTAATGTTAAAAGCACACTTTTAAAACATTTATGAATGTGCCTGTAATTGAAGGCATGTCTTTGAATAGTAAACTGCTCTATTCTTCCACTGGGGTGAACACAATTGAATTACAAAGTGAGACTGAGAAGCCGGTGCCAGATTTTATCTATATAATAAAAGCCTAAGCGACCGTTATGGTGGAACAACCCGAACAACTGGTTGCTATGATGCGCACTGACCACCAGGGGCCAGACACTCAATGCAGGAGCTTCCCCCTGGTGGTCAGTGCACTCCCACACCCAGAAGCCAGGCTCACGGCTGGCAAGCCCAGCAGCAGTGGTGAGAGTCTCTCCGGCCTCCGCAGCAGTGCTAAGGAGCAGCAAACCGAAGAGTACAGAGCAGTGAGCAGGCAGGCGGTAAGGAGCGAGGGGTCCCAGACTGTGAGAGGGTGCAAGCTGGGCTGAGGGAACCCTCCCTCCCCCTGCACGAATTTTATGCACTGAGCCTCTAGTTTTAACATAAAAACAGAACCCAACTCCAACTGGGAGGATTGCTTCCATATAATGCAAGAGTTGCCCCAGTTCTGCTAAATTAAGGTAATAGGATTCAAAGTAATTTAGATATTTTTTTCTTTAAGCTGGGCTACTCTAAAATGGAACTCCTTATGTTAACATTTAATAGTGACAGTTCATTATCTCTCATTCTAAGATGCTTTAAGTACTCTTTAGACAGTTTCTAGTTGCCATAAGGTAGCTGACCTGCAGAAATATTTCCAAAGCCTATTTAGCAACGACATTACCTTTCAAAGGTCAAGGAGGGGCCCATAGATCAATGCTGGGAACAACTCCTATAGAGACTTTTTCCTTCACCTGTTCCCTGGACTCAAAGAACAAATATTAAGAGAATCACTTCAGTGTTTTATAAAAGAATGAGCCCCTAAAGTGAGGGACAGGATATGGATTGTGTTGTGACTTTGGAAATACCGTGCTTTGGACCAGTTATCAATATCATTAGCTTTAAATTGTCCTGAAAGCTTAAATCCAGGAATTTTTCTCTAAATTTGTTTCTCTGAAAATATTTGTCTGCGTTTTTATTTTTTTTAAATTGCCAGAAAGGCTAGAAATTAAGATAATATTGAGATCACAAAACCTGAAATCCAATTTAATAGTCTCAGCATGAGGCTATTTTTAAAAATAATTGTTCAGCCCTGACAGGTTTGGCTCAGGGGATAGAGCGTCAGCCTGCAGACTCAAGGGTCCCAGGTTCGATTCCGGTCAAGGGCATGTACGTTGGTTGTGGGCACATCCCCAGTGGGGAGTGTGCAGGAGGCAGCTGATCGATGTTTCTCTCTCATCGATGTTTCTAACTCTCTATCCCTCTCCCTTCCTCTCTGTAAAAAGTCAATAAAATATATTTTTAAAAAAACAAACAATTGTTCATTATCATTTTCCTGTCTTCAATCTATTCTATTTTTTTTTATTAAAGGGAACTAAAGGTTTTATTTCTTTGCAGTTTTTGAGAAGAAAATAAAGTTTTACATGATACAAACACCAAAATAATTAGTAATTTAACTTGGTAATTAAATATTTATTGAAACATTACTTAAAAATCAATTACTTATTTTGAAAACTATAATTTTTGTTTGTGTGTGTCATAATTTCCATATGAAACTCGACTTTTTACAAGTAAGGATCTTAACATTTAAACCTAATAAACCATAAGGTTCATTCCATTTTTTTTTTCTTATCTTTCCTCTTTTCTCTTCAGTTCTCAACCGGTTGTGTATTTGTGTACCTGAGGGAAAAGACAAGCATCTTTTTTGACTAAAGCTGTGCTTTAGTGAGAATTCTCTCAGGCACACTCTTTTTTTTTTTTATCTCCTACCATCTTGACCAGAGCTTCTCTCTATCCATACTCCAATCTCAAAATTTGAAAAGAAAAAGAAAACATTGTTCTAGCTCATTCTGGCTTGAAATGGGCTTTTGAGCAGTATTTACAGAGAGTCATTTCCATGACAATATCAAAGCCCTCAATCTCTATTTCAAGTTATGAAGAGGAAAATCTTTCATTCAAGTGACCCTGAATTTTTCCAAGGTGTGAAATGTGAAATGAACCCATAAAGAAAGTGGTTGAGGGAAAGCCACTAAGCACACCCTTGGATTCTTTCCTCTGGTGTTAAGGGTTTCCATGTAGCTCTCAGCTCTGTTTGCATTAGTCCTCTCTTGAGTATAAGAATTATAGAAAGCACTTTAAATAAGGAAATTGAAACTTTATCTACTTCTATTCTAGATTCTATTGAAAGTTCAGACACATCTAATAAAATCAAATCACATTTGTATAGGTAGTGGCATATTTGCTAAGAGATTAAAAAATTCAAATTACCGAGGAATTTTCGAGATTAGTATTTAAAGAGCAATCATATCTGTTGTCTCTTTGAAACTGATGAAAGTCATCCTACAAAAGGATTTCAATATTTTCTGTAGTCCTAGAAAAAGAAAAAATTTATGGTAGGATTTTGGAGTAGTAATTCAGCTTTTGGTATTTTTAAAACACTAAGTGAAATGAAATATAAATATACTTAACTTTTAAAAAATTTCACTTTTTGAAAAGCTGTTTTGGGTTTCAGGTGGAATTTCAGTCTTTTTCTTATTTTGTGGGGAGGAGTTTGGCTTTTAAACTACACAGTGAATCTGACCCTCGAGAGCAAGAAAATCTTGGATGCATGCTGCACTAATGCTGTAAATTCTCTTATATGTCTTCGCATACTTTGGAGAATCTACACAAGATGAAGTATCTGTTTTATGCTTTTCCTCCCCATTTGGGAAGTAAAGAGTACTACTGAACACATAGCTTAATAATTGCATAATTATTTTTGTTTTTTCACGATGCCAGCATGCTGCTGGTGAGGTGCAGCAGTACTAAAAAGAAGTCATCTGAGAACTGAATTCTAACCACTTAACAAAATATTTTCTGCAACCACCCTCCTTCCTTCTAATTTGCAAAAAACCATTTCAAAAAATCTCTGAGCAGTGACACAGCTGCACAGAATAAAGTGATGAAGTAGTAATTTTAGCCCTAGCCAGTTTGACTCTGTGATTAGAGCTTCGGCTCTCAGATTGAAGGGTCACGGGTTTGATTCTGGTCAAGGGCACGCCTGGTTGCAGGTTTGATAAGGGGCCCCAGTGGGGGTGTGTGCAGGAGGCAACCAATTGATGTGTCTCTCTCACATGGATGTTTCTTTCTGTCTTTTCCCCCTCCCTTCCACTCTCTCTAAAAAAATAAACAAATGGAAAAAATATCCTCGAGTGAGGATTAACAACAACAACAAAAGTAATTTTATAATGATAACTGGATTACTATTTACTCCAAATTCAGTGCACTAAAGTAATAAACTTC
The DNA here is from genome assembly GCF_964212035.1 of Myotis nattereri. NCBI lineage: Eukaryota > Metazoa > Chordata > Mammalia > Chiroptera > Vespertilionidae > Myotis > Myotis nattereri. The sequence continues at coordinate 54,930,868 of NC_138079.1, forward strand.
ACATTGTTTTATATTCATAACATACATTTTTTGTCTGAAAGATTTATTTTCCAAAAGATTGGGAAACTTTGTGCATAAGACTATTTTACAAGGACAAATAAAGTACTATACTTGAAGTCATGGGGCAAAATTCTTTGGCAGATTCCATTTGCATGGCTTGGGAAGAGTGAATTTCTGCGTCTCAGTTTCTCTATTTAAAAAACATGGATAAAGAGACTCTTAGTTAACAAGCTCAAATGTTCACAGCTCTCAAAGTTAAATTTTTCTTCTGAAGTTGCAACTAGATGAGAATGATATGGCATACAGTATAAAATGTAGATGAGGAATATATCATAAAATATAGGCAGGTGAGGTTTTCTCTCCGGTGAACTCACTAATGAGCAGACCTTTCCCCTGACATCTGAGCAATTTTGCAGTCAGCATCTCAGACTGCAAAGTTCATGTGTGGTAAAGACTTTTTCATTTCAGGTGTCATGTTGCATCTGTCTGCTGCTGTCATGACACACTGCTCAATTTTGGAGCTGTATGATTTTTTTTTTTTTAATCTTAGAGTACTTTGAACATAGTGAGTACTTGTTAGAATTGATAATGATGCTTCATTTTTTCTCCTATGTTGTACATACGTTGTTTTATGGTGTGTTTTTTTGTAAATATTTTCCTCAAAGTATTTGAAATTTGCCTTGTGTTAAAAAAAAAAAAAAAAGAAGACCACTTTATTGGAGACAGTATGCTTAGAGTAGTCAGCAGAGGTTTTGGAGTCAGGAATTCCAATCCTGGCTTTACAAAATGTCCTTGGATAAGTTATTTAACTTTTCTGACTCTTAGATTTTTCAACTGAAAATTAGAAGGAATAATTCACATTGCTCAGTGTTTTCTGGGAGACAAATGAGATGAAAAAAAATGTGCCTAGTTTAGTGCTAGGCATTATAAAAGATATATTTTATTATTATTGCAGTTCTTAATAGAGGCTAGACTACTATGTAATTTTGTTTAAAATCTTCTTTGAAGACTTTTAAAAAATTAAGTTGACTAAATGGAGTGACCAAATGGATTAAGTTACCCAATTGTTATGTTTTATGTAGATAGAATTAGTGATATTTTTGTCTTCTACTTCAAGCACTGGTTTAATTTTTATCAGAATACTTAGGGAATAGGTATTTTGGACATGTGTGAAAGAGAAATAACATTCTTCATCTTAATTTTAGCTCATGCTTTCTTAGTGTTGTTTTGTATTCTACCTACCTTTCCAGGGTCATAAACAGGTTTTGGAGGCTTATATATATAACTAGAGGCCCAGTGCACAAAAATTTGTGCACTCGGGGGGGAGGGGGGGTCCCTCAGCCCAGCCTCTGCCCTCTCGCAGTCTGGGACCCCTCAGGAGATAACGACCTGCTGGTTTAGGCCTGCTCCCGGATGGCAGAGGGCAGGCCCAATCCCTAGGTGCAGCCCCTGGTCAGGCTCAGAGCAGGACCGATTGGGGAGTTGGGGCACCGCCCCTGTCATGCACAGAGCAGGGAGATTGGGAGGTTGTGATGCCACCCTCAGTCACGATCAGGGTAGCGACAATTGGGGGATTGGGGCACCGTCCCCTGTCACACTCAAGGCAGGGTCGATGGGGAGGTTGCGGCGCCACCCTCGGTCATGCACAGAGCAGGCCAATCAGGGGGTTGGGGCACCACCCTCTATCACTCACAGAGCAGGGCCAAACAGGGGGTTGGGGCGCCGCCACTCTCACACTCAGGGCAGGGCCGATGGGGAGGTTATGGCTCTACCCCATCACACACAGAGCAGGGCCTGTGGGGAGGGGGGGGGTTGGGGAGCTCCCCCCTATCAGGCACAGAGCAGGGCTGCTCAGGGGGTTGGGCCCCGCCCCCTGTCACACACAGAGCCGCAGGGTGGTCAGGGGGTTGGGCCCCGCCCCCTTGTCACACACAGAGCCGCAGGGCGATCAGGGAGTTTGGGCTCTGCCCCCATCACGCTGATCCTGGTGCCGGGAGGCATATTACCCTTTTACATATAGGGTAGAGGCCTGGTGCATGGGTGGGGCCGGCTGGTTTGCCCTGAAGGGTGTCCTGGATTAGGGTGGGGGTCCCCACTGGGGTGCCTGGCCAGCCTGGGTGAGGGGATGATGGCTGTTTGCAGCTGGTCACACACCCTTCAGGGTGGGGGTCCCCACTGGGGTGCCTGGCCAGTCTGGGTGAGGGGCTGAGGGCTGTTTTCAGGCTGGGGGTGACTGAAGTTCCCAACCGCTCCTTTTTTTCTTCTTTTTTTTTTTATTCTGGGCCAGCTTTACCTTGAGGCTTGGTTCCAGCTCTTAGGCCTCCGCGGCTGAAAGTAGGTTTCTGGCCTTTGCTTACAATGTTGCGAATCTGCTGGCTGAAGTCCGGCGGTATTTGTTACAATGTTTCTTAAACTGCCCCCTCAGAGGCCTGCAGCCGCAGGCGGGGAACGTTGGTTTCCTCCAACGATCCTCCGTCACTGAGGCAACCAAGCCTCATGTTAGTTTCAAGCTGCCTGGCTGCTGGCTGCCATCTTGGCTGACAGTTAATTTGCATATCTCGCTGATTAGCCAATGAAAAGGGTAGCGGTCATAGGCCAATTACCATGTTTCTCTTTTATTAGTGTAGATTCCAGGGCTCTGGGATGGGAGTCTGCAGATTCTCCCTTAGTCATTGGTACACACCAGTCACTGCTGAGAATTTTTGAACAAAGGTCAGGAAAAACTTCATTTTATTTGCCAGGTCCTATGTTAGTTGACTATTTTCATAAAGCAATAAGTGAAAGGTTCAGGGTTGTAAGAAACACATAAATCAGAAGAGTTTTTATGGCAATACCCCTTTCATTTTATATTCAAAGTAAAATTAAATAAAAATCATATCTAACACCCAGTGGTTTCTCACAATGCTTTACTGATGAGGTTTCATTTTTATTTCTTTGATCTAAGCAAAAAATGAATCTTCCCATATCCACCTGATGCCTAGTCCTTGAGAAACAGACAAAAGCAAGTTCATTCGAGTCAAGTTCAAAGAACACAGCCTACTCACTGCTTTTTTTTGAGAGTGGAGTAAACTGCCTTCCTCTTTTATATCTGAGATGATTGAGAAGGATGACATTTAATTAGAGTATTCCCTTTCTCACTTGGGGCAAGCATCCTTTATTCTCTAGTGGAAATATTATAAAGTAGCAAGTTGCGGTAGGCTCCAATCTTGATCTTGTATAATTCCTTCCCACAATCAGAATGCTTGACCTGTGTAACCAATATAATCTCAGAGGAAATGACTGTGTATAATTTCAGAAGCTTTGTCATAAAAGACATGTGGCCTTGCATTCTTCAAATGACAGTCCATCTTTGTCAAGTTCCTGCCCCCCTCCCTCCACCCCTGCCCGCCAGGAGAAAGCACATGTCAAGTGACCAAGAGCTTTAGTCAGCTGAGGCAAGACAGTCTAAAATTGTCCTCTTTGTGTCCACATGGCTCTCTCTGCTCCTTCATCTCTTTCTCTTACTTCTGTGCCAGTCGTGGTAGAGGTGGGTAGATGGGGCTCAGGAAAATTTTTGCTGTTTTTGTGCCAAGTTTTGGAGCGAAATAGGGATGGAAGATTCTGGCCTTTCTGTGTTCTCATCTACTTACGTCCACCACAGTTAAGCCTGCTCTCCAGGAGTCATGCCATAGGGTCTTACTTGTATGACCTTCCGAATTCTCTTATCATCAGCGAGGGAGGAGAACTGTTTCTAGTGTTTGTGTGTGGATGGTAGGCGATGGGTAGAGAGGGATATATGTAGAATCCTACTGTTTCTTCCAATTATTTTGTCTGTACTCCAGATATTTCCTATGTATATTCTTAAACATTTGAAAACCAAACCCAGAAAGATTCTCAGACTTTTCTGCTTTTTTGCCTTGTTTTACCCCTCCTCTTAGGCATCCTCTTTGTTTGAATAGAAGGAAGGGGAAAACGAAAACACTGGAAGGAAAAAAGTTACCACTTAAAAAAACTATCTCAACATTTGTGACAATTCTAACAGGGGTTTCAAGTTTCATCCAGCTTTTGTCTTAAAATTATATGTGAATAAAACTTATTGGAATGTGGGGATAGGCTTTGAGAATAAAATTTAAGTAAAGCTTAGAGACTTCTGTTGGTCCTAGGTGTTTTGGAAAACCTGAAACACACGTTCTTAGCACCCCCAAAATAAAAGATTTGACAACAGTATAATTTAGATACATCTTAATAACACAATAATACTGAATTCCTTTGAACATTTCACAGATTTAAAAATAGTTCTCAGTGCTGTTTGTTGCATGTGCATGCTATTTGGTGACAGTGGATCTAAGTATCACCTAGAGAGCTATAATGCAGGTGCTCAAGGTCCACCCCACAATTCTAATCCAGACTGAACTGCCTCTGTTTCATTTAAGGGTGTGGTCATTGTTATTCCTCAAGTTACTTATTCACTTATTGACTAAGTTAATGTTCTCACAGATGATTATGTTTAGTTTGGAATTAATAAAGGCAGGAGAAAATGATCATATTGACTGAGAAATTTGTGTACAGAACTAAACAATTTACAAAGTACTGTCAGAGACTAATCAACACACACGAAGTGGAGTCAAAGCACGGAGATTCTGATGACACCAGTTATTTATCTAAAAGCCAGTATACACCTGGAGTATATACCCCCTCAGTTACATGAAACAACACAATACATTTTTCTTTTGACTATGCCAGTTTGAATGGGGTTTTCAGATATCTTAAACTGAAAGAGCCCTAACTGACAGAATTCGGCACAAATGATTGTTGAATATGTGCTTGAATGTAGTATGCATGGGGAGGGTGTCAAATAGTAACCATCTCTTCCTGGATTTTTCTTTGGGTGGCAGACATTTCTGTTATGTTGTGCAGTTCCCATGATCACCATTCCTATGGAATATACTATAAATGATGCTCACCAGGATGTGGGCAACAAGACAGTTCTGGGGGAAGGTGATTGTAGGATGAGAGACCATCTGTGGTTCTTAGTTCTTGAATATTTAGATCATGGATTCCCATTTCCCCAAAGTGGGCAGGTCCAGGTCTCTAGATTCCCTTGTGCTATGAATCCATTATTCTTCAAGGGCTCTGCCCAGTTTCCTTTTCTTCCAGGGAAACCCAGAAGCATTTAATTTGGCTATTTTGAAGTAGTACTTAGAATATGTGTATTTTTTAAGCTTAGGCCTCATTTTTATATACTTATTTATAACTTAAGTAAATGTCAGATTATTTTTATTGTATTATTCTATTACAATACTCATTTATTCACCTATGGTAACTCAGCTTTGTAATGTGTTGTTCTGTAAAATATTCAACTAACTACAATTTTTTTTTTTAACAATTGAAGAATTCTTGCTGTATATCTATGCATTGACTTGGATTCGGTCTTTCCTACTGTGTTTCTATTTTGTCTTGGTTTCTCTCTCTCCTTTGTATACTCACTCAGTGGTTTGAAGAGACATAAGGAGGAAAGCAGGGAGAAGAAAACTGGCCTGTTGTTTCTATTTTAAAATTTGGCAGTATGCATCCTCAACATAGTTTACCTCAGGAATTATTTTAGAAGTTGGGTTTTTTTCCCTGGAATTCTGGGAACCCTATTGCATTGAGTTAAGTGATTACTTTTGTTTGACTGGCAGTAGGTTCAGCTGAATTAGTTCCCACGGTAATGCCCAGAAAGTCGAGAAAAGTCTGCTCATTTTTCCCTATCTGCGGAGAAGGAACACATGTTGCTATGCACAAATGTGCAAGCATTTTTTTTTGTTGAGTTCTGAAAATATTATATCTCATAATATTTTTGCAAGTGGTCAAACCTAAGCAATATGTTACACACATTTTATAAAACTAAGTCATCAGCCAAGATTTCCAAGTTTTCATTGAACATTCTACTAGGCTTCGGAAGGGTCACCATATTCTATACCAGCGGTCTCCAACCCTTCAGATCTCACGGACCACTGGTTGGCAACCTCTGTTCTGGACAGTAGAAGAGGTACATAGTTCTGTGTAGTGGCCAACACAGGTACCTTCTCTCCTTGAGTCTTCATCATGCACTGAAATGCTCCATCATCTTAACATTTCTAAATTTAAAATATTTGACTGCTCATGGCACCTTGCCAAGACTTCTGGGCAAATGAGCATCTCCAGAGAAAAGCTTCATCAGTTAACAGGGAAATATTCTCTAATGTTTCCTCTATTTGTGGACCATTCACAAAGTCAAAAGATACTTCCCTATGTCTGTTACTCTGATGCATACTGAAGCAAGCAAGCTATAGATAGAAATTTACAATATAAAATGAAATGCATAATGGATATAACTTTTTACTTCAGAAAGAAGAATTGTAATCTTATATAGCCACATTTAATATCATAGCTTTTTATATCTCTCTTTTTAATTGTATGCCCCACTCCATGAGACATATTAAAAATGAATTGTACTTTTTAATATATTTGTGTGTGAGTAGGATGAACTAATTTTGGAAGGGGACATGCTGGATTTTGGTCCATGTCACACTATGTAGGGAGCAGTAGAAGAGTAAAACAATGCAACATTTTGAACCAATGAGCTCACTAAGGACTTTATGCCATTGATATGACCCAGTTTGTTCATAAATGAGATTTGGTAATGATACTGACAATGGTGAAGAAAAGTACCTCCTTATTTATTTGAAGACAAGATATCTAGTTTCCAGTGTGAAATGCGAACATTCTAAAAGCCCAGAAGAAATTTGAAGCAAGTAATAAGAAATTAATCCCTTATTGCTTCACAGAATCAGGATATACCAAACCTTTACTAATGTAGTCATCTATGAATATTTCAATCTAGGAACCAAAATATACTTATCTCAAGATAAGTGATTCATTCAACTAATAATTATTTCTTCCAGACAACATAAGTGGGGCTTTTATTTGTAATTGCTCCTACTTCCCAAATAATAGTGGGAAGTGAGAAAAAAAAAGCATTAATGAAATCAGAACAATGAAAAAGTTCTGTAATGTCACCTAAAACTGATGTTAATTTTAAAATATTAAAAGTGGAAAAATATATAAAACTTTACGTGCTATAAGATATCCAATTTTGTATGTAATAAGGCATGCACATGATGAATACATACACAGCACAACAAAATGAATGAAAGGCTATGAGTATTATCAGTGGTTAAGTCTAAATAGTGGTATTATGGAAGTTTTAAACCCCTTCTTTCCTATATTTTTCAAAATTTTTACCATGAATACTTCTTAATTTTATAATTAGAGGGAAAATAAATGCTACAAAATATCTAAAGTCTTATACAAATTTTTAAAATAGAATTTCATATTTAAGATGAACTATATTTTTTTGAGTGTAAAACTACCCAGCGTACAAAACTCTTAAATGAATTGCAGATTCCTCGTTACAGCATGTTCTTCTACAGGACTGTCTACATTTTCAGCTTTGTTGTCCTCTTTCATTTCTCCACACCGAAGTCTTTCCAGTAGAAACAGTACATTATTGGTTTGCCTTTGCTGGTATCTTCCACTCTTCTCACTGAAAATCCATGCCTGTAAGTCCCCTTAAAATGTATCATAAAACTGTGTCCTTTTGGCAGGTCTTTTCTGATTAAATCTATCCCAGTTTGATTACTGCTTAATGTAAATCTTCAGTTCTTGTGCATTTAATTTTAAGAAATTACTTAATCGTTATATTGCTTTATAGCACTTTAGAAATTATTTTTATTAAAGCATTCTCTTATAGCTAGAGGACACATTCTCAAAGTACAGAGGCTAGGGCTTTGCTATTTTCGTTTTCTGTAAAACAAGTAGAAGAGTGAAGCTATACTAATTAAATGGCTGAAAACACATAGGTGAACCTAGAATCTTGTGTGAAAAACTGATCAGAGATATTTGGGTAAAATTCCGAACTCTTAGATGCTGGTTGACTCATAGCTCTTCTGCTGATGTCTGCTCAGCTCTGCCGGTTGCATCCAGACTGTTGCAACACTGTAGGTTTAGAGGGAAAGTGTCTTGGCATCTGGTCTTTATATTACATGATGGACTTACTGTTTTCAGAGATAGGAACCCTAGGAAGTTAGGCCAATGTCAGATTTCATAATGGCATTTTGACCACTCCTTTAGGCCCTAGCTGATACTTTTGTACATTAGGTAGTATTTGATAATTGGGTATTGTATTATTTTGAATTATTGTTATGTCTTCCAATGTTAGTTCTAAAATCACACCATTTATAGGACTAGATGATATTTTTAATGTGAACAATTATTTACATTCTCTTAGAAAGTATAATGCACAGGTTGGAAGTTATTTCATTTTTGCATACTTAGGCAGTCTTCTTTTAAAATAGGTTCTTTACACACTGAAATGTGACGTTTGACCAAGAGTCAGTATCAGACAGTTTTGAGCAGGGAGCTAATACGGTGCTGGGTACTTGTTCTTTCCAGTAATGTAACTTTTAGAAAGAGGAAATCCAGGGAAAAACTGCTTTATACAAAATAATAATCTGAGGGGGAAGAATTGGGTGCGCGGGAAGGAAGCTACGTAATTGACAGTTTCTTATTCCTGCTCTAAGGGATGTTTTTCTCTGCATCCACACAGATGTACCTGTCCTTTGTCACGACTGTGTTGCTGCATGGCATTCTGCTGGTAGAGAGAGAGGGCTGGAGGAATGCCCCATTTCCCTCATCAAACTTGATGTTGGATGTGAAACTTGGCTCTTGGGATGGCATTTTGCATCAGCTGCTGGCATATTTCTTACACTTTCTTCCTGTCCTGCTGTTGACTAAGCAGGAAGATAACCTAACTTTGGGAATTAGAAAGGTGTCCTTTGCTAGTGACAGAAGAGTCAATGATGGACTAGGCTCAGATAGTCCAAAATAGTGAGCTTGTTTATGTTTTGTTTTATTCTGTTTACTCTTTTTCTTGAGTAGTGGTATGGCCGTGCCTGGCTTTCAATTTTACAGAATTCTAGTAGTCACAAAAGAGTGTTTCTTTTCAGTTTATTGTGCCTTCCATATAAGTCTGGGAAGCAGTATGTAGGGAGTAGTTTCCAAATACAAAGTTTGTGAGCAAGTTAGCCATTACTGGAGTGCACCTCCTACGGTCCTTTCTATAGTGCGTGTGCTTATGCCCCCAGAGAACAGAGACACAGATGAAGCATCTGATTTGCATCCATTTTACTCCAACCAGACTTTCGTGCCTCCTCAAAATATAGATGCCGTGTTGCTGTGTGTCCCTGCTGGATGTGAAACAGAAATCTCGCTGCACTTTAACATGTGTATCCAGCATGTTTGCTGCCGGACCCGTGGCCCACTGGGTATTGTTCACATTCATCCCAGACTTTTTGGAAACCAGCTTCTCTGTATCTGTAACGTAAAACTTGAAAGTGGCCGACTGCAAAGAAAGAATGGAAACAATCCACAATACAGGGGCCTGGACTCCGGGTATTGCTTTTCTCCTCTTTGGCTCTAAACCTAGTCCTTTCAGGTGCTGCTTGGTGAGAGCTGCTTGTACCTGGGTAATGCAGACCTTCCTTGCAAGGCAGTCAGATAAATTCATCTTGGTTTAACAGTGGCAGTCTTTGTTTATCATCATCTGACTTGGGATGACAAGTAGATGGCAGAGACAGGGTTACTGCGGATGCAGGAAGAATGTGTGACTTGGTTTCTCATTGTTAAAGACATTGTACCTGCTTCTGTGGATTGTTGTGGCATCCAAATAAGTTAGTACAAGCAAAGTGCTCAGGCCAGGACCTGGCATGTGGTAAAGTGGAGCTATTATTATTAATTCTGTAGTTTGGGACTATTAATGTCCTTTTCCAGTGTCTGAGAACAAAACCTAACTGCACTTGACAAACCACACTCATTTCTGGAAACTACTGACTATGGGTTGAACGATGAGAGACTTTAGTCTATAAATAAACTTTCAGGACTTTTAAAATTAAAATGAAAACAAGTAACAGTTATAATGCCAAATACTTGATTAAGGGATCCAGGTATTAGCTACAGTTTCAATCAGGCAGACTTATGAAAAATGCAAAGCTCTTGGGACCCTGTGTTTGGTGCTTGCATGGGAATGTGTGTGAAAAATTAAAGGCAGAGCAGAGGAATTCCCTCTTTATAGAGATGCCTGTTAATCTGTTAGTTGATTCAGTATTTAGGATCAAAATCAACAAGGTACCAAAAAGGAACGCAGTGTAAAAACACTAAAATATTCTGGTAAGATAACTGTCATGTGGTTAGCCATGGCTTCCCATAGCTACTTGAAATGGTGGGAGAACAAATCACAATGTTGGAATCATCAAAGTGTTCTCCGCTTCAGTAAAGTTGCACTCATGCCTGCCCAGCTCCCACACGCCCCTTGATGGGTCCCCATCCCTGTCCCACCACACCCTGGTTACTGCTTTGTTAGAGCGTGCACATCCCACAACAGTACTACCTCCAGAAGCACTGGGTGGAAGACACTGATACAGATTAATATTTATAGCCAGCAGTTCACATGCACATTCACAGCACGTGTTTTGGTATAACATTTGCCTAATTAAGGTTGGGCTTTATAATTTCAGTGCTACATGGTTTTTAAACTTCATTTTCTCCCTGCCTCTCACTTAGTGAGTACTTTTGGTTGTAAACTTAGTGCCAGATGTCACCTGACATGCACTGGATATCACTGTAGAAAATTAGTCTAAGGGTTACTCCTTTGTTGTATTTCTCAAGACCTAATAATTTTTTTTCCTGCTCCACTGAAGGACATTTTATTGACTTAGATGAGCTGTTCATAAAAGAAGTACTGTCTAGTCTACTAAGGAATTTTACCTCAGAAAAATTTATATCCCAAGACCAGGACTATCAAAATAAGAAAGATAGGAAATCTGTTTCCAAAGGGAAACACTGGCTGTCCTGGTGAATTAGTTTCGGTTTGTGGTTTGAGCCTTGTCAATGTTCTAATAAAGCAAAAGGACTGGTGCATAGAGAAAGTAGTAAAGGAATTTTTTCCAAATATTTCCTCTGTGGTGTTCAGAACTTCTTCATAAAAGTTTATAGTTAGAAAAAAACATGACTTATTTGGTTACCACTGTGTTAATATCCCCTAGTAGTCTCTTTTTTTCTTAGCCAGTTTAATTTATGTAAACTTTATGCTCAAAGTTCCTCATCTAAACCATAAAACAGAGATCCTCAATCCCCTCAAGGATGGCCCATACCTAGGACCTCTGTAGATGCTTTGGAGAGTTAATTCTTTCAAAATTGGCTGAAAAACCTTCAGGTCTACTGTTGAATAGGATCTATAGGATACATGATATGGAAACAAAAGGCTAAGGGTCAAAAAGCTTCAGAGCGGTAAATGGTCGAATCAGTGTTCCAAAGAAAATTCAAGGTAATTCCTCCTTCAACTCTCAAGGTTTTGGAGGTTTTTATTTCTGTTTTAGACATACAAGTTAATGTTGTTGTTTATTGAGATGTAATTTACACACAGTAAATTCATCCTTTTCAGGTGTAAAGTTTGAAGAATTTTTATACGTTTTATATAATCATGTAACTAGCATGAAAATCAAGACATGGGATGATTCCCTATGACCCTTCAAGGTAAATCCACCACCTTACCTCCAGCTACCATCAACCATGGGCCTGATTTTTTTCCTACTTTTTTCCTTTTCCATAATATCACATAAATTGAATCATTCATTATGTAATTTCTTGAGTCTGACTTTTTTCTCTTAGCACAATGCTTTAAAGATTCATCTATGCTGTTGTGTGTATCTATAATTCTTTTTTCTAATTGTTATGTAGATATAACACAGTTTATTTATTCAGCAGTTGATGGACTTTTGGGTTGTTTTCAGCTTTTAGCATTTTTGAATAAAGTTGCTGTCAACATTCATATGAAGGTTTTTGTATACACAGGTTTTCACATCTGTAGGGTATATACCTACTTGCAAGTTTAACTTTATAAGAACCTGCCAAATTTTTTCCAAAGTTAGAATTGCCACCAGCAACATATGTGTTCAAGCTGCTTTGCACCTTCATTAGCATCTGACATTGTCATATATATATATTGAGCCATCCTAATAGGTGTGCAGTAGTATCTCATGGTGTCTTTCAAATTTTGAGTTTATAAGGTCAGTTATGAAAGACATATCAAATAATGGAAGATGTGTCAGACATCAGAAAGATGGTTTCTGTTGTTTTGTTAGCCTTGAACATTAGTTCTTCACCATGTTCTCCTACTGATTTTGTACCACTGGGCCATCATGAATCATAAATAATAACTATGCAATACCCAAGCATAAATGGCATCAGCAGCCAGCTTAGAATCCTGCCATCTTGAGATTCATAGTGAAGCATAACAAGTTTTTGCCCCCACCCCCTCATTTTTATTTTATTTTATTTTTTACACAGTGTGTCAGGGAAATGTCTACCAGGGCAATATTTCTGCTCATCATCTCCAAAATAGAAAAGAAGCCAATTGTTTTTTGCAGCCTTCCAAGCCAGCCTCACATAGAAAATTGGCACTTTCCGTAGTAAGAAGGAAATAAAAGTTGCTAGAACTACAGCAGCAGTTTACTTTTTATCCTTGCAGATGCTGAGCATCTTTCATCATATCTTTATCTTACTTATCTGTTGGGCCCTGGGATCATTTGCCCTTGTTACTCCTCCTAATGATACTAAGTTTTACCGTGGCTTGAGGTCCTCCCTCATCCTTCCTGTGAGCTGTGTGAGAGTGAGGCGAGTGGGCTCTCGTCCCTCCTCTCAGCCATGACCAGACCAGGAGCATGGCAGCTCCTTCCTGACTTCATGACTCATCTCCTCACCCCCAGCCCCCACCCCCGCTGGGAATGCCCTTGCTGTCCTCTGTCTAGGAAGTTCCTGCTTATCTTTCATGATAGATCAAATGTCACTTCTTCTATGATGCCACAGTCCCCACCCCCAGTCCTGTTAGTCATACCTACTGAACTCTGCTCTTGTTTTGATTGTAGACCAATTCCATTGCCTTGTCATTATCTGTTCACATTTCTGTGTCCCTCCTAGACTCTGAACTCCTTCCAGGAAAGAAACACATGTTAATCATTGTTGACTTAATGCATATTTCACACTCAATAAATATTTTGACTGTTTCTTTACATTTGCAATATAGCTATATTTAAATGCAGATCTTTTCTCTGGCTTAGAAAAGGAAAGATAGAAGCATCTGCCAAACCAAAATTTTTGTTTATTAAACCCACTCATATGTAGTTTGGCAAAGTGGTGGTTGTAAGCTTTGATTGATCCTGGATAAAATTGGATTCCTCTCACCCTTACCCCTTACCCAGTCAATGTGTTATAAAACTCATGCAATGGAAAAGAAAAGTCAAAGGATTAAAAGAATTCTGTGACCCTTGTCTCCATTATTACACTTTGATATATAATTGCTTTAACCATGCCAGCAAAATATTAGAGCTGTGGAACTAAACAAACAATTGTTTAGTATGAATATATCCCATGCATGATCTGGGACATACTTACACTAAAAAAATGTTTGTTGTGTCTCTGAAATTCAAATTTAACTAGGTGTCCTATATTTTATCTGGCAACCGTAACCAAAGTGAAATGCCTTCAATTGACACAGTGTAATGACAAATAGGGAATAGTCAGTGGTCTTGGAACTCAGTTCAGAAGTATGTACAGACAGTGTGAGGTTTGCTTGGCCAATCAAAAGTCACCTCAGCAGGATAATCATCTTGGCCAGTGTAGGGTACAAGGCCAGGAAGAGGACTGAGACCAGAAAAAGAAGCGGGAGCAGTGAAGTCACTAACCCCGTGGCCATTTGGGGCATGTAAAGGTCTGTCACTATGGTAAAAAAGCCACATCTGTGTGCTATTCTTTTCAGTGAGAATAGAGGTCTATTGCCTTCCCTTTGAATGTGGGAGGGCTCTGTAACTGCTGCAATGAATAGAATAATAGTAGAAGCAACACTGTGCCAGTTTCTGAGCCTAGCCCCAAATGATCTACTTCAGAACCTTCTTTTTTTGGGAGCCAAAAAAGAGTCTTCACACATGATGTCTAACTCCCCTGACATTGCCTGTCACAGAGACCTTGTGTGGGAACTTGTGTGGACAGAGTCAGATAAGTCAACTCTTCCTAGCATCCCTGTCAAGCCACAGGAGAGTCTAGCTGCTATGGACTCTCCAGACCCACTTGAGAGTTGAATGTCTCCAAGGGAAGTCCTCCAGTGCTACCTGGAACAAAAGAACCACCCAGCTAAGACCTGCCACAATTTCTGGCCCATGACATCTGGAGATATAATGAAGTGGTTGTCTTTTTGTGCTGCCAAGTGTTAGATGATTTTACAACACAGCAATAGATGACCAGAACAGCGCATACAAACAGTACATTCTACAAGCCAGTGGTGACTTTGTCAAGAAAGGAGTGCCTTCAATTATTGAGTATTCAAACTTCTCCATTTGCTTGTTTGCCAATGAGATCTGGCTTAGAGTGAAATCTTCCCTACACAAAATAGAGCTCAAAACCAAGCTGCCTTAGCTGAAGCATAGCTGCCAGACAGCAGCACCTCCAGCAACAAAGACACTTTCTGCAGGTAGAGGTGAATCTGAGAACTCCCACAGGGAGTGTAAGCAAGAATCCCAAAGGTAAATGATGCAAGAAGGGGACCAACGCTCAGATCCAAGACACCCGAGGCCAAAAGACTACTAATTCCATTGTGAGGAAAGATTAAATAGGACCACACCTGGGTTATATATGCTGTAATTAGTGATATGTATCTAACTTAATTGTCAAGTAAACCTGTTTCCAGTTTTACTTTGGTTCTTCTCAAATAAGGTCATTTGTTTTTTGAAATAATACACATACAGACTCTGTTTAGGTATTGTTGAATGAGAAGTGCCCAAACTTGGGTGGTCTCAAAAAATTATCTAGTTATGTTCTTGGTATGTAAGGAGGGATAAATCTGACTAAGCAAGCTCCCTGAGTAACAGATGCTAGGGGCAGAACAGACACCCAACGAGTGACTTGCCCAGCTTGGGCATTGCCAGGAAACTCTTTCACACAGATTCAATCCCAGAAAACCGCTGGTTTATTTAAAGTGAGGCATATCTGCATTGGAAAGATGTCATCCTATTTTAGAATTAAAGTCTAGCATATTTTATTCTGTATCTACTTGAAAAATAATTGTATTTAATGAATATGTATGATGATTAGAATAATTAGTCATATTACATGAACCCTTCTCCCAAGGAAGTGCAAAGCTTTTAAACAAGCCACTTCTAAAAACCATCACATCCTATTGCATGCAGCAACAGTCAGAAACCCTGACTCAGACGTTACTATATTAACTTAATAGGCTGAGTGAATTCCTGGGTTAGCTGAGGAGGGCCCCTTGGAGGACCTTACAAGAGTTTTATTAGGAAACAAAGAGCACATATAAAGGTTTGGTGATATTTGTACCCTAGAATTATTCATAATATACATTCACAGCCTACAAAGCTAATGCTTCCTTCAGAGCCAGTAATGCTGCATGCTGGAAAGCAGATCAGCAATAACTCCAATTTACTCAGTATCTATAATGCTGACCACATAACAACAGAAGAACAGTCATGAAATGCTATCATGGTGTGGTCAGTTATTGTAACAATAGCTTAGTGACTTGACATTTTCAGCAATAAAATATCTAGACATTTGAACTTTAAAAAAAATCACAGCAATTTTTAAGCCTAGCAGCAAAAATGTGTTTGTAACCAGAAGACGATTCATTTTCTGGCCTGTTAACCTTCTTGCCGGAAGGTTGCTCCCCTGGCTGGCTCATCTGATGATAAAGTGATCAATTTCTGGGCATCTAGCAAGTCACTGTGTATCTGAAACTCTCTAGGGCAGAAATGGGCGATTATTTTGACTTAAAGTACAACTTAGTATGTTTGGCTGAACTCAAAGAACTCCCTTTGGGGCATGAACACTTCTTTGCTGATGGTTGATGGTAATAGCTTACTATGATTGACTCTTCTTTTGTACCCATATTCATTTCAAAGGGTCATAATCTTCTCATAAGTACATTCTTGGTTCTGTTCAAAGTAAGATGGGACCAACTGTTGTGTTTCAGACCTCTTTTCACCTTCATCCCTTGTTCTCCCACATGTGCTGTGCCACACAAGGGCCACAGGGTGAGGTGGCTAGACACTAGATCTGAGTCAAGAGACCCAGATTTCAAATTCTCAGTCTCCCCCTTGCATGACGAATGCCTGACCTATCACTCAGCAGTTTGTTTCTTCATTGAGCAAGAGTGAAATAGTAATGAGGCTATCCTCTGTAGTCAGACTGCCTGGGTTCTCTGTGCTTCGGTTTCCTCATCTGGAAAATGGTGGTTTTGATAGCTAACTATAGAGCTTACTTTGTGCCAGCACATCTCCTAAGTTTCATATATATATATATATATATATATATATATACTCATTTAATTCTCATGACAACTCTATGAGGTAGATACTACTATTCTCATTTTTCAGATGATGAATCTGACTTGTCTAAGCTCGTACAGCTGAAATGAGATGACGTCAGGGTTTGAATATAGGCAATCTGGCTCCAGAGTCTGTGTTTACTGCCTGCTCCATAGGTTGTTATGTTGAGCAAAGGTTGGCTATACTATGTATGGAAGAGATATAATAAGATCATACCTACTGTTTCACAAGGTGTTTATGTATTATAGTCACAATAGATGTGATAGCAACACAAGAAGAGCTTAAAGTGCTTTAGAAACTAACAGAGTGTAATCTCCCTGCAAAGTTACTCTCAACAACTGGCACCTTTGGGCTCCAGAACTTTCCAGATGACATTACATGATAGAAAACTGATTCATTGCATCAGTATTTAGTCATTCAAATAAGTAAACGCCAAGTGCTCCAAAGTGCAAGTGTCTGGTGTCTGAGTCAGATGGCTGAAGCCAGGAAAAAGCCAGATGAAAGTTCCATTAACAAGCCCTGAAAAGCCCAGGGCCAGCCAGATGCTTTACAATTTGTGATGCAAATGAGGATTTTCTCAGATATGAAGAGATGTCATCACCTTTCCTCTCTACTAAACATGTCAGAGATCCTTTCAGGCTCACCCTGCTGAAAGAAGTTTCAGGAACCTCCATATTTCCATGCCCTGATGCAGCAGGAAGGCTCAGCCCATACTGCTCCTCCTGAGCAAGTCACAGCATCCACGAAGCTTGGGCCAAGGATCACTCATTAAAGGGTCTGGCTGGTTTAATAAGGCTTTTGCCCTATCACCTGAGCTGGCTTGGGACTCTGGGCTTTAATCTGACTTGAAGAAAGAGAAAATCAGATTTGCATTAAAATAAAACCAAACTTGACTATAGAGTAAACTCAAGATTGAGGAAAAAACACTGGCGTTTTATTTGCTGTTCCCTATCACTCACTACGTGTTTCTCTTAATTATATAATTGGACAGTACCCTGCACCCCCCAAATCTCTATTTAAACTAATTTTACAGAAAAGCACAATAGCTCAGGTGGCCATACTGAACACTTTTTCTTGAAGGCTAGGGGAATGCAGTTGGTTTTTTCCATCTAAGATTTAATACCAAGGTGGCAAACTGGCAGCCTGAATCTGACGTCTCCTTTCCCCCACCCAGGGAAGGTTAGTATTTTGAAAGAATTGAATTAGTTGTCACCAAGATTTAAAAGGCAGATGGATTCATATGAAAATCTAGATTAGTGACTTTGGAGGAATTGGAAGATATGACCACAACATGGCAAACGTGAGAGGTGGTTGCATCTCCAGGTTCGCTCCCAGCTTCATCACTCAGCTCGGTGCCTGGCCAGTGTACACAGAGAGCTCCTCCTCAGCGGTTTTAGTGATATTTGGGCCAGACAATTCCTTTGTGGTGGGGGCTGTCCTGTGCATCATAGGATGTTTAGCAACACCCTTGGCCCCTATCTACTAGATGCCAGTAGCACCCATCCCAACCTTCACTCCCTTAGCCCCCACCCCACACCAATTGTGATAACCAAAATGTCTCCTGGGGCAAGGGGTGGGAATGGCCTCCAGTTGATAACCAGCCACTAGATTAGCATCTACAAACTAATAAAACAATGTTTTAAATTCTTACACATTGACATTGTTCCCTTTTTATGCTCAAACTGTCACATGGGGAAAATTGGCAAAGATGACCCAGGGCCTGTGGTTGTCTTGAAATTTTTGACCAGGCTGGAAAACTGTTCCCTTCCAAATAACCTTTCTTATATTCTTGGTCCAAGATTAGTGGATTATTAATTGGCACTGGGAGGAATTTTACAGGTCACCAATGTCCTCATTTTATAGGTAAGAAAACCAAGTCCCAAAGAGGTGAATTGCTCAAGGTCACATAATTGGCTAGTGGTTTGAACTAGAATCCAGAGTTAAATCCCTAGCTTCTTATTCTCTCCACAACATCAAACACTGGAGACATAAAGAAAATCTAAGCATAATACATAGATGTCTTGCTGAGAATCTTTAATTAAATTTATCATGGATGCTCTTCAAGATGACTTCAGGTCAGTTATAATTATTCCTATGTACTACTGTGATATAACATTTCACTGCTCCAAATAAGCTGCTTTGTTTTTTTCTTTAAAAAATGAAACAAAACAAAACAGCAACACATCAATTAAGTGTTTTATCCAATAATTACCTATCCAGACATGTTATGCTAAACACATGGGCTTTAAATAATTAATCATAAACTACTATTTTTTCAAACCATCAGTTGTCAACATAATCTTTTCACTGCTTGGGGACCTGAAAAAATGGGCTTCCTTCTGGGTCAGGCCCCTTAGGGGAGAGTCGGGGGGGGGGGGGAACACTGTTTTGCTTTTTTAGGGTGTCTACTCTTAGACTTTACATCACTGCTCAAAGCATGCCCCAGTACTCTGCTAGGGAAACAAGGATGCAAGTGGGACCTTGGGGCCGAGAATTGCAATTCCTCTGTGGCATTTTGGGAGGTCCCTGGTTGTTCCTGGGGAAACTACAGAGATTGGCAGGCTACACAATGAGTCCGGAAGAGGAGGCACCCTTGTCAGATAGTACCAAATGCTCCTGTGCTCATTTGCAAGGAAACTGGCCTTGTGGCCATTCTCACCCTGTTCTACTGGAGCCTGGGCGAGGTGGGGAAGAGCAAACATGCCATCACAGACCCTTGGGAAGGGTGGAACATTGAGACATTCAGGCCTTCCCATTTACCCCAATGGTCTGCAGCCTCCAGCCTAGGCGAGAGCAAGGCTCCCAGCCATGCTTTTACTTTGCAACAGGCAGTGACTTTGAAAAAGCTCCCTTCGAGAAACCAAGATGGCGGCATAGGTAAACACCGGAAATTGCTGCCTCGCACAACCACTTCAAAAATACAACTAAAAGACAAAACGGACATCATCCAGAACCACAGGAAGGCTGGCTGAGTGGAAATTCTACAACTAGAAGGAAAGAGAAAAGCACACTGAGACTCAGAGGAGGTGCAGAAGTAAAGTGCAGAGGTACGGTGGTGCACGTGGAAAGGGCTGGCAACTGAGGACGCGGTTGTCTTTTTCAAGCGGGAGGGAGTCTCAAGCTCCCGACTGCTCTGAACTCCAGTTCCGGGTGAGTCTCTGGGGACCCAGACTCATACAGGGAGAAACTGGACTGTCTGGCATCGGGTTGAACTCAAGGGCAGCTTTCTCTCAGAGACGCTTGTAGTGATTACAGGGACACTGAGATGCGGAGCCTCTTAGGGTAGGACTGAGGAACAGCCATAGCTGCTTGCTCCACCCTGTTGATCCCCTAAGACCCCACCCCATCCAAGCTGTGCGCAGAGGCTTTTACATATGAAAGGCCTGGCCCTTTGCAATCTGAAAATTACCTAACAAACTGCAGCTGGGTCAGAGAGACACAGAACTTCCAAAAGCAGGCCCAAGGCCCCACAGCAGCTTGCATTGCTTCACAGCTGGGCCTCATCTGGGCACCCCTAAACCCTAAACAAAGAAGAGGAATCTGCAGATCTCTCCATAGCTCCTGCTGGGTAGCCTCAGGCAGAGGCTAAATTAGCACCTCCTTAGAGATCCAAGAGCCAGTGTACCCAATGGTCAGAGTGGGACCATCCAGATTACAACTCCTCAGATCCATAAGGGACACACTCAGGGGGCAGACTCAGTGAGCACCAAAGCCCCACTGAAGCAAGTCTTGCCCCAGAAGGGTGTCTCCAGCACAGAAGTTCTCCCACTGTAGACACAGCTGATTCTCACAGCCAGTTGGCCTGGAGGTCAGTTCCTCCCAGTGATACCAACAACAATCAAGGCTTAACTACAACAAGACTGTTCACAAAGCCCACAAAGGGGTGCACCAAGAGTGTCCACCTCGGGTAATTGGGGAGGCTGAGCCACTGGGCCCTATAGGACACCTAGCACAGAAAGCCACTCTATCAACACAGGGAAGCATAAAAAATGTGGAGACAAAGAAACAGGTCACAAATGACAGAAATGAAGGAAAGCAAACTACTGGATATAGAGTTCAAAACCACGGTTATAAGGTTTTTCAAGAATTTTCTAGAAACCGCTGATAAATTTAGTGAGACCGTCAAATCTAGTGAGACCCTTTAGGATATGAAAAAGGACCAACTAGAAATTAAGCATACACTGACTGAAATAAAGAATATTATACAGAGTTCCAACAGCAGACTAGAGGATCGCAAGAATCAAGTCAAAGATTTGAAATACAAAGAAGCAAAAAACACCCAACCGGAAAAACAAAAAGAAAAAAGAATCCAAAAATATGAAGATAGTGTAAGGAGCCTCTAGGACAACTTCAAGCAAACCAACATTTGAATTATGGGAGTGCCAGAAGAAGAGAGAGAGCAAGATATTGAAAACCTATTTGAAGAAATAATGACAGAAAACTTCCCCTACCTGGTGAAAGAAATAGACTTACAAGTCCAGGAAGCACAGAGAACCCCAAACAAAAGGAATCCAAAGAGGACCACACCAAGACACATCATAATTAAAATGCCAAGAGCAAAAGACAAAGAGAGACTCTTAAAAGCAGCAAGAGAAAAAAAGTCAGTTACCTACAAGGGAGTACCCATACGACTGTCAGCTGATTTCTCAACAGAAACTATGCAGGCCAGAAGAGAGTGGCAAGAAATATTCAAAGTGATGAATAGCAAGAACCTGCAACCAAGATTACTTTACCCAGCAAAGCTATCATTCAGAATTGAAGGTCAGATAAAGAACTTCACAGATAAGAAAAAGCTAAAGGAGTTCATCATCACCAAACAGTATTATATGAAATGCTGAAAGGTATCCTTTAAGAAGAGGAGGAAGAAGAAAAAGGTAAAAATACAAATTATGAACAACAAATACACATCTATCAACAAGTGAATCTAAAAATCAAGTGAATAAGTAATCTGATGAACTGAATAAACTGGTGAATATAATAGAATCAGCAGCATAGAAAGGGAGTGGACTGACTATTCTCAGGGCGGGGGAGGGTATGGCTGGTGCAGGAAGAGACTGAACAAAAATTGTACACCTATGGATGGGGACAGTGGGGGGGTGGGCAGGTAAGGGCAGAGGGTGGGGTGGGAACCAGGTGGAGGGGAGCTATGGGGGGGAAAAAAGAGAACAACTGTAATAATCTGAACAATAAAGATTTAATTAAAAGAAAAGAAAAGAAAAAGCTCCCTTGTTGGACTTGTTTGTCTCAGTGGCTTGTTTCCATGCTATTGCCTCTGATAGCTCTGTACTCTAGTTCTGAAAACCAAAATACCAAAAATTGCCAAAGTTTGCAGCATGTTTGTTTTCCCCCAGCTCCACTAATACATGGATGAATCAGACTCCAGAACTGATCCCCTTCAACTCCTGTGGTGGGTTTATACGGAAGAAAGGACTCTCAGCTTACACCTGCCATTGTACTTCCCATGTAGCATTTGGTTTCGGGGTTTATACCTGCTGGTGTGAAGGCTTTATCCCCTCCTGCTCCCGCTCCCCAACCTGGCTTTTTGGCCAAGGAAAATTGACTTTGACAATTAGCCTTCCCCAGTGTCTGTACTGACCCTTTAGTCCAAGTTGAGTAACCAAACTTCAGCCTAAACTTCCAGGGATTTTCAGGATTTGCAGCGTTTCCCAGAAGTAGGAGGTAAATGGAGGTCCAGACAGGCAGCTGTTTTCTCACTTGCTTCTGCATACGTAATATATTGATGCCTATCTTCAAAGTGTTCACCAAATCACACAGTGTCTGGTTAGCAATGACACTTTCTAGTTGAACAAGTTCCTGTGAACTTTTAAGCTTTGGTTTCCAGAGAACACTATTACTGAGGGGGTTGAACTTTGAGATGAATGCTTTATGTTGTTTCTTTTAACCAGGGATATTTGTTGATAGTTGTGGCTAGACCTCTTATAACAGCAAATTAGCCATTTACAACTATCAAAAATTGTACAGGGAAATAAACCATAGTCCCATTATTCATTTCTCATTTTTTTTGTTTGTTTTCAGATGCATGATTTAAAATGGGGTGCTTCTTTTTATATTTTTCCTTTTTTCTTTAAAATCTGGGCCTTCAATGCCTGTTAGAACATATTCAACACCAACAGCCAACAATTATCACTTCTTTTTCTGGCCCAAGTGTTCATTTTTTTTTTAAGCTCCTTTTTGGTTATTGTTAAGGAACTGTGTTTATAATTCAAATTTCAGAGCTTCCTGGAACTGTAGAGGCCATAGAGTTCATTCATTCCATTTGACTAATAAAAATATTGAGGCCCCAAAGTGAGATGCTTCATTCAGTTCCTATAGCTAATCTTCAGCAGAGGTGGGAGTGGAGGCAAGACCAGGACCCTTGCTCCAGACCTTGTGCTTTTGCCGTGGACATCCCCTTCTCCTTGACCCTGTCTATTTTGGCCCCTTTCTTTGGGCTTTCTAGGACATAAAGTTATGGGAAATACAATTCCAAGCAACCCTGTTTAACTTGAGTTTTTTGTTTGTTTGTCTTTTAGCAGATAGCCTTTAGATATTAACCCTGCCTTAAAGAGTAGCCCATATCTCATTGATAGAAAAGCTCTATGCTGATCTTTAATTCACTGTTTCTTAGGATCCTCATCCTTTCCAGCTGGTTACTAATTATCAGGCTATATCCTCTTGAGCTCTCTCTATTTCTTAATTACCTTATTAATTGTATTCACATAAATTGATCTCTCTGACATTTGAAGTCTGACTCACTGAGGAAATAAGTTTAATATTCACAAGAGACTCCAACAATCTCACTACCTTTACTTATTATTTCCATTATTCGGACTGATATCACTAGAAGCCAGATGTGAATGCTTAGCTGAATAAGCCTTTATCTTAGTTATAATTAGAATGTCCTTTAACAATTCTCTCACTCATCTTTCTTGCTTACTCAGATACACAAGACATATCAGCTCATATCCACCCTACCTGCACTCTTTAATCTTTAACACAGGGAATTTCCTCCCTGGTATTATCTTATGGTAATCCTTATTTGCAATTCAAGGTAACTATGGGGATATGGGGAGTAAACATAAATGTATTTTAGTTCGTTGGTTTTACTGTACACTGCACCCTAAGGACCCGATGGAGAAACCTATGCAATTTTATTAACCAATGTCACCCCGATAAATTCAATTAAAATTTTTTAAGTCAAGTTTTTATATGCAAAGATAATTTATTAATTGTGTGCTATTTTCCCCCTTCCTGATAAGGTACACTACCGTTTAACCCCACCTTTTCATTCAAGTTCCTCTTAACTTTTATGAAGTGATAAGAGTAAACAGATTCTTGTACCTAAGTTGGTTATTGTTCCATACAGTCTTCTCTGTATTTGTATCTGTATTAGAAGTGGTTGGTAGGAAATTAGAACTGAAAACTAGAGTTTCTATGAAAAAAAAAAGTATATTAAAAGGAATTAGAGAATTTCTATGCATATTTATTAATAGTTGGGAAAGTGATCCCTGATATTTTAGAAAGAAAGGAGTTATATAAAGTCAAAATGCCAATATTTTTATGGTTAGAAAAATGGTTACTTGGATGCCACTGATTTGAGTCTGAGTGACTGAGTCTCTCCATTTATCTCCGCACCTACAGTTTCCATGGATACCACTATCTCAGACTACTCCTGACTGAGAGCCTCTTCTCACTACCTTGCCCAGTCACTCATCTAACCCAAACTGAGAACCTGAGTGTCATTCTCGTGACTCCTGTCTTCTCCCTATTACCTGCAGAGCTGCTTCATCTAACCAGTAGTTTAGGTTTATTTTAGTTTTGTTAATTGGCTTCCTTATTATCTTTTGTCTTTAACCTGTTTCTTCTAGTATTGCCACCTCGGCTCAGCTCCTCATCCTATTTTTCCCAATCTATTGTAGTGATCTCCTTTTTGATTTCAATGACATCTCACCTCCCATTGAATGACTTACAAGGCCCTCCATGAGCAGACTTACTTAGTCATATCTCCACTGCCCTTTCTCTCATCCTACACTTTAGCCATCTTGAACTAGTCATAGGCCTCCAAATCCCCCTAATGATTTTGTATCCCATTCCTTAGAATGTTCTCTTCTTCTTTCTTGGAGTGTCATTCTCACATATTTACCTGTCAAGCTCCAACTCATACTTCACAACTCAGCTCAAGCATCTTTTCCTAGAGGGGCATCCTGGAACCCCAGAGTTGATCATTCTCTTCATTGTGCCCCCTCTTTAACTTGTACATGCCTCATAATTATACTTATTAACTATATAGCAGTCTTTTATATGCCTATATTTTCTTTTAGAATGCAAATTCATTGAAGGTAGGAAGTATTTTATTTTTTATTTTACTCATCTTCAGCATTTAGAGCGTTATCTTTCACAGTGATTTTCAACTGGTGTGCTGGAAGAACTTATAAAACATGCAATACCTGAGCAATATCTGACCATTTAGCAAGGGGCACTAACCTCTTTTCCCTTAGATTGTCAAGTGAAAAAAATAACAACCAACACAACAATAGCCATCCAGTGTGAATAATCAAAATTATACTTTTTTTTGTCAGATCAGCAAAAAATATATCTTTGGTGTGCTGCAGAATTTTTGTAACTAGTTTATCTATGCAATGAGATGAAAAAGGTTGATAATCACTAATCTGGCACAAAGTAGATTCCCAGTGAATATTATTTGAATGAAGGAGTCTGATATCTTGTGATTCCTTTAAGTTCCATTTATATATATAATTCATGATATTATACTTATTTTATTTTTTTAAACATATTTTATTGATTTTTTTTTTACAGGGATGAAGGGAGAGGAATAGAGAGTTAGAAACATCAATGAGAGAGCAACATCGATCAGCTGCCTCCTGCACACCTTCTACTGGGTATATGCCCACAACCAAGGTACATGTCCTTGACTGGAATCAAACCTGGGACCCTTCAGTTCACAGGCCAACGCTCTACCCACTGAGCTAAACCAGTTAGGACTATACTTATTTTAGCTTTCAACATTGATTCAAATATTAAGGGCCAATTTGTGGTCCAATCATTTTTTTTTTTTTTTTTTTTTTTTTGGTCAGCCTGCTTATGAACCTGCCCTTCCTCTGAAACAGTGGAAGATGGGGTGGAGAAAAAACAGTCACCCTGTGCAAGAAAGAATATGGTATAGTGTGCCACCTGTCATGATGTAGTGTAATGGGTAAGGGATGTAAGGAGTAAAACTAACTTCAGTTAAAGTTCCTCCCTTTTTTCCACATGTGACTCCAGACATGCTTAGGTGAGTTTTCTGAACCTCAAATTTGCCATCTGCACAATGCAAATAATAATAACACCCACCTTCCAAATTTGTGGTGAGGATTAAATCAGGTAACATGTGTAAAACACTTACCATAGTCCTTGGCATTTAGTGAATTCCCAGTAAATGACAGTTGTTACCATTATCACCACCCTCGTTGTATAAACCTCTGTAGAGCATGAGCAGGGAGAAGTGTAGCACTGCCTTCCTGTCACCAAGGGACTTCTTCAAAGAAAAGTGGGCCAGGTTCCTTATCCAAGCCATAGAACAGACAATTGTTTGAGTAACTTTTCTCAGCTCTCCCCAGGATGGTAGCTAACTAGTGCCATTCTTTGCACAGGAGAGGCATCCATTCATTGTATGCAAAGGATGCCTTAGGGCCGTGGTCGGCAAACTGCGGCTCACGAGCCACATGTGGTTCTTTGGCCCCTTGAGTGTGGCTCTTCCACAAAATACCACAAAATACCATGTGCGGGCGCACATGTACAGTGCGATTGAAACTTCGTGGCCCATGCACAGAAGTCGGTATTTTGTGGAAGAGCCACACTCACGGGGCCAAAGAGCCATATGTGGCTCGCGAGCCACAGTTTGCCGAGCCGCAGTTTGCCGACCACTGTTTAGGGCATTCATTTTCTCCCTTCCAAAAGAGCAGGGTGACCACCAGAATCTGGCCTAAAATCAGTGGGCCATTGCAATGGAAATGTATGATTTAGTATTAGTAATGAAGTTTTCAAGAAACCCAGGAACACCTTGCATTAGCCAAAATAAAAGAGAAGGGTTTCTTCATGCAGATTCTTTTAACTGCTTTGTGCCTCTAAGGTAGAGAAAAAAAAATTTGTGGTCAAAAGACCATTGGACTAGAAGGCAGAAGATCAGTTCAACAACGCACTCTGGAAGGGTGGTTGCTTAGCTGTGCACCAAGCGCTACTGTGTCGCTGCGTGAGAGTTAAGACCCACGCTGCTGAGCACGCTGATTCTTGAGTGCTTTAAGTCAGATCATATACATGAAAGTGTTTTACAATTTTTTGTTGTTGTTGTTAATCCTCACCCGAGGATATTTTTCCATTGATTTTTAGGGAGAGTGAAAGAGAGAGGGAAAGACAGAGAGAAACATCTATGTGAGAGAGAGACGCATCCATTGGTTGCCTCCTACTCGTGCCCCAACCAGGGCCTGGCCAGGGAGGAGCCTGCAACTGAGGTACGTGCCCTTTCTTGACTGGAATCGAACCCGGGACCTTTCGGTCACAGTCCAACCCTCTATCCGCTGAGCCAAACCAGCTAGGGCTTTTTCACAATTTATAAAGTGCTATACAAATCTTAGTTATTATGAAGACATTATTCTGCTTTACTGCCAGCCTGCTTCCTTCACCAGATGACACTAATCAGCCCAGATGCCTAACAGCAACGCAACTGGTTCAGAAATGAAGAAATGAGGTGTGTCCCTCCTCCCTGCTTCGTCTTTTATTCATGTGCTGCTGGGCTTCCTTTGGCCTTTTCATCGACCAGTGAAGATTTATTCATGTAACCCTAGTTGTTCTTTCTAACTGCTTTTCTGGAAAATGGTAAAAACTCAAAGCATCCATCAGCTGTTAGGCCATTTACCAAGCTCCCAGACCACAGGGAGTAGGCCAGAAAGCCCAAATGATTCTTTTAATGTGCTCAATGGAGTTATCTTTTCATTTTTCTTTGTAGGTTGGAAACATGAATGAATTTAGCTATTATTATTAAATTTTTTTTGGATATAAGCCAGCTATTTTATAAAATTGAGTCTGTATTTGCTACTAGATTCCCCTTCTGGTCATTTGTGTATGCTCTCTTTTTAGAGCATCAGAAACAAAGGTAGATTCCAGGACAATAACCTTAATGGAGATCAAGTTAACAAAGAATAGGCCTTTCTCACTAACCCACTGTTAGAAAAAATACACCAAAAAACACGTTACCTCACCTCCAATAGCATTTAAAATAGAGTTAGGTCTTACCTACTCCCAGAAAACAAAATCAGTCCTTTTATTCCAACCAACTGTTGTATACTCACTAACTCCCAGATATGCCATTTCCTGCTTCTTTCTTTTTGTTTGTCCTGGCCTTCCACTTGGTACCCCCATCTTTCCTTTCTCACCATGGAAATATGAAAAGCCACCAATTAAAAAAGAAGCCGTCAATTGAAGCTCTGCCTCTTTAATGCTTTCCCGTCCTCTCCAGCTCCCATTTGAATCCTCTTTCTCTTTCCCCCAATGCTATTTATTGTTCATATTATATATTTTATAAATTATTGCTAAAAGTCCTATCTTATTTTATTTGGTAACTTTAAAAATAATTCTATGAGTTCTTTTTTTTCCAACCCAAATGACAAGAACCATATCTTAAATGTTATTTCTTGATACAAAATTTTAGCTGGACTTATAATTATTATACAAATTGATTATTATTGCTCTTTTACTACATACTGTTACCATTGTTATCATTAATACCTGTGAATTTACTGATGATAACTGAAGGTCCAGTGGAGACTATGGGTTGTCCCTGAACTCACTTGTACATGTGGGGATGCAATTGGCTGCACCATTGCACTAGGGAAAGAAATGCTCAGAAAACAATGTGACAACATACATGCTTTTAAATTGGTGAAGGCTGTGAATTTTAAAATTATAGGCATATCAGCAAATTATTTGTGTTAATATTTTGACTTAACCAGAAAGCCTCTTATTAAGGACTTCAGCTTATTAAGAAACTAAAGTAGCGGGGGGTTGGGGAGTCGACAGGGGAAAAGGGAGAAATATGTAATACTTTAAACAATAAAAAATAAAAAGAAACTAAAGTAGTCCCTTTCTGGCTCCCTTAGGAGAAATATGAACAAATAGATGGACCTTCCCTGGACTGGCAACCAGAGCCCTGACAGAGCTTGTAAGTTTTACTGGCCACACCTCTGGACTCGCCTAGAACACAGGTCTGCTGCCCAGTTTCCCTGGGGAGATGCAGCTTGAAATAACAAAGCTGGAGCCTATCTTTATTGTACCATTCATTGCCTTTCCTTAGGAGGCACAATATCCAGTAGCACTAACACCATAAGTTAAGGTCTATTCATCATGTCCCTAAAATTTTCTGCTCTTAACATAGCTGCACAGTTAATGTCCAGATCCATTTCAACTACATCGAACTGAAAAGCTTCTGCACAGCAAAGGAAGCTATCAATAAAAGGAAAAGGCAATCTACAGAATGAGAGAAAATATTTGCAAATCATATATCTGATAAAGGGTTCATATCCAAAACATATAAGTGAAATTTATAAATATATAAAGAAATGAAACTCAATAGCAAAAACAAAAACAAAAAAAAGCCCCAAAACAAACAATCCAATAAAAAAATGGGCAGAACGTCCTAGCTGGTTTGGCTCAGTGGATAGAGTGTCAGCCTGTGGACTGAAGGGTCCCGGGTTCGATTTAAGGGCATGTACCTTGGTTGCAGGCACATCCCCAGTGGGAGGTGAGCAGGAGGCGGCTGATCAATGTTCCTTTCTCATCGATGTTTCTAACTATCTCTCTCCCTTCCTCTCTGTGAAAAGTCAATAAAATATATTTTTAAAAAAATGGGCAGAAGAACTGAATAGACATATTTTTCAAAAAAGACATACAGATAGCCAACAATACACATTAAAGTGCTCAACATCACTAATCATTGAGGAAATGCGAATTAAAATCACAATGATATATTACCTCACACCTGTTAGAATGGCTATCATAAAAAAGACAATAGATAACAAATGCTGGTGAGTATATGGAGAAAAAGGAACCCTTGTGCTCTGTTGGTGGGAATATAAACTGGTGCAGCCACTATGGAAAATAGTATGGAGGTTTCTTAAAAAATTAACAATTGAATTACCATCTGATCCAGCAATCCCACTTCTAGGTATATATTCAAAGGAAATAAAATCACTATCTCAAAAAGGTATGTGCACTGCTATGTTCATTGCAGCATTATTTACCATGGCCTAGACATGGAAATAACCTGTGTCCATCAACAGATGAGTGGATTAAAAAATGTAAGATATACAGGGTGTCCCAAAAAATGCATACACACAAAATGAATGATTATAAAGTCAGTGTTTATCAACAAACAGTTCATTTTCAAAATTAAGTGAGACATCAGCTGTTAAAGTGTGTATACATTTTTTGAGGACACCCTGTCCTATATAATAAAGAGCTACTATGCAAATGGTCATCATGCCTTCATGCTGTCACACCATAACGGCTCAGACACCCAACACTGGGGAGAGAGGAATGGGGACCAGCCAGGCTGTGGCCCAGAGAGGGACAAGCCGCCCACCCCACAGTCCTGGGGACCAGGTGCTGCACCTATACCTGCAGCCCAGTCTGGGAGAGGGACAAGCCACATGCCCTATGGTCCAGGCATCAGTGGCTGTGCCTACACCTGTGGCCCAGCTCTGGAGAGGGATAAGCCGCACACCCTGCAGTCCAGGGCACCTGTGGCTGAGGCCTGGGCGAAGCTGCCTGCCCACGGTCCCCTGTGGCTGCACCTGGCCTGGGCGAAGCCGGCCTGGATTCTGGGTGCTAGCAGCTGGCCAGAGGGAGGGAATCCCAGGTCCTGGGTGCCTGTGACCAGCCGGAGGGGGAAATCCTGGGTCCCGGGTATGGGGTGAGGTAGAGGCGGTTAGGAGTGATCAGGCCAGCAGGGGAGAAGTTAGGGGCGATCAGGCCAGTAGGGGAGCAGTTAGGGGCGATCAGGCAGGCAGGCAGGCAGGCAGGCAAGCAGCGGTCCTGGATTGTGAGAGGCAGTCACACATCCCCCGAGGGCTCCCAGATTGGAGTGGGTGCAGGCCAGGCTGAGGGGATCCCCACCCCACCGTGCACAAATTTTGTGCACTGGGCCTCTAGTATATATATATATGTGTGTGTGTGTGTGTGTGTGTGTGTGTGTGTGTGTGTGTATAGATAGATATATATAATTAGAAGCCCATGTTTTTGCAAATAGCAGCATGCCTTCTTTTTAATGGCTGAATCTGCACTAATAAAAGACAAAGATGCGAATTAACCATACCTTTGCTACACCCTAAGCCACGCCCACCACCCAGAGTGACTATATGCAAATTAACCCAACCAAGATGGCGGCCAGCAGCCATGGACCTGGAGCAAGCAGGAGGTTTGGTTGCCCGGGTGATGGAGGAAGCCAAGCTTCCCGCCAGCCCTGAGCCTGCCGTGGCCTCCACTAAAGGCAACAAAGTTTCAATTATAGAAGATAAACAAATCCCAGATACCTGCTTCCAGCCAGCCTTCACTGGGAGCTTGGATAGCTGGGGGCTGTGGCCAGCTTGCAAACAGCCATCAGCCCCTCACCCAGGCTGGCCACACCTCATGGGGTGAGGGTCCCTGCTGAGGGGCTTAGCCAGCTTGCAAACGGCCCTCAGCCCATCACCCAGACTGGCCAGGCACCCTAGCAGAACCCCTCCCCACCCTGAAGGGGCTGTGGCCAGTCTGAAAATGACCCTCAGCCCCTCACCCAGGCTTGCCAGGCACCCCAGTGGGGACCCCCACACTGAAGGAGCTGTGGCCAGCCTGCAAACAGCCATCAGCCCCTCACCCAGGCTGGTCAGGCACTCCTATATAATAAAAGGGTAATATGCAAACTGACCCTAGCAGCAGAATGCCTGGGAATGACTGGTCACTATGACACACACTGACCACCAGGGGGCAGATGCTCAATGCAGGAGCTGTCTTCTGGTGGTCAGTGAGCTCCCACAAGGGGAGCTCTGCTCAGCCACAAGCCAGGCTGACGGCTGCCAGTATAGCAGTGGTGGTGGGAGCCTCTCCCGCCTCCTCAGCAGTGCTAAGGATGTCCGACTGCAGCTTAGGCCTACTCCCCGCTGGCAAGCGGACAGCCCCCGAGGGCTCCCAGGCTGCCAGAGGGATGTCTGACTGCCAGCTTAGGCCTGATCCGCCAGGGAGTGGGCCTAAGCCAGCAGGTGGTCATCCCCCGAGGGGTCCCAGACTGCGAGAGGGCACAGGCCAGGTTGAGGGACCCCCCTGAGTGCACAATTTTTTGTGCACTGGGCCTCTAGTAATAATATAACATATTAAATATAGCCATTAAAAAGAAGGAATGCTGCTATTTACAAAAACATGGGTGATCTTAGTGCATTATGCTAAGTAAAATAAGTCCAGAAAAGACAAATATTGTATGATCTCATTTATAAGTACAATCTAAAAATGGGAACTTATAGATAAAGGAAATAGATTAGTGTTTGCCAGAGGCAGAGGATTAGGGGTGGGGAAATGGGTTAAGGAGGTCAAAAGGTACAAATGTTCAGTTATAAGACAAATAAGACCTGGAGATACAATGTACAGCATGGTGACCTGTTAACAATACTGCATTATATATTTGAAAGTTGCTAAGAGTAAATCTATATTTTAAAAAAAAATCCTTATTGTTGAAAGAATTACACATGTCTCCCTTTTTTCCCCATTGACCCCTTCTAGCCTACTCCTGCCCTGCCCCAGGCCTTCACCACCTTATTATCTGTGTCCATGGGTTATGCATATATGCATACAAGTTCTTTGGTTGGTATCTTTCCATCCACTCACCCACCCCTGCCTTCCCTCTGAGATTCCACAGTCTGTTCCATGCTTCTATGTCTCTGAAACCGTTTTGTTAATCAGTTTATTTTGTTCATTAGATTCTACATATGAGTGAGATCATGTGATACTTGTATTTCTCTGACTGGCTTATTTCACTTAGCGTAATATTCTGTAGGCCCCTCCATGCTGTCTCAAAAGACAATAGATCCTTCATCTTTATAGCTGCACTAGAGGCCTAGTACATGAAATTCATGCACTGGTGGGGGGTCCCTCAGCCTACCTGTGCCCTCCTGTAGTCCGGGACCCCTAGGGGGATGTCCGCCTGCTGGCAGGCGGACATCCCCCTCACAGTCAGGAACCCCCACTTCTTACTGCCTGCCTGTTTGCTGCTCCTTACCACTTGGCTCGCTGTTCCTTAGTGCTGACATGGAGGCAGGAGAGGCTCCTGCCACTGCCGCTGCACTCACTAGCTGTGAGCCTGGCTTCTGGCTGAGTGGTGCTCCCCTTTTGGAGTGTACTGACCACCAGAGGACAGCTCCTGAATTGAGCGTCTGCCCCTTGGTAGTCAATGCACATCATAGTGACTAGTCATTCTGGTCATTCCACCATAATGGTTACTTAGGCTTTTATTATATAGACTAGGGGCCCAGTGCACAAATTCGTGCACCTTGAAAGGAACTGTGGGTTGCAAAGCTGTGGTAGGCACAGGGGCGGGTCTCTGCCCATCCTCCGTGCCCCCACCTGGCCCCTCCCATTGTGGCCCCCAGTCCCCTGTCTGCCGGCAGCCCCACTCCTGCTGCTGCTGCTACTACACACTGACAGTGCCGGCCCCGCTCGCACCCGCTGACAGCACAGAGCGATTAGGGCCGGCACCAGCAGTGGGTGCAAGTGGGGTCAGCACCATCAGTGGGTACAAGCAGCGGCAGCTGCTGTGATCACCCCTAAGGAGCAGGGGGGAGGTGGAGAAGCCCTCAGGGGCAATCAGGGCCAACAGCCTCCACTCGCACCAGCTGATGGCGCCAAGTGATTGGGACTGGCACCGGGCATAGGCAGCAGTGCGAGTGGGGCCAGCACCTGCAGCAGCTGTGAGCGCTGGGCGGGACCGCAGTGCGTGGGAGCAAAGAATTTTCAGTAACCACCAGAGGTTCGCCCCCCTAACAGCAACTGGAGCCCTGCCTTGCTCTGGTGCCCCCACTCACCTGCTCCACCATCCTGCCACGGCCAATGCCCGCCATGTTCCACACACATCCCCTGGTGGTCAGCACACATCATAGCAACCAGTTGTTCAGTTGTTTTGGTTGTTCCACCGTTCAGTCGATTTGCATATTAGCCTTTTATTATATAGGAGAATAGTATTCCATGGTATAAATGTACCACAGCTTTTTTTAAAAACATATTTTATTGATTTTTTACAGAGAGGAAGGGCGAGGGATAGAGAGAAACATCGATGAGAGAGAAACATCTGCCTCCTGCACACCCCCAACTGGAGATGCGCTGGCAACCAAGGTACATGCCCTTGACCGGAATCGAACCTGGGACCCTTCAGGCCATAGTCCGATGCTCTATTCACTGAGCCAAACTGGTTAAGGCTGTACCACAGCTTTTTTATCCACTCATCTGCTGATGGGCACTTGGGCTGTTTGCAGATCTTAGCTATTGTAGATTGCGTTGCTATGAAGATAGGGATGCATACATTCTTTCTGATTGGTGTTTGGGTTTCTGAGGCTATGGTCCAAGAACTGAGATCATTGGGTCAAATGGCAGTTCCATATTTAATTTGGGGGGGAAACTCCATACTATTTTCCATAATGGCTGCACCACTCTGCATTCCCACCAGCAATGCATTAGGGTTCCCTTTTCTCCACATCTTCACCAGCACTTGTCATTTGTTGATTTGTTGATGGTAGCCATTCTGACAGGTATGAGGTGATAACTCATTGCCACTTTAATTTGCATCTCTCTGATAATCAGTGACTTTGAGCATTTTTTCATATGTCTCTTGGCCATCTGTAGGGTCACTTTGGAGAAGTGTCTATTTAGGTCCTTTGCCCATTGTTAAATTGGATTATCTTCCTTTTGTTAAGTTGTATGAGTTCCTTATATATTTTGGATATTAAACCTTTATCAGATGTATCATTGCCAAATGTTCTCCCATACAGTGGGATCCCTTTTCATTTTCTTGATGGTTTCTTTTGTGCAGAAGCTTTTTATTTTTATGTAGTCCCATTTGTTTATTTTCTCTTGCCCTAGGAATTGTATCTGCAAACATATTGCTACAAGAAATGTCTGAGATTTTGCTGCCTATGGTTTCTTCTAGGATTTTTATGGTTTCACAACTTACATTTAAGTCTTTTATCCATTTTGAGTTTATTTTTGTGTATGGTATAAGTTGGTGGTATAGTTTCATTTTTTTGCATGTATCGCTCCAATTTTCCCAACACCATTTGTTGAAGAGACTGTCTTGACTCCATTATATGTTCTTGCCTCCTTTGTCAAATATTAATTGAGCATTATGGCTGGGGTCAATTTCTGGGGTCTCTGTTCTGTTCCATTGATCTGTACACATGTTTTTGTGCCAGTACCAAGCTGTTTTGAGAACAGTGGCTTTGTAGTATAACTTGATATCTGGTATTGTGATCCCTCCAACTTTGTTCTTCTTTCTCAAGATTACTGCAGCTGTTTGGGGTCTTTTTTGGTTCCATATAAATTTTGAAGTATTTGTTCTAGTTCTGTGAAATATGCCACTGATATTTTAATAGGGACTGCATTGAATCTATAGATTGCTTTGGGTAGTATGGACTTTTAATGATGTTAATTCTACTAATCCATGAACACAATATATTTTTCCACTTGTTTATATCTTCCTCTATCTCTTTTTTCAGCATCCTATAGTTTTCTGAGTACAAGTCTTTTACCTCCTTGGTTAAGTTCATTACTAAGCATCTTAATTTTTGTTCCAATGATAAATGGGATTGTTTTTTCATTTCTATTTCTCAGAATTCATTATTAATGTATAAAATGCCATCGATTTCTGAATGTTAATTTTGAATCATGCTACAGTGCCAAATTCATTTATTAAATCTAGTATTTTTTTATGAAATCTTTAGGGTTTTTCATGTACAATATCATATCATCTATGAATAATGACAATTTTACTTCCTTCTTTCCAATATGGATGCTTTTTATTTCTTCTTCTTGTTTGATTGCTGTGGCTAGGACTTCCAGTACTATGTTGAATAAGAGTGGTAAAAGCAGACATCCTTATATTGTTCCTGTTCTTAGGGGAAATGGTTTTAGTTTTTTTCCCATTGAGTATGATGTTGGCTGTAGGTTTGTCAGATATGGCCTTTATTATGTTAAGTTATAATCCTTCTGTTCCCACTTCGCTGAGAATTTTTATAAAAAAAATGGATGTTGCCCTAACTGGTTTGGCTCAGTGGATAGAGCATCGGCCTGCAGACTGAAGGGTCCCAGGTTTGATTCCAGTCAAGGGCATGTACCTTGATTGCAGGCACATCCCCAGTATGGGGTGTGCAGGAGGCAGCTAATTGATGTTTCTCTCTCATTGATGTTTCTCTATCCTTCTCCCTTCCTCTCTGTAAAAAATCAATAAAATATATATATTTAAAAAATGGATGTTGATTTTGTGGAATGCTTTTACTGTATCTATTGATATAATCATGTGATTTTTGTCTTTCAGTTTGTTTACGTGATGTTTCATGTTTATTGATTTGTGGATATTGTACCAGCCTTGCATTTCTGGAGTAAATCCCACTTGGTCATGTTGTATGATCTCTTTAATATATTGTTGCATCCAATTTGCTAATATTTTGTTGAGGATTTTAGCATCTATCTTCATTAGGGATATTGGCCTGTAATTCTCACTAAGAGAGTAAATCTTAAAAGTTCTCATCACAAGAAAAAAATTGTAACTATATGAAGTGATAGATGTTAACTAAAATTGCAATTTGATGAGTTAATGGATGTTAACTAAACTTATTGTGGTAATCATTTTGGAATATAGACATATCACATCATATTGTACATCTTGGACTAATACAATGTTATATGTTATTTATATCTCAAGAAAACTGGGGAAGCTACACAAGGCTTTAAAATTTGCTCTTTGAAACTTGATCTTTTAAATTGATAAATTCTCTAAGGAAAATCCAGGGACTTTGAGTAGAAAAACAATTTAAATAAGAAGTTTATAAAGCCAGTTGAATCAGATTTTCCCTTGGGTTTGTTTGTAGGAGATAAAGACCTTTACTAGTCTCACCCACTGGATGAAACTCATTAGGGAGGAACCAATAGACTCCACGCTTGTGAGAGGCTGAGCAGCCTGGCTGAATGCTACTTCTATCCATTCCTAAACTTATAGGACACTTTGAACTTTAATGTTTAAACTTTCTTTGCATAAAATAATCTTATGTCGAACCTTACTAATTTTAATATTGAATATTATTAATTATAGAAAATTTGATACTATTAAAAGATCTATGTACCCAGCAATTGGGTATTAGTTAGTTTATGTTATTTCAAGACTGTTGTATACTGTGATTATATGCACTAAGAATTTAAAAACAAAAAGATCTAATGATTTCAGAAATGATGCTGATCCAGAGCCTTTCTTTGTTAGCAAATTATTTCTGAGATGTTAGTTACTCCCCATTTATTGAAGGATTTCTTTTTTCCTTTAAGATTAATCCCAAGAATACCTGACAAGGTCCCTGTACCCACCAACCTCTGCTTTGTGCAAAATAGGCTCTGGACAGAGATTTGTTAAGTTAAATTCTTTAAGAAGCATAACTCTATTTTCTGGGTTGGGTAAGAGATGTCTTAAAATTTTAACACCTCTTTCTTTATAAAACATTATTATAACCATAAAGAATGGGCTAACTTGACTTCATAGTGAATTACCCATCTCTTATCTTTTCCTCCAGGGTCTTAATTATATCTGCCAAAGAAATATGAGCCAGAAACGACTTGTTAATGCCCAAATAACTAGAATGTCCTGCTTTGGGGGTATTTCTGTAAACTAGGTTGAACCATATGACATTGCCAATATGTGGCCATTTTTTTATTTACAAAAGTGGCAAATTTATGTGGTTCCTCCCCATGTCTGGTAAGAGTTAGTTTGACTTGCAGACGTGGACAGAAGGAGGCACTTCCCCTGGCCTCTCCCCCTCCCCCATCTGTGCCAACAAGGAAGTAAGGAGAGTTAATGCCAGCCTGACTCTCTCATTTAGCTCAGTAAGTACAGGGTGACTATGGTGGTGTCTCCAGGGGGGCTTCACTTTATGAGCAAATGTGCCAATTTTGGATTTTTAATTGTTGTTATCTTTTTAATAGCTCATCATTTTATTATTGCTTCTTCTCACCCCGTGTTCCCCAGTTCCCCTTCAGTTTATTGGCCTCTGTACTTTTTTAGAAGGCAATCAAGACTGTGCTCCTAAGAAGCCTCTAACAGCCATTCTATAGCTTCACTTAATAGTTTCATGAAGAATTTTCTTTTCCGTCAAAGCTAATGGAGGTATGTGGTAGGAGTTATGCAAATCTAGTTTGTGAACATCCAAGAATTCTTCTATGATTTAATAACAGCAAACGTCATTTACTGTATAGATTCTGCATGCAGGGCTCCCTTCTTCCAAGGAGGCCGCCTATTATTTATGAGTGTGTGGACCCTGGAGTTGCTTTGGGAAAAGGTGAACAACACATAGGTGCTCAGTATTGGCAGAGGAACAAGGAAGGCAATAACTTCTGTGCCTACTTGCTGTCACTGACCCACCTTTATGCCCGTTTACTTCCCTGTAGTACTCTGCCTATTATAATAATACAAAAAGAGACGAGAAAGTGACCTTAGAAGTCATCTGGGACACGGTTGTTGACACTTACAAATCAGAAGAAAAGTATGGATTCTCTATCCAGAAAAGTCCAATTATATAATTACCACATTTTGAATTGGATTTTAGAAGTTTTATGTGGCCCGTACAGAATCTGTGGACCCCAGGTTAAGAATCCATGACTCAGGAGTCCTACTGCCTAATTTACAAGTGGGAAGACTGAGAACTAGACTTTCTCCAGAATAAAAAACTTTAAATCATAAATGGAGAGAGGCTCAAACTCAGCTCTAGTATAGCCACTTTTAGTTCTCTGCTCTTTCTTTGAGTGTCAGGCTAGATGCCTCATTCTCATTCCCTGCCTTAAATGCAGAACTCCATAAAATTGAGCTATAGGAGGAGGTAGGAGAAGTTGACAGAAGGGGAGTTTTGTGGGATCCCCCACTTCTAACCTATGCAACCAGGAGATACAGGCAAAGACTACACCAAGAGCATTGATGAACTTGGTCAATTAGTTGAAAAAAATTGTTTTTTTTTAGACAAAATATAAAATCAGTCATGTTTTTAGTTTTTTATTGGATCAGTTGGCTTGTGCTCTATTGCAGTTTGTCTGTTATTTCTATATATTCAACAGCACTAAAATAGGTCTCCTTCTTCTTGCTTTTATTTATCTTATTCTGAAGAAAAACCAGCTGAAACAAAGGTCAGAGTTTAAGGAAATTCTTTCATTGGCAACATCAAATATTTACTGAATTTCTACTTTATCCCGGCACTGAACCAAGTTACTATCTCTGCCTAGTGTGTTTAGAGACAGAAATGTCACTGATTTGGAAGGCTTTTCCATGGTAGAGATTACAATGGATTAAATCCTTGTCTAACTGGTTTTGCTTTTTCAGTCTTAAATGATGAAGAGATGAAGAGGAAAGATGAGAGTATAACCATTCATGGGCAAAGAATGTCTCATGTCACATACGAACATTCATGGGGCCTTCCTCTTGTGGTGCAGCATGTCCCTGGAAGAGGTTGGGAGAGTCACTCCTCACACTTGGCTCTTCCTTCTGTAGGTCTTTCTTAGGAACCAGATCCTATACGTGACCTGGGATTGAGGAGGCCCCAGATTCTCCCAATTGTAACATGAGAATATGAAATACACCCATCTGGAAAGTTTAAACAAGAGATCAATAAAGAGGCCCTCTACACAGGAAATAAAACAAAACAAAAACAAACCTCCAGGTATCCACACAGGGTAGAAGAATTCACACCATTTATTATAACAGGAAGCTCCAAACCCTGACTTTTCTTCCTTGCACTCAGGGTGAGATCAGCCAACTGCAGCTGGCACTGCTTGGGAGGACCCAGTGTTTCCCAGATTTCGGGCTGTTGTATATGACCTTCATTATTTTTGTCAGGATAATTTTCTCTAAATTGACTAAGACTTTTCTTTTTAACTTAAGTAAACTTTTTCATTACAAATGGAAAACCAGTATTGTTTATTATAACCAATCACTTAATAATAAACCTGTAACTATTAAATAAAAATTACCGTGCGCCTTTAAAATCAGTTAGCATACAGAATATATTCACCCTCCCTTCCTTTGAGATACCCTGGTCCTGGAGATCCCAGAAACTGAGGCGTACGTCCCAGCTTGGAGACAGAAGGAGCCAGGACAGGGAACTCTAGGAATGCAATGTGATGGGGTGCTTTTAGTTCCAGGTGTAAATCAGGGTGAGGATAAGCAAGAAAACTGCCCGGCTCACACAGAAAGCTGGTGTGGGCCTTTGCTGGCTCTGCCCAGCCTGTTTTCTCCTCCCCACCTAGCCTC
This sequence comes from Myotis nattereri, assembly GCF_964212035.1. Taxonomy (NCBI): domain Eukaryota; kingdom Metazoa; phylum Chordata; class Mammalia; order Chiroptera; family Vespertilionidae; genus Myotis; species Myotis nattereri. The sequence goes on from NC_138079.1 coordinate 54,970,882, forward strand.
GTCTCCTGGCTTCGGCCCCACCTGTGCCTTGGGGTTCAGCCACAGTTTCCTTTTGGCCTCAGTGTGGATTTCTGCTTTGGTTCTTGCTGTTTGGCCTTCTTTTTCCTGAAGGGCCTGGTGCCTGGGCTGCCAGTTTTAAAAGGGAAGCCCTCGTCTTTTTATAGCTTCTCTCCCTGTCATTCCCTGGTTCCATTAATATCCCATTAGCTAAGTGCAGAGTGCTGCTTTCCCTCCTTCCTCGGCCTGAAGCAGTGACCCAGTTAACAGGAGGCAGGAGCACAGGGCTCCTGCGCTGCTGTCAGCACTCCCAGGCCGCAGTGTGGGCCCAAGCTGAGCGACCTGTACAGGGTGTTCTTGATGGGGATTTAATACAGGGAGGTGTTTGCTGTTTTCCGCGCAGTCAGATGAAGAGCTGAGTGTGTGCAAAAGACGCTTGGGAAAAGGAAAAAAACAGAATGAGCAGGTTTCCTGTTGATTTAAGCTCCGTGGGTGCCTGGGCAAGCCCCTGGGCTATGCAGAGGCCTCCGTTCCCTTCTGAGTAAGTGAAGTGGGTGAAAGGGACTGAAGCCCAGGGCCTTCTCAACTTTGATTCTGCAGTCCCCCTCCCCCCTTCCCTGAACAGCAGCAGCTGAGACCAGCAGCTGCCTATTCTGGCCCTGGGACAGCCTCCTGGTGTCAGGTGAGGCCAGGGACCAGGTCCAAGGCTGAGGTGCCTCTGTCCCACTGCTGGAGGTCAGCTGTGGGAATGAGGCTGGGCTGACCAAGCTGCTGTCACCTTTAGTGGTGAGACTTGAAGCCAGGGCAGCTCTGTGCAGTGCAGTAGCTCTGGGTCAGGATGGGGCGGGGGGGGGGGGGGACGGGGGGGGGAAGGGCGGGCAGGGGGTGCAGCTAGGTGGGGAGGAGAGAACAGGCTGCGCAATCAGTGATCACCCGAGGGGGGTGCGGAGAATAGCAGTATGGAAGAAACACAGTGGAACCTAGAATAGAGAGTTCAGCAGATCCCTTCCCATATCAACATTCGATTCCAAGAGTCTAAAGACTCCTTATTTAATAATGAGTGTATGTGTCTCAAACCCTCACTTCCACATCCATTCCATACTCTCGTTATTATTAGCAAACTTTCTACCTACTTTGTCAAGAAAATCGAGCTGTATTGACAAAGTTTCTCCTGGATACTTGGATGCAAAAATGTCATACTGCCCTTAAAAAAAAAAAAATCAAGTCCAACATTCTCCTTCCAGAGCTGCAATGCTCAGGAACAGTCATCATGGGAGCCCTCTCTCAGGCACCCCCAGAAGCATCATCCTTTCCTCCCACAGGGTCATGCGCCCTTCACACTATAAGCTTATTTGTCTCCCTGCCATTCTTTTATTTTTTTAAATTGATTTTAGAGAGGAAGGGAGAGGGAGAGAGAGATAGAAACATCAATGATGAGAGAGAATCATTGATCGGCTGCCCCCTGCACGCCCCACACTGGGGATTGAGCCTGCAACCCAGGCATGTGCCCTGACTGGGAATTGAACCTGGGACCCTTCAGTCCGCAGGCTGATGCTCTATCCACTAAGCCAAACCAGCTAGGGCTCCCTGCCATTCTTGAAAAATAAATCTATCTATGGTCTCATGTTCCCTGGAAAATGTTCCTTGTCTTCTCCCCTCTTATCCAAACTTCTTCTTCTTTTTTTTTTAAAAATATATTTTATTGAGTTTTTACAGAGAGGAAAGGAGAGAGATAGAGAGTTAGAAACATCAGTGAGAGAGAAACATCGACCAGCTGCCTCCTGCACACTCCCCACTGGGGATGTGCCCGCAACCAAGGTACATGCCCTTGACCGAAATCGAACCTGGGACCTTTCAGTCCGCAGGCCGACGCTCTATCCACTGAGCCAAACCGGTTTCGGCTATCCAAACTTCTTAAAAGAGTGACCTGTGCTCAGAGTGACCACTGCATGTACCTTTCATTCATCCTGCATCCTGGTGGACTGGCTTCTGCTCTGGTTCAGGCCACTGTATTCTTCTACTTAAATCCAATGGACATTTTCCAGTCTTTGTGTTGCTCTATATTTCTGGGCATTTGGCATGTTGATTACATGTACCACCACTCCCAAAAGTAATACACTTTCCCAGTTTCTCTCATTCCTTCCTGTTCTTCCTTAGTCATGAGCTTCTCTCTCTGCACCCACTACTTACATGTTAGTGTCACTGTTCTTTTCATAGCTGGCACTCATCTTGGGTGAATTTATCCACACTCAGGATTTATATGCTAATGATTCTCTAACTCAATCTCCAACTCAGATTTCTTCCCCCAGCTTCAGACTCACCAATTCCATTACCCGCCAGGCACCTTCACTTGTGTCCTCTTCCGGTATTTCAGATTTGATTTCTCAGAAACTAAGTAACATTTCCCTCCAGTCTCTCTCTGTTTGTTGTTTCATCTTCTCTTTACCCAGTGACCAAAGTTATAAAATATGAGCCTTGACTTTTCTCTTTTCCTTATCTCTTCATTACAACCTAATGGTTTTCTCGCCTATGAGTTTCTCAAATCCATCCTCTACTCTACTCCTATATCAAATGTACCTTCTCTTGCCTGGAAAAATACACCAGCCTCCTAACTGGCCTCCTGGTTTCTAAACCTGCTCCCTTCCATTCTGCTCTTTCCAGAGCTATCAGAATGATCCAAATAATGCACTTTTGATCGCATGGCTTCCTGGCATCAACATGAGGAAGTTTAGCTTCTTTTCCAGGCATATGCGTGGCCCTCCGTGGTGGTCTCTTGCCTACTTCTCAGGCCATGGTTTGGATTCCAGCAGCAGCAGCACTCACTGGCAGTAGTTCTCTGCATGCATCCATTCTCCCTCTGATCTTTGCTTCTGCCTTAAAATTAAATGTTTTCCTTCTGAGTGTTAGGTTGGTCTCACAAAGGAAGTTTCAAGTTCATTTTATGTTAAATATTAGAGCCTGTGTGTTGGGGAAGGGAGGGGAGACCCGAAGAAGCCCTCCCAGCCACATACACATCTCAGTCTCTTCCTCCCCTGCACAGGGTCCTGGGCCTGCGTTATTTGTGTGTCAGTGTGATTTAGAGCTGTTAATAAGTATGTCAAACATTTCAGGTTTTCACTGAAGGAGTTCTAAACTCAGGGAATCTGTTACAAAGAGAGCACTGCCCTCTAGAGGTGGCTTCCAGGGAAGGAACACATCAAATCCACAATATTAAAGCATCATGTCGTTTCTCATGTGAAGCAAATTTTATAGAAAGACCTATACTGTGGCTGCTATCTCTCCAGATGGTGCTTTCCCAGATAACTAGTTCTGATTCATAATGTTTTATTTACTTCAACAGTAGTGTTTGGGGAGAACACACACAATGCACTAATAGAGGACTCAAATTCTGTGGGAGCCCTGGTTCTCCCATTAATGTCTGTGAGCTTAGCTCTCTCATCGATTAGTCAAAGGCAACAAGATACCATCCAGAAAACTGAATCATCAGAAAGTATATTTGGGGAATAAAACTAGAAACAGAAATGTCAGTAAATATTTCTTATATACTAAGTATATGTAAAGCACTAGCCTAAGAGCTGTTTTGCAGAAGTTGTGTGCTTCATTTGATCTTTAGAAATTTAAATGAAAAATATTTGAAAAAAAACATTTGGAAAACACTTAAGGTTTCAATTTAAATGGATGAGTTTAACCCTGATACCATGAAAACCTGAAAATGAAACTGAGCTAAAACAAAAGTAAAACTTAATCTGGAGTTTCCAAGAGTCTATTCCAATATGAAAGCAAAAATGAATCTTAGACAGACACACATACACACAGACACACACACACTCACTGCAATTTGCCATTAAGCTCTGGCATAAACCCCCTTTAGTCCCTGATTTCCCCGCCCCTTATATTTAACCAAGAGAAGTAAAAGGAAGTCTTTTATTTAATGATAAGATCTCTATATATCTATGGAATAATGATTGGTGATAGGTAACATTATACTCATTATCTGACCATGGCAATTGACTCGTGAGAATTTCTTAGTATGCTAGAGAAAGGGAAACATGATTCGGACACCATTTATGTTCGTAGTCACACTGGGAGGATGATGCCCCAAAGCCCAGAACACGGGAGCTGGGAGAAGGAGGAACTGAGGACATCGGGTGAATCTCCTGTCATGCAGGGCGCCACATCTGTGTGCTATGCTTACAGTGCCTCTGTGCAGTGCAGCATTGATGCCCTCTTTGGCATCCAACTCCTTAGATGAAAGATACCGCCATGATCAGAGCTGGACGGCTGCGTTAGGAGACCAGCACTCTGAACGGACTGAATGTAGAAATCTTTGGACCTGATTTCTGACATCAAGCCAATCACTTTACCTCTTTCTTCACCAGTTTTGTGTCTCTGACTTTACAAAGTCCTGTGCACATGATCAGAGAGATATACCTAAGAGAGTACCCCATACATTTTGAACACATACAAGACATTTTTTTACTTGAAATTCTTATGATTTTTAGCCTAGACTGCTCAGAATTCCTTGCTGGAGGCACAGCTAGAAAATAAATTTTAAAATGAGAAATGAAAGAAGTGAACACTTTACTAATAGTGTCCATATTTTTGTTACTGAAAGTTGTGGCATAACCATTGCCAGACCACAATCATTAGTGAATTCTCAGCATCATCTTCCAAGTGTTAGGCTGAAAACAGCAAAACAACATAAACAGAAAGCAAGGGCCTAGTTTACCCTGCTCTCATATTTCAAATGCATTTCAGAGTTTAGTTTCAAATGTTGAGACAGGAAGAATCTTTGCTTGGTGTTACGTAATTCTCTGATTTATGACTTACGGCTAGATGCCACTTTATGCGCTTTTATCTGCCCTCTCCAGGCTTCGCTTCACTTACTGTTTTCTTCTTCCTTCATAATCCTGGTTTACTATATTATCAGAACTTCCAGTGTGAGGACTGGGTGTGGTCGTATTGTAGGTAACTTACGGGCCCAACAGTCTATTTAGATAATGACAAGAATTGAACACTGAGTCTGGATGGGGGAAGTTGTTCTTATCACTTCTCCCGCAAAGTAAACTGCTCTGAGAATCGGCCTGCAGCAACTGAATTTGCAATATGTGGAAATGTAATTTGGTGGATGGCCTGCTGTTCTTTCTGTGGTGTATCCTGTTGCTCTGCCTAGAAGTGAGCCCCTGGGGTGCGGGCGGGGGGGGGGGGGGGGGGGGGGATGTGGTAAGCGAGGACGCCCTCCCAGAAGCCCGGATAATTGGAAATGCAGCAGGACGTCCTGTTCCTGGGAGACCTGCTGCCTGGTTGTTTGTTCTCCAGAGACTTGGCTCTCTGCGTTCTTGCCCAGACCTTTGGACCTTGGCAAGTCCACTTCTCATGTTTTCTATCTTAATCCATGTGCTATTCTGGCTCCCTGGGAGGCTTGGTTTTGTGTGCATGTTATGGAGTGCAGGCTGCATGGACTGCCTGGCCATGCACTTGCCCGTGGACATTACATTAAGTTTCAGAAGCAGCAAAGGAGTATGCACTTAAGTTGGACATAAAAGCTATTACTTGAGCAAAAGTCTAACAACATATCTTTCTTAATTCTTGTCTAAATAATAAGAAGCCAAGGTCTCTGGCATTAATGGTGATTATTAACATTTTTTACTACTGCCAGATACCAATGCTAAATACTTTTAGCCACACAACTTGATCTGAACAGTGCATGCCAGAAGAGCACAATCAGAGGCTTTTGAAAACACAGTGCCAAGGGAATAGGATAACACGGTGTCCAGAAAGTCATTCAGACATCTTGGTGCCTTGGTATCTGCATCAATAAAATAGAACCAAAATGTAAAAACAGCATGAATAACGAAACCTTCCTCACCGGGGTTTTGTGAAGGACACTGGGCAGTCATGAAGTATTTTAAGTCTCCCAGAAGGAGGGCCCGTTTTCTAATTACTGGTTAGAGCATTGCACGCCACTATAAATGGGAAGTGGAAGAGTGGCAGAGCTAAGTGGTGAGGCTAGCATCAGTGAGCTGGGGAAAACCCCAGAGGAGAGGGAGATCCAGATTTGCCTAATGCAGAAATGCAGCCACATCTGGGGAAAGCCCCAGAGTTTAAGTGACAAGGGCACCTGACATAGAACCTGAAGTCACAGGCCTGTAGACAAATGATACCACTATACTTGCCAACACAGGTGTAGTCCCACCAGGCCTTGTCTTTGGAGGAGAGCTGAGGTGTGTCCTGTGGTTGACTTGCAGGTGCAGTGAGCAGGCGACCCTCTGGGAATTCCCCCAGGTTCCTTGGTGACAGGGGGAGAGGTGTAGGTGGAAAGGGACAACATGTGGAGAGCTCTGTGCAGTGGGGTCCTATTTTCAACCCGAAACACTTAACGTCTTGCCTGAACTCATGGCCATTCAACTGGGAAGACTTGATGGCAATTGGTTATGAAACAGGAAAAGATGACTGGGCAAGACTTTATAAGCAGTCACTGTGAAGAGAAGGAAGAAATTCAGGCAAGCTTTAGTCTTTGCTGTTTGCCTCAGGTTATATTTTGCAACACATAATGGCAACAATTAAACAAGGACACAATATTATCTAATTTGTGCTGTTGTCTTCCCAGGATTTGGGAGCCACCTTTATCTCTAGGAGCCTGTGGCAAATAGTTCTGTGTCAGCTCAGGTCCTTTTGTAGAAGAGTTTGATGCTGAAAGAAATTGGCACCTTCCACCCTCACACCCCCTCTCGTGGTTAATGTGTTTTTCATCTTTGCTCTGAGTTGCATTAGTCTGGTTTAGTTTTTGTACCCATTAATTATTAATGAGTTAGTAACTCAATGGTCCTGGCTTTGAATCTCTGGAATCATAGGTTCTTAGTAATAACTGAATCAGCTTGTTGGCTCTCAGTGGACTCTGAAATCCAGTAACATTCATGGTGTGTTTATTTACTTGGATGGTTATTGGGTCCCAGTAGGAGAAATGGCTGCCAAGAGAATTCTAGTTCCGTAGTCTCTGCTCTCATTGAAGCACCACTCTTCCTGGGAGAATGCTACTACCCCCTTTTATCATCACTTACTTGACTTTACATCTTCCAAACCAGTTAAGCATGCTTAGACTTGCTCTAAGCTCTATGAAGTACACGCTAAGATGATTTTCTAATAAGAAATTAATTTACATTATAGCTATAACTCTATATGCTGAACCTTTTGCAGTATGATAGTGAAACTTAACTGAGTAGTCAGTAATTTATATGCAAAAGCTACCATCGCCACATATGCCAGGGGAAATATTAGTGTGCATTCTTTTTTTTTTATCTTTAATTTCTTTATTGTTTAAAGTATCACAAATGTGTCCTCATTCCCCCATTAACCCCCAACCTCCCCCCCGCCCCACTCATGTTCTCATCCCCCTGTTGTCCATGTCCATTGGTTTGGCTTATATGCATGCATACAAGTCCTTTGGTTGATCTCTCCCTCTTACCCCCACCCTCCCCTACTTTCCCTCTGGGGATTGATAGTCTGATCGCTGTTTCTCTGTCTTTGGATCTGTCCCTATTCATCAGTCTATGTTGTTCTCTATATTCCACAAATGAGTGAGATCATGTGGTATTTATCTTGCTCTGACTGGCTAATTTCACTTAGCATAATGCTCTCCAGTTCCATCCATGCTGTTGCAAATGGCAAGAGTTCCTTCTTTTTTACCCCAGTGTAGTATTCCATTGTGTAGATGCACCACAGTTTTTTAATCCACTCATCTGCTGATGGGCACTTAGGCTGTTTCCAAATCTTAGCTATGTTGAATTGTGCTGCTATGAACATTGGGGTGCATATATCCTTTCTGATTGGTGTTTCTGGTTTCTTGGGATATATTCCTAGAAGTGGGATCACTGGGTCAAATGGGAGTTCCATTTTTAGTTTTTTGAGGAAACTCCATACTGTTTCCACAGTGGCTGCGCTAATCTGCATTCCCACCAGCAGTGCAGAAGGGTTCCTTTTTCTCCACATCCTCTCCAACACTTGTTTGTTGATGTGTTGATGATAGCCATTCTGGCAGGTGTGAGATGATATCGCATTGTTGTTTTGATTTGCATCTCTTCTATAATTAGTGACTTTGAGCATGTTTTCATATGTCTTTCTGCCTTCTGTATGTCCTCTTTCAAAAAATGTCTATCTAGGTCCGTTGCCCATTTTTTGATTGGATTGTTTATCTTCCTATTGTAAAGTTGCATGAGTTCCCTGTAATGTTAGAGATTAAACCCTTATCAGTGATATCGTTGGCAAATATGTTTTCCCATGTAGTGGGCCTTCTTGCGGTTTTGTTGATGGTTTCCTTTGCTGTGCAAAAGCTTTTTATTTTAATGTAGTCCCATTTGTTTATTTTCTCTTTAGTTTCCATTGCCCTAGGAGCAGTATCAGAGAAGAAATTCCTTCGGCATATGTTTGCGATTTCGCTGCCTATGGATTCCTCTAGTATTTTTATGGTTTCCCATCTTACATTGAAGTCTTTTATCCATTTTGAGTTTATTTTTGTGTATGGTGTGAGTTGGTGGTCTAGTTTCATCTTTTTGCATGTATCTGTCCAATTTTCCCAACCCCATTTATTGAAGAGACTGTCTTGACTCCATTGTATGCTCTTGCCTCCTTTGTCGAATATTAATTGGGCATAGTGGTTTGGGTCGATTTCTGGGTTCTCTATTCTATTCCATTGATCTATATGTCTGTTCTTGTGCCAGCACCATGCTGTTTTAAGAACAGTGACTTTGTAATACAGCTTGATATCTGGTATTGAGATTCCACCTACTTTGTTCTTCTTTCTCAGGATTGCTGCAGCTATTCGAGGTCTTTTTTTACTCCAGATGAAATTTTGGAGTGTTCGTTCTAGATCTGTAAAATATGCCGTTGGTAATTTAATGGGGATTGCATTGAATCTATAGATTTCTTTGGGTAATATGGACATTTTGATGATGTTGATTCTACCAATCCATGAACACGGTATGTTCTTCCATCTGTTTATGTCTTCCTCTATCTCTTTTTTCAGTGTCCTGTAGTTTTTCGCATACATATATTTAAATCAGGGGGTGGGGGGGATTAGTGCTGTAGAGAAATAGTGCTGTAGAGAAATCCTGACTATAGAATTAATAAAGCCATATTTTGTTAAGTTCAAATGCCTACAAGGTTATATACAGAAGAACAGCTTGTGCATGGCATGTAAATAACCATGATTCTCAGTGGGAATTATTTGCATTTTAATTGTTATGAGAAATGGAGAGTAGTGTCTTCTTATGTGTCCTCTTCTCATTATAAAGGATAGTTTACCATACATTTAACTCAAGTTTTTTTAAAATATATTTCTTGCTCTCCTCCTCGGCGCTGCCTACAGAGGGGGCAGCCATCTCCTACCCGACACCATGGCTGCCCTCAGACCCCTCGTGAAACCCAAGATTGTCAAAAAGAGGACCAAGAAGTTCATCCGGCACCAGTCAGACTGATATGCCAAAATTAAGCGGAACTGGCGGAAACCCAGAGGCATTGACAATAGGGTGTGTAGAAGATTCAAAGGCCAGATCCTGATGCCCAACATTGGCTATGGGAGCAACAAGACAACAAAGCACATGCTGCCCAGGGGCTTTTGGAAGCTCCTGGTCCATAACGTCAAGGAGCTTGAAGTGCTGCTGACGTGCAACGGATCTCACTGAGCTGAGGTTGCTCACAACGTCTCCTCGAAGACCCGCAAAGCCCCTGTGGAAAGAGCAGCCCGGCTGGCCATCAGAGTCACCAATCCCAATGCCAGGCTGCGCAGCGAAGAAAGCGAATAGACAGATTGTGTACACATTGTATTTGTGTTAATAAAATCATAAAATTCTGCAAATATATATATATATATATATATATATATATATATATATATATATATATATGTATGTATTTCTTTATTGATTTCAGAGAGGAAGGGTGAGGGAGAGAGAGATAGAAACATCAATGATGAGAGAGAATCATTGATCAGCTGCCTCCTGCATGCCCCACACTGGGGATTGAGCCCGCAACCCGAGCAGTGCCCTGACCAGGAATCGAACCATGGCCTCCTGGTTCACAGTCAACATTCAACCACTGAGTCATGCCAGCTGGGCTAACTCAAGTGTTTTATCTTCAAAATGTTACCCTAAAAATCTTGTCATGATCTCCTTTTGTTGTATGTCCTCCTGTCTATCTCTGTTTTTGTTGTTGTTTTGGTTTTGTAAAATCAAGTGCTATAACTGATTGAGTGAGGCTCAAGATAGTATGCATATGCTTTTCTGAAAGCCAGCCTGAAGGTTGAATTAGGAATAATAACTGTCTCTTTGAAGAGAGGAGCTGAAATTGAAGTCTCATTCATGTGTCACAGTCTTCCTTAATGTAGTGATTCCCATTTACATACCCTATCCTCAAACCACCTCTACTATAACATTTTTAATGTTTTTCTTTAAAGTGGTATATCTTTCACTTAAATAAACTTTCCTTAAATAGAACTTCTAGATCATGACTTCAGATGGAAAATCAGTACCCCCAGCCAGAGTAGATGCTAACCATGGAGACATGAAGAGAACAATAAAATATTATTGAATTCTAGCTAGAAACTAGAGCTTGCTAGGCCTATGGCGTTCTCTCTCTCTCTCTCATAAAGTGTTAAAGATGTTCTAAGGAAACTAAGTGGAGACTTTCTCTAGACATAATGAACAATGTAGGGAAATTGAAAGACAATAACTTTTTCACATGGGATTTAGTGGTATTAACGCCTTTCCCTACCCCAAATCATCTTCACCTAAGAAATCAATGCCCCAGTAAAACCAACTCAAGTTCCCTAAGTTTAATAATTGGGGGTGGTAGTGTACAGCTCTACAAATGAAGCCAAGCTGGCTCTTTTTGTCCAAGATCCTTTTCCTAGGGATTCTTACTGACTGCTGTTACCACCGAGATGGCCTCCAGGTGTGCCCTCCTGGACATTCTGGTTTGAGCATGAACACAGGCTCCCTTCTGTACTTCCTCTGAGGACACCTGAGAAGGGACTGGAAATTTAAATAAGACTTTGTAAGCAAATGGGATACCAAAAAGGAAATAAACAGGATGACTTAATTTTTCTTTTTATCATTGGGTTGGAGTTGCCCTGAGGCAGTAGTGGTCTAATTAGCATGCATGGCTATCACCTGGAGGGCTTGTTAAACTACTGTGCAGGGCCCACCCCCAAATATTCTGATTCAGCTGGTCTGGGGTGGGGCTGAGAATCTACATTTCCAACAAGTGCCCTGGTAAGACTGACACTGCGGGTCTGGGAATGTGGCTTGGAGCCCCACGGAGCAGAGGAGCCCCACTGCTGCCTGGCCACCGTCAAGCCAGGCCCATATTGGAGGTATGTGGAGAAACTCCTTAAGGGAAAGATCGTAATTCTAAAATGGAAAGGCAGCTAGCTTCATAATAAACATGGAACTGAGTTCTCTTTCTCTCAAGCTAGCTACCCGTGTCTCCCTCTTATTGAGGTCACCCAAACCATGTTTCCTCAATTCTAAGGTGCACATTTCCTGTATTTTCAAATCATTGAAATTGCCATATGTTTCATTGTTGGTCATGTTGCAAATGCCTGAATCGACAGAAACTTGGTTGTAGTTGTTTAAGTTGTCATTGCTTCATGAGCTATGTGCATTGTGGGTACTACATGAGTGGGTTTTATTGCCATTTTAAATTGTCTTTAAAATTATAGTACTGTGATTAAGCATTGAAACAAAAAGTTATTGTGTATGAAGGAAGAAAAGCGTGGGAATAGGGCAGTGGGGCTTACATTTGGTATGGAAGCAAGTATTTTGTCACTAGAAAATGATTGCAATTCCATATTTTTACAAAGAGCTATAACAGTTTTATTTCAAAATAGCAACATTTACATCACACTCATACATAATTGTAAATTATGTAAATTACGGTGAAAATGTTAATCTCACCTTAAAAATAAAGCAAACATCGATTTTTAAAATTCTTTTAGGAGATACAAAAAAAAAAAAAAAAGGTGAAGCCCCCAGCTCTAGATTAGAGTATCCCAAATGGGCCTCACAGTGCTGGCACCTGGACAAAATAAAGTCTTTAATTGTCCATGGCTCACTGAGAAAGGTTTCTTTTTAATGAGGCTAAATGTTTTCAGTTTAAAGTTCTGTCCAATATTCTGAAATTAGGCTCTTTCTATATTTTTGGAAGAGAGGGAGTTAAAGTATTTTTTAATTTCAAAATTATGATGTTAATACTTAATAGGCTTTTTTAAAAATCCTTTTCCACATTTCCTTTTAAAGCAACAACCATATGCTTTACAGCTCCAATATGAGAAGGCTACCCATAAATGTAAAGATAAAACCGAGTTTCATTTTCTGAGATACACACAAAAGTATGGACTACACCTCGCTAAGCATTGCATTGGAAAGCAGAAGAAACTGCCAAATTTCTGAGAAAATATGACATAAATTTCAAAGACATGGGGCCATCATTTTAGGCATTGCAGCAATTTAATTAGTATTATTTTTCTTAGTGGTCCAGAAAAATGTACCCCTTTGATGTACAAAGGGTGATGCTTTAGATTTGGTCAAACATTTATCCCAGCACCTATGTCAGCCAATGCTCAGTACATGTGTGCTGCGACTAAAGGCCTTGGATTGAAACGCCTACTTGGAATCCAGCATTTTACATTTACCCTGATGGCCTTGGTAGAACTAATTGTCCTGCCTTTGTCAGGGTGGTAACTTTAAGGCAGATCCACATTTTAGGTGAATTGGGAGACTGGCCCAGGAACACTATTAAAGAGTACAAGCTCTAAAGCAATAAAGATCAGACACAGTTCCTGTTGGGAGGCAGTAATGTAGGAAGGCGGGGGGTGGGGGTGGGGGGGGAGTTGATATGGGGAATCAGAGTAAATAGCCTATGGACTATGACCTAATGAGAGAGTAAACATGCTCTATCTTTTCTTTATGTCCTCGTTTATTTGTGTTTGGGTTTGTGGGGGATATGCTGACTTAATTTGTATCTGATGATTGTATTCTTCCTGGGAGAAATGGAACAAATGATTAATACCTGGAAAGAGATGAATGGAGGCAGAGCCAATACACATTTTCGGTGCAGAGCATAATTTCCTGGGCTGAATAATATTTGGAATTTGTTTGTATTGGTTCTTTCATTACTACTTGCCCAAACAGAGCTGAAAAAACAAACAAACCCCACACCAGATCAAGTGTTAAGGCACAGAATCACATGTTTTAATGTCTTATAGACGCAAGGGGTCAGCATTTCAACACAGATGATCTGTGGCTGGCTTGCCTTTCAGATTCATTTCTGTAGCTCTACGCTGGCTTGTGCTTCTGGGGATGAGGGTGAGTAGAGACATGCAATTCAGTTGTAGTTTGCAAATCACTCTATTTTCCAGTTTAATATTTTAACATCTCTCTTTTATATTGAATCAATCTGTTATTGCCTTGAGAAATGATACCTAATAGCGAATCTTCTCAGTGTACTGCTCCCCTGGTTTCAGCAAGCTTCAGTGACCTCCTGATTTACATAAATTGTCCTTAATCTATGTTTGCTTAATAAATGTGTTGGGTGATTTTCTGGCCTGCACTATTGATAGCAATTTGCCAGGAAAGGGGGCTATGGGAGCGGTGAGGTTGTACGTTCATTCTGGGCTTATTTGGGGAGTTTGACTTAGCATTGAGTTTCATGATCATGACTCGTATCTTTGATCTGCCTTTCCACTTGTCATTTCTAACTCAGAGCAAATACATGGTATCTCTTGGGGCATGCTATGTTTTTTCCCCATAATTAAAATTTTACATATAGTAAAATTCACTTCTATTAGTGAACATTTCTGAGTTTTGACAAATGAATAGTTCTGTAATTTTACCACCATAGTGAGGTAAAATTCTATAACCCTAAAATGTTTGTTTTCTGCACCTTTCTGATCTGTTAATCTTTCCCAGAACAATATGCAAATTGAATTATATAGAAAGTAAACTTTAGTCTAGATACATACTTTCACTTAGAATGATGCATTTGAGATTCATCTATGTTGCATGTACTAATAATTTGTTGAGGTTTTTTTTTGTTTGTTTGATTTGCTGGCTAGTATTTCTTCACGTAGATATACCACAGTCTGTTTATCTATTCACAAGTTTAAGGACATTTGAATTATTTCTGGTTGGTGATTATGAATAAAGCAACTATAAACATTTACATACAGGTTTTTCTATGAGCATAAGTTTTCATTTCTCTTGGGATGAGGGATGATTTAAAATATTCTTTAGTTAAAAATTATGATGTTGCCCTGGCCAGGTGTCATCTGTGCACTGAGAGGTCCCTCGTTCAATTCCTGGTCAGGGCACATTCCCAGATTGTGGGCTTGATCCCCATTGGGGCTTGTGCAGGAGGTGGCTGTGACCTGTTTCCCACTTGCATTGATGTTTCTCTCTCTCTCTCCCTCTCCCTCTCCCTTACTCTTTCTCTAAAAATCAAAAAAAATATTTTTTAAAGTATGATGTTAATACATAACAAGCTTTTTTTCCTTTTTCACATTTCCTTTTAAATTGGAAATTATTAGAAGCATGATTTTTCTCTGCTGATTTTTTTTCTGCAATAGTAGGTTGGTTCAATAATAAATGTGAGACCTTTTAAAAAATAAAATAAAATAACAGCTATGTGCTTCACAGAGCCAGAACAAGGACACTGCCCACACGCAGTTACTGAGATACGCAGAAGTGTGGCGACAACTTGCTAAGCATTGCAGCCCAAAGCACCTAGGAGTGGAGTTGCTGGAGCAAAGGCACTTGCTTTTTGCAATTTCTTAATCATTCTCTTCAAAACCCTCCAAACACTCATGAAAATTGTATACATGTATAGAATCTAGATTCCTGCACTCAAAGAATGTTTGTGCATTTGTGGTTTAGACTAAAACAATAACAACATTTTAAGCCAGAAGAAATCTGTGACAGTTAGACCTTATTTTATAAGTGAGCAATGTGAGGCCAACAGAAAGGAAGGTGTTTCCTCAAGGCTATTTGCTAACCAGTCGCAACTAGATCTCTGGTCTTCTGGCATTGTTTCCAGGTCTTTCAACTCTAAGTATCCTTACCATTTGATAAATGACTATATTGGCCCCAAAATAGAAATAACAATAATAATTGTTAATCAACAATGTATGCTTTGATAATGTTTCCAATTTATTAAAAGTATTTTTACATTGGCCAGAACCTGCCCCCCGCTAGCCTTTCTCATCTCAGTGGACAGCATCACCATCTTCTCATTACTCAGTCCAGAAATGTCATTAGTATTATTTTTTTAAATATATTTTTATTGATTTCAGAGGAAGGGAAAGGGAGAGAGATAGATAGAAACACCAGTGATGAGACAGAGTCATTGATCGGCTGCCCCCTGCATGCCCCCCTGTGGATCGAGCCCGCAACCCAGGCATGTGCCCTTGACTGGAATCGAACCTGGGACCCTTCAGTCCTCAGGCTGATGCTCTATCCACTGAGCCATACCATCTGGGACAAGAAACTTCATTATTATCTTTGATGTTTGGAGGTGAAAATTCCCTGTCACAGAGAAAACATTCAATAAATATTTGCTGAGAGAAGGGGCATTTGAACATATACACTTGAATGTCTAAAATCTGACATAATTCCCACTGCTTTCATATCATAGGTTGAAAAGGCTTTCATGTCAATCATCGTCTCAAATACTTGGCATGTAAAACATTGGATGCCTTTGGGTGTGCTTCCTAATTTTAATAATTGACCATATTTTATAATGCAATAGGAAAGATTATATTTTATTATTCATTTTCCTCTTTCCTTTCTTCATGAGCTATTTTTAAAGATCTTATTAAATGCCAGGCACTGTGCTAGCATTGGTGACAAAGATGTCTGCAAGAGCCGTATCTCCTCAGGGAGTTTAGAGTTTTGTGGGGAAGTCAGAACAAATAATGACAAATGTTTCCTGTCATGTTAGTGCTGTGGGATGTGTAGCAGGCGGACTTAACTTAGTCTGGAATGGGATCAGTAAAGCCTACGGAGGGAGTGACAGCTGAGGGGTCTCAGAGGAGGACAGCAGTCTCAGAGGAGGAGTAAGGGGATGACATTCCAGGCACAGGGAATGGTGTGTGGGGGGTAGGAAGGAACACGGTACATTGAAAATAAACAACAACCAAAACCCTGGATGAAGGCCAGGGTTGGGTCAGGCTGAGTGAGGTGAGGAGTGATATAAAATGGGACTCAAAAAGCAGGCAGGGGCGAGGTCCTGAGGACTTCAAAGGCCAACAGCAATAGGAAGCAATTTAAAGAAAATAGGAAAACGACAATTAAATTTTCACTTCTCAAATAAGAGTTTGGCTTCTTTGAGGAGATTGTTTGAAGAAGGTCAGAATAAATGCACAAGTGGAAACAAGTTAGAGGCTATATTCAGAATCTGTTACTGCATCCGAAATTTCTCCAATACAACAAACACTGTCTCACAGCTTGTGTGTCAGGAGCACATGCACAGCTCAGCTGGTTGCCTCTGGCTCAGGGCAGCACAGAGCAGCACGCAGGTGTCAGCCAGGGTGCTGTCCCTTGGACGCTCATCTGAAGGAGGAGTCACATCCCTGCTCACTTCTGTGGCTGTGGGCAGCATTCAGTTCCTCTTGGACTGTTGGACTGAGAACTCCCATTCCTTTCTGGCGGTTGCTGGAGGCTCCCCTCAGTTCCTTGTCATGTGGGTCTTCCCATAGGGTAGTTCAAACATGGGAGCTGGCTCCCCCAGAGCGAGCGAGTGAGAGACTGAGAGTAGGACGAAGACCACAGTCTTTCTGTAACCATTCAGAAGTGACATCCCATCATTTTTCCTATATTCTATTTATTAGAAACAAGCGGAGAGAGGATTACACAATGGTGTGAATACCAGATGGCAGGGATCACTGGGGCCCATTTTAGAGGCTGCCACCATGCAGCCCATTGCAATATCCAACTGAGAAATGGTGCAGTTGGATTTGGGTGATGGCAGTAGGGTTAGAGAGGTAACAATATTGCTTCTCTTGGAAGATTGGAGCAATATTTAGAAGATTGATAGCTGGTTGGATGTGGTAGGTACAGGAATGAGAGAGTTTAGAGGAGACCCCAGAGTTCAGGCCTGAACCTTGGAGGTAGCACTATTCCCTGTGTTGATATGTTGTAGGAAGGGAGGGCCTGGAAGTACAGTTTTGTATATTTTCGGTTTTAGATGCCTGTGAGGTATCTAATGTGAATATCAGCTGGGTGTTTATGTATTCATATTTGGAGCTCATAAGAAAGTTATGGATCAGATGATAGATTTAATATTTGTCACCATGGAGATGGTAGTTAAAGCCAGTCTGTGGCCTGGTTCCCCAGACCACAAATTTCCCAAGAGACAAATGGGTCACTGGGAATGAGATGAGTGGATTCTTTCTAATTGCACCCCTTGGCTCCCTTATTCACATATTCTGCCTATTGGAGACAGAGGAACACAGTGACCATTGGCACACGGTGTGTTACATCCTGAAGGCAACGCTTCAGTCTCATAGGGTGTCACCAGCAAGCTGGGACCTTAGATGTCACTTCAGGAGGCTGTTCCAGTCTCTGCCAGGACAGCAGTGTCTGGGTTATGCAGTATGTGGGAGATCAGCAACAGTCTGTTTTCAGTTTGTACCAACATGCCAAGCTGATCCACCTATGAAATAGGCCTGTTTTTTCCTTCCTCCATCACTGGGTGGTTCTCAGGTACAATAAGAACCATTGTAGCAACCCACATCTCTGGGCCTTTACTTATTTTCCTCAGAAATGTGCTGAGACTGTTCTGACATCTCTATCTCATTTAATGTGAGCCAGCTTCCCCATCACAAGGTAGTGGGAGCCATCCCAGAAATGTGTTAAGACTACCTCCAGTGCCCCAAGAAAAGTCCCCTGGAGGGCCATTTAAATAAAAGCAGACTAAAACCAGGGAAGAGGCTCACAGAGTAGTAAAGATGATTTGAGGGGGATTTCAGACCACCAATGGTGCTATGCCATAGGCATGGATGACATGGAGAGATGGTAAGGGGAGAAGAGGAAAGAACTTAAAACAGCCTTCCATACAAGACGCCAACGTTCAGTGGTTGATGAGAGTAAAGAGTTTGGGAGCAAGAATTAGTGCAGGGATGAGGTCAGGGAGGAGAAAACACAGTATTTCATAAATAGAAAAGCCTCTGCTATGATTTTTTTTCTGGTGTCCCTTTTTTTAAACCAATAAAGATAACATTTTCTTTTTCTAGTCATCAGAATAAACTGTTCCTTACTGAAGGCAAGTCAATTGGGATGATTTAAAATGAAATTTAATTTTAAATGAAATGAGATTAAAATAAATCTTAACTGGAATTTATGTTAATTGGTTGTTCATGTCTAAAGTGCGGTATTTCCCTAACGGGTTTGGCCTAGTGGACCGATAGAGCATCAGCCTGCGGACTGAAGGGTCTCAGGTTCGATTCTGGTCAAGGGCATGTACCTTGGTTGTGGACACATCCCCAGTAGTGGGTGTGCAGGAGGCAGCTGATCGATGTTTCTCTCTCATCGATGTTTCTAACTCTCTATCCCTCTCCCTTCTTCTCTGTAAAAAGTCAATAAAATATATTTTAAAAAAAATAAACTAAGGTATTGCTTTTATGGATACATTCATGTTTGGGCATTAATATAGTTTACCATTCTGCTGTGATTATAACTAAATATGATCATCTCTCTCCTTGACCTCACTCTGACATGAATGAATGTTTTACTGCAATTTTTAAATGATCTACTTTTGTTTTTAAGTGCAACATATATAACTCTTCATCAAAAATTGGTTATAGATATTTTTGTCTCCCATTTCTATCAGGAGACCTAATTGTTATCATGAGTCTTTCAAAGTGCACTTGGGTCAGAAGAGACATAACTTACGGAGAAGAGTAGACATACCTACCTATACCTTTAAATGTGAGGGCACATTTGCAACTGAGTGAGTTTCACTATTGTCAATTGCGTAGTTCATTAAATCTGAGTAGGCACATTGAAAAATAAAGACTGAAAAGTAGGTTGGCTTCAAATTGTTGTGAGAAGAGTGTGTTTAGGGCCTGGACTTCCTTCTCTAAGCAATAGGCACTGGTGATGGTGACTACCACTCTCAGAACTGGGCTTTAGTAAGCTACCTCTTGCTGCTGCGTTAAAATTGGAGTGGAAAAGGAGACATTGGTGGCAAAAAAAAATTGGGAAGCTAGTGAAATTGTCTAGGTGATGACTACCATGAGTCTGCTCTACACAGATGACCAGGAATACAAAGATGGTAAAAGAAAAAAAATAAACAAACCCACAAACTTCTCTTCTTCTCTGCTTTTCAACACTTCTGATAGCGAATGTGTGGCTGTCTTTCCACCCTAACCAATTTTTCAACTCTCTGAGCACAAATTAGGTGTACAATTCAATTATGATACTAACTACCTGAAGTTAGCTCAGACGCCACAGGTTAAGAGTTCAGTTCCAAAAGAGTGACCCTCAACTTCAGATGCCCATCACAAGTCCAGGTTGTTACCTGTGGTCCTGACTGATCAGCTACAAATTAGAGATTCTCATCCCCCTTTCAGGTTTAATAATGTGTTAAAACAGCTCACAGGCCTCAGCCGGTTTGGCTCAATGGATAGAGTGTCGGGCTGCTGACCAAAGGGTCCTGGGTTCGATTCCAGTCAAGGGCACATACCTTGGTTGCAGGTCCTCCCCGGCCTAGGCCCTGGTTAGGGCTCGTGCAGGAGGCAACCAATCAATGTATTTCTCTCACATCGATGTGTCTCTTTCTCTTTCCCCCTCTCTTCTACTCTCCCAAAAATTCAATGGAAAAATATCCTCAGGTGAGGATTAACAAAACAAAACAAACCTAGGTCACAGGACTTAAGAAAAAAAAAATTACTTACTTAGATTACCAGTTTATTATAAAAGGATGCAACTCAGGAACAGCCAAATGAAAGAGATACACAAGGCAAGGTATGAGAGAAGAAACTTGGAGCTTCCATGCCCTCCCAGTACCTCCATGAGTTTACCAACCCGGATTCTCCAAACCCCTTTAGTTAGGCTTTTTATGGAGGCTTCATTATTTAGGCATGATGGGTTAAATCATTGGCCACTGGTGCTTAACTCAACATTCAGGCCCTCTCCCTTCCCTGGAGTTCAGGGGGTGGGAATGAAAACTCCAACCCTCTTAATCACTTGATTGATTCCTCAGGCAATCAGCCCCTTTCTCCAAGAGTCACTTCATTTGCATGAACTCAGGTACAGTTGGAAGGGGCTTATTATAAATTAAAAAAAATGCTTTCCATCCCTATTGCTTAAGAAAATCCTAGGGTATTAGCAGCTGTGTGCCAGTAACTGTGGCCAAAGCCAAAACTATATATTTCTTATTATATCACAGTATTACAGATGGGGATGGAGTACACTGTGGATATACAACTCACACTTGATTGGCAACTGACTAAACTGCCTGATTTGTCACCTCATACTGCAAAGGTCATAATTCTTGACCTGATGTTTTTTCACTACTCCCACTTCAACTTCAACCCTTTTGAGCCATGCATAGTTTGTGTTCAAAGGAACAGCACATTTATTGACACCCATAACACTAGAAATGAGGGATGGAACTCTAGCTGGTTTGGCTCAATGGATAGAGCATTTGCCTGAGGACTGAAGGATCCTGGGTTTGATTCTAGTAAAGGGCATATGCCGGGTTGCGGCTTGATCCCCAGTAGGGGGCATGCAGAAGGCAGCCAGTCAATAATTCTCTCTCATCATTGATGTTTCTATCTCTCTCTCCCTCTCTGAAATCAATAAAAAATATATTTTTTAAAAAAGAAATGAGGAATGGAAAACAATCATATAATAACCCTTGCACAATCACAGGGGAACTGATTTTTCCCGCCTGAAAATGGCTCTCGGTTGGTTCCCCCTGGTGACCTTCATTATGACTGAAGAACCTTGGTAACCATGTCACACATTTTCCTGTGGCCTGAAACACATTCATCTAATGAGATGATGACCTTTATTTATCTACAAAATGTGACACCATTAGCTGTTAACCAAACAGAATAAGGTTGAGACAATGACTTGGGACTTTGAATCTCAGAATTTAGATGTGTGTTTTTAAAAACAACACCTGGACAAAATGCACAGAAATTTCCTCTATTACTAGGGATTTTGATGTAAGAGCAGATGCATTATAACTCTGGCTGAGTGGCTATATTAGACTGTATAGCTGTTTACTAATATTCAGTGCCCCACTTGCAAAAAAATTACACTCATCTGACCCTTTGTAGTTAGGTTCAGTCATATGAATCACTTTGGCTAAAGAAATGTAATGGCAGTAACATGCATGACCCTTTCGGGTGGAAGTTTAAGAACCTGGGCACCTGGCAAGGTGGCCAATGGCTGCTGTCACAGGCTGGGTCAGTGGGTGAGGACAGGGCCCTCAGTTAGCATGTGAGGGAAATGTATTATGAGCAAGAATTTAAAAAAAAATTGTTGCTTTAAGCCACTGAGGTTTGGAGTTGTCACCACAACCACAATGTAATCAACCTATTTTGACTGGTAAATGGTATATATTTCTACTGTACACCTGTATACTATATATAGAGTCATTTTTAAAAGACAGAAGCATTGGGGATAAAAGGTAGTGTGGGTGTAACAAGAAAAATTGGTAGAAAATAGTCTTTAAATTGTCACTAGAAATTGGTGAAAATAACTCACTTGTCCTTTTATGTTTGACAATATACAGCTGTAAACATGATCAAATATTTTCTTTAAGTGCTTAGGGGTAGAGAAGGGGGTAGAGGAATTGGAATTTCAAAATAATAAATGTACCAAGAAATGGAAGGTTCTCTAGGTTTTTTTAAAGAAGGATTAGGGTAGGGCAAACTAACAGAAATGCCTTTAGCCACAGAGACCAAAACAACTGAAGACCCAGTGGTTTCCTGCCTCCTTGTCTGGGATTAGCATTTGTCTATGTCCCCACCCGCCTCGCCAATCACATTTCAGAGGATCATTCCAGTGCTTAGGACAGTGGAGATGTCCATAGATCTGCCCATCACCCATGAGGTGGGCAAAGTGTGATAGCCAATGACTGATTAGAACTCAAGAAAGAAGTCCCCAAAGAGTTTTTCTCCAGGGAGGTTAAAACTTTATCAGGTTGACATATGTTTCCTCGGTTAGAAAGGAAGAATTTCCTTTGTGTTGCTTGGAGTGGTTTCAAGGAGAAATGTGTAATGTGGATCAAAAGCCTGAGGAGATACATTTATATATTGCGCTAGGATTACCACCATCATGTTAGCTAACTCCTTGCATATGACATAATTATTTATTATTTTGTGTTTGGAATTGTTCAGATCAATTTTTAGTTTATAATACAGTATTATTGACTATAACCATATATAAATGTATAAAATTAAAACATTGTATGCCTTAAACTTACACAATGTAATATGTCGATTATATATCAATTTTTAAAGTCTGATAAGAGGTCAAAACTAGGGCCTGACTTTCATTGGTACTTTGAAGCAAGTAAGCAAAAGTTGCTTCATCTGACTTGAATGTATTTATCTTTAATTGCCTTGGGGTGAGTGTCTGTGTGTGGAGGGAGCTTCAAGGAATTAGGCATAATTGACTAACAGTGTCCCAGTCAACTGTCTCCAGGGTGTGCAGAAGGCCTGCTTAGCTGTGTTACACATGACATCCCTGGTTTAATGCATTAGGAGATCTGGTTTTAACATTTTCTTCAAGTAGGAAGTATATTTCTACCAATGCTGCTATAAACATCCCTTTTAACAAAATACTTAGAATAGCATTAAATTCTGCCTAAAAGAACCTAAGTCTAGGTAAGGTGTGCTTAGGTTTCCTGGACAGGTAAGCAGTCTTACCTGGCCATGGCCAGCATTTGCTGACAATACCAGACAGAAGCAAACACTTGCAAATAATGATTTTTTTTTTTTAAAAAAGAATACTTAACAACTTACCTGTAAGTGCCTAAACAAAAATGACAACTTAGTTTACCACTACCTCTAAGAACAAGCAAAAAATGACCTGTCTAAAGGGGTCAGGTAGGGAAGTGAAGAGACAAATCCAAATTCTATCTTAAGCCTCTCTAAAACAGAGCTCCAAGCTGGTATATAATCTGCCTACCATCCACTTCCACTTAGATGTCTAATTGGCATCCAAGTGTATATGTCCCAATTGCACTCTTGTTCTTCTCCTTTCCTTCACCTGCTTTTCTATTGTCTTTCTCATCTCAGGAAATTGAAACTTCATTTTTCTAGCTGCTCAGGCCCAAAACTTTGGAATTACGTTTGACTCTCATCTTTATCTCACATTCAATGCATTGGTAAATTTGGTCAGGTTTATTTTATTTTATTTATTTATTTTTTAAATATATTTTATTGATATTTTACAGAGAGGAAGGGAGAGGGATAGAGAGTTAGAAACATTGATGAGAGAGAAACATTGATCAGCTGCCTCCTGCACACCTCCTACAGGGGATATGTCCGCAACCAAGGTACATGCCCTTGACCGGAATCGAACCTGGGACCTTTCAGTCCACAGGTGGACTCTCTATCCACTGAACCAAACCAGTCAGGGCAGGTCAGGTTTATTTTAAATATATATCCAGAATATGATTATATATCACTGCCTCCATTGTTCTCAATCTGGTCCAAACCATGACAGTCCCCTCTGGACTAAGCAAGACCCTGTACTCATCTCCTTCCTCACAATCTTGTTCTTTTGGTGACACCTCCATAAAGCAGCCAACAGGAATTTTTTAAACATTTTTTTTAACATATACATATAGATAATTTAAGGAGTCAAATAATTTCAAAAAGTTGTTACTAAAACAACTTTATCACCACCTTCCCTCAATTTACTGCTTCCCAGAGGTAGCCACTTTGAACTCCTTTATCTGATTCCTTTGATGATGAGCACATTTTATTAAATCAACAATGTCTATGGTTTTATGATGCAACAATTGCTGCCATTTACACTGGGACACGTCATGGGTTGAGACATATCTAATTATGTAAATGTTGAAATGTCTCAGAATTGAAGAAATGTGGTATGTTCATTTCTTTGAATAACATGCTTATATAAGTATATATTTGTGTATATGTATATTTACATATATATGTATATATAGTTTCATTTTTGGATTTAGGCATTACACATTGACTTCCCACTATGAAGGTAATGTTATGTTTTTATACCCTCTCCCCAGTGTTCCCCTTACCCACTATAAAATAATTTGATTATATTAGTGTTCAACATTTTCATAGTATGACTACATAAATATTTTCACATCTGGACCATATAATACTCTATTTACCCTTTCCTTCCTTTTACTTTATGTTTTCCCCTGGAGTTACTAGTTATCTTTTCTTTTTAAAAAATGCTTAAATTGTTATATAATTATTCTTCAAACTCACTCTGTGGCATATAAATCTCATTCTCTGTTCTTCTCAGAGCCTCTGACCCATGACAGTTGGGAGGGACTGCCCTCTAAGCCTGCTGCAGAGCTGTGAGTGGCATTTCCATCTTTCCAGGAGTCTTGTTCCCTCTCTCAACAGGCCCTGTGCCTTGGATCCTACATATAGGACAGGCAAAACACAAGAGTTTATTCTTTTTCTTTTATTATATTTTATTGATTTTTTACAGAGAAGAAGGGAGAGGGATAGAGAGTTAGAAACATCGATTAGAGAGATTGATCAGCTGCCTCTTGCTCACCCCCTACTGGGGATGTGCCAGCAACCAAGGTACATGCCCTTGACCAGAATCGAACCTGGGACCCTTCAGTCCGCAGGACGACACTCTATCCACTGAGCCAAACCGGTTCGGCAAGAGTTTATTCTTGTATTATTATCTATTAATTATTGTATTTTCCATATATATACCTTTCTTGATTTTCTCCCTTGTATAGAAAACCTGTTGTATTACTTTTCTGAGAAAGTTTCAAAGTAATGTTTTGAAAACTTACTTGTCTAAAAAGAATTTCATTCTACCCCTGCGTTTAATTGCCTGGATACAAAATTGTAAGCTGGAAAGAATTGCCCCTAGTATTTAGAAAGTATGGCTCCATTTCCCCCCTAAAGTCAAGTATTGCTGTTATATGATTCCTATTTTCTTCCCTTTTTAAAAGTGCTCATTTCTTTGTGACCAGGGTTCTGAAGCTTTACAATCTTGTGTCAATAATTATTTGAATTATTTAATTGATGATTTCATTCCTCTTCCCAATATTCTCGCTTTGTTTAGACCTTTATTATTTGAATAATAACATTGTGAATTATCTTTTACTTACATATTTTATATTTTTATATAAAAGTAATCTAATAAAGAGTAAATGTGGAAACTCAAGTTAAATGGTTTGCCCCAAATTAGACCTGGCCCATAATGTTGTGTGTACCAGGCCCTATTAGAGGCTCTGGGTTAAACCACTGGCTAAAATAGACATGGTCTCTGCTGGGTATTTCTGGAGTGAGAGAGAGAAAAAAACATATACAATCAAAGAAGTATAATAGGATATTAGATAGAATTGTCTTTATTATGTTGCAATTTCAGCTAAAGGCCCCAAACTAGGGACAACAGGCTCTAAGACCCCTCATAAACTAAAGAGAGCAGCTTGGAGCTGCCAGGCAACCCCAAAGGGCCAGAATGCTCCTTCACCTCTTCCCCCCACAACTCTCACTCCACAACTGTATCCTTCCTATGTACTCAGAGTACTGAACTTCACATGGAAAGGGCACTGACTCACAGTAAGGGTTAGGCCTAGGAATGGAGAGTACTGTTGCTTTATCTGGGCTGGGAATATGATAAAGAGTTTGGATTGTAAATGCCCAGTCTGACTGCTTCTACTACTTCAGAGAGATTTATTTGTTAAAATTATGAGAACACGTAAATAACAAATCTTCAAGCAAAGTGATGGAGCGAAGCACATATTCCTACATCTCACATGGAAGAGTGATGAGAAAGCTTGAGGTGCTGAGTCATAGATTCACCTGTAAATCAAATTGGAGGGCTTTCCAACCATGTAAGCCTAAAAAGGAACGTTGACGTTCATAATACACTCACTCACACTTTAATTCCCGGTATCTATCTTCATAGTTAAAGGAAATGAAAAACATTCATTGGGCAGATGGCAGTCTACAGAAGGGCCCATGAAATACACCTGTCTCTCACAGGCCACAGTTACAATGGAAACAGCTGTTGACGTGGACCAGTGTGTGTTAGTTTTCCATTAGCTCACGGTGTTCACCGGGCCATCTGTATCCCAGAGCTAAGTAAATGGAGTCATTTTCCCCTGCTTGGCTCATTTCCATAGGTCATTATGTAGAAAAGCTGATAAAGCCTGGTTGCTTCAAAGGAGGGGAAAAACCTTCAGAGAATCTGGCAGTTTCCAGGAAGGTCATCATTAACAAGGCCATTCAATAAACTGCCTGTGGATACTTACTAATCCTGTGGCAGCCTGTATGGGAGGGGAGGTCTACTTGAATTGATGTCAAATGTCAATGAGGTATGGGGCAGAAGCTTGGCATATTTATGTTTATTTTATTTTCTGATGGCACACTTTCTCCTCTCTCTATCCCTTCCTTTCTTCATTCAGAAACATTTTTGCCAGTGATGGGGTGAAGAAGTATTTTATAAGGTGACTAAACTCTTAAGGTGCAAAATGGCACTTCTTCCCTTCAACTATCTTGCAGTAGGAGGTTCTGTGTCTCTTTCACCTGTTGAACTATACTTTCCAGGAAGGAAGAAACCATTCTGAGTATTGGGTCCTTATTGCCTGTCATAGCACATAGTAGGTGATTAATAAATATCTATTGGCTGAAAGTACAAAAAGTTACATACATACATTGGGAGGAATTTTGGTCATGAGCCTAGATGGCCAATCTACACTACTCTTTAAATAGCATACCAGATTTATAGGCTGAAAATTGGTAAAAAAAAAAAAAAAATGAAGACAAGCAGAAAAAATCTTCAAATACAGCAACATTTATAATCAATATAGAAGTAAAGGCACTTTGTATTCTGATACTATGGCAGTACACCTGGTCATCTCTGTTACCACTGATATAAATTCTTCTTGCTCACTTTCTGATCTTTTCTTCCAATAACTTGTCCTTGATTAAGTTCCTTTTTAAAAACTAACATTTAAATTAAGTGAAGACATTGTGCAGAGATGCTTTACATTTGTTTTCTACCACAAATTACAGAAGCAGAGATCATCACTATTTTGGAGTTGGAAAATTGAGGCTCTGAGAGTTTAAGTAATTTTCCCACTGGTGGGAAATTAAATGGCGAGGATTTGAGCCTAGATTTACTTGACTGCTACAACACACTGTCTATTAAACATCAGATGGCTCCTTCAAACACCTTAGACATACCTCTCAAATTTCATTTAGGATAGAATTTCCTGTGAATTTTGCTCTTTAATCCTTCATTATTTTTCCTTTTTCCTATGATTTCATGACACTTAATTTGCACCCATGACTTTTAGAATTTGACTGTAAGAGCCAGAGTTGGCTTTTTTAGCCAATGAGCACCGTGGTAGCTGTCTGCAGAAGCCAGAAGAAGTTACAGGAGGACAACTTTGGAAGGATGAATCAAACTTGCTCAAGTACACAGCTGAACACTCCTAGAGACACTAGAACTGACCAGAGAGTGCTGTATTGGCCATACCTGTGGACATCATGGACTTGGCAGAGGATAAACAAACCTGATCCAGTTGAGGGATAGCCTAGGGCCCTAGCTGTCTTCAAATTTAAATGGGGTTCCTAGCTCTACAAAAGCAACAAATCCTGCTGTGTCTTCCCTCACACCTTCCTGGTTGAAATCTGCAATGTTTCTGCCTTTGTTCTGAGTGCACCTAAAGAATCACTCTATTTCCTTTATCTTCCATGACCCTTCTTCTTCGCTTTATTAATGATCTCAGCCTGAAGCCCCATTAATGCACACTGAAAAAGCTCATTCTACATCATCTTAGATTAGCTCTAAGATGTCTCATTCACCAAGTTATACTCAACCCAATGAAATGGAGCTTTACTGATTTTCCTAACAATCGTATCTCTGCCCAGCTTTTGGATAGCAAGTGTGGAGCCACTGCATGACGTGTCCTGTGAGCTCACAGGTACCCTCCGCTCCTCATGTCACTGAAACCCCATTCAAAGCCCAACCTTCTCTTTGTTATTCATGATTAGGTTTCCTAGCAGAACTGCAGCAGTTCTTTCCTTAGTGGCTTTGGCATTTCATTTTGAATTTCTTTAGTACCATACCCAGGCAAAGCTAAGAAAAGAAATGGTTTGCTAATTAGGACATGCCCCCCTCTCTCTTTTGAGCTGACCCTCTATTTTCTTTGCTTTATCATGAAAGAATCTTTAGCACCTTCCTGCATCCAAATGTGCATATCTTTCCCCTGTCATACTTTTCTTTCCATTTGACAGGCAGGGCTGTCTTACAAGGAAAAGCTGAGCACCCTGACAGCTGATTATGTTACATGCCTTTTAAAATGTTACTCCTCAAAGAGCATTGGATGACAGTGATGATGACCTATAAAAAGCAATTAAGGCTTCAGGATCATTTCTCCTGGTGAGCTGGGGATGAGATGGCAGCGAGCACCTAGGGACTGTTGGTAATAGGTAATAAATAGACTCTTTGGGTAAGGCTCAGAATAGGACGTGAAGTATCTCAGGTCTGTAACACTGTTGTTTTTCTCTGCCAAAAGAGTTAGATAAATGCAATAGAACTCTCTAATGCTGGTAAATCAACTTAATCTTCTCTACTTTTGCAAAAAAAAAAAAAATATTCCACAGAGAGTGTAGCCGTTTGTCTTTTTCCAGGACAGCAGATTTTCTTCTTTTACTAAGGTATAGGGCTCCGAGAAAATTGCTCAATATACTGAAGATTTGGAACCCTGGGGACATTTTCATTTGGAATTAAAGCAGTACTCCCTCTGAAGATAGACTTGTGAATAACTTCACACCTAAGAATGAAATTGTAATGTTTAAAGGCATGACATGAGCAGTTTTGTCACCCGTGAGGCTGGTTATGCTGGACATGGAGCATGTTTCATATTGGTGGAGCCTGAGTTTGGGGAACAATGGGAAGTCGTGTCATTCTCTGAATCACTGGAGGAAGTTACCTGGACAGATTATTTTCCTAACTCAAATAGGAGTCAAAAAGCTTGACAGAAATCTCAATCTACCAGGATTCCAGAAAACTTCGCCCTTGCATGCTATCTTGTTAAACTGGTTGTTTTTGCTGAAAAGAGTGGATATTTTGCATATTCTAAGCATGGGCAGGATGCTTTGCTGTTCTGTTAGCATATGAAGTTGATATAAAATGTGTAAAAACATTAAGATTGGGCACCTTCTGTAGATAACTTGTTCCACTCACTCAAAATTGGATAATTGCCAGCTATTCAAATATATTTGGTGGAGAGAAGATGAGTTTCCATGACACCAAAACAATGTCTGCCTGAACCATATGTTTTACAATTCAAATACAGGGTTGTTTTTAAATCCAGAATGTTCTCCCCATTTATTTATCTGATTTTTGCTGACAAGTGAGAAAACGGCACAAAATACTTGGGACCATATAACACAGATTCATTTCCAGAAAACAGGCCAATTCTTTAAAAAAGTATATCCCAGAAAGAAAACAGAAAACTTTTATATGCCCAATAAATACTTAATCTATTCTGGAACTTTTGACACAGTGAAGGCGTAATGGAAAGCATACAAACTAAAATAATTTCTGATTTCCACTCTTCAAGTGAGGAGAGGTAAGAATACTACGCAATGAGAACACTGCCCCAAGCCTTCTTTGTGCCTCACCACCATGTTACCTACTGCAAACTAAACAATCCATGTGCCAGTGGGTACAGTAGGCACCTGTGGTCTCTCACCTTAGAAAATACTCTCTTATGTCTTTACAATTTCCACATTTTGAGGACTGCATCAAGAGATGATGCAAAAGACTACATC
Organism: Myotis nattereri; assembly: GCF_964212035.1. Taxonomy (NCBI): domain Eukaryota; kingdom Metazoa; phylum Chordata; class Mammalia; order Chiroptera; family Vespertilionidae; genus Myotis; species Myotis nattereri. The sequence continues at coordinate 55,000,916 of NC_138079.1, forward strand.
AGAATTCCTTGTGTCTTAAGGTGCAAAAGCACATGTCTTGGATTTCCCCATTTAGAGGCACTTGGCCAAGATACAGATGAGGAAGGGAACAATGTTAGGACGTGGTCCCACATACATCCTGACAAGTGTGGTGGCAGAGGGGTTCTGAATCTTCTGAGTTTGTGGTGGTGGCATGTCTGGACACAGGAAGGCTTAGTTTTTAGCAGTGGGGGATGACAATAGTGGTTTCAATAGGACATTTCCCCACAGGTGGATGGCCATTGTTCCCATGTGCTTTATTACTAGCTACTTAGCATTTCAAGTCTGTATCTCCTTGAGATTTTGATATAGTTCTTAATATACTTTAATAAATAATATTTAATTGTTTAAATTAGCTAGAAATCATCCTGTGATTTGCAACTAAACTCCTCGCCAGAACAGTGGAAACAAAACATGGGAACAGAGTAGTTTAACTTCAGCCACATAGATAAGAAGGACATTGGAAATGGAAGATTCAAAGTGTCTATAGAATAAAAGAATCTGATATATTTTAGAAGTCTTTATATTTGGAAGTTCTTTTTTTTTTTAATAAATATGGGATTTCCCCTCCTTAATTTCCCCATAGTGTTACAAGGAAAGGCACTAGGGAAAAAACCAAAAACTTAAGTATTTTCAAGAGTCTGTAAAATAGCTTAAAAATAAAAATTATCCCAAATCACCATCTGGGAAAACTTATTATTAGCCCCTCCTCACCAGCATTATTGAGATATAATTGACATATAACATTGTTTAAGTTTAAGGTATACAACATGATGATTTGGTATACATATGTATTATGAAATGATTACTACAATAAGATTGGGTTAGTTAACACATTTATCATCTCATATAGTTAGTTATCTTTGTGGGGGGGGGCAAGGGTTTTTAAGATCTACTCTCAGCAATTTTCAATTATACAAATACAGTGTTGTTGACTATAGTCACCATGTTGCACATTCAATCCCCAGAATTTACTCATCTTTTTAAAAAAAAATTTTTTAAATATATTTTACTGATTTTTTTTTTACGGAGAGGAAGGGAGAGGGATAGAGAGTTAGAAACATCGATCAGCTGCCTCCTGCACACTCCCTACTCAGTATGTGCCCGCAACTAAGGCACATGCCCTTGACCGGAATTGAACCTGGGATTCTTCAGTCCGCAGACCGACACTCTATCCACTGAGCCAAACCGGTTAGGGCGAATTTACTCAAACTAGAAGTTTGTACACAGACCATTTTCACCTATTTCCTCCCACCAGCACACTGCCTTTGTCTGACTTATTTCACCTAGCATAATGTCCTCAAAGTTCATCTGTCACGAATAGCATAATTTTCACCTTTTTATGACTAAATTATATATAAATATAAAGAAAAGGTGATACACACATAATATATATTTCCTTTTCTTTATTCATTCACCTGTCAATGGATACTTATGTTCTTTCAATGTCCTGGTTATTGTATAAGTATACGCTTTCCTTTTTCAACTATATCTCTGTGAGGCTACATTTTCTTCATATGCTTCAACCAAAACATTCTGTAGCAGGTTGAATGCTGAAGTAGATAACAGAATCTAGTTTTCTTCTATTCAGCCAGATATAAAAAAAGATTTGCAAAATGTAAAACAGTGCCATTCTTCCCACTAACTTTGTTATTTATGTTAGTATGCAATGGGGTTATTAATGTAATTTTTGAAATAATAAATATGTATTTTTTTAATTTTAAAAAGTTTCAATAGCTATAACCCACATCAACAAGCTCTTTTGAGGGTACTCAATAATATTGAATGTGATACTGATTCCAAAAACTTAAGAACTGCTACCTTAATAAATTATTCTTGGGGAATTTTGCATGTGAATACCAAGTAAGTTAATGTATTCAGTAATAGAATAGGATGACCTGATTTGAATGTGAAATTGGGTGTAATGATCAATAACCATCACATAAATAATTGATTAAGAGAAGTCAAAGGAAAAGAACAGCTTTCAAAAGCCTCTTCAGTACTTTGTTTATGTGCACTGAAGACAGCAGCTGAGCTTGGTTACTGCCATGTGATAGTGGAAGCAGCACGTGGTCTCCCAGGCAAGCTGTTTGCTTTGCCATGTCACACACACGCTTTTTCGATCCTAGATTCTAGTCTTCTGTCTGGCTTCCTTGTGTTTAATACGTCTGACATATGGCCTGTTTCTCTATCTGCCTTTTATTATGTTATTTCATCAGGGTACTTTGAAATTGATATGAGGAATAATCAGCAGACTACAATTCAGTTTTAAGTGCCTTTCCTTATCAAAGTACATAGAATTATATGGCAGTCTTAGGACTCAGCGCTTTAACTGATGACATATAATATAAAGTTGAATAAAACTATACAGCCTGACATAGTGAAGTCTATTATTACCTGATATAGAACATAAAAGCAGAAAAGGGGAAAAGGTGGACGAGATTTTAATAGATAGCTAAGCAGCTGGGTGAACATAGCCAGAGAAAGAAAAGAAAGATGTTTCCCACTGCTTTTCTGATGTCAATATTTCCCTTGCTGAGCTTTGAATGCTTCCATTTCCGCTCTCCCTAGGACTCTGGATTCTCAGAGTTTGACATAACTTAAGGGTGATGTCAGTCTAGTAAAGTTACTTGTGTCCCAGTGCTTCTTCACCACCTACTAGCTATGTGGCCTTGATCAGGCAACTTCAGCTGTTTGCACTCTATTTCCTTTTCTATAAAATGGGATAATAATAAGTGGGTCTACCTCATAGAATGAAGATTAAATGAAATAATCCACATACCATGCTCAGCCTTCTGCTTTACACCCAGTGAGTCCTCCATGAAGATCAGCTATGACTATTCTTCTCCACTTTTACTCATTGGCACTTTTATCTTATCTGCACTTGAAACAGGTGGGAAAATAAAGAATAACATTAGATAATTCAACAAGTACATATTAAACTATTATATACCAGGTACCGTGCTAGAGCTGGGGATACAATGATGAATGACAGCAGTGTCTGTGAGGGCGGAGGCTATGTCCATGTAGTACATGACTCTATTTCTGGCCTCTGGCAGACTACCTGGCATATAGTAGATGTGTAACAAATATGTGCCAATAAGCAAATAACCAACCTCAGGAGATAAGTATAGTTACCCTCACCATTTAAAGATGAAGAAATAGACTTAGAAAGGAAGACTAATTCATTCAGTGTCATTTGGCTAATAAGCCACAGGGTCAGACTTGAAACCACCTGGGCTTGACTCAGTCTAGAGCCCGTACCTGTGCAGCCTCTCTAGGAAGGATGTGCTCACACCAGCTTTCCATGCTGCTTGAGAAGTGTGCATTTGGCTGCCAATTTCTAATTTCTAAAGTGTACCATTGTCCTGCAGATAAACCACAGGCTGATTAAATATTCCCCAAGTAAATATTGAATACTCACCGTCTTGCACATCATACGGTTCTAATTTTTGAGGGTGTATCAGTTAACCTGAGACATGTTAATGGAACTTACACTCTATCCAGAGAAACAGACACTAAACAATTAATTATATGTGTGATCGCCCTTGTGATGGATGCTGTATGGGAGCAGGTGCCAGAGGTTCTGACTGAATCTAGTGCAATGGTCGGAAAGGCTTCCACAAGGAAGGGATTTTACAATTGAGCTCTGAAGAGTAAGTAAGAAAAAAAATTAACTAGAAAAGAAATGGAGGAAGAGAATTTCTTGCAGAATAGTGTGTTTTCAAGACTAACTTGAGGCATTTCAGTAAAAGAAAAAGGGGAGAGAGAGAAAGAGAGAGACAGTAAGATGACATGAGACATGAAACTATAGAAACAAGTTAGATCAAAAATTTCTAGGGCTTCCAAAACAGGTTAATAACTTTGGCCTTACCCTAAGTACAGTGGATTTTAAAGAAGAGAGTGGTCTGAAACATATACAATTTAGAAACACCACAATATGAAAGGAGGCCAGTGAGAACTCTGTTGAAAGAAGAGGGCAGTGTGGTTCAGGATAGTAGCAGGGGAGATGGAGATAAGTGGATAGATTTGAAAGATAGAGTCCATATACTTGGTGACTTAGATCAGGGATATGAGAAGGAGGAAGATCCAGGTTTTATGGGACCTGAAGCTTATGAAATTGGGGAACTCTTCCAGAAATGATTTACTGTATAAAGGAAGGTCCAAAAATGGCCAGCAAAGTCCTAGACATTGTTTACAAACCCAAGGAGTCTGGATGAAGAGGAGGGGCTTTCTTCACTGCATCTCTTTATATAAAGGAGAAATCCTTCCCCAGAATCCTTCCCACATTTCTCTCAAGTATAGGAGTTTGGTAAAGAAAATCGACAACCCCTTCCAATTCCAAGATTTTCTGCTTGGAATTTAGGCAAATGCATTTTAATCTGTAAGCCAGGAAGGCAGTCCATACTTATGCTCTAGTAGCAGGGTATCATTATTGTCCAACAAGATACTTTTCAAGTAATAATTTATTCTCAGAAAACAGAGATAAACTGAGCTCCACTCAACAAAATGAAACAATAGCCACTCTTCTATTGTGAGCATGAGTGACTGGGTGGGTTCCCTCTTTCTTCCCACATCTCCATTGTCTTCCCTCTTGAAGAGGAGGTCCAACTCAGCCCTGTAGCACTGTTGGTGGGCTCTGACGTGTCTCCTCTTTGATAATAGTTGGTACCTGTTTTCTGTCAGCAGTGTGGTGCTGCAGCATTTTGTACTGAGGCAAGGAGGAGGCATGAGCTGCTGTCACAAATAATCAGGCACATGGTGATTATAAGTCTGACTTCTGATAGAACCCAGAATCAGGCTGGGGAATTATTAACTGAAGAGAAGTAGGCAACCTGCTCAAGGGCACATAGCTCAGAGATGATAGAGCCAGGATTGAGTCACTCGTGGCTGATTCAAGAACCCACTAGCCACTTTTTGTTGCTGTTACATTTTCAGACCTTTTTTCCTCTTTAATGATTGGAACAATATAATTTATATCAACTAACCGAGAAGCCTAAATCTTGTGTCTTTTTCATCTCTGGAGGTAAAAAATAGCATCAAAGCAAGATGGCATCAGATTCATGTCATGAAGCTTAGGGAATACTAGTAAAGAATGACTAGAATCAAGGTGTGGATGTTTAGATAAACAAGATGGGCTTAATCCACTGTGGGAGCCCTGTTGAGATGGATAAGATCTCCCAGGTGGGCTTTCTGCATTCTAGTTCCCTCTGACAAGAGAATTTGAAACAACCCATACATTTCTCTTTCATTACAAATCCCTCTTATCTTAAAAATTTTTTGTTCAAAATTTACTCTCTAAGAAGCAGTTGGTAATAACTATAGTCACATCCTTGTCCAAACATTGATGATAGAGCAATGTTTATATAATATCTATTTGTAACAATACAAGCATTACACATTGTACAATTGTATAAATTGCAAGCCAAACTCCAAATGAACAAAAATTACTTCATTTTTTTTATAAAAGAACTTTGTTTCTGTTAAAAGTTACTATTCTAATAGGTGTTGTGAACTTGCTATCAGCCAATAAGTGTTCTTCCCTTACCCTAGGGTTGCATCTAGCTTTTGAGAGAGGCTAATGGAAGTACCAAGGCACTGGATTGGGTGGAGATGGGGGAGGGAGGGAAGCATGTCTGTTCTGAGTTATCTTCTACCAATGCCATTCTTAGGTGAAATGTCCATTCTAGTCTTTGTGTAAGTCCTGTGCTGATCAGCGTTACTGCATGCTACTTATGTGTATATGTGAGTCACTTCTGCTCTCTACTATTACTTCCTAAATAAACTACACATAACAAGTCATTCATTATCTGCAGCTCTGCGCACAGGAAGAACTAAGCTAAGACAGGCCTCTAAAAATGAAAATGTGCAGACTTGGCCAGGGTCTTTGTTTAGCAGTGGGATCAGCATGAAGAGGTATATGGTTAAATACTGGCTTCTTTTTTTGTATTCCAGAGTCAGCAAGGCACAATTTGAAAGGGGTGGTATTATTAGTGGATTGAAAAAATGAAACTTATTTTATTATTGAGTTGTTGACATAGTAAGGCTATGTAACAAACTACCCCAAAACTCAGTTGCTTACAACAAGCATTTATTCATTCTCACAAGTTGCCAAGATAACAAATTTGGCTTATATAGGCGGCACTTATCTGGACAGCTCTGCCTCCTGTTGTAAGTTGGCTGGGTTTGGTTCCAGAATGTCAATCTGCTACATATACATTTGTTCTGGAAACAGGCTGAAGAGGCAGTAGTTCCCTGGGGCATACTCTTCTCAGAGCACTGAATCACTGAAAGCAAGAGCCAAGCCAAACTGTGCAAGCACATTTAGGTCCTTGCTTACATCACATCCACTAATAATCCACTGACCAAAGCAAATCACCTGGTCAAGCTCAACATCAATGGGCCAGGAAAGTACACTCTCTTACAGGGGCAGAAGGAGTGGAGTGAATAATAATCGTTATCCTGTGTGTTAGTGCTATCACCTTGCAAAATTATGAGGCAGTTAGAAAACATTACTCTTCCCTCTTATGGGTTTAATCTACACTAATAAAAGAGAAAAATGGTAATTGGCGTATGGCGATACCTTTTTCATTGGCTAATCAGGGCTATATGCAAATTAACTGCCAACTAAGATTGGCAGTTAACTGCCAACAAGATGGCGGCTAATTTGCATATGTAGGCACAATGCAGGGAGGCGAAAGGGAAAGCAGGAAGAAGCCCCCTGCCACTGACAGTGATCTGAAACCCAGGGGGGAGCTAAGAGCTGGGGGGCAGGGCAAAGGCGGAGAATCAGGTGCCTTTTCCGCCCTGGCCAGTGATAGCAGGAAGTAGGGGTGGAGCCAGCTATGGGAGCTGGGCACGGTCGAAGCTGGCAGTCCCGGGAGCTAGGGGTCCCTTGCCTGGGCCTAAAGCGAAGCCCACGATCGTGGCGCCCCCCGCTGCCACTGCAGGTCCCCGCTGCCCGGGCCGGACGCCTAGGCCAGAGGCGTTAGGCCTGGGCAGGGGCGGAGCCTGCAACCGCGGGGAGCTGGGGGTCCCCTACCCAGGCCTGACACCTCTGCCGGAGGCCTCAGGCCTGGTCAAGGGGCCGATCCGGTGATTGGTGATCGGAGGGTGATGAGGGTCAACTCCTCTGGCTGAGGCATCAGGCCTGGGTGGGGGGCGGAGCCGGGGATTGGGGGGATATGATGGTCCCCTTGCCCAGGCCTGAAGCCTGGGCCAGAGGCCTCAGGCCTGGGCGGGGGGTGGAGCAAGCGATCAGAGGGAGATGGGGGTCCCCTGCCCAGGCCTGATTCCTGGGCCAGAGGCCTCAGGCCTGGGCGGGGGCCAGAGCCAGTGATCGGGGGGAGATGGGGGTCCCCTGTCCAAGCCTGACCCCTCTGGCAGAGGCGTCAGGCCTGGGCAAGGGGCCGATCAGGCGATCAGAGGGTGATGGGGGTCAGCGCCTGAGGGCTCCCAGTATGTGAGAGGGGGCAGGCTGGGCTGAGGGACACTCTCCCCCCACCCCCCACACCCAGTGCACGAATTTCGTGCACCGGGCCCCTAGTTTGTATATAATAGTTAATGTTTATCTTCGGGACATGTGTGTTTGTACTCTAGGCTTGCACATGGTTAACCCAACAGTTACCAAATAGGCATTCAAAGGAAAGCTGAGGCATATCTTGAACCCTTCTGGTGGGAAGACTTTGAAGATGGCTGCATGTGGAGGACAGAGCTAGTTAGAACATTCTTTCTGGAATTCTTGAATAAAATATTTCAGTTTGACGGAATAATTATGACTTAGAAGGAAGGAATCGATTCCGAGGGAAAACCACCCACCCAGGTTAGGAAGACAAGTTTCAGACATGGGGGTGAAAAGTCGGGGAGGCAGGTCTGGAGCAGGAGAGGAGAGTGGGCCAGAGGGCAGGGTGTTAAAGTTGGGAACTGGGGACTTCTGATGGGAAAGAAGGATTTGATGCTTAACTGCTATAATCTGGCCTATGAACAAAGTCATGTAATAAGACTCTTTCTGTCACAGGTAGTAAGTCCCTTTAGGTTTTTGTTTTTTTCTCAATACTTCAGTCAAGGCTCAGTTATAGAACTTTTTATGTTGTCAAAAAGTGAAAGACTGAGCTACAAGAAAATAAAATAAAATATACCTATTCAAATAATTCTTAAATTGCCTTTAAGAAAGCCCATTATTCTACAAAGGAATTACCTTTTTAATGTAAACCATCAACTATTTTTTTTTTACAGTTCATTGGGAAACACAATAAGAAAAAGAGATCCTATTTTTGTTGGAAACATGAGCTTTTTTCTTTTTGACTTAGTGAGAAATCATTTATTCTTCTGATTTATAAGCATATTTTTACATATTCTGGTTAATACATCAAGTGTATAATGTGGGAGTTCCCTTAAGAATGCTAAAACCACACATGTTAAAGTCAGCTACACATTATGTTAGGCTATTAGAAGTCACTTTTTAATCACAACACATACATACTATATTTTTACTAACAGAGGAACATGCCTTTCAAAAATATTTTATTGGATGAAACTTTCTTATTCTCAGGAAAATTTTGGTTCTTTAATATATTTTATTATGCCTTTGAAAATTCTGTTTGATAAAAGCATTGCTACATTATAAATACCTGTAAAGAAAATATAATTTAAATTTTTGAGGGAAATAGTATATGTTTCTTCTCTTACATTTTTCACAAAAATTCACACAGGCACTAAGAAAGACTGACAAAAATATTTTTTGTCTGAACAATATACTCCAGGTTGGAAACATTCAAACATGACTTTATTTAAATATCAAAGCTTCTCTAAAGTGAACTTTGGCTGCAATCAAATGAGCTGGTTGGGGGTTTAATAAGGAAAAGATTCTGTTAGAAGGATAAAAAAAGAATGCTTCAGACAATTAGCAGTAGGCTAGGAATGGGGAAAGGATGAGCTTTCCTTTATGACTGTTTATTTTCCCCTCTAGGCCTTAGCTTTGTTGTTGGTTTTAGTTGAAAATGTATCTCATAACTCCTGGTCCTTTTCAGTTTTAATACTTTTTGATGGGATGAAATTTTAAAAATTCTATCTTACACTCCATATCGAAGAGCATGTGAAACTTCCAAGAACATACTGATACTGTAATTCTTTTAGGAGAACATCCTTAAAGCTTCATGGGTATTGCTCTGGAGATAACCTTATTCTGCACAATTTTATATGGTGGAATAGGGGGTGAAATTTTGTGTTACAAACCATACTTCAAACCAAAGCACTTGACAGACTCTAGTGTTCTCTTCTTGGTCTAGTTCATGTGTAGCCAGATAAAGTTCAAACTTCGTGGAAGAACAGCAATCAGCGAGCCCACTGGAAGAATGCCATTGTAGGTGACCAGAGCCTTTGTGAGCATAGAGAGAATGGGAAGCTAAGTGGTTGGCAATTAATGAATTAAATGGGCATCCAGGGGTGGTGAGGTTAAATGAACATGTCAGATTAGATATCAGAGGTACTTGCAGGAGTCTAAAATACCATTTGGGGGCCAATAATTTAATTAAGTCATGGAAAATTCTCATAATTATTATCATACAGATCCTGCCTGAAAGAAGTTGAAGATATTTTTTCCTAGTGCATTTACACTTTGAAAATGTTCATTTAGTTCAAGAGTGGGGCCAAATAAAAGGCCTATTGAGTGCTCATCAGTAAGGTGGCTGCCATAAGTAGCATGAAGCAGAGAGCCTTGGGGACCTGCCACTCAAGTTTAGCTACTTAGCTCCAGGCAACGTGGCCATGATGGAAGGTGGGTCTGAGTATCAGGTTTTATGTAAAATCTCATATTTTCAATAATCACTCACATTTAAAAAACATTTTACATGTCAAAAAAAAAATCTACCTGAAGGACAAATGTGGCCTGTGGGCTGCCACCTCGTGTCCTCAGAGTTGAAACTTGGAAGCCATTTGATGAGAATGTGGATACTATCAGCTATAACATTAGGGAAGAGCCTTTAGTGTCAAGGAATGAATACTCAGTTTCAGGGATCCAGAAAAACCTATTCTAATGAATACAATTTTCAAAACAAAGCTTCCCTTTGGCTCTCCCCTGTTATTATATTGGTTCTCCATGTTATGAGTGGTTTTCTGTTATTATTAATAATAAAAATTATGACTAGGAACTTGCTGAGTGCCAAGTATAAGTTTATTCTAAGAAAGTAGCATAAATTAGTTCTCTCAGTATTCAGTTTGTGGCTAAGACAAGGGAGGAACACCTTCAGAGGAGGAAATGGAGGAAGACCAGAACACACAGCATGTGTCTCAGTCACCGTTAGATCAACAGAGGCCTCTTACGTGGCACACCGAGCAAGGAATGTTCTAACACAGCCCAAACCAGATCACACAGATTCTGAAGTCTGTTTATGGATCTAAGTACTACTCCCTGAATAAGTAGTACTTTGGAATAGAAAAGATGGGGTAGGGGTCTAATTATGAACACTTTCATTCGAGACTTTCCAAAGCTGTCTTTGGCATCAAAATTTGAAGAACCACAGAGCAAAGACAGGAGACAAGCTATCAGAACAGATTTCCTTCCTCTCATTCTTTGCAGATTACTTTTCAAATTTATCTGTTGCCCCAGGTTATGACTTTTCTCTTGAGAAATGAAATGAAAGGGCTCAAGGGGGCATTCTAATGTGGTTTGAGGACCACTTGTGGACTGTGGCTCTGGAAAAAACAAACGCGTTACTCGTGTCGGCAGGAGGAGTTGCTTGAAAAGATCCATGATCCATTCAGGAAGTTGGATTTACTCTTGGAGCTCATCCCTTTCAAATATCCACTTTGGGGAGAAACAGGAAAAGTATAACAAGTGATATTATAAGCATAAGAATCAATGGCAAAAACAACCACTTCAGACACAGGCAAAATCTATGGGTAAGGAAGGAGCATGAACTCAGGCTCACAGACTCTTTAGTTTTCCTCCCTCAGAATGTCCACCAGAGCTTGCAGCAGCCGGTCATCTCTGTGCTTGTAAGGTTTGGTGTTATAGAAAACGTCGGCATAGTCGTTATACAGACTGTCCTCAGTGTCTTTAAGGTGGGAAGGTTTGTTCAGCTTTTCCAGGGCTTCGTAGAAATTTTCGTAAGGGATGTGGGGCTTCGCACTCGGAGACTTCCTTGGTGATTGCTTCGGTGGGGAGTTTCTCCTGAAGGCGCTCTGTAGGAGTCGCAGCATGGCCTCGGAGGCCGCTCCCTCCACTTGCTCCTCCTTTCTGTTTCTCCCACTGCTGCTGCTGAGGCTGTCTGCAGTCGGCGGCTTCTCATTCAGGTTCTCCTCTGTGGGCTGCTCCTAAAACACAGAAATCCACCCACAAAGGGAAGAAGGCTCATTGTTTAGAGCTGGGCAGGCCAGCTAGTTCATAGGCACTGCTTCTCCCCCTCCCCGCATCCCCGCCTGGCAGTTGGGGAGCAGAAAGAGCACAAGGCTTAGAGTTACACTAACTCAGTTTTCAGTCCTCAATTTTCCTCTTACTGCTATATCCCTGGCACCTTTTAATCTCCCTAATTTCACCTGTAAAATAGGAATAAGAGTACCTCCACTTCTGGTGGATTTGAAAACGGAATAAGATGATGTATTATAAGTGCTCATACTTATTGGTCTCCTTCACTTTGATAAATGAAGTAGAATTCATGTTAGTGGATTCAATAATTTTGAATTCATTCATTTTAATTTCTAAATACGCAATGAATGAATGGATAAAACAATAGAGTTTCATCCTATGGAAAATAAACAATTTACCACTCCCACTCCCTTTCTTCCTTACCCATGTTTGACTCACTCCCCGCCTAAAAGTTAGGGGCAGCTTCACTCACTACATTGTCAATTTACAGTTCAAAAAAAGAGCATGCCAAGAAGAAGCCAGCCACACAGACCTCCCCTGAGTCCACCACCTTCTCCACCCCTCTTCTGTCATTCTGCACGGTGTTGTAGGACGTGTACACGCGAGGCTGTTTCATGTGTTCTGGCTGAGAGGAGGTCCCGTGCAAAATCAGCTTCCAGTTCACAATTCTCCCTTCATTTTGCATTCTTCCAGACTGATGAATAAGCATATATATTTTAAGCAGGAATCTTTACAGCTGCCAATACTAAATTGCAACGTTAGCTGTCTTTAGGAGAAAGGCATTCTCAGAGAAGAAAGCAACAGTGTGTGTTCTGAGTAACATAAAACAAGATCCTTCAGACTATCAAAAAAGGATTTCATAGTCTAAATCTAATTTTAAAATTTTGTGCATTCCATGTGTAGAGCTCTGTGTGAAAAGAAATACATCACTGGTGGGCGATAAATGGTGACGGAAGGAGACTTGACTTGGGGAGATGAACACACAATACAATATACAGATAATGTATTATAGAATTGTACATCTGAAACCTATATAACCTAATTAACCAAAGTCACTCCAATAAGAAAAAAGAAAAACACACATTTTTAAAAAGATAATAAAGGAAAAAAATCACTGGATTTATTCTTGCTATGAAAATTGACAGTTTACAGGCTCAAGGATTTAAAAAAAATGATTAACTGCTTCATCATTTAATTAAAAAAATCAGAACTCTCTATATTAATCTCTATATGGAATGTATTCTTGAAAAGTTGACTGTACATCTATAAATAGAATTATATTAAACAATTATCAACTTTTAGAAACATTCCATTGGGGAAAAAAGTCAGCCTTAATGAAGTATTACAAACAGCCTTCAGCCTTAATCAACCCTTAAAAACTGTACATTTATGGGAATAATACTTTTCAGAAGCTCAAAAACTAGTTTAAAATAATGTGCTGAAATCTAAAGTGTCTAAAAAATATTCAAAAACATAAAGTCAAATTTTGCAGATTTATCTTGGTAAACAGTTTTTCTTAATTTCCTGATGGTGAAGCTGATTTAAAGAGTGGAGTCCACATTCAAGAACAAGACAATCTACTAAGAACATTTCCTGTTCTCCCCATGAGAGCAGGCATTTTTACAGATGCCAATACTAAATTTAGCTGTCTTTAGGAGAAAGGTATTCTCAGAGAATAAAGTAACAATAACTATAGAATTTGTATTAATTTAATTGACATCTTCAGGAATAATTTCTTTTTAAAAAGTTATTTAGGCGGGTGTGGGTTAGAAGGGGTCAATGGCGGAAATAGGAGGACAACTATACTACTTTCAGCAATAAAGGTAAATCTCTCTATATAAAAGGCTAATATACTAAATGTCCCTCTGACCATCTGATCAATCGCTATGACACACACTGACCACCAGGGGGCATATGCTCAACACAGATGCTGCCGTGATTCACATTGGCCATTTACAAAGAAACAGCACCATGAACCTCCCTACCACCCCAGAGCTACAGCCCACCAAATCGCACCAATGCTGCCAAGACCCCATGGCACAATATGCAGCCTACAGCCCACCCCAGCCCAGAAATGGTCAGTGTGGGCACCAGGTAATGACATCACGTAGCAACGCACGACTTCCTCTGCCTAGCGACTAGCCTCCTTGGAGTTTCTTCAGTTCAGGAACATGATTTGCTTTATAGCCAGGTGTAAACATTTTATACTTTAACCAAATGTCTGTGAAGCGTTTTTTCGTGCCTCATCTCATTTGATCCTCACAGAAATCCTTGAGTAGGTAGATAGGAGACTTGGTAGAATCCTATTTTCTTTTCATTAGCCGGAAAATGGAGATTTACAAAGTTTAGAAACTTGACCCGACTGAAAAGAAGTAAGAAATGGTAGACCTTGAAAATGACTTCAGTTTTTCTCACTGTGCAGAATATAGTCAAATACTGCTGCAGTTAAATATTTTACCCTTTGTTCTCCCTGCGTGATCTACAATAATAATCTGCTTCGTGTTGATATTTACTGCTGTGTTGCTGACAATTACCTGAAAGAGAAGTTGGGGTGCTTCACTGGGCTGGAAAAAGTTTAGCCAAATCAGAAAGCAGGTCTAACTAAGCAATTTTATTCTATATATATAAAAGGCTAAGTTGACTCGCACATGCGCAATACATATAAAGCCCTCGCTGGTGCCAGTGTGTTTCGATATGTTATTATCGAATGTGAATTTGGTTGACACTTATATTATAGAGAAAGGGCAAATAGAGATATTAAAATATTTCTTCTAATTAATTTTCTTTCAAATGTGCACGAATCCGTGCACCAGGCCACTAGTTTTAAATAAAAAATTATTTAGACATTGAAATCTGGCACTGCTGATACTCATATCTCTCTCAGGAGGACTCAGACCAAAACCCCATTTATTTATATGCTCACCTATAGAAAATGCTGGAGAAATGATGCAAAAATAAACAATTCAGCTGTATAAATCAGTGTAATTCAGCTGTATGAATAATTTGGTTTTTTGCTCTGACACCCCTTGCTTTATTTTTGTGACTGTATATTATAATTATAGGAAGATATCAAAGAGTGTTAGTAAACATAGTGAAAGAACTGAGACAAAACAAAGTCATATTAAATAAGTCTTCTCTAATAAGTAAGCTACTTCTAAATGGCCACTGTAGTAAATATTTGTAAAAGTTCCTTCATGTGACTCCAGCGGAGTGTCATAAGCAATGCTGGTCTAGCATTTAACTATGGTTTTTTTAAAAAATATATTTTTACTGCCGAAACCGGTTTGGCTCAGTGGATAGAGCGTCGGCCTGCAGACTGAAAGGTCCCAGGTTCGATTCCGGTCAAGGGCATGTACCTGGGTTGCGGGCACATCCCCAGTGGGGGATGTGCAGGAGGCGGCTGGTCGATGTTTCTCTCTCATCGATGTTTCTGACTCTCTATCTCTCTCTCTTCCTCTCTGTAAAAAATCAATAAAATATATTTAAAAAAAAAATAAGATAAAATAAAATATATTTTTACTGATTTCCTAGAGGAAGGGAGATGGAGAGAAATAGAAACATCAATGATGAGAGAGAATCATCGATTGGCTGCCTCCTGCACACCCACTATGGGGGACTGAGCCTGCAACCTGGGCATGTGCCCTGACCAGGAATCGAACCATGACCTCCTGGTTCATAGTTTGACGCTCAACCACTGAGCCATGCCAGTCTGGCTAACTATGTTTTTGAATACAGCTCATTCTGGTGAGTAGGTCATGTGGGACACTTGGATTTGTCCCACAATATGTCACACTGTATATCAGAATATCTTCTCTTTCTTCCTCTATGGCCAGTGCCTAATATTTTTTAAATCTATGTAGCCAAGTGGCAGGACTTGAAATACTACATCTTGTCATTACTTCAACTATAGAGTGATCAAAGTTCCTTAGGGCCCTGATGAATGATGACACCAACCTTAAAACACCTTCAATGTTTTTAAAAGTAAGCTTGTGTTTCTATAGCCTTTCCTTCTTACTTACCATGTCTGTAATTCGCAAAGTCCAGGTGCCTACTGGGTTCTCTCCCCATGTGTGAACAGACATGAAGTCCCAATTTTTAAAGCCGTTAGGAGATGTATCCCGCTCTCTTTCAGCCAACAGAACAGTGTTGGTTCCTATTTTCATACAAGAAATACAAGTTAATATATGTCCTAACAGCTCTGATAGGGCACACTCTAGCATCTGATAATGAAAATGAAAGCTGAGAGA
Source organism: Myotis nattereri (assembly GCF_964212035.1). Classification (NCBI taxonomy): domain Eukaryota; kingdom Metazoa; phylum Chordata; class Mammalia; order Chiroptera; family Vespertilionidae; genus Myotis; species Myotis nattereri. Next base: position 55,016,546 of record NC_138079.1, read on the forward strand.
GATTAACCCTCCAAATGTTTTTATCCACAGTACATTGCACATTATCTGACATATAGTAAGTTCTCAATCCATACTGTAGAAAACGAAATAATGAATGAATATAGTACGGTTTATTTGAATAAGGAGAACTCAAGAGACCTACGTTTACAAACTAAATTAAAGAAGAGAATCAAAGACCTAAAATACATTTTAATGGAACTGTCATTTTGAAATATAAGAGGAAGTTTTAAGAATTTAATAGGTGCCTGAGTCTACAATCTTGTGTATACATTAAAAAGCTATGTTAATTTAATAATCTCTTGTCATATAAAACTAGTAATAGGAGTAACTCTAAATTTTCAAATCCAAGCTTTCTATAGAACAATAAATAATATTACTTTCTAAGTGAAAGGGTCAAAAAAACTATAGGGCCATTAATGAAAAAGCAGTCCGCCAACCTTTCAAGACAATTCCAAGATATCTAGAAAGTATAACTCCAAAATTAACAGAACCTATTCAAAAGCTGTAAGAACTTCATATCCTGGAAGGACATTATGGAGATAGCTCATTTTTCCTCATACATCACCTACAGACATGGAATTTATTCAGAGACTGCATGTGGACGAGTGCTGAGACAGCTTCTCCTGGTGGATTATGGTTTGTGTTCACAAGCTCTTCCCATCCAGAATCTCATCTGACTTAGTGCCCTCTCAGGAAAGAGCAACTGCCCATATATCACATCATCTGCCTTAATAATATCATTATGGGAAATTTGTTAGTCTTCTCAACCCTCTTTCATGGATCAGAAGTCTCAGTTTTTCAATTGATTCTGATGTATCTATCAGCTTTATTAAGTATCAGAGTAATTTTCACTAAAAGAATGATGGATCAGTGACCTGGAAAAATGAGCACAATTTGAAAATGTATATTATGGTATTCATTAACTCCAGAAAGGCTTATTAATTACATTATTATTTGAATAGACCTTGTTCTTTGCTTATCTAAGGACCTGTGGGAATGAGCAGGGCAGAATTCTGATGTTAAAAAAAGGGGAAGAGCGGGAGAGAAGAAGCATATTTTTGAAGACCTGAAAATATCTATTGGGAGACTTAGTTCTATAAAGAAACAAAAACTCATTGATTTGAAGTAATTGAATTTACATTTAAACAAATGGTTTAAAAGAACATTTTAAAGTTAAAAAAAAATTTACCAAGAGCAGAAGTGAGTGTGACATGAAGGTCTCCTCTTCGGGAATATTCAATTGTTGCTTCAAATTGTACATGTTCCAGGGACTTGATAGCATTTTCCTGCCCCTCACAAGCTCTTGTTGGAATTTCAATGATAACTTCTCCATTAGCTTTCAGGGCTCTAAATATATTAATGAATCTCCATTGAATAAAGTGTATCTCTTCTTCCTTACACTTTATACAAATATGTACACATCAGTCTTGTACTTGATACTTAGCTAAGCTTGTTGTCCCTCCCTATTATGAGTAGAACCTAATTCAGGATTAGCTATAAGTGAATAATGCATAGAAAATGGTAAGGCTTTTATAGAAATAGAAAAAAACCCCAATTCTACAGTTTCATCATAAATAGCAAAATCAATCCTGAGAAAAAAGAGCAAAGCTGGAGGCATCATACTTCCTGATTTCAAAATATATTAGAAAGCTACAATAATCAAAACAGTATGGTACTGGCATAAAGACAGACATATAGGCCAGTGGAACAGAATACAGAACCCAGTTAAGTGTTCTTACCACAATAAAATAAAAAGAAAAGAAAATAGTAAAGAACACAGGTACTTGAAAAAAATGCTGTTTACTATGGAATCGAATTCAGGCAGGTTTGCCTTGGACCCATCAAAAAGTGGTCTATTATTGCAATGGACATGTCTTCCATGCCTTCTACCCTTGGGTATTTTGTGTGAGTGGGTCTTCAGTATAATCATGATTGTTGTGATAGAATTAATAAGACAGTCATAGCAGATTCTGCTTCCGGGGCTAGATGTGGTGGGTCAGATGTGGTCTGTGTAAAAGCAGTATGATAAAGATTCCTTCATGGAAGAAAGATGATGAATCACACAGCCCTGTGGTATGAAGTGAGGCTCTTGAGGTTTAGATAATACTTGTTGGCGAGTACTGTATTTCATCAATTCTAAGATGCATTTTTTCAACATTTTATCATCTTTGAATTTGGGATAAATCTTAAAACTGATTATTGATAATAGTTTAAGTAGCTATGATTGTTCTTAGTGCCACATAAAACAATGGTACACCTTAAACATAATGCTAGATGGTAGGTAGGCTATGAGAGGAAAATGCAAATATGCTAACATGATTTACAGATCTTTGATCTCAATATTCCCCCTGGACCCAAGCGAACACTGGCAAATGCTACCTCCATCTACTTCAGAAAGGAAGGTGAGAAAAAAATTAGACAAAGTGACAAACATATCAAATAGTGCCATGGGCACACAGGTATTCAAAATTCCTGAGACACTTACCTGGGCTCAAAGTCATTGTCCTTTATCACACACTCTTTCTTCTCAGGCACACTGTTCCAGGTTCTAGGATCAGCTAAGTCCACCAGAGCTTTGGCATTTAGCAGCCCAAATCCAAACCGACTGTTCACCATCAAGCCTGCGCCATTCTTTTTCCATCCAGGGTTATTGGCCAGTGGGTCATACTCAGAGGTCCAGACAACCAAGTGCTGCATATCTCGCCAGGTTAGATTTGGACTGGAAGGAAAGTGACCCAAAACATCTTTCAGGGACAAAATGAAGTTTCCTTGCAAAAGCAAGTGCTAAGAACAAGCATTTCTATTCAGAAATTATGAAGTACCTTTTGTAACTGTACTTAATGTAATTCTAGCATTACTATTTGTATGTCTTTTCATTTAGAAATCAAAATACAGTATGGAAAACTTCTCCTCATACCATGCAAGTTAAGTTCTTATCATTAGTAAAATTTTGTCTTCAGCATTGTAGAAATATAGGACTTGGCTCATGATTCCTAATTAGTTAAGTTTACCTGGAGCAAAAATTAAAATGACAGCACCTCCTTTCATTCTTTCAGTCTTCTGCTGTCCATTAACATCCTTGGCATTTTTAGCATTATTAACAAAGTCCTCAACTTTCTTCTTGAGAAGACTCAGATTTTAAAGATATGGGCTGGCTTCCTACTCAAGTAGTTTTTGTTTCTTTTCTTTATATATCAAAAGTGTCAAGAAACTCTTAGCTCCTTGAGATCACTCTTGTAAGATCACTTTGCTTAATACTATGGGGATATTTAAAGAGGTGGTTCTTGTTTTTAAGAAGCTTACACTCCAGTAAAAAAACTAAGGTTATTTTTTTATTACTATACTATATCTGCTGAATAATGTGTTCATGGCATAATGCACTGCAGGAGTTTAGTAGAGAGATAATTATTTCAGGTTGGGAAGATCTAGGGAGATTTTGCTGGGAGGAAATATTTGAGCTGAACTTTAAAGAGTGGGTAGAATGTCAAGAAGTAGAGTGAGAGAAAAGAGAATGAGGCAATGGAGCCAAACCTGTGCGGTGGGGGGAGGTGGGGGGAGGAGGTGAAGTACATGATGTGGCTCAAATACAGTGAATAGTCTGGTTTGCTGGAGCAGGAAGAGGTGATAAGGAGTACTGAGCCAGATGGTGAAGGCTTTGACTGCCAGGTAAGGGGCTTCTACTTTATCATTTGGGCAATGGGGAATCATTGAGAAATTTTGAGCAAAGAAGTGGTTTAACCAGAAGTCTTGATACAATTAATTTAGCATCAATATAAAGGTAATCATAGGGTTGTTAGGTCTATTATAATGCAGATAGAGCCTTTCCCAATCCCCCTATGTAAAATTTCAATTCTCCCAATGCTCCTGAGCATTATTCTCCTGCTCTACTGCTTTCTTTTATAGCATTTATCACCTTCTAACATATTGGGTACGTTTGTTTTATATAGCATTAATGTCTGTCCCCCCTGCTAGATTTAGCCATGAGAAGGGCTGAGATTTTAATTAGTCTTGTTCTCTGATGTGTACCTAGCACTCAGAAGAATTGCAGGCACAGAGTATAAGCTGAGTAAATATTGGTTGGCTGAATGATTGAATGTGACTACATGTTAACTAGCCCCCAAATATAATTTTAAAACTTACTGCAATTAATCAGTAGAGTCTTTCAAGATCTCGAGCTTTCTTAGCTTTGAGACTTGCATTGTGTCTATTAAGCCAGTCAAGCATTAGTCCTCAAGGTTTCTAGCTTATCACTAGGTTGTGAAACAACCCTCAGGAAATCTGGCTCAATTTGCTGTTTTCTCCCTAGAGTCAATAGCATAGTGGTTAAAATGTCTTCTGGTAGGTATGGCAAAGGATACCTGGCAGGCCTCCCAGGGAAGCTCCCTCCCCACATCAGCCTGGGTGCAGAGCATGCAACTAGGTCTCTCCAGGGCAGTGGTTCTCAACCTTCCTAATGCCGCGGCCCTTTAACACAGTTCCTCATGTTGTGGTGACCCCCAATTTCATTGTTACAAATTGAACATAATTAAAGCATAGTGATTAATCACAAAAACAATATGTAATTATATATGTGTTTTCCAATGGTCTTAGGCGACCCCTGTGAAAGGGTCATTCGACCCCCAAAGGGATCGTGACCCACGAGTTGAGAACAGCTGCTCTAGGGAGTTGCAGTCAAGGACTCAGCTCCTCCACTTGGTCAAACTCTTCCCATATTTACATTCCTAGCCCCTCACACCTTCTTTCTTAGGTCTCCTTATCTGAGGCCTTGGGCAGAGGTCTCTGCCAAGGCCTCCTTATGGGGGGAGTGGGAGAAACCTTAAAGACATTTTTCCCCCTCTATTTTTCCACTCCTAGCCTTCCCCAAGCCCCACCCCATCCCAGAATCCATATAACTACCAGAGCCTTTTTTGGTGGTGGTGGTGGGGGGGGGGGTGTCCCTCAATAGTGAGAAGACCCTCATGAATGTGATGCTTCACCTGACCTGTGACTGGGGCACCATTCTTGGTGGGGGTGGGGGTGGGGGGAAGGGGTCAGGGGGAGGGCACAAATGGACTAGAGTAGTCATTGTTTCCTCTTGTTTTAGATTCTGCCAGTGTGGTAAGAGATTTAAGGCTTAACTCTTTCATTTTTGGTTTATTGCTTTAATTTGCTACTCTGACGCCTAGAAGCTCAGTAGATTCACTCTCGTATCAGCTGATCTCCTGACAAACATACCAGCCAGAGAGTGACTGATGGAGGCCTTAGAAAGACTCCAGTTCAGTGATTCTCATGGGTTCCAGATTGCTTAAGTGCATAATCTGGGACACTTGTAAATATTTAAAATTCCCACGCACTATCCTAAACCTACTGAATCAATATATCAGGGTAGAGCATTATTTTATAATCATATTTGAAAAAAACTAACCAGTTCTATGTTATAGCTAAAATAATAAGTTGGAAGAAAGAATAAAAGCATATAACTAAGACAATTAGAAGTCATTTCAATCATGGAGGACAGAATAGGGAGTAATAAAAGGCATATTACACTGTATCTACTACCAAAGACTCGTGTGGCTTTAAGCAAGTCACTTTATTTCCCTGATCCTGAGTTGACTCATTTATAAGAATAGAGGGATGAGTATAATAATCTACAGAATTCCTTACTGTTCAGACCTCCTGTCTGCCCAGTATCATAAATACCTCATCTTGTCTCCACCTTGGCCATCCCACATTTAGGAATAATTAACTAGCTGAGGAGAAATGGCTATTTTTTGAATGTAGACATTAATTCTGTCCTATAAAGTATTTTATTGAAATTCTTGCATCTTTCCAGTCCTTTAAAGGGAGTTTTAGGTAAAAAGCCTTTTATCAAGGTGTTCAATGGGCAACTCACCACTTTCTGATTTGACCATCTATGTGACAGGTGTTTGTTTGGAGGTTGGGATGAAAAGTGTACTAAGGAAGCATAAGGCAGGATCTTGATAATCAAACAAAAAGCATAGACGTCCTATATTTCTATAGTATAACATTTGTTTTATATTTAATTGCATGTTTTATTTTTTTTAATTTTCTTTTACCTATTCTTTACAAAATATTCAAGGGGGTTTCATTGCCATGCAATTTGGAAAATTAAGCCTATTTTCCCAACAGAGTTATTCTTCATTTGTGTGATTGCATTTCATAAATGAAAAGGAGCTGCTAATAATCATACATTTCATTCCTGACAGCCTCCCTTTGTTAATTAGTGCTCAACAGCACCACAATAATTAAAAATTTTAAAGCTACATTAGGTTGCAAATCAAGAATATATTTATAGAAAATAAGGGTTGTGGAATTAAACATTGAAATTAAGCATTGCTTCTAATTAGAAGAGTGTAGGTAAAGTAATTGGAAACAAAATTCTAAAGTGAAAGAGTCCTAGAGGCTGTCTCATTCTGCCACTAATCGCAACTAGGTAAGTCCAGTATGTTGAAGATTTCCTAATCTGGAGACTTTTCAACATTTCACAACCCACTGAGTCAAGGATTTCTTTGATGTGGTTTACCCAGAGGTTTTATGCAGCATTGAAAGTTTATTTTCCTTTAATGAAAATAGAAGATTGGTTCATCTGTTTATTTAATACCTCCAAACATGTCAAGGGATTCAGTGTTTCACTACAGAATTTGTGTTCTCTATTAAAAATTACTCTGATTTCCCTTGCTCTCACCACAGAAGACTGAGCTTATTGTCTACCATCTTTCTAACGTATACTCGCTACATGACAATAATGGTACCATAGGCATTTCTCGAAGGAATTCCTATCTTTTTTATGCCTATTAAGTACCGGAATGAACATCTTCGCAATTACAGCTAGATGAGGTTGCAGAAAAAAACAGTTGTAAATTAACTCTTTATAGCAGAGTTTCTCAAAATTTGGTTAAGCTAGCTACTAGCATTCAAACTGCCTAGGACACTTATTAAAAATGGAGGTTTCTAGGCCAAATACCAGAAACTTCTGAATCTGAGTTGATGGCAATGGGACATAGGAATCTGCATACTTCATAAAACTCTGAAAGTGATTATTATCTAAGCTGGTGTTTGAGAAACACTCTTCTAGGGAAGAAAATTCCTCTATACATATTTGAGCCAGAAACTATTCTTTCTCCTTCCCTCTCCTCTTCTCATTCCCCAGTGCTCCAGCTAAGTCATTTAATGCAACATAAGTAGTTTGCTTGTGACAAGGAGTCTTTTATGAGGAACTCATAAAGCATGAGAGTTAGGATGTTCCTCTATCAGCCTCAATCTTATTAACTTCCCTTTGTTTGAGAGGATGAGCAGCTACCGTTCAACATTTCCTCTGCACCAGGGCCATGGGAGGCAGCATAATGTACTGGTTGATAGCACAGGCTTTTCCCAGATTTGCTCTTTCCTTACCAGCCATTTTTCCAGCCCATCCAAGTAGGTAGACTCTTGGTATGAGTTTTGCTAGGCCTGTCTTGCTTAGCCACTGTGGCCGTCTCATAGCTGAGATACTTGGGACTAAATGGTAGTTCCACAGGTGCCCCAGGGCTCTTGGAACTACTCTGGATCAATCCTCTTAGACAAGGACTCAGCAACTTCTGGGCTCTTCCAGCTGTGGCACGAGCCAAAGTGTTCTCTTCTGCTACTGTGAACTTCATCTACTGAACATGACATGAGGGGACTGCTGTGTCTTCTCTAGAGAATATGGATGTTCTTCTAAGATAAACTCCTTAGTAGGAAAGGTAATAGTAATTTTAAAGATTAATCACTTTCTTGATCATACAACTACTCCACCTGATGTGACATTTAAATATTTCTCACCACACAACACTAGAAACTAGAAATGAGGACAAATAAAAACCTGTGAGACAGTTGGATTTTTCCCCTCTGTGTTAAGTATTAGACTATTGGTCATTATTATAAGGGAAAAACATTGTTGTTAAATCCCTTTTTAACATCATACACTAAAATAAATTCCAGGGTGATTTAGGACTTAAATATGGCAAAAGAATAATAATAAAAGACATATAGGTAAATGTTTAATCTAATTTTGAGTTGTAAATATTTTTCTGAATGTAAAAACAAAGGAAAAAACTTTTAGAAAAGACTGGCAAATGTAACTGTATACATATTAACTTAATTACCTCAAAATTACATATAAATAAAATTAAAAGGTAAATGTCTAACCAACCAAACTAAACTAAGGCATAAAACAAAGTCAAGGCCATAAAAAAGCAATTACAGATGATAAATGGCCAAAGAATATAAAATACTGAGCTTCATTAGTAATGAAATAAACGTGTATGAAGATTAGATACCATTTGCATGTATCAAAATAGCAAAAACTTTAAAAGATAATAAAAGTAGCTTTAATAAGGGCTTAGGAAAATGATACTTTCATACATATAATGCTGGTGGAAATATAAAATGCTATAGTTTTTCTAGACAATAACTTGTCAATATATATTAAAATCATTGAAACATTCATACCCTTTGACCCAGAAATTCCAATTAAGAGTGTTTATCCTGTGGAAATTATCAGAGATGACAATCAATATTTATGGACAAGGGTGTTTAAGCATGATTATATAATTTTAATAAAATCTGCATTTATATAACAGAATACTATGAAAAGGTAAAAATTTTGTTTTTAATTCTCATTCCTCTAAGACTGGGATTATATAATATGAAAAAAAGGATGTTTTATAAACTTATCATTCCTAACACTACCCACAGAAATTATCTACATAAAGTATTTCCTGGTGGAAATAAACAGAAGTGAGAAGGCCTTGGAGCTGAGTGGGAGGAGAACTTGGAGGAGACCATGAGTTTTTGAAGGTCAAGGAACATTGATTTACACAAGAGAAAATGCTCTTAACATATTATAGGGAGGATTTAAAAACATCACAAAATAATGTATATATGAAGATCCAGTTTTGTAAGATATGTTTGTACTAAATCTACATCGAGATGTTAACAGGAAGAGAGTTAATTTTATTATTACTTATAGTCTTCTACTGTAAGCATGTATTCAGAAAACAAGAAGCAGACTTAGTAATGGTGATTAGAAGCTTTCTGGGCCTTACTTTGCTTCCAGGGCCAGAGCGAAGATGCCAGCAGCCAGGGGTGCCGAGGCCGAGGTGCCCGTGTGGGTCCCTGTACAGTCATTGTGCAGGTCAGCACTCGTCTGTGTGGCACCAGAAGGGGAGAGAAACGTGGGAGAACATGTGAGGAGTGTGGTCCTGTCCCTGAGGGAAACCATACCGAGGGCCGCATCTGCTATGATCAGGAAACTGAGCTGATTCGATTCCCTGCTTCCTTCTCTAAACCACAGACGGGTGCTTGCCATCTGCTGATATTTTAGTTCACTCTCCTCTCCATGCAACTTGTCTATAATTCTGGCATCAGGGTGCCTTTTGGGGGGATGAAATACTCCCACTATGAATATTTTCTGCTCTGAGATTCCCAAACGAAATGCTGTCTGTAAAAAAGGGACTGTTTCAAAATCACTGTGAATCATGCTGGCCCATTAATCATCAGATCCATTGTGTTTGGTCTGGCATATTTAGAACTTCTGCCTCATGCAAAATTCCCTGTTGCCTTCAGATTGACATTTGACTGCCTCTTTGGTACAAGAATATAAAGCCATTCTGATTTCGGCCACTTGAACTAGTTGTTCAAAACTTGTTTAGTGTGTAGTTTGAACTCACTGTTGATGCAATTTGATGCCCATGAGTTAGTGTCCACATCTGCGCATTGATGAAAATGGTGTGTTTTCCAAATGGGAAGTGTGCTAGACTTAGGTCTAGTACACTGAATTCTAAAACTGCTCTTCAATAGATGTATCCCAAGGGCAAGGCACTTGGTTTCCCCATCTGTAAAATGAGGTTGACATTTCCTGACTCAGATTCTGAGGCTGGAATGAGATCCTGCTTATGAAAGCATCTTTACACAATATTATTGAATGTAAAGATTTCCCTAGGCTTATTTTAGGTTAATTAAGAAGAGGTTGCTGAGACAAAGGGAAGAAACCAAAGCGACTTCCAATCTGTCTGCCTGAAGAACCACAGTACTGCTGGTAGAGCAATTAGTTGGGCCAAAGGATTCCTAACAAGACACCCACCCAGGCTCCTGCTCTCTGGCTTTTAGCTAGTGATTTCAATGTATGGGAGGGAGGTGTGAAAAACTAATTTGTTCTATTATCACCTCCTTTGGCTTCCCACTCCGAGTGGCTGAATTTCTCCAGTTATGGTGGCTCTGCTCCTCAGAGGGCTGCGGAAGCAAGGCTGCCCTTTTTATCCGTTGACGCAAGTGAGCCCCCGGAGATGACTGTGCTGAGGAAGAGGTTTGTGCAAGACAAAGACTATTTATTGCCACCGTCTCAAATAGAATTCACCATCTGTCTCTATGGCTGATTTACCTAAGGAGCGGTCTTTACAGAGATGGAAATTCCTCCTCCTCCTTCAGAGCAGAGCAGCTCAGATGTGGGACAGTCTATGAAATGGTGACTCTGAAATGCATAGCGGACCGTTTTCTCAAAAGCAATTCTGGACAACAGCCAGGAACTCTGACCACCAAGGAAAATATGTCTGATATGCTCCTTTCAAAGGCAATAAAATATGCCCGCCATAAAGAATCCCTTGGTAGCCCTGGCCGAAGTGGCTCAGTCGGTAGGGAGTCATCCTGTGTACTGAAAGGTTGCTAGTTCAGTTCCCTATCAGGGCACATGCCTGGGTTGTGAGTTTGATACCTGGTAGGGGGCATGCAGGAGGCAGCCAATCCATGTTTCGCTCTTCTCTCTCTCTCTCTCTCTCTCTCTCTCTCTCTCTCTCTCTCTCTCTCTCTCTCTCTCTATCTCTCTTCCCTGTCTAAAAAAAGACTCCCTGGGCAGACTGTCACTATTATTTGTGTAACTGAAGATATGGGCATGAGAGGGAGGTCAATGCTTTTAAGTTGAAACAACAGTTTTACTGTCGAAATTAGAGCAGTTGACAGGAGCAGGCAGAGTTCCAGAACTGTGATCCAGTAGGAAGAAGACAGTAATCCTGACAATTTTGGTGAGATGCTATTAACATGAATTTTACAAACTTTTCAAAGTCTAGTCATCTAAATGACCTGTTCTCTCACTGGGATTAGAATATACATACTTTAGCTAGTTGGCTCTTTCTGTGTCAGAAGTTAAATGTGGGACTTTAAATTTTCAAGTTAAAAGTGCCTCTCTGTTCTCAAAGCTTCACATGGCCCTTGAAGGAAAATCCAATAATTGTCCTTGGCAGTCTGACTCATGGACGCAGAGTCACAGCCACACGTGGGCTGGAGATGCTCTCTGAGCATATACTCTTCCCGAGCTGCTTATGCAGATGCTGAGAAGTTCACCTCAGGGGAAATGTAGCCTGTTATTTTCCTGTAGGTCGTTTGTTCTTAGGAGACATCGCTGGTGTATGCTCTGTATTTTTATCATCTGCTAAAGGGCAAGCCAGACCATATCCCTGCTATTAAAGGATCAGCAAGTACAGGGTGATAGAGCCCCTACAATCCTGAGATGCCCTTTAAGGCTGTTTTCAGGGAGGCATCACACAAGCTGACTAGACATTTAGAGTCTTGACTGTAGGTAATGACTGACTGGTGGCTTCTCAGGGCTGAGTTTAAAAATGACTGAGACACAACATCTTCCGGGAAGAAGCGTAATTATCCCAAGAGAGAAAACTTCCCAATATATGCCAGCCTTTCAAGTGAGCAAAGGACGAGTCTCCCCAATTGAGACATCATGCTTAAACAAATCAGTTTTACTAAAGGATTCTTGTGAATGCAAGTCATGCTCTTCTACCTAAGCAGAGAGAGTTAGACAAAAGCAACATACGATTCGCTGGTCAGTGTAATCCCCGCTGCTGTACGAGGTGGCCAGCGTGGAGGAGCACTTCTCCGCATACCAGGGGGACAGGCCCTGCTGTGAGGCACTGCTGATGGAGATGGTGTAGATGCTGTCTGTGTACCCGTCGCAGTCACAGTTATCTCCCTGACGCCCCCCGTTTCCAGATGCCCAGACGAAGATGGAGCCCTTTCCTTGTCTCCCCTGAAAGAAAAACCTGAATATATCACATCTATTATCATCTATTGGGGTCACTGTCACACCTCCATAACAGCCCCAACAAATACATGCTGAGACAGTTATTGTGGCCTTTTTCACCTCTAGGTACTCCAGCATCAATGCTGGAAATCTTGTGAAACTTCCTATTGTGGAGCCACGGGCTTCTGGCTCTGCCAGTCCTTTCTCTGGGCCCTCTCTGGGGTGGGGCAGAGCTGGGGCTTTTCTTTATTTTGCAGATTCATAATCTGGCCCTTAGCACTTGCTCATTTTTTTTCACTCCTCCCTTGCCTTATGTCACTACATCTGAATCTTTGAACTTCCTATCCTTTCTGCTTGAATCTTCTGGTTTACTAATAGAACGAAAAAATCCGGCATTATTCGGATCTGCTTTGCAGCTGCATTGAAAGGGACTCTTCAATTGAATGGACCTCGTCAAGGCTACTCTCTCTGTGATTTTTCAATATGTGCTCTCCAGAGTTTCTACTTTTGTTTCATCCTGTGCAGAACAAGGCCATAGAATACTGGCAAGAATGAAATAAACCCAAGGCACACGTATTCACCAGGCACGTGCAGAGCGGAAGGTAGCACCCTGTTATATTTATATTTAAGGATGCATTTTCAGAGCATTTGAAAGAAGTCTGGGTAGTAATTTATCTAGTGTGAAAATTCAAAACAGCAGGAAAATGAGAAAGGACATAATCCGGAGTATTTTTTTAAGTATATGTTTTAAGAGTAATGAATCTCTGTTGAGTGACTGACCCAAATGGGGGAAAATATCGCAACCCTTAACTTCTGTCCCTCTTGAAGAATGATTTGGCTCTCTGAATGCATTTCAAATCATAAGCAACTGCAAGAAATTGACAACCATTTCTTTCCATATAAGCTAAATGTTCTTCCCTTCTCAACATATCCACAGTCAGGTTTCATTCCAGGTGGGTCTGCGTTAAGCATCTCACCTGTTTAACACCATATTCAAATGCCTTCTGGGCGAGTCGACCAGGCCCCTCCACAGTTTTCCCATCGTCGTTCGGGCCCCAGCTCGCACTGTAAATGTCCACATGCCCAGGATTGAATCCAATTGAACTGGCTTCAATAGCATCGGTCACAATGCCATCCAACATTCTTATGCCTGAACAGCAAAACACACAAATAATAAGTTGATGTCAGGATGTACATGTAGAATGGCATAATGCTCTTAATATTTATTTTTTAAAAGGACTGTCAAAAGAGTCAAAAACAGGGTAGCCACTGGATGTCCCAAATGCCCATGGCCTGCTGCTAACAGCACATAGGAAAGGTACAATCACTGCCTCCATAAACTTTCTTACCCGCTTTTAGAGATAACTATGTGCTATGCAGTAGCCACGGTTATCGTGGATTACAAAATGTCCCACCTCCCTCCACTACTCCAATAACCTAGAAATAACAGTATAGCTTTTAGAAAGAGGCACCAAACAGACCTCCCTTGATATATCTTCTCATGACTATACCACGAACGGCTGTGGCCCAACCTGTGCCATACAAATGACTCTGTACAGGAAACCGTGGAGCTTGCAAAGGTCTACCCACGATAGGAAACTAACAAATAGGAAAAGAACTCTTGTTTCTAAGCACTGATTAAAAATAACCCCGAGGCCATTCTTTTATGTGTTTGCTATGAAACATTTTCAAGGAACATGCTTCCTTTTCTTCTAAATAATCTCAAGGATGAAATCATTGCCATGGATTTTGCTCCTGAGGGAGAATCGTTTTTCATCAGCAGAAGGCAGACTCGGTAGCTCCTTGTGCTTTCCTACAGGCTGCCACCCATCATCAGACTCATGCACTCAAGTGCCAGGAAGGCAGAAGCAATTTAGATGGATACAGGAAGCTACCTGGTTATTGCTGGCTTCAGGCTGATAATGCAACAGAGTGCACAGCTTCAGATTTTCACACTATTATTTACAATGGAGCACAGGTAAAAACCATGTAATTGACAGGATTCATGAAAGTCATATTTATTTTCTTTAAAAATGCATTTTGGGGGAAATTCCAGCTCTTCAATTTATGAGGTGCATGATCTGGGGACAAGTCACTTAACTTCTCTCTACCTCAGTTTCTTCAACTATAAAATGGGGATAATAACAGCTCACATGTATTGATGATGTACTATATGCTGCTACCATTCTTAACTTAAGGCTTTAAACTTATAAACTCATCTATCCTTACGACAACCATTTGAGGGGGGTCCTATAATTCTCCCCATTTTAGAGGTGGAGAGACTGAGGTCAGAGATGGACAGTGACTTGCTCAAGGCCACACAGACTGAAATTGGGAAGCCAGGACTTGAGTACCCAAATATGTCCTGTTAAATTCCAGGACACACTGCCTATAGTGTGTTGTTGGATAAGTGATGGCCATATGGTAGATGCTTCAAATGAAAATTATTATATAAAAATGAACTTGGGGCTAGACCGTCAAAGGGTAGAGTAATGAAAGAAAATCAGTAGACTTGGAATGAGAAGTCTTGTGTTTTAGCTCTACGCTGCCGGAAACTGTTACCTTGAGAATTTTGTTTCTGATTCCTCCTTCATAAAATAAAGAGATCAGATGATTCTCTCATAAACTATAGGTACTTAGTTTATTATCACTTAAAAAGTGAATTCTTTTTCTAGGTGATTACATAATCTGTACTTCTTCATTTTCATTAAATTAACATGGCACTTTGATGGTGTTAGTGTCAAAGAAATTACGAATGACAAAATCTAAGAGTGTGCTGTATTAGGGAGAGAGACCTTATATATGCCAAGATGGATATTTATTTTATTTGTAAAAAGGGATAGAATCTCTGTGAGCTCTTTCGGATCCAGTCTCCACCGCCCTTATCCACAGGAACTGCATCGATGGGTTCTCTTGTCTTCCCACTGGGTTCCACCAACTGAGGACAGCAGCAGGAGGTTGGGGGATGAGGGGAAAGTGCGGTACTCACTCCCCTGATTCCTTCTTGCCTGGAAATAGCTTGGTGGTTGTGCTCAAGGCTGTAGCTCCTGGCCAGTGATTCTCTCCTATGGCCACAGCTTTCTGTCTCCAGTTTCCACTGACTCCTTCCACTTGTTCCTTTGGGCCTAAAGGTGGTAACATCTGCCTACATCTGTTAGCCCTTGTTGGTTTCCTTTGAACTCTTGTAAACAGTTCCTTTATTTAATTGCCCTGATGGAACTGACCATATGTTTCCCCACAAAAACACTGACTGAAACAACTAGAGATTCTAAATTCTTGCTATTGAAGATAACCTTTGGCTTCTTAACATAACAAGCATGTATTCTTTTTATTTTTAAAAGCTGTTCTTTGCCATGAAATGAAGAACTGCAGAATTCAGAGGCAGGGAAATTCTTTGCCTAAATTTCTTCCTCCTCTTGTTCCCTGAATAAGCACACAACACAAAAACCTTCTAAATCAGAACACAGAGAAAATTAGGTTTGTTTTAAAAGCTATTCAACATTTCAAACCCCCTCCCCATCTGTATTGGCTTATATTCATTTTCTAGGAATCCAGATCTTTTGATTCGTTTGCAAATCACACCCAAGTTCTACAGCACATTTTGTATGGAGTCCATTTCTTCCTCTGGTTGTTGAAAGCTCCCCCTCTCCCCACCTCATTTACACCAGGTAATGCAAGACTCAAGTTAAAAGTGCAAAACTAGCCAGGCCAGTGTGGTTCAGTGGTTGAACATTGACCTATGAACCAGGAGGTCACGGTTCAATTCCTGGTCACAGCATATGCCTGGATTGCAGTAGGGTGCATGCAGGAGGCAAAATCAATGATTCTCTCTCATCATTGATGTTTCTCTCATGCCCTCTCACTTCCTCTCTGAAATCAATAAAAAAATATTTTTTTTAAAGTGCAAAACTATAGGAACAGCCCTCTGCTTTACCTCCAACTTTGGCATCATATGCAACTCCGACCCCACACTTGTAATTATTTGCTTGCATGGCAATTTCTCCTGCGCATCTGGTCCCGTGTCTGAAGATTAAAAAATAGGAATTATAAAACATAAATGACAAACATTTGTTCTGTATATGAATCCATGGTACATGGATATGTTAACCTTTCATCTGCCTTTTCTCTGGTTTCTTCCCATCAGCATTAGATGAAATATAGGTATCAAGTGAAGGGAATAGGCACAGGAGCCAGAGTATATGAGTATATGAGTTAACATTTTAGCTTCCGCCACTAACTAGTGGTGTGACCATGGGCAAGTGTCCTCAAAGGGTTGTGAGATCACATGAGATACTGTGTATAGAGTGCTTAGAATAGTGGTTGGTACATAGTGGTTGGACTTTTTTGGATTAGGTTACCTTGGACCAGCTCCAGTAGGATATGATAGAACAGAGTCTTCTCCCACGATATCCTCCTCCTCTAACCACACACCAAACTAAAACATTTGAGGGTTTCCTGGTACTAAGAGAAGTCTGAGATTTTAAGAAGACACTACAGGCTAATTGGGAAACCAGGAGACTTCTGCAACTCTGATTGGGACCTGAGGCCTGAACAAGATGGGGTTTGCAATCAGGCAAAAAGGGTAATTGATGATTTCTGAGTATTTGGAGGGGAAAAAAATCCATCTCTAATTCAGACCAAAGCCCGCCCTTGTTGGTATGGCTCAGTTGGTTGGGCGTCATCCTGTGCACAAAAGGGTTTCTGGTTCGATTCTAGGTCAGGGCACATGCCCAGGTTGTGGGCTTGATCCCCCCCATTAGGGGGCATGCAGGAGGAAGCCAAGCAATAGTCTGCTCTCACATCTATGTTTCTCTCTCTCTCCTTCCCTTCCTCTCTCTCTAAACATCTATTTAAAATAAAAATTAAAAATAAAACAGAACAAAGCCCACCATTAAAGCATCAATTCTGAAATTTGGGGGATAATAATTGCCTTTTCCCACCCTGACCTCAGAAGGGCTATAAATTAAGAGAACTTTAATGTAAATTTGTTGATTTTATGATTATATTCTATTATGCAAGCACCTGGGAGCATTGTGAAGGCTGTTGGTGCCTGGGAGGAGCTATTGACCAGATATGCTGACATAGAGGAAAAGAGAAGAAGGGTGAGCTAGTGCAACTCTGTCAGCCAGCTACTTTTATAAGCTATGACACTAGGCGTCTATTAATTTTGCCTGGTAAGAAATATATAAATCCAAAATTAACTGGGTAATCCAAAATAATTGTTTCACCTATCTCTTTTTCCTAAAGTACCAGAGATGATTTCCCACGAAATGATAGTCCTGCTTCTTCTGAATATTGGCTAAGAATCCTGCGTCAGAACAATGTAATTATCTTTAATTCAGGGTCTTCCCTAGTGCAGCAGACATCTGCTTCTTTTTTGCCTCCTAGAATTTTCCCCTTTTGGAAAGTGGCCCTCCCTCACTCCTTGTGATTCTTTTTCTCTCATGAGGCTCCTTCTCCCAGATAAGCTTTCAAGGATTAATGCAGAATATAAAGAGATTTCTATTCTTTCTCCAGAATCTTCAGCTTTAGGTTCCATCTGAGTCACATGGATCTTGTTGCTAGGCAAGATTCTGTTGAGAATGAAGCTGTTAGGTGAGCAGCACTAGGAGATGGAGACAGAGTATTTGGTGTCTTGATGGCACATTACTTGAGCTCCTGGATCTTGCAATGCTTGAAGCTAGAGCATCCCTTGGGTGAAATTATTTTTTAATACAGATATTACTTAATCTTTGAGGTAGGATTCTCTCACTTGCAACTGAAACTATCCTGACAACTATACCCATTTTCTAAGAAATGTGTTCACATTGAATACATAGAAGGTGCCCTGTTTGATGGATTAGCCCTCTTTGCCTTTCTACAAGGAAAAATTCAGTTGCCATCCTCCAGGAAATCTATTCCCAACAGTCACCACTGCCTATATTTAAATAGTATGGGAGGCAGGGCCCAGGATAGCAAAATCTCTAATCTGAGCCAACAGAATCAACTTGTTTGAAAACATCCCTAGCAGTGTACACCTGTCCTATAAATGATGCAATGTGACATGACCTATTATTTATCTCTCCTTACACATTGAGGACTATTTTCTCGAAAGGTGTAGTAGGATCATCCTACAAATAGGGGTTAGTATTTTTTCCTCCACTTATCCGCAGTTTCCACTTCCACACTTTGAAAAAGAAGGAAGACTTTATCCAAGTGGTTCTACATCATTCCTTATAGACGTGTAGCCTTTTCTCTTTCCTTAAATCAGGTTTGAGGTAAAATAACCCTCTATTATCTTAGAACAACGGCAGCAACTGACATTAAAACACATTGACTTTTAGAAAAGTACTCCACAAGATACTTTAAAGACTACTATTATACTGGTTAACATTTCCTTGTCACACATGTTATTTAACTAGAATCTGTAATTGGTATTGAAATAGGAATACAGATTCATGCCAGCTTAATAGTAAGAGTTACCTGCACCTTTAAGATTTTATTATTTAGTGATTCCTCATTTGATTTGCAGAGGAGAATTCAAATGCAGCTTCTATTAATCTCGTTTACATATTACTTCAGCTCCTGAATCTTGCACTGCTTAAAGCTAGAGCATCCCTGGGGTTAAATTGTTTTTTAATCCCCATATTACTTAATCTTTGAGTTACAGCAGCAACACAGATAGTTTGGAGCCATAATGCCCTGGAATTGGGTGATAATAGGTCTCAAACTGTTATAAGGCCAAGATAACATGGGGCCATTCATTTTCCAGACCTGAGGGATTTATTTCTGACAGCATGCTTGAAGAAATTTTTTGTAATATCCTTTGATAAATGATGAGAATGCTACACTTCTGGTTGATAGTCAAGAAGATCCTGAGAGATAGTTGCTTATAATTTTCAGATAGTAGATTCTGAACTGGCTCAGAAAATTGACTTGTCTCTGCTATCTCCTATCACATTCTTGTCATGCAGATTTCTCACTGAAAAGAGGTGTATCTTAGTTGTTAAATGAGAAGCTTTAATCATCGTCATAGCAAATACAACTTTTTTGTTGTTGTTGCAGGCACTATGCAAGCCAATTACACATATAAACTCATTTAATCTCTATCGTAACCCAGTAAAATAGTTACTACACTGTTATCCCTTTTTAATAGGTGATAAAACTGAGGCAAAAGAAATTAAATAATTTACTTAGTCACTTAACTATTAAGTGGCAGATTAATACTTGATCTCAATCTAGCTGCAAAGTCTGTACTTAACTGTTTGGCTACTCTACTCTCTCTCTGTACTATGTGGGAGATCCAGGCTATGCTCTGAAACTCAGAGTTTTCAGGTACAAAATAAGTACATTTATATGGGCTACTTCCTTATGGGCCTTTGGAGCTCTGTGACTTGGAAGAATCTATAATAATAAAAGCATAATATGCAAATCAATCGAACAACCAAACAGCAGAATGACCGTCCAGATGACCGTCCAGATGACCTTCCAGACGACCATGCTATGACACGCACTGGTGCCAGGCCAGCCAAGGCGGGTGCGATGCAATTTGTTGGGAGGCCCCCGCCTTGCCCCATGATCACCCCACAGAGGGAGGCCCAGGCCAGCCAAGTGATCGCACCCCACACCTGTCGCCTGCAGAGGTAGGCGACCCTTGGCAGGAGAGGGGGGGGGGCAGTGCCATACAGATGGCAAGCAGTGGCAGCAGCGGGGGCAGGGCCAGCTGCTGGCAGCCAGGGGAAGGAAAGCCCTGATAGGCCCTGATCAATGGTCAGGCCTAGGGACCCTACCTGAGGAGTCCCGGATTGCAAGAGGGTGCAGGCTGGACTGAGGGACACCTCCCTATCCCATGCATGAATTTCATGCACCGGGCCCCTAGTTATATTATAAATACTGTGTTTATTATAAATATTGTGATGTGAGATTTCTTCTTTTGGGAGGATAGAGGGAAATCTGTATCCCTCTTCTCATGAGTAGAAAAATTCTAGAGAATATCATTTCATTAAGTATTCACCTATCATGCAGCCATCACCAATGTTGGATCCTGGGGCCAGACCCAGAGTACACTGCCTGGGGAGGAGGCAACACCTCCAGCTAACAGCTTCCTCTACTGCACCTATGTGTCTGCTGGCATATTTCCTCTTACTCTGGATCAAGTGGGTGAGGTGAGAGTTGTCATTTTTACTAAATTCCAAGAAGGGCACTCCTTTCTTTCAAGCACTTATTGCCATTTCTTTAGGAAGTTCCTTTCAGGGGGTAAGGAAGAGATGCTTTGTCACCCACTTTAGGAGAAAAAATAAAAAATAGAGCCAGAGCGGTGATGTCCTCAGGTCACTCTCAATACTGGTAATGAGCGAAGTTATGACAACCAGCCAGGCTAACATCACACAATAATGTCCCAAAAGAGCAGATGTTCTTCCTGGTCCTGCACTGCCCTGACTCAGAAAATGGCTGAAAATTTACACGGGGACCCTGCTGTGAGTTCTAGAAACATCTCACTTTCCACAAGGACACTCCCTCACAGTTCTTGTTGTATTGTTAATAGATGTTCTAACCTCTCATGGGTGTCCCTTTAAGAAATAAACCCTAGAAGAAGTAAGTGGTACTGAAAGAAGCAGTATCTTGGAACCCTCCCCAATCCGCCTCTTCTCCCATAGCAGGAAATAGACCCTCAGAAGTTGAAGCCAAGTCCATGAGCTCCAGCCTCCCTTCCTGGGTTTTGTCAGCCTCTGGAGGGGAAATCATTCAAAGAAACAACTTTAGGTCAAAATTATTCCATCAGCCACATTGGAATTCTGAGAGAGAATAAGGGAGAAAGAGAGAATAAGGGATAAGGAAAGTGAAAGTGAGAGAGAGGAGAGAGAACTTGATTGACCTGAGTTGGATAGTAGTCCAAGAGAGAGAAAGCCACGTGAAGAGAAGAGGGAAGCACTTTATGGGGCATCCACAAAGCTTTTTGTGGCTTGCTCTTTCCATTCCCACTTGTAATAGCAAGCCCTAATTTTGCCTTGGCTTGATCTATTTTGATGTCTCTTCGAGGTGGAGCAAATAAAGAGGAAAGTGTGCATGTCTCCTTAAAGTCTATGAGATATATCATTATGCACAAAGATGAGTTCGCACATGGACATTGACACTTGAGGCCACATGCCTAGAGGCTGAAGTTTCTTTGGGGTTAGGAAAGAAGGTTAAACTGTCTTTGATCTTTACTTGGCTTCCTGCTTTGGCAGATCTGGCTCTTGGCCTCCCTCATCACCCTGTAGCTGCTATGGAGAGTCAATATAGGAGTCAGAAGATATCCTCTTTTTCCCCTTAACTTTAAAATATCCAGCAGGAGCTCTGGAACAGGGTGCTTACTAATCCAATGACCCAGAGACTGTGCTGAATTTGACAACCATGCCTCAAGGTACTTTTCTCTTGTATGATGTCTGGCCCTGCTCTTCTGAAGGAACTGGTCAGCATGGTTGTGGCCACCATAGGAAGCTTTGGGGATTTATTATTTGGGCATCTGTATTTCTTTTCATGACTAACATCAAGCATGTTTCTAATATGGGAAGATTAATAGAGGAATAAGGAACAGGGGTGGGCTAAACATTTTTACTCTTTATGCCCCAAGCATTCTTTTTAAAGCTATAACTATTCAGTAACATTTGAGGGGAGTATCCTATATAATAAAAGGGAAATATGCAAAGTGACCCTAATGGCAGAATGACAGGAACGACCGGTTACTATGATGCACACTGACCAGCAGGGGGCAGATGTTCAATGCAGGAGCTGCTCCCTTGTGGTCAGTGCACTTCCACAGGGGGAGCCCCATTCAGCCACAAGCTGGGCTGATGGCTGCAAGCACAATGGCAGTGGCAGGAGCCTCTCCCGCCTCCTCGGCAGCACTAAGGATGTCCAACTGCGGCTTAGGCTCGATCCCCTGGGGAGCGGACCTAAGCCAGCAGGTGGACATCCCCCATGAGGTCCCAGACTGTGAGAGGGCACAGGCTGGGCTGAGCACTGCTTCCCCCCACAAGAGTGCATGAATTTCCGTGTACCAGCCTCTAGTTTTATAATATAAGAAGAAATTTTAATTGGAATATGGTTCTATAAGCCAAAAGAGAAGTTTGGGTTTCTGTTTTAAAAGCAGTACAATATTGTGGTATGGATAGTGTGCATGAACAGTTCTGAGAGCTCAAATAAAAGCACTTTAAAGTACTACACCCCTGGCCCCCAGCCCCCTGGCAAATCCACATTTACTCACTTGTTCTCATTTGTGGGATCATATCGGGGAAATGGATCATGGTCATTATCATTAAAATCATAGCTAGCCTCTGGATCCTGAAAAGACAACAAAAATAACACCGTAGCATCATAAAAAATGACACAGCACTTCCCAAGCCTTCTACCCCTATCCCCTTTCCAGACTGGCTGACAGCTTGAAAGTCTGCATTTCAGAGTTTCTGGCCCAGTGGTTGGTCATTTGTTATACCCATAAACCAGGAAGAGACAGAGAATCAAGCCAACATCCAATTCTCAGTGAATGTCACCAAACTGATAGCTCATGGACACTCATAGGATACTAAAACCGGAGGAATCAGTTAGTTCAGTTAATTCAATCACCTTATTTTCCACATGAGAAAGTTGAGGTCCAGAGAAGTTGAATGGCATAACTAAGCTATAGAGCAAGTTAGCAACACTGTGACACTCATCTCTCTTATGAATATAGGTGAAAAGAGGTGGATCAGGTTCACAGCAATCTCTTTCCGCTTCCCCAGGTATACCAAGTAAACGTGTAATTTAACTAAAGAGGGTAGGCTTGAAATTCAAGACAAGCTTCCAGGTCCACCCCCTTTTCAACCAGATTGCTACACTTAAACTTCCACTAGGAATTCTATCACACTACTTCCACTTCTCTATATTTTCATAACCTTTCATAATTCCTACTTTCTGCTAATCTTATCTCTTCTTTCCCCTCTCCTCCCCTTTGCTCTTTGGCTATGGAATGTAGCTGAGTGGAAAGGATAAGAGAAAGACAAGGGACAGTGTTAAAGATGAAGCACTAATCTAAATAAAGGCCTAAGCTATTATGGAAAGCTTCATAAACAATTAAGTAAATACTTTTCATTTACTTATTTCCCACTTGTAATAAGCTTTTTTTTTCTCAGCCTGTCCTTTTTGCACTGTGTGATGCACACTTTGAATCTGCATGGAAGGCATCCTATTCACATAGCTTCACAGTGTGAAAGATGCTGACTCATGAGGGAGGTGAAGAGGAAGACTGTGAACATGATCTGGGGCATCAGGCTTGATTTGATTACTTTAATGTCACCCGTACTGAATGGCATGGAGTCTGAATGACTTTTCATAATTTACTTGGTGTAGGTGCCTTTTCCCACCCCCAGTACATATGACTTTGTACAGTCCTTAAATTCTTTCGATGTCCCCTGATACAGTAAATTTATATGGGCTGCCAGGGAGGTGAAGGAAATGACAAAACCTTGGCCCATCATTCCCTGGGCCAACATCTGAGCAGCTTCCTGCTTGAGGGAAGGAAAGTCCTAACTGTCTTTGTAGACAGCTCCCAGACTCACATAATTGGCATAGATGTCTGTGTGATTCCACTCCAAGCCATCATCCAGTACAGTGATAACAACTCCTTTGCCAGTGATGCCTTTTTGCCAAACAGGTATCACATGGAGATCCAGCTTGGGCAGGGATGCGGTCATCCTAGTATCTTGCTGGTAAAGAAACACAAAGAAGCATTGATAAAGGCATAATTTGCTTACTACAAAATGAGAAGTGAAGCCACAGTCCAGCGACCCATCTTTGTTTTTCCTGAGGTCACTCTCCTCTTTAGAAGAAGGCCATTAGGTGAAATAAAAAACAAAGTTGAGGGTAGGGCCCGGTGAATCATCAGAGTGCTGCTCTTCCCAGTAGTTTCAATGGAAAATCACTCCAAGGAATGAATCACCCTGTGCCCTTCTCTTTGAGTTACATGGCTTTGGAGAAGACCTTTGTCCCTAGCTTTCATTTATAATGACGTGTTCCAGCCTTTCCTCTACCTAAGCTTTACCTGGTAGCCCATGTTCCTATCTCCCCCAAATCCTAAGATTATATTGCCACAACAAGCCTACTTTATATTGTCTTGTTCACAGTCATTTGTGAATGGTCTTTATAACTTTTTTGAAAGGAAAAACAGAACTGAGAATGACCAGGATGCTGTGGTCTCACCAGGACTTGCAATTTAATTGTCTACTTGCAAATATTAGTGATTTAGAGAGTAAGTATCTGTGGGAGGGAATTTGGGGTTTTCTTTTGCAGATAGCATTTCTGAAATGTGTGGGACTATTAGGAGAAAAGAGCTGAACAGCAAGGGAACACAGACCTGAGCACATTCCCGTGCATTTAAGAGAAGTACATTAGAAGTGTGCCAGGTTTATGGTAAAGGGGTCAATAAGACATTTATAAATAACAAAGGTGTCAGTGAACGGACTGCTGATACGCCTCAGAAAGAGGTTGGGGAACACTTTACTAACCAACAGGAAGCTGAGTTACAGGAGGCTGGAATTACAGGCATATGGTTGGCTGAAGCCGGGGAAGAAGGCCTCTAAGTCAGTCACAAGAACAACCATAGAATGTGGTTGTTAAGAGTAGGGCCTCTGGAGCTCTGAATTATGAGCCACTAGAAACCAGGTGACTTTGGCAAGTTATTCAACTTGCCAGTGTCTCTGCTTCTTCATCTGTTAAATGGGCAGAATTGCTATATCTACAACATAATGTTATTGTAAAAATTAAGTGAGTTCTTTCATGTCAAATAGTATAGAATAGTATTTGGCACATAGTAAATGCACAGATGTTAGCTAATGAGACTCTTTTTCAACGGGCAAGTGATGCTTAGGTTAAGAGAGAGTCAAAAGGAATTGATCCCCTTTGCGATCCATTATGCAACAAGGATGTCTAAGCCTTAGCTTATGACCATCATAAAAATTTATCTTTTATAATATTCTTGCATATATTACTACTCTGGAGGCTTTATACTAAAACAGAAGGGAGGACACTTTGTAGGCTAGCAATGCCCACATACCAATAAGGATTTGGTAGCTATCTTAAAGGTAGAATGGTTTGCAAAACTGGACATCTGCAAATAGATATTTTTTGTCTTTCCTTGTATTCCTGGCCTTGTTCAGAAATTCTTACCTGTAAGCACATAAGAATTGTCACTCAGAGGTTTATATACAGAATCATGTTTACTGTATTCTTTGAGTGATGGTTCTCAAGAGTAACTTTAATGAAATGTGTTGTTGTTTTTTTGCATTAATACTGTTTTGGAACCCCTAACTTGCAAGACATGGTTCTTCTGCATTACTCCAGGTAAGCTTAAGAAAACATGAAGGTAACCCCCACAACCACAGCAGCTGAAGATCTGTGTTTCAGACACTCTCACCTAGTAAAACAGAAGATCCAGATCATGGAAGGTCCCATTAGCCCTGATCTCCAAGTAGCATAGCCCTTGCTGAATTCTCCCATCATTAAAACAAATCTATTGTGCAGATGTAACAAAATAAAAAATGAGGGTCCCACACAGTCCTGCAGGTACTTACCAAGTACCACTGCTGCTTCCACATCGGATCATTGAAGAGATTTACTGCTGAGTCTTTCAGAACTGAACGTTTACTTCTCTCCTTTCCATACTGTTGTTCAGCCCATATAACCTACAAGGAGTTTTATAGCAAAAAAAAAAATCAACAGTCAAATAGCAACCTCTGTGTAATCATCTTTCCTCTAACTAGG
Organism: Myotis nattereri; assembly: GCF_964212035.1. NCBI lineage: Eukaryota > Metazoa > Chordata > Mammalia > Chiroptera > Vespertilionidae > Myotis > Myotis nattereri. The sequence continues at coordinate 55,042,347 of NC_138079.1, forward strand.
CCTAATACCCATCCCATCAGAGTTTAGGCAGCTCCACAATGTTTATGTTTAACTGCAGATCAAACTGGCAGCTCAGTGAGAAGGATTTGCCCACTGGGGAGATGAACATTTCCTCTATTACAGTAAAGTGAACCTTTAGGGGGAGGAGAAGGCGTCAGTAAAGTGATGATTGCCTCAAATTATTTACACTGTGATTACAGTGGAAGTACAAATTCAGCCTGCTTTCATCAGCAAATGGACCATAATACCCATTTTTTATATTGAGGTTCCAGGACTCTGTAGGTGAAAATTTGTTCATGGAATGAGTCAACAGGCTAAGAGATCCCAGAGACTGTTTTTATGATGCTCTTACAGCTTAATTTCTCTTCCATTACACACAAAAGGTAGAAATAGCAATGTTACACAAGACATGTCTTTGCAAATCTGGCTCCCCTGTGCTTCAACCTCCTACTTAAGAGTATTTAATATGAGAAACAGATCCAGGGTGATGAATGAGCACTATTGACCATGCACACTTACCATTAATTTAGTCTCATGTATAATGCAAAGAGATGTGACAGTACAAAAATTACCTGCCCCACATTTATGGCATAATCCCATTATACTTGAGGCCCTGAGAGGGAGAGGGGCTTCCTTGTGGAGATATTCATTAGGAGATAATATCCTGCTCTTATTTTGCTGAGCAGCAAGACTGTTTCCTACCCAAAGCATAGCCTCTCTGTTGTAAACATGATGACAGTCCAGGGTGTGTTGGGATATTGTTAATGTGAGGATACTTATGAGTCATCTAAAACTAAAAACTAAAATATAATTTGCAACTGAAGGATAAAACTATCCACTAAGACTGAATTTGCAATTAGAAAATATACTGCAAGCCAATTATAAATATTGGAGGGACTTGAGGGCTAGAAATTAGTCACTATAATTTATTTTTTTTAAGTGCCTGTGTTTTCAAGCTTAATTGTTTGGCTTAAAATACCCAATGCTTGGAATATACTGCTTGCCCCTGAGTCAGTCTTTGAAAGCTGGCTGCTAGGGAATAAGAACTAATTTTTGAGGAAGAGAGTAACTTATAGTTGGAGATTTCATCAACAGTCGTAGAGATAGAGGGTTGCTGCATTTCAGAGGGCTAATTTGAAAGGATATCATTCCCCATCAAAAAAAAAGGCAATAAAGTGACAAAAGCAATTTTTTTTAAATGGAATATAAAAAGAGGCACTCTGACATTCAATTGTTGGAAACTGTTGTGATCAGTGTCACTGACTGCAGATCCCTTATTAACCTCTAAAGGAGCAAACCAAGTGGAACAGAATAAAATGGTGGTCTTACTTTGTGTATAATGGGTATTACGCACTTAATTTTGTAAATAATCCTTTTGATAGGGAAAGAGCATTAAAGATCACTTAGTCCACCCATCCGCTCAAGCTTCTATGGGTTCTAGGATTTTTCCTACAATTAAATTATTCTGGAGATAATTTTATAGGATCATACAGACTTCTTTCTCATGAAGTGATGTTAGAGAGTACATTCGTAGCTCTTCTTCATTGCTCCTTGAGATTTATCCCCCAAATCAACTATTAAGGAAATATCTAAAGAATGGAACTGGTGCATCTGTTCATTTTAGTGAGATTATTTTAAATAATAACAACAGCTAGGGATGCTCCACTCTGTCCAGTTTTCTCCTATGAAGATGAGAAGGGAGGTCAGTTTGATTTCCTTGTACATTGCTGCCAGGCATGCCTTTAATAAAGAAGGAAGTCTCTCTCATTTTGCCCGAGGACTAAGCTTAGCCAGAGTCCTGAAAGTTGTCCTTCTTCCCAGAGCCCACAGATAAGAAGCTGTCTGTTTGGGGATGGTGAAGGAAAGTCTTCACTAGACAAGAAACTTTTAAAGTAGTGTTCTGGGCTCTGATTTGATTTCCCACTTCTAGCCATTAATGCCAGTAAAAGCCAGCAATGGGTGTGTCTGAGCTGTGTTTCACTGTCTGTGGTCCTGAGATAGCACTCTTTGTCAGGGTATGGTTGCATTTTACATTGGAGCAGTAGTAACTCAGATCCAATTATTCCCTACCCTCATAATCTGTCTTATTATTTTCTTAAAAATTTTTAATCCTCACCCAAGGATATGCTGCTATTGATTTTTTTTTAAAGAGAGAAGAAGGGGTGGGGGAGAGAGAGAGAGAGAGACCCTCCTCCCTCCTGTACATGCTCTGACTGGAGATTGAACAGAAATCTAGGCATGTGCCCTGGTGGAGAATTGAACCCACAACCCTTTGGCACATGGGATGACCCTCCAACCAACTGAACTATCTGGCCAAGGCTGTCTTATTCTCTTTCTAAAATTCTATTAGTTGCAGGACAAATGAAAAAATAAATTATTTCACAGGATTATGAATTCCATTTACTTTCAACTGTTCTATCACCTTTCTTTCACTTATACATTTCTTTCTAGGAAGTTGAAAGTTGTGTTCTGTCTCTCACAAAACTTCTGTAAGTCTCTAGATTGTCCTAGGCCACAGAGATCATGTGTACAGATATTAGCTTAGCCAGGATAAATTTCCATCAGTATGCAAATTTTCAAGAAAAGGCAACGTTGTGTATGCAAACTGCCAACACTCCAATATAGTCACCATTTCTATTAATAATGTTTGCTGACCTTAAAACAGCCTTCAGAAATCAATAGTTATATTATACATACATTCAGATTATCCCCATATTATTTACCTATATTCATTCTAGACATTTCCTACTGTTGCCTAATCATTGAATATGTATTCAAACGAGGTTAAACAGAGATAACGTGTTTTGGATCAAACAATAATAATACTTAGGAAAACATTTACTTATGAGACATGGATTTAAAGCTTCCTCATAAATACTAGTTTCCTGTACAACAAACTAAATAGAAATGGCAGAATGTCATTTTCAATTACAGTGAAATGTTATTAAAAGCAAGGATCATATATTTCTTTGGCATCCCCACATGAGATATTGAAGTGCTTGGTACATAATAGGCATAACATAAAAGGTTGTTGATTGATTGTATTGTCAAACATTTTAATTAGTGCTGCCACTTTATTTTCAATATTTACTTTCATGCCTTTAGACTGGATTTGTGAGCTTGTGTCTGTGTGTGTGTGTGTGTGTGTGTGTAATTTAGATAATTCAACCAATTCAATTCAATCCAGTTATTATATATAATTTCCACAACCCTGTGGAAATAACAAGAAACACTACAGATGAATAATTGTGATCATAATAAAGAAGAATCACATTTGCAAAGTGCTTTTGCTCTTGTGGGCAATCATATAGAGAGCAGATAAGTCAGGTTGGTTTGAAGAAAAATGCACAACACTTACACGATCATCATCAGATAATCTCTTAGTGATATGAAGGGCACTCCTTCGAGACCTCCGGGGGTGGTTTTTATGTCTGAATAAGTAATGATTTTCGAGTGATCCAATCTATAAAATAAAAGAAATTAAAAATAAAATCCACTTTCCAAAATAAATATATGGAGTCGATTGAAACCAAGCTAAATTAGAGACAGCTTTTATTAAGCCCATTCCTTGTACATGAAGTTAACTTTTTTGTCATGAAGAAGATACTGATAGAAGCCATCCCTCTCTGGTTAGTGTGTTAAGTGAGATGAACCTCATGAAGTTATCACTTGGGCTCCCACTATACTTGGGGGCTGACGGTGATTCTGTTTCACACATTTCAAAGGAATTCCATTTGTTTTTCTATGAGACAATATTGTGTATTTGGGTAGACATTTCTTTTTTAAAAACCCATTTTATCAAATTCATTCTTTCAGAGAACAATAATCTATAGAAAGCAAGCAAAACCTTTGTATACTATATATGGTCAGTGCCACATTCACTTGCAACAATTTGTTGTTGTTATAAAATATAACCATTGACTCCATAGTGATAATTGTTACAAGCTACTAGTAGTGACCATTAGACTTTCCACTAGTTTACAGCTTTGAGGGGAAAGCCAACATACCACATTTAAGGCAGGTGTAAACTCCCCTGGGTGACATCAACACCTTTGGTCCATTTAGAACTATGTTCATTATTCTTTTAAGCTATGTCCCTTTATTCAAAAGAGTACTTAATTTGAAGCTACCAAATTCTCTAGATACCCTGTATTGTTTTTTAAATTAAGAGACAAATAATTGACAATGGGTTATTTCAGAAGAATTGTATTCTTTAATTTGGTGGTTCTCATCACCTAGATGATTTTTTTAAATCCTTACCCAAAGATATGCTTATTGATTTTAGAGAGGTGGGAGGGAGGTAGGGAGGGAGGGAGGAAGAGAGAGAGAGAGAGAGAGAGAAAACATCAATTGGTTGCTCTGATTGGGGATGGAACCTGAAACCCAGGTATGTGTCCTGACCAGGAATCAAACCCATAAGCTTTTGTTATATGGGAGGATGCTCCAACTAGCTGAGCCATACCAGCCAGGGTATCACCTAGAGAATTATTAAATAGAGATCCTTAGGCCCTGCTCAAATCCTAAACCTCAGTGAGTAAATCTGTTATAAGTTCTAGACTGAGTTGGGGAGGAAAAACAGTAGCTATAGGAAAGATCGCCAATGCTTAGGTCTATATCTGCTATTAAACTGGTTTTGCTCACCCCCCAATCCTGAGGCCTTAAGGAGCTCAGCTAACTTAATATAAACAGAGAGAGAAATAAGCAGAACCAGGAAAGCATTATTAGTTTTTTACAAAGAACTGTTATTTTTTAAACATTTGTTAATAATGTCACTTTAACTGGAAATGGCTACAGAAAATATAGCATATGCAAATCATGTGTAAATATAGTTCTTCCTACTATTTTTCAAAGCATGTGACTGTGCCATCCCTTCCTTGAGGATCCTACCAAGAATTCTGATTTATTGTTTTTTAGTTTTGGTATTTATGAATTTGAAAGGCAATTCCGATAATGAATGGTCCAGGTTTGGATTATGCTTGGGGCTAATAGGTGAGAAAAGGAAGAGGGGTTATCTTTTGCTCTCTCCCACAATCTCCTTCCACAGTTACCAGCTGTCCAACGGTTATAGGATTAAGCCCCTAGTCTGCCCCCCATCCTCATAGGACACACATGATCTCCCTGATGCCCCCATACACACCAGTACGATTCCACTCACTACACACTCACTCTCTCAAATACAATTCCTTGCAGTTTCCAAATTACTACTAAGCAGCTTTCTTTGTATCTCCGTTTCCCACCGGCGATTTTCGATGTCTGGAGTGCCTCTCCAATCTCCTTGTGCTTTCCTATCAACCGTTGGCTTCTTCCTAAACACAGTGCACGTGTTTCCTCCGCTGCGCTGTCCTCTTTCACCCCTCCCCAATTCCCTTCCGACTTCAATCCACAAATATGGAGACTCTGGGTACGGCTATTCCTGCACCAATCACGTGCCACTACAGCCACTTGTTTCTAAACCAGCCTCCTCTGGGTGCTTGACTTTTTGAAAGTCTTTTCCTCCTAGTCCTCAGCCCCTAACACAGAGCCTGGCACAGAACAAGGTGTGAACAAAAGCAAAAGTCTTGGTCTGCTGCTGGGACACGGAGAAGGCGACCTGTGTACTGACTTCTGCTGGGCATTTCAAAGACAGCTTGGCTCATAAAGTTGGAGAATGAAGCTTCTGGCAAAGGGAAGGCGTATTCCCCGGTGGATTCGCTCTATGGCGTAGTCTATGCCCACGCAGATTACTCATCTGTGACTTCAGCCACAGCTCTACCACCACCTCCAGAAAAAACCGCGCCAAAATGTTTACAACTCCTTCCTCCTCCGCTCAACTCCCAAGGCAATAGGTGCGGGCTTGATTCTAAGTCAAGGGACACTTAGATTAGAACTCACATCCCCTGGTTTTCTCCCCTGAATTACGCAGCTAAGCGGGCCGATCCCATCCCCCTGCCCCCGTCACCTCCCCCACCCCCTCACGCCTACCCCTCCCCCAGCTGTCTATTAACCCAGTCCTCACTTGGAGGCAAGTTTCCCTCACAAGCTAAAAACCCCAGGGAAGCTATTATGCATTTGGCTGTGGGGCAAGAAATAATTAAATCCTTTCCCCACAGTCAGTTTTGAAGTTTGACCCCCTTTGGGTGGGGGTGGGAGTGCTGACCAAGCAAAGTTGTGACGCTCGGACTTTCCAAGTTTTCGGTGAATTCCCCGGGCGTGAACAGTTGGTCCTTATCTTTTACCCATCTTTTCTCCCGCCAGCTCCCCGGGCCCCCCAGCGACCCCCGACCTCTGGATCGCTAGTCCCGGCCACTGGCGCTCTCCCAACGTCCCAGACGCGCCCCCAAAGGCTCCCGCGGACACCTCCAAGCCTGTTTAGCCCCTTGCAACAGGACGTGGGTCTGATGCTGCCATATTGAAAGGAAGGAAACAGCCGGCTCCTGACGCAGACTGGCTGAGTCCCAGGGGAGAGAGCGCACTGCCTCTCCCGGGGGCGCTTTGCTGGTAAGAGCTTGCGTGCATCTCAAGTTCGGTGAGTAAGTGTGGAGGGATTTTTCTTCAAACCGTGCGGGAACGGATTTCAATTCCAGAGCGAACAACAGCAAGAATAAGCTCTACCCAGCTGCAGCGGCTGCGTTCAGCTTGGCTGCGCCCAGCCCAAACAATAAAGAATGCAGGCGTTTTTTCGCTCCGAGCCCGCAGGGGCGAGAGCCGAAGAAGCTCCCTGTTCTTTGCCACGGGGCTGAGGAGAATGCAACCTGGGGCTCACTCTTGGGAGATCGCGCTTCAGTCCCGCCTGTCCCCTGGGGCCCCAGAAAGTTTCTTGAAAGTGCAAACTCTTACCTGTCCCAAAAGGTCATAGCCCAGCTCTTTGGCTATGGCCGAGGCTGCCTCTGGTCCCCCGGGGATCTCCGCTGCCCATTCGTTCACAAACTGCCTCTTCGCTTTTACACTGTTCAATGCACACCAAGCGCAAAAGAGAGCGAAAGCAGTGCACTGCAGAGTCCAGGCTCCTCGCTGCATGGCTCACACACTCGCTGGCACAGAAGTAGGAAGCAGAAGGGGGGAAGAAGCCAGATAGGAGAAAAGCCAGAAAGATTCGCTCTTTCCACACTCAGGCTCAGGACCACCTCTCGCCCCGGTTGCTCTGGGAGAAGAGTGAAGGGACTCCAGGAGAGGCTGGGCGGTGGCGAGTGCTGAGTGCAGTTCTTTCGTCTCTGGCTGAGTGGAGCCCCAGCCCTTCCCCGCTGGAATGGAAATGAGTGTTTACACGTCAAATCTACGAAAGCCATCTCTTGACGTCAGATCTACCTGGACTAAGATCTGGATGGTATTCCTGGCGGGGTGGAGAGGAAGCTAAAATAAGCATCGAGGGATTAAGAAAAGGAAGGAACCATTTGCTGGGATCAGTTAACACTGTCCCTGTCTGGTCATAAATTCTGTAGCTGTGAGAAACACCTTCACTCCTAAGTGCCCCATTTGATGTAACTACCAAGAACCAAAGGCTGGGAGTGCAGTACACTTTCCCTGCCTTCTGTCCGTTTTCCTTACATTTATTTGATTATCTCTTGGGGGAGGGGAGAGAAGGATTTTTATGATGACCCTGGGGATGTCAATCAGCACCTGCTGTAAAGAGCAGGGCGTTTAAATCTTTCCAACGGGACAGGGGCTGGGAGGGCAGTAGAAGAAAAGCGTCTACTCCCCAGATTCTGATCTAAATTGCCTAAGAAAATGAGCACGTCTGGAAAACAATGTTAGAGCAATGTTTTTAAAAATGTATTTTAAACCATTCAACCCATCTTAATGAACAAGTTTACTTTTTTCTTTCCTCTGTCTTTCAATCTCAGTAAAACAATGTCTAAAATTCTGTTCTAGATATTGCAGAGCCCAGTATCACCCACTTTACAATGCTTATTGGAAAAATGATTAAGCACATTTAAAAAAAAAAACACAGAAAATTATTTCTTTTTCTTTTTTTTTTTTAGAAAATTATTTCTTTATTCACAAACCAGGAAGGGACTAGGGACCCAAATGCTGTTGTGTTGACTGGGCAGAGAAAGAGCAGGTTTCGTTAACTCCTAACTTTCCATTTTCCTTCAGTTGAACTCTTCACTTTGGTTTTGCACTGAAACTATGCCATTACTTTCCCATAAAATGCCCATTGTCTCCTTGTGGAAGAATGTTTTTTCCCATGGAAAGCGAATTATCAAATGTCTAAATGAACCCCCGCCCCAGGGAATGAGTTTAGTCTACCGTGGCGGAGCTATTCCCATTGCGGGGGTTGAACCCTGCGGGAAAAGCCCTGGTGTGTAGTATTCAGCACCGAGGCATGGACAGCGCCACACGCGCTTGTGGCCAGAGCTGCCCTTCCTTCTGATCCGGGACTGCCGCTCTTCTCCAACTGGCTAGAGCCGAACTGTTTTTCTTTTGTCCTGTGCCCTTCTTCTCCTTTAAATAGAAAATGGGATTCGACCGCAGGGGACAAGTGTGGTTAGTCTCATGATCGTCACTACTGACATGGAACTCACGGGAACGTATTGGACTCGCCCCAAAAGTAAAATTGCAAGGGATCAAATCTCATATGCGAAAGGTTTTCTTTCTTTTTCTTTTTTAAACTCCCAACCGCCGGGGGGCGCAATCAATTTTAGAGAAAGAGAAGAAAAGGGATGAAGTTGGAAAGAAGGCATGTTAGTTTGTGAAGAAAGGAAGCAAAAGATAGCCTTTACAGAAAGCAAATGAAACTTGGTGGGGAAAGCGGCTGAGTAGTACTAATTGCCTCCGTGTTTGCACACATTTGAACCACATGGATAATTTCTTTAAACATAAAGCTTAACAAAAAAAAAAATGCCAGCGTTAATGAGCCATGCGATGCAGTTAAGTGTATCACAATAACGTGAGTAACTCACATGAGATGTTGTGAAATGGTCTCAGATTGAAGGCTCTTCTGTCTGCTCTGTAAATTCACATGTGTGAGTGTTGGTGGCTGCATAAACTGTCTTCTTTCCCTTTCATGCCTCAGACTGAATTGTGGCCTCAAGCTCTCTAGAGTGTTTCATTTTCACAGTAGACAGATGCTGTGTGCTAGCAAAGCAAAAGAAACTGTGGCAAATGTTTGATAGTGGTAGATACGGTTAGAGCAGAAATAGTTTGCCCTTTCTTATTATTGTTTGAGAAAATCAATTTGGCAGAGTGTTGGCAATGAGACCAGGGTCTCATTAATGAAACATTTGTCTTAAATGGAGCACCCTGCAAGCCTGGAATAAACATTTGGTTGATGTACTTAATAGGGTAAACTACTTCTCATAGTAAGAAGGTACTATCCCCACCCAAACAATATATATGAGTACTTTATTCTGAAATTGTCTGAATTTTATCCGATGAGCATTATATGCCAGTTTCTGGGATGTAGAAGAAATGAATGTTTACTAAGGCTAGGGGTGCACATTAAAATGTAGGATCTGCTCTAGCCGGTTTGGCTCAGTGGATAGAGCGTCGACCTGCAGACTCAAGGGTCCCAGGTTTGATTCCGGTCAGGGGCATGTACCTTGGTTGCGGGGCACATACCCAGTGGGGAATGTGCAGGAGGCAGCTGATCGATGTTCTCTCTCATCGATGTTTCTGGCTCTCTATCTCTCTCCCTTCCTCTCTGTAAAAAATCAATAAAATATATTTTAAAAATAAATAAATAAATAAATAAATGTAGGATCCATCTTAACTTTGTCAAATAAAGGGCTAACTAGCCTATCCTGATGTGTGGATCATAATAATAACCTACAGGCCCATCAGTTTTGTATTTATATCATGAATTAGAAGAGCCAAGTTAGTTTTAATAGCATTTGCTTCATTTGCTTAATTTATATATAAAACAGGATAATTAAGAAACTGAAGAAGATTGTAATTCTGTTGTGAATTATCCAGTGAGTATCATGCCTTTCATGATTGCTCCCATCTGCCCAGTGATACAGTTAATTATTTATTAAGTTTTCTTAGAGAGTAATAAGAGCAAGGCTAGTATGAACAAGAAGTAAGAATATGTTCAAAGACCTGTAGATCACCATATTTCTTTAGTCTTAGAAAACAAAATTTTAAACCCTTTGTTACTGTGAAATGAAGTATTTACATTACTAGTAAAGTGCCCAGAATAATGTGCTCAATAATTTATCACAAAGTGAACACTGTGTAGCCATTCAGATCAAGAAAAAGAACATTGCTAGCCCTTCAGAATAATATTCCAAGATTTTCAAGGGGCATAGGAGAAGGAGTGAGGATATAACTTAGGTTTAACATTTTCTAGTTGTGCAGACTTACCTGTTTCCTGTGGGTAAATACTAACTATATATTAAGACAATTCTGTAATTAACTAGTCTGTAATGAAACTAGAAGATATCCGGTAACAGAACATATTATAAAGGCAAATCTACCAATAGCAGTATTTCCCAACATAAAAAATAACAATTTTTATATGGCATGCTGGGGTAAACTGGAGGAAATTTGGGGAGACCTGTATGAGGCTTGGTGAAGAGATTCATTACATTTTTTTTCTAAAGACATTTTATTATATTTTTTGTTAATCCTTACCCGAGGATATTTTTCCATTAGTTTTTAGAGAGAGTGGAAGGGAGGGGGAGAGACAGAGAGAAATATCAATGTGAGATTCCCAGGGCTGGGGATCAAGCCTGCAACCAAGGTACTTGCCTTTGACCAAAATCAAACCCAGGTATTTTAGTCTGAGGGCTGACGCTCTATACACTGAGCCAAACTGGCTAAGGCTCATTACATTTTCTTTATATAAAACAATTTTGGTAAGAAGAATATAGAATATAATATTTGGGCAGTATATTAAAATTGAATATATATTACTTTGAATTGAGAAATATGAATATACTTGCATCCATATAACTTTTTGCCTCAAATCAAATTTTATGTTTGAAAACCTATGTACTATTTCTAATAAAAAAACATTTTAATCAAAATCTTCTCAAATTCTTGATAGCTGCTGTCAATGAAAAATTTTATTTGCATAAATAAAGAATAAACATTTTGAAATAACATTTATAACCATTAAAACATTTGCAAAATTTGATTTTAAATATAGCAACTCTTCCTTTTACTTCCTTACCAAATTTGCCATTGGAATGTCATAAAAGAATGCTATAGGGTTTAAAATCCACCTAAATTTTGTATGTCAAGTATTACAACTTATATTGCAATTCTAAATTTAAAAATACACACTGTTGTCCATGTCCATGAAAAAATAAGATAAAATAAATTTTAAAAATACACATACCTTTTAGAGATGTTACCATGCACTTACTTTGCTACAAATGGGTAAACATGTTTAATCTATGGAAAGGCTGATATTAGGGCCATCTAAAGATACATGGCTGACTTTCTTATCCCCCCCATGGCCTAATTTTGGTGGGTATGCTATGCTAATTAAGCACTCAGAACTTGAACTTCTCCACCAGATACACAGATCCTTTTCCCATGATGGAAAAGGACATGCTTGCAGCAAGTTGCTGAAGTAGATTTCAAGGTGATGGACATTCATTTAGCTCGATTGAGTCCACTGCTATGAGGCCAGACCAATGAGGGCTAGGTGTCACTAATTATGATTGGCTGACTGATAATCTGGTTGGGTCTTTTCCCCAGGAGGCCAGAGTCAAGCAACTTACCTGTCTTTTCCAAAGGATGAGAAGATCAGTTATCATGAGGGACATCTATAATTCCACCAGTTGGGAAGTTCTGTTCTATAGAAATGGGGGTAAGAGAATAATAAAGCAAAGTCTGTACACTGAAAGTCTCTGAGGTAGATAACTAATCATAAAGGATTTTTGTTGAATAAACTAGACAAACAGTTAAAGTCTTGAATTTAATATATAATTAAATTATTAGAATTGAAGAAATGAATGCTGTAAATTACAATTATTGAAAATGACCAGTCATTTCTAATGAAAGTGGATAATTAAATGTAGTCATATAAAAGTATTTATTAACAATTTTTATTTAATTAGAACAGCTTATTTTTGTCTGTTTTGGTTGTTCATTTGTTGCTTTTATTTTATACCTCACATATTAGTGAAATTATGCAGTTCGTATTTTTTTCCATCTGACTTATTTCACTTAGCATAATACTCTCAAGATTGATCTATGTTGTCACAAATGGCAACATTTCATCTTTTTATGGCTGAGTAGTATCCCTTTGTATATATGTACCATGCCTGCTTTATCTAATCATCAATCCAAGGATGCTTGGGTTATTTCTATGTTTGGGCTATTATAAATAGCTAGAGGCCTGATGCACGGATTCTTGCACATTGAAAGGAAATTAATTAGAAGGTGGCTGGCAGGGCAGGACTGGGCTAGATGGGCCTGACATGCCCTGGAGCCAACCTCCTGCTGTCCCTCCCAGGCCAGCTGCACCTGGGGCTGCGCCAGGGCTCCAAGGGCATCTGCAGAGTAAGCAGGGTCCCTCTGGCAGGTGGGGTCCCTCTGCTGGCCTGCATCAACTTGTTTGTTGTTGTTGTTGTTGTTGAGTTTTATGGGTTTTTTTAAATATATTTTGGCTATTAGCCCTTTATCAGAGATATTGTTTGCAAATATCTTCCTCCATTCATTTGGTTGCAGTTTTGTTTTGCTGATGGTTTATTTTGCTGTGAGGAAACTTTTTTAGTTGGATGTAGTCCCATTTATTCACTTTTGCTTATACTTCCCTTGCCTTTGGGGTCAAGTTCATAAAGACCCCGCTGAGACCAAGGTCCATGTTTAGTGCCTATATTTTCTTCTATGAATCTTATTGTTTAAGGTCTTATATTCAAGTCTTCAATCCATTTTGACTTAATTTTTGTGTATGGTGTCAGATAGCAGTCTAGTTTTGTTCTTTTGCATGTGGCTTTCCAGTTTTCCCAACACTATTGAAGCTATTTTTTTTTCTCCATTGTACGTTTTTGGTTCCTTTGTTGAAAATTAATTGCTAGTATATGTATGGGTTTATATTTGGGCTCCCAATTCTGTTTCATTGGTCTGTTTGTCTGGTTTTCTGTCAATACCATTCTGTTTTGATTACTGTAGATGTGTAATATAGTTTAGTCAGAGATTGTGACACCCCCAGCTTTGTGGAACAGGCTATTTTAAAATATGCATTTACTAAATGAGTTTTGGAATATTCCTGCTTCTGTGTCCATGCAATGCTCCTGCTTCCTCTATGCTCTCTAACACTGCCATTTTCACATGGGAAACCCAGGGTATAACTGCTTCCTCCCTGAAGTGTATTTTCCCATGAGAACTAGAGATTCTCAGTATTGAAAAGTGACTCTAAGAGCTTTCTAGTTCCTTGTTTCTCAGAGTGTGGTCCACACACCATCATGATAGGTATCACTTCGGAACTTGTTAGAAATTCAGTCTGTCAGCCCTCACTCTAGAGCTACTGAATCAGAATCTGCATTTTTAATGAGTCCCTGGTGATTCACATGCAATTAAAGTTTGAGGAGCATTGATCTAGTTAACACTCCCTAAGTGTATGACACTCCTTGCAAATATTCTCAAGTGGTTAAGTAATTTAGGGTCTCCCCAAACAGCCCATTCTTTAGTTTTGATTGTCTCAAATGATTACAAAGTCCTCCTTTTCGTGACATAAATCTTTCCTCATTGCCTACCTGTAGGCAAGCATACTGATTTTGTCTTGTAGCACCACACTGATGAATCTCAAGCTCTTTTTTATATAACAGCTTTTCAGACTTTGCCTAACTTTTTTCTGCTCATGGTTAAACATCTTTAGTTTTTAAAAAATAATTGCATCCTGGTTACTCTTGTCTAGACAGGATCTTTTTAATGTACATTTAAAAATATGGCACCCTTGCCGAAACCGGTTTGGCTCAGTGGATCAAGCGTCGGCCTGCGGACTGAAAGGTCCCGGGTTCGATTCCGGTCAAGGGCATGTACCTGGGTTGCGGGCATATCCCCAGCGGGGGATGTGCAGGAGGCAGCTGATCGATGTTTCTCTCTCATCGATGTTTCTAACTCTCTATCTCTCTCCCTTCCTCTCTGTAAAAAATCAATAAAATATATTTTTTAAAAAAAATAAATAAATAAAAATAATAAAAATATGGCACCCATGCTCTAGCCAGTTGGCCTGCAGACTGAAGGGTCTGGGATTCAATTCCAGTCAAGGGCACATATCTAGTTTGTGGGCTCAATCCCTGGCCCTGGTTGGGGCACATGCGGGAGGCAACCAATAGATGTGTCTCTCTCACATCAATATTTCTCTCTCTCAGCCTCTCCCCCTCCTTTATACTCTTTCTAAAAACCAATGGAAAAATATCCCTGGGTGAGGATTAGCTAACTAAAGGGTGTCCCAAAATTCACACAAGAAGTAATTTTGATAGAAAACACAGGTTTATAATTAAAAATTGTAAATTTTTTATTGATTCATAAAGTATACAGTATAAGGTTATGTATGGAATAGCATATTGGGTAAATGGCCTCCATGGCTTTGCTGGCACATACACACTCTTTTGTTATTGCCTGAGCAGCCACATTTTCGAAGAAGAATGGTCTGATGATGCCTCCAGCCCAAAACCCGCACCAAACAGTGACACGTTGTGGATGCATTTGTTTCTCAACAATCACTCGTGGATTTTCTGAACCCCGAATGCGACAATTTTGTCGATTAACCAAGCCATCAAGGTGAAAATGAGCCTCATCGAAATTCAGCCACATTTATACAAAACGGTCATGGAAAATTTCAACAAAAGAATGCGTATGTGCCAGCAAAACCGTGGAGGCCATTTACCCGATATGCTATTCTGTACATAACCCTATACTGTATACTGTATGAATCAATACAAAATTTACAATTTTTAATTATAAACCTGTGTTTTCTGTCAAAATTACTTCTTGCATGAATGCGTGAATTCTGGGACACCCTTTAACTAACTGACTAAATAAATAAATAAATAAAACATGGCACCCAGAATTAAATGTAGTGTAGTTGGCTACACATGTGCTGACTAGAGCAAGAATTTTACCTCTTTTTGGAAACTATCCTGCCACTGCAGCCTAGAATTGAAATAGATTTATTTATTTATTTATTTATTTATTTATTTATTTATTTAAATAATAGTTTACTAGAATCTCTATTTGTAATCACATGTGCTGCAATTAAGCCACATTTCTACCCTGACTCACACTGTTTTTATGTTTCTGTTATCTATGTGTAAGTGTAAGACTACTTTTATTTCCCTGACTGAATTTTAGCCTCTTAGAATGTCTGAAATCTTGATTTTATCATCCAACAATTTGCTGCTAGCTTCATGCTATATTCAAATGCAGTCAGTTGTTTCTTGGTGTCTTTATTCAGGCTATTATTAAAAAGATTTACAAAGACAGAAGATAGAGACACCAGAAACTGCCCTACAATTTAATTGATTTAATAATCATTACGCTTTAGAAACAGTTGCTAATTTACCTTAACAGTGACTGTTCAAAGGATAGTAGAAAGACCTTGTCACATGATATGCTGAAGTCCAGATACATAGCGTCTGTAGAACTGACTCTTGCTGACAATGGTATTACTTCTGTGTCATGCTGGTGCTAGAGCTGAATGTTTATTTTATCAGGGATACAAACCAAATTTTTTAAAACTCATTCTGAAATTGATGGTAGTCTCTTGATCTAGTTCATAGAACTTTCTTTTCATTCTTGGAACTGAGAATTTTTTACCATTTCTAGACTTTCAGCACTGATTCTTGTCCTGCTTTCTAATATTCCTCAGTGATCTTTAACACTGGTTCAGGTATCTCTCTTTTAGAATAAATTTATTGTTAAACTAAAATTTATCTATATTGCCTGTCCACTCCTCTTGAATCAGCCCCAAGAAGTAGTGATATAAACAGTATCATAATATATACATATATACACTAGAGGCGCAGTGCACAATATTTGGGCACTGGCGGGGGGTGGGTGGGGTTCTCAGCCTGGCCTACACCCTCTCATAATCCAGGATCCCTCAGGGGATGTCCGGGACCACTGGCCTCTAACCGCTCACCTGCTTGACTGCCTGCTTGCCCCTAACCGCTCTACTGCCTGCCTGCTCAGTATGTGTCATAGCAACCAATCGTTCCAGTCCTAACGGTCACTTAGGCATATATATATATATATATATATATATATATATATATATATATAGTCCCAAAATTCACGCAAGATTTGAATTTTATGCCATTTGTGCCGTAAAGTGTTGCCAGTGAAAAAAAAGATAGTGTGACAGCTGACAGTTCAGGGTTATTAAAAATGGAGCGCTACATGAAAGAACAACGCATTTTCATTATTGAGCAATATTTTAAAAATAATGAAGGTTTGGCAGCTACCGTTCGCAATTTTCGTGCAAAATATGGTCAGAATAGTGATTTAACTTCATCAACTGTGAAGAGATTAATTAAAAAATTTAGGGAGACTGGATCAATTAGTGATCTTAAACACTGTGGCCGTCCTTCAATAAGTCGTTCACCACAAAACATTGAAGCAGTTCATGAGAGTGTTGCTGAGAGTCCAGGAACATCAATTCGGCACCGTGGTCAAGAATTGGACATTTCGAGAAGCTCTCTACAGCGTATTCTCAAGAAAGATTTGCATCTTCATGCTTACAAAGTTCAATTGACTCAAGAACTGAAGCCTACTGACCACGCACAGCGAATAGAGTTCATTGAATGGATTATGAAACAACAACAAGTGGATGCTGATTTTTCGAACAAAATCATCTTCAGTGATGAGGCTCATTTTCACCTTGATGGCTTGGTTAATCGACAAAATTGTTGCATTTGGGGTTCAGAAAATCCATGAGTGATTGTTGAGAAACAAATGCATCCACAACGTGTCACTGTTTGGTGCAGATCTTGGGCTGGAGGCATCATCGACCGTTCTTCTTTGAAAATGCGGCTGCTCAGGCAATAATAAAAGAGTATGTATGTGCCAGCAAAGCCATGGAGGCCGTTTACCTGATATGCTATTCCATACATAACCTTATACTGTATACTTTATGAATCAATAAAAAATTTACAATTTTTAATTATAAACCTGTGTTTTCTATCAAAATTACTTCTTGTGTGAATTTTGGGACATCCTTTATATATGGTCATCTTGGATGAGTCAAAATTATTTGGTTTCAAAAGAAAAAGAGCTGTGTTTTAACTAAAACTAGCTTAAGCAAGAAAAGGGAAATTTATTAGTTTGTGTAATTAAAGCATGAAAAAAGAAATATACATTTGGCCAAGGAGATTAGAACAGAGATATTAAATACATTAGATCTGGCCAAGGAGGTTGAACTAGAGACTAAAATAGCATTAGCAAGTATACTCCCCTTCCCTTCCCTTCCCTTCCCTCTCTCTCTCCCCTCACTTCTCAGATTCTACATCTTTGCAGCTCTCATTTCTCAGGTTCTTCCACAGTATGAAGTACACAGCTATTGGTACTTCTGGGATCATAGTTTCCAGTTTATAATGCAGAGAGAAAAAGGACTTCCTTTCCATGCTCACTCCAAGATCTCAGAGAAGAACTCAAGGTGCAAGGCTTGGCCAATATGTTCACCCAGGACTGATCACTGTAGCAGGAAAGTTTTAGTATTATTATTATTGGCCAGATTTGGGCCATGTGGTTAACCTGGCATTTGAAAATGGGGTGATGGTATTAGCTTTCTTGTGACTTGCAGCCATGATTATTTCAGTGTTTTCAGTAAGGGAAGAGCCATTCCCCAAAGGAAGTGTGGGGAAGAGGTCCCATAATAAAGGAAGCAAAGTGTTAGGAAACTTAAACAACCATCACCATGCCTGTTAGAGAGTAAGTAAATAATAGGCATTGACAATCTATATTTTCCCATTATAAATATTATTCCTTCTGTAGTTCATGCATTTAAGCATCATTCAACATTGAAAAGCAAATATCAATGTTGAATTACTTAATTTAGACAAAATAATAGAAAGATAGCATGTAATTAATTTAAATCCTTTGAAAATGTTTAAAATAGACTTAGGGAGTAGGATTATGAAAAAAAAAGATAATTTCTTTTTTCTCTTCTTTTTTTTAATATATCTTATTGATTTTTTACAGAGAGGAAGGGAGAGGGATAGAGAGATAGAAACATTGATGAGAGAGAAACATCAATCAGCTGCCTCTTGCATAGCCCCTACTGGGGATGTGCCCGCAACCAAGGTACATGCCCTTGACCGGAATCGAACCTGGGACCCTTTAGTCCGCAGACCGACGCTCTATCCACTGAGCCAAACCAGTCAGGGCAAAAAGATAATATCTTTTTATAACTTTTTATTTTGAAATAATATTGGAGTACAAAAGCTGCACAAACAGTACATAGAGCTTTTGTATACCCTTCACTCAACTTTCCCAAAGGTTTACATCTCACGTATCTATAGTACAATTAGTTAAACCAGGAGGTTAATATTGCTATGATAATAGTAGCTATCCTACAGACCCTAATCAAGTTTTTTTCGTGATTAGATTGGAATTCAGCATTTTTTAGCAAGGAGTGATGGTGTGCTGTTTTCAGTGCCTTGATTCAGGAGGTATAGATAGCCGTATGTCTAATTCTAATGATCCTATCTCGGTTCACTTGGTTAAAGTGGCATTGGCCAGGTTATTGTCAACCATAAAGTTACTAATTATGAAATAATATTTTTATTAAAAAACTAGGGGCCCGGTGCACGAAATTCGTGCACTGGGTGTGTGTGTCGGGGGGGGGGGGGGGAGAGTGTCCCTCAGCCCAGCCTGCCCCCTCTCACATACTGGGAGCCCTCAGGCATTGACCCCCATCACCCTCCAATCGCCTGATCGGCCCCTTGCCCAGGCCTGACGCCTCCACCAGAGGTGTCAGGCTTGGACAGGGGACCCCCATCTTCCCCCGGTCACTGGCTCTGGCCCCCGCCCAGGCCTGAGGCCTCTGGCCCAGGAATCATGCCTGGGCAGGGGACCCCCAACTCCTTCTGATCGCTTGCTCCACCCCTCGCCCAAGCCTGACGCCTCTGACCCAGGCTTCAGGCCTGGGCAAGGGGACCATCATATCCCCCCAATCCCCGGCTCCGCCCCCCACCCAGGCCTGATGCCTCAGCCAGAGGAGTTGACCCTCATCACCCTCCGATCACCAATCACTGGATCGGCCCCTTGACCAGGCCTGAGGCCTCCGGCAGAGGTGTCAGGCCTGGGCAGGGGACCCCCAGCTCCCTGCGGTTGCAGGCTCCGCCCCTGCCCAGGCCTAACGCCTCTGGCCTAGGCATCCGGCCCAGGCAGTGGGGACCTGCAGTGGCAGCAGGGGGCGCCGCGATCGTGGGCTTCGCTTTGGGCCCAGGCAAGGGACCCCTAGCTCCTGGGACTGCCAGCTTCGACCTTGCCCAGCTCCCATCGCTGGCTCCACCCCTACTTCCTGCTATCACTGGCCAGGGCGGCAAAGGCGCCTGATTCTCGAAACATGGCTGGGGGGCAGGGCAAAGGCGGCCCCAGGGCCGCCTTTGCCCTGCCCCCCAGCTCTTAGCTCCCCCCTGGGTTTCCGATCACTGTCAGTGGCAGGAGGCTTCTTCCTGCTTTCCCTTTCGCTTCCCTGCATTGTGCCTACATATGCAAATTAGCCGCCATCTTGTTGGCAGTTAACTGCCAATCCTAGTTGGCAGTTAACTACCAATCTTAGTTGGCAGTTAATTTGCATATAGCCCTGATTAGCCAATTAAAAAGGTATCGCCGTATGCCAATTACCATTTTTCTCTTTTATTAGTGTAGATAATTGCTGAAGTCATAATGAGAACACAGTATACTGAATGATCCACATCCCGCATGGTTCAGGGTTCGGGATCTGAAGAAGGGGACACATGCAAATGAAAGAGACAAGATGAGAAATAGTAATTTGGAAATATTGGGGGCCAGGCAGGCAAGCCCAATGCAAGAGAAAGGACTTCCACTGGTGCCCAGGTCTCGCCAGCCTTTTATTCAATTTTGGATACACATCTAGCTCTTAGGCAGGTAATTGCGGTAACAGACAGACTATCTTAAAGGTCAGTAAATATTAGAAAGATTTACTCTGAGGCTATTTGGTCAGGAAATTGCTTGAGCCTCCATTGTCTGGACTAAACAATCAGTGCCTAGCTCTGGCCCTTGCCAGCAGCTCAAGTTTTGCCAGTGTTCTAGGATCCTTGTTTACACTTCTCTGATAGTGAAGACAATGGGTGGCTTCCCGCAACTAATAATACCCAAATTTCTATTTTTTGGAGAAAATGGAAATTTTATTTTCATGGACATTTGTATTCATGACCCTTGTTATTCCACATATCAAGAGATTGCTTTTCAGTATTACTGATTCTATTTGTTGCTTGTCCTATCTGGGATGAAGGTTGGCCCACTCTTTTAACTGCAATTAGAGACAATTGTTTGAAGCCTGCTTTCTCTTTCCTGTTTACTACAGCTTCAGTACAGTTCTTCAACCATAAGCAGATTAATTCCAGTATTCTCTAGAGAGAGATGAGAAGCAAAGGTAGGTTAGATCAATCCATGTTGTTTATTCCTCAGTGGTTCTGTTAGGAAGAAAGCCTGAAGATGACCAGTCCTACAGCTGATGCTGGGAGGGGTGGGAGATCTTAAGCTGACAGGCAGCTGTTCTCAGTTGCTTATCTCTCTGCTCTGCCCGCCGGGGCCTCTTTGACCACCTCCAGCTGGAAAGAGAAAACAAATCTGTGAAAGCAGACTCGATCCACAGCACATTACTTTAAAAATTCTAAATTGTTTTCCGACACTTAAACTCAGGAGATGTCATATAAAAATCTGGTTTCCTGGCTTCTTTTAAAAACTGGAGAATATGGATCTGAATTCCTTTATAGCAACAGTCATTCCAACATTCTCAGATACTGAGATAAAGTGTCAATTTCTGCAATAATGTGTACACCCACTTTTTTTTTCTTATGACAGAGTGTAGGTATCCTTAACTGTATCAAAAGTGGGAAGACAAAACATGGCAGAGGGAATCAGTTTGAAGACAATTTGCTCTTACGCCTGACTTACTCCATTTCCTTATGGCACCTGCCTGAATCCTCTGCGCATTTGTGTCTGCAGCTCTTTCCCTACTTCCTCCTAAGGACTCTTTCCAATACTGTTTTGACCCTGTAGCCAGAGCTCTTTATTCACAGCAAGAAGGAGGCAAACATCAGTGAGTCTAGTATTTTAAGTAAACATGTATTGGCTAGGTCTGGGTTGTTACATCTCAGGGAGAAACTAACAGGTGGCAATAGTTCATTCCTAGTCCTGGAACTTGGAAGAGATGGACTTGTGTGTGTTAGGGGCAGGGTGGGGAGGATGTTAACAAGGCAGAGGGGTCAATTTAAGGTCACTCCTATTCTTCTGACTCCCTAGTCCAGACTAATCAGAAATCTAGGGCGGGGCTACACGGGGGAATGTGAAGGTTGGGATTGGGAAAGCTGGGGAAAAATGAGTGTGAGAATGTTTTGTGCTGTGCAATGGCTGGTGATCCAGTGTCTCCTTTCCTGGTGCTGTTAATCCACAACGCAGAAGGGGTGGCTTTCATTTTATTTATAAGGTGAGTTAAGAGTTGACTGGAATCCTACATCATTTGAAACACTGGGCCCAAACGCTAGATGGACACTCTTTTGAAAAGCAGTGAGCACGGAGGTAAGCAGCGCCGACTCTGAAGCCGGACTACCAGGGATGGAGTCCCGGCTCTCCCACCGATTAGCTGGGAGGTCTGGACATGTTTTTGACCCTTCTTTGGTTTTGTTTCCTCATTTGTAAAACGGGGCTGTAATAGTAACTTGCCTGATGCAGTGATTATATAAAACATGCCTATAACAGTGCCTAGTACAGTGGTTCTCAACCTTCTGGCCCTTTAAATACAGTTCCTCATGTTATGACCCAACCATAAAATTATTTTCGTTGCTACTTCATCACTGTAATGTTGCTACTGTTATGAATCGTAACGTAAATATCTGATATGCAGGATGGTCTTAGGCGACCCCTGTGAAAGGGTCGTTGGACCACCAAAGGGGTCGCGACCCACAGGTTGAGAACCGCTGGTTTAGTACAAATAAAGATTGTTATTTTTATTGAGAAAATAGGGGTGATCCCAGAATCACCACAGTTTGTCATTAAAGTGTTTTCAGGTGGGGAGAAGATCGTGTGGTTGTGGAGGCACGTTGGATGGGGTGATGACTTCAGAGCTTAAACCTGCTCAGCTCTGGCATCCAATTCTCATACGTGTCTCTCCTCTTTGCCTACTCACTAGTTTACAATGTGCTACCCTTCCTTTTTTATTTCTTTACATCCTACTCTTGCTTATTCTTGGTGGGTTTTTCCCAACAGCCTGCTGAGAGAAGCAGGATAGATTTGATTGGCTCCAGTTCACTGAAAGGCAGATTAGTGAAGACATTTACCCACGGCTCCACAGCTGACTTCACCAATTTGAGCAGTTGGATTTGATTTCATAGTAGAAGATAAACGGTGACTAAGGGTAACAGGAAGACCTAGAGCAGCCGTGGGCAAACTACGGCCCGCGGGCCGGATCCGGCCCGTTTGAAATGAATAAAACTAAAAAAAAAAAAAAGACCGTACCCTTTTATGTAATGATGTTTACTTTGAATTTATATTAGTTCACACAAACACTCCATCCATGCTTTTGTTCCGGCCCTCCGGTCCAGTTTAAGAACCCATTGTGGCCCTCGAGTCAAAAAGTTTGCCCACCCCTGACCTAGAGTGTTGCTCCCTCTAAACCAGTGGTTCCCAACCTGTGTGTCGCGACCCTCGGAACACACATGTAGCATATCAGATATGTACATTACGATTCATAAAAGTAGCAAAATTGCAGTTAGGAAGTAGCAACGAAAATAATTTTATGGTTGGGGGTCACCACAACATGAGGAACTGTATTAAAGGGTCGTGGCATTAGGAAGGTTCTAAACACATTCTTTAAAACTGGCACCTTAAAAAAATAAGGTACTGTGTACACTCAACATCATTATCAGTAAGTATAATGGAAAAGTATTGTGTGAAAGTATGAGTCAGTGTGTCCAACAGTCAACATCAGGAGTGGTGGCCAGACCTGGAGGCTCACAGAGAAAATAGTCAAAGGGGCACCTTTTTAAAAAATTTACTTATTCTTGCCAAAACCGGTTTGGCTCAGTGGATAGAGCGTCGGCCTGTGGACTCAAGGGTCCTGGGTTCGATTCCAGTCAAGGGCATGTACCTTGGTTGCGGGCACATCCCCCGTGCGGTGCGTGCAGGAGGTGGCTGATCGGTGTTTCTCTCTCATCGATGTTTCTGACTCTCTGTCCCTCTCCCTTCCTCTCTGTATAAAATCAATAAAACATATTTAAAAAAAAAATTACTTATTCTTGTCCTGGCCAGGTTGCTCAGTTGGTTGGAGCATTGTCCTGCACGCTAAAAGGTTGAGAGATTGATTCCCAGTCAGGGCACATACCTAAGTTGCAGGTTTGATTCCCATTCAGGGATGTACAGGAGCCAACAAATTGATGTTTCTCTCAGATCAAAGTTTCTCTCTTGCACTCTCTAAAAAATAAAAAAATAAATCAATAAAAGCATATCCTCTAGTGAGGATTTTTAAAAATTTACTTACTCTTCCACCTTGTCCTTGTGATATTAGAACCAGCCTGTGATCCTACCTGTGATTGAATAGTAACACTGTATTTCCATTTCCTAACTTTATGTGGGAACGGCTAGATCTAGCCCTGTGCACCATGATTATGGGAGTATGATGGTAACTGACATTTATATGGTACTTTATACTTTTCACAATGATTTCTCATCTACTGGCTTCTCATTACACCATTGTTACCAATCCCATTTCACAGACAAGTAACCTAAATCCCAAGCAGGTGAGGCCATCAGAGTTTGCATAACTAAAACAACAGACCTAAAACTGGAACTAGGCCTGCAGTGCTTCTATTTCCATTGGCATGCAATATTTTGATATTTAGTAGTTTGAGCACTTGAGGGTGTGAGTCCTCTCTGCCCCTTATTAGCATTGTTAATTAGAACAATTTGCTTAACCTGAAGCTCCAGCTTTCTTGTCTGTTGAAGCAGGGGAAATAATATTGACTGCTGCTTATGAGGACTGAAGGTGACCAGATCATGTAAACCAGTCAGAACAGGGTGCGGCACACCTTATGCGCTCAGGAAAGGCTAGCAGTCCGTCGTGATTATTGGTCTGTCTTCTCTTGTCAATTTCTTGGCTTTGCATTAAAGAGGACTGTCCATTGTTTGAGATTAATCCCAGAAGCACCATGTCTCTGGATTTATACTATCTTAAAGTATTATTACCATTTTTTGGTAAGGCTGGAAGGTTGGAAAATAAATGAGTTAAATTGAACAGCACCTCTGGTTTTAGATACCCAGTGTTTAGATACCCTCTGGTTATGATACCCAGCGTATCATAGGCCATAATTTTCATAGTTTATTATGCGTCAAACTCACCTGGGGTGCCTCTTTAAAATTCAGATTTCTAAGCATCCCTCTTCCCATTATGATTCTGGGATTGTGTGGAGAATAGGAACCTGCAGACTTTAACATATACCCTTGGAGGTCATAAGGTCATAAAGACTCTTAACTAGTGTTGGCTCCTCCCCTACTGCTGCTGCAGCTTCTCACCGCCCTCCTCCTCTCTTCTTCCTTCTTCCTTTTTCATTGTCACAGCCATCATCATCCTCTTCTCAATCTTCTCATTTCTTTCTTCTTCTCCCCCAACCGCTTCCTTTTCCCCATCTCCTACTTCTTAGCATTTCAAATAGGCTGTGGGAGGTTATTTTCCACTATTAGGCTAGCTCTATTCTTATCTCTTTAGAGAAAATGCCACTGAGCCTAGGGGGGAAATACAGGGTAATTACTGAAAGAAAATATATATATATATATATATAAAACTTCCCTGGAGCCAATTAGGAGAAAATAATTAGGTTGGAGTGATACTTTGCCCACACATTGCTGTAGGGCTCTAGCCCTCTTACTAAGAGTCAAATAGCCCATATTTGTTCCCAGAGCTCATTAATGAACGTTGGAGCCAAACTTAATTGCCCTGACAGTACATTTTCAAGTCTTTCTATAAAGATGCATAACTAGATATAGAATTATTATCCATACAATCCAATAGAAATCTTACTTATATTACTCTTTTGCTTCAAGTCAGATAGGTATTCCAAGAAAAATGTTATCAGTCCCCAGTCCTCACTCCAATCCCCAGCATATGGTACCTAGGCGCTTGGAGACTAGGGGAGAGAACCAAGTGCCCAATAGGAAACCACTGAAGCTTACAAGATACAGTCATCTGTTTGGGCACTATGACTACATCAATTCAAAGAAAGTAGGTAGTCACAGTTCTTGTTGCTGGTAGAAATGGGTCCTTGCAGTGTCATGAGAAAAGCATTTTTGGGGACCACACATGGGAGGGTGAGGTATGGTAGTAAGATGTATTGGAGCTGGAGCAGACACAAATGTGCTGTCCTAGGTTAGCTCTGACCCACTATGGAAGAAGTCCAGCCTTGTCTTCATCAAGCTCAGAAGAAAGGCTAAAGTCCAGGAATTCTGTCATTGGTTCAGGCCATGTCAAGGCTTAGTCCAGTTCAGCCTGTACTATCTGGCTAGCTAGTCTCTATTCCCAGCTGCACTGTGGTCGGCCCTGCATTACTGTACCCAGGCTTGCACTTTGGGGCCACATGGCTGCTAGACTGGCATGGCTGCTCCAAACAAATGGGGCATGAAGCAAGTGCATGTTACCTGGAGTAAGAGGAGGAGAGAGAGAGAGAGAGAGAGAGAGAGAGAGAGAGAGAGAGAGAGAGAGAATGAGAATGAGAATGAGAATATATTCTCTCAGGCTTGGGAAGGACAAGGTGCTCTTTCAAACTAACCAGCCAACTTCCCAATCCTTCCCATGAGCTGGTGCTGGGTCCTCCCCCTCACCAATCCATTTCCTAGATCTCTCAAAGTTCTGTGTTCCTTATCCAATCCGAACCTTTTCCCAGATTAGACAGGCCTTAATGTCACCATTTTGGTTCCTACTGTGCATGCCTCATAGTAGAATGCGCCCCCCCCCCCACCCCCGTGCCATCTTGGCTTCTACTTGGCATGTGCCCAGAAGAGGAATTTATGCTTTATTGTTTTATCTCTCCCTTGGTAACCCTGGATAATGACTGGTAATGATCCTTCCTGCCCACTTTGGGAATAGGTATGGTGGTGGGAGGATGCAGCAGTCCCCTGAGGACTGTGTGAAGCTGTAGCTTCTCAGTGAAGCAGCCTTATTGTCTGATTCAGCTCCCTAGTTTATTGGAATTACTAATGTCTGATTCCCTTTGCCCTCTTCCTTTATTAATATCTAGCTATCTACCCTAACATTGCTAGCTTTTAAATAAATATAGTCATTCAAAGTGTTATTTAGCCCAAGTTATAGATGTGATTATCAGTAGTTGTCAATTAATGTTGCACATTAGAATCATTTCAGTAGCTTTTAAACAATACTGATGCCATGGCCCTATACCCAGAGATTTTGATTGAATTGGTGTGGCATAGAGTATGTTTAGGTGGTTCTACTGAACACCACACAATGAAATGACTAATAGACCTGGATCAAATTTACTTGACAAGCTCTGGTCGGGTATCTCAGTGGGTTAGAGTGTTGTCCCAATATGCCAAAGTTGTGGGTTCATACAAGAAGCAACCAATGAATGCATAAATAAGTGGAACAACAAATCACTGCTCCTCTCTTTCTCTCTAAAATCAATCAATAAATTTTTTTTAAAAAAATTACTTGACAATGTCCTGCTCTTTGTTTTCCTCTGCAAGGAAGATTAAGACTAGATATAAAATGAAGCAGAACACTTTAATATTTTGTCTCAACTCATGCCTATTTTAGGAAAAGTGAAATATGGAGTCTAGGATCTTTTCTTAATTGTCTCAGTTCTCCATTTCACTTTGATAGGGTATACTTGATCGTGCCCAAATAGTCTTAGCACTTAATAAGGTATAGAATATCAAGGACATTCCAAATGAATTTTAGTCATAAAAGAAACAAAAGTAAGAAGCTAATTAAGTCTCCTGGTTAATATTTTCTCTTAATGGAATGAGAGTAGACAGAGAAGCAGCCATAGGAGTTGAGAGTTTATTCACTCCATCTAACCCTTCCAGAGCTTGTAAAGACTAGTCGGAGAGATTTACATAAAGAGGACATTCTCTGTACTGGTCTTCATTTCTCGCTTAGGCCTTTCCAGTTCTCACGGAAAATAGGTGCATTGAGATCATGATTTGCTAGTTAGCCCAGTTTTTCATGTTGTTGGTGGTAGGCATAAAACTCACTTACTTCTGAAAGATCACTCACTAATATAGTCTGCTTTGATGTTCTGGCACTTAGGAATAAATTTTTCCTGTTTTCTGCTTTAAAGTTTAATGACCTTTTAGAAATGGATTTCTCTTCTGATTTTATTTCATTCTGCACAATCTGGTTTAGTGATTTAAAATCTTCTCTTTCTCTCAAATATTTCTACCAAATCATTGCCTATCATAGATAAAAATGATCTTTTCTCTTTCATTTACAATCCTTTTCTTTCTTTGCTATTATTTCTGGGAAATTTTCATTAATTTATATTCCAGCCCTCCTACTGAGTTTTTCATTTTCATTTTTTGCCATCACAGTGTTAATTTCCAAGAGATCTTTTTTGTTTTTATGAATGTTCCTTTTTATTTGTCCCTCTTCTCTCATGATTGCAGTATTTTCTCTTGTCTTTGAGAATTTCATGCCTGTTTTTTTGCTTTTTTAAGTTTTCCTCCCCCCGTGTAACCCACCAGGTTGTTTTTTCCTATTTGGCTTCGGTTCCCTCTGTCATGATAAAGGTGTTCCTCAGATCTCTGGTGACCCTTGGTTCCTGGACCTCATTTAAGAGTGAGGCAAGGAGAGGCCGAATGGAAGTTGTGATCATTTCAGTGGAGACTGACAACTATGTGCTTCGCTGTAGGGTGGTCTGGCTGTACAGCTGAGTTGAGAAAACTGCGATTCCAGAGTCTTTAAGTCTTTTCTCTTGGGTTGGTCAGGTTCCACAGTGAAGACTCCCAATCTCCAATCTGGAAGGAGAGGGGTGGGCTGCCAGAAGGAAAAGAACCCTAGGGGACTCAGCATCCATTATGTCTCACTTCACTCCATATGAAACTTCCATTTTTAACTATGCCTGTGTCCCAAGTGAATCCCTGGGGTCCTACTCTCTCCAGGGAAGAAATCTTGAGTCTTTGGCTAGGGTGGCAGACGAGCTGCTTCCTGGCAGTAGGGAGTGATGAAATCTAGGGATATGGTGCTTCTGTAGCAGAATTTCATGTAATGCTTTATTATTTTAGCATCTCTTCCATCTCAGTTTGCAGGGCTATTTGGTGCTCCCAATTCCCAAGCCTTAGGGGAATTCTGAAATATAGAAAGGGTGAGCTCTTACTTTCCCTGCTGCTAGTTTAAGATTCCATTTTCTTGGGTTTGCTAAACCCCTATTTGCTTTTCTGCTTTCATAATTTGATTGTTATTGCTTCTACCCCATTCTATTCTATGAGTTTATGCTTTTAAAAAATTTCTTCACTGTTGTTTTTGAGGGGTTTGGGGAGTGAATGTAGATACATATATTTAATCTGCTAACTTTACTTGGAAGTATAATAGCCAAACAAATAGGCACAATCTAAATAACCCCAATATTTGATTAGTTTAATAAAACATATGGTATGCATATAATGTAAAACTTCAATCATAAAAATTATGTAAATGAATAGTTATTGACATGGAAATACATGAATTTAACATTATTAATAACAGTAGCTATAGGCCCTGGACAGATATCTCAGTTGGTTAAAGTGTCAACCTGATATGCCAAGGTTGTGGGTTCAATATCCAGTGTTTGAAGCTCTCCCTAAACAAGTCTGGCTACAGCCTATTTCATAGAATTAACAGGAAAAATTTATAGTATACTAGAGGCCTGATGCACAAAATACATGCAATAGTAGACCTTCCTTCCCCCTGCTGTCGGCACCAGCTTCTCTCTGGCATCTGGGACCCAAGCTCCCCTCTGTGGGGCAATCATGGGGTGATAGCTGGGCCCCCAACCAATTGCATCGCACCTGCCTTGACTGGCCTGGCGCCAGTGGGTGTATAGCGTGGTCCTGGATGGTCGTTTGGACAGTCGTTCCGCTGTTTGGCCATCGACCATACACTTTTATTATTATAGACAAGAAGCCCAATGCACGAAATCCTGTGGCCCTGCCCACCCGCATGCGCCCCACCCACCGCCTCACTGCACTCACAGCCATGCCCACCTGCGCCAGTCTTTGGTCATTATGGTGTTAGGGCCACAGGCCTTTTATAATATAGATCAGCAGTTCTCAACCTGTGGGTCGCAACCCCTTTGGCGGTCGAACAACCCTTTCACAGAGGTCGCCTAAGACCATCCTGCATATCATATATTTACATTAAGATTCATAACAGTAGCAACATTACAGTTATGAAGTAGTAACGAAAATAATTTTATGGTTGGGTCACAACATGAGGAACTGTATTTAAAGGGCCAGAAGGTTAAGAACCACTGATATAGATAATTCAATTTCTGTAAAATAAAAAGAAACAGGTATCCATAACTCATTTGAAATCCTCTTTTTTGAAATCCCAACGTGCATATCTCTGGTTCTCCTTGGGGGGTTGTACTGGGGTACCAGACACACTGCTATCAGTCTCCCATTGTACTCTATAGGCCTGTATTCCACCATGAAGGCATTTACCCATGTTCATGGAGGGAGGAAATTCTTCCTTTCCTCTTTAAAGAACCACCTTGGCCACTGGAACCTGGACTGAGCACACATACAGTTTTCTTGTGGTGAATTCAAAACATGCAGAGTGAGGTTGGTGGAGAATTGAAAAACAAAGGTTTGGTGAAGCTACCTTATCTGCTTGCCTTGCAGAAGAGAACTGGCTTCATTGCCCACTCAGTGGGTCCCTTTTGAATTCTCACTAGACCTCCAAGGGCTGCTCTTTTAATCATTTCTGTTTTCCCAAACCTTACCTTTCCTCTTTACTTCTTACAGTCCACACCTCTTTCAAGCTCCATCTCCTCACCCAACGCTCCACCCTATATTTCGGGAGCGTTTCATCTTCTTACTCTGGAATTCTGTAGTTCCTGGTTTGGTCTCTGTCTTACAGGTGTTCTCAGTCGCCTACATTTTTCCAGATCTCAATAATTCTCATTTCTTCTCTTTTGGATACTGGGTTATGAAGAAAGATGAGTCCAGTCCCATTGCTATGTGTGAAGCCAGGGCAGAGATGAGGGGTTCTGAGATTCTATTAGGAATTGCAAAATAATTTGTGTCCAAAAGGAGATTAGAGAACTCCTAGGATTACTTCCCTGCCAAATCACTTCATTAGGTCTATATAAGAAACCCATCTTTCTATACTTAACTTGATTTATTGTGATATAAGAACTATTTGCTCAAGACCCTGTGTTACATTACATACTAGTCTACAATTACCATGACTTTGAAGGCAACCATGCCCAGTTGCTTCTCTGTAACTTCTGAGCTTTCTTTTGTGTTTTTAAAGAAGGAGAAATTAGACAGACTCATCACTCTTATGGATGTGTTAGGATGAAATTTTGAGATCTTAGCCAGAGTCCTACAATCTCCTCTCCTATTCATTCAGTAGCAAGTATCACTTCAGAGAGGATGTGGGGTTTTATGCCGAGAATACAAAAAAGAAAATAAGCAGAGAAGTCAGTGCTCAACTTTTGAATCTCTAAAAATAAAACATCACTGTAGAGAAGGTAGCCTATAAAGTCAAGGGTATTGGCATTCAAGATCCAGTTTCTTTTGAGCTTCAAGAGGCCAAGCTCCAAAGGAAGTTGGGCATGGCGTTCATGCTATAAACAATAGAATGGAAAGAGAATAGATGAAGAAGCACAGTGCCCTATACTAGAGCTAAATAAAGGCTGGCTAAAAGAAAAGAGTTACTTCAGAGGGAAAGCAACAGTGGATTATGTGCATGAAACTTCAGCTCCTGTCCCCATCAGGCCAGCATTTAGGAGAGATAAGGGGTGACTGAGCTTTCTATGCTTTGGGGTATTTGAGAGTAGAGTCATGATTCTAAATATATAAGAACCAGAATAGAACAAGGATTGGGCAATTAGAAGAGAGACTCAGTTAATCCAAATGATCATTCTGGTACATGTTGATTAAATAACAAGCCTAGAGAGAGGAACAATGCCTGGTTCCCATCTGAGATTGCAGGGTGGCAGCAACCTTGCATTTGTGTTTCATAGGATAGTACCAAGCGGGGGAATATAATGAGCCAAGACATAAGAAAGCATGAGACACCTCTTTGAATTTCTCTCAGGCTTTTAGTAATATGGTGATAGCTGAAAGTGTGGTGCCCCAAGCGGGCTTGGAAGCAGCTGAGAACACCAATGGACTATTAGAAGCTTGAACCCGTGTTAGGACCACAGACAGTAGCAGAAGTAGTGGCCATAAGGGCCAATTTTCAAAGGGTAGGAAAGACAATCTAAATATCATAAGAGACCAAAGAATGTCTATTGACCACAAATACTGAACACACACACATACACACACACACATACACACACATGGGTGCAAGCTCTCTGGAATTTAAATGTCATTCAGGGGAAAAAACAAAGAAGGGAAGAACCTTAAAAATGTCTGAGTTCGATATTAAAATAACTGAGCAATACTTGTACTGAGTTTACTTGGGAAAATTTTATCAAGTTTTCTGATTTTAGAAGGAAATATGGATTTATGATAGAAATTAGGTTTACTTATAGAAAAGTAAAACTGTATTTTCACCCATTAGATACTTACTCATGTATGTGTCTGCACTCATGTACACAGATGCACACATGTCTGTAAAACTTTGATGTCACCTGAGGGCCCTGTGCTTTGACTCTAAATTAAATAGACTAAAATGCTGGCCATTGCGTGGCAAGACTCTATGTCCTTTCTAATATTTCCAGAAAATATGCAACAAGAAGTAGAACCTTGCTCTGCTAGAATAGCACATTGCTACATCAGTGGTTTTAATATATTTTAAGCAGTAGAGATAGGATGGAATCCTTATATGTAAAAAAAAAAAAAGATAAAAACTGGGGCCATTCTGGCTGAGCGGAGATGAGGGACTCAGGACATCTGTCTCGAGTATTTTCATGGAATTGAAGTGCCCTTATAAAGAAAGCCATTTTGAAAACTATTGCTCTACTCATTGGCACTCTGGGAGTGTTACAGAAGTGTATTAACGGGTGTGAAGGCTATAAATTTTAAAGGCCTAGGTTTAACTCCAAATGGAACAGGAAATTTGTGCCTGAAATGTTTCTAATTATGTCCCTTGGGCTTTTCACTTTGAGTCCTTGCCTCGCTGGACTTAAAGGAGAAGTGAAAAGCAGATATTTTACGTGGAATATACATACTATTCTGCCAGCTGTCCAAAGGGTGATTTGCTATATTTCATTCATTCACTCAACAAATGTTTTTATGCTTTTACCAAGTACCAAGCACTGTGCCAGCTGCTATGAACACAGTTTCCCTGCCCACTATTGGTTATTGTAGATGCTTAGAATACAGATGCTTCTGCTGCTTGCTGACTTTTCAGCTCAAAACAAGCTGTGAATATTCAGACGTGTTTCTGTCAGTATTTAAATTCTCAACCTCTTGGTGAGGTATAGTCCCTCTAAACATCAAAGTGCTTGTTCAGATTGTCATGTCACATGAGGGAGGACTCTGGTCTAAGACACTGGGACACAAAGATTACATCACTGATCAAAAGAGGTAGGCCAGCAGGGAACTTCAAAGACATTTCTGTTTGCTGCTTAATTGGATGATATGTCATTTTAAAAAATAATAAACATTCTCTTGACCTAGACTCCCTGGGTAAATTAGGGAAAACAGTACCTTTAAAAATATTTGGTGCTTTATTTGTATCAAGTGATTGTTACATAATTAGATCAACCACTGCTGTTAGGCGTATATTGAAACAACAGTCCTCTGCCTTCCTAAGTCTACCCATTTCTGGCTCCCCCAAGGCAACCTTTCTATTTTCATAGCGTTCAGTATTTTTCCTTCATTTTATTTCTACATGTCTAAATGCTATTATTTTTCCTTGATGTTCTTAAACATTAGGCATTATCTAGCCTAAAAGCATCAAACTCTCTTTAACCACCATTGCACTCCAACCATACACAGTAACTTCTGTATCTTCCTGCACTTACATCGCAATCCTACTCAAACATGTATTCGGTGTGTGTATCATTAGACCATCTAAAGTCTGTTAACACTTGAAGCCTATTTCCTGCTATGATTAATTTTCCCTTATGCACTTCGTCATGAGTGTTCTTGGCTTCGTTTTCTATATACTTATCTCCATTCATCTCTAAATTATCACCCATTTGTCTGAACCTCCTCTTGTTATGTTCAAATGCCTCGACTAATCATCCATCAATACCATCTTCCTGGAGACATTCTCCCAGAGCCTTCTGGCCTGTCCTGTCTGGACAGATTCTCTTTATGCCTGGGGCACCTTTGTGCTCCTTCATCATCATCAATGAGTTGGATCCAATTTCCTTGATCCTATATCTTTTACCTTCTTGGTATTTTCCTTTGTTTTTATAGAGCGCGGCTTTTAATAGAATCCTGGAAAAGAGTACACATCTGAAAATGCCTTAAATCTATCCTGTTATTTAACTAAGAATTTAGTTGTATGTGTAATTCCACGTTGGAAAAATAATTTACCTTGGAATAGTGCAAACATTGCTCCAAGGCCTTACTGCTGCCACAAGTTTTGTGGAAAAGTCCAAAGTTGTTATCATTTCTGATTATTTTATTCTGGATATCTCAAATTTTCTACAATGTTCTAAAATGACACAGTGGTGTACCTCAGTGCAGGTCTGTTTTCATCCATTGGGAAACCTGAAGGACAATTCAGAAACTCATTTCCTTGCCATCAGTATTCCTTATTCTCTCTTCCTGGAATTTCTATTATTTGGATGTTAGACCACCTGCACAGGTCATTCTTAGGATTATTTCATACTCATATTTTCATCACTCACAGTTCCAGATATCTTATCCTTAGCAGCTGCGCAGTAAATGGTGGTTAAATCAGATTAAATAGAATGAGTTACTCTGAAGGAAATTCTCTCCTGAGACCCTCCTACACCATCTTCATTTAGTGACATTCTGCCCGTCCTCCAAAATCTGACTGATGTCCTCTCCTCTGGTTATTCTACAATTTCCCTACAGCATTCTAGTGCATCTGTCATTTACTGCTGTGGTGTATTCTTAATTGCTTATATGAATTCTATGTAATCTTCAATTGTAAATCCCTGGACGGCAGGGACCTAGTTTATACATCCTTGTGTACCACCTACCACCCACGTGTTACCGCCAAGGATCTAACCCAGTGCTGACCGCTACCTAGTTCTTACTAAAAGTCTATGAAGAGAGTGAATAAATGAAAGAAACTAAGGCAATTGGTGCTTTTCTAAAAATCTTGCCACAGAAATTCCAAATACCTAAGGAATAACTTCAGCCAATCAACAAACATGACTCCCAACAATTATAAGGGGAAAAAAACAAGCTGTTTATTTAATTTAAGAAAAAATGAATACAGAGAAATGGGCTTGCAAGGTATGATAAAAAGTAGATCCTCAAAGTCATTGTTTCTTAATCTCAAAATACAGCAGAAATAGCTATTAAAAGGTACCAATTGCATATGTATTTTTTTTTGTTAATTTATTACCATTATGTGTATACAGCAACTCAGTTTTGAATCCTACTGGCATTGACTCAGGCAAAGTTATTCATTGTATTTAAGGAAAATATATAAACAATAAGATTTATAGTTAGTCTAAGAAACTATTTTCTAAATTAACTTTATTTTGCCACTACCTACGTGTGGTATATCTTAACAGAATGCTTCCAGAGAGGTCTGTAAGTGAAGGAAACTATGAATTTTAATTCTATTTAAGAGAACTGAATTTGTTTTTTTAATTTAATTTATTGGGGTGATATTGGTTAACAAGATTATATAGGTTTCAGGAGTATAATTCTATACTATATCATCTGTATGTTGTATTGTGTATTTACCACCCAAAGTCAAGTCTCCTTCCATCACCATTTATCCCTCCCCCCACCTTACTTTCTTCTCCCTCCCCCTCAATTTCTTTATGAAATCAAGATGGAACAGTATTAAAGGAAAATGGCAATCCTGGCTATCACAGTAATGCATCAATTTTGGGGGTCACTGTAAAGCACCATTGGAGGGGATTCAAGTGTGGTTTTCCTCTTAACCATGATGACCTGTGCTGCTCCAGTTGGCAATGTGCAGCTGAGGTCTGCATGAGTAACTGTTTCCATGAGTAACTGTACATGGGGTATGATTCACTGACCTTTTGGGTAACTAGATTCTGTTGAAGTTTTTGGTATATTGATCTAATAAAAAATGCCTTGGCATTAAGGAAGAACCTTAAATCTAAAAATAATCCTTCAATATGCAGAAAAGATCCTTGAAGCAAGGATGGGCAAAGTGGCACATCTATTGGTCCATATTACAGCTGTATCCATTCTGCAAAAGAGAATAATTTAGGAAATCATTCAAACTAATCAAGACAAAAACAAACCAATACAAACTGGCCTTGCTTAGTTTTAATGAACAGGATTTTATTTTACCTGGAATGTCTGCATAATTTCCTCAATATTTCTTTCATTTGTATCTATAGTAACAATTTTTTAACTTTGCCTAACTCTCTAAATATTTTTTTTCTTTCTCAACTGTAATATGAGGCCTTAGAGCTATTATAGCCTAACTATGTGTTACCCTCAAAAATAGTTCCAAATTATTGTGACCGTACTATCTGATAGTCACGCTACATGTTACCTCATTAATCCTAACACCATCCTTATGAGAAAGGTATTATCAGACCCATATGACAGAAGGAAACCGAAGCCAGAGAGATGAAAAGGGACCTAGCCAAGGTCTGAAACTAGTGAGTTTCTAAGCTTAGATTTGAACCTAGGTTCAAAGTTATTTTTCTCTTAAAAATGCTACATTGTTACTTTTGTGTCGTTATAACACAAGAGGTGTTGGTGATTCACTGTCAAATAATTCCAGCACTGTGATTTTTAAAATATATATATATATATTTTTATTGATTTCAGAGAGAAAGGGAGAGGGAGCGAGAGATAGAAACATCAATGATGAGAGAATCATTGATCAGCGGCTTTCTGCATGCCCCCTTCTGGGGATAGAGCCCACAACCCCGGGCATGTGCCCTTGGTCGGAATTGAACCCAGGACCCATCCGTCTGCAGGCTGACGCTCTCCCCACTGAGCCAAACCAGCTAGGGCTGGCATTGTGATTTTATTACCCAGGAGTTCACCCATCCTTGCCCAAATCCTTGTCACCAAAGAAGTAATGTTGTGGATGTTTGGTAGAGGCAAGAGTGCAGTCACGGTTGTAGCCATCAAACTAGCAATTGTGACATATTATCCTCAGCCCAGTGGAACACACAAAACACTGGAAGATCAGTCTCCTTCCTTGGTAAACCAAACAGATATTGTTTCTTTGAATAATCCCCCTATTTTCCAAGCAGTGGCAATTGGAATGATTTTAGGTGGTTCACCAACCCCTGAATTAAATAATATCGAATCTCAAAGAGATCCCTGTTTTAGCCTTGCAATAATCATCAAGAAGAATGGCTCAGTTTGGGGCTATGATGCTTAAAACTCCTGCTAATCTTGTTTGCCAATAAAGTGAAAGCAGGTGTTTGGCTCAGAGGCTTGGGCAAGCAACAGAGCATTTATTTTATTGATATCCTCTATGTATAACAATTGACACCAAGCTTCCATTTGTGATAGTGTTATAAATGATCATTTCTTAATGATTTTAGGTTAAAAAGTGAGTCAACTGAAATAAAGATATTAAAAAAGTAATAACACATGTTAGTAATACAGGCCAATGGCAATAATACATGCTAAATAATAATATAAGAATCTGGCAAAAAGCCAGCCCTGGAATCTGAATGACTGAAATATGACTGAAAGACAACAGGCAGAGGCCTATAGGCAGCCCATCCTGTAGCATGTCCACGAAGCTTTGCCCTGGCTCAATTGCTAGGACAGGCTGTCTCCATCTTCTGAAAGAATGAAGAAGTAGAAAGCTACTTTTCTTTGGAAGAGAACTGTGTGTTAAAAAATTACTCATGTGAGCCTCATTCTCAGTAATTAGGTGCCATCATAAGTAAACAGAGTGACTTTTATTCAAGGCAAACTATAAATACCCTCTGAAAATAAGATCCAGTTGTTTATAAAGAAAGATACAGATAATAAATCTT
Organism: Myotis nattereri; assembly: GCF_964212035.1. Lineage (NCBI taxonomy): Eukaryota > Metazoa > Chordata > Mammalia > Chiroptera > Vespertilionidae > Myotis > Myotis nattereri. Next base: position 55,079,717 of record NC_138079.1, read on the forward strand.
GACATTACGGTTCTAGTGATTAAAAGAGTTTCATTTGAGGAGATAAAACCAGAATAAGCAGGGAATACATTTTGTGCTTAGTTGTGACAACTAAGGAGGGTCTTGCCTCCTGTCCGAACTTTCTCCTTAGGATGCAAATACAGTCCAATCAATGACAATCTTCCTGCCTGATATCAGCTGAGATAGTGCTCCACATAAAGCAAACGTCCCAGATGAAAAGCTTGGTGATTTCATCCATCATCTAGCTTTAACACCTTCGAATGATGGCATGCCTGTGTCAGCTCTGTGAGGGTGGGATTTTTGTCTCTGCTACTGAACATGTGGTAAGCAGTCCTGAATGTTTGCTGACTGGATTAACGAAGCCTGCCACTTGAACTCCTGATTGTACGTAACCATGCCAGAAAGAACCCTTCTGTAATGTTTTTCACTCTTCCCAGTTTCGAAAACGGACTCTCTATAGTATGATTCGACCTTACCTCCGTGTGTCAGGGCTGTCACTGTGAAATTAAATAAATAGAGCACAGCTCTACACCTCCTCAGGTGCTAGTGAGCCTCTTGCGGCTGTTTCCCAATCCCCAGTGCCCTTGGGTGGATAAATCTTCCAACTTTTTGCCACTACTTTTTATATTCTTTCCCTTCCATTGTTGCAAGACTGTATATATACATATTATATATAATATACATATTTCTGGTTGGAATCAAGTGCTATGGAGAGGCAGAGGGAAGCCTTTCTACATGATTAGTGGACTGCTGCCTAAGCTTAGTACACAGGCTGTGTGACATCTATTTTCTCTATTTCTTCAGTCTCAGTTTGATCAATCTAGTTGAAGTTTCCAGATAAATGACCTCTGAACAAGTAAGGTGCTGGTGTACATAATCAATAATTACAACCTAATAACATCATTAAAACTCATTTTTCACAGTTTGAATTTAATCCTGTGACAAATTATTTTCCAAGGTAGAACCTCTTTTGCCCAAATATATCATTTCGGAGATTATGGGTCTTCATACTCCAATCTCATGAGTTCTGCTGATTCATTTCATTTTGCCATAATTAATGTATGCTTTTAATTAAAAGTTTTGATTAAAAATTCACCTCCACTGAGAGAGATAACACGTTAACTCCCACCAGTGGGTTTAGTGTAACACAAAAACACTCCATATCCTTTAAAAAGCAAGTTTTGATCTTTATTATTACGTGAAAATAAATGTCACTGAAAATAAAACAAAAACTCTCCCCATTGCCCTATAGGATTTGATTCACCTGCATCCCTTCTAATCTTCTCCTGCTCTCTCCTCTGGCTCAGAATCGTGGCCTTGCCTCCTTTTATTGGTGCCTAAGAATGCCAGGCTCTTTTCTGCATCAGGGTGTCTGTTAGCTGTTCCCTTAACTCACAACCCTCTCCTCCCTGGCTCTTCACATTCCTAAACTATCACCTCCTCAGAGAGGCTTCCTTTGAACAACTTATTTCAATTATATTTTTCTTCCAAAAATTGTCTTGTTGAAAATTCTCTTTTCCCCATAGCTTTTACCAGGCTTGTAATTATTTATTTGTTGATTTGCTATTTTCTTCTGTCTCTTCCCTTATATCTTAAGATCTGTGATGGCAAACTTGCTGCCCGTTTGGAGACTGTCATGTCTCCATCAGCTGGCATGGTAGGAGACCTTAAACAATTCTTGATGAAAAGAAGGAAGATGAGGCTCCTGGGTTCCAGAAGGCTGAGGAAAGGAAGGCTGTCTGGGTGAAATGACATTGAATTCAGAGAAGAAGCTCACTCTGCAGAGGCAGTTGACAATATACATTCCCTCTGGGTCCAAAACAGAAAAGAAATGAGTGCAGAGGGCTTGCATACAATGATGGAGAGGAGCCTTCCCTCTTTCTTGGTGTTTGAAGGACACCAGAGAGTAGGGGCAAGCCCAATGACCTGGAAAAAGGATGACTCAGTCCCACAGAGAGTGGGTGGGACTTTGCCCATCCAATATTTTCCATCCTGTATACTAAAGAGGTGATATGCTAATTGACCATCACACCCTCGCACAAGATGGCCACCCCCATGTGGTCAAAAAATGGCTGCCCCCATGTGGTCACAAGATGGCCGCCACAAGATGGCCAGCAGGGGAGGGCAGTTGGGGGGGACCAGGCCTGCAGGGGAGGGAAGTTGGGGGTGATCAGGCCTGCTAGGGTCCAACCCCAGCGGGTCCAGGGGTCCCCAAAGGTGTGGACGGAGTCGGCGAAGAAGGAAGGACATGGAGACAGCGTTCAGTTGATCAGCAGCCTAGCCAGGATCTCCAGCCAAATTCTGGTCTGGATCTCCAGCGAAGTTCTGTTTAGGATCTCCAGCCAGGTTCTGTGTCCATGGTCTCTTGCTAGGTTCTCCAGCCAGGTTCAGTCACCAGGTTCTAGTCAGGTTCTCTTGCCAATTTCTGTAGTCAGGTTCAGTCCAGGATCTTTTGCCATGTTCTCTCGCTAGGTTCTGTCTCTAGGTTCTGAGGCCAGTTTCTGTCCAGGATCTTTTGCCATGTTCTCTCCAGCGAAGTTCTTCTGTCTCTAGAGAACGTTCTGTGTAGGTTCTGTGCCTAGGTTCTGTCTCTCTCTCTGTCTCCTTACATCTGTGTCTTGCTGTCTTATTACATCTGTATTTATACCAGTTGATTCAATCCTATCAATCTCTATTACAAAGGTTAAGGCGTTTCTTATCTCCATTCCAGGGAGTAAAGATTATGTAGCTTAAGCATGATTGTTCGTAGTTAAAGTGATTAATTACCCACCTGGCACTTAGTTAAGAGGTTTTATTCCCTCCCTAACTTCAGGGGAAAAATCCCTACCTGGGGAAACAACCTTTCTCAGAGACCTTGGTTAAAACACATAGTGCCTAGAAGGTGAGCAAACATATTAGGAACAGTATGCCATATATGCCAGGTCCCTTGAAACAGCAAGCATGGACCGGCTCCCGGCACAGGCCTGCAGGGGAGGGAAGTTGGGGGTGACCGAGCTGGCAGGGGAGGGCAGTTGGGGGTGATTGGGCTGGCAGGCAGAAGTGGTTAGGGGCAATCAGGCAGGCAGGCAAGCGGTTGGGAGCCAGCAGTCCCAGATTGTGAGGGGGATGTCTGACTGTTGGTTTAGGCCTGCCATAGGGATCAGACCTAAACTGGCAGTTGGACATCCCCCAAGGGGTCCCAGATTGGAGAGGGTGCAGGCTGGGCTGAGGGATGCAAATTTTGTGCACCAGGCCTCTTATGAAGGAATAAGAGGACAATATGGTCAGACCTTGACTTTTTTCAAGATAAACTAGAAATATAAATATTTATATGAATTTTAAAGATTTAAATGCTGGTAACTAAATTGAAAATTTTAAAACTTTGTCAGGGGCCAATATCTAGTGAGCTAAACATACCTATCTGGACCACCACCTGAGGTCTCACAAAAATATTTATTTCCTTACAGTTTTCCTAGAGGCAAAACCTCTTAAAAGTATATGGTGATATGTAAGAACTCCCTAGAATTCACTCCCATCACTTAGAAACCTGATGGTTTAACATTTAATTTTTCCAAGATTGTTCTGAGTTCTGTCTTACACATTCATCTTGGTTCAAAATCTCTCCTTAATACACCTAACTTATTTCATTCATTAATTTAATCAAAAGTTGAGTACTTACTCTGCACTAGGTACCAGGAATAAAGTTTTAGGCAATACAAATATGTTCCTGTCCCCTTGAACTTCTGTCTTACGGAGGGTTTAGAGAGATAGAAACAGTTCTAATGCTATACCCAGAGCTCATTAGTGCTCTCCGTGATTTCTTCTTTGCTGTTATTTCTTATACCAAATCAGCCCTCACACCTGATCTGTCTGAGCTCTCCATTCCTCGTTGCTTTATTCCCATTCCACTACTCCATCCCAAGTCAACATGATTTTTATTCAAACTACAAAAACATTCTAATTTACCTCCATCTTTCTGTTCTTTGATCAGCCGCCACCGTCTGCCCTCAACAGAACAGCCAGCATGATCCTCTTAGAAAATGAGTTGGATCATGTCATTCCTCTAATTCAAAACCCTCCAATAACTTTCCACATCATTCAGAGTAAAGCTAGCGTTTTTACACTAAACCACCAGGCCTAGGTCTGACCCTGTTTCCCCCTCATCTCCTTCCAGGTTATGCCTTACTTACGCTGCTTCAGTTACCCTGACCTCCTCAAACACTCCAAAAGCATGTCCTCTTCAGAGCCTTCGCCCTTGTTATTCTCTCTGCCTGCCTTAGCCTTCTCCCAGATGGCCACATGGCTTGCTCCCTCGCTTTCTTCAGGTCTCTGCTCAAACTTGACATTATCAGCAAGGCCTGCCCTAAACATATTACAAAAGTAGCACTTAGCCCTCTTATCATGCTTTACTTTTCTCTATAACACTTACTTTTCTCTATACCTATCTTACATACTTTCTTATTTGTTTATTAACTTAATGTCTGTCACCCTCCACTAGAATTTAAGCTCCAAGAGGATTGGGACTTAATTTTGTTCACTTTTATATTCCCAGCACCCAGAACAGTCCTTGGCACTATAGGCAGTCAATAAATGTTTGTGAGTGAATGAATACTAGGAAAACATAGGATGCTATGGAAATATCTGACCCAGACTTGACACACCATGGAAACCTCCTTGGAAGAGGGCATATTTTATGTTAGCCTTGAAGGATAAGTAGAAGATGTCAGGCTGTAGTTGGGTGAAAAGTAAGTGTGTGTGTGTGTGTGTGTATGAATGTGTGTGCAAAAGCCTGGATGCAAATGAGAGCATAATGGCTTAAGGATCTGAGACAAGTTTTTACATTGCTGTGACAAAAATGAATGAAGTGAGACAGAAATAAATCGATAAGAAGAGTTTGAAACTGTGGAAAATTGGGGTTCGCATATTATTTAAAGTCATAGGAATGCTGGGTTAGTGTTACCAGATCCTCTGATTTTTTTAAAGAGAAACTGGATTTTGAAAGATTGGCTTAAATATATAAAAATGCTACAGAGACCAAACAAAACTTCCATATATTATGTGGAACTCCTGATAATTCCCTTTCAGCCTCCACAATAAGATATAGACTTTTAGTCTTCCTTAAGCTCTCCTCTAGCCCTGTTTGAAACTTTATCTTTAATTATTTCTGTGCCTAATCCCTTGACTTATACATTGTCTTTAAAACTCAACACATGTCTTCCTACCTGTACAGTTTTGCATAGGTGAATCTTTGGAATTCCCAATTTTTCCCCCTTTCTATCTGAATCATGTTTCCTTTAAGGGACCATATGGTCCCCTGTCTCACTAAGCTCAGTATGGATCAGTTGCTATCCTCTACTTGGAAGTCACGCCTCCCTGCAAAGGGGTTGTGTTGGGACATGCATCTCACAAGGGCCACCTAGACAGCCAGCTGTAACTTTTCTCCATTCATCTGTGCAGCTTATAATTCAGATTTAAAACAATTAATTCCATCTTTTGTTACTGATTTTTCTTTGCAAGATTGATTAAAAATTATATATCCTATATAATAAAAGCCTAATATACAAATTGACCAAACTGCAGAATGACTGGGGGAACAACCAGTCCTATGATGCACACTGACCATCAGGGGGCAGACGCTTAATGCAGGAGCTGCCCTCTAGTGGTCAGTGCGCTCCCACAGGGGGAGTGCCACTCAGCCAGAAGCCAGGCTCACGGCTGGCGAGTGCAGTGGCGGTGGTGGGAGCCTCTCCTGCCTCCATGGCAGTGCTAAGGAGCAGCAAGCAGGCAGGCGGTAAGGAGCAAGGGCTCCCAGACTGCAAGAGAGACGTCCACCTGCCAGCTTAGGCGGACATTCCCCAAGGGTTCCGGACTGTGAGAGGGTACAGGCCAGGCTGAGGGACACTCCCCCTCCCCCTCCAGTGAACTAATTTCATGCACTGGGCCTCTAGTATTTACATAAAGGAACAATAAGTCTTATTGTTCTTTGTTTTCCTGTTTTAAGAGCATATCCAGTCTGTTTTCAGTAAACTATGAACCAAGGGCCAAATCTACCCAGTCACTTATTTTTGTACACCCTGAGAGCTAAGAATGATCATTACATTTTTAAATAGTCGGGACATTGAAGGAATAATATTTTGTGACACATGAAAATTTTATGAAATTCAAATTTCAGTGTGCATAAATAAAATTATATTGGAATTTAGTCATACTCATCTGCTTATGTGCTGCCTTTGACTGCTCTACAGTAGCAAAGCTAAGTAGTTGCAAAAGATACAGTATGGCCTCTGATGCCTAACATGTTTACTATCTGGCCCTTTATAGAAATTTAGACCCAGAGAAAAAATTACTAGACTGTGGGATTCCAAGGATCAGTACAATGAGAGGATTGGAAAGGAGGGTAAACAAACAGAGCTACAAACTTTTAGTTTATTTCCAAGGCACTTAAATAAGTGTCTCTGTCATCACCAGTATACAGGGCAGGGCAAAAGTAGGTTTACAGTTGTTTGTATAGAAAATAGTACAATAATTAATAAATAATAATAATAATAATACAAGAATAAACTCTGTGTTTCACATACAACTGTAAAGCTACATTTGCCCCATCCTTTATATAGAATAAAATATATTTATAGCACAAAGAAATAAGAATGGACATACTTTCAGAATAAAGGGAATATTTTGAATTTAAGAACATGAGGCCTTAAGTTAAACCTAACTGGTTTGGGTCCAGGGTCCAGTTTCTCTATCTGTGGGAAATTAGCCTCATTACTTAATCCTTTTAATCTTGAATTTTTTGATTTAAGGGATAGTATGGAAATTTTCAGAATTAATCCTTTCTAAGCACTATTTTAATTAACTAGAATACCCCATTTTCCCATGTTATCTCTATCTACCCAGTTCACACCCCCAGATCTCACCCTATGTAGAAATGCTTCCTATATTCTGGCACTTATTGTTCATCACCTTCATTTATGCATTTCAAGTACCAAATTAATTTTAATATCCTTGAAAGTAGAGACTATAATTTATAAATTTTCACTGTTTTAGCACCTCATGTGATACCAAGAGTATAGTTAGTGATTTTATCCTATGTATGATTAATCCGCTTGATTGAGTGTTCTCTGGGCTCTCAACACTGTCTCTTCTCTTTATCTGTAGAAACTACTAGGATTGAAAACCAAATAAAATCATCAGTCTTTTCTACTTACCAGAAATAAGTGGCCCCTTTCCAGGGTAGCCCAGTGTTGGCAACACAAACATGGCAGAATGCCTCCTTATATCTCTTTCTATATAGTTTATTTCTCTCACATAATATAATAGAGATTGCAAGTTCAGGAGCAGTTTGTATATCAACCATGTGGCACAAAGGTAGTAAGGTCCCTATCAACATGGATGACTGGGTTAATAAAGCCTGTGATCATCCAGAAGTAATATTGAGAGGAAAATTAATATTGTAGTTGAAATATATAGTTTGCTGGCTTAGGAAAAAATGGGCCATGATGGCTCTTTAAAAATAACATTTAAATAATTACAGGATTCGGCTGCTTAAGCTTTAATTCGGCAGAGGACCAAAGAGCCCTCAGGACGCCCATGGAGCATTCTTTCTTTCTCTCTGCTGGAGCTAACCCTTCAAGTAATTAAAAAATAATTTCAGAGGAGCCACACATGTAGACAATCAGGCCCAATATAGGAAACACCTGTTTTTACTTCAATTCTGGCCTGCTTATTAATAGGGCATATTTGTCTTGGGACATTGTGTTTGCTTGTGTAATTGTGCATAGCACATTTTCAGATTTTACCACAGATGGATCCTGAAAGCAGTTCTGAGTGCGTGTGTCTGGGTAAGCAAGACACGAAAAGCCTTCCTCACCTTCTGTACAAACAGATGTGAGCAGAATGAGGCCTTGCCCTACTCTCCACCTACACCACGCAGGGCAAACAGGAAGCAGTTAGTGAACAGCTTTGGTCTTTCCAATCTTAGCAACCAGGTTTCTTTTATTTGATTAACAATTCCAGACCCATCCAACCAAAAGGGATAGAAAATGTACAGGTCAGCAGCTGGACAATAAAAGCGCTTACAGGTAGCCCTCATGTCACAGAAGTAGAAGAGGCTCTGATCCAGTGGGAGGATTTACTTCAAGTTTCAATATTGTGCATAATAGCTGCGCTTTGACAAGTGTTTTCATGACGGAGCTCAGGGGTATTCTGAGTGTCAACAAAGAATGGGACGAGTTGCTTGAGGACATGGAGTACACAGAGACAAAGAGGAGAGTTGCAAGGAGAACATGATTAGAGGAGAAATAAAACTCAAATCCGCAGAACCAGGTCAGAAAGAAAAGTTGAATTCAATATCTTTGTTTCTATATGTGAGTGGAAATGAAGTGGAGAAGAGAGGCAGTGGAATAGAAAATGTCACGCATGCATAAAGTAGCTGCATATTTATGGCAAAAACATTTTAGGCTTGAATATCTCATATTTCCTTCAACTTTATACTTTGCTTTGAGTAGACAGAAATATATAAAAATATTAACTATATTCATGAGTTCTACATAAACTATATTTCCTTAAACAAAAATTTTTAGTAATTTTACTAGAGGCCTGGTGCATGAATTTGTGCACGGGTGGGGTCCCTCAGCGAGGACGGTGATCAGGGCTGATAGGGGCCATCTCGCCCAGTCCCGATTGGGGCCAATTGGGTTTGGCCAGCCGAGGGGAGGGACTGCAGGAGGTTGGCTGGCTGGGGGGGGAGGGACTGTGGGAGGTTGGCTATGAGAGTGCACTGACCACCAGGGGTCAGCTCCTGCATTGAGCGTCTTCCCCCTGGTGGTCAATGCACGTCATAGTGACCGGTCAACCGGTCGACTGGTCGTAACAATCACTTAGGCTTTTACATATATAGATAATTCATATAATGTGAAATTCACCCATTTAAAGTGTACAGTTCAGTGAGGCCTTTTTCATATACTTTCAGCATTGTACAACTACTACCACTACCTATATTTAGAACACTCGATCAATCTCCCACCCCCAAAAAAACTCATGCTCATTAGTAATCAATCACTCTCCATCCCTCCCCTGCCCAGCCTCCACTAATCTGCTTACTATCTCTATGGATTTGTCTATTGTGGACATTTCCTATAAGTGGAACCATGCCATATGTGCCTATTGTGTCTAGTTTCATTCACTCAGTATGATGTTTTTAAGATTCCTCCATGTTGTAGCATATATCATCATTATTTCCTTCCTTTTATACCTGAATAGTATTCCATGATGTGGATATCTCACATTTTGTTTATTCATTCATTAGTTGATAGATATTTGCTTGTTTTCACTTTTTAGCCACTATGAATAATGTTATTATCTGTGTGCAAGTTTTTGTGTGGACATGCATTTTCAATTATCTTGGGCATATAGGAATGGAATTGCTAGATCATATGGTCACTAAATGTTTAATTTTCTGAGAAACTACCCAGAATTATTTTCCAAAGTGACTGTCCAATTTCCCATTCCCTCAAGGAAAGAATGAGGTTCTAATTTCTCTACCTCCTATCCTACACTTGTTATTGTCCATCTTTTATTACTGTAGCCATCCTAAGGAAGTGATTCTGAGTGGCCCTCCCAATGTCCTAGTACAGGTGAAACAGGTCTGGTTCTTTCATCTGGTTTCCCCATGTGGTCCATATTTGGGGTTGCAGATTAAATGAATTAAACTAAGAATATACATTTTATCCTGATTTAGCACTGATTTTATCCTCCTAACTATTAGGAGGAGTCATGTTTTAATAATTTTCATGGACATAATACATACATGCTTTTATTTGCAAAGTCAAATTTTGTGTTAAGTGCTGACGTACAAGTGATTAAGCCAATGCCCAGATTGAAGTAGATAAACATTCCATTTGCTGGGGCATGACCAACACTGACTATAACTGCTTACTGACCAAACAGAGCAGCACAGGTAGACGGCCCTAGTGGTGCTGACCAGGCCTTTTCCTAATGGAGGCACAACGCAGCACAGCATGAGGTATTGAAAAGGACCCTGGCCTGCGAATCAAGGGCTCTGGATTTCAGTTCTGTGCTTTAACTGTACTTAATCCTGTTCCCTAGCACGGACTCTTTCCTACCTGGTTAGATATGTCTGCTGTTCGCTTACCGTAGTCTCCCTGTACGGACGCTGAGTGCACTTAAAAGGTTTCACATTATTGGTCCTTAATGGATTGCCTTTGGCCCTTAGGTTCTAAGTCCTGGGAGGGAATCCTTTCTACTTTGTCTACCATTTCACTCTCAGCATGTTAGCCCAGGACTTGACATAAAGAAGCTGGTTATTAAAAAAAATAGAGATCTTGTACAAGTCAGTGAACTACAAATTCAATTTAACATTAGTATAAATTATCATTTACCTAAATAGTATGTTTCTTTACAGATAAGTTTTCTTATCTGTAAAATATAAAGTGGGGATACTAGTAGTACCTACACCATTGTGTTATTATGAGGACTAAATTAAATATCAGTTAAGACATTTAACTTGGTGGTACACAGTAAACAATCAATAAATATTTATCATCATTATTATTATTTTGATTCTTACTCCAAGGTAAAAATTAAAAGGGGTTGAATGAGCATCTCTTTTACATTCTTTTCATCGCCAATATTGTGATAATATGTTTGTTAGCATGATCATCTCGATTCATGGTGTTATGAATATTCCATTTCCAGGGCAGGTGGTATGGTGTCCTAGGTGGACATGTATATGTAAGAGCTTGGTAACAGTGGAAGTGCTCCATTTCATTCATGGAGACAAAATTACATTTAAAAACTGCTATTTTTCTCTAAGTCATTTGTAATTTGAAACTCAGTTTTATTTTTCTCTTATATGTTGAGGGTCCACAGTGAAGTATTAGGATGCGTCTAAAAAGAAAATGTCAAGTGTTCTTTTCAGTGAAACAAAATTCCACAGGTTGGTTGCTTTCTGGACCATTTCAAATTTCCAAAGTACAGTAACTTTCCAAGCACTTTATAGGAAAAACACCAATCCTTTCTGGTTTTGTAACTATACTTGGAAACTCCAAACTTGAATGTCTGATCTTAACCAGGAGTGAAACACAATATTAACTCCTGCTCTTTTGGAAGTATTTTCTTGAAAATAATAAACCTCCAGTTAGAGAAAATGGTTATTTTTCAGATTCAGTTCATTCATAGTGATACTGATTTGTGTTAAAGGGCTATCCAAATGGCTCTCTTGGTAATATTTACATTAGTGGAGCATTAATTAAACCTCAGGGGTAAATTTCATTACCCTCAATCTGTCTTAGTGTTTCTTCTTCCTCTTCCACCTCCCTACCGGAAACTAAATGTTCCATGCCTCTTCTTCTTGTTTTTTTTTTTTTTTAATATATTTTATTGATTTTTTACAGAGAGGAAGGGAGAGAGATAGAGAGTCAGAAACATCGATGAGAGAGAAACACTGATCAGCTGCCTCCCGCATATCCCCTACTGGGGATATGCCCGCAACCCAGGTACATGCCCTTGACCGGAATCGAACCCGGGACCCTTCAGTCCGCAGGCCGACGCTCTATCCACTGAGCCAAACCGGCTTCGGCAATGCCTCTTCTTCTTTATCTTTCTTTGTGTTATCTTCTATGATCACTTGCCTTTTGTGTTACTTCCATCTGTTATTCTTTTTCTGAACTTCTTTCCTCTTTAACCTTTCTATTTTAACATGAAGATTCAGAAAGTGATAGAGAAACTAGAGAAGGAAAAAGTAGAATATGAGAAGAATCTGGAGGAGAATATAGAAGCAAAGATAGTTATGATTGAAGAGAATAAAATGAAAGAGGGGACAGGCTACCAAAATACTTTGAAAAACATATATAATATGTTTTCTGGGAAGAATAGAGCTAAAGGGTTTAAATAAAAAGTACCCAGACCAGATACTTTTACTGACATTAAAAAAGAACTGCAGCCCAGCTGGCATGGCTCAGTGGTTGAGCAGCGACCTATGACCAGGAGGTCACCGTTAGATTCCAGTCAGGGAATCAATGATTGTCTCTCATATTGATGTTTCTATCTCTCTCTCTCTCCCTCTCCATTTCTCTCTGAAATCAATAAAAATATCTCTCTCTATATATAAAAGGCTAATATGCAAAGTGTCCCCTCAGGAGTTTGGGAGGCCGGGAGTTCGATTGCTTGCTATGATGTGTGTTGACTGCCAGGGGCCGGCGCAGAACATGGCGGGCGAACAGGAGGGGAGAGAGGGAAGGAGGAGGCAGGGAATTGCGCAGTGGTGGCGCTCGGGTGGCAAGGGAAGGAGGAGGCAGTGGGGTGAGGAGGTGGGAACCTGATGGCCCTGATCGCTGGCCAGGCTTAGGGACCCTATCTGTACACAAATTTCATGCACTGGACGTCTAGTACTTTATAAAAAAAGAACTGCAGAAAATGTTCTGGTAAAATAAACATGCTATCTGACTTCCTAATAAACTTACTTCCTCTTTGAATAAATAATTATAGACAAAACAAAACATTTTTCTGCATTGTTTCCTCCCACTGTACTTGAGAGCTTTTGTTCAGCCAAAAATGGCAGTAAATACTGCCAAACAGTATTTACTGTTTCTGACGTATTTGCATAGGGTTTCAAATAAAGAGATGTTATCTAAATGAATTCAAGAACCAGAGCCAATATATATAAAAGATATTTCACTAAAACTTCTAGGCTTCAAATAGTCCATTCTTACATGATAATGTCACTATACTTGAGATATCATAGCTAATTCCACTCAGGTCACAGAACATTTAGTCAATACCACTGAGCAAGTCACATATTACAAGACTTTGAGCCATTTGCAGTTCAACGACTTAATACCCACGAATGAATGTTGGTTGGAATGAAAGAATGACAGAAAGAGGGAGCCTTTTTATTTTTTAAATTTCCTTGTTCAAATATTCCTCTAATTGTGAAATGCAACACAATAGAAATCATCTATTCTAAAATGCAGGGCATAAACCTAACTTTATAGCTTAATGTATACATTGTGAATACCTGTGTAGTCATTACATAGGTCAAGAAATGCAACATTGCCAGCTATAGATTTATAGGAATCTTGATATCTGCTAAAGTCTGAATGTTTGTTTTCCCCAATTCATGGTATTAATAGGTGGGCCTTTGGGAGGTGATTAGAGCATGAGAGCCCTCATGAATGGATTAGTATTCTTATGGAAGATCCCACAGAGCTCCCCGGCCCCCTTCTCCCATTTAAGGAAACAACCAGGAGGAAGGCCTTACCCAACCATGCTGGCATCCTAGTCTCAGATTTCCAATCTCCAGAACTGAGAGAAATATATTTCTGTTGTTTAAAAGCTCTTCTGTCTGTGACATTATGTTACAGCCCAACACCTATCAAAAATCCTGCCAGGAATTTCATTAGGATTGCATTGGATTTATAGATCAATATGGAGAACATAGCATATTTATATAAAGTTTTATAATGATCTACATAGAAGTCTGGAATATGATTTGGCAGATTTATTTTTAGGTTTTTGATCTTATAAAGATTATCTCATACATGTAATAATTATATATGCAGAAGCCTTGGAATACTTTGATAGAGTTTTCCCTAGGTATTTGATATTTTATAATATTGTAAGTTTTCTGTTCAAATTTCACTCCTTTTATATTTTGTCATTTAGAATGAAAATTGATTCATGTATATTGATTTTCTATCCTGCAAACTTGCCCAGCTGTCTTTTTAATTCTAATAATATAACTGTAGATTAATTTATATTTTTGCTAGTAATGTACAAAACCATACATCTATAAGTAATAATTTCTATTTCTTTTTAATACTTACACACTTTTTTTCTTGCTTTACAACATCAACTAGGACTTCCAATGCAACATAAAATGGAAGTGTCAATGGCAGACATGGTATCGTCAAAGAGAAACTTTCAATATTTTTACCATTAAGCATAATATATGTTATAGGTGTTTATAAATAATTTTTTGTCCAGTTAAGGACATTTTTTTCCTCAGTTTTGCTATGAGATTTTATTTTTTAATCATAATTTTGTCAAGATGTGAATGCTAAGGTGCTCATTCCTTCTAGACCAGTGGTTCGCAACTATGGTTCGCGACCCCTTTGGGGGTTGAACGACTCTTTCACAGTCGCCTATATACATCCTGCATATCAGATATTTACATTACGATTCATAACAGTAGCAAAATTACAGTTATGAAGTAGCAATGAAAATAATTTTATGGTTGGGGGTCACCACAACATGAGGAACTGTATTAAAGGGTCGCGGCATTAGGAAGGTTGAGAACCACTGTTCTAGACCTTTTTAGTGAACAGAGGTAGGAAATAGATACACTCACATATACATGAATCTATATCTATCCCTATATCCATTTGTGTGTGTGTGTGTGTGTGTGTGAGAGAGAGAGAGAGAGAGAGAGAGAGAGAGATTAGGAATTTATAACTGATACCCCCAATTTTGATCCAATACTACTGGGTTCATTCTAGCCTTCCTCCTTTCTTTATTTGCAATTCCTTTCTCCAACAAGAGAAACCCAGGTCTCACCTTCCAATCCTAGGATGCACATAAAATAGTTTTATAGTTTCTAATCCATAACCCTGTGGAAAACAAATTTACTGCCCTGACTGGTGTGGTTCAGTTGGTTGGAATATCATCCTGTATACTGATAGGTGGTGGGTTCTATTCCTGGTCAGGGCACATATCCAGGTTGCCGGTTCGATCCCTGATCTGGGGAGGCAACCAGTCAATGTTTCTCTCTCACATTGATGTTTTTTTCTCTCTCTCTTCTTCCCTCCCTGTCTCTTTTCCTCCCTCCATCCACCCCTCCCTCCCTCCCTTTCTTTAAAATAAATAAAAACATATCTTCTGGTAAGGATAAAAAACATTTACTAACTGGAGTCCTATATTTGTATATAGTTCCTTTTGTTCTTTAGGCTTAGAGTTACTGTGAAAACATTGTTTTATAAAGTTACTTATATTCCTTCTTCCCTTCACCCCTACCCCCTTCAATGTGATTATGTTGCTGATTTGTATGACAGTTACGTACATCTGTTATTATAGGTTGTCCCCCCAAAAAAGTATGCACACACTTTGAATAATTATAAAGGAAGTGTTTATTAAAACACATTTCATTTTAAAAATTGAGCTATCAGCTGTTAAAGTATGTATACATTTTTTTGGGACACGCTGTATTTGTATTCAATTTGGGATTGCTTTCACATCATAGATGAATTTAATTTTTTTATTTTGAAATTAAGTTAAATTAATAATTATAAAACATTGTCATGGTTCTAAAAGTTAGAACTATACAGAAGGATACACTCAGAACAATATCATTCCTGTCATTTCTCTTTTCTATTTCAATTATTCCATTCTTTTTGTGCCATTCCCACCCACCCTTTGTAAGAAATCTATCTCATTATTTTCTGTTTTATCCTTCCTATATTATTTTTGCATAGATGAACACATAAATGTATTTTATCTCATATCCCATTTCTCTTACTAGATAGCTTACCATAGATATTCCTTTACATTTAATGATATATTATGAAAAACACTCCACATCCGTTCATAAATATCGTCCTTATTTTTTATTACTGCTACATAGTACTCCATAATTTATTCAACAATTCTCCTTTATATAGATATTTATAATGTCTCTAATACTTTGCAATACTAACAATACAACAATGAATGACTTTATATATGTGTATTTTTATATTGCTAGATGTGTAAGTTCCTAGAAGTGAAATTGCTTGGATAAAAGGTAAATGCATGCATCACTTTGTTTAAAATTACCAAATTTTCCTAGAATAGCTGTACCAGTTTCCATTTGCATGGGCAGTGTAAGAGACTGCTTCCCACAGCCTTGTCAAAAGAGTGTGTTGTCATACATTTTAGTAGCTTCTGATCTGATAGGATAGAAATGTTATTTCAGTGTTTTAATTTTTATTTATATAACTATGAGTAATTTTGAACATCTTTTTATATACTTAAGAACTACTTTCTATTTTTCTGTAAACTGTCTTTTATGTCTTTTTTCATTTACCTATTGGTTTTTCACTCTTTGCCCTTCAAGTTTAAGAGTTCTTTGTACATCGCAAAATAGTCCTGGGGATGTAGAGTACAGCATAAGAAACGTAGTCCATAATCTATCTATATAAAAGCCCGAGTAACCGTTATGACTGAACAACCAGAATAACTGGTCGACCAGTTGGTATGATGTGCACTGACCACTAGGGAGCAGATGCTCAATACAGGACCTGCCCCCTGGTGATCAGTGTGCTCAGACAGCCAACCTCCCACGGCCCCTCCCCCAGCCAGCTGGCCCCCATCGGCCCCTGGTGCCAAACCATTCATAGAGACCTGCTTCTGGGTCAGGGTTTTGTACATAACAGAGCATTCCCTCTCTGCCATCTATTGAAAGTCAGCCCTGGACACAAGAGTTGTCTAGCTCCCATGCTCTCCCTTCCCTGGGGGCTGCCCGCCCATCGTGGTGGTGGCTTGGTGGCA
Organism: Myotis nattereri; assembly: GCF_964212035.1. NCBI lineage: Eukaryota > Metazoa > Chordata > Mammalia > Chiroptera > Vespertilionidae > Myotis > Myotis nattereri. The sequence goes on from NC_138079.1 coordinate 55,096,238, forward strand.
AGAGAAAGAGGAGGGATGGAGGCTGGGAACCGCATAGCAGCAGGGCGTCCAATGTCCATTCCTTCCATGCCTGCCCTGGCGATCGTTGCCTCTTCTCCCAACCCCGCTGGGGCCTTTGGGCCCTGGCTGGAATGGGGAGCCAGGGGTGAGTGGCAGTGGATGTGGCCCCTTTCCCAGGGTGGCCAAGGGCCAGCTCCCTCTTCGGGGCCTGCCAGGCAACCTCTCGCAGTCCTTCCCCAGGTCAGCCAACCTCCCACAGTCCCTCCCCACCATGCTCCCATGCACAAATTCGTGCACCAGGCCTCTAGTATTGTAATAACTAATTACAGTGCCAGATGGATACTTAATATTGGAGGCACCACTTTGTAAAGTATATGATTGCCTAAGCTGTATGCTATATATCTGAAAATAATACAAAATAATATTGAATGTAAACTGTAATTGAAAAATAAAATTAAAAGAAGAGTTTTTTTTAATACATTAGGTATGTTAGTCATTGATTTGTGATATATATGTTGAAAATATTTTCTTCCAGTAAGTCAGTTCTCTTTTTACTTCTATTATGATATGCTTTTGCTACACACAAATATTTGTTGTTGTTATTTTTATCAAATTTATGAATCACTTATTTTATAGCCTCTGGATTTTAAGATATAGTTAGAAAGACTTCTTGTATAATGAAATTAAAAATAAATTTACTCATGTTTTTCTTTTAGTATTTTTACAGTTTTATTTTTTACTTTTAAGTTCCTAATCTTTTTGGAGTTCATTCTTTTTTTTTTTAATTGATTTTTTTTTTTATAGAGAGAGGAAGGGAGAGGGATAGAGAGTTAGAAACATCAATGAGAGAGAAACATTGATCAGCTGCCTCCTGCACACCCCCTACTGGGGATGTGCCCACAACCAAGGCACGTGCCCTTGACTGGAATCGAACATGGGACCCTTCGGTCCGCAGGCCGACGCTCTATCCACTGAGCCAAACCAGTTAGGGCTGGAGTTCATTCTTGATCTAATTTTATATTTTTCCAAATAGCGAGATACTTTTCTCAGCACTATTTATTTATAAGTCCATATTTCTAAATTCCATGTGTTATCCCTGATTGGATCCTGGGACAGAAAAAACTCCATGTCCTCTTTGGTAAAATGTGGATATGTCTCTTTCAAAATACTGATGGGCAACTTAAATAATGTAACTTACACATTATGGTGGACTCCTAATAAATGCTAGCTTTTTTCCTATTAAACAATCACTCTCTGTTGGCTTAGTGTATCTAGATGAAATGTGCATGCACCTGTCTAGCACAGTGGTTCTCAAATAGTTATGTCCATAAGAATCACTTGGGATGCTGGCTAAAATGCAGATTACTTGGTCCTTTCCTTTAGACATTCTAATGCAATGGGTCTGGTGTGGCTCAGGAATCTGCATTTTATCCAGGTCCATGTGTCATTTTGAGACCAAACCAAGAAAGCATTAGCCTAATGGGTATGCCTACCTTATTCAACCCCATGAAATGACTAAAAATATGCAAAGATTTATAACCCAGCTAGGGTCATAAATCACTCTTTTCATAAAATTATTTTACATCAGTTACAGAGCAATATGTCTGACAAAAATACTGAAGATTTCAAAAGTAAAAGTGTAATTGGAGTTGATTTTAATTTATTTGAAATAGGACATTTTTGAGACAGATCATGAAAACATTTAGGAATGAGGATGTAAAGGGTGCAGTTGTGTTTGTATGTTTAGTGACCCTGGGGTATGTTAGTATGCTGCCCACACTGAAATACCCTCTTCTAGAATCTGACAACATGGAGAAGAAAGATAGAAAGATGCATCTTTTTATTGGGCATCTTTAGAAAGGCTAATTAGAAAAAAATAAGAGATAAAAGGGATCTCTTGTAGATGAGGTATCTTTCTGTGTTCCAGTTAAACAAAAAATAATATGTGCTTGATTTACACATGAACCTAAATTTTATGCCTAAGTTAATGGGTGAGCTATTAGAGTTACTTAAATTCTCTCCCCAGCTACTGACACCAATAGATAGACTGATGCTACAAGCACATTTACTGTTTAGAACCCATTACAGAAGAATGCTGCCTCTCTGTCCCTTACTCCAATACTGAGATAAGCAGCAGGTGACAGGGAGACCATAGCTGATTCATTCACGAGTATTGTGTATAAAAGTAATTTTTGTGGCAGCTCAACCACTGTGCGATTTAAAATTTCTAAATAGATACTAAAGTACATCAGCATGACTAAATGTACTCCCACAAAACCAAGTGTTTGTTCTCAGTATCATTGTAGCCTGTACAACGCTAATTTGAGAGTCTGGATGTTCAAAAACACCTGTCACAATGCAGTGAACATGATTATGTTTTGTGTGGTGGGATTGTGTGTGGCAATGATGCTCAGCCTCATAACTGAACATAAACTATGAGATGGCCTCCTTCCTCCAATAAGGATTCAACTGCCACGGCAATGTTTTCTTTTATTATCAAGGAACTATTTAAAGATTAAAAACCAACTTTGCATAGTTACAAAGCTCGGTCATTTTATTCCAGTTGGATGATTTCTCAAGTAGTTGAGTTTGAGGAATCAAATTTGTATTTGAGATGAGAACTTCCCTTGTCGCATTCTAATAGGAAAAATAGAATGTGTTGAAAACAACTGTCAAGGATACTATACAAATAATACACATGCATGTATATCCATATATACAAATTATTTATATTAGATATGGTTCTGTAGTTTGACGGTGACATGCAGTCTTTTTAAAAATATCTCTGTAAAGGAATACCCCTCACATAATAGAAGGGGAAAAGAGGGCAAATAGATATATGTATATTATGTTTATAGAAATTTTCCAAGGAAGATATATGCTTAAGGGATTTAAAAATTATTTAAAGATGGTGTGAATTAAAATGTAAAGCATGAGCATCATTTTTTATGAATATATGTTACATCCACCTTATTCCATTTCATGACATCCAAGTCTGTATCATTATATCTCAGACTTCTTCAGTGGGGCCGTCTTTGACAGAACGCAACATGCCATGCCATGCCATGCCCACCACCCCATTTCCAGCTTCCCAAAAGAAAACAAATAGATGGAGACAGGGAGACGTGATTGTCCAATCACATGCATACTCACAGAGAAAAGATAGAAGAGGAGGAGGAGAGGGAGGTAGAGGAAGGCAGAAAAAAGGCACCTAGACATTAGAAACGGTAGAATGGATGATTCCAATTGAGACCACATGACACAGACACAAAATCTAGTCATTACAGAAGTTACGGGCCATGGGCCGAAAATATTGTTGATGAGCATACGCATCACTATATACTGTAGCATTAACCAAACTCCCACAACAAACAAACACATAATAATGTAGTTAAAATATTAGTAAATTAGAATGTAAAGGCAAAACATAACAATATCTAGTATCTATTTTAAGACAGCCACCACTGGTGCTATATCATGACTAGTGTTCTGGCATTTAAATTATATGTATGCAAGAAATATTCAAACTCAGCCACATTTTATAGCATAGTGTAACAGTTGGTCTTCATAGCAGAATACTGAATTTAAGTCCTCAGCATGCTCCATATATGTGATAATTTATTGGGCAAATATAAAATTCAAGTAACTCTAATAGCTCACCCATTAATTTAGTCATACATATCTTTAAGTCCTATGTGAAAATAAAAGTGTATGGATTTGCATATCTCTTACATGTAAGAACTGAGAAGGGACTTGGGTTTTGAGAGAGTTGTGAAGTATATTTAGTAGCCCACTTATGGCCTCACAGCTTAATTTAAGAGTCATTGGTTACATAGCCAAAGGCAAAGTGCATAACTGACATTAAAAATAGCCATAAATTAGTGTATGCAGATATTGTGAGTCCTTTGACCAGATAGTTCACACTGTGAAGAGTTTAATCGGATTCGGTACTCAGTGTCATGGCTTAGGCTGACTTCAGGGCCTCTTTGCACAGAAACATGTTATGAAGTTGAGAAGGGCTTTGAGGTCATGGAGAAAGGACATTCTTTCCAATAACCCCACAGCTGGATTAGACAGACTCTCGGGTATTTGTAATCGTGTTAGGCTTGAGCTCTAAGTGGCTTGATTGGTGTCACAAGCCAGATTGAAGACAGGTCAAATTTGCATAGTGCTGGCATTTCTAAAGATTGAATCAGTAACTCCCAGAGTCATTTTTCTCAGATAGCAGCTGACAGAGAATAAAATATTTTCCAGAATATTTACCATAAAATTTACACTGAAACCATACCCCACCTTGAACCTGTGTCCCCCATAATATCCCAGATTTCCTCAGTCTCCAGCCAAAATTCTTTCCCCTTTTCATCAAATTATAATGAAAGAAATAATTTTGCTTTACATAGCTGAACAAAGACCTCAAGTATGGTCAGAAGGGGTAGTATAACATGATTTAAGGTCTCTGCCATGTCAATATGAAAATGCCTGCTCTTCACAGACTGGATAATTTAGCATTGTCACAAACACTGAAATCTTATTCATTTGGAAAAGAGATTTGCTACACAATATCTGTTTCTAATTGATTCTTGACACATACCAAATTTTAGAGCTGGCTTGATTGAGATCAGGGAAATGCCTTAAGTTATCCTTTCAAATTGAGTGTGTGTGTGTGTGTGTGTGTGTGTGTAATTTTCTTTTGTATATTGAAATAGTTGTATTTAAATTTAGCTTATTTTTTTCCTGCTATTTCTCAGAAGTTCAGCTAAAGACACATTAAACCTCATACCACCCTTATTCTGGACAACTATCCACAGCTATTATTTTAAAGTTATCTACAACACCTTCCAACCTCTAGCTTTCACTGTCTTCTTTGATGGAAAATAAAATCCTTTGCTTCACTGATATGTACTCTGAATTTCTTGAGATTCTGATTCAGGCAGGAAAATGTCCTTAACTCTTCCCCTGAGCTTTAGGAATATATTTGGTGCAGCAATGAAACACTCCCAGCTCCTCTCCTCAAATTGGGGCCTGCCACTCATGTGCTCTTTGAAAATGGAAATAAAGAGCTGTCAGCAGACATGAGTACAGTTTATATGAGTTCCAATTGTGGAACTGCCTGCAAATCTATTACTACAACCAGATCCAATCTGGAAGGAGAGTAAATTGTCTCAAATCCTCCTTCCTCTGTTTATGGAAAACATCTTTAATCCGTCACAGCACTCTTTCCAATGTAGCTCTATGGAGACAGGGATTGATTGATTGGTTGATTGGTTCATTGATTTTGCTTTTCTCTGTGTTGTGGATCCCAGGATAGTAGCTATCCTATAAATAATTGTTCAATAAATGGAATAAATGACTGAAGTGCAACTTTAGAATCCTATGCAACACACAATACTATTCAGGCAATCAAAATGAAATCAGTTTGCCATCCTTGGATTCTGGATTCTTGCATTCTGATTCATTGGGAGGCTGCCAGGACACATAATATAAAATCAGCAAATTATTAGCTCACAGAGCAGGACCAGTATTGCTTCCAGCTCTGATCCTCCCCACATTGTGGCTCTAGGGCTGACTTGTTCTAAGGGAAATTCTGAGATTGGTGACTGTAACATAAGATGGTGTGGTACAAATCTAAACATGCAACTGTGGTCACTCTGTTAGATTCCTAGAACTGCCTTAACAAATTACCACCAGCTTCCTATTGCTTTAAAACAATAGAAATTTATACTGTCTCATTTCTGAGATCAAGTTGTCTGCAATACCACACTCGCTCTGGCGGCTCTAGGAGAGAATGCTTCCTTGCTTTTTCCAGCTTCCGGAGGCCCCAGGTGTTCCTTGGCTTGTGGCAGCATCACTCCAATCTCTGTTTCTAACATCACATGACCTCCTTTCCTGTGTGTGTCTTTGAATACAAGTCTTTGTCTTCTTGCTCTTTTACAGACACCAGTCATTGAATATAGGGCCCACTCTAAACCAATAAGACTTCATTCTAACTTCATTATATCTACAAAGATCCTATTTCAAAATAAGATCACATTCACAGGTACCTGGGGTTAGGATTAGAATTAACTTTTTGGAAAACACAATTTAACCGACTTCATTCATTGTCTTCATGGAGCTTACAATTGAAAGTGAAGATACAGATAAATAGAGAATTACAACTAAGTGATACTTGTGTTTTCATAGGGGAAGTAGAGGATGCTGTGAGAATGACTAAAAGGAGCACCTAGCCAGGTCGCCAAAGGGGCTCACAATTGCACTCAACAGCATATAACAGAAATCTGACAACAGTGACCTAATTAGAGATGTATTCATATTACATAACTAGAAATTGGAGGTAGGTAGTTCACATCTGGTCCAGCTGTTCCAGGAAGTCATTGAGAATACCATCTCCTTCTGATTTCCTTCTCCTCCAGTGTAGTTCTTGTTCTCACGGCCATAAAAATCTCTGCTTCAGTGCTGGATATCAGATATGCACTGCAGGTAAAAAATGGAGAAGGAAAAGAGGCACATGTCTGACCCTTTACATCATGCAGACCCCACCTGGTAGACTTCTAGTTATAGCTCATTGGCCAAGACTGACTCACTTAGCCATTCATAGTTTCAGAGAGACCAAGGGGGTGAGTATTAGTAATTGGGCCACACCAGTGTGTACACAATTGGAGTTCTGTTAGCAATGTAGAAGGGAGGAGGGGAATTAGGTGGGCAACTAGCAGATCCCAGCATAGAAACTGTCCCAGTGATAGTGATGCCAAAACTGAGACTCAAAAACTAGGTAAGCCCTGGCTGGTTTGGCTCAATGGATGGAGCATCGGCCTGCAGACTGAGGGGTCCTGGGTTCAATTTCGGTCAGGGGCACGTGCCCGGGGTTGAGGGTTCAATCCCCGGTGGGGGGGGGGGGGTGTCATGCGGGAGGCAGCCGATCAATGATTCTCTACCATCATTGATGTTTCTATACCTCTCTCCCTTTCCCTTCCTCTATGAAATCGATAAAAATATATATTTTTAAAAAAAGAGCCCTCCCAGTACAGAGGGCTAGGAGGGGCTTTCTAGACAGAGGGCAGAGTATTTATACAAATCTGGAGGTGAGAAAGAGCCAGGCAGGTCAAGATGAAAGCCTTTAAACATGTCTGCATTGCAACATGTGAGGCAAGATATCACACTAAGAAGCTGGGGAGGAAGTTAGTGGTTGAACCCTAAAAGGTCCTGTAAGCCATAGGTATCATTTAGGGCTTTGGATGTGATTAGAAACCAACTTTGTCTGTTTTAGGCAGAAAATGAAAGGTTAAAATATTCTTGGTCAGTCACAGAATTTGTCAGACCTAAAGGACCAAAATGGGCTGCACCATCAGGAAGATCCAAATTATCAGGCAGAACTGATCAGTGAGGCTGCCATGGCCCCACTGCTGAGCACTGACCCTGCTCCACCCCAACTCCTGCCACCAAAACCCTGCTTCTGGGGGCCTGGGAATTCTCCCCTCCTGGAGCTTCCTTGGTATTCAAAACAACTATCACCTCCCAACTCAAAGCCTGTGCAAGAGTTCTTGATGGGTGTGGCCTCTGTCATGTGCTTAAATTCTAGCTTGCAAGGAAGTCGGAATACTTGGCATTTTTGACTTCTGACATGAGAAGTGGCTCTTCCCTTCATTAAGAAACTACCCCAAATATAAGAAGAAGCTTCAGGGCCATCAGAATGGCCAATCGACTCTGTGATACTAGGGAGTGCCTGAAAGAAAGGTAGAGATAGTGGTCGGAAGGGGAACATAGGAATTTAAGAGGAGGAACAATCCTGTGTACAGCTAGGGTCTTGTTCTCAGGGAATGCCTGTGAATAAGGAGATAGTGACAACACTGAGGCCAGAAACTAGGCTTTCTACATCATGCCAGACTGCCTTGTGGAATGAGACAAAACAACTATGATGTTTAGCCTTTCTGTGTCTGATTGAAAAACAACAACAAGGAAAACTGTTCTGTTGGGTGAGAAAAAGGGAGGGGAGGCATGGCATCACTTGTTCTCTGCCCTTTGGCTGGTGCTGCTGGACCCGAAGCAGCAGACATTTAGTCCACATGGCAGGACAGATGGGCAGCACCCCATCTCTGTTCCTGGCCCCAGAGCAAGCCATACATACGATTGGCCAGTGAAGAGTCTGTAGAGGAGACCCTGATCCCAGCCGGTGGGGAAAGGAAGCACCAGGACTGAGTAGCTGGGACATAACCTGGGATCATGCCTCCCAGCTTTCTCTCTCACTGTAGCATCTTCATCTGAAATGAATTAGTAAGGATTTGTTGCCATGGTACTTTCCTCCCTTCTTTCCTCCCTGAGGAACTGAAGGCTCCAAATCCCACTAAGATTAGACCCCAGCTCTAGTTGCAGGAAGACATAAAAAATGAAAATCTCTGGATATTCTCTTTTCCATCTCACACAAAAGCATGAGAAAGTAACCTGGACATTGACTTTTTGTCTGTTTTCAGGTCCAGCAGCATTTCCTATTAACTAATAGGAGAATGCTGCAAGCAGATTCAAGGGGCTAAGTGCCCTGGAGTTGCTGGGTTGAGAAGTACCTGCACTGGTGGTCAGGGCATTGCCCTTTGACCACACATATTAGTTTGGCAAAACCACTTGGCCCATGTGTGATAAGCAGGGAGCCTGGAAGCCTCCATGTCCTCCAGTGAAGGGATGTGGACTGGCAAAATTTGGGTGAAATATGGCTGCTGCCAAGGAGATTGTGAATCAGGGGCTGTGCCTAGGACTACTACCCCAAGAGTAGGTGGCCTCCCACCTTCTTAAAGGGTCGGATGGAACCAGCTATAGTTCAAGAGCCACCAGTGCAGGGAGAGAAAAGATCAGGCACATAACAGCAGAGGAGTGAGAACCCAGTGGACAGTGAATGGATCTAAGATGCCAGCCTCTGTTATAGTGACACAGTGAGTTTCCTGTCATATACCAGAGCTCCATTTCTTCATCTTGGGCAGGAAAAGGGAGCCAGAATAAAAATAAAATGGGCCTTCTTTATTCACTATTAAAAATTAAGAAAAGAGACCATTTAAACTAGAAGAAATTGAAATACCATTGTTGTCAAGTCTTTTCCTGGAAAATCAATTAGCCACAGACAGTTAAAAAGCTGCTTGGGTGGGTGGGGGGTGAGGGGATACTGTACATTTGAGGTTAGTGTGAGTAAATTTAAGATGCAACTACATTTTTCATTAAAATTTAATTTTGTTGATTTGTTTCATGCCTAGGGCTTTTTTTCCTTTTTAGCTGGCACCAAGTTTGTTTTTCCCCACATTTATGTGAGTTTGTGTGAATTCATTGTTCCTTTAAAACATTAACTTGAAAAAAGTGTCATGGTTATATGATGCCAAGTTGACCATTTATCATCACTTCCAGCAACACTTTTAAAGAGATGCTAGACATAATCCAGGAAGATATTTTATCCAGAGCCATGGTCAGGAATTCCTAAAGCCAGGACAGAACAGTATCACTCTTTGCTTCCTCATTCCTTGTTCTTCCCCATTGCGCCCAAACACTTGACATATTTTTGAATGGAAGCTTCAAGGGAAATTTTAAACACATTTCAAAAGCATCAGTTTCTTTCAAAAACATCAGTTTCTTAGATAGCCCCTTCTCTATACTCAGCCTGAATGACTACTCATGTGGGTATCCCTTCAGACAGTCATATTCATGGCAAGTTAATCCAATTTCTAATAGACAGGAAGATAATTATGCAGTATGAGTCTTTTTTTCTCTCATTCTTTTAAACACACATGCATGTGCGCATGCACACACACACACATATGCACATATACTGTACTAACACATTCTCCATATACACTTCATAGTTATCTCAAAATAAGCTCTTGTCTTAGTGTAGAAAGAAACATTTTCAATGTCAGTCATGATGTAGACAGCTAAAAAAAAGAGTCTATTCTCAGGGTCCTTTTAATTGATTCTGAGGATCCCAGCTAGACATCAATTCTCTATTTCCTTCACAGTTGTTGATCTAGTAAGTGGTAGATCAATGTGTTAAAAGAAAGTTTTCACAGTCTTTGGAAACTCAAAAGACTTCTTTTTTATGTTTCATAAGGCACACATGCACAAAGTCTACTGATAATTTGCAGGACCTCTTTAAGTAGGTTACTGATTTTATCAATTTAATGAGATGTTTGTAGTTTACATCAGGTGATATATATATATATATATATATATATATATATATATATATATCTCGAAAGATAAAAATACATGCACACACACATACACAATTCACAATTTAAGGCTCTTGACTCCGTTCTGTGTGTGTATGGCCTATTCATTTCTTCTTTTTACTTTCCTAATTGGTTGATCAGTCTAGGCCAGTGGTTGGCAAACTGTGGCTTGTGAGCCACATGTGGCTCTTTGGCCCCTTGAGTGTGGCTCTTCCACAAAATACCGACTTCTGTGCATGGGCCACGAAGTTTCAATCGCACTGTACGTGCACGCCCGCACGTGGTATTTTGTGGAAGAGCCACATTCAAGGGGCCAAAGAGCCGCATGTGGCTCGCGAGCCACAGTTTGCCAACCACTAGCCTAGGCTAAGTGCCTTTGTCAAGCCTTCTTAGAAAACAGTTCCTTCTGGGGGGCAATTCAGCAACCACCTTCACAATTTGCTTTCACAGACATTATTATCAGCAATTACTCTTATAAAAATCACCTTTTGGATGCTTCGCATGTCCACATCCAGTGATGGTGTCCAGCATTCCTAGGTGGGTGGTACAGGCTACACATGGTCTCAGGGCAAGTCTCAGGCTCTTTTAAGAGATGTTAACATTGAACTCTGCATGTCCTTTTATTCCCAGTCATCATTATCCCATCATTTCTTTTGCAGCTAAGAATATTCATTTTCTCTCATCAATTTCATTCAATTTTATTCAATTTTATTTAGGTTGTAAGTGCCAGATTGAACATAATCAATGGTTCTAAAATGAGGATAGATGGCATCAGAGAGGATGAGAGAGTGGAAGGGTGGAAAGGCATGTTGATTTTCATCATGAAGCAAACCTTGTAAGAAGGTACCTTCAGACACAGAAGCTGCTGATGATAACTAGGATAGAAGGCAGTGGGATCCAAAGAACTCATGCTACCCAGACACAAACCAAATGTTCACTTATCCATTTTTTATGCTTCTAAATCTGCTTTTCTATTTAATTAAATTACCTATCAACTTAGCCACACTAATGGAACAGAGCTCCTTAAAAGTAAGTATGCATGGTGATGATTCTCTGGGAGAAAGTGGCTGTGAAGTTAGCCTTTGAAATGTATTTGACCATTGAAAGATTTACTGAGTAACTACCATTGGCCGGTCACTCTTACATATTATGGAGGGAGGAGGAATACAATAAATTATAAGGGAAAATACAACTGAGGACGAAAGGATGAATAACAGTTTGCCAGACAAAGAGGAAGGCAAGTGCACTCCTGGCAGCAGGAGTAGCACATGCAGCTCTTCCAAGGTGAGGGAAAGCAGAGCTCTGTGGAAGAAGGTGTGTGTGTGTGTGTGTGTGTGTGTGTGTGTGTGTGTGTGTGCGTGCGCGCGCGCACAGGCGCACATAAAGGGAGTGGCTTTATCAGAAGACGCTAGAGAATTGAGAAGCCACCAGAACAAGCAGGAAATTCTAAGTCTTGTTACAATGTTTGCATTTTATCCTAAGAGCTTTAGAAAGACATTAATGGTTTAAGTGGGAAAGGAACATGATCAGATTTGTAGGCAACAAAGTTGACTCTGACTACAGGATGGAGCATGGGTTGCAGGAAATTAAGGCTGGAGTTAGAACAATTAGGAAACTCATGGGGAGTCCCAGGCAGAGCAATCTGGTGGCTCAGACTGAGGCAGTGCAATGGAAATGGGAAGAAGGGAACTGAATATAGGAAGAAGGTATAGAGGAGTTCCAGTTGCATTCTACAAACCTGTTTTAAAACATTATGAATAAGGAACATAGGGAAAGTCTGTTTGGAGTTGTTGGGGTTGGAAGAGCGAGGATTGATTCAATTCTAAGCACGTTGACTTTTTAGAGCCTGCTATATATCTAAGTTGATGTGTTTTGTAGGCAACTTTATCAGTGAATCTGGTACTCCAGCAAATAGGCCACACTGGAGATAGAGATATGGAAATCATTGGCATTTAATAGGAAAGTAAGTTATCCCATGGATGAGGCTACCCAGCAGAAGGAAGAGGATAGCCTGGGCATGAACTCTGAGCAACAGTTACAAGTCAGAAAAGTGCAGAAGATGGTAACTTCATGAGGAAGATGAAGGAGTTGATAAAGGACAAGGAAGAAACCAGATGTTGTGGTGCCACAGAAACCAAGAACATATTTTAGGAAGGACAGCGCGATCTACGTGATCTACGCTGTCAACATTTCACAGAGAAGTAATCAGTGACCTTTCTGTTTCAGTGAAATGGAACTGGCATAAACAAAATTAGAAGAGAGCAGATTAGAGAGGGTGGTAAGCAATGGAGAGAGTGGAATTAACTCTTTCAAGAATTTTGACCATGAAAGGGAAAAAAAGAATTAGGACAATAGAGGAGGGCCAGATTTTAGACCACAAATAGCTACCCAAAGAACAAGGTTGTCACTGAACCTGAATTTGTTAGAGCTGATGGATACCTTTCATAGTCTTTTCTGGAGAGAGGTCTACAGCTGAATTGGCATGTGGAGAGAGAGCTCTCAACCAGAAAAAGGAAGAAGCGGTGAAGGGATGTTGGGGTCCTAAGCAGAAAAGGGCAAATAAACTTACATTTTGTTTAGGGTTTGTTCTCTCTCTCTCTCTCTCTCTACTCACCCTCCCCTCCCCTCCCTTCCCCTCCTTATCTCCCCTCCCCTCTCCTCTCCCTGCTCTTCTGTTCCTCTCCTATATATTTAATTTAAGGAGAGTCGTTAGTCTAGCACAAAAGGAACTCCTCATCAGAAATAATCACCAATAGTCACTAACCGTAGCACTGTCCTATCTTCACAGTCTTGATATTTGTCACATTCTGCACAAATGCTTCTCTATTTGCTTAATAAATCAAACTTATCGTGCATCTAGAAAAAACAAAGAACCAAGTGACAAGCAGTTCTAATTGAGATAAGGGTATCTTTTAGATCTTTTAAAAACAGTTTTGAGAATATTTTCTAGCATTTTAAATAAATATGTGGACATCTAATTTGTAATCCAGAAAGCCAATTTAAAAATTATTTATTGCCCACTCAGTCTAAAAGGCAGATTGAGCTAAATCATCTATGAAGCTGGGTTATTGCTTGCGTAGGGCCCAATAAGAAACAGCTGTATAAGTGAGAATGTTTATTCATTTTCAAGGCAGCAATATTTCAACCTTATCATAGCTATAACACTTAAGGAATAGTTCTTAACATTCTCTTTCCCTTGGAAAAAACATATTTCCTCATTTCTCTTAAGGAAATATGTAGAAATATTAGTTTCAAACTCTGCTCAAGCCCTAACCGGTTTGGCTCAGTGGATACAGCATCGGCCTGAGGACCCAAGGGTCCCAGGTTCCATTCCGGTCAAGGGCATGTACCTTGGTTGTGGGCACATACCCAGTAGGGAGAGTGCAGGAGGCAGCTGATCGATGTTTTGCTCTCATCGATGCTTCTAACTTTCTATCCCTCTCCCTTCCTCTCTGTAAAAATCAATAAAAATATATTTAAATAAATAAATAAATAAATACATAAACTGGGCTCAAAACAATTTTGTCGCCTGGAAAATACATGAAAATATAAATAAGTGGAAAAATACTTTTGAAAATTTTTGGTGGAAACATATCTTCTGTAAGTAATGGAAAGTATTTAAGTTGCTGGTATCAAATAGCTAGTGATACATTTCTTCTATTGGTTAAAAATTGCCTACTCATGTCTGAAGGGGAAGTATAAAATATTATACCAATAAAAAGTAATAATCACAATCACTGTGAATCTGTAAAACCTTATTATGTTTCCCTTGACAACAATTTTGGAAAAAACTCTAAGTAATTTTCAAGTCTCATTTTTAAATTAAAACCTGGCCCTGGTGCCCCATGTCACTCTTACACATGCATGGTAATGAACGACTTAGGATGGTTTTGTGTATACTGTTGCAGAGTTAGCTGGCTGGCCACCCTTATGATATAATCTCCTTCAACTGCAATTTAATTAAAACAGTGAAAGATCTGACCTTTGCTGGAGATTTTCTTATCCATAGCACTAAAAATATCCCTGGAAGCTATCTGTCAATATGATCTTTCAAGCACATCCTGTTAGTACTGGAGAAGAGAAAGGAAATGAGAAAAACCAGAACCCATAAAGATTAGCACAGGTTAGCACATTGTTAGTTCTCATGAAACTCAAGTCACAAGGTTGTCTATAAAGAGGCTAAGAGATAGATTTAAGCCACCTAATGACATAAAGCAACTAATGAAAGTCCTCCACCTAGTGTTTGCCTATAATAAAGGCACGAGCTCTGAGAATTGCCTCCAATCCCCCCACCCCTCTCCCAGGAATTATCCTGGTGTCTGTTTTGGTTTGGGTGACACTTGGAGGCTTCAGAACCTTGATCTACAGATATGCCTGGGAGCCTGGCTGTCTCGTAAACTCCAGAATTCTGTACATTCTGTACCAGGAAATTTCGCAATGAAGAGTTCCTCTTTGTTGACGATAACAGGAGTTCACGATGCACTGTTCTGATGAGTGAGATGTTCTTGCCTAGTCATATATAAAATGTCACTTATCCTTGCAGCTCTGGTGGGTTAGCATGGGTGTATGTTGGATGACTTAAATGTGATCTTTTATCATTTTTCTTTTGATGAAATAACATTTTAGATACTTTAAACAGTAAGCTTATTTTTATCAATTAATTATTAATTATTAATTATTTGTAGCTTGACTCATTCCAAAAGCATATGAAACAGCTCAATCTTGATTTATAGTTTACAAGGAGCGTTATCACAATTCTTGTGGCAACTCTTGAAAAATGAGAAGGCGGGTCCAGAGAGGTTACATGACTTGTCAAAATCGACAACTAGTGAGTGCAGAGTCAGGACTCACACCCAAACCATATGATTTCAAGTCCAGTGTTCTGTCATCCCTGTTCCATGAAGCCTCTTGGCTGCCTGCTGGGAGTCAATGCCAGGCTTTTGGGGGCCAGACTCAAGCCTTACTGACAATTAATTCTCCTAGTGCTGCACCTGTCTTCTTGTGCTCTGAGCTTCAGCAGCTAGAACAGCACCGCATACGCGCATGCTTAATAAGCCAGGACCTGTGGTAATGAGGACTCTTGTTGGTCTTCTTGCATGACCAGTGCTCCGTGCTTCTCCTGAGAGGATTTCTCAAAGCGTATTTCTCTTATGCCTGTAGTTATCATTACCAGACTGTGTTCACCATCACAGCTGTCAAGTTTCCCCAACACACACCAGTTGTCACTCTAGCATACCTTCAGCCCAGCTAATGATTTTGTATAAGTAGGTTGGAGTTGTCAGAAAAAGTGAAAGCCATCACAATTTCCCTTGTGATGAAACATATATGCATTGTCCTACTACATCTGTTTTTAAATCGAGTACAAACTTTAATAATGATGCTCAGCAGAGGCATCTGGAAGATGTGTTGATACTTGTTGGCAGCAGACACCAGATGGGCTTATTCAATCTGGACAGATGGTAAATGGATATTAAAAAAAAAAATGATAAGCCTAGACTTTCCCACCACTCATGGTTCCTGTTGTCTATTGATAAGTTTACCATTTTGGTTTAATTCCATTTTCCAAATTCCTCTTTCTAACCCATATGCTTTTAAGAGGAAAAGAGGAGAAATTTTCTCTCTGCTCAGAGAATATCTCAAGCTCTCAATACACTCTGGGTTGAAAAATGAACTTCAGTGAGCTCATGATATTACAGGAGAGCTAGGAGTCTCATCATTGTTTTCATGGCAACAGAACTAGGATTTTTTTTTTTTTTATTCCTGCTCTGTCAATTAATGCTGCCTTCTTCCCACAATCTCCTTCCCCCATCTATACTGTCAATGAAATTCTCTGAGGGAACTCCATACAAAGGAAAACAGCCAAATGGGAGTTAAGTATATTTTTATTAATAGTTGCATAAATATCCAATATTCAAATGTAGCTTGCTTTGGAAGACAGAGTTGAAATAAACGAGTTAAGGTCTGAATTGGACTTCTATCACTTCTTAAATGGAAATCTTGGACTAGATCAGGGGTGGGCAAACTACGGCCCGCGGGCCGGATCCGGCCCGTTTGAAATGAATAAAACTAAAAAAAAAAAAAAGACCGTACCCTTTTCTGTAATGATGTTTACTTTGAATTTATATTAGTTCACACAAACACTCCATCCATGCTTTTGTTCCGGCCCTCCGGTCCAGTTTAAGAACCCGTTGTGGCCCTCTAGTCAAAAAGTTTGCCCACCCCTGGACTAGATGCATAGAATAAGGAAATAGAGGGGAAACAGGAATGAGTTTCTTGGTTCTATGGAGCTACTGCCTCATCTTGAGAGAAATGGTTGCACAGTCACTGAAAATAGGCCATTGGTCCACTTAGCCTCATGGGTGGAAGGATGAGAGCTGGATTGGTGACATGCTGGACAATAGAAACACAAGTCTGTGCTGCCCAAGTTGACCAACCAGATCATCAACTCCTCTTCTCTTGGAAACGGAGAAGAATCTAGGAAGGCATAGAATTAGTGTAGAAAGAAAAGGTATTCATGCCCACACTGAGTGATATCCAGAGTTCTAGAAAGGTAACTACCAAATCCAAAATTCTTACTTAACTCCTTAACGCCTGGAATGCTACTAACATAATATATTTATTACTTAATTTTAAATATTTTATAGCTAATAAAATATAGTTTGAAATGATTAGAGAGCTGATTTGCTGGCTTACAAGGGAGAGTAAGAAGGCAGTGGGTACCAAAAGTGGGGGTTTAAGGAGAGTGAGAGAGAAGAGTCGCTCAAATATGAACAGTTCAAAACTAGAGCCATTAAAGAAAACTATGCTTTGCCTTGCCCTGGCCTTAGAAGTGAGAAAGTGCAGCAGAGTCTCTCTGTAACTTCTTTAACTTCTTTGCGTACTACCCAGAGGAGAATGGCAGACGGCTGAATTTGTTCCATGGAGGCAGGGAGAGAGCACAGAGAGAGCACATCTTTTCTCAGTTCCGCCTCAGAGGTTTCCTCTTTGTATTTAAAATAGACCACTCAGGACTAATGGAAGCCTCCTTGTTTGTGAACTGCCCGTCTTACCAATCACTGGGAATCCGCAAACAGCACACAGCAACTAAGAGTTAAGGTTTCCTTTTGTCTCATGGATTTTGTTGCATTTTTTTCTCTCTCTAATTTTGCCTAGAGACAATTAGAGAAGTTAGTTGGGTGGTTCCTGGGACCACTGCAGAATGTATGCCCCCAGACTTCTAGAGAAGTCAAAAATAAATGTTTTTGAAATAAGCAATAAGATAAATACATAATACATCAAAGAAGAGATATAAAGATAGATGATATCTCCAAAGATAGAGGAGAGATAACTAAAGATACTGCCATATATTCTGCCAAAGCCAACTGAGCACCCATGGGAGTTTAAGGCCTAACAATGGCAATGGACAGTCCCAGAAGCACAGTCTTAGGAAGGGAGAAGCCTTTTCAATATAGGAGTAGCCCATGCCTCTGAGAAAAAGGTAGTCCAGTCTGTGAATTCTCACTTCTAAGAACAGTTGTCATCTTCCTTTGCAAACTCCTAGGAGCACACTCTGGGTAGAGACACACTATAGAACAAGGCAGGTCAAATCCACATGTGATTGTCTACCTCAAAGAGCAGGGCCAGATCATACATGGGCCTAGATCACCAGAATGTGTTCCTCGGAACCCCAGGGTTTTACACAACTATCTCACTGGCCACCTTAGGGAGTGCAAGGAGGTTGAGCAGGCAGAGCTTCCCCTTTTCTACCCCTTCACCATGTCCACTAGCGTTAACTCACTTTCATCTGTATATTACACTGGAGTTCTACATAAAATCTCTTGGGGACAGATTCTCCCACTAAAAATGTACAGAAACTCACTGGCATTGATAAAGTTGAGTCTGCTTTTTGGATTTTTCCTCCATGAGCTGTACCCTTGACCCCCAGGCAGCCTTGAATGGAGGTTCCTTGGTTATTTATATCTATGGCATAAGCCCCTAAGGTATTTTCTAAAGAAAGAGAAATACAGGACCATATGCTCTCAGAAATAAGCCAATCAAAAAGTGGGCATACTGTGCAGAAAGTAGAAGTTTTTAACTTTCCAACCCTTTCTATCAAAGGCCAACATGTGAATCCCAGCTAGAAATGAACCCCTCTCTCCAATGGAGCAGTGAAAAGTATGTGAGGCTGCTTTTGGCTGTTACAATAATTAGGGAGTTTCATGGTAGTCTGTAGTAGGGGCCAGGAATGCTTAACACCTGTAATATGTGGGCCAGTTCTGCATAATGAGATTGGACCTCCCTACCAGAATGTCAATGCCATACTGGCTGACAAATACTACAGAACCCTGGTCTATTCTCCAACATAGTAAAATCATGGGGAATACTCCTGGAATTCTCCTTAGTTGTGAGAGAATGCAGATATTTGTATTTTATATAAAAGGGTGCATCATACTCTCATAGCATAACAACATTAAACATACAGTTGAATCACTATTACCTAATTTCATACTTCCTGAGTATCATTTGGAAGCCCATATGGATTTGCTCATGACTGTTCCATCCCCATATCATTAGCAGTCACACTGTGCATTATTGCATTAGCCATCTGGTTCTTAAGCATTGGTATCTCATGAGCTTGAGTCAATGTCAGTTGGTCCATGAGACATATCTATTCTCAGACACTGCTTGAATCAGGCTTCAGAACAAAGGACTCCTATATTGAGGATAACTCACTAAATTTAAGCCAGTTTAAGGGTACCTGATAGCCTGCTGACCTGTCCTTGTAATATCCCTGCCTTAACTTGAACCTTCCTAAACTCTAACATAAACACTCCTCTTGAAGAAAGTGCTTACACAAGAGTAAGTTCAAAATGTAATTCTGGAGTGTGGCTTTTGAAAACATGTGAATGAAACTTAATTTACATTCTGCCATCGCTGTGAATCAGGATGGCATCAAGAAATGGCACCAAATACAATGTTAAGTAGAGGATTGAGGCGTGTGACATTATACATTAGGAATAAAAAATGCAAACACTTTTATGCAAGATTTTTCTCTAGCATTCCTCTAATCATTAATAACCTCCTCCTTTTTGTTTTTATCTAACCTTATTATGTAAATTTTATACAATATGACTACCTAAAATTTTAATGGAATTAGACACATGGCTAAATATATCACCTGTTACTGTAATTATTAAGCAACTTTATGCTTGAGGTCAGAACTTATTGAGGTTGGGAAAACAATCCCTTTTAGAAAAGTTATTTGTTTACTAATTCAATGTGTTATGGGGAAGATTGTCCTTAAAGCAGTGGTCCAACCCACGGTTGAAGTGACTGTAAAAGGCTTAGAAGCCCTAGCCAGTTTGCTCAGTGGATAGAGTGTGAAGCAGTGTGAAGCTCACCTCGGCCATGTGTTTCCTGATGGACCTGGGCCTGCTGGTCAGAGGTTTTGCATCAACAGTGTGGCCCTGAAGTTCAAACCACGGCAACCCTGACTCTCTCCAAGAGTCCTGAACTGAAGGATCCCAGGTTCAATTCCTGTTAAGGGCGCATACCTGGGTTGCGGGCTCTATCCCCAGTAGGAGGTGTGCAAGAGGCAGCCAATCAATGATTCTCTTTCATCACTGATGTTTCAATCCCCTCCCTCTCCCTTTCTCTCTGAAATCAATACAAATATATTTAAAAAAAAAAAAAAAAAAGAAGACTTAGAGAATTTTAGTCCCTTTTCCTGGGAATTTAGTGTTCTGTGACAAATAGAACTTAGATATTTCTTCCTGAAAGTAAGAAGTCTTAATGACATCCAGAATTTAAAAAAAAAAAAAATTAAAATTGAAAAGTAAAAAAACAACAGCAAGTATTTGCAAAATATATTGATGAAGCATCACTTCTCTCATTTTCTTATTTTTGTTACATCCAATGATATATTTCCAATGTGAAAAAAAAATGCATGACCCAAAACTAATAGCAGCCTAATAATAACTGCCATTTTTTGGATGCTGAATGTGAACAAGGCACTTTGGCAAATGCTTTGTATTTTGCAGAGTGCCCAGTGAGATGTGAGATGTGATATATATATATTAATTTAGAGATGCTTCTGAATAGTTGTTGCTAGATGGAGGTAGCAGGTCCCTTAGAGTAGATCTTTGTTGGAAAGGCCCTTTTGGAAATTGTTTGACTCGATGTTTAAAAGTATGCAAATGAACAGGGAGTAAGTGGTGACTGCTATCTTGGAGGAATGATGTGACAGAACCCTCTGTGTATATGGCACATGCTCAGCTCTCTGAAGCTCTTTGGATGAATTGTGTAACATGAGAGGTTTAGACAAAGCTTCTCCTCCTAAGGTCCCTGGTGCTAGGAAAAGTTTAGTAAATTTATTTAGAGGAACATGTTCTTTTGGGGAGAAATAAGAACATACCCCAAACTCTCACTTTTTGAGCTTCAAATCTCTTCAGACTTCTATAATAAATGAAAACAGCACAAACTGAGATAGATGTTTAGTCAGAAAAAGGTGCCAATGACCCCAAAGGGCAGCTTGGCTTGAAGGAAGGAGGCATAGCTTGGTGACCTGGATTCAACACCAGACCCAACCACCTTGTTATAGACTCGACCTCATAAGAACCTAACTATGCCCACTGATCCTGGAAAACCCCTGTAGTGCATCTGGCACATGCTCAGCTCTAAAGCTCTTTGGATGAATTGGGTAAAGGAATGAGAGGTTTTGAGAGTATAATTACAAACACTTGTCCTGCCTTTGCAACTATAGATCTAGGTCTCAAAGAAACTCTTAGGCACAACAATTTCTGTTCTTCTTTCTAAGCCAGATTGAGGGTGACTAGGGAGTAACTAGGGTAAGGTTTTGCTGAGGTCAAGCTCTTTTTTCATGAATTCAAAAAATTAATAATGGCACAAGGGTTGCCATTTACAAATGTGCAGATTGAATAGTGCACAACCACAGAAAAAAATGTCCTCATTGATTACAAAGAGAATGGTTCTCCTGGTGGTACAGATTGTGTATAATTAATTCACTACATTTCCAAAATTATGTGATATTATACACACACACACACACACACACACACACACATGCAAACACGCACTACCCAAATCCATAATAAGGAGAGGGCATTACTCCTGGTTTCCTGGATGTACTATGTGTTATGACAACATGGTCACAGATGAGTCATGGCTGATAGTAGATGTCAGACATACGATTCACTTTGCAGGCTTGCCTTCTCCCTTCCTGCCCTTCTCAGCCTGACCGCCACCCCCATCCCAAGACTACCGATAACAACAATACCTAGGGTATGTGGACCCTCCTGCTTGCTGACAAGTGGTGATACCACTTAGATAACAGGCCCAAACAGCCTCTAGGACAGTGGTTCTCAACCTTGGCTGCACATTAGAATCACCTGGGAATCTTTTTAAAATCCTGATTTCTGGGCCTCATCCTCCGGAAATTCTGTTTCTTTGCTACTAATGTTGTGGCCCCACCCCATAACAAAGAAACAGAATTTCTGGAGGATTGCCGGGAGCCGGTCCATCCTTGCTGTTTCAAGGGACCTGGCATATATAGCATACTGTTCTTAATATGTTTGCTCCCCTTAGCGCTGTGTGTTTTAACCAAGGTCACCTCTCCGAGAAAGGTTGTTTCCCCAGGTAGGAATTTTTCCCTGAAGTTAGGGAGGGAATAAAACCCCTCAACTAAGTGCCAGGCGGGTAATTAATCACTTTAACTATGAACAATCATGCTTAAGCTACATAATCTTTACTCCCTGGAATGGAGATAAGAAACGCCCTAACCTTTGTAATAGAGATTGACAGGATTAAAATCAACTGGTATAAATACAGATGTAATAAGACAGCAAGAGACAGAACTTAGGAGACAGAGAGGAGAGACAGAAATTGGCACAGAACCTACACAGAACGTTCTCTAGAGACAGAAGAACTTCGCTGGAGAGAACATGGCAAAAGATCCTGGACTGAACCTGACTACAGAAATTGGCAAGAGAACCCGGCTAGTACCTGGTGACAGAACCTGGCTGGAGAACCTAGCGAGGGAACATGGCTACTGAACCTGGCTGGAGAACCTGGACAGAACCTGGCTGGAGATCCTAAGCAGAACTTCACTGGAGATCCTGACCAGAACTTGGCTAGAGATCCTGGCTAGGCTGCTGATCAACTGAACTCCGTCCCCATGTCATTCCTTCTTCGCCGACTCCGTCCACACCTTTGGGGACCCCTGGACCCGCTGGGGTTGGACCCCGGCAGAGGATGAGGCCCAGAAATCAGGATTTTAAAAAGATTCCCAGGTGATTCTAATGTGCAGCCAAGGTTGAGAACCACTGCTCTAGGACAGGGGTGGGCAAACTTTTTGACTCGAGGGCCACAATGGGTTCTTAAACTGGACCGGAGGGCCGGAACAAAAGCATGGATGGAGTGCTTGTGTGAACTAATATAAATTCAAAGTAAACATCATTACATAAAAGGGTACGGTCTTTTTTTTTTTTTAGTTTTATTCATTTCAAACCGGCCGGATCTGGCCCGCGGGCCATAGTTTGCCCACGGCTGCTCTAGGAGATGCTGCTCTCTCTCCACACAGCTGGGTTGTGGGGTGGCATTCCTGTCACATAGAAAGAGGCAATTAAACCAATTGTGGCTTATTAGTGCCACTTAGTTCAGGAACAATGAATTTCGGGCTCTGAATAAGGAAGAATCTACTTCTCTGAGATATGCTTGATGACTTCTAGAGGTTACTTCTGTGTCACTTTGGACAGTAATGAAGAGGAAAATGCAGCCACAGAGCAGACTTTATAAGAGACTAGAGGCCCAGTGCATGAAAATTCATGCACTGGAGGGGGGTCCCTCAGCCCGGCCTGCCCCCTCACAGTCTGGGAGCCTTCAGGGGCAGGAGGCTACCCAGCGATCAGGGGAAGGCGACGCCCCCATCACACCTCTGCTGCTGCCCCTGCTGGCAGCACAAGCCTTAGCTGGCCCTGGTTACCTGAGTCTTGGGAGGCCCTGGGCAGCTGGGCAGCCACCATCTGAGGCTTGCCTACACCTTGGGCCGGCCCTGGGCGGCTGGGGGCTGAGGGGACTGGGAGACTCTGGAGGCATTTGCGTGGAGCGGCAGGACCTGCCTGGGGGCGGGCCTGGCCATGCCACGCCTGCCACCCCAGCATTCTGAGGGGACTGGGCGCTGTCATCTTCGAGGTATGGTAGTCAATTAGCATATTCCCTCTTTAATAGATAGGATTACATCTGGACACATGTGCTCTCTGGTGCTGTAGATGTCCACGGAGCAGAACCATATCCTCACAGAGCTACCACTGGTGAGGGCCGGATATCTCCAGGGAGTGTTAACTCCCCCTGCAATGGCTTTTCTTTTCTTTCTATTTATTTATTTATTTTTAAATATTTTTTTAATTTTTAAATTATAGTTGACATATAATATATTATTTTCAGGTATATAAAACATATATATGTATATGATTACAAAGTGATCACCCCATAAGTCTAGTGCCCACCTGATCCCACACATAGTTGTGATGATATTAGTGACTATGTTCCCCGTGCTGTACTTTACATCCCTGTGGCTCCTTTTTCTTTTTAATCCTCACAGGAGGATATGTTTTTATTGATTTTTGAGAGAGAGGAAGGAAGAGAGAGAGAGAAGCATCCATTGGTTGCCTCCTGTACCTGTCCGGCCTGGGGATCAAAGACACAACCTAGGTATGTATCCTAGGAACCAAACCCACAACCTTTTGGTGTATGGGACAATGCTCCAACCAGCTCAGCCACCTGGCCAGGGCGTGTGACTATTTTTATAACTGGCAATTTGTACTTCTTAATTCCTTCACTTTTTTCACCCATCCTTTCAACCCTCCTCCCCTCTAGCAACCATCAAAATGTTCTTGGTATGTATGAGTTTGTTTGTTTGCTTGTTTTGTTTCTTAGATTCCACATGTAAGTGAAATCAGATGGTATTTGTCTTTCATTGCTCTTGGAACAAAGCTCAAAATGCCTCACATGATCTGTTATGTCCTGCCTTACGTAGGCCCACTTTCCTTTTCAGCTCCTCTCTTTCTACTACTCTCCTCCCCGCTATGCCTGGAGAACATAGCAGGCCACTATCCACAGGATCCAAATATCCAATACACCTCAACCAGAATTTTAGCAGAGGGGTGTGTGTGTGTGTGTGTGTGTGTGTGTGTGTGTGTGTAAACTGACAAAGTGACATGCTGACCAAAATGCATGTAAAATGCAAAGGACCAGCAGTAGCAAATCAGAGTTAGTCGTGAAGAATAGCAAAGCTGGAGGAGGTGTTCTATTCACTATCAAGGCATATTATAAAGCATTTATAATAGTGTGGTATTGGCATAATCATATGTAAATAAGCTAATGGAACAGAAATAGAGAGTCCAGAAACAGAGCCATACATATGTGGATACAACTGATGACAAACTCATGCTGCAGTGCAGTGGTGAAAGATAGTCATACACAAATGTTACTGAACTAATTGCATATCCATATAGGGGGAAAAAATGAACCTGAATACCTACCTCATACTATACACAAAAATCAAGTCCAGATGAATTGCATATGTAAATAAGAAGTGAAAAACAATACAACTTTCAGAGAAAAACATGGGAGATTATTTTGGGATAAGCAAAACCTTCTTAAATAGAATACAAAAAGTACCAGATATTTAAAAACAAAAACAAAACTCTTATTTTTATCAAAGAACACCATTAAGAGAATAAAAAGGTAAGCCCCTCACTGGGAGATATTTGCTATAACAAATGTCTGACTAAAGACTCATGTATCAGAATAATTCAATAAGAAAAAGATTCAATAATTCTATATATCATTAAGAAATTCAATAAAAAATATGCAAACCAATAGAAAGATGGGTAAGAAATTCAAAGAGACATTTTACAAAAGAGAGTGTGGAAACATGGGAAGATACTCAACCTCGTGAGTCATCAGAGATACGCATATTAAAATTATAATGTGACATCTCTCTGCACACTCACTAGAATGACTGAAATTAAAAAGACTACCAAACCTTGGTGAGAAAGCCCATGGAAGCTACAGGGAAGCTTCGTTTAAAAGAAAAACAATAAAAGGATCCCTGGAAAGTGATCATTGTTTAAGTTGGGTCACGGGTGCAAGGGATCTGACTACATTATTTTCTCTAATGTCGTATGTGTTTTTAATTTCTATAATAAGAGCAATTTGTTTCTAAAATCTATATAATATCAAACCTGATTTACACTCAAATCAAATCAGCAGCCGCTGCGGTCTCTTTCTACTTCACCTAGTATGTTAGCTCCTAAGGAAGCATCCACCCAGAGCTTGTTGCTCACATAGGAATGCTCTCCTCCTGGTAACTTGAATCTTTGGAGAATTCTTTCTCATGTGTTCTGTTTTTCTCTCCTTGGAAATAAAGATGTGCATTATTTCCTCTCACTCAAGATCCCCACCAGCCAATTACATTCTCTTTTATCCTCGTGTTAGTGCCTAAGGAATGACTGAATAATAAACATAAACTTCTATAGATAACATACAGGGAAGTATATGAAACCAAAGAATAACAGCCGAGAAGGAGACTAGATGTCAAGCTAATGAGAGGTCCCATGTCAAATCAAAATAAAGGAAATAATCATTGGGAAGGGAGCAATAGAGATGTCCCCAAGTGTGTCAGTAAAGTGGAATGATGCAAGTTAGAGTCCAAAATAACAGGCCTATGGGTCTGATTTGGGAGTGGGGAAAAAATATATATATATTTTTAAATTTGTAGGTCACATATAGATGGCCCTATTTTTACAAAAAAGAAAAAAAATCAAGAAATGCTTTAAAAGTTCAATAAAATAATGCTCCTGGAAAAAAGTTACATTGGATTTGTCCTGGCCCCAGGATGTGCAGGGCAATGTGGAATGGCAGGGCGTGAGCTACAGAGTGTGGTACCAAATATAAATAAAAAGAAAGTTAACAAAGTCATTAACAAAGTTATAACTAAAAGAAAGTCAAGAGAATGCTAGCTGAGGTGTCAACTTGAAAATTTAGGGAGACTAGATCCAGATAAAAGGCCAAGTCAGATATCAGCGGGATCAAACAGGGAAAGAGGTTATGGAATGTAAAGTCCTGGGGCAAATATACAAAGTCATGTGGTAAAAACGAACTTAAATATGTCAGTAAACACACACACAAAATACATGGACTAAACTCTTCACTTAAAAGACAGAGATTAGGAGAGTAAATTAAAAAACATCTTACCTATAAGCAGTTAACCAGAGTCAAATCTAAAGTTAGACATAACAAGGCATAAGCTTGCCGGACCACTGAAATACCAATCAAAAGAACACATGTGTAACAACATTAATATCTTTAAAAAATTATTTTAAGGCAAAAAGCATTACTAAGAATAAAAATGTAATGATATAGTCATAATAGGTTCAATTCACAGAAAGACATAGTGTATGGTGTAAAGATCAACAAATTAACGAACTGACCCCCATATCCACCACTCAGTTTAAAAAATATTCAAAGAAAGGGACAAATCATTAGAGTAGGAAATGTTAAGACACTTCTTTCAGCAATTTTAAAAGGCAAAACCATCAGTAAGGATTTGGAAGGTTAACCTTTTCTTTCCCACAGTAGCTGTAACACAAATCCTGTACTTCAAATCCCTGACACTGTCCCTACCCTAACCAAGAAAAACAACACATAATTCTACCCTCTTGCCTTGGCCCACATTGCTGCCCAGCCTCCAAAGGGACAAAATATCTTGACATGTATTGTCATTTATATTTTCTGGTTGTTTTCTCTTTCATATTATTTGGACTAGATGGTGAGCTGATTGATGGCAGAAATCGGTTCTAAATTACCAGGATCTCAGCACAGGGCTGAGTTCACAGCAGTATTTTCTTAATTAAAGAAATTTAATTTTAAGAATTTATTTAATTTAAATTAAATGTTTTAATTTATTTAAACTAAGGATTAATTAAAGAAATTTCTTTGCTTTAATTAAAATCAGTGCATATTCATTGTTATAAGTGAACAATCCAAAGATGTATAATGAAAAAGTAATTGCTGTCCTCACCTTCACCTCCCTAAGGAAGTCAGGATTACCTAATATGTCTGTCTGTCTGTCTGTCTATCTCTCATCTGTCTATCCAAACTTACTACTCATATCATTGAGTGGGGGGAGAGGAGGGTGAAGGGATTGGAGTTTACATTTTTTACTAAATATTAGGTCTACTATAAATGCACACTTAACAGATCTTGGACATTTTTCCAGATTACCAAATATGGCTCCAACTCATTAATCTATATGACACTTTGACCATAATTCTTCTTTCCTCCTTTGCCTTGGGCCAGCTCAGCCAAGGGTTTGGTGAGCCTGAGTGGGGGCGGCGAAGGATGTAGAAAAGACAGACACAGAGAATAACCTGGGTCTAGGTCAGTGGTCGGCAAACTGTGGCTCGGCAAACCACGGCTCGTGAGCCACATGTGGCTCTTTGGCCCCTTGAGTGTGGCTCTTCCACAAAATACTTCTGCGCATGGGCCAAGAAGTTTCAATCGCACTGTATGTGCACGCCCGCACATGGTATTTTGTGGAAGAGCCACACTCAAGGGGCCAAAGAGCCGCATGTGGCTCGCGAGCCGCGGTTTGCCAACCACGAGTCTAGGTGGATCTTCCTGTGCCTGGCTGAGGCCACAGAGAAAGATCCAGATGGCAAACTGAGCCCTTATATTATAGCCAGAGGTACACAAGATAGTGGTCAGCATAGTTACAATGTTCTTGTGGGTTTCACTTATTTTGGCAGTACTTGCTGCACCTCCCACAGCCCATTAGCTACCCAGATAAGATCTAGGGAGCCTCATAAGGTCAAGCCTAATTATGCTAAGATGGCTGTGATCTCTAAACTGGGACTTATTTGTTGTGGCTTTGCCAACAGGTCAGTCCGAGGCTTAACCCTATAGCCCAGTGATGGCAAACCTATGACACGCGAACTCATTTTTTTGGTTGATTTTTCTTTGTTAAATGGCATTTAAATATATAAAATAAATATCAAAAATATAAATCTTTGTTTTACTATGGTTGCAAATATCAAAAAATTTCTATATGTGACACGGCACCAGAGTTAAGTTAGGATTTTTCAAAATGCTGACAGGCCGAGCTCAAAAGGTTCGCCATCACTGCTATAGCCGTTCCCCACACTCCTTGGTTATTGGCTTGGGGTTGTTTGTTTCCAGCTTTTCTGCCCCCCAACATACTGGTGCTTTTCATTTCTGTAGGAAAAGTTCCTAAGGGGGGGATTTGTGGACCCTTTTCATTTTAACTTTAGAAGTTAGCTCTTCATTGTGTTTCCAAAAGCTGTTGTAATTTACATTTCCATGAGCAATATATCGCAGTCACTGCTCCCTGTTTGATTTTGTCAGTTTGAAATGTGGAAACTGGGATCTTGTTGGTGCTGTGTTATGCTTTTCCCTGGCTACCGGGGTGCTGAGCCTTTTCACAGAGTACCTGTAACAGGATGTCCTCGTCTGCGAGCTGTCTGTTTGTATTCTTTGCCCTCTTTTCTGTTTATTGTCTCAGAATACTTGCTCACAATCTATCTTTTGTGTGAGATGGAAGCGAGGGAGGGTGGTCGCCCCACGTCCTCTTTGGCCTGAATTATTAGAGCCTGCCTCAAACCTCCCTTTCGCTTTGGCTGCAAAGACATGGTTCCATCTCTCAGAGAGTTGAATGCTACCATTTAAAAGAAGAAGAAGAAAGGGGAGCACAGCACTTCCTCCATCACACAGTCCTCTTTGCTATCTGTGAAGCCTGCTGCGGCTGCTGCACAATTCACGTGCGATTTACATGCCAGCAACGAAGAGCAGGACACAAACGCACCTGCAGAGGCCCTGCGGTCTGAGTGCCGGTGTGCAGGAGCTGTCTGCTTAGCGTCGTGCTGCTCTATGGAAAAGCGTGGGCTCCTGCCAATGGCCTCCCCGAGGAAATAGAAGCCCCAGGCTTATCAGCCAAACTGGCAGGGCCAGGCCTCCCGGCACCTCCCTCTTCCCACCTTTCTGATCACTCCCACAGTGTCTGTCTCTTCTCCCCCCACCCTGCACCCGCTTTTCATGTTTTCACAGGAGTGCCTCACATTCCTAACATTAATGAGTTTCAGGCTGGTTTTGAAAAAGTAGAAAAAATAGGAAAAGGAACCTCATCTTGCCAGCCAATCTGCTTCCAGCCAATATGCTTTCGCACAGAGAGAGAAGTGCGCTCAGGCTGCAGGGGAGCTGACCTGCAGGGCGGGGGGCAGCTGTCCGCTTCTATTAAAATGCCCCCTTGACCAGAGTCTGCGTTCTCTGAGGGCCAAGTGACTGTGGTTCAAATGCGGGACCCTGGCACGTGCTCTGCTGCTTGTGTCCAGAAGCCCTGTGGGCAGGCGGGTTGTAGGGAGGAGATGAAGGCGGTGCTGCCAGCCCCCAGCCCGGCGCTGCCCCTCCCCCACGCCGTCTGGCCCCTTCCGCTTCCCAAAAGGGCTCCACCAGCACAGCCCGTGGCACAGGGGTGGTCTCCTCTTCTCTCCCCCTGCGTGGTGGCAGGTGACTCGCCATCCTGTCAAAAAGTCCTCCGCCAAGGAGAGGATAACGCGGACGTGCTTGCATATTTCAACCCACACACAGGCCAGCTTGAAATGTCAGATGATAGCTGTGTCTGCGCAAATATTAATTTCCCCAGGAGCAGATTTTAAAATTAAATCATATCCCAAAAATGTAGTTGGTGTTTAGGATAACTTTTTCTTTGATATATTTTTTTTTTTTTATCGTAAAGGAACTACTTAAACAGTTCTGCCCCTTTCCTCTTTAAAGAGCTTTATTGAGGTATAATTTATCCCTAAAACTCACCCATTTTTAATGTGCAGTTTGAAAAGCTTTTGTAAGTGTATGCAGTTGTGCAGCCATTAACACAATTCCGTTTTAGACCAGTCCCATCACGCAAAACGTCCCTCTGACACTTGTAGCCTGTCCCTGCTCCCACTTCCAGTCCAGGCAACGACTGATCTGCTTTCTGTGTTAGCTAGTTTTGCCACTTCTAAAAGTTGCATATAAATAGAACCACACGATATCTAGTCATTTGTGTTTAACTTCTTTCACTTAGCATAATATTTTTGAGGTTCAGCCATGTTGTTGCATGTATCAGTATTTTGTTCTTTTTTATGGCTGGGCAGTATTCCATGGTATGGATATACCACATTTTGTTTATCCAGCTGATGGACACTTGGATTGTGTCAACTTTTTTTACTATGGTACATCTACTATGAACATTTGCATATAAGCACTTATGTGGACATATATTTTAATGTCTCTTGGGTAAATTCCAAGTAGTAGAATTGCTGGATTGCATGGCATTTATATGTTTAACTTTAAAAAAAAAAAAACTTTTACCATTTGCAACAGCATGGATGGAAGTGGAGAGCATTATGCTAAGTGAAATAAGCCAGTCAGAGAAAGATAAATATCACATGATCTCACTCATTTATGGAATATAATGAACAACATAAACTGATGAACAGAAACAGATCCAGAGACAGAGAAGCATCGATCAGACCATCAAACCTCAGGGGGAAGGAAGGGGAGAGTGGGGGTAAGAAGGAGAGATCAACCAAAGTACTTGTATGCATGCATATAAGCAAAACCAATGGACACAGACACCAGGGGGGGTGAGGACATGAGTTGGGGGATGGGGGGGGGGGGCAATGGGAGGATAAGGACACATATGTAATACCTTAATCCAGGGGTCCTCAAACTACGGCCCGCGGGCCACATGCGGCCAGCCGAAAACATTTATCCAGCCCGCCAGGTGTTTTTTCCGCCGCTGCCTGTCCTGCTTAGCAGCCTACTCGTGCCGGGCCCGCAGTACGCATGTGTGGAATGTCTGAGGGACAGTGAACTGGCCCCCTGTTTAAAAAGTTTGAGGACCTCTGCCTTAATCAATAAAGAGAAAAATAAAAACCTGCCAAACTTCAAACAAATTCTCAAGAAAGATAATTACATCTCACTTTCAAGGTTGTGTTTGCTATGAAATTACCCAATCTAAAATAATAAATAAAATTTTGCAACATAATTTGGCAAAGTTTTTTAGAAATAGAGTCACGGGGAATAAAAATAACAGAACTAAGAAAGGGGAATTTTCTTAAATTTCATTCCATTCAGTCTTCAGCCAAGAGGACTTTTTTAAAAATTTGATTTTAGAGAGAGATGGGGAGGGAGAGAAAGAAAGACAGAATTGTTGTTCCTCTTATATATGCACTTATTGGTTGATTCTTGTTGTATGTGCCCTGACCAGGGATCAAACCTGCAACCTTGGTGTATTAGAATGATGCTCTAACCAACTGACCTACCCAGCCAGAGCCCCAAGAGGCCTTCTCCAGAGCTCTACTGACGAAGGAAAAGCACAGAATCACCACTGCCTCTCAGTCCTTTTGCTTCCCCTTTCCTTGCCCCACTTCAGCTGAAGCTGCCACTTTCAGATTTCTTTAACTAAGAGCCTTCTGAAGGGGCAGAGAGTCATGGGTGCACAGGTCTAGCCAGTCCTTTGGCCACTAGTGGAGTGGAAGCTGCTAGAGGGCACTTCATTGACAGGGCCACTCCGGGCTTCTGGGGCTCCTTCCACCAGCCTTCTGAGTGCCTGCAAAGTGGTAGGCTAGGATTTCCCTGATCTTGTAGTAACTGTGGATTCTGCATCCCTGGTATCAGAAGAGAAGCTAGTGGCTTGAGATGGCACAAGGCCATGGCTCCAGAGAAAGGAGAGATTTTTTTCATTGCAGTTCTGCTACTTATAAGTTTTGTGACCGCAAGCAAATTACTAACCTTTATAATGTTCCATTTTTACCTGACAGGGTTGCCGTGAGGATTAACTGGGATAATGATAGAATGAATATCATGTAAGTTCTTTGTTGGCAGGGAATCTTTGTACAGATCTCAGGAGCCTAAAACAGTGCCCAGGGACATCGTAGGTATTCTGTAAATGTTTATAAAATGACTAAAGTTCTTAACATAATACCATAAGAGATTATTCATTCATTTAATCTTTTGTTTAATATTTATTGAGTACCTATTATGTGTTTGTCAAGAGCTAAGCTGAGCCACAATGTATCAGACTAGTTAATTAAGACAACAAGGCAAATTAAGACTATAGTCACTTACTGTGATAGTATAAACAAGAGGTTGCACCAGAAGAAGCACCGATTCCCCCACCATTCCGTTTTCCCCATGAAATGACACCTGTTAGGGTTAAATGGATTGGCAGAGACATGGAGAATTGTGTCACTGTCAGACTCCAGGTCAAAAGACACCTGTCATCTTATGGACCCAGCAGTCAGGGGTTGCGAAGGAGATAAGGGTGGAGGGAAATGTGCTAGAAGTGAAAGAAAATACTGAGTCCTGAGTAGAATGGAGAAAAGTATCTTCCAGTTCTCTGCCCTCCTTTCCTTATTAGGAAGTCTCAGCAGTGATGCCTGATAAGTCCTCTATGTACAGGCCCCAGTGAAGAGGCCTCCAAGTGGAGATCGCCTGGCTAGGAATACGGATGAGAGTAACAGCTTGATGGGCCAGGGAGGCCGAGTCCTTGATTGCGACACCCTTCTCGACTGCAGTGCAGGGCTGTGCACCAAGTCTGGTGTGGGGAAGACAGCTTGCCTCTGTCAGGCCTGCCAGGTGGAGCCTTGTAAGTGCCTATGGTCTGGCCTAAAAACATCACACACAGATTTTGGCCAGAAGCCAAGCTCCTCCATGTTGCCCTTAGAGTAGATGCAGCCTCTGCTCTCACGGAAGCATGCACACTGCTGAGTAGGCAGCCCATAAATAAGTAAACAAATAGCTGCATAATTGCACATGGTAATGATGGTCCTGAGGTGGGGGGGAGAAGGGGAGAACCAGGCTCTGGGGAGCTGTCCCTGCATTAGCCTGACTGCCAGCACCATCAGAGGGACTCCGGGACAACTGAGCTGAGAACTGAGGAGAAGGAGCCACATGAAGGGCAGGGAGCAGGGGCTGGGAGGAGTAGAGCAAAGAAGCTGCATAAATCTTTATTTGTCCCCACTTTGCGGCATTGGGCTTTACCTAATTATAGATGCTCTGCTGGGGAGGCAATGCGGCTTCTGCTGAGCTCACTGGCATCTGTGCAATAATCCACACCTTTATCACAGTGTTTTCTTTGATGTAGAAATTGGTGCATCCAGTCAAATCTGTGGTTATCCAGCTCTCAAACACATGAGTCAGATGTTCCTCGAATCTAAACAATCTTTTGTATATTAGAATGAACTCTGTTGTGTATGTGGAGAGATCCAAAAGAATACATTTTGCTGAAACTCCCGTGTGATCCCTCTCTGAGTATTAAAGCCTGGAGATGCTGCAGAAAGCAGTGGTTACTTTTGACTTTAGGGAGAAGAGATGGGTCAGTGATTGTTTTCCTCATGTGGGGAGGGCTCTGGGAGATGCCTGAACTCCTCGGCCTGTCCCTGTAAGCCAATGACACAAAGTTCTTTGTCAAGAATGAGCGGGGTCTCCTAGTAATTGAGAAATGCCATCTTCACAACTTAAAAAGCACCAGCAGTTATTGGAAATCTTGTTTTTGAGAAAGATGATTTATATTTCAAAAAAAATCCACTCCCTTTCACCATGATTGTTTCACCCATTTCATAAAGCTTTTACATTATGCACCTAAATTTTCACAAACTTTGTTTTTAGAGCTCTTTTCGAACAAGGTTGTATTGAGGTACTGAGCTATTTATATCTCTGATTTATTATTTGTTAAAATTAGGAGAAAATTATGCTGTGAAAGGAGAATAAACTTGGGAAGGAGGCAGACATGGGTTCTAATCCTCACTCACCCCCTTCCCAGTTGTGTGACTTCAGCAACTTCCTCGCAGTCCTGACCCTCAGTCCCTTCATCGGAAATGCAACCTCTCACAGGGATGTTGTGAAGACAAAAAGTAATTTATTCAGTGTCCCTGGTATATAGTATATGCTTAATAAGATAAA
Source organism: Myotis nattereri (assembly GCF_964212035.1). Classification (NCBI taxonomy): domain Eukaryota; kingdom Metazoa; phylum Chordata; class Mammalia; order Chiroptera; family Vespertilionidae; genus Myotis; species Myotis nattereri. Next base: position 55,130,458 of record NC_138079.1, read on the forward strand.
GGTAATTAAATAAAGTAGGTTGCTGATTGTCATGGCTGGGACTCAAAAAGCACACTAAATTTACCACACTTTAAAAGCATCAAATTGAGTTTTGGTGAGTCGAGAAGAGGAGTCTCTGGAAATGTATTCAACTCTCTTTCCCTAGGTATGTGATTGGGAAAATGCAGCTTGGAAAAAGAAAATTCATTCGAAGACCCATAGATGCCTTTATTGGGTATTGCGGGGAGGGGTGAGAGTGCAGGTGGCTCTATAAAGGAGGGCGCGTTGTAGGATCGGAGGGTCCAATGAAAGCAGAAATAATACAGTTCCCTTTCTGTCCTGAGAAGGCCACCTTAGAGCCTTTCCATATCTCAATTAGAGACATTGTTATCATCATAATCAGCGAGTTATTAATAGTAACAAAGGAAGAGAGCAAAGGTCAGTCAGACGTTGTGTGCATGGTAACCGGGGAGGCTTCAGCAGGAAGCGACAGCTTCACATAGCATTGTTCCCGCAAGGGGCTTAATACCCCTCCCTGCTCCCATCCGTATTGGATTGCTGGGGGGAGGAGGGGGGGTAGGTGCATGCGCAGTATAGTTGGGGTGATGCAGGGAAGGTGCTTTATGTCAGTCTAGCCTGGGGAACAATGGGTTGGCGATGGGGTGGGCCCCATCAGAAGTGCACAACATCTTGGAAAGCTCCTGGTTAAAACCCCCAAACGAAGAGTTCCTCTTGCTCCGGCTTGCTCGTTCTTGCTCTCTCTTGCTCTATGATCCACACTCGCCTGTTCTCTCTCCACAGCCATGTGGGCCTCGCATAGCCCATAATTTTACATCATCAATAAAGCTTTCCACAGAACCCTCCTCCTGTGGGGGCCTCAGCAAATTCTTTTCCTCATGGCACCCCAAGAACTCCACTTCCACCAATGACAACGTGAGCTCCTGGAAAGGAATCCTAGCAGAGCCCTTAAGAGTATAGACTTGTTCATTAAACTGTTAAGATCAAATTCTGCCTTTGTCTTCTGACCTGGGCTCAGTTGTTCACCCAATCTGTGTCTCACCCTCTTTGTAAAAAAGGATTCGAGATGATAATATTTTCTACTTTAGAGTGTTTGTTATGCCCAGATTTCAAGATCCCCCAAGACAGACCACCAGGGAGCTGAGTCCAATGCAAAAGCATAGAGTCTTTTATTCAAGCCCAGGCTTGGTCCCCCTCTGCCTCCATTACTGGATGTGAGAGAGAGCCCCGAGTCCCAAGAGAACAAAGAATTTATAGGGCTTGGGGAGGGGGGTGGAGGCACTTGGTCGATTCCGGTTGGTTGAGTGAGGGCCAGGGGCTAGTTTCCCTTGCTTTCCCATTGGCTGAGATAAGGGCAGGCTGAGTAACTGATACATTCTGTGGCTTTCCTGGGAGAGGAGCTAGGGACACAGCTATCAGTTCCGTTCCGTCCCTTCATGTTGTTTTGAGAATTAAGTTAGTAAATATAAGTATATAAAATAGTATCAAGCCACAGGTAGGTACTGTTATCATCACTCAAAAATTTCCCTTCAAAGTCAATCCCAAAAGATCCTTCCCATTGCAGTTTTAGAAATTTTTAAATATGAAATTTAAAGAAAAGATGTCAACGTAGGAAACATTGAAACCTGTAAGAATTTTCATGAGTTTATTTGAGCCAAACTAATGACAATTGCCAAGACTCAAAATCTCATGACAATTGCCAAGACGCAGAATCTCAATGGATTGAGAAAATGCTCCAGAGAATGGCAGTTGTTTACCTTATTTAATACATTAGAATCCAAGGAGATGACGTAAGTGGGTTACATGAAATCCACTGACTATAGATTAGGAAGGTGGGAGAAAGAGAAGAGGGGAGGGAATCTCTGGGATTGGATGTAAAGTAAAAGGAATGGACACACACTTCTTTTACAGGGTACAGGATAGTTAGCAGTTAATAATAACACAATAACAGTAATGATGAGGGGCTCTGTGGTATTCTGCTCTGGTGGGAAATTGTGCCCTGAGGGGTCTGGAAAAAGGAAATTACCCTGATATTCCAAAGGTATGCTATCCTAGATGCAAAAAGACAATAGACAGGATCAGTAAGGGAAAGATTGACCTTTGTCAAGGAAGCCTGGCCTAGGACATGACTTGCTTTTAGTTAGGAAGTTTTAATTTCCTATGTGGTTACTTTAGGTCTCTGAGTTTGTAAAGAGGTCTCCCCTGAGCTTGTCAGGCTCAGTATGTGGTCCCGTTTTTGTCCACAGATATTTTAAAGAATCCCTATCCTACCTCATGCCAAGGAGCAATAGTGATGTGGTTGGCAGATAACAGGTTCAGCAGGGAGCCCCGCGGGCTGCCATCCTTGCAAGAGAGCCGCCCTGAAGGTGGCAGGGAGGTGACTGGCCCACGTGCCTCAGTACAAAACCACGGAGGAAGCAGGGTTAGTTACTGTAATTCACCTGGTGGTTTAAATTCACATGTAAATGGTCTGGATGTTTATAAAACCTTGGTTTTAATTTGTCTTTGAAAAAGTGCTATCTTCACTTGAAAAATCCCCCTGAGCTCTGTGACTCATACCACCAGAAATCTGACCTTTCAACCAAAAGGGAACAATCTAAATTGTTACCTTGACAACAAAAGGTAGGCAGTATGCTTTGAGCTCTGGTTTCTGCTATAAATAATCCATCTTTGGCTAGCCACCAGCCAGAACAATATTACCGTGAGCATGGAGAGGGATAAGCCAGGTTGGCTGTGAGGACAGTCTACATTTCAGGAGATTGTTTTAATCACCACGTTTAGGAGTCATTCCCAGAGACACCTTTGTAGCAATTAACCAATAAACCGTTAAAAGGGAATGAATTCAATTTTTAAAAATGGGAATTTACACAAATGAAGAGTGATAATGCTTTTTTGTGTGAGGGCTTTCTCTATACTCCTACCGTTGTCTAAATTCTGTTGTTTGCTTTTGGAATATTTATTCTCTGGTTTCCCAACAATCTATTAAACAGAACAAAAAGAAACTGACAAGGAACTTTGGTCCTTCAGCCATACTTTGCATGTTCCTGCTTGGTAGCAGAAAAGGAATAACAATAAAATTGAATGGCTTTTTAAGACCGTGGATTATTAAAACAGAAAAGAAATCAAAGTACTCTTTTGGTAGGAAGTAGCAAAAGATGACTTAATTTTTAAAAAACCAGCTGTACTCATGGATGGGTTAAAGATTTATGGCTGTGATTATATTTTTGCTTGCTGACGTAAATTAGTCTTCTGGGAAGTCCAAGTTATTTCTCAATAAGCTTTAATAGTCTGTGAGTCAGAGTAGGTGCTGCTGATAATGAGTCTTGCAGGGTTTATAGGACGGCAAGTAAAAAATTGAGGATCACATCCACCCGATGGCCTTTGGAAATAGCACATAAAAATATTTTCTGAACAAGAGCCTTCGCTACAGTAGATAGATTCTAGCTGCTTTTCAGTAAATATACTTAACCTGGGAAGATTTTCTAAAGTTACCTTCCATTTGGATGAGATTCTCCTTGACAACTAATGCTAATTGCTGCAGTGGGATCAAAATGGACACCTTCAGACTCACATTAGCAAAATAGCATGATCGATTTATTTTTTCCAGCTGATCTTGCGTTTGTTTGTTTGTCAAATTCCTGCTCTGGATGATTGCAGCGGGCTGCTCTCAATTGAGACATCCTTGATTAAATCTCAACTCAAGCCAACTGAAAATGTCAATGTGAAGCGAAGATATTTAAAATAGACTGTATATTAGCTAGTCCATGAAATGACTGTTCATTGCTGAAGGTGTGGTGTGATAATAGCCTGGTGGTAATGCTGTTGTGGTAATTGGCTGTATTTCTTGACATGCCTACTGAAGTCCATAGAAGCAAAATGACATATGCTGTCTAGGATTTGCCGTACAATATTTTTTTTTTGTTGAAAAAAAAGAGGAGTAGGTTATAGAGGAAATGTAAGTGGCAAAAATCTATATTCAGAGTGATAGATATGTGGGGGTTCATAATACTATTCTATTCTTGCATTTGTCTGAAAACATTCATAATTTAAAAATAAAAAATAAACTTTTCTAACCTAAAAACAGTCTCTCTCTCCTCTTTTCCAAGATAGAGCCTTGGAAGGATGGCTAGCATTTCCTGTTGTAAATTGTAGAGGGGATGATATGGAGTCAGCCCCTCATGGCACTCTCATCCCTGAGTCCTCACTGGGTCTGCCTCCGAAGAAGTCTCTAACACAGCGGTTCTCAACCTGTGGGTCGCGACCCCTTTGGCGGCCGAACGACCCTTTCACAGGGGTCGCCTAAGACCATCCTGCATATCAGATATTTACATTACAATTCATAACAGTAGCAACATTACAGTTATGAAGTAGCAACGAAAATAATTTTATGGTTGGGTTACAACATGAGGAACTGTATTTAAAAGGCCAGAAGTTTGAGAACCACTGCTCTAACATGTAACTGAGTCAGGTTGAGACCCCATGGTTTCCTCTTGCCTATTTGTCTCTCATCTCTGTTTTCGTTGGTGCCACTGATGTTCTGTGACAGAGATTGCCTGTGGTTTGCCCAATACCCAATCATCCCCCTTTCCTTAAAGGCCCAGCTGATAAACAACAGTCATTTGGGACCATAAAGCGAAATTAATACTAAAAGCTGCACATTAAGAATGGTGGAGGGAAAGAAGCTTGGCTTCCTGCTAATATCTTAGAGCCACCACATCTTACTTCCGGCCTTCATTTATGTGAGAAGCAGCCCCTCCCCCCAATTTGTTTAACAGTAGTGCCAGTAATATTCCTGTTTTCCCTGGGGCCCACTCCTGCGTTTCCAATTCTGTTCTGTATTTCAAGACTGGCACTTCCCAGGCTCTCTTGCCTTCTGCTTTTCAGAGAGAGTCAGCTAATGGGGGGGGGGGGGGGGAACGACACTGGATAAATACCATAACACATTCTCTCATTTTAAATCCCACAGAGCAAAATTCAGTGCTTGGTCACCTCTGTCCCCTTGTGGTCCTCTTCACGGGAGGATACACCAACTACACCAGCAGCCCAGACTGGGTCTGCACATAATTTGTGTGCAGTGGCACAGGTCCTGGCTTATTTCATTTGGTGTGGCCAGTTCCATTACTGTAGTCCAGCAATGCCACCCCTCCCGTGTTTGTTAGGTATAATCCATTACAAGAATAAACCCAAATTTATTCATAGGTGATCACAAACATGCAAAAGGTTCAGAAGATTGTCCAGATATTCATTTATTATTCCCAGACAGGTTTCTTTTTAGACCATACAGAATTAAAAGTTATTTTTCCCTTTGCACTCTCTGCCTGTCCTCAGGGTATCTGTGATCAAGGCTAACAAGGCCTGTCCCTGTTTCTAGCCTCAAAGATAGATTTTTAAATCCTTCAATGTGCAGTACATATACAGACAAGCAAAACTATCTTTGCTAATATTGATCATGTCTCAGATCCTAACTTCAGTGTCTGCATCTCTCTCCTTCAAGGGTAAGAATAGGGAGAAATAAAGAAATTGACACCAGACTCCATTCTGCAATAGAAGAGAATACCCAATGTACTAATTTTATAATAATGAAGAAAAATCAGAAAATTTATTTTTTTAAAAGTTTTATGGCAAATAGAATTGGAGTAAATAGAGATGGATAGGATTTCTAACAAAAATTTATACAATTAAGGGGTCTTTTTTCCTTTAGTCTTTCTCTACATAATTGTTGTCTTATAAATAAATCTTTTTCAAGAAATACAGATAAAAATAGGCTGATAGATAAATCTTCAGTATATACCCAATTATCTATGAAGAAATTAACATGGTAAACATGCATGTAGGGGATGGGGAGGAGAGAGAGTCTTGTACACATTCTTTCTGCAAAAGCAATTCTTTTTCTTCATTCAGAAAGTGTTGCAAGGGGCATACAAATGCTGTGAACTGAAGGAAACATCAATATGTTGCTTTTGCTCAAAACATCTCTGCCCAGTTCACTGATCTCCCACACTCCTGAATAACACCATGAATCTTTGAGTTAAGTGAAAATAACAAATTAGATTTGTTCTGAATAATTCCTTATATTTTTAGCATGTTGCCTTTTCTCTTGCTGTGAGGCAAAGAAATAAGTTGACCTGGTGCCTTTTAACATCCATTCTCACTTCTCAGGCAGAATTGGGAGAGTGTAGAAATGTACACATCAGCGAGTTTCTTTTTGGTGTTAACAGTGTTTGCAATGGCAGAGTGATGTGCCCTAAATCATACATTTGCTTTGAAAAAAATATATATAACTCATTCTCACCCACTCCCCCCAAACAGATTTTTCTTCTTTGATGGAAATGTTGGGTAACAACACAAGTGAGAAGAAGCATGTGATTTAAGTCAGTTAGCTAGAGTTCAAGACCTGCCCAGTTGCTTGGCTCTGTCATATCTAAGCATGCTCGGCTCTGACAGAAGTGCACTTTTACTTCCAATATGCATTTATAATTGGGAAATGAAGCGTGATATGCCATCTTCATAGTGAACTTGGGTGCTCCTGAGGAAAATACCCATCGCTACTAAACGTATGGAATCACACATTCAATCTGAAAGGAACCACAGTGATCATTTTATTCAGCCCCTTACAACATGAAGAAAATTAGGAAGCCCCACGCTGTCCTGATTTTAGCACTAGGAGGCTCATGTGCCAGGAAAGCCCTCAGTCCTGAGCCGTTGGAAATCCTAAGATTAGGTCTAGATTTCGGGTCTTCTGATTACTGATTTGGTGAGGTTTGTCCCACCCATTTTTGTTTTTACTGAGATATTAGATGATCTACCATTAAGGACAACTCAAAAATAAGTGTAAATGCTAATTATGCATTCCTCACATATTTAAGGAATAAAAAATGTTGGTTTTGGTTTCACTCATGCATTTTTTAGAGGCTTATTCCCATATGAGACATGCCTAAATATTATTTCACTTCATTCTCTCTCCTGTCTCTCCTTTCTTTTTATTCCTGGAAAGATGTAGATTTGTGTTGTCATGCATGGCTTAGGCTGATAAATCAAATCAGTAGACATTTCAAATAAACAAACAAAATGAATTTGAGAGGTTGTAAGTGTTTGCAAGTGTCACCGTGGAGACCAGAAAATGGATTGTCACCATGGAGACTTACATAAACACTGCCTGTATGATTTTCATGTGAAATCAGATACAGAGGATATTTGGGAAAGAGGATGTATAAATGGAGCTGGCAATTAGGATGGCTGGAGTGAGTTGTGTAAGGCGGCTGGCGGATATTAAAGCAAATTGACAGTCTAAAATGTGTCTGTGCTCACCATTGCTCCATCAGTGAGCAAGAAAAACCTTCAGGGAAAACCCCAAAGTTTAGAGACTGAGGAGGGTGTGTTTCATCAGCTACTAAAATCCTACAGGACTGGAGGTGGTTTCTACCCACTCTTTCGCTTTTTGGTTCACACTGGCTATCCGTTATGTCATAATGTGATGTGATAAGAATGACAGCTAGTCTTTATTTAAGTCTTATCACATTGCAGGGACTGTGATAAGCCCATTAGTGTTTTTATCACATTGAACCTCAGTACTTATAAGGAAATGCAAATATTGTTCTCATTTTACCAGTGAAGAAACCAATGCACAGAGAAGTTAAGTATCTTACCCAAGGTCACACAGCTAGAAAATGGCAAAGTCAGGATTCTTATCAGGTAGTCTGGTGGCAGATCCCATGTTCTTAAGTACTATACTCCAAAGAGAAGATGAGGTCCTTGTTTTTGAGGTACCTCAAATCTAAATAAGGAAATAGGAATGGAATTGATGTACAACACTAGGGCAACAATATGTATGTATAGCACATATACACATTTTAGCTAGTATTTAATTATAGGTGATTATCCACATGAATCGTATTCCTTTACTGTCTTTCCTCTACAGATATTCTACCATTGGGGTTCTTAGTTTCAGAGAATAGAATCCATATTAGCTAGCTACAGGAGCAAAGGACTGTATTAAAGGGTATCAGTGTGGTCATAGGATAGAAGGGTCAGAGAGTCAGACTTGAAAGCTACAGAACCCAAATTACACCCTATTCCTGTTTCAATGTATACCCACCAACCCGCCAATCACATTTGACTTAAAATGTACATTTAAACTTTCAAGGTGGATAGACTCCAGGTTAGATTCAGTTGGAATAATGCTGCCTTCTCTACGCTCTAGTTTCTCACAGAACACCCGTGGACAGCATCCCATGGCCAAGCTTCTCGAATGGTTACAACGCTCTAGATAAGGGATTCCCAGTGATCTCAGGAAGCTTTGTGTTGGGCCAACCAACCGTTCCTGAGAAGTGTTGTCTGACAGCAAGGATCAACAGAATTTATTGCAGTCTTAAGAAGGCCGTGAGTATCAATCACCTTGGATAAAGTCCTTTGACTCAAATCTTGTGGAAGACTCCTTTACAAATGAATGGTACACAGCATGAGACGCAGCCTTGATTTTGCACTAAGTCCTTAGCAGATAGCAAAAGGACCTTCTTTTTCTGCGGGGAAGCAAAGGACAGTGTGAAGTGCACTGGATTTGTACTAAGATTGAAGTTGTTTTGAATATTAAATTAGAAAATAATGAGGGTAGCGCCTGGCCCCAAGCAGACCTTCTATAACTGGTGGTTCACTTCCTCCACCCTGAGACCATGAACATAATTCCAGACGAGGCTTGTATAAGCCAGACTGGAAGCAGTTTGTTTGTTTTTAACCCTTTAGATACTGTCAGTTAAGTTGTTTCCATTTTTCATTGATTGAAAGTTTATAACCAAATCTGTGACCCAACTTTATCTAGCAAGTGCATAGGATTTTATGGCAAGATTTTTAATGCACACCTAGCTTTATCTTACTTTCCAATCCTCTTTTCTCTTTCTCTCTTTAAAAAAACTATTTAGTTGTATTTTATTTTACTACCTTGCATGCATCTTTTCATGCTTCAATCCATTTTTGGAAAAAAGTGGCAAAACCACTGAGCCACCTCTGCAATACCCCACTCTGATGTTGGAAGAGGAATAGATCTTTGAATTGTTTGTGCCACTCACACTGAGGGTAACAGGAGAGCCTATCAATAATTTATCATGTTTCATTCTCACTGGTGTCAATAGTTTTCCCTCCCTCACCCTGAAAAGGTAGCTAAGCTTTTTGTTCCCATGGGCAGGCTCTTGTGTTATGGGCCCAGTAGTAGAAGTGGCCAGGTATCTGGCCAGTAAACCAAGCCTCAACTTTTGTTTTCAAAGCATAAGCTCATGAAAGCGAAGTAGCAAAATACTTAAAAGGGAAAAGGAACAAAATGTTTTAAAAAAGTAGAATTGGATCCATTTAAGGCAGGGGTTCTCAACCTGTGGGTCACCAACCTGTGGGTTGTGACCCCTTTGGGAGTCGAACGACCCTTTTACAGGGGTCGCCTAAGACCATCAAAAAACACATATATAATTACATATTGTTTCTTTGATTAATCACTATGCTTTAATTATGTTCAATTTGTAACAATGAAAATACATCTTGCACATCAGGTATTTACATTATGATTCATAACAGCAGCAAAATTACAGTTATGAAGTAGCAACGAAAATAATTGTATGGTTGGGGGTACCACAACATGAGGAACTGTATTAAAGGGTCACGGCATTAGGAAGGTTGAGGACCACTGATTTAAGGGGAAAAAGAGGCTTTAAAGCTTCCTTGAGGATGAAGGGGTCAGGGCTTTGGCCATAGGCCGGGGAGTGAGGACCAGCGCCAGGCTCATTCGTAGTATTGGGCACACGGGCATCCTGTGTGAGAATGGCCACGTGCTGAGACTCAGGCAACCAATGTGGGCTTGGAAGCACCTCCCACACTTGGGCATGTTTCCTATGCCCGAGCTGCCCACTTCCCAGGAAGCAAGACCTGGATGAACCCAACAGTAGGGTGTTCTTCTCTTCCGCTGGACTTACAAGTCAGCTAAGACTGTAATTTAACCCTGGAGAAGTGGGGAAGTGCCCCCAAACGAGATTAAGGATAAATTCTCTACCATCCATCCCAGGCAGATATAAGCTTGGGGAGAATCTTCTTTTCCAACATAACGTTTACATAACGTTTTCAAAACCAACATGTTGTTGTGATAATGCTTATTCTTGCTACAAAGGGTGGAGCTGGGAGCAGAACTCAGGCCCCCTGGGTGTTTACCTTGCAGTATCCTTGTGTAGCTCTGCTGTCTCTCAGAGTCAAGGGTAGGATTAAGCAAAACAATATTGATCACTGAAGAATGAGTCATCCTAATTTCTCAGCTTGCTTCCTTGGCTCATCATTTGTTCTGTTTTCCCCCATATTAATTTAATCCTACATGGTCACCTTGTAGGCTAGAAACTTCTTGAGGGCAGGTATTTGGTCTAATCTATGACATGGAGCACAGGTGTGTTGCCTTGCTCACAGCTTGTCATTTCACCAGCCCTTTGTCAGACCATCATGGCGAAATTTATTAGCCAGGATTTTTCTGTTTGAGCTGGATCGCTCAGAAATCAGACCTAGAGAGGAGCTATCCCCTTGACCAAGTTGTGAGTAGAGGTGGGATACCAGGGTTCTTTCCCTCAATCTGGGGGCTTGTTACAGATTTAAATGCCAGAACCAAGTCTCCAAAGGAAACCCAGGGAGCTATAACCAGTGATATTAATTATTTAGTAGGTAGTGGAGGTTTTTTTTAACTTTAGATGAGAGCAGTGGGTTATGAGGAACCATTCTTCAGCTGAGTCATAGAAACAAGTTCCTGCCCTCTTGCAGTTAAAAAATCATGAAGCATTTTCAAAAGGCTGTTGAGAATGAGGCTTGTTTACATCCTTTTCCTTTCTTTACTTAAATATTGTCCATATGATTATACTTTTGGAGGTTTCCACTTCTAATGAATTGTAATCTGGTGTTTTTAAATGTGAAGCCTGGTTACCACTTAGTGAAACTAAAGAAAAATATAAGCATTATACGGAAGCCAGCAACAAAACAAAATATAAATGTCAGTGAGTTTTACTGTGCTTTGCTACAAGGGTTGGCAGGCTTTGAAACTTGGCATGCCAAGGTTGGCTCTCTCCCCAAGGTGGATAACCCAAACTGCTAAGTTGAGGCTGGAAACATTTGTCAGCTACTGCGTTTTCCTGTCCCATGGTAGTTCCCTCGATCAGAGGAAACTGTGGTTGCGGGGCGGGGGGGGGGGGGGGGGGGGGTGGCACTTGATCCCTGACAATGAAACTGGTCTGTGTCTCATAATTGGCCCAAGTGCCACAGATGGCCGGTGTCTGCATTGGTACCTCATAACTGGATTTCAAATATTACCTTTTGCAGCCACGGTTCTCTGAGATGCCATTGCTTTTGCTATTAAAAACATAAAAAGACATCAGAATATTCCCCTTGGCTGAATATGGGAAGAAAGTCCAGGACCTTGGAGAACTTACTATTTCAGGACTGATGATGTCACATAGTGTGCTGCCCGCTTGTAGTTAAAAATGCATGAAGCATTTCAAAAGGCTCTTGAGACACAACACTAGACTTCCCTCCCCCAAGTCACCCAGCTCCTTGCCCCTGAGCTCATAGAGTCTAAACCATGGAGATTCTAACCTTGCCAGAGTCCCCCACATTCATGGAGAAGTTCAGTAAATCCCTCTTTTTTTAAAAAAAAATTTTAATTGATTTCAGTTAGGAATGGAGAGAGATAGAGAGATAAAGCATCAATGATGAGAATCATCGATTGGCTACCTACTGCATGTCCCCCACTGGGGGGCGGGGGGATAGAGCCCACAACTCGGGCATGTGTCCCTGGCCAGATTTGAATCTGGGACCTCCCAGTTCATAGGCTGATGCTCTATCCACTAAGCCAAACCGGCCAGGGCTCTTTGGTCTCTTTTTGTGTGCAGTACTTACTCTTCCCTTCACAGCGGGCTCACAAATGGTAAAAGGCAAATATCGGGACTCTCCAGAAAACCTAGAATTGTCACTGAAATAATAGGAATAACAATGATGATGATGATGATGATGATACCACCTCCCTTCTCAGAAATGCAAGGATGCTTCTTTCCCAGAAGTCCTCAGAAACCATCTCAAGTTTCATTGGACCAAATCAGATACAGACCTACCCTAGGGCCAATAACTATGGGCAGGAGGTGGGACTATGCTGATTCCTATAGGACCCAGTCAGGTCTCCCACCTCTGAATCAGAGGGATAATGAGCCAAGGGTGTGTAGAGCTTCACCCAAAGTATGAAGGCCTTGTAGGGGTGGGTTTGCAAAACCAAACAAGAACCGCGCATTTCCAATAGGAGGATGAATGATGGCAAGACAGCCACAATGTCCACAGCCACTAACACCATTTATTTAGCACTCATTTTATTTTTTCAGTTTTAAAAACTTTTTCATTTAATCCTCACAAAACATCTGTAGAAAGAGGTTCCAATTGTATGCACCTTTTCAGATGAGAAAATTTAAACTCAGAGAAGCTAAGTAACTTGGTACAGTCACACAGCCAGGAAGTGGCAGAGCTGATATTCAAATCTGCATGGTCTGACTTCAGAGCTCAAACTTATTCATTCTCCTCATAAGGAAGCACTTCTAACTTAGGCAGGGCACCCCAAGGGAGGCAGGAGCCATTCTGGGCCTGGGAGACCAGCAAAGCTGCAGAGCCAGAGCCAGTTAATTAGCACAACTTCCTCTCCACCTGTGGTTCTGGCAATAGTCACCTCTCCAGGCAACCATCTACACCCTCCGCCAGGCCCTCCCCCTTCACTTTACACCTCCCCTGAGAGCAGAGGAAGGCCTTCCAGGGGCGGTATGATTTCCTGTGAACAACATCCCCATGGGCTGGCAGCAGCCTGCAGAAGACCAGTGCAAATGCTTCCAGTGTCTCCCTAGAAGAGAGGGTTAGAATGGATGCCCTCCCCCAGCGGTAGGTTCCCCTTGGACATGATAAGACAAGCTCTTGTTGCTACACAGAAATAGCTCTTGTTACTACACAAATGATGTACTCTGATTTAAAACTGGGTAAAAGGATAATTTCTGGAATTTTCCTATTAAAACAATGAATTAAGCATATAAGGTAGTCTTTTCTTATGAAAGGTAATAGCATTTGTAAGGTTGGCCCAAATGATAATAGAAGGCTCTTGTGCTTGACTAGACCGGGCAAAATATCACACCCACAGCCATTCGTGATATCTTATCTGTCAGTTTTCAGGGCTCAGTTCTCTGGATAACCAGTCTTGCTTGGGTTTCTCTTTCTTCCCTGAAGAAGTGGGTGTTGGGAATCAAGCCAGGAATCGGTAGCGGGACAATTGACATGTACCTGATGAATACAGCTCCTCCTGACAGTGAGATCCTCTTGATTCATCCCATCTAGTTCGTGACATTTTATTGGGCAGGTTTAAAGGAGTGAAATGCAGAGAGCTGTCTGGATTAGCAGGAAAGTCTTGCCTCTTTATTGTTCCTGTTGAAGCATCTATCTTATATAAAAACTGCTGTTTGAAATTTTAACCCTGCTATTTCTGGCTTCTGTAAATGCTTGCTGGCTTAAATAATAAGGAAAATAAGACTACTCCCATTTCAGAGAGGCCATTAAACCTTCTCCAGACGAAGTTATCAGTGCTGGCATCAGGCCAAGCCTTTGGTTGAGGTCTCAAAGCCCCAGCACATAGGGCCCTTTAAGAACTTGCAAAGGGAACCAGAAAAACCCCACATTGGGGAGCCAAAGAGGTTAAGATAGTATAAATACAGGAAACTTCCTGTGTGATTTCACCCAGAATTTGAGAGACATTTTCCTCTGGGCCCGCACATAATAATAAATTTAACTCCATCTCTCTAAGCGTTGCTTGGTTCTTCTCCGGTTTTTCTGTAACACTGTGTTCTCAGGTGGTGTCATGATTCATAGTTCATTTTGAACTGAACAGTTGTGGCCCTTATCAAACAAGCCATGTTAATTTCATACAGTTGGATCAAAAGGGTGAAAGGAAAAGACTGGTAGAAATTTATTTGGAGGTATAAGTCTATAAATGGTTAAAGAGTACTTCAGGAAATTATATATGCCAGTTAAAAGGCATCCATATTGTTCTGAACTAAACCATGTTCATAAGTATTACCGTCATATGTTTTAATTGAGCCACATTTTTCAGGTTTGAATTAAAATTTAAAAATTAAATAAGCAATAAGATAAGCTGTTACAGTATTATTGAGGTCCTTTGAGGCAGTTTTAAGATGGTTATAAATAAGAAAGCTTTTGAAATTTCATTATTTATTTTAAATGCTATCTACATTTATTTGTTAATTTTCTCCTATTATAGTCAAGCACTATGTTAGTATTGGAAAAGCAGTGATGAATATGACATCACAGTCCTGCCTGGAGTGGGCCTTACCACTTAATAAGAAAGAGGAAAAATCTGCATAATAAATAATTTCAAATTTGAGAAGTTCTATGAGGGTTGATAATAGAGTGCCAAGAAATTGACTAACAATGTGGAAAGGAGATTCCAACTTATACAGAGTAATTATGTAAGGCTTCTCTGAGGAGACATCAAAGTCTGAGAAGAAACTAGCCAGGCAGCTAGAGAAGAAAACAGTATTCTAGGAAGAGGAAACAGGATGTCGAAAGGCCATGCAGAGGGAAGGCACCTTAACTGAGATAGGGAGCCCAAATAGGGGGGATACTGGAAAACAGTATTTGAAGTATTTGTGAAACACTGAGATTTCAAGTAGGCAACTGTATAAGAAACCTAGAATAGTGATTTTCAACCTCTTTCATCTCATAGCACACATAAACTACTAAAATTCTGTGGCACACCAAAAACATATTTTTTGCTGATCTGACCAAAAAAGAGGTATAATTTTTATTCATTCACAGCAAATGACTATTGTTGTGTTGGTGTCATATTTTGTATTTGATAGTCTAAGGCAGTGGTTCTCAACCTTCCTAATGCCGCGACCCTTTAATACAGTTCCTCATGTTGTGGTGACCCCCAATTTCATTGTTACAAATTGAATATAATTAAAGCATAGTGATTAATCACAAAAACAACATGTAATTATATATGTGTTTTCTGATGGTCTTAGGCGACCCCTGTGAAAGGGTCGTTCGACCCCCAAAGGGTCGCGACCCAGAGGTTGAGAACCGCTGGTCTAAGCGAAAAGTGCCCTTGACTAAATAGTCCATTGTTGCAAGTTTTAAAAATTCTTGTGGTGCACCAATTGAAAATTGCTTGCCTAAATCCAGAAGTAAGGACAGGGTGACATCCCTCCTTACTCAACCCTGCATTCTGATTCTCTGGGGAGAAAAATCCTCTATATAAAACTGAAGGCCTGCACTCTGCAGCTTCTAGAAATTATCTGGTATAAGTGGTCTACCTTCATAAAGAGCACCTGAAAGTAAAATCCGTGAGCTGAGAAGGTCTGCCCCTATACCAGAGCTCCCAATTAACTTTTTTATTGTTTCATTCTTAAATGTGAATAGACAAAGTTCACTAGAATTTTTTTTAAAAAATCTCTAACATGAAAGAAAGAGATCAAGATAAATCAATAGGCAAAAATGAAACTGGGGAAAGTGAAAATTTAATACATGGAATAAAAAAAATTCCAAAACTTGATTTCTCATCAGAGAGATTTGAGAAAATATTGCACCTAACACAAAGAAAAATACAATCAAAATACAGGAAAGATGTCTTAAGTAATAAGATATGACTGCCAAAAATAAATATTCAATATAAAGATTACAAGTGAAAATGAAAAAAATTACTTGGAAAGTAGAAAAGCCAAAGAGATAGAAAATATTATTTAAATATAAAATTATAAATGTGGAAAGAAAACTAAAGAATATATTCAAGTGTTAAAAAAATGGACTAATGGAAATTCAAAAAAGAGAAAACAAATGATAGAAAATGATTATCAAAGAAATAATGCAAGAATATTTCAAACAACTTAGTTGCATGAATGTAGATTTAAAAGGTCTAACGAGTATAACAATGAATTTAAAAAATGGAAAGACCCACACATAGGCACATTGTGTTGAAACTTAGAAACACCAAGGATATAAACATAATCTGAAATGCTTTCACAATGCCAGGCCGGGGCCAGGGGAGGAGAGAGGGGTGTAAAGGAAAATACTTAGAAATCACCTTCTTAGCAGACTTGGCAAAAGCAACACCAAGTGCTAGAAGGCAGTGGAGCAACGGGAAGTTTTGAGGGAAAATGATTTTCAAACTGGTATTCCCTATTAGCTAAACCGTCATGTGTGAGGATAGAATTAAGCTTCTTTATATATGTAAGGACTCAGAACAATGTGCCTCCCATATAACTTTCCTTGTGCTGCAATAAAACCAGAGAGCAAACAACAGCAACGAAAGATGGCATGGGATCCAGGAAACAGTAGCTCTAATCTGCAGCTTGGAAGGGAAGTCTCAGGACTATAGCCCAGAGAAAAAGAAGGTAGAGGGTCCTCAGAGGAAGGTCTCCAGGACCAGACTAGATTAATGGTTCTCACATTGAGCTCCACAGAACCCTGAAGAACATGGAGACCTTTACAGGAACATGGAAGACTGTGAGACCAAAACTCTTTTCATAATAATACGATGATATAACATGGCTTTGGCATCTGTACTGATTATGCATAATAGCAGTTAAAATTGTTGATGCTTTATCATAAATCAGTGTGGTGGTACCTAGCAGACATTGAATTCTCTATCCAGCACTCTGGATAAAACCAAAATGCCACTTTTCATTTAAGAATATAATAGATGAAGTCGTGAAAATTACTAATTTTATTACTCTGGGTCCTTGAATACATCTTTTCAGTATTCTGTATATCAAAACAAGTGTGCATAGTCTTCTGTCTACCCCAGGATGAAGTTGTGCTTGGAGATAAGCACTTGTGCAACTGTTGAGCTGTGAGCTGAGTTTAGATGCTTTTGCCATGGAATACTATTGTTACTTGACTGAACAAATGGTAGGAAAACTATGGTTATTCAAACTTGGAGTTCAAGCAGACATTTCCTAAATGGAACGAAATGAGCCTGTTGCTTCAAAGAAGAAAAAAACTGGCAGCATTTATTGCCACTGATAAAATACAAATTTTCACAAGAATTTTGGAAAACTTGTATCCACTACTATGAACCTGACACACTCCTCATACTTAAGGTTTCCTGATAAGATCAGTGATAATATTAACAAATGCTATTTTTGATATTGTAAAATAAAATGTGTCACCATTTGGAAAATCTGCATAACTCATTCAATCAACATTTTCTAAATAACCAGTGCATGATGTTACAATATCACACATGAGCAAAAGAGCTCTTCAAAGTTAGAGACAGACCAATAGATTGTTTTTTAAGTCCTCACCCAAGGATATTTTTCCATTGATTTTAGAGAGAGCGTAGAAGAGAGAGGGAAAGACAGAGAGAAATGTTGATGTGAGAGAAACACATCAGTTGGTGGCCTCCTGCAGGAGCTCTGACCGGGGCCCAGGCCAAGGAGCAGCCTGCAATCAAGGTTCATGCCCTTGACTGGAATCGAAACTGGAATCCTTCGCTCCACACGCCAACCAGAGCAATAGATCTTAATGTGACAGAGTGTGAAGATGTCAGATTCCACACTGCAATCAATGTGTAATAAACTATTATTTGTCCTATTTTGGTGAAATATTTTAAAAATATTCACAGTAGGAATTATTAGCTCTTCAGTGAACAATATTTACAAAGTCACAATAATGTAAGCACTTGGTTGATTTTCAGTATTTAGAAGCAACTTATTGGCCTAATTATTGTTAGAGAACAGATGGTAAATACTATCAACCTTGTCAATTCCATAGAGCAAGTACAGAAGCCAGAAAGTGGGACATACACCTGGGAAAAAGAGGTAAAGAATAGGGCAGGAGGACTAGTCCCCTACCTTACAAAAAGATCAAGGTGTTACCTATAGTTGATGGAATAAGAATTTGATAGTGTTGGCATTTTACTAACTGCTGTAAGGAAACAACAATTAACAAAGCCAGTGTAATTCTATTGAGAGAATAGGGAAAGGAGGAGAGAGAGGAATAGAAACTATGCAATGAAACTAAATCCTCATTTATTATCATAGAAGCAAAGAGATAATGTCAAAAAATCAAGAAATTTAAAAATATTACTTAGAAATATACAACTAACTATCAGAAGAAGCTGCTTATAAAAATTAGAAAGTATTGCTCTGGCTGATGTGGCTCACTTAGTTGGTTGAGTGTCAGTCCATGCACAGAGGGTCGCCGGTTCAATTCCCAGTCAGGAAACATACCCAGGTTGCAGGTTCAGTCTTCAATAGGGGTGTGTACAGGAGGCAACTGATCTATGTTTCTCTCTCACATCATTGTTTCTCCCTCTCTCTAAAATCAATAAAAACATATTTTTAAAAATTAGAAAGTATTGCTTCTGGAGAGCAGGACAAGGCATGGAACATGGTGGAATGAGTTAGATAAAATATAACCAGTTAAATTTGAATTTCAGATTTAAAAATATATACTTTTTTGGTGTAAGGGTGCACATGTCATGTTTAAGACACACTAAAAAAGTAATTGTTGTTTATCTAAAATTCAAATTTAACTTGGTGTCCTATAATTTTGTTACATCTGATAACTGCATGGATGGTGCTTTTATTTTGTCTTGTTTTATTCTAATGGCCCTTTTATATGTTTACATTTTTAATCATATGTTAAATTTTATATTTTTTTAAAGAAGGAGGAGGGTGAAGATAGACCAACAGTGTCAGTGCCAGTGAGAGGTTGGCTAGATGAGGTTATAGGCGTGTCTATTGCATTTGGCACATGAAGAGCAATGGTGGCTTTGACAAGAACAGTTTCAGTGCAGTGATGTGGCTGTACTGAGACTGTTTGGATTAAAAAGTGAATAAAAATTCAGGAAGGGGAGTTAATTATAAAATCAGAAAAGACGCCAAAACCGGTTTGGCTCAGTGGATGGAGCGTTGGCCTGCGGACTGGAGGGTCCCGGGTTCAATTCTGGTCAGGGGCATGTGCCTGGGTTGCGGGCACATCTCCAGTGGGAGATGTGCAGGAGGCAGCTGATCGATGTTTCTCTCTCATCGATGTTTCTAGCTCTCTATCTCTCTCCCTTCCTCTCTGTAAAAAAAATCAATAAAATATATTTAAAAAAAATCAGAAAAGAGGAAAGTAAGAGAAAGTATGAGATTTGAAGAAAATCCTTGGATTACAAAGTAATGATACATTTTTCTTTCTATGTATCCCTCACATATTTTAATCTTTTTTTGAGCTGTCACATCAAATCTGTGCAACATTATGAAAGATATGAAATTCTAAGAATAATTTGGGATTAGTAAGTGTCTGACCTTCTGGTGGAGGATATTTGGAACAATATGAACGTTCTTTATAGAAAGGAGGAAGTAAGTAAAAATAGAGTGATTTTCCAAATAGTTCAGTCAGATATGGGGCTGGGGTGGGAATTTACAATCCCATTCTCATTGATAAAAGTCACTAAAGCAACCTAACTTCTTTCATGAGAACTTGGAAGTCTAACTCCCGTGTAATTTAAATCTACCCAGTGCTTGTACTGAGCACATGATATATGCAAGGTCTTGGTTAAATACAAATATGCCTAAGACATGGAGCCTGCCTCCAAGGAAGAGAAGCTTTCAACACACAGTGGCTGGACTAGTCAAATTCCTCTGACTAACAATTGACTTGCTGGCTTGGTTCCAGATTGAAGGCTCCCCCTGCTGAGCTCTGTCCCACACACCCTTACCCTGACCCAGTCACTATGCTTCACTTCCCCCAAAGCTTCTCCAGAACTGGATTTGAACTGGCTTCTTTACCAAAAGATATAAAACCAACCTGACTCTTTTCAGCAGGTTTTATAAAAAATGTCTGAACACATTTCTCTCTAGTTGAAACAATATGCAAGCCATTCTGACGTCTTTTAAGCTTTCCAAGTACTCTTTGTTCCCCATCCATTGTGTTATGATTTTAAAAAGCCAGCTAATTTGTATTGCTGGAGTCACATATGTGTATGATGAGCCATCAATAGCTTTGAAATGAGAACTTACTAAAACCCTTCAGTTATATTTCTCTGAGCAACACAGGAAGAGTAAAAAAAGAAATCCCCATCTTTTCATCTTTCATGGCCAATGACTCATCATTTCCTCTCCTCCCTGGAGGTTACCCTCCTTGTAACCTCATCTCACTTCTCGATCCTCCAAATGACCTCGAGACTCTGCCACCTTGAAAGCAGCAGAAAAAGGAAACAATAGCAGCAAGAGGTGGAGGACTTCTCCTCTGTGTTGGAGGTGCTTCTTCCAGGAGTAATCAGGTTGTCGCCAAGGCCCTTGGGCCACGCTTCTTTCTCTGTGAGGCCAGTTTAGCACCCTTCCCCCTATCAAACCTGCAAGATGTACAGGGTATATGTTCGCTAATATTTTTGAGAGGAGGAGGAAATTATGTTGCACATCATGTAGCGAAAGCCTCCTTTATGTCCTCACTGATCATCTCAGCAATCCCCTAAAACAGTGATGGCGGACCTATGACACGCATGTCAGAGGTGACATGCGAACTCATTTTTTTGGTTGATTTTTTTTTTGTTAAATGGCATTTAAATATGTAAAATAAATATCAAAAATATAAGTCTTTGTTTTACTATGGTTGCAAATATCAAAAAATTTCTATATGTGACACGGCACCAGAGTTAATTTAGGGTTTTTCGAAATGCTGACACGCCGAGCTCAAAAGGTTCGCCATCACTGCCCTAAAATGTCCCCTACAGCAGCATCCACTCTTCCAGCCTCATCTCCCACCTAATCGCTCTCTTCTCAGCCCCTCAAGCAACCAGGCTCTCTCTGTTCTCTCCCTTAGGATCCGTGAATACCCCATTCAGATCATGTAAAACTACACACAAGGCAAACACTGATGAAACAACAGCCAAAAGAGAAGTATGCTTTATTAAGCAAACCAGGGTCGCCTTGTATCCTTCAAGTTTTCCAGCGAGTAGCTCCCTTTCAGCCACAGAGGTTATCAAGAGCCGTGTGGGTTCTAAGGATGGCTCTTTGACGGGATACAATTACCAGTTCATTTGAAGCATTTAGGAAAGTAGGTAATTAAATGGTCACATATATGGATGTGATCCTTATATCATGAAGGAGAATTCCTCTTCTCCTAAATTCATCTTTTAGAAAAAATAATGAATGGTTGAAAGTCTTTTGCAAGCCTACTTGCTTTGGAAAATATTTTTAAACTTTGGAACATCTCTTGATTTATGGATTGATAATATAATTGAAATCAGTGGGAAAACTAGAAAATGTTCAAATAGCTATAAAATGGTCCTGGACCAACCTCAACCTTAAATTTTTGTCTTTTATAATAAAAAACTAGAGGCCTGGTGCAGAAAAATTTGTGCACTCGAGGGGGGAGGGAGTCCCTCATCCCGGCCTGTGCCCTCTCTCAGTCTGGGACCCCTCGGGGGATGACCACCTGCTGGCTGAGACCTGCTCCCCGGGGGATTGGGCCTAAGCTGGCAGTCAGACATCCCTCTGGCAGCCCGGCAGCCCTCGGGGGATGTCCACTTGCCAGTGGGGAGCAGACCTAAGCTGCAGCCAGACATCCTTAGTGCTGCTGAGGAGGCAGGAGAGTCTCCCACCACCACCGCTGTACTGGCAGCCATCAGCCTGGCTTGCAGCTGAGCAGAGCTCCTCCATGTGGGAGCACACTGACCACCAGGGGCAGCTCCTGCATTGAGCGTCTGCCCCCTGGTGGTCAGTGTGTGTCATAGTGACCAGTCATTCCCAGTCTTTCTGCTCTTAGGGTCAGTTTGCATATTACCCTTTTACTATATAGGATAGAGGCCTGGTGCACGGGTGGGAGCCAGCTGGTTTGCTCTGAATGGTGTCCCGGATCAGGGTGGGGGTCCTGCTTGGGTGCCTGGCAAGCCTGGATGAGGGGCTGAGGGCTGTTTTCAGGCGGTCCAAGCCTGCAACTGAAACTCCCAGTCTCTCCTTTTTTTTTCTTTTTTTTTCTTTTTTATTCTGGGATTTATTTACCTTCTGTAATTGAAACTTTGTTGCAGCTCCAGCTCCGAGGCTGGCTGGCTGAAAGCAGGTATCTGGGGTTTGTTTAGCTTCTATAATTGCAACATTGTTGCTTAGACTGTAGCTCAGAGCCGGGCTGCGGCAGGCGGGGAACCTTGGCTTCCTCCATCACTGGAGCAAGCAAGCCTCATGTTCGCTTCACTGCCTGGCTGCCGGCCACCATCTTTGTTGGCAGTTAATTTGCATATTGCCCTGATTAGCCAATGGGAAGTGTAGCAGAGGTATGGTTAATTACCATGTTTGTCTATTATTAGATAGGAGGTAATACTGAAATACTGTATCATCAGTAATACATAAGGCTTCCTTCCATACCTCTCTCAGCTTTATGGTCTTCTGGTCAGAAATTGAATGACCTTTGGGATACCATCTCTGTTTCACACTGTTGGATAAGAAATATCAGGTTACTGTACTCTGGCAGTTTGGGGCTTTCAAAAATATTTTTAAGGAATTAAAGATAAAAAGTCGATATTACATGACTCATAGAGGCATTTTTTAATGGTTCTGCTGCTGTCATGTCATCCTAAGAGAAAGCTCTTCAGATTTGGTCAATATAGTGACACTACATCATTCTGAATTTTATATGAAAAGACCACAAGATTATTTTCATTATAATGATCCTGCTATGATGATTCCATCAACCAATAATGTTTGCAGTTAAACTATATGCAGACTTTGTTTTGGCTTTTATGCTATTATTGGCATACAACTTGTGCATATATTATAAACTCCACAATACATTTTTTTTGTTTCAAACAGCTGATTATTTTTAAAAAGATTTAAATAATAAGAAAAATTTCAACCCACATAGTTTCCATTTCCAGGACTTTTCATTCCTTTGTATAGATCCAGATTTCCATATGGTATCATTCTTTTGCCTTAGGATCTTCTTTAACATTTCTTTTTTTTAAAAAATATATTTTTATTGATTTTTTACAGAGAGGAAGGGAGAGAGATAGAGAGTTAGTAACATCGATGAGAGAGAAACATTGATCAGCTGCCTCCTGCACATCTCCCACTGGGGATGTGCCCGCAACCCAGATACCTGCCCTTGACCGGAATCGAACCCTGGACCCTTCAGTCCGCAGGCCGACGCTCTATCCACTGAGCCAAACCGGTTTCGGCAGGATCTTCTTTAACATTTCTTGTACTGCATATCTGTTGTTGATGGATTCTTTCAGGCTTTCTAAGACTAAAAAAGTATTTATTTCACCTTCTTTTTGTTCTCCCAATAATTTTTACATTAATAGACCGACTGTGCTTAGAACTGTTTTAGAGTTACAGAAAATAAATAAGAAAGTAGTGCAGAAAGTTCTCATCTATCCCCCACAGAGTTTCCTCTATTATTGACATCTTACTTGAATATGACACATTTGAAACAATATTGACACTCCATTATTAACTAAAATTCATAGTTTTTTCAGACTTCCATAGCTTTTATTGAATGTCCTCACTCTGTTTCAGGATCCCTAGACAGTTTTGAGGGGTATTCATCAAGTATATTATAGGATGCTCCTCTATTGGATATTGTCTGAAACTTTTCTCATGATTAGACTGGGGTTATGAATTTTGGGGTAGAGCACAGCGTTACTCTCTTGCACCCTCCACTGCCAAGGGAGAAACACTTACAGGAGCCAGCTCCAACATCCCTGAGGGACAATGAAGGGTAGATTTAGAGCTGGATTTAACTGATACAGACACAAATGATAAAATTCTGTGCTACTAGCATATAAATGGAACACCAAAAACACCAAATTAGATTTAAATGCATTCTGGCACTTGGCATATGAAAAATTAGGCATTTCAAATAAGTGCAGGGAAATGGATTATTTAAAAATTGGTGTTGAAAATAGTAGAAGGGCTGTTTGCAAAAATAAGTTGAGCTAAATCCTTATTTTACCTACTAATTTAAGAGAGAAACATTGATTTATTGTTGCACCTATTTATGCATTCATTGGTTGATTCTTGTATGTGTCCTGACCAGGAATCAAGCCTGCACCCTTGGCATTTCAGGAAGATGCTCTAACCAACCTTATTTTACTTCTTATACTAAAATTCTAGGTAGATCACAACGTAAATATTAAAAAAAAAAAAAACGCATGGGAATGATGCATATGTAAAATATCAGAGTAGAAAAGTCTTTTTAAGTATAATAGAAAACTTAGAAGTCATTAACAAAAATATTTCTACACTAAAAAAATATATAGGGTAAAATATTTTGAATAGTCAAAAGAGAAATGACAGCCCTAGCCAGTTATGCTCAGTGGATAGAGTGCTGGCCTGTGGACTGAAGGGTCGAAGATTCAATTATGTTCAAGGGCACATACCTTGGTTTTAGGTTTTAAGCTTGATTCCCAGCCTAGTCAGGGGTGTGTGCAGGAGGCAACCAATCAATGTGTCTCATGTCGATGTTTCTCTCTCTCTCTCTCACCTCCCCCCCCCCCCCTTCCCTTCCACTTTCCCTAAAAGTCAATGGAAAATATCCTCCGGTGAGGATTAACAAAAAGAAACAAAAAAAAGAGAGAGAGAGAAATGACAACTGAGAAAAATGCTTGCAACTTATCACAGATCAGATGGGGACACGGATCTGTGTAGGCTCAAGGGGCCTCACCAATGAACAGGGAGGGCAGTCTTCATATGGGGAGGAGGCTCCTTGCCAAACTGTGTTCCTTTAAATCCAACTAATAATGGAATCTAGTCATTGCAGCAGGAGCATAACCAGTAAGCAGTAATCTTTAACATTTTTTAAAAACACTTATTTTTTTATATAGTTAATACAAGTAATATGGACAAAATTCAAAAAGTATCTAAATGTAGACACAGTTCAAGTATGCCTTACCCCCACTCCCAAGGATTCAATATTCACTTCCTTAGAGAAATCACAGACAAATCAGTAAGAGATAAACAATTAAATTATTTGCAAAACTACATAAACAAATATTTCATAGAAAAAATGATAAAAATGGTCTGTAATATATAAAAATGTTCACTATAAAGGAAATATAAATTTCACTCATAATAAGAAAATATAACTTAAAATCACAATGAAATGCAAGTTCTTACCTCTTAAACTGAAGCACTGAGCAAAAAGTTGTATAACACATTGTGATCGTAGGGGTGTGGGAAAATAACTCATGCATATTGGGTTGGAGTATGACACTGCTTTCATCACAGGCAGTTTTGCAAAATTATTAAAGTTGCATGGAAACATACTGTTCCACTCAGCACTTGTACTTCTACAAGCTTTACTATAGATATACTAGCCCTCCTTGCACTATTGTTAGGGATAGGAAAAGATTAAAAACTAACTCGGCATCTGCTATGGTCTGTTTGTGTGTTGTCCCCTCCTCCCCCATTCATACATTGAAATCCTA
Organism: Myotis nattereri; assembly: GCF_964212035.1. NCBI lineage: Eukaryota > Metazoa > Chordata > Mammalia > Chiroptera > Vespertilionidae > Myotis > Myotis nattereri. The sequence goes on from NC_138079.1 coordinate 55,155,914, forward strand.
ACCCTCAAAGAAGGTGGTATTAGTAAGTGGGTCTTTAGGAGGTGCTTAGGACATGAGGGTGGAACCTTCACTAAGGGCACTAATGGGGTTATTTTATTCTTATAAAAGAGACCTCCCAGCCGTAACCAGTTTTGCTCAGTGGATAGCATCGGCCTGCAGACTCAAGGGTCCCAGGTTAGATTCCAGTCAAGGGCATGTACCTTGGTTGCGGGCACATCCCCAGTAGGGGGTGTGCAGGAGGCAACTGATTGATGTTTCTAACTCTCTATCCCTCTTCCTTCCTCTCTGTAAAAAAATCAATAAAATATATTTTTTTAAAAAATTTTTTTATAAAGAGACCTCCCAGAGACCCCCTCACTCTGTGTACCACGTGAGGACACAACAAGAAGGTGCCCACAATGAACAAGGAAGAGGGCCCTCACGCGACCATACTGGCATGCTGGCCTTGGACTTCCAGCCTCCAGAACTGTGATAAATACATTTCTGTTTTTTCTAAACTGCCCAGTCTGTGCTATTGTGTTATAGCAGTCAGTCTGAATGGACCGAGACAATGTCCATTAAGGGGATTGGCTAAGTGCTTATGATATCTCCACTCAGGGAATACAATGTGGCTCATTTTTTTAAAATGAGGTGGCTTACTCCCATTTGGAATGTGGAATAATGTCCAAGAAAAATTTTAAGTGAAGAAAATCAAAGTGCAGAAAATATGCTTAGCATGATACTATTGCCATGAATATGCATATGTATGTATAAGCACGGGATCCCTGGAAGGAGACACAAGAAATTGGTAATGGTGGTTTTCTCTAAGGAGGTGAACACTGAATTGTTGGGAGTGGGGGGAAGGCATACTTGAACTGTGTCTACATTCAGATACTTTTTGATTTTTGTACCATATTGCATGTATTACCTATATAAAAAAAATAGGTATTTTTTAAAAATGTTTAAAGATTATAGTTTACTGGTTATGCCCCTGCTGCAATGACTAGATTCCATTGTTGGTTGGATTTAAAGGAACACAGTTTGGCAAGGAGCCTCCTCCCCATATGAAGCCTGCCCTCCCTGTTCGTTGGTGAGGCCCCTTGAGCCCACACAGATCCGTGTCCCCATCTGATCTGCCGGTTTCTTTGCATTTCACTGAGTGTTGGCAGCACTCTGTGCTGTAAGCGTCTGTGGAGAGCATTCGTCTTAGAAGGTGTTGCTTGAATTTCTGAGTGATGGAGTGACGCAGGCTCAGGAGTTATAATTTTAATTTAAGAGGCCCTGTTTCGTGATACATTTCATAAATAATGCTTTCTTCTTCATACGGCTGTCACCTCTGCTTCTGCACAGCGTTTGATATGCAAGAGAGAGATATGCTTTTATTCACCCCACAGAATCACCAAATACCTTAGTTTTATAGGCAATAGATGCAGTAAGGGATCCTCTTATGTCCTACCAATTAGAAGAAATATAGAACACTTTTGCTCAGTACCGTTTACTTTATTTGCTTTGGGAATATAAAGGATGCCTCTCACAATATATCAATTCCAGAGAAAAGGTGAATTGACCATATGGTCTTCAAAATCAGCTTTTTCACTTAGATCTGCTCTGATTCCAAAGACTATTTTCTGAAGCTGACTTTGTTTTCCAGATTTTTTTTCCCTTTTGAAACAGAACCCCATCCTGGTGTCCAGAAAATATTTTGAGTTCAAGAGGATTAATACACATTGAAAGAAGAAGCAGCTTTTCCACCAGATACCACCTGGCTATAATGAAAGTCCTTTAGGCCCCAAGGCGTTCAACTAGAGAACGCATTCGTTAAGACGCCAAGCTAAACATCACCTCCTCTGTGAAGCATCTACCCATTCCCCCGAGCAGAGTTACTCTCTCCTTCCTTTGAATTTTAAAATATGCACATACCTCAATAAAAACATGAAAGCATGCATCACATGTATTATAAGCATTTTTATACACATTTCTTCCCTCCCAATTGGACCCTTTCCTCTAGCTAAACCAGCAGCTAAGTATGTTGTTTAACATGATGCTTGGCCCATTATAATCACTCTTTAATTAATAAATAAATGAGTGAGTGAATAAGTGAAATGGTACTGAGCCCTCTGAGAAGGAAGCATTTTAACAGGTGGACCCCTGGGTGAGTCAGGGAGAGGCCACTGAAAATAGGCTGCCTAATTTCTCTGGAGCCAGCCAGCCAGCCTAGAGGATGTGCAGAACAAATACAGGAGAGATGGACAGGGCAGAGGGAATACCTGCCCCTCCCACAGGGTAATTGGTGCTCAGATCAAACCTAGAAATCCTATATTCACCCTCCCTTTTAGTGGGAAACACTGTCTGTCTAGCTAGAATTTCAACAGACATATTCCCAACTGCCTTTATTACCATGACCTAAATATAAATATCATGGCAGGAGCCCATGAGGTGGGAGCACGATTTATTCTAACTGGAAATAGAGGTGGAAAACATCAGCCTTAGTATCCTTGATACTAGAGTGGGGTTTCCATAGCAACCCCCTGAGTCACTAATGAAAAACGAACAGTTGTGCAGTTGTGCTATGACTAGGCTGACATTCAGTGACATTCTCTTATTTTACTGTAGCTCTAATGATGTCTTCAGTAGGAATGACAAAGAGGAAGTGTCTGACCTCTCTATTAAACCTGCAACTGCCTTGACACGCTCTGCCTTGAGCCTAATGCATGTGAATTTCTGTGTGCAAATTCTGTCTTGGAGAAAAGCACTTTAGGAATCTGTCTGGTTCATATATTAAACTTGTTGATTCCATTGTTCCTTTAATGAGGCCCCTTCTCTTGCAAATTAAGATGGCAGTGCTGCAGATGAGCCTCAAAGCAAAACAGGAAGGGAACAGAATAGTGAAAAGATGCATCAGGGGCATGCTAATCCATCACTGATGACATGAAACTGAGGAAAACAACCCAAAGCAGCGTCTGCCCCTTCTTCAAACAGGATGAACCACAGCCAATTAAGCAAGAAAGCGAGGACAGGCTGCAAAGACAGGGGGCCCTGCTGGATATGGTCAGAGAGCTTCATGACCCAGGAACTCACTGGTCGCCACAGTCAGAGCCCTGAGCTAGGCACTCTGGGTGTTGCAAAGAAATGGTATCCTCAAGTCATTTGAAGTCTAAAGCTGAAGGAGGGGGTGAAAAGGATTAGTAACTTAAAGTGCAGACTGCACGCGACCCCTACCACTGCCAGGAAACGTGTGCAGGAACCCGCACATTCGTCACGCTGCTAAGTTTTCAGCATTGAAGTTGATAAAATAGAAAACTGCCACAACGTTGAGTATACAAGTGAAGTTTTAAAAATAAAACTGATCAAGACACTGTCGCTGAGTTTGTGAAACAGAGAGAATGCTTTATTTATGTTTTTCCCCAAAAATGTACTTGTTTGCAAACATATGGACTTGTTTTAAGCCCAACATTGGGTTGCTTTCATCTGCACAAGAAGGGCCGCAAGAACTGGTGTCAGCATTTGCTGCACACGTGTGGGAGTTTCTGAATGTGAGTGTAGGCATATACATCCCTTCATCGGCAGGAGAGAAGAGAGCTCCTTCATTATTAAACAGCCTTCCAGCTACTCGCTCTCTCGTCAGCATAGCAATGCTTGACGAATTTCCTTCTTCTATGACTTGAATCATGTTATTCTTCTCCTCAAGATCTTATTTACCCTTTCACATGTCATTCTCCTGGTTCAGAACAGATGGTGGTTCCCCTGCAAAACAGATCACACCCAATTCTGCTGCCTGATTTGAAATGCCTTCCACGGTTCTGCCCCAGCATATCTATCCACACATCTATCTAGTCCTTCCCAGCACCAGCCTTCCTTCCTGCCAAGCTGTCTCCTGCCTGACCACAAAATGGCATTACTAATTCTCCCCCCACAGCGTTCTCTCTGCCCATGCAATCCTAACTTGTCCAGTGGGAAACAGCAAGGGCCACTGCTGAGTCCTCGGAATGGCTGCTGCTTTTGCAAACAGGCCTTCGCTCCCCTGACTACTCAGCATTTTCCTAACATCTTCTCATTTTTTTCTGTTGACTAAATTGTTTGCCCCTTGAGAGAAGGCCCCCCCCCATCCTATCTTTCTTTTCATGTACATATTCTCCTAGTTCATTTACAGTTAATCACGCCAGAATGCATTCATTCAATAAATGTCTATGGACATTAGGCCAGGGTAGCTCAAAAGACCTGTGAGCATCTTCATGTGGGATGTTTATACTTCGCGGTGTCTGGAACATAGAGAAGGCATGATGCCGGTGGGGTGGTTTGGAACCAGACAATGTAGAGGATTGGAGTCACCTAAAGATTTTGTTATTTAATCAGCCCTCCTTTGGTGGAGCGTCAGGGTCTCATTCAGGGGAGGGGACAGCAGGAAGGGCAGGCGACAGGCTTTTCTCTTGATTTAACCAGAGCAGTTTTGCTTACATCTATTCTGTGGATTTAGATTTCTTGCACTTATAGCTAAAATTTATTTTGAAGTGAGGGCCCTTTCTGACTGAACATTTGGAAACCTCTTTTCTGGGTACTGGAGAGCCTTTAGCGTTTGTAAGTGGGGAGGGATGAGCAGGTTCCGGCTCTGAGTCGGGCGGAACCCGCAACAGAATTCAGTGTGTCACTTAGCCCCCTGGGGGCTTTCGCACCGGCAGCATCATGCATCTCTGACAGATGTTCTGTCACTCTTTGTTTGCTATTAAGACACAGAAGGTAAAGGTGGTTGAATTATCTCTTTAATTCTGAGAGGCTTTGGGGAGAAAGTATTCTGTCATTATATTTTGTCTTCATTTACCAAGAAATAAGGTGCTTCCTTCTCTATTCTTTCTGTGCCTATTTCTTTTGTTTTCATAGGGGATATTTACTTTCTTGGCTTGTCACACAAGGGAGTATTTTAAAGGACTGGTAAAAGACAAGTAAAACGGATCTCTATCCATATGTATAAGAACTAAATCTATATCTAGGTAGCATATAGTTAACAAAAGCCAAGCATAAGGGACAGTGGAAGTGGTGCGGGAAGGGAATAATATATGTATGAGAAATCAGCACAGAATCGGCCTTTGCTATTGATACTGAGTCAGAGCCCAAAATAGAAGAGTGGCTGGTGCGACGCAGCCGCCAACCCTGCACAGCCCAGGCCTCTGATGCCGCACTCCAGAAACAAGCCCAAGGCTGCCACCTCCTCAGCTGCTGCTGTTGCACATTTTAGGCTAATGAGTGGAAGAAACTCCCTGAGGGTTTCTAGGTGCCAAACCAATAAAACACCCTTCATTTTATCGAATGCCTCCCTGCTGAAATAGACATCCAAAAAAAAAAAATCCCTAACACTTCAGCTCCTGAAAGACACAGGCACAATGAGAGAGACCTCTCACTCATAGCTGCTTCTGTCACAAGAATGTGACACGTGTGGCAATCAAGAAAAAGCATCACGTCAGAGCCAGAAGCGTTCGGGCTTGGAAGTCAGATGGTGCTATGTTCAAATTCTGGCTCAGCCACTTGAAGACAGAGGAACAAAAATTAGGAAAAATTATCTTGTTCCCTGTGACTTGCACACAGAAAGGAAAGTCCGCTGGGAAACCGACTAAACACCGTATCTCTCAGACCTAGAGGCCACGCCCATCCTGCTGTCCTTGTAAGCCACATCTCTCTGCACCTGTCACCCTGCTCCAAACATACCAGACTCTGCACGCCCCCCTCCCCGAGCTTCCATAGCAAGCTGCTGATTTCTACATCCGTCTTCAATTTCCTTTATTGTGATTCTTAACTTCTTCTTGTCTCACTGCTAACTTAGGAATGACAGAATTTTAAGACTAAAAGTCTCAAAACAGCCATAAACAAGTCATGAATATTGACAATACAATCACAGCTCCAGTATAATATGCCGTGGTGCCTATAAAAAACACCCACGGTGATGGCATTCTTCATTTGGACATCCCTCAGCACTGTTTTACTGTTTGAACAGACCTGTTTGCTGCCTGCCTACCTTCTTCCATGTGCCCAGGGCAAATTTCTCCTATGAGTCAGTAAACTGGACAATCTGATTATGGCCCTGGTTTGACATTCTGCCTCACCTATTTCATTTGCTGAACACGCATGGCACCTGGTTCTCAATCACATTTCTCAGTCTAAGACCTTCTCAGTCTAATTCCATCTGAATGACATCACAGGGACAGGTTGCATCCTCAGATAAAACAAAAATAAGTGTATATATAGCTGGATCTAAAATCGGTGGCTCACTGGGAATGTTGAACAGCACTGTGGTTGAAAACCACACGTTTATGAATTTGTCTGACTGCCTCACAAGACTGTCAGATCCTTAAAGGGTCTTGGGAAAAGTGCTTATGTCTTGTTCACCACTGAATGTCATGTGCTGAGCACATGTCCTGGTCTTCTCTTCCCTTACCCCTGCAACTGTAGCTGACCTGGGCATCAAAATAAGGTTTGCATGGGTCCCTCGGCTGAAAATACAGCCTGCTTGCTGCTAGTCTCTGCACTTTGGACAGGCTTACTGCTTCCTCCAGCATGTGCCAGCCAGGAGAACAGCTGTGAGCCTGTCGGAGCCGAGAGGAGCTCTGTATTTGTCCACCAAGTGTCTGTACTCCTGGGGGGTATGGCTCACTGCACCATGCGCAGCCTGGTGGGAGTTGGTGAGACAACAGGAAGAAAGGTCAATGAATAGAAGAGTTGGTGAGACAATAGGAAGAAAGGTTAAATAAATAGCATGTGTGCTCAGGACAGAATAGAAATAAACTGGGCAGGGAGTTGAGTGGTGACAGGAACAAGTTGCCTGATGACTAATTGGGGGGAAAGACAAAAGCTGTGATACTGAAGGACAAGGAGGAGCAACACATGGTGTAGGTAACTGCTGTGGTTGCTGAATCTATCCCATCAGGCGATTTTATTTTATTTTTTTACGTTTTATGGTGCATGCCCTTGGATTGTGCACTGAGTGTGATGACTCACATGGTTAAGAGCCAGATGGTCTTCTACCATATCTCCATGGGAGTCCCCAGAAGGGCAGAAATTTGAATTTTAAGGCATTTTCTGTCACCATAAAACTTAACTTTTCTTATGTTTTTATTTTGTTTATTTATGCTTTTTACAAAATGACAAGCGCAGATTGTAAATATAAACGTACAGCCTGATGGATGTTGACAACTGTGCCAACCCATGTACCCTGCACTGCAAACAAGATAGAAAATACTGACATCAATTTAGGCAGTCCCCTTGTGCTCTTTCCCAGGCAGTCCCACCCACCACTCCCTCGAGCCACCACTCTTCTGACTTTCATCATGGTAGGTTAGTTTAGCCTACCCTAGTACGTCATAGAAATGCCATCATATAGCATATACTCTTTGTTTCTGGCCTCTTTGGATCAGCATGATGCTTTTGGGATTTTTTTTCATGATTTATGCATTAGTTTTTCATAAAATACTAACATATAACACATTTATTTCTATTGCTGAATAGTATTCTATTGCAAATATACAAAATTTGTTATCCAAGCCCTCATATATTTGCTCATTTTCTAATTGAATTGATTGGTTTGGTCCTATTAGATTTTGACAGTTCTTTATGTACCGATCCTATAATCACTATGTGGCCTGTAGATGTGTTCTCCCACCACGTGACCTAGCTTTTCAATGAGGGCTTTCACATAGCAATAGTTTTTATTTTGGTGAGGTCCAGTGTTTCAGTGTCTCCTGTTATGGATTGTATATTCTGTGTCAAGTCTAAAAACTCTTCACCTGCCCCTAGATTCCTAAAATTTTATCCTGTTGGGTTTTTTTTCTAAAAGTTTTATAATTTTACACTTTACATTTATGTCCATGGTCCATTTTTGGTTAATTTTTAATGAGGTATAAAGTTTAAGTCAAGATTTACCTTTTTTGCCTATGAATGTTCAAGGACTCCAGCACCTTTTGTTGAAAAAGCTATAATTTATCTATTAAATTATTTTTGCACCTTTGTCAAAAACTAGGTCAGCATATTTGTGTGGGTCTATTGCTGGGTTCTCTATTATATTCTGTTGATAAATGTGTTTATTTCTCTCCCTATGCCTTTACAAATAAATGGTAGAATAAGCTTGTCTATTAAGTAAATACATGTATACATACAAAATAAATAACCAGCCTTACTGGGATTTTGACAGAAACTGCATTGAACCTTTAGATCACTTTTAGGAGAATTGGAATTTTTACTGAGTCTTCCAAACCAGAAACACAGTAAATTTCTCCATTTACTGAGGTCTTTTTAAATTTTTTTCATCAGCATTTTGTAATTTTTAGCATGTAGATCCAGTACCTATTTTGTTAGGGGTATACCCTAGTAGTTTATTCTCTGGCATAATTATAATGGTATTGTATTTTTAATATCAGTTTCACATGTTACTCATATAAAAATGAGATTCATTATTGTGTGTTGTTCTTACTGAACTCACTTAGTTCTAGGAGGGTTGTCTGTTTTTGTGTATTTCTTGGGATTTTTTACATAAACATTAAGACATCTACAATCAGAAAAAAGTTTCATATATTCCTTTCCAATTTGTATGTTGTTGTTTTTTTACTTATTGCAGTATTATCTACACTAATAAAAGGGTAATATGCAAATTGGTCATGACGCCCTCACAGTCACAACCGGATATGCTAATTAGTCCATCACTGATATGCAAATTGACCATCACTCCAACATACAAGTTGGCTGCCCCCATGTGGTCAAAGATGGCCGCCACAAGATGGACTGCAGGGGAGGGCAGTTGTGGGCGATCAGGCCAGCAGGGGAGGGCAGTTGGGGACGATCAGGCCTGCAGGGGAAGGCAGTTATAGGTTACCAGGCCAGCAGGGGAGGGCAGTTGGGGATGACTGGGCTGGCAGGGGAGGGCAGTTGGGGACAACTGGGCCAGGAGGGGAGGGCAGTTGGGGGCGACCAGGCCAGCAGGGGAGGGCAGTTGGGGACAACTGGGCCAGGAGGGGAGGGCAGTTGGGGGCAATCGGGCCAGCAGGGGAACAGTTAGACATCTATCAGGCTGGCAGGTGAGTGGTTAGGGGGTGATCAGGCTGGCAGGCAGAAATGGTTAGGGGCAATCAGGCAGGCAGGCAGGTGAGCAGTTGGAAGCCAGAAGTCCTGGATTGTGAGAGGGATGTCCAACTGCCCTTGAGGGGTCCCAGATTGGAGAGGGTGCAGGCTGGTCTGAAGGACACCCCCTCCCCAGTGCACGAATTTCGTGCACTGGGCTTCTAGTGTTGAATAAGAGTAGTGCGTGAACATCCTAACCTTGTTCCTGATTTTTGCTGATGGTGTTCGAATAGTTTCAAAGGAATTCCCCTTCAATGTAAGGGAGGAATGGGCCTAGCTGGGCTGCCTCCATTGCTAGCTTGGGAGCCAGGAAATACTAAGTCTGGGTTACCTTCTTCTGTTATGTACATAAGGCCTGCAAGATACCCTGCCATTGTGCTGTTTCTCCTGTCTGGAGTCCCAAACCAGTGTGCCTTCTTACCAGTTTTCAGAGTTTCCTTTGGCTATCTTTTGAGTTATTTCCAGGGTAAATAGTTGTAGGGATGAGCAGGGAGAAACAGGTCTACATTATCTTCTTCAGGTTGGAAGTAAAATGTATCTTTAAAAGAGAAATTATTTTTGGTTTTCAACTGCCCTCTTTCTGTGTTTAGTAATTCTAGGGCCAAAGCCATTGTTACCATAATCATTTCCAGACATTGCTGATTTGAGGTACTAGCACAACCCCCAACTTTCTTCTGGGACTAGGTGCCTGGATCTAGCTCAGAAGCAGATGGTGAGGATAAGGGGTCAGCAGGTGATTGTTTTGAAAAAAGAAATGAAGTCACTCAACTACCACCACATGCATAAATACCTTCAGTTAAATGTTGTATATTATATTGCCTTCTTTATCTTTCCCCTGAAGGCTTATTGTAAAATTCATCTTAATTGTATTTAATATGTCCATAAGACAAAAAAAAAAAAAAAAAGGTAGAGGGGATTATCAAGGGCCTGACCACACCTCTTTATTCAAAGCTTTAGATAAATTTTCCCAAAAACTGAGTAATGAGAGCCTCTACATTAAAATTCAGATTCAATATTTTAAAAGCATGTCATAAATCAAAATCATGGGTTGAAATGAATACAATGAAATTCATTGGGAATAAGGGTAAAATCTTTTATTTAGGTACAAAGTGTTCATTAATAAATACATAAATAGGGAAATGGTTTAACAATAGTTTATTTGTAGGCAGAATAAAGAACTTAATTACTATGACTTAAAAACTATGGTAACCTATATATATATAAAAGCCTAAGTGACCATCACAACTGAACAAATGACTGAACAGGCTGAATGGGGCAACCAGGCTGGCAGGGGGGTTAGTGAGGGACAACCAAACAACTGAGCAGCAGGCTGCAAAGATGGCACTGCCCACAGCCAATAAGGAGGGAATATGCTAATTGACTGCCACACCCTCAAAGATGGTGGCACCCACAGTCACAAGATGGCCAGCAGGGGAGGACAGTTGTGGGCAATCAGGCCAGCAGGGAGGGCAGTTAGTGACGACCAGGCCTGCAGGGGAGGGCAATTGGAGGTGACCAGGCTGGCAGGGGAGGGCAGTTGGGGGTGACTGGGCTGGCAGGGGAGGGCATTTGGGGGCTATCAGGCCAACAGGGGGTCAGTTAGGTGTGGATCAGGCTGGCAGGGGAGTGGTTAGGAAGTGATCAGGCAGGCAGGCAGGCAAGCGGTTGGGAGCCAGCAGTCCCAGATTGTGAGAGGGATGTCCAACTGCCTGTTTGGGCCAGATCCCTGTGAGGTCCCAGATTGGAGAGGGTGCAGGCTGAGCTGAGGGACAACCCCTTCCCCCAGTGCACAAATTTTGTGCACTGGGCCTCTAGTCTTAATATAAATATCAGAGACAGGGGCAAGAATTAAAGACCCTTCATGCTCTGTTATAGTCTTTCTCAAATTTTAGTGTGCATGCTGATTTACCTGGGTACCTTGAAAAATGAAGCTTCTGATTTAGAAGACCTGGAGAAGGGCTTGAGAGTCTTCAATCTAACAATTTTCAGGTGATGCTGGTCCTGTTAGTCAGTGGACCACACTGTGAGACCTTACTGTGCAGGTCACTTTTAGGAGATATTCACTTATGAGCCAGCAGCACATCTTAAGAGACTCATTGAGAAGTGAACTTGTAAGGCAGGATAGAAGTTATAACATAGTTCCATGAGTAACAGTAGAAAAGTCAACCCTTCATCCACTAAGAGCTCTTTCAAATTGATAATATAAACCATCCAAAGACAACAGGTAAACAACTGAACAACAACAAATCACACAAAACCCAAATACAGATAACCAATTAATATTCGAAAAGATGTTTGACTTGAGTAGTGATCATGGCATGCCAATTAAAACAACAGTGTGATATCATTTTGCTCCTGAATAGGCAAAGTTTAAAAGCTTGATAATATCCACCCTAGCTGGTGTGGCTCAGTGGATAGAGTATCGACCTGCAGACTGAAGGGTCTCTGGTTTGATTCCAGTCAAGGGCACATGCCTGGGTTGTGGGCTCAATCCAGGTTGTGGGCTCGATCCCCAGGAGGGGGCATGCAGGAGGCAGCCAATCAATGATTCTCTCTCATCATTGATGTTTCTGTCTCTATTGCTCCCTCTCCTTTCCTCTCTAAAATCAATAACAGTATATTATTTACAAAAATAAAAACTTGACAAAATCCAATGGGAAAATAGGTGTTGTCATACCCTATTGTCATGTTGGTGGAGCATGAAGTACCACAGTCTTTTTTAAAAGTAATCCAGCATTAGCTATTATAATAAAAAGGGTGCACATATACTTTGACTCCATAATTCCACTTGGAGAAAGTCTTTGCTGATGAAATAAACCTAGAATTATGGCTATACTCACAAAGATGCTTATTGCACCATCATTGAGGAAAACTCTGCATGTTCACCCACTAGTGATAGACTATGTGCCCTGTGCAATGTTTGAGAGAACTTGCTATAAATTCCTGCCTCCCAAGGGTGAAATGATAATAGAGGAGGCTTCTTACACCAGAATGCTCAGTCAGAGGCCATCGGAAGTGCTATTGAGGAAATTCTGAGGAGGCCAGACATTGGTCTGCATGATTTCCAAGTTTCCTTCCGACTATAAAATGCTCTGATTCTATCCACGGGGCACAGTGACCCTTAATGAAAGAAAGAAGAGGAAGGGAGGTGAGTTGTCTCCCCCATTTTTTGTCTGCTTTCCTCATTGTATAATTGGGACTTTGGCAGCAGGATTAAGAGCTGGAATATTTTCATCGGCATGTACAGAGGCCACAGACTCAAGCTGTTTCATTTAGAGACATAATACATGAAGAAAACTGGTTATTGGTTTCTCTGTTCCTAATTGTTGAAACGAGGTCCCTATTTCAGGAATGCCTCCTTTATATTCACAGTCACTAACAGAAAGTGACTAATTTGTGACTGTGCAGGGACACAGCGCCAAACACCCTGAGCATATGGATAAGTGACTCTCTGTGTGTCTAAGATCAATGGAGCCTGACGCCTGCTGCTTTGCCTGAGCGTGGGCCAGCATAAATGCTCTCCATCCGGAAAGGGAGCCGGCATCCCATTACACACTGGGATGGGGTGACGCCTGCATTTCCCTTCTCACTGTTTGCACACTGTGACGCTTCCTCAGAGGTGCCTCTGGGCCCAGCAAGCATTTGTTTAAAATAAGTTTTAATAATTATTTTTTAATAATTTAAAGAGTTATTTTTAAAACTGTAAATAGAAACTTACCAGCAAACACATTCAAGTGTGATGGATATATGCCAAATTTTAACATTTGATTGTCTATTTAGAAAGTAAATATCAATGTCAATGCTTAAGATGAGTTCATATAAAAAGTACTGTTTTGCTTGTTCTATGGTACATTATAATATTTCATTTGAAAAATAGAATATTGCACTGCTATAATGTTTTATAATCACTGCCCCAAATAACAAGTTAGGAAAGATGGAAAAGTAAAAGTGGAATGAGTGAAGCCTGAGAAGTTACTATTAGAATAATTAATTCATATGTATCTCAAATCTTTAAATAGTCCTCACTTCCTTCAGAACATTCCACCTGAACACTAAAAGCTCTTTATTCCACTTTAGAACATTTAAACCTATTTTGTTTCTTTTCAGAAACTGAGATAATGTTCGTCTTCCCTCATTCTTAATGTTTTACTGTCATTTTGAGGGAGAGGGAATTGGACTGGGAGTTGGAGCTGAGTTGAATGTTGGTGACAAGGGTTAATGTGATGACTTGCATGACTGTTTCTGTTCAAAGGGAGGGGGTTCTTCTCAAAACACTCAATTCTTTTTCTATTACAAACATATTTTGAGAAATTAAATGAACCAGGAAACTTTCCAGCTCAGGGTCTGGAGTTTGAGCACCTAGGTTCAAATTCTAGGTTCCCCATTAGTACCATCCTTAGATGTGAAATTGAGAAGGCTCACCCCTATTTTGTAAAACTACTGTTTGGAATTCTCTGCTATTCTTTAGATGGCCTCTTATTCTAAAAAAATAACTTTGCTTTCTAGCCTACTTTAGCCTGCTTGAATAATGAGGAAGATAAACTTAGCTGTCTGACCTTGTAGGCCAGAGACTAGATACGCCCATACTCTCAATGCCATGCCAGGTGTATTTTTTAATTGGATAGAACTGTGTAGTTTTCAGGGCTACCAGCAAGATAACCACTAAGCACACATAGGGCTGGCTCTTTCATAAAAAGGGAAGTTCTGCTTGTAGCTCTGCTTAGAATTTGAATTCATTTTCTCTAAGCCCACCGCGGTGAGTAAAGTGTAACTCCAAACTCTCTGAGCATTGCTTGATTTATTCCGGTTCTCTGTAACAAAATAAAGAACTATCTGGGAAGTTTTATTAACCAAATTTTTAGAAACTATTGTAATAATTTGACAATAATTAAATGTCTTTTCAAAAATAAGAACAGTAGCTAACATGGAAAACTTCTGTGTCAAGCACTACTTTAGGCACTTTCCATACACTGTCTCATTTATGTCTCACTAGCTCCCTATAAAGTATATGCTTTTGTTATTCCATTTTACAGATGAGGAAATTGAAGCTCTACGACAGTGGTTCTCAACCTTCTGGCCCTTTAAATACAGTTCCTCATGTTGTGACCCAACCATAAAATTATTTTCGTTGCTACTTAATAACTGTAATGTTGCTACTGTTATGAATTGTAATGTAAATATCTGATATGCAGGATGGTCTTAGGCGACCCCTGTGAAAGGGTCCTTCGGCCGCCAAAGGGGTCGCGACCCACAGGTTGAGAACCGCTGCTCTACGAAGTTAATTATCTTCCCCAAGGTCAAACAGTCACCAGGTACCAACTAGCTCTTTGAGAACTAATAAGAAGACAGGTCAATAACTTCTTGAGAATTATCTTTCGTTTCTCCCCATGTCTAGAAATAACTTTTTTATATCTGGTTTTGATAATTTGAGATTATCGAGAAGAATTATAATATCAAGAAATACTATAATGTAAATGAGTCAAAATTTGCTCTGCTGAAACAGAAATGTTATATCTGCAGGTAGACGAGGAAGCCACATCTCCTAGCCTGGAAGTTGAATGTCATACTAAGCAAATCAGAGACAAGATCTTGCCGCAGCAACAGTGTGGTGAGGAAAGCTGCTCTTCTGGGTAAGTTATTAATCTAGTAACCAACAAAACAGAAGGCTACAATTCATGAAAGCAACCATTTCCTGAAGGCTCCCACTTCCATGATAGCCCTGACCCTGCAATCAGGACCACAGTGAGGAAAGAAAAGCTGCTGATCCACACAGTACAGGCACATCTCATTTTATTATATGTGGCTTTATTGCGTTTCACAGGTGTTGTGTGTGGGTTTGTTTTTTTTTTTACAAATAGAAGGCAAGACCCTCCACCAGCAAAAAGATTACTGCTTGCTTTATTGCGATACTGGCTTTATTGTGGTGGTCTGGAACTGGAACCACAATATCTCCACAAAGTATGCTTGTAAGTAGTTCCAGTATAAATTACGTACGTACCTACTGCAAGTTAATCAGGGGTTAATGCAGAAAAGATAGAGAAGAGAAATAAAAATCGCTACTATTCATCAGGTGTCTACTCTGTGTTAGCCAGGCACCATGTTGAGCCCTCTCTATAAGTTATCCCATGAAAACCCCAAGTGAACACCCTCCATATTACAGATAAGGAAATAGAAGGTAAATTAGACTGCATAGCATGTTCAAGACCACCAAGGTAGGAAAACTGCCTTCAAACCCAGGTTTATTAGGTTTAAAGACTAGTCTTTCTACTGCTTCAAGCTGCCTCAGCTATTACTGAATGTTATTTGTTTCTATAATTGCTATGGTTATTTAAGCAATAGAGTTTTGTTTGCAGAAAATAAGACCCTCATTTTCAATTCACCACTTCAGCTAGGTTTGTAAAGTAGTTCTTAGCTCTGAAAAACAAAATTGACCCATTAGCAGCAACCTCTTTCAGCTGCAGGAGCCATTGCCTCTGTAGCTCAGAAGGTCTATAGCAGGTGCCTGAGGTCTGCAATCCTACCCAGCAAGGTAATAATGCATTCTGTCATTCCAAGGGTAAAGAGCCAGGATTGAGAGTGGTTCACTGGGAGAATGGATGGAGACTTTCCGACTGGGAAAAGGATAGTTATGTTGGTAAGAATAGGAAGGAACAATAATACTATTTCTTGAATAGTTGTTACTCATTAAGTTGGTAAATATTTTGAGTGTCATCTCTGTAAGAAGTGAATTGTTGGGGCACAGAAGGAAAATGATTGTTTCTTTGTTTTTAAAAAGGCATGTGACTTAAGCAGAAAGAGGGGTAGAAAGTGGGTAATAAGAACATTAGACAAATTAATCATGATAAGTAATACATTTACTGACAACTTCAGTGCCTCGAAGATGTTCCAAGGGCTTTTAATTCCAAGTGATAGTCAGTTGTATTCAAGTCCAGAAGAAACGGCTGGTTGAGAAACGTTGAAGACCGTTAAAGTCCCAAGACTACCAAGGTAAGAGCATTCTTTATTTTTTCTAATTGTGCATGGTATTTAAATAAGGAAGATTATGGGAGTTCTGTTTTGCTGTTTCAGAAGAGTCTTTATTTTCATGAAAAGTAGCTTTCTTACGGATAAAATTCTTATGAGAGCACACATGCAAAGGGCCTGGCCCAGCGCTTACCGCGGTGTAGCTCCGCTCTCTCTTCCCGGTTGGAACTCGAGCTGTTCAGACTCATTGCGTGATCCTGCACCACCTGGGTGAATTACCTGGGCTGGGATCACTTCAGAGGAAACAATAGCTTCTAGAGCAGCGGTTCTCAACCTGGGGGTCGAACGACCCTTTCACAGGGGTCACCTAAGACCATCGGAAAACACATATATAATTACATATTGTTTTTGTGATTAATCACTATGCTTTAATTATGTTCAATTTGTAACAATGAAATTGGGGGTCACCACAACATAAGGAACTGTATTAAAGGGTCGCGGCATTAGGAAGGTTGAGAACCACTGTAGAGTGATATTGCTTTCATTAACCAAAAGCTTTACAATTAAAGTAGCTATTATAGCCCATGCTAAATTCATATTTTCTTCATAAAAATAAGGTATCAGTTCACCAGGTGTTGTCATTTGATAACTATAGTGGTCTAAGTCAAATTCTGTCGATGTAGATAAGAAAAAATAAAGGTGTTTTTTACCCACTGGTTGAAATTACAGTGAGGTGGCTTGAAAAATGATTTATGTTCAGATCCCAAGAGAGTAATCAATTTACACTCCGAAGCATGAAATTTGATTGCCCTTTTCTCTAATGTAAAACACCATGTACTACAATTTATTGACCATAAAACTACTCATCCATAGTCAAAGCATTTCTTCTATAATTTCTCTATGCAATCTCCAGAGAAAGGATTGATGTAAGATTGATCAACTATTTTACTTCATCTAGAGAAAGCCCCACCCACCCTTTTTCAGCTCTGCACAAAAGGGAGGCCTCCATAAATTGGTAATGGAATTCTGCAGTTCAGTTTCATAACTTATTTCATTCAAATGCACAGTAATTTTTTAGGCCTCCAGAATAATTAGTCTTCCCACATAAATATTTTTTATTCCCTGAGTTAAAGTTTGACATTTTTCTTTTTCAGCTTTTTAAGGTTATTGCTACAACTACCCTGCCTTCCAAAGACATTTTCATTCAGAAAACAATTATTTCACTTACATTACTTTAGAGATAGTACACTTCTAAATAAGGTCAAATTCTTTTTCTATTAATAAATGTATATTCAAATGTCTCAAATGATGCTTATATTACAAGGATTGATAGACTAAATTGCCAAATGTTTAATAAACTTTTCAAAGAGGTTGAAGAAAGGTGTTTGGATTTTATATAAGTAAATATTTTCATAAAATTTTTCAAATTTTTTATAATTTGAATTTGAATAGGAATATAATTTATTTTAAATCTCATAGCATATCAATGCTTTCTCTTCAAAAACTAGCATGTATAAAATTAGAACATTTACATTTGTTATTTTCAAAATGCTGGAATTTTGGGAATTCCTTTCCTCTTTCAAAGAAATTATAATGCCACTGAGCTTATCTTAAATGCCACTTTCTGCTTTATCTAAAAGTCATTTTTACATTTTCCTTTAAGTTTATTTCCATTTGGAAATGAAGCATACCATTTATAGTCTCCAAGTCTGCATTCATTGACAGCTGGACAGAAACAGTAACAGTTTCTAGAGGAAAAAATCTTAGTCATAATCTGAGGAGAAAAGAATATTTTCTTTAAGGTCAAGTGATTCTTTTAATAGTTTCTCTACATCAGAGGTCAAGGAGAATATAATAATTTTAACATAATTATGCATTTCTTTGAGGATGTTCAATCTAGCAAAAAAAATCTCGATAAATAATCAGCTCTCACCTTTCCTTTGCAAGGGTCTTTCTTTGATTACAAACAAAAACAAAAACAAATTTAGTAGTTTTCTGCATTCCAGGCAAGTGTTCCTTATAAGAAGAACGGTTCATAATAATGACTTTAAAATAGATTTTAGAGTGTTACCAAGAACAACAATTTGAATCTTCTAATATATTGCATGTGTAACACTGAACCAAGGCAGTTTTAGTCAAATACAAAAGTTGGACTTTACCTGCAATTCGAAAGAGGCTGTTTTATACTGTTTCTTGTTTGATATTCCGGTAATTAATATTTGAAGTCAGGACATTTTATGAGTTTTATACATTTTCTAAGTTATATTAATTTTTTTTTAATTTTGCAATTTTCCAGAGAAAGTTGTATTAATGAATCATCCAGTTCCTTGTTACACAAAGTATGGCCCATGAACCACACTGGAGCCGCCTGGGAGCTTGTTATAAATGCAGAATCTCAGACCTACTGGATCGGAATATGCGTTTTTAATAAGATCCCAATGCACTGCATAAGCATATTAACATTTGAGAAGCACTGGGCTAGTTAACATTGATAGTTGGAAGGACTAGAGACTGTCACAGAGCTTCCTGCCTTACGTGCTGAGGCAGGATGCTGGGCTGCAAATGGGTTGCAGGTGCACTCAAGTAAGGGCTCCCTCAGCCCTCAGCAGGTGGGTAGGGACTGACACAATCAGAACCCCCGACAGTTGCAAGTGTCCTTGTCCATTAGCTCCTGCATGCCATACAGATATTATTTTCTACATGTGCTGCTACATGAAAAAAGGCAGCAGACCACTGCTCTGATGAATTAGATGTAAAGGTTAAATGTTTTGATGGGGAATATTTTGATGTTTGGGGCACAGACAGATCTAAAGTGAGGAAGCCAGGATGAGACTGGAAATTTGCTTCAATTCTCTGGCTCCCTGCATAATAAGTAGAACTTACGCAATAGCTAAACGATGTTGGAAGAATAGTTCCTGGCTCATAGATTTTATTTTTTCCCCTAGCTCTTGCTTTAAGATAAACCAGCATAGACAAAAGCATGCTTAAAATTCTTTAGCAGTAAATCCTTGGTAATGGCAACAGACGGATCACAGAATAATAGTAGGATATAGACCAAATTTTAAAAACAATATTTCTATTAGCCATATTTGTTAAAGCATCTGTCCAGGGCTGTGAGGGGAGTGGCTTAGAAATTATATAAGAATCTAACGCTATAGCAATTGTGGCTGCTGTAAATGACATTGTACTTTAGTTAATATTTTCACTTTCATTCCTCAATATGAGTCTGCCTTTCTCAATGATTTTTTTAAAGGGACAAAATTAAAGAATCCCACTGTCTGAGCTTCTCTCTTGTAGCACAGCAATGGCTTCAAATCAGTTTCTCTTGCTATAGTTTCCCTCCTTCAAGCCCATCATCCACATAAGAAAGGCCCTTTGCGAATGCAAGTCATTTTATGTCACTTTTCTGCTTATACTATCCAGTGATGTTGCATAGCTTTCTGGATCATTTAATTCCCCCCCATTTGGCACTCACATACCTTTAAGACTCCTTAAAAGGACGGCACCATCTTTTACTTTTAGGGTCCAGGGCTCACATTTATCACGGTTATGAGGACCACATCGGGAAACATGATGAAAAATACTTCCAGAATACCTTTTAATTTTCAGGCTTAATTAGAATTCTTAAGGCTTTCTAGACAGCACAGTCTGACCAGGAATTTACCCATTTGCCCTAAGAAAGAGAAGATAAGGTTGGATATTGTCACCATTTCCTCAAGCACCTATATGAAATGCTAATTACAGAAAGTACAAGAGAGAAAATGCTGTCTTTTTGTAGAAACCATGCAGCTGGGGCCTGCTATCAGGATATAATTGTACAAACTGGAATTGCTCTCAAGCAGGCCACGTAGGTTACCATCCCAGCTCCATAAAGTGCCTAGGGAGCTCCTCTAATTACCACGGACTAGAGATTTAGTCTTGTATCTCTTTCAAATAATGTCAGCAGCAGCCACGACAGCCTGCACCTTCCCACATCACACTCCTTCATTAGTGTGCTCTGACTCACCCTCCTCATATCCGACCCAATAAACCTTTCACTGGGTGATTTATTTTTCCATCTACCGAGTAGCACTGAAGCCGCTGCCTTCTTTCTTCCTTCTCTATTTTCTACCAAACAACTATCAAGTGTTTCCTCTGTGCAAGGACATTTATATAGGCTATTTTATTTATCATATTTTTAAACTTTAAATTGCAGTTGACACACAGTATTATATTAGTTTCAGGTGCATATAGGCTATTGTATTTATCATATTTTTAAACTTTAAATTGCAGTTGACACACATTATTATATTAGTTTCAGGTGCATATAGGCTATTTTATTTATCATATTTTTAAACTTTAAATTGCAGTTGACACACATTATTATATTAGTTTCAGGTGCATATAGGCTATTTTATTTATCATATTTTTAAACTTTAAATTGCAGTTGACACACATTATTATATTAGTTTCAGGTGCATATAGGCTATTTTATTTAGGCCGCACGGTAACCCTGTTGAGTAGACATCGCCCTCTATAAATGGGAAAAGTGAGTGTCAGAGCAGTTGTGTGGTTAGGCAACAGTACTGAGTCATCCTGATGGGCATCCAGAGGGATGGGGGGTAGAGGGAGAGCGGGAAGGAAGAGGGAGAGACGGATGGAGGAAGGAGGGGAGGGGCCAGCAATCTGCAGTACAGTTAGCTGAGCCCCATCTCTGCCTCCCCTCCGGATCAGTACAGCTCCTCACATTCCCAGTGTTCTATGCCCAAATTTTATGGGGATTCATTATAATAGAAACTTGAATAACCTACTTGATGAGAATTGGTTGGACTTTCTGTCCAGTCAGAGCAAAACTGTTGTGCAATTCTATAAATAAGCTGTGACTCCCGCGCCTAATGAGAGCGTAAGTCAGCCTGAGGGAAAATATACTCTATCTTTGCTGTCGATTTCTTTTTGTCCCAAATGCAAGAGAAGTGACTTTCTTTCCTGCCTTTTCCCCATATACTTCTCTCTGTCCACGTTGGGGTAGGGCCCCAAATCTGCCCATAGCCCAGCCAGTTTCCCTGTCCCCAGCCTACACCCCGGGCAGGACCAAGAGGGACTGTCATGTCCCACCCACCCAAGCACCAGGTGAAACAAACTCATCCCCACCTGCCCTTTCTCTAGGGCAGCAGCCTTGGTTTCTTCAGGAGAATAAGCAGTGGCCTGGAGCTAACCACTTTCTTCCTCTCAGTGGCTTCTACGCTGGGCCCCAGGGGCTGGTGCCACAGGACAAACCAATGAACACAGCTCTGTTTCTGTTTTTTTCTGTGAAAAAGGTGACGATCACTGTTGTGGACTTGAATGCTTGTGTCCCCCCCCCCCAAATTCGTAGGTTGGAACCCTACGGTGTGATGGTATTAGGAGGTGATCGCATTAGGAGGTGGGACTTTTGAGAGGTAATTAGGATTAGGTGGGGTCATGAGGATGGAGTCTCCATTATGGGATCAGTGCACTTATTACAGTCATGAGAGAACTTGCTTCCCCTCTCTGCCATCTGCCATGTGAGGAGATAAGAAGTCCACTGTCATAACCCGGAAGAGGGCCCTCGCCAGGACCTCATGCTGGCACCTAACCTTGAACTTCTGGCTCCTAGTACTGTGGTAAACAAATTTCTGTTATTACCTACCCGTCTATGGCATTTGTGTTACAACAACCTGAGATGCTTAAGACCATCACTGAGCTACAACTTGGTGAGACTTTTAGCATTATGGTTATGTGTATGGAAAATTTCAAGTTGTCAGACAAGTGCACAATGTAAAAACCATTGCCTGATAACTTAGGGAATTGAAGAGGAGGAGGACCTGGTGGCTGCTTGAATTCACTGTTGTCCCCAGTGCTCAAATCAGTGGGTGGCATGATCCCCCGGCTCTATTTATTTGGGGGATTCAAGAAATATCCATTTGTATAAGTCGGGTGAGGTACAAGTTCATCCATATATTTAACCAAATTATAAGGAAATTCATCGGAGGCAGTATTGAGACTGGCCACCTATTTAGTCTGATAAGAGTCTGATAAGAACCTGAAAAATCTTACAGGGTATCCAGAAAACACTTCAGACCATCTGCCTTTCTGGGGTCTTCATTCCTTAATCCACCATGGACACCACTGACTAAGCTCACAGAGGTCCCTCCAAGTCTGCTAACCTAGGTCACATAGGAGGTAAAGAAAGGTTTGCAAAGAGGTGGGTTCGAGGACACCCACCTCCCACAGACCTGTCTCCCTTTCTTGTCACAGGGAAATATTATTGCTTTCTCTTCTCTTTATCTTCTCCCTCAAAGAGCTTATTTAATTCCTGCATTTCTCATTCCTCTCTACCCGAAACAATTCTGCATTATTGTTTCATTGGGCTTGGTTTTTTAAAAAACAAACCCCAAAAGTTATTAACTTTAGATTGCAAGTTTGAAGTGTTTCATATCAGTTCTTCTGGATGTAGTGACTAACCTTGACTTTGGGTTGGTGAGTGTACATGTAGTGGTTTAACCAGGCTGCATGGGCACGGTGGAAGCCATGTGCCCAAGAAGAAAAAGTCTGATATGCCTGGTGTTTGAAAATGAAGCTGTCCTAGATTAAAGCATCTCAAAACTCACTAACCCACCCTCCCTGCTCCTCCTTTTTCTCTCTGTGTTCTTTCTGCTTGTCTTCTCTCTGTGTACCTACTTCCCATCTCCCCCGCTACCACTTATCTGTGATAGGACTCCCTTATTTTCCCTCAGCCTCTCCCCTTTCCTTTCTCTCTCTGGTCTCTTCCTTCTGTGTGAATGTCTCTCTCCCATTCTTCTTCAGATTCTCTCATTCTCTTACTCTTCCTTTCATTCTCTTTTCCATCTCTGGTTGCCTCTCCTCCCACCCTCCTCTGTTGCTTTCCTTACTATCCCTCTTTAAAGATTACAAAATGGAAAGGAAACATATTTATTAGTGCATGTCATCGTTTGTGTTCTAGTTTTTATTTAACAGCAGGTGAACATCTATTTTTTTTTAATGAGAGGAAATACCTAAACAAGCTGCTTTTGCATGTGTCCCTCAGCTGATTGTTGTCTCAGTATTCTGTGGCTTTGAGAGAACAAAGGTTCTCCAAGTCTAGGGCTCTGCTTAGAAGGTTACCAGGGAAACAATGGATTCTCTGATCAGTTTATATTGGAAAGAATTTTGTAAAATCTCCCTGCTGTTTAAATAAAAGAGAAAAGAAAGAGAAAAACACAATCCATTATTTACTAAATTAGATTGTTAATCCAAAAGGGACAGAGCTGTTATTGCAGTGAAAATAGTGATTTTAGTTTCATTATACAGAACTTATCTCTCTTGGTGGTACCCTGGAGCTGACATCAATCTTTCCACTAGGTTAGTTTCATAATGTTCCCCTGTTGCACATTTACTTTGTGAATCTGAAAGTAAAGTTTCAGAACACATCTTACTCTTCATAGACCAAGTCCAAAGCCCTTCTCATAATTTGTATCATCCTGTCAAATGATTAAAATCCCTTTTGGCATTTAATGTCAACAGAGAAAGTTATCCAGCATTTGGTAAGCATTCTAATGCTAATGACTCCCTTTTGTATCCAAAGCATAGTCTCCTGCCACCTAGTGTCTCAATAAAAGATTGCAGTAAATGATCCATTCAGTCAAGGTCTCCTGGGCTCCCTCTGAACTCATTGGACTCCTAGGGTTTACACTCATTGGACTCCTAGGGTTTACACTCATTGGACTCCTAGGGTTTACGTTCAGAGTCTTCTCGCTGGGAGAGGCTACTAGACCTGACTTCTCCACTCTGAACAGCAGAATCCCATCTGTCACAGCCGGGTGAAGTCCCTCTGGTCTATATGTGAGAATATCCAAAGGAGTGCTCTTTCTCCAAACCTTATGGGAGAGCAAAGGATGGTTGAAAATAGCTGAAACATACCCAAACCGTGACATGAAAAGTACATACAGTACATACACTTAATGTTATATTGTTACCTCAGCAATAATTACATGTAGCGATTGCACTGACATTTTAATTTAACATTTCACAAATGTTTAAGTGTAATATGCACTGGGCACCATGCCAGGAACTGAGAATGAGGCAGTGAGTGTCGGATGAGGGTCCTGCCCTCACAAAACTGATGTTCTTTGGAGGAAGATGGATGACAAACCAAACAAGATAAATCCATATCGGGATATATATTATAAAGGAAATAAACAGGACCATGAAATAAACTTACTGGAGAAGATGATTTCGTTTAAGGTGGTCAGGGAAAGCATTTCTGAGAAAGTGGTATTGAGTGGGACTCAAACAATAAGAAGCTGCCATTATAAAAGTAGCTGGCAGAAGTTGTAGAGGGGTCAGCAAATGCAAAGGCCTGGAAGAAGAAAGGGACATGATGTGTGCAAGGGCCAGAAAAAAGGGCACTATAATTCAAGTGTGATGAGTGGGAGGTAGAATGGTGTCTGTTCTTAAACATTGCCGATTTAGGACATGAAAAAAATAAAATTGTCCTCTGAGATTTAAATTTTGAAATCAATGCGTAATGGACTATGTATTTATTGGGACTGTTTAAGCCAAACCAAATTAAGAGGGAACAAAGTCATGTTGCAGGAGAGGGAAAAGAATTTATTGGTACATGTCCCCAGAAAGGATATTAAATGTTGAATGTTGAATTCGGTCATTCTAGCAGGAGAAGCATGGATCCTGGCAGCTCTGGGCTTACATATCCTAAGCTAAAGCTTCTTTCCTCCCGACTCAGGGAAGGACTCTGATTGCCCTGACTCTGTGCTCAATCCTTGGGTCCAGGGAAGTGAGGAACTATGCCTCACTGCCTGCATCATGGGGCCAGGTCAGTTACTACAAATGGAAGGGAAATGTGTGGTGACACAGATATGGCCCCTGGGATATTGAGTTATTTTTGTCTACCAGAGATGAGAAGAAAGATATGCTAAATCATATTAAGATTAGAATGCCAATAATATGAATATGTTTCTTTTTTGTTTCTTTTATTTATTTTTTCTTAATCCTCACCTTAGGATATTTTTTCCATTGATTGTTTAGAGTTGAGACACGTCAATTGGTTTCCTCCTGCACATGCCCTGACTGGGGCGGGGATGGAATCTGCAACCCAAGTATATGCTATTGACTGAGAATTGAACCTGTGACCCTCAGGTGCACAGGCAGATATCTAACCACTGAGAAAACTGGCCAGGGCAGTAATATGTTTCTTTAGGTTATAAATAAAAGGGGAAAACAAGGGGCTGGATAATGTTAATACTATCCAAAAGGGGGAAAATGTGTCCTTCTGAAGGAGTCTCCGTCAGCCATTAAAATACAGATAGAGGAAAGCCACTGAGATGAACCTTGGTGAGTCTCGCCTAAATGCTGTCTGGGGGAGAGGAGGTCTTGGCCAGCGGCCCTAGGGGAAGGTGTATTGTTGAGCTACGCAATCTCTCTGAGCTAGCCCCTCTGTGGGCCATTTCATTTTAACTCTACATAATCAGTGCGTTTCTGATTTTATTTTGAAGTACATCCTCACTGAAGAATTTAAGCATCTTTACCATAGTCAGGATAGTCTTAATTCTTTTCCCAACCAGGTCTTTTTCTTCTTGCATGATTCAGACTCTGTTGATGTGCTTCTATATCCCCATACCAGTTCAGGTAAGATTTTGCTTTCTTATAATATTGTTAACAGAAAAATCTAAGTCTCTGCATCAACTATTGCTGTTAGCTCACAAAATTTGGCATCGTTTTTGCTAAAGACAATTTACTTCTCTCTAAAGGGCTATACAAAATGCCCTCCTGCTAGTTACTTGCTGTAAGAAAATAGCTTCTCACTCAATTTCTATGGTACTGCTGCTCAGCTGTGTGTGTGTGTGTGTGTGTGTGTGTGTGTGTGTGTGTGTGTGTGTGTGTGTGTTTCCCTCTGGCTCTTAGCTGCCTTGTTAACAGTATGATCAGCATTCCACCTTTTGGAGAAGGTCTTATATGGTATTACTTTTGACATAAAAAGTAGCATTTAACCCTGCTGAAAACAGATCTAGTGTTGGACAAAATTATGAATGATAGTAAAGATCAAAACAAACTCCTAATTGAATCACACAGATACCCATAAAGCAGTGACTCTCAATCCTGACAGCACATTTGAATCACTTGAAGAACTTTTCAAAATACTCCAGCCCAGGGCCCCACCCTGAGATTCCAGTTTAATAGATCTGGGTGGGCCCCAGGCACCACTATGATGCTGATAGCCAACAGGGACAATCACAGACTTAAAGTGAGCAGATCAGAGAAATGAGAAAGAGCTTTGGAGGCAGATAACCTGAATCTGAGCTCTACTTCCCTACCTACTGGCTTTGTCACTTTTGGTAAATTAGCTTCTCTGGGTCTCTGTTTTTCATCTGTATAGTCAGAATAATACCTCCTTCGTGGAGTCATCCTGAGGATGGGCTGTGACAATGTAATAAATGTGGATGGAGTGGCTGAGAGCCCTGAGGGCAAGGACAGAGGAAGGGGCCAGAGGAGGATGAGAAGCCAGAGCAGAGAGGCAGACAAGGGGACCAACCAAGCTAACAAACCTGCCTCACCCTTACAACGATTCAGTTCCTGACTCATATTTTCTTGAAATCTAGGGAAAAGCAAGAGGTTAGGCCAGAAAGAACGAGGGCTTTTACCCTGAGGAAGCCCTGCAGCGTGGAAAACCGCGATGCTCCCAGCCACCCTTCTCATGCTCTCTGACATGGGAAGGCGTGCCCCACCTGTGCACAACTGGCATCCAGCTCCTGGGGCTTGACGCTTGCTCTAGAACATCACACTCCTCTAGTGGTCCTCAGGATGTAGTCCCAGAGCAGCAGCAGCATGTGGAAATTTATTAGAAATGCTAAATCTTTTTTTTTTATTGCTTAAAGTATTACAAAGGTTATTACATATGTGTCCATTTTATCCCCTCACCCTAGACAGTCCCCTAGCCTCGCCTATCCCCCAATGTCTTATGTCCACTGGTTATGCTTATATGCATGCATACAAGTCCTTTAGTTGATCTCTTACCCCCCTACCTCCTGCCCCCCATCCCTCCCCGGCCTTCCCGCTGCAGTTTGACAATCTGTTTGAGGCAGCTCTGCCTCTGTATCTATTATTGTTCAAAAGTTTATAATGGTCTCTATTATCCATGAATGAGTGAGATCATGTGCTATTTTTCCTTCATTGACTGGCTTATTTCACTTAGCATAATGCTCTCCAGTTCCATCCATGACGTTGCAAATGGTAAGAGTTCCTTCCTTTTTAGAGCAGCATAGTATTCCATCGTGTAGATGTACCACAGCTTTCTAATCCATTCATCTACTGATGGGCACTTAGGCTGTTTCCAGATCTTAGCTATGGTGAATTGTGCTGCTGTGAACATAGGGGTGCATATATCCTTTCTGATTGGTGTTTCTGGTTTCTTGGGATATATTCCTAGGAGTGGGATCACAGGGTCAAATGGGAGTTCCATTTTCAGTTTTTTAAGGAAACTCCATACTGTCTTCCATAGTGGCTGCACCAGTCTGCATTCCCACCAGCAGTGCACAAGTGTTCCTTTTTCTCCACATCCTCTCCAGCACTTGTCGTTTGTTGATTTGTTGATGATAGCCAGTCTGACAGGTGTGAGGTGATACCTCATTGTTGTTTTGATTTGCATCTCTCAGATGATTAGTGACTTTGAGCATGTTTTCATATGTCTCTTGGCTTTCTGAATGTCCTCTTTTGAAAGGTGTCTATTTAGGTCCTTTGCCCATTTTTTGATTGGATTGTTTATCTTCCTTTTGTTGAGTTGTATGAGTTCCTATAAATTTTGGAGATTAGGCCCTTATCAGATATGACATTGGCAAATATGTTTTCCCACACAGTGGGTTTTCTCATTGTTTTGTTGATGGTTTCTTTTGCTGTGCAGAAGCTTTTTATTTTGATGTAGTCCCATTTGTTCATTTTCTCTTTAGTTTCAAGTGCCCTAGGAGCTGTATCAGTGAAGAAATTGCTTCGGCATATGTCTGAGATTTTGTTGCCTTTGGATTCTTCTAGAGGCCACTTCCTAGACCAACTGAATCTGAGATTGTATTAAAGTATTATAGCAGGTGCCCTCAGCAATAACAATGGTTAGCAATAGGTAAACACCAGAGCACTTTTCTTTTCTTTTTTAAATATATTTTACTAGAGGCCTGGTGCACAAGATTTGTGCACTCAGGGAGGTCCCTCAGCCCGGCCTGTGCTCTCTTGCAGTCCCAGAGCCCTCGGGGGATGTCTGACTGATGGCTTAGGTCCACTCACAGCTAAGCCATCAGTCAGATATCCTTAGCACTGCTGTGAAGGTGGGTGAGGCTCCTGCCACTGCAGCTGTGCTCGCCAGCTGTGAGCCCAGCTCTGGCTGAGTGGCGCTCTCCCTGTGGGAGCACACTGACCACCAGGGGGCAGCTCCTTCATTGAGCATATGCCCCCCTGGTGGTCAGTGGATGTCATACCAACCAGTCTTTCTGCTGTTTGGTCAATTTGCATATCAGGGTTTTATTATATAGGATTGATTTTTTACAGAGAGAAAGGGAGAGGGATAGAGAGTTAGAAACATTAATGAGAGAGAAACATCAATTCAGCTGCCTCCTGCACACTCCCTACTGGGGATGTGCCTGCAACCAATGTATATGCCCTTGACCGGAATCAAACCTGGGGCCCTTCAGTCCACAGGCCAATGCTGTATCCCAGTGATGGCGAACTTATGACACACGTGCAGAGTTGACACACGAACTCATTTTTTTGGTTGATTTTTCTTTGTTAAATGGCATTTAAATATATAAAATAAATATCAAAAATATAAGTCTTTGTCTTACTATGGTTGCAAATATCAAAAAATTTCTATATGTGACACAGCACCAGAGTTAAGTTAGGGTTTTTCAAAATGCTGACACGCCGAGCTCAAAAGGTTTGCCATCACTGCTCTATCCACTGAGCCAAACCAGTTAGGGCAAAGAGAGCACTTTTCATTTCATTCACTGTCTATATATATAAAAGCCAAGTGACTGGACCACCTGAATGACTAGAACAACTGGTTGCTTTGATGTGCACTGTGGCCCTGATTGGCCCCCAACCACAATTGGGGGTGGGGCTGGCTGGCCAACCTCTCGTGTCCTCTCCCCCTGGCCAGCCTGCCGCATCAGCCCCAATCAGGGCAGGCTGGCCAGACTCCACCTGTGCACAAATTCATGCACCGGGCCTCTAGTTGCTAAATAAACTCCTAATTTTTGCCTCCTTGGCTCAATACATTTAATAAATCAGGAGATATCCAAATCATTAAATTCTCCCTCGGAAAGAAATAGGCAATCATCCTTTAGACTTCACTTGCTAAAACTGTTGGACAATACTTTTTTTACATATTAACACAGGTATATCTACCTGTGTATGAATGCATGTTCTTCCCTATGTTTAATGTGTAGTTATTCATTTGTTCACCTTTGCAAGGACTTCCCTTCACTATCACGTTTCTAGATGGCTCAGGTTACTCTGCTTCTCTTCCCAATTAAGTGTCCAGGAAGGCAGGCTGGTCTGCCACCGGTGAGCCTGTTATATGTCCACGATGCTCTTCACAGCGCAGGGAGAGACTGCCACTGCAGGGTGTAAAAGCTTAGATTCTGCAGTCAGCCGGAATAGGTTTAATCCTATCACCATGTATAATATGTACAATGCTAGCTTGTATTTCGGGATAAGTTATGTAATCTCTCAGAGTCTTGTTTTCTCATCTATTAAAATTGAGTTAATAATATTACCCATGCCTACCTCATAGGGTTTTTGAGGAACATGTTAAATGCTCAATAAAAAATACATTTTTGTACTATGACTTTCAAAAGTCTTTTTTCTTGCATTGATGATATGAAATACTTACAGATTTTTGAAATAAGACAGGATTGGAATCCTATGGTTTTTGTAGAATTTGAGATAAAGTGTTCAAAGCAATGCTTTTCAAACCTTAGCATGTGTGCGAACCACTGGAGGGTCCTGTGACAATGCAGCTGTTGGTCCAGATGTGTGAGGTGGGGTCTGACATTCTGCACTTCCAACAAGCTGGCAGGGGCACCGGCGCCGCTTGTCCGGACTGAAAGCACGATGCGTGTGTCCTCAAGCGTGGCAAACACTCCGTAAGGTCAGCCCTTGGTATTGTGACTTCCAGAAGCTTCTTTGCTTAGAATAACAATTTGAAATACTTGCAGAGTTTTGAAGTACATGGGCATTAAGTGGAATCTATATCTTCCCAAGTCAGGAGATGCTTATGAGATCTAGCTATTCTTAACTGCTTTGTTTAGGGGAAAGTGGGGAAGGGACTACTTTTTCCTCTTTTTAATAATGAGCTGCTCCTGCACACACACCCGCAGATGGCTTTTCTACATGTGCTTCCATTTCCCTCTACCTGAAATGCCCCCCCACCCCACCCCCGTTTCTTCCTGACCCTCTCAGATATTAGCCTGACCTCAAGGTCTGGCTCTTTCAGGAGATATCTAGCTCTCAGCAAGTTCTACTGCACAACGTTCACCCCCCACTACAGGGATAACAGCACATTTTAAGTAAAAAACCACCCACACCAACATACTTGACGATAGATGTTGCTCTCAGGACCATTTTAAGAGATTGGGTTCATGATGCTGCTGCCATTACTTACAACAGTTTTGGGACTTGTTTGGGGGCAATTGCCTCTGTATTAGAATGTGCTAGGCTATGTTGCATGACAGAAATTCCCAAAATGTCATTAGCTTAATGCTGTAAAAGCGTATTTCTCTCTCTCATCATACTCCATTGCAGCTCAAGGGGCCTTGGCGGAGGCTCTGCTCCAACAGCGACTCGGGAATTAAGGCTCCCCCCATTGTGTGATGCTGCCGTCTGTCTTGGAAAGCCTGGCTATGGGCTGAGGAGGAGGAAGAACGTGGACAGTTGCTCAGGAGGTCGGTGGCCAGGACTGAAAGGCGTTCCCACATTCCAAGCCCTGGTCAGGTGATTCCAAGGTCACGGCTAGCAGGATCCAGCACATGAGTGTGCCTCCACAGGGGAAAGGGCCCTGGAAAGCCTGGCCAGGTCCCGCCACACACTGAGTCGTTTGCATGATGTGCAGGAAGATGAGCTGCTCTGTTACAGAGCTTTTCAGCCAGGGGCTGAGGCCCCGCGGTGCGCAGTGATGCGTCACAGGTACGCAGAGGTACCCCATCCTCCTGCTCACAGGTGTCTGGGCAGAGGGTTATGGCAGCCGGAGGGCCCCCCAATGATGATGGAATAATCATCTTACTTCACCTCCTCCTGCTCTTTCTCCTCCTTTCTTATTTCAAATATGCTAGCGACCAGGTGTTCTGCCCCTTGTATTCCCCTCATCGTAAGTTGCTTGCAGCCACCACAGTCATCAACAGCCTCATACAGGTATCACCTTGTCGTGGAAAACAAAAGGAATCACTATTCTGTGGTCATACGGAGTCATTGACCAAAAGTCATATTAACTAACTCGGCTCTTCTCCAAACTCAAACTGAGCTCCCAGATGTCTTTCTTATTATAGAAACTCAAGCTAGAGTGCTGTATATGCTAAACGTTATTCCAAAAGGGGTTCCAAAATTATTTTAGTTACTAGTGATACCTCCGAGGTAAATGTTACAAATCGTGCGGGGCTGCTTGGAAAGGGATCGCCTTCGTTTTTATGTGTGACATGGTGTGCTTGTTAAAATAGCAGCATCATTGCATCGCCCGAGTAGACTCCCTCCTGCCTGGAATGATCATCTTTCTTCTCCTCCTCCTGCTCTTTCTCCTTCTTTCTTATTTCGAAGATGCTAGCGGCCAGGTATTCTGCCCCTTGTCTTCCCCTCATCGTAAGTTGCTTGCTGCCAGGCCCCTGATAGGTGCCCAGAACATAAATGCTTGGTGTACTAATTTGCTCTGTAGACATGTTGATAAAAGAAAATAGATTTAAGCCAAAGTATGTTTTAAATTTTCCTCCCAGAAATAAATATTTAATATCAGAATTATTTATTTGGCTGGATTTCAATCCTCTTTAATAATCACAAATGCATTTTAATATGTGCCACTCATTTTATGGACATTATCTTTCTCTCTAAACTGTTTCAAGCATATAAAAGTTCCAGAGAACATTATAAAAAATGTATCTAAGCACTAACCTTAAATTATTAAACATTGCAGATCTTACTGAAACTCTGTATCCTTCCTGGAATGCTATCATCTCTTCCTTTACAGAAGTAGCTACTAACCTAAATTTAGTATTTATTATTCATATGTCTAAATGGTATTATATTGTTCATATATCTTCAACAATTGCCTTTTTTTTTTTTACCTAACATAAGCTTCTGAGGTACGTGTTATCTGCAGCTCTAATTCACTTGTTTTATTGGCTATATAGCATTCAGTTCCAAGAGAAAATATATTTACCCATTCTGCTGTGTTAATGTACTTCTAGGTTATTTCCAATTTGGGGCTTTTGCAAGAACTTCTGTAAAGTCCTTGTGAATGCTTTCTTGGCGCCTGTGGTAAAGCGTTTCCAGGATAAATGCATAGAAGTGGGGTTGGTGGCTTTATAAGGGTGTGCTTTTAACTTTACAGGTCATGCCAAAGTGTCCTCCAGGGATGCTCGGTTGGCATTCACCCCCCACCAACCTTCATGGAGAGTTCCTACTGCTTCTTCACTTGGTATCATCAGACTCAAGCTGTTGGTTGTAAATTGCTATCTCAATTTTCTTTTCTTTTTAAAATAATTTTATTGAGGTATAATTGACATAATATTAGTTTTAGGCATACAACATAATGAATAGATATATATGTCTGTGTGTGTCTGTATATATATATATATATATATATATATATATATATATATATATATGAGAGAGAGAGAGAGAGAGAGAGAGAGAGAGAGAGAGAGAGAGGGAGCTGATCACCACAATAAGTCTAGTTAACATCATCACAATATGTGGTTACAAACATTTTTTTTCTTCTGTGTCAAGGATTTTCAAGATCTACCCTCTTGGTAATTTTCAAATATGCAATACAGTATTATTAACTACTAGAGGCCCAGTGCACAAAAATTTGTGCACTCAGGGGGGTCCCTCAGCCCGGCCTGTGTCCTTTTGCAGTCTGGGACCCCTCGGGGGATGACCACCTGCTGGCTTAGGCCCGCTCCCCAGGGGATTGGGCCTAAACTGGCAATCAGACATCCCTCTGGCAGCCTGGGAGCCCTTGGGGGATGTCCACTTGCCAGTGGGGAGCAGGCCTAAACTGCAGTCAGACATCTTTAGTGCTGCTGAGGAGGCAGGAGAGGCTCCCGCAACCACCGCTGTGCTGGCAGCCATCAGCCTGGCTTGTGTCTGAGCAGAGCTCCCCCTGTGGGAGCTCACTGACCACCAGGGGGCAGCTCCTGCATTGAGTGTCTGCCCCCTGGTGGTCAGTGTGTGTCATAGTGACCAGTCATTCCCAGTTGTTCTGCTGTTAGGGTCAATTTGCATATTACCCTTTTATTATATAGGATAGTTACCATGTTGTTTATTATATTCCCATGACTTATCCTATATAATAAAACCCTAATATGCAAATAGACCAAACAGCAGAATGACAGCTGTGGCAGCTGTGCTAACGACCCCTTGGGGGATGTCTGCCTGCCAGCTTAGGCCTGCTCCCCCCCCCCAGGCCTAAGCCGGCATGCAGACATCCCCCAAGGGGTCCCAGACTGTGAGAAGGCACACACCAGGCTGAAGGACCCCCTCCCTCCCCCCAGTGCACAAATGTCACGCACCAGTCCTCTGGTTTATTTTATAACTAGAAGTTTGTACCTTTAGACCCCCTTCACACATTTCACTCGTCCCCCACCCCTGCCTCTGGCAACCACCAATCTGTTTTCTCTATCTATGAATTTGGTTTGTTTTGGTTTTTGGTTTTAAGGTGTGTTTTTTAGATTCCACATGTAAGTAAGATTAGATTGTATTTTTCTTTCTCTGTCTGACTTCAAATGGCAAGATTTCATTCTTTTTATGGCTAAATAATATTGCATTAGATAGATGATAGATAGATAGATAGATAGATAGATGATAGATAGATAGATTCCATATCTTGGCTATTATAAATAGTGCTGCAATGAACACAGGTGCATATAGCTTTTCAAGTTAGTGTTTTCATTTTCTTCAGATAATTATGCAGAAGTAGAATTGCTGAGTCATATGGTAGTTGTACTTTTTGATATTTTATGCTATATCATTTTTCAACTTGCATTTCTCTGTTAAGTGCTGAGACTGAGCACTTTGTCTAACAGACGTTGATATATCTTCTTTTGTGAAGGGCATGTTCACATTTTTTTCTCCACTTTTCCACTGGGTTATCTTTCTTTGTTTTTATTTATGTACTCTGATACAAATCCTTTGTCAAGGAAGTATTGAAATATCTTCTCCCATTCAGTTTCTGGTCTTTTCATTTAATTTATGGTGTCTTTCCATGCGCAAATTCTGCTTTTCAAAGTGCTCCTTTATTTAGGCATTCACAAATAGCTTTCAAAGAAATATTTACTTTTTGCATAATTGCACACCTTTTGTTAGATTTTATATTGGGCATCATATTGTTTATTATTACTGCTCATGTTAACCTACATTTTCTGTTTAAATCTTCACAAACCCATGAGTTAGATATTTTATAACTAAGGAAACTTGATTTAGAAAGATTAAGTAATTCACCAAATGTCACAGGTAGGAAATGACCAGGTAATACTACCACTGGTCCAAAGGACTCACTTGCGAACCACTGCTCTGTAAGTCTCTGCAATGACTTTTAATTAACAATGACTAAAGGGGAGCGCTCCACCAGAGGGCAGCAGAAGCTCATCATGTCATCTCGACCGCGTTTCCACTTCCCTCTGGATGCAGACCCCCGATTGTCAGGCTGTTTCTGGAAAATGAATCAGGTTCCCTGACCTCCTACCTGCTACAGCGCGTCCCTGTTGTAGGGGACTTTCATCAAGCGCACCCAGCTGGGCAGGGTATCGTGCCCACAGCTTCCTCCGTGAAGCTTATTTCAAGAGGCTTGTAAAGGAGGATGAAAAATTGTTTTCCATCACTTGCTTTTTCATCACAATGAGTTCAATTTAGGCACTTAACCAAGAATGGCAGGCATAATTTGAAATATTTGGCAGGATATGAGAGGAGGAAATGATTCATTCCCTATGGAGGGAGGGAAAACTGTTCAGGCACATAAACCCGAAACAGAGTCCAAAGATCCAGGGGACACCCACGCAACACGACCGAGGACCACTAATTAGCTTCACGCCAGAGCCCAGGTTCAGCTTGTACCGAGAGGCCTCTCCCCTCACTCAGTCCTTTTATTTTCTCTCTGAACCTGAAAAGGAATTATTTTTAAACATGAAAAGGAGTCCATTATCTCCTAATGGCCCCACCCTGAGCTTGGTAAGGTAGGAACCCTCCAGCCTCATTAAGGAGGAAACGGACTATTGATTTTTAGTTAAGGAGGAAACGGACTATTGATTTTTAGTTAAGGAGGAAACGGACTATTGATTTTTAGTTACTCAAAAGCATGAGCTTGTGCCCCGGGGAGGCCCCGCCTCCGCCTTCAGCGCACTCAGCAGGCTGAGGCGCTTGGTGCCACTCTGTAGTCCTGGGCGGTCCCACCTCCTCAGCCCTCCTCACTCTGTGGTGACCATTGATGTCAGCACTCATCTAGCAGAGACTCCCACCGGTTTCAGATGGCTTCATCACCGGGGCCAGTGGGCACCGTGGAGAATTAAACAAACGAAAGGGGGGAGTCTGAGGCTGTGCTGGCTGGCACTAGCACTGATGGGACCCCTAACATGCTCCAGCTCTAGGGGCACCAGGGAGGCAGGGAGCCTGAGAGGGGCTGGGGCAGAGGACCAGATTGTCAGGGGCCCTATTGTTTAAGGTTCTGAAAGAATGTTACAAACTGCACAGGCCCAGCTGCCAGGCCTAGCTGCCTGTTTCATCTCAACTCCCTAGGCTTCCCCCACTAGAGATAGGAACAAAAGGGAGTGACACCCTCTCAAGGCTGCTCCTCCAGGAGATAGCCCCAACAAAGGGCAGGCTGAGTAAACAAGGCTTCAGTCAACCTTGAGATAAACAGGTTGTGAAAACACCAGGCAGGAATGCCCTATCAAGACACAAACCAGACCCTTTGGAACTTCTTTGTTCTCTTCTTACCCTCCTGCATGCAACCCCTCCCTGATGTGTGATTTTTGCATATAAATAGCTGAAAGACCCCTTGCTGGGCGCCCAACTCCTCTGCTCCTGCATGAGTTGAGCCCCAGCGCGCTGGAATAAAGCCTCTTGCAGTTTGCATCAAGTGACGTCTCCTGCGGATGATTGGGGTCGCCGTCAATCTATGGGACAGAGTGAGGGTCCCTCTTGGGGGGGTCTCACAGTTCCTGCTTCAACAATGTCCTAGGGGGCAGGAAGGAGGACAGAGAGCAGGGCTCATGCCACTGAGGCCCAGAAAAGAAAGCTCAGCGAGGTCAGGCCTCTTCTCTGGTCAGATGGGCTACACAGTGTGGAGCTGGGCTGAGGTCCAGGCTCTGATGTGTAGGTTCCAATACTCAATAGAGGTCTAGTGAACTTATCTGTGCGAGAAGTTGCACTTTGTAACAAACAAACAAAAAATACAAAAGAAAACACTGGACATAAAAAGCCAATCACTTGGAGATGGGTCAGTTCCAGAGAATAGGAAGGTCCTTGGCAATTGGCTGTGGACCGAGGACCCCCGGCTCTTTTCTCTGGGTCTCAGGATTCATCTCCCGCAGGGCGTGGTGCCGGAGACGGGCTTTCAGCCACACTTCCCCGCGCTTCCCTGACCACACCTTCCTTAAGGCTCTCGGAGTTCTGCCTTTGATGCATTGAGGCTAGACTAGAGCCTGAATCATAGGCTAATACACTGGGATAAGTTGCTGCTGTGAATCATTTCATAAAACGAAGACACCTTTTGTAAAAAATAAAATTTCTTCCAAG
Source organism: Myotis nattereri (assembly GCF_964212035.1). Classification (NCBI taxonomy): domain Eukaryota; kingdom Metazoa; phylum Chordata; class Mammalia; order Chiroptera; family Vespertilionidae; genus Myotis; species Myotis nattereri. Next base: position 55,192,946 of record NC_138079.1, read on the forward strand.
GTAATTCTTGTTAACTCACCAGTGGTTGTTAACTATCTTTTGATCACAGATTCCCCTACCCTATAAAAGAGTACACACACACACACAACTTCAGGGAGGGTTGTGTACCCCAGAAAATCCCATCCAGAAACCCTAAGCTGGGAACCCCTGCCTTAGTGGCCATTATTTGGAATTTTATTTAAGTTGAGACACAAAATCCTATTGGTATCATTTAGTAAGGATTAAGCTAAAATAGGAAGGGATGAAATTGGAAGTTATCTTAAATTTGTACCATTTTAGGCAGGCATAAATAATAGTGCTCGTAAAACCCCATAAAGGGCATTTTAATGGGAAAACTTTAAAGGTATTGTAATTCTTTTAAGTGGCTACATTGGGTGGAAAGCAGGGAGAAGGGTGTGGAGAACATTCCAGCACCGTGGGACAAGGACCCGGGCTCTGCTGCACGCAGGGCAAGGCCCTGCTCCCGGGCAGCACGGGGCTCTCCTGGGTGTGAGCTGCTGGGTGTGTGGAGCTGGAGTCCTAGCTTAGATGGTAAGACAGCGCAGAGGACACTTTACGTCCATCACACAGTCCTGCTAGCTCTGCTCCAGGGCCCTCCTCTAGAGATGGGAGCAGATTCCCAACCCGAAGGTGAAAGCTGAATAATCTTAGGATGTTCTGAGGATATCTGTCTGAGCTCCGTGCTTCTTGGAGCTTAAAGCTAAGATGCACTTAGCATGATACTCTCTAGGTCCCTCCATGCTGTTTCAAAGGGTAAGAGGTCCCTCTTTTTCATAGCTGCCTAGTATTCCACTGTGTAAGTGTACCACAGCTTTTCTATCCACTCATCTGTTGATGGGCACTTGGGCTGTTCCAGATCTTAGAGATAAAATTAATAAAGAAAAATAAAGATAATATAACACCGCTTTGTGGTCAGACAGCTGGAGCGACCAGCTACCCTGGTTTGCCTGGTACTCTTCTGGCAGTTCTGCATCGCAGGAAACCCCTCAGTCCTGGGCAAAAAGGGACAGTTGGTCACCCTACTTGAACCCTAGGTAGTGACCTTGGGCCAGATGCTTAATCTCTCTGAGCCTCCGTTTGCACTTCTGTAAAATACGGCTGATGCCCTGTGTTCCAGGGGCTTCGGGAAGACTAGATTAGGGACCATGCATGGCAATGCCCAGTGTTTGGTGGGCAGTCAGTAAGCAGAATGGCAGTCTTTTACTGTTGTTCTTTTTGTTATTGTTGTCCTCCTGGTCTTTGCCTGGAAGGCCAGGCTTTTGGGATGCCTCAGGGCTACAAAAATACTTTCAGTGCCTTCATCCCTGTCCCCTAGGGCCTCTGAGGCAGGTCATGAGGCCCCAAATCCCTGAGGGTTAGTAGAACAGGCCCAAGATGGAAATGTGATAGAGGCAACGCATCTTTAACTCTCACTTTCCAAATCCTTCTCTCTTCTGCCCACCCTCTTCCTCCTCAAACTCCCCATGGCACCTTGAACTCCCTATCTTCCATCTCTCAGTCTTGCCTCAAGAAAGGAGTTGCTAGAAGTGATCTGCACTTTGGGTGGTTTAAGAGAACCTCCTGGAAGTGATGGCATGTTAAATCTCTCGTCTTGAGAATAAAGGGCTATGTCTCCTTTTAAAGGAGGTTCGCAGGAGAATTTGACCCTTTGACAGCTGTATCAGTTAGGCTAGGTTCAGCTGCCAATACCGAACACATAAAATTATAGTACCTTAAGCAACAAGGAAGCTGATCTCTCTCTCTTTCTCTCTCTCTCTCTCTCTCTCTCTCTCTCTCTCTCTCTCTCTCTCTCTCAAAAGGTCTGGAATAGCACTTTCGCAGGCGTCATGGACAAGGCATCTTCCATCTTTCTCCCCCTCCACCTCAGTGCTAGTTTCTAACTTAAAGGTCACTTCCTGTTCCCAGAAAGCTGCTGGAGCTCCAATCGTTACAGGTCATTTAAGGGCAAAAGAAAGAAAAAAGCTAAAAGGGCAGAAAGGATACCTGCTAGTCAGTTCCCTTTAAGCAGCCTTACCGAAAGTCCCACGTCGTTGGCCAGTGCTTAATCACATGGGCACCACTAGTTGCAAAAGATATTGGGAAATGCGCAAAGGAAGGAAGGGAGAATGCACCTGAAAATGTGCCCCCTCCCCACCATGGGGAGCTGCACTGGTGAAAGGTTTCACCATTTCCCTGATAGTTGGTTTATCAGAATCACTGGGGGGGGGGGGGGGGGGGTAGTGGTGACCAGTGGGAATTAGGCACTGCTCAGTGACCAATAAAAGAAAGAACCAAGGGAATTATACTAATATTGGAGGGATTTGAGTTCAATTGCTAGTCACTGGGTCAGACTTCCGGGGAATGTTCTGTCTCAGGATTTTAAAAACCTATTTTAAAAACCTTTATCGCATATCTGGAGGTTTAAGGATTGTTATATTCTTTTATGATTTTATTTATAGCTTTATAGTTGTTTCTCAACTATGTAATAAAATTAACTTATAAAAGCAGTCAGGCCCTGGACAGGTGGCTCAGTTTGTTGGAGCATCATCCCACACACCAACAGGCTGCCAGTGAGATTCCCAGTCAGGGCACATGCCTCGGTTGTGGGCTCGATCCCTGTGGCATGTGCGGGAGGCGACCGATCAATGTTTCTCTTTCACTTCAATGTTTCTCTCTCTCTCTTTCTCTCTCTCTCTCTCTCTCTCTCTCTCTCTCTCTCTCTCCTTCCCTCCCTCCCTCCCTCCCTCCCTCTCTCTCTCCCTCTTCCTACCCCTCTCTCTAAAATCAATAAAAACACATCTTCGAGTGAGGATTTAAAAAAATAAAAAATAAATAAAAGCACTCAGAAACTCTTAAAAACAGAGACTATTTCTTTCCCAACATTTATTGACCATGACTCACATAGGAAATATGGAATGACCAATGAACCTTCAGCTTGCGACTTAGAATTGCTAATATAGCATTGGTAATACAGTGGGGTTGATTTCTGCAGAAATTTTAATCCTGTGGGACAATTTCTAGCCTGTCCAAGAAGGAGTAAATCATGTCAGCTTAGTTGCTATGTGCAAGCAGGAGCTGGGATTTCTCAGCTAACATTGCAAATGACATCAGACGGATGCAATGCACATAGTGCTGAGCCTGATGCCAAAAACATTCTCCTGACTCTTTTTCTCTGGATACATGATTCTTTTAACATTCACGTTTAAATCTCAGAAGTATAGGCAATAAACTAAATCACCCTTTCAGCTAAGAAGCCATGAGCAATAAGTGCTAGCCTAGAGTTGCCTGCACAAATAAGACAGCTATGATCCCTGAGGAAAACACCCCTAGATATGTAAGTCTGATTGACCATAAAGAGAGTAGGAAACATTAAATGCCCTAAAGAGCATTTACTATTTAGGGCAAACATTGAACACAAAGTCAACCAGGAGGTATATTTATTTTAAACTGAAAAACAAGAATGAACAGTCCTTTTCTCAAGGGAGAAACACAAGATTTGAAATGGACAGTCAGTTGCATTTGCCGACCCATTCTTTGTGGAACCTCTTGGAGATGTTACACCACCAGCCACAGCAGCGGTGGCCTGATGAAGGAAATGTGCTTGGCCCTGTTTTCTGTATTCAAAGCATTCATGTCCAATTTTGTATCTTAGTGAAATGCCTCATTGCATGAGGAATATAAATCATTTTTCCTTTACAAATAGATTGTGCCTCTGGCATTTCATAAATTGCATCATATCCAGTGTGCTTCAATAAGTGTTGTACCCAGTGCTCTTAACTGTCCTCTTCTGGGATTGTCTTGGTGACAGGTCACAGAATCTAACATGCATTAATAGCATCTGTTTTCATCAGCTCCAAAACAGCAAGTGGAGTGACTATTACAGTGAACTGGCACTGCAGATTCATAGTGTATCACCTGTGCTTGAGATGGAACCCTTGGGTTAATTCTTCCAAAAATCAGTAATATTAATAATAGCAGCTGTCAAGGGGAGTACCCGCTTTGAGCCAGGCACTCTAAACGTAGCTTTACATTCATAGTCTCATTTAATTCTCCTGACAACCTTCTAAGGAAGGATTTACATCTCCGTTTTTTAACAGAGGAAAGTAAGGCTCAAGGTTTTATTGATATCAAATGGCAGAATCATCATTTAAATCTGGGCTTGCCTCAACCCAAAGCCATGCTATTTTTCACATTTAGCTGCCTCATGAAGGTTCAGATTTCATTCTCCTCTGATTATTTTAGCATGCCTTCTTGAAATAAAGGAGAGGAAAGTTAGGGCTTTTTTTTTTTTTAGATTACAATAATTTTGTTAATTTTGTTAATGACACTCGTGCCATATTATCTTAACTAGATCTAAGTGACACCCACAGCTTTCTGTACATTTTCCTAGATTAAAACTGGGCCTGTCTTTTAACCATGTGCTCTACTGGGGATTTCCACAAATGTTTGTGGGTATAGTGAGGAAATAACCACAACTAATTCATGGGAACAGTGTTCTGATACCCACCCCATTGTGTGTGTGTGTGTGTGTGTGTGTGTGTGTGTTTTCTTGGAAGAAATTCAAGGCACAACCTTTCTTTGAGAAACAGACAGCTATTCTTAGCCAGACAATGAAGCATTTCGACCCACTGACTAAGTATATGACACTGAACAAGTTTAAAAGAGTCTGGGAAAATAGGATAGATAATGTGATTCCAATCTTGTGAACACACACTAGCACATGTCTAGTTCATTGTTTAATATATGGATGTAATTATCTAGAAAGAATTATACCAGCATCATAACAACAGCTACTACTGAATGGTAGCATTGGTGATTTTTCTTTTAGATGTTTTTATAAATGTCCTAAAATAAATGGGTGTTACTAATATAATGCCTTCCTGAAGTGACATTTTTAAAAAATATATTTTATTGATTTTTTACAGAGAGGAAGGGAGAGGGATAGAGAGTTAGAAACATCCATGCGAGGGAAACATCGATCAGCTGCCTCCTGCACACTCCCCACCGGGGATGTGCCTGCAACCAAGGTACAAGCCCTTGACCGGAATGGAACCTGGGACCCTTGAGTCCGCAGGCCGATGCTCTATCCACTGAGCCAAACTAGTTAGGGCTGAAGTGATATTTTTAATGTGCATAAAATTTCCCAAAGCATTGAGTGAGTTGCGGGAGGCAGAGCCATGTTTCATGAGACTTCTTAGTATGGCACCCATCTCTTATTTATGAATATAATCATTAATAATAAGATCTTTGCTATTTATTTGCCACTTTTTCATTAACTGAAAAGATAAACTGGTCTCAAAAAAATGGCAAACTCAAAGTGTTTACCATGGGTTTAATCTCTATGAACCAGTATGATTTAATAAGCAAATATTCTCATCCATTTATATGGCTTTGTACTTGTGTTCCTTTTGTGTGAGAATTGTTTCTAGAGATAAGAAATCACTGCATCATTTTTGTTATCTATTTCCATGGCAACACATGGATTCAGGGAAGAGTTCTTGCTGTCTTGGCTATTTGTTATGTGCAATTTTATAGACACATGGTCCTTCTAAGTTAATAAGGTTAATGCCCTGCAAGACTACCTCAGTTGTCATTTTTCATGACAATTTCTCTTAAAAGGTCACAAAACAAAAATCGTTTTAGGATTACCAGTGAGTATAGAGCAGTGATGGCGAACCTATGATACGTGTGTCAGAGGTGACACGAGAACTCATTTTTTTTTGGTTGATTTTTCTTTGTTAAATGGCATTTAAATATATAAAATAAATGTCAAAAATATACATCTTTGTTTTACTATGGTTGCAAATATCAAAAAATTTCTATATGTGACATGGCACCAGAGTTAAGTTAGGGTTTTTCACGCCGAGCTCAAAAGGTTCGCCATCACAGGTATAGAGTATAATGATGATGGTGTTCCTAGAAAAGGTTCTGCTTTCTCTTGAATGCACACACACACACTCTTAGAAATCAGAATATGAATTTTTCTTAATCTTTAATAATAAGAATAGACAAAAATTTAGGCCAATATTCTCTCGTTGAAATGTTTTTCTGGTGAATGCGTGAAGCTAGAAATACAATTGCGAAAGCTAGGAGGCAGAATTCTGATCTCTTACCACAGTCTCTGTAATCTTGGGCAATTTTTCTAACCTCTTTGTGCTTTCAATTTCTCATCAGTAAAGTAATATAAGCTAATAAAAGACAGGAAAACCAGTTTTAAAAGCGAGTTTAAAAAAAGAAAATAAAGAAATAGGATTTCCACTCCACACAATTTCTGTTCTTGTTTTCTCCACGAGTGCAAGGTTCAAAGAAGGAAAGAAAGAATACAAGAGGCCTCCTTGCTGTTGTCCAAGCACACATATAAACCCCCGGAAAAGTTCAGTTTGTCATTTACCAGTACTCCAGGCTCAAGCAATGTACTCCTAGGCCCCAGAATTCATGCGGCTGGGGCTTAGCTAATAGTCCATTACCTAATGGTCTATTAAATTTGTACCTACCAAGTTTAACTAGGCTTTCAGGGATTTACTTCCAGATTTTCAGGCAGCCCTTCTTTTAATCTCCCTAGTATTTTTTTTTTATGGAACTTATTAAAGGATACTAGAGTGCTCGTAGAATTTCCAACAGGGCCAGTCTTGGAGAACATATGTAAACCCAACATAAGTCAGTGTTTCTCTGGGGACTGCAAAGCCAGAGAGAAATAATAGTCACAAGTCAGATTCTGCTGGCTGAGCAGACTGGTGGGTGGCTGTAATCTGGGAAATCCGGGAAGACACAGTGGCCTTGGCCTTGGGACGATCACTCTAATCCAGCGGTTCTCAACCTGTGGGTCGCGACCCCGTTAGGGGTCAAACGACCCTTTCACAGCGGTCGCCTAAGACCATCGGAAAACACATATATAATTATATATTGTTTCTGTGATTAATCACTATGCTTTAATTATGATCAATTTGTAACAATGAAAATACATCCTGCATATCAGATATTTACATTATGATTCATAACAGTAGCAAAATTACAGTTATGAAGTAGCAACGAAAATAATTTTATGGTTGGGGGTCACCACAACATGAGGAACTGTATTAAAGGGTCGCAGCATTAGGAAGGTTGAGAACCACTGCTCTAATCTAACCCACAGGTGAGCCAAGAAAAGGGAATTGAACCAAAGGAACTTTATCCAGCCCTGGGCCCTGTATTAAAACTCCAGGACTTTGGGGCAAGCTGATTGCAATCCTTTTTCTAGGGCTTTCAGGTATTACTAAAGTGTCCCAAGTTTTCCCAGCTGGTAAGTAGCTAAGCCAGGATTCCACCCCAGGTCCTGGATACTCCACATGTGGTTTGTGGGTGGGTGGTGTCAGCATCACCAGAACTCATTACTCCACATCTCGTAGCCCACATTTCCTGACAGGTAACATGAGAGTAATTCCTGTTCACCTACTGTAGAGGTTGGAGGGGTTTTGACAGAGGTTTTACTGCTCTGCAAAAGAATGAGAAAATTCAGGATAATATAGTGAATTTTCCAAAAAGTCCATTGAAGGCAATTTTAAGGGCTTTTTATATTAACTGACCACCTTGCTCCTTTGCTATGACGATGGCCTTTCTTTCATGAGTGATAGTAATTGTATATGACAACCTTTTTCTCTCTCAAATATTGTTATTTAACAAAATACAAAGTTGGACACTCTATGTTGCTATTCCTTTTTTTATTTTATTTTACTAGTCTGTGAAACCCAAAAATCTGTGATCCACCATATGAGAATGTTTGGGAAGCTGCAAAAATGTTTTAAAAATAACATGAGGTATTGCTGTTTTCTTAATTAAGCACAGATTACTTCCTGAGAAAGAAGTTTATGCTCACAAATGTCAGTGTTTTACTGTCTCCTGGATTGTGTGGCTGGTTCATGGAAAGAAAGAGAAGGGCTTTCTGGGGTGACTTGCAACTTGTGCCCTTAGGGTACCACTAGAAGCTGCTCGGGGCCCTCTTCAAGTCCAGGCCTCAGGCACCCCGAGTTTCCTGGTCCTAAAGGAAACCCTGGAGGTGAAATTCACCTACTTGCCATACTTTCATTTTCATTTCACTGGTCATGTGCTTTACCCCACAAAGTGAAGAGGAAAAACTGGTTGTTTGCTTGGTTGCTATCAGTGACTTTATTGCAGGAGCAGAACACTCCTATATTAAAAGTGCCCATAAATATTACCCTTTACTGTACAAATATTTAGAAAGGAAATAAATTATTTTAATTATTGTTGATTTTTTTTAAAGCATTCTTTTAAAGCAGTGGTTTTCAACCTTCCTAATGCTACGACCCTTTAATACAGTTCCTCATATTGTGGTGACCCCCAATTTTATTGTTACAAATTGAACATAATTAAAGCATAGTGATTAATCACAAAAACAATACGTAATTATATATGTGTTTTCCGATGGTCTTAGGCGACCCCTGTGAAAGGGTCGTTCGACCCCCAAAGGGGTCGCGATCCACAGGTTGAGAACCGCTGTTTTAAAGGGACCACTTCAGTGAACAAAAACTTTTCTCCACTTAATTGTCTATTTTGTCTTCATCACACAAAGGCCCCATATGGGCTGGTATGCCCAAACAGCTTAGGCAGTTTAGCTGAACTTGTTCAAATTACTCTATAAAAAAGACAGTTAATAAATAAATTACTCTAGAAGATCAGACACTCCCCCATGGCTAACATGTTTGGAATTCAAAACCTCTTGTGCTCAGAAGAGACTTCCCCAAAGATGACAAGAATCAGTGTTGACCCTTCCATAAACACAACATTAAAACTGTGGATACAAACTGAGTAAGGTTTCTATTGCTATGTGATAAGTACGCCCTAATCATACATGAAGCATTAAAAATATAAGGAAATTTAGAAATCGTCCAACCAACCTCCTTTAAGAATCCAGAAGGTCGAGTGATATAGCTGAGATCATGCAGGCTCAGAGCCAGGCAGACAGATCTGCCCTGAGCCTGGCTCTGCTGTTTGCCAGCTGCAAGGATTTCGGATGTCATTCATTGCTCCTTATCTGTGAAGTGAGGATAATAATATTCCGAGATAATCTAAGTCACAGAGACCTGGGCAGTGAACTGGCTTTCTCAAAGTGACCCAATTAGTTTAACCTTCAGAACCCAAATTAGAAAGTTGTTTGGGTGCTGTTTTCCCTGCATAATAAAAACATAGCCGGTGAACGAAGAGCTTACTCCTGAAGGGAGCTGTCATGTGATTACACAGCTGCTTTTTATCTCTGTGGCCCTGCTCAGGGCAAGCATAATGCTGGGAAGGAGGTTCCGAGTGAACTTGAAATCTGCACTGTATAGCTCGTCCAGAAGTACCCAGAGGACTTTAGCGTCTATAACAGATACTACCTCTCCATGGAGGGCATAAGAGACAGGCAAAGCCTTTGACTCCTCAGAGTCACTCACCTGTCTGTGAAAGGTCATGCCTCCTCGTTAAGTGACAGTCTGAAAAGTTCGCCTCAAAGAGCCTGGCACTGGAGGTATGCAATGAAGTTCATTTCCTCTATCCCCTTATCTCTTTCCTTAAAAATAACATCACAGGTAGAATTAAACGGCTTCTAGCCAAAAAGGGAAACATGGCCTTTTCTTTATCAGTTGATGGTCTTAAAAGTCTAAATGGTTTTAAAGTCTTATATTTCAAAAACCAAACCAAGGTGAAGGATAGCAAAATGTCATCTTTGGCCTAACAGTGTCTCCGGAAGAGTTAAGGAAGATGAAGTGGTCCTCCTGCTTGCTACCTATGGTTTAAAAAGGAAGGCATTTGATACTATTTCTTATGGGCTAAGAGAGGAAGAAAAACTATCCCATGGACGGCATTTACAGTGAAAAAAGTAAAGAAACAAGCCTTGTTACAAATGTCAGCCGATGGCAGGGTGGGCTTGTGTGGTAGAGGGGGGACCAGCGAGCAGAGCCCCTTCAGGCAGACTTGTCCAGCTGCAGAGAGCGTGGTCAGTGGGCAGCCTCCACTGCCAGCTCCTTCCAGTGGGCCTCCGCTGCCAAGAACGGCTTGGCCTGAGGCCGTGCCCTCATTGGGCAGTCTGTATGGCCACTGAATGGGCGCGTAGGGGTGGGAATAAAGGGCCGTACATTTGGCAGGGTGTGACCACCTTGCTGAACAGTTCTCTTTCCAGAACCCCCTCTGGGTTGGCTAAGGAATTGTCAACCCTCCACCATCGTTAATATCTCATCCCACAGACTCTTGGTATCGTCTTCAGAGAACCACACCTGCAACAAAAGTGTTACACCTTCCTAAGAAGTATGGGTTGGCACTTGCCTCAGTCTCTCTCCGGCAATGAGCACATTGCTAAGCCTGAGAGCTGTTATAGATCAACCAAGCTGATTTCAAACGCTAACGTATCTCCACCTTTCTTCCAGCCTCGTCCTCCACATGCCTCCCATGAGCCTTTCACTCAGCAGCATGGGTTTGCTTGCTTCCCTTCTTCAGAACCCACTGGTCTGCTGCCTGAGAGCAATGCCCTCGCCATCCCTTCCTGCCCCACCTTAACTAGCCCTTGCTGCCCCACCTTAACTAGTCCAGGCCAAGCCCTGCGTCACCACCCTTATTTGGGGTTGACTTTGGCAGCGATGATTTTTTTCCTCTGTCAGGTGCTATAAAATTTGCAAACACAGAGTTTAACCACAGCCAAGCCCTAGACCAGCTAAGCCTGGGATATTGTGGACCAAGCTGGACAGAATCAGCTTCAGAACAAGGCAATGCCAGACGCTCTGGGCCGGTAATCTGAGGAGGCTTGGTCTACTATCCCAGCTCTCTGCCTTCAGTTAGTCATTCATTCAAGTGATTTTTATGAGTCACTGTCCTAGGCAGTGGGTATGTCACTGAAGAAAACAATCGTGTTCCCTGTCCTCAGAGCTTACCATCCAGAGTTAGACATAAAAATCCAACAAACAAGCAAATAACCATAATTGCCGAGTAGGGACACTACCAGAATGCAGTGACTGAAGATAAAGGTGAGCAGTGGGAATCCACCAGGTGGCAGGGGCAGGGAAGGCCTCTCTAGAGAAAGACTTAAGTTGGGCCTGAAAGAGAACATGAGCCCCGGAGAGCCAGGGGGAGTGCATTTCAGGCAGAGGGATGATCCCCAAGCATTCTTTGTTTATTAATCAACTAAATTACTTCATGAGGACCAAAATGCAAATAAATAACTTTAGGATGATGCGTTCATGGTAATGAAAGCCATTTTCTAATCACACAAAAAGCTAGTGCTGTATTGACTTATTTTAAAAGATTTTTTTGTGTGTGTTTTAGCCTATAACTGATTTAACTGATTCTTTTTTAAAAAATATATTTTTAATAATTTTTAAATTTTTATTTATTTATTCAGAGAGGAAGGGAGAGGGAGAGAGAAATAGAAACATCAATGAGGAGAGAGAATCATTGATCGGCTGCCTCCTGCATGCTCCCAACTGGGGATTGAGCCTGCAGCCATGTGCCCTTGGCTGGAATCAAACCCAGGACTCTTCAGTCTGCAGGCTGATGCCCTACCCACTGAGCAAAACCATCCAGGGAGGGGATTCTGCTTTTTTTAAAAAATATATTTTATTAATTTTTTACAGAGAGGAAGGGAGAGAGGTAGAGAGTTAGAAACATTGATGAGAGAGGAACATCGATCAGCTGCCTCCTGCACACCTCCTACTGGGGATGTGCCTGCAACCAAGGTACATGCCCCTGACCGGAATCGAACCTGGGACCTTTCAGTCTGCAGGCCAATGCTCTATCCACTGAGCCAAACCGGTTACGGCAGATTCTACTTTTATTAAGTCAAGTGTGGTGGACTAGTGTTTCCTGGGCTCATTATTGGTGAATCTAAAACATAAGAGTGGGTAATCAACATGCTGTTGTCTGTGTCTATGAGGTTTTTTTGTTTGTTTGTTTTTTGCTTAATCCCTTAACCTTTTTCATCCAGCCCTGCAGCCCTCCTCCCCACTGACAGCTGTCACTCTGTTCTCTCTATCAGTCTATTTCTATGTTGTTTATTAGTTCCTTTTTTTTCATGAGATTCCACATATGAGTGAAACCATATGGTATTTGTCTTCCTCTGACTGGCTTATTTCACTTAGCATATTGCTCCCCAGGTCCAGCCATGGTGTCGTAAAGGGTAAGGTTTCCTTTTTTATGGCCGAATAGTATTCCATAAATGAAAAAAACACACACATAAGAATGGGAATATAAAGCATGGAGAAGAGAAAACAAATAAATGTATAGATAGTTACTGAAATAAACTAAGATCTCTAAAACAAACAGCTTCATAGTGGGAGGTGGCTGGGATCTTGATCTACTCTTGTGGCTGGAAATGTGTTTATTCCAGATATTGTTTTTGTTTGTTTAAGTGGATGCCCCTCTGGATATCTCAGCAATTAAAGCTTAAGTCAGTCACTTGCATTACAAAGAAGAAAAAAAATGTCAGGACTTATGCTACATGTATATATTTTTAAAGTTTTTTAAATAGTTGCTTGCAGAGTCCTGAACTGAATAACATATTGCTTCATGGCTCTGTGCTTTTGAACATTTGATATTTTCTGCCTAGAATTTATTTCTCCACTGTCCACTCATAGGACCTTTTCTTGCTTATTCTTCACAACTCATTTTAAGCATCTTCTCTTTTTTAAATAGCATTTCAAAAATTGAGATAAACTTCATATGACATAAAATTAACCACTTTTAAATGTGTACTTCAGTGGTTTTTAGTGTATTCACTATGTGCTGCAATTGCTGCAATCAATACCACTATCTAATTCCAGAACGTTTTCATCACCCCAAAAAGAACTTTAGTACCAATTAGCAGTTAGTCCCCACTCCACCCCATCCTTTCAAAACCACTTATCTGCTTTCTGTCTGGACATCTTATATAATAAAAGGCTAATATGCAAATAGACTGAACAGCAGAACCGGTTGCTATGTCGTGAACTGACCACCAGGGGGCAGACGCTCAATGCAGGAGCTGTCCCCTGGTGGTCAGTGCACTCCCACACTGGGAGAGCCGCTCAGCCAGAAGCCCTGAGACAGGCTCATGGCTGGTGAGCACAGTGGAGGTGGCAGGAGCCTCTCCCACCTCCATGGCAGGGCTAAGGATGTCCGACTGCCAGATGTCCCCATGGGGAGCAGGCCTAAGCCATCAGTTGGACATCCCCCGAGGGCTCTCAGACTGCGAGAGGTCGTAGGCCGGGCTGAGGGACCACCCATGCCCCTTCCTCCACCGAGTGCACAAATTTTGTGCACCAGGCCTCTAGTCTTATATAATTGCAATCAGACAATCAGACAACATGTGGCTTATTGTGTCTGGCTTTTATCTTTCATTTAGCATATTTTCAAGGTTCATTCTTATTGTAGCATAGATCAGTATCTTTATGGCTAAGTAATATTCCAATGTGTAGTTATACCATTTTCCAATAAAAAGAATCAGGATGCCTTGAAGAAATGGTTAATTCTAGTGCTGCAACAGAGAATACATAAACGGGCCTGAAGTATCTTGTAGGGCCAGAAAGGATGTTCAGAGATAAAATGATGGGGTATGTCAAAGAGAAACAGCTGACCCGAAAGAGTTCCCTATGGCTAACGCTGGAACATTTCAGCAACACAACAAATAATGTAGTATAAACTATAACCCAAAGTATAAAATGTATATCCATGAGTCCATACTGATATAAATAAATCAGTAGGGGAGAAAAGACAAATACCCCATACAGAGGAACTGCAACTAATATTTCCTCCTCAAGAAAGTAGAGCTTAACTTTCCACCCCTTGAATGTGGGCTGTCTAGTGCTTCCAAAGAGTATAGACAAGTATAAAAAAGTAAATTTATAGTCATAGAACCTGACAAACACTACAACAGCCAATTGACCCAGATTAATATGGTCAGTGGTAAATCATGTTGAAAATATGTACCATTGATACATTCTTATAACAAACGGTTTTAAGAATGACCCTTTGTTTCTATGGTCCTGAAAGTCTGAGAAGCCTTCACAGCACAGGGGAGCCTAAAGAGACATGAGGACTGACTGTAACCATCCTGGATGGTGTCCTGGATGGGGTTCTGGGGCAGAAAAAGGACATCAGGGAAAAACTCAGGAAATTAGAATAAAGTCTGGTTTAGTTAATGGTAACGTACCCATGTTGGTTCATTGGGTGTGACAAATGTACCATGGTAATGTGCAATGTTAACAACAGGGGAAACTCTCTCTACTATCTTTGCAACTTTTTTTGTAAATCTGAGACTATTCTAAAATTTAAAATTTTTTTTAAAAAAGAATTAGTAATAGATTTTCATACAAATATATACTTGAATCAGAAAATCTATAGAGTAATAAATACCAGAGACAAACACCAAGGTGCGCATCAAAAGTTCCATTTGCTGGAGGCCGTCACATTTTTGAGATGGTGGGTAAGTAGACAGCATAGTGGGTAAGCAGACAGCATAGTGGGTAAGCAGACAACCTTTAGATCCACCCAGCTGTGTTCAAACCCCAGCTCTGCCACTGACTGTCTAACCTTGAGCAAGTTACTTAATCTCTTTGAACATCAGTTCCTTTATATGTTACCTGTAGATAATTAAATTGGAATACCTAATTTCTAGGGTTATTCTGAAGACTGGATGAGGCAATGTATTAAAGCACTTAGTACAGTGCCTCATGTATGACCATTGTGTACTAATGCTGGTTGCGATTATTGCATTACATTTATGATTGTTCATTGAAAAAAATTTAAATCCTAGAGCATCCTCTGGACAGGGGCAAACCAATTTTGGCAGAAGTCAGAAGCATCTTCCTCCAGCTGATGAATGTTTTTGATCTGTCCCCATTCAGCCAGCATTCCAGACATTCTCCAAACCGTAGGGTGATCCACAGCTGAGCAGTACTCCAGGAAAGCCCTGCTCTAGACCCACATATCTGACTGAGCTGGCAGCCAGAGCTCGTCCTGGTGTGTTCATCCCTGAGAATGGGTACTTTTTTCCATTTCCTCATGAACTTAATTGAGGTATTAGTTTTGTTCGTGTTTGTGCTGATAGGATGTCTGGTTATTGAAACAACTGCAGCATTTGCTAGGCAACCAAGAAAACAACTTTAGGATGATGCGTTCATGGTAATGAATACACCAAACCCCAGCCGCGTAGTATCCCCATCCTGAGGTAATGGCATGCTCATTCTGGGCCCACAGACCTGAGGCAACACTGAAAACAGAGTCACACAATGAAGTACTCTGGCTGGCAAGTGTATCTCTCGAGCTATATTCTTGAAATCTGGCTGTTTTCTTTTAACTTCCATTCCTCTCACAAACACCACTTTATTAAGTTAATCCTATATAATAAAGAGGTAATACACAAATTGACCATCATGCCAACACACAAGATGGCCACCACAAGATGGCTGGCAGGGGAGGGCAATTAGGGGTGACCAGGCCTGCAGGGGAGGGCAGTTGGGGGGCAACCCAGCCTGCAGGGGAGGGAGGGCAGTTAGGGGGTGACCAGGCCAGCAGGGGAGGGCAGTTAAGGGTGACCGGGCCATCAGGAGAGGGCAGAAAGGGGCAATCAGGCCAGCAAAGGAGCAGTTAGGCATCGATCAGGCTGGTGGGGGAGTGGGTAGGGGGTGATCAGGCTGGCAGGCAGAAGCCGTTAGGGCAGTCAGGCAGGCAGGCAGATGAACAGTTGGGAGCCAGAAGTCCCAGATTGTGAGAGGGGTGTCCGACTGCTGGTTTAGGCTCCCAACTGCCCTCCCCTGCAGGCCTAGTTGCCCCCAACTGTCCTCCCCTGTGGGATCAGACCTAAACCAGCAGTCAGACATCCCTCAAGGGGTCCCAGATTGGAGAGAGTGCAGGCTGGGCTGAGGGACACCACCACCACCACCACCACCCCACCACCCCACCCACCTCCAGTGCACGAACTTTGTGCACCAGGCCTCTAGTTTCCTATTTAAAAATGTAAGCAGCCCAATTCTCTCAAAGGTAAAGAGCTTACTTCAGTGCTTAGCAAAACCAGATTTTCCTTTAACGTGTTGTTTCTGTCTGGAATTTATCCAAAACAAAATGGTCTATTTTTTTATTTATCAATTTTTATTTATAAGAGTTATACCCATGTGACACAGTTTTCATATGAATTATCTTATCCTTTCTATATATCCTAATCTACCCCTCCCACTCAAAGTATAGTCACCTCGCTTTTCCTTCATCCTTGCCCTCATTTCTTCTTTCAGCGTGTCTTTTACCCATTAATAAATATTTCCTGCAGTGTATCTAGAAGGCATTTAACCTGGGCTGATATGCTGAGCAAACCATATTTCCTCACTATAGAGAAAAAGAAACCACAATTGGTCATCAACGTGACTCACCCCGGCTGCTACCACCACACCCAAACCACATGTTACTGCAAATGCTTTGGTTAGATTTAACCAAGGGAGAAGTCATTAGCAGAGTAAGATTTTGTGTATCAACATAAGCCTAATGTCCTATCTCTCTGGCGTTGATAATAGTCTTAATCTTTCTTATTTCCGATCACTTCAGATTACATGAATAATGGTGTTGGATTTATTTTTATTCCCCGCCCCCCTATATTTCTGTTGTTTCAAGCTCAGAGGACAATGTGCCCTTTCCAAGAGGCTCCTCAGTGGACTACACACCCATCCTATGTCCAGATGTTTCTTTGTTGAGAAAAAGTATCTCTTCGATTATAATACTCAAGGTCATTTTGGGCTCTTGCATAATCTTTTTATTTTATTTTATTGCAGTACCTCAGAGTGTCCCTAATTTTTGGAGAGAAGGGGTTGAGAGCACGCACAGGACCATTTGGAGTATCCTCCCCACATGTTCTAGTTCCTCCTCCTTTGGACTAGTTTCCTAGAGCTCATTATGGCCTCCTCACTCCACCCCCTTCCTCTCCACCCATACTTGATGGGACCGAGGGTAGACCTGACTTGAGCTGACCCAAACAGGGTTGCTTTCCTCATTGGGAGGCGGGGCCTGGATAGAAAGGTTAAGAAAACAGAGAAAAACTTTCTAAATAACAACAACTATAAGAAGAGTGTAGAACGGGGATTCGCACCCTAACCGGTTTGGCTCAATGGATAGAGCATTGGCTCAAGGGTCCCAGGTTCGATTCCGGTCAAGGACATGTACCTTAGTTGCGGGCACATCCCCAGTAGAGAGTGTGCAGGAGGCAGCTGATCGATGTTTCTAACTCTCTATCCCTCTCCCTTCCTCTCTGTAAAAAATCAATAAAATATATATTAAAAAAAAGAAGAAGAAAAAAGAACTGGGATTCACTACGGGAAGTGACAACCCAGCAAGCCAGCATGCAGAGAAAGAACAGGGTAGGTCCCTGAGGGAAGCAGAGAGACAGATGGCGATAGAGGAGGGTGAGCTTCCTTGTTGCCTTCCAGCCATGAGTTCCAGTCTGAAGTGAGGCCGGTTGCATTTCAACTCTTTCGTTTTGGCAGGTACCTTAGTTCCTGTAACTAATCTGCCCTCTTTTTTGTTTGAACTTATACCGTTGTTTTTTTCTGTTACTTAATAACAAAAGAGTTTCAATAAATACAGAGCATAACTAGAAAATCGCTCCTCTCACTACTGCACATCACGTTCATGATTCTCTTTATGGGGAAAGACTGTGGGCTACACTCAAACCCATTCCTCCCTATTAGGCTCTCGGAGAGGATAAAGAAAAGTTGCCCTAAACCCTTCCTTCTCCCAGCCCTACTCACCCTTTCCACAGGAAGCCAGCTGTCTCCCCCTTCCCTGCGGTTTTCCACATTGCACTGCCTGAGAGTCTCATCCCCTGATTATTTAAGTCCTGCCTATGCTTCGGGGTCCAGCCTAAGCCCACCCACCATGAGGCCTGGCCGATCACTTACCCCACAGTTTTCTCTTCCCTTTCTGATCTCTTCAAACACTTCTAATACATATTTATTGAGACCAAAAACTACTCAAGGTCCTATTTTAGGTAAATAATGCAGTTACAAATATCTTTATCTACATCTCTGTGTATTACAGAGATGTAGATAAAGATAAAATTATATATCAATAACTTAACTGTGTATTGGGATTTTGGGGTAATTTTATTTCACTTTTCTTTTTTTCTTTTTAGGTTTTATTAATAATAATTTCTACAATAAACATAATAAAAGGAAAAGTCAAAACTCCTTGACCTGGCTTTTAAGGACTTCCATAATTTGCATTCTTTCAAAATTTAGCACAAACCTATATTGTCTTAAGTTGTTCTCATTTATTCAGGTTAGCTCCCACTTCCAAATGTATTATAATATACTTAATATTTTTATTGATTTCAGAGAGGAAGGGAGAGGAAGCGAGAGATAGAAACATCAATGATGAGAGAGAATCATTGATTGGCTACCTCCTACATGCCCCTTACTGGGGATCGAGCCCACAATCTGGGCATGTTCCCTGATAGGGAATCAAACTGACCATCTTCTGGTTCATAGGTCGGTGCTCAACCACTGAGCTACTCTGGCCAGGGCTACTGTTCATCTTTCTGTTTCCATAATTCTGATGTAACAGTGAGTTATGAATTGATTTAAATATTCTTAAAAACATGAGTAGTCACGCAGAAACTCATACTATGTGTAAACGTGTGAACTCCTGAAAGTTGCAGTAGTCAGCCTTTCATTGTTGGAGTCCCTGTGACCACCATTTCTGTCACCAGCCTTTTTGTTGCTGGGAGACTTCAAGTATCACATCTTACATTTTGCCTTTGCATCATTTCAATATAGGCAAGATAATCACATGTCCAAATAATGCATGTCAAGTGTGAGTCTTAATAAGTAAATGGCACACACTCATTCCTTGAGTGGGCTTGGCCAAATGCTCCAGGTCAGGAGGTTCTCTGACACAGGGCGTTTAGTGGAAGCTTCACAGAGGAATCACCTAAACATGTATTTTCCACCTTGCAGGTGTGTCATGAGCTGATTGTATCTGCAGTTAAACTTATAATTAGGTGCTGTGGATTACTCACCTCACTTTTCTGCTTCATATCCCTCCCCCTGGGTTTTAAGCACCATTTAATGCTTTAGCTAAAGTGATATTAAATCAATTATCTTTGCTTAAAAATATCCTTGTGACATTTGCTTTGATTATCAAACATAACAAAGGCAAACAGAGTTGGAAGAAAGCCTTAGGGTTGTCTAGAACTTGGATGACCTGTATCACGTGCCCTCCTAGGACTACCCCGGACAGTGGCCACCTCACCTCTGCCTAGGTGACTACTTCAGGTAGGATGTATACTAGTGAAGGGCATGGGCTTTGGGCTCAGTTAAATATAGGTCTGAATCACAGCTCTGGTACTTAGCTGGGAGATTTTGGGCAATTTACTAAATTTCTCTGAGACTCAGTATCTGCATCTGTATAATGGGCGTACTAATCCATACTTTGCCAACAACATTGTGGCATCCATTTATATTTCAACCAGCAATGTGGAATACTAGCTCCTTCTTTACATTATTGCCAGTGTTATGTGCTGTTAACCCGTCTCGTGTTTTCCAATCTAATAGGATAAAAATAGTATCTGATTATGCTTTTATGTGTTTTTGCCTTATTTTGAATCAGGTTGGAGAGAATTTTCACTTGCTAATAATCCATGTAATATCCTTTTTCTGTGAATTTTCTACTTGAGTCCTTTATAATGTGATGTTTCTATTGAATTGTTGGTTCTATTATTGGTAAATAGTCATTTTTGTGTTATCTTTTTTATATACTTATTTTCTGTGAGAAAAATTTAATATCAATCTTTTCCCTTTGGGCTTCTAAGTTTTATGTCATATTATAGAGAGAGGTTTCCAATCTAAGATTATGAAAAATAGTCTCTCATTTTGTCCTCTGAACTAGTAATGTTTGAGATGCTTTTACTGTGTTTCCTCACTCATTCACATCTTAAAATAAAAAAATCATAATTTTAAAATTTTATGTATATTCACATTTCACCTCTGGGAAAGTAAGAGTCACTCTGTCTTATAATTTAGAACATATTTCTTTTCAAAGCACTAGAATCTAAACAAATTAAAGTGTAGTATTAGACGTTAAAGAAAAAGAGAATCCCAGTCAATTGTAATAAATTCTGAAATAATTTTTGAAGTAACTGGTGAAATTCAAATAAGTCTGGAGTTTAATTAATTGTACTATCCCAATGTTGGTTTCCTGGTTTTGACAAATGCATCTGAAAAATATGAAAGATAGTCATATTCAGGGAATCTGAAACTGGGAACCCTCTGTAAAAATGCAACCTTTCTGTAAACCTAGAATTATTTTAAAATAAAATTTTATTAGAAAAAGTTTTATGTTTAACAAGAATTTTCTAAAAATAAACACCCCTAAAATATTTGAACTAAATTTTTATTTGTAATACCCATTTTTAAAGATTTAATTTTCCAGCAATACATTTATTGCTTGAATTAGCTGACCAACATGCAATGTGAATCCCCCCAGCAATAAAACTAGTCCTGCTGTGAGTGTCTCTATAACCCTTGGAGGAGCTGCACATGTAAATGGGTAAATAGAAGATTAGGGGATAGCCTTGTCCTATAGAGCCGTGGTCGGAAAACTGCAGCTCGCAAGCCACATGCGGCTTTTTGGCCCCTTGAGTGTGGCTCTTCCTAAGCCTTAGGAGTACCCTAATTAAGTTAATAACCATGTACCTTCCTATATAGTTTAAGTTTAAAAAATTTGGCTCTCAAAAGAAATTTCAGTCGTTGTACTGTTGATATTTGGCTCTGTCGACTAATGAGTTTGCCGACCACTGCTACAGATGGATCTTAAAGTGCTCTTGTGAAATTCATAGTTATCATGTGGAAGACAGATTTGTAAGGAAGTATTTTTTAATAACAACTTTATTTTACATACTATACATTTCACCCATTTAAAGTGTACAATCCGATGTTTTTAGTATATTTTTCAATTTTATTCAGACACATAAATTGCCAGTTTTAGAACGTTTTCATCACCTGAAAAACAAACAGCCTGGCCAGTGTGGTTCAACGGTGGAGCTTTGACCTCTGAACCAGGAGGTCATGGTTTGAGTCCTGTTTGGGCCACATGCCCAAGTTGCAGGCTCACTCCCCAGTAGGGGGCGTGCAGGAGGCAGCCAATCAATGATTCTCTGTTATCAATGATGTGTCTATGTCTCTCCCTCTCTTTTCCTCTCTGAAATCAATAAAAAATGTATTTACACTAGCAAACAAAACCAAATTCCCAAACCCTTTCTTTATCACACCTCCTGGTTGGTTTTGGAGCATATACAAGTTTCAGAGCATGGGGGAGTTAATGGGAATAAGGTAAAAAAAGGATTAAGATGTTCCGCTGAATGTTCAGACTGTGTGCCCACTCAGGCATTTTCAATTGCGGTAAAAATTAAAATGCTTTCAATTACCTTTGCAATGCTGGACCACTGTTGCTTTAAATACAATCTGCATTTAGGACTGAGCCATGCAGATTCTGGACCTTATTTGGGGTATAGACAGTTACAATATAATGAAATGCCAGGGAAAGTTGGAGAGAGCTTTGGGAATGGGAAGGGAGGGATATTTTGGGGGATGGGAAATGAGCAAAAGCCAAAGCATGTCCAGGATCTGAAAGAGGAGAGCAAGGGGGATAGAGGCATGTGGAGCCACCAGGTCAGATCTTGCAGCACCTGGGAGACCATATTAAGGGGTCTAAACCTCATCCAGAGGCATCTAGGAGCCATCGAGGACTGTAAACATCGAAGAAGGCGATTCCGCAGTGCTAATTATTTGCTGGCCCGCAGATTGTACTAAACCTGAGAACTGAGCTCTTTTCGTAAACCAAGGATGGAAAGCTGCAAACCTGAGGGGAATTAGTGATGGACGCAGAAGACAGATGGAGACTCTTACAACTTCGTGGCAAGCTGGGAGTGTCTTATACCTATCTTCTGGCCTGCTGCCAAACCTATAGAGCAATCTTTTTTGTTTTAATGTTACTAGATAAAACACAACATAAAAATTTTATTTTCCATTTATTTCTAACCATTCTTAGCAATCACCATTGTAAAAATATTGTTTCTCTATATCTAGATAGTCATATTAACAGCTTGGCTGCTCTGTGAAACCAATTGCTCTTCAGTGACCCCCTTGGAGGCAAAAGTCATTATAAGAGGGGGAGAAATTTAATTGAATGGGTAATATTTTTAAACCTAATGTTCTGTTAAATAGCAATTTGACAACATGCTTTTGCAATATTTATTCCCTCCTCCATTCTATCTGCAAAATTGTATGATATTATATAACATTGAAGAGTATAATGGGTGTGATAAGCTACCTGAATCCCCTTCAGGAATAAAAGAGCCCTTATCTCAGCCTCTGGGAGCGCCACCAACAGACAGCCCTCATCTTCCAGTCCCCTTTGGGGGTTGCCACAACTCAAGGGAGCTACCTTCCTCCCCTAAAGCCATGTTCCCTTCCCTCAATCATATCCAGGGACTGGCTGATTCCAGGTTCAAAGGCCCTTTCTTGCCAGCACCAGCCATCTCTGAGGTGATCTCTAAAGGGCATCCCATTTCATCCTTCCCTGCAGGTTATCTGCGGCTTCTCCTAGATAGGCATCCCAGCTCAACTGCTGCCTTTGCCCATCCTCGCCTCCCTTCCACAGACATTTAATCCCAAGAGACTCTCTAATCAATCCCTGGGGGGAAAAAGAAAAGATGTAATCTCAGTCCTCTTTGGTCCACATAGACAAGAAGCAGGAAATTTTGTCATGCTGAAGAATAGGCCTGAAGGTACTTTTAGGTGTTTTACTATCTGGAGGGAACATAAAGGATGAGACAGAAAACCTGAGGTCCTAACTATAGGCATGTGTGTGACTCGAGTTCTTGTCAGTTAGTTCTTGTCTGGTAATGAAAATTTAAAACTACTTCCTCTGCAGTTTATTTTTTTCTCTTCTGCCTCTGTCTCTCCATCCTTCTGTCTCCTTCCCTCCCCGCTACCCCTTCTGCCATCCATGCACAAGCCCATGTGATCTGAGAAGCACAGTGTCTTGGTCCATTTGGGATGCTATAGAAAAACAAACAAACTATGGACTAGGGAGCTTAGAGACAACAGGAATGCATTTCTCACAGTGCTGGAGGCTGGACGTCCAACATCAGGGTGCAGCATGTTTGAGTGAGGGCCCGCTTCTGAGTTGAGTCGTGTCCTTGTTTCTTCACGTGACAGAGAGGCAAGGGAGCTCTCTTGGGCATTTGTTTTCAAGGGCATAAAGCTCTGCCCTCATGACCTAATCACCCCCCAGAAGCACCCCCACCTACTAATGCCATCGAGATGGGCATCAACATTTCGACTTATGAATTTGAGGGGGACACAAACATTCAGACCATAGTACAGAGCAAGGCTCCGGTGGTCTACACATATTCTCCAACTGACCAGCACCTTCCTCTCCTTTTGTTTTCATAAACCCAAACCCCCAAGGATGGAGAGAACTTCACTACGGAGACTTCATTCTACAGTCAGATGCATGAAGCTCCTACTCAGATCCATGATGGCATAAGGGAAAGGAGGCTGAGAGCTTTGCATATTTGCTAATTAGTCGTTGCCTGTCTACAAGGATTCTTTTTTTTTTTTCTGATTTACTCAGGAAAACATCACTATGGAGTGGAGCAAAGTTGACCGAGAGTCTGGAGATGGCAGATAGGACAAGTATGTTTCAGTGGCATTGGAGGACCCTGGGATGTCAGCCAGAAGCTCCAGGGTAACGTCCCTTCCTGGGGTGCGTGGTGGTAGAAAAAAACACCACCCAAAGTGAAGGGGACTGTCCAAACTGCGGGCCCCGCAGAGAAACACTGTCTCCTTCCCAGTTTTACCCACTGACTGTTATCAAAAACCTCTCAGCTGTCAGATCAAAAGGACACTCTTCATACATTATCCCACCCAACCTTTGAGGGACATTTTTTTTATTGTGGACCAGCCCTTCCTTTTAGAAGGCCCTTCCCTTGGCCTTTAGCACCACTTCTCTATTAGCTTCCTTCTGCCCCACTGAGCTCTTTCTTGGGCTCTCCACTGCCTTCTTCTCTGGATTCCATCCTGCCTTTTTCTCATTTTATATGCTTCCTGGTGAGAAGTGAGAAGTTCCTATACAATTATAGGGATGAAGAGGAAGAGATAAAATGTGGAGATTACTTGGAGGGGATTTCAACTCACGCAAGTCAAACCCGGGGAGAAGAAGCTGCCCCCCCCCCCCGAGCTCACCTGCCCCTAGGTCAGCATGGAGAGCCCCTCCTCAGGACCCTGCAGCACCCTGAACTACCGCTCCTGGCCATAGTCCTAACCTGCGGTCACTTGTTGTGGATTTATTTGTTTGTCTTTCCTTCTGGACTGTGGGTCCTTGAGTGTAGGAGGTCCCTGGTCCCTCCCCAGAGCCTGACACACCGCAGGTATCCTGTTACAGAGCAAATAAAAGGATAAAATTCTTATAATATATAAGTGCAAATAGAAATGTAGCAAAAGTTGCCATATATATTTAAAAGGAGCTTCCCCAAGATACTTAACTGCTGGTTCTGGTATTAAAGTTTCAAATTCCTCACTGACGATTAGAGCAATTGAGACCATCACACTCTTCTTCAACTTTTTTGAAATTTTTCTTTACTCACAGTCATCAAATCAATGCATTGTATTTAGCCTGCAAATGTTCTGCTTATATGAGTTCCAGCTATCTCTTCCAGATTTTGGTATCAACTGTCTCATGAGCACAGTATAGCTGCTTGATAAATGGATGGATGGATTACTCCTGAACTTGGACTAGCAACTTCAGCCAGGTGGATGGGCACTTTTTATTTCCTCAACCCTTTCTTTTTCAGGCCACATCCCACCAGGCAGCCAGCCCACTCAGGCCTCCTTTCTCTTCCTATAATCACTAAAATCCACAGAATCCCCAACTCCCAAAACACATTTGTACTATTCACACATTGTATGTCTCTCAATGACACCCAAGTGATCACATGTTATAAATGCCACATGGCTTCAGCTAAAGTGTAAATCTCTAGAGAGCAGAAAATGCGTATTTAAATCTTCATTATCTTTTGTTGTTGTTGTTGTGTTAATCCTCACCCAAGGATATTTTTTCCAGGGTACCTGCCCTTGACTGGAATGGAACCCACAACCCTTCAGTCCGTGGGCAGACGCTCTAACCACTGAGCAATCCAGCCAGGGCTAAATCTTTATATCACTCCCTCTACAATTCCTTTCACAGTGATATACATGGAAGCCTTTCAGGAAATATAAACCTAATTAGTTTAAATTCCAGTTGAAATATTCCGTAGGAAAACATCTCAAGCTTTAATGAGAACCGTTCTTCCAGATGAATGTTCTCAGTGATCAAACCCCTGGATCTAGGGCCTCTAGGCTCCTGAGTTAGAAAATGGTTCCAGTTCCTGGGCCCGAGGTGGGGATGCCTATCACTCATCCCTATAGTTTTACTGCTCACTTAAATTACTGTCGTTGTTTGGTCACAATCAGAAACGTATTTTTTCAGGCTTATAACACTTTCCCCAACTATGCATGTAATTGATGCCATCAATCAATTTGTCTTAAAATGACAATCATAAACCCCATATCCAAGTTGTTTCATTTTTTTATGTATAAATTCCTTTTATGTATAAACTAGAAGCCCAGTGCACGAAATTCATGCACAGGGGTGGTGGTGGGGGGGGTGTCCCTCAGCCCAGCCTGCACCTTCTCGCAATCCGGGACCCCTCAGGGGATGTCCAACTGCCAGTTTAGGCCCAATCCCCTCCCTGCAGGATCAGCAGTTGGATATCCCTCTCGCAATTCGGGACCACTGGCTCCTAACTGCTCACCTGCCTGCCTGCCTGCCCCTAACCACTCTGCATGCCTGCCTGATCTCCCCTAACCACACTGCCTGCCTGCCTGATCTCCCTAACCACTCTTCCTGCTTGCCTGATCACCCCTAACTACTCGCCTGCCTGTCTGATCAACTCTAACCACTCTGCCTGCCTGCCTCATTGCCCCTAACCACTCACCTGCCTGCCTGATCGCCCCTAACCACCTCTGCCTTGGCCCCCACTGCCATGGCTTTGACTAGAGGATGTCCGAATGACAGCCAAAAGGTCATTTGGCTGTCCGATCTAATTAGCATATTACACTTTTATTATTATAGATTCCAACAGACTGCAGCTTGCTTGTTGGAAATACTACATACCTAGGCAGTAAGTAGAACACCTTAAGAGGAAATGCATTTAAATCATCCCTCCTTCCTCCCCCCATTAAGAATGAGGCTAGCCCTAACTGGTTTGGCTCAGTGGATAGAGCGTCAGCCTGTGGACTGAAAGGCCCCAGGTTCGATTCTGGTCAAGGGCATGTACCTTGCTTGCGGGCACATCCCCAGTAGGGAGTGTGCAGGAGGCAGCTGATCGATTTCTCTCTCTCATTGATGTTTCTAACTCTATCCCTCTTCCCTCCTCTCTGTAAAAAATCAATAAAATATATTTAAAAAAAAAAAGAATGAGGCTAGCCAATCTCTTGAATAAAGGGAAATCAGAATCCCTAAATGAGAAAAGGCAAGAATTCCATGCTGCCAAAATCCCTGTAGCATGACAAATCTTTCCCTATGATCTGGCCTCTCTCTCTTCAACTGCCTAAAACACAACACTGTAGAGAGTGGGGACCCAAGGCACAAAGCGTCAATCCCGAGGCACAAAGCGTCAATGCCATTGCAGGGCAACAGGTTTTACAGTCAGGCCTGATCACAAACAGGCAACAACCCCGGCTGACAGTCTCTGCAGAGGAGCGTTTTCTAGTCGGGCTTGTAACATTTCACTTCCACCCCCAAACCAGGAAGTGCTGTGCAAGATGAGCCAAAGACAAAAGCAATCAGCCTCAGAAAGAAAACCCGCCAGGCTCCGGAAAGGCTATAAAGGGCTTCAACTTGGGACTGTTGTTCAATTTGGATTGGGACTGGGCAGTTTCCTCCCAAAAAACATTATTAAAATTTCCAAATTGCAACACCACGCCTCGCCCCACCCCACCCCCACCCCAAAAAAGTAAAATGTCAAAACAGACGCAGGCGCTCGCGCGCGCACATTCACAAACACAGAGACCAATTTGTTTTTGTGATCCGCTTTCCCATCCGCACGGTCCCGGACCAGATTTGGGTTGGCAAATTCTTCCAGCTAAGTGGACTGCAGAAAAGGTGTCTATTTCTCGAGATCCTAAGGGCGAAGAGTCCAGAAGTAGACGGCCACACCCGGGTCCCCGCTCTCCGGTTGCACAAGTCTGGCCAAGTGCCCCCCGGGCCTCCCGCCCTCCTCTGTGTGACCCGCAGGGAACCGAGCGGTCCGGGGTGCGCGGCCGAGGGTCACTGGGCCAAGACGGGACCGAGAGTGTTAAGTTTCAGGCCCGGACCGCACAGCCCGTAGCGGGCAGGAAGGGGAGGGCCCAGCGGGGCTGGGGGCAGCCCCTGCACGGGCGCGGGGCTGGATCGGAAAAGCCGCCTCACGGGCGCGCCCGCCGGCCCCTCCCCGCCCTGGGCAGCCTCCCTTCCAGTCTCCGCTGCGCCCTCCGGGAGGCAGCGCTCGTGGCCGCCTCGCCATGTCCCAGCCGGGCCAGAAGCCCGCCGCCTCCCCGCGGCCCCGGCGCGCTGCAGCGGCCCGCCGCACCCAGGAGGTGAGTGGCGCTCCCGTCCGAGCCGCAGGGCCGGGCACTGGGAGGACCCCAGCCCAGAAGCCGCGGGCAGCCGCCTCTGGGCGTAGCCGGCCTGGCCGCCACCCCGTGCGCCGCCTCCCGTTCTGGGAAGGACTCGGGCCCGCCGGGGCCGGGCAGGTGCAGGAGGTGGCCCGGGATTCCCGGGACCGGGCTGAGTGCGCTGGGCGTGGCGCGAGCGGAGCGGGGGTGGCCCGCGTCGGGAAAAGTTGGTGGGGAGACACGAGTGAAATGCTATGAGGATGAAAGGGACCAACGTTCATTCGGGACCCCCTGCTCCGCCCCAGGGCGGGTGGGGTCGTTCAACTGGACCGCAGTCTCCTGTCTTCCGCGTAAAGTCGGGGCTGCAGGGCGTGGCTGCAGGGCGTGGCTGCCGGGAGGAATAACACCTCGCGCCTACCAGCCCGGAGCCAGATGGGGGCGGGGCCAGCCGTTCGGGGCGGGGCCTGTGTCCGGCCCGGCCCAGGTGCCCGCCCACCTGACAGCTGCGGGACTCGCTGAGCTCTGTGCCAGCCAGGCCCAGAGCAGGTGGAGTGGAGCCCAGCGCCTTCAGCACCGCACCCTGAGTTCTCGCTGGGTCCCGCGTCGAGTTGCTCAGAGCAAACCGGTTATCACCATGGCATTCGCTAGCTGGTGGTACAAGACGGTAAATAGAAGCGAACGTCCTGGAGGACCGGGAAGGGAAGGGGAGGGAAGGTGTTCGCTTTGCCTTTCTGGGCGTGCGGACGAGGTATTGTCCGGGGTTTGGCGGGGAAGGGGTGGAGGCCGGGTGCGACCTCCGCTCGTGTCTTCAGGCTAGGCTCCGGGAGAGGCCCGGGCTCACCCTGCCGTGGTATGTGGGAGCGCGCCCGGACGTGCAAGTCCGTGTGAGCAGATGCACCGGGCTCAGCTCGTGCTCAGAACTTGAATGAAACAGGAATTTTTAAAGCTGGAGGAATTCCGCCCCAGGACGGGGATTCCTGGATGAACTCGGACTCAGCTCTGGAGAGCTAATATCTAGTGTTCGTTTTTAACCCATGAGTAAAGCTTAAGACAGGAATGTTGTTGGCCGTGCATTCTCCAACACAAAGGAGAGGCGGCTGGGATGGAGGCGTGGAGAAAACCCCAGACTCCAAGGAGCAGAAGCAACTGAGTGTGGTTAAGGCCCTTGTGTGGAAGGTGAAGGGTAGCGCTGCTCTGTACTTTATTACTTTGGATGAGGGACAAAGATGTTCCATTTGTTTAGTGTTTTGAATGCCAGGCCAACCGATTAGGTGTGATAGCCAGTCAAGCTGGCATTTGTAATGTGTAGGAACTAGGAGGCATGATTTAACATTAGATTACATTACTTGTGTATACCAGTCTCTGCCAGCATGTGGTACTGTAAAAAAAACAAAGCAAGGATGTTGTAATCAGGCCCTCTTTAGAAAGCAGTCTTGTGTTGGAATTAGTAAACCCTCTCTTACTAGCCAGTGACCATATACTGACCATCTAATGTGCCAGGCAAAGTGCTAGCCTCCAGGTACACTGTGGAAAACAGGACAGAGTTCTTGTTCTCAATGGGCAACGAGACAACTTTTTTGAACCTGTTTCCATATCTATAAAATGGGGGTGATAATAGGCACCACGTAAGGGACTCATTAGATTCACGAATCAAAGTTCCGTGGGTATATACTTTTAAAATATTGGGAATTCCACTTTCCCTTGAGATATTTCTTCATGAATGTTTCCCATTATGTATTCTGGGCTTTTAAAAGTTTGCTTTGAGTCATTATTGTCCTGAGGTTATCAGAATGCACCACATGAAGTCTGCAAATATGGATGTCAGTGGTTCAGAGCTGGTATCAGAATCCTTCCCAACTGGTGGTTCTCTAAAGGAAATTGTGGGGAACATTTGGATGAAAGTAGTTTAAATCTATGCTTTTAACTCTTACTTTTAAGAGCAGGGTGACATTTTGTTAAAACCTCTCTTAGAATCCAATTTTGGAAGTATAGTATTAGAGAAATTGTTTGCTAGTAGGAAGGTCCTAAAGTCAGCAATATGCCTGTGGCCAAACTTTGACTTTTCCTAAACCAGTGCTGTCCAGTAGAAATATAGTGAGCCACCTATGTCATTTTAAATTTTCCAGTAGCCACATAAACAAAAGAAACAGATAAAGTTAGTAGCATATTTTATTTAGCCCTCTATATCTCAAACATTATTTTAACATGTAATCACTGTATAAGTCATTTATTTTATATCTTTTTCATATTAATTCTTCAAAATCCAGTTCACACTTGCCACATTTCAAGTGCTCAGTAGGCATGAGTGACTAAAAATGTGGACAGTACAGCTTAGGTTCCTAACCAGTTTTGTATGGTGATTGTGAGGGGGTGATCAAAGGCCATTTGAGAATTAAATGCAAGTTAAGGGCCATTTTTCCACAAAAGAATATACACATACACACCCAACAGCCCACCAGTAAATCTCCTAAAGGTCCATGGAGCCCATTTATAACATATATACATACATAATATATATGCATGTATGTATATATAATAATATATACTTTTATAAAATATATTGATATATAATAGCATGGCTTTTGGTAAATCTCATAACAAATATCTTTAGTGGGATCCTTTAAATACTGAAAAAAAATTGTGACTGACCTAACTTTAAAAATTTAGGCAGAATATAATTAAGTAAAAGAAATATCTGTGATGTGTTTGTTTAAAATAATGCCACATTTCCCTTAAACATTGCAATGTATATTTCCACATTGATTGACATCAGTATCATTGATCTTCTGAAGTTAGAGTTATAAAGTTAGAGTTAAAGAACATCTGATGAGCATCGTAATGATGAAGAATAAATTTGGTTTACACCAGTAATTACATTCCTGAGTTCTAAGTTGACTTGATTAGTCCATATTAATTAAAGGTGTTCCTTAGCCTAATTAGACCCGTGGGCCCCGTGGCGGCATGATCAAGGAGCCGAGTCATTTGGGAGGCCCATCCTTGCAGCCAGCCTGGGAAGAGTGTCTGTCACAAGCCTTCCATGGCTGGACAGGCCACGTGGCTGCAGTGATGCTTAGGAGTAGGAATGCAAATTACAGTGTCTGCAAAAAGGGCACAGGCTTCAGGTGAAGAGAGAATGGAGGTCAGACACTTCAGTCTTTAGGTTGACAGTTTATGAGTTACGTTGCCTCCCATTGCAGATAAGACTTTTAAACTAAGAGTGATATCTCATGATGGTGTTCTTTAATCAGTTTTGACACTTCCCAAAAAGTTAATTATATTCTACAAGTGCTTTTTAAAGAATGATATAGCTTGCTGGGGGTGTAGAAGTGGGTGGTCATTTGAGATTCTTAGGTGTATGAATAATTAGTTCTGAGTAGGTTGTTTCAGTGGAATACAAGACTTCTCTAAGCAGCCCATTTCTATTCTCTCTTTTCCTTGAGGTTTTTTTGTTTTTGTTTTAATTGTGGTAAAATACACATAACATACAATTTATAACTTTAGCCATTTTTAAGTGTGAAGTTCAGTGAAATGAAGTATATTCATATTCTTAAGACGTCATCACCACCATCTATCTCCAGAACTCTTCTTATCTTGAAAAAATTGAGACTCTATACCCATTAAACATACATCCCAATTTGCTTTACAAACATGAATTCAAATATATAGCATTGTATTTAAGTATCTATGTTCTTTACCATTTTCCTTTTTTTATTCTATTTTAAGGACATTTAAGATGATATTGATATGCCGAAACCGGTTTGGCTCAGTGGATAGAGCGTCGGCCTGCGGACTGAAGGGTCCCAGGTTCGATTCCGGTCAAGGGCATGTACCAGGGTTGCGGGCACATCCCCAGTGGGAGGTGTGCAGGAGGCAGCTGATCGATGTTTCTCTCTCATCGATGTTTCTAACTCTCTATCTCTCTCCTTTCCTCTCTGTAAAAAATCAATAAAATATATTTTTAAAAAAAGATGATATTGATATATATGACATTTTGTTTATTCATTCATCTGAGAATGAACACTTAGGTTGCTTCCATTTTTAAAGGAACCACCTTACTGTTTTCCAAAGTGGTTGTACCATTTTACATTCCTACCATCAGTACACAGAGGGTCCAACTTCTTCACATACTCACCAATACTTGGCCCACTGCCTTCTGACTTTTAAGGTTTGCAATCTTATTGAATATGCCTTGTATGTGACAGTCAATTTTTCTTGCTGCTTTCAATATTCTGTCTTTGTCTTTCAACAGTTTGATTGTAATCTGGATTTATTTGAGTTCATCCTACTTGAAGTTTGTTGAGTTTCTTTTTTTTAATATATATTTTATTGAGTTTTTACAGAGAGGGATAGAGAGTTAGAAACATCGATGAGAGAGAGAAACATTGATCAGCTGCCTCCTGCACACCCCCCACTGGTGATGTGCCCACAACAGAGGTACATGCCCTTGACCGAAATCGAACCTGGGACCCTTCAGTCCGCAGGCTGACGCTCTATCCACTGAGCCAAACCGGTTAGTGTGAGTTTCTTGTTTATATTCATATCTTTCATCAAATATGGGAAGTTTTAGGCCATTATTCTTTAAATAATCACTGCCTCTTTTTCTCTCCTTCTTGTGGGACTTCCACCAAAGATCTGTTAAGTTCTGTTCACTTTTCTGTAGTCATTTTTCTTTTGGTACCTCAGATTCAATAATTTCAATTGTCCTATATATAGGTTATTATTATATTTCTTCTGCCTCCTCAAATCTTCCTTTGAAAATCCCTCTAGTGAATTTTTCATTTTAGTTATTGTATTTCTCTGCTCTAGAATTCCTTTTTACTTTCTTTTTAATCTTTTTACTGATGTTGCTTTTTTTACATACTTTTTTTTTTTTACTTTCTCTACTCACTGATTTTTAAAAATAAATATACCTCTCACATTAGCATTCTCAATGAGTTTGGGGTTTTTTAATTAAAGTAAAATGGGTGAGTAGGGAAATACATAGTCTTGATAAGAGGACTCTAAAATTTTCAAAAATTTTTATCACAGAAGAAGAGAGAATAACATAATGAATTCCTCATGTACCAATCCCCTGACTTCAATAATTATCAACATTGTAACATTATGCCAGTCTTGCTTTATCTATCCAACTTCCAGCCCCACCAACATACACACACACACACACACATACACACACCCTTCCAAAGTATTTTCAAGTGTGGGAATTGCACATTTAAGTGTCATCCCTGTGACCAACTCAGTATAGGTTGTTTGGAAAATGAATTCTCTCTACCCTGTGTACTTCATTTTCTTAGGTATAATATGGAAATGTGAGACTAATATAATACATAGTCATGAGACAAAGTCGTAAACATAAACTTATCAGATGAACCTAGTTCCTTTGTTCTTATAAAAATAAAAAATAAAATTTCTGTTCTAATACTTACAGCCTTAAACTTCTGCTTGCATCTCATATTCATTTTACTGTCTCATAATTCGCCACAATCAGATTAGTGCCAAAGAAAAAGAAGGGAGTGAAATAGCTTTTATTGTAGTCTTAAAATACAAAATAGCCAGGCAGTGGGCCAGGTTCCTCATTAACTCAGCCAATTTCATAAATATCCCATAAATATCCCTGGGGGTAGGTTAGCTCCATTTTACAAAGGAACACACACACACACACACACACACACACACACACACGTTAAATTACTTGCCCAAGGTCACATATCCTTTCAGATTCATGCTCTTTCTGTCCTATTAGAGTTTGTCAGGGAAAGGAATTCAGGGGATTGGTTACCCAGGTTATAGAAGTGGCTGGGAAGCCAACTGGAGTGGGTGAGGCAACCCAGAGATTAGAAGTTGCAGGAAGCTGCTACAGTTCCTAGGCTGGAAAGACAAAGGGAAGAGCTGGATCACCCTGCAGAAGCTGGAACCACCGTTGGCTTGTCCTTCAGGAGACCCTACTGCAGAGGCTCCCAGAGGCAGAGAGGAAGGGAAATACTGCCCACCCACCACCTCCGGTCTCTTGCTGGTGCCTCCCACTGGCCAAACCTAGGCTGAGGCCATCCATCTTGGGAGCTAGCAAACATCCCGGCTACACCAACAGGGCAGGCTCAGGGCGGCCCAGAACTCCACTAGGAAGACTGTGTTAAAGCAAAGCCAGCGTTACATCTTGGTCCTCCTTGTTTGCTAAACAATCCTGTTTTAGCAAGCAAAATACATAGACTAGATTTGAAAGGTTTTGGTAGGAAATATCAAATTTGCACATTGTCTCTAATTTTTCTACATATATACTAGAGGCCCGTGCACAAAATTCATACACGGGGGCGGGGGGGCGAGGGGGGGTGACAGACCTCAGCCCAGTCTGCACCCTCTCCAATCCGGGACCCCTTGGGGGATGTCCGACAGCTGGTTTAGGCCCAATCCCTAAACCGGCAGTCGGCCATCCCTGTCGCAATATGGGACCGCTGGCTCCTAACCCGTCACCTGCCTGCCTGCCTGATCGCCCCTAACCAATCTGCCTGCCTGCCTGATCCCCCCTAACCCCTCTGCCTGCCTGCCTGCCTGATTGCCCCTAACTTCTCTCCCCTGCCGGCCTGATTGCCCCTAACCACCTTTGCCTCGGCCCCCGCCATCATGACTTTGTCCGGAAGGATGTCCAGAAGATGTCTGATCTAATTAGCATATTACCCTTTTATTAGTGTATAGATATATAGATATAGATATAGATATAGATATATAGATATATACTAGTAGCCCTATGCATGAATCCATGCACCAGTAGCTCACCAGTAGCTCCCTGCTGACCTCCAGTAGCTCTCTGCCTCCTGCCCCACCCTCCTGTAGCTACCCCATCCCTCCTCCACCCCTCATAGCTTGCTGCCCTGCCCCCTCCTGTAGCTCTCCACCGCCTGCTTGTAGCTCGCTGCCCCACCCTCCTGCTGATCCATGATCTGGTCGTTATGTAGTCGCTATGCTTCATAGCGTAACAATCATTTGCATATTACACCTTTATTATATAGGATATTAGCTTTTTGTTCTTTTATCTAGTTTATGGACCTGAAAAGAACAAAAGTGCTTCACAGGGAACATTTATTGAAAAGTATTCATTCAATTAAGATTTAGTTGTCATACCCCCACCATGGAAAAAAAAGAATATAATTACCATGTGGTTAGGAAGGCTAAATATACATTTATGAAGTAATCAGTAAACAAGAAAGTCTACAATAAAGTGCTAATTAGTTTGCTTTACTAAGAAAATAGAGACTTATGTGCAGACATGAAGATATGATGTGCCAGGCATAGGGCAAGGCTCAGAGTTAGTCAGGAAATGCGGGTGTGAACACAAGGCCCTGAGCCATCAGAGCTCACCCAGGAGGCCCAGAGCTGCCCCAGCCTGCCTGACCAGGACAAGCCCCCCATGGAGGCTGACTCAGTGGGTGATTTGAGGAGCAGAAACCTCCACTTCCAGTCATGGTGCCACAAATCTCCCTGAAAAACCAGTGGTTTCCAATCCTAGCTGCATATTAGGAATTTCAGAAACTATACTCACGTCCAGGCCCCACCATGAGCAAACTAGCTCCAAGTCCCGGGCTCCAGTGTGAGTGTTTCCAAGCGTGCCCAGGGCCATGTGGCCCTCTCTGAGGGGCAGAACCCCTGCTGACCGAAGGCTTTCTGATCCTTAGGAGGCCCCGGAACAAGCCTTCCTCAGTAGGTGCAGTGGCGGTGCTGCGAGAGCTGAGCTTTGTGCACATGAAAGTCCAGAGGGCACCAAGATAACACTTTATTGCTTCGCGGTTTTGGTACAGTGGGCGCTGGACATGCAAATACTGATCTCTGTGGCCTTGTCTCCAAGTTGAAGAAGGAAAATTTTTTAAAACAACTTTAAAAAAATATATAATTCACAAACCATAAATTCACCCATTAAAACATACAATTTAATATTTTTAATGTACTCATAGGGTGGTACAACCATCGCCTCAATTTAATTTTAGAATATTTTTGTCACCTCCTAAAAGAAACTATCTTTATTATTATTTTTTAAATAAAGGGAAGACATTTCAGCGTTGGGTGCTGTTTCACAGCTGGCGTTGGACTTGGAAAAGCTCATTTGTTTCTGCCGTCTCTCCTCGTTCACATGTGTAGAAGTTTGTTGATTGTGTCTTATTCAGTGCAAGATATGCCCTTGTGTGTGTCCGTGCACGGTGCAATAGGGAGGGTGCCCAAATGCTGGAAGGTCCTCAGCTGGGTGGAAGCACGGGCTCCAAGTCTTACTGCTCCTGGCTCCTGTTATTTCCTGACAGGTTCAGGGTTTGGTTTGCTAGGGAAGACGGTTTTAGCATATAAATGCTATCTCCTAGAATGAGGATAAAGACAGCTGTACTTCCCTAATATGTGGTGATGCCAGGGGCTGGAAATCGTTTGGAAAATTATTCCTTCTTGAGAGAGGAAGGAAAGCCCTTTATTTGATTTGTTTCCCTGCTTCTGAACGCCTATCTTCGGTGGGGTGGTCTTCCCCGTGAAATTTTCCATGCTTTAGGGCTGGCCTCCTGCTCTACCTGTCTTTGGTCTCATCTCCAGCTGCTACTACAGGATGAAATGTGCAAGTATTGTGTGTCTGATTAATTTTATAAAACAAACCAGTCTTGGAAAAGAAGGGTTTTGTTTTGCTTTTGTTGTTGTTGTTGTTTTTGGTGCTGATTTTCATTTCAGAGCATTGGATTGAGACTTTTTTTTGTTAATCCTCACCTGAGGATATTTTTTCCATTGAATTTTAGAGAGAGTGGGAGGTGAAAGGTTCGGGGTTGGATCAGGATCACACAGAATGGACTCAAGCATCAGTGTAATCAAAATGATATTTATTCACGGCACCTGGACTGATTTTGAGAAAGAAACCAGTGGCAAATGGGGAAGGAGCAGGCTTTTTATGTGCTCAGGGAGAGCTGCAGATGGGGCTTCGGTTTGACACACATATCAGGACCGTGCCCCTGGTCTAGTTTTACAGTCTTGCCCTTTTGTCCTTATGCTGGTGCCAGATGTCCTTCCTCTGGGGGGCTGTGCAAGAATTGTGGTCTTCAGGAATTTCTGTAAAATAACCACTCAAGGGGAGCATGTTTGTGCAAGGCTTAGGCTTGCAGAACAAGCTTTCTTTTGTTAGCCCCTGCTAAGTTAGCCCTGTTTCTTGATTAACCCTTTCAGAAGGGAGGGGAAGCAACAGAGGGAAACATTGAGGTGAGAGAGACACATCGATTGGTTTCCTCCCGCCTGCACCCCAACAGGCAACTGAGGTACATGCTCTTGACCTGATTTGAACCCGTGATTCTACAGTCTGGGGACCAACGCTCTAACCACTGAACAACGCAGCTAGGGCTGGATTGAGAATTTCTGGATGTGAATCTCAAGAGCTTAGCTAGCTTTTAACTAGATGCAGCGTAGCCCAGCCTCTGACCATGACTGTAATCCTGACATGTGGTGTGACCAGGGAAGACCTCACCTTTCAGATCCTCTGTTTTTTCCCCATTTTATTCATCTATCTATTTATTTCTTTATTTATTTTAATTCTTTATTGTTGGAAGTTTTATATATGTCTCCTTTTTCCCCCAGTTGACCTCTCCCTGCCTGCTCCCCCCCGTCCCGCCCCAGGACATGCCCCCACCCTCCTATTGCCTGTGCCTATTGGTCATGCTCATATGCATGGATACAAGTCCTTTGGTTGATCTCTTACCACCCCTCCCTCTCCCTCTCCTGCCTTCCCTTTGGGGTTTGATGGTCTATTTGATGTTCTATGTCTCTGGATCTATTTTTGTTCATCAGTTTATGTTGTTCATTATATTCCACAAATGAGTGAGATCATGTGATATTTATCTTTCTCTGACTGGCTTATTTCACTTAGCATAATGCTCTCCAGTTCCATCCATGCTGCTGCAAATGGTAAGAATTCCTTCTTTTTTACCGCAGTGTAGTATTCCATTGTGTATATGTACCACAGTTTTCTAATCCACTCATCTGCTGTTGGGCACTTAAGCTGTTTCCAAATCTTAGCTATGGTGAATTGTGCTGCTATGAACACAGGGGTGTAAATATCCTTTCTGGTTGGTGTTTCTGGTTTCTTGGGATATAGTCCTAGAAGTGGGATTACTGGGTCAAATGGGAGTTCCATTTTTAGTTATTTGAGAAAACTCCATACTGTTCTCCACAGTGGCTGCACCAGTCTGCGTTCCCACCAGCAGTACAAGAGGGTTCCTTTTTCTCCGCATCCTCACCAGCACTTGTCATTTGTTGATTTGTTGATGATAGCCATTCTAACAGGTGTGAGATGGTACCTCATTATCATTTTGATTTGCATCTCTCGGATGATTACTGACTTTGAGCATGTTTTCATATGTCTATTGGCCTTCTATATGTTGACTTTTAAAAAGTGTCTATTTAGGTCCTTTGCCTATTCTTTGATTGGGTTGTTTATCTTCCTTTTGCTAAGTTGTATGAATTCCCTATACATTTTGGAGATTAAACCCTTACCGGAGATAACCTTGGCAAATATGTTCTCCCATGCAGTGGGCTTTCTTGTTTTGTTCATGGTTTCTTTTGCTGTGCAGAAGCTTTTTATTTTGATGTAGTTACATTTGGTTATTTTCTCCTTAGTTTCCATTGTCCTAGGAGCTGTATCGGTAAAGATATTGCTACAACACATGTCTGATATTTTGCTGCCTATGGACTCTTCAGAGATTTTTATGGTTTCCCATGTTACGTTTGAGTCCTTTAACCACATGATCATATCAATTGATTCAGAAAAAGCATTTTCTGAATGACAAAATTCAACACCCTTTTTTTAAATAAAAACTCTCAGCAAAGTGGGAATAAAGGAACCATACCTTAACATAATAAAAGCCTTTATTTTTGTGTATGGTGTAAGTTGGTGGTCTAGTTTCCTTTTTTTTTTGCATCTATCTGTCCAATTTTCCCAACACCATTTATTGAAGAGATTGTCTTGACTCCATTGTATGCTCTTGCCTCCTTTGTCAAATATTAATTGACCATAATGGCTTGGGTTGATTTCTGGATTCTCTAATCTATTCCATTGATCTATATGTCTGTTCTTGTGCTAGTACCAGGCAGTTTTGAGAACAGTGGCTTTGTAGTATAGCTTGATATCTGGTACTGTAATCCCTTCAACTTTGTTCTTTCTCAGAATTGCTATGGCTATTTAGGGTCTTTTTTTATTCCATATAAATTTTTGAAGAGTTTGTTCTAGCTCTGTGAAATATGCCCTTGGTATTTTAATGGGATTGCATTGAATCTATAGATTGCTTTGGGTAGTATGGACATTTTAATGATGTTGTTTCTAGCAATCCATGAACACGGTATATTCTTCCACTTGTTTATATCTTTATCTCTTTTTTTCAATGTTCTGTAGTCTTCTGCATACAGGTCTTTTACCTCCTTAACATTAAAAAGATCACACACCATGACCAAGTGGGGTTTATTCCGGGGATGCAACGATGGTACAATATCTGCAAATCAGTAAATGTGATACTTCACATAAACAAATTGAAAGACAAAAACCACATGATCATATCAATTGATGCAGAAAAAGCATTTGACAAAATTCAACACCTTTTTTTTGATAAAAACTCTCAGCAAAGTGAGAATAAAAGGACCATACCTTAACATAATAAAAGCCTTATATGACAAACCTATAGCCTACATAATACTCAATAGGCAAATACTAAGACCATTTCCCCTAAGAACACCAACAAGACAGGCATGCCCACTTTCACCATTCCTGTTCGACATAGTATTGGAAGTGCTAGCCATAGTGATCAGACAAGAAGAAGAAATAAAAGCTATCCAAATTTGAAAAGAAGAAATAAAACTGTCATTATTTGTAGATGACATGAATTGTACATAGGAAACCCTAAAGACTCCAAAGAAAGACTTCTAGATTTAATAAATGAATTCGGCAAATAGCATGACACAAAATTAACACTCAGAAATCTTTGGCATTTTTATACACCAAAATGAGCTCACAGAAAGAGAAACTAAAAAAAATCCCATTAACCATTGCAACAAAAAAATTAAGAAACCTAGGAATAGACAGATCCTCTATTCTTT
This sequence comes from Myotis nattereri, assembly GCF_964212035.1. Taxonomy (NCBI): domain Eukaryota; kingdom Metazoa; phylum Chordata; class Mammalia; order Chiroptera; family Vespertilionidae; genus Myotis; species Myotis nattereri. The sequence continues at coordinate 55,232,692 of NC_138079.1, forward strand.
TTAGTAGATGCTTAGCACATGTTAGTTTCTTTTTCCTCATGGAAAACTGCTTGGATTTATCGGGTTTGTGGTTTGATTCTCTTCCCTGACCTCTCTCTCCTTCCCTTCTCATGCTCATCACCTCTCCCCATCTCACCAGCCTCACATAGTAGTAGCAGACAAAGTTTTCTCTCTTTGTTCTTAGAAAGTCTTCCTGCAGATTCCTAAACTGGATAAGATTTGACATATTTCCCAAATATTTCATTTCACCATCTCAATTATGTCAAAAGTGCTCAATTATTCCTTGAATTAAAACATTAGGCACTTATACACTCTCTCAGTAAAAAGATATAATTGATTTTATGTCATTAATTGGGTGCTGAGTGTTGAATGAGCCTCAGAAAAGGGTCAGGGCAATGGTTCATTCAGAAAGTTGCTATTTACTGGAAATTGAATGGCATTAATAATTCTTGTTAATTCTCTTAAAGTGACGATGGTGGAGTTATATGGGAAAAGTCCTCAATTTAAGGAGATGCATGGTGAAATATTTAGGGGTAAAGTTTCAGGATATTTCCAATTTACTTTCAAATATAGGTACATATACAAACATAGATAAATAGATTTATGTATCTGTCTATAATATATGACAGATACATAGATCTGCATTAATAGTTGTTGAATCTAAGTGGTGGGAATATTGGCATTTAGTGTATTCTTTCAACCTTTTGTATGTTACCAAAATCTATATATAAAAGGCTAATATGCTAAGTTTCTCCGACCGTCCGACTGGTCACTATGACACGCACTGACCACCAGGGAGCAGATGCTCAGCACAGGAGCTGACGTGATACGCACTGGCCATTTACAAAGAAATGTCACTGCAGACCTGGCACCAACAAAGTAACATTCAGCTTCCCCCAAGTGGGACACAGACCCCCCACCATCCCGGAGTGACACCCCACCAAATCACAGCCAATGCTGCTGAGACCCCATGGTGCAAAATGTGGCCCACAGCCCAGCCCATCCTGGAAACGGTCGCTGTGGGCACCAGGTAATGACATTATGTAGCAACACCTGGCTTCCTCTCCCTGGCGACTGGCCTCCTTGGAGTTTCTTCAGCCCAGGAACATGGCTTGCTTTATAGCCAGGTACAAACATTTTACAGTTTGACCAAATGTCTGTTAAGCATTTTCCCATGCCTCATCTCATTTGATCCCCACAGAAGTCCTGGAGTAGGTAGATAGGAGACTCAGTAGAATCCTATTTTCTTTTCATTAGCCAGAAAGTGGAGATTTAGAAAGTTTAGAAACTTGACCTGACTGAAAAGAAGTAAGAAATGGTGGACCTTGAAAATGACTTCAGGTTTTCTCACTGCGCAGAATATAGTCAAACACTGCTGCAGTTAAATATTTTACCCTTTGTTCTCTCTGTGTGATCTACAATAATAATCTGCCTTGTGTTGATTCTTACTGCTGTGTTGCTGACAATTAACTGAAAGAGAAGTTGGGGTGCTTCACTGGGCTGGAAAAAGTTTAGTAAATCAGAAAGCAGGTCTAATTAAGCAAGTTTATTCTATGCATGTATATAATAGGCTAAGTTGACTCATGCACGTGCGATACATATAAAGCTCTGGCTGCGCCAATCGCATGCGTGTGTTTCAATCTGTCATTGTCAATCGTGAATTTGGTCGACACTATTATATTATAGAGAAAGGGCAAATAGTGATATTAAAATATTTCCTCTGATTAACTTCTTTGCAATGTGCATGAATCCGTGCACTGGGCCTCTAGTTTTATAACAAAAAGCTAGGTTAAAAAAGTAGAAAATGGAAAAATACCATACATACAGTTCCTAAAATTTTTGCCACTTGTTTATGTGATTTTTATTTGTCATTATGCTTTTGAATATTATAAAAAATCTTCCTATTGAGAGCAAATATTTCTTTTGAAATGACAAAATACCAATTCTTAAAATCCATAAGTTTTATAAGTTGTCATTATAACTTAACATTTAAAAAATATTTGTTATATATGTATTTAGAACCAACATTATTTTGAATAATTTTGAGCATTTCAATGAAAGCATGTAACTAATATTATTGCTTAATCTGGAGAACTGCAACTTTAAAACACCATCAGGAAACAACTTTTTAAAAATTTCTAAAGAAAAATATCTGAATACCAATAGAGAGAAAAAGCTGTACATTTACTGTGGGGTAATAAGTCATAACATATATTTGCTACATGAGTAGAAAGCAGATCGAGCCCTTCTGGAGAACATGGAACCTTGCACTGACTAGAGCAAACTGCCTCTTTATTTGTGAAATGGAATAATAATACCTCCTGGCAAGTAAATGAGATGCTCTAGGCAGTGTGTTCAGTAAAATAGTGGATACTGTTGTGTTATTACCTATATCTAATCTGACAAAGACATGGAATTGGAGATCATAAATGAATATGATATCATAGCTCTAAATGACCAGTTCTGGAAGGAGACAGACTGAGTAAATTTCTATCTGTCCCTCTTGAATTCTGTCTCCAAGTGCCGAAGAATTCTTCCCCCTAGTCTGGCCTTTAGGGATCTTTATTCTAAAACTTACCAATTCCCACCGTGGTGCATATGGGCTTTTAAGTGGTGTTTTCCCCCCAAGATTTATTAACTACTCACTACTGATTGCTCTCAACTGTGGACAAGCAAACTCCTGACTAGGACATGTGGGTAAGACGAGCCCTGTGTACAGGGCTTCATTCACAGGCTAGTGCAGCAGCCTGCTTTTCTGTGGATTCCACTCACCAGCTCATGAGAGCTTGTCATATGGGGAAGAACTTTCCATTCATCAAAGTGATTTCTTCATACTCTTTCATACAAAAATGCCCATGTGTTGGGCATTCCTTGGCCTTTCTTTTTTAATTTTACTAAAATATCTGTTGATATGATTTAAGGGAATAGTATTCTATCTTGTTTGTATAATGACAAACAACAGATTTTAAGTGAGAAGACTTGCTTTTTCCCATTTGTTAGGTTCTGTCCTTGTGAAAAACACAGCAATTGACTCTTATTCTTAGTATTTTATCCACAAAATCATATGAGCCCCTTTTATTGTCAAATAAGAATGTATATGAAAGTGCCATGTAAATAATAAAGAATGATATAATTATTATTACTATTGTAACTCTTCTTAATAGGACTAATTTCAATTACATATCATGTTATGATTCTGCTCTAGGGAATGTAATAGAATTTTAAACTTTGGTTGAACTGAAGGTAATTGTGATTGAACACAATGAGGAGCTTTTTTAAAAAAAAATATTTAGGCCTCCTTTTCTCACTTTTTTGAACATCCCACAGTGTGCAAAAATGAAATAATTCTTTGTACTCTTTTTTCAGGAATATGCAATTTTCAGTTTTCAAAATTATTTTACCTTAGCATCAAAACAAATGAGCCTGTAAGCTACTTGAAACTTTTATGTACCACATACAAATACTTGCATTCACCCCCAGTGTTCTAGTGAGAAAAATAATTCTGTTTCTGGATATTATGAACTTTTAAAGCCCTAGTGAGTGGAAGTTGCAGGTGTGGTCTTACCACTTCAGGGTTTCTCTCTCTGAACTGGTGAATACTTAGAAGCTGTAGGGAACTTTAAGAGCCATCGAAGTGATGGTTGACTGGGAAGACCTGGTCCTCCCTCCTGTCCATGCTGACTGAGGCTCAGGTATGGCTTTACCCTCAGCGTGACCCTCAGACATCTCATCTCCCTCAGGAACCAGACATCTCCCACACTGCAATTTGTCATTTTGTAGGAGATGAGATAACACCTTAGCATTGTTATCAGTCTGTGTCTGGTTAATTACAGACTGATTTTCTACACCCCAAATGCATGTCTGTAGTTCCCTTGAGTTTTGAAACCACCCACATTAGTGGGTATAGAATTATCAACATTCCTAGGAGGAAGATTAAAGGAGTCCTTGTTCTTAACAGTCTATATATTTAGCCCTTTGGGATTAAAGTCACTATTATATTATCTTGTATCACCTCCCTCTATTAAACATTATCTTTTTTTTTTTTTTTACAGCATGTCTATGAAAAAGACAGTGGATCGCCTTCCAGGTCAGGAGAAAAGAAAGGAGCAGATGAGGTAATTTCCACAATACTGGGTTTTCATTTTCTCTTGCTTTTAAATTGCGAATTCTTCCTTGAAAGAAATAATGAGGTAGTAAAGAGTTCCTAGTGGTATATTGCCAAATTTAGTTTTAACTAAATTTAATTCAAGAATATAAATGGAAATCATTAAAAAATAAAATGCTTGCTCTGGCTTGTGTTGCTCATTGGTTAGAGTATTGGCCCACACACCAAAAGGTCACAGGTTCGATTCCCAGTCAAGGGCACGTACCTGGGTTACGGGTTCACTCCTTGCTCTTGACTGTGGTGCATGCAGTAGGCTACCAGTGGATGTGTCTCTCTCACATCGACGTTTTTCTCTCTCTTTCTCCCTCCCTCTGTCCCTTCAATCTCTCTGAAAAGCAGTGGGGAAAAAATATCCTCATGTGAGAATTAACAATAAAGTAAATGCTCCTGGAGAAAGAACCTTTAGAAAAAGAACTAAATTATTTAGGGTGTTTTTCCCATAGGAATTGGTGAATCTTAAATGTTCTTTTGTAAACATGGCAGATTGAGAAGGGGAAACCAAATGCTGTAGCGGAAAAGGAAATCTTTTTATTTTATTTTATTTTTCAGTTGTAGTTTACATTCTGAAAACTATATAGTTTGCATTCTGAAAATAATGCAATATTATTTTGCATTAGTTTCAGGTGTACAGCATGGTGGTGAGACCATTATATATATTTTACAAAGTGATCCCCCCGATATTTCAAGTACCCACCTGGCACCATACATAATCAATACAATATTATTGACTATATTCCTTATGCTGTACTTCACATCCCAGTGACTATTTTGTAGCTGCCAATCTGTACTTCTCAATCCTTTCACCTTTTTCACGCAGCCCCCAACTCCCCTCCCCTCTGCAGCCATCAGTCTGTTCTCTGTATCTGAGTCTGTTTCCATTTTGTTTGTTTATATTGTTCTTTAGATTTCACGTGAGGAAATCTTTTTAAAATTAGAGTGCACCGTGAAAGGAGGACAGTGATGGCCTGGATTAACCAGTCCTTCAAGTTCCTAAACAAAAGGAAGAGAGAAAGAACTATGTTTACTTGGAGTGATTCTGTGGAAATGCTAGTAAAGCCAAACCTCCCCGCTTTGAGATGGGTTTTCTGTGAGCCTGTGAGTGTCTCCTTTCAGTGGCGATGCGCCATTGTGTGCACCGTCAGCACTGGCCTGCTTCTCCATGGGAAGGTCATGAGAGAGTGCTGTCCTTCCAAAGGGCACTGGACTTGCCTCCCTTTTGCTGCTTTTTACCTTTTAAATCTCAATAGGTGTACTCACCTTCGTTCAATAGAAATTGTTTCATTCCAACTTGCTAAATAGCTCCTGAAAAGGATGTGCAAAGTTAGAAAAGCACAAAGTGATCATTTTATCTTTCTCTATTTTATCAACATGTTTATAGAAAGTTCGCTCCTCTTTCTGTTTATTTTCTGCACTTTTGAAATACTCAATATATTCCATATGTAAGGAGGACATAGCGGCCAGAACCAGCCAGGAATTATATGCACTAAGGTTTACGCCTTTGCTTTCTACTACCCATGAGGATATAATTTAGATTATTTCTTACTAAGAAAGTTTGCAGTAAATTTTTGTGACCATGGAAGGCAAATGTTTTTTGAAAGAGAAAAAGTAAAATTTTATTAAGCTTTTTACCTGCTTCTTGGTTAAATTATTAAAAAATAAATTTTCATATGAAGACCACATTTTTTTCTCTTTACAAGCATAAAAATCTATATAATATTATTCAGTTCCCTTACTAATCTTACTCTTTTTTTTAGTAAATCTTTATTGTTCAGATTATTACATTTGTTCCTCTTTTTTCCCCCCCATAGCTCCCCTCCACCCAGTTCCCACCCCACCCTCCGTCCTTACCCCCCCTGTCCTCATCCCTAGGTGCACGATTTTTGTCCAGTCTCTTCCCGCATCTCCCAATCTTACTCTTAAAATATATTCCTAGATAAGTTTTCTATGAAATAATGTTCTTTTTTTAAAAAAATTGATTTTAAAAAGGGAGAAGAAGGGAAAGAGAAAGAGAGAGAGGCTGGAACTTGCATGTGAAAGAGACGCATCAACTGGTTGCCTCCTGTATGTGCCCCGACCAGGGATCAAACCCATAACCTAGGTATATGCCCTGATCGGGAATCAAACTGGCAACCTTCTGGTGCATGGGACAATGCTCCAACCAACTGAGCCACACTGGCCAGGACTATCAAATAATTTTCTGTTTGAAAACTGTAGTGTTTCTGTATTCTCCAAATAAGAATATAATATTTTTAGATGTTATTCTCTATTAATATTACTCAAGATTAAACTATTTGTACAAAAAAAGTATCTTTTTGAATACAGTCAAATGGTTAGTAGTCTAGTTCTTATAGGCTATTTCTCCTCAATTATGTTATCATTACGTGTATTACTGGAGTGTGCATGCATTGTTGGGTACATGATTGATAACACAGTGTCGGGACTTATTTTTTATGATATCTGGACTATAAAGTGTCTCATTTCCACTTTTATAAAGGGCTTGGCAAAACTGATAAGGAACCGTGTTACAGATGCAGCCAGGGGAGAATTCGAGATTTCTGTCAGAGGAGGCAGACTAAATGAACTTCTACCTCAAGAAAAGGAGGAAGGGATTTTTCTTCTCTTTATCAGCCATTCAAACAATCCCAACATTGTTTCATAACACTTGAGAAATTCAGATTTACAGCTCCTGTACTTGTGTCAGAGCGTGGACATGTGGGTCTGTTCTGCTCTGTCCCAGCCAATAGAAGCAAGGAGAGGGCAGAGGCCTGTCCCTGCTCCCATGGAGTAAAGCACTGTAGAGATTCATATAGTCTGAGATGGAAGATTGTTTATTATCTCAACAAATTCTGCCCAGGCCTATCAACAGGGTGGACAGGCCTGTGGGTGGGATGATTTGGTGGGCAAGGTGTGTTTGTCTCCCAGGAGCCTCTCATTCTTCATGTTATGTGAAAATAAGTCATTGAGGAGATACTGTGGCCTTGGCGACAGTTCAAGGCAGTCAGCCTGCATTCGGCATCATTTTAGCCTTTGCATTCACAATTATGAAACCGTGTACAACCTGGAATTGTTATCTGCCCTGCCTCCCACTGTGGCTGCTTCTCAAGATTACCAGAGAACGGTTTCCTGAAACCGATTCTTTCTCCCAAATATTTTTCTTATTATTGCTCTGCTGAACAAGAGGTAGGATTAGGAAGTGTATTTTGGGTTTTGATAATCCATTTTCAAACTAGCATGCATTCCAAAGGTTAAGTACCGCATTGCTCTCAACATATGTAAACATATTGGTTAGACTTTCAAGGACAGACCTAGGCCTTTGAAATAAAGACAGTTTGAAAATTTGCTTTCTAGGCTCAGGGTACTTCCTGGTGTTTTTTCTTCCTCCTTTATTATTCTGCATTTCATTTGGAGGTGCAAGGAAAAAAGGGTACAGGAGAGGACTTTGGGAAGTTGCAACCAGGAGTAAACAACTGGTTTTAATTCCTCTGTCTCTGAGAAGGACCTAACAAATTCATAATGATTGTATAAACAGACAAATGCATTCTCATAGGCATTAACTATAATCTAATCTCAAGTATTTGCATTGCAAAACCGCCTTACAGTTTTCTCTCTTTGACCTTTACCTTTGCATTCTGGGAGAGTTTCTGAAGCTTATCCCCCATATTTTTATTACTATCATCTAAAGTCTGCTCTTTGAAACTTAAAATACAGATTTAAATTTTGCCCCTTTTTTTGTGGGGGGAGGGGTGTTTACTTGTAGCCCTCTCTACTGTCCACTTACCTTTCTCTCTCACTCTGTTGTCTCTCCATCTCAATCGGTCCTGGACCTACAGCTCTCGGGTTTCATGGAGCTAGGACCATCTTGTTTCCTATTAAGGATGCAAACCTTTTTCTAAAATTTCCTTCTTGTAGCATATCATTTTGTGAGATCTATTCTCTTTTTCAGTCTTCAGGGAATTGATGCTCTCTTTCTTCCTCGGCAGTGTCTTTTAGAGTCCAGATTTCTTTATTTCTGTTTGATCGTTTTTAAGTAGAACTCTGTGTACATCTGGTTTGCCCATACTCATGAGCCTGTCGTCCACAGCCCCGCTCTGCCCATGTTTAGGCCAGTTCAGTCTCCTCAGATCTCCATCTGTTTGGCAGGTGGATATGTACACTACTGGTAAAATCCCCACTATTCACAGGCTTTCATTCAGTACAGAAGACTATCATCTGTGTGAAATGACATGCGTAGAAAAACTTCACTCCGTAGCCCATTTACTGCTAAAGGGGCTCTTCTTACCCCTGTCCCCAAGAAGACCACTCTACTCAGGACACCTACTCCCCCAGGCTGCAGCGTGCCACCTCCACACCCTGCCCACTACCCTGCCCTCCCACGTCTTGCCCACTCCACGTAACCCACTCCGAATGCTACTTAGTTGGTCCTCAGAGTTTGTAACCTTGGCTTAGTTCAGAAAGAAGAGACACTCGCATAGAAAGAGGCACCGATGGGGAATGAAGGTAGACTGCCTCATGCCTAGGCTTTCTAGGTAGTTGCATTTCTAAATGAGGAGCCTGAGCATTCCGGGAAAAGAAAAGGGCTCTCAGGGCCGTGTAGGCTTGCCCTGTTTCACCCCTCATGACACAGGTGGTTCACCGATTGTGAACATACAGAGTGCTCTGTCCATGCTAGCTGCTGCTGTTGCTGTTGTTGTTATTACTATTACTTTATTATTATTAATTTTTAGGGCAACAAAAAGAGCTCCCATGACGATAAAGGCGAGCCCTGTCTTGATTTCTAACCCTGGGATGGGACAGGACTCGAATTCCTTTCTTGATTACTATCGCAGAGACCCACCCATGAATAAAGGAAGAAAGTTTTGTAGTTCATTAAGTTTAGTCTTTTGTTTTAAAACCAACCAAGTGTACCACCTAGAAACATATGCCAAAAACTATGTTTACAATAGAGACCTTTTGCATCATCATTCTATAAATAGTTTTATGAGAAGGGTTTAAGCTAATAATATTTCTAGACTGATGGGTCTTTAGCTGGAGGTATTGTAGGTCCCTGTGGAGCTGTTGCTGCTACGATTGTGAGGGAGTAAGTGGAGATTCTGCACAGTTTCCTCTTCTCTCTCAGTGTCATACATGGATTTATGTGCTGAACATCAGATAAAGCAAAAAAAAAAAAAGTTGAAATCGGTGTTTATATAAAAAGAGATAAGTGTTCCAAGATGCATTCCATGTTATAGATTTCTTGAATTATTTCCCAGTTGTCTATAGGTAAATGGATTCAGTGATTAATTGAACAATAGCAAATAGGGACATTTGGAAAGAACTCATGAGTGATTTCTAAACATATGTTTACCTCAATTCCCAGGGCTCTAGACTTCCTGGTTGGTTATTCACATTAAGATTGGCATCCCTGGGCTTTCCCTTTTGCAGATCAAGCCTCTGATTCCTAAGTAGTCTAATTTGAGCTCAAAGAGCAGAGTTTTGGGACTTTAGTATAGTCTAGAAATATATCATGCTGAATCTGCAAATACAGTTTTGAAGAAAAACATTTCTCTTTATAGGAAATTGAGAGCTAAAATGATATCATATTCCCATTTCAATTTTGGTTTCACTTAGTACTGGGATAAAAAAATTGCTTCTCTGAATATAATTTTGTTATTCATTTTTTTCTGCTTCCTTTCTTTAAACCCTGAGTTACACTCAGTAAAATCTGAAACTATATATATATTTCACTGAATAGTGAAAACTGAACAGAAAGCAGAATCACTAATGAACTGTAAAAATAACACATTTAGAAGATAATGAAGGTTCTTACTACCAGCTACACAGATTGCTGAAATACTTCTTAGATATGATGCTGTGCTGTCTGCCTGAATGCTAATTGTATAGTTCAGGGGACACCCAGTGGTTAAAAGGAGAAAATTCCTTGCGGTTGTGCAGTGTTAACAAATGGTTGGAATAAAACATTTCTAGCCTCAGTGGTGGGAACACACTGTTGATTTTGTCATTCTGAATTAGGATATGTTAGGGTGTGTGTGTTTTAAGAAAGAGGCTTGCTTTTGACTTTTTGTGTAAAATTTCTTCAAATATTTGAAAATTTACAAATTATAAGATTGAAATGTTAGAAATATGATTAAACTTTAAAAAAATTTTATTGCCGAGAGTATTACAGATATCCCCTTTTTTCTCCCCATTGCCCTCCTCCACCCAGTTCCCACCCCATCCCAGGCCTTCACCACCCTGTTCTCTGAGTCCATAGGTAATGCATATATGCATATAATATCTTTGGTTAAACTCTTCCCTCCTCACCCCCCTTTCCTCTGAGATTCATCACTCTGTTCCATGTTTCCATGCCTCTGGTTCTACTTTATTCACCAGTTTATTTAATTCATTAGATTCCTTGTTCATTTATTTTGATTTTTCCTTTAACAAAAGCATAAATGATATTAGAAATGTGAAATAAGTGACTGAGATTAATGCACAAAACAATAATTAAACCTTTTTGACCCAGAAATACTAATTGTAGGAATTTGTTCCAAGTACATAACCGGAGGTGTATTTGATGGCTATGCACAAGTATATTTATCCTAGCTTTACTTTATCATTATAGCAAACTAGGGGAGAAACAGTTGTACAGCAATGAATCAGTGAAGTTATGGCACAGATGTAGTGACTGAGGCATCTTTAACACCATGCTTTGAAAACATTTAATGAGAGAGGAAAATGTTCGTTAGGTTAAAAAAAGAAAGACTTACAACCCCATTTGTATAACATTTAAAACACATATTACTTATTTTTGTATTTGCATACAAATAAAAAAATAACTGAAAGTGGTTGTCTTACATGGCAAGATTTTGAGTGATTTGCATTTTCTTTCTATTTTTCTCTTTATTTTAAATGTATGTTTTTAATCAGAGTAGAAAAAACAATCACAGAATAGAGTTAATCCTATATAATAAAAGCCTAATTTGCAAATAGACCAAATGGCGGAATGACCCATGGAATTACTAGTCACTACGACACACACTGACCACCAGGGGGCAGACGCTCAACACAGGGGCCGCCCCCAGCCTGCAGCCCCAGGCCAGCCAAGGAGGGTGCCAGAGGGGGTCCACCGCCTGCTGGTTGCCCTGCAGAGGGAGGTGACTGGCGGCAGCGGAGAGTGGGGCTGGTGAGCGGGCGCCGCCAGGCTGGCCAAGGTGGGTGCCAGCAGGTACCCCCCAGTTGCCCCGCCTGTTGCCCCACACATTGGCCCTGATCGCCAGCCAGGCCTAGGGACCCTACACATACACAAATTTTGTGCACCGGGCCTCTAGTAAAATAATAATGGAAGAGAGTGTTTTAACGATGATCAGAACTACGTCTCTGCCTTTGTCTGCTTAGGCCTTGAAAGAGAGAAATGTTTTAAATGTGAGCGTTTTTCCTTGGGAACCCATAAGAGGTAATTCCAGAGCAAGGCTGCTGCTCTGTGTGTATGTATGTGTGCATGGGGGAGGGGGCTAGGCGGGGGAGGGAGTGCACGTTTGAATACAAGTGCATCTCTTAGATATGGATAAAGAATAAGGATTTAAGCAGCTTAGAGGGCAAAGACTCTTAAATATTTTTAGTGCATGGTCCCTTTGGCATCTGGTGAAAACTGTTATCTTTTCCTCTGAAAAGTACACATATACGAGAATACAAAAAAATATCCCCTAAATGTGACCACAATTTAAAGAGGCTTAAAGGTACATTCCCGCCCCTGAAGGGGCAGTCTTATCAAGTAGGGATATGTAGGAGGCACCATGTAATAGTGATTTCCCAGGTGGCTTGTTGTTCATGCCTGAAATTCCACCATTAGCAACTTCCTTAACCTTTGAGTTGAAACATTACCTTCCCCTGGGTCCTCTTTTAAATTGTCAGTATTCCTAGGAGGGAAATTACTATATTAATTATTAACACTTTAGCGAGAACTAGTTTACAAAAGGGGAGGAGAATTACATAAACTCTATTTTCTATAGATTTGATAAAGGTAGTTGAGAACTGGAAATCATTTGTTGAGAACTAGAGATTAAGAATAGCTAAAACATATATAGGCATTACATACACTTACACACACACACACACGCACACACACACACACACATACACACATACACACACACCTTACAACTGCAGTCTTCTGAGGAGGAAATTGAGGCACAGCTTAAGTAACCTGTCTGGGTCACAGTTATTTAGTAGTGGAGCTCAGAATTGACTTACTTTAGAGAGTCTGTGTTTTTAACTAGTAATGATACTAGTTATAAAATTACCTATTTTAGAATTCTACCTAAGGCAACGCCATAAATTTTTTTCTTTTTACTGTTGACCAGTTTTGCAACTCCCTTCTCTAACTCTCTCCTTCTTTCTTCCTTGTGCTGTGCCCTGTTTTCATTCAAAAGATCATAAAGTAAAATAGTCATTCCAGTTTCCAGTGGAAGAAAGTGTAGGGACAGACATTCCCTCTTTTTTAGGTAGAAAATGTGGCATGGAGGGAAGCCAGGTCTCAGCAGAGGCAGAGGCGGGAGAAGATGGGATTCTCCTGCCTCCAAGTCAGCGCAGCCACCTCGAAACTAGAGACTTGAGCTGATGATGAATGGGCGCTGAGTCATCCAGGAAACAAACCCCGCCTCACTGACGTGTGGCTCCCATGGTGTGTCATTAAGGCCGTTGTATATGGTACATCTCATTTAATTCGTTTCTGGGTAATCTTGTGAATTAATGGATAACTTACTTATTATGACTGACTTATCAGTGTTTCCCAAGGCCACCACATCCTACTTGCTGCGTGGCCTATGTGGTAGCACACATTTAGAATTCTTTTGGTAATAAAAGCAATTTGTACTTCTTTGCAGACTGTTTACAACCAGGCTATGAAGGAACACTTCTACATGAGAGTCACAGATTTATAATTGCCAGTGTTGGGAAATCTGCTTACCCTTTTGAAAAACGATCTATTGCTAGAGACTGTTTTCCAATAAAGCATGTGTTTTCATGTGGAAATACAATACTTGTCATTTCATAGGGTGACTACTAAGAAGTGGAACTGATTTGTTAACAAATATGTCAAAACATATATTTTAATGAGAGTTCTTGTCCTGAAAACTACTACATTTCATCAAGCTTAAGATGCCACTGATAAAAAAAAAATCACTGATTAGAAAATGCTAAGAAGGAAAAAAAACCTAGCAATTAATTTCTGACCAAAGTTTTCTTATACTGGCTTTAAGAAGCTTCTGCATACAAGAGGTGGGAAAGAAGAAAGAAAAGTGACATTGAGTCAATAAAATAAAATTCAGTAGTAACCTGAAAATTTATGTACTTGTGTTCTCTATTGTTCAGTTAATTTTGAAACTAATTCTACTTTTACATTCAGAACATAAAAAAGTTTTTACTTCCCCCCTCAATTTTTTTTTCACTAAAATCAATATTATCCAGTGTAATAGCCTCCCAATATTTACCAGATATGAGTCTGATTAACTTTTGATAGTTTAAAAAAAAATGTGATCGCCATTTGGAGGATATTTGTTTTGCCTTTAAGAATAATCAAGGAATAGGTGACCATTTCTGAAGACAGTTAAACAAACAGGGTTTCAAAAATAGCTTAAGCAATTATTTGAGCATGCCAGCTGCCAAGTTGAACCTTTGAGGCTTTCAATACTCATTTAATGCAAAAGTTTTTGTGTATTTGTGCACTCAAAATTTTTGCCACATGTCACATCTCTTCTGTGACTCATAGATCGTCGCCAGCTACAGAAAGAATCCCCTGGCCTGCTCTCCCTTGAGAGCTCCCTATGGAATATTCACTATCACTTTGGTTGAAAAGTGGTCCAGCCCCTTTTCCCTGCACTTTGGGTGGAGAAGACAATCAGTGGCTTGCAGGCTGCAGGAACCCTGGCCAGCTACGTGGCAGGGAAAGGCACCGAGTCTCAGCTGGGGCAGGAGGAGGAGCTCTCACCCCACAGATGCTATTTCCTCGTCACCAGTCCCCGGGAGTCTTTGAGGATGTCCATCTAAAACCAACTTGCCCCTTTCTTCACTCTTACTTGGGATTTGCTGAGCTTGAGTGGTGGGCTTATACTTTTTTATCAGATGTTTTAACCATTTTTTCTTCAAATACTTGGTTTTGTTTCCTCACCTCTCTCCTCTCTGGAGGCTGGGGTTGTACGGGTATTAGCTGCTGGAAGTTGCCCCACGCTCACTGATGCTCTGGTCCCTACCCTCCGGTCCTCTACTCTCCAGTTCTTTACTCTCTGTTTCATTCTGGGTAGTTTCTATTGCCACGCCTCCAGGTTCACTGATCTTTTCTTTTTCAGTATCTCACTGGTTCTTTTATATATATATATTTCAGAGAGGAAGAGAGAGGGGGAAAGAGATAGAAACATCAGTGATGAGAGAGAATCATTGTTTGGCTGCCTCCTCCATGCCCCCTACTGGACATCGAGCTGACCTGGGCATGTGCCCTGACTGGGAATCGAACTGTGAGCTCCTGGTTTGTAGGAAGATGTTCAGCCACTGAGCCACCTAGGCCAGGCTCTCACTGGTTCTTTATCCTAATGTAGTTTTCATCTGAGACCCTGTATTTATTTAATCCTTAAAAGTTTGATGTGGATGTGTGTGTTTTGAGTATCTTCTATGTCTTGTGTATGTTTTTTAACTATCTTCTATGTCTCTCCTTAATATACTTTTGAAAAGCTTTTTATTTTGAAATAATTATAGATTCCCATGACCTTGCAAAGATAGTATGGAAGGATCCAATGCACCCTTCATCCAGTTTCCCCATTGTCTGTATCTAATGTAGTCATAGTACAATGTCAGAGCTAGGAAATTGACATTGGTACAAAATGTGTATATCAGTTCTAAGCTAATTTATTACATGTGTGATTCGTGGGCGCAATACTGCCATCAAGAGACTAGACTTTTGAACATTGTATTTCCCTGCAAACAGAAAACAAGTTGTATTTTCCTGCTTCTATGCATGCCTTGTAATTTTTTTTTTAAATATATTTTATTGATTTTTTACAGAGAGGAAGGGAGAGAGATAGAGAGTCAGAAACATCGATGAGAGAGAAACATCGACCAGCCGCCTCCTGCACATCCCCCACCGGGGATGTGCCCGCAACCCAGGTACATGCCCTTGACCGGAATCGAACCCGGGACCTTTCAGTCCGCAGGCCGACGCTCTATCCACTGAGCCAAACCGGTTTCGGCGCCTTGTAATTTTTTATTAGATGCCAAACAGATGTACATTTTGTCTTGTTGGGTGCTTGTTTGTTGTTGCCTTAAGTTTTCTTGAGCTTTGTTCCAGGACACAGTTAGGTTACCTGAAAACAGTTTGATCCTGTGGGTTTGCTCTGGAGCTTTGTTTGGCTGGACCAGAGAGCCTGTGGAGGGGACTGCCTTTCTTCTGCGTATCCTGCCCAGTGACTCACTGCTGGGAACACGTCCTGGCCCGGCCTGTGCGAGCCCCCGTGATTGTGCCTCTGCCCCAGACTCTGGCTCTCCTCGGTGTCTGGCGCACTCTCTGCAGCTCTCCTCTCCGTGCTCTCCCTGGAGGCCCTGGAGGCCCCTGGCCTGGGGAGCTGCCAGCTCCTCCCCCTCATACCAGAGAGACCAGCAGCTTCTGCGGGTCCCCCCTTCACAGCTGTTCCAGTCGCCTGGGAGCTGCGGGCCGCAGGCTGTGTCAGCCCTCCCCTCCCTTCTCCTTTCCCTCTTAGGGGCACTGTCCTGGGCGCCTGCTGTCCAGTGTCTGAAAACCACTATTTCATGTCATTGTCTGGGAATTTTTAGTTTAAGGTAGGAACACTTCTCACTTTTGAATCTAAATATCCTTACCTAAGAACGTCATTAACACAAAAGAGAACGAAACCTGTACTCGTAAAGGGGCTTGGAAATAGTTCTGGAGTTGGGTTATTCAGTTTTTCTCAGCCATAAGCCTTGTCGTTGACTTACTTTTTTGTCCCTATACTACCGAGTTTAGTGCTTTCCAGATATTCTGCTGAGGCTTAAATGTGCAACAAAAACTGCTGAACTCGCCTCGGCAGTACCCTGACCTGACACCTCTGTAATACCTCATACAGGCCCTGCAACTTTCAGGAACACACTGAGGCCATGCCCATTCCTGCAGATTGTAATGACTCTGAGCCACTCCCAGACCCATGTGACAGTGTTGGCACCTGGGCCCATCCCAGCAAGGCCAGAGGGGCCGTCACCTTTTTTAAATTTTATTTTAAACTTTTTAAAATTGATTTTTATTGATTTCAGAGAGGAAGGGAGAGGAAGAGAGAGATAGAAACATCAATGATGAGAGGGAATCATTGACTGACTGCTTCCTGCACACCCCCCACCGGGGACCAAGCCCGCAACCCAGGCCTGTGCCCTTGACCAGAATTAAACCCGGAACCCTTCAGTCTGCAAACTGACGCTCTATCCACTAAGCCAGGGGTTCTCAACCTGTGGGTCGCGACCCCTTTGGGGGTCGAACGACCCTTTTACAGGGGTTGCCTAAGACCATCGGAAAACACATATATAATTACATATTGTTTTTGTGATTAATCACTATGCTTTAATTATGATCAATTTGTAACAATGAAAATACATCCTGCATATCAGATATTTACATTATGACTCATAACAGTAGCAAAATTACAGTTATGAAGTAGCAACGAAAATAATTTTATGGTTGGGGGTCACCACAACATGAGGAACTGTATTAAAGGGTCGCGGCATTAGGAAGGTTGAGAACCACTGCACTAAGCCAAACCGGCTAGGGAGGGCCGTCACCTTTGACATCGACTGCAGGACGGCTGGGACCCGCTGCTCTGGCTCTGGCAGGCCCCCTCAGTGGGCAGGCCTTCCAGCATGAACGCCGTGAGTGGTCCCGAGCTCCCCATAGCTGGGGTGTATTGAATGATTGTACATCCATCTGTGGGTAGGTGCATCATATTTATATTTCCATGTGGTCTCCCGAGCTCGCACAGGGCCAGGACAGGACATGCCCCACTAGTCAGAATCGCTGGGTAGAGTACTCTGAAGGGTATCCTCTCTGCACTGAACAAAAGTTACTCCTAGTCTCAAAGCTGCTCTCATTCAACAAAGCTTAAGAGCCAACCTCAAAAGCATCAAATTGTTTCCAAGTAACTTAAGTGTGTCCCTTATTAGAATCATAGTCCTAAGGAAAAAATCACTTTTTTTTCCTATCCAGTGAAAAAACAATTATTTTTTCTTGATGATATAAATAATAAAATCTCATGGGAGATTCTCAGGCCCACGGGTGGTCCCCTGGGGAGATCAGTGTGTTTGATTGATGTCAAGGACCTTGGGCCTGTCCCTTTAGAGCAGTGGTTCTCAACCTTGGCTGCACATTAGCATCACCTGGGAATCTTTTTAAAATCCTGATTTCTGGGCCTCATCCTCCGGAAATTCTGTTTCTTTGTTACTAATATTGCGGCCTCACCCCATAACAAAGAAACAGAATTTCCGGAGGATGAGGCCCAGAAATCAGGATTTTAAAAAGATCCCCAGGTGATTCTAATGTGCAGCCAAGGTTGAGAACCACTGCTTTAGAGGAGGGATTTCCAATCTGTGCAACAGGCCTCAGGCCATCCCTCATCTCCTTTCATCCTCACAGTCTCCCTTGGAAGTGTGGGTAGGGCTATTCCATTTTTCCGATGAGAAAATTAACTTGTCCAAGGTTTCATAGCTGACTCTTGTTGGAGCCAGAATTCTTGCCACATACATCAAAAGACAGAACCGTTATTCTAGAGGATGCGGCACCTTTCTTTGCAGAGCCACCAAATCTCAGCTGGCATGGAGCTTCATGCCCAGGGCCTTTCCTGAGATTTTTTAGGAGATAGTCATTGAGCAGCTCTCTTCCTGCCTCTTGGTCCTTCATTGCGACTTTGCAAATAGCTTTTAAGACTTGAGTTCTGAGTCACTCAATAAAAATGTTTATTATGCACTACAACAAATACAAAAAAAGTCAAGTAATTCTTTTCATGCCTTCCTGCAACTGCAGATAGAATTGATCTAATCTGGACATTCTTTATTGAACGTCTCTGCTCCAGCATGAGGTGCCTCTTCGTGTGTCTCTTGGCTGTCAGACTCTGCCCCACTTTTGGGGGCGGGGAAGGCGCCTTCCAGGAGCAGGTGTGGTTGCATAGCGCATGGAATCGGGGCCCGTGCACACTCAGGAGCCTGTGCCTGAGCAGGAGGGATTACTCATGCTCTCTGTAACTGGACCAGACTTGCTGTCCTGCAGTTTGAGTCCAGTAGAGGCAAATGGGGCGTGGAGGGCACCTCTGTCCCTGTCAGTCGGGAGGACTGAGACCCTGTGACATGATGAACTGCTAGGAGGGCATGACTCAGCCAGGCCTGCGATTTGACATGTAGGGATGAGGGGCAGGCTGCTCCTGATAATTTCCTTTCTATAAAACTTAAACAGAGAAGGGCACACAAATTAGAAGGAAAATGATTGGTTGGCAAGGAAAATGCTGCTCCATGGCCTTCAGTCTATAAGTTTATGGAAAAATAACTACACTCAAAATTTGAGTTATCATAGTATTGACATCCTCATTTAACATCTTAATCTTTTAAAGACTAGAGTTAATTTGTATGTTAGGACAAATGCAGAGTCATAGATAAATGAGCTTATTTGAGCCTTCTGTGAGTAAATGAATTAGTTCTGTTTTATCTGAGGGTAGATCCAGCCCTAGTACTAGTTAGTGAATATGGTGTTGAACTCGCCTCAGCAGTAGCCGAGAGATGTGTGAGAGATGTGTCCAGGCCTGAGTGGGCTGTCTGAGGGCCAGTGATGATGGTGAGGAGCTGGGGGAGTGAGGGTGAGGAAGACACCTGCCAAACTAAGCAGGAGGTGACTGGAAGCCAGAGGACTTTGAGAACTTTTCACTTGGAGGCCAGGGAGGACTCATGAGGGCTAGATGGCACCCAGAAAAGATCAGGAAGCAGGCCAATGCTGGAAGAAAGTGGTGATCTCAAACACACCTGACTGTGGGGCCATCCTAAGCCTCTGTCACTTCAGTTCAAATATCTTGATCCAGCATCCTGTTTCGTCTCATACCACATGCCTATGCCCGCCTTGCTTCACCTGCACTAACTTCTTTCTCTTCCTCAGACTTGCCAACCTCATTCCCATCAGGGCCTGTGTACATACATGCTGCTCTGTTCCCCTAGAATGCCTCCCCTCCCCCACCCCATATTTACATGATCGGTTTATTTGCCGTCAGGTCTCAGTCAAACATCACTTTTGTCTATCCCGTCGGAAGCAGCCCTCAGCCAGTCACCCTGTTTTAGTGTCATTACCCTGTTTTAGTGTCTTTATTCACTGAAATCATTTTGGTTTTTGTTGGCTTATTTAGAGTCCTCTGACTGTAGTGTAAGCACTGTAAGAGTAGGACTTTTTTTCTGTTTAAATGATCATTACATCCCTACTGCCTCAAATAGGACTAAGGTTCAATAAATGTCTGTCCAATGAGCAAATGAATGAAAGAATGAATGCGTAAAGTCAGACACAATTGGAGAAAGATAACCAAGTGTTATATATCAGCCGAACCATCTATAGTTAAATGTTGGTTACTAATCTGAGAATAAAGAATCTGTGATTTGGTATTTGTATATATTTCTAAGCTTTTCTATTATCTTTTAAGTGCTTGACATTGACTAAGGGCTTAATAAATATTTGTTAGATAAAAATGTAATGAAAGATATTTTGTTTTTACAAATTCTGCCCTTGTTTCAGCTGAATTGAATTGGTCCTTTGTAGACCAGGTAGTCCAGGTGGCTCAGAGGACAAAGCCAGCTTCGAGGGACAGGCCATACCCATAGGAAAGCTGAGAGGTCCTCAACTTTTGAATCATCTTTTGAGTTAGAAGACCTTGAACTTATTAGTAAATCAATATTTTAAGAGTACACTTTGATTTGATGTACAGGTAAAATAAAAATCAGCATGTGTCTAAATAGTTACTGTTTTTAACTTAATAGTTCTATAACTCAGACAAAGGCAACTTTTTGAATTCTTGTGTGTGGCAGTGGAATTCGTTTACAGATGAGCCAGGGTTTGGAATGTGGGCTTGGACGTGATGAATGGGAGCGCTAGTTAACACAGCACCAGAATGTGACCTTCCTTGGCCTTAGCCGAGACCACACACCGATAGCTGGAGTGTGGGGCAGCTGGGGAGCACCGGACAATGGCGTGACCTCTCTGGGCCGAAGTCTCCTCCCTGAAAAATGAGGAGGTTGAAAGGGCAACAAGGTTAAGATGAGCAACCCCATTGCTGTGGTCTTGTCTTTATTTCTTAGGCCTGGTCCCTTACTCTGAATCCGAGTAAACACAGTGCTTGTCAGAGCTGTTTGTTAGGACACTTTATATTTTTAAAAGAGCCTTGTGACATGGATAAAATTTAGGCCATCCCCTCCTTTTACCACACCCCATATCACACCTGCATTGCTAGCTCTTTAGCAGCCTCTGTTATTTCCATCAGTTTACCTGGGATTTTTCTTCGCTTGGTTGATGGTAGTGCGTGTGTGCTTTGGAGAGACTGTTTAGTTTACAGGTGGTGCCTGGGAGCCTGGGGCTCCTCCACGTGCCTCTGAGGCCCTTTTGATACCCATTTATAAAATGTGTCCACCTTACCGTTTCGGTGACCGATCTTCCTGAGCTCTGAGAATGGTCAGCCACTGGGCACAGAGAGATTATACTTTGAGGACAGGAAGCTAAGGTTTGGCTTTTCTTCTTGCTAAGGCAACGTTTACCCTGAAGGAAAACGAGGCTTCTACTCAAGCTTCCATGGCAGGCATTTTCAAAAATATGAAGCAAAGCAAATTTTGCTAACTAGTCTCACTGAATGTTAAACAATTAAACCAAAATTTTCTCAATTATGTATTTTTTGCTGCATAGACATACAACTCTTTAATATGTTATGTGTTAGCTAATTAGTGCATCACCATCCCTCCTGTATTCTGTGTAAAGAGTCCATTATTCATATTTTATAGATGGAGCCTAATCTCACCATTTTATATGATAAAACTTTATAGTTTATATGCTTGCTTCTTTGAAATATACATGTTAATGAGAAATATAAGCTATCAAGGCGTTGTTCAGAAAGTAACTGTGTATTTTACATTTCCCCTCCTCCCCCATTCATTGTCCTTTTATCAGTTGAATAGTTACAGTTATATAAGAAAGTACAAAGAAGCACAATGAAGAATATTTTTAAAAATCAGTCTTAACCCTACAATCAGAAGATAAGCCATATGAACTGCAGAATAATACTCTACCTGCTATTTTATAGTCTGAATTTCTTTACATAAAATATGAGTATTTTCACTTAATGAAAGGTTCTTCTCAATATGAGTTTTAATAATGGCTTAGTTCATCCTGTAGCTGTCCATAGCATAACCCCCGATTGCAGGAGGCAGGATAAGGAGATAAGAAAATAGGGTCTGAAGCAGACATCCTCCTTTTTACTGGCTGTGACCATGGCCACATTTTGTACCCATTCCATTCCTCAGTCCCCTCTTCCATAAAATGGGGTAACAATAGTCCCAGCATTATATCCAGTAATGTAAGGATGAAATAAGTTACTACATGCTTAGAGCACTTACAATAATACTCTCAGATAATAATAGAATATATTATTATAATGGAATATGTAATTCCATTCTTCTAATAGAATAATTACCTGGCACATGGTAAGTACACAATAAGCATTCATTATTACTTACATTGTTTTCAATTTTTTGATGTTAGACTACTGTGATGAGTGTCTTGGAAGAAAAAAGGCCTTTGCTCTATTATTTCCCGACGATAAGTTTTTAGAAGTAGAATTTCCCCTTTGCTACTCCCGTGAAGTCACCTGCATAGAGGGTGGCTGTGCTGTGTTCGCTCGCTCGCACTGTAGGGAGGAGGCCCCCGCTCCCGAGTGTCTGGAAGCGCACTGTGGTGGAGACAGCAGTGGCCTATGGGAGGACTTTCCTGTTCTCCAGAAGCACTGAGTATTGACCAGCTGGGATTTACTCAACTTACTCTTGCTTTTCAATATTGATGTAGTCTTCAGGCAAAGGTATAAAAAATTACAAGACGTAATTTTTCTGTTAGTATGTGATAGTCTGATTTTTGCTTGAGAGGATATTTGTGTTGGTATGAAAATTTGCACTTGACTACATTGTTAAGATGTTTTCCACCATTGAAACAAATATTTTCTATTTTCAAGAAAAAAGCCACAAGCCATGAGAGCAGTCAGCCCTCCAGAACCCATGCTGGTGGAAGAGCCCCGGCCACCAAGGTCAGTCATTTCCTAATAATTTTATTGATAAAACCACGAGGGGACCTTACGCTAGGGTATACCATTAGTAGGTGGGGCTTACAGTGTCCATATATCACCAAAAGGTTTTCAAAAAAGTTATCGTTTGTGCATTGGGGGCGGGGGGGATGCAATTTCTTAATGATTTGATTTAAAACCTAGTAAAACCATTTATATTGTAATTTTTACTGCCATTGTTTAATGTGTACAATGTATATTATTTTCATAAATATCTCTAATAATATTGGACTTTGTGCATACTATGAGTAGAAATATAGTCCTCCCACTTCTTTAGAAAATAATTCAAATTGTCTTACTCTGAGCATTAACCACACAAGGCGCTCTGCTACGTGTGCTATATAATTATCTTATGTAATCCCACATAACCTTATAATTATTATTCATTTTTACCTAAGGAGACCAGGGCTCAGAGAGGTTAAGTAACCTTGACAAGGTCACAGAGCCAGTAAGATGGAGTTAGAGTCTGAGCCCAGGTTTCCTGTTCACACAGGTCCTGGATGTGCTGGGCCTCATAAAATCTGATTGAGTATTTTTTGGCAATGTAACGTTTCAAAGCTTTGCAATTTATAAAAATCACTGAAACGTCCTTTCAAGACAAGAAACTGCAATTTTAGCTAGTAGTTAATAATACATAAAATAGTTACGTTCAGCCCATTTCGACTTGTCTTCTTCCAGTATGTTGCAAGGTTATCAAAAACCTTAACCTATTTCAAGTCTGTCTAAACAACTTTTAAAATAAGCATTTTTCCTTTAAACCTGGTGGCTCTCCTAAGGAGGTCTGCGGATTTTCTCATGTAGGTTACTTGCTTGGTGAAGTTAATTTTTATTGCCTCCCAGAACCCTAGCTGCTTTCCAAGCCCCTAAAAGGTGCCAAAACCAAAACTCAGCTGAGAAATGAGAAGAGGTTGGGCACAGAGTTGAACACCAGGCTAACTAAAAATGATTTTTCCAGACATGTTGTCTTTTCTGCTATTAGGACTTATAGAGGCCAGGTTCATGGGGGGGTGGTTCCTTCAGCCCATCCTGCACCCTCTCCAATCTGGGACCCCTCAGGGGATGTCGCCCTCAGGGATCGGGCCTACACCGGCATTCAGACATCCCCCTTGCAATCCAGGTCTACTGGCTCCTAACCGCTCACCTGCCTGCCTGATTGCCCCTAACCAACTCTGCCTCGGCCCTGTACCCGGGACCCAGGCTTCCCTCCCTCTGGCTGGCTGCAGGCACCTGGGATTGTGGGCTGCTTCGCCTGGGTCCAGCTTTGTCAGGAAGGATGTCTGGAAGGTCGTCCGGAAGATTCCGGTCTAATTAGCATATTACCCTTTTAATAGTATAGATACTTAAGTTATGCCTCTAAAAATGAGAAGCCTCATTGGCAAAATGGCAAGCCCGTGAGATCATTTGTAAGTGGTTTCCAAAATTGTTAGTGCCTAAACTCTTGGAAGGTCTATACATTGTGGGAAACCACACTCAGTTTTTTCTTGAACTTTGCCGTAGGAAGCAGTACCTTTCCCATAAGAAGCAGTACCTTTCCCATCTTTTATTTTCACACAGGAAATTATCATTTAATCATTCTGCAGTGGAATGGTTATAGAGAACTAGATGTCTCCCCCAAAGCCTGCTCTGCCTCAGGAAGCTGGGGAGGGTGGGAGTTGGGAGGTGGAGATATTTTAGCCACATGTTTTCCCATTTAATGGCAATCTTGACATTCTTTCCTTGGCTTCTAAAACACCATTCTTCCCGACTCCATCCTTCTCTCTCCTGTTACTCTATCTCACCATGGTTTCCTGGCTCACTTTGCTTCACCAGTTTCCTGAATATTAGTTCTCCCTGGGTTTAATTCTTCACTCCTTCCTTTCTCTTTAACTCTTACACAGATTGGAAGAAAAATAAATATATATATTATAAAATATACTTATTTATTTCTTCTTTTGATCCAGATTGAAAGGGCTTTAACTCAGTATCATTACCACTTTAAAAAAAATCATTCCTATGACTAATTTGGAAAAGCTGGGGAAAATAATAGCATTTGTGATCAATGAAGCTTTTATTACACAAGTAATTTTCATAACACACAGACAAAAATAATATTTTCTCAATACATTTTAAAAAGGCATGACAAAATAATAGATGTAATTGGCGGTGAGAATTAATCTTGGGTTTTTTTTTTTTATTTTGGACACATTCTACTTGAAAATTAAAATAAATGATACATTTACAATTATTAAGAAAACCAAGTCTGTCTTTCATATTAAATACTTAATTTGAAGCTTATGCATAAGCAATGTACTATAGAATAGTCACCATGTATTTCAGAACTGTTTAATAAGAATTCTTACAAAATGAGTAATTACATGCATGAATAATATCACTTATGCCATGAAGTGCTGGTCTTGGAAGATCCAAAGCGTTTAAGTGGCATAGCAATTTCTAACTCAAAATAATTATTGTAAGATTTTTAGGGCTTAAAATTCAATTTTTTAAAAAAATTAATAATGAAGACTAATGAGGCTACAGAAATTATATAGGCTCTAAGTAAAGCTCATTGAAAATATTTGTGATTCATCATGTCATTCAACTTTATTGCTGAAAGAGTTGTCAGGCAACTTCTGTCATAACCATCTCCCTGTTCAGGGGAGGAAACCAAGGTTGGCCCTGCATTAGGAATCTCTGTAGAAGACCACAGCTGTTGAGAAGATGTATTGGTTAAGGTTATTAATTCCAATTGGAACCCACTCGGACTAGTCCAAGCCAAAAAAAAAAAAAAAAATTAAAGATAGCAGGTAGCTCCTAGAGCAGTGATGGCGAACCTATGACACGCGTGTCAGAGGTGACACGCAAACTCATTTTTTTGGTTGATTTTTCTTTGTTAAATGGCATTTAAATATATAAAATAAATATCAAAAATATAAATCTTTGTTTTACTATGGTTGCAAATATCAAAAAATTTCTATATGTGACATGGCACCAGAGATAAGTTAGGGTTTTTTAAAATGCTGACACGCTGAGCTCAAAAGGTTCGCCATCCCTGCCCTAGAAAAATCCAGAAATCTGTGGGAGCCTCTCCTGCTGCAGCGACAGCTCAGCACCTATCACATGTAGGACCAGATGCCAGAAATTCTGCCGCTGCCAATTTGGAAGACTGACAAGCCTTATCGTAACATAGATTTCCTGGTGGACAGTGCCATCCTCACACTGCTTACTTCCAAGCCCATTCTTCGTTGGCACATCTGATTGGCCAACACAAGTCACATGCTTCCACCTTGCTGCAGGGGAATCTGGGGTTGTGAGTATTCTGGATGCTACTCTGGGAAGGTGAAAATTGAGTAGGTGGGAAATTATCAGTATGTATGAGGGTTTGTAAATGTGTGTGGTCAGCTGCCAACTGACAGACACCCACCATGGAAGGTAGAACAAGGGAATTACCTAATTGAGCTGAAGGGAATCACAGATGATAGGTCGTTTAGTGACATTAGGGTTTTTAAACGGAAGAAGGTACAAACAGCTTTTCTCCAGCTGAAGGGGAGGAACTCTAATAAGCACCCGTCAGAGAAATGCTTTGTGATTTTGGTCCTGGTTCTGCCATAAACAGCTGTGTTAATGATGCCCACACAGCTCTCCATTCAGAGGCACTGGCTTGTCTCCTCTATTATCTGGTGAGGGGCTGGCTGCACTCTCTGTGTACTGTGCGAGGTATTCCGGCCTTCAGTGTCAGCCTCACCCACAGTACCTTGGGCTACCTGTAGTTAGTGAGATGACTCTGTGTGTTAACCGGCAAGCATTTTTATTTTAATAATGGTGCATGTATTTTTTAATATATTTCTTTATTGATTTCAGAGAGGAAGGGAGAAGGAGAGAGAGATAGAAACATCAATGATGAGAGAGTGTGCCTCCTGCACACCCACTACTGGGGATCGAGCCCGCAACCCAGGCATGTGCCCTTGGCCGGAATCGAACCTGGGACCCATCGGTCCGCAGGCTGACGCTCTATCCACTGAGCCAATCCGGCTAGGGCATGGTGCATGTATTTTAATATGCTATAAAGAAGTAAACTAGAACTTCAAACTCATGATCCCATGACTAGTTTTGCTTAAGACAAGGCTAAAGGAAAAGTTAAAAAGTAAATCTATTTTTTTAATATTAAAGTATACTAATTACAGATTAAAAATATATATTACAGATAATATACAAATAACATGAGTTTAAGAAACACTATCCAGAGCAGTAATTTTCATATTTTAATGTGCATATTGAATCAGGGGGAGGGGTTATTAAAATGATTCTGACTCAGAAAGTCTGGGGTGAAGCCAAGCTTCAGC
This sequence comes from Myotis nattereri, assembly GCF_964212035.1. Taxonomy (NCBI): domain Eukaryota; kingdom Metazoa; phylum Chordata; class Mammalia; order Chiroptera; family Vespertilionidae; genus Myotis; species Myotis nattereri. Next base: position 55,259,520 of record NC_138079.1, read on the forward strand.
TTTTCTAACAAGCTTCCGGTTGATGCTGAGGTTTCTGGTCTGGCAGCCACACTTTGAGGAGCAAAGATGCTGAATTGTGCTGAAAGGGGGTAGTTTGGAGTACCTGCACCTTAGATGACCTCAACATTGATTGGAGAACCGGGTGAAAACACAGATTCTCAGGCCCCAAGCCAGGAGATTCTGATTTACCAGGGTGGGGTAAGGCCCAGGATTTTACAAATGCACTAGGTGCCCGCAGGTGTTTCAGATGCAGATGCTGTGAGGACCACCTGGGAGAAAGGATGAGCTCGGCGACTGGGTAGCCACAGGATACCATGGTGCACTAAGGCCCTTCTTCATCTCTTAGCAAAGGAGCCACTTTCTTCCTGTCTTGCAAGATATGGGTCTTTGGAAATTTTATTACATAAAGTGTAATTGCTCATCTGTACTCTTCAGGAGCACATAAACACTCGCCTTTATTGTGGGAGATATGCTGCCTAACATGGGACTATGGAACCCAGAGTTCATTGAACCCTACTGGGGTGTGGCCCAAATAAGTCACCCTGTGCTGGTTTGTCGCAAGAGAAATAAATATCAGTAAAACCTAGATGAGCTGAGGTTTAGTTTAAAAGAAAAAAGAAAAAAAAACAGGAGAAAGAAAATACATTAAATAAAACAGGAATTTTTAATCTATATTTTGATTTAAAAATTTGCAAGGATAGGGTCTTCTGCTCAAGGGATTACAGAATATTAGGGTTGGAAGGGCTCTTACTTCAGCTTTATTTAACAGAAGTAAGTGAAAAATGAAAATAAATAGGTGGCTGTGAGGAACACCTCGTAGAAGCAGCCAGAGGGCCCCCAGCTGCTCTGACTCCTGGTGGATGGGTGGATGGGGGTACAAAACTGTGCAGAAGGCTCTCCATCTGTGTAATGCCAGCGGGCCGTCCTCTGCCGTGGCTGGACGCTCACCTGGCAGGAGGTGGGTCTGAGGTGTCTGCTCCTCCACCACTGACCACCGCCCCCTCCTCCGCTCACACCCCAAGCTGAGTGTCCGCAGTCTTCATCGTCATTGGTTTATGGGGTTGGGAAAAGTTGGCTTTCCATATTTCTTTTAAAATTTCATAGCTCTTTTCTCTAACCCCATCATTCATTCTATGTTTATTCATTTATTTTTTTTCAACAGATTAAAATCCATTCTCTATTTTGAAAAATTTAGTCACAATTTTTAGCAAAATCCTGCCTCTGTTAACTGCTCTTTTAAAAAATCCATTATACAATTGGAAATGTAATTTCTAATCCCTGGCGGTGGTCATGATTAATTTGCTTTATAGGTTAAAAAGAGAGATGGGGGTGGGGCGTGTATTTGCATGGAGCACCCACAAAGAGCACCCACTGCTGCTCCCGTATGTTGGTGGAGTCCAAGGATGACAGCCTGGGAGCGGCAGACGGGGTCAGCCTGCACTGCGGCCTGAATCACAGGCCCAGTTCCTCAGTTAGCCGGCCTCCGGGAAGCCACCCCGTGACGAGGCGCTGAGGGAGGAGGGCGGGGCGCAGCCTGCGTCTTTCCCAGGACCGCCCCGAGCTCTCTGCAGGCTCAGAGCTAAACTGGAACCGCGGGGGCGAGCCCAACCAAGAATGCAAACACCCTGAAACCCCAGCGGAAGTCTCTGGGCCCGGGAGCTGCGCGCAGAGTGAGTACTGATTTCTGCCGCTTCGCTTCCCTCCAAGGCAGCGTCTGCTTCCCGGGCAGCCAGCCGCCACCTTCGCTGGGCGGGCCGTGCGTCCCAGCCTCAGACCCAGTCGCTGGCTTCCCTGGGCTTGGACATGCGCTCTTCTCTCTCGGCTCTTTCCAAACGGGTTCTAAGTTACAGTGTGTTACTTGTCGATCCTTGTTGACAGATGGGTAACACTGTTTGTTGCTGGCTGGTGACCAGACTCGGCAGGGTTATAAAACCAGAGGTTTGTGTGACCCAGGAGTAATGCTGAAGGAATTAAAACAGCAGCTGTGTCTGTGTGGTTTGGCACTTTCATCTCTGGGGGGTTGGCCCTCTCCCCCCCCCCCCCCCCCCCCCGGCCCTGCCCCACCGCGGTGACCTCAGTTTTAGAGAATGAGTTCACTCACTGTAACCTCTCCATGTACCTGATACATGCTGGGTGTGGCGTGGCAGATGTTGCAACATGTTTGTTTCCGTGATCAAAACCTGAGACCCAGATCGGGTACCATCCCAGAGGGGTGTTTTGTATCTTTCAAGAATGCGAAGTGTTTTTATTAGAGATTTAACAATCTCTTTTGTACACTTAGGGTCCCAGCGTTCCTCAGTTACAAATGCCCAGGAGGCACCCCCCCCCCCCCCATAGCTGGAGAAAATGAAGCAGAGAGTGTAGGAAGCTCCCCTCAGGGGCGGGACCTGGGCACCCACCTATGCATCAGCGGGCAGTGGCTTAGTCAGCAGCCCTGGAGCGTTTGCTGTACGAGACGCTTTCCAGAGAGAAAACCCCTGCATTGCAGGAACATCAGCAAGGAGTGGCCTCCGCAGTTCCGGGGGGAGTTTGTGTTCTGATGACCAACTACAGAGTGCCTCTCGCTGATGTTTTGTTTGTGGGCGCTGAATTCAACTTTTACACACTGGTTTCTCAGTGTCTAAAAGGATATTTGTTGCTGGGAATGTAGCGGGGCAGGAGTGCTGTCTGGGTTCTAGGAGACAGTGGAGTGACATTTGCCCTGGCTGGTGTGGCTCAGTGGGTTGGGAGTCACCCTGTGTGAAGGTTCCCGGGTCCAGTCAGTGCACATGCCAGGGTTGCAGCTCGATCCCAGGTAGGGGGCGTGCGGGAGGCAGCGGATGGATATTTCACGGACACATTAATGTTTCTATCTCCCTCTCCTTTCCTCTCTCTCTAAAAGTCAATAAAACTTTTTTTTAATAGTGACATTTAACATAATCCTGCCGAGTCAGGAAAGGCCACATCTGCTGACTGATGGAGAAGGGGTAGGTGGCCAATCTCAATGAGGATGCAGCGGCAATCTGTGTGTGTGCTGCAGGGACTCCTAATGTCTGTTATAAACCCGTGAGCGTGCCGACTGCACAGCAGTGTTTAGGGAGCAGCACAGTGAAATTTAAATGCTGGCTTTGGTTCAGTTCATATGCCTTGAGAGAGGTTCCCCAATGCACTAGAGCTGTGGTTCTCAACCTTCCTAATGCCGGGACCCTTTAATACAGTTCCTCATGTTGTGGTGACCCCAACCATAAAATTACTTTCGTTGCTACTTCATAACTGTAATTTTGCTACTGTTATGAATCGTAATGTAAATATCTGATAGGCAGGATGTATTTTCATTGTTATAAATTGAACATAATTAAAGCATAGTGATTAATCACAAAAACTATGTAATTATATATGTGTTTTCCGATGGTCTTAGGCGACCCCTGTGAAAGGGTCGTTCGACCCCCAAAGGGGTCGCGACCCACAGGTTGAGAACCGCTTCACTAGAGGAATTGGTTACGTACTATTAGTGGTGAGTTCAGTTCCTTGGTTGTTCTCTGAATCGGCTGAGAATAATCCCTCTCCAACAATGAAAATTTAAAAGCTATCACATAAAATAACAGTTTGAAAGAATGAAACTGAGAGCAAGAGAGGGAGGAAGGGAGACAGGAAAGGAGGTAGGGAGGAGGAGGGAGAGAGAGAAGCAAGAGAAAGTCATTGCGAAAACATGAATTAATTTGAACTAATTTCTTAAAATCAGCCAAGTATTTGTGTTCCTATTCATTGTTTATAATAAGTTATCATTTTTTTTTTTACCTCTACACAAATCTTTATAGCTGTTTTATTAATAATCGCCACAGCCAAGTGACCATCAACTAATACAATTGGATAAAAATCCAGGGCAACATCCATATAATGGAATACTACCCTTGAATAAAAAGAAACTACTAATACATTCAAAACATGTACAAAATTTAAAAATCAGATAGCAAAGACTAAAAACTGCAAGACTCCATTTACTAGTACTTGAATTTCTGGGCAAGGAAAAAACCATTGAGACAGAAATCAGATCAGTGATATGAGAGGTCGAGGGTGAGGGTAGGAGACTGAGAGAGTTATAAGGGAAATTTGAGGGGTTATGGTAGTGGTTACACCATTAGTTACATTTGTCAAAAGGGTATCTTTTTTAAAAATCTACATTTTCTGATTGTTTCTAGTACCTACAAATATAGCTGACTTTTGTATATTTATCTTAGATCCAGCACACTTGCTGAACTTTGCTACTAGTGTTAATGATTCCTATGTAGACAATTATATAATTTGTGAACTATAAGAATGGTATTACTTCCTTTTAATTTCTGCTATTTTTATTTGTTCTTATTTAATTATGGTGGCTAAACTCTTTAATAAAATGCAGTTCCTGAACTAAATAAGAATGTTTCTAAGATTTTTACCATTAATTATGCTATTTGCTCTATTTTTTTAGAATATACTAAGTAATTTTTTTTAATGTTTCCTAATATCTCGTGTGGTCTGGTTCCTTTCTTTTGACCAAATGAAAGCATAAAGAGACTGAGTTTGTCACCCGGAGAAAAACAATAGGTGGTAGAACACAATAGTCATTTCCCTGGCCCACTATAAAGCCATCTTTCATAGTTTGCTCTGAATTTATAAGTGGGTATTGAATTTTTTTAGTTTTATTTTTCAATTACACTTTACATTCAATATTATTTTGTGTTAGTTTCAGGTGTACAGCACAGCGATTAGATAATCATATACTTTACAAAGTGGTCCCCCCGATATTTCAGGTACCCACCTGGCCATACATAGTTACTACAATATTATTGACTATATTCCATATGCTGCACTTTACATTCCCATAACCATTTTTGTGACTATCAATTTGTAGTTCTTAATCTCTTCACTTTTTTTCACCCAACCCCACAATCCCCTCCCCTCTGATAACCATCACTGTTCTCTGTATCTGTAAGTCTGTTTTTATTTTGTTTGTTTATTTTGCTCTTTAGATTCCACATATAAATGAAATCATATGGTATTTGTCTTTCTCTGACTTATTTCACTTGGCATACTGCCCTCTAGGTCCATCAATGCCATCACAAATTGTAAGCTTTCGTTCTTTTTTTATCACCAAGTTATATTCCATTATGTATATGTACCACCACATTTTTAGCCACTTGACTATTGATGGGCACTTGGATTGCTTTAATTTCTTGGTTATTGTAAATAATGCTGTAATGAACATAGATAGGTGTGCATATATACTTTCAAATTTGCGTTTTGGGTTTCATTGGATATATAACCAGAAATGGAATTTCTGGGTCAAGAGACAATTCTCTTTTTAATTTTTTGAGGACCCTCCATACTGTTTTCCACAGTGGCTGCACCAATTTGCATTCCCACCAACAGTGCATAAGAGTTCCTTTTCCTTCACATCCAAGCTAACACTTGTTTGTTGATTTATTGGTGTGATAACCATTCTGACAGGCGTGAGATGGTATCTCCTTGTGGTTTCATTGTATTTCTCTTATGACTAGTGACTTTGAGCATCTTTTTCCATGTCTATTGGCCATTTGTATGCCCTCTTTGAAGAAGTGTCTATTCAGGTTCTTTGCCCACTTTTTAATTGGAATGTTTGGGTTGTTTTTTTTTTTAATGTTGAGTTGTATAGTTGGACTATACAGAGCTTATCTGTATGTAGTCTTCACCTGGCCTTGGCAGTGCACTGAAATCTTGGTGAGAATTCGAGCTATCTACAGGGTCTTAGAATTCTGAATCTAAGGCTGTCCCATGAACTGGATTGCTTGATGTTCATGTCCCACATTTGGAGCCTAAGCAAGGATCTGACCACTCCCATTTCACTCAAAGTTTCCATAAGAGATTGAGTCCAGCCTAGTATGTGAGCTTGCTCTCTGGACTCTGGACTGGATTGAGGTCCCCTGCACAAGTGACTTAAATATAAAGACTTAGACCAGACTTTGGAGCCTCTAGAGTTGCCCATAACACAGTTGTTAGGGGAGGGAGGAGAAAGCCTTGTTACTACATAGAAGCCAGGGACTCAGTCTCCTGTGTTGTTCCTTTATTGGCTATTCTAAGAGGGTGGCAAAGAATAGAATTATCTGTACATTTTCAGTTACATATAGTTTTTTTTTAAAATTTCCTATTATGAAAATAGGAAATTGAGTTTATGTCCAAAAGGGCAAAAAAACTCTTTTTTATAATTCCATTACTATGTCTTGCCATCATCATGCTAACAATTTATCTAAAACAGTGCCTCACTGGCTTTTAGACATGCATCTTTTTGTAATATTTTATTTACAAAGGTGTATCAGGGTTCGAGGGCTTGGCCTACTGCAGAAAATTGAAACTGGTAGCCAGAATATTTTGTCATCTAGGATTCTTAACCTCTCTCATATTTACTATCCCTTAGATTATCTCTTCATTTATTTAAATTTTTGTTAAATTTTATGCAGTATTTCTATGTATCTGGAACAGAAAAGGATTCTTCCATTAGCATTCATACTAATTTCATTAGACCTGCATAATGTACCAAAATATTTCACCCTCTCAGTTAGTCAGTGTCATCATGATACTCCAAGGTTTAGGGTTCAATCCCCGGTCAGAGCACATGCACGAATCAACCAATGAAACCATACAGAAGTGAAACAACAAATCAATGTTTCCCTCTTTCCCTTCCTCTTTCTCCCAGATCAGTTTTTTAAAATGTCTGAAAGCCTTAAGGTGAGGAATGCATGCTCAGCTTTGTTACAAAGCCCACTACTCCCTATTCATACTGGCCTGATACACTCCTTCACATCACCCAACACATATTTTCATTTGCATTTTAGACCCCTGACCTACAAAAATAGACAAATATCATCTTCTGAAAATTCAATCACTATGTCATTTGAAAATTGCACGGTTAAAAAAATCCTTGCAGATGAGCTGTATACTAAGTGTTTCTGTAATGGTACAAGACATCTGCCTATAAAACGACAGCAATATTGGGATTGGTGATGTCTACAGCATACAGTTCCTTATAGTATAAAAAAGGGGGTGAGCTACAGGCAAAATCGCACGTATCAAGAGCCGCTAAGCTTTAGGGCCATAAGACTGGAGAGGACAGATATTCTTAAGGCACTACAGGAATATCTCTTCAGGGAACACCTGGGCTGGCAATATTAGCACTGGCTGGAAAGTACTTTTGAAAAGTAATTTTTTTTAATGTTTCCTCATATCTCGTGTGGTCTGGTTCCTTTCTTTTGACCAAATGAAAGCATAAAGAGACTGAGTTTGTCACCCGGAGGAAAGTGCCAATGGGTAACAATAGGTGGTAGAACACAGTAGTCATTTCCCTGACCCACTATAAAGCCATCTTTAAACTATCTACAGTCGTGATTCTTAATGTCAGGGAGTTTCAGAATCACCTAAGGCAGTGGTCAGCAAACTGCGGCTCGGCAAACTGTGGCCCGTGAGCCACATGCGGCTCTTTGGCTCCTTGAGTGTGGCTCTTCCACAAAATACCGACTTCTGCGCATGGGCCACGAAGTTTCAGTCTCACTGTACGTGCGCGCCCGCACGTGGTATTTTGTGGTATTTTGTGGAAGAGCCACACTCAAGGGGCCAAAGAGCCGCATGTGCCGACCACAGACCTAAGGGGCTTCTAGCTTATTGGGCTACAATCCTTCCTCATCCTCCTGCCCTTTCCTCTTTGTAAGTTTCTAAGTGTCAATGCCCCCCACTCTCCCTCCCCACACACTGCCTGTGACTGCTCCGTTCCTGTGCTTCAGAGCTGAATATTTTGCAACCAGGTAAGTGGGTGATAGGGCAATTTTATAAATGAGAGCACTAAGACCCTGAGAGATTAAATAACCTATCCTGGCTCACAGAGCAAGGTTCTATTTAATTCTGAAGCTCTTTTCAGTAGACTGGTCTTATCAAATCCTGTGCTCAGTAGGCTCAGTAGTTTATGTCTCGGCAGGTTAAATAGCTGAGAGAGGAATTTGTATCTAAATTCAAAAGGGCACTAGAAATCAAGATTGTGCCCTCTCTTGTTATGCTCAATATCTTCATTCTGTTGAAATTCTCTGTGATGGATGAGGTGTCCCGCTTGTGTGAAGAGGAGTATTGTACCCTGATTGGAATTAGCAGATAATAGTTTCGTTGACAAAGTTTCTTTAGACATTTTAATAGGAGGTCGAGAAGGGATAAATTAGCCATCTTTGAATATGGTGAAATTTTTAAACAGCAGGATTAAAGAATATGTAACTAAAAACTCCCTGTTGTGTAGGAATACAGAACTTTTGCTTAGGTGGAAGGATAAGCAGCAATGTTTAGATTTTACATCCATTTCAAATGAAGCCTACTTTAAAATCATTTCTTCTATTCCCCTAAATTTTTATTCTTGGGGAAAGTGGAATGAAATGCAGTAGAAGGTGCTATTCTTATTCCCATTTTATAGATGAGGAAACTGAGGCACAAAGCAGTTAAGGAATTCGCTCAAGGTCACACAATGGGCAGCAGAACTGGAATCAAACTCAAGTGGTCCGGCTTCACAGCCATTCTCCTAACGACTACAGAACACTACCCCTTTCGTATTTACAAAGGATTAAACTTGCTGTTAGTACACATTTGTGAATTTATTATTTTTATATGGTTTTCCAGAATGAGATTTTAGTTCACGCCACAGTTTTGTTTTGTTTTGTTTTGATTGTTTAAAGGTCAGCTTGGACAAGGGAGCCTTGTTATAATTCCTGCCATGAAGCCTTGTTAAGAGCCTGCTTCACCGAGAAGCTGGCTGCAAGAATGCGCATGTGAGAGGCCCCTATCTCAGCCGCCTCATGATTGGCTCTATCTCAGTGTTTCCTTGTGAGTTCCCACTCGCTTTCTGTTAGAGACATTTGAGTCTATCATCCCGGTAGAGATTAGGCTGGCAATTGGTTTGATAACACAAGGACTGTAAGAGTCCGCATGTTCTCTCACTCTCTGTTCGGTTTATAGCTAAGAAATGAACTTGAATGCGCTGTGGAAGCCAAGCTGGAAGGCTCTGAGACAGTTGTTCAGGAGAGCTGCAACTTTTTACTTTTATGCAGCAATATCAGTAGCCACAGGTGCCCTAAGTGAGCTCATAATCTTTTAGAATTTGTACAAAACTTTGCTGCTACCGAGATTCCTGTCTCTGTGTTGCCTGGAACCTAGACCTCAGCAAGCCATGCATTTGAATCCAAAGAAAATGCTGTAATGCAAAATAAGGTTGCCGTTTTTTCTTTAAGGAAGATAAACAGCGTTAGTGCGTAACTTCTCAGAGCAGTGGTCGCCACAGAACTGCACTTCCTCTCGGAGACTGAGGAAAACGTTTGAGGCTGCTGCTGTTCATAAGACAAAAATCACTGTTGTTTATGGACTTACCATGTGCCAGGCACCGAGCCAAACACTTCATAAACACGCCCTCCTTTAAGCCTCACGACCAGCTTATGACGTGGTATCATTTTTATACCCATTCAACCCAGATAAAAGCTCTGATTTGGAAGAGTGAAGCAGCTTCCCTGAAGTTACAGCTTAAAATTAGGCCCCAGGTCGGTGGGACTCCAGAGGTCAAACTCTTGTCTTTCCAATTTGACCATGTATCATTGGCTACATTATTTAATAAGCTTCACATAATTACAGTATATAACATTAGAGATGCAGCACTCCAGAATTCTTAAGCCTGACAATTTACAGGTGAGGACACTGTTCTAGGGGGGTTAAGACTCAAAGGTCACATACCTTGCAAGGGCCTTCTTCTTCATTGTTCATTATGGAGCATCTATTATGCTGCAATAGCTTCACTCACAGGTGTAAGTAAATCCTAGCTGGACAAACTTTTTCTCGGGGAAAAACCAGAAGAGGGGGGCAGGCTATCTTTTCCAGGTCGAACTTCTCTACTTCGCTTTATGTTGGGCAGCCAACGTCAGACATTATTTCATGCATTGAGCAAAGCAACCGGGAGGGGGGGGGGTGCGGGGAGGTGGCAAAAGGGGGAGGGTAAAGTGAGGACTTCTGTATTAGTGTCAACAATAAAAATAAAGTGGAAAAAAAAAAGAAAATCATTTAGGATCCTTAGAGGCAGGAACATAATGTCAGGAAAAAAGTTGCGTTTCTACTCTTTGATAACGAATCCAGGCGCTTGTTCTTTAACTTGCCCCCAAGATAATTATCATTCCAGAACAAAACCAAAAACAAAACACGCCCCACTGGAATACTGGGGTTTGCAAAGCAATGAAAATGAATCCATTTCCTCGTAGTACCGGAAGTTCAACTTCATGCCGTCTGTGGATTTTTCCTAAGCACTTAGAGTGGTCCAGTGTCAGAGCTCTTAATCAGACACTCGGAGCGCATGGCCAGAATTCCTGCAGGTTCTCTGGCTTGGATTGAGATCACAGATCAGCTGTGGCCATTGTCCCAGTTTCCAGGCAACGTTAGGATGTTTGTTTTGAACTCTGCCCACATGTTGCATCAGAGGCCAAAGCTTCTGTGCTTTTCACTTTCCAGAGCAAGCAGAGTAGGCACTATTTTTATCCTGCCTGTGTGTCCCTTTTAGTGGTCTGTTTCGGGAATGCACAGCATACTCAGCTGCAATGGAATCAACCATCCTGTTTCCCTCAGACTCGCTGTGGTCGGCAAACTGCGGCTCGCGAGCCACATGGGGCTCTTTGGCCCCTTGAGTGTGGCTCTTCCTAAGCCTTAGGAGCACCCTAATTAAGTTAATAACAATGTACCTACCTATATAGTTTAAGTTTAAAAAATTTGGCTCTCAAAAGAAATTTCAGTCGTTGTACTGTTGATATTTGGCTCTGTTGACTAATGAGTTTGCCGACCACTGCCCCAGAGGATGCTCAGAGCGCCTCGCTTTGCAGTGCTCCCCTTCATCTAGCCGGCTGCACTCTGGATTGAGTATCTCTGATACTTTCCCACCTCTAGGTCTAGCTCATGTGGAATGACAGACACATCTCAGCCTTCATCTTCATTTTTTAAAAATTCAAATATTTTATTTTAGTTTTTGAAAGTAGGGGATCACCACTTCTTAACTGTGAGGTCTTGGATAAGTTACCTAACTTCTGAGCCTCGGGTTTCTCATTTATAAGATGCAGATAATCATGGTGACCTCCTAGGATTCTATACATATCTATTGAAATCAGACAGGTAAAGCACCTGTCACATGGAAGATTTGATAGTCCCTGCCCCTCTGTTGATCACACAATTAGTGTAAATACTAAATAAGTAGTTCCCATCTCCTCTGTGAAGTCTTTCCTTTCATAATCAGAAATTGTCTCCCTCTTCTGATCTCTTACAACATCATATTGCACTTAAGTTCCTATTGTAATCAACCTTATATTCTGCATGTGCTGAGATGTGCGTATGTTGGTGCCCTAAGTAGATGTGCTGGCACAAAGGGATGGCTCAGCTTCACTTATAGGTGATCCATTATCTTTCATCAGAATCACAGTCTTGTTATAAATAATATACTTTGGTAGGTGACTGTATGGCAGGTCTCTTTAAGAGCACCGTTATTATGCTATGTTAGTAATTTAAGGCATTGCAAGAACAACGTATGCCATGGTGTGACAGCATGGCTAACAATAGACAGACCCGAACATCTGAATTGAATCAGCCTGAGGTGAATGAGCCCTCACTGCAGACACCTGTAGTCACTGGGTCCCCAGGTGCTGTTTGTGAAGCGCAGGGGAGCGCTCCTTAAAAAGCGGTGCCCTCAGCCGCCGGTTGCTTGCTCCGGTGTCGTACAGGAGGCAGCCCCGGGATTTGTCGTGTGCATGTGTCCTTTAAGTTGTACAACTGCCCAGTTGATGACAATAAGCTTGTAAGTGACTATGTATTTAATCTGGGTTATCCTAACCATTTTTCTGATGTGCTTTGAGCAAAATTTCTGGTAATTGTAATACTCATAATGTTGCTTTTGAGCCATCAGATAATACTTTTGGGTTTATTCATGCACAAATGCATACATTTATTTAACAAATAATTTGTTAAGGAACTACTGTGTGCCAGGCTCTGGAGATGTGCAGCAGCTGAAACAGGCTGTGCCAGGCTCTGGGGATGTGCAGCAGCTGAAACAGGCATGGCTCCTGTCCTCGTAGAGTTCAAGTTCAGGTCTGCCTTATAGCTCCTGTGAGGAAAGAACTTAAAAAATAGCCATGATTCCCTCTTTCATTATTTGAGATGTGTTATTAAATAAGAATCTTATTATGGTTGAGAAACATATTATTTGTTTTTCTTCTTGTGCATCCAGCAGAGGTAGTTTTAAAAGTTAAAAAATCATTATTGATTTGTCCAAGATTTTAAATTGGGAACGTTTTTAATACTTATGTTGTGTTTTGCCCATCTTGCTTGAGTATGTTGTATATAACATGACTCTCCTAGCCCTGTGGGGTGCATGCTATTCCCATTGTGGGAAACGAGATGCTTATCAGGTTTAATGGACTTGCTTGTGGACTCTTGGCCACTAAGAAGCCATCAGTCTGAAACTTAAGCATTCTAATTTATTTATTATATTCTTGAGTCTAGCATTTTTTTTTTAAAAAAATGAGGTATTAAAACTATACCTCATTCTTTTTTAAGTGAAATTTTAATTGATTAGAAAATGGAAACAAAGGTTTGAATCAACAATGATTTTTGAGTTTCTCTCTGCAACACAGCGTTATAGTGCATGGTGGGTTGCAAAGATGACCCTTGTCTCTTGAGCAATGTATAGCTTCATTGACAAGCCATGACATGCATTTAGAAAAGAGCCCAGTAACCCTCCAACGCAGCATCTGTGAGTAAGTGTTCACGTGAGAAGTACAAACATGAGTTGAGAAGATAATCTGAGCTAAAACTGATGCAGGTGTTGTATCTTGAGCTAAATCCTCAAGGGGAGGGGTAAGTGGGACCTGAACAGGGAAAAGGCTTTGTAGGGGATGGGAATGGCAGGATGAAAGGCTCAGGTGGAATGTGGCGTGATGGTGGTGATGACACTAGCTGTTGCCCAGCATGTATCGTTTGCCAAGCGCTGTTATTGGTTCATGTACATTAACTGATTGTTAAAACAACCCTATGAGGTAAGAATTGTTACTATTCCCATTTTACAGATGTGGACACCGAGGCACAGAGAGGTTAAGTAACTTGCTTGAGGTTGCACATGAATTCAGTGTCAGCTGGAATTCCACCGGACAGTCTTGAGTCCAGGCTCCTCTCTCACTCTTAACCAGTGAGCTATGCTGCCTGATGAGGCGCCCACGAGACAGGAAGGACACCCTGGCTGAAGGGGAATTGTGGGCAATATTGAGGGAAATAGTGGAATAGATAGATTAGGTCAAGATCAAGTAATAGAGTCTCTAAAGTTCAGGCAGAAGATTATGGGCCTTATCTATGACACAGTGGGAAACCATAGAGAGTTTAGTATTTCATTAGAGTGGGAACATGGTACACATTTATTTCAGATAAATTAGGCAGGCAGACAAAGACAGAAAGGTTTGGGAGCTAGAGGTGAGGGTTGGGATGGGGGTGGGAAAGAACCAGACCTGGAAACTATTAGAAGGGCCTTGATATAATCCAGGTGTGGGAGATCCGTGATTAGATCAGGCAAAAGAAATGAAAGCGTGGCGTGGTGGTGACGACTAGCACGGTGCGCAACGACGCCGGTGGTTCCGGGCCAGGGGAGTTCCCCGCATTCCGTCATTTGACCTTTACATCAACTCCAGTGGGAGGTGGTGTTACTCCCAGTTTAGAGTGGAGGCAGTGGAGTCTCCAGGAGGTTAATTACTGTGGATTAGCAAGTGCTGGAGCAGGGATTGGAGCCTGCCTCTTTCTTGGCTTCCTCACTTTAAGGAAAAATAATGTAGTCTGGTGATAAAGTAGGGAGTCTGCTGTTAAGTTAGGGAGAATAGTTCACATAATCATAATAAATGATAGTTAGGGTCATGGGGAGAAATCAACTTCCTGAGATAGCAGCACTACAAGAGAGAAGGAGAGGGTTTGTGACTGAATATTAAAGAACACAGCAGGATGGGCAGGTGGAAGAGCTTCCGGAAGGAAACAGTTCAGAGGCGGGGTAGGGGGGGCCTGTCGCTCTAGGGCAGTGGTTCTCAACCTGGGCTGCACATTAGAATCACCTGGGGATCTTTTTAAAATCCTGATTCCTGGGCCTCATCCTCCGGAAATTCTGTTTCTTTGTTATGGGGTGGGGGCAAGGGCGGTCTGTGATGCACAGTGAAACTGCCGAGGGAACATCGGGTGGAAAAGGAGAGTACCTCCGTGCGGCTGGCGTTCCTAGCAACCCTCCACAACACAAGCTAACCTACCTGACCAGGTGTGTGAGGGTGGTTAGTGTTGCAGGTGGGAGGACACAGGAATGCTGCCGTGAGGGCGGGGAGAGGAAGCAAGCTCTGGGCTGAGGTGCAGCCACTCTGACTCACTCCAGTGCGCTCTCTGAACCACGCCAGCCAGTGACAGCGGGAGATCCAGGTGAGGCCGCTGTGGGTCTGGACGGGAGGGAGTGTGGAGTCCCATAAACCAGATGGAACTACCCAGAAAGACTCTGAAAGTCTTCTAGGAGACCAAGCAAGTGAGAGGACGCTATGACGTGGAAGACAGAGAAGTATGGAGCTGAGGGAATGACTTTGTCAGCCAGATTTGATGGCAGCAGTAAGCCCTCGAGGTCCACTCCTTCTAAGGGAGCCTTTAACTCCCCCGGCGTGGCCCTTCACCAGGACCCGTGCGGAGCTCACAGCTTCTCCACTCACAGCCAGCATGGTAGGAGAGTAGAGCATGGTCCTAGGTCTTATATCTCTTCTTGGGAAGCCTCACTAGAAACCCCATGTAAATTAGAAGCCCCACATAGAGACCTGCTGTCAGAGAGGGGGCAGCCGATTAGTGTACCCAACAGACAGCACTTTTAAAGGGACTCCATGGGGTGGAGGGGCCATTCACGATGCGATTGAGTGATGACCTGCCTGTACAGGCACTGTGAGTGGGACTGGAGAAGAGTGCCCATTAAGGAGGGAGCTAGTGAGACATTCACCTGGAAGGAAGGGCAAGTAGGATTTGGATATTTGGGGAAGAGAAACATCTCAACCAGCGGCACTTGTATGAAAACCATACGAAGGAGAGACGAACGAGGTGAGCTCCGAGACAGGATGGGCAGCTGTTCTGGATTGGGAGATGGGGTGGGATTGGGATCTTTAAGGGCAAGAGAAAGGAGTTGCATGTGATACAGTGGGCAGCAGGAGTCATTGCAGTTCTGCTTTACAGGGAGACATGTGCCTGGGGATGAGCAGAGAGGGTTAGAGAGCTGGAAGGCTGTACTCTGGGGACCTTTCCAAATATTTGTGGAAAAGGAGAGCCATTTCCATGTTCTGAGGGTCTTAAAAGCATACTGTCTTTCCCTCATATCTCTAATCCTTTACGGCAGTAAACCTCCCAAATTCTTACTGTGGCTGGTAAACACATTTAAAGAGACTTCGTGGAATGATGCCAGAAGACGAGATGCTGCATTTGATAATACAGGATTAAATATTAATTTTTCCTAAGCTCAGTCACTCTGTTTTATCAACATTGGTTTATCTTTTATGTAACGACAATATGGCCAGATTATTTGAGGTGGGCCTGAAACTGACGGAGCACTCAAACGTTCGCTTTGTCACCTAGGATTCTCTTCATGCCTCTGTTAGAGTCCTTGGGTTGTAGCGTAAGCCTGCATGCTATCCAGGCCACCTCAGTGGGCTACAAACCCTTTCAGGGCTCTGATGTGTCTTACTCATTGTGCATCCTCGGTGCCTGGCTCGTTGCCTTTTAAATAGCAATTGTGAATGGGTGGGTGAGTGGAGAATGATTATAAGAGGTAGTTTTTCTCGACTTTGTTACTCTGGTTTATGCCTTCATTCAAGCTTGTAAATGACAAACAATACTCTGGACGTTAAGAGACTTGGGCGGGTCATTTGGGAAGGAAAGTATTGTTATGGCTGCAATTCAGTCTGATTTATAGCGCTAATCCTTGGAGAGCTATTTTCTTACATATGAGTGCTGATGGTTGTGTTTTAAAATTGTCTGCCTCGGGATGTTGACAGGACCTGCAAGGGTAGGTCCTGCAGCAGAGTCACTGGTTCAGAAGTCAGGCCACCTAGGTCCAGCCTCACACCTGCCCCTCAGAGGGGCCGCTCCGGCCTTTGCCTGGGTGATGCCTCCTCACCTTCCATTGCCACATGAACTGTCACCTCCTCAGCATCACCTGTCCTGACTGCCTCCTGCACTAACTCTGGTTGCCTAGTCTATGCTCTTGTGGGACCCTTGATAACACAAGTAATGATTGAAGCGATTATTCTGTTAATGGTATCTCTGATGAGGCAATAACTTTCGCAAGGATAGGAACCTGTGTATCGGTTTCACCACTGTGTCCTCGTCACCAAATATAGTACCTGGCACTAACTACATTGGAATTAACCTTCAAAATTTTTTAAATTGTAAGTTATTTATACCCATGATTAGACATTCAAACAGTACAGATTTAAAATGAAAGTATATTCAATCCCTCACTAGAGATAACAAGGATTAAAGGTTCCTTGTCTTTACAAACAGAAGAAACGTTGAACAAAACTACAGTTGGTTGGAGTTGAATGAATTTGCAGAGGGAGGGGATTGCTTTCCTTCTTCCAGACCCTGGGAAGCAGCCTGCCTATTTCAGTTCCCAATGTCCCATGCCTCAGTGATGCGATAACACTTCCGTGGAGGAACCTGTGCTGAGAACATATGGGGCCAAGACCGTGAGCTAACTACCCATGATAACCTGCTCCATGCTAATTATAGCTATTCCTTGTAGAATTTACTGTCTTGATGGGCCTCTGAAAATTATTTTTTCTAGGAATAGAGTATTATATCCAGCTATTGTTTAATAAAGTAGTAAGGTAGGTTGGAAACCCAAGTGATTTGGGGAATGTTTTAATAAAATTGGTGTTTAGGAAATAAATTAATGTTCCCTTGAAGATTTGCAGCTTAAAAAGCATTTCATGTAGCATGTTTGGTCTTTGGTGGTTTTATATGGTGAGGGAATTCATTGAAGGAGTGGGATATATCAGAGCAAACTTTTTGAGTTTGAATGGAAATTTGTACCACCACTTCTAAATGTGGAGAGACAGAATTATATGCATAAGGGAATGTTAATCCCCACAAATTAAAAAAATTCTCAAGGAAAAATAAATACACATATTTTGTCCATTAATTCAACGTGGAGGGAGGATTTATCTTAGTTCATCTTCTAGTTCTTTATCCCAAAGATGATGTGAGAGACCACTCTGTGCCCTCCTACAGGACCAGGTGTGAGTGAGTGTGAGTGTGAGTGTGTGTGTGTTTGTGTGTGAGTGTGTGTGTGTGAGTGTGTGTGTGTGAGTGTGCGTGTGAGAGTGTGCGTGTGTGTGTGTGAGTGTGTGAGAGTGTGTGTGTGAGAGTGTGTGAGTGTGCGTGTGTGAGTGTGCGTGAGTGTGCGTGTGAGAGTGTGTGTGTGTGAGTGTGTGAGAGAGAGTGTGTGTGTATGTATGTGTGTTGGAGTGGGGGATGCTCAGTTGGTGCTGAAGTGTACTCAGAAATAGTTAAATCATTATGATTATGTTGAAAAATCAGTATATTAAAGCTTTGGACTTTTTTTTTAATATTTTTTTATTGATTTTTACAGAGAGTAAGGGAGAGGGATAGAGAGTTAGAAACATCAATGAGAGAGAAACATCGATCAGCTGCCTCCTGCACGCCCCCACTGGGGATGTGCCCACAACCAGGGTGCATGCCCCTGACCAGAATCGAACCCGGGACCCTTGAGCCCACAGGCCGAGGCTCTATCTACTGAGCCAAACCAGTCAGGGCTAGGGTGAACTTTTTAAACCAACTTTCCTTTTGAGTTAATGTAGGTAGCACAAGCAAACACGGGCTAATTCAGGCTACTAATAAATATTCTTTGCTGGGGTCCAACCCCAGCGGGTCCAGGGGTCCCCAAAGGTGTGGATGGAGTTGGTGAAGAGGGAAAGACTCGGGGGCAGCGTTCAGTTGATCAGCATGGTTGGGTTCTCTTGCCTGGTTCTATTGCCAGGTTCTGTAGGTTCTCCAGCCAGGTTCGGTCGCCAAGTTCTGTCCAGGTTCTCCTGCCATGTTCTGTCTAGATTCTCCAGCCAATTTCTGTAGCCAGGTTCTGTCCAGGATCTTTTTCCATGTTCTCTCCAGTGAAGTTCTTCTGTCTCTAGGTTCTATGCAGGTTCTGTGTCTAGGTTCTGTCTGAAAGCTTTGGACTTTTATCTGTAAATTGTAATTTTATATAAGTATATAAATTTCATAATTCATAAACATATAATCAAGATGCTCTACATTAAGTTAGGTCTGTGGGGAAGGTGATATTGTTCATGGGCATGGGCTGTAGTGGGTTCATACAGTCACCGAGAGAGGTGTTGTGTGGAGGTGGGTGAGGCAGGGGCCTCGCAGGGATGGGCTCATCCCGCCCTGGGTCTCAGCCTCTGAAGTGGCTCAGGGCCCGGCATCAGGGACGAGGTCTGGGTACTGTTGGCAGGGCAGCAGCTGTTTACTGACAGCCAGTTACTTAAGGAGGCAGCGTGTGCCAGATGGAATCCCTGGGCTCTAACACCTAACGACTCAAATGTTAAGGAGGTTTAATGAGCCTGGGTTGGAACTCCCAAGGATAGTAATTGTCCATTTAATATTAACCAGTGTATTGTAAGCTAAGTACTAGAGTAGTATTCAGTCCCATGCAAGTATCACATGCATGTTCTACTGTTTGGGTGATAAGATCTCAGGGGCTGGTTTCCCCTCTCACTGGCATCCCTAGGAAAGGTGTTTCAGTTACCATTCATCCCCTTCTGCCTTCCAGGTAGGAGCCTAGATGAGACAGATAATAGAGCAATATTTCCTCCACACCCCTGTCCCCACCTTCTCTTCTTACATGACACTGGAAGGACAATTCACATCTCCCTGAGTCTGTTTCCTAGAGCTATGCCCTGTTCCTTCTATTTTGTATAATATATTATGAATAATGCATGGGCAATTTAATGAGCACCTACAATGTGTAAACACTTTATACACATGATCTCAAATACAGTCCTGCAAAATAGATGTTATAGGCCCCAAACTGAGACTCAAAGTCACAGAGCTAGTAACTGGCAGAACTAGCATTTGAACAACATTGTTTCAAGCTTCAAAGTCCATGCTTTTTCTAAAAAGAACACACACAATAATTATAATATTTCCTGAGCATTTATGTACTAGTCAGTAGTAAACTTATAAGGTAATTATCTATTGAAGAAAAATTGAGAAAGGGGGAAACTGAAGATTAAAAAATTTAAGTAACTTGCCCAAGATTATTTGGTAAGTGGCACATTTAAACTTTGAACCATTTGATCTGGTTACAATGGGTTTTACCCACTGGGTAAAACCAATTGGACTTTTGTGGGAGTGGCACTCCAGACAAGGTAAGAAGAGGTAAGAGCAAGTATGGTTAAGAGGAGCTGAAGGATGAAGTAGGGTGTGGATTTATACTAGAATCAGACTTTGTTTCTTTCCTTCCTAGGTGTCTACTTCCTCTGCATCAACCAGCAAGTCTTCCAGTATGAACACCACAGAAAACAAGGTATGGAGCATCTTCCACGGTCAAGTTGGGTGGAGGCCTTTAAGTTGATTAATGTAAAGCAGAACAAATGTGGATTGATAGTTGGCAAATGAGTTGTATGTCCTAGGGAGCTTATGTTATAGAAGTAAACGTTCTCTTTCTAAGGTATGGGGGTTGTTGGAAACTCAAATTTCCTTTCAGTATTCACTTCAAACATCACCTATACACTTCTACATCCTTTTAGAATATCTAGAAAAGACTGGTCACCCAGAGGTTTTTTGGTCTTAGACTGGAGTGAGTTTGTTTTTTTTTATTTGTAAGATAACCTAAGTACATTTCTCTGGCTCTGAATACTAGTAAGATTATGAATTTTTAGCTTCTAAATAAAAATATTTGATTATTATAGTCATTTAAAGCTAAATATAAGAATGAGAAGTGACCTAAGTGAACATAGATGAGCAACGGATATTGGTCATTTTAGCTGCTTCCTGAAGTTTCTTCCTGAAATTTGAATCATGTGGGGCACCATATTATTGGTAAACCTTTGTTGAACTCTACTTGGGATCTATTCTAATAATTATTTCTTGGAATTTCAGAAGAAAAATATAAAAGAATGTCCTCCAATGGGATTGCCACATAGAGGGAGCCTAGTTCTGAAGAGCTGGCCTTAAACCAGCCATGGGCAAACTACGGCCCACGGGCCGGATATGGCCCGTTTGAAATGAATAAAACTAAAAAAAAAAAAAGACCGTACCCTTTTATGTAATGATGTTTACTTTGAATTTATATTAGTTCACACAAACACTCCATCCATGCTTTTGTTCCGGCCGTCAGGTCCAGTTTAAGAACCCATTGTGGCCCTCGAGTCAAAAAGTTTGCCCACCCCTGCCTTAAACCCTCACCATCCATTACCAAGTCTCAAGCTCTGCTTCTTGGGAGTATTCTTGGATGGAGGTTTAAAGAGGGACTCTTTTCAGAGGTTCTCAACTTTATGAGGTGATATTATTGAGTCCCTCTAAGAACTACCCCAGCTCCATTATTATTAAGTTGTCTTTGTTTAAAATCCCCGACATACTTTTGCTTTCTATCTTCCACCTTACTTTGCTGTCCCAGTGGGCTCCTACACCATAATTTAATACTGCATTGTAATTTAGTGATATTGAGGGATCCTATGGCCTCATCTTGAACTGTGTTTAAAGGACATTGCAAGTATCTTGAAACACATGGTTTGACTATAAGCTCTTACAAATGTCATTTAACATTCATTTTAATTTTTCAATTATTAACCTAAAATTGTTATGGAATATTTTACATTTGTATTAATTTTTTATGTTTACATATATATATGTATGCACACACACACACACACATCTACAATAATAAAAGCATAATATGCTAATTAGACCAGACATCCTTCCGGATGAAGCCAGGACTGCAAGGAAAGCCCGGGTCCCGGGTGCCAGAGGGAAGCCAGTGCCGGCAGCCAGGGGAAGGAAGGCCTACTCTTCCATGAATTTCGTGCATCGGGCCTCGTGTGTGTGTGTGTGTGTGTGTGTGTGTGTGTGTGTATTATTGATTTTAGAGAGGAAGGGAGAGAGATAGAAACATCAATGATGAGAGAGAATCATTGATTGGCTATCTCCTGCACGCCCCCTACTGTGGGTATCTAGCCCACAACCCGGGTATGTGCCCTTGTCTGGAATCAAACCTGGGACCCTTTAGTCTGAAGGCCTTATTTATACCTCTCTTAATCTTAAAAAATAAGAAAAATCTAATTTCAGTCTTAAAGTAATCTTAAAACTATGACTAAAAAACATCTACCAAAAGACAGTTCTCATTGACTTTAGAATGCATGAAAACTTAAGAAAGTAAATAGAAAGGAGAGCCAGAAATATCGGATTTCCTTTGTATTCTATTGGTTTGTCTTTGACCCATTGCCTGATTCTAATTGTCCCCCCAACTCTCAGCTTGAGGACCAATGCTTAATTCAAGTGTGCCCTGTTTTCCAGAGCAAGTGTCAGCAAACTCTGCAGCCATCCATTGCTAAGCATTAAACAGGAGATTCCTGGAGGTTATGGAACTAGAGGAAGGGACGAGGGAGAGGAGAGTAGGCGAGCTAAAAGAGGGAGCAAAAATAAGATGCACCCAGTGTAGTATCACCAGTGGCTAACGCGTGACCACTTTGGCCTTAATTCTCTGTCCTTGTAGACTTCAGTCACTGTTCTCATTAATCATTTTGGTGTGCTTCTGATGTTGGCTCATAAACATTTTTACTAACCTCCCCTGAGAGATTTTTGTGAACTTGATGATCGTATTCCTCTAAATATTTTGAGTTCCTAGAGAACAGATTTTAATTCAAGTAAATACCTAAACCAAATCCTTGCCATGTTCTACACCTTTCAAATGAATAGATTATAATAGAAGCTATGAATAGATTCAGACCATTACAATACCAACTGGCTTATTTTCTTTGTTAATCACTTAAAAAGTTATATTTGCATAAACTCAGAAAAGCATAGTAGTACATCTAGAAACTCATTAGCAAAGATTCAATTTGAAAGGGTCCAAAATGTAAATGTTCTTTAAAATATTTCTTTGATCATAAACTGTGTTTCCTCCCCAAACCATAAGTGTGTCAGCAGAACAAGGGCCTGTCATGTGAGGAACATATGTACCTTCACTACTGAAGCACAAGACATTATAAATTAAGAGGATATTTGGTGTTACCCTTTTCAGATAATAGAATAAAAATAGAACTTTGTGCTAATATTACCAAACAGATAAAAGGGAAAGAAATGACAGGAAGCATTAGGCCTAATTGTTAATCTCTTACTTTGAAAAGTTTATAATATGTTTTATCTCTGTTTCTGTATCTTGTCTGTACTGAGAATGTATGTATGTATGTACTTAAGGAATTGCCTCTTTTGACAGAGGTTACCTTTGGTTGGGTACAACTTTGTAGAATACTCCACTAAAGATCCTAAATCACAGCCTGCTCTTCAGAATTATTCCTAGAACTTTAGATTAGATCTCTAAATTTTTAGCGTGCAATACCAATCCATGCACTATTTGCAAAATTATTGTAAGATTATGTTGCCAAAATTTCAGAAAACTTTTGACAACACCTGTGACTACTCCTTTGATAATAACCAAACATTAGAAATATAGGTGAAAAAAAAAATATTGTTCAAGCAGCCTTTACACAGGAAAGGAGGGGGAAGGAAAGAGATCCCAAATTAATTTTATCAGTGGAAAACTTACAGATTTCCTCTCACCAAAAAGAGTAAATTCAAACTGAAATATTTGCTTGAGACTTTAGAAATTAAGAGCCTGCAACTTCTTGGAGTTGTATCCATCTGCATAGGGTAAACGCAATGCATGAGTACAACGGGTTTTGATATAAACATTTTAGCCCTATTTGTACATGGAACTTATTTTACTGTGAGACAAATAAAACCACACTCGGGGCTGTGCTCTTACGTTAGGCCATTCCAGTCAGCAAACAGACGGAAGGAACACCTCCTCCTCACAAGAAAAGACACAAAAAACAGGTGATGTGGCTCATTGTACTAGCTCACTTCAGCTGCTCGGCACCTGCTTACTGCCATTCACAGTCTCCTGTCACTCTCCGACCCATCACAGACTTTCTGGCTTAATCACCCATTGCCCACATTCCGGCACTAAAAATGAATTTCACTGCTCTCTGTACTCTTGGTTCTGTCACCATCCCATTGTTTCACACTGTCAGATGAAACGTACAATGACTATTTCACTCATACAGGGACTGATCATGCTAGTGTGGCTTTGAAGGATGAGGGTATTTATTTTATGTTGCTCATGTATTTGCTGCAGTGTTCATAGTAATAAATCTCTACATATCTTTGATACATATAGGAAAATGTAAGATGTAAATTAGTACTTAATAAGAGCAGATTATTAATTAGTGTGCTTAAGTGTTTATCTAAAGAATTACAATTTCAAGCAAAGTATAATCTTAACTCATAACAATTACATTTATAAATACATCAAAATCATCTCTTTAGCTTCCTTAGTTGAGGAAAATCTATGATAAACTTTGTAAATAATGTCCATTTTTCCTTCCTTCCTTTTTCTTTCTTTCTTTTTCTGAATTTAGGCTGTAAAATCAGAACCTGAAAAGAAGTCACAATCAACTGAAGTAAGTGTTGTATGTCAGCTATGAGATATTTGGATTCTTTGCAATAGTAATGAATAATGAAGTTCCTTATTTGCTGGTACTGAATGGTAAAAGGATTTTTGTCAGCTAATTTAATTAATTAGGACATGATTTTATAGAGTATATGTAAAATAATTATAACATTAAATTTACATATCACTAACATTAATGTATACTAATCTATAATAATAAAAGCAAAATATGCTAATTAGATGGGACATCCTTCTGAACGACCTTCTGGACAAAGCCAGGGCTGTGAGGGAAGCCCAGGTCCTGGGTGCCAGAGGGAAGCCGGTGCTGGTAGCCGGGGGAATGAAAGCCTACTCTTTCACAAATTTCATGCATTGGACCTCTAGTTTATAAAAAAAGATAATATGCTTCAGAAGGAATTTTGTTCAAATCTATATATTCTTTTATATTGTTTAAAAATAAGCAACAGGAGCAAAGGAGAGAGTTCAAAGGGTAATGAGTGTCTAATTACTTTAATGATGAGCTGTCCAGAATAACTGTGTCTGTTGAACCTAGCACCCAGATAACTAAAGCTGAGAGCCTGGCTTACTCCTGACAGTCTTACCTTGGTTGGTAGAACTAGTTACTTAGGAGACAGCTCTGACTTCCCCTTGGGAGCAGCTTCCCTGGCTTCCTTGACTCAAGGCTGTCTAGACTGAAAGCCAACCTGTGTCCACATGGAGAGTGATCCCAGGGTGTCTGCAGCCACGGCATATGTTCTCATCAATCGGGTGCTGCTCTTTCTTTCTTTCAAGCACACCCAAGCAAATACTCAGGTAAAACCTCAAGGTTTCCTGTGGGAAAGCACAGAGGTGGTTCTGGCTAAAGTACTTTAAGTGCAGGCAAGGGTGAGGTCATCTGGGTGAAAGCTGAGGCTTGTCTGATTTGGTGTGAGGCATCTTGGCTGCCCCCCCTCCCCCCCAGGATGGTAATTCCATAGTCCGCTCTAGAGGAAGAAGTCAACAGCCAGGTGGGGGTTGTCTTCTATTTTATATCTAAATGCTTTTGGTTATCTACCCAATATCAAGAGAATTGCAACACAGAAAAGACTATGTAAATCATTCTGTTTAAGAAAATGCAAGTTTTTAAAAATCTCCTGTGAAAGGAGATTTTTAAAAAATTAATTTCTAGAGTAGAATCCCCTTTTTTTCCACCAAACTCGGAGGTCACAATGACCACTTGTCATCTCTGTGGTTAAACCTGCAGCTACCAAAAGAACTGCATGAATTATGAGAAACAGCCCATAATTTAGAGATAAATACCTATTTGAAAAGTTGTTCTAGGTGAAAACTAAATTTTTTATTCTTCTTCTATAATTATCATTATCAGACTGTTGGTAGGATTGCTGTTGACCAGAAAGCACATGTCTGCTTCTGTAGTTGAGTCATTCTCAAGAGAGGCAGAATGGTCTAATTGGGAATTTTGTTCTTGAGCCTGTTCGGAGTTATGAAAACAATGAACTCCAATGTAATTGATGTTTTATGTTTTGAAATTGACAGCCACCTCTACTTATTGACGGAAAAAAACTAGAAAAAAAGCCAAAGGAACAACACGAGGTAAATGATCCTCATTAGTACTTGATAGCATAAGGTGAAGCCTTTTGTGTGTGTGTGAGGGATGAAATACGAAATTCTCATCAGTCAAGACTTAAGTCCCCAGGCGGATCACTTTGTGAACTATATGATTGTCTAACCACTATGCTGTATAGCTGAAACCAATATAAAATAATATTGAATACCAACTGTAATGGAAAAGCCTTTTAAATGTAAATTGCTATAGAAACAAGTCCTGTGAGGATGGCTGGTATTTGTTTGTAGCTAAAATAGCACCACCATGCGGCAGTAGAAGGATTTGCAATTTATTCATGATTCTTGCTGAATTTGGGGGGAAGGATTTGCGGTATTTCAAATTTTGTACCTACGGTGAAATTTTATCACGTTGATATCGCACTAATTTAAATGTGCACAATTCAAAACCGCATAAAACACAACTGTTTTGAGCACTTCCTACTCTACTGAGAAAAGTATCTGTATTTGCCATCTTGTTAACAATGCGGTGTGTGTGTTTTCAGCCAGAAAATCTATCCAAAAGCACACCACATACAGCAAGCAAGCATGGTCATAACGAAAAAGCAGTTTCCAGGCCAAGTGAGCAGCCAACGTCAGAGAAACCAAGCAAACCAAAGGTAAAGAAATCAGATGAATAGTTAGGAAAACACTAACATCAACTGGGGGGTGAGACACAGGTCCTCTCTCGCCATGGACATGTAGGTGAAGCTGCTGAGCTGTGCCAAATATATCTTTGATTGTAATGATTTGGTGCTACCATGTTGCTGCTTTCGCGAATAGCCTTGTGGACATGGGCCTATGAAAAGCCTGAGAAGAGCACCAGACAGGTCCCGGGGGTGTTCCATCCAGTCCTCTATGGCCCATCAGGGTCCAGTCATGACGGCAGGGCAGCAGGCTCTGGTGCCTCGCAGACAGGAAGCTGCCTGGACCCCTCTCCTTGCGGGTGGTGGGAACCCAGATGCCCTGCATGATCTGCTGACAGGGAAGCCTGGAAGAGTTTTTAGGGTCTTGTGCTAGAAGAGATGAACTTTCAGAACCAAGAATCAGAAGGAGTCTCCATATTTCTAGAACCACTGAGGGTCAACTATTAGCAGAATAAACAAATATGAGAGGAACTTTCCCACTGATAGCTCTTGCAAGACAAGAACCAGTCCTGCTTAACAGTGTACTTCGTATCAGAGATTGTAATCTCTGGCCCACCAGTTAAAGGCAGCTCATGTGTGTTTTGTTCGAGTGTATTTTGTTTGGCTTACAGTATTATTTAAATTAGCTACCGACAAAGTCAGAATACTTCACATAAAATCAAAATGTCTAGCTTCTCTAGAAAAATCAGGATACTTGGCAACAGTGGGCTCAAGTGTCAAGAATTGACGAGAGCTTGACACCTGGTATATGTGCTCTAATTTACCACAGTCCCTCCCTGGCCCACTTTACTATTTGTGTTACCTGCACGGACTCTGTAAGCTCGGAGTCCAGCCTCATGGGGTTGGTGCTCAACGTTGCATCATGTTCAGCGGAAGCTAGTGACCTTTCCTATACAAGATGTCCACAAGGGCAAACTGGCTCAGCAGTGACATTTGAAAAATGCATAATCTCAAAAACAGTCACTCAAAGAGACTGAGTTCTGTTCATCTTTCATCCTCCTCCTTAGACTAAATCTCAGGACACAGGTGGAAAGAGTGCTGCTGCTGCTGCTGGTGTGGTTGTGGCCTCTGGCAAGTCAGACGACAAGGTGAGCACACACAGGCAGACATGGAGTGTGCGTGGGCCCGATGCTTATCAGTCTCTCGTGAGAAACGTACTCAGGGAGTCCCATTCTCCCTGGGCTTTACGCTGGCTCTCACTGACCATTTAGGGTTCTGGTGCTGCCACACTCAAAACTGAACATTGTTCATATATTTGTGAAGAGGATCACATAGCTGAGGGATATAGAGTGAGCAGAATACTGAAATTGATTTTAAAATCCATATATTCAATACATATTTATTGGTCACCTGCCTTGTATAAGGCCTGGTATCAGGATTGAGGTAATTGACATGTGGGTTGACTCAGAGCCTGCCTTCAAGATGTACAGGCTTGAAATAAAGCAAATTAAATTGCCATGAGCATTTGAATGGCATTACTCTGAATTGTCAACAAGTTTGTTCCTTGTAAACCATGAATAGTCACAACATCTACATGAAT
Organism: Myotis nattereri; assembly: GCF_964212035.1. NCBI lineage: Eukaryota > Metazoa > Chordata > Mammalia > Chiroptera > Vespertilionidae > Myotis > Myotis nattereri. The sequence goes on from NC_138079.1 coordinate 55,287,085, forward strand.
TGATATGGGAGGTTTTCCAAGGGGACAACATAAACCCCCTCAGAAGAGAATATATATACCCTTCTGGCCAGTTATGGGCAATTTTTCCTTAGGTCCTTGATGAGCCAATTAAGATTCTTGCTTGGAAATGTAAGCTGAGAAGTAGTCTGTGTTTCTACTCATGCAATAGAGTGTTATCCATGTGGAGCCATCTCCCTTAGAAATGCTAGTACTTATTTCTCTGGAAACACAAATAAGTAATTGAAGCAATAATGAGAAGATGAAAATAGAAAGGAATATGTACTTACCTATTTTCCTGCTTCTCGCAATAGAAAAGATATTCTCCTGAAGGCTCAATGGTAAGGAAAGTCGTAGGATAGATTATGGCACATCTGCCCGAAATATCTAATTCTTCTCAGATTTGGGGAGAAAATGCACATTGTTTTTGTTCAAATAAATGCAGATATCTTAGAGTGTAATGGTAAACTTTATATACACTTTTAAATGAAAATACCCAACTTTAGTTTAAAAAGTATTTTCTTGCAGTAGACCACTTGAGACCCCTACCCCCAACCCACCCAAGGGGTACACATTACTCTCTCATGTTGATGAAATGATTTGAAAAAAAGGTGGATTTAAGACAGAGGATTAGATCTGATAGAATAGATTTTAAAATTAAGCAAAAATTTAAATTTTATTTTAGATATAGAGTTATCAGTGAAATCTGAAAAATAAAATTAGGAGAGGTTTATATGGAATTCTAGTTTGCACTGATTTGAGCTGGTAAATCACTTTTCTTTGCCTCTGATTTGTCTCCCGTAACATGGGTTTGATCAGATCTGCATTTTTAAAGTTATTTTTGTTAGTGCGTACCAGGCTGAAAGCACTGTGTGTGACACCCGCGCTGCAGGCTGGCCATCTAGGGGTGGGAAAAGACACTGCCTCAGCTGCAGTTCAAGGCAGGCTGAGACAGGGAGCTGTTTGGTGAGGACAGAATAGGTCCCCACTGCGGGAATCCACAGGGACCTTGAGTAGATCCAGTCTGAGTGGGGCGTGGAAGCATAGTCTGGATTGCAGGCTTGCAAAGGCATCGACATGGAAAAGGAGAAGATGTGTTCTGGGAGCAGCGTGCATTCCAGTGTTGGGTGAAGCGCAGGGCGGTGAGCAGTGGGGCTGTCAGACCAGAAGGACAGGTTGAGGTGTTGCTGTGGAGACTGCTAAGGGGAGTTAGTGATTCAACAGGCAGAGGATAAACAGTGTGAAAGAGATTAGAGAACAGAGGCAGCAAGCGGAGCCATTAACACCAAACTGCAAAAGGATTGTGAAAGTGACCACAGGGGGACTACAGATAGGAAGGTGGGAGGTTGGTCAGGGGCTGTTCCAGTAGTCCTGGTGAATCCTAATTTAGTGTAAATGCGAGCTGAGATAGAATAGACTAGTGGGGAGAAAAGGAGGAGGCATTGCAGAGGTAAATCCTTCAGGTTTTAGGAAATGATTGGGCAAAGGTAAAGAAAATCTCAGGCTAACCTGGGGCTCGAGTCTGTAGGGGCTAGGGTGGTAACCCTAAGGTGAGGGCTTCTGCCAGGGCACGGAGAGTGAGTGCCTCCTGAAACTGTGAGCCGGCCCCTGGTTGCCACTGGGAGGTGGACACAGTTCACCAGAGGAATTGGTTGAGGAGGAAACGTGGTGTTTGGTTTTGGACAGGCTGAATGGGTTTGAGGTGTCCCAAGAAAGATGTGTAGTCAGGCAATTAGAATACTGTTTTGGAGTAGCGAAGAAGGGGGAGAGAGAGACTTGGGGATGGCCCCCACAGTATTTTTTAAATCTTCACCCAAGGGTATGTTTATTGACTTTAGAGAGAGAGAGGAAGGGAGGGAGACAGAAAGCCAAACAATGGTGTGAGGGCGGTGACCTCCCATCCGTGCCCAGATGGGAATCAAACCACAACCTTTTTGATGTACAGGAGGGCGCTGCAACCAACTGAGCCACCAGGCCAGGCCTCTCCCCCACCGCCCCCCTTGTTTTTACTGTGACAATCGCAGTCATTTATTTAACACTTTCTTAAATTAAGCACTTAGAAAGGGCTCAGTATGTGCAAACACTGGCTCTCACACTTTATAGACTCATTTACCTAATCCTCACAGCCCCTGAGGTAGGTGCAGTCACTCTCTGAGATAGAACAAACGTGAGGACACTGAGGTGCAGCCAGTGCTTGTCGGGGTGCAAACCCAGGCAGTTGGAGTCTGTGCGCTCCGCCTCCAGACTCTGCTGCCCAGAATTCAGGGGCTGGCAAATGGGACATAGTTTCCTATTGTCTTCATCCTGGCAACGTCGCCCATTGAGTTGCTGCCAGACCCTGAAAGCATTTGGCCCCTGGCCCTAGAGAATGGTCTTGGACCGGACCACCAGCACAGGCAGAAATGTGTAGACCGTGTGCAGTTGGGGGTAAAGCAGAAGAGATGCCAGAGGCAGCAGAGAACAGGGGGCACAAACGCCCCAGTAGACCCAGGATGGTGCTTGGTCATGGCGGCTGTGGGAGGTGAGAGTCATAGAGGGGTCCTTGCCAGGGTCTGGGTAATGGCATGAAATCACAGATTGGAAAGTTATTGGCAATCATTGATAGAGCAACAGAAGTGCTGGTAGGAAGGAAATTCATTTTGGGGAAATAAAGGGAAGAGTAGGTGATGAGATACCAAACCAAGGGGTGTGGAGGTCTTGTTGTGTGGGGAGCAGAGACTGAAATAGCAACAGCTAGAGGAAGTGTACACTTACAGAAAGAATTTATGGGACCCACAGACACTGGCTGTGGGCCCCAGGAGAGGCAACCAAGAGTAGTGAAGAAAGAGATGGGCAGTTCTGGATTCACATCTTGGTTCTGTTTTTTGACTGTGTGACCTGGAAAAAGTTACTTAACCTCTCTGAGCCTTGATTTCCACATCACTAATTTATATTATGATTTATTAATATTATTTATGCTGTTCTGAAAAAGGGCATAACACATACAACATGGTGTCTAGCACTGAGCAGATTCAGTATATGATCAATGCTATTAATATTATATTGAATTCATTTTAATATATGTAATATTATTGAATTTTATAAATGTATGTGAAAACGTTTTTATTCCTTTCTAAACCTCCACCAGAAAAAAGAAAATAAATCATTAATGTCGGCTGTACCAGTTGAGTCCAAACCGGGTGAACCATCTGGAAAGGTATGAAGACAGCAGTGCATTTCTGCCTAAGATATTTACTCGCAGTCTCTCTATCGTGATCTCATTTCTTGAGGCCAGACAATATGAGGTGGGGGCACCTGAAAGGATCTTTTTAATCAACTGTTTCAAGCTAATATAACTGGGTTGAAAGTGTGGTTTTCCCACGTATGTTTGTAACATTTTATAGTATAACCCTCTGTTCTGAAAACTCCAGTTACATCCCATGAAGTTCTCATTCCACTTTCTCTCCTGCAAATATATCTGCTTTAACCAGGGGTATCACTAAAGAATGCCAGGTACTTCTTCACTCTGAAATTCCTAGTTTAATCAGGCTAAAGCTAGCAGGCCCCAAAGTCTAGTACATTACCAGGGGAATTTCTAAAATTATAGTGTTAATATAGTAGTTATTCTTACTAATTAATCTGAGTTAAACAGTGAAAGGTCTTTCGCCAAATTGTTCTTTTCCCCTTTAAATTCAGGTTATCCTTCACAGTGAGTCATTCTTAACCTCAAAATTAGAATGGAGGCATTCTTTCATCATACTGATATAAGCCCACACCCCAGGCATGTGCCCTGACTTTGGAATCGAACCGTACCTCCTGGTTCCTAGGTCGACGCTCAACCACTGAGCCACACCGGCCGGGCAAGATAAATTTTTTTGAAAAGTTATTTTTACTAAATAATAAAGTGTACTTTTTTCTTTAAGCCTTGCATTGCTAAATTTTTCTTTAAATTAGTTATAAATCATTATATAGTCTCAAGTAGGCCATTATCTTGTCATATTTTAGAGTGTTTCTGCCTTTTTTTCTCTAAAGACTTCTTTCTCTTCAATACGTGTAAATATTTCTTGCTTCCATTTTCATTATTTTTTAAAAAATTGTTGACCCTATTACAGATGTCTTCCGTTCTCCTCCCCCCACCTTTGCCCACCCTCTCCCCCAGCCTTCACCACACTGTTGTCTGTATCTATGCATTATACATATGTGTTCTTTGTCTAATCTCTTCACCCTCTTTTATCCAACACCCCCTCCTCCCCCCGTTTTCCCTGAAACCCTAAGACCAGATTTTAACTATTTGATATTTTGGTGTTTGGTATTTTTCCACACAGATTGGTGTTTTGTAGTTTTAAAAAATCAAAAGTGGAGTATGTGTAACAAATAACATTTAAATATCTGCTCTCTCTTCTTTCCAGTCAGGCATGGATGCTGCTCTGGATGACTTAGTAGACACGTTGGGAGAACCTGAAGAAACTGAACACGATAACACAACATATACTGGACCTGAAGTTTCAGTAAGTGATCTTAATATCTGTAAAGATTCACTCTTAGGGTAGGAGAGCAAAATAAGGTCATGATGCACAAAGTCCACTTGGTGTTCTGTTACTTGGAGAGAGATAGGACGGTGTCAGTGTCAGTAACAGCAATTGAAATTAGTGTTGGGATGGAATGGCTGTTGACGCAGGAAACATTTATTAATTGTCTGTGCTGAGATTATTCCTGGCATATAGTCCTTTGAGCCACAAATACCTTTCTGTCCTTGAGATCGGACTTGGATTTATTTTGATTTCTAGATATTTACCATCCTCTCTTCATCCCTATTCCTAATTCCTTAAAAGCAAGAAAATTATATGACATTTTATTTAAAGAAAAAGACATACCATAGACTGGAAGGAAATATTTGCAACAGACACCACAAAGGATTTGTGCCAGAATTTACGAAGAATTTTAAAAAGTGAGAAAAAGACAATCCAGTAGAAAATTAGGAGAAAACTTGCTGGGCTAAAACAAAATGCAAGTGTCCCTAGTAATTAGGAAAGTGATACTACAACATGGAGAGGAGTCACTTCACACTTATTAGATTAGCAGCTCACCTGGAGCTCATGGATGCTGACTATGTGCATACCCTTCCACCAGCAAGTCCCCAGAGGGAGCCTTGCACGCCTGCACAAGGAGTGATGAGAACAGCTGAAACATTTGGAAATGGTTGTGTTCAACAGGAGACAAGATAATAGAATGGGATGCTTTTATAGTGATTAAAACAAATTATTCATTTACCAACATGGATACATTATAAACACATAATGTTGAATATGATATCATTCATATAACATTTGAAAATATGCAAAGTAATGCTGTAAATTGTTTGTGGATGCCTACATGTAGCATAACCGTTTTAAAATATGCTCCACTTTCAGTGGGTGGGTATGATACCCTTAAAGTTCACATTAGTTGCTATCTCTGGTTAACAAGGAACGGGAATGGGATTGGAAAGGGCCAAACAGGAGACATCATTCTAATTGTTTTGAAGAAATTACGTAAGAATGACTATAGATCTGATAGAGTTGGGTGTTGGGTTATATAGAAATTTATTGTTTTTAACTGTATTTTTGTATGAATTGGAAACATCAGACAATGAAAAACATTTAAAATCCAATGTATTTTAATATAGGAATCAAATTTAATATAGTGATTTGAATATTTTCTAGCATCACATATGGGTTAAGCTGTTTAAATAAGGGGAGGTATTTGTGTAAACAAATTTCAGAGTTGTATAAAGTATTGGCATCTTAATAATTTATATCTTATTTCAAAAGTTTCATAAATTAAGAATGGAATAGTACTTTGGTTTCAGAATATGCATATAACATTCTCAGATAATTAATTATATAATGTACCTAAATGTGTGATTTTATTACAGGATCCCATGACTTCTATCTACATAGAGGAATTGGGTAAAAGAGAAGGCTCAATTCCTCCAAAGTACAGGGAACTTTTGGATGTAAGTTAATCATTTACTTTTACTTTACTATTTCCTTTTGGAATATATTCGTTATCACATCAATATAGTTATAATTTTTTAAATTTAGAAAATAAAATGGGCAGATAAAAAGTTCATTACTATGACATTCACTGTATTAGTTTTCCACGGCTGCCATAACAAAGAATCACAGCCTGGATGGCTTAAACAACAGAAATATATTGTCTCACTGTTCTGGAAGCTGGGAGACTGGAATCAAGGTGTGGGCAGAGTTGGTTCCTTCTGAAAGTCTTATGGCGACCTCTCTCCCTGGCTGGTAGAGAGCTATCTTCTCCCTGTATCTCTTCATGTGGTCTTCCCTCTGTATCTCTGGTCCATATTTCCCCATTTTATAAGAACACTAGTTATATTGGATTAGCCTTATCCTAATGTCCTCATGTAACCTCAGTTATCTCTCTTTTTTTAAATGCATATTTTTATTGATTTCAGAGAGGAAGGGAGAGGGAGAGAGAGATAGAAATATCAATGATAAGAGAGAATCACTGATCAATTGCCTGCCGCACGCCCACCACTGGGGATCAAGCCTGCAACCTGGGCATGATCTCCTGGTTCATGGGTCGACAATCAACCACGCTGGCCAGACTCAGTTACCTCTTTAAAGGCTCTATTTCCAAACACAGTCCTAGTCTGAGATGCTTATGATTAGGGATTCAATAATATGCTTTTGGGGAGGACATAATTCAACCCATAACAGTCACTGAGTAACACATTTTGCTGATTGTAAGGATTACTCTTGCCTTTTCAACATTATCAAATTGACGTTTGTTTCAGAAAAAAGAAGGGATCACAAGGCCTCCTCCAGACTCTCCGGTGAGTTTACATAAATGTCTTCTAAGATCCAAATGGACATTTTGTGTATCTTTGGTTGGTGGATAGGGCTATCAATACCATATTTTATGGCTAAAGTAACCTCTAAATCAGATGAAGTTTTCGTCTGTTCAGAGAAAGGGAGAGGATGTGGGGGTTGTGTCTGTGCTCATTGGTTCATATGGATTTTTGTTTGTGTTTTTTAGAGGAAGAGAAATGGAGCCCAGGAAGTTTTAGAATAAAATAAATGTTAATAAAAATAGGATGAGAATATCTTAACATGTAATACATTTAGAAGAGGGAACAGAAAAATAATAATGCAAAACCCATTCCCTACCAGACATAGGCTTTCATCTGAGATATCTTACTAACACATCTCCTTCGGTGGTAAAGGAATTGCCAGAGTACATTCTTCCTTTGCTGGGTGTATAATCTGATTCTTCGCTTGAATGATTCCCCCGTGATACCCATCCTGGTATCTGTTTCTTTAGAAACCCCCTGGGCCCGATGACGCCATCGATGCCTTGTCATCTGACTTCACCTGCAGCTCTCCTACCACTGGTGGGAAGGAAACGGAGAAAGAGGTATTGTGCTGAATGTTATTAGGGGAACTTGTTAGAAGCCCTCCCGAACTTTAGAACAACAACTTTCTAGTTTTGGTTATTACATTTCCCTCCTCTGCACATTTAATCTTTTGTATTTTGTTTTTCAGAAATCTACGGGAGAAGTTTTAAAAGCTCAGTCAGCCGGAGTAATCAGAAGTGCTGCTCCGCCCCATGAGAAAAAAAGAAAGGTGGAGAAGGTATAAATTAATTACTTTTTGGAAAATAACCATGTTTCGAGGGACAGCAGCTGCCTTCCTGATGCTGATGTAGCTGATGCCAGACAATCCCAAAAGTGTATTACGAATCAGGGGGAAGTGGAGGGAGGGGGAGGCAGGGCTTCTTTCTCCCCGAAGGTCTGTGGAGCAGTGAGAGAGGTCTGTGGAGCAGTGAGATCAATTGGGGTGATACCCATCACCTCCAGCCAGGTCTTCCTTGTTTCTGCAGCAGTTTATGGGAGATTTCAGCACAATCTTCTTGATTGTGAATTAAGACTATCTTACCATTCCAATGCACAGAGGGCAGGACGCCAGAGAAATGACACTCTTGGAACATACAATCTTCAACGTGGTTTCCTCAAGGAGTCGGAGCCCGGTGAAGCCACTCGAGGGGTCTTGTTGTAGCTGCTTCTGTCCACCTCGCTTAACCACAGTCAATGTGGACTGATTCTCACCAACCCTGAGATGTGGTCCTCCAGCTCTGGGCTGCAGGAGAAAGCATGCCCCGTGTGCAGAGAGTCCAGATAATGAGAGGAGCGGTTGCTGTCAGGGCGCTCTGCCTCTCCCCTCCTGGAGGGGACAGTTTATTTTTATCTGGCTGGCGGAGGAGCCGTGAGAGCACCACACCCCGGAGAGTGGGTGTTCCCACAGGGAGCAGCCTTGGTGCCTGCAGAGAAGGCGGCGGGGGCCACCCCGGGTCCCCCTGCTTTCTGGGCTTAGCTGCTTTGCTCAAGGACAGGGTTGCCAGAAGTCATTTTTAGAAAAAGAAAAGCAGGATAGTGAAAGTTCACTTTTTGCAGCTTTTATTTTGACATGGGTATTTTATAATGGCACAGTTATGATTATAGTGATACGTCTAGCTTGCTAAGGAGGAGGTGCAGTGCCCCTGGGACCACCGTTACTGTAGAAAGAGTCTTAGCCCCCATTTCCACTCACTGGTAAGTTTTTTTTTATTCTTTCTTTCTTTTGCTAGGTTTCAGATAAACTTGCCTTCCTAAAGTCCATCCCCAACCCATGATTCATCTTTGAGATTTAAAATGTGTATTTCACAAACAAGTGGATGGATTGTTCAGGCTGAGGAGATGCTCTCTTTTTAATGGGCAGAATCTTTGCTTTGTCACAGGACGCAATGAGCGACCAGGCCCTGGAGGCTCTTTCGGCTTCGCTGGGCCGCCGGAAGTCGGAACCCGAGCTCGACCTCAGCTCCATTGAGGAAGTCGACGAGGTACTGACCTTCGAGTTCATATACAGAGCATGGTAGTCTGCAGGTTACAAAACTGAATATGTTATGCATGTTTCAAATGATTGCCTGACTTTTATTTTATTGGAGAGTTGAAATGGACTCTTCTTCCTTCTGCCTTACTTTCAGGGTCTCTGGGTCACGTAGAGCCTTCTGGCTGGGGAGTTAGCAGCCAAGAGGATATTTGAGTGTTTGTCTTATAAACCATCTAGAATTTTAATATTTAAAGTTAACACTAATCTCCTCTGCCAACGCTTGAATGACAACTGACTAAACAAGATAACATGGAGGCAGTGGGCTGTTGAGAAATAGGTTTGTCTACTCTTATGGAAATTGGAAATTTGTATTTTCAGAAGGGTGTGGGGTGACTCTGTTTATAAGGAGAGAAGTGGGTTGACTGTAGGTGGGTAGGGAGTTCCTTTTTTTCTTTTGTTTTTATAACTGTGGGGAAAGATGTTGAAAATTTGTCTCAAATTAGAATAAAATCCAGCAGCAATTACTCTGTAACTGAAACTGCCTTGTGCTTAGAGCATGATGCTGGGCAGTTTTTATCCCACCTCACTTAACAAGATCTTAACAAAGCCAAAGCAAGCTTGTATTGAGTGGAGTTTTAATATTACAATTTTTAAAGCATTTTTCAACTGAGTCCTGTGGGGGAAAGAGGACAGACGAGAATTGCCCTGGGACATTCCCAGCAAGGCAGTATGTGTGTGTTGTGGGGGGCGGGGGGGGGGGCATAGATGGGGGGCGGGCAGGCATGGATGTGCAGCTTGGGCCCTTAGGAGCCGCACCCTGTCAGCTGGGGGGTGGGGGTGGGGGTGGAGCTGGCAGGTGCTGCTGTCACAATGCCACTGCCTCTGCTGTCACTTCCTGTTCTGACTCACTGGGGAAGGCAAGTCTCACAGACTCCCAGCAACTCTCCCTGAGTCTGGGACCCCCCTGGTCCAGAATGGGCCAGTTTCTATCTTCGACTTTCCTCGAGGGCTCACCAGATGCAGTGTGGCACAACATGCTTGGTGAAGGCGAACAGAAGGGAGCAGGGGAGGCGGCCCTCGTCTTCCAGGACCAAGTAATGCATGGGGAAGAAAGGAAACTGATTAAAACACAAGGCGGGGTGCACATTGCTGGGAGCTGGACAGAAGCCCCGTCTAAAGTAACGAGTGGACCAGGCAGAACCCAGGTGTCAGCCCAAGTTGAGCTGGGGTTCCACGACCAGAGGCTCCATGGCCATGAGCCTCAGGCTTCTTACAGATAATTAGGGTGATTTAATGAGATGGTCATTAGGGGAGGGAAGGTATCAACATAAATCCCAGGACAAAAAGAGTCTTAGAGGGATTAAAATTAGGTAAATAGCTGTAACAATAAGTTAAATAGTGTAATGGTTTACTATCTGATGATGAATTCGTTGCTTCCTGGGTAGTCTGGTGGGATAAGACTGCTAAAGAGCATATCCTACAGGAGTGCACAGCCACGCCGTACATTCCACCGGGGAGCTCTCTGAGCAAAACTTACATAGTGCTTCAGAGAAGGAGCCCGTGCCTACTGGTCATTTTTATAAGGTTTCGTAACACAAAATAATATTTATAATGATGCTTCATTAGTCACCTCCCCCATTTCTATGTGTAGTTACCTAGTCTGGCTCTATTTCAATTGAGTAAACATTTACTTCCCATGCCTACAGTGCAGGCATTTAAAGAATATTAAGATCAAAGGAATAGAAAGGATCTAGCTGGGCAGGTACTTCTCCTTGTGGGCAGGCCTGAGCGAAAGTGGGGATGGGGGGGTGGGCCCAGTCCTACCAAACAGGTGACCGTGCCTTTCGGGAAGGCTGGTTTATAGGCGGAGACCCCACTAATCTCTGAATTGAGGAGAACCACTAATCATAGGCCTTCTTCCATATCTGCAGAATATAACTGGAAATGTTAAAAAAACACACAACTTTCATCCCTTATTGAGAGTTGTTATGCTATAAAACATATAAAACTGTAGAACGTATATAGAACAATAAAACTGTATCCCAAAGCCTAGAAGAGTGCCTGGTTCATTAAAGTGCTTAATCTTTTTAAATGAATCAATTAACTAATCATTCAATGGAGAAGTACAATCTTAGGCTGAGATGTAGGTGGGAGCAGTGGGTTGAGCTGGAATTTGCTGAGTGACACCTGCCCACCTTTGTGCCCAGGAGCTCATTGGTTTGGGGTTTAAAACTGTGCCTTGCTATAGTACACATTGTGACATATCACGGAACCTCGCCTTACTCACCAGTTGTTTAAAATGCAGATGTTACATATATCCTGGGAGCCAGCGATCTATTATAGAACTACTGTACCCTTTTATGTCTGATGGAGTTGGTAGTTCATGGTTCACTGATCGAGTGAAGCCCTGGTGATATTGAAGGGAGTCCTTGTAAAAGAGGCAAAGCTGGCTGTCCATGGATCAGCCAGGATTGGTGATGGGCTGCTTCTCCCGTTTCCGAGCTGTGGTTAACACTCAGGAGGATTGGGTTTCTCCCCGTACAGAACTGCCTCATTGAGGAAGAAAGATGAAGGCTGTTGAAATAATTGCAACTAACTTCTGCCCTGTGCCTGACTGTCTCATAGGATATTTTATTCACTTTCCTCTGGCAGTCCTTACAAGTCAGTAGCTGGGTAAGGATTATTAGTAGGCCCACTTTATAGCTGAAGAAACTGAGCCAAAGAAAGACTAAGTGGCTCCCCGAGGTCATGCAGCGCCTGAGAGCAGGGCTGGGTCACCTCCCCGGGATTCCTGGCTGTTTTTCTCGGTCACCCCACTTGCTGCCTTCCTCAAAGCCGCTCACCACGGCCTTTGCTTTGTGGTTTGCAAAGCCCTTACACACACTTTTGTCTGAATTGGTCTTCTCTACACCACCGATGAAGTACATAAAGTGATACCATCTTGTTTTACATGTATTATCCAAATGTTTACGTATTTTATTGTCTCCATTCTCATCAGGCAAAATCCAAAGAAGAGAAACGAGAAAAGTGTGGTGAAGATGACGAAACAGTCCCAGAGGAGTACAGATTGAAACCAGCCACGGTACGTTGTTAGCCGCGGCGCACACAGCAGCGCACGCCTCTGGCTTTCCGTGGCGGTTTGGGCGTCTGTCCCAGGACGCGGAAGGACATGTCTGTTTTGGTTTCTGTGCTAACTCTGAGCGCCCTGGACCCTTTCATCTCTGCTCTCTAGAGTCGGACCCCCTAAGCGATGGTTTCCTAAGTAGTGACCAAGTGGTAATTAAAATTCCCACAAATTCAAGCTTTTCTACTATTTACAATACTTGACGTAGGTCCTTTACCTTAAAGCAGAAGGGACAATCTGGGAATACTTTTTTTCTCTAACTGCTCTGGATAAAAGCACCATAGATCTCAGTGGCGGATAGAAACGTGGGCTGTTTATCATTGTCCTCAGTTAAGGTTTTGTTTTGAGGTAAGAATGGTGGACGAATTCCTGTAATTATAGCTGTAATATGTCTTTGAAGTAATCACATAAACGTATGATAGAAAAGAGTTGTGATTCTCACATATGTTCATAGATGAAAAGTTTTTCACTTTTAAAAATACTCTAAATTGTGAAACCTTATATCCAAAAAAACTAAAACAGTATTTTAGGAATAATATCTACCTGTTCACCCTGGGTTGGAAAATTGGCACTTAAAAATATATATATTTCACTAATGTAGTAGCACCTTTCTTCCAAAGATATTTTAAATTCAGTTTTCCTATTGAATAGGTAAAATTTTTAAAGCAACTTTTAAAGAAAAGTAAATGTGCATTGTATTTGATATTTGGTCTCTTGATTTTTACAACTCAACCCTTTATTCTGATACTTTATAAATAAATCTGAAATAGAAATTCACTCAAATATGAGTAGAAAAAAGCTCTCTCCTCATATCCTGCAATTTTCCAAGACAAACATAATGGGATATGAAAGCAAAAGTTTCTATTTAGTTTTCAATGAATTTTCAATTTCATTTGCAGGATAAAGATGGAAAACCACTATTGCCAGAGCCTGAAGAAAAATCCAAGGTTGGGAAATAAGTTTTTTCTGGATACTTACAGAACAGTAGAGCTGTAAAGTATAAATTCAGATAATTGTGACAGAAGGATAAGGATAGCAACACGAGCTGTGACTCCTTTTTCACATATTTATTTTCCTCATGGATTAGCACTAGACTGTTATACATTGCAAGGTGACATCCCCTGCACATTAGGAGCTAATGTCAAGAGGCCCTTAAAAATCAGGTTAACACTTTACTTGAGTTTGATTCTAATCACAGCAGCAAATACTCTAATGATTCCGCACTGCCATCACTTAAGTTGGTTTGGTATCAACCAGCAACATTTATTAATCACTTACTATGTGCCTGACGTTGTGCTAGATGCCTTTCATATGCCATCTTTTTGTGTCCTCACTAAACGAGGAAGGTACTATTATTATTCCCATTTTACAGGTGAGGAAACAGATTGTGTAAATAGCCTTAAGTTACACAGTTAGAACATAGCATGGCCAGGAATCCAAATTCAGGCTGCCCAACTCGGGGCCCCGATTTTGAATTCTGTCATAGGTTACTCTTATTAGGCAAAATCACCACATGCCCTAAGCAGATAATCCACCTCTCCTGCAGGAACTAAGGGTAACACAACTTCCTGCCAAAACCCCACGTGGTCATAGGAGAGGAGAACATACTCTATTCTTCCTCTGACTTATGCAGACAGGAAGTCAGTGGGAAGGAGAAAGAGCAATCACAAAAGAAAAACTACACATATCTTCGTTAGAAAGAACAGGCAATTTTATTTGAGCAAAATTACTCTGTAATTGAAGTGTCAAGAAAACTTTAAACTATTAACATTTTTGTGGCACTGAGGTGTCCAATATTCCTTATTTGTTGCATAACACTTATCTTACATTGGTAAATGGAATGTCCTCTATAAACTAGCTTTTGTTCACATTGATGTTTCTTTCTGTACTTCTCCCCTCCTCTCTCAAAATCAAAAATATTTTAAAAAATAAATTAGCTCTTGGTTTTAGATCTCATATGTCCCTATTTGTGTTAATCAGAAAAAATTCTCTATGAAAACTTTTTTTTTTAATGAAGTAGAAAATACCAACTTCGTAATATACAATGTCTCTTGTATTACAGCCCCGGAGTGAATCAGAACTCATTGATGAGCTTTCGGAAGATTTTGACCAGGCTAAATGTAAAGAAAAACCATCTAAGCCAACTGAAAAAACAAAAGTATGTTTCTAAAAACAAGTCTCTAGCTTTGTTTGTTTTTTTTAAATGATTTTCTAAAAATCTTAAAAATATGATGCCGAAGGTGTTTTACCAGGAAGTGGTTAATAAGAAAGCCCATTATGCTGTCTTTTTCTACATGCAGCTTTTGTTTTGCCTTTTTCTGAAGGTGCTTCCTTCCCCCAAGCTGACCTTGACTTTCTTGCAATTTAAGACCTGTAATTATTCCTGCGGGAAAGCGCTCACACCCATGCTTTCCTTTCTGTTCCTGCCTCTGTGACTGACCTAGCTAACGTCATCACACGCTCCTCAGGGTGGCAATGGTCTCTGTCTTCAGTCTCCTTCCAGCCCGTCCTATATGTCCACCAGAATTCTTTCTTGAGCATGCTTGTCGTCACGTCGTTCCCCTGCTCCAGCCTTCAGGAGCTACCCATTTCCTACAGAAGAAAAATTTCTGCTCATGTGTTCTGGCCCCAGCTTCCTTTTCTACCCAGGTGCATCCCCACATCACTAAACTATGACATTGAACGTGTGTCTCCATGGCTTTGCTCACATGGTTCCTTCCATCTGGAATAACCTTCCCTCCTAATCCTACATCAGCTCACATCTTAGTTATCCCTTTAAGGCTGTGCTAAAATATGGCCTTTGTCTCCTGCCCTCCCCTCCCCAAACCTGACCACACTTCCAACTCTAATTCAGCAGGATATGACATGCCAGGGAGTCTGTAGTTCTTTCTTTATATATCCCTGTTAAGGCATTTGTTGCAAACAAGTTATTAGCTCATGGTCCTTCTTTTTTTTGTTTTTTGTTGTTTGTTTGTTTGTTTTGCTCTTGGTCGTTTACACCTTACATTTATATGTAGTTTTAAATAGTAAGGTCTTTGAAGAAGAAATCGTACCCTATTAATAGTCATCTGCTAAACACCGTGCACATAGGATAGATTTCCATAAATGCCTGGATTATAGTTTATTTGAATTCTTACCTTGTGATAAAATAAAGCTCTCAAACTCTAGCATACATCAGCATCACCTGAGGGTTTGTTAAAACAGATTGCTGTGCCCTACCCCTAGAATTTCTGATTTAGTGGTGTTGGCGTGGGGGCCTGAGAATTTACATTTCTAATAAGTTCTCTGGAAATGCTGAGGCTGCTGGTCCAGGGACCACACTCTGAGAACTCCTGGGGTAGTCTTACTGCTTGCATTTGTAGGTAGCTGTTTACAATGTGCCGGGTGCTCTTAGATACATAAAAATGATGTATTTATGTAAAATATTGCATTGTATTATATGATTGATATATGATGAGAAATAATTTATAGAAATAAGAAATCAGAAATAATAGTTGCTAAAATTTATTGCATTTACTGTTCCCAGGTACTATGCAAAACACTTCACATGTTTTATCTCCTTAAAGCCCCCTGTTAACACTTGATATATAGGTACTACTATTGTTCTCACTTTTCAGATGTGGAAACTGAGTCTTAACCTACCTAAGGAGAGAGGTAAAACTACTAGTAAGTTGAAATAACAGTAGCCAAAGAGCTTTCACATGCCTTGACTTATTCACTATTCAGCAACCTTAGGTGTCCAGGAAAATCATGCTCACAGAGTATTCTGTAGCTGAGTGTATTGTTGATTCATCATTGTTCAGTGTTACCAACCAGATAGCTCAAAAAGTGCGTCATCATACCTGCTTCTTCCCACAGGAACCGCAGGCCGCCGCCCCGGCTCCAGTGGGAGAGGATGTGCCTCGAGCCTCCTTGTGCAGTGTGCAGTCAGCACCACCCAAGCCTGCGGCCTTGGTGAGTGGTCCTCTGGGCACTGAGAAATGTCCCGGGAAAGTGATATTCCTCCCATACACTGCTCTGTGCACCAACCTATGGTTTTATTCTGACACAATAAGAAATCTTCTCTAGCTCTAGTCGCTACTGTTTGGGGCTTCAGGGTGTGCTAGAAAGTCAGGCTATATTTAAATTTTTAATTAGATTCCTGTAAGCTGTGTTTTTCTTGCACCTTCTGAAATCCTTTGTAGTTCCTCAGTGATGGTGAGTAGTCATGCTTTTTTACTTTTCTGCATTTTTCGAGCCTATTTGGAGTTCCACAAAGAGCCCGATCTCCCTTTTCCTGACTCCTGGGGGGACAATCTGCACCAGTATCATCAGGACCCCCACTCCCACCTGAAGGGGGAGAGATTGACTCAGCTCCTCTCCCTTCTTCATTTCTTGCCTCTCTCTCACTTTCTATCTTTTGGATGAATTCTGATATTTAACTAGTGGAATCTTTGTTTCCTTTTGAATTCACTAGCCCATAGAGCCTGACTTAGAAAATAACATCAGTGGTCTATGTTTCAGTACTACAGACTTGGTGGCTCTGTACTCTGAATAGTTAACCTGTTCTAGATGCTTTATAGTATCTTCTTAAATTTTCACAGGGACACGATACAGACTGATCATCTGTTATAGATGAGGGAAATGAACCTATAAACTGACCTTGAATAAGCAACTTAACCTTTCAGAACCTGAAATGAAAATATGGCTCCAGCTCTAAGCTACCTTCAAGTCTAGTGTGGATATGGGTCAGATCTCAAGCTTACGGCACAACTTGATCACTCATGTGGAAAAGGGCACAGGGACTGTGGGTGCCTCACCCTCCGGGAGAATTAGGAAAGGCTTGCAGGTGATGGGCAGCGTCACACTGAGGGTGGGAGTAGCGCTGTTTTGTGGGGAGACCAGTGAGCCGAGGACAGGCCAGGACCGGGTGTGCAGCACTTGGGATATGTGCATAGGTGTTTGAGGTGTAGGGCCAGTGTCCTGGGTGTCCGGCAGTGGCTCTTCCCACCAGGGAAGTCCTTGGTGCCAACTGCGAATCCCCTCAAAGCCCAGGGTCTCCTTCCTGCCATATGCAAGATTTGAGCCCCCCCTCTTTCTTGAGGTTTCAGGGTACTCTCTAGAACAGTGGTTCTCAACCTTCCTAATGCCGCGACCCTTTAGTACAGTTCCTCATGTTGTGGTGACCCCCAACCATAAAATTATTTTCGTTGCTACTCCATAACTGTAATTTTGCTACCGTTATGAATTGTAATTAAATATCTGATAGGCAGGATGTATTTTCATTGTTACAAATTGAACATAATTAAAGCATAGTGATTAATCACAAAACAATATGTAATTATATGTGTTTTCCGATGGTCTTAGGCGACCCCTGTGAAAGGGTCGTTTGACCCCCAAAGGGGTCGCGACCCACAGGTTGAGAACCGCTGCTCTAGAAGTTCAGCATTGTGGGAGCCAGGCACAGGCCATGGTGGCAAAGACCAGGAGAGAGGAGAGAACCCGAGAACAGGTTGGAGAAGGCGTAGGAACAGAGGCCGAGATGGGAATCAGGACGATAATAGCCAGCATTCCAGGGCGGAACCCTGTGCCCTAAGCATGTGTCATCCACTGCGCATGCCAAGTGTGACTGCCAGGGCCTAAGAGGGCTCAGTGACTTCCTCTCCAACCTCACCCTGACTGTAGAGCCCAGCATTGGGCGTTTAGTGGACAGAAAACAAACAGAGCTCTTGTTTTCCCGCTCTCTGACCCCCTTTCCCGGGCCTGTGCCCCAGCAGCTCTGGTTACCACAGTTGCCAAGATTACCGTCACCGAGGTTCGCTGGCGTTTCTGGGATTGTGACACCCTTGGGAACCAGAGAATAGCTACAGTGTGTGATAAAGGTCAGAGGACTCGAGAAAGGCTTGAGGATTAGTGAGCAAAAGGTAACAAAGACCAGAGGCAGGAGGTGACGATGTGGTTCTTGTTTGTATGTAAAGAACATTTATTGAGGAAATCCAGAGATCTGAGTTCTGGTTCTGAATCTGACAACATGAAATGCTGTAGAAATAGAAGTTTTAGTCCTATTTCCAGATTCCTTAATTCTTAAGACTGCTGCTGCTTCTCCAAGCTTTTCTGTTGCACTTTTTTTTCCCCATGAAATTTATTGGGGTGATGTTGGTTAATAAAATGATATAGGTTTCAAGTGTTCAGTTCTATGATTTATCATTTGTATATTGCATTGTACGTTTATCATCCAAAGTCAAATTTTCTTCTACCACCATATATTTGACCCCCTTTGCCCTACCTTCCCCACCCCCACTTCCCTCTGGTAACCACCATACTCTTGTCTGTGTCTATGAATTTTTGTTTGTTTTTCTTGTCTGTTCATTTGTTGCTTTCAGTTTTATATCCCACATATGAGTGAAATCATATGATTCTTGACTTTCTGTCTGACTTATTTCTCTTAGCATAATATCCACCCATGTTGTCACAAGAGGCAGTATTTCATCTTTTTTTTAAGGCTGGAAATCACTTATTTCTTAAGTCAAAGGACAGAGGCTCAGGAAAGAGTGGTTTCGAAAGATTCTACAGCAGAGAGTAGGAGAAAGCAGACATAGAGTGTGAGCAGGTGTCTGGGATCAGATAGCAACTCCAGTTGCTTGGCTAAGATTTGGGATTGCTGCAACTCTTGCAATTTAGATATAATCGCAAACAAATTAGTTACAAGCAGGGATTTTCGTTGCTCTTGGAATAAAAATCTATGCAGCATCCAACCACTAGATGGCGATAAATCACTTTCCACTTAGGCTCCCTTTCCTCGGTGGTGGTACTCCCTTAGGCAGTGCAGTTTGGCAGAGAAACAACTTTTTTCACTTGGAATGATGGCCAAGCTATACAAGAGAAAGAGACTTTTACTCTAAAATCCCAATATATACTCAGCCTGAGGTCATAGACTTTTCCGATAAGAATAAAGTTTGGGAGACTGTTTAATTCAGGGGCTTTCATATTTTTGGCCAAGACCAATAGTAGGAAATGTATTGATATCACAACCTAGGACCCACACAATAGAAACAGCAGTTTAATAAGTGGTACTTATCGTTGTTATGCAAGATGTGTTCTGTTCTACTGTTTTATTAAAAAACAAAATGTCCTGGCCACGAACCCTAAATTGATTTCACGAGCCATTCACATGTGGCTCGTGGCCTGTGGTTTGGAAGAAGCCAGATATAGTCCTTTCTTTTAGCCCAAGCGTAGTTAGTTTCTCCTTGTTTTCCCTTTTATACCATTTATGCTCGATGTCCACCCACGTTCTCACTACATCATGAGGGAGCACATTTCATTTGAACCGGACCACAGTGTCATTGTGCCCCTCGGGTCAATCAGCCACAGGCGTTCACCTGGGTCAGCGTGAATCCCTTTGAGCAGGCGAGGCCAGCTTGCCGACATGGGCTTCTGTGCCTCAGCAGGACCCCCCCCCTCCCCCCCCACCCCCCCCCCCCCCCCCCCCCCCCCCCCGGGACGGCCAGGCTGGTTCCCAGCACATCGAGAAGAATGTCCTCTCCTGGGCTTCTCTGGAAACCGTTCCTTCACCGCCTCAAGAACAGCCTCAGAAAACCACTCCTTTCTTCTGTCCTGGCTGTCAGCTTGTCTGTGGGGCCCCTCTTCCGTTGCCTGCCTTACATCCAAACCAAAGCCGCTGGGTGAGAGCTTACCAGTTCCTCAGTGTCGGTATATCCGTTGCACACACTTCATGCTTAATACATGAAACTTGCTCTGATTTCTAACGTAGATTCTAATTCAGTTGATAATCCAAATGATTAAAAGGTAACATGCGCTTCTTATCCAGGTCTGAAATAAGGATGTGCCCTTCTGAATTGTTTGATGTAGTCTCTTTAAAGGGAGGCATTAACCCCCTATTTCGTGCCTCCGCTGCTGTATTGTAGAAGGGCATGGTGCCCGACGACGCCGTGGAAGCCTTGGCTGGCAGCCTGGGGAAACGGGAGGCGGACCCAGAAGATGGAAAGCCGGCGGAGGATAAAGTCAAGGTAACGGCAGCTCAGATGCTTCTAGACATAACTACCATTGATCACCCTCAGTCCCCAAATAAGTGCGCCATTTTTTAGAATGTTTCCCACAACACGTGACCAGCTGGCTTTCCCTGTTGCGGCACTTACCCTGCTTAAGAAGCTCGGCCTGAGCGGGCATCAGGCGTGAGCACGGCGGTGGATGGACAGCATGCCCGTGTCAGAGCCCGGGGTCTCCCCTGGCCCACCTGCACGCCTGTTGCCCAGGGCTCAGGGGAGAAGTGGCAGTTGCCCGCTTCCTCGGGACTTCCTTGGAGCCCAGCAGGCTCCGTGGTGGGGTCTGAGCCCGCTAAACCGGGACACTGTTAAAGATTAAGGTGCCGTCGGAACTCTGCCCATAGGGTCATATGTGCGTTCTAACCTAATGATGGACGTACTAGCATTTACCTCAGCTTTAGTCATTCAGGCAGCCGCTCTATGGAGAAAAGATGTATTGACAATGGAAATGGTATAATTTCTATTTAGGAGAAAACCAAAGAGGAGGATCGAGAAAAGCTTGGTGAAAAAGAAGAAACAATTCCTCCTGACTATAGACTAGAAGAGGCCAAGGTAAATCGGCTGGGGTGTACGTTCTACTTTATTTTAATTCATACTGAATTCCACATACGTAAAAAGGGGCATGGGAGCAGACCTGGAATATAAACATCTGCTTTTTAATACTTCAAATACCAAATAGTATTGATATCCTGTTAGCGCACCAGATGTGAAGCTAAAATATTCCTAACTGGCATTTTTAGTCCTCCCTGAAGTGAAAATAATCTAAGGTCTAAGCCCATGGTCGGCAAACTGCAGCTCGAGAGCCACACTCAGCTCTTTGGCCCCTTGAGTGTGGCTCTTCCTAAGCCTTAGGAGTACCCTAATTAAGTTAAAAAATTTGGCTCTCAAAAGAAATTTCAATCTTTGTACTGTTGATATTTGGCTCTCTTATGAGTTTGCCGACCACTGGTAAGCTACCTAATTTTTCCCATCTAATCCATGGTTTGTTACAATACCAGAAGAAAACTTAGAAAGCTTTATATAGATAGGAAAATGGAAATGGACAGTTGTTTCCTGTGAGGGAAAATTTGCAACTTTTAGATATAAAGAAAAAAATAAGAGCACTGTTTTCTTTATTTTGGATGTACAGATTGTTCAGAACAAGTGACAGGGGAGACCCCAGTATGAATCTTGTAGTTTAAGTTCAGCCACTTGAACAGGAGCAGATGCATGGGCAGTAGAACAGATGCCAGTCATCTCCATTACGTGCCGTTACTTAAGAGGATATCCACCTAAACATGAACAGTTCAGGAAAATCCACCTGATACTCCCCTTCCTCATCCCATGTGCACTGCTCCTTTTGTCAGGCTAAGATGGGAGCTCTATTGAGCTCTCCCAGGTTAAGAGTTTATTATTCTGCTTGCTTCTGCATTTTTTTTTTTAATCCTCACCCAAGGGTATTTTTCCATTGGTATTTAGAGAGAGGGAAAGACAGAAATATCAAAGTGAGAGAAACACATCGATTGGCTGCCTCCTGCACAAGCCCCAACCTGAGCCCGGGACAGGGAGAAGCCTGCAAGTGGAACCAAACCGGGACCCTTGGGTCCACAGGCCAATTCTCTATCCGCTGAGAAAAACCGGCTAGGGCTGCTTCTGTATTTCACAGTTCAGTTGAGACCATGGCATTTCTATTAGTAATATGGGCTTGTGTGTTTGCTGTTGCAAGGTTTTAGAGAGCTTCTTACCGGCCACGTGTTCTGTCCCTACTCACCCCCTCCCCAGATGTGTAGAGGCAGGTCACTCTCCTCCTCATGGGATGTTGGTTGCTTTCTCGCTCCCTTTGCTGAATTTTAGTAGCAGTGGATTGGCTTTCCCTGACCACTTTGTTTGGTGGAAGGTTCACGTTGCCTCTAAAGTTAACCAGCTTTTTCTAAGCTACTTCTGCAAGCCCTCCGACCCCCAGGCTCACCCCACGCTCCCACGGCGCCCTGCAGGTGCCCTGTCACAGCGCCACGCGCCGCATACATGAACCGTTCACGTGTTTTTTCCGGCACTTGTTTGTGCGCTTCCAAGGTCACAGGCTGCCCCGTCAGCTTTGTAGCCCTTGTGCCCAGGGAGTACCTGGTATATGTGAGCTGTCTGGTGCCATGAACTAATTATGGCATATTCTCTGGTGAGAGACTCTGTTTCCTGAAATGATGATCTAATTGATAATGCACTGCAACATCAGGTATAACCTGATAATGTTTATAAGAGTCCATCCTTAGGATGAATGCGAAATGACTCAGTGCCATGTTTTTCTCCCCCTGGATAGGACAAAGACGGGAAACCACTCCTGCCGAAAGAGTCCAAGGAATCGCTCCCAGTAAGCAAGCCAGTTTTCTCTGAGCATGTCTTTCTCACGTGGCCCTGACTGTAATTCAGGAAGGGCATAGCTCTTCTTAATGAGTTGACCAGCTTATGAATACTAACGTCATTTTGAAGATGAGACAAATGAGGTGTCTGATACATTTCCTGGTTCTTGCAGCCCTTGAGTGAAGACTTCCTTCTTGATGCCTTGTCTAAGGACTTCGGTGGACCCCCAGACACTTCACCACTTGTAAGTCTGAAACCCCTGGTTTTATTTCCTCACTTTCAGAGTGGCAGAAATAAATGGAAACCTGTGACTTGGAATCTGACTTGGGAGCTGAGGAAACAGTCACAGAATTAATGGCCCTCAACCCAAAGTAGCCACTAAAAATGTGTTGCATCATGAAATAGTAAATATTGTTTCAGCACAGTTAATATTTTCAACAGTGTCACTAATTAAACCAGTGATGAGTATGTACTCTATCAGTACACCTATCAAAAGAGAATTTCAAATTGAGTTTATCTAAAATTACTTCTTAGACAACTTTACCAGTTGATATCCTACAATTTGGTCATTTTCCAAATTACCTCTAAGGAAACTTAGCTTCCTGTGGAATATATAGGCCTTCAAAGGGAATTCTGTTACTAGAAAGTTTGGAAAATGTTGGGTAACCGTAAGCAGGTTTCTCCACTGTAGGATTTTCAGGACTTTTGGAGTTTCCAAACATATGTAACTGCAGAACCTTTTCTGTGGAGTCTGGGTTATTTAATCCTATGTGAACAATGGCATGGAAAATATGTATCAGTTGAGAAATAGAATAAGTGACAAGTAGAAAAAAATAATGATTCCTTGGAGTTGTCAGAAGTTTTTGCTCTCACCTTTGTACATAACATTATGTATGCTATGTATATTAGTAACAGATTAGAAAATGTAATTAACAAGATGTAGACATATATACAGAAAATTGCAATAGAAGACAAAACAAAAACAAGAATATGAAGATATTAAAACCCATACATCTAACGCAGTTTGATAAATGTCTTAAAAGGATGACAACAATTATTTCCAGTCATTTTTAAGTTAATATTTTTTAAAAGTAGTAATGTTACTTTAACTCAAAGTTATTCTGAAATATATTTGAAAGGGAATGCATAAAAATGTGAAAAAAAATACTGAAAAACATTTTTCGCTCTTTTTAGGGAAGATTAACCTAACTAAACACAAGGCTTTATAATACAATAATGGTTAAAAAAAAATACAGTTCTTATTCAGAAAGCAAAGTCACAGGGCAATGGAAAAAGAAATCAAGAAATGAACATAAATGACAGATTTAGTATATTTTTAAAATGAGAGAAGAAATCACTTCATAAAGATTCTGGAATAATAATAAAACTGAAACTTCATACTATATAACGGGTAACAGTTGTACATCATACCTAATATATTATCAGAATTTGAAATATATGATAAATACCTCATTTTGGTGAGCAAGGCTTGCTTATTCACTGCTTTTAACAGTATAACTTCCTAGTAACTTCTGAGAGGGCAGTTTGGCAGAATTTAGCTAACACCAAAAAAAAAAAAAGAACCACTGCTAGAACTTTGATTCAGGGCAACTAATTACACAGAAGAAAGCTGAAAAACTGCAAAAATATAATAAGAAATGTGTAAACAACCCATGAAGCTCTAAGTCATTAGATTACTGAGCACCATTTAGAATCATAAATAGGAATAGAAGTTGTGCAAAATAATACCATGGAGTAAGAAATAGAATAAAAATCGTTCTTAAGATTCTATGTTACTAGGCTTTCCCTTTGGATCAAGAGAATTAACAATCATAAAGCTATATTAAGAGTTGTATTTAAGTGATGGCATTGTGAACATAGTTTTGTATATAACATATTAATGATCAAAGTCTGTCTGTCTTTTAACAGAAGCCATTTGACAATACTAAACTCACAGCTGCCATCTCCGAACTGGTTTCCCAAACCCCAGCTGCAATGACGCACTCTGCAGGCCCACCCCCTAGCACTCTGGTAAGCAACATATTTTATAAATACTTTTTCCACGGTAGCAACAACCAGAGGAAAGAAAGTAGGACTCCTGCTTAGAGTAAGCGGAAACAGACAAAAATTGTTAGAAAGATTGGGCACCTTCAGAAGAGAGAAGATTAGTGACTTAGGGAGATGACAGAACATTGAAAATGACCAAAGGAAACAATATATGTGAAAATATTTTATACACAGTTGAGGAGCTTAAATTGTTGCTTTATTAGAATTGAAAGTGCATTGTGTACATATTTAAATTATTTGATTTGAAATTTTTTTTTCAGCTTTTCTGATCATTGATTTTTCTTCTTTTTTTCTTAACACACACCATAAATACTATCCATTATTTAACTTCAAGTTTATTTTATGGAATTGTTCAGTATTTGAGCTTCTCCCCCCAAAAAACTAACAAACGTAGCATGGACTGGCATTGTTTTCCTCCCATTCACACCAGTTGAAAATGTGTCATTTTCATGCTAGCAATAGAAAAACCTCAGCATCAATACTGTTTTAATTATTTACATGTTCCGAGGCAAGACTGAGGGATCAAAGTTCTTCCAGACTTCCTTGATTAATTTTCTGCGCAGTACCAAATGTGAAATTATCGAGGAGACCACGGCACATCAAAAGATAGAGATTGCCCTAAACCAGACCCCCATCTCCCCTGGTTGAGAAGCGCCGGGTTTGCTAGATGGAGATGAAGTAGCTTTCGTGAAGTCAGCTATGCTTCCTCTCCTTTTGATGTGGCATCAAAGCTCACTTAGTGCTGTAGTCAGAGATTCTGAGTGAATTTTCAGCCTGCTGGGTCAGCCTCAGGAGCATCTGAAAATATCCAGAGGCACAAATGACAAAGCCCAGACCCTGCGGCGGGCGGGCGGGCAGCTCCACCAGCAGCAGCTATAATCCTGGGCTTTCAGGGAGCACGTAAAGCTAGTAAAATGCTGTGTGTGTGTGTGTGTGTGTGTGTGTGTGTGTGTGTGTGTGTGTGATACCCACAGGATGAAATGTGTGTGTGTGTGTGTGTGTGACACCCACAGGATGAAAGCCCTGTGCCGCAGAAAGGAGGAATCATTAATAACCCAGGCCGCCTTAACACTTCAGTTCTTAATACTCAGGTGAGGGGCTCTGCCCCGGCGGAGGCTGTTAGTAGACATCCACAATCAAAGGCCTTTTCTTTTTAAGCAAAAAGATTCCCGATTTTATTTTCTTTCAGTTATTTTTCTTTTTCAACTACAGTTTACATCTAATATTAATTTGCATTAGTTTCAGGTGTACAGCATAGTGGTTAGATAATCATATACTTTACAAAGTGTCCCCTCCCCACTATTTCCAGGACCCAGTGGGCACCATACGTAGTTATTAAATATGAACTATGTTCCCTATGCTGTACTTTATATCCCAAGACTATTTTGTCGCCTCTCAATTCCTTCACCTTTTTCACCCAGTCCCCCAATGCTGCTCCCCGCTGGCAACCATCATCTGCTCTCTGCATCTCTGAGTCTGTTTCAGTTTTGTTCTTTAGATTCTACATATAAGTAAAATCATGTTAGTTGTCTTTCTCTGACTGACTCATTTCACTTAGCACAATACCCTCTAGGTCAGTGGTTCTCAACCTGTGGGTCGCGACCCCTTTGGGGGTTGAACGACCCTTTCACAGGGGTCGCCTAAGACCATCGGAAAACACATATAGCATATCAGATATTTACATTACGATTCATAACAGTAGCAAAATTACGATTGTGAAGTAGCAACGAAAATAATTTTATGGTTGGGGGTCACCACAACATGAGGAACTGTATTAAAGGGCCGCGGCATTAGGAAGGTTGAGAAACACTGCTCTAGGTCCATCTGTGCTGTTGCAAATGGTAGGATTTTGCTCTTTTGATGGGCACTTGGGCTGCTTCCAAATCTTGGCTATTATATGTAACACTGGCAATGGTATATATCCTTTCGAATGAGTGTTTTGCGTTTCTTTGGATATATACCCAGAAGTGGAATTTCTGGGTCATAAGGCAGTTCCAATTTTTTTTTTTATGAATCTCCATACTGTTTTCCATAGTGGTTGCACCTATCTGCATTCCCACCATCACGTGGTTTTAATTTGCATTTCTCTGGTGATTAGTGACAGTGAGCATCCTTTTGTATGTCTGTTGGCCATCTGTGTGTCCTGTTTGGAGAAGTATCTATTCAGGTCCTCTGCACATTTTTAAATTGGATTGTTTGTTGTACAAGTTCTTTATAAATTTTGGATATTAGCCCCTAATCATTGGCAAATATTTTCTCCCATTTAGTAGGTTGTCTTTTCATTTTGTTGGTTTCCTTTGCTGTACTAAAACTTTTTAGTTTGATGTAGTCTCATTTATTTTTTCTTTTGTTTCTCTTGCCTATATATGTCAGAGATTTTACTGCCTATGTTTTCTCCTGAGAGTTTTATGAAGGTGGTCTAGTTTTTTTGCATGCATCTGCCTTTCACAGGTGTGTTTTAGAATGCTACCTTTTTTTAAATCAGTTTTTCCAACAGAGGATCTAGTTTTAGTTAATATTTTATTTGGAGCCATCACCAAAACTAGGTGTAATCTGTATTTAAATGAATATACTCCAGAATCAAAGAGTAAACTAAACTATAATAATTCATTGCTGGGGACATTAGATTGTCACCAGTAGTGTTACATACACTGAAAGCATTTTAAGACATATTTCCAAGCAAATCAGGCCAGAGAACCCCATTTTTTTTAGAGAGACTTCTTTTCTTAGATGGTACAAGATATCCGGGGGTGGGGCAGGGGTAGACAGGTGCCAAGAGGTCACTGAGAGCCAGAGAGCAGAGAGAAAAGCACTGACCAAGGGTTGGCAGTCCAGTGCCTTCCACCCACCCAGTCCATCTCCCTCGTGAAAATCCTCATGGAAGTATTAGCGGTGATGTTGGGGCCATTCTCCAATGGGTGATCTGATTTGGCTAACCAGTGATTAATTCAGATTTACCTTAACAGAAGGACAAAGAACTTGACGATGCCCTGGATCAACTTTCGGACAGTCTAGGGCAGAGGCAGCCTGATCCAGATGAGGACAAGCCAATAAAGGATAAAGTCAAGGTAAAGAAAATTTAAGGCTTTTTTTCACAGCATAGAATACTCTACCCTCTACACACACAAAAAAAATAACTTCCAACTTTGTCTGGAGTTAGTGAATAGTTGGAGAACTTTCATTTTTCCCCCTCTCTGTGGTCTATGTTGTATTTCTTTACTTCCTCGGTGAGGACTACGCTGTGTCACAGATTCAGGCAAATGTCCTGTTTGTGAGGCCAAACCTTGTTATGATGGAAAAGCATATGACACCCATAAGTGTGCATTTCTTAGGTGTGCACATCGTGGCAGAGGTTTCCCGAGAAGCCTTCTCTGCTGGCATAACTAACTGTGTGCAAATTCCCAAAGGAAGAGAGCGTGGGACCAGGAGTTCAACACTGTGCAGAGGTGTGTCTGCAAGGCACAAACTGTTATCTCTCCATATCTTATACAACATGTGTTTATACTTAACATACAATATTCAACAATCCATTTAGCTTGGAGCCAGGAAGTAAACTGACCATCCAAATTGGTGTCCCAAAAACAAGACATTTCAAAAATCATTACATAGGAATACTGAATGTGAACTTAGCCTATATTTGAAAAATGAAACTTAAAAGATGCAGAAAAACAAAATCTAAAGCACTCCCTGGGCTGGGGAGAGACCAGCCACACCCCACTGAGGTGGGATGCTAGGCTCCAGGTGCTGCTTACTTAACAGCAGGTATTTTCTCACTTGCAACACCAGCGGTCAGCGCATCCAGTCAGGGTTGCTAAAAAATAGTGGCTACCTATCTAAAGCCAAGCTACAGTGACTTAATTCTTTTGTTTGAAAAGTGAAACGCACAGTAAAAGGTATTTTATGCCCTTGAATTTTATCTCTTTACATGGTTTCTGGAATAATTATTTAATAATTTACTTCCGTTTAAAATACAGGTGGAAAATTCACAGATGTAAACTGACATAGAAGCACATGGGTTTACTTTTTTCCATCAACTGATAGTATGTTCAAGTCATGCATTTTGTTCTCTTAAATAAAAAAGATCATATGTTTTGCCTCAGAAAATAACATACAATAAATGCTGAAAATGCTGCATTTCACAATAAGCAAAGGAGGAAAGGAATAGTAATTATATCCATTCAATGTTTACAGGAAAGAGCGAAAGCTGAACATAGAGACAAGCTGGGAGAAAGAGATGACACTATCCCACCTGAATACAGACACCTCTTGGATAACGATGATAAGGTAAACGAAGGCAAATGTCTAGATCGGATACATATAACAAAGCCTTTTAAATTCAACCCTCACTTGACATGACTAGGAAGGCACACTTTAAGAGTAGCATAAAAATGTAATGTGACTATTTTTAATGTGCCCATGATAAACAGGCTTTCTAGGATTCTATTTAATATTTATTGACGCCAATATTGTTTGATGTTTCGTTATGTGGACACCGTGGTGTAAAGAGAGTTGAATAATGTGCAGTCACTCACTGATGCTCAACAGAGATTCCAAGGCATGTACACAAATGAATTCTTTTTACAAGAAAAGACTATCAAAAAGAATAATGGTATTTGTAATCCTAACTGAAGCAGAATCTCCCTGTTTAAGGAGCTAGGATTGGAATAATTAATAGGGCAAATAAGGCACCTGCAAACCTGGGGTCTCCCTTTCTTCCTTCTCCTACACCCACAAAACCCTATCCTCAATCATAAGTCCCATTTCTATAGCTACACATATTCTGTCAAGAAATCCTGGCCTTTGCCTCTAACAGAAGCCAGTTTTTCTTAGGTCAACCTGGCCTGTATCTCTCCGCATTCTGTTTGGCTCCTAGCTTCAAGTCAATTAGATGACACATCACCCTTTCCAGGCCTGTTCATCAAATACAAACAAGGGAGTCCAAGTTACATCCGTCTTTCTGTCCTGCATTTAGTTTATGGGGGTTACCAGCTTGAGTGTCTCTCTTACAGGAGGAATCCATTCTCCTTGCTTTCATTCAGTATTCCTCATGATAGCAATTCTGCACCCAGCTACAATCCTCCCTGCTTTGGTAGTCCCACCTGATCCTGCTTGAATTGTTGGGAAATGAATTATTTAATGTCCTTGCCTTTGTAGATGGGAAAAATCCCTGACGGGTTGTGCTCTGCAGACTGCTCCTCAAATCCTTCTGACCTATAATAAGCTGCAGTAACTAAGCCATAAAATCACAAGTTGCTTTTGTAATATTCTAAGTAGAATTGTAACACATGATGGCAGAAAGTTCCTAAACAGTGTTTCTTTCACCTCCAGGACCAGACTCTCACTCTTGCTTTTTCTCCCAGGAAACTGCAATAGTTATAGGGTGGTAACTAAGCAAAGCTGGTGGAGAAGGGTAGCGACCCAGGTTGTCAGTTGTTGCAAATATATCCTCTCCAAGTCAAGTCATTGGATAATATTGATTATATAAATGCTGACTACACTTAAGTAAACCTTTACAAAAATTTATGTCTAATCAACAGTCTGCTTTGCTTTTAAGGACAAACCAGTGAAGCCACCCACAAGGGAACCAAAGGTAAATACCATAGGCGCTTATTTCTATAAAAAGATTTTTTACAATTTAGAAATATTTATTGAATGCCCACCCTGTGCTTGGTGTGATGCCAAGAGTATTTAAGAGTGTATTATTTTCTTTCAGTCAGTCTTCCCAAGAACCTTTCAAAATAGGCAGTTTCATTTTCCATATGAGAAAACCAGGGCTCTGAGAATATTAAGCAACTTGCTGTCCATGGTTTTTGTTTTAATGTCTCCCTTGTAAAACATCACTTCATTAGAAAAAGAATGTCATCAAGTTTTTTTTTAAGAAGGGGTGTGGAAAAAGGTACTACCCAGCATTTTTTTCCTTGCTTTCTTCACTGGTGGTTATGTCTGTTAATGTTTCAGAAACCTGCAGATGATCAAGACCCCATTGATTCCCTCTCAGGGGATTTTGACAACTGTTCTTCAAGTACAGAAACCTCAGAGAACACAGCAAAGGTACTGTACTTTGTCATACTGACTTTCTTTGAATGTGTGTCTACACATATAATTTTAGACTATAAAGTATATTGATGCCATAGAGGAAAACAATTCTACTACCCTGAAAACACTACTTAGTACATTTCTTGTCTTTCCATCTCTATATATTTTATATAGTTGTATTTAGAGTCCATAAAATACAGTGCATAACGTTATTTCATAAATGTTTTCCATGTTGCCATCATTTTTTACTGCCACACTATATTGCTGTACAACAATGCTTCCTCCTCATCCCTCGGGGCCCAGTTCAACTATCAGCTCCTTCAGGAAGGCTTCTCTTACCACATCTTCCTTCCCTGCCATCTGGGTTACCTATGGTCACATGTGTATTACACCACTCAGCTGTGTACTTCACTTGGTAGTGATATGCCTTTTACCTCTGTGCTCAGCATTAGCAAAATGCCTGGTATATAAAAGATGTCAAAATGTGTTTATTAGTGAATGAAAAAAATATGTGTGTGGCATTTTACCTTTATATTATACCCTTCCATAAATCAGGAGAAAAAGTGAAATTAACCGTAGATCTCGGTTTGCTATTATGTATATCTCCCAATCACTGAATTTCCAGTCCTTCCCCTATTGCAGTGGTTCTCAACCTTCCCAATGCCGCAACCCTTTAATACAGTTCATGTTGTGGTGACCCCCAATTTCATTGTTACAAATTGAACATAATTAAAACAATGTGTTTTCCGATGGTCTTAGGCGACCCCTGTGAAAGGGTCGTGCGACCCCCAAAGGGGTCGCGACCCACAGGTTGAGAACCGCTGCCCTTTGGATGATTTAATTCCTAGTCTGCCTCAGCAACTGATTTCTCATTCCTGGAAACTCAAATAATGTCTTTTTGGTGAGTGGGCTTTATTTTTATACATGACTTCCCCCAGCTATCTGTGGTTATCTCCATTTCTCTTTGTAACACTGAAAACAATGTCCTATTCTTATTCTTGATGAGCAACATAAGGTCTGGGTGAATCACAGGCATCATGGAAATTGTCAGAGCATCAGTGTGACCCACATTTCCCGCATTTTTATCCTCTTACCTCCAACCTTAATCACTTCTGTATACATTCATCATTGTTCAAAAAATCCTGACTAAAACGCCCAAAGTTTTTAATTATTTAATTGGAGATCTCCATGCTACTAAAAATAGTAGTCTGAATTGATAGATGGATTAATGATGGCAATAGCCTCATTACCTTTCCTTTGCTTTAGGACAAAGACAAGAAGACTGCTTCCAGCTCCAAAGCACCCAAGAATGGGGGGAAAGCAAAGAATTCTGCAAAGGTAAACAGAGCACTTAAATATATTACAACTTAATTTAGCAGTTACAAGTGGCATTTATCATTTTAGTCATTTAATTTCTGATTGGAATCTATTTAGAATAAAAATTTAAGCATTAAACACTACCTATCCCATGTCTTGGTAAAGAAATTGAAGTTTTAAAGACTTTTTTAAAAAAACTAACTGGTACTTTAGAAACCTAAATGAGCATTCTTATCACAACCGTTAAAACTCCACTAGAGTCACCCTAGCTGGTTTGGCTCAGTGGATAGAGTGTCGGCCTGCAGACTGAAGGGTCTCGGGTTCGATTCTGGTCAAGGGCACATGCCTGGGTTGTGGGCTCGATCCCCAGTAAGGGGTGTGGAGGAGACAGCCAATCAATAATTCTCTCTCATCACTGAAGTTTCTATCTATCTCTCCCTTTTCCCTTCCTCTCTGAAATCAATTAAAAAAAAAATTAAAAAACAAAACAAAACACACCACTAGAATCCTATTCTGATCTGGAGAATATCGCACAAAGTACTGATGGTGTCCCATGTCAGGTCTTCACACTCCCTTCCCAGCCACATCGCCCCTGTCTTCAGATGGCCTTGCCTTCTACTTCAAAAAGAAAATCCCTAAGGTCCTCTTCCCACTTACCCATTGACTAACCCTCTCTCCCAGCAGTCAATAATCCACTCCCTCCAAAATCTTCAGTTTCTTCATCTCAATTTCCCCCCTTACAGTAAATATGTTTAAGTTCTTTCCTCATTCTAAAAGCAATATTCAAACTTAGTAGCCCTCTGCCTATTTCCCTCCATCCTTGAAAGATCCAAGATTTGTTTCCTCATCTTGAGCTCTGCCTGAGATCAGCAGTGACATGCTGTTAACTATATCATTAATCTCTCTTAGATCTGATGCTGTCATGTGATTGAGAGTTTAGGGAATACTGGGATGGGTGAATGCGTTTTGCACCTTCACCTCTCTAAAGACCCAGGCCACCACTTCCAACTGAACATTTCCACTTGGATAACACATTGACAGTACAGGTTCATATACTGCAGTTCATTAAATCTAAATTACCATCTATAAAATAAACCATTACTTTGTGAATCATTAAGGGGGAAAAAAGTCAATTTGATTATGAAATGCTATTCATTGAAAGAACCATTGCAAATTCAGATATTTTAAAAGGCGGGGTGGGATACCACCAGAGAATATGGTTATCTAAATTTAAGAATATAGAAGTAGTATATAGAATTAGGGAAGATCTTAGAGTTTCAATACTATTGTATATGATTTTTCATGTTGCTCTAGAAAGTAGAACTAATGCTGAGTGGAAGCTTTAGGTTCCAGTTTCAAGCTTCTCCTATTATTTAAATTATTCAAACTGTTGTCAGTAAAGAAATGGAAATTGGATTAGATAACTTCTGGACCCATTCCAATTCTTAAACATATGATTCATATGGTTACTACTCTGATTCCCTAACTATCATGGGAAACTAAAGGTACAGGTTTAAAACCAATAGCCCAGCTACATCAAAACTGTACAATTAGACACTTCCAATTCAAGATGATAACACAGGAAGAGCCTGAACTCGCCTCCTTCCATGGACACGGAATCTAAAACTATAGGTGAAACAATTTCCTCTGAAAATAAATCCAGAAACTAGCTCAGTGACTCTTACTCATTGGACAAGTGAGAAAAAAAAAAAAACACCCACATCAAAGGTAGGAGAGGCTGATATATAATCTTGCATAAACCTTACACCTAGTATGGCAACCCAGAACTTCTCACTGAAGAACTTAGTTTGAAGCCCACTTTGGCACCCGAAAGACAAGGCCCCCAAACATCTAGCTTTGAAAGCCAACAAGGCGTGTCGCCACAAAGCTCTGGCGAGCTGATAACATGGTCCTGAAAGGGCTTGCACGCTTGGACTCAACAGCCCAGCACAGAGGCAGCCAATTGAGAGGCCCCTAAACTTTTTGTGAAAGAGGCTTAAATGGCTTGTGAGCCTGAAGGTTAGGCATCTAGCACAGACTAGGGGCCGGGGCATTACTTACCGGGGACAGAGGCTGATGGGTACCGTCGTTGCTCTCCTTTGCTCCAGCCAGCAGTGCCATCTTTGTGCTCATCCACTGCTTCCCTGCAGCTTGCCAGTAGCTCCTGGAAAGGAGCTTGCACCTTGCTCTGGTGCCTCAGTAGTTGCAGCTGCTCCCAGAGGACACTTCTAGATCACCTAGTTCTAG
Source organism: Myotis nattereri (assembly GCF_964212035.1). Taxonomy (NCBI): domain Eukaryota; kingdom Metazoa; phylum Chordata; class Mammalia; order Chiroptera; family Vespertilionidae; genus Myotis; species Myotis nattereri. The sequence goes on from NC_138079.1 coordinate 55,321,104, forward strand.
ATCACCAGTGCGACTGAACCCTGGGGGTCCCACAGAACTATACATTTGCATTCTTTAAAAGCTGCTGCCTGAGGGTCTGGCTTCTGGTCAGCCTGAACCTAGGTCCTAACTGGGACCCTCCCCGCTTTGGAACTCTGACAGATCTCTGCACCCCCTCAGCTACTGGGAGCCACTTCCATTACACAGGCTGCTTGGACAATCACAGAGGTTTGAGAGACAACTAATAGCTAGAACAAGGTTCAATGATAAGGGAGTGGCCTCATGGAGGAGATGAAGCTTAAGACCGGAAGAGGTGGCCATTCTATCTAAAGCATAGAAACCAACAGTATCAGGAAATGAAGAAAGAGGAATGTGTTCCAAATAAAACAAGATAAAGCCACAGAAACTGTCCTTAACCAAATGGGGATAAGGAGTTCAAAATAATGGTCATAAAGATGCTCATCAAACTCCATGAGACCCACAGAGGAGGAAACTGGGTGAACACCGAACTTTAACAAAGAGTCAGAAAATATAAGTACCAAATAGAAGTTACAGAGCTGAAGAATACAATAACTGAACTTAAATATACACTAGAAGGGTTCAACAACAGACTAATAGAAGAAGAATCAGAGTAGCAAAACGAAAAAAGATGGAAAAGAAAATGAAGATAGCTTAAGGAATTTATGGGACAACATTTGCATTATAGGGGTCCCAGAAGGAAAATAGGCAGAAAACATCCCTAACTTGGGGAAGGAAACATCCAATCTAATGTTGTAAAGGTGGTAGACTAGTCGGTTAAAAGGCAAAGGGTAAAAAATAACTAACTACAGTAATTAAAGGATATATACAACATTAGAGGATGTAAAATGTGACATCAAAAATATAAAATGGGTTGGGGGTGTAGAGCCCTGGAATGGATTCAAATTTAAGTTATCAACCTAAAACAGACTGTTATAAATATAGGTTGCCTCATGGTAACCACAAAGCTGAATGATACAGTAGATACACAAAAAATAGAAAGGAATCTAAGCATACCACTACAGAAAGTCATCAAATCATAAGCAAGATAGTGAGAAAAAAAGAAAAGGAACTGCAAAAGAGCCAGAAAACAGTTAACAAAATGGCCATAAGTACAAACCCATCAATAAATACCATTCCTTTAAATGTAATTTTCCTATCAAAAGACAGATTAAAAAAACTCAAAAAAATACAAGACCCATCTATGTGCTGCCTATAAGCAATTCACTTCGGATCTAAGGATATACATAGACTGAAAAGTGAAGGGATGGAAAAAGATATTCCATGCAAATAGAAATCGAAAGAAATCTGGGGTAGCTATATTTAGACGAAATAAGCTTTAAAACAGACTGTGACAGAGTGATGTCAGCATCCTAGCCGTGTGAGTCGATCCTTTTTCCTTTCCCCTTCGATTTACAACTCTTCAGACTTTCATAACCGAGCACATGTGACTGCAGAGGATACCTGATGGGTCCTTCCGTCTGTGCATCTGAAAAGGGGTGGATTGAACTGCAGGGGAGGTAGAGCCAGGAGAATGGTGGCATAGTGGCAACCTTGCTGGCAGAGGAGGTGGAGGGGGAAGAAGTAGGTGGGGATCTTCCCAGCAGTGCATGCTGCAGCAAGGGGGGCCCAGTGCTCTCTGAGGAGAGACTGCAGTGATGATTTGGGGGGATGGAGACAGAAACAGAACTGAGGATAACTCACTTCTGCCTGAATTACAGCAAAAAGTCTGCCAACAGACTTCCAGGACTCCCCTACTCGAGGATCCCCCTACCCGGCCATGGGCACACCCAAAGCCCCATGTGCTAAGCATGTATCTCTCCCCACACTGCCACCAGCCTTTCAATTTTTTTTTTTAAAGCCAGCTTATTTTCACAGGCACGCTCCCAACTTTAGCAGCAAATCAGCTCTAGTAAGAGAAACCAAAAACTTGTGCTGTACAGCCAATGTCTGGAAAAGTCTAAGTATTCTAATTGCCAGTCAGTTAAACAGAATCACAGTAAACAAAGCATCACCTGAATAAGAAAGGCATTTGTTACTTCAAATGCGATGGTAGAGGCACATTTCATCGAACACTATGAAAAACCATAGCAATACAGTATCACAAAAAGAAAACCACAACTTTGCAGCAACCAAACTCAAAGACATATGGAATATTCTTATCTAACTGATAATTCAAAATAGTTGTTATGAAGATATTCAACAACCTATCAGAAAACTCAAGCAATTCAATTAACTAATGGAATAATTAATGAACAGAGGTGTACTTTATCAAAGACATAAAAATTGTAAAAAAGAACCAACCAGAAATTCTGGAGCCAAAGAATTCAATAAATGAGATACAGAATACATTAGAAAAGCATTGGAAATGGGGCAGATAAGATTGAAGAAAGATTAAGCAGTCTGGAGGATAGAATCTAGAAATTATTCAGGCGGAAGAGGAGAGAGAACTAAGACTTTAAAGGGGAAGAAACCCTATGAGAGCTGTCAGACTCCATTATAAAAGGCGATGTAAGAATAATGGGTCTACCAGAAGGAGAAGAGGGCAGAGAGTTTACTTAAAGAAATAATAGCTGAGACTTCTCAAACCTGGGGAAGGAACATAAAAGTCCATGAAGCTAATAGAACGCCTTATTATCTTCTCCAAGACATAGTATAATGAAACTGTCAAGAGTCAATGATAAAGAATTTTAAAGACAGTCAGGGATAAAAAGAAAAGAATCCCCATTAATATACCAGCAGATTTCTCAGCAGAAACTCTATAGGCCAGGAAAGAGTGGAATGACATAGTCAAAGCATTGAAAAATGAAAATTGCCAGCCAAGAATATTCATTTTGGCCAAGTTACCCTTCAGATGTGGAGATATAAAGACTTTTCCAGACAGACAAAAGCTGAGGGAGTTTGTTGCTTGGGCACTGGAAGCTAGAACTGCCTTTCAAGAAATGCTGAAAGGAGTTCACACTGAAAAGCAAAGAGAACAGTACACAAAACGTTGATTACAGTGATATTCAAAATTAGAAAATGCTAATTCTCAGAAAGGTGTGTTAAACAATTATAACATAAAGGTTAAAGGAAAGAAGCATTAAAAATACAGCTGCTACAATTTATAACAAATTCACAGCATAAAAAAGATGATAAGTCATGTTAAAATATAAAAGGGGGGAGTAAAAGGGTACAACCTTTATAGGTGAATAAAGATAAGTCGCTATCAGCAGAAAAAGGAATTTTTCAATTTTTAAATAATTTTATAATTTCCCAATAGATTTTGTCTGTGAATGAAATGAACAAAGTGTTTACAATAATTGTCAAGGCAAAGTTGATTATAACACAAATTTCTTTGTAGTGTCAATATTCTGTCAATAACATGATTCTGGCCACTACACACACACAAACACACACACACACACACACACGCGCGCGCGCGCGCAGGCAGTGGGTTTTTTGTTTGCTTGTTTGTTTGTAAACTGCATGGTAACCACAGAAATATATAGAGCAGAGACACAAAACAAAAAATGGTTGGTAGGGGTGGGGCAAATGAACAACTATCAGCTTAAGAAGGTAGACAGATCAGAAGGAAAACAACAGAGTTATGAAAAACCAGAAGGCAAGATACAAAATGACAGCAGTAAGTCCTTACATATCAATAATCACCTGGATTAAGCTCACCAATCAAAAGGCACAGAGCAGGTGGAAGAATTTTTTTTTTAAGGACCCAATTACACGCTGCCTACAGGAGACTCATTTCAGCTCTAAAGAGACACAGAGGTTCAAAATGAAGGGATGGAAGATAATATTCTAAGCAAGCAGGAGCCTAAAGAAAACAGGTGTAGTCATATCAGACAAAATAGACTTCACACCAAAACATACAAATACTAACAAATCTTAGGGGACAGATATACAATAAACAACAATATAGTAAGGGACTTCAATATCACATTATCAGAAATGGATAATCAGACAGAGAATCAACAAGGAAATGTGGGAATTGAGCCATACTTGAGAACAAATTGACTTAACAGACATACAAAGAACATTCCACCCAATAGCAGCAGAATACACATTCTACTGCTGCATTTGGAACATTCTCCACCATACATCATGACAATTTTATGAATTTTGTGAATCACAAAAATTAGCAAGTTTAAGAAGACTGAAATCATACCAACTACCTTCTTTAACTGCAATGGTACGGAACTAGAAATGAACAAGAAGGAGAGAGAGCTATAAATATGTGAAAACTAAACAGCACTCTGAACAACCAATGGGTCAAAGGAGAAATTAAAAGAGAAATAAGAATTATCTCAAAACCAGTAGAAATGGAAATACAGCATGTCAAATCTTGTGGAATGCAGCAAAAACAGTTCTGAGAGGAAAGTTTATAGCAATAAATGCATATATTAAGAACTTAGAAAAGTCTGAAAAGAAGAAAAAAACCCAACCTAACCTAAATCTACTAGTACACCTTGAGGAACAGATGAACAACAAATTAAGCCCAACATAGAAAGGAAATAAAAATCAGAGTGGAAATAAAATAGAGACCAGAAAAACAGTAGAAAGGATCAACAAAACTAAAAGCTGGATCTTCAAAAAGAAAAAAAATGACAAACCTTTATTACTTACTAAGAAAACAGAAGACTCAAATAAATAATATTAGAAGTGAAAGAGGAGATATTACAACTGGTACTACAACTATTCATAGGAACATAAGAAATTACTATCAATAATTATGTGGCAACAAATTACATAATCTAGAAGAAATGATAACATTTCTTATCTACCAAGACTGAATCAGGATGAAACAGAACATCTGAACAGACCAATGAAGAGTAAACAGATTGGATAAGTAATCAAAAAATTCCCAATACACACACACACACACCAGGACAAGATGGCTTCACTGGTGCATTCTATCAAACATTTGGAGACGAATTAACACCAAGCTTCCTCAGATGCTTCCAAAATAGCAGGAAGGGAGAACACTTCCAAAGTCATTCTACGAGGCCATCACTGCCTTGATACCAAAACCAAATAAGGATGAATATAGATGCAAAAATTCTCAAAAATATTAGCAAACTGAATTCAGGAACACATTAAAAGGATTATACACCAGGACTAATTGGGATTTATCCCTGGATGCCAGGAGAGTTCAACATACGTAAATCAATAAATGTAATGTATCACATAAATAAAATTAAAGATAAAAATCACATGATCATCTCAATAAATGCAAAAAGAGCATTTGATAAATTACAGCATCCTTTCATGATAAAAAAAAAAACTTAAAATATAGGGTATAGAAGGAACATACTTCAACATAGTAAAAGCCATATCCAACAAACCCAGAGCAAACATTATAGTCCATGTCAAAAAACCCACAAAAACCTGAAGCTTTTCCTGTAGGATCAGGAACAGGAAAAGGGTGCCCACTCTCCTACTCAATACTCTATTCAGTACAGGGGGTCCTAGCTAGCTCGTTTAGGCAAGACAGCGAAATAAAAGATGCTCAGATTGGAAAGGAAAAAGTAAATTGTTTGTGTTTGCTGGTATGGTTTTGTATATAGAAAATCCCAAAGAGTCAACCAAAAAAGTGTTGGAACTAATTAGTAAATTTTCAGGATAAAAAAAAAAATCAGCATGCAGATATCACTGGTATTCCTTTACACTAATGATGAAACATCTGAAAAAGAAAATATCCCATGCACAGTAGCACCAAAAAACAGTAACACAGGAATAAATTTAACCAAGAAAGTGAAAGATCTGCAGACTAGAAACTGTGTGACGGCTGAAAGATATCAAAGACCACATAAACCAATGGTGAGATATCCCATGTTTATGAATCAGAAGAATTAACATTGTTAAGATGTCCTTACCACCCAAAGTCTATCAATGCAATTCCTACCAAAATTCCAATGGCAGTTTTCACAGCAATCTAACTTCTATGTATTTGTCCAAAGAAAATGAAAACACTGATTCTGAAAGCTATGTACAGCCCCATATTCACTGAAGCAGTTTTTATAAGAGCCAAAATATGAAAACCTAAGTGTCCATCTAAGGATGAATGGGATTTTTAAAACTGTGACGTATATATGCAAAATAGAATATTATTTGCCCATAACAAAGAATGAAATTTTCCATTTGTGACAACCTGGGTGGACCCTGAAGACATTAGGTTAAGTGAAATAAGTCAGGAAGACAAATAACATATGATCTCACCTACATGTGAAATCTAAAAGTTGCTCATGCCATTATCTCAAATAGATTAATCTGCTTATTATTTGACTTCAGTTATACAAAGCATATGACCAACCCTTTCACAAAAAGTAGAAAGCATAATAACCCTCCATGCTGAGTGGGTTAGCTGGCCAGCAATACCTCCCATTGCAGGGAGAGGAATCACTGTAGAATGAATGAACAATTCCATCCAAGAACACCTACATATTCTTTTTTTTAATTACCTTGGTCTTAAAAAAACAAAACAAAACGGAAGTCTAAAGAAAAACATTTAGAATCACTTAAGGTTATTTTTAACTTATAAACTTGAAGGGGAAGAATTCAGAGTGTTTTGGCTAAATACAAAAATAATTAGAACCATCTCATTTTCCCTAATTGACTACCAAGTTTTGCCCCTTTAATTTTTAGAAGCCCATCTCCTCATAAGGATCTTCTGGTTGATCAGTTTTATGATACTTAATCCAGAAAAGAAAGAGCTCTATCATGGTTTTGCTTTCCCTTTTAGGCAAAGGAGGAAACTTCCAAGCCAAAAGCTGATGAAAAAAATGCAAGTTAAAGTTCACACTATTTGGTAAGTTGGATGTTTGTTGCAAATGAGGGCAACGGTATCTTCTACCAACCTAATGTGTTCTAGGCGAGAGAAACTACGTCTACTTCTTGAGTATTTCATGTTCTCAACTATTGGCATGAAATGCACATTGCAAAATCTATAGAGTAATTATCTGAAAAGCACAAAATGGGATGATTGTGCTGTTGAAATATTAAAAAACAATCTTATAATAAGAGCTCTTTAAAGTATTAGGCCAGGCTCTTGAAGAAAATGACCATCTAAGTCTAGCTGACTCTTTGAAACCCAAATGCTCGTAATTTTGCAGATTACTGTTGCAAAGCAAAATTAGCATGTTGTATTACCTCTTATAGTAAAATGCCCCTTGTTATTGATACCAAGACATGAGGGGTGAGGAGAAGTACCCCTTAAGGTCTGGTGGAAATTACAGGGTTTTTGGAACCAAGGGCAAAGGAAAAGATTGACTACTTTTGGCCAAATACTATGTTTGATTATACGTTATGGTGACTCAGGAGCTTGCATTGATGAGGGAATCTCTGAGATCTATCTTGAGAGCTGGACCCTTAACTTGAAAAAGAAGAGATCTTATTCTAAAGTATAAAAGCTTATAATTGCTTGCCAAACAAAGCCTAAAGGAAATAAAAATAGATTTTTCTCACCATGTTCCACTTTTAGTTCCCATAATGAGGGAGGTATGCTAATGAGAACTACTCTAAAGACTCCCTCCAAAATTTAAAAAAAATATATGAATAATCCACTTTCATGTTTACTTCTAGGAAATTCCTTCTTGTCTATATATATATATATATATATGCTTTTGCTAAATGTTACATTTATTATGCCTTGTAACAACAACAAAAACTACATACCAAAGTGGTTCACTGGATTTTTCTCTGAATTTTTCAAGGTATCTACATATAAAATCTTCAGCTGGTGGTTGGTGACTTCTGAAGAACAAAAGGCTTTGACAACGAATTTTTCTGGGTGGCTTCTAGACAGTGATCTTTGTTGAGTTTTTTTGACATCCTAAACGTTGGTTTGTTATTCTTTTCCCAGAAAGTGAATTTGCCTGGTTCACCTGTGCTATTGTACTGAGTATTGATAAACTTTGAATTTTTAAAAATTGCCTGCAGTTGGGAGAGAAGGGAACTTTATATTTCTAAGAGATATATTTGATAGTTTCTTAAAGCAACACACACACAAAAAAAAATAACAGGAAAAACCTTTGCAAAATTTTGCACATTCTACACGCAGTGCCTGTAAATCTCATTAGTATTTTTGGTTTGCACTTAATTTGTTGTTATTGTTAGCATTTGGAAAACAATGCTGTAAACATTCGTCAATGTTCTGATTTCTCATTACCCCTTTCCCCTTGGGCTTTTGAACTGTACTTGATGTTTCTCTGGGTTAATGTTTATAAGCCCATTAAATATTGTACATCGGGCACATATCTCCTCTTGGGCTGCTAATAATGAATTGATAGGTAACCTGGACAGACCAGGAAGCACTGCGCCTCTTTTCAGGTTAAACTCTTTGCCAGAGGTTAGGACTTATGCACCTTATAACCGCGCAAAACATACTTACTGAGACTTGAATCAAGTCAGAAGAGCAAGATACAGACTATATTTCACTGCATAGCAAGTCCCAAGAATAAAATCTACTCAGAATATTCATATGGCTTGAACTCTGTTGGTTTACTATGTTACGCTGTGCTTCCACTCACGCTATATAAAACCTGAGTAGCGGTTGTTTGCTTAGTCTGTTGCACTGTATAGCACCTGCCTTTATGGGAAGTTAGGTTTACCCAATACAAAACCAAACTTCTGCTTTAAAAAAAGAAATCTGGAATTTATAAGTTTGCTCCCTTCCCCCTCACAGAAACTTAAGAACTAGGCTCTGTTGTCCTGCAACTTCGAATGGTTTCTTAGATCTTTCTGAATTGCTCATGAACATAGCACTGAGGTCATTGATGAGATTTTGATAAATAATTTCATCTTTACTTCCCGGTAGTGAATGCAGGAAAAGATATCAGGTACATATCATACACTGATTTGGAATTTCTTATTTCAGAGAGCACAGCCTTCCTTAGCCTTTGTGTGGAGGTTTTATTTATTAGGACTTAGCTGACTTCAGTAAATATATCACCACCAATACTGTCTAATAAGGGGGGGAGAGAGACAAAAACAGTAACACTGCTTATAATGGGTGTCAAATTTTGTTAATACCCTTATAAATTCTTTTTAAAAATCATGCAGTACCTATGGGATTTCAAGCTTCACCCACTTTAAATGCTATGTCTGTCCCATCAGAGACACGGGGCATTTTTCTATTATTCTACGTCTGGGAAATATAAGCCAGTGTTATGGTGACTGAACAGACCTCTTCAAGGCACTGACAAGAAAATAAAACACATGTTTCCTGAGTGATTTTAACTATGTCTCTAATTCTTCCATTTGGGTAGTACAAAGTGGGGTGTTTTTGTTTGTTCAAAAAGGTAAAACCTTGGACACTGACAGATGTGTTTGCAAGGATATGGCTGCAGTATTATTAACTTGATGCATATATAGTATTTTTAAACAACAATACCAAAATCCCGAGATTTAAGGAATGCCTGTAAAAGTAAACATTTAAGGTACTCTGAATATGCTTTTTTTGTTTATTAGAAATGTCTTCAAGAGTTGGGTGTTTGTAATTAATGATGGCTTGAGTCAGCTTCAGCATCCAAAGCAGTCCTTTTCACCCATCTAATTAGGAGGAAATAATTGCAAATATCTGCTTACAGGTAAATTATAACCTTTAATTACCAAACAGGTTTTGCACATTGTTGTGGCAATATTGTGTCCATTTAGGAAATGGACTTCGCCAAAAGCAACGGAAAGTAGGTTCCTCAGGTGACCAAACTGAAGATCACTATTTCCACGTTTCGTATTTCATTAACCAAGATGTAAAATACAATTAAAAATATTTTACACTCAAATCTTGGCTTTGTATGTTTTTGGAAGGAAAATGCCTGGGGTAGAAATTACCAGTGATTTCTGTTTCTGTTTCTCAAACCATTAAACCATGCAATATGTTTTAAAAAGGAACTGTAAACGCATTTAGGTCCAGAACAGTCACTATTCCTCATGTATCAGAACACATTTTGACATTTTCCCTATCACATTCCTTTATCTTAAATTCTGCAGTACATTAAAAATTTCATAAAAGACTTCTCATTTAGAGGAATATAAGCAAATATTTTCAGTTTCACAATACATCATCATTTACAGAAGACTGCAATGACTTACTGGCAATAGGTGGCAATAATGAGTAACTCAGGAATTGTAAACTAGGCCAAATAATGAGCAGGGAGGGGAAGCAGCACCTACCTAAGGACCAACAGCTCTCAGTTTCAACTTCAAGCGACAGGTTCCTTCTCTAGACCTGAAGGCACTCTGCTGTTTCAGAAGGGACACTATTGGTCAGGATCCCTGAGGAGTAGATGACACTCCAATTAGGATTACTTGAGGAGGGTGTCATACAAGGTGGTGTTTTGTTTTTAAGCAGAGGCAGGGCAGGGACATATGGAAACCACAGGTACAGCCAAGACTAGTAAAAGCCAGGCTGCCACTTCTCCCCTCATCCTGAGGGGATGAGAAGGAAGCAGTTGCTAGAAGGCAGAGATGGGGGAGACTCAGTGGGCAAAGGGGCCACCTCCAGAGCGGGAGACCTTCAGTGGAGGCCAGCCTGAGGCAGCCTGAAGGGAACTAGGGGAGTACATCCACCTCCTCTCTCCCACCCCAGCTCCAATCTGCCTTCCTGGGAGACTGACCACAAGCCAGAGGGCCAGGAAGCCCGAGGAGGTGGCCCCACGTTCGCCCCAGGGCATGGGCAAAGAAGAGAAGGTAGAAGCAGATCAGACATCCTGGCTTTGAGTGTGTCTATTTAATGTGTGTTCTGTATATACACACAGATGCTAACAATCTTTTTAAAACATGGTATCTAAAAGGCAGATCCAAATGGTCACTGTTAGTTCCCACCATTCACAGAGTTCCAAGGAGACTAACAAAAACAGTTTCTGAATGACAAACACATGGGTGGGAAGGGTTTGGAGGCTGTGGGGCTTAAGTATAAAATAAAAAATAAGAATATGGTACTTTACTCTTCAGTAGTGAGAAACCCACCACGTGGGTTTACGTTGCAGGCAACACCTGTAAATGAAACACACAATAAAAATAACACATTGATGGAAAAATTAACAGCCAGGCTTTTCACAGGACCGGTCAAATGAGTAAGAAGTTAAGGAAAAGGAGGTGTCTTCAGTGGGGAGCTTAAACAGCCATCTTTAGGTTGAAGGTATTCACATTCAACAAAATTTAGGTGATTAGAGATCACAGGAACCAACTAGGAACGGATTGTTAAAGCAGTTCAAGATTTTGGTTTTGGAGCCACACTCTGATTTTATCAAAATTCTTATCCATCCAACGTATGTTTTCCTCAATGGTTTCAATTGTCTGTTGGACACAACGGAGCTGAGAACCATTTTCTTTCAAAGAGCTGAAGAATTCTTTTACCTTGTGAGAAAAAAAAATGAGTTTTTAAAATTTTGCTTTATTACATTATACAAGTCCAGGCTCGTTAAAAGAAAACTGAAGCCAAAATTCCAGCATTTGTCAAAATTCTATACGGAAGGCAGTGCCAGGTGTCTGGATACGATTATGTACACAAACTTAAGCTGTATGAAATGAGCTCATGCCTCATGATGTCAAGTTTTGTGTGTGTGTTTTTTTCTCTGCAGTTTTTTAGTTTATTCACAGTTGCCAGATTCTAAAAGACTTCACTGTTTACCACTTTATAATTAAGGTTTAATTGAGTGTGTCTATTTCATGTGTACTCTGTTATAGACACACAGATGCTAACTTCATTTTTTTAAACATGGTATCTAAAGAGCAGAATGTGCAGAGTGTCTTCTTTGCCAAGCAAAACAGTTTCAACCACGTAAGTGTAGTCTTTCTCCACGGACCTGGCCTTGTGTGTGATTATAGAAACACTGTGGGGAATGGGGTTCTTAGCAAGTTATGGTGGTAATACCCCAAACTTTGCCAAGTTTTTATTATCTTAATCCACAATTCAGGTATTGTTCCCTTAAGATAAAATCCACACAAAGTTCCCCATAGGTTTAAAGAGATAAGAAACTCTTGGCTCCCTCCATGAAAATAGATTTTTGTTGTTTCATCGCTGGGTATCTGGGCCCCTTTAAGTTCACAGGAGGAATAGGCCGGCTTTGCCACACCATTGATCACTGTGCTACTCTGTTTCACCTTAAAGAGTTATTAACCTTTTCCCATAAATTTTCACAGCATTAATCCATCAATTTTTGATTTTGTAGACAGAAAGCAAGTCTAGACCAAGATGTATTGTCTATTCAGCATTGATTCCAGACAGTTAATTCCTTAAAAAACACACACACTAAAAAAATAACACCACCATGCCATAATATCACGAGTTTGAAAATAAGAGGGGGTAAGAATAGGTTTTTGAAAGACCAAATCCCAATTTTAAATGATGCAAGGTGGTTTCAAAATTATCCCAGTGCACCTTTTCAGTGAGCTTAGAGGCATGCCCTCCTGTTGCAGCAGCCTAGAAGACACTCTGCTTCTCTGTCCCAAGTTGCAGCTCAACCTTCTTTCCCCCTCAGAACTCAAGATTAACTGATATTCAGCTAAAAAATCACTCTGAGCACTCCTCAACAGTCACACCTCGACAGTCTTACCCCTTGGTCAAACTGTCTAAACCTAAGGAGCCCATCACGATAGTACCACTAAAGAACACCTACAAGACTGACAACAGAACCAGTTTTAACACTTGCTCTTACATTTTTTTTCTGACCCCCGAAGTCTCTCTCCTATATGACCTGATTTGGGAAACGCAGCATGCCATCTGAGTATTTGATTCAAAACTGCCTCCTTGAGAACATTTCCTGTGCAACATACAGGGAAAAACAGTTTTACCCTAACTTGTTTGACCTTGAGCAAATAATTTAACTTCTCTGGGACTCAGTCTCCTCATTGGTTAAATGAGGGTCATCTCTACATTGCAGAGGATGTAGTTATAGAATGCGGTAAGGTGCAGAACCTAAAACCCAGCTTGTGTCAGGGCTGCAACCTCATCCATTTAGTCACGCCTATTTACATTGGTACTTATTCACCCCTTGCCTTAGTTACTGTGCTAGAACCGAGGATGTGGCGGTGAATCGAACAAGCACCCTACGCTCAGGGAGCTTACAGTCTCCCTGGAAGACAGGCAGTAAACTCTGATTAATATAAACTGTGAAATAAACTAGGGCTATGACAGTAACTGTGGACGGGGTGGCCTGCTACACACACAGTGGTCTGGAAAGGGGACCCTCGAGCTGGGACCTCTAAAGCAGCGGTTCTCAACCTGTGGGTCGCGACCCCTTTGAGGGTCGAAAGACCCTTTCACAGGGGTCGCCTAAGACCATCGGAAAACACATATATAATTACATTTTGTTTTTGTGATTAATCACTATGCTTTAATTATGTTCAATTTGTAACAATGAAATTGGGGGTCACCGCAACATGAGGAACTGTATTAAAGGGTCACGGCATTAGGAAGGTTGAGAACCACTGCAAGGATAAAATGAGCCTTTCCAGCGAAAAGTTGGGCAAAGAGCCAGCCAGGCAGAGAAGAAAGTGCAGAGCCTTTGAGATCAGAGAAATACTGGTAGCTGGTGGCCCAGGAGCAGGGGGAGGCTGAGTGCCTGGAGTATCGAGAGACAGTGAACAAGGAGAGCAAGTGAGAACCGGCTGGAGTGGTGGACAGGAGCCAGGTCATCCCAGTTTGGGCACACAGGAAAGAGGTTTGGAATTCATTGCAAGAACAATAGGTGGGGTTACAAGAAGGGCGTCAATTCAGTTTTAAATGTGGAAAGTGGTTTGGTTAATGGCAAGTGGCAGGAGGGAGGCCAGTTAGGAGGCGATCACTATAGACCAGACTAAAAAAAATAAGAAACGCTTGTATGGGGTAAGTGGCAGAGAGAAGTGCAGAGATACAACCCATATACCACAGACAGGGCCGACAGGACTCGGGGATGGAGTAGATGTGAGGGGAAGGCAAGGCTCAGGAGGACTCCTATGTTTTAAAGGCAGTAGGATGCTCTCTATGATGGCAGTATCTCAGGCTTCTTCATTTCCATGTCCTGTCTCAGTTTGTGCACCTGATGTTTCCTATGCACACAACACTCTCTCCATTTCCTTTGATGTCCACCGAAACGTCTCCGAGTCATCCTATAAAACATAGCACCACTCCCCGCCCCAGGCACTCTCTATCCTTACCTTGCCTTAGTCCAGTGGTTCTCAACCTTGGCTGCACATTAGAATCACCTGGGACTCTTTTAAAAATCCTGATTCCCGGGCCTCATCCTCCGGAAACTCTGTTTCTTTGTTACTAATGTTGTGGCCCCACCCTGTAACAAAGAAACAATTTCCAGAGGATGAGGCCCAGGAATCAGGATTTTTAAAAGATTCCCAGATGATTCTAATGTGCAGCCAAGGTTGAGAACCACTGCCTTAGTCAATCTTCAACCTGACAAAGGTTGTTTGTCTGTAATTGTAAGTGTCTGATTCCCCTGTAGGTTTTAAGCTCCATGAGAGCAAGGGCTTTGTCTATTCTGTTCATCTTCATTCCCTAGGACCCAAACCAAGCCTGCCATATAGCAAGAGTAGGACGTCTTGAATGAATTAATGAGAAAGCAAATGAACAAGCGAGTGAATAGAATATTCTGTTGCCACAGATCTGGTCTATGGACAGCTATCTAGCTAGTTACAGCCTATGGACAACTCTGCGGTCATCACACAGCTGTAGTCCTCAATGGAGGTCCAGCTTGAGATATCATGTGCAAGTTAATTTTACAAGCCCGGGTGGGGCTGGGGACATGACATTTCTTTTGCATGTGCAAAGCACTCTTCCTTATACAGCTGGATCATGGTGTAATCAGACTACACATGAAACTATTCCTTAAAAAATTAATATTTGGCACTCAGATTTTATCTAAACGCAGCATAGTTTTGAAACCACATAAAGTTTGTTCTACGACCTTACTACAGAAAACAGTATCATAGAAGGGACACCACAAACAACCCATTGATCCGATTCCTCAGAGTTTAAGACTCAGAAAAAAGTATGTTTTTGTGGTTCCCTCTTCCCAGACAATGAGGATAACTCATGCTGTTTTCTCATTTTTCCTTGACAGCTAGGGAAGCTGTGATAACGTTAGGGTTCGAGTGCAATAAATTACCCTCCGCATAAATCCTTCAGACAGTTACCTCTTTCTGTCCATCATGTAGCTCTGTGTTCCTTTTTAACATTTATTTTATATCTGGACCTTATAAGTTGCCTAAAATTCTTTCTGAAAAGTAGATGGCATATAAATAGGTAGCAGGAAATCATGAACTTGGAAGTAGAGAACCTGGATTCCAGACCTACCTCTTTCACAATGGCTGGATGATCACTTCAGTTATTTACACTTCCAATGATCACTTCTATCATCCCAAAACGGATTCCGTATCTAAAGTAACCTTTAAGCTCTGAACTTCATAATGGCAAGGCTAAAACTTCTTAATGTGTTTGGGAAGAGGCACAGTTTTTACTAGTTCATTCACAACTGATTTTTGCTTATGTTAAAAATACTACAGCACCCAAAAGGAACACCTACCAAGCGACAAAATTCATTTCTAACTCATCACACCCTTAAAATATTTTGTCTACCCCATACTTACTCGCTAATTGTCACTTAAGCTTAAAAAGATTTTTTTTTACCTCTTCAAGCCGTGCCCTTGTGGAGAACTGATTTGTTGTTCCCATCACCATGTAGGCTATGGAAGGTGAGCCAAGGTCAAACCTAGAAATAGAAACTATCAAGTTATACTGTGAAATATTCATTCTTTCAACATATATTTCTAAGTGTCCCTTATATTATAGCATTTATATAAAAACTGGTTAAGCATGGAAAACATGGACATAATCCCTGCCCTCCAAAGGATTAAGATCTAGTTGAAAAAAATAGACACCAACAGGTGAATAAAAGATGAAGTACCCAAAAGAAAATGATAGAAGTAGTGATGCTGCACAAGTTAGACAAGGAGAGATGCAAATCAGCAAAGGTGCTGAGCAGGAGACTTCTAATAGGTCAATGGGTGTGGGAAGGGATTACTCCAGATGGAATAGAAAACCTGACTATCCAGATTCATGGGCTAGCAATGAATTAAGAGTTTTATATTGTCTAAGGATATTGTAAGGACCTCTACTTTCTAGCTTCAGTCAAAAACCCCCTTTGGATGGTCACTGTTGTTTTACAAACAAATAAAAAAAAAAAATAGCCGGGTTGAGGAACTTCCCCAGGCACAGCACAAGCTTTGGCACTACTTACTTGTGTATAAGTTTATTCCAGTTTTCCCTCAGAAATTGCCAGGCCAGTGGATATCCCACTGGGTTTCTGCCAATAGCTCTAAGAATATCTGGGAACTCTTGAGTTTTTATTACATCTCCCTTAAAACTTTGCTCTAGTAACCTAGAATGATTAGGAGAAGAAACGTTAGCAATGAATATGCCCTGGAAAAGTTATGAGAAAGTTATTCCATAAAATAATTTAAAGCCAGCCTGCCAATAACAAAGACTGAAAAGATAAATAGGTAACCAGAGCCCTGGTCAACTCGCTATAGCTATGTAACAATAAAACTGACACGCAGTATTCATAATGCACATTCTCACATATACTCTCATTTTCTCATAAGAGGAGCTAAGAAAGTATATGTTTCTAAATTTGTTATTCTTAAAGAAACACAAATATATGATATGCTCCTTTAAATATTTTTCCTGACACTGGCTTCTCCCTAATTATTTACCACTAGAGGCCCGGTGCACGAATTTGTGCACAGGCAGGATCCCTAGGCCTGGCCAGCAATGAGGACTCATCAGGGCCAGCTGGCCAAGGGGAGGGACAGGGAGAGGGACCATGGGCTGATCGGGGCCTGCCAGCTGGGGGGAATAACGGGGCATGGGAGGTTGGCTGCTGGGCCCAACGAGGGAGCCGGCCCTCAGCTCCCCTGGGAAAGGGGCCTCATCTGCAGCCACCCACCCCCCAGTTCCCTGTCCTAGCCCAGGGCCCAAAGGCCCCAGTGGGGTTGGGAAAGGAGGTGACGGTCACTGGGCTGGGCCTGGAAGAAACGGATGCCTGTGACCCACAACTGCGTGGTTTCCTGCCTCCCCACCCCCCACTTCCCTCACCACCATGCCACCACTGTGGCAGGCAGGCGGCAGGCCAATTAGGGCCTGCCATCTGGCGGGGAGGGATGGGGTGTGGGAGGTTGACTGCCAGCCCCGAGGAGAGAGCCGGCCCTTGGCCCACCTGGGGAAGGGGCTGTGTCCGCCACCACCCACCCCCAGTTCCCCGTCCCAGCCTGGGCCAAAGGCTCCAGCGGGGTCAGGAGAGGAGGCGACGGTCGCTGGGCTAGGCACGAAAGGGCCGGACGCTGATGCTACTGGCCAGCCACAGATGGTTGGCAGCTCCTGCATTGAGCAACTTCCCCCTGGTGGTTAGTGGGCGTCATAGCTACTGGTCGACCAGTGGCTCCGGTCGTTTGGTCCTAAGGGTTGCTTAGGCTTTTATATATATAAAAGATACTCCTTAGCTGTCTCCCCACTAATATAAATGTTCCCAGAAGAATAAGCAATTCCTGGTCAACAGAACAAAAATGGATGCGAGAAAGATCTGATCTAAATTAATTCCTTTGTTCATACATGAACATGAATGAATTACTCACCACTGAAGCTTTTCCTTGTTTTGGCTAATACAGAGGGCAAATTCAATTTGGTTTTTCTCGGTACTGGACAGAGAAGACTGATATTTACGATAGAGAAAATCCCATCCCTCCGTGGTCTGGGCTCCCACAGCAAACACTGCCATCGTCACATCATTGGGCAGCCTGTGGGAAAGAGCACACAGGCAAGAGTCAGAGTTGCAGGAACTGTGTTCAGATGCAGAAAGGTGACCAATTATGAACGGATAAATGGCCGCGGGATCAGAGAAGCCACCCTGGAAATCTAAACAAAAATAACCTTTCCTTCCGTTAAATTTTTTGAAAGAGGCAAGAGAAAATACCTAAAATTCGGTTGTGAGTAGTCGTCTCCAAAATGTTAACATGAACTGCCACTTTCACTAGTAGCTATGTGCCTCGCACACTTTAATGACACTGGGTGACTCCCAATAAGTGGTCACTTGTCAGGCCAAAAGAAAGGGATTCACACTAGACTCAAGATGTAATCCATTTAGGAATCCAATAGGACCACCACTTACAAGCATGTCTTTCAATGGAAGCATGTATGCTATGGGCTGTTTCCCAGGTGGGATTTAAGACCCAGACATACCTAAGTATAGCAAGAATTAAATTTCCACACAGAGGAAGATCTGTACTTACATAGCATAGGCAACTACTAGGCACTCCTGTCGGGGCTTTGGAGACCCGAAGAAACTACTGTGAGAGGCATCGCCTCTGTTCCTGGCAGTGCGGCTGTCTCAGTCCTGGTAGGTTTTGTACCTTTGGCTGCATAAAGTGGGAACTATTCTAATCCCATTCTAACTCTCCAGATATTTGACTTTTGTGCTTAGAAGTTCCCTCCTAGCATTACTGCAAGTTGAGAGATACACAGATAAATCTTAAAAAGTAATTTATTTTCCTAAAAAGGGAGGCCAGGAAGACTTTTTCTAGTTCGTTTTGCTCCCAACATGTAGCAGCGATGATGGAAAATAGAAAAGGCACCCCTTTCATGAACAAGCTAGCTGTTTGCTAAGGACAGACCTCAAATCTCCGTTGGTTTCCTTCCACTCTCTGAAGTAGCCTTCTGCCCTCTGCACGCAGGGCTGATACTTGCGCACACAGGCGAGGAGGAGGAGCTGGCTCCGCAGCATTCGCTCTGAGACGGAGCCCTCATCAGTCCATGCCTGCTTGTCAATGAGGCCCCTCAGCAGCCTGATGAGAAAGCCCTGAGGGAAAACCATAGTGTCAGCAGTACAGTCCCAGGTCCCCACATGTTTTATGTAATCCAGTACATTCATGTGAGGGGGGATATTTTACAAAGTGTAAATAACAACTCTTATTTCTAAAACCATGCAGTTCTGTTTATTTCCTATATAATAAAAGACTAATATGCAAATTGTCCCCTTGACTGGGAGTTCGACCAGGGGACAGGGTCAGCTGGCCAACCGCCCTCGTCTCCTCCCAGTCTGGCCGGACCCCACCCGTGCACGAATTCATGCACCAGGCCTCTAGTTTCATTATAAAAGTTCTCAGACACAGAAATGATGAACTATTTTAGTATCTGAATAACAACCTTTTACAAATATATCTTTATCTACTTAAAATCAAGAAAAACTGCCACTTTTAAAAAATTAAGAGAGTTTATATGACTACATTTTGAAGGCAAATTTTACAATGGAACGTGAACTTTTGCCAAAAAATAACAACTCTGTACTTCTTCAAGTACCTGAATCCCAGAAAATCTTAATAGCAGCCATCATAATACAGAAGTAAAATGAATTAAAGGATATGCAAAAGGAAGGGAATAAGAAATCCATGAAAATTAAGTACGGAGTCTCATAGTTCCATGTCTACTTTTAATGCTAAAATAAAACCAAATACCTTTGCTAGTTAATCCAAATACTAAGTTAATTTTTATTTACTTTTCTTTAATATATAGTGAGATATATATATAGATATATATAGATATTTTTTTACACACACACACACACACAGACACGACAGTAAGAATTCTTGCACACCCATATAAAAGCAAACCACTTAAGTAACCACTCAATTTATTTCAGGCTTTTACCTTGAACTGAATTTCCACTTCATTCATATCTCTTTTCTCCATTAACTTATACATAGGTATCAGCTCATTCAAACCTTGGAACACAGGCATAATTTCTGTTTCATGTTTCAAGTACAGGGTTAAATTCAAGGCTTTTTCAATCGGTAGCTTTCCAATGCTGTCAGGATACACCATGGTGAGCAGTTTAAAAGAAAATTTAGGAAATTAACTTTTTGTTTCAAAAAATATTTTAACAATCTACCAGCAAAAAAATCAACCAGTTATTAATGCCCCTTATAAATAAGAATCTTCCTATTAGTATCTTTTCCATCATAAATACCACAACATCGGCATGTTTACACAGTGAAGGGAGTTGCTCAAACACAACAGAGCTAGGGCTAACTTGTGGTTAAGACAAAAAGTAGGGCAGGGTCTGTTCCTCTACGAAACTGTGTGCTGATCTTTGATCGGGATTTTGATCACAGATCATTCAGGAAGCCTAGTCAGAGAGCCTGCCACTCAGTTGACATTATAAGTCTCTGGAGTCAACACATCCTCTTCTCCATTCCAACAGAACCGAATATAGATAAAAGCTCTTCATTAGGGTTGATGCTGAAAGCCTCAGTGGTAAGGTATATGCTCATATAAACACAACATCCTCTAAGATTGAAGATGTAAGCAGTAATATGCTACAGAAGGGAATATTTGTCATTTGTGCTTGGGGGTTGGAGGTGCCAAACTAAGCACCCCCTATTTTTATTCCCCATTGCTACTTTTCACCTCAAGAGGCCCTGATGAGGAAGAACTTGACATTAAGAAGCAGAGGGCAATTATCAATTATTCCTTTCTACCTGAGTGATTCCCCTTAGGACTTCTGTTCTGCCCAAATACTGTATTCCATTAAGAGGCTGTGAAGTTCAAGGATCCAGGTGCGGGCAGGGGTGGATGGAAACCCCTTTAACCCAGTGGGGGAGGAACCAGATCTGGTAAAGCAGGGCTAGAGCCAGAGAAAGCCACAGGACAAGGCTTTAGAAAGCAGCCAAGGAGCTTCTCCAGGGAGTAGGTCTCCTGATTTTCTACACTTTTGCCTCCATGTGATCATAGCTGTTAATGAAAAAGGTTAAAACACAGATTCCTTCCTTTACCTGACTCAGTAGACACAGAAAGGAGGTTAACCATATGGCTACAAGCAACCTTGGATGGTTAGAAGAACTTAGGGGAAAACACCCTTCAACTTCTTATTAGCAATCAATCATTTTCATCTTTAGAAATCAAGAATTTGAGTGATAACAGCTGCTTTCAGAAATAAACCAAGACTCTGAGGAGCATGTATTACCTGACAAGCTGAAATGCATTGTTAATGAGACTGGCCCGATCATTACTGCTGATTGCTGTGTGCGTTCCTTGTAAAAGGCCAGTCAGAGAATCCCATCCATCATCCTCATAATGCACAATGTAATAGCCATTCATTCCCACGTTAAATTTGATCCATTCCACCTCTTCTGGGAGGATGAGCACATCTAGAGCAAATAAAATAAATCATAGCTCTATTTTCTCTCTTGACGGATGAAAGCTTTTCGGATCAGAGACTAGACCACAAAACTACAGGCAAGTTTAATACTGAAATGAGTTTCAGATTGAACACGTTTCTTTTAGAAACCAAAAAACAGCATCCCCATCGACAAAAGCCAACACTAGTTTTAGGTACTAATTTCGGGAGATTTATGTATCTATGAGAAGAATGCAGCCACATTTCAGGCCATACATACGATATAACCCAGCAATGTTAACAAAGTAATGGGGATTTTTCACTGGTAATCCCTTCTCTTTATTATTATATAAATAAACTGTTTTAATCTCTATCTGGCAAGATATTGGCCTTTTTTTTGAAACCAGATAGGATTTTCAACCTATAGTCTTCACTAGAAAATGAAAGCCAGAGATCTGCTGAAGATAAAGGTTGACCTGGTCCTTTTTTTTTTAACCAAGATAAATAGCAAAAGAAAGGTGGTATCTAAATCCTGCACAGCTCTATCGTTCCTTCTTGCATTAACCTAGTTATTTCCCCAACAAATAACCTGTTTTTGTCTTCAGCAAAAATCTCTGGGTCGATTCTGATTTGCTGGTGATGAATGTCAGTGGAACATGCCACAGGTACCTAAAAGAAAGGAGGATGAATTGCTCATTTGTTGATTCAACTGAACAAGCAGTTATTAAATCACCTATCACGTGCCAGGCACTGGCTAGTCTAAGAAAGAATGGTACCAAAGCTGCTATAGCCAAGAGATCAAAACAGCCCTATCCTGTTTTTCAGGCACTATTCATCCTTCTCGGGCTCTTAAGTAGAGTTAGGAATTTGGGCTCAAGGGAGCCCTGACAGCCTTTACAGTGATTGGCTGGGAGCTCACAGGGCCGAACTTAAAACCGTGACCACTAGTAATGGCACAAATTGCCATCATGTGCCTCCTAAATCATACACTAAGAAGAACACATCACTTCTATGGAACTCCTACTAATGATGCAAAACCTGAATCTGACCATGAAGAAACAGCAGAGAACCAAGCTGGAGGACACTCCATCACATAACTGACCTATACTCTTCAAAAGTGTCAAGGTCAAAAAAGACAAAGACTGAGGAGCAGTTTCAGAGAAAAAGGACTAAAGAAATGTGACCATTAACACAATGTGACCCTAATACTGAATCCTGCCTGAACCAGAATATTTTTTCTTTTGCTACAAAGACATTATTAGGACAATTGGAAAAACTTAAATAAGGTTTAGATTAAATAATAGCATTTCATCAAATTTATTTCATAATTGTGATAACTGTGCTACAGTTATATAAGTGAATGTTCTTGTATTTTAGAAAATACCATACTAAAGGATATTGAGGTGAAGGGGAAATTACTCTCAAACAGGGGAAAGCCATATGTATAATATACACACATATATATGGCATATATGAAGAGAGAGAGAAATATAGAGAAAGCATATCTTGACAGAGAGAGAGAGAAACATGGTAAGAAGTTAACATTATATCTGGGTTAAAATATATGGGAATTCTTTGCACTCTTCTTACAACTTCTGTATTAAGTGTAAAATTCTTCTGAAACAAAACATTTTTAAAATAGTGTCCATCTAGGGCTAGTCAAGCTGCAGTGTGTCCTTTCCAGTGGTGTCCTTCTGTCCTGTTAAGCTGGCAAACAAGTTCCAGGATCCAACTCAGACTTCCCAAAGAAAAGAATTGAGTCTCTCCTAATTCCCAGTAATTTCCAGGCACTATTGTAATTTAGTGACAGTTACTTAGAGCTTATCTCAAGCCAATAACTGGACATTAGCATCCTATCAAAGTATAAAACATGTTAATTATATATCATCAGCTTCACCAAGAGGAACCAAGGTTTAGAGCCACCTTCATCCTCTTGGAGAGACGGTGGTGTATAAATCAACTTCATAGGATATGCAGATTTGATTGAAATATTTTAGCAATAAAGGTAAGGGCACTCTTTCAAAAACAAGGTTTTATCCTACAAGGCAGATGTACCGAAGCAACCAAATGCGTTTTCCTCAGGGACCCTTACCCAGATTCTGGGCTGCCTTCAGAGCCTTTCATATAGTGCTCTTGCTTCAGGTGGACGTTCCTCCCTTTCACTGTGACGGTTATCAGGGGGAAGCCCTTCTGCAGCGTCCAGGTGTTCATCATGGTTTTCACGTCAAGGCCTTCCTGTTGCCAGTGCTGGTTGACACAGAAAAACACAGATGCATGACCCACTTAGATCCAACTAAGAAAAGACGGAACCCACGCTTTTGCTCACACACGGAGCTGCTATCTGTGGCCACCTCCCCTGAGAAGCTCCTTCTCATCCCTCCTCCACTCCCAGCCCCTGCCCTGCTCTCTTCCCCACAGTCTCCAACAACACCATTGTGGTCCATGAAAGCACTGACAGTTACTTCCCATTCTCTTTCTCTACACATGTGTGTCTTGAGAACAGCTACCATATCTGGTTCTACTGGGCATGCCTTGGGCGTGGCACCAGGCACAAAGTAGGCATGTGCATGAATGAATGAATGAATGAATGAATGAATGTAGAGGAGGGAAAGTGGCCAGGTGTCCCACACCTACAGAATAATACTGGCTCCCAGATAAGCAGGTGGGGAAAAGTGTTCGAGAGCCTGTACTTCCAAAACCCAAAGCGGTAACACTCAGACGGCCCACACTCCACAAGCAATCGTGAACTCAAAAGAGGATGTTTTCTTTGATACTAAGAAAAGCTTTTAAGAAATATTTAAAAGTTAGTAAAAGGATAAAATATGCTACAGAACTAATCCACAAACTTCTGAAGAAAGCTGCGTCTAAAAACAAAAAAGCCAAGAAAATAAAAATATGATGGATGAAATTCTGTTAAATCTCCAGACTAACCCACAGCTGCCTAGGAAAATAGTCCACAAGTCCAGATAAGCAGAGATGTAGACTGTTTTCTGATTCAGATTTTTTTTTGAATTCTTTATAGCTTATTGGTTAAAAACACAAGTAAGAACTAAATTCAAATCACAGCTCTGCAATCTACTCACCACATGCCTTTGGATTTCATATTCACATCTGTAAAAATAGGGATAACAGTGCCCCACTCATGGGCTGACGGTGAAGAGTAAAGGCGATAATGCACATAAGTGCTTAGCACGTGCCTGACGCAGAGTCAGGGCTCAGGAATGCTTGCTGCCATCATGTTTCCTCCCAAATGAAGAGCTCTGGAAATGATCGACACAGCCTGACTGATAAAGCCCTACCTCTCACAGAAACCTGTCATAAATTCACTGCTTTACAGAGTGAAGCCGAAGAAATTAGTATCAGTGAGACGTGTTACCAAAGAAGGCTGTGCGACCCCCTTGTGTAGATAACTCTTTAAAAATTGTAAAAGGCTGTCAGTCTGGTATGGTTTAAATGTAATCCTATCAAGAGCGAGGGTGATATAATCGAGGACCTCAGAGAGCCTGGCACAGAGCCGACCTTCAAAGGCTGTGGTGGAAAAGAATGCGAAGAGGGGCGCCGTGTACAGATGTAAAAACTTACTGAGGATGAAGATGAATGTTGACCCCGAGAGCAAAAGCCCTCCATCCTTTGTGTGCTGTCCGTAGGGCAAATCTAAAAACCGAAAATATACACGTCACTCTCAGGCAGGCCTGTAGAAAACCCTCATGATTCTTCTCAGAGGGATTAATATGATGCAGAAAAAAACAAACACCCAAAATGATAATAAGCCTGTCAATCCCAAGCGCAGAGATACACAAAAACATACTCACACTTGCCATACTGTTCCACAGGTCCTCGTTCTTTGTGTTTTTATAACTATATGTCTGGAGATAACGTACAATACCACGTTTAAATGTATCGGCACTAAGATAATCTCTTAGCATATTCAGAATACAAGATCCCTGAAAAAACAAACAATATAAATAAAAAGTGCTAACTATACTTCCTCAATCTAATCTACCATCACACTTTATTTTGGAATAATTCTTTTAAAAGTCTCCTTTTCTGGAAGAATTTCCTAGGTCCTTTCAAAGTAGAGGTAGTCTCCCTCTCCCTTTGGCTCTAGGGAATGGTAGGGTCACAAGATAGGCAAAGCTTGGATCCCTGAATGTCTACATAAAGTGTATATCCCTGCCAACAGGACTGGTACTTATTTTATTATTGAGATACTAGAGGCCCAGTGCATGAAATTTGTGCACGGGTAGGTTCCCTAGGCCTGGCTGGCAATCAGGGCCTTCTTTCGTTTCACACCACCCCCTGGTGGTCAGCACACATCACAGTGAGCAATTGAACTTCGGTCTCCCAGTTGAACTCCCAAGGGGACACTTTGCATATTAGCCTTTTATATATATAGAAGAAGATAATGACATAGCATTATATTAGTTTCAGGTGTACAACATGATGTGATATTTGTATATTGCAAAATAATCACAATAAGTCTAGTAAACATTAACACATATAGTTACAAAATTATCTTCTTTGATGAAGACTTAAGATCTACTGTTAGCAACTTTCAAATATGCAGTACATTATTAACTACTGTCTCCAAGCTGTATATTACATCTCATGCTGTTTTTATAATTATAAGTGCATACCTCCTGACTCCCTTCATCTATTTTGCCCAGCACCCCTCCCCCATCTCTGGCAGCCACCAATTTGTTCTCTATGAGCTTGGTTGTTTTTGTTTTTTGTTTTAAAGATTCCACATACAAGTGAGATCATAAAGCATTTGTCTCTCACTTATTTCCTTAACATAAAACCCTGAAGGTCCATCTATGTCAGAAATCACAAGATTTTCTTTTTACGGCTGAATAATATTGCACGGGTAGGGTGCCTAGGCCTGGCTGGCGATCAGGGCCAGCCAGGGCTTTCCTTCTCCCGGCTGCCGGCCAGGGCCTTCCTTCATTCCACGCTGCCCCCTGGTGGTCAGCACATATCATAGCAAGCGGTCGAACTCCTGGTCAGTCGAACTCCCGAGGGGACAATTTGCATATTAGGCTTTTATTATCTATATATATAAAAGCCTAAGCAATCGTTAAGACTGGTCGGCCAGTCACTATGACGTGCACAGACCACCAGGGAACAGACGCTCAATGCAGAAGCTGCCCCCTGGTGGTCAGTGCACTCCCACAGCCAGCCAACCTCCCACAGTCCTTCCCCACAGCTGTCCGGCCCTGATCAAATCCAAGTGGGACTGGGCGAGACAGACCTGATCAGCCCCGATCACTGGCCAGGCTGAGGGGCCCCACCCGGGCACGAATTCGTGTACCGGGCCTCTAGTATAGGATGTGTGTGTGTGTGTGTGTGTGTGTGTGTGTGACACACTTTATCCATTTATCAATCAAAGGACATTTAGGTTATTTCCTTATCTTGGCTATAGCAAATAATGCTGCAGTGAACATGAGAGCGCATATATCTTTAGTGTTTTCATTTTCTTTGGATAAATACACAAAAGTGAAATTACTGGATCATATGGTAGTTCTATTTTTAATTTTTTGAGGAACCTCTACAGTGTTTTCCACAGTGGCTGCACCAATGTACATTCCCACCAGTATACAAGGGTTCCCTTTCCTCCAAATACTTGCCAACATTTGTTATTTATCTTTTTCATAGTAGCCATTCTAACAGGTGTGCGGTGATATTTCATTGTGGTTTTGATTTGCATTTCCCTGATAATTAGTGAAGTTCGCATCTTTTCATGTACCTGTTGGCCATCTGTATGTCTTCTTTGTAAAATTTCTATTCAGTTCCTCTGCCCATTTTTTTAAAGTTGTTATTGTTGAAAGTATTACAGGTGTCCCATTTTTCCCCCATTGACCCCTTCTAGACTGCGCTCACTCCCCCACCCCCAGCCTTCACCACACTATTGTCTGCCCTTTTTAAAATCAGATTGGTTTTGTTACTGAGTTGTAAAAGTCCTTTATATATTTTATATTCTAACCTCTTATTAGATACATGATTTGCAAATATTTTTCCCATTCTATATGTGGCCTTTTCATTTTGTTTCTTCTGCTGTGCAGAAGCTTTTTAGTTTACTGTAGTCCTACTTGTTTGTTTTTGCTTTTGTTGCTTGTACTTTTGGTGTCAAGTACAAAAAAAAAACATTGCCATGACCCATGTCAAGGAGCTCTCCCCATAGGTTTTCTTTAAAGATTTCTACACTTAAGGTCTTACGTTTAAGTCTTTAATCCATTTTGTGTTAATTTTTGTGAATGGTATAAGATATGGGTCCAGTTTTCCCAACACCATTTATTAAAGGGACTGTCCTTTCCCAATTGTATATTCTTGGCTCCTTTATCATAAATCGACCAACCACTTATGTGTACTTTATTTCTGGACTCTCTATTCTGTTCCATTGATCTATGTGTTTGTTTATCCCTGGGTTTGTTTGTGTTGGTTTTTGTTTTTGTTTTTTTACCTCCCCTGCACTATTACAAAAACATCCAAGCAAGAAATACTTTTCTGTTTGCTGCAAACAAAACAACAGCCAAGCACAATGATAAATGACACATTTTCCGTCTCAGTGAGAAGACAACAGAAATGGTGACATTGGGAGGGAAAGTGGAAAAGCAGAAACCTGACCTCATAAAGGAGCCATCACTTAGCTGCAGCCTATATGTTGCCAAGGGAAGGAGATATAGGCCCCGTGTAACCAGAAGCCTCCTCGCCTCCCCCAAGGACATGAATTTCCAACTTACAACATTTATAATTAAAGTGAATAAAGCATTTACCAAAATTTAATCTTTAGAATTATGAGACAAATCTGCAAGTTAGATCTAAATGGGTGAATTCCAGCCAGCCCAGGTCAGAACAGAAGGTGTTAATCCGGATTGCTCCTTATGAAGGGATAGTCACCCCACAACCCTAGCTATAACCACTCCACCCCAGTATTTATAAATTTTAGTGTCCAAACTGCACCCTGATAGTCCATTTTTACCTTATCATAAGAAACCTCATCAAACATCTCCCGAATCTGAGCAGGATTCTCCACATGTGTGGACACAGGGTGTGAAGAATTCAATGCATCTACCTCCATTGCATCAAAACACTTGCCAAGGAAATAATCTTCCTATTGAGACAGAACAAAGACACATCAGTTATGAGTTACATGTAGATGAAAAATATAAAAGGAGGATAGCTTGATCTGGGGAAACAAATTTATACTTCAAATTTCTGATTTATACAAATTTAGACTTCAAATACTTCAATATAGTCTATACTTCTAGAATTTACAAAATAAAATTACTATCTCTTATAAAGAGCATCCAAGAAACAATGGTTTTAGGTAAACATTTTATATTTCCCTCATCTTAAATATTTACTTATCACTTTATAATAAAGAAAGGTTTGTATTAACTTAAAAACAAACCATTATGCCTATAGCCAAACAAAACAAGAAACTGAAACGTATAATAATTTCAATATTTTCAATCAGCCTATATTATTTTAAAGCAAAGAAATCTGGCTTTAAACACATGCAGTGAAAGAAAAATAATGGAAGAGGACAAATTCCAACTATAACCTGATTATTAAGGCCTATTAACCAATAGAATAATACGCCTACCTAATCATTTTTAAAGATTATGTGGAAACAGACAAACATTTATTATCTATTATAGTGTAATAATTTTAACATGTATAAATTATGTGTATAGAAGATGAAAATAGAAAATGAATATGAACCATTGAAATCATTATAGAAGGATAAAGAATTTTTTTTACAAATTTTACATGGTTTTTTAAAAATTTTACTGCATGTGATTTTCACAAGTTAAACACGTGACTTTTAAGATAAACATGTAGAGGTTCCAAAGCATTAAATCTGTGACCCATGAGTCTAGGTTCACATATAATCAAGTGTGCAGTTACTTTAAGCATAATTTATTTGATTTGGCAAGTAGAATTCTACTGAAATAATAGCAATCTGTACCTAATACTTCTTCAGAGAGCAACCTGATGGTTGGAGAAATGATACAGAACAGACAGGCTGTCATTATTTCTAGTTCTCTGATATTAAGGGAGGACAAAATTTAGTGCAATTTCACAACAACCATAGATTCACAATTTATTTGGAAATAAGCATTTGTGATCTATATCTTGAAAGTTCACTAGCATTTTGGGAACATGATTCATATATAAACCCCCAAGGAAGTTATTAACCTATGAATTCTGTCATCAAAGCTCAGTAACTATTTTCCAGAAACATTGAACAACAGATTAACCTAAAATGTAAAAAATAATAATTCATAATAATAAGTAAATACTTCTTACAACTTTCAGTTCTGGATGAGTTTCACGGACAGACACAAACTCCATAAACTTGGCAAATCCCTCATTGAGCCAAAGATCATTCCACCATTCCATAGTGACCAGGTTCCCAAACCACTGGAAGGAAAAACATTCCCCAGATTATTCACACACTTCTATGAGGACTGGCTTATTTACACAGCCATAAACAGAAAGCCTTCAGAAGGAAATATATGTTACCGGTGTAATGTCCATCACATGGATGTTAACATAGTCACGGAACTCACATTTTACCAAAAGAAAAACATTTTAATATGCATTATAAAACATGGCATCTAGTGCTTTAAAGAAATCATTTTTCTTATAGAAAAAAAAGACAAAGTAGCATTATCCCTACAAAATATGAACAGCCTCATACATCCCATGAAAGCAATTCAGACGCGGTTTACACTATTTAAGAAGTGTGAGTGGGCTTTTGTACCTGGTGGGCGAGCTCATGGGACACAGTCATCGTGATGCCAAGCTTACTTGATGCAGAAGACTTTTCCGCATCAAACAAGAGAGCAGATTCCCGATAGGTGGTCAGTCCCCAGTTTTCCATCGCACCAGACTGAAAGTCAGGAATTGCAGCAAGATCTTGGGATGGAAGCAAGAAAAATATATTCAAAAGCTACACATTTTCCAAATACCCTACCTTTCAGAATGAACAGATGTAGTCATCAAAAGGAAGTCTAAGCTGCCCGTGCGGACTCATGGAGTTCTAGACTGGAAGACCCTTTCACAATGGAGAAAAGGCGCCTGGTGGCTCAGTCATTTTGCTACCATGACAAAGTTGGACTCGGGTCTCTGGCCTCCTGACTCCATTTCTAACTTTCTGACAAGGAGTTTAGGATTGAATGATTTTAACAACTGACTCAATAATCCACTCTACTTTGAATTCCCAAGATCTCTATACACCTAAAAACCTCAAACACAAAATAATTTTAAGGGGTCTTATAAGAAAATGCACATTTTCCTCTGCTGTGTAAATTCATTCATTCAAAATATATGGTTTTTAGCATCTTATCCGTTCCTATCAAGTATGTGCCAATAATGGAAAAAGTGCAGCCTTTGCATTTTGCTGTCGGCCTACAGATATGGTTGGGTTTCCTCTTTGAAGTCCAAAGGTGAAATTACTTCCATGCCAGGTGCCTCAGGAACTGTATCAAGATCTGCTTTTACTATCACTAGTTTACTGAATAGATCAGGGGTCAGTAGGATCAACCCAATGGTTGACACCTGCCAGGGTTTTAAAGCCTTGAGGGACTGGCAAGAAAACCACGGGGATGCTAATTAGGGGGATATTGTCTATGGCTGGGGTCATCAAATGCCACAGTTTGTAATATCTGTGCAAAATCTCTACCTTGTTTGGGTAAGGGATACGGGATGCTAAAATAATCCTCATAAAATTCCAGAAGAGTCACCGCAGCATCCAGCGCATAGTCTGCCTGGCTGATCTTGTCTGGCGCGGCATACACGGACACCTGAGGAGAAAGGCATACGGACGTTACTCAAATGCCATCGTGGCTGCTCTCCACCCCTGCACGTGTTTGACAGCCTCATATTGTGAATATGGCTGCCAATACCAAAGAAGGCAACGGGAAGTTCTATTTCTCGTATTAACGCTGACTGTTCCTGATCAACTCCCCTTCTGAAAGCAACTACAAAGGCTGGGTAACATATACAACAAGGTCTCCTTACATGTTCTCATGAGACAGTGATACACACAACTTAGAGGCCCGAAGTGAAGCAACAGTAAGACCCTCAAAAGACAGAACAATGCCACCAGCTTTTGCCCTAAACACTAGCCCAATACAGAGAGATTTGAGCTTCTGTTTTCATAAAATTGAAAGACTCAGGGGATAGGAGACAACGTCCAAAGCCTGTTTAAGATGGTAGGTGTAACAGGAGACACACCTCAGCAAAAGGCTGCACCTGAAGGACGTGCCCTTTCTGTGAGCGAACCAGAAATAACCACCCCTTCCTCAAGAAGAGTGCACTGAAAAAATATGGTTTTCAATCTTTGCTACTATATGGAGAAATTGAACTAAAAGCCAACCTTCATGCTGTT
Source organism: Myotis nattereri (assembly GCF_964212035.1). NCBI lineage: Eukaryota > Metazoa > Chordata > Mammalia > Chiroptera > Vespertilionidae > Myotis > Myotis nattereri. Next base: position 55,352,655 of record NC_138079.1, read on the forward strand.
TAACAGTTAGATTCGCAATAACCAGATGGTCCAAAAACCCAAAGCCAGTAATTCAATTTAAAGTGCCGCCCAAAGTGCTTCCAGTCACCTGACAAGAGCAAACCCAAATTCTCTCTGGAAGAACCCACCTCTGACTCAGGCAATACAAGTTCACAGACATAATCCACAATATATACAAAGGAACCAGACACCGTGAGCAAGAGCCAGCACAAACCATAAACCACAGAACCAGATACACAAAGACTCTAGCCATGACAATTACTACCGAGTATAAAATACGCGTTTAATGCGTTTAAAGAAATAAAAGGACTAAAAATACTACTATGTAAAAGGGATTCTGGGACCCAGTTCTAATGTAGAGGTGTGTGAGGAATTGCAAGGGGGCTGTAGGGGGAGTTTCCCCCACATTACCAAGCAATTCTCCAACACCAGCTGGGTGTCCTACAATTTAACTCAATTCTGACACTAACTAGAGATAGCGTCCAATTCCACAGTTTAAGGGTTCAGCCCCACGTGACTGCCCCCAATTCCCACCTCAGATGCCAGTCCAAAGTCCAGGTTGTCAGCTATGCCTCTGACTAGCGGATATGAATTGGAGGTTTCATCACCCCCTCCTTGGGTTTGCTTAATCCAGAAGTTGACTTACTAGATTACTGGTTCACCTTAGAAGGATATAGCTCAGCAGTCACATGGAAGAGGTAGGCAGGACAAGGTACAGGGGAAGGGTACCAAGCTTCAGTGCCCCCTCCTGGCATGGTGCCCTCCCAGCACATCCACACGTTCCCAAGCTGGAAGCTCTCTGACCCGTCCTGTGGGTTTGGTGGAGGCACAGACACAGGCAAAGCTGATTAAATCATCCTCTATTGGGGCTGGAACTCAATCTCCAGCAGAGGTCAGGGGAGGGGATTGCAAGTTCCAACCTCCAATCGCCAGGTTGATTCCTGGCAGCCAGCCCCCATCCTTAAGTTACCTAGGGGCTTTCCAAAGGTCACTTCATTAGCAAAACAAGAGACACCTTAATCACTCCCTTAGCTTAGGAAACAGAAGGGTTTTCGCAGTTCACTGCCAGAATCGGGAGGAAGACAAAATATGTATTTCTTATTATAAACCACAGTATCACAGTAGAGAAGAGACCTTATAACAAGATTCATAAATGATTCACAAAAGAGGGCAACTCAATGAGTGGGTGTTTTTGTTGGTAGTTTCCCTGCTGAATTTATTTGCTCCCTACATCCAAGTCTCAGCATCACCTCCAAATCCCCAGGTAAGTGGTGGTATTTCCACAAGGAGAAGCAGCTTCAGCCCTGATAGGCACAAAAGGCAATTTAACAGAGAAACCTAACTGCCCAGGCCTCAGTGAAAACCAGTACAAATAGCCGAAACCGGTTTGGCTCAGTGGATAGAGCCTCGGCCTGCGGACTGAAAGGTCCCAGGTTCAATTCCGGTCAAGGGCATGTACCTGGGTTGCAGGCACATCCCCAGTGGGGGATGTGCAGGAGGCGGCTGGTTGATGTTTCTCTCTCATCGATGTTTCTGACTCTCTATCTCTCTCCCTTCCTCTCTGTAAAAAATCAATAAAATATATTTAAAAAAAAAAAGTCTTATCTTAAAAAAAAAAAACAACAACAACAAACCAGTACAAATAAAGGAGCTATCTCGAAATCAAGTGTCCTGCAGCTCCTTGCCGAAAAACGGATTTGCATTCAGTGTCACGGGAAAGTTGTATGGATTGTTCACTATCCAATGGTACCCAGCCAAGGAGTGAGTGCTCCTTGAAATGAGAATTTTTTTCTCCAGTATTCCAGTATTCCCTAGCCCAGTGGTCAGCAAACTGCGGGCCCTTGAGTGTGGCTCTTCCACAAAATACCACGTGCGGGCGCGCACGTACAGTGCGATTGAAACTTCGTGGCCACACTCAAAGGGCCAAACAGCCGCATGTGGCTCGTGAGCCACAGTTTGCCAACCACTGCCCTGGCCCAACGGCTCTCCCCAGAGCCATTTAATACTCCAAGCTGACTGCTCTATCTTTCTTCCTCCCAGAAATCACCTGCTCAGATAGTCAGTGGCATTCATTTCCAAACTACAGAAAGTTATAGCCAGAAGCCACCTTAGAAACCATTGCAGGGTCATGCCCAATTAACACACTTTACAGACGTATAAACCAGTCCCAAAGGGAGGGAGGCAGGCCAAGGTCAGAGAGCCAGTTAGCGGTGGGGCCAGGACAGCCGTGGGCATACTACGGCCCGTGGGCCGAATCCGGCCCGTTTGAAATGAATAAAACTAAAAAAAAAAAAAAAAAAGACCGTATCCTTTTATGTAATGATGTTTACTTTGAATTATATTAGTTCACACAAACACTCCATCCATGCTTTTGTTCCAGCCCTGCGGTCCAGTTTAAGAACCCATTGTGGCCCTCAAGTCAAAAAGTTTGCCCACCCCTGGGCCAGGACCATGACGCACGCCAGGCCAAGCTTCTCCACATGTTTTTGTGATTAGAACCTCACTGTAAATACGAGCGTCTGTGACAGGAGGATCACCCACCCTGGTGTGCCCCTGACTGCGGGGTTCCCAGGATGTGATTTCCAGTTTAAAACCAGGACAGTCCCAGGCAGACCAGGACCAGGTGGGCACCCCACATGACAATCACAGGTTCACCTTGACTCCGCTCTTGGTCATCTTGCTGACAGACTTAAAGTCTGAAATAATGAAGGCCACGAGGTAGGTGCTCATCTTGACAGTGACATCAAAATGGTCTTCTATGAGTCCTTCAGCAATGGTCACGGATTTAACCTAAAACCAGAATAACTTCCATCATCAAATAATCCAATTTTATAATTTCCTACCAGACATATTGAAAGTATATGGCAAGACATTTGTGTAATTATTTTAAAATTTCTCTTTCCAATATTCAATTGTAATTTAGGTATCAATGAAACCAAAACGTGGGGTTTTTGAGTCCACGTTCATTGCCTCATGAAATTGAAAAATGAAGTCGTGGGCAAAAATGGTGAGTGGAACCGAAGATGAGTGAGAGAAGCCAGTCCTGGAAGAGGTGCAGCTGGGGTGCCAGGAGCAGGCCAGCCTCCAGAGCTTCCCTTCCACCTTACAGTCGGGAGTAGTTCAGCATCCAAGCTAACTGAAGTCCATTAGCCCACGTGTGGAGACCCCATGGCTCATGGCTGTAAGCCACATGGGCAACAGGATGTGCGCTCCCCAACCCGGCCCCCGCCACCACCACAGAAACAAACATCAGGAACCCATTGCCTGCTGGGTAAAGGAAAGAGGGGGAGAGGAAGCTCCATGCTTTTGAATTTAGGGGGTGGATACAGCCTTGCTAGCTCCTGATTGTTTTTACCAAAGAATTCTGCCTTAATAACATTCTTGGGATTAGTTATATGCCTCAGGCTTGGGGTCGGTTATCTGCAAGCTGCCTGTCTTAGCAGCATCCATGCATTTTAAAGTTCACGCCTCTCATTCGCCCTTCCTTCCCCACCCCGTTGGGGTACCTTAGTAACTCCACCTAGTTGCGTTCCCCCCTCTACCTAGCTTCTTTTTGTCTCATTAAGGCCAAACCATTCTATTCAATTTCTTTTTTGAAATATCATTTATATACCACAAAATCCACAATTTTTAAAGTGTAAAATTCAGTGGGTTTTCAAAATTATATTCAGCGTTGTGCAACGATCACCACTTCATCTCTTAAAAATAACCCAGATGACTGCAAACTGACTCATATTTGGTACATGATGATATGGATGGGACAAAGCAAAACTGAGACTGCTGGTTTTGCCAGGATGTAGTCCACTTGTCCTTAAATACAGGTATGAGAATTATCTAGCGGTGTAATGTCTAATTTATTTTCTGCACTGGGCAAGTATGTAACGATTACAAAGCCTAAAATGAGCTTCTGTTTTCCCAAACAAGTAACCCGTACCTGGGCCTGCCCTGAAAACCTCCTCCAAAGTGATTTGCTTCATTGGAATCAGCTGTTCAGTGCACTCAGGAGGCAGCCTAGCAGAGTGGGGTGGAGGGAGAGAGGTACCTGCTCCCAAAGAAGAAAGTCTAATACAGTGATGGCGAACCTTTTGAGCTCGGCGTGTCAGCATTTTGAAAAACCCTAACTTAACTCTGGTGCCGTGTCACATACTGAAATTTTTTGATACTTGCAACCATAGTAAAACAAAGACTTATATTTTTGATATTTATTTTATATATTTAATTGCCATTTAACAAAGAAAAATCAACCAAAAAAATGAGTTCGCGTGTCACCTCTGACACGCGTGTCATAGGTTCGCCGTCACTGGTCTAGTACCTCCGCCAACAGGAAGCACTGGGCCAGGATTTGGAGAACGGACCCTCCAAAACTAGCCTGGAGCATTCCATGGTTAACATATGCTTTTTTCCTTTCGTCTTATTTCCACCCAATTTCTGGGCCCTGGTCCTTCTTAATATTCACCAGCTGGTCACCCTCTGGTCATTCAAACCTTGATGCTGACAGCCAACCTAGGTTTACACTTGAAGGACCCAAAACTACCTTTTCTTTTTAAAATGCCTTTACCAACCCCTAACCAAAATTTCCATTCCTGATGTTGTGCTAATTACTAGAAAAGTAAGCTAAACTAATAAATGTAATTAACTATTTGCTTTTCTAGCCTCCAAAAAAGATCCTGTGAGTCTCCATTGTCTTTCCCCTCAACTCCAGTCTGCAGCCTGATTCAGACCCCTCTCACTCGGACAGGGGAGGGCTATCCTGCCCAAAGGGCAATATTACATTAGAGCAGCGGTTCTCAACCTGTGGGTCGTGATCCCTTTGGCAGTTGAACGACCCATTCACAGGGGTCGCCAAAGACCATCCTGCATATCAGATATTTACATTACGATTCATAACAGTAGCAACATTACAGTTATGAAGTAGCAACGAAAATAATTTTATGGTTGGGTCATAGCATGAGGAACTGTATTAAAAGGGCCAAAAGGTTGAGAACCACTGTATTAAAGAGTTTCCTATCCTCAAGTGGGTCCTGGATACTCTTGGATTTAGACTATGGCATCTTCACAAAGCCCTGGGGGCTCCTGGCCTTCACCCTGCAAGCCTACGAATTTCTTCACCAACCTTGTGTAATCAGTCTCTCCTGGCTCCTTTATTCTCTTAAAGCTGTAATTCTCTAATTAGAGAACTCACTCCCATTCCTGAGAGCAATACCATCATATTGGGGGAGAACTATGAAAAAGCATGTTCTCTATCTCAAATTTACATATATTAGAAAAATGACAAAATTTTTTCTTATCTTTTCATATATGAATGTGGGGAGGGGGAGACAAAAGTTCTTGCTGGCAGGGATTTTCAGAGAATGCTTTTCATAGGGGACAGTCCTCTATGGGGGACCTGTCAGAACCTTGTTTGAGGAAGGGACCCTTAAGGTTTGTAGAGGGGATACAGAGTTTTAAAGGTTGAGAAGTACTGTCCTGGAGGTTGGTCTGTGGCACTCTGGGTCCCATCATGCGAAGATGTTGCACAGGGATAAGGAGGGTCACCTTTCAGGGCTCCCGACAAAGGGTCCACACTGAGTCTCATCCACAGTGAGCCTCTCGGGACAAATACGTGCTTCAGGAGTTGGCGTGCATCTGTTGCAGAATGACAGCTCAGCTGATGCTTTTTTCTAAGCTACCAGAATCATAGGACAGTGGCACTTACGTCCTATATTCATTTGGCACAGTCATCTTTCTGGTCACTTTGAAAATCAGAGGAAACACTTCCACATCTGCTTTGAAATTTGAAGGATGATGGTTTCTTTAAAGGAAACTGAGCTATCTATCATTACTAACCTTCAGTACTGTAATGTTCTGAAAAAAATTACTTTTCCCCTTTTTCTATCCGCCCAATTTTGTGCATATGGTTACAAACTACATAGTTAATGTTAAATATAGAAATTATAGAAAATAACTACAGACTAGAAATAGGGCCCTACTTGACAAAGCATGCTCTTTAAAATCCCTTTAAAAGATCATGAGAAAACGTAAGTGAAACTGCTTTGTGAAGGACCTGCATTCATCAGACTGAATCCCTCCTGAAAACACTGATGACCTAGAATGTCACTCTTCCTGAAATCTTGCATGTTTTTAGAGACATTTTTTCTCTGACTACAAAGAAATGATTGCTTAAAACAAAAGCATAGGCTAGAAATAAAAAGGAAAAGTTAGCTATCTGTCAGGCAATAAAACAAATGAAACAGGGAGCTGAATAACAACTATTGTTGGGGTAACGCAAGTCACAGTGAATCAGTGGGTTTTCCCGTGAGTAGACATGGAGGAGTTCAGGCTCACCAATGGCATATTGGAGATGGCGAGGTGCCTTGGCTCCCTTCTGATCTTGATGGAAAAAGTCGCTTTGAAGGCAGGTTCATCAAAGCAGGGAAAGGCCATTCTGGCTGCAGTAGGTTCAAACTGTGTTGATGCAAGAATCCTAAGATGACAACAAACAAGATAAAAATCCAGCATGAAGTACCAGGGACTCTAAAATAGGTGTGTGTGAAGGGCGAGCCTTCACCCAATGTGACCAATGTCCTTATAAGAAGTGGAGATTAGGACATAGTCATGTACAGAGGGAAGAGCATGTGAAGACACAGGAGAAGGCACCCATATGCAAGCCAAGGAGAGAGACTTCAGAAAAAAACAAAAACAAAAAAAAACCCTGTTGGCACCTTGATCTCAGACCTCTGGCTTACAGAACTGTGGAAAAATAAATTTCCTTTGTTTAAGACAAATAAAATCAAATCTATATATACCATATAAAAGCCTAAGCGACAGGTTGACCAGTAGCAATGACACGCACTGACCACCAGGGGGCAGACACTCAACACAGGAGCTGCCCCCTGGTGGTCAGCATGCTCCCACAGCACAGCAGGAGCACTGCTCAGCTGACCTGGCTCATGGCTGGCGAGTGCAGCTGCGGCAGAGGGAGCCTTTCCCGCAGACACTCCCCCTGTGTGCCCCTCCCCAATCTGGACCAGACCATGGCAGCGGCAGGTGCAGCAGGCCGAGATGAGCGGGAGCTGTGCAGTGCCTGGCCCAGGCTCAGGCTCGGGCTCCTCCCTGACTGCCTACCACTTCTCGCACTACTACATTCCTCAAGGGATGTTGGAGAGCCAGTTTCAGCCCATCCCCGCAGGCCAGGCTGAGGGACCCCACCGCTGCATGAGTCCATGCACCAGGCCTCTAGTTAAAATCCTATCTAATAAAAGACAAAAAGGGTAATTAACCGTGCCTCTGCTACGCTTCCCATTGGCTAATCAGGGTGATATGCAAATTAACTGCCAACAAAGATGGTGCCCAGCAGCCACGCAGCTGAAGCAAGCAGGAGGCTTGCTTGCTCCAGTGATGGAGGAAGCCAAGGTTCCCTGCCTGCCGCAGCCTGGCTCTGAGCCCGAAAGCAACAGCTCCAAAAGCAACAAAGTTTTAATTATAGAAGCTAAACAAACTCCAGATACCTGCTTTCAACCAGCCTCAGCCTCAGAGCTGGGAGGCCAGTGACGGCAACAATGTTTCAATTATAGAAGGTAAATAAATCCCAGAATAAAAAAAAAAGGAGAGGCTGAGAGCTTCAGTCACTGGCCAGCCTGAAAACAGCCCTCAGCCCCTCACCCAGACTGGCCAGGCACCCCAGTGGGGACTCCCACCCTGAAGGGTGTGTGACCAGCTGCAAATAGCCATTAGCCCCTCACCCAGGATGGCCAGGCACCCAAGCGGGACCCCCACCCTGATCCGGGACACCCTTCAAGGCAAACCAGCCAGTCCCCACCTGTGCACCAGGCCTCTATCCTGGTGTAAAAGGGTAATATGAAAACTGACCCTAACAGCAGAAAGACTGGGAATAATGACCTGTCACTATGACACACACTGACCACCAGGGGGCAGGTGCCCTCTGGTGGTCAGTGCGCTCCCACATGGGGGAGCTCTACTCAGCCACAAGCCAGGCTGATGGCTGTCAGTACAGCGGTGGTGGTGGGAGCCTCTCCTGCCTCCTCAGCAGCGCTAAGGATGTCTGACTGCAGCTTAGGCCTGCTCCCCACTGGCAAGTGGACATCCCCCAAGGGCTGCCAGGCTGCCAGAGGGATGTCTGACTGCCATCTTAGGCCCAATCCCCCGGGGAGCAAGCCTAAGCCAGCAGGTGGTCACCCCCGAGGGGTCCCAGACTGCGAGAGGGCACAGGCTGGGCTGAGGGGACCCCCCACAAGTGCACAAATTTTTGTGCACCGGGCCTCTAGTAAAATAATAAAATAAAATAGGTGTGTGTTTTAATTTCTAATGTTACCATGAGATAGATGGATTTTATACTACTAAAAAATATTTTACAGTATATGACAAAAGCTATCATACACTAAGTGAAAAGACAAATAAAACCCAAGAAAACTGAAAGGTATTTGACAAAGGGTTAAGAGTCTTAACAGATAATGAGCTCTTAAAATGAGTAAGAATATACCCAGCAACCAAGTGGAACAGCAGACACAGATCATAAATAGACAATTCACAAAAGAAGACCCTTCAAATAGTAAATATATCAAGAGCTGCCCAACTTCCTCAATTATCAATGTAATTTAAATTAAAAGGAGATATCTGTAGGCTTTTGGCTCTAAAAAGATTGCCAATACACAAAATTGATTAGAGGTGAGGGATATGGCAAGGGAATCAAACATGTGTAGATCCTTTGACTTAACAATTTTAGTTCTAGGTACTTATTCCAAAGAAATAATTTATGAAGATGTTCCCCAAAGTGTTGCTGATGTTATAAATTTGGAAACAACCTAATCCCCATCAGTGGGGGATTAGTTAATAAATCAGTGCACAAACATACATTTTAAAGTGATGTACAGTGATAGCCATCTATATAAAACATCTTCTCAACATATTTTTAAAAATCCCTTCTAAAACAGAAAACGAAATATATCTTCCATTTACATAAAGTAATGTATATACATATTCAGAGAGAAGTCTTTAGGATGTTCCCCCTACTAGTAAAATAGAAGTAGTGGTTATCTCTAGGAGCTAGGAGTGGGATAAGTTTTACTTTCTTAAAAATAAAAATTATTTTTGGTAGCATCTGACTATTTTTTACTTCAAAAAAATACATAAAATCAGAAAAGTATATAATCTACTGACAAATAAAACTTAATTTAAAAATGTAGCATAAAATCTCACAAAATAAATTATACCTCCTTAAAAACAGAACTAAAACAAGGCAGGTGAAAATCCCTAAAAACTTTTAACTGAGAGGAAAGTATTCCCTCTCATAGACTGGGTTGAATTATGTCTTCCAAAAGGATATATTGACGTCTTAATCTCTAATATCTGTGAATGTAACTTACTTGAAAATAGGGTCTTTGCAAATGTAATCAAGTTAATATAAGGCCATCAGATTGGGCCCTAATCCAATATGACTGGGGTCCTTATAAGAAGAGGGAAATTTGGAGAATGGCCCCATAAAACAGAGGCAGAGACCGGACTGGTGTAGCTACCATCCCAAGAATGGCAAGGACCAATGGCCACTCCAAGTGAGGAAGAGACAAGGAAGAATTCTACTCAGACTTGGAGGACAGGCCTGCTGACACCTTGATTCTGAACTTCTAGCCTCCAGAACTGTGAGAGAATAAATTTCTGTTGTTTTAAGCCACCTACTTTATGGTATTCTGTTACAGCAGCCCTAGAAAACTAATACATAGGCCAAGAGAATTAAAGATGCTTATTACATCCCAGAAATCTAATGAAATAAAATAGCTATTCACTCTGATAGAGCTGAAAGCAAGAAAATTGGTTAAAACAGAATGAAAAATGAAATCCAAAAAAGAAAACAAACTACTGCCATTTTTAACTCTACAAAGAAGATGTAAAAGCCAAACACCACAGAAAGAATTCAACATTCACGGGAATTTTAAAAGACAATCCATTTGAAATAATAAATGTAGTGTGGGCAGCATGTGAAGCTTTAAAAAATAATAGGAAAAAAAATACCTCACTTCCCCTTCCTTGGTTCTGTAGGTGCTTTTATAAAATCCACGGAAGCTCTCAGAAAGATTGGCAGCGTAACCAAGGACAACTGTGTACGGGAGCCCCACCTCCAGCGGCCTGGGAGCCAGCAGTGCGATCTGCTCACGAGGCGGGTATTCCAGGACTCGCAGCGGTTCTTCGGATTGCGTCTCTCCAGCTCCCTTCTTGAGGGTGGCTCTCAGTATCTGCAGGTGCTGACTATGCAGGATGATGGCACTGGTGGGCCGGCTGGCTGTGATGCTGACTGCTGTGGTCCCCTCGAAAGTCAGAGTGGTGAGGTTGGCATGGACCAGGAGATCGTAATGAACGGGGACGATGTGCTCAGGAAGTCTCATCTTATTCCAAGGAAACAGGGTCCCATCACTAGTTCTTGGAGGCGCAGTTTCACTCCTCTGACAGCAGGAAGGAGTGGGCACAACTAAGAGAATCAACAGCGAGGAAGGTAGAAATGACATGGTTCTAAGTGACCATTTGCTGGACAGAGATATCATCTTCATTGTTCAAACTACCCTAAAAAAAAAAAAAGCAAAACAAAAAAAAGTCACTAAAATATTATTAAGACAGCATGATGATTTCAGAATGTATCCACCTAGCATTGGCAAATGCAGATATAAACTTTCAACAAAAGTATTTGGTCTTTTCCTAAAAGTAAAATGACCTTCCCAGCGTTATTGATTCATAGAAGAAAAAAGCTTATGGTTATCAACAATCATTAACACCTACTCAAAGGCATCATCTGGTTTTCAAAGTTTAAATTAACTTTATCAGTAGGGTTCTTGGTTGAAAGCAACAGAGCAAGCTCTGGCTGAAGATCCTGAATAGCTCACTAAATAGGTTGCAGAGTTGCCAGGACTTTGGGGAAACCAGGCTCATATGAAGGCAAAGATGAACCGCCAGGACCACATCAGAGAAGCACCTAACCCAGCCGTGGGCAAACTACGGCCCGCGGGCCGGATCCGGCCCGTTTGAAATGAATAAAACTAAAAAAAAAAAAAAAAGACCATACGCTTTTATGTAATGATGTTTACTTTGAATTTATATTAGTTCACACAAACACTCCATCCATGCTTTTGTTCCGGCCCTGCGGTCCAGTTTAAGAACCCATTGTGGCCCTCAAGTCAAAAAGTTTGCCCACCCCTGACAGAGAACCGCCCCTCCCCCCCCTCGCTCTTCCCCCCCACCCCCACCATACACATACACACACACACACACACACACACACACACACACGCCTTGGAGGAAGTCAGCGCCTTACTGCCCTGGAGATCAGATGCTTGGCACAGCTATAGGCACCACTACAGTGAGCTCTCCACAGCTCCTGCAACTGTGCTTTGCTTGTTCCAGCTTCAGGGTCCCGACTTTCAACTACCACTGTTGGAGCCCAGGTGAAGTGTCCACACTACCAGGCAGGGAGGTGGAGAGAGCAAGAATCAGGACTTTGCAGCGTCTGCAGTGGAGACTAGCCTTACGTCCCACAAAGCTTACAACCCAGAGACTTTATAAAACCTAGGGAGCACAGGAAGCAGATGTAGATACTGAGTAGCAAGGGGAGCAAGGGAAGTATCCGTAACAGTGACCTTCAGGAACACTGGTATCTTTGTCAAATTATCGTGCCAAAAGTTCATCTGATATTTATTTAGCCAAGAATTACTGAAACAGTTTATGGTGATTTTCACCATAGTGTGTGACAAACCCACCCGGCACCTGGATTCTCTCTTACAATCAACCCAACAAATACGTGTTGAATGCCTGCTACATAGAAAGGCCATGTGCTGAGCACTGTGTGGAATACAGTCCCCCACAAGACATAAATCCCACAGTCAAGGACTTTAAAACCTGGAAGGGCAGAAAACATGCAGACACAAATAATGAAACACAGCAGAAAGTGTGGAGTGCCATAAGAACAATAAAAGAGGGTGCCCGGGACGAACGGAATGATGTTTCTAAAGAAAGTGATTTGGCTGCAGTGACTCCGGGATGCCTCTGTGCCAGACCAACCTTGGAGTGTGGTCTGAAAGATGAGGCTGGACCTGGAGATGAAGGGAGGACACTGAAAGCACTCATTGCAGATGGAGCAAGCCAGGGCAGGAGCTAAAGCACAAGGGAGAGGGGGCTGTTCAGGCGATTGATGTGGACCGAGGGAGCCTTAGAAGAATGTAATGGAGCGTGATTTTTCATTAAGCAAAGAGGAGACTCAGATTATGCTCAAAGCATCCTGGGATTCATACCACATTTTGCCCTTTATTTTAAGGCCATAGGACACAAAAGGAATGTGAATCTTAAGGGCGAGCCCAGCATATTTCTTTCTGTCTTTGATAAAGACGTATCTCTACTGGGTGTTTGCCAGGAGGGGTCCCTGTCAGGTGAGCCCAGGTAATTCCCTCAAACTCCTCCGTCTCCTAGACATTTGGATCAGATGAGAACAACAGTAATGCTGCAACATGGATCCCTCGAAAAGATGGTGGTGCATGGGATTTTCCCCCTACATGTCAGTGGTTTTCAACTCTGGCTGCACATTAACATCACCGTGGAGACTTTTAAAATAACTGTTGACTAGATCCCTATCTAAAACAATTAAACTGGCCGTAACTGGTTTGGCTCAGTGGATAGAGCATCCGCCTGCGGACTCAAGGGTCCCAGGTTCGATTCTGGTCAAGGGCATGTACCTTGGTTGCGGGCACACTACCCCGTGGGGAGTGTGCAGGAGGCAGCTGATGGATGTTTCTAACTCTCTGTCCCTCTCCCTTCATCTCTGTAAAAAATCAATAAAATATATTAAAAAATAAATAAAACAATTAAACTGGAATCTATGGTGATGAGGATGAGGCATCAGAATTTTTTTAAAAAACTTCCTAGAAATTCTATTGAAGAGACAGGTTGAAAAGTTCCTAGATAATTCTTGCCAAACTCTGGTCTTATCCGTTGAACCCTACATGGGGGGATAATAGTTCAAGGTAATCACTGATGTGCTCTCTCCCACCCCCCACTTTCCATCCTATTCCCTTCCCAAACACACAGCTAAGGGCACCTACCTTCCCTTCCCCATGGAGCAGGCCTTCAGGCTAAACAGAAAGGATACCAACGCAGTAGAGACAGCCAACCACGGAGACACCCAATTCAAAAGGCATCATCCAAATAAATAAAACAGAAAAGAGATGTGAACAGGTGGGGAAAACAAGCTTTTTGTTTGTTTGTTTGGTCTCAGAATCAACTAAAGGATGCCTCCAGCTCCAGAGGATCAGAGCGAACTGGTAAACAACAAAAATTAAATATCAAAATGGTAAAGAGGTCTTGCCCCTACCTCCTCAGGCAGAATCCCAGGGCAGGGGGAGAATAATGGATTTCCCTTGAAGTGGGGGACCAATTTCTGATGGCAGTAGCTTAGTGGGTGTGGCCAGTGACCCAGGATGGTAAAAGAGTGCAGTGAAGGTCCAAGTTCAGGCCTGTGAGGACTTTGGAAGTCCCGGAGTGTTCTCCAACAGCCAAGAGGAAACCTGAAAATTCCAACTGGTTCTGAGCTGACAGCAAGGCCCAGGGGCTGCTAAAGCGGTCGGCAGTGAGAACTCACTCAGAGGATGCGCAGGGTTGAGTCCATGAGGGGTGGGGGCCAAAGTGAACATGGCTGTGTCCCAAGGAGGATGCAGTGCCAGGAAACCAAAATGGAACATGTAATACAGACAACTTAAATGTCAGACTACATGCCTGCATAGACATACAGATATAATTACAGCTATACTAATCATATAAATACTAGGCTTACAGTCAGAAAAACCCTGGCTTTGAGGCCTTGCTCTGCCACATACTGTATGAACTTGGGCAGGTGATTTAATGCAGGTTCCATTTTCTTCATGTGTAATATGAGAATAACAGCTTTCTGAGCTAATCGTGAAGATTAAATGAGTTAAAATATTTTCAACCACTCGTTCCACAAATATTTATTGAGGGCCTATTATGTGTCAGGGGTTTTGCTGACCACTAGCAGTGCAAAATTGCACAGGTCCCTCTCCTCACAGAGCTTACAGTGTGGGGGGAGGAGGCTAACAAGTTCACACAAATCTATATATAGTTACCAACAGTGACTACCTATAAAGGAAAAGGACACACACATACTGAAAGAATAACACGGCAGGCCAGTTTACATGGGGCTCTTGGATATTTTTAGCTGAGATTTAAAGGACAAATTTGTGTGAGCTACGCAAAGATGGGGAGGGAGAATTTCCCAGACACAGGAAACAGCAATCATATCTGCAGGCTGAAGCAGTGGGGGTGGAGGTGGGGGGTGTCTGGTCTCACAGCACGCAGCTTAAGGATTGTGGACCCAATCCGAAGCGTCATGAGAAGCCACTAGACTTTGAGCCAGCAGGTCTTAGGATCCAGTTCACACTTTAAGAAAATCACTCTGGTGTGAAGCAGGGAAGACTAGGAAGGAGCAAGAGTGAAGGCCAAGAGACCAATTAGAAAGTAGTCTAGACAAAGAAAGCTGGCGGGTTATACTGAGGTGGTGTCCATACAGAGAGGGAGAGGAGTGGGGGGGGGGGATTACACATCCTAAGTGGGGGACAAGGAAAGAATGTATCGGGATTGCTGCCGGGTTTCTAGAATGAACATCTGGGTAGTCGTAGGCACCCTTTACTGAGACAGAGAAGATTCGAGACTGAATACATTTAAAGGGGAGAGGAATCAGGGCTCTTTTTTTTTTTTTTTTTTAACTTGTGGTATCTATGAGATAGCCAAGGGGAAATATCAAGTAGGCAGCTGAATACACAGGTTTGGAGCACACGGATAAGGGTTTAAAGGACTTTTCTTAAACACTATTTTTTTAGCAGCCGATCTTAACTAAAGAATCTTGCACAGTCACTGTTGTCAAGGAAAGTGCAGCGGTAACAGTACCTAATTTGAAAGGCAGACAGAGTCCATGATACCTCAGGAACTGTATCTAGGCTGCCTCTTCCCACTCACACAGGAAGTCGGGGGCAACTGGTTCTGTTCTTCACCCTTCCTTTTATTGGGGGAGGAGGGGTGTGTGAAATCGATCACCAAGAGGTAACTGACTTTCTTCCAAAGTCTTCTGCACAAAGAAACTACAAGCACTGATAAACCTGTCAGTGCGGGTAAATAACAAAAGTGTTGAATTAATTCTTTTCTTTAACATACTAGAATTTTTTCTATTTTTCAGGCCCACCTGAAAGTATGCTAGGTATTAGTTACGACTTCAACTCCATAGGAAAACAGGCAACTCTGGCCAATTGCAGTATTTTTAAAAATTGTTGACTACACGCTGAGTTGAGTCCAGTTGAGTTGAGCTGAGAGCGAACCCTCTGGGCACTTGTAGAAACAGCGTTTCTTTCGGCACCTGCACCTGCCCGCGCGCAGTCTGCACGGAGCCCGCCCGGGAGCGCGAGGACGCGCCTGTCCTCTTCCTGGGAAAGCACCGCAGCCACCTGCCAGCAGGGCGCCCAGAGAGGGCGCGGATTCGCTCCCACGCGAGGGCTTTATCGGGACAGAAGCCGGCCAGAGCGAGGAAGTGAGCGCAGAGAGCTGCTGGCAAGGAGATCAGAAGCTCGGAGAGATGGGATGGGTCCCTGGGACACTCACAGACGCCAGTCCCAGCCCGCCCACCCCCATCCCCCGGCCCAGCAGTGACCCAAGCCCTGTTCGTCCCTCGGGCACCTTCCCGCCAGGCGCCCCAGTCCTCCTACCCCGCCACCCACCTTCTGGGAGTCCGGGGACGGGCGGTGGCACACGCCGCCGCGAGGCGGAGCACGGGGCGGCTCCAGCCCGGGGGGACGCGGCCGAGCCCCGAGCACGCGGAGGGTGCGCCGCCGGCCCTGCGCCCCCCCCTTCCCCGCGGACAGGGCCCCCCGCGGGCCCGCCGGCCGCCGCCCCGGCAGCCCTCCCCGCGCACTGGGCTCCGGAACTGCCCGCATCCGCGTCGCAGCCCCGGGGCCCTCCTTCCCGCACCCCCGTCCCGGTCTCCGGCCTCCGGCCTCCTCGGGGCGCAGGGAGGGTGCCGGACCACGCCCCTCTCCAGCCACGCAGCCCCCTCCCCGCGGGGCGCGTCCGGGACCGTCCCGCTGTACCTGGGGGTCCGGGACCCGGCCGCTCGCCCTCCAGCCGCCGCCGCCGCTTCGCACGCCCGAGAGCGAAAGTGAAAGTGGAGCCCGGGAGCCGCACGCGGCAGCGGCGCGAGGGCCTCGAGGCTGGCGCGGGAGCCCGGGCTGCGGCGGGAGCTGGGAAGGGGAGACCCGGCCTGGGGCTGCGCGACGGAGACAGCCGGTCCCTCGGCGGGAACTCGCGGATCAAGTCTGGGAAGCAGTGGGGCTGCCATGGGGGGAGGGGGGGAAGCACCCTTTCTGACTCGAGTCATTTTCTCTGCGTGTGTCCATGGAGGTGTTTTTTTATTAGTATTATTATTATTGGTAACATCTGTCGCAGCGGAGTTGGGGCCTAATTAGCGGGCAGGTGCTCCTGGGGCAGGGAGCTGACTCCTCCGTCCGTCCGTCCAGCCGGGACGGGCTTTCCTACCCCCCTATCCCCACCCCCCTACCCCCAACCCGGTTGGACTCAGCGGGTGACCATCATCTCTCTCTGCAAATGGGCTGAGAGCTGTTGGCCGCCTCAGAAAGAATCAGGGACCCAGAAGAACCCTTAGCTGCAAAATGCTAAGCCCCCAGGCTTTCAGTGGAGAGTGGTTTCACTAGGGACGCCTCCAAGAAGGAAGGAGGTATAGATAGTTCCCGAAACCTCCCCACCTCTACCCGGGGACCTGGACCCCAGAGATTTGCTGCTCCCCACATTAAAACGTTCATCTTGCTTTAACAGATCAAATAACCATTGCTACGCTCCCATGAAAGCATTTAACACTGAATGAAATGCACACCCCGTTTCCCGGGCCTGTCTCTGAACAGTTGATGGTAAACGAAGTCACAGATGTTCATACTCACCCTATGCGACAAGCTGGTGAGGGTACTGTGCCGCCTGCCTCTGGGACCCCTTTCTTTCTGTACTCGGGCTTTCTCCTCTCACTTCCCTTTTAGCTTCCTTACTTTTCGGAATTGGTGTTTCAAGTCACTGAAACAGTAAATGCCAACTCTTTTTCTCCAGTCTTATGCATCCTTTTGAAAAATACACTTTGTTCTGCATATTCTCTCCAGTCAAGGACACTTTGTAATATAATATTAACACCCTGTCCCCAGGTCCAACCAGGGTGTGATTAAGGGAAATTTTTCACTAAAATTCAACAAGGAACAGGGCTTTGGGATCAGGTGACTTCCCAAGTGTGGCAGGGGCGTCAATGCATAGCTATGGCCTCCCACGCCTCCAGGCGTCAGTGAGTGATCCCAGTTTGCTCGGATGAGAGGTTCTTGTCCAGGACCCTCATGCCTTTCTTCCCTTTTATATGTATGTTTTGGGATGTAATGGTTCCCTTTTAATTCTAAATACAGTTTCTTTAAAATATATCTTGAAGATCAGGATGGAAGGGCACCAAGCAGACTGAAGGCTGCTATAAATGGGGGCGGGAGGGGTGTTGTGTATGAATGTGGGCAGAAGAGAGCTGAAATGTCCGTAAGGAGAGCGCTGCCACCGGCACAGATCTCTAGACTCTTCTCTCACAAGCTCTTTCTTGCTCAGACTTTAGACTCGGTTACACTGGCCAT
Source organism: Myotis nattereri (assembly GCF_964212035.1). NCBI lineage: Eukaryota > Metazoa > Chordata > Mammalia > Chiroptera > Vespertilionidae > Myotis > Myotis nattereri. The sequence continues at coordinate 55,370,354 of NC_138079.1, forward strand.
GATTCCCTCTTCAGAATCCAAGTGCGCAACAAATGAAGCAATAAAACAGAGGGTTTGGCTGCCTTCCCTTCTAACATCGAAGCTCTAGCAGGGCTATGAGGGATGCAGACCTTGGAGTGAGGGCTTTAAACGTGGAGTCCCAGTTGTAGAACCTGTGAAATCAAAACTCAGCAACGACCAAATGTAAAGGCAGTATAATTAGAGGGAAGCGGGCTGAAAGAAAGGACACCTGAGCTTGATTACTGACAATTAGATGCTGCACTAAGTGCTAGCCATATGCATATGTGTATGTAATTTAATCTTTTCCAGCAACCATGTCATGTTATTGTGCTTCATAGGTAGGAAAAGTGAGAGAGGTTGGCAGCTTGGTCAAAGTCAGAGAGAAAATAAAAAGTGAAGCCTACACTTGAACCCTAGGTAGGTCTATTTGACTCCAAAGAGCATGCTTTTTCCACTAAATCACACCGCTTCCTCAGCTGTTTTTCACTTGCTCCTCCTCCTCTTCACTTCACCCCCATTTCACTGGGCACTCCCAACTTTGCTCTTTCCCATCCAGCCCCTATGGATTTCACATCCTGGGAAATCTTCCTGGAACCTCCAGAGTTCTTCTCAGTGGATATTAGGTTATGCTGCTGTAATGGAGCAACCCTACGTTGGCAGTAGGTGAAGAACACAAAACTTTCTTGCTCACTCAGGGTACACAGCCCTTGAAGACAGGCAGGGTACTCTGCCCTCCGTGGCCACTGGGTACTCAGGGTGACAGGGGCTTGTCATCTTATAGTGCACCCATCAGAAACTTGGCAGGAAAGAGAAAGTCCAGAGAATTATGCATCAGCTTTTCCTCACCCAAGTGCTGAATAGCACGCATCACCTCCACTCACATTCCACTGGACAGAACTATGAACACTATAAACACTAATAATATTGTCTTATTAGCAAAGATGTGGGCTTAAGCCATTTAAGCATGAATGACTTTAGGCTACTACTGACCAGTTTTTTATATTGGATTCCAGATTTTGATCAAATGGGGTTTAATTTTGCTCCAATTGATTGAATCAGTTCTGCCTTCATTAGCTTTTAGTTGATTACTACCAGCATTTGGCTAATTTCTTCTCTTTTGCTGCCAAAGCTGCTGCCATTTTGATCATATTACTACACTTCTTTTTGATGTAAAATCTTACCTAGAGTCATGATGTAGAAAATACACAAAAGCAAGGCTACTCTGATTAAATGGAATAGCTTCTGTCTTTGCCAGCTGCCTCCCAGCACCTCCTGTCTCCCCTCCACACACATACACACGTGGTCCCTGAGACACCTCCACAGGCCCTAGGAACCCAGAACTCAATTTCTAAAATGTCAACTTATAAAGGAATAGCGATGTCCCTCCTTCCTTATATTCTTGGTAGACAGGATGATGCATTTTTTCCCTGTGTGCCAACTTCCAGGAGAGTCCTGCTCAATAAAATCGATACCATTTTATTAATAATCAGAAATAGGGAAGAAGGTATAGATGCCAAGTTAAAAGAATGACTGTCTCAAAGCAGACCTGAGCTAATAACAAGTGACAAATTCCTCTGAAATGTTGTGGTTTGAAAGCACTTACATATACTCTCTCTCATTGGATCCTTGTGTAGGTGGCCTGTAGTTCCATTTTTCTAGAATGAGGAAACTGGGGATGTGAGGTGGTAAGTGACCTACCAGGGGATATCACATGGGGAGGGCCTGCTCTAAAGTTAAGCCAATTCACAGGAAAGCAGGGGTGACAAAGACAATATCCCCACTGAGGCTCTCATATCCATTGTCCTGAGCAAGCCCTGCCCGTGGACTTTCCAGCCAAGAGAGCCAATGATTTCCTTTCTTAATTGAGCTGGTTTGTGTCAGGCTTTAGAAAGAGTCTCGAATCACCATTATGACAAGCACTAGAGGAGGGAGCAATGGGTCCCAGTTTCTGGAGGAACAACTGAACTTCTTACCCAGTGACCAAAACTGCTGTCAGACCACTAGGACCGCCAGGTCCTGAAAAGCATTCTGGGTGACTTGAGGACTGATGACATGTCCCCTTTTCCCTCCCTCCTCGAACATCTAAAGTATCTAGTTCTTGCAGCCTCACGGAGTCCAGGGAACCCACCAGGATTTGTGCTCATCAGTAAATGAGAGGGTCCATCCATTGCTCTCTAGCCAGCATTTTGTATTCCTATTGCTTTCCCTGTGCTCCCTTCATTAAGGAAGTAAATCACCACAACACATGTGTGTTTTTTTTAATTTGCATTTCTTTCATTACTGATAAGACTGAACACAGATGCTGAACATATGTTGATGAGACGTTTTCACATATTTCCTCCTTTGAGAGTTATATGTTGATGCTCAGTGCCCATTTATCTACTGGAAAATCATTACTTCATTATATAAAAATTATGACAACTAAGAAAAACCCACCGATTCCATTAAAATTTAAATATCACAGTCAGTAAGGCTCTATTGTTTCAAAGCAATCCCACAAATACATTTAGATGAGTCAAGGCAATTTCCTAAAATTCAGACCTAAGCCTGATATATTATTTATGTTGGAGTTTACCTGATATTGTCAATCTGAACAATTCCCCTGCTCTTCGAATGCAACAAATAATGCCAACCTCACTGCATGGTTTGTATCCATGTAATTACAAAGACAGAAAGGAAAGACAAAAAGTCCAGTGACATTTACAAAAACTAATTTCTATGTTGGATCAGTCCGGATTCAATCCCAGAGAACAGAATTTATTCAAGTCACTTAATCAGAAAAGGACTTATTCCAGGCTATTAGGCGACTCGCGTAACCATTGGGCAGGCGGAATGAGCGCGTGCTGGCCCCAGGCCCTAATGGTGAAATCGGAAAATTCGTACAGAAAGGAGTCCCTCAAGTCTGGCCCCGTTTCTTTTCCCCCTTTGGTGTCGGTTTCACTTTTGGGACCGGGAGCTCCAGGAACAAATCCCAAAGCCGCATTGTAGAACTTGGCCACCAGCGAAGCTACTTCTCCTGCCTCAACCCAGAAGCCATCTGCTAATTGGGCGGCTGCTATCACAGCTGCAGACTCCAGGTCTAGTCATGGGTGCTCTATCTGTTGGAACAAAATGAAAATCTCAAGCCCTGCCTCTCTCTCCACTTAACTCAGTTGCAAATTCAGTTCTCCCACCAGTGCTTCTGTTTGGCAGAGCCTAACTCCCACCCAGAACCAAGGCGCCAGGGAGTCTGGGAAGTCAAGTATTTGCTTTCCAGACTGCAGCGGAGTGAAGAGTTCCGAAAGGAGGTTGGAAGATGCACACAGTGAGCCCATCACAGTATTCACAAATGTTAAACTGTATCGAAGCTGAAAAATAAACGCAATTATGAGAAGGCCTCAAGTAATTCTGAATGTTTTTATGGAAAAGAAATAATAATTGGGAAATTGATTGTAGATTTAGATTATGAGAGGCAATAGGGCACTTAGGAGTGTGAGGAATATTCAACTTTGTGACATAAGCTCACTGCTAAGCATCATTTATGACTTGGAATCTTTGAAATGTCTCTAGGGCTCTTTTTTCCTTTGTCGATTTAGCACCCCTTCCTCCCGCATTCTGGTAGACACATAGTCACATGACCCAATCTCAGTCGGAGATCATAGCACCCTCTTTCTCTGGCTACAGTGATCTGGCCAAGGATTGGCACGTGAGCAAAGCCAGGGCCAAGGCCTTGCCCAGGAGTAATCTGGCTGAAGCTGACAGGGAAGCCCCTTTTTAAATTTTTTTTTCTCTCATTGTGTTCCCTATACTGTAAGAATGTGGCCTTAGGCAAGTTTCCACTCAGAGGCAATGCCCAAGAAGTGAAACCAAGACCAAAGAGGGAAAAGAAATTGTACACATTTTCTAATGTTACCTTCAGGGACTGGGGCTGCTTCCTTTCTGCAGTTATTTCTTCAGTTTGTGAGTATCCAGCATCCTTCCAATAAGTACTCCCTTTTGGGCTAAAATCGCCGATTTAGCTGGGTATTAGTCACATGCAATTTCCAGAGTCCATGGCAAGTCACAGTCTCAATTTCATAACCTACTAAATCCACTCGTCACTTGGAGGAAGGTGGTGTCCTTTGTGTTTCATGGGAAAATAGAGTTTTGTGGTTTTTGCTTCCCATACATTGTTTGCGGTTGACCTAAATTTCAGTGCTGCCTAAGCCAGAACTACATTTCTAATCAACCAACTTGATTTAAGTAATATTGATAGTGACCCTCAATTGCAGAGAAGCAGCCTCTCAGAATAATTCCACTTTTTAAAAAACTCACTGACCACAACAGTGTCTGCACCCTACAGCCACCCGCTGTGTAGTCCAGAGAGCCCCAGAAATGTCACTGTGAGGGGGAAGAGCCAAACAAAAACTGCTGTGAGACCAGGAAGGGAAGAGAACCTATGGTTCCAGAGGGCAGGCTTTGTGAGCGTGTGTGTGTGTGTGTGTGTGTGTGTGTGTGTGTGTGTGTCAGAAAAGGAGAAAGAAGAATCAAAAACTTTTCCTACCAATAACACTCAGGTGTGTTGTTTTCCACAATATATTTTTATTGATTTCAGAGAGGAAAGGAGAGGGCAATAGAGATAGGAACATCAATGATGAGAGAGAATCATTGATCCGCTGCCTCCTGCAGGCCTCCTACTGAGGATCAAGTCCACAACCCAGGCATGTGTCCTTGGCCTGAATCAAACCTGAGACCCTTCAGTCCGCAGGCCAACGCTCTATCCACTGAGCAAAACTGGCTAGGGCTCCACTTGCTTTTAAGCTTCCTCAAAGCTCAGTTCTACTGTAAGTTTGAAATGAGTAAAACCTGCCCCAGGTTTGTCTTTTCAAACACTACAGGATCAAATCAGACGGGCATTAGAAATATGGCATACAAAATAATCACCCTCAAGGAGGGTTTAGTTAGGGATGAGTCCTCATCGTGGTCATGCACCTTTCCCAGCACTGTGTTCATTCAGCACAGTCTTCTGGTATTTTGTGGGAGATATTGTCACCTTCTAGGACATCACAAAGAATTGAGCATATAATAGACTTCAATCAGGCATGGATTTAATATTCACAGTTTTTACTATTTGAGTAGTTTGTAATTTTGCTGAGGCATGAATCAGAATTGCATGAACTGATGAGACAAAAGGAGCCACTTGACCCTTGAGTGGGCCTGGCCAGCCATTCAGAATCCACACCCCCATCCAATTCATCATCACAGGCACAATTTCTGAAGTGATAAAATCTAAAAAGTAATAAAAAAAATTGAAGCTACATTTCTAGAATTTTATTAAAAATCTTGAGGGGTCACTTAAAGTTTTAACATTCATTTGACTGCATTTTATGGGAGAAAATATGTACTCAAGTGGTATTTGAAATTGGAGTCTTGGAAAATTCTTGCAGAAGTCTGCTGTAATTTAAACATCACTAGTTTTTCTTAAGCTGTTGAGGGTAGTATAATTCATGAGTAAGGCCACAAAAGTTTTTAGAGTGAGTCCTATAAAACTGCTACTAATTCTGAAAATGAGATTTTCTTTTATTTGTCTTGAAAGAAAAAAAAAAAGGAGTCATGTCCTTTGCAAAACTGCAAACAACAAATGCTGATTGATTAGTTGTCAAAATGGTCTTTTCTCATTCTTTATGCTGTTGGTTTTTGTATTTGATGTAGTTTATAACCTCTTCTTTCTTGAAATCTCTCACCTCCCTTGGCTTTAGAGATACCACTCTCATTAATAACCCCAAGTTCACTTATAGTTGTCCTTGGTATCTTTGGGGTGCCCTGTGGATACCAAAATCCATGGATTCTCAAGTCCCTTAAATAAAATGGTGCAGTGATTGCATTTAACCTATATTTGCATAGAGGCTACAGCAAGAGTTGCCTACATATCATTTCATTCCTGTGGATTCAGCACAGTGCTTGGCTCACAGAAAATTCATGTTTTGCTTTTTGGAACTTTCTGGGATTTTAAAAAATATTTCAATCTGTGTTTAGTTGAATCTGCAGATGTGAAACCCACCTAAACAGAGGGCTGGCTGTACTTGGATTTCTCTCTTCAATTCTAGATCTGTATAAACACTACTTAACTCTGGAACATTCTCTTGGATTTTCTATAAACAGACTCCAAAAGAGACTGCCCTTGTTCCTCACAAACTCATAACCTCCTTCTGTCTTCCCTTTTTGATTCTTTTCTCTGGGGGCAGACCTAGGAGACAGGCAGGCCTGGCATTCAGTCCCATAGACCCAGGGGAAGTACAACGTGAAGAAAAGGGCAAGGGGCAGAGGGGTTCCTTCTCTATGACCAGGGACCGGCTGTCATGGCCTATAACTAGGTGAGTGCCAAAGTCAAAGCAAGTAAAACAAGCCTAACCTAGGAGCTCAGTGAAAACTAGGAGGAACTACTTACCCATTTTTTCCCCAGCAGTTTCAGTTACCCACAGTTTTAAAATATTAACTGCAAAATTCCACAAATAAACAATTCATAACTTTTAAGTGGAGTGCCATTCTGAGTAGTGTGAAGAAATCTTCTCCAGCTCTGCTCCAGCCCACCAGGGATGTGAATCTTCACTTTGTCCAGCATCTCCATGCTATATCTGCTTCCACTCCCCACTGGTTAGTCACTTAGTAGAGAGAGGGAGAAAGACCCATTCATATAACTTTTATTACAGAATACTCTTACAATTACTCCATTTTATTAGTAGTTATTATTGTTAATCACTTATTGTGCTAATTTTTAAATTATACTTTATCCTAGGTATGTATGTATATATAGGAAAAAAATAGTATATACTATTAGGTTTGTTACTATACATGGTTTCAGGCATCCACTGAGGGTCTTAGGATGTACCCCCGTTGGATAAGGGAGGACTACTGCAGTTTAAAAAGGAGATCTCAAAGCAGTAGGAAATCTGAGACTGATGCAAACATGAGTGGACCAGAGGGGCACATCTTAATAAAAGGAACTGGTATGTTTTGAGCATTTCTGTGTGCCACCTGCCATGCCAAGCACTTTATATGAAGAGGGTCCTTTAATGCTCACAGCACTAAGGTATGCTACCAGTATCGCTTCTATGGAGGAAACGGAGGCCCTGCAAGGCTAAGTAACGTGTAGGCTGTGTGGCTAGGAACTGGTAGAGCTGGGTTAGTGGTGAATTCTCAAGGTTAAGTTCTCCTGCTTTTCAAATCTCTCCTGGTGCAGGTTTACTTGTGTGCCATCTTAGTTTAAAAGGGATTGGTGAGAGTTAGACTTTTCCAAGTGTGATTATGATCTTGCTTTCAACCTAGTTACCCAAGCTACCCATTAACATGACATTATCATCTAGCTCCTTCCTTCCTTCACCACTCAACCTCACCAGGTCCTGTCAATATTACTTCCAAAGGAAGTGTATCTTGAATCTTTCTCTTCCTTTCCAGGGGACTCCAATCATCTCCCCTGCGCTAGTATAACATCCTCTTAACTAGCATTTTAACTTCTAATTTCTTCTCTTTCTTCAATCTGTTTTCCATACTATTGTCTGTCTAAACCACCATTCTAGGCAAGCATGGGGCCCAGAAATGTAAACCAGGAAGCCAGAATTTGGCCAGGGATTAGGACAGAGCAACTACTGTGATGGCAAAGGTGGGGAGGGGCATGTGGTAGGGGTGGGGGTGGAAGGAAGCAGAATTGAAAACATTGTCCAGGGAAAAGGTGAGCCAGAAACCTAGAAACAGTTCAAAGAAGGTATCATTACAACTAGGAGCAAGCAGAGATCCAAATATTGGGTCTTAAGCAGAGAGGCCATAACTGGATTCAGCCAGATGAACATGTGAAGAAAGAGTGTGAGTAGAAGGTAAGATTTTTTTTATATGGGACTTTAGATTGGTCTGTGGGTGGGACAAGACAGGTCCTCTTCAAAACACTGTATTAGTTTTCTGTGCTACATAACAAATTTAGCAGCTTGGAACAACCCATTTGTTGCCTCACAGTTTCTCTGGGTCTAGAGTCCAGGCACAGCTTAGCTGCCTCCACTGAGGGTCACACAAGACTGCCATCAAGGTGTCATCCAGGGCTGTGGTCTCATCTCAGGCTTGACTGGGGAAAATGCACTCCCAACCTATTCTCAGGGCTCTTCTCTCACTAAACACCCTCTCCTCCACCAACATTGGGAAGTAGCCCACTTAAGGAGGGATGCAGGACAGTGGCCGTTGTGTGAGTCACTGCGTCCTTTGCCTGTTTCTCTCCCTTGCTAAATGAGACACCACGTAGTCTGTGTTCCTGTTCTCCACCCAAACCTGAGGAGTCTCATTTCTCACTTTCTTCTCTGCACTCCAGTCCCACTAGCCTTTTTGTTTATTTATTGCATGGTGTCCTTCCGGCTCCCCATGTTATTACATGTTATTCTACCGGCCTGAACTTTCTCTAGTCCCTGCTTCTCTTACTAGTAACACATCCAACTGTCAGCCCAAATGGTCTTGCTTTTTTTCTCTGAGGGCAAGAGGAGATATATAGGGTGTCCCAAAATTCACCAAGATTTGAATTTTGTGTGAGCATTAACAACAACAACAACAAATAAAAGCCTAATTTTACTTGGCTTATTGAATCAGATTCTAATATCTGTTGCCCTTTGATTTCAATCCCTTCAATTTGATAAGCATACCAAGTACCAATTATGGCCCAGGAGCAGGGACAATGAAGACCAATGAAGACCACGGCTTTGCGTATGTGCCAGCAAAGCTGTGGAGGCCATTTATCCGATGTGCTATTCCATACATAACCCTATACTATATACTTTATGAATCAATAAAAAATTTACAATTTTAATTATAAACCTGTATTTTCTATCAAAATTACTTCTTGCGTGAATTTTGGGACACCCTATAGGTGCCAACCAAGTCTGACAGTGTGAAGAACCAAAGTAGCTCCCCTGTCTGATCCCTCTCTGATTTCCTGAGATTACCCCCTAACTCAAGCATGCCTTAGCTCTGTCATTGCTAGCAATGGGTTCCCACTTATTTTTTAAATATATTTTTATTGATTTAGAGAGAGAGGGAGGAAGAGGGAAAGAGAGAAATATCAATGAAAGATATATCGATTAGCTGCCTCCTACACACCCCCTACAGGGGGTGGAGCCTGCAACCTGGGCATGTGCCCTGATCGGATATCGAACCAGGGGCCTCTTGGATCATGGGTAAATGTTCAACCACTGAGCCATATCGGCTAGGCAGGTTCCCACTTTTTAAAGAAAAAAATACTATGAGATATTTGAGAGATATTTGACATATCTTTGACCCAAAACCTTGCTAAAGATATCAAATATTGTGACTATAATTCCATTCCTGAGGGCTCTCTTAAGTGTCGTCTACAATGAAATGTCCACCTTTCTCACAATTCTTTGGCACTGCACTTGGTTGTCTTTGATTTCCCATAATTCCTTGGCACTTCCTTCACTGGCTGTCGTGAATTTGTTTTACCTCTGACTCTGTGCAATACCATGTCTAGTTTTTTTGTGGCTCTGATATCATGTCCAAGTTACTTTCATATCATGTGTTCCAACAGTAGATTAAAAGACATTTTTGATAGATTTTGAGGGACCCCTTCATGGGCAGCCAGCTCTTTGGGAACCTACAAAAGGCTTCTTCCACTCTGGAGTCCAAAACGCAGCTCAGAAATAGTGTTGTTGAAGTAAGCTCTTCTTCCAGAAGGAACAGGGCCATGGCTGGAGTTACTAAAATGGACACATCTGGGCTGGTCACCTTTGCTAGTGTTGGTGCCCAACCACTTCCTTCTCTTTCCCTACCTGGACCACTTTAGCAATTGAAGGGGACATTTGGGGCCAAGCTTGAAGCAGAGTGTGGCATCAAATTTTGCTCCTGCCCAATCCTGTTATGAGTTCTAAGTAAGAAAGTTCTATGGGTCAGTGTCCTCTGTACCAGTGCCTGTCATGGCTATGTAACTGCACAGGCAGCCTTGCCAGCTGTATTGAATTTAAGAATTAACATGCTATATTCACACCCAAAACTCGATGTTCAGATGTTCAGCCAGACCCATTTGAGAACATGAATCACCTCAGAAATTAGATTCCTCAGATGTTCCACTGGCAGCCTGGTTTGGGGACTCAGGTGGCTGTCTCTGCTGTAGTTCTTAGGCCTGAACCAGCACCCAAATGTCTCTTCTGCTGGCCCTAGAGTTCTGTCTCCACATAAAGATCAGATCATATTTTCCTAATTAAAAACTCCAATGGCTTCTCTTGACACTTCCCAAAGTCTATAGGACCCTGTGTAGTCTAGCCCTGCATGCCCTTACAAATAATCTCACATCTCTTTTCTCTTCGCTATGTTTCACCATACTGACCTTCTTTCATTTCCACAAACAGGCTAAGCTGTTTCCTGCCTCAGACATGCTATTCTCTTAGCCTGGAAAATGCTCCCCGCCCCCCCCCCCCGCACCCCCAGCCTTTCCCAACAATTGGATTTCAACTTGAATGTCCCTTTTCTGACCACCTTAACAAAAACTAGTCACATACCTTTTATTCGTTAACACAGCTACAATCACATTTTTTTTTAATTCTTTTACAAAATTTCTGTTTCCTTGATCTTAGTCAGTCTGCTCAGCTATTTTGTAAGTTCTATGAGGCCGACCTGTGTCTATTTTTTCTAAGCAGTACTTTTACTGTGTCCTACACATTTTGATAGGTTGTCATTTTATTTTGTTCAATACTTTTGATTTCTCTTGAGACATCTTCTTTGACTTATGTGTTATATAGAAGAATGTTATTTGGTCTCCAAATACTTTGAGATTTTTCAGTTATCTTTCTGTCATTAATTTCTGGTTTAATTCCATGCTGGTCTGAGAGCATACTTTATATGATATTTATTCTTTTAAATTTGGAAAGGTATGCTTTATGGTCCAGAATGTGGTCTATCTTGGCAAATGTTCCATGTGAGCTGGAGAAGAATGTGGCTTCTGCTGCTGCTAGGTGAAGTATTCTATAAATGTCAATTAGATCCAGTTGATGGATAATCATGTCTCTTTTCACCATTAAATGCCCAGGGCTTAACAGAGAGCTTGGCCTGCAGAATGTGCTCCATAAATGTTTATTGAATTAGAGGAGAGAGAACAAGCAAGAGGAAGGGAAGAACAGATACAGTGACCTCACATGTTATTCCCCCAACTATAGTTTTCAATATTTAACTATTATCTATATAATACATTTTAACTATTATTCTTCCTACTCAGTAGTAATATGTCAAAATCATTTATCCTGTTTCTTCTCTTGTAACAGATTCAATTATTTTATGAACCACTGTAAAAAGGAGGGAAAAAGAAGCACCACCAATAAAATTGTGAAATGCCAATCAATTTCAAAGATGTTTAAATATGAGAAAAGCAAGTCACAGAGTTGATGAAATATTGTATTTAGCTACAAGTCTGCCTTATTTAGCTTTGTATCCCCAGCACCAAGCTCATGGCATAGAATAAATGCTCATTAACATTAGTTTAGTTATTTGATGTGTCACTCACTCCCCACCACCAGCCCCCTGGCCATCCTTCATCCCCCAGTCCTCCTATTTCCTGTGTTCCCATGCTGTCAGTGTTCCTAACTGGTCAGAGATTTTAATTTCTTTTGAAATACATTTGCTGCATGAAAATCTGATGTTTTTTTACGTTTCTCACGACCTGGCTGTGGGCAGTCAGCTACACTACAGCTAAATATCTGTCAAGCTCATGTTTGCTCTTAAAACTACTGTGATAGACTGGCGTCCCCTCCACTCTCCTGGCTCCCTCAGCACAACTGCATTGGGCTTAGTGGTAGATGCTGTGGCAAACCAGTGACGAAGAGAAATCGGGTAAAGAGAAGGGGTAGAGGAGGTCAATGGGGGAAAGGGTAAACATCTGTAATACTTTCAACAATAAAAATAATTTTTTTTTGTTAAAAAAAAGAACGAATTGGGGCAGGGAGAACTTTGGGAAGCTTCAAATAAGTTGCTGGTAACTCCTTGTCCATTCACTGGCCTGACCTTTCCCTAAGCTTTATTTATTTTTAATATTTATTTAGGAAAAGCAAAAAGAAGTAAAACTCAAGGATCTTCACCCCAGTCAAATAAACCATATTCCTTTTAATCCCTTTTATATAGGACTTCTTTAAAATAAGGATCCCCAATGGGTATCATGGTGCAGTGAATGTAGCCACTCGGTTCAGCCAGCATGGTGTTGTTTGAAACGCGAATTGGCTGTGCATTCTCCAGTTGGCCAGCACATCACTTCTAACCATTTTATTGCAGTAGATTTTTATATTCCTATTACCCGCTGGACCCTTGAACATATCTGAATTTTTGACCCCTGCCTTGACTGTGGTTTTTCCTCCCCAGGAGGCCCTCCGCTCACCATGTCCCCTTGGTTTTCTTACCCTCATTTTGAGATTAATTGGCCATTAGAGATGGGTCAGTTTTTCTAATTGTAGAGAAAACTATACCCTGAAGTTGAAATAAACTGGTTATAGAAATGTTTGTTAGATATGTTTATTGGTGCAGGATGTAGCTATAAAAATAATCCCTGCCTCTATTCCCACAAGGCCCAAACACCCATGGTCATTATGAAGCAGTATTGGAAGGAGGAGGGTGGTGGACAGAATTTTAAAAATTGTCACAATGTTAGTTAACATTTAAAATTGCATAAAGAATTTGGGGATCTAAGACCTCCCTCTGAGTCTAGCCCAAACTCTAATCACAGCTTTTAAACAGATCTTCCCTGGGCTTTTGCTTGGAATTTACTTAATAAAGCACAGGTAGGGGAAGATAGTGTTGGATGAAGCTGTGAAGACTTGGAGTAGTCTAGTAGTGTGTCCTTTAAGGCATGGCCACAAGGAATAGATGTTCTTTTGTCTCCTTTTTGAAGTCAATTGGGTATAGAAGACAAGTGATTAAGTTAAAAATAAAACTGAAGTGCTTCCCTCTGTTTCAGGAATAAAAATATAAAATTTTTTTTTTTTCTGGAATTGGTTGCTTTTAATCTTTTAATAGTAGTTTCCATTTCATTTCTCCCCTCCACCTCACCTTTCCCCTTCCCCTGTACCCCCTGCAAGGTATTCATTCCCCTGCATAAAACTGAAGTTCCCCAATTCTTATCTGAAAAATGCTGACCCCTGCACTGGTTGAAACCCCGTGAGGGTAATAGAAGCGTATTTCATTCCAAAATGCTGATCATTAATTTTTCTACCGGGCTGATTTAAAGTCAAACTTATTAGGTTTCATAATTATTTTCCAAATAAGACTTTTTAATTCACAGACTAACCTATTTAAAGCTACTGTGATAAATGAGGCCTAAATGAAACACACTCATCTTGTAAATTATTTTAAATTTGAGCCTGGAATGTATAGAGAAATAAAAATTTTCTACTAAGCACACAAAGAACAGAGCCACTAAAAACATGGACACCATCTCTGCTGCCTCTTGTGATGTCTAACCCCAAGTTCCTTCTGTTTTCTATCTATTACAGGGTCAAGTCTTTAATTTATAGGTCTTGTTTTATTGAGAGATAATTGGCATATAACACTGTATAAGTTTAAGGTGTATGACATGTTGATTTGATACACTTATATATTGTATATTGCCACTGTAGTATTAGCTAACATCTCCATCATGCCACATTATAATTTCTTTCTTGTTATGAGAACACTTAAGACCTTACAACTTTCAAGTACACAATAGTATTGTTAGCTGTAATCACAATGCTGTGCATTAGATCCCTACAATTTATTTATCTTCTAACTGAAAGTTTATACCCCTTTACCAACATCTCCTCAATTCCTCCATCCATCCCACCGCCATTCTGCTCTCTGTTGCTATGATTTGGCTTTTTAGATTCCACATATAAGTGAGATCATATAGTGTTTGTCTTTCTCTGTCTGATTTATTCCACTTAGCATAACACCCTCAAGGTCCATTCATGTTGTTGCAAATGTTGAAACTCAAAATCTTGTATATAGCTTCACAGAAAGAAACAATTAAATTGTTAGTATCACTGGATTTTTGGTTCTTCAGTAACTCAATTACATCTATAATTAAAGTGGGATTTCATTAGAGAGAAATGTTTTTGATTACTTCACTCTGTCACAAGAATCTCCTCCAATACATTATGCCGGGATTGACTAGCAGACCCTGAGTGACGGATGAATGGATTACTCTGACATGTTTCTGTGAAAGAGAGGGCTAAGGGACTGCTTGGTTATAGGAACCAAGCAGCCCCATTTGCCTGCCTCCTTAGGCTTTTATTGTAACAACAGCTTGAACTAAAATTAACTATTAGATACTATCAGCAGGGTAATCATCCTTGAGAAAACACATGCATCTGTAGTGTTCTTTAAGCAAGGACGTGTCTAAGTAAACACCCAGGGGCTCAAACTTGTTTGGAAAAGTCAAGGCAGGGTCTGCTGCCTTTCAGCAAAATTCCCCTAGAGGCCCCTGAACTTTTGAGGATTTCTTCTTACATACTTTCCAAACAAGTCCTGTGCTCCCCCACAACATTAGTTTTCTTTTTGCCAAGAATGTGTTTCCTTGCCTCCTGGGTTTGCCGTTAATAGACTGGGTTTCTATTCTAGCTCTGCCTCGTTCTATCTATGAGAGTCCATTACACTTTCTAGCCTGGGTCCTCTAAATTATGAAATGGAAATAATAACTTCAGCCAGAAAGAGTGTTGTGCATAGTGGGCATGTCATTAATGTTGATTCCTTCTTTCATTTCAACACGGTTATCAGACCATGTTCAATATGAGGAATTTTAAATACTTTGCTAAATTGTGGAATAATAAGTGAACTACTAGGCTTGAACTTTTCATATGGCCTGGTTCACAGTAAAACAATCTACTAGGGCAGTGGTTCTCAACCTTCCTAATGCCGTGACCCTTTAATATAGTTCCTCATGTTGTGGTGACCCTCAACCATAAAATTATTTTCGTTGCTACTTCATAACTGTAATTTTGCTACTGTTATGAATCATAATGTAAACATCTGATATGCAGGATATATTTTCATTGTTACAAATTGAACATAATTAAAGCATAGTGATTAATCACAAAAACAATATGTAATTATGTATGTGTTTTCCGATGGTCTTAGGCGATCCCTGTGAAAGGGTCATTCAACCCCTGAAGGGGCCATGACCCACAGGTTGAGAACCGCTGTACTAGGGGAAGAATAAAGAAAGACAGGACAATCAAAATAAAATCGATCCAAATCAGCGGTAGCTGCAATTTGCTGAACTTGTTCAGTAAAGAACATGGAAAATAGGTCTTGAATGTGACCATTAGAAGTATTTGATGCTGTGTGAAGGAATAATTTTTCCATTTCACTGTTATTCTAAATCATCACTGCCTTATGTTTAACCCATACTGTATAAATCATCTAATGAGGATTCATTTCTTTGTTTTGTTTGTTATGAGATACAGATGTTGACACCAAGAAATATGAGATAATTACCTAGTAATCGGCAGTTTTACAGACCCATTGAATCAAAATCTGATTAGGGGACTAAAAAGGTGCATTTTAAATAAGCACCACACATGATTCTTATGCACACATATAGGTTAGTACCACTAGCATGAAGGCTTTTAGTAATTGCTGTATGTTGAACCCTTCTAGATCTTAAGGAATACTACAGGGCTGTTACGAGTATTCTGGTGGTCGAAAAGTTTGCTTTGATATCAGTGGAAAAGTAACATTACGTCATTATCTGTGGCTTGAAGTAAAATCATGACATTGCCTATTGAGAAAGACAAAAGCCTTCTGCTGACTGTTCCAGAAAGCTCAGAGAAAACTGGAGTTGCCAAGTAGGGTATGACAAAAGCTGCTTTGGTTCTTCAATAGCTCAACTACATGTGCAATTAAAGGGGGATTTCATTATGAAAGAAGGTGAGGTGAAGGGGAGAAGTGATATGGAAACTACTATTAAAAGATTAAAAGCAACCAATTCCAGAAAAAAACAGCTTTATATTTTTATTCCTGAATCAGAGGGAAGCACTTCAGTTTTTAACTTAATAATTTGTCTTCTGTGCCCAACTGACTACAGAAAGGAGACAAAAGAACACCTATTCCTTGTGGCCATGCCTTAAAGGACACACGAGACTATTTCAGGTCTCCGCAGCTTCATCCAACACTATCTCCCCCTACCAGCGCTTCCTTCCCCTAACTGCTTTGGGGCTTGCTGAGTGATTCTTGCCATGTGATGGGTCCACAAGAACCTGTCAAGTTCCTAATAACTCAGAACTGGACACTGCCCCCATTAAAAGGCATGAATTGCTACAGAGATCCTGAAATATATCAACAAAAGCCACAGAGAGGCCCAAATGCTGGTCTCAAATACCAATCCTGTGGGCAGCATTTCCTATTGTATATCTTTGAACAACAATAACAATAAAATAGAATATCCCGTTGTCGGGTGCGAGCTCCTCAGCCAGGGACGTGACCCTCCTCCATGAGGAAATCGGAAGAACATGCGTGTACAAACAGGCAAATGGGACATGGTTTATTCCACACAATAGCAGCCATAGCAGGCTGGTCAGCGACAGCTTATATACCTGCTCAAGCAAGCTCAAACAAAAGAGGCACTTTGCCATCAGTATTTTGCTACAGAAAGGCATGTCTGCGCAGTGTAAGGCTTGTGGCGACCTTGCACCTGCATAATAGTATCTTAGCCTTGAGCACCCCGATTAGGCTCAAGCTTAGAGTGACCTTGAACATTCAGTGTATTCCAGACAGGGCCCCACACTCCACCCTTTATACCGGATGGTTTCTATGGGGTGCTCTTGCCCATATTCTAGAACCTTGGGCACGGAGACCAACCACAACAGCAATACAAACTACAACATGACATGAGCAGTACTCCAGCTCCAATAGAACCAAATGCCCAGAGCCATGATCCTGACCACCAAACGTTGAGGGGGTAATGGGACAGGGCTTGTACTTCCCTATCTATCTCTTCTAGGGCACTGGTCACATTTCCTTGATTATCAGGCATATATGTACAGCATTCTGCAGCAGTTAAAAAATCTAGTGCCATTCTCTTCTGCAGCACCACCTTTTGCATCGGTGTCATTTCACCCATCATTAAAGTAAGGGCTTGCTGGGTCTGATTCAAGGCTTTAGCTGTATGCTCCACTAAAGCTGTTCCTTCTAACTCTACCTTAATTGATCCTGCTGCAGGGAGGAATACAGCTAAGGGGTAAAACCACCAGGGAGTCCGTTTAACAGGATGCCACCGGTGGCATACTGAGTCCCAGTTACGGGGAATTTCTCCTAAAGTCTTGAGAATTCGCCCAAGGATGTAGGGCCTTCCCCAGGTGCATCGACCCGACCAATTCGCTGGGAGGTAGGGCCAGCCATACCTTCCACACACCCATAAGAATCCTGGCATCATCATATCTGCAGGTTTTGTGCCGGTATAACGCTTTCCATTCCGGCACTTCTGGGCCTCAACATTAATGGTTATGTTACGACATAAGTTTGAAGGCAGCCAGCCAACAACGTGATTCTTACTGCTTCGCTGCTGCTCCACATACCTGTCTGTAGGCTCTCTTAATTCTACTTGCTCTCCTAACAGCCACCCCCAACCGTTCCATACTGCATAACCAATAAAGGGGTGGGCATTGCCATAGTCCCGCTGGATTAAAGTCTCGATGGCTTGACACACAGAGTCCCAGGAGGCATTGCCGAAGTCTTGGTCAGCTAGCCACATCCAATTGGCAGTGGTGGCCGGGTGGATGCACGATGGAAATCCGCCGGCCTGTCCTGGGGGAATCTCTGTGCACACCCAACAATGGGAGACATTGTGTACTCGAGCATAGGTGTGTGCCCATGACACTACGCTGTTAGCCAAGCTCACCCTGGTGGAAGAGACAAAAGAGAAACTGAGACCATCATAGGGAGATCACGGCTTTCCGGCATGATGCCAGCAACTGTGTCTCCCCAGCACTGTGGCTGGAATCGGAGGATGACCTGGCCCGTGATACCAAACAGGATCTCCCCTTTCACAGGGGAAGCAATGGGAAGTCTGGCGCTGGCCAGAGGGCAATAGCATAAGCTCCCTTTAACAATGTTCCCTTCCTGTGTTTACCAGTTTTGACTTGCCCAGTTACAGGCCAGGGCTGGATTAAGGGGTGCACATGTAACTTGTAGTCATACCTGCTTCCCCAAGGGGATAGGAGGGCTACCCAGGGCCCTTCCCCAGTAACAGTCCATGGCCAGGTCCACACTGCTTCCTCCCCCTCTGCCAAGGGGGCAGGTGTAGGCAGCGGCAAAGTTCCAGATGGGTGTACCTTGGAGTGTAACAGTTCATTGGTTGTTTTTGCCTGCATGTGCAGTGTCTGAGGATACCGCTGCATCATTAACTCTAATGGGGAGGCAGCCATCTTCCTGGATGCTCATTCAGCAATCCGATGGCCGTATCCAATCGTCTAGCCCCGTGGTCGGCAAACTCATTAGTCAACAGAGTCAAATATCAATAGTATGACGATTGAAATTTCTTTTGAGAGCCAAATTTTTTAAACTTAAACTATATAGGTAGGTACATTGTTATTAACTTAATTAGGGTACTCCTAAGGCTTAGGAAGAGCCACACTGAAGGGACCAAAGAGCCGTATGTGGCTCGCGAGCTCCAGTTTGCCGACCATGGGTCTACTCTAGCCTAACCTTTTAAGCTAGGTGGGTCCACCCCTAGATGGAGCTTGTCTTTTAACAGGACTTTATACCATTCAGTCATCCCAGCAGCTTGGGGGTGATATGGAACGTGAGACTGCCAAGCTATGTGTCCCGGGCCTTGGTCCAGCTCTGCACCTTTCCCTGTGAAATGGGTTTCATTATCACTTGCTACGCCTAGGTGGCCCATAGGTGGCTTCCAAGTGTTCCAAGCCTCGGACCACTGTCCGTTGGGTGGCCTCCCTTGCAGGCTAAGCGAAGAGGAGGCCGGTGGCAGTGTCCACAGCCGTCAGGGAAAACTTAAAAGCCTGGTCTGGAGGAAGAAGCCCAGTGAAATCCACCTGCCAATGTTGCACGGGGGCCCCTCCTCTGAGGACATGGCCCTCCTTCCCCTGGAGGCCATATCGACAGGGGTGAGGGGGTGGGGGAGGGAGGGCGGGTTGTCTGAGCACAGCGGGGACAGCCTCGTACTGCAGCCAGGGCTTCCCCCATGGATAGGACCAGGCCCCACCACTTAGCCACCCGCACCATTGTCCGTGGTCCCATGTGCCCCAGTTTCCGATGGAGCCACCAAGGCCGATCTTCAGGGGAAGGTACTACCTCCCAGACCCTGGCCAAGGCATGTGCTTCATCATTCCCAGGGGCTAGCAGTGGTCCATGGCCACTCAAATGGTATATTATTGCTTGTTTGGAAGTTCCTACTTCCCATATGTCCTTCCACATTTCCTGTCACTACATGGGACTATATCCTACCAGCCACTGCTGCTTGTGCCATTGCAGCAACCATAAAGCTAGGCCTTTAAAGTCCGCCCAGCTGAATGTCTCAATTGCCAAAGGGCCAGGCTCCTTTGTCAAAACCATCCAGACTGCTCTTAGGTCAGCCCATTGGCTACTTTGCCCAGTACCAGAATCAAACCACAGTCTGTCTGTATCCAAACGGACAGCCACTGCCGTCCATGTAGCAGGGTTCCCCTACTTGACCTATCCGTGTACCACATGGTCTCCAGAAGGGGGGGCATGCCCTCTCAGAACGGACTAGGGCAGGGGTGGGCAACCCCTGGCACCCGTGCCAAACATGGCACGCCAGTAACTTTTGCGGGCATGCGAAACCCTCTCTTATAATCTTCCATTTACAATTGTGAATCTTTGTTCTCAGTGATGAATTTTGTTAAGTCTCGTAATAGGAGTAGCCTGACGGATGAAAGTAGTAGCTCGTGCATATCTCTGAAGGTCACGAAATAGAAACCTGATGTAAAATCTCTGTCATCAGTGATGCAGCAGCAAAAGTCCCACTGATAATATCAAACAGAGTCATAGTTTTCTGTTGGACTATCAGTGTACATGTATACATTAAAAAATAAATGTATTTTTCATCATCATATATTGTGTTTTTGTCGCTCGAATGAATTTTATTATTTCTTCAAAGTTCTTCACATACGTACACCTTAAGACAGTGATGGCGAACCTATGACACGCGAACTCATTTTTTTGGTTGATTTTTCTTTGTTAAATGGCATTTAAATATATAAAATAAATATCAAAAATATAAGTCTTTGTTTTACTATGGTTGCAAATATCAAAAAATTTCTGTATCTGACACGGCACCAGAGTTAAAGTTAGGGTTTTCCAAAATGCTGACACGCTGAGCTCAAAAGGTTCGCCATCACTGCCTTAAGAGATATCAAGTAGGCGTAACATGTTCTCAAAAAATTAGGGTTGGCACGCAGAAGGATTTTGAGTCAGAGATTTTTCTGGTTTTGGCACGCAGTCACAAAAAGGTTGCCCACCCCTGGACTAGGGAGTAACTCTTCCAGAGGAGTTTCATCCCTTGACAGGATCTCATATGTCATAGGACCCAACAGGGTCTGCAATTCCTGTGACAGAGGACTGGTACTCACTACTGACCTCTGTTCCAAATAGGCCCCCCACTTTGCTAAAGTTGGGGTTTGTGCCACCCCCAACTTGGGCGTGGTCACTCAGGACCTAAGCCAGCTGCTGGCTAGAGGATAGGCAGTCTTCACGAGCACCTTACTTTGTGCCGTGATTGCCTCACAGGCCTGCAAGGCCGCATAAGTGGCTGCCAACTGCTTCTCAGTGAGGGAGTACCAACTCAGCCCCCTTCCATAGCTGAGACCGGAACCCAATGGGCACCCTTCTCTGCCCATGCTGTTGCCCCAATGGTTGTGTTGGGTCTACAGCCTGTAAGGTCTGGGCTTGGGCCATTACTCTCTGGGCAGAAAGGCCTCCTCCACCTCGAGTCCAGTTCCACCCCGCTCCCTTCCGGGACAACTGGTACAAGGGCCGCAACAATTGCGCCGGGTGGGGAATGAATCCTCTCCAATACCCTCAAAGACTAGTAGGCCTGTAACTGTCTCACTGTAGCAGGACGGGGGAAAGCCTGCGCTTTGTCAATGACTGCTTTAGCAACCACCTGGGTCTTACCCGACCAGACAGCTCCCAAGAATCTGACAGACAAGCCAGGTCCCTGAGCCTTGCAGTCGTTCACTGCCCATCTCCAGAAGCCCGATGCCTGCCGCAGGCTACTGGCAGCTGTGTTCAGATCTGAAAGAGAATCAGAGGTTAGCACGACATGAGCAACATAATGAAACATTGTCACTGTGGGAGGCTTGCCTCAGGTGGCTAAATCTTGGGCCACCAGGCCATGACAGATGGTAGAACTGTGCGCATATCCTTGAGGGAGAACAACAAAAGTCCACTGTCGGCCTCCCCACGCAAAGGCAAACTGCTCCTGGCTCTCCGGGCTATATCTATGGAAAAGAAAGCATTAACCAAATCCACCACATAGTGATATTGCCCAAAGACAAAGTCAAACGGTTCATCAAATCTGTTATAGCCGGCAGTGTGGAGTGTAATGGGGGAGTCACTGTATTCGGTTCTCTGTAATCCACAGCCATCCCCCAGGGGCCATCAGGTTTCTTCACAGGCCATATTAGAGCATTGTAAGGGCCATGTGTGGGCCTACAACGATCTTTGCCTTTGCCTTTGCCAGCTGCAAAATTGTCCAATTTCCTCATGCCTCCTGGGAGGCAGTACTGCACACTTGCACCACCGAGGTTGGGGGTGGAGGGTAGGGAGGGTGGGGGAGTTAGGGGGTGGGGGTAGGGGTAGGGGTGAGGGTGGGGGCTTAGGCTGAGTCACAGCTGCATGATGTAGGTGCCCTCTTGTGGTAGGTTTTATCACAAGCACCCACAGGTGGAATTGACTCCATCATTGCAATGGTTAACCCTTGCAGTACATCCATTCCCAAGATGTCTTCAGGTATAGGGGAGATTTACACACTGTAGGCCTTCGGGGGAGGCGGCCAATACCCAGTGTTAAGGTTGCCTACCGCACACGGACAGTCCTGCCTCTGTACCCATCTATATGGGACCGTATATCTGTCCGGGTTGCCATACAATAAGCTGCAGTCTGCAAACGTATCCACCATTGCCAACACATGTTGCACATTGCGGGGGGGCGGGGGTGGGGGTGGGGAGGGGCGACCAATAAATAGTTTTTGGAAATAATTTTGAAAATAAATTTTATTTGGAAATAAATTTTATTGGGCAACCAATAAAAAGTTTAACATCCAATAAAAAGTTCAACATGCGGCCTCCGGTCCTCCGGGTCCCCCCCACTAACTGGGTCCCTCGGCCTTTTCCTCATCTAGAAGTGCCGGGAGCCGGTCCATGCTTGCTGTTTCAAGGGACCTGGCATATATGGCATACTGTTCTTAATATGTTTGCTCACCTTCTTGGCACTATGTGTTTTAACCAAGGTCGCCTCTCTGAGAAAGGTTGTTTCCCCAAGTAGGGATTTTCCCCTGAAGTTAGGGAGGGAATAAAACCCCTCAACTAAGTGCCAGGTGGGTAATTAATCACTTTAACTACGAACAATCATGCTTAAGCTACATAATCTTTACTCCCTGGAATGGAGATAAGAAACGCCCTAACCTTTGGAATAGAGATTGATAGGATTGGAATCAACTGGTATAAATACAGTTGAAACAAGACAACAGCAGACAGAACTTAGGAGAGAGAGAGAGAGAGAGAGAGAGAGAGAGAGAGAGAGAGAGAGAGAGAAAGACAGAGAGAGACAGAACCTAAGCACAGAACCTACACAGAACGTTCTCTAGAGACAGAAGAACTTCACTGGAGAGAACATGGCAAAAGATCCTGGACAGAAACTGGCCTCAGAACCTAGAGACAGAACCTAGCGAGAGAACATGGTAAAAGATCCTGGACTGAACCTGACTATAGAAATTGGCAAGAGAACCTGACTAGAACCTGGTGACTGAACCTGGCTGGAGAACCCGGACAGAACCTGGATGGAGAACCTGGAGAACCTAGCAAGAGAACATGGACACAGAACCTGGCAAGAGGTCCTAAGCAGAACCTCTCTGGAGATCCAGACCAGAACTTGGCTGGAGATCCTGGCTGGAGATCCTGGCTAGGCTGCTGATCAACTGAACACTGTCTCTGTGTCATTCCTTCTTCGCCGACTCCATCCACACCTTTGGGGACCCCTGGACCCGCTAGGGCTGGACCCCGGCATAGAAGATTATATTCCTCCTCCCTGGGACAGTCTCAGTAATCCTGGAGGCGCACCATTAGGCTGTTGACCTATCTTCTCTTTCTGAACTCCTGCAGCCACAACCTGGTCGGGGGCCATGTGTCCTCCCACCGGGTAGATGGGGTACTTACCTCAGAATCCTGCCTCCAACTGGCCAACGGTCGGGTGCGAGCTCCTCAGCCAGGGACGTGACCCTCCTCCATGAGGAAATCGGAAGAACATGCGTGTACAAACAGGCAAATGGGACATGGTTTATTCCACACAATAGCAGCCATAGCAGGCTGGTCAGTGACAGCTTATGTACATGCTCAACCAAGCTCAAACAAAAGAGGCACTTTGCCATCAGTATTTTGCTACAGAAAGGCATGTCTGCCCAGTGTAAGGCTTGCGGTGACCTTGCACCTGCATAATAGTATCTTAGCCTTGAGCACCCCGATTAGGCTCATGCTTAGAGTGGCCTTGAACATTCGGTGTATTCCAGACAGAGCCCCACATCCTTTTATTTGCATGAAATCCTGTAAAGGAACACCAGATGCTTTTTTCTTTTAAATTGCTGATTATTTTATTTAGTATTTCTATGATAATTTTAAAGTCTAAGTTTATAATGTGCCTTTTCCCTATATAACCATATTTAAATGGTACCATGCCAGCTAAATTCAGCAGAAACATGAGTAAAACCTTCCAAAAGCCAGCAACAGCAAGGCACACAAATAAGGAAGGCCCATCCTATTTGTTTGCTATCAGAAGCCTATTAGCTAGGTCAGATTCTTCAACAGGAGTAATCACACTTCTGGAAACTCAAAACTTTCCAAGGACACCCAGGCTGACAGGTGGTTCTCATGGAATCAGTTTCCAGAACCTGAATTTTATATGTACCCTATCTCAACATGATCTGAGAACACTCATGTGGTTTAAAGGTCATACAGGATCTCCTTCACCCTTTGCTTTCACTTTACAAAGATGGGCCACCCTCTGTTCATGGCTAAGCTTACTATGATGAAATTCCTGGCTTCAGAAAACCTCCATGAGGCAAATAAAGAGAAATGTGAAATACTGTTGTTAGTATTAAGAAAGCCAATACCTCTAATGACTGTGTAACTAATTTTCATTTCAAAATTATTTCCAAATCGTTGTTTTCAACAACATTAAAGATGACCTAACTAATGATTAAAAATACTTCTTATTGGTATGTTGCTATGTGATTTGGGGCATATATAAATGGCAAGGAGTTCAAATAACTGAGTAAAATTTCTAGAACAAAACTCATTACATTCCCAATATGTGAACAAAGTTTCTCATCCTTCAAAAAAAAAAAAAATCAAAACTAGAAATAATTGAAGCTGAGTCCTAGCTCACTTAAGCAATAAAGAGTATACACACATATATCAATTAAAAAAATAAGGCTCATTCATTTCCTTAAGAGACACATAATGTTTAATTATGTGTCAAAATTTGCAATATATTTATGTTGTTTTGATTAATTGTACATCAATAATGATTGTAATAGTAGTGTAAACTATACAATTAAAAAAAATACCGAGCCTTATGGTCACTGGAAGTTAAATTTTTATTTCCACTTCCATTGATGTCTGTATTTTTGTTTCAGAAAATTATGATAAGGTAAAAACATTAAACCAAAAAATATATTAGATGAATATTCTTGGGAGGAAGTGAAGTGGGGAAGAAGGAAAAAATTCAAACTATTAGAAAAAGAACATGTTCATCTTTTTTAGTGTAGATGTGATAGATAACAAATCCTTATGACATTCAC
Organism: Myotis nattereri; assembly: GCF_964212035.1. Classification (NCBI taxonomy): domain Eukaryota; kingdom Metazoa; phylum Chordata; class Mammalia; order Chiroptera; family Vespertilionidae; genus Myotis; species Myotis nattereri. The sequence continues at coordinate 55,395,363 of NC_138079.1, forward strand.
ATTCCATTGGACATATTTTAAAATGTAATATAAGAGTTTTAAGTGTCAATATGCCAGAAATGGTATCATTTGCCACTATTAATAGTATCTAAGTATTTTGGATATTTAAACTTTAGGTGTAGATTTAAATTTTTTAAATGTTCGGAAGGCACATAATTTCTCAAAATTATTTGATAGGAAACTGCAACAAAAACACTTAAAGACCAATGGTAGGCCAGCAGTAATCTGCAAGTGTCTGGATTGTTAAATGGGTTGTCACAATTAGTAGAAATTGAGGTCCCGGCTGAGTAGCTAGGAGGTGGACCACCTTCCTGCAATAGATCAGGCAGTCCTCATGGGGATTCGGATGCCAGTAGTCCCAGCACTATAACTTGAGAAGTACCCATTGATCTAGGCTTTCTTTCTCCTGTTTTGGGAAACTTGGTGGTTTAGAGGTGTTAGCCATATAATAGTACTTGACTTGCAATTTGAATTCTTAAATTTGTGGGATAAAGTTCCCCAGTTTTATTATTTCCTTTCTGCTGTCCATATATTTCCTTCCCAAATCCATCCATGAAAACAGTTTGAAGCCATGAAATTGTAAGTATAGTGTTTTCCTGAGTTCTGTGAATCATAAAAACTGCTGAAGTTCAGTGAATAGGGATTTACCTCTATTGTCTTCCACCTGAACATTCATTCATTCATTCATTCATTTATTCATTATTCACTCATGTCCTAGAGTGGGACCTGAGGATCTGAAGAAGAATCAAACAAGCACCCTATTCTTGAGTAGCTCCCTGTCAAATGAGTGATTCAGCTAATTGAACCAATAACTTTAATACATCAGGTAAACTTCAAAACAAAGAACAAAAGGCTTTAGGAACACGAGTAATGAGCTACAAACTCTGCCATGAAGTTGGAAAGGTTTCATAGATGAAGCAACAAAGCTAAGTTTGAACCCCAAACAGCAACATGGGAGAAATGAGTAAATCACTCACCATAACACACACACACACACACACAATACAATACAATTTGAAATACAATTCTTACACTAACTATCTGGAGTTAGAGCAGACGTCACAGGTTAAGGGCATAGCCTCCAAAAGCAACTGCTCTCACTTCAGATATCAGTCATAAGTTTGGGAAGTCCCTGCCACCCACACTCTGACCAACTGGCTACACATTCAGGCACCCCCAAGACCCCCTCAGGTCTGATAATTTGCTAGAATGACTCACAGAACTCAGGAAAGCACAATACTTACAATTACAGCTTTATTATAAAGAATACAAATCAGGACCAGCCTAATGAAGAGACACAAAGTCAGAGAGGGTCCCGAAGGCAGAGCTTCCATGTCCTCAGAACATTTCACCATCATGGGTGATACGTATCAACAGCCAGGAAGCTCACCTGAGCTTTGGGCAGCCAGCGTTTTCACTGGAATTGTATTACTTGGGCATGATTGCCTGAATCACTGGCCATGTGACTGACCTCAATCTCCATGTGGTGTCCCAAAGAGTTGTTTAAACAGAAGAAAGAGAAACTGGTGACAGAAGATAAGGTGTGGCATGACAAGGTAATATGTAATTTAGACAGAGGACCAGAAGTTATAGTATGAATAGAGAAATGTGCTGTGGACATATTTACCCAGTGCCCTAAGGTTGGCCTTATCAACCACCAGGACATTAGCCAGATGCCCAGAGGATGGATTTACCCCACTCAGACATGCTAGCCAAACAAGGGGGAGGAAAGGGGTCCCTTTGGACATCAGAGTGGGTCCTGACTCACCAGACCTCATCACCCAGGTGTCACCCAGGGATGGTTGTTCGGGTGGGTAATTCTATGTCCAGAGGGCAGGCTTACCTTCTGTTTTGGCGCTGACCAGGTGCGTGTTGACAAAGGATTTCCTCCACAGCTGGCAGGTGTATCCCCACCACTGACAATGAGAACTGACAGGAAAGATGAATTTGAACGAGAGTAAAGAAGAGAGAACAAGTCTACCGGCCCGCCCTGGGCTCCAGAATGTAACTAGATGGGGTATGGACCCAGGGCAGGTCTGCCTAGGGCCCACCAGTAGTGTGTGGGTTCTTGACTTTGTGTAAGAAAGATTTCACGACACGAGTCCAGGTGGCTTTTGAGAGTATGGTTATTAAAGGGGGGAGCAGTGAAACAAAGGGAGGGCTTAAGGTAGGAGAAGCAACAGGAGAGGAAAAGTCAGAGAAAAGGGGGCCTTGGAGACAGGTTTAGGGGGTTAGCCCTGGTTGAGCTGCTGCTGCCCACTGCTCCCCTGGTTGCAAGTCTCGTGGGGTCCCTTGGAGTTTAGGAGAAAAACAGCAAAGATACAAGGTGTGGGTGGTGTGCTCTTGTGAGGGCTCACCGTGTCTCCTTTGTCCTGAGGGTTTTTATCTCCCTTGGCCTGCTGGAATCCTAGGGGAGGTCTCAGGGATGGTCTTAACAGAGTATTTATTAGCTTTTCAGGTGTGTTTTTCAATTTGTTGATTCATCGCAATGTGCGTATGAAGGGGTCAGGGGTTGTTTTCTGGTTAGTTTTATTTTTAAAGAATGTCATTGAGGAAGGGCTGGGATCAAGGCCATTATGTCCTGGGACAGTCTGAAATATGTAAACCATTTGCTCCTTAATGTCCTGGGCTAGGGAAGATAAAACCTTGTGATTCAGTAGCTGGCAGTAAATTGCTCAGATGGTTTGGCCTAGTTTAATTCTATGGTCTCAGTTGCCCTTATTCTACTTGTTAAGGAATCCCCCTAGCTTCTTACTATCCTGACTCAATAACTCCCAATTTCCTAATTGCTTAACCCTGGTTAAAATACAAATATATTATCTAAAAAGGGATAGTGACTGTGTAGAAAATCCTTGGGTAGCTGCCAGGTGTGTCTTAGGTCACCATCGATGTATACATACAGGATTTGCTATATCTGTATATTATAACCTGCTCTTCCTGGTCATATATAACTCACACAGAAATGGACACTTAGACTGCATCAGTCCAATGATCTCTCTTTAGAATTTGTAGTTTGGAAGAAAGTTAATGCTGATTGGAAGAGTGCTGAGGATGCTTTTGGTAGCATTTGCCAATGCCCTTGGCATAAGTACATCATGGCCAATTTCAAGCGACCAATGTCGTATCATTTGGTTTGCAAAACTCCAAAAAAATTAACTGGCTCTCCTAAGCCCTGGTGATCCAGCTCCAGCAAACCTATGGATACGAGTCACGTTAATGTCAGGCCCTCAGTAGGATTTAAGCACACGTCTACCCTGTTTCCTACATTTCCCAGGGCTAGGGAATGCAACTCCTCCTTAAATCCTTCTTAAATGAATGGGAGACATCCCTCCCATTCATTTCCTTTCCTTTTTCTGCTTAAGCTAGTTACAACCCGTTTTTGAGATGTGTGATATATAGAACCTAAGATAATATGGTTACTCATTAACGGAGTAACATTTTAGTTTGAGCAAATTTATGAGATGCTCAAGTACCTGCGAGAAGTAGGAAAGCATTTTAGAGGGCAGGCCTGGTAGGTGAGTCCAGTGGGGAAGCGCTCAGCATCAGATGGTAGCTCAAAGGCTCGGTGTGCTATTGGGAGGTGGTGAAAGAGAGGGTCACAGGCAGGCTGGAGGACAATGGAGGGCTAAACACAAACCTTATTTTCAGAATTCTGCTCAGCATGGCTCTGGCACTCTACTTGTTTTGGAGAGAATTGCTCAAACATTTTAAAAGACAATTGACCTACACACCATGGGAGTTCGCTTCGTTTATTCACAAGTACTCATCTTCCATCTTGTAAATGAGCTGAGATATTGCTGCTGAGAGAAGTAGGTAAGAGAAGCAGAGGAGCCAAAACCGGTTTGGCTCAGTGGATGGAGCATCGGCCTGCAGATTGAAGGGTCGGTCCCAGGTTCGATTCCGGTCAAGGGCATGTGCCTGGGTTGCGGGCACATCCCCAATAGGAGATGTGCAGGAGGCAGCTGATCGATGTTTCTCTCTCATCGACGTTTCTATCTCTCTATCTCTCTCCCTTCCTCTCTGTAAAAAATCAATAAAATATATTTAAAAAAAAAAAAAAAGAGAAGCAGAGGAATCAGGGATAACCAGCGGGGCAAGGACAATAATGTCTGAGCCTCCTCCCAGATAAGCCTGGGCATTGAGGCAATCTAACCCTCAAAATTCACAAACCTTTCTACAGAGCAGTGTGTCTATTTAATATTTCAAACTGTGTCTGTTATTGGGGAAAAAAACCTAAGCCCTAATGCTGGTTATATATAATACTAGTAGCAAGGTGCATGAAATTCATGCACATTAAAAGGGAATTAATTAGCAGAAATATTTTAATATTGCTATTTGCCCTTTCTCTATAATAGAAGTGTGAGGGATGAAAGGAAATTAGTAAAATGTATATGAAAATAATATATACATTTATTAATAAATAAACAGTAACAAAAGGATATAACAACAGAGGCATGATATAAAAACAACAAAAACATGATATGAAAACAATAAAAACATAATATAAAAACAACAAAAACATGATATAAAAACAACAGTGATGCAAACAATGACTGATAAAGTGATTAAACTTATTCTAATATCTCCCTGCACACCACACTGAGAGTGAAAACACTTTCAGAATGCTTGACTAATTTCCCTTGTGATGAAGTATTTAGAACTTTAACTTTAACGTCACATGCTCTTCAAACTCAAGAGAAAGCAACATATAACTGACCATGTGCGAAAATGGGTTCAGGTAAGAATATGCCTACTCTGTCTAGAGTTTGTCCTTGATTTATTAATAGTCATCACAAATGCTGGCATCACGGGAAACTGTCCTTGAATCAATTTAAATGGGAGACCAGTGTTAGATGGGGACAAATTAATTCTTGGAATCAGAACAACCTCTCCCTCTGCAGATCCTGTTAATACTTTAGCTTTGATAATGTTAGGTCGTAATCTTTTGATAATAACTCTGGTACCATTACAAAGACCCCATTTACTATTGAGATTTCTCAATAGCATGATGATTGCACCCACTTTCAATTTTAATTTATGACACGGCATTCCCGAAGGAGTAATACTATTAAGAAATTCGATGGGCCCTAACTGGTTTGGCTCAGTGGATAGAGCGTTGGCCTGGGACAGAAGGGTCCCAGGTTCGATTCCAGTCAAGGGCGTGTACCTTGGTTGCAGGCACATCCCCAGTAGCGGGTGGGCAGGAGGCAGCTGATCGATGTTTCTCATTGATGTTTCTAACTCTCTATCCTTCTCCCTTCCTCTCTGTAAAAAAAAATCAATAAAATATATATAAAAAAAAAGAAATTCGATGGGAAAATTTTCCTTTTCAGCATCATCTGTTGAATCAATGGAATCATACTCAAATATGTGTGAAAATCTCCATAGAGTATATCCAAAATTTCTTCATTTAATTTTTGAATGTGCTCATTTTTTGGACAAAGAATTGCACATTTAGGTATATTTTTAATATTATCTATAGATATAGTATTTCCAAAGGTAGCTTCAATAATAGATCCATTACAAATCATTTCATGGGGGATTTCAATAATATCCATTCCTAAATGAAAACTGCTATCAAGTTTGCCATCTCCAAGTTTTATTAACAATTCACTATAAGCAGAAACCTCTGATCTCATATTTGTTGTAAGAGACAACTTTCTGAAACATTCCCAAACATTATAGTACTTTAAACTCGTTTGCACTATGGCTGATCGCATAGCGTGTGGTACAATACTGAGACATTGGCGAAAATCCGCTACAAGAAGGAGAACTTTCCCACCAAATACAACATTCAAATTCATAATTTCTCTTAATAATCTGTCTATGGCGTTTATAGCATGACGGGATGCCATGGAGCATTCGTCAATAATGAGAAGTTGGGCCTTTTTAATAGTTTAAGCAACTTCACTGTTTATGTCGAGTCTAGAAATGAAAGTTTCATTTAATGGAATCGGTAATTTATATTGGGAATGAAAGGTGCTTCCACTGAGAAGTAAATTTGTAGCAATTCCTGTAGACGCTGTGGGTAAAACAGTACCACCACGACCCCTAATATAATGTATTAAAACTTTATACAGATATGCCGGTGAATAGGATTCCTAGCTGGCAGGCTCCTGACATCAAGCTGGCCACCTATCGATTCCGTGAGGAATTGGACTCCCTCCTCCCTACTGTCAGGGTCTGGTTTGAAGACCGGCCACGCCTCCTGTTGGGCCAGACCCAGAGCCTCCTCCTCAGCAACCAGGACTGACTGCTGCTGGGCACTCCTGGTGCTCTGGAGGGTGGGTTCTTCCCTCAGGCCTTGAAGGAAATAGCTTGGGGAGGGCGCAGCTGTTGCTAAGAGGACCCAGGACTCAGTGGGTCCATGCTCTGAGGGCAGGTTCCTGCCTGAAACCTCGCCCTCGAGGGAAACAGCTCAGGCAGGGAGCAGCTGTTGCTAAGAAGACCCAGGACTCAGTGCGTCCATGCTCCGAGGGCGGGTTCCTGCCTGAAACCTCACTGCCCTCATGGGAAACAGATCAGGGAGGGTGCAGCTGTTTCCAAGATGACCCCTGCAGGACTGACTTCCTTCCGGTTGGTCAAGCCTTGGTCATGACATTACACCCAGGGTTTTTATATAAATAGATTTAAATGGAATAGAAACTTTGATAAATAAAAAATAAGGATGTCAGTTTAAAGTAATACGAATTACAGTCATTTATCCAAACTCCTTGCCATTTGAGCTTAATTATGCTACAATTTATTAATTATATGCACATTAGTAAATATTACCTATAAACTTGGTTCTTCTGTTTGATCAATTTATCCTTGTAATACATAACTCACAAAGTTTAGGCTGATGTAGCAGGTTTGCCTACTCAAAAACTTCTAAAAATTAGCAGAGCTCATATTCTGCCATTCTCTGTGTGATCTTGGGGTGCTCACTCACGCCTTCTGGTCTTCCTTGTCCTCAACTGAAAATGACAGGTTAGATTATCCATAAGAGCCACTTTAGCTCTATCAGTCTATAAATCTAAATATATTTGCACATGCAAATTTTTATGTATGTTCTGAGAACAGAGGGAAAGAAATTATATGAATACATGATTTAAAATGTCTGGATTTTGTTTCTTTGAAGATTACATATAAAATAATGTTCTTGGTAATACTAGTCTAGCAAACAGGCCATAATTTAATGCCTGGAAAAATCAGTGCTTGACATCCATTACTTGATAAACCAGAAAGGGAATAGGTCATACTAATGCTTATATCAAGATTCTAACTCAGTCATAAATAAACAGAACGCAAGGGAAATCTCCGGGAATGTCAGAGGCCCTTCCAGCTGCCCAGTGATTACTCATCCTTTACTGCTCCAGGGGTTCTGAAACACTGGTGTTTGTCAGAATCAACTGTGAATCATGATACAGACAAAGGCTCGGGGTCTGACCTAGTCAGCAGCCTGGTCCTCTGTGTTGCTTTATTGTTTTATTTGGTGGTGACACACACCAAACGTTGAGAACAACTGCCCTGGGCTATTTACTCCTCCACTCTCCTTGACCAGTGGTTTGCAAAGTTTTCTGCACATTAGAATGAGCTGGGAGCTTTAAAAAACCCTGACACCCAGGCCAGACGTCAGGACAATTGAATCAAAATCTTCCCCAGGGGAAGCCAGGCATCAGTACTTTCTATCAAGGTGACTACAATAGGCTGCCCGCTTTGAGGACTGGTGTCCTTTACCTGTTCTTCTTAAACGTCAATGGGCATATGGATTTCCTGGGAATCTTGTTAATGTGCAGATTCTGATTCAGTTGCCTGAGATGGGGCATGAGATTCTGCATTACAAAACGCTCCCAGGAGGTGCCATTGCTGCTGGCCTTGGATTGAGAAGTAACGTTGTGGACGACAATTTATATTTTGTTCTCTTTCCAAAATCCCCAGCATCTCTTCTCCCATCCAGCTAACTAGAAAGTGAATTAAAGTTCAGAACTTAGAAGTAGAGAAGCCATGGCAAAAGAATGAGCGGTCGATTTGGAGAGTGCTGCTGGCAGTATAAAGACATTTACAACTGGAACAAATGGTGCACTTGAGGGCCTATTTGGATGCTATGATCAGCTGGTCATTGGAATGGCATAATTTGTGTCCGGGAAAAGACCATTTAAAAGTTAAATAACACAAATTAAAAAAAATATGTACTAGTAAAGATAACCTGAAGGCCAGTATTTGTGAATAAGAAGAGTTGAGAGAAATAAATGGATGCTTATGAGAAACTTTTTCCTGATGTAACCTTCTTATGGTAATAAAGACTCAAAATTTAGGGGATGTTTCCTTTGGACTCTTTAAGCCTAACGTTCTGATTACTATATTTTGTAATATGGAAATAGAAATTCCCTTAATATGTTTAAATAAACCCTTACTTGCTTGAACAATAAAGATCTAAGAAAGATTGATGTGCATTAAATCTCACTGATTTTAAAAACAACTCATCTAATTTTCTGCTAAATGTACACGTCAACATTGCATATTTATCTAGCAACTTAGTAACACCAGCAGGACATGTGTAAATGGATTCTGATGAAGTTGTACCAAGTGCAATTGCTTCAGTACAGCTCTTTATGCCCTTGTGTTGCTCCGTTATCAATTTTTTAACTGTCCCTGTAGTGTAAAAACCACATTTCAATGTGCCCTGATAATTAATTTTATGATATACATAGTGTAGACTTCCAAGAGTGTGTTCCATAGAACACCAACACAACAAGATCTTCTACCATTCTGTTTGAATAGCCCTGGGAAATGCTACATGCATTTCTTTTTCTTGGGGATTTATACTATATATTGGTTGGTATGTGACTTAAAGGCTTACAAAAAATAAAACTTCAAAATTAGGCTTTTCAACCCTTTTGAGGCCACTGTTTTCCCAACCTATTTCCCACAGAAACCTCCCCCCGTCCGTCACACATGAGCATCCCACATTTTGTAAGATGCTACTCTAGAGTCCTAGAACTAAGCATAGTTGGAGGGAGTCAGAAAACATTTTGCTGTGCTCAGTTTCCTCCACTTTCCTTTCTTCTTCAAAACTATCTTTTTAAATTTCTTTCAGTTTTCTTTACATTCCCTCAAAAATACATACTTGAATATATAAATAGCACCTATGAAAATTACTTCTGATTAAAAAGGTTTCAGGTTGTTAAAAGTCCAGCATAATTAAATTATGATCTATATTTAATTAATGCTTTATAATAATTAAACTTTTCCTTTAATTGAAGGCATGACTCTGAGAGCTGATTATCTGAAAGTAATTTCCTACGCAATAATTCTGTTTCTGTTGAAGCATCAACTTGAGAAATGGGCGAACTTGGTTTCCTTAATCAGACTGCATTAGGCCTTGTAGTCCATGGCTCTTTTCACTGGTGAAGAATGAACAGGGACACCAGAATCTATGAATTAATTACAAAATAAACAACGAGGAAAACAGAAGTCTGGAGCCTTCTGCAGACTTAGATCAGTGTTTAGCATGGTCTACTACCGTAGTTAGCCTGGACTGCTTGACTGATAGGTAATGTCCTACATTTTTCTGATGCTGCTTTTTTTCTTTTCCAGGGTCCTATAAGTTTGTATGCAAGCCAGGATGGTGAGTGGATCTCTGCTTTCTGGCAGTTCACCTTTTGAACCTTGGAACTGAAGAGATTGCAATGTCAGGCCACTCCAGTATCAGAGCAGCAGGTGCACAGCCAAGCTCAGGCGAAGAACACCATGTGCGCCTTGTGCTGGGGCCAGCAGCACATGATCACTCTGGCTGAAAACGGCAGTGACATTTTAACCTTTTCTCAGGAGAGGAGAGGCACATAGGAAAAAGGACAAGAACCAGAGGAAATATGAAAGACAAAAAGAATAGGAAGAGCAAAGGAGACCAATGTCAAGGACAGTACTGATTAGAAATGGTGGTGTGGAGGGCAAGCAGCAAGTCCTTTGACAGCTAAGAAGAGAGCAAGTGATAATAGACTTAGAGTGGTTCTGCCACGTGGAGAGAGGGGTCAAAGAAGCTCTTCAACAGTGTAGCAATGGCAGCATTAACTCATTCATTCATCATTTTTTTTTTAAATATATTTTATTGATTTTTTACAGAGAGGAAGGGAGAGAGATAGAGAGCTAGAAACATCGATGAGAGAGAAACATCGATCAGCTGCCTCCTGCACATCTCCTACTGGGGATATGCCCGCAACCCAGGTACATGCCCCTGACCGGAATCGAACCTGGGACCTTTCAGTCCGCAGGCCGACGCTCTATCCACTGAGCCAAACCGGTTTCGGCCATTCATTCATCATTTGTTCATTCACTCATCCATCAACAAGTACTGACTGGGTTCTCTCTGTGGAAGAAGCCTAAACTTGATTCACTTACAAACCCCCATTTTTTTTTATTTTTTTTATTTTTTTTACAATGGGCCAAGGAGATTAGATTCCCTGATTTGCTACAACAGGTAGAGTATTGATAATTTTTTTCTGGCCTTATATACTCAGGAGCATGAAACCTGGCAGAGAAACATAGATGGATAATACTACTTTTATGAGAAGGAAATGTCAGCGAAGATAAATGCTTACTGAGGACCAGATCCCTACCCCCCAACCTCCCCTATCTGAGTATACCATAAAGCTGTCCCCACCTTAGGATAGTAATAAACATGTAATCTCAGAATTGACTAAGAAAGATCTTTCTTTGACTGCTATCACTGGCTGGATTTTGGGCACAAGATAGAAATCAATTATAGAAAGAAATAAAAGTACAACTTTTGCATATGTCTAGTTTTGTAACTTAAGTTCTATTCTTAAGTTTTTTTGAAAGAACTATTGAAAAAAATTCATTCCCAAAAATCCAAAAATTTTTAGTTAAAATTTTAGGGCAAGATATAATAATACCCATATTTAACAACAACAAAATGGTATTGTATTTCCATAAATAAAATTTAGTGCATTGTTACTTTTGGGAAAAAAACTTATTTTAGATGCAAAGTTTTATATTTAAGTCTGACAATTAAAATAGACCTTTTCAAAAGCTATATTACAATCCCATTGTTTCTAATTAAGTTTTACAATGTTCAGATGGCAATGTGAAAGATGAGTAGATTCATTTTCTCCTGACAGGGAATTATTATTGCCTTTCATTTAATCTTAGTTCTGTAAATGCTGCAGGGATTGAACTGTTTTTAAATTACCTTATGATTCATCTACCTTGAAAAATGAATGTACCCTACTCACAATAAGGCAGAATGATATGTAGTAGGCTGTAGATGACTTTAAATGTGATTTTCTAGAGATATTTTACGAAAATATTTCTCTTGGGTGAACTGTTTTAAATTATGTTTCTTGATTCACTTCAGGGACAGGGTTGGGAGACTGGACTCAGCTGGTAGTATGGTATTTGTTCATTCATTCGACAAGTACAGAGTTAAATAGATAAGGGTTCAAGACCAGAGGCTCTGCTATAAGAAAAGAGAAAACCAGGTCTAGAAGTCCACAGAAAAAGGAAGGGCCAACTGGTGTGCTCCAACGACAGGACTGTGGTCACTGATTCCAGGGAAGATGTTGGTTCTCCACAACCTGTGGGTAGAAGGTAGGGATCTAGATCAGGATCTAGACTATAGTAGAAATAGATCAGACATCTGATTATTTGAGGCTAAAACAGAGAGGCTAAACTTACCAATTAGTCTCATACATATTAAGAACATGTACACTACAGAGTCCAAAAAGTTATTCAAAGCTCAGTTCAATGGCTTGTATACTTAACTCTATTTAGAAGTGTGTGCAAATGGACAAAGGCCAAGAACTGGAGATATTAAGGCACCTGTTAGGTCATAGGGGCAGCTATGATCAACCTAATTTGGCACAGTGGGCCCATTTTCCCCCTGGCAAAGGTTTGGATAATATGAGTTGTATTTATTCAGGTTGTAAACTAGGGAACAAACTTAGAAAGGCAAAGCTCTTTTCCTACACAGGCCACTGGAAGATGTGAATTTGGAAGTAACAGTAAAATGTGGCTTTGGAAAGATGGTTTTCTCCATATAGTATTTTAACATTTGTTTTATGAGCAGAGTGCTTAAAATAATAAGAGGCAATGTTACAAGTCTGAAGACCAGTCAACCTCAAAGTACTTAAAAGTTCTGAGAAAGGATAATCTTAGACAGGTAAGCAAGCTGTTAGTAGTGGTAGCAATTGCATTTGTGCCCAAAGAGAAGGAAGCGTTCACTTACAAAGGACAGTAAAAGGTGATTTTTGAAGGACATCAACACACTGGAAGAAATCTATAATCACAGACATTTCCGAGTTCGTCCTAAATGAAATAATCCTGCTCTAACCCTTGACCCCTAGTCTTGAATATTCACACACATATAAAACTTTACTTTCCTAATCTATAAACTAGGAGTAATAGTACTGGCCTTCTAGGTGTGAGAACAAATGACATGATGATTCAAAGCACTCAGTGTAGTGGCCATCGAGCAGGTAGTAAAGGTGACTAGAAGGTTGTGGTCATTGATGCAAAATTGATGCAAATTAATACTGTATTTTTTATTCTATAGACACCCCAAATACATAGCAACAGATGCTGAGGAAGTGGTCTGCAGCCCACAATTTTACTTGGATTTATAAGCAAATCAAATTAAGCAGATTTGTACACTTAAATCATTGAAGGCCAATATTGTCACCCTGAGCACTCTTGGTTTTTCTTTTCATCTTTTTTGTTCAAATGATAAATACAGTATAGGCCCTTACAAGAACATCATTTATGTGTTCCTGAAAAACTTTAGATTTTGTAAAAATTGCACATTAAAAATAGCAGGATCTATGGAAAAAAACTAGTATTAAGGGCAGAGTATTAAAAATCAGTACAACTTTTATGTCATCTTCCTAATAAAACCAATTAGAATTCTAATAAGACATTATACTAGCATGGTTACATTTCCATGGACATTTGCCACAGAATCTCAGTCACCCCAACCTGTGGCCTATTACTCTGGAGTCATGCTTCCTTTGTCTTTCAAAATAAAGAGCCTTAAAGACAGGCACACCCATAATAATCAGTTTAACCAAAATTTAAAATACAATCCAAGAGCAGCCTTCTTTATCCTTAATTTCTATTTTTAATGTGGGGTAAATATTTTAGGCTTCTTCATCTCTACCTGAAACTCCCTGGAGAGCTTAACATAGTAGAAAATGTAGTGGTATTGAAGATAAGTCACATTTTGCACAAAGAAAAGGCATTTCTGCAGCATTTTTAGCTTTTATCTTAAAGTCTTAATATACTGTGAAGCTTTTTCTCTAATTGTGAGAAAACTTACCTCTAATGACTTTAAAACATTGACATGTTGGGCAAAATTGTGTATGAACCCACACAACTTCCACAATACACTGATCTCATTCTCCAATTTACAAGGCGCATATGTTAAATTAATTAAACAAGGAGTCTTTTAGTCTGGGGTGGTTCTAATACCTGAGCAGCTGAGGTAAGCAAACCAAAACCTAAGCCTGTAAATGCCTTAAGATTAAGAAATCGAGCTCTAAGGACAACCAATCACAAACAGTTACCTAGGCTTTCCAAATAAGGTAGCCACTTAAGCTATGGCCAATCAAATCATCTCTTTGTTTTCTTCCATCTCTTCTCTAAAAAAACTCTTTCCACTATCTTCTGTTGGTGGAGCACTCCTATTTCCAATGGTTTGATGCTACCCAATTCAAATTGACTGTTGCTCAAATGAACTCTTAAAATATTTACTATGCTTTAGTTTTTCTTTCAACACATGCTCAAATCAGCATTAAAAACACACATTGTAGAAGAACAGACTGTATGTTTGCGTCATCATTATTATAACAACTAATGATGATACTAACCACTAAGCCTTTTTCTCTGTGGAAAACTACAAAATAAACTGACGAACAAAATAGTACCAGAGACATGGAGAAGTGGAACAGACTGACAGATCTCAGAGGGGAGGAAAGTGGGGAGAATGGAAAGAGATCAATCAAATAAATATATATGCATATATGCATAGCCCATGGACAGAGACAATAATGTGGTAAATGCCTAAAAGGGGTGGGGGCAGGGTGGAGGGGAGCAAAGGATTGGGGGGGGGGCATCTATAATAGAATCAACAATAAAAATATCAATGATGAGGAAAACTGAATAAATACCCATTGACAGTTACCTGCGGGAATGTAAACAATTCTGTCATAACTATTTTTATAGGATGCACTGTATCTCTCACTCTTGAAACAATTATTTATCGGGAAGGCTTTGGGGGAAAAGTCAACCCAACTGAGTGGGCAGAGGTGTGACCGGACCAATGCTCCCCATGGGGCTTCCCTTGCATAGTAACCTCTGATTTTAGGGTAAAGACTGTGTTCCTTTCCATGACTCACAGAAACCAGGCACTTTGCTCCAAGAAAATAGGGTGATGACACACTTTAAACCTTGGCCCCCTATCAGAGACGATTACAGCAGAACTTTGACTCCCCTTGGATTATTTCCACTCTCTACCACTTACTCAACAGCTTGAGCCACACTTAGATCTGCATTCACAATCAAGTGAATCTGAGTCCCCTTTAGGTATAAGGGAATAGGAAGATGCAGAGGGAGGGAATTTTCAGTTCTCTGGTAATTAGTGCAAATACACACACTCATGCACACATGTACACACACACGTGTGTGTGTGGCATGTTTCCTTCTCAAGTGTAAACAGAACATATCATATGGACATATCTGCCTTTCAGCCTCTGTAGATCTCTCACTATCACTGAAACCCAGAGCTGGACTCAGAAACAGGAGAGCTGTGTAGTTCTCCAGGTCATGAAACTTTGATGAGTGTCAAAACCAGGGCTGATAGTTAACAGATATGCACAGTATAGTTATTCCAGTTGCTAAACTGTTGAAGTATTTCCATATGGTTTTCCTGAGCCCACAAGTCTCTAGACCACCATCTTGGTCTTCCTAGTGTCTCCCCTGGGTCTTCCAGAAGTCCCCTATCTCACCTCATTCCACTGCTCTGGGCTTCTTCACCAACCGGAAACCAACAGTTTAATGCCTGGCCGGCAGGGCATCCAAGGCCATGCTCTGAACTAAGGCAGCCACCATTCTAATTGGTCTGTGGCATCTGTGTAGTACTGATTATTAAATATTTTTATAACACCCCTAGCTGAAACATCACTAGAAATGTCACATAATGAAGACAATTATATTTGCTGCAACTTTCATTGAGTTGACCTTTCTTTAAAACAAGAGTGTAGGCAGAGGCTATTTACTGAAGAGAGCAGTCATTGTACGGTCACAATCCTGACGTGATTCGTTGGCTGATTTATAGATGTTGTCCTCCCGGAAGGGTAGAAATCCATTTCTAAAGCCCTCCTAATCATTCTTTGAACTGACAAATATCATTTAATAAATTCTCACATATAATGCATCCAATGATATCACAGCATAGGAGGTGTGAGAAAGGTCCATGACCGTGGAATCTACTGGTCTTTGTACCTGCCACAGCTTCCAGAAGCAGCTGGCTTCAGTGGGAGTTTTCTCTGCAAACATGTTGATGTCCCAGAGATAATGAACACAGGTAAGACATTTCAGCCAGTCAGTCTGCAACTCACTCTCAGGCAAAACAAAGAGCTCTCTTAGGGAGGATTTCTGAAGAGCAATATCATTGGGGGACCCAAATGCAAATTAGGTAAAAATCTAAGTGGTTTTTAACTGATACATCAGATGCTTATTTAAGGATTTCATGGAGATAGTCTCCAGGTTCATAAGCAGCACCAAAGATACTGAAAGTTATTTCTGAAAGCCTTAATCCAGTTTGGCAATGTTTCCTCTGATGCTACTGCTAAAATTAGTCACCATCAATAACAGTAATGACTAATATATATTGAGCATTTAGTGTGTACCTGGCCCCATCACATTTGATCCCAGCTTTACAGCCCTTCAAGGTAGGTACATTCATCATCCCCATTTCACAAATAAGGAAGTTGAGGCGACAGAACTTAACTGAAGTAAGTGCACTTAACCCCAAAGCTCATGGGCTCAACACTCTATTAGATCAGTGGGGCAGAGCCAATGCCCTTGTGACAATCCTGCTACAATTTTTCCCACTACTTTTTATAATCAAAACACACTCGCAATTTAAAGCATCCTAATACCTTTCTCATTCTGAAATAACTTGTGTGATTTGTGAACCAATCTATATTGTGATTCTTGGCTTGAACCAGCAAATTACTCCCATAAACAGGAGACTAAATCAATTTATATAAAGCTTTATCACTATTACTAAGTTCCATTGTCATACAAGTTTTGTGGAGAAGGAGAAGGAGAAGGAGAAGGAGAAGGAGAAGGAGAAGGAGAAGAAGAAGAAGAAGAAGAAGAAGAAGAAGAAGAAGAAGAAGAAGAAGAAGAGCTAAAACTTGCCTTTTTAAAATTTATTTAAAATTTTATTTTTCAGTTACAGTTTACATTGAGTATTACTTTGTATTAATTTTAGGTGTACAGCATAGTGGCTAGACATTTATATAACTTATATAACATATGAAGGGATCCCTTGATTAAGTCTAGTACCCATCTGACACCATCGTTATTACAATACTATTGACTATATTTCTTTTTTTTCCCCAGCCTCCCCTACCCCCCAATGTCTTGTGTCCATTGGTTATATGCATGCATACAAGTCCTTTGGTTGATCTCTTACACCACCCCCCAACCCTCCCCAGCCTTCCTGCTGTAGTTTGACAGTCTGTTTAATGCTGCTCTGCCTCTGTATCTATTTTTGTTCATCAGTTTATGATGGTCTTTATTATCCATAAATGAATGAGATCATGTGGTATTTTTCTTTCACTGACTGGCTTATTTCACTTAGCATAATGCTTTCCAGTTCCATCCATGCTGTTGCAAATGGTAAGAGTTCCTTCTTTTTTACAGCAGCATAGTATTCCATTGTGTAGATGTACCACAGTTTTCTATTCCATTCATCTGTTGATGGGCACTTAGGTTGTTTCCAAATCTTAGCTATGGTAAATTGTGCTGCTATGAACATAGGGATGCATATATCCTTTCTGATTGGTGTTTCTGGTTTCTTGGGATAAATTTCTAGCAGTGGGATCAATGGGTCAAATGGGAGTTCCATTTTTAACTTTTTGAGGAAACTCCATACTGTCTTCCATAGTGGCTGCACCAGTCTGCATTCCCACCAGCAGTGCACAAGTGTTCCTTTTTCTCTGCATCCTCTCCAGCACTTGTCGTTTTTTTGATTTGTTGATGACAGCCATTCTGACAGGTGTGAGCTGGTACCTCATTGTTGTTTTGATTGGCATCTCTCAGATGATTAGTGACTTTGAGCATGTTTTCATATGTCTCTTGGCTTTCTGAATGTCCTCTTTTGAAAAGTGTCTATTTAGATCTTTTGCCCATTTTTTGATTGGATTGTTTATCTTCCTTTTGTTAAGTTGTATGAGTTCCCTATAAATGTTGGAGATTAAACCCTTATTGGTGATAACATTGGCAAATATGTTCTCCTATGCAGTGGGCTTTCTTGTTGTTTTGTTGATGGTTTCTTTTGCTGTGCAGAAGCTTTATATTTTGATGTAGTCCCATTTGTTTATTTTCTCTTTAGTTTCCAATGCTCTAGGAGATGTATCGGTGAAGAAATTGCTTCGGCATATGTCTGAGATTTTGTTGCCTTTGGATTCCTCTAGTATTTTTATGGTTTCCCATCTTACATTTAAGTCCTTTATCCCTTTTTACTTGGGAAATTGAAGCCACTGACCAGGGTAAAGGTGACCTGAGAATCAGGCTAAACCAAGCAGCTATGAGCAAGTATCACAGTGTGTGACAGCCAGCCCTGAGATTTGGAGCTTTTAACAAAAATTATCTGAAATTTGAGTGGTTCTGAACAAAAGGTATTAAAAGAGACTCCATCATTATCTGGTAAATGGTTGACTTTTTAGTAGTTAATGAGTCACACAATTGATACTTAACTTATGCTTCTGAGAACCTTATGATTCACTTGTTTTATATAAATATTTCTTTTTTCAAGACCAACCCCCACCATCTCCTGAAGTCTCTCCTCTCTAAATCCACCATTTTGCCTTAATCTCTCCCCTACCCCCATCTCATCCTACCTTCCACAACCCTCACTGTAGCCCTCTGTTGACTGCAGAGCCTCCATGGCCTTCAGGGGTTCCTGTCACCAGTCCACCTGCACCCACTCCCAGGCCAGCACACACTGCTTTCCCCTGTGCTGCCAGACACCAGGGTCCCGCTGCCCTCACATCTGGTAGGGCCTTCCTGCTGTTGTCTTCATCTTCTGGGACCTGTCACAGCAGCTCCAGACCCACATGTCTCTGTCTTGACCTCACACTTCTAGAGTCTTTTTTCCCCCGGCTACCCTTTCTCATTGGAGTCATGAAACTCTCTACCTTTGGCACTTCAAAAAAATATGTTTTTTTAAGTGAATACATTTAAGTTTTTAAAAGTGGGACACTATTAACAAATATTAAGCAAATCATAGTTTAGGTAGTCAAAGAATGTGGAAAAACAATTGGGAGGGTCCTTGTATGATTATTACTGAGATACTGAGACTATTTCATTAGCATTTATAACAACATAATGAGGTAAACAGTTTTTATCTGTAGTTTTTAAAGAAGGAATTGGAGACTCAGAGAGGTCATTCAGATCATAGTTTGTAAATGGCAGAACTAAGGATTGTACCCAAAGCTGTCTGATGCCAAACTCCACTTGACTAGGTACCACTGTACATCAGCACTTCTATAAACCACTTAGATACAGTACTCAGGAGTTTAAGAAATGTGGAGTGGGATTCTTAAACTTCCAAGTTCAAATTATAATCCCCCCAAACCACTTGGTGCTCTGGAATGCGCTGAAGAATTCACTGATCACATTTTCAACAGCAAAATTGGGTGTGTATATTAATGATAAATGTCAAGTCTTGTCCTGCTCAAATCCATCCTCCATTCAGCAGTCAGAGCGGTATCCTTCTAACATGCAAATGAGATCTAATCACAGCTGCCACTCTTCACTACTGCAAACCCCTGCTTCAAAGCAGGCCGCTCATTTCAAAAATCTCATTTCTTTAAGGAAAAAAAAAATCTCAGCTCACTCACAATCTCATTGTCCCTTTAGTATCACTTCCTCATGTGCCCTCTTCCCCTTTTCAAATTCTCATCATTCTTTAAGTTCCAGTTTATGTTCCCTCTTCTCAAATCCAGCTTGACCCCAGGTATAGTGTAAATTCTGCACTATAAATTCCTAAGGGCAGAGGCATGGGTTAGACAACGTTGTATTTTTCATTGTATTCATCTCCACCTCCCCTCCCCAATTCCCAACACTTAGTAAGCTTTCAACATTGTGATACCTATGTATAGTGCCAGGTGGGTACTTGAATTATCAGGGGATCACTGTGTAAATTATATAATTGTCTAACCACTATGCTGTGCACCTGACACTAATATAAAATAATATTGAATGTTGAAAAAAGTGTTTCTTGAGCACATAAATGAAAAAATGAATGACTAATGAATGGAGAAAGGACTGCAAGTATTTTGGGAGAAGAAAAGGTAAACGTGGTACATTTCTTGGTTTTCTTGGGACTAGTTACATAGTCACAATGTATGTGTACTTAATAATTTTCAACCTCTAGAACTGACCTACAAAAAATGAGAAGACTTAAATGTGATTACATGACAGACTGTAAATATTATTTATCTTAATGCTGTAAAAATGCAGGTCTGGTTGACATAAGGTGGGAGTGGAAGTGGGGAGGATATGTAGGGGACACTGATACCCTCATGTGGGAGACAGTAGAGCTTTCTGGATCTGGATTCAGATTTTCTGGTCCCTCTGCCACCTTACTGACCTTGAGACCTTAGGCAAGCCTGTCGTCCCCCCCCCGCCACCCCCTCCCACACACATACCTCATTTGTAAATTGGGAAAGATAGGACTGCTATAAAGATTAAATAAAATCATTCATGTAAATGTTTAGAACAGTGTCTGGCACACAGAAAATGCCCAATAAAATCTAAGTCATTGTTATCTTACATATTCAAGCATGAAGAGATATTGTCTAAAGTTGATGGAATCAGAAAACAAGGTTTACATATCTATAATAATAAAAGTGTAATATGCTAATTAGACCGGACAGCCAAACAACCTTCCGGATGTCCTTCTGCATAACCTGCCAGACAAAGCCGGGTTAGAGGGCCGGGGTTGCGAGGGCTGAGCCCCTTGCATGAATTTCATGCATCGGGCCTCTAGTATTGTAAAAAGATATAAAGGTAACAGAAAAACTAAAATGAAAGTCATTTAGAAAACTTTTGGAATAGGCGGGAAAATTGAAGAAAGTAGAAATGAACTAAATTTTCATATTTCAAACCAGAGAGTCAACAGACCCTATGTTAAGATACAGTGGTCCAAAATATTGTTTAGAATTAGGGAAATAACTGTCAGAAAACAAAACAATAAAGCTTACAAGTGGTTGCTTCTGGGAAATAGGAAGGAGTAGGGAGAGGTTTTCTTGCTTTTCATTCTAATTTTTCTACTATTTCATTTTTTACTGTGTGCATATATTATGGTGATTTTTAAAAGATGATATATTCACATTTACATGCACGCAAGGTGTTTCAAACAGGGGCAAGAGTTGTTTTATTCCCTGGCAGCACCTAATATAGCACTTTGCCAAAATATATACACAACCAACTTCTATTGAATGAATAATGTTGCCACTCTCACCTATATTTAAATAAGGTTTGGTGGTTATATGATATTGTTACCTCAGAGAGCAATAAGATTGCCTTATTATTAACATAATAGCTGAGCTGAATATTATTTAATTGATGCCAAATATGCCAAAGCTGTGTGTCATTATGTTTGCCCTTAGATTGGCAAATGGTCATTTCTTCTCTCTCTAAAAGTAACATTCAGAGTTCTCTGAGCACTTCAAGGAAAATGAATGCACATTGAGAATAATATCTTTCTCATTACAGAAAAGATGATAGTGGAAAAAGTCTCAGATTTATTTGTATGCATCAGTCTGGTACAAATTGCACAGAAATATTCAATCAAACAATAAACAGAAGTCATATTTCAGCTGTGGTTGAAGGGTTTAAGGTTATTTTTCATAAGATATAATTATAAAACAAAATATTAAAAATCAATTAATTATGAAAAATACATACATAAACCCTCTTTCTTTGAAGGGGATACAATGCTTTGAAAGGGAATTCTGCTTTTTAGTCAACTGTTTTACATCTGATACTCTGGATTTGGGTCTCTTAAAGGTGTAAGTTCAGTAGTCATTTCCTTAGCATATGGGAAAGATTTGACAGGTTGAACAAGAAGACAATATGATTTTTTTCAAAGTGACTTCCTTAGATGTTGATTAAGCTATATTTTCTAATTAGAGGTTCAACTTATAGAAATACTAGTGGCCTGGTGCATGAATTTGTACACATTGAAAGGAAATTAGTTAGAAGAAATATTTTAATATTGCTATTCGCCCTTTCTCTAAAATAGAAGTGTCAACCAAATTCACGATCTTCAATAACAGATCGAAACACATGGGTGTGATTGGCACCAGTGAGAGCTTTATATATATCATGCATGTGCGAGTCAACTTAGCCTTTTATAGATTTAGAATAAACTTGCTTAATTAGACCTGCTTTCTGATTTAACTAAACTTTTTCCAGCCCAGTGAAGCACCCCAACTTCTCTTTCAGGTAATTGTCAGCAACACAGCAGTAAATATCAACACGAAGCAGATTATTATTGTAGATCATGCAGGGAGAACAAAGGGTAAAATATTTAATTGGATCAGTGTTTGACTATATTCTGCTCAGTGAGAAAACCTTAAGTCATTTTCAAGGTCCACCATTTCTTACTTCTTTTCAGTTGGGTCAAGTTTCTAAACTTTCTAAATCTCCATTTTCTGGCTAATGAAAAGAAAATAGGATTCTACTGAGTCTCCTATCTACCTACTCCAGGACTTCTGTAAGGATCAAATGAGATCAGGCACAAGAAAACGCTTCATAGACATTTGGTTACAGTGTAAAATGTTTGTACCTGGCTATAAAGCAAGTCCTGTTCCTGGCCTGGAAAAACTGCAAGGAGGCTAGTGGCTAGGAAGAGGAAGCTGGGTGTTGCTATGTGATGTCATTACCCGGCGCCCACAGCAACCATTTCTGGGCTGGGCTGGGCTGTGGGCTGCATTTTGCACCATGGGGTCTTGGCAGCATTTGCTGTCATTTGGTGGGGTGTTGCTCCGGGGTGGTGGCAGGGGAAGCCGAATGTTGCTTTGTGGGTGCCAGGTCCACAGTTTCTCTGTAAATGGTCAGTGTGCATCACGGCAGCTCCTGAGTTGAGCATCTGCCCTCTGGTGGTCAGTGTGTGTCATAGCTACTGGTCGGACAGACACTTAGCATATTAGCTTTTTATATATATAGATGTATGCATTCAGTGGGAATCTTATTGGTAAATATATGCAAATCTAAGGTAATTTGAAAGAGATTTGAGAATTGAGCAGAGAGATATAAACATTAAGAACAAATCCTAGATTAAAGTTAATATTTTATTTTAGTGTTTTTTTTCTTTATTGCTTAAAGTATTACGAAGAGTATTACATATGTCTCCTTTTTTTCCCCGCCCTTGACAATCCCCTGGCCTCCCCTACCCCCCAGTGTCTTATGTCCATTGGTTAGGCTTATATGCATGCATACAAGTCCTTCGGTTGATCTCTTACCCCCCTCCCTCCTGCCCTCCAGCCCTCCTCGGCCTTCCCGCTGCAGTTTGACAATCTGTTTGAGGCAGCTCTGCCTCTATCTATTATTGTTTGCCGGGAGCCGGTCCATCCTTGCTGTTTCAAAGGACCTGGCATATATGGCATACTGTTCTTAATATGTTTGCTCACCTTCTTGGCACTATGTGTTTTAACCAAGGTCTCTGAGAAAGGTTGTTTCCCCAGGTAGGGATTTTCCCCTGAGTTAGGGAGGGAATAAAACCTCTCAACCAAGTGTCAGGTGGGTAATTAACCACTTTAACTAGGAACAATCATGTTTAAGCTACATAATCTTTACTCCCTGGAATGGAGATAAGAAACGCCCTAACCTTTGGAATAGAGGTTGATAGGATTGAATCAACTGGTATAAATACAGATGTAACGAGACAACAAGAGACAGAAGAGAGACAGAAATTGGCACAGAACCTACACAGAACGTTCTCTAGAGACAGAAGAACTTCGCTGGAGAGAACATGGCAAAAGATCCTGGACTGAACCTGACTACAGAAATTGGCAAGAGAACCTGACTAGAACCTGGTGACTGAACCCAGCTGGAGAACCTGGAGAACCTGGCTGGAGAACCTAGCAAGAGACCATGGACACAGAACCTGGCTGGAGATCCTAAACAGAACTTCGCTGGAGATCCAGACCAGAACTTTGCTGGAGATCCTGGCTAGGCTGCTGATCAACTGAACGCTGTCTCCGTGTCATTCCTTCTTTGCCGACTCTGTCCACACCTTTGGGGACCCCTGGACCCGCTGGGGTTGGACCCCGGCAATTGTTCATAAGTTTATAATGGTCTTTATTATCCATGAATGAGTGAGATCATGTGGTATTTTTCCTTCATTGACTGGCTTATTTCACTTAGCATAATGCTCTCCAGTTCCATCCATGCTGTTGCAAATAGTAAGAGTTCCTTCTTTTTTACAGCAGCATATTTTGTGCTATCTCTTTCTGGAATTCTTTCTAGGGTTTTTAATCAATAATTAATGTATACAACAGGCATGATGAAGGTTTGGTCCCTTGAACAGATATGAGACCTCATCAATTCCACTTATGTCTCCTAAAGGAGTGACATTCTTATCTAAATAATAGTAAAGGTGTCTGAATATTCTTACAGATACAGAAAAATCACTCAAGATCTGCATCTTGTAGAAAATTTCTACTTAAAAAATCTGATTAACTTTAAAGCACCCAACCAGGACAGGTTTGGGGGGAGGGCCAATTCCTCCATTTCTAATGTCCCCACTGATATAATAAAGGCTGTACTTCCAAAGCATTCAAAGCTTCCAGATTAGATTTAGTAACAGAATCTTATGACGTCTGACCCCGCAATTTCACATATCAGAAACACAAGTCTACCTAGAAAACAGATTATCTCAGGTCTGTGTTGTGTATTGCATGAACGTATCTAATTGCCTGTTGGATTGCATGATTTGCCATAGGCTGCATGTTTTCATAGTTAGTACTGACAAATGCCTTCTGCAGTTACACTTGTCACCACTAGATGAAGCTCCTGCTACTTTGCTCTCCTCTCCAGAGAATTTGTTCTGTTTGGCTACTAGACGAAAGGGATGTGGAATTTAAAATCCTTAACCAGGCTTACTCAAAGTTGCTTTGCTCTGAGAATAAGGTGACAAATCTATTTTGCTAATTTCAGTGAAATTTAGAAAGCTACGTGTTAAAATGCACATGAATGGCCTTAAAATTGTATTCCATGACTTCTCTAGTTGATACCTGTTTTGTTTAAAAAGGTGTAACCATCATCCCTGACGGACTAGTTTTATACCAAGTATTGGCTTCGGGGAGGTGCAAACAAGGGATATCAGGAGAAAGAGAAAGCCTCTATTTCCTTGTAGGTAAGAGTTGGGAATTAATTTAGTCAACATATTTTCTCTTTGGTGATCACTGTCTTCACTGCCTTGCAACTGTCTTTTGTCCATTCTTTTTGGTTGTTGCAAGTGAGGAGATAAATCCCAGGCCCTACTCTATTTTGGCTATAGTGGAAGTTCTTACAGATTTTGAAGCTAAATCTTTAAGTAGTGGGAAGCCAAGCAATAGTCTTGTTTGGTTTAATCAGTTGGAAGCATAAAATTTTCCCCTTCAAAATATTTAACAAGCTCTGAATCACTTTGATTTCTTTTTAAATTATGTGTCATCAGTTATTTCTGTGATCTTTAATTGGGAAGGACAGAAGCAAAATAATTTTTCATTTGGCTATTAAATAAAAAATTTAAATATAGTATAATTTCAGTTGACTTAATATTCTGTTTTACATTAACAATGTAAAATTTTCATTGTGACATTCTTCTGTTTTCATTTTTAGTAAATGTTGTGGAAGGCATATTAAAGATATTAATGTTTGAAAAACCACCTTCCTGCCAGTTACTGACTTAAAATTCTGATATTATGCTCTTTTAATTTTCTGTTGAAACTGAATGAGTTTAAAAGAAACTACAGAATGCATTTTCTAGGTGAATTCCCTGCCCCCCTCATGGACTCTGAGTCTTTATACTATCATAAACTTTATTTTTTAAGTTAAAACTTTTAAAACCATATTATAGACTCTGCCTCTATTTTATTTGAAAATGTACAGAGGCATAGCAATAATTTCGTGAAGTACTTTCAATAGATTTTTAGAGATCCTTTTGAAAAGAAATGGCAGGCAGAGAAGAAGTAGTTTTTAAAACTGTAAGCTAGCTGGTATTCAGAGTGATAGCATCTAGCAGGAACAAAGGCCAAGTTATGTCTATGTTAAGAGGAAAAATTCAACAGCAAAAAGCTAAAAGGAGATTCAGTAACCTTTCATTTGTCAGGAGGCTATTAATCATTTTGTTTATACTGAAATCTCACCACCCACAACACTAAAGCCACAGGCAGCATTAAGAAATAAGTTTTAAGGCATCTGAGTGCCTGAAATAATGTCCAACTAGTTTCATTTGCTAATTTGTCAGCCTATAGCACTTTTAGAAGGAATAAATTTAAAATAGGTCTAGGATGGATATTGGGAATAGCTGAGATAACAAATGAAAGTAAATTAAAAAAACTGATAATAATGGAGAAACTAGAATAAACTCTGTATAGTGCCCACAGAATTAAAAAAATATATAGCAACATGGGTTATTACATCTGATTGGCCTCAAGGGCAGCACTTCACTACAACATAGCATTGATGATTATTAATAAAAGGTAACTGATGCATGTAAACAATTTTAAAGTTTTTAAACCATTTATAAACTGTTTCCACATATGTATTATCACAGTCATTCTGAGATGGACAATAATCCTCTGTAATAATTAAGGGAAGTGTTACTGCTTCTTGGGATGTGTGTTACTTAGGGAATTCACGTATCTCTTGATTCTAGGTCTAGTGTATAATAAAATAAAATAAAAACTTGAGCCACTAAGATTTAAATCTGTTGAGAACACCGTAAGGGGATAGAAATATTTGTAAGATATTTGAGAAAGATTTCCATTAAAAATTAGTAAAACTCTTTCAACATTTTTACAAATACATCAATTTGAACTCTTTGAAAAATTAATTTTAACTCGTTCATTCTCGCCTGTGTGTTCAGGGCCTACAAGGGGCACAACTCTGAGCAGTGCTGGGGAGAGGCGGGGGCATGCGAGCGGCCCTAGCCTTCAGGAGTGATCATTTAAGGGAGAATATGATGCACAAATACAGCAGCATAAGGTAAGGGCCAGTAGAACTGACTGAACAAATCCTAGTTAGGGGCTGGGGAGGAAGCATATGTCACTTTCCAGGTGGCTTCCTGGAGGTGACATTTGCCTTGTGATAGGTTTACACACGACACATTGAGAGAGATATACTGCATATAGAGTGGCAGCCTCAGTAAAGGTGAGGAAATGCTGGCTCACCTGGAAATGGGAGTTTCCCCAATTAGCCTGAAGCATGGAGCAAGTGTAGGGCAATCTGAAAAGAAAAACCTAAAAACATTAAAAATGCCTTCCCCCACTCAGCAGATATTTATCGAGGGTCTCTTATATGCCAGACTCTTCCCTGGGCTCTGGGCATGGAGTGGTGAGCAAAGCAGACAAATTCCCTGCCAGCAAGGAGCTTATGTCCTATTGGGGAGATAGACAAAACCAATAAAGACTTACATAGTGAAGTATCAGGAATTGATAAATGTGAAGATGAAAAGTAAAGCAGGCTAAGGAGACAGCCCCTGGGTGGAGGCTGAGGTGGACTTAGGGAGGAGTGCTGCTGTTTAGACAGAGGCAACAAGGACAGCTTCTCTGAGCAAGAGGTGGTTGGGAAGACCAGGATGACATGAGAGAGTGAGGTATGTGAATTCCCTAAGTAACACACATCCCAAAGCTTATTCTATTATCAGAGGACAAAAGAGTTAGAAACCCCTCTTGTGAGAAATAGTTTTAAATAATAAGCTATGAAGTCACCTGGATCCTACTCAACTTTTTCTTCTAGGAGTCCGTAGATCAATATGATCACCTTGGGTCCTCACTCTCCGTCATCACTTCTGTCCTCAGGGGCAGGGGAGAATCCTGAGAACTCACAGACACACAGACAGATACACACAACTAGGCTGGGTCCTGTGAAAAGGAATGCTGCAGAACTACCACCACTCTCTCTCTCTCCCTCTCCCTTCCTCTCTCTAAAATCAATGGGGGGGATGAGGACACATTTGTAATACCTTAACTAATAATAATAAATAAATAAAAATTAAAAAAAGAAATATAAATAAAAATAAATAAATAAAAAATAATAATAAAAACATCTCTTTAAAAACACGCACACTCAATCTGGGTTCTGAATGCTTACACATGGGGATAAGAAATGGGAAAGAAAAAGCAGCCGGGGCAGCAGCCGGAAAGCTAGATGCCTACCCTGACTTGCTGTGGTGTGGCTCTTGCTCTGAAGCCACTGGCTAGTTCCTCCTGCTTTCCGAACAAAAGCTTTTGTGCTAAGCCCGTTTATATCTATGTGATGGTGAACCAGCTAGTGCTATGAACAGGAAGTAGCCAACGTTCTGAGACTTATGAAATAGAAAGTGAAAGCAAAAATAAGTCCCCCTCCATTCAAATCTGCAACAACGTGGCTTAAGGTAACCTTTAACATTTCTCTTGAATTTGTCTTTAAATCAGAATTTTCAGTGAGGCTAACGGCCAGAAATGAAGGCATAAAACTTCTGTACTGAGGAAGTCTTGCCACTGAAGGCGAGGCTCTGGTAAAAGGGGGTGAATCTGGCACTACTGTGTTGGAAAGTATGTGCTCAAAGGTGGGACTTGATTTAAGAATCTTCTGCTTAACTCACTCACTCTCTTTTGGAGATTGTTCAGCCTTTCCCCGCCTTTGTTGCAATACTTGCACCTCCCATCCCAGGATGTTTTGTTCACTGTAATGCTACTGAAGCTACAGGGCAATATAATGGAAAAGTCCGTGAGATCAAGGATCCAAGAGCTGTATTTTGGTCTTGATTCTGCTTCAAACTTCCTGTGTGATTTTAGGAAAGTCACCTTATCTGGGGACTAAGGACTTGTGTTATCTAGGATTTAAAGTCTTCGCCAGTTCTAATGTTAAAGACTATATGAGTAAATACCAAGGCCTTTCTCTCGTTCTTACAGAAAATAAAAGCACCTTTCTTGGAGTGTGTTTGCTACAAATTGGGGCAGCACTACTTCTTAATTTAGGCCAGAGAATGCAAGTTATAATATCCAAAATAATAATTTAATATTTAACATGCATTACATGCTTCCTATATGCTAGTAGCTGTGCTGTGCTAAATTCTTCAATTAATCCTCCCATTGTGAGGATGGTGTAATTATTATATTATTTTATAGGTGAGGAAACTAATGCTCAAAAAATCAGAAATTTGTCCCAGCTCACACAGGTAAGTATGGCAGAGCTAGTATTAGAATCCAGGCATCCTGATTCCCAAACCTAGAACCTAACAAATAAGCAATTTCATTTTTCAAAATATCAGAAATTCAAGCTAATAGACGGGTTTTGGTTTTATGTATCAGAGGTTTCTGGAACATTGAGATTTGGTAGCCATAATTTAATACTTGTCAAAAAAAATAATTTAACCATTATTTTATTCTTCTTTGTCTTCGTTCATTTAACAATACCTATTGATCTGCATTAATATTTCAAATTGGAAAAATGAAGTAATTGATCAGATAACTAATTCTAAGGAACTTGTTAATAATGAAAAAGGAAATAAACCATTCATGGGTTTAAGTTGAAGCAGGGAGGAAGCAGGTAGAGGCAGGTGGCAGGGTGGGAGTTGGTATATTAACTCTACTGCCCTAATTTTATATGTTTGATAGCTATACCCTTCTAATAAGAGGAAATCATCTTAGTTCTGCTTACAGAGGCAGTGAATTCAGTTTAATTTGTGTTTTCAGAGGTAGCCTAAAATGCAGAGGACAAAAACAATTTTTTAATAATGTCAGAATATTATAAACTTAAATTTTATTTCCATAGCTTTGGATATATTGGAAATAATCCAAGGGTAAACGTCTAGCTTGACCAGCATCTTTTATATCAATAGCCATAGAATAAGGAAGGCCATTCAGATGTGTATGAAAGAGGCAAAGTTCAATGCCATTAATAGTAATATCTGGTATCCAAAGAATACACTCTTTGAGACTTAGAAAAAGAAATAGAAACACCTGTGTAGTTCACTTTCAGGTGTTCAAGATACTCTTAGGATGATGTAGCCAAATGTGAGAAGCATTCACCAGGCAATGTAGTTACACAATTTCCTTCTGCTCATTGTGCTGAAATGCAGGGGGCATTTGTTCCATACAATTTCATGGCAGAGGCCTTTCATTAGAGTTCTAAAAAATTTGTGTTTGTCATATAACCAGATAATAGCCCAATTTCTACTTTATTTTGTGTGGGTATTTGGCCTGATTCTGACAGCGAGCAGGTTTTCCCTATTCCCATATATCCTTTTAATTTTTTAAGGTTTATTTATGAGCTGAAATCTTTTTTTCATGCTAATAATGTTTTATTTTCTTCTAGATTAAATCAATGTAATAAAACATTGTTCAAATCCTATGTGAAACAACTGGAGCTGATATAGTGCTATGAAGAACTACGAGAGTTAGTCTGGAGAGCAACGTATCTTCTAGAGAATAGACTTGACATTCCACTCTTCTGCAATGGTTAATTCACACAGAAAACTAATATTTAATGTTTACGTAGGATTTTGCTGTACAGCAATCATCTTACCTAAAATATGCATTTGTTCTCGGTTCTCCATGCCATCTAGTGAGCAGTTCAATCAGGACCCTGGGGCTTTCCCAGAGGCCACCAATGGAGAACCATTTCCTTGGCATGAGCTAAGGCTCCCCAGCACGGTCATTCCCCTCCACTATGACCTTTTTGTTCATCCAAACCTCACCTCCCTGGACTTCGCTGCATCTGAGAAGATTGAAGTCTTAGTCAGAGATGCCACCCAATTTATCATCTTACACAGCAGAGATCATGAAATCATGAATGCCACCCTTCATTCAGAGGAAGATTTGAGATATAGGAAGCCGGGGAGACAGCTGGATGTTTTGAGTTATCCTGCTCATGAGCAAATTGCTCTGCTGGTTCCAGAGAAACTTACGGCTGACCTGAAATACTATGTGGCCATTGACTTTCAGGGCAAGTTAGCTGATGGCTTTGAAGGGTTTTATAAAAGCACGTACAGAACTCTTGGTGGTGAAATAAGGTAAGATGTCGCTCCAGCTGTTTGCAGTCTCTCATGATACTTTCCTTATGTGTTAGACCTCTTTGCGAAGAGCATGTTTCAGCAATCATTTATGAAAAGCCCAATAAACGGTGAGAAAGGAGGCACAAGGAGAAGCTCTGTTGTTTCTTAAGGAAATGGCAGTAAAGCTGGGAAGGAAGAATGCGGAGGCATAAACTGCTGGAGGGAGAGTAGCTGGGAGGAGAAGCCGGTGTGTTTGTGATAAGGCAGACATGTTTATGTTCTGCAGGAACGGATGCTCAGTGCAGAGAGCTGAAATAGGGAAGGATCAAAGGAGGTGAGCCTTCATCTGGGACCAGGAGGGAATGTGAGATGTGGCTAGAGAGAGGAATGAAAGTATGCAGTTTACCTAGGAACCAGCATGACTCAAATGCAGGAGGCAGGAGCAAATATGTTTGGAGAACTGAGAAATACTGTTCATTTGATCACCTTACGTTGACTGGCTACATGCTTTATGCCTGGCACTGTTCTAGACACTGAATCCATAGTGGTGAGATATGAACAAGGTGATAAATGTTATGAAGGCAACAAACAAGGTGCCGTAATAGAGAGTAAGTGTAGCTGGGGGTTGGGACTAATTTAGCTGAGTGATCAGGGAAGTCCTTGTCAACAAGGTGCATTTAAACTGAGATCTGACTTTTTTTTTTTTAAAGGACACAATCATGAGGATGT
The DNA here is from genome assembly GCF_964212035.1 of Myotis nattereri. Classification (NCBI taxonomy): domain Eukaryota; kingdom Metazoa; phylum Chordata; class Mammalia; order Chiroptera; family Vespertilionidae; genus Myotis; species Myotis nattereri. Next base: position 55,426,573 of record NC_138079.1, read on the forward strand.
AATAGAGCACAGTGTCCCCAGAAAAGGGAACAGCAAGTGCAAAGTGGGACAGACTGAGAAAAGAAGGCGAGTGTGGCTTGAAGAGCATGAGCAGGAGAGAGAAGTAGAGTTGAAAGGGGTGACATCACTTAGTGAGGCGTTTACGCTAGCGCAGTGGAGCTCACCGGAACGTTCTGACCTGATCTTTGCTTATAAAGTTCAAGTGTATGTGGAGGATCCATTATAGGGAGGAAAAAGTAGGAGAAGAGCAATCATTCAGGAGGACATTGCAGTCGTTCAGGCAAGAAATGGTGGCTTGGACCAGGCTAGAGGTGGTGCCTTATGGAGTAAGTGATTGAACTTGGCATTTCTTTTGGAGGATAAAACAGACAGAATTTGCTAGAGGTAAGCGAAAGAGGAAAGGGAAAGAGAGGATAATTTGTTTGTCCAGAGCTGGGTCATCTGGGAGGGAAAAAGAGCCTGGCTCTCCCACCCTTTATCAGTTGCGTTCAGCTGCCAGTTAGAGGAACCCAAATACAGTGGCTCAACACATAGGGGGTTAATTTTCTTGTGGAGAAAAAAAATAGAAATCCCAAAGTAGGGCAGCTCAGGCTTGCTACAGTGCTTCTCGGTGTTATCCAGGACCCAAACTCCTTCCATCTTTCTGCTCAGCCTCCCTTGGCATATGGCTCCCTTCCTAATACAAGATGACTGGGGCACCTCTGGCCTTCAAGTCCACATTCCAGGCAGGAAAAAGGGGAAGTGGGAGAGAGAAAGGCAGAAAGAAGCATTCCAGCTGAGTCTGACTCCTTTCACAGAGCTTTCCCACCCGGTGATTTCAACTAGGCCAGGAATCATATGCCTACCAAGTTGCAAGGGAGTCTAAAGGGACATTACCTCCCGGAACAAAATCAGGATTCTGATGGAATTTCAGAAGGGGTATATGTTAGTAGGCAACTTTAGTAGCATCTGCCACATACTTGCTTTTCCCTCCCCCACCTTAGGTACTCATTGCCCTCTAGGGGCTCATGCACCCACCCCAGAGCCTTAGCAGTCCCCTTAGAACAGCCTTCCCCAGGCCCAGCTCTTTCCCACGCTCCCCTGGGGGTGCTTCCCCTCATTGCAGCCTCATTCTGAGGGGCCTGTTCTCAGGTCCAGTGTTGTGCTGGATAAAAAACTCAGCAACTTCTTTCCACTAGGGCGCCATGTGATGCCTTTTCTTAAATGTGTTCAAGTGACCATGGCCCTACCCAAAGAAGATACTTTTTAAGGATATCATTTTGGGAGACCAGGGAGACTAGAGGGGGGCATTTTTGGGGGTAAGAGCTGGAGGACTTCCAGAATGCCTCCCAGAATTAGCTGCAGGCTATTTCTGACTCTTATTATGATTATCCTGATAGTGTCTCCTTTACAGTCTGACTTATACAATTTCAGGCATTATCCAGGTGGTGTGATATAGAGATTTGTCTATGCTATAGCTCCTTGCGTCCAGTGGGGGGGAAACTTGAAGGTGGAATTTCCTTTCCAGAGCTCCTGGGGATCAGGCTGAAGCTGGGACGTGGCCTGGCTTCTTCCTGTTCCTTGTCCTGCTTTTCTTACTCCCTTTTTCTTTTGGCAGAATTTTCTTAATAAATCAGGGTCTGCTTCCTGGGAACACATCCTAAGTCATGACCCACAATTAGTCCTATGTCTGGTTGAGATCCCAACAGGTTTAGAGATGGTACTGACCTACTAATTTCCTAGTAAATTTTGACCTCAAATTGACTAGACATGCATGCTTCTCTCAGCCACTTACGAGCTAAGGATCTAGGTAAGGTCACACCAATTCTCTGAGCCTTAAATCCTTGTCTGCTAGGAGAATGGAGGAGATCCTGTAAGTAGAGCACCAGGCATTATTCCCAATTGGCAGCCACTTAACTAAAAGTTACCCTCGTTTATTTGGGGGGAAAAAATAAAGCCTGGATTCTCAAAAATTACAGCTTGAAAAACCAAATATGTCACTTCCAGGATTGTTCTGAAGGCACAAATTCCTTTCTGTCTTGGTCTCACTTATGTATCCTGGCTGGGGGTGGTTCTTTTCACAGAACAATCGCAGTGACAGATTTTGAGCCAACCGAGGCACGCATGGCGTTCCCTTGCTTTGATGAACCATTGTTCAAAGCCAACTTTTCAATCAAGATAAGAAGAGACAGCAGACACATCGCACTATCCAACATGCCAAAGGTATTGCCGCTTACAGAAACATCGGGGAAGTATTCTCAAGTTGAGCCTTTGTCCTTGCTGTGTTGCTTTTAAAAATATTTTCTTTTTTTTCAAGACTTACAGTATTAATTTGTTTTATTGTACTTATTATTTAATAACCCCAATCCTTCTAGATTTTAACATGGTTTTGTTTGAGGCATTGTTACCCCAGAAGGTTTTTTAACAAAACAAAACAAAGTGATTTACAGTTTCTTTATGTTCATATTGAAACATTGTTCTTTTAAATCAGTGTTACTTGGCCAGAGACAAAATTCAGAATCAAGTAGAGCAGTACTTCTTAAACTTTAATGTTCACATGAATCATCTGAGAACCTTGTTAAAATTCAGATTCGGATTCAGTCAGTCTTATGGTGAGGGAGGCCCCAGATTCTGTCTTGTTAACAAGCTCCCAGGTGACGGATGCCACTGCTGCTGGGCCAGGGACCGCATTTGAATGGCTAGGATGGAGAGACCCCTGCCTGGGCCCTACCCCAAATATTCTGACCTAGACTTCTGTGCTGGAACTTACAAATCCGTTTTCATTTTTATAAGTCGCAGTGGTAGTTCTTAAAATTATTTATAAAAATTATTTATCATGGTTATACACTTTTTTAATTTGAAAGAGACCTTTTATTTGGCCTGTATTTGTACTCAAAATGCAGAGACTCTGAACGACACAGTGGACCTGAGCTAATTTGGTATTTCCTCACTAATGCCGTGCTTGCCATTTGTGTTGTTGAACAAAATGTGAAATGTTTCCCCACCCTGGTTTGTAATGTAGGGCAAAGGTAGAGGCTCTCCTGACAGTGCTTCAGCGGAAGGGGCAGCACAGAAAGCAGCCGGCTCAGGGCCCTCCCGCTGCCCTCTCAGCCCAGAACAGTGGCTGGACTCATGGGTGAACGGGAGAAATGAGTTCACAAGCTAGACACGGAACTTCCCAGACTTCTATTTAAATAGAAAAAAGATATTTGCTCTGAAATACTGGCAGCGCAGATCCAGGGGAACATTGCACTGAACACACATCCTATAGCTTTCCCACGACTGTGAAGACAGCAATTTAATTAGCCCTCTCATTTTCAGGTAGAAATGCTTGCAAAGCATAGTGCAGTCTCATTCCTGGCAGCTTTTTATTGATATGTTTTATATATGAATAACTATGGAGGCTAAAGTAAAAACAAAGTTCATAAAGCCTTTTCATTAAAGTGTGACACAAACATAAACTGCCTTTTTGTTATATCAGTGTTTAAATTTTCTATGTTTAGAAATCTCCAGTAACTTCTCATATTTAAGAAAAATAAGTGAACGCTTTAAAATATTTCCTACAACCCTTGAATCTTTGCATTGCCTCAGTTGACTAGACCAGTTCTCTGGATCGTGCCATTTTCAGCAAATATTCGCTTAACATTCTGCTCCTCACTGACATGCCCAACGTGTGTAGCCAAGAAAAAAAGGCGACCTAAAGTAATACCACAATCATACTCTCTGGATAATAACAGTGACAGCACTTAATATGGGTTATGGTCCGGTGGGAAGCAGCAACAAATACTAAGTTCTCGATTTGTTTAATTAAGAATACAAGATTTAAGGGAAGTGAGGAGGCCAGCCAAGCACTGGTAGAGGCAGCTTATCTTTGGGGCATTTCTTTGTCCTCTTCATTCCTTAAAGGAGCACACACCTGCTGGTGACACTTGCTGTGCAAGTAGAGTCCTGCCAGTGTTGAGAAAACAGCTAACCCCTCATCTAGCAACAAGTGTTTTATGCTTGAAACTTACATCCCCCTCCTGGATGAACTTACACTAACACCCAGACACTTCCACTTAAGGCAATGTTAATCTATGAGTCACTCCAAGTTCCTGAACAAAACTCAGCCTCCAGGGGGTACATCTTTATCTGAGGGAAAAATCAGAGGGAATGCCCATCTGTCTCCTACACATCATTGCTACCAGCTGTCTGGAGACACAGTCGCTCACTTCCCCGTAGTACCACAGCCTTGCCCCCTCTTACCCTCACCCCTCCACACACCCGACTAAATGGTTTTGCTGCTGAGTTTGGTCAGAAGACTACAGTCAATGCCTTCTCTCTGGCCCCCTCTTCCATAACCCTCTTTTTTTTGCTAGGAGTATGTATCCATAGAACTCTACATGCATCAGACTCATAAAGAGATTATTATTGAGCAAAATGAATTTGCTGGAAAGAAGTAATTACATCCCAGAATATACTGCTAATTTTCTTAGAGTATGTGGTCAGTGTCTTCTGCTTTATAGGAACTTAGGAACTGAATGCTTTGATAGAAATATGTAGAATTAAATTATGTAGAATTTAATAGCACAAACATTTGTCATCAAAGTAGGCTAGGCAGTTTATGGTAATATTTCAAGCTATTGTCTCTTGCCAAAGCAAACTATAATCTCAACCAAACACATAAAACATGCTCAAGAAGGCCTGGTTAGCACGGCCCCACGCCTGACACCTTGCAAAGGGGGGTAGAAGGTATGAGGAGGGGAGCAAGCTAGCCCAAGAGTTGTCACCAATTTGAAGAAAGTGGTATTTTCAGATTACTGAATCTGACCCATTCCGTATTTAGGGGTATTGTACCATATTGGAGATCATTTCTGGGACTCGCTCTTCAGTGCAAATAAAGATAGAACTCAGTAATTATTCAGTGAATTTGAGAGATGCAGCTGACGAGTCTGTAGGCTTAAAACTTTTGCTTCCTCAGTACATAGACAGGAGCTTAAATTACTAATGACCTCCTTGGCCTGACTGCTTTCGTTGTGAAATCAATGAAGCAAAGATAAAAATAAGACTGTGACTAAAGCTGTCACACAGCGAGGTGAAAGCATGAGCAATGCCTTTGGAGTCACACGGCCACATCCACATCTTGGTCTTGCTGTGGAACTTGCCTTGTGATCTTGGGCAACTCAGTTCATATTTTTGAGACTCTGTTTCCTCACTTGTGAAATAACACCTACCACACACACACACACACACACACACACACACACACACAGGATAACAGGATTAAGAGATAATGCAAATCATTTAGCACAGTTTTGCTTCCCATTTCCTTCTGCAACAGAGATTTACTTATTATATAACAAGGGAAAGGGGGCCATTCTCTGGTATTTTTCCTTAGAAGTGCAGAACTTGAATTTATGGCAATTTGGAGATTATTGCATTTCAAGAAAGTAGGAGCATCTAAGCTGCTATTATGCTCTCAAGCAATATAAGCAAATACATTTTCAAGCAGATAAGACTGGCATACATTTTGGGATCTCAAAATTAGTGCAATGTATCTTCAGGAAAGTCCAGGGATAAGAAAATAAAGGGAGGAGAGACCACAGAATGCTACTCCCTCCTACAAGGGCATCAGGTCCTTCGGAGTGTCAGGCTCTCCTCTGACTTACCTGGCTTACGTCATAGGCATTGGTGTAAAATACTCCAACTTTCAAATACTGATTCTCTCCCTTCCTGTAGGTTAAGACGATTGAACTTGAAGGAGGCCTCGTGGAAGATCATTTTGAAACGACTGTAAAAATGAGTACATACCTTGTAGCCTACGTAGTTTGTGATTTCAAGTCTGTGAGTGGGACAACCTCATCAGGGGTCAAGGTGAGACTGAGATCTCATTTCATACACAGCACAGAATAGTGTACTGAGCACAATGCACTTTTCTTTATTTTCTTAAGCTTTGTTCCTTATTATCAAAGTATCGTGCTTATCTTACAAACAAGAAATAGGTAAAAATAAATAAATAAATAAATTACCCATAAATCCATTACTAGGATATAATTACTGATAATGTTAATGTATACCTTCAAACTACTTTCTATATGTATGTCAGTATATGGCAGTATCCTATCTAATAAAGACAGAATATGCAAATTGACCATCACACTGTCACAAAGATGGCGGCGCCCATAGCCACAAGATGGTGGTGCCCAGTGCCCTCAGCCCTGCTGGAGTCCCCCAGTTCTTTCAGCCCCGCCAGGGGTGGCAGGCCCGCGGTGCGGCCAGACCCACCCTCAGCCCCCCAGCTGCCCAGGGCCGGCCCGAGGTGCAGGCAAGCCTCGGATGTCAGCTGCCCAGCCACCCAGTGCCGCCTGAGGCTCAGGTAACCAGGGCAAGCCAAGGCTTGCTCTGTCGGCAGTGGCAGCAGCAGAGGTGTGATGAGAGCATCGCCTTCCCCTGATGGCTGGGTCGCCTCCCACCCCTTAGGGCTCCTGGACTGTGAGCAGGCAGGGCTGAGGGACCCCCCTCCAGTGCATGAATTTTCATGCACCGGGCCTCTAAAATATATATATATATATATATATATATATATATATATATATATATTATAAAATAATATATTATAGTATATATTGTATATATACTTTGTATAAAATAATATGTGACTATTTTAACTCAATCTTTACCACAATATGCAATAAAAATTGAATGCCATTAAATATTTTTCTGTAATACTATATTAATAATTGCTTAGTACTATACCTCATAGAGGTACCATAAAATTTTTTTAATCAGCACCTTATTTCAGGACATTCACATTGTTTCCAATTGTTTTTCTCAATGAAAGAAACTCTTCATAATTTTTAGAGTCTTCATTGTTTGCAAAAATTTACAATATCCAATATTTATTTTTATATAAGTTTTGCAAACATCAATAGACACATTAAAATAAACAAGAACTCCTTACCTGAGGAACCAAATGATTGACATAAAAACATATTCAAAGAACCATAAAATAATAACGCTTATGAAAAATAGCCATAAAATGGCTATTACAATTTGCATACATATGACACCTATGGAAATGTAGATAAATTATGCACCATGTATCTGCACACACATCAGGGCATCTCTGCACATAGGTCTGTGTGTGCACAGCTATAGACACGTGAGCAATCAGATGGTGCTTTACTTCACAGGACAGGTTGCTGTCAGCTTCCTTGGACTCCTATCCCAGGTCTATAGATTCTACATGGGTGACGTGGAGCAAGTTACTTAATTTCCAGGGAGATAATAGCAGTTACTTCGTAATGTTATTGAGAGGATTAATTTATATTTACATGTACATTTTTAACACAGTGCCTGGTAATCCATCAAAACATGGCAGCCATGAATATATCCTTCCTATAAAAGTTCTCAGGAACTTCAGTTAGTTCAGAGCATGAAAGCACATAATGAAATGAAAGTAGTACTATGCTTGAAACCCAAGAAAATCAGAAACTAACTTTATTTTTTCTACTTAATGGCTATTTGCTTTGAGGGGAGTCAATGAACATATTTGGCATTTTTTAGTTTAAAGTAAACTAGACTAGGAAGGGGATCCAAAAAGTTCTTAAAGGCTTTTCCACCTCATAAAACTATGTTTTATTTGAATTGTGCTAATCATAACTTTGGAAGGCTAGTTTTAAGTGCACATGATACTGATGAGCTCAAGTGGACTCTCATGACATAATAGGTTAACAGAGTTTGAAATGTACAATTAGCACCTAGGGAATGAATTGTCATGAAAGATGCAGGGTTATTTATAATTTTCACGAGTGGCTTTTGCTTTAATACTTTACAGAGCATCAGATCCCCTATTGACAACATGCTTTAATGGTATTTTCAATAATTTCTTGAGACATGCAGTTTGCTTTTCTTTGGATAAGGTTTGTTAGGAATGGTATCATGCCAAGGATCTGTCATTCAAAGACCACTTTTTCTGACCTACATTTTGCAGGTGTCCATCTATGCATCCCCAGACAAATGGAGTCAAACTCATTATGCTTTGGAGGCATCATTGAAGCTACTTGATTTTTATGAAAGTTACTTTGATATCTACTATCCACTCCCAAAACTGGGTAAGTGTCCTTATTTTTGCTTATAGAATTTGCTTTGAGTCCCTCCCCCTTTAGATGTAATTTAAATGAGCACTCAGGAGGTTACTTAGTACAGGAAGCAATTATTTGTACCTCAGAGAGGGTCCTTGAGTGTAGAAAAGTATTTACGAAAAGCCTAAGTAGTGTGGATAATTCCTCTATTCTTTTATCAGGTTTAAAATTAAAATAGCTGCATTCCATATTGGGTTTAATTTGGTGAATTTTCTGGAGCACATTTTTTTCTATACCATGTTTGTACAAGACCAGCAATGTTTCATAAAATTTGCCACAGATTTATGTAAACAGCTGAAAATTGTCCCTTCATCTCTTATCTGTTGTGTAATTGAGGCTAGAAAATAAGAAAGACTGTGGTACAGATTTTTAAAAAATATTTGGAGGAGATAGATAATTTGCATGTGGTAGTAGACCTTTATGTAAGAAAATACAGTCAATCTTGGTTTTAATTTTCTGTCTTAAAAAATAAGATAGAAATATCGTAATATTGCAGAACATATAAAAACTATGATTTAATTTTGTAGCTTATATAGATTACTTTTTAAGAGTTTCTGACAGTGACAAAACATTTATTTCCTTTGGGACATTAGGAAATATTCCTCCTTGTCATATTCTTCTCCTTTCCCCACAACCTCCATTCATTTTTTTTAGAGAAGGTAAAAGGGAACATTAAAATACACCAGGAGCTTATAACTATAGTTGCTGAATCTCACTGTATTATTAGAGTGTGGATTCTATATACCCCTTAGCATACCCCTTAGCACAGATATACTAACTTCAGTTACCCACAATCCACTGCTCTCCTCTATGTCAAAAGTCAAGGAAAGATTAAATAACAGCAATCAACAATTTGATGTTGTTCTTGAAAAATGCAACCTTGAAGAGTATATGAAATGTATTTTAAAGCTAACTGAAAAGAAGCATGCAGCTTAAAAAAAATAGAGCTAATTTAAGTGTCTCTAATGGCTTTGAGAAATAATCCAACTAATAGAAAATCAACAGTACAATTTAGAAAAGGAGTCATTTCCACATCTGAAGTGCTAATGAATACCGATCTTTACTAGTGACAATTTAGTTTCTTATTTTGTTATAAGTATTTGTTTTTATACACTGGAATTAACTAGTACTAATTCCAGACAATGCAATTTAAACCAATGACGTGGTTCATTACAAACTTAAAAAAATTATCTTTCTTTTCAGCTGAACAGTACTTCTTCCAAAATGTCATGGCAAAATAAAAAAAATCAAGATCAAATATTAGCCAGAAATTTTAAATTTCTAACTTACATGAAGTCACCGGCAAAAGATGCATACACACATGCATACACACACACACACACACACACACATACACACACACACATACACATACACTTCCTCCCCCACCCATGACTTAGTTAAGAGGTAGAGAAAATATCAATGTTGAGAGGAAATTGAGGTAAAAACTTTTTGAAAAAAACAATGGTTAATGTCAATAGGGTACTTCAACTGCAACTAAAACTGTATTGATAAAATATATTCTACTTGACATGGGCACTGATTGTTTTTAGTGCAACTGCAAGACACTATGTCAATGTTAAGATATTCTTGATGTTTTAGAAAGTCTGCTATGTATACTGCAAGGATCATAATGTATTTGAGGAGGAAGCAAATCCCACTTCTGGTATGGAAGCCATAATGATCAAGTATGGTTGTTCTTATGTTTTAGATCTAGTTGCGATTCCTGACTTTGGATCTGGAGCCATGGAAAACTGGGGCCTCATCACATATAGAGAGACATCACTGCTCTTTGATCCAAAGACCGCTTCTGCTTTTGATAAACTATGGGTCACCAGAGTCATAGCCCATGAGTTAGCACACCAGGTACTTGGTACTCATGACATTTTCTTAGTATCAGTCCAAAAGAGCATTATGCAGGGCACCACCAATCTTCCTAAAACAACATAAAATTGTATTATTTTATCTCTAGAGGGGACCTTATGGATTACCAAACTAGACACAATATGTCAAGTAGCAGAGGGCTACAGCTCTAGACTATGGAACTCATACAGAAAATTTATCATGAGAGAAGTGATCACTTTATTTGTCTAAAACCCTTCAGGGTAGACCCTCCAAATGTCATTTAGTAGCGAAGGGTGGCAACTATGCAAATTCATAGAACACAGAATTGGAAACTCTACAAAAATATTAAATATATTTTTCTTATAGCCTTAGTACTGTGACATTCCAAAATCAAGCTTCTTGAAACTTTGTGAGGATTACAGATGTCTGTTCCTGTCGTATAGTAGGCCCTCAATTAGTGTAAGTTATTAATGATGATGACAATGCCCACTACTACTGCTACCATTACTTGCAGAGTAAGATTTCCAAGGCCCACTTATTGACACTGTCTTACATACAAATATGGAGCCAAAAAAACTAATACTATAGATATTAGAGACCATTTCTACTCTATTTATTTCTGAAAATCCCCAGTAGCACAGTGAATTATTTAGAGCCCTAGAAATTCTCTTTCACCATGTAGGTAAATATCATGACAATATAGAATCTGGTAATTTCTCTTCTTTTTAATTTTTAAGTTTACCTTTTATTATCATCCTCATAATGTCTTTTGGTTTTTTTAAGCAGTGAACTAAAGACCCAATTACATAGGAGCCATGCTCTGCACTGCACTATGTGGGCAGCTTTCTCAGATTCAGGATCTCCCCGCTGGCCCATCATAGAGATTTTGGATATTCGTCACTGGTAGCTCTAAAGCACTTAACTGAGCCGAGAGATTCCTAATCTTTCTACCCAGTGTTCGTAGGGAAATGGTCGGAGAGCGCTAGCTCTTCAGCTCCACGCTCCCTCTCAGGTTTCCTTTAATAGCTTTTCTTTTGTGGAAATGCAGAGTGTCTGGATGGATAAAGCAGCAGGCTGCACTAGAATTTTTTGGCTTGACTATTCTGTCTCCATATGACCGTGTCACTCCTCTGTGGAAAACCCTGGCAAAAACTCCCAGTGCCCACTGGGTGAGTCAAGGGACCCCAGAATGGCATACAAGGCCCCCATGACAGCCCCTCTCCACCTCTCCAGCCTCATCTCCTACGGACACCCTGAGTTTAGCCATCCCAGACCACTGCCATTTCCTGAACATGCAAGGTTGTGTTGCTCCTCTATGCGTTTGTTACTGCTGATCTGGCCAGAGCACACACCACTCCCAACATACCCAAGACCACTTGCAAGACTCAGGAAATGAATCATTTCCTAGCTAATCTACAAACTCTCCAAGCAGAACTGATTCTTTCCTGCTGGAACCCTCTGTCCCTGTACAGACACTGATCATGGCACCCTAATGCTTTAGTGCATTATTTGTCTGCTGGTTGACCTCCATCATTTGCAATGAGACAGAGGCTGTATTATATGTATTCACATTTCTAATATATGGCTTGGTACCAGGAACATAGGTTATCAGTAGATACTCGCTGAATGAATGAATAAGCAAACTACTCTTGCTAACTAAAACAAGTGGCCAGAATCAGCTCAACCTGTATTTCTCATATTCATCATTTCTATAATTGAGGAAACACCACCTGTCCCTTCTCACAAATGTCCTTGGGAAGATTGGTGCCCACTTGCAAAATGATCTGAGGGTCATCAAAAAAGAAATAGAGCTCAAACATTTTCTAAAAGCCACAGATGGAGCTGTTCTCTATAACTGTATCAAGGCTCTTCTGGATCTTAAAATCTTTTAGTTTCCCATCTTCCTGGAGATGGCAATCCTAAAATAGATAAACTAAATGCACTGTATTGGGTATATAGGCTAAATAAATAAATAAAATATAAAAGGACACAAAAAATAGTAATATTTAAAACTACAGATCAAATATAGGTCAACGGTAGAATTCTATTTAGATTATCCTTATACATCTTTTTTTATTTTATGTACATAGTTAAAATCTTAGAACTTTATTCACTTTAGTGGCCAAGTTAATCCCTGGAAATGTCAGGGCAGAGGTTAACACCAAATATGCTCATCAGTAATACTAACAATTTGAATGTCCTAAATGAATTCTTAGGATCCTCTTAAGTACCTACTACTTAAATAAAGAGGTAACTTCACCAAGGATATTTTGACATATTTTTCCTTAGATCATCACCATATATCAAAGATAAGCTGAGATTATAGTTGTGCAAGACACAAACACCCCCCCTAAAAAAATGTTTTATTTTCTTCCAGAATCTAATAGCTAAGAAGTATTCAAAGGATAGAATGAAAATTGGAGAGTTGGAGGCAATGGGAACAAAAAAGAAAAGTGAAGCAAACAAAAATGTGGTAGTGAGACAAAAAGGCAGGGAACTCAGTTGAATAACACTAGTGAGTCGCAAGAACTTTTAAAACATGCAAAGCCTGACTATTTAGTCAGGGGCACTGACCTCTTTTCCCTTAGATGATCAAATTAAAAAGTGACGACAACCAATACAATAGCTGTCAGGTCTGAATGAATCAAAATTATACCTATTTTTTGTCAGATTGGCAAAAAATATATTTTGTGTGTGCCACAGGATTTTAATTATTTTATATGTGCCATGAGATGAAACAGGTAGAAGGAAACTGTTCAGAAAGAAAAGGGTAGCTGAGATAGAGGAAAGGCCTTATTTACTAAAAGAAGGAAATTGGCATCCATTATATTTTTTACTACAGTTAGCAATTACCTGTATTTTTTGACTTTGAATAACATGGAGTTTTTACCTCCTAGTGGTTTGGCAACCTGGTTACAATGGAATGGTGGAATGACATTTGGCTCAATGAGGGTTTTGCAAAGTACATGGAACTTATCTCTGTTAATGCTACATATCCAGAGCTACAATTCGTAAGTTCACAGTTTTGTACATCATACCATGTGCCCTAAGCAATTGTCAATTTACTGTTAAAATGTTTGTGAATGCTAAAGAGAAAACAATATGGCATTGTGTGTTTTTGAGCCTGTGGTGTTTTGTTTGATATACAAAGCAAACGGTATTAGTTTGCCGGGCCTGCCATGATAAAATGCCAGACGGGGTGGCTTAAACAACAGCAATTTACTTTCTCATAGTTCTGGAGACTAGAAATTTGAGATCAATGTATCGGCAGGTTTGGTTTTCTCTGAGACCTCTCGCCTTGGCTTACAGAGGCCTCCTTTTTTGCTGTATCTGCACATAGTCTTTCCTCTGGTGTTCCTGTGTGTGTCCAAATTTCCTCTTCTTATAAGGACACCAGTCAGGTTTGATTATGGCCCACCCTACAGCTTCATTTTAACTCAGTCCCCTCTGTTAAGGCACTATTTCCAAACACAGTCACATGCTGGAGACTAGGGCTTCACCTTAGGAATTGGAGAGGGGCATACTATTCAGCCCATACCATAAATTCCCCAAACAAAAAAATTTTGGACAGAGAACTCCAGTAGCACAAATACTCAGGTGTGCATGTGGAGCGAGAGGAAGAAATTTCTCTGCCCATATACAGTGATATAGGATAAGATAATGCCCGTGGCTATAGATCCATGCAGAGTTCCTGGTATGTAACCTGAATTAGGCATAACTGGGGGCACGATCCTCTAGAATTTACAAAGGGCCTATTGTTCACTTCCCCAAAATGTATAAAACGATTTCTTCAATGCTCTCCCTTCAGGGAGCACACCCTTGCTTTTCCCTTCCCCTTCCACTCCCTGCCCCAGGCGTGTTACCTTTAGTTTCCTCACTCCCAAGCTCCAACGGCCCTTCCTTGACCTCTGGAACTTGTTTGCTAAACCCACTTCTTCTAGGAATTACTTTGTCTACCTCTGTAATTTACCCAATAAATGTTCTCTTACCAAAAAAAAAAAAAATATTTCTTCAAAATTGTCTTTTTATAGACACAGGGGATCTAAACACCACATCAAACTGGTTAATGATTAGCTCTTTGGAGTAGGCATTGGTCTAGTACATCGGTTCTCAACCTGTGGGTCGTGACCCCTTTGTGGGTCGAACGACCCTTTCAGAGGGGTCGCCTAAGACCATCGGAAAACACATATATAATTACATATTGTTTTTGTGATTAATCACTATGCTTTAATTATGTTCAATTTGTAACAATGAAAATACATTCTGCATATCAGATATTTATATTACGATTCATAACAGTAGCAAAATTACAGTTATGAAGTAGCAACGAAAATAATTTTATGGCTGGGGTCACCACAACATGAGGAACTGTATTAAAGGGTCGCGGCATTAGGAAGGTGGAGAACCATGGATTCAAAGTCAGTGTATTATTGTTATGTGATGAATACATGTTTTAGTCCCAAAGCTTCATATAGTCTCACTTATAAAATGCATATAGTGCATCTCCCAAGCAGGCAGATGATGGATGTAAGTTCCTGGCATGTAGCACGTGTTCACTAATGGGAACCATTAGTCTTAGTCCTGTATCCAAAGGCTTGGTAGCTGGTAAACATTCATGACATATCTGAGGGGATGTTGGATTTATACCTTTATGAGTAGAGAATTGTTGAAAGGGAAATATATAAAGGGAAAGAAACTTATAATCAATTGTCAGAAATATTAATTGAATAATTACTTCTAAGAATATCTTGCCAAACCTAGTATGTTTTCTATTGCTTTGAGAATGTCAAATTGAAATTGAAAAAAATGTTCTCTTCTGTTTAGGATGACTATTTTTTGGAAGTGTGTTTTGAAGTCATTAAAAGAGATTCACTAAATTCATCCCATCCTATCTCCAATCAAGCAAAAACCCCTACTGAAATACAGGAAATGTTTGACACAATTTCCTACAACAAGGTAGTAAATGCTGTGGGCAGTAGAAACTGTTTTCAGGAGAACTAAAAGGAGGCCTATAAAATTAACAGCTGAAGTTGGTGCTGCCGGGTGACTGGCACCTGTTCACTTTTTATTTTATTTGCTGTTTAATTTTCAGACATTCTATAAGTTCTATAAAATTAAGCTTCCTTTAAAAATATGTCACACTAAAAAAAATATATCCTACTACCTTTTCCTTTATATATTCTTTTCTTTTTCTCTCTCTTTAGGGAGCTTGTATTTTAAATATGCTCAAGGATTTCTTGAGTGAGGAGAAATTTCGGAAAGGAATTATTCACTACTTAAAGAAGTTCAGCTATGGAAATGCTAAGAATGATGATTTGTGGAACAGCATGTCCAATGTAAGTCAAATGTTGGGTTACAGCAGCTGTTAAGCCTATAAGCTGAGAGGCTAATTATGAAGGTTATAAATAGTTATATTGTCAGTCAACAAGCATTCCACTTGCCACACTACCAGGGTCCTTAGAAGACAGCACCTTCCCTTTTCCTCCAGCTCCACACTAAACTGGGAGGCCTCTGGGTTAGCCAGAGGGGTCTGGCACTTGACCCCCTTCTCTTTGGTTTCCCCGCTGTGGTTAACCACACACTTTTATCCTCCCATTTTCCAAAATCTTCAATGACTTTGTAATTCCTATTAAATAATAACTAATCTTCTCTGCCCAAATTTTAAGGTTGAACCCTACTTGTTCAGTTTGTCTTTGGTGTGTGTAGTAGTGTGGGGGAAACTAAAGGAGAAATTTGGTGAAGAATAAGAGGATTTTTAAAAGCCAATTGTGAATACCGACCGCCATGTTAATCTTTGTCTCATTATGCTTATAATCATATCAGGAAGGGAAGGTAGGCATTCTTACCCCATTTGTACAGATAGGAAAACGAACACTTAAGGGGAAGGTTTGCTCAAGATCATATGCCAAGTGAGTGATGGAGTCAGTGCTTAAAATCTGTTTTCTGACTCTGAATTTAGTATTCTTTCTTTCCATTACATCACAGTTTCTTCCCAGTTATCAGTAAAGTCTCCCACTTAACCTTCTCTTAAAGGCCCTATATTTTAGTTGACCCCTTTCTGATGCCAAATGAAACTGTGGTATGCAAATGATAAATTCCTGAAAATAACTTACTCATCATTATGTCACATAACGTCAGTTCTAATCCATGTCATAGCAACTTGAAAATCACAAGAATTCTCTGATGTTGTTTTTTAAAGTGATTTAATAGCGTTTGAGAGCCTTAGACAATGTGCATGCCATTTTCTCCACCCACAGTTGTCCTTAGAGCTTTAAATCCTAGTGTCAAGGGTTGATTGCCAAGCAGGTGATTTTCTTAGGTCTCATAGCATCTCTGAATTCAAAATTTATTGTGCATTCATTATACTAGTATGTTTGGTACTATGGTAGTCATTGGAAATAGCAAAGGTGTTTTCCCCAATGCCAAGGAATTTATGATGTGATAGGAGAAAGTTAATACTAGACACAGTTACCTAAATGATAAAGAAGGGCATGAGTAAAATGCAGACTAAAATGATAAACTAGGACCCTTCCCAGGGGAAAGGAAACAAATGAAAGAAAAATTCAACAAATTGATTCAACCCTAAAACAGTTATCTCACCATGGTGAACTTCTTTAGCAAATTTTAAGTATATAGATGAAAATTTAATTCATCTTGACATGATAAGGAATATAGCAATTGCTGAACTAACTTTGTGTATTTCCTATGGTCACTGCGAAGATGCCTTTTACAGTGGGGCCTTGACTTACGAGTTTAATTCGTTCCAAGACCGAGCTCGTTAAGGAGCTCGTTAACTCAAAGTACTCTGTCAACTCAATGCAAAAAATTGGTGGAGAGACAGCTGGTATCTCAAAAAACTCGTTAGTCGGGACACTTGTAAGTCAAGGCCCCACTGTATTCATTTCATGAGTTGCTATGTTCATTATTAAATGTCTAGATCAGTGGTTCTCAACCTTGGCTGCACATTAGAATCACCTGGGAATCTTTTTAAAATCCTGATTTCTGGGCCTCATAGGATGAGGATTTTTAAAAGATTCCCAGGTGATTCTAATGTGCAGCCAAGGTTGAGAACCATTGGTCTAGATGAATTAATTTTCATATAGCTATGCTAGTAAATGTCTGCATTCATGTCTAATATGCATATTCAGTCAACTGGCAGTACCCGAATGGTAGTGCTCTTTATTCTTGTTCTACAGGGTTGTTTAGAAGGTGATTTTACATCTGGTGGATTTTGTTATTCCGATTCCAAGAGGACACGCAGCACAGTAAGTATAAAGAGATCTACAGAGCAGACGAGAGCTGGCCCGTCACCTGCCGGGAGTGAGTGTGTAGAATAGCCCAACTGTCCCTTTAAGTAACTGGAGAGGAAGAGAGCCTCCAGGATTTTCCTTGAAACAAAGCAGACTTAAGGAGGAATGTTCAGGCCATTTAGGGGGATGATGCTGTTACTGCCACATTTTTGTTGTTATAATTCAGCTTTCCCACAGGCCCACGGCTAGCTAAGAATATCTCAGCTTTAAATGCCGCTGAGTGCTTCCCGAGGCGCTGGCATCCTCTAGGCCCTGAAAACTGCCAAGCAGGGTATGTTAGGTTTGGAAATAGAGCAAATGGCTTTTGGCTTTCTTGAGGGCTTGCCTTTTTGTTTACTTCTGGGAAGTTACTGGAGCACTTTAGGAGAGAGAGAGAAAAAGTCATCATAAACAACAACAACAAAAAAGCAAACTCTTTTTTAACAGAGTCATGATAATCCATAAATGATGGATTCTAAAGGAAGATTCGGGATCATCCAATTTTCAGAAAGCTATGCTAGAAGCCAAAGGTTTTGTTCTCCATTTAATATACTTCGGTTGATACATGGTTCTGTTGGAACATTAAAGCTTCCCTTAAAGGAAGCCCTTTCTCTCCTAGGCCACCCGCCCTGGGCTCCACCATGACCAAAAGGGAGAGGTCTTTCTTTTCTGGTTGTTTTGAAAGGGAGCAGGAGGAGGGCTCCATCTCAAACCCTTCCTCTTGGCTTTCCCTGCCCTGTGTGTGTTAACCTCAAACTCCCACTCCCACCCCTCCCTCCGGTACCTTGCAGAGAGCAGCCCTGTCCAGTCCCCGCATTGCTCCGCCCAGAGGCAGCCCGAGTCCGCCCTCCTCCCCCAGCCTTGTTTCTGGCATCCCAGGGCCCTAAGTTTCTCATCTCTCTTGGTTTTCTCTCCTCGGTGTTGACTTAACCACGGACACTTGTCCTTTCAGCTCACCTTTCAGGGGGAAGATGTGGAGGTCAAAGAGATGATGGCTACGTGGACTTTGCAGAAAGGAATCCCCCTCGTGGTGGTTGAACGAGAAGGACGTGCGCTCAGACTGCGACAGGAGCGCTTCCTGAGCGGGGTGTTCAAAGAGGACCCTGGCTGGAGGGCCCTGCAGGAAAGGTGGCTGCTTGTCTCCTGTCGGTCTAATGGACCTCATCTCATTTTGCTTGTTGTGGCATTAATTTTCTTTCAGCTTCTCTGGAGACCGCGGGATGCTGTCTCTCACAGGCATGAAGGCCTAGACTAGCCTTGATCGCATTTAAAGAGCTGCAGGTGGCCCAGACGGTGTTGTTCACAGTTGCGTTCCAAGTACTTCTGCAGCCGCCTTTAGAAACTCAGTTCTGATGCAGAGGTGGTCGATTTTATTTCCATTATAATATCTCCTGACTCTTTTCAACACTAGATTTCTGGGCCTTAGTAAGTTGCGTGACTGGCCTATACCTAGGAAGTATTATTACAGCTATACAAATCATCAGAAGAGAAAAGATATTCCCCATGTGATAAATTAAATGCTAAGACCTCCTGTTGCCTTTTTATTTTCACTAGTAGACTATAAATGTAATGTCTTAAAATATATGCTGTCCTTGGTAATAACCAAAGCAAATCCAATTAACCACACAGTCTTGTTGCCCAGCCTATCCTGAGAAAACACAACACTGTTCTCTGATCTATTAGCCTATTAACAAGAGGAATTAGGTTAGTTTAAAATGAAACAATCCAAGTGAATCTGTGCTGCCTCTTACGATTGTTATTTCTTTTTTCTAAAGATCTAGCTGTCTAATAACAATTCTAGAATTTTTCTGAGAATCAGAAGCAAATTCAAGGGCTTTGGCATATACCAGGTAGAATAGCACATAGAGAGCGAATGTTTCCTCCTTTTGTTTCATCAGTTACCTATTCCCAACCCAACAGCAACGTTTATGCTACTTCTCTGAGACACAGTTTTCTGTCTTTCTGTATGTTCTTCTGAAGTCTGAACTTCAAAGAGCTTGGACGATTTATAACTTGGCAACACAGCCTGGAAATTTTTATGTTTGATTCATCATTGGGAAAGCAGGACTCACAATTTTGTAACTTATCAAAATGTCACGAGAGAGTTCAATAGTGTGGATGGTCCAGAATTACAAAGATCTACAATGACCTGTATTTTCCCTCTTCCTGTGTCAGCTTTCAGATTACTGTTTTAAAATTATTATTCTCTAGTTCATGCCTATTCAAACTTGTGAAATGCTAATCTCCCTCTTTTTATCCCCAGATATGTTTACCTGGAAATATCCCTTTCTTCCAGAACTAAGATTTCATCCAGGAATCATTCCATTAAGTCTTGACAATATCTATATGTCCATTTTTACTTTTTTGTGTAAATATTTCAATTGCTTTGTTAATTATCTGTACTCTTTGTGGGTTAGCAGGTAGATAATTCCTTTCTGACCCTTTCCTAGATGGAGTCTGTGTCTATTGTTCCCTTTAATTTTATATATTTTGAGGACTTTCTCCTTTCCATTGTATACCTGTTAGTGTTTTCAAACCCATACTTTTACATGTGCTGGATTACTATGGTTAATATGGCTTAATGTGGTAAAAGAAGTAAATTCTGGAAGTTTCTAAAAAGTCAGTGAGGAAAAAAATAGCCAGTTTCTGTTAGTTAACATAGTATGACCATTGGAAAGTAATTGAGGCTTCTATCCATGCCTCTTTTCTGCTCTCTGGACTTGCTGACCTGCAGTTCCTAAACTGTTGGCCACTTCCAGTCACTTAGCAGATGGGCGGTTGGATGTGGTTAGCTTTGTTGAGCCAAAGGGTAAGTGGAAGGTCATACTGAAATAAGATCTAGACTTTTTAAGGCTTTTTCCTACAGCTTTGATTCAGTTATTTGCATTAGTATCAGGCTGTCTGAGTTTTTGGAAATATGAAAGGAAGATTGGATTTTTCTTCTTTATAGAAAATAATGAACAGAACTTATTGTGGTATGAGATTTATACAGCAAATGGCACAGGTAATTGTGACAGAATTCAACTAGGTATATGTTGCTACACCTTCAATTCTTCACCTTGGAAGAATTATTGCATGCCCAAGAGTCTGCTAGTCTTAGCCAATAAAATTTATAAGGTTCCTGATAATGTAAAGGATGGGTGTTAAGTGCCTTTTACAGTTTATCTGAATCTGACAATGTGAAAATTGAAATAGTCATTTATTTAATTTGTAACGGTCTTTACTTTCTAACATAGATACCTTTGGCACATCCCATTGACCTACACCACGAGTTCCTCTAATGTGATTCACAGACACATTTTAAAATCAAAGACAGGTAATGAACTGATTAGCCAAACATGTGTTTCAACTCTGAAATTAAATACGTTCTGAACTATTTGGAGGAAAGATACTACTAATAAAAGTTTAAGTCTGAGAAATTTCTTATTTATCCATATACTGGTTACAAAAAGGACATTTTAGCTAGGAAGTAAAATTTTCATTCAGTGGGTGGTTCTCTTGTGCTTTTAGCATTCAGAAATAAGTTTTATTTATATCAAGAAATGATGGCATCCTGTCTTGTCTTTTAATACTTACTAATCCAGCTGTGAAACCACGAGGCAAACATGTATAGTAGAAAAAAGCAGACACTTAGTAATTTATTGTCTGTGGATTCATACCATCATTCTGTCATCTATTAGATGTGTGGCCTTAAGAAAAATGTTTAACACTTCCTGAACTTCAATTTTTTCATCTTAGTTTAAATGAGGACTAGCCCTCACAGTTATTAAGATAATATGATAATGCTATTTTATCACCAAGTATAATGTCTGTCATATTAAAAACACTTAATATTTCAATTTTTCCTTAAACACTTCACTGAAATTTGAGAGAGTATCCATCAGAACATCATATTCAACCTGGAGTCCTTATTTCACTCCAATTAAGGACTGAACTAGTGGATCAACTATTTACATACACATATTTCAATGGCTAGTAACTAAACCTGGAGACATGGCCACCAATAAATCAAGCCAAATTCCAGTCATGCTCATCATCTGGTTCATTGGACCCTTGTATGCCTCTTAGACTTGCATAGACTGTTTTTGAGAACAAAGTTAGCAGTCTTTTTCATACAAATTAATTTATTTATTCATTTAATAAGACCATTATTTCCAGCAGAAACCATCCAGTAGACTATGAAAATCAGTATAATCATAACTCTTCCAAAACTTTGTCTTCTTATTGGTTTATTAATAATAGCGTAGAAACTAATTTTTTTGTTTAGGAGATGTTCCTGGCATGTATGCTGATAATGAAATGCCTATGCCAATTTCCTCCTCTCAGATGTTCTGGATTTACCTGAAGATACCAGCTGGGTGAAATTCAATGTGAACTCAAATGGCTACTATATTGTTCACTATGAGGGGCAGGGATGGGACCAACTCATTCAACAGCTGAATCAGAACCACACACTCCTCAGACCTAAGGACAGAACAAGTCTGATCCACGATGCGTTCCAGCTAGTAAGGTAATGTAAAATGTTATCTGATTTCACAGGAAATAACTGATTTCAAAATCAAACATTCAGTGTTTTATCATTCATATGATATGGACCTGAACAGAAGCCAAATACTGGCCATTAGGCCAAAGCCTACCCACTGATAAGGTATTTCGGCACACACATGCTTAGATGTTTAATCCACTATTTTAAAATGTGAAGAATTTGATATAAAAATCCTGACTTCTGGAATCTCTTTAGCAATGAGAAGATTTGGCAGCTTTGGACCATCATCCTCACAGGGCAACCTTAGAGGAGGGTGCAGTAGGAAGATCCCTGTAGGCCAGGCCTGCACTCTTCCATATGCCCAAGTCCCAGACAGTACACATGAATGACTTGATTCATTCACTTAGGTGAAACCTCTAGGCACTTACGCTTTTAACCCCAGATTTAAAATTCGTTTATGCCAGTAGCTTGCTATTTCACCAAATACCTATGTAATCTGCTGGACAAAAAGTATAAACATAGTCTTAACCTTTACAATTGTAAATGAGATTTTAGTTTAGTACAATAATCCATTCATTACTTTGCCTAATTAGAGAAATCAATGTAAAATTGGAAGGGAAATAAAGGAAGAATTGGCTTCTTATGTTTATTTCTCTTTAGACTTTCCTGGAACGACAAAGTATTTCCTTTCCTTTCCCATTTATCCTCCACGAATAATATGTAGAAAAAATCAGATCATAAGATGGCCAATGAGAAACAAATGTAGGGATCAGGTGAAATGTTGTGCATTGTAACTTTTCCTATTCTGAGAATTACTCATTTTACTTTGTGACATATTATTTCCTTTAAGATGTTTATTTAGGTCAACTTGAGTAAAAACAACCAGCAGGACATTTCTCAGACAAAGCTTCTTCTCCATACAATGACCTCCTGAGTTAGAAAATAGAACTGAGTGCTCAATCCTCAGCCCCATGGGTCTCAGGAACATCACAGCATCATAGCACATCGAAGGCTAGGATTAGAAGAAAGCACCATCCTTCATTGAATACATGCATAACAGACTAGTAGGCTATTTCTTGTTAGTTGAAGGTTTGTCTGCTCAAAGGAGAGACTCACAGATTGCATAAAAATAGATTAAAATTTTAAGACTAGAAAGGATGAAGAATATTGACAATTCAGCAAATGAAGGCCGATCTTTCCATTAGTAGCTAAGTCTTTTTTGCTGTTTCTAACCTATAGCTGTTTCAGTAGCCTAAATTTAGCAGAAAGAACACTATAGTTACTGATGTATCAATGGAGAAGCAATGATCTTTTCTTCACTAAATGAACAGGTTAATGAAGTTAATTTAAGAGTACAAATTTTGGTTTAAAACAGACGAATTCAAGTACTACCTTCTCACTTATTGTTTAACATGAGCAACTTATTTAACTGTGTTAAGCCTAAATTTTCTAGTCTTTAAAACTCCAGATTTAAGTAATAATATCTATTGCACAGGTATTTTGAAGATTGCATACAATAAGGCAGATAAAACACCAAGCACAGTACCTGCCCAATAAATGTCAGCTGTTATCATTATTAGTGTTATCTAATATACATTGTTTAAAAGATCATGTGTTGAATAGGAAGAGGAGGTGACAGCATAGAAAAATGCATTTCAAATAATGTGAAGTTGAAAAAATGCATTTAAAATATGTGTTTGTGTATTGTTATGCTCTTAACTGCATAGGAAAAAAAATAAGCTAAATGTGGAGAGAGAAAAACAAACAAACAAACAAACAAAAAACACCCCAGAAGGATATATTCCAGTGCTGTTAGTACATGTATAGGGTAGTGAAATTTTAAGTATTTCCCCCCTCTTCACTGATTTCCAATTATTTTGTAAATTTTTATATTACTTTTATAATAATAAAATTAATTGTATAAGGAGGCAATTTAAAACTCTCATAGTAAGTCTAAACATTGTTACTTGCTAGACTCCCTTGGTGATATATATCTCTTCCTTCCCTATTCCATAAAATATCTATTTAAGAGTTAAAGGAAGTAATCAGTGATCACTTTTAGTTTGGAGACAAAATTTGACCCATGAATAGATATGTATTTTAATTGGATTTTCATACTTTATAAACATAATTTAAGACTTTGATCTCATGTGAGTTGAGTGGAATTAAAATGACAATTTTAATTTCCTTACAGAAAAACTATTTGTTTCTCTTAGCCCCGCAACTTAAAAAAAAAAAAATTGCCCCAAATTGCTTCCATAGGAATATGGTTGTATTTCCACAAAGATACCATTTAGCTGAAGCTATATACAATTAAGTAGATACAGGTTTTTCCTGTTGGGTTGAAGTGTATGCTTATACATGTGTTTAATCTTTAAGGTAAACAAACATTCAGATAACATTTTGTGCAGATGGTGAGGAGCCGGATTTTTATTAAACAACTAGAGGCCCGGTGCATGAATTTGTGCACTCGGGGGTGGGGTGGAGGAACCGTGAGAAGTTGGCCAGTGGCTCCGAGGAGGGAGCCAGCCCTCAGACCCCTGGGAAAGGGGCCGCATCCACCGCCACCCACCCCAGTTTCCTGTCCCAGCCTGGGCCTGAAGGCCCCAGGCAGGGTCCAGAGAGGAGGTGACAAATGCTGGGCTGGGGTGTGGAAGGAACAGACACCAGATGCTGACATCACCCTGCCACTGCGTGGTTCCCCACCTCCCCCTCTCCTTCCTTCCTCATCGCCTTGTTGCCACTATGGCAGGTGGGCGGCCTCTGGGGAAGGGAGAGGATGGGAGCGAGGCAAACCCTTGTGTCAAGGGCTGACTTTCAATAGATCACAGAGAGGGAGCTGCTCTGCTAGGTACGAAACCCTGACCCAGAAGCAGTTCTCTATGAATGGTTTAGCACCAGGGGCTGATGGGGGCTGGCCGGCTGAGGGGAGGTTCAGTGGGAGGTTGGCCGGCTGCCGGAGGTTGGCTGTGGGAGTTCACTGACCACTATGGGGCAGCTCCTGCATTGAGCATCTGCCCCTTGGTGGTCAGTGTGCATCATAGCAACTGGTCGACTGGTCTTCCAGTCATTCCAGTCATTTGGTTGTAACAGTCACTTAGGCTTTTATATATATAGATTACTGTATAAAAAGAAAAGGAATCTCTTAAATGAATATTAAGATTTTTTTTTAGTGTAGGCATATAAAAAGTTTTCTAATAATGGTATTTGTCTTAGTGAAAAATAAAGTAGTCTTGGCCAAAAAGAAAAACAGGATTAATATAAAGTAATTTTTTATGTGTTAAACATTCTTTATAAAACTGTGATCATAGAAAATAATAGCCAGTTTCTTTCTATTGCTGATGCTCAAGGGTATGAACTGCACTCTATATGATGATGCTTATACATGTTAAAAGGAATAATGACATTATGTGCATTTGTGTTTTATAAAATACAGCAGACTATATGGTCCAGCCCTCTGTCTTTAGACAAAAATTTGGGGAAACTTTCCATTAGTTTATTTAAAGCAGCATGTCAGAAGAGTGAAGTCACAACAGAAGTTGGTTCTCTTTAATTTCATTTCTTTCTAGTTTCAGTTCCCTCTTTTTAGATCAGAATTTAAAAATCTTAAAACCCAAAGGATGTAGGGCATTATGTTAATGAAAAATTCAACAGCCATCCTTTGTTCCGAAATCTTTTTTACCATCTCGAACTGTTTTGCTAAGTCTGGGAGTCTGATGCTGGCAAGAATGGGGTATAGACCCCGTGGGCACACAAGTCCTCTCAGAAACACAGGTGAGAACCACTTCACAGCAGTGCCATTGCAGTGATGTATTTCCTCATGGGAGAGACCCTGCCACTTTGGTATTCAGAATAATAGTTTTGCTGTTGTTGTTTTTATCATTAAAAGAAAGTGTAGAGAAGTTATATAACTTTAGAATCTAAATAGATTATAATATAAGCTGGAAATACTTGTTCTGCAATAATGATTACTGCTTCTCTGTTAGGCTCTAGGAAGAATATCAAAAAAAGAAAAGTCCTGACATCTGTCCTCAAAGTTCCAAATTCACTTGGAGGAACAAGTTAAAGCCACAAATTAAACAATAGAGAATGGCATAACATATGAGCACTTTGATGTTATTTGGTACTAAATATTAATGTTAGCTAGTATTTATTTCATTTATAATGCTCCTACTATATGCTAAGCATTATTCTAAGTGCTTTCCATATATTAACTTATTTAATCCTTACAACAATAAAAGAAGATACTATTGTTTCCCCACCCCCCCACCCCCCCCCCATTGTATAAGGAAGGCAATTGAATCCCAGAGAGGTTAGGTAATTTTTCCAAGATCACACAGCTAGTGAGTGGCCCAGCTAGGATTTAAACCAAATGGACCGGCTATAATGAACTTCTGTTATGGCTCTCTATATCATGGTTAATATTAAGAACTGAAAGACATACACAAACCACCGACATTTGTTTTATTTCTCAGTGCAGGAAGGTTGACCCTAGATAAAGCTCTCGACCTGACCCGCTATCTCCAACATGAAACAAGCAGCCTTGCACTCCTCAAAGGTCTGGGATACTTAGAACTGTTTTACCACATGATAGACAGAAGGAATATCTCAGATGTCACTGAAAACCTCAAGGTTTGTATGACGTTCGGAAAATTCATTAAGTAAATAAATACACAGTGTCTGGAGCAGGGGTCCTCAAACTGTGGTCCGCGGGCCACATGCAAATACAAATATTGTATTTGTTCCCATTTTGTTTTTTTACTTCAAAATAAGATATGTGCAGTGTGCATAGGCATTTGTTCATAGTTTTTTTTAAACTATAGTCCGGCCCTCCAACGGTCTGAGGGACAGTGAACTGGCCCCCTGTTTAAAAAGTTTGAGGACCCCTGGTCTGGAGGATCAGTGAGACTTGGTCTGTTTTGTGTGGACTCTTGGGGTTAAATTTTTGAGAAGCTGAGGACACTGGCTGATCGCACAGTTAACACCACAGTGCCTGCTGGGTGGATGCCCCTTCTTTCTGGCCATCACCATTCTAAGAGTCGTACCAGGGTCATGAGCAAAACATCCCTCCTAAGGTGATTTCATCTCATATCAACTGATGGTTTCCTCTCAAAGAGGAAATTAAATCATATTTTTAATGGAGAAGCGAACTTTGTTTCTTAAGTATGCTGAGTTGGAGCCAGAAAAAAAGAGAAGAGAAATGTAAGTAGTTCTGTGTTTTGGGAAAGGTCCATGCAGATAGTTTAGCGCTGAGCCTTTAGATGGGTCAGAGCTGTGTTAAGAACTAAATTTAGCCTCTCTGTAAACCATCCTGTGCTTTCTGCAGCATTACCTTCTCCGGTATTTCAAGCCAGTGATTGACACGCAAAGCTGGAGCGACGAGGGCTCCGTCTGGGACAGTATGCTCCGCTCCGCCCTGTTGAAGCTGGCCTGTGACCTGAACCATGCTCCTTGCATTCAGAAGGCAACTGACCTCTTCTCTCAGTGGATGGAATCCAGTGGGAAATTAAAGTAGATCTAGACTTCTGTCCTATTTCTTATTTCTTCCACTTAAAAAATATATTTTGTTATTGATTTCAGAGAAGAAAGGAGAGGGAGGGAGAGAGGGAGAGAGAGAGAGAGAGAGAGAGAGAGAGAGAGAGAGAGAGAGAGAGAGACATTAATAATGAGAGAGAATCAAGCCCCTCACCCCCCGCCACTGGGGATGGAGCTCACAACCCAGGCATGTGCCCTGACTGGGAATCGAACCATAATCTCCTGGTTCATAGGTCAATGCTCAACCACTGAGCCATGCCAGCCAAGCCAGGTTGTCCCTTCCACTAATGTAAAAGTCTTTGATCATGCAGAACAATAGAGCTAAAACCTTTTAGTAAAGATAGAAAAAACCATGCTGGGAATTATATACTCTCGTCTCATGCTCTCACATAGTAAGTGGCCAATAGATTTTGTGGAAAGTGAGGTTTGAGTCTCTATAGGGGAGAGCAAAATAAACATTGGCATGGCACCAGAAAGATCGCCAGACTGTGGAAGCAGAGGGACACCCATCTCCAAAAACGGTGCCCTTTAAAGATAAAAAGCAATGTAAAATGCATATGCAATTGAAACCTCAGTGATCATTTGAGGAATCTTGTGAAAGAAAAGGGGGGTGCCTTTTAAAAAATGTGTTTACTTCCTCATTAACCAATACCACAGACCAAGCCTTGTCCCCAAGTTTCCACCTGGATGGGAAACTAATGAATTGAGCCATTTAAAGAATGTACATGGTAGCAAAATTGATTCCATGGTTAGTAGAAATGAGAAAGATGCCCGCGATCAAGTGGATTATATTGCACTTCAGTTATATGGCTGCAACTCATAGGCACTAACAGACTCTGCCTGCGATCATTTCAATGCCAGCCTTGATTTCTGACCAACACATGATTTTATATTGTTATTGTTAAAACTCTGACTCTGGAGTTGGATGTTTTAAGAAAATCTTTATGTAAATTAAAGGAGATTCTTTTTTTAAAAAAATAGAAGAAAAAATTCACCATTTTAGTACCATGTAATGAAATGATGTCATTTTTTCCTGTATAAAATTGCTATGATTTGCTATCATAACTTTTCTCCACGTAACTAAATCTCAGCAAGTTTTTGAAATATTTTCTTGAATTATTCCTTTTCAAAAATATGTTTTTTTATTGATTTCAGAAAGGAAGGGAGAGGGAGATAGAAACATCAATGATGAGAGAGAATCATTGATTGGCTGCCTCCTGCACGCCCCACACTGGGGATGGAGCCTGCAACCTGGGCATGTGCCCTGACCAGGAATCGAACCATGACCTCCTGGTTCATAGGTCAACACACAACCACTGAGCCAAGCTGGCTGGGCAAATTATTCCTTAAAAAAAAAAAAGCAATTCCAGTTTTCTCCTTTTGAGACTTTTCTGCTCTGTATGATTTAATCCTAAAATCTTTAGCTCTATTTTTCCCTTCTTTTTGATTGGTTGTTTTGAGTAAGGCTAAAATGTAAGCATCCTGCTGCCCCATGACATAATAGAATACTATTGTGTTTGTGCTAGGCATAAGAGGGATGACCTCACTCACATAACCCAGGTACAAGAGATATGATGGTTCCACATGTTGAGTAGGATGCTATGCCTGTGAAAATATTCTGGGTAAAGCTCATTTATGCTTAGAATCAAGAACACATAATTAAATTTTGTAGGGTTTGTTTTTTGGGGTTTTTTTTCTAAACTTTAAGACCATTAGTATTAATCCTAATGACGAATTCTTTATATAGATTAATTAATTAATTTATTTATTTATTCATTCATTCATTCATGAATTAAACATATAATAATTTGCATTTCACCTATGTGCCAGGCACGGCTGTAAGTGTTAAGGACAGAGTAGTGGACACAACTGCTATGTGTCCCATCTACAAGGAACTTAAAATGTATTCATTACCAATTTTCATAAAATTATACAGACAAGTGCACTAGAATCATAGCAATGTGGATTGGAATTTAATTACTTAATCTTTGTTTTATGATTCAAATGGCACTTGGGATATTGAAGTATGTCTAGTGGGAATTCCACAAGCATTAGAATCACAGGTTTAAAACCTATCTCCAAAATAGCTAGTTATGTCACCTTTACGCAAGCTATTTAACCTTTCTAAGCTTATTTCCACTTTTTAAAAATTAGGATCACCATCTCACTGGGTCGCTTTGACAGTTATAGAAAGTGTACAAAGACTAGTGCAATCTCTACTATATGGTTGCTGTGTGATAAATGCAAATTTCCAGCCTCATCCCAGCATCTCTGTGTTGTGGTTTTTCCAAGCCATCACTATGAAATCAGATATTATTGATCTAACTATTTTTGGAATTAAAAATCATAGAATGAATTAAAGTTAAAACTAGTTAATATCCCATAGGATAATAAAACCCCAAAAGTATAGTGTCTTTTTAGGTGGATAGAAAATAATATTATTGCATCTGATCACTTTTACAGAATTGTAAAATGACCCCCAGATAGAATATACTATCTATGTATATATCTATGTATATAATATATACATGTATATAATATATCTATGTATATATCTATGTATATAATATATACTATACTATTAGAATATACTCTTAATGTGACTTCAAAGCAGCAAGTAATCATGTTTATAAAAATTATATAGCACCAATACAGGTTATTTAATGACAGAATTCAGTATAAACCAGTGCTCTTATATTTCAGAAATCATCTCTTTAATTTATTCATTCCTCTGTGCAGGTTAAAATTTTATGATTATTTTTCCTGCTAACATTTTATTATCAGTAGGAAAACACACAGATAATCTGCAAAGTAAAATTACATAAAATAATTTTATAAAAGTTTGGCAGAAAAAAAGGTTTAGTATCCTAGTTACTGGGAATAAGTCAGGGGTGATTCTGTTATAGCAATTTTAAATCATAAGAAAAAATTTTCTTTCATAAAGCTTTTTTCTTTACCTTTGTGCTTAATATCGCAGTATCCCAACAGATGTTTTAAAGATTGTGTATTCCGTGGGTGCTCAGACAACACCAGGATGGAATTACCTTTTGGAGCAATATGAACTGTCAATGTCAGGTGCTGAAAAAAACAAAATTCTGTATGCATTGTCAACCAGCAAACACCAGGAAAAGTTAATGAAGTAAGTGCATTACTTTAACTAAGTTGTTAAAAGTAAACTGATACAAATTTAGTGAAGTCACTAAAATTTTAGCCACCAATTTCAAAGGCATATGTTAATTAAGTCAGGATTTTAATTGCTTTGACTTAAAAAACATATTGTCAAAATGTAGATAGCAAAATGTAGTTATTAAACATGTGATTGATATAGTTTTACTTACATAACCTTGGAGGAAAATTATTACAAAACTACATTCCTGTATATGAGATACTTCAATCTTATCAAAGTTATTTGAAATAATAAGTGAATAAAATTACTGCTAGAAAAAAGTAAAAGTTTAACTAGAACATTAAAAATGTTAGCCAGTAGAGAATTTATTATTTTTTTGGTCAATTATTTTTTATCATGCTTCTTTCTCTCCTATTCTTTTAATATATTGGTAGTGTGAGTTAATTATCATTACATAACACATGCCATGAAAATTCATGTGGTTTTTATTTCTTCAGATTAATTGAACTAGGAATGGAAGGAAAGATTATCAAGACACAGGACTTGGCATCTCTTCTTCATGCAATTGCTAGAAGTCCAAAGGGACAGAAATTAGCCTGGAATTTTGTAAGAGAAAATTGGACCCATATCCTAAAAAAGTTAGTATTGGCTTATCTCCATTGTGTGTTCTTTCACCCAGCTGTCTCAGTTGCCTAACACCAATTGTAATCGAGTGTCCCCCAAAGTGTATAAATGATTCCATTTCACACAAATGGTTCAATGAAGTCTATTGGGTTTAAGACTAACTAGCACAAATTACTCTGTCCAGGTGTAAGGGAGAGGAATGAGCAGAAGGGAATGGGAAACAGATTTCTCTTATTCATCCCAGGCAAACAATTGCTGGGAGCGAATACTAGTTGAGTTAAATCCAGTCATCAGCCTCATCCCCCCAACTCCTGGCTGTCGCACCAGCCCAGAGGACTTCAGTGAATCTGTATATTGTGCATCAAACATATTTGGCTTGCTTTTTGTTCTGGGGAATTTGGATGAGAGCTAAGCCCCACCCTCAGTTCACCTGTAAAGGCGGCACAGCAGGGAATGTAGAGTGGCTGAAAGAAATCTGATTAGAAGTGTTTTGGATTGGTTCTGTGTCTATTCTGGAGCTTCAATTTTTGGGAGAACCAGAGCTCACTCCAGTATGCTCCTGGGCCTAACATATTCCCAGGGGTGGTGGGGGGCTAGGGGGACACACAGTAATAATTACATTTCATAGGAATGTACAGAATGGCATTGCTTTCTCTCACAACAAACCCCCTGCTAAGGTGCCCAGCCATTTCCTCATCCACATCCAAAATGTCACTTATGAAATACTGTAAGGAAAATACTCAGTATGAAAGAGCTGTGGAATTTTCTCTGTTTTAAGATAAACAGTGTCAGTTAGCGTCTCTGATGTCAGTTACCCCCAGTTCCTCTTATCTGTCATTTCTTAGCCATAAAAGACGCAGAGTCCTCACAGATATGCGTAAGCAAAAAGTCCTTTTTACACCCTTCTCCCAGACCTTCAAGAGAGGGGTTGACATCCACCTGAAACCAAACAGTTAGAAAATGCTGGGGGAAAAAAGTGTTTCCATAAAAACCCTATTGGAACCATTGGTTATGTTCGCATGACTGTCAGTTCCCTCCTGAAATGATCAGACTTGTTCTGCAATGCTGTAGATTTCCTTTGTAACTGGAAATTATCCTCCTGCCTGACCATGTGCAGAGCCTAGACTTGGAACCGTTTCTTAGATGTATCTGTGCTCTGCTTTCCAGCATGAATCCCTTCGACCTGTGGTATGAATTCTCTGTATAAGACACCAGCTGAAGGATGCAGTCTGTGGCTGCAAATGAGAGCTCAACCAAGTAACATTGCCCTAATAAATACAATGTTTAAGCACAGTGGTATCCAAAAATGGGCTGGGGAAGTAAGATAATACATTGGAGTGCAAGAAGAAAATATCACCACATATATTATTTATTATGCCATTTAAATTTTATTTTTTTGGCCTTTGGTGCATCTAACTCATATATAAAATGTAATTTGGGAAGTTGTTGGTCCAAGAACCTTTACTGATGGGGTGCATAGCCAAAAAAAAAAAGAAATGTAGAGAATGCTGCTTTAAACATAAATTTAAATATAAGCATTGCTGAATATGATAGTCATATTTCCTAAAATAGCTTTATCTACATTAAAACAAATTTTTATTGATTTTAGAGAGAGAGAAAGGGAGAGGGAGGGAGAGACAGAGAAACATTGATGTGAGAATGAAGCATCGATTAATTGTTTCCCACATGCCCCCCCCCCCCGAAAACACACACACTGGGGAATCGGCAATCTGGGTATGTACCCCGACCTGCAATTGAACCCAAGACCTTTCGGTATGCAGACGGCACTCCAATCAACTGAGCTACGCTGTCCAGGACAGCTTTATCTACATTTTAATTTTATGGTCAAATTTGATAAATTTCATACCTTGGGGATTTTACTGGGTGAATATCAGTTATTCTTATGGTAATTAATACTGCCTATTGTAAGTATACAAGCTTATCATATAGCTATTAATGTTATACATTTAAAAAGTGTATGATATAATAAACATAAGGCCAGTATTTCTATTACTTAAATTGCTTTTATTTTCAGATTTGGCTTGGGCTCATTTGATGTGAGAATAATCATCTCTGGCACAACGTCTCACTTTTCTTCCAAGGATGAGTTACAAGAGGTTTGTGACTATTGCTACCAATCTATATATGTAGAAGCCTAATATGCTAATTGTCCCTCCGACCATTTGACCATTTGGCCAGTAGCTATGATGCACACTGACCACCAGGGGGCAGATGCTCTGACTGGTAGGTTAGCTTGCTGCTGGGGTCTAGCAGATCCGGACTGGGCAAGAGGGGCCGGGGTCCCTCCCTGGCCCTGATCATGCACCGGTGGGGTCCCTTGGCATGGCCTGTACCCTCTCGCAATCCGGGACCCCTTGGGGGATGTCAGAGAGCCAGTTTTGGCCTGATCCCCACAGACCAGGCCAAAGGACCCCACTGGTGCACGAATCCGTCTCTAGTTTAAAAATAAATGTTCAAGTGGTGGAATTGAAAGTAAACAGGTACAATCTTGTTTGGCGTTCTCATTTTATTAAAAGAAAATAATTTATTTTTCCAATGTCATGTAGCAAGTAAATGGAAGGCAAAGGACTAGAACCTAGAACATTTTAAAATACATAGCATTCAAAATGAAAATTACCCTTGAGAGATGAGTCCTTTTGTGTTATTTTATTCACTATTGTATCATCATGAATGATTATACTGAAGTTTGAAAGAGTTCTTAAAGGTTTTTAACAACTCCTATTGTTGGCAATTCTACTTGTCTTTTTTCTTTCTTTCTTTTTTCTTTTTTTTTTTTTTTTGAAGCATTCTGGTGTTTTACATCTTCTTTCCACAATAAATCCTGAATTTATTTACACTTTAAGCAAACTCAGAATTCTAGAACTTAATCCAGCTCACTACAAACTCAATGACTTGGCTTAATCACAACTTTTTACTCACAGTGTGCTCACTTGTAAGATGAGGGTTTATCATTCCTGTCTTTATTTATTGTTTGAAGATAAGTGAAGTACTAACTATGCAAAAAATAAAAAATAAAAAGAAAGAAAGAAGAAGAGAAGAAGAAAATAACCTTTTAGAGATTGGCGAAGGAATGCTTGCACCTGTGTCTGTATAATTCGCAAGCTGTTTGAAACCCTTTGGAAGAGAAAGTGTTTTTTAACCATGTAATTCTATTCTTGCTTATTTTTTCAGGTGAAACTGTTCTTTGACTCTCTTAAAGCTCAAGGATTACATCTGGATATTTTTCAAACTGTTCTGGAAACCATATCCAAAAATATTAAGTGGCTGGAGAAGAATCTTCCCACTCTCAGGACTTGGCTACTGGCTAGGACTTAAATGGTCAATACAAAGAGCACATCAGGTGCACATTACATCTGCATGAAATTGGCAAAGCTCAAGTCAGAGGTCCAGATATTTTGTCTCAGAAGCCTCAAGAAATCAGCCAGCACAGCTGCTTGGTCTAAGCTATGGTCCCTCGTGGACCAGTGAATGACATTAAAGGTAGGGTAAGGCCAGTTCAGAAGCCTTTTTAAAAGTAAACTTTCTGAATAATGAAGATATGGGGAGATACAGATATAGACATATAGATATTCCTGTAATAGTTTAGCTGCAACACAAACTATCTACATTGCCTCACATTGTGCCACGCTTTGTTACTTTGCTGCTTTTTAAGCTTGCCTAGTATCCTGGAGTTTACTCAACCAGTTTACTTCCAGGGAAACACAGCCGATCCATGAAGTAAATCTCTCATTTGCATCCTGCTATCTCCCACTCTCCCTGTTCTTGAACTTAGCCTGACTAGTTTAATTATTACCATTTATGGAAAATCTGAATCAAATATAAAGCAAATATCAGGATAACAGAGGCTCTGTCACCAAATCTCAGATTATTAGAAACGAGATGTCAGAGTTTATCCGGGAGGCCAGGAGGGCCTCTTGGCTTGAGCCTCACATTCACGAAGAGCCTCAGGAGAACCTTTTGAGGTCTTCTCCAAAGGAAGTAAAATCTATAGTCACAGAGATACAGGAGAGAAAGACTATACCACACCACTTTAATCCATACACTGTTGCATTTTTTATGAAACTTTTGAAAGTTGCAGAATTAAATTATATTGTATATATTTGGGTTAAATAGTGGTTTAATGTAAATATTTAAATGCATCATATTTTTGTAACCCAATTTTAGTATTTCTTCATGTTTTAAGGGAACCTCTTGATCTCTGAAATGCTTTTCTAAATGCTTCTCTTAATTGTTTGAATAAGATATTTGGAATAAAGAAAACACCCCTCTACATCCAGGCAGTACATTTAATAAATTAATGATCCCACATATGAATCAGTTTGAGGTATAAATAAGTTATAAAAAGTTGTGAATAAATACACCAATGATTAATTTGTCTGGGTTATTAAGGGAAGCTGGGGTAATGGTGCTGGGGTCAGTTGGGGGTATTATCCAACCCCTTTTGGAGTTATCATAAAGTCTATAACCTTTCTCAGTCAGAGACAGAATACAGTTTGGATGGACCGTGGGCATGACCCAATACGCGTTTTGTTAAGATTGTTTTCAAATAATTTCTTAGAATCTTTGAAGCATCTTGACTATAGATTTGACCTGAGCAAAGAGCACATCAGATGCACATTACATCTGCATGAAATTGGCAAAGTTCAAGTCAGAGTTCCACCAAGTTTCAAGGTTCCACCACAATCTGTATAACATCTTGGTGATATCCCTCTGGAATTATACAGACTTTTGCTTAAGGAAACTGAAAGAGTAAAGACAAATTTTTTTTCCACCGTGACAATATATACATTAAGTAGTGAAATGTATGTGAGTTTTGGTAGAACTGTGCTATCAACATTTCCATAATTAAAGTTCCTTCTTTTGTACAATATTTTATCTATATAACAAAAGGCTAATATGCAAATAGACTGAACGGTGGAACAACTGAACAATCTAACAACTGGTTGCTATGATGTGTGCTGACCACCAGGGGGCGTGTGTGGAACATGGCGGGCACTGGCCATGGCGGGTTGGTGTAGCAGGTGAATGGGGGCACCAGACCAAGGCGGGGCACTGGTCGCTGTCATCGGGGTGAGCCTCTGGTGATTAAATTCTTTGCTCCCGTGTGCCACGGTCCTGCCCGGTGCTTGCACCTGATGCTGGCACCAGCCCTGCTCGCACCCGCTGCCGGCGCCAGAGCTGCCACTCGCACCCACTGCCAGCACCAGCCCTGCTCACACCTGCAGCTGGCACCAGAGCCACCACTCGCACCTGCTGCCAGTGCCCGGCACCGGTCCCAATCTCTTGGCGCCATCAGTGGTTGCAAGTGGGGTGATTGGAGCAGCAGCTGCCACTTGCACCTGCTGACAGTGCTGGCCCCACTTGCACCCCCTGGCCCCAATTGCTTCATGCCTTCAGCAGGTGCGAGCAGGGCCAGTGCCATCAGAGTGTGGGAGCAGTGGCAGCGGGAGCGGGTCTGCTGGCAGACAGGTGACTAGGAAGGGTGGGGCTGCGGCAGGAGGGGCTGGACAGGGGCTCAGAGGATGGGCCCAGACCTGCCCCTGTGCCTACTGCAGCCTCAAGGCCCACGGTTCCTTTCAAGGTACACAAATTTGTGCACTGGGCCCCTAGTTTATTATAATTTTCCATGTTGTTTTTTTTTTAACTCTCTTTCTTTTAGTTTTTTATTTAAGTACGTTTATAATTTTTCAGATTCTTAAGAATTGAGTACAGAAAGAAGCAATTTTATTATTTAATGAGAAT
Organism: Myotis nattereri; assembly: GCF_964212035.1. Lineage (NCBI taxonomy): Eukaryota > Metazoa > Chordata > Mammalia > Chiroptera > Vespertilionidae > Myotis > Myotis nattereri. The sequence continues at coordinate 55,463,344 of NC_138079.1, forward strand.
AAACATGAGAATTAATGTATCAATAATGTTTTAACAAATAGGTTTTTTTAATGTATTGTTCTTACTAGTGTGGTATTTCAAAAGCTTTATGGTGCATACCAGACCCCCAATACCAAATAAGACTTGGCTAAAGTTAGTTTTACCCCAAATGAACAAACAAGTTGTGGAAGAGTTATAACATGATGAATATTTGGAGGAGTGAGCAAACACAGCTTCTCTGTGCCTCCCTGATTCCCCACAGAGCCCCCAGGGAGAATTCTGTGATCTCTGCAACCTTCTCAGAATGAGAAACCTTCCAAATCAGGGGTCCCAGAACCAATAGCTTGTTCCCTTTCAGGTTTTATGTGGGGGAAGTAGGCACTTCAGTCCTCAAGAGTCCAACTCACCACCATGGCAGGAATTTGCCCGTCTCATGTGCACACTTCTGCATTTCATTCCTTGCTGTGTCACTGGGTCTATTTGAGGTTCCAGAGAAGCAAGTCTGGCCAGGAACTACGACTACAAGATATCTTGATTTTTCTGAGGGAAATTCCTGGAGTGGGGGTGAGGGGAATGGGTTTTTGTTGCTTTGTTTTGTTTTTGGAGTTAGGGAGGGGGTTATCCCAAACCACAAGGTGGCCCTCCAAATAGTCATAGGAGCTAGTTTTCCACTTGAACATTAATATCTACCAAACACAGGTTGTTTAAATGGCCACGTTTTAACTCTGCAGTCCTCCTTTACTTATATTCATTATTGACCTTCTGTCTTCCATTTTACTATGTGTCACCTTGACATTTATAAACGTTAGCCCTAGCCAGTTTGGCTCAGTGGATAGAGTGTCAGCCCTCAGACTGAAGGATCCCAAGTTTGATTTCAGTCAAGGGCATGTACCTTGATTACAGGCCGTGTGGGAGGCAAGCAATCAATGTGTCTCTCTCACATCAATGTTTCTCTCTGTCTCTTCCCCTCCCTTCCACTCTCTCTAAAAATCAATGGGAAAATATCCTCGGGTGAGGATTAACAAAAATAAAATAAAAAATTATCATAAACTTTAAATCAATCATGTATTATATCGTTTGCTTCCTGAAACCTTAATCACATCAACATCACGTCTTCGAATCATAAGGAAGGAAAATGAAAAAGATTACGAAAGACTTGGGTTTGTGTGGCTGATAATCTAATATTTTATAAGATAGTGCCAGGCTATTTTTTTTTGAAAGGGGATGTTAATTCACTTTCTTCTTACTGCTATAATAGTATTCTGTACTTGTCAGTACCAAACGTTAACCTCTTATATCTAGTAATACTAGATGTTTACATAGTTATGCCTTTAGTTTCTTTTGATTGGTGTCTGCTTGATAAAACTTTTTGTATTTTATTACTTTGAATTTTTCTATATCTTTTAGTTTCTTTTGAGTCTTTTATAAACAGAATATACCTGAATTTTGCTTCCTATTATGTTCCCCCACTTGGGCAGGCCCGAGCTTTGTTATCTGTCCCCTCCACCCTCAAAGACATAAAAACTGAAGCTTCAGATATCCTCAAGGTGAATGTTGATTTCAGCCTTCTGTTTACCCCTCCGGGTTCCTGCCTTCACTTCATTTCTCATCCATGAGTATTCCTTACTAACTTTGCAGGACATCAATGCATTAAAACAATTTCAAAATATACTTTATTCTACACTTTAAATCATTTTTAACAAGAAGGTCAGCCAGGGTACCTAGTCTAGCATATTCTCAAAAGCCATAATAATTTATTTTCCAATATGCAAATACCTAACACTTTTACATATGAGGCTCCTTAGTATGAAAATTTGTTTGCCATATTGACTACGTAGGATCGATTTCTGATAGATGAGATTGTGGGATGCCTAACACTGTACCATAATTAGGAAGCTAGCAGTGTAAACAGTCATTTAGTCAGAACTTAAGTCAGGAAAATTTTCCAATATTCATAGAGAGAAGTGGTTTAGAAAGTCTGAGAAATATAGATTTACTAACAAGATAGAAATACATTTCTGTCTCAATCACTTCTGCAAACTTTACTTTGCAACTGTAACTTCAAGATCTTTTGCTAATTTGTTCTTTCCCTAAAAGTCCTCATCTTCTATCATGTTCTCAGATAAAGAAAAAAAAAAGTTTTCTGTTCTCAGTACATGACTCATTAATTCTCATTTTTAGGTATTTAGACATATGAATTTCCACACTTTAAAGTTCTTGCCTCCCTCTGTGGAATTATGCCATACTTCATTTTTTTAATACATTTCAGGTTCATGCTCCTGTAAGGACTACCCATGTAAACAATCTGGCATATCCCTTTAATCATCCAAACAATACCTCAGTCATAATTACAAATCTCATTTTAAAGTAAAAAGAGTAAATTGTCTTAAACAAAAAATACATTAAGGACATTGTGTTTTGAAACCTTATTCCCCTTTAAAATTATAGTAAACTGAGTTTGAAAATTCTCACTCCTTTCTAATATGTTGAGTTGGAGTTGAGAAAATGATGGATAGGACATTTTAAAAATTCAAATATGGAAATAAGTGGGATGGGGATGGGGGAACTTTTTCTAAAAAGAAATAATTGTCTCCATGGCGTAAGGCTGTTGGCATGTAGACCCAAAGACTAAAAGCAGGAATCTTAAAAGGACAAACAGAACTTGTTAGCATATAAGGGTAAACAGGCAATGATAAGGTCTGGTCTGAAAGAACTATGCACTATCTGTGTCAACCTGACACAGTCCACAGGCGTCAACTCAGACTCAGGGGCTGAATTCGGGTCATTTAAGCAACAATGAATAAGTTGTTGGTTAATGAAAGAGGATGGAAAGCATTCAAAGGTTTATATTTGTTTATTTTTGTTCTAAGTTGTGCCTTATCTCTATATAGATAGTAGTCATGTTGCTACTGATCAAAGCACTGTTTTGATAGCTAGTGTGGCTCAGTTAGTTGGGTGTTGCCCTGGGCATCCAAAGGTTGCCCATTGCATGCAGGAGGCAGCCAATGTTTTGCTCTCACATAGATGTTTCTCTCTTCCTCTCTTTCTCCCCTCCTCCCTTTCTCTCTAGAAAGCAATTTTAAAATCTTTAAAAATAATAAGTTGTGTGTGTGTGTGTGTGTGTGTGTGTGTTCTATATTCTAGAAAAGCCATTGCCAAATAGGAAAAACATATTCTTGTTTCAGATAACTGTTTCTTTGGGAAGCCTAGCTGTTTGTATTTTAAGGCCAAGAGGGAGTATACTGTTGGCTCCTATGTCTCACTTGAGGACCTAGAAAGAAACAACACCTGCTCTGTTGACCTTGCAAATCCAAATTTAAAAAGTGCTGTCTGAAAAACAGATCTCATAGGTTTTGTTTCACAATACATTTCTCCTTATCCAATTGCCTTTTCTTCTACCATTTTATCATTACAGATTCATTCCTTCGGGCTGAGAACGTTAACATATTAAATTACAATTTATTAATCATGCTTTAGTGTGAGTTTAAAAAAAAAATTTGTTTTCTCTATTTGAGAAAAGGGCCTTAAAGGAGAGAGAAAAGAGCCTGAGCTGGGGGAGAGGACTCGGGTGGGGGATAGATTCTGGAATGAGGGCAATACCTGGGTAGAACGTTCTGGAGGGTAGTATCTGTCACTTATTCTAGGGTGTGCATACAGATGGCATTTGACAGATACTTGTTGACTGTGTGCAGCAGCATTTAGAAATGAGGGAGGAAAATAAAAAATGGGACCAGAATAACTCAGAGATAAGCCTACTTGGCAATTTTGCCTCAGGCTGGTCCTGCTAGAACGTGATTGTAGGCTCCTGTGGCATGTCTTGTGCATTATGTGTATAGCTTGTGTGCTTGTCCTGACTGGCTCAATGCCTCGTAAGTGCCTTAAAAGCAAAACTTCAGCTCTCGTTTTGTTTTTTGTTCTCTTTGGTGCTCTGTACACTAAAGGCATGTCGCAAATGTTGCTGATTGACTGACAGCCTGTGCTGGCAGGTATCAGCCAGGGGGAGGGGAAAACATCTGAGTCAGCCCAGAAGCAGCCAAGAATCACACTCAAGTGTAATTTTCTGCATAAATATTATAGGACTTTCTCATGCTCAAAAACAGACAAAAACCTGAGGACACATTTTATGGCAATGAACCTTAGACAGGCTTTATTTCAGGATAGACGTAAGAAATAAAGGGAAATGAAAACTGAATCAGTATCTTCAGGAGTGGAAACGTCAAGAATTCCAGCTAGATATCATTTCTAAAAATATCTTTTATTCCTCCTGACTTTTATGCGAGAGGGCCTGTGATTGGTTTTCCTGGCTGGAGCAGAGCCCACCTTCCCTGCCGCTTCCTGGCCCAGCGAGGCCCCACCTGACACAGGGCTTAGGCATCCGCTTGGCACCAAGAACTTGGTTTTCTCAGGACTTCATTATTTTAAACCCTCAGGTTGTAACATGTCGGCATTATATAAATTCGTTTGCTCTTGCGTTATACTTTGCGAGTCTAAACTTTTTTGCATGTAATCTACATGACACTGTAAGTTTCACAATTCACATTTAAAAGTACTAGCAAATCCGTTTCTGCAGCTTATTTTGTGCCCGTCTCTGTTCAAAGTACTTCCAGTGTGTTTATTCATCTTATCCTCACAATAACCCTAAGGTGGGGCACTTGTCCCTAGTTTGTGAAAGAAAAAATGAAACCCTGGCAGGTTAAGCAATTTGCCCAGGCACAGAGATGCTGATTTTTAGCATATTCACAGAGTTATATACCTATCACCACGGTCAATTTTAGAACATTTTCATCACCTTAACAAGAAACCTGTACCCATGAGCAGTCACTTCTGATTCCTCCCTCCCTTCAGTCCTAGGCAACCACTAATCTTTCTGTCTCTATAGATTTGCCTCATCTGGATATTTCATGTAAATGGAATAATACAGTATACAGTATATAGTCTTCTATAACTGGCTTCTTTGATGAACATTTATGTTGTTTATACTTTGGGGTCATTAGGAATAGTGTTGCATTAACATTCATGCATAAGTGGACAGAATTTTTATGTGGACAGAAATTTTGATATATACATAGGAGTGGAATTGCTGGATCCTACATCAACTCTATGCTTAGCCTTTGGAGGAATTGTCAGACTCTTTTCCAGCACAGGTGTGCCATTTTATACTCCCATCAGCAGCGTATAAAGGTTTCAATTTATTTACATCTTTGCCCACATTTATTAGTCTCTGGCTTTTTTATTCTAGCCATCCTATACCTGTGTGTAGCCATACCCTGAAGTGGTACCTCATTGTGGTTTTGATTTGCATTTCCCTCATGGCTAATGATATTGAACATTTTTTTCATGTATTTATTGGCCATTTATATACTAGTATATTGCTTAGAGAAATGTCTATTCTGATCCTTTGCCCATTTTTTTTTATTATTTGTCTTTTATTATTGAGTTGTAAGAGTTCTTTATATATTCTAGATACAAATTTCTTGTGAGATAAATGATTTGCAAATGTCATCTGCCATTCTGTGGGTAATTTTTTTTCACTTCTTGATGTTATCCATTGTAGAGAGCACCTGGGAAGGCACATGAACATTTCTTTAATTATTGCCAGCTGAATCCAGTGGCGTCGGCAGAGCCACATCCTGGAAACACACCTTGCCAGAGACAGGTGTGTTGTCAGCCTGACCTTCAGCTCAGGCACCAGGCGGTGGGTTTCATTATCTAAATCCAGCCATGCACCAGGAACAAACACGATTATCCGGGCCCACACAGAAGTGACGATCACAAAAAGGTACAAGAATGCACATAATCTCCTTTGTCTTGGGCTTTAGTAAAACTTCCTGGTATTTTGCTGTATAAAACAAATGCGCTATATCGGCTCTGGGTCACTGTCTCTCCATCAGAGGACAGCTGTCCCACCCAGCCCCAGCTTTTTCCTTCTCTCTTTGTGTCTGTCTCTTTCTTTCATTTCCTCAATCCCCAGCAGCCCTACTCAGGAACCGACTTCTCTGTAGCCACGCTGGACACAGAAAAGAGAGAAACATTTACATTTGGCGCCCGGTTCCAGGGACTTGAGTGCAGGGGAACTCTCAAAAGTCTCATTTTGCCATGTTTTTATTTCTCAGTCCATCATTTGAAATTTGGATAAATGAGACATTTCTCACAATTTAGGGATATGTCTGGGATTTCTGTACTCATGAAAAGATAAAGGCTAGATTAAGAGAAATGGCGCACCCCACCCAATTTTGGGTGGCTCTTGAACTGAGCCCCATATCTCTTCACGGATGCTATAGAACAGTGTTTCTCAACCTTCCTAATGCCACGACCCTTTAATACGGTTCCTCATGTTGTGGTGACCCCCAATTTCATTGTTACAAATTGAACATAAAGCATAGTGATTCATCACAAAAACAATATGTAATATATATATATGTGTTTTCTGATGGTCTTAGGCAACCCCTGTGAAAGGGTTATTCGACCGCTAAAGGGGTCGTGACCCACAGGTTGAGAACAGCTGCTATAGAATAAACCCAAGACAGTTTTTCTTTAAAGGATGGCAAAAATGACACAAGGAAAATATACAGGCTGGACTTAGGCAAAAAAGATGACTGTTTCCATAATAATGGGTAGCTCTTGAAGAATAATGGTCCGCATTCCAAGGTTGCCTCACAGGTCCCGGGCACTCCTGTTTTTATAAAGGAAAATAAAACAAAATAATAAAGTGACTGAAAGTCAGTAAGTTATCTCTGTTATAGAATTGGCCAAAGAAAATGCCTTGGATAATAATAATTGGCTTTAAAATCTCAAAGTTGTTAAGGCCGGGGTCCCAGGTGCCTGCGGGCTGCCAGGGGTGGGGGGCTGGGGAAGCTGGCCTGGGTTCCGAGTGCCTGCTGGCAGATGGAGGAGGGAAGCATCCCAGGTCCCGGGTGCTGGAGGGAAGCCGGTGCTGGCAGCGGGGGAAGGAAGGCCTACTCTTGCACGAATTCTCATGCATCGGACCTCTAGTATAATATAAGAAAACTGATTCTAAACTCAGCACTCCTAAACTGCTTTGTCTAAGAAGCAGATCATGGTAACCCTGTTTTCATTTCCAGTGATTTGCTTAGAAGTGTATAAAATACAGTTTTGGCAAATAAAACCTAAAGAGAATTCTAATGGGGCGTTTCTGAGAAAAGTTTCCTCACTCTTAAGAAAGAGACACCAGAGAAAAGGTTCCTCCTTCCTCCCTCGATGCAGCTTTTTTGGCCGCAGGGCACTCAGTCTTTCAGAAAATTGCTCACAGAAGAGACAGAGCGAGAAGCTGAGATCTTGATGAGGTTGGGGAGCTGTGACTGGAGTCTGCCTTATCTCTGGACTTGTCACGTGAGCTGATAAATTTCCTTATTGTTTAAACCAGTTTATCAGCATTTTGCTTTTGTGTTCCAAAGCATCTGAACTCCTATAGAACTATTCTTTCCTGATAACCTTTCACTTTATTTGGCTGAATCTTTTTGCTAATGTCTAAGCTATACAGGAACTCTGTTGGATAATTATTCTGTCTGTTGTTTTTTTAGAGCTCTAAACATTGCTTAATTTGGTATAACTTCAAAAATCACTAATAGATGCTGAGCATGTATGCTGCAAATGGGTTACAGGGTAATGAGATGCTGACTCCTTTGGTTCTTGGGATGGCTGAGTAGAGTCTGGCATAGCTGGAAACCTCTTAGTGCTCGTTGTGTCCTGGCAGCAAACAGCATCCTCCATTTCTTTAAGAGTCCTGAACAAATATTTTCAAAAGTGTACACTGAATGAATGTATTGTTTATTGCTTATTTCAAAATAATTAGAAAGATTATTTAATAATGCTAAACCTGAAGTTGACAGGGAATATCAAGAAATTAAGTTGGAATATCAATTAACTAATGGAATAGCTGCCTAGTACTAGCCTGAAGTTAGTTGTATTTCTCTTTACTCCATATCTGTCTCACAGATTATTGTCATTTATCCTAATGTCCCTGTGGAAATAGGGAAGCAACAACAAACTTCAGAGCTCTGGTTTAGAACACAGACCCCCTGAGTTCCAGTCAATGTCTGCCACTGGACTGTGAGTAAATCCTCCAACCTATCTAGACTTCAGTTCCCTCACCAGGCAAATTGAGGCTTGGATTAATTCATTCATGGCATACCAATTGCTTTATTTTGATGGGGGAAAAAGTTCCTATATTTATTGATTAGCAAGTTTGTTGCTTTTTTTAAAATAAATGCTGTTTGTTATTCAGGGAGCTCATATTTTTCTTTTTATGCTATTTATTACGTTATACTTAGCCTTCCAACTTTTTTTGGTTTTCAAATGGTAAATGGTAAAAAGCAAGGATTCTGAAATAGTAAATGGGTATAGTAGATAATGTCTATTGCCTCTGATAATCAATAGTAACTTCTTAATAATTTAAAGTAGTATGCCCTTAAACTAAAGAGGAAGTTCTGTGTGGGAGGATTGAACCATGATGGGTTTCAGTAGTGAAATTGGCTTTAGGAAATCAATTGTAAAATGTCACCTAAAAAAGAAAAGCAAAAACCATAATAAAACAAAACAAAATTCATTATTATTTGAGGGGAGGTAGAATCCTGATACATTTTAAGTTTGTATACTTTTATCTCCAATCCCAAACCAAAACCACAGGTCTTTAAATGCTCCTTAATCTCTCTCTCTCTCTCTCTCTCTCTCTCTCTCTCTCTCTCTCTGTCTCTGTCTCTGTCTCTCTCCCCCCCTCCCCTCCCCTCCCTCTCCCTCTTTCTCCTTCCTTCCTTCCCTCCTTCTCCCTCTCCCTCTCCCTCTTGGCAAAGAGAGGATAAAGAAATTATTGTCTCTTTGCCAAAGAAATCACTGAAAGACATGATTATCCACCTATATTTACTAGTGCCACGGTGAAGCATTTTTATTGCAAGTCTCTGCGGAATGAAATATTTGACAAAACTCAGGATAAGGTGTTCGACACTTAAATGCACGATAGACTCTCACTTACAGGCAAGGTGAGGGGATTTAACAAGCGGTGGAGTTTTAAAAATCTCTGTGATACTAAGTACTTTGGTTGCAAAAATAACTCCAAAGGGATATGACATGACTTTAAATACAGGGGAAAGCCTCTTATCTAAGCAATTACAATGTGTGGGGTACTTTTAACAAAATCCAGCCCTGCATATACTATGTAATATCTGAACACTGATGCACCACCTAGTTCATTTCCTATTTTCAGTTAAGTTCCTTTGGGTGGGGGTTGGGGAAAGCCTAAGGTCTGAGATGATCTTTAACAGCGGGGAGAGAGCTGCTTTGAGGTGTCATTTGATGAAGACACCTTCCCTGTCCTGATCACAAACACATCGTTCAATATAGACATGTTCTCTGGGAGGGCGTTCCACATTGCAAGTGAACTAGAACTCTAAATACCGTTGCATCCACTCCCATATCAATTCGAAAATTATTTATTGCACTTATCTGGGAATACAACCCTTATACAGATAATGACCCTACCTGTTTCATGCTGCTTCAGTTCTTGAGAGGGAGGTTGATAATAATAACGCAACAAACAAAAACACTGTTTTACGGAGTAATGAGTGCTCTAAGAAAACTAGGCAGTAGACCATGTTTCTGCTTAATTTCGATTGAGTGTGGTCAGGGAAAAGCTCTCTGCAGAGGTGACATTTGAGGTGAGACCTAAATGACCAGAAGGAAGCAGCCAGCAGAGTACCAGGCAAGAACAGTTCTTGCAGAGGAACATGCTGATGGAAGTTGGCTACTTCCAGGAACTGCAAGCAATCCTTTGTGGCCAGAGCAGCGAGCACGTGTAGGAGAGATGAGGTCCCAGGGCTAAAGAGTTTCGCTTTTATTCTAAGCGCAATGGTTAGCCATTGGAGGTTTTAAAGTGGAGTGGAAAGTGCGTGCGTGGATACAACTGACATGTCATAGGCAATATTGCACTTCGATTTTTTTTACTTCTTTGACATCTAATTTCTAATTCCCGTGCGGGGCCAGGAACAGCGGGCCGCCCGTGTACCAGGCTGGCTGCGCTCCCGCCGGCGTGTGTGCGTCCTGCGCCCCGCGGCTGACAGCCTGGGCGCAGCCGGTGACAGTTGGCAGGCGCCGTGAGGCTCCGCCGAAGCCAAGCTGCTGCAGGGGCTGGGCATGCGGAAGAGGAGGGAGAGGAGGTGGTGGCAGCGTCTGGAAAGGCCGAGGCCTCCACCGCGAGAGTGGCGGCGATGCGCATCTCGACCCAGGGATGAGGGAGCCGCCCCGACGAGCCTCGCCGGGGCTCCCGGAGCCCCCAGTTGCTCCGTCCCCAAGACTTGCCAGGTCTGCCAGGATTTGACATCGGAAACAATGGTATCGAGGGGCTGGAGGCAAAAGCGCAAGTGCCGGGGGCAGGGGTGACTAAGGGAGCTTCCGCTGCTCGGTCTAGCTCCGCCCGGCCCGGCGGCGGCACCCCCGGAGCCGCAGGTGTTGATCTGGGGCTCGGCTCCCACAGGCCTCCTGCCCACATCCTGCGGCGACCGCAGGCCTGGAGCCTCCAGCGCCGGGTTTTGTGACTCGCCGGCCTGTAGGGGCCGCTGCCGAACCTCAGCCGGAGGGCTGGATCCCAGGGGTCCCCGCCCCCCCGTCTCCGGGACCAGCCTCTGGGGACTTCTCCGCGGGGGGCGGGCAGCCGGGCTGGGACGGCCCGAGCGCCTGCTCCTCGGAGCCCTCCCCTCCTGGGGCCGCTCTGCCTTTCAGACCTGGGCGCCTCGAGCGAGGCCTCCCCACCACCATCGAATCAGCTAGCGACCCCTCACTCTCCCCCCATCCCCCCATCTTATGCTCAGCGGGGCAGTAATTCCGGTCTCGGGGTCTCCCGCGTTTGTTTGGAGTCTGCTGCGGGAATGTCCGCCCCACGAGCGATGCCCGCGTTTTCCCGCCGCAGGGCCGGGTTCCCGGCGCCTAGGACCGCGCAGCGCGGACGCAGGAGGCCAGCACGTTTGCTGAGCGATTGACTGCAGTTCCAGCCCAGGGTGGGCGGGGGGGCTGCCTCCTGGCGGGCGTGGCTGCACCCCGGCCCCTGCAACCGCCCGGGCCCTAGCCCTCCGCCCCCCCCCCACCCCCCACCCCCCACCCCCCGGATTTGGCTGCGGGCTGCCCAAGCCTTTCCCTCCCGCCCCACCCCCACCCCGCCCCTCCCCCGCCTGCTCCGCAGCTCTTGCAAAAACCCGGAGCGGCGGAGCCCCGAACGGACGGGCGCCGCCCCTCGCCGCCTCTCCGCACTGGCCCCGGGCCGCGCTGGGCATGCTCAGTCGGCAGGGCCGCCTCAGCTCTCGGAGTAGGAAGCTGGGGCGCTCGGGCTGCGAGGAGCCGGGCCGGGGGGGAAGATGGAGCCCTTCACCGGTGGTGAGTGGGCGGAAGAGGGGCGGGGGCCCGAGCTCCCGGGGACCCGGAGGATCGGGGGCCGTCGGAGCCCGAGGGGTCGGCGTGCGGTCGCCCGGCCGCGGGTTTTCTGCGAGGGTTTGGGGGCGGGGAGATGGGTCTGGGGGAGGCGGCCGGAGGCTGGGGGGCGGGGATCGGGCAGCGGCCGGAGCGGGGTTGGGGGCTGGCGTGAAGGTCGCCGCCGCCGCCTGCCCCAGCCCGAGGCGCGGGGAGTGAGCGGGCGGCCCGCCCCGATGCTCCGCTGCGCGGCCAGGTGGGCGAGAGGCAAAGTTTGGGCTGCTGTTCGCGGAGGAGGGGGCCGCGGGAAAGTTGGCAGCTCGGGTGCGCCCCGGAGAAGGCGGTGTCCGCCGCGGCCCCTGCGGAGCCCAACTTGTGCGCGCACCGGGAGCTGTCTCCCTGCCCTTCAGCGAGTGGCCGGCGTGACTTTTCCCGATCGGACGGGTGGGGGCGGGGAGCTGCCGGTTAATTGCGTGGAAGGAAGGGAAACTCGGAGGAGGCGTGCTGATCACTGGCCCCGCTCGGTGCCCCGGAGGTGCCTGCCGGCGTGGTTACCCTCCCGCCGGCGGCCGGGCACCGCGCAGGGCGCTCAGGCTCCCTTTTCAGGCTCCGGATCGCAGATTTCCCGATGAAGGGTCCTTCACACCGAGGGCCCGTCAGCGCGACATCGCTGTGACTTCCGAGGGGGAGGTCAGAGGGGGGCCTGCAGGATGCCTTACGGGCTGCCACGGCCCTCCCCTGACGGGAGGGAGAGAATAAACCCCACCCCAATGTAGAGGATGGCTTTTGTGTGGAACACAAGTGCCAGAGTCACAATGGAAGGGTGAGATGGCTAACCTTTTTGCGACGTTGAGTATATGGATTCTATTTGGGGATAGAAAGTAGGAAAACTGCCAGTAAGGGACAATTTACTCTTAAGTTAGAGAAAATTCATTCTCTAGTTGACCTGTGTCTTCCTGCTGTGGTGGATGACTTCAGGTAGATGGTTTGTCATATTATTAGAAGCCCGAGTCTACGCCTGTTGGGGTGGGTCGTTTGTCACCCAAAAGACTGACATGGTTCACTAAATCTCCCAACCCTCACCCTGACTTAGTTGTATGTTGGGATTCATTCACGGGCGGGCCTGCGAACTACTTAATGGTCTTCTCCCTGTCCCTAGTTCAGGATGCTTTATTCTGCTGCCATCTTTCTGTCTGTCCTGTTGAATCAGGCTTAACGATGACCGCTTTAATTCTGAATCTTCTCATTCAGGTTCGATTTGTACTCATGAAGGCTCTAAGAAGAGTCTAAGAAAGTTACTAAAGCAATTAAGATTTGAACAGAAAGGGGCCTTAAAGATCATCTAAGTACTTTGGGTTAAATATGTTTGATATAAATCATTAAATCCTTTCAAATGAGTATTTCAAGGCCTTTGTTCTAGTTGAATGCTTGGAGCTTCCATCTTTGTAGGATTTTGAATGTGAAATTTCATTTAATGAAAAAAAAAATCCCCACAAGGCTAAGTCATCATTTGGTCAAGATCATTGCTAGCTGATTGCGTGAATCTGTGTCTACAGAAATAAAGTACATTTTCAAGTCTTAAAAATTGGGGCCTTTTCTCCCCTCTTAGAACAGGCTCCCCTACATACGAATATTTACGAATTGCCACATTTGGGAAGGAAGTGGAAAAGTCTTAGAAAAACAAAAAAGAAACAATCCTTCAACTTTCATGTGAAAAATTGGATTTCTGATCCTTTCCCCTCAGATTTTGAAAGTCTGTGTTGGAGATAGTTTGGCAATGCAGCATTTTACTTAATGTTTTAATCACTCCTTGGAGCCTTATCTAGCATTCTTTAACAAGGAGAATAGAAACTACGATGTCTAAAGTCAACATGAAATTAGCTTTTTAGGTTTAAGGTGGACTGTTTTTTTATTTCAGGACTTTTGAAGGATAGCTGTAGAATTTTCTAGTGTCTTCAAACAGGACATCTTTATACTTAATCCTTTTGAGTACAAAGCATACGTTCATTTAATTCTTCTGCCATAGACCTGGGCGTTCTGATACAGAGTATTTCAGTATCCATAGAATTTATGATTGCAGGAATTATTAAGCTTGGTATTAACTCTTGTTGCAAATTCATGCTCTTTTAGTAAAACCGTCACCACTTACACTTTCTCATTGATCCCGGTATATGGAAAGAATCGTGAGAGCTTAACAAAGACAGTTTTAGTAATTCAGGACAACATATCCTTCAGTTAAAATCTTGTCAATGGTTTCACCACCCTCTGACCTATAAATCTGTAAAGGAGGCAAGTTTAGTTTCTGTTTTGTCATTCTGGCTTTCAGTACTCATCTATTCCAGTAGGGGTTGCTGTATTTTCCCTGTTAAAACTTGCTGCTGGTATGGTTCATTTTTCTTGATCCCTGCTCTCTGCCTGCTGCTGATCATGTGAACATCCTATGTTAACCTGTCCAGGTAAGACTGCTGGAACCCATTTAATATGCACATCTCCAGAAAAGACTTATACAGAGGGACCATAGTGCCAGGCATTCCCATTTGGCTCAGGTCTTGCCCTTGGGAGGAACTACTGACTCTTATGCCAAAGACTGGATATCCATTCTGGCTTTGGATCTTTGGTGACTTTTTTTGTGGGGAGAGAGATGTGCTAGACCAACACTCAAGATTGTTATAACAGTAATTGTTATGTCCTGTTAGGCAGGTAGAGGTGAAACTACTAGGAAGTAGTGATTTATATTTTACCATAACAAACAAACAAAAGTGAAGTGATAGGGCAAGTAGTTACTTGATGACTATCCAACTTTATTTGTCCTCATGTGCTTGTAGGGTTGGGGTATTTCAGGGTAACTTAAATTCTTGTTAAAGTAATGTAAATGCCGGGATTAAACCCCAGAATCTGATTGAGGAGGTCTGAGGTGTTGGGCCTAGGAATCTGTGACTTCATTTTGAGGATGTTAGAAGTATTCACCAGAAGGGAGCAAATTCAGAATTTGGAGGCATATTGACAGAGAAGGACTTCTTGGCCTGCATGTGCCGTGTGTGTGTGTGTGTGTGTGTGTGTGTGTGTGTGTTTTCCCCCCTGTGCTTTCTAAGCCTGAAGGAAATCTAGAGGATAAAAAAGCACTGATATTTTGAAGCCCCAGAACTGAAAACATAACAGTTTGTCATTTTTTTTCATATGAACGAAGCCCCCAGAAATCACTGTAGTACTACCAGTATAACCTGGCACATAATCAAACTGGGAGACTTTCCTGTCTTACAAAATTATTTTTTTTGTGCTTTTTTAAAATTACAGCCCAATTGGAAGTATTTCCCAACTTCCAAAATGAGAAGTCTGTACAAGTTAGATATTCATGGATTGTAAGGCAGTATAAAATTGTGATTTCATCTTTTCATGTTATAAATAATAATTGTCCTATGGTATACATTTTAAAACATTTTTAGCATCATCTATCAAAAATGTGAACTTACCACATTTTGTTTATATATTTTTTTTCCTTTTTTTCTATGATAAATTACCACATTGAGAGAAAACCCTTAAGAAATGGAAAATCTGAGTGTTTTTAGTCTGTGATGGAATATAAGTTAAATTCTGTTTTTAATCTACCTGTCTTAAGTTTTTATTTTAGTAAAGGGAAATAGGAGCTATTTAGGAATTGCATGTTAACATCATTTAATAGTCTGGGGTTGAGGTTGTAACAACCTCCAAAACAAGAGTGTCTTGTGACAAGATAACATATTTTAGATGCAATTAAAACCAATGATTATCATTTATCTGTAGATGATCCTTGAGAACTTAGCCTGAAAGCTATATAACCAGTAAGATTGGTTATGAAGAAATCATCATATAGAAAATAAGCAAGGGGTGATTTCCTTCTTAGTAATTCAGTCAGATGCCATTTTTCGAAAGCCCATTACAAGAGATTTTCTGTTAGGCACAGTTTTAAAAACCCCACAAACCTGTCAATAGATAATGCAAACCTAAATGAGAGAAACGAAATGGAAGAATCTAATTTTGTTTTCATGCTAATATAAAAATACAGAAGTAAAGAAGCAATAAAACTTCAAGAAAGTTTTCTAACTATGAAATAAATGTACAGGGTTGTCTTTATAACCTGTTCATATAACATCTATCACCAGTAATTTCACATTTCTACTGTGAATACTCCTGTTAGAAAACAGTAGCATTTTGGCCCTTTCCATGAAAGTGTTAGGAAATCCCAGAAGTTGGGATGGAGCTAGGTTTGACCCCTGGTTCGTGGTAGTTGACATGAGGACGGACGGCAGTGCAACCGTATTCTGTAAATTTGTTACCCAATGTCTTGAAAACTGCAGGAGGTTGGAGGTGACAATAATACTACTAAGCCTTTCCATAATACTAGGGGGACACCGAGAGAAAGTCTTTTTTTTTTTTTTTACATTTGAATCCATGGATATGCATATAGCCTGATACATAATACAGATAAATGATAATTTGAGTGTTCACAAAAAACAGGATTGGGAATGGAGGGACATTTAGGAGCCCTTTTGATGGTACAGTTCCTTGTATATCTACCTAATGGCCTTTGCAGAGAAGGCTGCTCATTGTCCTGGTGTTTCTGTACAGTGAATGTGACAATAAGAGTTCCTGTGCCAGTGGAAGAGTGGTTAGGACTCCCCTGGAACCTGATTCATTATTGGAATCCATTTGTGGTTGTCCTGGGAGTTCCTTAGGACTTCAGCTGTAAAGATCTTTTGGGAAAATTGGGACTTAAAAGAATTAATGATGAAGATGAAAGCAATGTTGAGATTTAAGGTAAAGGAGGAAACTGATGGGCAGAGATTTTCAAAATGGTCATACTTTGAACTTTGCAAATCTTTTGTTCAGAAATGAGCCTGGTTTGGGGAGCATGATACTATTGTGTGAGGTTGAAAGACAGAATTAGAGTTGGAAGGGGGCAGTAGGTGGATCTGGTCAGACAAAAGAAATTGAGGGGTGAGGGAGATAAATGAGTTAGGATTGGCATTTGGAGGCCGTAGAACGAAATAGAAAATATTTGCCATGAGTTTAAACGTACGACGTACTTCTCTTTTTCGTAGTCAGAAAAGTTATAGTCAGTTGTATGGTAGGACTGTTCATTTTCATGAAAGTTTTAGATTTCAAGAAAAAAAATTTAGAGGACTGTAGAGCCACTGGCTTTGTGGAACCTTCCTGATAGCAGTCATAGTTCTTTATTGCCTGGTTTTACCTCACTTTTCTATACTGATGCTTATGGTTGAACAATGAGCCAATTAACTTTTTAAAATTCCAACCTCAGCATCTAAAGCAGTCCATTTGCCAAGTAAAGAAAATTCAGGCTCCCCAGGGAGTTTGGAAACAGTGGAGAATCAAGTTCAACTGTAGAAGATCCTTTGAAGTTCTTTTCCTTTTAGAGTATTTTTCTTAATGAAGGTCTTCCTGGTCATTCCTTCCATGTATTTAAGAATGCAGTCACCAACTGGCTATCATCAATAAATCAACAAACTACAAGTGCTGGAGAGGATGTGGAGAAAAAGGAACACTCGTGTACTGCTGGTGGGAATGCAGACAGGTGCAGCCACTATGGAAGACAGTATGGAGTTTCCTCAAAAAGTTAAAAATGGAACTCCCATTTGACCCTGTGATCCCACTTCTAGGAATATAGCCCAAGAAACCAGAAACACCAATCAGAAAGGATATATGCACCCATATGTTCATAGCAGCACAATTCACAATACCTAAGATCTGGAAACAGCCTAAGTGCCCAACAGTAGATGAATGGATTAGAAAACTGTGGTACATGTACACGATGGAATACTATGCTGCTGTAAAAAAAAAAAAAGGAACTCTTACCATTTGCAACAGCATGGATGGAACTGGAGAGCATTATGCTAAGTGAAATAAGCCAGTCAATGAAGGAAAAATACCACATGATCTAACTCATTCATGGATAATAAAGACCATTATAAACTTTTGAACAAAAATAGATACAGAGGCAGAGCTGCCTCAAACAGATTGTCAAACTGCAGCGGGAAGGCCGGGGAGAGTAGTGGGGCAGAAGGGGGCATGGGTAAGAGATCAACTGAAGGACTTATATGCATGTATATAAGCATAACCAATGGACATAAGACACTGGGGGGTAGGGGAGGCCAGGGAATTGTCCAGGGCGGGGGGAAAAGGGAGACATGTAATACCCTTTTTAATACTTTAAGCAATAAAACAATTAAAAAAAAAAAGAATGTAGTCACCAAAACATAACTCAAGCCACTTGTCAGGATTTCTGTAGGTTGGGGGGCTGGATGGTCCAAAGTCTTCTCCAGGGAGGCCAAGCCAGTGATCTGGAATGAAGGGAGTGAAAGACTTCCTGATGTTTCTGTGAGGAGAACTCCATAAGCTGTGAGAACAGGAAAATGGGAAGTGCAGTGACAGAATTGTTCTCTGTGGTTGGGTGTGCTCCTTTTCTTCCTGGATCTCACAGCGATGATGACCAGGACTATGTGGCAATGCTTCCCAGACAGCTATTTTAGGTGTCATAGAGGAAGTTCTGGTGGGCAAGGAGGCCTTGGGCCATAGTATTTCTCACAGCTGAAACTGTTATTTATTTTTCCCCCCCTATATTCGTATTTCTTTATTTATTATTTTTTAAATTGTTTTATTGCTTAAAGTATTACAAAGAGTATTATATATGTCTCCTTTTTTCCCCTCCCCTTGACCTTCCCCTAGCCTCCCATATCCCCCAGTGTCTTGTGTTCATTGGTTATGCTTATATGCATGCATACAAGTCCTTCGGTTGATCTCTTACCCACCCCCCTGAAACTTGTTATTTTTTTTTAAATATATTTTTATTGATTTCAGAGAGGAAGGGAGAGGGAGAGAGAGATAGAAACATCAATGATGAGAGAGAATCATTGATTGGCTGCCTCCTGCACGTCCCCTACTGGGGATCCAGCCGGCAACACAGGTATGTGCCCTTGACCTTTCAGTTCATAGGCCGATGCTCTATCCACTGAGCCAAACCGGCTAGGGCAACTGTTATTTTTATAAGATTTAAAACAGTTGTTAGAATATTCATTAACTCAACAGCATTGTATCATCTCAAGATTCTCTTTAGAGGAAAAATGCATGGAGATTAGTGGGAGTGATTGAGTAAATGTTTTAAAAGATCTTTCTTTAAGTTGGTTTTGGTCATGTGATTTGAAAATAGAAAGTAGTGTAGTACTTGTCTAGTTTCTTCTTCTCCTATAATTGTTGAAAGGGCCTCAATGGTTTAGTAAGAGAGGCTGCTGTGGACCTTGGGGCTTGATGGGAGAAACTAGTGTGTCTTAGGTTTATCAAGATTATGTCCATGAGTTAGGGATGGCTCCCCCTTATATGTATTAGCAGTAGTTTTTCTGCTTTCAAAACTAAATTCTAATTCCTAACTCTTTGGGCCACTAGCATTGTCCTTGGCAGTATCTAGATTGGGTGGCTAGATTAAGAAAACAACTCAGAGCATTGGGTATTGGGTATTAAGGGGAATAAGCAATGCATTGCTCTTTAAAACAGCAACCTCACTGCCATCTGCATCAATACAAGCTCCAGTTGGAGGAAGCACACAGAGAAATGATTGAATGTAGACAAGAGGGTCTAGTCTGAAGTGGGGTTTAGATAATAAATATAGCGTGTTGAGTTAGATAGAAATAAGCACACATTCACTAAAGTGTAGCTACCTTTGTTCGAGTGTAGTTATTTGTTGCAGTTGGGTATATATTTCTGTTTTAATTAGTTGCCAATTTGGGAAATGCTGTAGAGCAGTGGTTCTCAACCTTGGCTGCACATTAGAATCACCTTGGAATCTTTTTAAAATCCTGATTTCTGGGCCTCTGGAGTTTAACAAGATTCCCAGGTGATTCTAATGTGCAGCCAAGGTTGAGAACCACTGCCGAAGAGAGAAAGATTGGAAGAAATCATGCATAGAAACTTTTCTTGACAGATAGTCGAATGACAGTGGTGATTGGTAGAAAAAAATGTGGTTATAGTCCTAGACTTTTGGATAATCATCACTATTTTTTTAAATTGGGTTTATGATAAACTGACCCTTAGTAAGTTGTAAATTGATGGCAAAGTTTTTGCTATAGAGATTTAATACTATCATTTACTTGTGTTTTATCAGTTTAATGAGATCAAGTCTAACAAATATAGTCACCAATTGAAGTACTTTCTAACTCATAGCATTCTGTATACATTGAAGGGTTCTTATGTCTTTCAATGATATACATTCTCTACTAAATCACTTATAGGTATTCATTAAACCTAATGCCATTTTCATTTTAAATAAGGTATTACAGTAGATTGAGATTTTTTTGAAACTATATCCAGATAGTGGATGGAATTAAAAATAAACTTTTTAACTAGTTCTTTAAAAGGTATTTGCCTGAGAGATTAGTGAGCATAAATATTTAGGCATCATTGACAATTTCAATTGCTTTTTTTAAAAAACTATTTTTTATTGATTTTTTACAGAGAGGGATAGAGAGAAACATTGATGAGAGAGAAACATCGATCAGCTGCCCCCTGCACACTCCCCACTGGGGATGTGCCTGCAACCAAGGTACATGCCCTTGACCGGAATCGAACCCGGGACCCTTGAGTCCGCAGGCCGACGCTCTGTCCACTGAGCCAAACCAGTCAGGGCTCAATTGCTTTTTATAGCTAAATTTTTCTAAGCAGTACCATCAGGATTGTCAAGGACTATGGGACCTATGTTATGAAGATTTTTAAAAATATTATAAACAAGTTTGATATAAATATTAGGGTTTTGTAATTTAGCCTAGGAAAAGCAAAGAAAATGGAAAATTAAGCTCAAATAATTTTATTTTGCCCATGAGGCTATTGGCTATCTTTTAAGTGAAAAAAATGGCATATCTGATCATTTTCATAATGATAAATATAAGGATAAAGGAAGCAAATGCTCTTAGTTTTCTTTACTGTTTGGCTGTATTCTTTAGTCCATGGAATATTATGTTCCACTTGTTAACTTGATGCTTTTTAAGTATCCTCTAGCCAGAAATTTAACTAGTATATTTTTTTTCTGTGGAATCTATAATGGTTTTGAATGCCGACTGTAGAAATAAATGGTTGTTATTAGAACTTTGTCCATTGTTGTAAATTTTATTCTTCTTTTGATTCTATATTAATTCGATTGTGGATAACAACCAGAGAAAAGAAATACAGAAGTATGTATTTATTGGGATATATTGTACAAAAATTTTTTTTGAAAAGGAATGCCTTGGGCTCAGTTCTGTTTTATTGAAATCAGATAATAATGGGGTTTAAGTCTACTTAATTCTTTTTTTTCTTCTTTTCCTCATTTTTGTTTTTAGTTTCTTCCTTTTTAAATCATGCTAATAGTTTTTCTTTAGCTCTTATTTTTTTATCACCACGAGTAAACATAGAACAAACCAAAATTAGTTTTCATGTCTCCTTGCTCTATTTTTCAGTTGGGGAATCAGGAGTAGGGGGTCAGAGAAAAAGCATAGAGTGAATAGTTTAGTACAGATTCTTCTTGCATAACATTTTAAACTTCCTCAATTAACAAGTATTTTTTTAATTTGTTTTTGACATGTCCCCACTTACCTCTTTTTAAAAAGAGAATAGTTTTTAAAAAGATCCCACTTCAAATAAGTACATTAACATACACAGTAACTGTATTCTAACTTGTGCCGAACTTTGTTCTTAAAGCTGGAGTAAAAATGTGAATGCAGCATGGTCTCTGTTTTTGAGGAGCTTATAGTCCAGCAGAATTCATTTTTTTTAAAAGATATACGGACATACAAAATAGTGCACTCTATTAGAAAATGGCCTGGCTTCCAGAAGCACAGGTCCCATCTTCTACCACTTTCCTTGACACTTGGTTTTGTACTTTTGTTTTTTCATTTTGTAGATCTGTCATGATGATCTATCTATCTACCTATCTGTCTGTCTATCTGTCTATCTCATTTTGTAAGACTACTGCATAGTGTAGCATAATAGAGAAGAGCAGTTCAGATGGCAGCATTCAAATCCTGGCTCCTCACGAACGAGCTCTGTGAGAGTTAATTAAGGATATTAGCAAGAGGTTTTACTATATTTAGTTTAAAAACTAAAATGTGCATAGAAACTCAAACTCTTCATGTTATTAGCTGAGGTCAAAGGTACATGGTGGTTTGACATTCTAGCCATAGATATTTTCAAAATTGGAGAACAAATGGTATTTCTTGCATCTTGTTTACTAAAGCCTTGAGGCTAGTATAGAAGGATTCTTTCCATTTCATACTTATTAACAATTATCATGCATTTGTAACACTTTCAGGTAGGTGTTGTGTAAGAGTAGAGGAACTATTCATTTCTATATTCAATCTGATTCTGGCTTGGATGTGTTTTTCTGGTTCTTTAAGCAAATGTAATATGCAACACCTCATTATCCATACAAGTAGAACTTGTTTCAGTCTTAGATTAGGTATTAAATACATTTTGTCTGTTAGGTGGGGTTGAAGTAGTTAGGAATTTAACTCAAAAAGAGGTAGTGTTAACATGAAGATACAGAATAAGGTTACTTCATTAACTGGTACAAGGCCTGTATTTCATAGGTACCAGGGATGCAAACAAACACGTCTGTGTTTAAATTCATACCTATTTTGCTATGTTTTCTCACAGTAAGCTTAATAAGTGGCTAGTTTTACTAGTGAATTTGTATTTCTGCTAGTGACTGTGACAACCTTATTTTATTATTATTATTTTTGCAGAAGGATTGTAACTTGGCAGCAGCTTTTGGCTCTGAGAATCTGTTATGAATCATGGCAATTTGCCTGCTTACCTCCACCCTGCCAGGAGTCTCCAGAACTGTTTCTTTTTTTCCCTCACAAAGATAATACTTTCAACTTCTAAAACATATCAGGCAGTGATTTTGACCAAATAGCAAGCTGAAGAATGTAAGGAAAAATCATTCAAGTGGCTCTATGGAAGGATTGCATGGGAACAGAGTAAAGGCATTTCTCATCTTGAGCCTCATTTGTTCCTGGGAAACTTCAGGGTTAAGAAGATAGTGTTTTTCCACAAGAGTAAATTATTGGAGCCCATATTTCTGCCCAAAGATGCCCAAAGAAACATAAATGGTATGTTATGAAAGCAAACGTACCAGTTGTTTAGGACTCCATTTTCTAAATGGTTAAAACCACATTTTGAGTTGTGTATAAAGAATGTATATACTTATTAGCTAAAAACCATCAATTACATAAAATAAAAACACGATTCATATTTGGTTGCTACTAGAGTTGCCACCTAACATAGTGTCCCACACATATTAAATGTTCAATAAATGTTATCTGAGGCTAGTATTACTTCAGATAACTCCGAAACAAATATTTAAATAACAATTTTATTTGTTTTAAGTTAGAGGTTTTTCTCCCCCCTTCCCCCCCCCCCCCAAATAAAGTTGAATTTCAGTGCTCTTTTCCTTTTTCTATTCATTTCTCAATAGCAACAGAGTAAATTCAAATCACTTTTTTGGGGCAATATTCTTATCAGTGTTCATTCAGCTTCCCTTTTTACTGAAATGCATTTTGAGTGCTGTGTTTCAGACACAGCAAGTGCTTAGCACTGGAAAGACAGTGCTGCATAAGAAGTGGCCTTAGTATTTGAGGGGAAGAATATGATGGTTAATAGGAGGGAATCTCTTACTCTGAAGCATTTTCAAAATCAAAATTAAAGAATGGCTTCACATTTCCCTCCTTTATTCATAGCTAGAGAGCTGCTGTGCAATTGAGTCTAATATGGTGCTGTTAAATCAATTTCTCTCTGGCAGTGTGTAGGGCCTTCTGCTGACCTGCTATTGGGGAACTTTTGCCCTTCTTTAGCCAAAAACAATTCCCAAGCCAATTAGATTCAACTTTTAAAAGGGAATTTCCTAACATCCCAGAATTGATAAGGCATACATTGGTCATACGTAAGCATTTGTGTGACCTTATGGAAAGAGTAAAGGAGGTGAACTTACATCATTGCTGTCAATTAGGCAAAACCATTGAGAGGCAAGATTCTCTATTAGTTGATATAACACAATAACTAATGGTATGAATTAGTTACAATATGAGCTGGAATATGAAAGCATGAAACTAACCAAGTGGGAAAATGTAGATGTTTCTGTTCTAATGTTAATGAAAGAATAAAAATTAAATGGCATTTGGAGAAGAACAAAACCAATACAACTCTTTAGTGGCCATGTAACGTAAATTATGGTGTGTGAACTGTGAAGATATTAATTCAATATTTTCCCCCTTAAGCAAACAAACAAACCCTCCATTTTCCCTTCCTCTCACTCAGTATATATATGAAGTACTTATATGGAAACAGAATATAGGCAGTGTATTAGTCAACTCAGGCTGTCGTAACATAATACCAACAGACTGAGTTGGGTAGCTTAAATGACAGTAATTTTATTTCTTTACAGTTGTGGTTTGGAGGTTAGGTGTTCAAGATCAAGGTGCTGGGCATGGTTGGTTTCTGATGACTCTCTTCCTAGCTTGCAGATGTCCACCTTCTTGCTCTTTCCTCACATGCCTTTCCTCTGCGCTTGCAGAGAGAGCTATGGTGTCTCAGATGCCTCTTGTAAGAACATCAGTCCTATCAACCTCATCCTTATAACCTCATTTAACTGTAATTATGTCCTTAAAGGCCGTTATCTTCAAATAGAGTCACATTGGGGGCTAGTGCTTCAACATAAGAATTTTTGGAGGGGGTGGGGCAATGGGGCTCAGTGCAATCCATAACAGGCAGCTTTCTTTATGGATAATTTGCTTACCTTTAGGTAAAGATTATGTTTTTCCATAGGAACAAAATTTTGAAGTCTACATTCCTGCCTGAGGATGCTCAAAGGAGCATATATTGTTAATTTAACTTCAATGATTTATTTTTGGACCCAGAAATCCAGGATGATCCCAAACCCCTTATCTCTTCCTGCCCTACTAGAGAGTGATTTAAACCTCCTATATTTATTTTCCTTTATATATTTATACTGTTTCAAACAATATACTGAAACTTCCATTCTTAAATCAAGATGTCTGGAGAGTTTGGGAATTTTTTCTTTATATTTGAAGGCAAAATTATGCTTCTCAAACTTTTTGGTCTCAGAATGCCTTTTATACTCTTAAAATTATTGTGGACCCTTAAAAGTTTTTGTTTATATGAGTTCTATTTCTAGATCTTGGCTGTGTTAGAAGTTAACACTGAAATAACTTTTAGAATATTAGTTTATTACATAACAATAAAAAACTTTTACATGTTAACATAAATAATATTTTAATGAAAAGTAACTTTTCCAAAACACTTAATGAAAGCATTGTTTTATATTGTTGCAAATCTCTTCAATGTCTGGCCTAATAAAAGACAACTAGATTTTCAGATTTGCCTCTGCATTCATTCAGTCTGTTATATCACATGTCATGTATCTATGGAAAACTGCACTATATACTCATGAGAGAATGAAAATGAAGATGTCAAATAACCTCTAATTATGAAAATAGTTTTGACCTTGAAGATCCGATGAAAGAGTATACCATACCCATACCACATCTTGAGAACTGTTCATTTAAACATTTAATCCTCCTTTTACAGGGACTGGAGAGGAATACCTTAGGAATCCTCAGCAGGTAGAAAGTGGAGCTGTTGGAGTTGGGCAGCAGGTTTCTTAAGATAGATCTAGGTCACAGTCGAAGGAAATGTTCTAGTCAGGCAGATCTGACAAACCACGTATCGGGTGCCTTGGTTGTATGAGGATTCTACAGTTATTTATTTCAGCCCTGGGTAGTTTTAAACTAGAGAGGACACAAAATTTTAAAAAGTGATTTAATTACCTTGAAAAAAGAATTGAGTTTTATCTATTTTATGTTTAAACCTGAAGAGTTTTCAATCTGCTGCCCCTCTTTCTCAAACCCCCTTCTTCCAACATTCACATAATATGGATACATCATTTAACTTCTCAGCCCTTTAGTGATTTCTTAGACTTATTTTAATGAATTCAAGGCCTACATGGTTAAATTCAATTATTTTTTTTACAACTTATTCTGATCTATGGAGTCCAGAATGATATAAAACCCTCTGTCCCATATCTGTACTACCTGCCATACAGGGATCTAAACCTTTAAAAGAACTAGAATCAACCCCCCTTTTTTTTCTAGTTCCATGAATAACTAGTATTGATCTACTTAAAACTGTCTTCCCCTTGAAAAATGTCTGTAGCCCCTTGTTCATAGCAGCATTATTTGTAACTAGAGGCCCAGTGCATGAAATTCGTGCATGGATAGGGCCCCTAAGCCTGGCCGGCAATCAGGGCCAATCAGAAATTTCCGGCTGCCAGCTGGGGCCTCCCTTCCCCAGCTGGGGCCTTCCTTCGTTCCGCGCCATCCCCTGGTGGTCAGCGTGTGTCATAACGAGTGGTCGAATTTCCGGTCTCCCAGTCAAACTCATGAGGGGACACTTTGCATATTAACCTTTTATATACAGATAGCCAAGACATGGAAACAACCTAAGTGTCCATGTTGCAATAACATAAATGGACCTTGGACCTCATTATGCTAAGTGAAATAAGTCAGAGAAAGGCAAATACTGTATTTGTCTTGCACTTGGAATCTAAAAAGAAAAATAACACTGAAACCCCAAAAACATGCCAAACACATAGATAAAGAGAACAGATTTGTGGTTATCAGAGGCAAGGTGTGGGGAGAGGGGCAATTGGAGGAATGTGGTCAAAGGGTATAAACTTCCAGTTGCAAGATAAATAAGTACTAGGGATGAAATGTATGACATGATGACTGTAGTTAATACTGCTGTATGATATGTGGGAAAGTTGTTTTAGAGTAGATCATAAGAGTTCTCATCACAAGGAACATTTTTTTTTCTTTTTACTGTGTCTGTGTGAGATGATGGATGTTAACTAAACCTATTGTGGTAATCACTTTATCAAACCATCATGCTGTATACCTTAAACTTATATAGTGATGTAGGTCAGTTATAAGTTCAGCCAACTGAACTCATGTTCTATAAAGGTAGGTCACATACCCAACCATCCTAATGCATACATTTAAAGTACTTTGAAATACTAACATTATAAAGAATTAGTTCTTTACTCGGTTGGTGTTCATAGTAAGTGCCAGGAATATTTTTAAACAAGACCATTTATGGTTCCTTTCTGTGAGTGAACAAAAAGTAATTATGGAACAAAGGCCTGGAATCTGGCATGTGAATGTACAGTAATTGTTCAAATGAATAAGCCTCTCAAATTGGCCTTTGTCTAATTAAAATCAGTGTTGCATATTCCTGATTTTGTGTTACATTTTTTAAACTTAAAGTCAAAGCAAAACAAAAAAAACTACAATTTACCCCTGCCTCTGTCTCTAGGCAACCATTGACCTGCTTTCTGTCACTATAGATTAATTTATGTTTTCTAGAATTCTATAAGTGGAATTATATAGATTTTATGTAAGTAGAATAATATACTATCTTTTTGGCCTGGTATTTTTTGATCAGCATAATAATTTTGAGATTTGTCCAGGTAATATCAATATTTACTATTTTTCTTTTTGCTTTTTTTTAAATTGCTGAATAGTATTCCATTATGTGTATATACCATAATTTATTTACCCATTCACCTCTTAATGGAAATTTGGGGGTTATTATAAGTAAAGCTGTTCTGAACATTAATATACAAGTCTTTGTGTAGACATTAGTTTTTGTTTCTCTTGGTTAAAGTCTAGGAGTTGATTAGTTGGGTCATCTGGTAGCTGTATGTTTTAACTTTCAGAAACTGCCAAGTTTTTCAAATTGGTTTTACCATTTCACATTCCCATCAGTACCATAAGGCAGCACTTCTGCACATCCTTACCAAGACTTGGTATGATTAATCTTTTTAATTTTAGCCAACCTAGTGGGTTTGTAATAGTAGCTCATCCAGTTTTAATTTGCATTTCCCTAAGAACTACTAATGTTGAGTATCTTTTCATGTTTTGTTTGTTTGTTTTTTGCCATTAGTTAATCTTCTTTTGTGAAGTAGCTATTCAAACTTTTTGCCCATACACTGAGTTGTAAGAGTTCCTTATGCATTCTGGATTCAATTTTACCCAAAGATATAAATATATTTGTGTAATGTAAAACATGTGTATTACACAAACACATATAGTTATATATATGTCATCTATATATATTAAAGGCTAAGCGACCATCCGACTGTCTGACCGGTAGCTGTGATGTGCAGTGACCACCAGGGGGCAGATGCTCAACACAGGAGCTGCTGAGCTGCAGTGACTTGGCAGCAGCAGTTCTTGGGTGACACACCCAGAACCAGAGAGGAGGGAATCAGATTCCAGGGTGCATCACCCGAGAACAGCCCACTCGCAATCCGGGACCCCCCAGGGGATGTCGGAGAGCTGGTTTCGGCCCCATCTCTGCAGGCCAGTCTGAGGGATCCCACCTGCCAGAGGGACCCAGCTCACTCCACAGACGACCTTCGAGCTGTGGCTGCCGGCCAGGAAGGGACGAGGGAGGTTGGCTCCAGGGCATGTCTGGTCCAACTTGCCCAGTCCCGCCCTGCTGGCCACCTTCTAATATGTTGTTTTTTCTAGCTGGTTTGAGGGTTTTTTTACTTCTTGTTTTCAGCAATTTAATTTTTTGTGTCTTGGTTTGGTTTTCTTTGGTTTATTCTTTTGTTGGGTTCGTTGAACTTCTTGAATCTGTAAATTTATATCTTTTACTATATTTACAAAGTTTTAGACCATTGTGGTTTTTTTCATATAATTTTTCTGCCCCAATATTATTTTATATGTGCATTAGTCTTTTTGATAATTGTCCTATAGGTCCCTGAGGCACTGTTCATTTTTTCTCATTCTTTCTTTTCTTCCTGTTATTCAGTTTGAATACTTTCTATTTATCTTTTTTTTTTTTAATGTAGGGGTCTGTTTTATTTAACCCTTATATCTAAAATATCACATGTAACCCCAAAAACTTATTAATAAGGTTTTTTAAAATAATATGATTTTTTTCTAATTTTTTTATTTTTTATTTATTGCTTAAAGTATTACAAAGGGTATTACATATGTGTCCATTTTATCCCCCCGCCCTAGACAGTCCCCTAGCCTCCCCTATCCCCCAGTGTCTTATGTCCATTCTATTTATCTTTAAGAAATGATTACTCTCTGATATGTGAATCATAATTAAAACTGAACATCAGTTGAACTTAGAAATCTCCTGAAAAATAGCTGTAGTGAACAGCTGCAGTGAAACTTGTTTTCAGTGAAACACTGGTTCAATGAATAAATCTAAACTAAAACTGAAAAAAAAAAATCTCATGCATTACGATTTGCTGTTAATTTTAAGTTGTTAGTTTAAATGCATTTAAGCAAATTGGCCAAATCCTAGGGTATAGGGTGCCATTTCCTATATTAGTACTCTTATCAGCCAAGACACTGAGTTCTATGTCGCAGCAAGTAGCAGTGTAGTTACTATTTTTCAATGATAACCATACGTTGAGACTATTCTTTGTAAGAAGATGGGAAAGTAATAAAATTTCTTAGAATATTTGCATCAAAAACATTTTAAAAATTAGCAAATAAACTTTATCATTCAGCCAGAAAACTCTAATATTAATAATTATACAGATTCTCTCATCCTAAGTGTGACATTTTACTGTATCAGGATCCAGCTAGTACTTACTATAGGGTAAAAAAGGAGACAGCAGATACTTTTTTCTCAAGAAATCAGCTATCGCACAACATGAGAAATTTCTTTAAAAATAATAATTTTTCAATTATATCTGGTCTCTGTTTTGTCCAAGATCAGGATGGAACCATGTTGCTCAGCACTGAACTGTCAGTTTGCAATGATTTTTATTCTTCTAGTTTGGTCTTACAGTCTTGAGAATTAATTTTACTATAAAATGTAAAAACTCGTTTTTTAAAAACATATTATAGCTCTCTTTGCCCCCTTTAAAGGATAAAAGATATCTAGAATAGAGTAATAACTTGTAACAATAGATTTGCTATTTCAGTTGAGTGCTTGGACAATACTAGGATGTTCTACTATCTGAAGAAGACTCATTAAAAAAAAATTGCCTACCACGGTGCAAGAATAAGTGACTTCTCTGAGGTTACTTAACCATTTCCTGTAAGTCTGAGAAAGTAGTTGTTTTTAAAATCACCAAACTGAATTCGGGGAGAACTAAACTTAGCTGAGTGATTCTGTGGGTAAAACCCACTCATTGTTTCATTTCCATCTTCCTGTAGAAAAGTTAAGATTTTAAAAAATCTCCTTGGTTCCAGTCACTTTTACTAACCAGCTGGATAACTTTAGACCAAAGTTAATTGTTTTATCTGTAAAACATAAAGGTGCAGTGGTTCTCCACCTTCCTAATGCCGCGACCCTTTAATACAGTTCCTCATGTTGTGGTGACCCCCAACCATAAAATTATTTTCGTTGCTACTTCATAACTGTAATGTTGCTACTGTTATGAATCGTAATGTAAATATCTGATATGCAGGATGTATTTTCATTATTGGCGACCCATAGGTTGAGAACCGCTGGAGAGGGTCTCTAGAAAAGCTGATAGTTTTCTAAAATAGCAAAAAATAAAAAATTTCAGTAAAATGGACACACACTGTGTTGTATTTGGATAATTTCATAATCTTAATGAGAAAGGGGGAAAGTCCAACTTCCTGCCCATGATGGGGTAGTAATACAGTGAATGTAACTGGTCAATATCCAGCATCACCTTTTGAATACCTACTAAGTGCCTGGCTGAGAGAGGTGTGGAAACCGCAGTGTCAGTGTCTGACACAATGTGGTAGTTGTTTTAATCTCTGAGACCATTCTAAACCTCCCTGCACCTCTTCAGTTCTGACCTACACGTGGGTCTGTGACCACCCCTCCTCTAGAGGCTGTGAAGACATGAAACATTTGCCTAGCAGGAAGGAGGGGGCCTGGTTTGACACTCCTGGGCTATTTTAAGTGATATCATATGTTATTGGAGAGTTTAGCTACTACAGTCAGAAAAATGTGGGTTTGGAACTTGGTTGTGCTACTTACTAGCAAGTTCTTTAACCTCTTACACTCTCACTTCATCCATAAAATGGTATAGGGATTAAATTAAATAAGCTCACACATGTAAAATGCTGATTGATAATACAGAAAGCTAATAATTATGAGCACTTAACTATGTGGTAGGCTTTGTTTGAAAACTTTTATACGTATCTCATTGAATTGTCTCAATTCAATGAGAGAGGTACTGTTATTATCTCCATTTTACAAAACAGCAAACTGAGCTTAGAAAGGTGAAATAATTTGCTCAGGGTTACACAGGAAATGGCAGGCAATATCTCTGGTTCCAGAGACATTCTTAACTACTCTGCTGTGCTTAGCCCATTCTTAGCACATGCTAAAACCCTCAGTGAGTGTTGGTTTTTATCATCACTTTCATTGGTGGTGGTATTGAAATGGTAATGGTGATGATGAACTTGGATTTTACTTTTTCCAGTGTCTTAACCTGGTCCTCTTCTAGGAACTCAGCAGAGAGCATCCTCACATCCATTGATGAGGGAGGTAGAAACTATGAAGTCATGGGCATCAAGGCACTTGAGCTTTGGAGGAAAAGCCTATAGCTGCACACAGTGTTTGTATAAAGAATGCAAAATGTGTTCCATTCTCTCCTTATGTGTTTGAGTTGAAGTCCGAAATAACCGTG
Organism: Myotis nattereri; assembly: GCF_964212035.1. Taxonomy (NCBI): domain Eukaryota; kingdom Metazoa; phylum Chordata; class Mammalia; order Chiroptera; family Vespertilionidae; genus Myotis; species Myotis nattereri. The sequence continues at coordinate 55,494,470 of NC_138079.1, forward strand.
AGACCCTGCATGTGTTTTAAAGATGCCACAGAATCAAAGAACTGGTATCTATAGCATATATCAATTTTGTCTTAGGGGATACATTTGCCTATAAGAATAGTAGACATACCAGAATATTAAAGGTATACTGTATGGATGATGGATATATCAGTCATCTATTGCTGCATAATAAATCACAAAACATGATTTAAAACAAGTGTCATTTGCCCATACTTTTGTAGGTCAATATTTTGAATTGGGCTCAGCTGGATGTTGTCTGATTTTGTCTGAGGTCACTTGTAACAGCCATCACCTGGCAGGTTAACTTGGCGTTAGAAGATTTAAGATAGCTTTGCTCACCTATCTGGCAGTTGGCGCTGATTGCTGGCTGGGCTTGTCTTTCCTTGTGGTTCCTCATCCTCAAGGAGACTAGCTCAGATTTCTTCTCATATGACTCTCAGGTCAGCAAAAGAGAAATGGTGAAAGCTACATGGCCCCTAAGCCTAGGATTGGAAATATTACCTAGTCACTTCTGCTGCATTCTACTGATTAAAGTAAATTGCCAGGCCAATTAAAGGAGTGGAGATAATAGACTCCACCTCTTAATAGGAGATCCTATGGGAGGTTAATGAGCAAATTCTGTCCTGGTATCAGGTTTTCTGATTTTACTGATCAGGACCATTTCTAAGACATGCCAACATTTGATAATTTTTCATTAATTTATTAACTTTACATCTTGAACAGATTAAAACATGATCTGTACATGTTTGAATGTGTTTTCCTATTATTTAACATTAAAAAGAAAATAATAAAAACATCCAACATACCCACAACTTCACCTCAAAGAAATATTGTTAACATTTTTAACACTTTTATTTACAGTGTGTACATCTAGACAAATATTTATTTATTTAAAATTTATAGCCTGCCTCTCAATACTATATTTTGAGCACCTTTCCATGTTTAAAATAATTTTATGTATGCATAATATTTTATTGGGTATGAATATACCTATCCCCTTTCATTATACATTTAGGTTGTTTCATTTTTCTTGCTATGTAAACAAAACTGCTATAAACCTTCTTACATATAGGAGGAGCAAAAGTAGGTTTACAGTTATTTGTATGAAAAATAATACAAATAAACTCAATTTCATGTATTCACAACTATAAACCTGCTTTTGCCCCCCACTCTGTATATAATTGTAGATTCGCAGGATAAATTCCTCTTGTGGATTTACTTGGCCAAAGGAGTTTCTTAGGCTTTTAACAGGTATTGATGAAACATGATTTTTAAATTCATCAATGAGTATAATTTTGCAGAGCTAGGTTCTTAGGTACTTTAGTAAAATTATTCTTCAGACATGCACTTATAAATGTACTCATTGTGCTTTGTGTTTGGAGGAACTTGGGTGTATTCTTTTGACTGTCAGGATGAACTCTTAGGTGTGGTTTACATTAGTTTCCCTTTAAAATGGAACATAATACTCTTTAAAACCTAGGTGAAAATGGAAACCATAAAAATACATTCCTGTAGCATTTCAAGTCAAAATGTATAAACTTAGTTGATAATATCATCTTATGGACTGAAGCTTTTATTTTCCATATGGGCCCACTGATTAGAGATCTACATCTTTCTTGTATATGATATGTGCTCCCCATGATACATCTGTAATTTCTAGGTCCTTTTTCTTCAAGTGGTTTGAGAACTCAAACACTTTAAAGCCTGGGTGCAAAAATCCTTTTAGGATCCTTGTCCCTTAATCTTTTTGCTTTTCTTGCTAATACTTAATTTGGTAGCAGTGTTATTTTGGGGTCTTACTTTTGTAGGGTCTTTCTGATACAGAACCCAATTTTCATAGAAACTATTCATTTTTGTATTTTTTCATTTAATGTAATAATTATTACATAACTACAATTATAATTTGCACTAGCATAACCTGGCTTATTCTCGGTAAGAATGCAGCTGCTCTGCTGGGGTAATAAGTGCTTGGACCTTAGAGTAACTCTTTAGTTGTAGCATTCACTGAGCAGTTGTTATCAGAAAATGTCTTACAGAGGAAATGGAAAACATTGGTTAATTTGGAGGTTTGTTAAAAGAACATCCACCTTGTTTGTTGAAATGAAATATTTCCTTCCTTTATTGAAAGAAATGACTCCTTTATTATTTTATTATTGTTTTAGAAGTTAAGGTTTGGATTAAACTGCAAGTGTTTGTTTCACTCCTTGATTTTTGACATTAAACTCTGTACCTGAAACATTTTATGTAGATTCTTTATGTAGCTACAGCTCTTGTTTTTGTTTGATACTCTCATTGGTCATTGACATTCTCTAGCAGAATGCCTCCTTTTCCTCTTAAATGTTCTCCTTGACAGATATTTAAAATAATATGCTTCACATCGACAGACTGTCAGAGTTTAGTGGGAAGGCAGGGGAGTGGGGATAAGAGATCAACCAAAGGACTTGTATGCATGCATATAAGCATAACCAATGGACACAGGCACTAGGGGGGTGAGGACATATGAGGGGGGTGGGGAGGGGAGGGGGCGTCAATGGGGAAGAAACGAGACATATGTAATACTATATATAATACTTTAAACAATAAAAAAAAATAATGTGCTTCAAAGCTACAACATCAAACTAGCAAGTAGTTCATCTCCTTTGCGTCTTCCTCCCAGCACTAAAATGTTGATTTTTACTCATAGGAATACAGAACTGCACAGAAAATAGCAGCTGTGATTAGAGTACATCTAATGCAGCGTAGAATTTGAGGATGGTGGAAAATTTATTGACTGAGTATTTTAGTTTGGTAAGGTTAAATCAATGTCTATGTAAGGCTGCCCTTTAGGTTATTTCAACTAGAAAATCTTGAGCATTTTATACATTTAAATTGCCGTCTTAACAAATTGTATCTGTCATTTAATATCTGTTTTATTGTGTGAATGCAATTATTGCAAATGAGCATAGCCCTTAGATACACTAATCCCTAGGGATATTTTGAAATAGTTATAGTGTCTTTATAGTCAAGACAGCTATGGACAAATGTGTTAGAAGTCAGATGACTTAAAATGTAAAATGTAAATGTATATGAAAAGCTCTGAAACAGAATTATCTGAAGTTATCCTGTTCCACACTGCCTGAAGTCCTCCATGTACACCGCTGGTGCTGATTCTAAGAGACTTCAAGAGGCCAAACTTGTTGCCTGTGTTATCATTTGGTATTTATGGCGCAGAAGACAAAAATGAGGTTTCTGGACTCTTCTTATTTTATGGCTTTATCTACTGATAAGTGCTGTGAGCAACATTTAAGCACTATCTTTTACAGTTAAAGTTGTTGGGGGAAATTTTTCTGATGGATCTTAAAGAGAAGTACTAGTGTGCTTGGCTGAAAAGTAAAAGCGTTCATTTGCTTATGATTTTAAAGCTCCTACCCTAATTATTTAATATATTAGCAATAAATTCTTTATTAATGTAGCACTAGTTTGCAGAGTAGTGTGACCCGCTTATTGGGCAATGATCATCTAATAACTGGCAAGCCAGTTATTATCCTCATTTTAAAGTGAGAAAACTGAAGTTCCAACACACTTACATGGTGGTGCCAGAATTAAAATCCCCAGGTTTCTATTTACTACACTTTATGCCTCCTAAACCATAATGAACTTAAATTATATATTGACTTTGAGAAAAGAAGAGGAAATGTAGTAAGAAGTCTGAAGAATCATTGTTCACTGGTGATGAAATGAGGCGACTCAGCCCATAATCACTGAAGTAACTACTACACCCTGCATCACAGTAAGTGTTAGAAGGACTTTGATAACCTCATAGCTAGCATGTTAATTTTAACTTATACAGATTTTAGTGAACCTGGGTTCAGCCCCTGGAAAATTTATGAGCAGACATGGAGATAATTTTCATTAATTAATACTGCCTTTTAATGTATTGGGTATTGCTACTTTCATTTCAACTTTTCAACACTTATTGCAGGCTTCTTCCCCGCTAGGTACCAGAGATACAAAGAGGAATGAAACAAGAGCCCTGCCTGGAGGCATTGTCTAAGTGTGAAGCAAACTTTATAATTGTAGTTTACTTATGCAGAAATGCCCTTCCCTATGGTATACCAGGCCTTGAAATTTTTCTAAACCTCTGTCCTTCAGATTGTAATTCTTGAATAAGTGAAAAGTTACCAAGATTAAAATGTACCCATTAGTCTAGAAAAGTATCTGAAGCAGGTTTTGGAACTTAGTATTTCATCGTGAATGTGAAAGACTTGTATGGGCATGGAGTATGCACAGCTTCCATTCTCCAGGTTTCAGAGGCTGCCAGTGAGTGGTGTGTAGTGTGGGGAGAGATGACTCATAATTGGGGGATGACTGTTTTGATCTCTCTTGGTAGTTTCTGTAGAATATTGGCTGGGCAGCCAGCACAATGAACACTGCACAGTCTAATTATAAACACAGCTCTGTGGACAGTGGCTACCGAGAAGCAAGCCTGCGCGGGATAATTTTCTAACTTGGCAGAATTACTTTAGAATAATGACTAGATAATGTCAAGTTTACTCTAAATCAGGCTTTTCCTAGATTGTCCAAAGAGTTATCATAGGGAGGAAATAATATTTGTGATGTCTCACTGGGTTATTTTTTTCAGGGCCCACCTAAGCATTTATTGCAGTCCTTCTAACTTTTTCATCCTAAGACAATAGATAGGCTTCTTAATGTTTAGGGGAGAGTAGTCGAAAGGGTCAGAGTGGGACCTTTTTTCCAATAATAGTTGAATTGATTTTTAAAAGGTAAAAGAAACTAGGGATTTCAAACCATTGCATTGGATTAGTATAATTAAAGAGGGAGAAAAGACAAGTCTGTGGGCTGAGGAGAGTGAAGATGGTGGGATAAGGGTATGATGATGAAGTGGTCACAGCAGCCATGCATGCTTGAGAGAAACAGAAGTTTATAACATGTGTGTGGTCTCATACTAGTCAGAGGCAGAGCAGGCACTGTGCGTGATTGTGTGTCCTTTGGGATTTGCAGAAATGTGGCTGAGAGCCAAGGACCGATTTAGTTAGTTTATATATAGGTTTTGGTCATTGGGTCACTGAGATTCAGAACAGAGGTGCTAGCTGTGGAGACTGATTTCATATAATTGCAATCTGATCTATTGCATGATGGCTGTATTTCTGCAGAATGAGCCTCAGAGTTGTGATTACCCTATGAAGTAAACACTTTAATTCAAATGTTTAAAAATGAGGCCTTTTTTTTTTTTTCTTTTAGATTTTCCTGTTGAGAATTACTCGGTTAAAATTTTATATGGACACTTAAAATAAAAAGGGTTTTTCATTTTTTAAAAAATATGCAAAAATTTAAGTACAGAACTAGATGAGTTAAGTACAGTTTTTTTCCTTAGGAATACTTTTTTACTTTTGAAGAGATCACAATGAGGTTTCAAAGGAACCTGTCTGGTTCATTTTAAATATTTGCATTTACAAATCAAAAAATTCCCTAGATTTTTATTTAAGAGTATGGGGAGAAAATATGTATTTCTAAATTTGAGTATAACTAGCATTATCACTAGCTAAATGATTTTGTGTTTGCCAGATAGCCTTAAAAGAGGGACAGATAAGACTGTTGGGCTTGTAAAAGAGAGTCTCTGTCTGTAGCCAAGGAATCAATTCTGATTTGTCTCTTTAATGAACCTAACTAAATTTTTGAGGAGATATGAAAAATTAGTCTTGGAGATCTGCTATACTTGCTTTATGTGGACTTTTAGGCCAGTTTCTAGGAGAATATGATTTAGAGCCAATAACACTGCCTTACTGTCCTCCAGAAGCATTTTTTGCTCAATTAATTTTTTGTTGTTTCTCTGTTTCATTAATTTCTGCTCTATTCTTTATTATTCCATTTACTTCTCTTTAATTTGCTGTTCTTTTTTAGGTTTTTAGGGTGGAAACATATCATTTATCTTAAACCTTTTTCTAATATATGCACTTAAAGCAGTAAATTTCTCTCAAATTTTGATTTATTTCAAATATTTTTCTAAATCTCTGGTGGTTTATTCTTTGACTCATGGATTATTTAGACGTTTATTTTTTATTTTCAAATATCTAAGTATATAGATAATTTACTGTTATGATTTTTTTGTTTCCATTGTGTTTAGAGAAAATAGTCTCTGAAAAAAGCTAGGTTTGTCTTTTGAAATTTATTAGATTTTATTATGGCCCAGCCTATAATCCATATTAGTGAATGTTTTATATCTCTTCTATAGTTATTTGGTATAATGTTCTATAAATGTCAGTTAGACCAAATTGGATGATAGTATTGTTCAGATAGCCTATGGCTTTACTTATTTGTTGTCTACTTGTTCATGCAATTATGACGATAGAGATGATAAAAATCTTTAAGTATGTTTCAGTTTCTCTCTTGAGTTTTACCATTTTCTGTTTTATAAAATTTGAAGCTCTATTCTTAGGTACATTATTATTATTTAAGATTAGTATCTTATCCTGATGAGTTTCTTCTTTTATCATCATAAAATTTCATTCTATTTTAACTTATTTGTATATTTAAATTTAAAATGTATATCTTACAGCTAGTACATCCTTGAGTTTTGCTTTTTTTCTAATCCAGTGTGACAGTCTCCATCCTTTAGTTGGAATTTTGATCCACTTAGTTAATGTAATTATGTGGTTGTGTTTAAGTTCATCATTTTGATATTGGTTTCATTTATTCCTTTTGTTTTTTATTCTCTGTTTCTCTATTAATGCTTGGGTTAATTAGGTGTTTTTAATATTTTATTTTATTTCCTCTATTGCCTTTTTAGCTATACATCTTTTAAATTACTTTTTCATTGGTTACTGTAAGGCTCATGATATGCAGTTTTAACTTATTAAAGTCTGTTTATAATCAGTATTGTACCACTTAACATTTTATACTTGATCCTTCTCACTTTCTACTTCTCATTTTTCCTTCTCAGTTCACAAATACAATTTAATATAATTCCCCTTATTCACCCTCTCCATTTTTTGTGTTCTTGTTGTCATTTCTTTTATTTTTATATATGTTAAAAACTAACATGTTATAATTGCTTTAAGCAGGTAGTTTTAAAATATAGTCTTTTAAGGAAATTTTAAGAAGAAAAAAGAACAAACTTTTGCCCTGGCGGGGTAGCTCAGTTGATTAGAGTGTCGTCTCAATACACAAAGGTTGGCGATTTGATCTCTGGTCAGGGTACAATCAATAAATGCATAAATAAGTGGAACAACAATGTTTTGCTCTCAAATCAATCAATAATTTTTTAAAAGAATATAAATTTTATTCATAACAACTTATTTGTAATTTCTGCCTTTTTTTTTTCTTCCTGAAGATCTGAATTTCTTTCTGGAATCATTTCCCTTCTGACTAAAGAACCTCCTTTATAATTTTTTTATAGTGCTCATATGCTTGAAATTAATCTGTCAGCTTTCATTTATTTGAAAATGTCCTTATCTTTTTTTATTGAGGGATATTTTCATTTGGTATAGAATTCTGAGTTGACAATTTTTTTTATTCCAGCCTCTTAAATCTGTCTAGTGTTTTTTTCATTACATTCTTCTTTTTTATATACACACTGTTTTCAGGCTCCTTTAAAGATTTTTCTCTTTCTCTTTGTTAACAGTTTGACCATGATGTAACTAGGTATGATTTTCTTTGTATTTATTGTTTTTGAAATTTGATGAGTTTTTTGGATCTGGTAAATAGTGTTTTCATCAAACTTAATACAATTTTAACTCTTATTTCTTCATCTTCTTATGTATCTGTTAAGCCATCTGATATTGTCCCAATAATCCCTGATGCTATATTCATTTTTCTTTAATCCCTTTTTCTTTTTGTTCCTAAAATTGGTACTTGCTAGTGACTAATGACCTGTCAAGTTCATTGACTCTTTCTTCTGCTATCTCCAATCTACTAAGTCCAATCAGTAAGTTTTTCATTTTAGTTATTGAACCTTTCAGTCCTATGATTTTAATTTTTTTCTTACCTTTTTTGTTGTTGTTGTTTGATTTTGGGGTTTTTTTTTTTTTTAGTTTTAGTTTCTCTCTGAGATTCCCATCTGTTCATATATTCTCTTTTTTTGTTGTTATTGTTATTTGAACACATTTTTCTTTACTCTTTGAGACATTTCTAATAGCTACTCTGAAGTTTCTACTAAATACAATGTCTGGATCAACTTAAAGCCTGTTTCTAATGACTTAGTTTTTTTCCTATGGATCACATTTTCTAGTTTCTTTGAATGTCCAGCAATTTTTCATTATGTATTGGACAGTGTTGATGATACATTATTGAGATACTGAATATTTAAAAAATTTTCTTTGTAGAGTATTGGGTTTTGTTTTAGTAGGCAGTTTAGTTACTGGCTGATCAACTTTGTGTAAGCTTGGTTCTTTGTTTTATTAGTACAGATCTGTGGAAGGCTCAAGGTTTTTTTTTCAGGCCCCTCTAATGTAGCAAGACTCATCCTCCAAAGTCTGTATCCCCTGTGGATTTTATTAGGGCTTGGTGTTAAACTTTGTTAGTGTGGGGCTAGAGCAGACCTTATTCTTGGGTGTGCTTTTGCTCCTAAAGTGAAGCCCTTCTAGTGTTTCAAGTTGATGCCCAGAGTGCTAATGCGTTCTCTTTGTTCAGTCTTGGGTTAGACTGCCAGTGTATTTCTATTCTGCTTGACTTTTAGCTTTTCTATTCTATATTACCCTTATTACAGCCTCCATTTGGTAAGCCTCATGTAGTTATGTCCTGCATTGCTTAAGGACTCTCAGGATTCCCATGTACAAACCTTTTATGGTCCCCCTCTGCTCAGTTCCCTCCTCTCTGGTGCCCTGTCTCTGCCCGCCAGCCCTACTCTGCTTGCAGTTTAGCTCACTGTTCTACAATTGGGAAATTGTCCTTAGGCAGAGAATCAGAGAAAATATGGGCTCACCTTTTCCTTCTCTCAGAGGTCACATTCTTGCGCTGTCTGTTATCCAGTACCTCAAAATAGTTGCATCGTTTTAATAGTTGTTTACAAGAGGAGAAAGTGTCTGGTACAGGTTACTCTGTCATATTGGAGGTTCAAATCTCCAACAGTATTTTTATAGGTGTTGAAGTGAACCATAGGGGTTTCATAAAAGGGAAAAATAAATCTTAGTCTCTCTTATACTAGTAACTGAAGAGAGTAAAGTGAGCTTACGGTGCTCATGAACTGAATCTTTTCTCTCTGATCTTCTTGCCTCTAACCCTCAGTCATGCATTCACTTCTTTCTTCAGAAGTGGGGAGAGGGGAACAGAAGAGAGAGAGACCTTCCTTGGATCTTGAATCCTGGTTTATGACCTTGGGCCTGCCAACTGGAAAATAAATGTGGTTTGTGAAAAATAATTATATTTTAGGGGTAATAGTAGACATGCACACAAGACTTTCTGTGTTTGTGTTTTATGATTACTGCTTATGCACTGAGATTTAAGGAAACAGGATGTGGGGGAAGGGACTACTGAGAGCATCTTCAAAACGTAATGACTGCCCTTCAGATCTGATGGGATGATGGCATACCTAAACTTGTAACTTAGCCGTAAGCCTGGGATTGGGGGTGGGTGGAGAATTTTTCGTCAGATTAGAGCCGTTCAAAAAAGTTACCTCCTTTTGTTCTAAATTGTAATCTTTTTCTTTTCTTTTTAAGTTTAAATGTCTTTAAAATAAAATCTCTTTTTGATGAAAGAAGATGCTCATAGAGTGACATAGACAAATAGTTACTTTTTTTGGTAATTAGCCATCACTTCAGAAATTTAATGAAGTTTCCATTTGGAGAGGATCTAGAAGATTTAAATGCTGTCTCAGGCTTGGAGTTTTTAGCTCTATTTAAATGTGTCATTGGGGCCTCAGAAGACTAATCTTTTATTTTTAGAGCCTAATTTGGTTGCTGTATTACCTAATTAAATATAGTAAATCTTGTATCTGCCAAAGAAGCCTTATTTTTATTAGCCCTATTCTTGTAAAATTGTTTTTGGCTTATTGATTTGGAAATACACTCCATTTCATTTTCTCTGAAAATATGATAGTAATTTGAAGGAATTAAAGTCTGTTGGAAGTTTGCTCTTTTTAATTCAAATTCTTCACCATGTTTGCCATAGCTTTACTTTACTTTTAACAGTCCTTTATAGGTGAGGAAAGTGAAACTCAAGCATATTTGGTAACCTGTTTGAGATCAAGCATTTAGTGAAAGAGCCAGGATTTTAACCTCTGTCTTAAGTTAGGCCTTTAAAATAGAATAAAATAAAGTTAGGCCTTTAACTCTGTAATATGCTATTAATCAAATACCTTCACTTGGCTATCTGACAGATATTAAATATGTCATGTCGCATACCAAATACCATCTCATACTCTGTTCTCACTATGGCCCCCCCCTCCCCCAATAAAACAAGAGAGAGAGTATGAAAACCTATATTTTCCAATCTCAGTGAATGGCATTCCTTCTTTTAGTTATCCAAGCTAGAATTGTATAGAGAATTGACATATACTTACCTCTATCTCTTCACCCTACAGGCCCATCCAGCCCAAGCTGGTGTCAAACAATTCCTGTATAATTCTCCTTCAACACGACTCGTCATGTTCTCCTTTTTACTTCCACTGCTACTGTGACAGTTTGAGGACTTTATATCGACCTGGGTTGCCTTTATTGCAACAATCCAACTCATTGCTTCTCACATTATCTGAGATGAAGAACTAAGGTTTCTTTTTTGTTTTTAATCTATTGCAGAAATTTTGTAGGCATATAAAAAATGAATCCTTGGAAAACTCAAAATGAAAAAAGACATGGAATATAAGTTCCATTTGGAATTTGACAGATATAAAATTACTCTGAAATTTCTGTAGAATTCAATACTAATTTTCTATGTGTATCCTGTCACAGACAGATAACAAACAGTTTGTGGATTGGCCCTGGTCCATAGACAACATTGAGGAACACCCAGTTCATGGTATCTGATGAAAAGAAATGTCTTCAGCTTTCTCAGATTATAACCACATGGGCCTATGTTATTTAAAACTGAAATATTTCAACTAGGACATTCTTTGCTCTTGGCTTATGGAGAGCTTGTATATGTGGATTTAAGAGGTTTTAGAAAATTTCCTGTTTGTTTAAGACCCCTTCTTTCAATGTGAATAAATCCCATGTGAGCAAGGGGTAGTCATATGTTACATTATAACTTAATGCTAAGATCAAAGTTTACAAACTTCAGAATCTAAAGCAACATTTTCTTAAATAGGCTTAAAGTACAGTTTTCATGGGCTACCTGTAATAAAAGTTATTTCCCCCTCATTTGATATATTTAACTTGATATGATGGCACACATATACAGAAGTTTGTTTCTAATGGGCAGTAAAATACAGCAGATGGGTTGATGTGTTACATTTATGAAAGATTAAAATTCTATATATGTATTAATCTGACTGGGTGATAAATAATAAAGTTACCTGGATTTTGACAGGCATCTGACTAAGTCCTTGTCAAAGTTTTGAAGTTGATGAATTGTGGACAGGAGATGCTAAAATGGTCAGACTGTTGATTATCCCTTGGCTTGAAACAGGGCATGGCTTAGGAATCCAAAAACCCAAAAACTAAGTTCTAGAGGGATAGATGAATTCAGAGATGGAAATGCTCTAAATACTAAGCTGAGATCATACCTAGAATTAGTTTAGAAATTTATTAAATGAAACCATACTGCCCAGACCCCATTATTGTCTATATCAGGTCCAACACAGAACAAAACACATGGACAGATGCCTAAGAGAACATAGTTTTCCTATGTGAGATTTTTTTTTTTAAATCATAAAAGAAGGTCTTTTAGACATTTTAAAATGAAAAGGCAAATTTAAGCAACTAATCTGTAGCCAGGTACTAAAAAATTACCACAGAAGATTTCTAACCATTAAGTGTTCATTAAGAGTTAAAAAAATTTTTTTTAATTCAATTACAGCAATATTTGCTGTCAACTAGACTCCCAAACATGGTAAACTATCAAAACAAAACAAAACTTTGTCACAGAAATTGGGGTGCTGTAGGAAGTTTAGGAGACTAAATTCCCAAAGCAGGATGTTATAACTATCATCCTTCTTCCATTTCCAGATCATTCACAGGAGGTGGTTAGAAGGCAACTTGCTAAACCCACACCTAGAAAGTGATTCAAAGTTTTATTCAAAGAAAACTTTTAAACTAGCATAGCTTTTGTAAAGTTGAGGATGGAGAGGAGGGAGGAAAAGGCAACCTAATTGGTATTTCTATTAGTTATCCACCTCCCAAAGCAAAAAAAGGGGTGAGATAAAGTGAAAGAATATGTATTTTAAATGGTAATAAAGAAAAAATAAATAACTTGTTAATTTACACTGTAGCAAGTGCCGCTGAGTTATGGAATAGAGGTGTCCACCAGGTGGACTGGATGGAAAGGAGAAATGATGACCTTGTAGGCGAAGGGAACAGAGAGGTGAGAAGGCATGTGGAGGACAGCATGAAATAGCGGCCTGGCTTGTTCTCAGAGTAGAAAGCAGTTTGGAATGGCAGGAGCTCACCCAGGCATGGAGTGACTAGTGTCTAGCTCAGTGGTTCTCAACCTTCCTAATGCCGCGACCCTTTAATGCAGTTCCTCATGTTGTGGTGACCCCCAACCATAAAAATATTTTTGTTGCTATTTCATAACTGTAATTTTGCTACAGTTATGAATCGTAATGTAAATATCTGATATGCAGGATGTTTTTTCATTGTTACAAATTGAACATAATTAAAGCATAGTGATTAATCACAAAAACAATATGTAATTATATATGTGTTTTCCGATGGTCTTAGGCGACCCCTGTGAAAGGGTCGTTCAACCCCCAAAGGGGTTGCGACCCACAGGTTGGCGACCCACAGGTTGAGAACTGCTGGTCTAGCTGATCATGGAGAAGGCTTACACCAGTACTTCTCAAACTTATGGGCTCTTAAATCACCTGAGGATTTATTAAAATTCAGATTAAAGGAAGGGACTTGAGAGTCTGCTCTTCCAAAAAGCTACAATTTTGAGCAGAAAGACTATAAATTTTGTCTTAATATTTATTGATAATTTGTTTCATGGATTATGAGATGCCACTGTTATTTAGTGTTTGTTGAATACACAAAATACAAGACATTTCTGTTAAGCTAGATATTAAGTAATTTTATGTAAGTTTGCTGTGCTGATGGAGAAATAATACTCTTAGCAACTTCATTGACAAATACAAAATAAATAATTTATATAAAGCTCTCATCACTTATTGAATTAGTTGAGTAGGGGAATGCAACATTATAATGGAAAGAATCTAAAATTTGGTATCAGATTTTTAGAACTAAGCTCCAGTTTCAGTTTTGTGACTAAATAACTGTGACTGTAGGAAGATAAATTAACCCAACTCCTCTTTCTATTTTTTCCCCCTTCTTGTCTGAAATAGGTATAATACTTTCCATTTCATAGAATTGTAAGGGAAATGATATGTATAAAGTACCTTGTAGGAAAGTTTAATGGAGGTTTCAATGATCAAACTTTTGAGATCCCTTAAAAACTAAAATTGTGTGATTCTTAAATAAAGAACATTGAATGGCCCTAGCCAGTTTGGCTCAGTGGATAGAGCATCGGCCTGCCCAAAGGGTCCCGGGTTTGATTCTGGTCAAGGGCATGTACCTTGGTTGCAGGCTCCTCCCTGGCCTGGGACCTGGTCGAGGCTCAAGCAGGAGGCAACCAATCGATGTGTTTCTCTCACATCAGTATTTCTCTCTGCCTTTCCCTCTCTCTTCTACTCTCCCTAAAAATCAGTGGAAGACTATCCTCAGGTAAGGATTACAACAACAAAAAATAGAACATTGAATGATCTGATCCTAGGAATTATTGATCTGTGTGTGATCTTCGCAAGTTGGAGACTGTGGTTCTTTGTAGTTTATAAAAGCTTTTACCACTACCCAACCCCAAGGTCCACTTATACTCATGGCGTATATAAAATGGTTGTTACAGAGGGGTATATGTTGTACTTCTGAATGTTCTGGAAGCATGAGCAAATAGGTTGGATTACAGTTTTATCTGATTATTACCAATCTTTTGTTTTATTTTTAGTATATCTTGATCATGGAAATTTTCTATATAATTTACCACTTTCAGTTTGTTGTGGAACAGGAACACTCTTCTTCCAGGAGGAAAAAGTAACCCAGCCTCTTGCTTAGCCATTATTTAAGTCTATAAACGGCACATCAGTGATCCTCCGTAGGGAGTCAGAGAAGAGACCCACAGAGGCCCTAGAAGCAGGGATTCTGGGTTCTGGTGCCCGTACCCCAGAAGGGGGACATGGACTGTGGGTGGGCAGGGCACATCTCTTTGATCTTATTGACTCCTCACCCTAGGGGGCAAGCACAGCCAGAGTCAGGCCAAAGCAGGGCCCTCTGAAGTTCAGGACAAGGGCCCAGGTTGTTGGGCAGGAGTGTATGAAGGAAATTAGTATTTAATCTCAGTTACCTTTTTTTGATACTAACCTTTGTATTTAGCTTTCTTGTTTCATGACTGTAGTATACTTTATGCCTGCGTTTTTAATGGGTACAAGAAAATTTAGCATCTTATTTAGTTCAGTAGCTCTGAGATGGAAATAAATCTTAGTGATAAAAAAAAATTCTTAGATTAAATGCAGTCTTGCTAATAGACAATTTATTATGAGCTTTTCTTCCTAACTCTGTGCCTTGTCCTTATGTTTTGGTTTTTTAGATCGGCTTCCACTCCCCAGGAATATGATTGAAAACAGCATGTTTGAGGAAGAACCAGATGTGGTGGATTTAGCCAAAGAGCCTTGTTTACATCCTTTAGAGCCTGACGAGGTGGAATATGAGCCCCGGGGTTCACGACTGCTGGTGCGGGGCCTGGGTGAGCATGAGATGGACGAGGAGGAAGAGGATTATGAGTCGTCTGCCAAGCTGCTGGGCATGTCCTTTATGAACAGAAGCTCAGGCCTTCGGAACAGTGCATCTGGCTACAGGCAGAGCTCAGATGGGACTTGTTCAGTACCCTCTGCAAGGACCATGCTGGTCTGTGCTTTTGTCATTTTGCTTGCCATTTCTGTAATAATGGTCATTTATCTCCTGCCCAGATGTACCTTTACCAAAGAAGGCTGCCATAAGAAAAACCAGTCAATGGGACTCATTCAGCCGATTGCAACCAACGGGAAGTTGTTTCCGTGGGCGCAAGTCAGGCTTCCCACTGCCATTAAGCCTCTGCACTATGAACTCAACCTGCACCCAAACCTGACCACAATGACATTCCAGGGTTCTGTGACGCTTTCGCTTCAGGCCCTTCAGGCCACATGGAATATCATTCTTCACAGCACAGGCCATAACATTTCAAGAGTGACCTTTATGTCAGCAGTTTCAAGCCAAGAAAAACAAGTTGAAGTTCTGGAATATCCATTCCATGAACAAATCGCCATTGTTGCCCCGGAAGCCCTTCTTAAGGGGCACAATTATACCTTGAAGATAGAGTACTCGGCAAATATATCTAGTTCTTACTATGGGTTTTATGGTATCTCCTACACAGATGAAAATAATGAGAAAAAGTACGTAGCCCTCTTAAGTAATTCTGTTTCTTTGCTCTGTGAGACTTCTGCAATATGGATTCCTTTGCCCACCCCAGAGACAGTAACTACAATTCTTTAACATTTAGGATGTTATGTGTGAAAGAGTAGTATGGTGATCTGGAAAAATGCTTTTTCTTTCTTAGTCAAAACCTTGAACATATATCATATATCATGGTGGGGGTGCGGACATGCTGATGGAAGGAAATAGATAAAGATTATACCAATTACAGTCTTTAACACAAAACATATGTTATTTTGAGTTTTTATATCTTATAAGATGAACCTAGTTTTCTGTCGCCTTACAGGATCTCTGTGGGAAGCAGCGTAAAGAAGAGTATGGATTATTCTTTAAGACCTATTTTCCTTATGTGCGGAACTTTTAGGAGGTGCTTAGTGAGATGAGAAAGAGGGTGTTAAGTGCGTGTGGTTACATATGTGATTTTTAGTGTGTTTAATCTTTGCTTTTTTGTTTGTTTGTTTGTTTTTCTTTACTGTTTTTTGTTTTTTTTAATGCCACTGGCTATTTTGAATTTGACAGAAAATTTTTTTTAAAATCTAGGCGAGACTTAATTTGGTTTTTTAAAGAAATGACTCAAGCTTGGCCAGGTGTGGCTCACTAGTTGAGCATCGACCTATGAATCAGGAGGTAACGGTTTGATTCCCAGTCAGTGCACATGCCCAGTAGGGGGCATGTAGGAGGTAGCTGATCAATGATTCTCATCATTGATGTTTCTATTTCTCACTCTCCTTTCCTCTCTGAAATTAATACAAATATATATATATATATATATATATATATATATATATATATATTTTAAAGTGACTCAAAACATAAAAGTATTCAGCTCCCTATTTAGACCATGTATTTTGCACTTTAATTGTAGTATTCATAGCATGTAGTTTGAATTTCCAGAAAGATGCAGTGTACACTGCATACAGGTTATTCTTAAAGTAGCAATAATGTCAGTTTTCTTGTGTGCTCAAAGTCCTTGTTAGATCTGCTTCACACAGCTGGAGCATTGTCTCATATTTTTTATAAACCAGCATGTGAATTACTGATGCCATTTGGCTAATGCATGCCGGTGTATTGAGAAAAATAGAAAGAATATTTAAAATCTATTTGAGAAAGTTTTTTGATCTTTCTTAAATGGGGAAAGAGACAAAAGCAGGATCTGTAGCTCTATTCAGATAACTAATTCTTCTCTTTTTATGTAATACCTTTAAAATAAATGGCATGCTGGCTCTTCATGGGATCAGACATTAAAAGCAAATTTATAATTGCAATGGTAGCTTGGGCTTCTTTGCTTTACTTCTCCTTCCGTAATCTCTGTCATTCTAGGAATTGTAGGGTATACATTTAAAAAAGTGCTCTTAGTGTGCAAACAAACCTATGAGGCAAATCCTTTATCATCTCTTCCAAGCAGATTATTGCCCTTTGAGTAGGAGTCCCATAGTGCCTGCTACTGTGTAATGAGAGGGAAAATGTTATGTGGCAGAATAAATGATTTGTGGTATGGTCACTTGTTGACTCTTGCTATGGGCTGGATTGAGGTGTGGAAAATGCTAGAAAAATGGAACACAGTTCCTTAAAATTAAGAAATAGTATTTTAAAATCTTAAATTACCAGTAGTCTGTGAAACTCTGCTATTACAAAAAATATATAAATTCATTAACCTACTTGGTTAGATAAAAGGAGTGCCCCACAAGAATGCATATCTTAATGCAAAATAAAATTTTAGCAGATTATTTATACCTTTGAATATATCTGAAAACTATAATTCAAAGCAATTTTTGGGTCTTTTTCCCACTTTTAATTTTGCGTAGTTCTACTAGAGAATTTTTTTGTACTTTTTATCCCCTCCTAGGTTTAAGAAGAATAAATATTTAAACAAGTAGGTAAAGTAATTAAGGGATATATTTCTTCTTGACTGGAAAATCAGAGTATATGTAAATGTCAAACATGTGTGACACTGCTGTGGTAAAGGAAGCTTAGCAGTGTCATCTGAGAGGTGAAGATGGCCAGTAAATCTAGAAGTTGTTGATGTTAGACTTAAGTTCTAGATAACAAGCTGATGCTAAAGGAACTAGTAAACAAATTTAGGTTGGGGATGTGTTTTATGTCGTCGTCTTTCAATCTGTCAGTGTCTTTTTCTTGAACTCTTGAAACATCCTCTTAACTGATCTCCTGGCTTCTAATCTTACCATACTTTCCTCCCTCCTTTTCTTCCCATCTTCTTCAGTGTTGTCAGACTCATATTTCTAGAAATACAGATCTGACCATGTTAGGATCCTGTAGCAGTTCCTCATTTCTAACATGATTTAGTTCAAGATCTGGCCCTTGTTTTTTCACAGTCATAGTGAACTTCATTCCTGAATTCCAACGATAACAGGAGTTCATATTTACTGAAAACTGAAGTGCTAGAAGCTGTTCCAAGCATTTTATATGTTTAGTTGTTTATCCTATTAAACCCACTAACAGCAGGATAGCAATATTTTATTTATTTTATGGATGAGGAGGCAGAAGCACATAGAGTAACTCATTTAAAATTTATGGCTAGCAAGTAGCAGAGGGGAAACTCAAACCCAAGGCCATTTTAACTCAGAGGCCACATTATTATTATTATTATTATTATCATTATTATTTTAATTGACCTCAGAGAGAGGAAGGGTGAGGAAGAGAGAGATAGAAACATCAATTAGCTGCCTCCTGCAGGCTCCCTACTGGGGACTGCGCCTGCAACCCAGGCATGTACCCTGACCAGGAATCGAAATGTGACCTCCTGGTTCATGGGTCAATGCTCCACCACTGAGCAACACTGGCTGGGCTGAGGCCACATTTTTAACCACTGTTTTGTACTGCCTCCCAAGTTCACACTCTTTTCCTTTATCCATTGTTATCCCCAGTGCTTTGAATTCTCTTACCTCACCCCCAGCTAATTCATAATTGTCTTCAGGACTACTAGAGGTAGTACTCAAACTGCAACTAGTATTTCTGTAAGCAAATGCAGTCACTAATACAAAAATAAGCTTCAAGGTACTGAACATAAGTAAGATAGATTATAAGTATCATCAAGCAGCAGCCTTCGCAAAGGGACTTTTATATGAAATAGTTATTATTACATCTCTTTTAACAATAATTTAAGATTTTATTTGTCTTAGCATATTATGATCCAAGTTTTATCCAAAGTGATGGTCCAAGTAAACTCTTGTATATGAATAGTATAGCTATCATCAAACAAATATTATGGCTATCATCAAACTTTACCCCCCTAGTGGCCTTCCTCCAAAATCTTTTAACTGGGTAAGAATTTAGGAGTGGGGTGAAGAAATGTAGTGTTAGAAATGTAATATATTTAAATTGTTTCATTTAAGTTGATGGTTATCTTCTTTACAGTTTACCCAATAGAAATAATTATTTGGGCAAATCCTTACCAGAAAGAAAGTACAATAATTTTAACCGTGAAAGAAGAGTTATCTAGCATTTATAATAAACATCTATGTAGGACTTTATAGCATGTCAGTAGTTTTTATTATGAATAGTTTTATTTGATTCTAACAAAAACCGAAGGTGTTTGTCTGGAGATCCTATCTCAGTCCTAAATTTGATAAATAAGGAAATTGAGACATAAGTCATTGATTTGCCTGATGTCAGATGGGTGGTAAATTGAAGAGTTTATATCTTCTGATTACAAATCCCACTCTCTTTTCTACCTATCTTTTAAAAGTGGTAATTTAGCCCTAAGCAAGTGAGGCTATCATGTCTAAAGTGGCAGTTGTATACATACCATAATAACTGGTACCTGAAATATGCACACCAGGGCCACACTTGCCCTGATTATTCTACAGCCATGTTTCCATGATTTCCCAAATGCAGATGTTTTATTCCTCTGCTTAATTGAAAACTTGCATTTCTCTTTTTCTTTATATACTTTACTCCCAGTCTTTAGATGAGTCAAATTTTCAAGTGCTGTTGCTGTGTTCAAGGAGGGAGAGGAAAATGTTAATTCATTTCTGAAGAGAGTAAAGGAAACAAACATACTATAGGAAAACTGTTTTTTTTCAGTCTTCCTGAAAGTGCAAGTTTAAGGTTTAGCATTGTAAAGCCAGAGACTTTACAGATGAGTAAATAGTAATTAATGATCACCCTTCATACTGATTTTCCATCAGAAGCCTTCTTATGATCTCAGTGGCCATCTCTAGCCCATTGGACAGCCATCCTTTTTTAAAAATTTAATATTTTTATTTATTTAAAAGAGTAAGGGAGAGGGAGAGAGATTAAAAAAACAGCAATGGTGAGAGAGAATCATTGACCGGCTGCCACCTGCATTCCCCACACTGGAGATCGCGCCCACAAACCGGGCATATGCCCTGACCAGGAATCAAACAGTGACCTCCAGGTTCATAGGTCAGTGCTCAACCACTGAGCAACACTGGCCGTACAGGACAGCCACCCTTAGTCCCTGAACATATACTGCTCTTTCGTTGTGCTTCCCATTCCAGATTGTACTTTCTTCCCTCTCTACCTTTTCAAATATTCCTCACTTTTTAAATGCCCTCTTCAGATTTTGTCACCAGTTTCCTTACAATGTCTCAACTGCTAGTCAGAATCTGTTCCCTAACCTTTGTTTACAGAGGAGTAATAGTAATTACTCCAGTGCTTTGTTTTCACTATTATGACATGATTTGCAGCCTGACAAGTTTTTATTCATCATATAACCTCTGCCCCTCCCAGTTGATGGTGGATCCTTTAATGAGTAGGACTGTACAGTGTTTATCTTAGTATCCCTAGTTCTTGGCAAGGTACCTCGAATAAGTAGTTGCTAAATAACTATTGGATGAATTTGCATTTGTTTTAGGTACTTTGCAGCAACTCAATTTGAACCTCTGGCAGCAAGATCTGCTTTTCCTTGTTTTGATGAGCCAGCATTTAAAGCCACTTATACCGTCAAAATCGTAAGAGAGGAGAACTACACTGCTTTATCAAATATGCCTAAGGTACTGTTCTAGTTCTTGATTATAAACTTTTGAGTGGATCTCTTTCTTTTTTGAGAAGACTTGAATCCTCTTTATCATATTGTTGAGAATGATTGAAACCTCATACATTCTTATTCTTTCTTAAAATACATTCATAAAAGTTAAAATATATGTTGGAATCAACTGAGAAGTCAGCCCGTTGAGCACTTGAGGAAAGAGAAAGACCTGCTGGGTATGGAATGTATGGGCAGGAAACGTGAAGTGTGTGCTATGTACGAACAATGTACAAAATGATTAATACTGTGAACTGAAGATCAGAGTGGTATTTTCTAATATGTGGTATATTTGCTATTCTAAACAATGATACTTGATAGTGTTGAATCATGATTGACCTGGATTTTTTATTAGTTATTTAAGTCAGTATTGTAAACTGGAGGTTTAACAAGAATGCAAACAACTTTCTTGTATGTAAGCTCTACATGGGAGGCAATGAGGATAAAACCAAGCAGAATTGTTTTTATGCCAAACAGAATGGAGGGGGTCCTTTTGTTGACACCCGAGGGGCTGTGTGCAGCCTGATAGGAGCCTCCCAGAGCCTATGTGGCTAGTGGAGAGGAATAGTCACATTCAACAGACTATGGACTGAGCCTTTTAGGCCAGAGAGGACATGATCTGTCCTTCAACGGGAACGTTACTTCAACAGCTCCACTCCCAGACATACTCTTCACCTTCATCTTTCTCTGAAAGAGGTGGAATGCCTGCTTGCCTAGTATTCCACAACATATTGCAATTCACGATCAGAAAATCCTGTAAGATTGCCTTCATTCCCTCATCTTGTGGCCACTACAGACTTCTCTAATGGTTTTAATCCCACTAAACCTTCTTGGGGTCATCTTGGTACTTTCTGAAGCCATTTTGATGCCAGAGGATTAGGGCAAGACTCCCCAGACACAGGTGGGAATGAGGCTCTTGGGATGCTACTGAAAGAAGCATTTTCAGAAGCCTCCATGGGAGGATGGAATGTGGAAGATTTTATTGGCGTGGAGTGACATTTCTCTAGTTCCAATGTCCCCTTCCCCCGAAGCCAGTCCTGAAAAGGGGGCAACTGAGAGTTCAGAAAAGCCAGAAACAGGGCTGGTGTCCAGAGTTTCTGTTCCATGTTGCAGCCAGGTGAGGTTCAGCATTCCGGCCAGATTAAAGTCCATGTGTGAAGCCCAACATGGCCATGCCCCCTGCAAGCACAGGAGAGCACAGCCCCCTGCAGCAGGACTACCAAGAAGGCCCAGTGCCCTGGAGCCTAGAGAGTGAACTTCCTTTGTTTGGAAGTTTATTATTTAGATTTTGCTCGATTGCAGTGGTCACACCCATCCTGGCCCAATATCTGTTTCTAGGTGTGATTGACGGGCAGGCATTTTCCCATATCTCTCAGACCTTACTGGGCATGTGTCTAAATTGCCTTTGTCTAGACCAGTGGTTCTCAACCTTCCTAATGCTGCGACCCTTTAATACAGTTCCTCATGTTGTGGTGACCCCCAACCATAAAATTATTTTCGTTGCTGCTTCATAACTGTAATTAATGTACTATTATGAATCGTATTGTAAATATCTGATATGCAGGATGTATTTTCATTGTTACAAATTGAACATAATTAAAGCATAGTGATTAATCACAAAAACAATATGTAATTATATATGTGTTTTCCGATGGTCTTAGGCAACCCCTGTGAAAGGGTCGTTCGACCCCCAAAAGGGTCGCGACCCACAGGTTGAGAACCGCTGGTCTAGACCCTTCCCCCACAGTCAGCAGGGAACAGACTTAGAGTGTTCAATGAAGCTTTTTGGCAAAGCTGTATAAATGGTATGCCTATATCTAGTCTTCCCTTTCATGCCTTTCCTGTTAAATAATAACCAGGCTGTTACAATGGCATCAGTTTATAGTGATATCCCAGCTTTAGCTCCTTCAATGAGTTTATTTGTAGCAGTAGAGAGGAGCATGCTAGATCATAAGGAAGGATTTTGGTTTTGATGTTGTTTTAAAGGGGAGAAACAGAGCCAATGTTACTTATTATCTTTAACTTACATTTATTTAAAGCCATCTTTTTAGACTAAAAACTGCTTAAGGATTTTCACTGTAGTTAATATATCCTCATGATGAAGGATGGTAGAACAGACAGAGACTAAGGGCCATTAGTTTAGAAACCAGTCCTAACAGATTAAAATATGCCAACATCTTTGCTATTTATTTCCTATTTGAATTTTTCAGTTTTTCAGTTTATTTGTTACTGTCATTTATTCCCATAGTTATAGAACTGTCGTCTTTTCCCCTTTGCTTGTAGAAGTCATCAGTCACTATGAAAGATGGACTTGTTCAGGATGAATTTTTTGAAAGCGTGAAGATGAGCACTTACCTGGTTGCTTTCATTGTGGGGGAGATGAAGAATCTGAGCAAGGACGTAAATGGAACCCTGGTATGTTGTTATGGTATTGGTCTTGAAAGAGGTTGAGAGGAATTCTTTAATTATTTCTGGTAACTGCTTTATGGAGGATAACAAGGTTTTGGATCACAACTCTGACATCTTACAATTCAGAATTATTACTTTTTGCATAGTTGTTTACTGTTATCAATTGAATACCTGAAAGTCAATAATTTTCAAATTTCTTTTAATTTTACTTTTACAAGTAAATCCTAGTAAGACAATATACAGGGTGGGCAAAAGTAGGTTTATAGTTGTTCATATGGTAAACATTACTATAATTAATAAATAATTATACAAGACTAAACTATATGTTTCACATACTCACAACTGCATGTGTAATAAAGCTTCTAGAACTGTGTTATGCACTATGGTGGTTACTAGCTTAATGTGACTATGTAGATTTAAATTAAAATTAGACAACAGTGTAGTGGCTGAATAAGATGTCCTTCATTTATGCCCCCCCCCCCTTGCCCTAACAACAGTTTGACATCCAACCATGGGAAAAGTGCCTTTGTGGAAGCTGTGGGATCCAGCACCATATGCCATGGGAGCTGGAGAAGTCTTGCCCACCCATGCATCAGCTATTAAGCATACAGACCTTGGTCCTGCTTGTGAACCCTGTAGTGGCATGTGAAATGGTTTCAGCTTCCTGGCTACAGTTTGGGAGCATTTCAAAACCTGTCTTAGACCAGTGATTTTAAACCTTTTTCACCTCATGGCACATATAAAATAATTACTAAAATTCTGTGGCACACCAAAAAATAGATTTTTGCCAACCTGACAAGAAATAGGTATAATTATTTTTTATTTACACTGGATAACTATTGTTGTTTTGTCTGTTGTCATTTTTTGTTTTATTTGTCAGTCTACGGGAAAAGAGGTCAGTGCCCCTGACTAAATAGTCAGATGTTGCATGTTTTAAAAATTCCTGTAGAACACCAATTGAACGTCGCTGTCTTAGACAGTTGCTCTTGGACAAGAGAGCCTTTGTGGAAGTCCAGATTTCCAGCAGAAAAGTTCTAGCGTACTATTGGAGGGGAAAAAGTATGAGTTTGGATGCATTGGAGAGGACAGTTAGTAAAGACTGGAAGAGTTGACTGCTACTTCAGTGTGAAGACAGTTACACAAAACATCAAGGGACATGAAAAATCAAAGAAATGTGACACCTCCAAAGCACAATAATCTTCCAGTAACTGATCCCCAAGACATGGATATCCATGATTTACCCAATAAAGACCATAAAATAGCTGTTGTAAGAAAACTTCATGAGCTACAAGAAAACACAGAAAAACAATTCACTGAAATCAGGAAACACACAAGCAAAATGAAAAGCTATAAAAATAAATTAAATTAAAAATAATAAAAAAGAACCAATTAGAAATTCTAGAGCAGAAGAATATAATGAGTGAAATGAGAAATGCAAATAGAGAGCATGAACGGCAGAATGGATAAAGCAGAAGAAAGAAGATAGGAAAATTTGATATCTAGTCAGAGGAGAACAAAGGAAAAAGCAGGAAAAAAGGTGAAGAAAGCCAATGTGCTTTATGGCACCATCAAATGAAATGATTTGCAAATTATTGGATTTTCAGAAGGAGAATGGAGGGAGAAGGGGGCAGAAAGATTATTTAAAGGAATAATGGCTGAAAGCTTCCCCAAACTGGAGGGATTTGGATATCCAAGTTCATGAAACTCATAGATTACCAGACAAACTCAGTTTAAAGACAAGACATACTATAATAAAACCACCAAAAATCAAAGAAAAACTTAAAAGTAGAAAAATGTAAACAAATCCTTATAATTTCCTTACAAGGAAACCTCCGTAAGTTTATTAGTAGGTTTCTCAACAGAAACAGAGGTCAGGAGAGAGTCGTATTATCTGTTCAAAGTGCTAAAAAAATAAAACTGCCAACCAAGAATACTTTTTCCAGCAAAGTTATCACTCAGAAATGGAAATAAAGACTTTCCAAGATAAGCAAAAGTTGAGAGAGCCCATTAGACCTACCTTACAAGAAATCCTAAAAGGAGTGCTTCCAGCTGAAATGTAAGGATGCTAATTAGTAACAATGAAAATGTACAACTCATTAATAAAGTTAAGTATATAGTCAAATTTAGAATACTCTAATACTGTAATATGGTGGTATATGCATCCTATGGGATGCATAAAAAGGAGTTCTAAGAGGAAAGTTTGGAGTGATAAATGCCTACATTAAGATAAAAAAAATCTCAAATGAACAATCTGACTTTACACCACAAGGAACTAGAAAAAGAAGAATAAATTAAACCCAATGTTAGCAGAAGGGAGGAAAGAAGGATTGGAGCAGAATTAAGTGAAATAGATACCGGGAAAAACATAGAATGGATAAAGAAGATGTGGTATATATGTACTATGAAATATTACTCAGCCATGAGAAAGGAGGAAATCCTTCCATTTATAACAACATGGATGGACCTTGAAAGCTAAATGACATAAATCAGAGAAAGACCAATACTGCATGTCACTTATATGGGGAATCTAATAGAACCAGATTCAGAAACAGAGAGTAGAATGCTGGTTGCCAGGGGCTAAGGGATGGGGGAAATAGGGAAATGTTGGTCAAAGGGTTCATACTTGCAATTACAAGATGAATAAGTTCTGAGTATTTAATGTGCAGCATGGTTATTATAGTTATAATACTGTATTATATACATTAAAGTTTCTAAAAGAGCAGGTATTAAATGTTCTCAACACAAAAAAAGAAATTGAAAGAGTTGAGGTAATGGAGGTGGTAAACTAATTCTACTCTGGTAATCATTTACAATATGTAAGTGTATCACATCAATACTTTGTACACCTTAAGGTTACACAGTATTGTTTGTTAATTATATCATTGCAACTGAAAATGAATTAAATTTAAAAGTTACTTCCTCAGTTAGTAGCCACATTTTTAGTGTTGGGGCTAGTAGCCACCATATTGGTATATCATCAATACTGAATATTTCTATAAATGCAGAAAATTTTATTGGACAGCCAGTGCTAAATCTAGAACATTGTTCAGACTTAAAAGATAGCATAAAAATGTAGTTCGAAGGAATACTCCAGGTTATGATTGGAGTAATGAGTAAAATTGTTTAAGGGTCTCGTATATCTGTAATTCATCAAAATTGATTATTTGTTCTAATTAGGCTTCTATTTGTCATTAGTGACTGTCTGTAAATGAATTTTCTGCATTAATTTTACAGTAGAGACCTAATAAAGCTGACAAAATAGAAGAAATAGGTCCTTTAAAGCCAATAGTAATTATTCTTTATGATAGAAATGTTTTTGATCCCCACCAGGGAATATTGTCTACTTTTGAACACATTCAATTGTATTGGGTTTCCTGTCTAAACTAAAGAGCTTTATTTTACTCACAGTATTCTTGGGTCATATTATTTTGTTAATTAAAAGGGTATACTTCTTCTGTTATAAAAGACTAGGGGCCCAGTGCATGGATTCGTGCACATTGAAAGGAAATTAATTAGAAGGTGGCCAGTGGGGCAGGACTGGGTGAGATGGGCTGGACACACCCTGGAGCCAACTTCCCACGGTCCCTCCCCAGCCAGCTGCACCTGGGGTGGCACTGGGGCTTGAAGGGTGTCTGCAGAGTGAGCAGGGTCCCTCCAGCAGGTGGATTCCCTCAGCCTGGCCTGCGGGGATTGTGCTGAAACTAGCAGTCCGACATCTCCTGAGGGGTCCCAGAGTGTGAGAGGGCACTCTGCAGAGTTGCTGTTGCTTGGCAGCTTCTGTGTTGAGCATCTGCCCCCTGGTGGTCAGTGCGCATCATACCTACTGGCCAGTCACTTAGCCTTTTATATATATACGTTATCATGTCTACCCCATGATAACTTAGAATATAAAGACAGACATAAGGATTATCTGACTGTTTATTAGCAATAACATGGTATGCCTTTATGCTCAATGTTAAAGAATGGAGAATTATTCAAGAAGTAAAGTGAGTGTTAAGGGTAAGTGTAGACTGCATATTGAGTAAGTGTTCAATATGATTTACTTACCTTTGGGTTGAAAGAGTTTTTGTCAAGTCTAAACCAAATAATTTTTCAGAATCCATTCAAAAGGATATTAAGACTGTTTTCAATCTGGAAAAAAAAAAGAATAAATTCCTCTTCAAGTGTTGCAGCACAAAGCTAGCCCCCGATTTAGATGTTGTGCCTTGACAAAACCTAAAAGGCTCAGTCTACAAAGTCAGGTTTGCTTCTTCATGGCCCAGCGGGTGCCAAGCCATCCTCTCTCCTTGAAGCCTTCCCACAGCTGGGCTCAGTCATTCCCTCTCATCTCTCAGGGCACTTCAGTTATGTCTCTGTTGCAGTTCCTGTCACACTGTTTATTATTAACCCCCCCCCCACACACACACACACACACTTTTTATTATATTCTGAAATATATGCAGGCTTGGCTTCTTTTCCCTCTGTTCTCTCTCTCTCTCCTCCCCACTTTTTCTCCTCTCTCCCTCCCTCCCTCCATCTGTTTCCTAATACATCCGTCTTTCTCTTTTTCTTTCTACTGCTATATTGGCTTCTAACTGCTTCAAATTCATCTGATATTCAAAGTCCTCTTATAAATTAGACTATATTTCTAATTGCTCCAGTGTGAATTCTTCAAATTTTATACCTCATTCTGATAGGTAGGTAGGTAGTAGATAGACAGACAGACAGACAGATAGAATTGAGAAACTTTTTTGGCTTTTTATCTACATGTTAGGAAGCAACATGGTTCATCATGGAATGTGGAGTCTACAAATCTTTCCTCTACAGTTTACTAGCTGTATGCCCTTGGAAGATTGCTCTGTGATCCTCTCTAAACCTTACCTTCCACAACTCTAGCACTATATTGCCTGACTAGCCTGTTCTCTCAAGGATTACATTTTTTTAAATTCCTGTAAAATGTTCAGTACCTCGCAGATAGTAATACACACACACTCACACATGTGTGTGTGCGGAAAGTACAGTCTCTTTTTTTGCATATGCAAACATTATGAATTCCTTGTATGTCTGTCTGTAAATATGAATAACCTTTATTATTTTTAATGCTACCCAGTAGTAAATGTGTTTTGAAAAATTTAACATTATATGAATAAATAGTTTTTATTAATTTGATATCTTTTTAGTGAGAAATGGAGAAGAATCTAACATGCATGGAGTTACACTTTTTATTTTCTAAATCTAATGAGGGGGAGGCATTAGCCCTGTGTTGCTGATGAAGAAACAGTGTCACAGAGAAGTTTAGTAGTTGACTCAAAATTATATAGCCAGCAAGTGATAATCAGAATTGTACTGTCCACTACAGTATGCTGCCTCTTACACCAAATGACTTAAATAACTTCTGTAGGTATGGTGACCAGAAACTCAGACTTGGAGTCTACCAAAGGAGTTTTGTTATTTTAAAATGTGACAGTGTCTAGGATGGTTTCTATTTTGTAATATTTGACATTAGGCCTATTTCACAAGATACAGGAATAAGGCAGTAGGGCTTTGCTTACTAATCAGTTTTACCAAACAACTAAAAATGTCAGAATTGGCTGTAGATTATTAAATATATCGTGTTCAGCGGTAGAGACTACTATGTTGTCAAAGGCCCAGGGAAAGAGGAACATTGTTTTATTATTTCTGTCCATTCTCCAGTGTGCAGGAATGCCAGAATTATGTAGGACATTCCAGGCCAGTTTTAAAATACACTGCTTTTATCTGTTTGTCTTGAGGTTTTTGTTTTGTTTTATTTTTCCCATTGCCTGACTTTGTTTTTACCATAGGCAGGTCTAATTAGTAGAATCAGAATTCAGTGGTGGTTAGTCAGATGTGGACTATTTAACATTTGAACAGAACCTTCAACAGCATTATCCATATGAAGTTATAATTTTAATTTATTCATATTCAGTCAGGAACATGGCTTAGTTCCAAATTTCTGCTAAAGCATTTCCACCTCAAGTATCTCTCCACCAGCCAGGGACATAGTTTATAATTTATATCTTTCTCCTGAAGTCCCATCTAATTAGTTATTCTGGATAGACTTGATACTGGTTTTTTTGTTTTTTAGGAATATATATTTTTTTTATGTGTTCAGCTATCTGTTTAGGAAGGCTGATATTCTTTTAGGAGGCGGCTATATTATTATCCTTTTGGGTGGGGAATGAGGTTTAGTTCTGGTTTTGTTTTTGTTTTATCTATTTTTTGCTTTTATTAAATTAAGGGACAGATTAAGTTAAACCTAACAACTCTGTTACTCCTCAGTCTAAGAACCCTTTGCTCTGAGTCTTTAGTGGAGTCTTTTTTAGAAATCTCCTAAAGGTCTTCACAAGAAATCTTGCAAGAAAGGTTTTAAGTTGTTAAGTCTTAAGGCCTGAGTGCCAGTTGAGTTCCATTTACCAGTATTTAGAGTGCAAGACCAGAATGCTGGTCAACACTTTCTTTGTTAAACTAAATTGCCCTTTTTGTTTAACTTCTCACTGCTTCTGTTGCTCCTAAAACAAGCTTGATCTTAGTTATAAGGACCAGACAATTTATCTCTATTGAGCACTCATAGCACATATTCTTTTAAGGAAAAAGAAAAGAGGTAAAAATATACCAAAGTACCTTTTTTCCTAATTATTGTATACCAGAAATGGGACTAAGTGGATCTTTTGGTCAGAGTTCAGTTTTATATAAACTCCCCCTTCCTCTTTACTTTTCCTCGGAAGAAAGATGCTTTTCACGTACAGTGATGGAAGTGGGCAAATGGTGTGCCTGGCAAGAGGATGTTTAGGAGGAATCTGGGTGATATTGGGATAGCATCTTCTAGATGATTGCATCAATTATAACATAAAATATGTATGTTTGGAAAGAACAGGCAGAGAGAATAAAGACATCTCAAATTCCAAGTGATCTTGATACAATCATTTATAATAACACACTTTAAAAGAATATGTCAAGCTTTTTAATTTTTTTAGCAATAACACTCATTTCTTCAGATGGGAAAGGATGCAGGAAGGGCACTTGTCAGCAGCACGAGCTTGAGTTCCCTTGGCAGGTAGTGACTGAATTCAATAAGCTGTGGTCACAGTCCTGTACCAAGGGCTGTGGATGGTAGAGTGCTGGGCTGGTGAAGTACTCTTGGCCACATGCTGTGGGAGGTTACATTTCTTCCATAGTTACTTTAGAAAGCAACACATTTTTAATTGGCTAACTCTAGTTCTAGACACTTCATTCTTCCAGTAATTTGCCACAAATTTCTAGTCACACATATTTTTCCCATTTCTGATGGAACTCTATTAGTAATGATAATAACTACCATTTATTGAACCCTTATATTGTGTCAGGTACTATTCTAAGTTCTATAAATGTATTAGCTCATTTAATCCTCACAGCTGCCCTGTGAGTGTAGGAGCTACTTGTATCGCCATCTATACTAATAATAGAGGAATATGCAAATTGTTCAGGACGCCATCACAGTAACAACTGAATAGCAGGCTGAGTGGGGCGACAAGGCCAGCAGGGGGTTAGTGAGGAACAACCAAACAACTGAATAGCAGGCTGTGTGGGGCGACCAGGCCGGCAGGGGGGCAGTTGGGGGTGACCAGGCTGGCAGGAGGGCAGTTGGGGCGACCAGGCCAGGGTGGGAGGCAGTTAGGGGCAATCAGGCAGGTAGGCAGGTGAGCAGTTAGGAGCCAGCAGTCCCAGATTGTGAGAGGGATGTCTGACTGCCGGTTTAGGCCCGATTCCTGCGATTGGGCCTAAACCGGCAGTCAGACATCCCCCAAGGCAGTGGTCGGCAAACTGCAGCTCGCGAGCCACATGCAGCTCTTTGGCCCCTTGAGTGTGGCTCTTCCTAAGCCTTGGGAGTACCCTAATTAAGTTAATAACAATGTACCTACCTATATAGTTTAAGTTTAAAAAATTTGGCTCTCAAAAGAAATTTCAATCGTTGTACTGTTGATATTTGGCTCTGTTGACTAATGAGTTTGCCGATCACTACCCCAAGGGGTCCCAGATTGGAGAGGGTGCAGGCTGGGCTGAGGGGGACCCCCCCCCCCCCCGCACAAATTTCATGCACCGGGCCTCTAGTTTCATAGATAAAGATATTGAGTCATACAACTAGCAGAGACTTGAACCTGGCACTCTAACTACAGAGCCTGTACATTTGACGCCATGTGTCCTCCATGTTTCTGTGATTAATGCATATGGCTCTATAGACTGAAGCCCCACATAAAGGGACTTATGGCTTAAATCTATTTGACCTCTTAGAAATAGTTAACAGGTTTTCAGTCCTTTAATGGGAGACTAAAATTAATTTAAAATGAGAGTTCACCAAGTGTTGAATTACTTAATGTCTCCATTTCCCACCTGATGAAATCTTTATTTTGAGGTTTTTATTTTCTGCCATGTCTTGTCTACATTCCCTTTTCCAGGGGAGTATAGAGGTTTTTGTTTTTTTCCAATCAATTAAAAAACAGTAAATATTGCTTTTTAAAAACCCATTGCTTTTAACATAATGGTTTACATTTTGTCTTTTGATATTTATTGAATAATATGTTTACAGTTAGTCACATCGTATGTGTTTAACTTATGCACTTAGAAAAAGAGAGAAAGAATAACAATTTAAGTAATGTGGTTGATTGCATCTGCCATCCCCCTGAGCGAGCATGTGCCCTGGAGTGAATGGGGAATGGGGGCATGAATTTATCATCCCCTTAAGTTGGCTTTAGTTACTATGTGCCACTCATGGAGTGTTTCACTCTTCTGGGCGTGATTATTTTTTTATACAATGTGGTCTATTTTTTATACAACTGGAAAAGAGCAAGCCCTCCCAGGGCTGGAAGGAAAACTGGCTGTGCCTTACTGAAAGAGAATGTGTTGGTTTATAGTTTTTTTTTTCTAGGGTAAGTTCAACAAATGTGCAATTTCTGCCTTACGTGTTTATTTTAGAACTAACTCACTCTTAAGATGCGATTCCTCTGTATCGAGTGCCTGCCTGCTCAATGCCAGGCACTGTGATAGGTATCAAAAGAATTAAAATTTGGTTTTGTCCTTTAAATAATTCACAACCTTGATAGCTCATAAGCAAGGGAGGGTAACTATAGGTAATGGGGAGGAAGAACAGAGTATTGTAAAATTAAATGGGCAAATGCTTATAAATTGCTGTAATCTGACCCAAAATAGTTTATTTTGGATGTTATGTTAACTTTTTAAAAAAGGAATTGTTAAGGTTTTTTTTTTTTTTTTAACATCTCTGTATGCCTGGAAGTAATTTGCTAAACTCTGTGGGTGCTAAAAGAACTGTAAGCAAGGATTTTTGTCCTGAAAAATCTTGTAACTCTCTACAGTTTCACTTATGCCAATCTTGACAGCGTTCACCTGAGTAATTATTTATACCTGGCCTTACATCATACATAATGTTTCCTTCTAGGTTTCTATATATTCTATACCAGAAAAGATTGGCCAAGTTCACCATGCCTTGGAAACAACTGTGAAGCTTCTTGAGTTTTTTCAAAACTACTTTGAAATTCAATACTCACTTAAGAAATTGGGTAAGAATCAAACAGTGCCTCTGATTTTCGTTACCATTATAACCTAGAATCATTTTGAAAATGTTTTTTAAAAAGAGCTCTTGCCAAAGTTATTATAAAAGAAAACCAAGAAACACAGTTAATGATTTAAAAATTGTTTGTATTTAAGATCATTTAGATTTCATGAGTGTATCTGAATGTGGAGCTTCAAGTTTATGGGGCTATTACAAAGGTGCTGTGTAAGTGGGAATGCACTTAGGGCTTAGTCTGGAGTTTAACTGATTCTAACTTCCTAAAAAGTTCCTGATTCAGATAATAAAAACTGAGTAATGGGCCTGGGCCGTGTGGCTCAGTGGTTGAGCTTCGACCTATGAACCAGGAGGTCACAGTTCAATTCCCTGGCAGGACACATGGCCAGGTTGCGGGGTCGATCCCCAATAGAGGGTGTGCAGGAGGCAGCGGATCAGTGATTCTCTCGCATCATTGATGTTTCTATCTCTCTCTCCCGCTCCCTCCCTCTCTGAAATCAATAAAAATATATTTTAAAAAACTGAGTAATGGAAGCTCTGGAAAGCAAGAGCATTTCAGTGCTCTTCGGCATGGAGCTGGCTCTGGGGAGAGGAGAGTTGGCCCTGCCCATTGTGAAGGAATTAGGTATCTCTTCTTTTGCAAAGGAGCAGAGGAACAGTGACTCTGCAGGGGTTTTATCAGGTTTTCATCAGCTGACCTAGGGTGAGGAGTATACAGGGCTAGATTAAGGAACGTTCCATTTGTTAGGAGTATAAAATGAACTCTGCCTCCTGATCCACAGTGATAAAACAGTGGGTGAACTATTTTGATTTAACCAGGAAGTACCTTAAATGAGGGAAAGTTGATTACTTTTTTCCTGTTATGTCCAGATTTGGTGGCTATTCCTGACTTTGAAGCAGGAGCAATGGAAAATTGGGGTCTGCTCACCTTCCGAGAAGAGACACTTCTGTATGACAATAATACTTCTTCAGCAGCAGACAGAAAACTGGTTACTAAAGTCATCGCTCATGAGCTGGCCCATCAGGTATTAGCAACCAAGGCCATTTTATCTCATACCTGTGATCTATTCCATATTCTAGAGCAGTGATGGCGAACCTTTTGAGCTCGGCGTGTCAGCATTTTGAAAAACCCTAACTTAACTCTGGTGCCGTGTCACATGTAGAAATTTTTTGATATTTGCAACCATAGTAAAACGAAGACTTATATTTTTGATATTTATTTTATATATTTAAATGCCATTTAACAAAGAAAAATCAACCAAAAAAATGAGTTCGCGTGTCACCTCTGACACGCGTGTCATAGGTTCGCCATCACTGTTCTAGAGTGTTAGAATAAGTTTAGATGCTAATAATAATCTAGCTGTTTATTGTAGTATTGCTTTCACAAGAAAATGATGCTTTTGAACACAAACAATTTCAGATGAAAATGCCATCTAATATTTGTATAGGACTTTACAGTTTATAAAACATGATCACATGTATGATCTCACTTTTCATAACTGCTGTAGGGCAGGTGAAAATCCCACTTACAGATGTGGAAACGGAACTTACCGTAAGTAAATGACTTGCTCAGAGTCACACAGCTAATGAGTGGCAGCACTGGGTCCTAAAGTAGCACTATCTCATCAAGATCTCTCTCTTTCCCCCACAACACACAGCTGTTTGCCACTGACAAATGCCAGCTGCTCAGTACAGCTTTGTGGGAAAACATCTTTTTCCTAAGTTGCACTCTCACAACACTTGAACTATAGTTGTCATCACTAGATTTATTTTTTCTCTCTTGCTAGAACTGGACTTTTTTTAAATTAATTTGAAAGAGGAAGGGCACTCTTTGTATGCCTTGGAGAAAAAGCAAGAAAATTATACGGATACATGAACCTCCCTCTGTCTTCCCCAGCACCTCTCTTGTATCCTTGATGAGGTGCTCATCAGTGTTGGGTATGCTTTAGGGGTGTCATGTGGGAGGATATGGAAGAAGAGTAGAACATGCTCTGGGCTGTTTACTCCCTGTCCAAACTCAACCTGAGCACGACTGTGTAGTGCTTCTGAAGACTTCAGTACAAGCAGGCATATGACGCGTATACTCACTCACTATTATGGTGTCAGGCCTGTAGACAAGGGGTCTTTAGGGGCTTTCCTATGGATCTGTTATTTCTGGGGCCTCCCACCATTACGTGGGGAGTATTTCTCTGTTAGTTCGTCTTTAGGACTTACAAATCATCTTTGTCTGAAACAGGCTTTAGGATATCTTTGAAATACATATTCTGGTCATTCAAAAGTGTTTTGTTTCAGTATCTAGTAACCTTATTGTTTTACTGCTGGTTTGAGTCAAGCCTTAGGCCACACTGACTATTGCATGCCTATCACCACACTTTATTTCAGGCATTTTTTGAGACATTTTTAAGAAGAGTCTTCTTTCATTGTTTCCTTCTTACTTCCTCCTCATAGAAGAACGCATTTAAGATCTTTCTGATTTCATTTATTTACATGCATACCAACTTGCTTGAGGAATGTTGTTTAAATTCTATTTTGAGTTGTGTAAATACTGTCCCAACTTGGGTAACTGAGGAGAAATTTGAAGTATGGACTCTCTAACTATAGGAAATTATCACACAGAAATTTACTTTTTAGTTGTCATAGGTAGTTGTAGCAACAACAGAAAAGAATCTTACTAACTTGATATTAGAAAGTAGAAGAATTTCATTATCTAGGAAATCTTATTTTTAATGAGGGGTCTATAAAAACTGTTATTTACCTAATATGTAACATGTGTTAAATTGAAAAATATGCTAATTGCATATGTCTTGCTTGTTTTCTCATTCAATTAAGGTAAAATGTTAAAATTTTTATTTTACTTTTAAATTTACACAGCTTTTATAAGCCTTTAATTTGAATATAGTTTATTTTAACTATAGTGACTATATTTTTATGTAATTATAATCTAGTTATAGGTGATAAAGCTAACAATTCAATTATTAGAACATTCTTGAGAATGTAACGATTGTGTTGGTTAATGGTTTGTTTTCCCCACAGTGGTTTGGGAATCTGGTAACAATGCAGTGGTGGAACGATCTATGGCTAAATGAAGGTTTGGCTACTTTCATGGAGTATTTCTCTTTGGAAAAAATATTCCAAAAGCTCTCTAGTGTAAGTACAGTGTTTTTTCTGTTTTTTGCCTACTATGAGTGCTAAGGGAGGAAAGACTCAAATCATATTCGCCATGTGTTTTCTATGCATTTGCAGAAATGAAACTATTTCTAGAAAGAAACAATGAAATTGGCCTCTGTTACTTAAATCTGTACCTCTTGAGATCTGACAATGAAAGTTATGCTTTTATTTACTGACATATTTCATTGAAAGCTAAAAGTATGTGAAATTATTTTACATTTTGTTATTAGGATAAATATTTTAAATTGATTTGCTACATTTTATTTTCAAAAGTTGTGATTCTTCTGCTTGAAGGAATTTAGATATAATTGAAAGGCCTTTTTTGCAAAACAAAATATTTTATCCTGTGCATAAAGAAAGAAAAAAAATTAAGATATTTTGTAGCAATACTGTCTGTTATCACTCTGATCATACTTATAACAGTGATACAGAAAAATAATTTTCCCTTTTTAGATACAAACCATATTCTGTTCCTTTTCAAACACTTGGAACACTATTTTGTGATAGAGAGCATAGTAATGCTGCCACTTTATTAGACTCTTTGGAGATGTTTGCCATCCTTAGAATTATTTGGACACACTAGGTTATGATATGACAGTTATTGCCAAATAATTCAAGCAATAGGTGGGAAAGCATAAAGATCCCTTTCAATCCTAAAATTCTGTGACTTTCTATTAAATTTCCTGGCTATATGACCTAAGACTTCTTTAAAACAGGAATATTCTTAGAACTTTCAATGTGAAATTTTTGTGTAGGGCCTATTCAAAAATTTCAAATGGCACAGAATGAACTCATCTTTAGTTAGAAGACTAAACAAGATACTTTAAATCTGTGTGCGCTCCTTAATTAAGCAGTGAGATTCACAGTTTCACCACTTGGTGGTGCCCAGAATGTTTAAAAGCTTCTAATATATATTCTTAGGGAGCTCATCTCCTGAGCTTTCAAAGAATTCTTTCTGTTTAAGAGTTATATTTTATTTCAAATGAACCCCAGTTAAAGGGAATGTATATTATCTTAACAGAAAAGCTGGACTGTATATAATAAATCGGCTTCAGGATGACTTTTTATTTTAAATTTTTATTTTTTAATTTCAGATTTTTATTTTTGTTTTTTAATTTTAGATTTTATTTTTAAAATATACACTAAACTTTTTATACTGTTCATCTTGAATAGCAGGATTTGGCATTTTTTTGTTGCTTTAGTAAAAGAATCTTAATTTATCCTTATACTGTTGTTGCATAAGAAACACTGTTTTCACTGTCAAACTACAGCAGGAAGGCCAGGGAGGGTGGGAGGGCAGGAGGGGGTTGGGTAAGAGATCAACCAAAGGACTTGTATGCATGCATATAAGCATAACCAATGAACATAAGACACTGGGGGGTAGGGGAGGCCAGGGGATTGTCAAGGGCGGGGGGGGGGGGGGGGAAAGGAGACACATGTAATACTCTTTGTAATACTTTAAGCAATGAAAAAAAAAAAAAAGAAAAAAGAAACACTGTTTTCCATGTGGCCAGGAGGTTATAATTTTATTTTTAAATTTAAGGAATATGCGTGAATATCACACTTCCTATATCTTGCAAAAGCTTATGGTCTGAAGTTGAATAAATCTGGTTATTTTTTTAATAATGTCCTTAAGCAGTAGTCTAATTTATATAAATAATTGCTATACATGCCTCTGCCTTTGATGCTGTTCATAATTTCCTAACCTGTCTCATTTTTTACTAGTATGAAGATTTCTTAGATGCTCGATTTAAAACCATGAAGAAAGATTCCTTGAATTCATCTCATCCAATATCATCATCTGTTCAGTCTTCAGAACAGATTGAAGAAATGTTTGATGCTCTTTCCTATTTTAAGGTATTACTATACACATTAGTACCTGGAGTAGGTTTCAAATTAATTTCATATGTGAACAAGCTACATGGTTTAGATTGTTATAAAAATTAAATGAGTATTATTTTCTGGCATCCTGTTAAAATTTAAGATGTTTGCTTCTATTTAAATTTTGAACTTAACTTTTTCTGGGTTGTCCTTTTTTTTCTCTGTCTCGT
The DNA here is from genome assembly GCF_964212035.1 of Myotis nattereri. NCBI lineage: Eukaryota > Metazoa > Chordata > Mammalia > Chiroptera > Vespertilionidae > Myotis > Myotis nattereri. The sequence continues at coordinate 55,532,273 of NC_138079.1, forward strand.
TTAAGTTCTCTGACTAGTATTCTGGGCATTTAGGTCTTATAGCAATATATCTTTTAAAGTTGGTTCATTCTTTAGATCTGTAGGTAGAATATGTCCAGGGAGGATTCTAAGCAAGCCTTTGGATGTGTGATTCAGGATTGAGGTATATTCTAAAGTCAGAATTTCCAAAACAAGTAAGCAAACAAATATTAAAAGAATTGAAGTTCAGGAGATTCCAAGATGTCTATCAAGTAGGTGTAAATCTGGTGGTCCGGCACCAGACCAGATTTACAGGTAAATTGTAGAGCTGTCAACCTGAATAACCAACTGAAGAACAGCTGAATAGGTGTATTATAACCAAGGATTTACAGAAGAAGCCCACATAAAGATTGGTAAGAAGAGGAGATGCTGCAGCTGAGAAGCCACAGGGAAATCTTGGCTACAAACATCCCCCTGAAGGGTGTGGGGTCTCAGTCCCATGCCAGGATCCCCAGCCCAGAGCATCAGAGCTGGGAAGAGAAGCCTCCATAGCATCTGGCAGTGAAAATCAGTGGGGACTGTCTTCCTGGAAGAGGAGGGCATCTTCTAGAAACTCTGGTGTTCTTTTAAAGGGCCAACACACAGGATCTTGCTTTCAGACACTCACCTGGGGCTCCAGTAGAGGGAAGGTGACTCAGGGCTGTGGGAACCATAAAGAGAAGGTCTGGGTGGCATGGCCCTGAGGAGAGATCTGGGAGGTCCAACCACTGAGGTCCCTGTGCTGAGTCCCTATCCCACACCGCACTCTGGCCCCAGGGTCCAGCACTCCTATTCCTGCAGCACCAGCCTGTGGAGTGCACTAACCCAGACTTCTAACTACCAGCGACACCTTCCTACCAAGCTTGAGTCCTGAGGAGGGGTCTGTGGGCTGCATGCAACAGGGAACTTTGATGTGCTCTTTTTCTGGAGAAGCGGTTACCAGTCATTGAGCCATGTGGCTTTGGAACAGGGGTTAGTCTTGCCCCCCTCCCGCAGCCTCAGCTGCCACCACCCTCAACAGGAGACTCTTTTGATCTGTCCTCCTGGGTCCTGGTGGCCCTGCCTGACTGAGCTCAGTTCCACAGACAGATGGGGAAGGGAGTGCTGCTCAGAGCTGGGACCTTTGGAGCCTGTCTCCCACCAAAGCTCTTGTCTGGGACTCTGTGGGGTGCAGGGTCGTGTGCCTGCAGAGTGGGAGGAAGGAGGCGTGTTTGCCCACCTCCTGCAGGAGTGGTGGGCACCAGCCCCTACAGGAGACTCATTTGATCTGTCTTCCCAAGTCCATGTCATCCAGAAACTCAAAGTTTAGGTGGTGGGTACTTGTGAAGCAATAAGAGATAACATGTACTAAAGGAATGGTAGAGTATTTTTGCCTGGGATTATGAAGATACATTTTTTGGAGGAAAATGGAATTTATTGTAAAGGTCAATCCCATAGAATTTGCTAATGGGTTACATGTGGAATATAAGTGAGGCATCAAGGATGACTTCAAAATTTTGCCTGAACAACTGTAGAAATGGAATTATTATTTGCTGCATTGGGGGAAACTATTGGAGGAGTAGATTTGGGAAAAGAAGAAAATTAAAAGTTCAGTTTTTTGAGATATGAAGCAGGCATTTGGGTGTGAGTCTGGAATTCAGAGGGAAAGTCTGGTTAGAGATCAACTATAAATTTGAGATCAACTGGAAGAAAATTTGGAGAGAGAGAAGAAAAGAGGTCTGAAGATTAAATGCCAGGGAACATCCAAATTTAGTCCTTGGGAAAGTGAGGAGGAACCAGCAAAAGAGACTGAGGTTTAGCCAGTGAATAGGGGGGAAATCTAGAGTGGTGTCCCAAGGCCAAGTACAGAAGGCCTTCAGGAGGAGTGGTTGATAGCAAAAGCCACTTATTAGTGCTTGATAAGTTGAGCCACGGAATTGACGTTGGTTTGACACTATGAAGTTCACCTTGAAGAAACCTTGATAAAATATTTCCAGTGGAGTGATGATTGGAAGATGGCTCAAGAGAAAATGGGAAGAGAGCAAATGGAGATGGCAAATGCAGACATCTCTTTCGAGGAGTTTACTACAAAGCGAGAACAAGAGGTAACTAGAGGAGACCTGAGGTTAAGGAAAGGAAGAACATCTTTTATTTGTTTAAAATGAGGGATGTTACAGAGTCTGTGGGTTTAATGGGAAAGTTACAGTAGAGAGGGAAAGTAGGTGATATAGGAGAGAAGGGGAAATGTTGGAAAAGAGTGAGTACTTAAATTTATAGAACAAGTGACACCAGAGAGAGCAATAGATATTAAATTCAGTTAATGTGTGTATGGTAATCTTAATGACTTGACATTGCTACATTTTTATCAGAAGTGAAACTCATTCAAAAACCATTTGAATGCTTACTGTGTACTAGGCTTGTTTTAGTCATTGGAGTTGAATTTTTTAGTTTTCCCCTCAACAAGCACACATTCTACAAGAAGAAATAACTATATCTACAGCAGATGCAGGAAGTGATATAAATTTCTTTTGAAGATAGAAAAATATGATTTTTATCTCAAATTGAAGGCTTCACAAATGAGGTGGTTGTTATTTTAAGAGTGGAAGTGATGATGTGTGCATCAGTGACTATCATGTGACCTTAATAGGTGCATGCCTGATTTTGGATTATTAGTGTATACTTACTACCCTATACATTCATCAGTTCCAAACATATTGGAAGTGACTCTTCAGGAAGAAGAGAGATCTTGGTTACTTTAGCGACATGATATACTAACATTGGAAATTAATGTAGTCCCAGCAGAGAGACTTTTGAGAGCTCTTTAATTTATTGTCCCCAGTAGAGTGCCCATGAATTGAACTGGTACCTTAAACATTGGGGATAAAAGTGGGATGCCACAGAATATTTGGCATGTTTTTCTGTTAAAAATATATTTATAATTGCTTAGTTTTTTAACATTAACACTGAAACAGTGAGTAACTGACAGACCACACAAAATGGCTCATAGTAGAATTAATGCACATGGAAATCTACTCCATTAATTCTTTTCAAATCTTTTAAAATAATTTTAAGACAATTTGAACATAGTCCACATGTGGTTATATGAGACCAAGTAGCAGTGTGTCATAACTAGGCTTTATATATATATGGAAGTATATGCTTAAATTGACTATATTTTGAATTTTAGATTCTCAATTCTACATATTGTGTTCTATTATTTTCCTCCCTTTCTACTTTTTTTCTTCTTTCTTTTTGAATAGGGAGCTTCTCTCTTGTTGATGCTGAAAACATATCTTGGTGAAGATGTATTTCAACGTGCTCTTGTTCTTTACCTGCAAAAGCATAGCTATGCATCCATTCAAAGTGATGATCTGTGGGATAGTTTTAATGAGGTAAGTGACTGACCTGGTGTTTTCTTGGGCGCTTGAAGTAAGAAGAGAGGAGTTCTATTTATATTTTTATCAAGTATATAAGTAAGTTGTGGTAACAAAGATAGTTATTTGAGAAAGAGGGAGATAGAGCTTAAGATATAAACATTAATAGAACACAGAATTGGAAAGAAATGGAAGTACTAGTCTTAATTACTGAAAAATTGTGTGTGGCCTTGTGCGACCATTTTTGTTCTACATCTTAATCTCCATTCCTACTTTGTAGGAAAATTGTCTTTTCCAAATTAATATATATTACTATATTTTCTTCAAAAATCTTTTATTATGTTTTTGCAGTTTTTCAATCTCCTTCAATGCTAGTCTTGTGGCCTGAAAGAGCGCTTATACCGCCTTAGGGATTTTAATGAACACTTGGTTGATAATATCTACTGCTTTTTCAACATTGTGCCTCTCTCATGCTCTTTAGTTATCACTTAGTTCTGTCCCAGGTCACTTGCCTTTTAGCAATTGCTCATTTACCTATATGAGAAATGTAAATTCAGCTCAGCGTTTGTGCTGCTTTATATTAACTCTAAATGCAGTCTTCATAGAATGTGGTACAGAAAGAGGAAAAGATACAAACTGTTAAGTTTTTAAACTGTTTATTTTTAAGCAAAAATAATTTATTCTTTTATTTATAGGTCACAAACAAAACAGTAGATGTCAAGAAAATGATGAAAACCTGGACCCTGCAGAAAGGATTTCCTTTAGTGACTGTGCAAAGAAAGGGAAAGGAGCTTCTTGTACAACAAGAAAGATTCTTTTTAAATATGAAGCCTGAAATCCAGCCTTCAGATGCAAGGTACACGCCCACTTTCTCTGCCTACCATCTCTTTGGACCCTCAGGTTAAAGTATTTTTAAATGTTTTGTAATCATAGGTTCGTATATATTTTTGTAATACTCACCTGAGGATATATTTTCCATTACTTTTTAGAGAGAGTGGAAGGGAGGCGGAGGGAGGGAGGGAGGGGGAGCGAGAGAGACAGACAGAGAGAGAGATATGCGAGAGAAATATATCGATTGGTTGCCTCCCATGGGAGCCCCAATCAGGTCCAGGGATTGAACCTGCAATCCAGGTATGTGCCCTTAACTGGGAATCAAATCAGAGACCCTTTGGTGTGCAGGCTGACACTCTAACCACTTAGCAACACTGGCCACGGCCATAGGTTCTTATAAAACATTAACAAGATTACCCCTTTCTGGAAATATCTTGAAAATTTTCATCTTCCTGCCCCCAAAAAACAATAAAGCAAAAATGGACACATTATATGTAACTGACTGAAATATTGGAAAGTGTAATAATCTTTCAATATTTTCTTTTTATAGCTATCTGTGGCATATTCCACTATCCTTTGTCACTGAGGGAAGAAATTATTCAAAACATCAATTGGTATCATTTCTGGACAAGAAATCAGGTTTGACTTAACACTTTCTGTATAAGAAGTTGGAAGCAGCATATTTTTAAAATATCTGACTAAGCAGCAGAAAGGAGTTTACACTTTCCAGTGTACACACTCTCGAAGCTGGTTTTGTGAGTCATCTATACATGATGTGACTAAAATGAGATTGGGTCTATGTATCTACCATGTATAAAATTGGTTGGTCTTATTCAGGTAACATAAGGTATAAAAAGTTGCACAGAAAGTGCTAGCATTCCTGGTAGAAAATAACAAATGCTATACCTTTATAGCCTAGGTCAGTGGTCGGCAGACTGCGGCTTGCGAGCCACATGCGGCCCTTTGGCCCCTTGAGTGTGGCTCTTCCACAAAATACCGACTTCTGCGCGTGGGCCATGAAGTTTCAATCGCACTCTACGTGCGCACCGCACGTGGTATTTTGTGGAAGAGCCACACTCAAGGGGCCAAAGAGCCGCATGTGGCTCGCCAGCTGCAGTTTGCCGACCACTGGCCTAGGTAGATACTTTATGTAAGAAAATAAGAAGTAGAGCAGTTTTTTTAAAGGATGCTCTGCTGTCTGCTATCTAGGGACAAGCACCCTAGATGATGCTTATGCACATTAAAGTTTGATTGATGACCTAGATTTATAGTAAATAATTATTAGAGAATGTCCTATAGACATAGTATACATTTTTTGGTAATGAAAAAAATGGGGCAAAACATTATGATTGCAAGGAAGGGGTAATAAAATGTAAAGATTATATATGCTGACCCACAACGAGTCTAAAAAAAGCAATTGAAATGTAGTTTCTGACCATCTGTTAACTACCTCTATGTATCCTGCCACATCATGTATCCTCTTAATTTACACCCTGAAAGAATATATGGCTTCTGAGGTCTTCAAGGAATCACTAGTGATACTCAAGATTTATGTAAAGGGAAAATTTCTTGTTTGAATTTGGATCTGGTGTTCAATCCCGTGTTTTTTAGAGTGCAGTGTAGCTTAGTGATTAAGAGAACAGACTTTGGAGCCAGATTGCCTGGCTCAGTTGTATGATTTTAGGTAAATTATATGACCTTTCTGAACCTCATTCCCTCAGCTCTGGAATGGAGCTAGTAGTTATACTTACTTTATAGTGGTATGATGAGGATTAATTGAGTTCAATTATATGAAACACCCAGAGCAACAGCTGGCATATGTTTTGTGCTATATAAGGGTTGGCTATTATTATTGATGTTATTACTAAAAAAACCAAATACTTTAAACATAATATATCCACATTACAGAAAATCTAGAAAAAGAGAACAAATCTTCTTACCCTATCATTACTACTCTCATGTTATTTCTTTTTAGTCATTTAAAGCATATTTTACTTAGGTGATGTCATTGTGTACATGTGATTTTTGTATCTTTTCTTAAGCTTAATATATATAGTAATTGACTTAATCTTTCTTTACTATTGGACACTTGATTCACCACTTTTTTGTTTGTTAATCCTCACCTGATACTATTTTTCCATTGTTTTTAGATAGAGTGGAAGGGGGGGGGGGGGCGGGTGGAGAGAAAGAGAAAGAAGAATATCCATGTGAGAGAGACACATCAGTTGGTTGTCTCCCACATGCATCCTCACTGTGGCCAGGGAACAAACCTGCAACCCAGGTATATGTCCTTGACTGGAATCGAATCTGGAGCTTTCTGTGAACAGGCTGACACTCTAACCACTTAGAAATACCGGCCAGAAAACAAATGAAATGAAAACAAATCTGCATACTTTAAGTGAGCCCTGCAAGGATAGTCTCTAACCTAAGAGAGAAGAAATAATCTCATTTCCCTGTTTGAAAGGGACCAATAAAGATATTTTGCAAACATCCTGGTAATCTGTAAGTTTTTGGTGGCATTAGAAGTAATTGGACAATAAGATAACTGATTTATTAACCCTTTACTTTTTAGCTCAGTTTACATGTGAGCCTTTTAAACTCTTTGAGATTCACATCCCAAAGTCCAGCTCACATTTTTCTTTATAGCGTTTTCTTCCTCAGCCCTTACCTGGCATTCTGTGTTCCCGCCGCACAAAAATAGCTTGAGCAACTCAAACAGGCCATTCTTCCTCTTGTCTCTGGTGGTCTTTGTTTATGCTGTTTTGTCGCCTGGAAGAAAACTCTTGCCTCCCCACTCCCTTGATTTACTCCTATTCATTCTTCAGATCTCGGTTCACCCATTGCTTGCTCCGGAAAGCCTTCCCCCACCCCGAGACAGGTTAGAGGCCCTACTTACTAGTATGTGCTTTAATAACATTCTCTACTTCTCTACTTTTGTATACTTTAAGTACTGTTTCACTTATACTAGTATCTGTCCCCACATTAGATATGTCCCCTATTGAAGGTAGATATCATGACTATATGAATCAGTTTTGCAACCTTAACACCCAGTAGGCACATAAACATTTATTGAATGAATAAATCTTGCCTATAGTGAAGTGACTCAATTTCAGATCTCACTGTAAAAAGTTCTAGGAAAAGAGCATTCAAAGCCTAATGAAATTATATCTTCTGTTTCCTTTCATTTCAAAATACTGTTGGTACAGGAAAATATACAAAATGCACTACAATATAATTGGCTTAATCTAGAGCTGTAACTGAGCCAATACATGAGGAAAGTGGTGTCTGTTGGTTCCTCTTCTCAACTGTGCGATTTCCTGTACTGCTGCTGCTGCTGCTGGCTTTCATCCCTGGCATTTTGGATTTTGAGGGTCCACATTGAAAATGTTCTGTCCTCACAAAAAAATGTTGGACCCTAAGGGACAGTTGGCTCTTCTTGGTTCCTGATACTTTAGTGAGAATCACTATTATTTTAATTTTTAAATTTTTTTCTGTTCTCAAAAGAAATGTAGCTGAGGCGGTGGCTACAAAGGCTTATTTTATGTCATATGACTTTAGTACAGGGTGTTATCTTGGTAGTCTGTTGAATCTATATTATAGTCCCATGTGTTCCACGGGTAGTCCATTAGTTCAGTCAAATGTAAGAGTTATACTGTATTTGGTTAATATTTTTGTCACTTTCCTGCATACATGAATTTTGAACAATTAATAGTTGTGCAGAAGAAGGCCTGAAAAGGCCCGGCCAGAGTGGCTCAGTTGGTTAAGCACCCACCGTCTTGTGCACCGAAAGCTGCTGGTTTGATTCCTGGTCAGGACACATATCTGGGTTGTAGGTTCAAGGTCCTGTATAGAAGGCAACTGATCGATGTCTCTCTCTCACATTGGTGTTTCTCTCTCTCTCTCTCTAATCATGTCCTCAGGTGAGGATTAAAAATAAAAAGGTCCTAAAGAGGCCTTTTTTTTTTTTCAAGCTACACATTGAGAAGATGATACTAAAAATGTGTCTCCCTCTCCCTTTTCTTCCTCCCCTCCTCCCCCTTCTATCTCTGTCTCAGTCTCAATCCACATCTTACTCAGACCTCTAAGCTCTTTAACTATAGGAAGTTTTTATACAAAATCTAACTTGAAACATTCATGTTTCTAAAAGGATATCACTGTGCCAGAAATATTTCCCCGAAATTAAAAGACATGTCATTGTAGTGAGAGGCAACTGGAAAAAAGAAGAAGGAAAATCATAGAATTAAGATATTTATCATGTGCCTTTCTCTACTCTCGCCCCCCCCCCCAACCCCCGCTAATAAAATAAAGGAGAAGAAAGGAGCTTTGCAGAAAGGAATGCTTTTGAACAAGAGGGGATGCAGTTCAGCCGTATGTCTCGTGCTAGTCCTCTGTAGCAAACTACACAGGAAATTTTGTGACTTTCTAGTAAAAACATGATTTTTGTTTTTGTGCTGTAATGTTTCTTTATAAAACAGTAGTTGATTTTCATAACTCATGGACAAATGTCTTTTTAAAATCAATATTAGATTACTTCATCTGGGCTTCTGCCATTTAACATTGGAATTGCTCATTCTTTTTTACTACTCAATGGATTGTGAAAATTGAACTGTTAATCTGTTAATGATTATAATAAATTAAAAACATATGAGGGTAGCCGCATCCACATTTGAGCTACAGGACGTAGTTACCTCCCTTGTGAGCAAAGCTATTATTTTTTGATACCCGTGGTTTTAAGGATCTCTATTCTGGATCATTCAGAAGACCTGAAAAAGACTAACATGTTGACTCTTTAAATGATAGCTCTCCTCTCTGTGCTGTTGGCTGTACTGCTTTATATCCTGTCATCGAGATGACAGTAATAATTTCAAGTACACGCCCAGCTGCATTTCTCCTTTCTACCATTTGGACTTGGCTAGGTTTACAACATGCAAGTTGCTTGCTTATCGGCCAGATTCTCAATATTTTCTCGCATCCATCCAGTGGGAAAAATGCCATACTTGTCATTACTTGCCTCCTTTTAAGAGAAAGGGAGAGTTGGAGCTCTTCATTCCTCCCCAAGGTCCTTTCTTGATAAAAGATCTGTAGAAAATTGTGTTTGGTGACCTGGTGAGTGTTGATATTTTTGTATTAGCTAATGAGAAAGTTAATTTCTTTAGTCATAGTTTTGTTAAAAATGTCTTCAACTTGGAGCAGCTACTGTTGCCATCACAGTTATTCCTTAGAACTTCATTCTGCTCTAGAAAAAGGAATAGACTATGTTAATATAATTGATTTTTCTGCTATATTAGCAATAAAACAGAAATTAGTATGGAATTTTTAAATGAAAAATACATGGTCTGAGATATGTCATGTTAAGACAAAATCAGAATGTAAATCTTTTCCATCTTAAACATCTTTTGTAGTTTCAGTAGAATAAATAAAATATTAAGAGAATCTGATCTGATAAATTTTAATAATTCATGCTTTTGAAGTTGATAGACCCTAAGATGTCATACACTAAAGGATTTAAGTGTGTTTCTAAAATATATGTTCAAATATATGTTCAAAAACCTTCACACAGCATTATTATGATAGTGAAAATTTTAAAACCGCCTAACTGTTTCCAAATAGGAAACTCCTAAACTACAGTAGGTCTTGAAATAGACTTATTATGAAGATATTTGAATACTGCATAGGAAGACAATGGAAAAATGGCAGGGGGTGGAATCTGATAGATGAATATGAAGTATAAAAATGAATGCATATATATAGATCCATAGTATGGAATATTACATTAATTAAATTGTGTATAGGAAAAATATGGGCAGGAAATATACCCCAAAGTACTATTATTATCTGAGTTTAGATTATTTTTCTTATGTCTCTACTCCTCTTTCTCTTATAATTTTTTTTATTTCATTGAGGTTTTTTTTATTTTCTCAAGTTTTACATGTCTCCTTTTTCCCCAGTTGACCCCCCCCCCCCACAGCCATTCCCACCCTGAGCAAGCCCCCACTGCCCCAGTGTCTGTGTCTATTGGTTATGCTAATATGCATGCATACAAGTCCTTTAGTTGCTCTCTAACCCCCCTTCCCCTACCATTTGTCTCTAGATCGATCTATTCTTGTTTATCAAATTATGTTGATCATTATATTCCACATATGAGTGGGATCATGTGATATTTATCTTTCTCCAACTGGCTTATTTCGCTCAGCATAATGCTCTTCAGTTCCATCCATGTTGTTGCAAATGGTAAAAGTTCCTTTTTTACAGCGGCATAGTATTCCATTGTGTAGATGTACCACAGTTTTTTAATCCACTCATCTGCTGACGGGCACTTAGGCTGTTTCCAAATCTTAGTAAATTGTGCTGCTATGAACATAGGGGTGCATATATCCTTTCTGGTTGGTGTTTCTGGTTTCTTGGGATATATTCCTAGAAGTGGAATTACTGGGTCAAATGGGAGTTCCATTTTTAACTTTTTGAGGAAGCTCCATACTATTTTCCACAGTGTCTGCACCAGTTCTCTTATAATTTTTTAAAAATATATTTTTTTATTTCAGAGAGATAGGGAGAGGGAGAGAGATAGAAACATCAATGATGAGAGAGGATTATTGATTGGATGCCTCCTGCACACACCCTTCCCCCCCGCCAGACCCCACCCGTGCACGAATTAGTGCACTGGGCCTCTAGTATTCTAATAAATAGTAAACCTTAAGGCACTTAGAAGTATACCCTCAACTGTTATATTAAAACTAGAGGCCCGGTGCACAAAAATTTGTGCACTCGGGGGAAGGGGGGGGGGGCCCTCAGACCGGCCTGTGCCCTCTCGCAGTCTGGGACCCCTCGGGAGATAATGACCAGCTGGCTTAGGCCTGCTCCCGGGTGGCAGAGGGCAGGCCCAATCCCTAGGTGCAGCCCCTGGTCAGGCTTAGAGCAGGGCCGATTGGGGAGTTGGGGCGCCTTCCCCTGTCATGCACAGAGCAGGGCAGATTGGGAGGTTGCGATGCCACCCTCAGTCATGCTCAGGGTAGGGCCGATTGGGGGGTTGGGGCACCGCCCCCTGTCACACTCAAGGCAGGGTCAATGGGGAGGTTGCAGCGCCACCTCCTCCCTGTCATGCACAGAGCAGGGCTGATCAGGTGGTTGGGGCACCGCCACTCTCATACTCAGGGCAGGGCCAATGGGGAGGTTATGGCTCTACCCAGTCACACAAAGAGCAGGGCCTGTGGCGGGGGGGTGGGGGGGTGCGGTTTGGGTCCCCGCCCCCTGTCACACACAGAGCTGCAGGGCGATCAGGGGGTTTGGGCGCTGCCCCCTGTCACGCTGATCCCGGTGCTGGGAGGCATATTACCCTTTTACTATATAGGGTAGAGGACTGGTGCATGGGTGGGGCTGGCTGGTTTGCCCTGAAGGGTGTCCTGGATCAGGGTGGGGGTCCCCACTGGGGTGCCTGGCGAGCCTGGATGAGGGGATGATGGCTGTTTGCAGCTGGTCACACACCCTTCAGGGTGGGGGTCCCCACTGGGGTGCCTGGCCAGTCTGGGTGAGGGGCTGAGGGCTGTTTTCAGGCTCGGGCTGAAGCTCCCAACCGCTCCTTTTTTTCTTTTTATTCTGGGCCAGCTTTAGCTCTGCGGCCTTGGCTGCTGAAAACAGGTTTCTGGCCTTTGTTTACCATCTGTATTTGATACAATATTGTGGTCCAGCTGGCTGAAGCCCCGCTGAGTAAAGCAGGTTTCTGGGGTTTTTTTTAGCTTCTATATTCGCAACATAGTTGCTTAGAGTTGCAGCTGAGAGGCCGGCAAGTCAGGCGGGGAACGTTGGAGTTCTCCGTCACTGAAGCAAGCAAGCCTCCCTGTTCGCATCAGCTGCCTGGCTGCCGGCCGCCATCTTGGCTGCCAGTTAATTTGGATATCTCGGCCCTACTCTGTGAGTGACAGGGGGATTAGCCAATGGGAAGGGTAGCGGTCGTACGCCAATTACCATGTTTCTCTTTTATTAGTGTAGATAATGTCCTTGTTGCAAATCATGTCTTTTTTTAAACAAGTGATATTGAAGGACATTTCTTGATTAGTATTTTTAAGGACTTTAAAATTTATTACATATATTTTGTAGTTAGCTTTTATAGTAATACATTTTTGTAGTCATATAGTTTGTTCCTCCCTATTAATTATAAATTAATTGAAATCATTCCACATTAATTTCTAACAATTCTGTCAACATTTATGTATGTAATGGTTTGGACCAAAAAAATTCAAATCACTTTTCTATTATTTTCACTCAGTTATTTTTTATTTGTGCGTGTTGAGACATTAATCCTTTCCTAAAGTTTATTTTGCTAGATTTGAATTACGTGACTTTTTTAAATGGCTTTATTTGTTCTTCCTTTGCTAACATAAAGACAAAGGCTGCAATGGAACACATTTTATATAGTTTTCTCATGATCTTCCCCTGCTGCCCCACCCCACACACATTTTCCCTTTCTCCCTGCTTCTCTCCTTTAGCCACAATGAACTTGGGAGCCAGTTCAGTGCATGGACACCATGTATTCTTTCTTTCTGGGTCTTGAACACTCTTTACCTAGCTAACATCTATATATCTTGAAGTCTCAACTTAGCAGTCATTTCTTCCAGGAAATCTCCTAACTTCCCTAGGGAATGAAGCATTTCTTCTATGTACTTCCATAGAATATCATATTTTCTTTTTCCATCAATAACATTTATATGAATTCTACCTACCTGGTTACAGTAAACTATAAGATCTATGCGAGAAGAGATATAAGTACCTTGTTCACCATTAAATAATTACCAGTAATTATTAAATGAGTGAGTGGTAATCTTTGTTAATGTGAAAATAACAGCATTAAAAGGCTGTTTCTTAGTAGGATAATTAAACATAAAAATATACCATATTAACTTTGAAACAAAGCATTTGTTTAATTTTTTTCTTACCCTATTACCCTTTTCTCTCTCTCTCTCTCTCTCTCTCTCTCTCTCTCTCTCTCTCTCTCTCTCATTTTTTTATCTGTATTAGATGTCATCAATCTTACAGAAGAAGTACAGTGGATCAAAGTCAATACAAACATGACTGGCTATTATATTGTACATTATGCAGATGATGATTGGGATGCACTAATCAAACAGTTGAAAATAAATCCTTATGTCCTGAGTGACAAAGACCGAGCCAACCTCATCAACAACATCTTTGAACTTGCAGGGTAGAGTATTTTTGGTTTTATTTTGTTTGTTTGTTTTTTAAACAAGTGATATTGAGAAAAAGAACATTTTAGAAAAAAAGTTCAAAAGAACTAGCATGTAGTATCATGTATTGCCTGTTAGGTATACGTCATTTTGGAGGAACTGGAAAATGTCAGGCATAGTCCTTGCCTTGAGGGACTTTATAATCTATAGTGAAAAATTAGCTACAAATATTGAACAGTTAAGTAACAAGATTTACATAACATTTCAAGAATATAGATGCCAGCAAGCACGACCCATATTGCTGAATAAGTTGATGTAGTTCAGGCTTTGTTTTACTTATTGATAGAATTCTTTTCAAGCAGCACTTGGTTTGTGTGATGCTTAGGGCAGTTCTTATATCTGGAGCTTCCTTATTTATGTACCACTTGCCTCCTCCATCACCTCGTGTGCTACTGGAATCCCAGAGCCAAGAATGGCAGAGACCTTGTGTATAGAGAATCTTCAGAATAGGAAGATTACCAATTTAGGTTTTTAATGGATCTAGAAACACAAGGAATATTCAGAAATGTTCCTTCTGACTGCTCTTGACCTTCCTATTTTGGTTCTTTTTTTTTTTTAATGAAATGACATTATATTATCTCAGCCATCATTGTTATGATTTCTATAAAATGGTTGATTTTAAGGATGTACTCAGCATAAATTAATAGTGGACCTCACTTTAACAAGTTTGACAAATAAATTCCCATATAAATAATTTTCTTTCTTTTTAAAATTCTCCTCATGCCACCTGTTCTCACCTGGTAAATATAAGAAATTTAAAAAACAAATAAAATTAGTACTTTGAATCATTTCTCATCTAAGATGTCGTAATTCCTGAGTTAGCAATTTACAGGTGACATGGAATAAAAACGGAGCAATTGTTTATCATTTTTTTCTGAAATGTGTCTTTAACCCTGGGTCACACACATGACGTTAATCAAAGGTAATCATATTTAGTCTAACTTTACAGAATGACACTCTAAGCTTAAATTTTAGGTCTTCAAGACACCATCTGACCATAAAACTTCTCAGCATGCATACAATTCATCTGCCTTTCTCAGCATGTTTACTTTTTCTGTTCTTTTACCCTTTAGGCTAGGCAAAGTGCCTCTTCAGAAGGCCTTTGATTTGATTGGTTATCTTGGAAATGAGACCCATACTGCACCCATCACTGAAACCCTGTTTCAGACAGGCCTCATCTATAACCTCCTTGAAAAACTAGGATATATGGATCTGGCCTCAAGACTGGTGGTGAGTCTGCCTTTTTTGCCAGCTTCTCTTTGTTAATTGCTTTTAATGTGGTTATTCAGTAATAGGCTTTAAAGGGAATGAAATTCCATTTTCTTCACTTTCCAAGAAATCTTTATTTTTAATCAAAATATCATTGCTTACCATGAAGAGCTGATAAAGGCTTAGCATGATGTGGTCTTGTTTGAATATCAACATATAGATTTCTCATACTGCTGTCACATGAAAAGAAACTTTTTCTTTTCAAATTTTTATATAGTAAATGCTTTAAATGGACCCTTTTGAAAAGGAGTGCTTCCATTAATATCCTAGTAGTCAATATTAACTGGCAGTCATGTTTGTATTGGGATTATTGTTTAGGAGCCCTTCTGATACCTGTCTTATGGATGAGGATGCTGGTATTTCTCTGCAAAGCAGTAAGGGAGTCTTGGTATTGGAATCTGTTTTACCTTTTTTAAAAAAACAGTTGCCTGATCTTAACAGTCGTTATTGTAGACACTTTCAGTGTTAAACTGCCGGCTGAGTCTTTAAAAGCTTGGAAGGGAGTGATGCATCCTTTGTTTTATCCACTTCTCTAAATCAGCACATTCTGACCACAGGGTTTGCTTTGTAAACTAGTCAGGTTTTCCAGGGACCAAGTAAAAGGCAGCTTTCAGAAAAAGGAAGAAAGTATTGGACCAGGAATTAGATTAAGTCTTTTAGGGTTTTGGTGTCTTCACTGGTAAAAGGAAGGGGTTGGATTAAATCTTTTTTTAAAAAACAATCTCCTTTCTGCCACTTTTACTGTTCTACTGTGTACCCCTTATGATGAGTTTTTTTTTTTTAATATATTTTATTGATTTTTTACAGAGAGGAAGGGAGAGAGATAGAGAGTTAGAAACATCGATGCGAGAGAAACATCTCTCAGCTGCCTCCTGCACATCTCCTACTGGGGATATGCCCGCAACCCAGGTACATGCCCTTGACTGGAATCGAACCTGGGACCTTTCAGTCCGCAGGCCGACGCTCTATCCACTGAGCCAAACTGGTTTCGGCATATGATGAGTTCTTATCACAGGCATGATTCTCAGTGGGGGAAGGGAATGTAGGGCAGGTGGGCCATATGGAGCTTGAAAAACACCGTCCCTCACAAGTTTCTGATCTGACTCCAAAGGAACCAGCCCCAGCTCTACCCATAAGTGAGATTCTTAAGTTAGATGATTTCTGAGGTTTCTTCTAATTGATAGATTTTTATCATTCTCCTATTTCATAAGGCTTTAACTGCCAGCCTTAATAAAAACCAGCTCCTGGAATGTGCCCCAGCCCATAGTGGCATTCAGTAAATGTGGAATGAATAAGTGAGCGAGACGCTCCAGAGACGAGCACATGTCAGTGTTTGTTATATTCTGGACCCATGCTCAGCGCTTAGTGTTGATTGCCTTGTTTGATCTCACGCAGTGCCAAATGGATATGCTCCTTCATGAGATAAATGAGGAGACTACATAACTTCGCCAAAGTCACTACCCAGTCAGTTATAAAGCTGAGATTCTAGCCCACATTGGTTTTACTTCAGAACCTCTTCTTTGCCTTATGCTGCTATATTTTAAACTAATTTATATTCTAACAATGTCATCTTTCCAATGATACCTTTTTGTTGGGAAATAGCAAAGCTTTTTCTTTTTTGCTATCATTCTCTTTTAAACTCAGATTTTAAATTAAAACAGATTGAAAAGCTTGGAGACCATGTGCTTAAGGTTTAAAATTACAGACCCACATCTAGTTACTTCCTTGAAAATGAAATTGTCCACTTACTATATGAGATTTCTTTTATACCTAAAATGTTAGTAACAGTATTTTTTATAGTACTGATGTGCCTTTCCAAGAAGTATACAGCTAACTTATTGGTCTCTTTGGGGCAAAGTTATAATCTGACACAGACTTTCTACTATTAGTTTATTAAAGAAATTGGCCATTTGTTAGCCAGTTCAGCTACTGTAGATGGACATTTGGGTTGTTTGGAGTTTGGAGCTATTATATATAAACAGTGTTGCTACGAATATTCTTATACATGTCTTTGATGAGTTTCTATGGGGTATGTGTCTGGAAAATGGAATTGCTGAATCAAAACATATGCATGGTTAATGCTGTACTACCAAATCATTTTTCAGAGTTACATCAATTTAACACTCTATCAGCAGTGTATGAGAATTCAAGGTCCATTCTGGATCTATTATTTGTCAACATTTATATTAATAGTAACCTTTTTCTTTTAGCCATTTGGATGGGTGCACTATAGTATTGTAATTTTGGCTTTAATTTATATTTCCCTAAGTCAGCAGTTCTCAACCTGTGGGTCGAATGACCCTTTCACAGGGGTCGCCTAAGACCATTGGAAAACACTTATATAATTACATATTGTTTTTGTGATTAATCACTATGCTTTAATTATGTTCAATTGGTAACAATGAAATTGGGGGTGACCACAACATGAGGAATTGGCATTAGGAAGGTTGAGAACCACTGCCCCAAGTGAAGATGAATTTCTTTTGATATGTTAATTGACCATTGGGTGTTCTCTCTCTTTTTTTAAATTGAATTTTAGAGAGAGGAAGGGAAAGAGAGAGAAACATAGATGTGAGAGAGAAACATTGATCAATTGTCTCCGCACCCACTCCGACCAGGGGTCGAACCTGCAACCCGGGTATGTGCCCTGACTGGGAATCAAGCCCATCACCTTCTGGTGTACGGAACGATGCTCCAACCAACTAAGCCACCCGGCCAGGGCTGGATATTCTCTCTTGTACCCAAGTCTTTCATTTGTTTTTCTATTGGATTGTCTGCCTTTTTCTTATTGATATGTAAGATTTCTTTTTTTTTTAAAGACTTCTTTATATATTCTATTTATGAGTCCTTTGTTTATCATGTATATTTGCAAATATCTTCTAAATAGCTTCTCCTACTCTGGCTTGCTTTTTCACTTTCTTAATGATTTTTTTAACTAACATAAATTCTTAATTTTAAGGTATGAAATCTGCCTAGTCCAATATATTCTCCTAAGTTTTTCTCTGAAAACTTTTTTTTACCTTTTATATTTAGATTTATGATCCATTTGGAATTAATATTTGTATATGGTGTGAGGTAAACATAAATATTACTTTCTTTTCAATATGGATATCTAAGTGATCCAGCACCAGTGTACTTCATTGTATACATTTTTTTTTTTTATATTTTATTGATTTTTTACAGAGAGGAAGGGAGAACGATAGAGAGTTAGAAACATCGATGAGAGAGAAACATCGATCAGCTGCCTCCTGCACATCTCCCACTGGGGATGTGCCCGCAACCCAGGTACATGCCCTTGACCGGAATCGAACCCGGGACCCTTCAGTCCGCAGGCCGACGCTCTATCCACTGAGCCAAACCGGCTTTGGCCATTGTATACATTTTTTATTATAGAATTTCTATAACTACTTTGGGGTTATTAGTGCCATATCAAATCAACACTATTTGGGGTAATATATTAGTTTCCTAGGGCCATCGTAGTAAATTATTACAAACTGGGTGTCTTAAAACAACAGAACTTTATTTTCTGACAGTTCTGGAAGCCTTAAATCAGAGTGTTATTAGGGTAAGTTTGGTTTCTTCTGGGGGAGAATCTATTCCATGTGTCTCTCTCAGCTTCAGGGCTTGCTAGCAATCCTTGGCATTCCTTAGGTTGTAATTGCATTACTACAATCTCTGCCTCTGTCTTCACATGGCATGCTTCCTGTGTTTCTTTGTCTGAATTTCTTCTTGCAAGGGCACCCATCATTGGGTTTGGGCCCACTATAATCCAGTATGACCTCCTCTTAATTTATTTATATCTGCAAAAATCCTGATCCCAAATAAGGCCACAGTCACAGGTTCCAGTCAGACATGACTTTTGGGGGCATACTGTTCAACCCAGTATAGGTAGCCGTATTAGTATTTGTTACTCACTTCTTTTCAGTATTAAAGAACAGTGTTGGTACTGAATGTACTCTAAGAGAAGGCGGAATATCTATCTACTCTGAAGCTGCCCAGAAGCTACTCTTCCTCTGCCTCTCTCCTTAACTCTGTTGAGGCCCAGTGTCAGGAAGCACTTGATAACTTACCTCAAGCTAGCCCTGTGCTGAGACTATAGATGCGAAACACAATTCAAGGAGTTAAGCCTTTTGAATATTTTCCTAATCAAGTAACTCCGCATCTTCATTCCTGATGATGACTTCCAGTGTGCTGGGCAGGTATGTGCTTATTAAGAACATACTTCAGAGTGGGGTCCAGAAGGCGAGGACGTGAGGCTGAGTATGTGTTTGGAAGACCACAGGCCCTTTTACTGATGGAGATTGCATACTATTGATGGTTAGTTAAAAGTTTGGCTTCAATTCATCCAGAGGGAGAAACTGTCTCCTTAAAATTCTTATTCAAATTTTAGGACATTCTTGTAGCATCAAAACTCTCAAAGTATGAAGTCTGACCCACTGTAGTCGGAGATTGGAATGGCAGACATTTCTGAGTCTTTGCATCCAGTCTTCAGTAATATTTATGATTAGGACTGGTGTCAAATTGTTATGTCATTGTCGCCAGAGCAGAATGTACATTTATTGGTCATTTTGTTGTATAGGCTACACATACCTATGTAGCACATACCCATATATCACATTTTGTGATGTATGCTGTGGTGTTGTGGTGGGTAGGGGCTGGAGGCACACTTGAATTGTGTTAGATTGTTCACATATGATGTTAACATCCGATCCTAGCTGTATTCCTGTCTCATCACTTATAAGCCTGTCATTCTTGTATGTATGAAGGATTGGTGGGATAACCTTTTGCAATAGAGGCTGACACTTCACTTTTAAGAAGCTCAGTTGACCCATGAAAGAACTCCCTGGGCATATCAGTGTAAAATTAAAGTAGTAAATCAAAATGTAATACATAGCATAAGTGCCAGCATCTATCCCAGTTTTATTTTTTAAATCATTTTATGTTGTTGTTGTATTTTATTACATATCCAATGTTTGTAATTTGTATAACCCTACTTAAGTGTCAGAGGAGAAAAATATTCAAAAGGTTTAACTCCTTAAATTGTGCATAGCATCTACATTCCCTCTCCCCATTTGCCATTTTCACTTTATGCAATCAGAGGATGGGATTCTAATGTTTAATGAGTTTAAATTTCAAAAATTAATTTAGAACCATGGAAATGGAAAAAATAGTTTTAATTTTATTTGTAGAAGGCAAAGGTAATTCAAAGCACTTGTTATGGTTTGTTAGTACTAAAAATATAACCTGAAATTTTCTAAAAAAGAATTAATTCTTTTTTAAAAGGAAATATTTTACTCTATTATGTTATCATTTGAAATATATTTCAAATCAACTATTTGGTAATTCCTCTTGGTGAACAGGGAATAACTAGAAAAATTTCGTCATGTAATTCCGATGGAGTAACTGCTCAGGAATTAGCCTATTCAAGGTTCATGCTCCTCTTGCCTCTAGTCCTTTCCAACGACATTTTTTTGTACTGGCTTCTTTATGTTTTAGTTAATTCTCAAGGAGCATTGGCATTTTTCTCTACTGAACTTTTTTTTTAAAAAAAAAAAATATATTTTATTGGTTTTTTACAGAGAGGAAGGGAGAAAGATAGAGAGATGAGAGAGAAACATCGATCAGCTGCCTCCTGCACATCTCCTACTGGGGATGTGCCCACAACCCAGGTACATGCCCTTGACCGGAATTGAACCTGGGACCCTTCAGTCCACAGGCCAACGCTCTATCCACTGAGCCAAACCGGTTTCGGCTACTGAACTTTTTTTTAATGTTTTTTATTTCAGAGAGAGGAAGAGAGAGGGGGAGAGAGATAGAAACATCAATGATGAGAGAGAATCATTGAAGGGCGGCCTCCTGCACATTCCCTACTGGGGATTGAGCCTGTGACCCGAGCATGTGACCTGATAGGGAATCGAACCGTGACCTCCTGGTTCATGGGTCAATGCTCAACCACTGAGCCACACCAGCCAGGCTCCACTGAACTCTTTAAAATAGTATTTCAAGCATGTGACTTTTTTTCTTTCTCATCCCTTCTTTGTTTTTATTTGACAGTTATGAGTAGCTTTTAAGTTTCTTTTTTGCTTCAGTCACTTGGGATGGTTTTCTATTGTGATACTGTTGAGGTCAGGCCAGTGAAGACAGCATGTACCAAAGTGGTCATGTGTATCCAGGAGGGTCTGCATCGCTTTTATGTTTCCACTTCACATCCTCCCAATGACTCACAAGCTTACTCAGACATTCCACAAGGTGTCTGTTCTCCTGTTTATTACTTTGAAGCAAGCAAACAATAGCAAGTTATCACGTCATCACAAACTTTGAGTCCTCCTTGCACGGATTCTTGATTCCATTCTCATAGTTCCACAAGAGATTTATTCAGAGGTCTTCTGAGAAAATAGCCTCGCAGTTTACAAGTCTCTGCCTCAGATTCATTTTAAGTATTGACAGTGGTACTCTGTAAGAATATAATGCTCTATGAAGAACTTGAACTACTTTTCTGGGGTTGAGTTTTTGTATGTGGTCATCTGTGGTACTTGACTACTTGAGATGAGACGTGATAAGGGTGATGCTGTTAAAGAAGAACCAGTGGAAAGAAGAACTGCCCTTGCCCGAGACCCTGCGGGCAGGATGTGGCTGTAAATTTTTTTATTTTGTTTCTTCTTATTTACAGCCATGAGGTTTTCTAAAAAATACCTCTAAGCATTTTATATTAAAATTTGTGTTCCTTTTAGTAGCATTCATGCATGCATATTTTATATGATGATTTTTTAAAAACCCATGTGTCCTCACCCCTCCCCATGTACCACAGCTAGCAACATTGAAATATTTCCATATACTATGAACAGCTTTTACACTTTTGTTGTGGGAGAGATGAAAAAGAAATAGCTATATTGATTTCTTAATACCATAAGTATACATTTAAGAATGACATTTTATTCAGAAGAAACTATTAACAGTGGACTGAAATAGTGGATAGTATTACTGAATAACTGAATTTCTTTCAGAGTGATAATAGAGAATGTTCTTATTTCTGGGAGTTGCATGCTAAAGTATTTATAAATGAAATATCATGATATCTGTAACTTACTCTCATGGATCAGCTAAAACCATAAAAATATATATGTATGTATGTGTGTTACATGCACATAGAAACAAAGCAAATGTAAGAGTATTAGAAAACAGTGAATCTAGCATATGGGTGTTTATTGTACTATTCTTGTAGCTTTTCTGTAGGTTCAGAATTTTTTTTATAAATATTGGGAGAGAAAATAACAATAAACAACTATACTTTCCTACAGTACTCATTTTCTCACTAATTAGATTAATTTGTTACAGCATCAATATTTGAAGTATTTATTTAATATTAGATTTAGAAATATTTAAACAGTAAAGAACTATATTTTTCTCTCACACTGCTTTTTGTATTTATGAATTCTAAAGTCACGAGGTCAGGAAGTTCCAACTTCCTTCTAGCAGTTGGTACTTTGGGTCAGGAAAATAACTTCTTGCTGAGTATACACTGGAGAAAGGTTCCTTACTGCAGAGAAGCCATTAATTCTTTCTGTGTTATGTCATTAAAAGTCCCTGTTGGCTATAGCAGCCTTTTGTATAAACTGTGTCATTGAATGGTTCATCTCAGCTATTTGTGGGCAGTTGATATTTAATAAGTAATATCTCTGTCCCTCTCCCTCTTTTTCTTCTTGGGTAAATGTTGGGAAAAAGAGGCCTAGTTGTCCTGATTTTCCTGGTCGTCCTAATTATTATTATTCCATTGTAATCTATTTTGTCTCTCTAGGCCAGGGTATCTAAATTGCTTCAAAGCCAAATTCAGCAGCAAAATTGGACTGATGATGGCTCTCCATCTGCTCGAGAGTTGCGGTCAGCCTTGCTAGAATTTGCCTGCGTCCACAACCTAGACAGCTGCAGCACTACCGCCTTGAAGCTGTTTGACGAGTGGGTTGCATCCAATGGAACTCTAAGGTGAGGTGTGCTTTTACTCAGATGAACTCTCTTCCTCATCTTTACTTCCCATCATGTACTAAAAGCAGGATCTTTTCATCCTGGGTCATTCATGTTATAAAACTGAGTGTTAATGTGTGTGAACTCTAGGCACTTATGTTCTCAAATAAGACTTTTTTTTTTCTTGTGGCAAATTACATGTAACATAAAATTTCCTATCTTAACAAATTTTAAATGTACAAGTTGGTAGTATAAGCATATTCACCTCGTTGTGCAACAAATCTCCAGAACTTTATCTTGCAAAACCGAAACTTCTTACCCAAATAAGTCCCCACCTTCCCTTTTCCCCAAGCCCCTGGAAACTACCGTTCTCCTTTCTATTTTATGAGTTTTTACTGCTCTAAATACCTCATTTATGTGAAATCATACAGTATTTGTTTTTCTGTGACTGGCTTGTTTCACTTAACATGTCCTCAGGCTTCATCCATGTTGTGGTATGTGTCAGAATTTTCTTCCTTTTTAAGGCTGAATAATCAATCCATTGTATGTATATACCACATTTTGCTTACCCATTCATTCACTAATAGACATTTGGGTTCCACCTTTTGGCTCTTACCAATAATGTTGCTATGAACATGGATGTACATATATGTTTTTGAAGCCCTGCTTTCAGTTATTTCAAATATATACCCAGAAGTAGGATTGCTGGATCATATGGTCGTTCTATTTTTAATATTTTGAGAAACTGACACACTATTTCCCATAGCAGCTACACCATTTTACATTCCCACCAACAATGCACAAGGGTTCCTTCCAATTTCTCCACATCCTCACCAACACTTGTTATTTTCTGGGTTGTGTGTGTGTGTGTGTGTGTGTGTGTGTCTGTCTGTGTGTGTTTTATAGCAACCATCCTAATGGAGGTTGCAAGCAAACAGAGAAAAGTTTGTTCTAAATTGGTAATAATTTTGTTTTAAACAAATAGGTGTCAAAGAGTCTCTTTTAATTTAGGAATAAAACATAGCAGGTGGAGTTAGCAATTAGTAAAAACAGTTTGATGATGATCGGTTCTCTCTAGGTTCCCTATTGGGCATTATGGAAAAAGATTCAAGCATCAGATAAAGAGATTTTAATAATGGCAGAAAACTATGTTCCCTCCCCTCTTCTCATCCCTCGCTCCATATTTCTACCATGGAACTTAACACACTGTATTGTAATGAATATATTTCTTGTTCTGTACTTTGTGATAGCCTGCGAGTTCCTAGAGGCAGAGACTGTGTCTCTTTCTTCCCCTCTCCATTATCCAGCCAGTCACCTGCTTGGTTCTTTGTGGATGCTCAGCAAATAGTTATTGTATTAAATTGAAGTCATATTTCTTCTAGTCCCACCGACTAGGAAAGTAGCAACCACTAAATTAACTATTTTTTTCACTATTGGTTAGTTGTACAGTGAAGACTCTTTTGTACTGCTCTGCTCTGACCCCTAAAACATCACCACTAGTCATTTCCTTACCTTTGAATTTCGGATGTTTTTGTTCTCACATTTGAGTACCTCTCTTACAGCCTACCTACTGATGTCATGACTGCTGTGTTCAAAGTTGGAGCAAGGACTGAGAGCGGCTGGTCGTTCCTCTTAAGCAAGTACATCTCTATAGGCTCTGAAGCAGAGAAGAATAAAATACTTGAAGCTCTTGCCAGCTCAGAGGATGTACGGAAACTTTACTGGTATGAAACCAACCAAGGAATAAGACATGTAGAAACCAAAAGTATGAAAGCATTGTGCTGCACGGGTGGAGAGCTCATTTCCTCTGGGATCTCCCTTTTCCTCCTTTTACTCGCAGGCCAGACCTGACTTGGTCAATGGGGTAAGGAGCCCGCATGTGCTGGCTTTCAGCTCAGGAACTGGACCGATAGGCAGAGGTGCTTTGCCCATAATCCCAGCACCCACCTGCTTTCTCCTTAAACATGGCTTCGCCCCCTTGGCGTGTTGTCTTCATTCCACAGTTAGTGCTTCATTCTCCTGGTCAAGGCATTGCTCTGTCCAAGCTGTCATTTTGAAAATGCAAACACTACAGAAAAAGGTATTATGTAAAAGCGTATAGGCTCTACTTTCATATGAACTTGAACTTGTGAGACATTTCCTTTCTAATATTGACTGGACAAAACCTGGAAATGGGAGTTTCACAGGTGAAAGAAGGGCAGGGAGCAGGGCCTCCTGACCCAGGAGCCAGCAGTGGTGGGGCAGAGGAGCACCGCGATCCAAGGGAAATATGAAAGGAGCTTGAGGGTCAGCGCTGGGAAGGTCAGAGGGAGGCACTGATGTGTCACTGCTTCTCTTGTATAAATGTACTCAGATAAATCCTAAGAGTGTCCCCGAGATGTCATCAGCACCGGCCCACACCTACTTTCCAAAGGATGCGCTGTAAATAATTATTTTCCTTAACGTAGTAGCCAGCCTCTGATCCAAGCAAACAGAGAAAAGTTTGTTCTAAATTGGTAATAATTTTGTTTTAAACAAATAACACACTAATAAATTCCCATTATAAAGTATTTAAACAATATCTAAGAAAATGGAATAAAACATGAAAGTATCTCTCATATGATTCACTCATATGATCCTTCCATTCTTGTTCTGTCTGCTAACAGTGTCAGTCCTGGTCTGTATATTTATATATCAACACTAGAGGCCCAGTGCACGATTAAATCGTGCGCAGTTAGAATCCCTAGGCCTAGCTGCAATCAGGGCCATGTCCGCCCCCCAGCATCGCTCCTCCATCTCCGTGGCCCCTGAACCTCCATGCTCACAGCCCCCCGCCCTGCGAGGCTCCCTTGGCGTCAGCTGCCCCTGCCCTGCGACACTCCTTCACTGCCCCGCGAAGCTCCATGATCACAACCCCTGCCCTGCCTCCACCGCCCTGTGACGCTCCTCCGCCTCAGCCACCGCCGCAACACTCCTTCGCCTCACTGCCCTGCGAAGCTCCATGCTCACAGCGCCCTGCTCTGCGAGGCTCCTCAGCCTCCACAGCCCCGCTCCGCCACGCAGTGAGAGCCGGGCCTGCCCTTTGGTCATTTGGGCCCACAGCTCCCACCCCCTCAGCTCCCTAGCCTGCTGTTTGGTCATCCGTCCGGTGGTGACGGCACCTGGCTTTTTATATAGATTAGGATAGTTTATACTGTCCCCAGTGTTTTGTGATGGTCCTTTCAGCCAGTGATCTTCTCTGAGATTCGCCATGTCAGTTCATGAAGCCTACTTCATTTGTTTGCATGGATGCGTAGTATTCCATAGTAGGTAGGGCTCCATCACAGTTTGTTTAACCCATCACAGCTTGATGAGCACTTGGGTTTTCGTTCTATTCAAAGTATTGCTGCATTTTTGAGGGGAAAATGTGTTTTCTCTATATACACAGATTTCATAGTGCAGTAGATGAGAAGTGCTTGTGTTCAGATGCCAGGCTGCGGTATTTACTAGCAGTGTAACTGGGGCAATTACATAACCTCGGTTTCTTACAGAGTGGGCATAGGTAATAATTACCTTTTTTCAAGTGTTGTTGTGTCAGCAATTTAAAACATTACCTGGTACATATGAAATATTAATAAATAACTATCAATATCAAGAGTATATTCTGAAATGTGTCTTCATTTTCATATTATTTAAACAGCCCAGTTTTTAAAGAGTAATAATATACCTTATATTAAAATTAATTTTTTTTCTGTTAAGGTTTTTAATAGGAAAAAAAAATCAGTCTTCAGAATTATAAATTCTACCAGGGTTTATTTCTCAAATGTCTTTACTATATCAAGAAGTATGTATTATTATGTCACAGTATATTGAAGTGCTTATCTCATTTGTGAATTCCTTCTTCATTTTAAAAAAATGACAAGTTTTCAATCTATTGATCAATCTTAGACTAACCCAAAAGTGATATCCCTTGAATTGCTACAGAGCTTTAATTAGGAGACCAGCACTAATCTAAGTTCAGTCATCACTTCATCATGAATTGTTATTTTGGAAGCTAAATCTGTTCGCTTTTCAGGTTAATGAAAACTAGCCTCAGTGGAGATACCATCCGAACACAAAAGCTGTCATTTGTCATAAGAACAGTGGGCCGACATTTCCCTGGACACCTACTGGCATGGGATTTCGTCAAAGAGAACTGGAACAAGCTTGTACAGAAGTAAGTGTCTCAGAATCCCAGATCCTAGTGTTTCCCGTCTCTGCACTTGGAAACTATTCCCAATGTTGTATTGGTTCACAGGCCTTATGATTTGCTGTGAGAGGAAAATGCTTCAGTAACATTTAACCAAAACACTCAGAAATTTTCACATTTGTAAGCATAATTCCATAATGTGAATCACATTTGGGTACTAATCAAGCCTAGCCATGCCCGACTCCAGGTCACTTAGCTTAGCATGGGCACGGGCTAAATCAGAAGAGCAGTTTAGTTATGTGTGTTGAAAAATGCCTCTTCATTGCCAGGGGATCAGTTCAGAACTCACACCCAGGTAAACAGCACAGATAGGGTTTTTTTCTTTTAAAGCAATAATTACATTTCAGGATGTTTCCTATGATTTCAAATGGGTTAATAATTTATCTGGGTATTGCCAGCTCCTGCCTTTTGTGCCCACCTTTCCTTCCCACAGGCAGTAAGTGCATGTAGGACTTCTCCCGACTTCTGGAGCTGCAGTTCCCAGCAGAGGGACGAGACTCTGCCTTGGCATACGTAGCTCTCACGAAAGCATTTCCTGTGCACTCGGGAACTTAGCTTACCAACAGCTGCCTCACTTTTTGCTCTTTTTGCTCTTGTATTTGTGTTTCTGCAGGTTCCATCTGGGTTCCTATACCATACAAAGTATTGTTGCTGGATCAACTCACCTGTTTTCAACGAAGGCACATTTGTCGGAGGTTAGTTGTATAAAATGCTGCTAACGGAGATGGGGTATACCTTTCCTCTCAGGCTGCTCAGTTTAAGTCAGATGGTGGCTTTTCATGCCAATTCCTGTCCCTCCTCTGCCTTCATCAGTGCTAATGATTCTGCATTGGGATTGCGTCTAAAGGGTGGATATACAGCAATGAGAAACAATTCCGGTGAGGAAAAACTCTGATTCCATTCTCAACAATATCCCCTTGTCTCCTTGACACAAATAATTTTGTAATTAAGACCAGTATATGCCAAGTTTCTAAGTGGTAATGAGATTGTTGTGAAGAATGCAACTTCAAGGGTAAAAGTTGGGCACCAAGCCTAACTTTAGACTTTATCTCACTATTACTTGGCTATTTTATTTTATATTTGAAAAACTCATCCTTATGGGAGTAAGGAGAATGCGTTTTTAAAATTACCTCAGTTTAACCATACTTGATTAGTAACTTGATATAACTACCCTGAATATTAAAATACTTTTTATCTCTACTTTTAAGACATCAACACAGCCAGAACTAAGTGAAAGTTTATTTGAAAAGGATATTAAGAGTTACCTGAGATTAACTGTTATTTTCTTCTTTTGAAATATTTCTGTGTGCAACTTACAGGTCCAGGCATTCTTTGAAAATCAGTCAGAGGCAACCTTTCAGCTTCGTTGTGTCCAGGAGGCTTTGGAAGTCATTCAGTTGAATATCCAGTGGATGGAGAAGAACCTTAAAACTCTGACGTGGTGGCTGTAGCATGCACAACCGCACCTCATTTTGTCACCGGTCAGAGAGCTTGTTAACTTGGGCTCTGTTTGTAACTTTTGCAAAAGCCAAGGGGAAGCCAAGGATCGCTGCTGAGTTGTTTGCACTCTTAGGAGTTGTAGTTCGCTCAGGGTCCATCGGTCTTTCTGAAACATCTTTGGGCAGAACGTAGCTATTTATTACAAAATTACATTCACTCACATGCCAACCATCTACAAAAACAACAAGTAATGTGTATACTTTGAAGATACCCAAATGGGGAATAAAATGGCTTGGAATTCTGTTCTATTTCTCAGTATCGGTAAAGTACTGGCCCAGTGAAACAAGGAAAGACCTACCATGGGAGCCGCCAGCCATCGTTGCAGGCTGCTGGTTTGTGAGCCATTTGTTGCTTCTTGTTGATAGAGTTGTTGAATGTGGTAACACTTCAAAAAGTATGGCAATCAGTGAAGTCGATGAAGCATGCAACTGTAGAGAGCTCATCTCAGGTGTGCAGATCTACTTTGATTTGGGGTTTTGATTAATCCTTTATTTCCTGGAAAATTTTTAAATAAGATCTACTATAACTATTATATTTTTTTCTGCAGAATAGCTAGGTGCTACAGAATTTTTAAATTTTTGTTATATTAAAAAGCTAAATAACAAGGCCAAAAGATTATATTTTCCCCATGTTTAACATTTTCTTTTTCATCTTTTAGGAAAATGTTTCAAACTAAGATAGCTTTAATTATAATTATTTTATTCATAAGTTTCAATATTCTCCATATCTGTACACCTCTACCATTCCCTGCCCTAGATATACCTTATATAAATAAGTATTTTCACAGTTATGGCAAACATTTTGTTATACTGGTATCTTTTATCATTACTTTATCACTGTTACTAAAAATATAGGTTGTTTTTATATATCTTTTGGCATGATAGATTTTAGACACTTTCTCTCTGAATCATACCCATGGGTGGGTTTTTCATTTTATATGATAGAGTAGCACATTAGAAACATTTTAAAGTAGGGCCTTGGAGAAATTGAACATTTTTATTTGAAGTTCACCATAGTACCTTAAAGGAATGAGAGAATGTGAGAAAGGAGTAACTTGATTCATATGGAATATGGTGGGCTTTGAATTTTTTCCCACTATCAAATAGAGTACTTTTCTTTAGTTGAAAAATCATAGTTTTATTTTACCATGGCCAAACTAGCAAATTAAAGGGAATGTCAAAAGAGAGAGAGAGAGAGAGAGAGAGAGAGAGAGAGAGAGAGAGAAGAAAGGAAAGAAAGAAAGAAAGAAAGAAAGAAAGAAAGAAAGAAAGAAAGAAAAAGAAAGGAAGGAAGGAAAAGAAAGGAAGGAAGGAAAGAAGGAAGGGAGGAGGAATCCAAAACTGTATGGCATTTTTACTCCTTCTAAAGGAGAAATACTGTACTTGAATTTTGTAAGTTCTGCAGACTTATATTTAGATTATGGTGTTTCTTTGATTCTTAGGAGAAAAGCTTTCTTCCAAATAATTCTTGTACTTTATATTGTGTTTAAAAACATATTTGTAAAAAGAGGATAATTACCCATTTTCGAGCACTTAAAAACACTCCACAGAATCAGACAATGGGAAAGGTCACCTTTTTTTATTCAGCAAGTGTAAAGTGAAAACGTGGGATTGTGTATAAAACTATATTTTATTTTATGAAAATATTTTTATATAACAAAATTTAAAAGGCTGGCAAGCTGAAATACAGCTTTCTTTACTCCTAGTATGTTTTCACCCAATTTAGTCTTTTCTAAATATTTATCTGTCTGTTTTAGAATAGAAAACATTATATCCTGAGAACCACAGCATCATCTAAAGATGTCTTATTGAAACTGGGGTAATTGTAGGTTTTTATTCCTCTTGTGCTTCAGTAAATGAATGATAATTTAGTTGATAGTGAAAGTTAGTGAGTTTTTATATTTTTAGAGTGGGGAAAAATATTAAACTTTTGAGGTTTTTTGTTGTTGCTGGGTTGTTGTTTTTTACCATGTTATATTACTAAATTCCACTTTGATACAGAGTTTAAATTTTGCTACTTCTCAAATTCAGTTAAGATGCTTCAGTTTTATCTGCTCATCTTCACATGGCTCCTGTATCATGTGTTAACTGCATATGGCAGATCTTGTCCTGAATTATATCATTTTTTTCCTGTGAGAGTGTGTGTGTGGTAAGGGGGGGTGTGTTATTATTATAAGTAAAACCTTATCAAAACTTCAGCTAAGAAAGAGGTAACTCATATACCATTGCTATCTTTGTACTCAAAGGCCGTTCATTCCCATGAAACTGAGCCCCTACTATTTATAGTTGTGTTTGTGGGCCTCACCTCAGACTATTTGCAGTTTTAGTAGGTCTTACCTCAAGTTTTCCCACAGAATTCCATAATTTTCATTGTTATGCTAATCAATCTATATGAGACATCTAAAAATTAACCTAAATCAGGAACATAAGGTTAAGTAATAGGTAAAACATGTAGTATAGTAAGTATAATTGTAGCTTTTGAAGTTTTTCCCCCAAAACATTATCTTGGCCACTGAATTTCTGAGAAGTCAAGTAGACTGAAGCACAGCAGTTAGCCACAGTATGCTTTTTTATATAAGCACATAGGTCCATGATACAATTGTTTGTCAAGTATTATATTCATTGTAGAGAGACAGTCTGCTTGAATGTAATGTCAAAAACACATCTTGATCCTTAGGAAACATAGAATGAAAAATCTGGAGTTGTGGGAACACAAAACTTAGGCTATGAAAGTAGAAATCCAAGGAGTCCAGTTGGTTCTGTTAATATCAAGTGATTGGAAGTATTAAACTGCAAGGAGTGTCAGCCTCTACCATAAGCCTGCACCTTCTTTCATCTTACTGATTTACATAAATCTCTTTAAGTGAATTTAAGTGTTCTCTGCCATTGTTTCAGTGTTCATGAACTTTCTTGCTATCACAGGTTCCACTTGACTCTAATATTCTTTGCCATTCATGTTTTCATTTTATTGTACTTGTCCATTGTAGGAACAAAAGAGCTGGCAGAAGAGCCCTGGGTACATAGAGGATGTTGAGCTGCATCAGTCTTACTGGGTACAGAATAGAATGCTTTCTGAGTATTGTACAGTAAGAAATGAAAATTAAGTGCTGAGTTTGTTGGATTACTGATAGCCTGTTACCGAGTTGGATTTTAAAAACATCCTACTCAGACTAAAGCACCTGGAACCATAATCTGCAGTCAGATTGCTGGCCATTCCCATAATGCCTTTGCATTTCATGGGGCTGCAGGGGAGGCCTATGCATCTCAGGAGATGTATCATCACCAAGCATAGCAGTTCCTGGGCTAAGTTTGCAGAATAAGACCTGAATTTCCTAGGTATGAGCTAGCTCTTCTTCTCCCCTTTGCCTTTGTTTTTAGTGTTTTTATTGGAATTAACTCTCTTTTTAAAGAGCTTCCCCTCAGCCCCATTTTTATTTTTTAAAATAATGTATATAATTTTGCTGTTTTTTGCCTTCTTGTATTGTGTGCTTCATTCTCTGTATTGGCGAGTAAGTACCAAATGAAAAGTGGAGGTCCAGAAGTATGATAAATCTCCTCTTCTCCCTTTCCCTTATTGCCGGCGTGGGCAATCGCTAGTAGAGTAGTGTTGACTGATTTCTTTCAGTGGCTTTTTGGGGTTATATACTTTAAATATGTACATAGGTGGTTTTGATGTGTTTTTATATCCTTTCATTTTGTATATTTTGTCCTGATGAAAAGTGAAATATTGTCCATGAAAATCTCTTCTGCCTTCCCATAGTGTCTGTGTGGGCAACAGCTCTAGAGTAGATTTTTATTTCCTTTTTTGGAAGGAGGTGGTGATATTGAGAGGTGAGCAGAGTATGTTCTTTTAAAAACGTGTACAAAATGTTTTTGCTGCTATTTTGTGGGTGTTGTTTCATTTTGTATTTCGTTCATCCTTCTCATGGATAATGAAGCGTGGAGATCCAGAAGTCGGACAGATGTCCCGTTTACCCCTTTCCTTGTTGCCTGCATGGACAATAGCAAATAGAGTAGTGGTTGCTGTTGTTTTGATCTAGGCTTGGGTGTAGGGGAAGATGTATATCATTCTTTCAGGTGTACATAAATGCTATGCTACTTATTTATTTTTCATTTTATAAATGTTCTTTTGCATGGATGCATTATATACTTAATGAAACAGGTTCAGAGAATGACAGATTTTTTTTCCTTATTGCCTCTTTGGACAGTAACTGATAGAGTAGTTTGCTTTGTATTGTGGTGTAGGAGAGAATGGGGTATGTACTTACTGTATATAAATAAATTTGCTACCATTTTGTACTATTAATTCATTTCGTACAATGTCCTTCTCATAGGACATTTAAGTACCCAATGACATGTGGAGGTCGGATGTATGACAGTCTCCTCTGGTCCCCTTCCCTTATTGCCTATGTGGGCAATGGCTAGTAGTGTAGTTGTTGGAGTGGGTTGGGGGCGGGGGCAGGGAAAGATGGGCAGGGATGTGTACTTACTGTATATACCTGTTTTTACTACTGTGTTGTATTATTTCATTGGTTGCCCAGACTGGAAAGTACCTGATAACCCATGGAGGTCCAGATGTATGAGTCCCTCTTCTCCCCTTTTCATATTGCCCGAGTGGGCAATGGCTATTAGTACTTGGTTAGCTTCAGGGTTCTTTTGTGGTTATTGGGGATAAATGCTTTGTACTTTCTTATTATCGTTTTCATTGGGCACCAATCCTTCACTTGGACATGTAGGTTCCTAATGAACCATGGAGTTCTGGATGTGTAGCAATCTCCTATTCTCCCTTTCCCTTTTTATCTCTGTAGGCAACAATTTTAAAGTAGTTTGTGTTTTTTTGAAGTTTTGGGGGGTGGGAAGGGACTAAGGGCTGGATATATCCTTTTAACAACTGTATATATAGTGTTTGTTACTGTGTTGTGTTAGTGCATTCTGTACCCCGTCCCTTACTTGGACGTGTAGGTACCGAATGAGACGTGGAGGTCCGGATGTATGAAAATCTCCTCTTTTCCCCTTTCCTTATTGCCTCTGTGGGCAATAGTTTAGAGTAGCCTAGATTATT
The DNA here is from genome assembly GCF_964212035.1 of Myotis nattereri. Lineage (NCBI taxonomy): Eukaryota > Metazoa > Chordata > Mammalia > Chiroptera > Vespertilionidae > Myotis > Myotis nattereri. The sequence goes on from NC_138079.1 coordinate 55,565,689, forward strand.
TTTTTACTCTACCACTCTTTCCCCTGGGATGGTGGTAATATGTACTTTTAAAAATGTATATAAATGTTTTTGCTCGTTTTTGTTATTTCATTTTGTACCTAGACCTTTCCAAGAACAACTTAGGTACATGGTGAAAATTAAGGTTCATTCTATGAAAAAAAATCTCCTCTTCTCCCCTTCCCTTATTGCCTGTCGAGGCAATGACTAGTGGTATAGTTGTTCAGAGGTTTGGGGGTTTGCTTTTTTCCCCCGCAGGGTTATAGGGGATTTCTGGGTTGGCTGTGTGTGTATGTGTGTGTGTGTGTGTGTGTGTGTAAATGTTTGCTGGGTTTTTTGTTCTTTCTCCCCAAACCCAGCTTTCTGTTTGGATTTGTAGATGTCAAATGTAATGCAGAGGCCCAGATCCAGAGGTGTAGTAAATCTCTTCTCCCTTACCCTACAGCCTGTGCTCATGAGAATACTGTAGGGCTTGGGTTTTGTTTTTGTTTGTTTTTTTGCTTATTGTTTGAGATTTTAACAAGGAACTGGCTTCTTGGGCAAGATATGTAAATTTTTAATTGCATATAAATGTTTTGCCTCTTTGTTCACTTCATTTTGAATCGAGTTCTTTGCACGACTGTTAAGGTATTTAATGATAAGTTTAGGTTGATTCTATGAAATATCTTCCCTATACCCCTTCCATCATTGCCTGGTGGGCAATGGTAGAAGAATAGATGTTTGGGTGCTTTTTTGGAGGGATAGGGGGGTGGGGTGTGTGTGTGTGTGTGTGTGTGTGTGTGTGTGTGTGTGTTTAATGTATATAAGTATTTGCTACGTTTGTGTATTATTTCATTTAGTACTCAGTCCTTTCCTGGGACTCTAGGTACATAATGAAACATGGAGGTCCAAACCTATGATAAATCTCCTCTACTCCCCTTCCCTCACTGTCGGCACAGGCAATAGTTTAATAATTTGGGTTTGGTTTTTGGGGGAGGGATTATTTGGGTGGGTAGGGTTGGGGGAAAGGGCGGGGATGAACATTAATATCTATATGCACATGTTACTGATTTTGTACCTAGTCCTTGGCATGAATGTATAGGTACGAATGGAAACTGAGCATCAGCGTATGAGATCTCCCCTCCCCGGCCCCTTACTGCCTGGGAGGCAATAGTGACTAGAACAGTGTGTGTTGTTTACTGACTTGTTTCTTTTGGAGAGATTTATATTTCCAGCAGGGGAATATTTTTAATACATATAAATATGTTTTTATTTCTTTGTTATTTCATTTGTATTTAGTCCTTTGCATGGCTATGTAGGGGCCTAATGAAAATTGAGTTTCATAAATTGACACATTATTTCCTCCTTTCCCACAGATTTCCTCAGTTAGCTGTAGCTAGTAGAATTTTGTTTTGTGGTTAGTTTGTTTTATTTTCCAGCATGTATGCCTTTAAAGATGTAAATATACACAGATATACAGAATTTGCTTTTTTTCTAATAATTTTCCTTTACTGCTTAGTCCCTTGAAGAGCTCTGAGTATGCCTAACAAAAATGAAGTTTCACCAAGTCCCTGCCTCTGACTTGAAGGCATTGCATTGTGGTGATGTCGCTAATGGCAATGGGCGTGTAGCCAATAAGATGGGAGAAGACACTTGGACATGGCTAATCAGTTTCCGCTTTTCCTGCTTTCATTCAAACTGAATGAAATGGTGGGAAGGGACCTGAACATTGGAAATCCCAGAAAGGCAAGAGGAGAGTACTAGGTGAAAGTATGTTTAAAGTTCATTGCTGGTTAATCTTTCAGTGACTGGTCAGCCAATAAAAGTGCCTTGAGAGTAGCTTCTTTTAAGTCTGGAATCCTATTCATCTACAGAAGTCTGTTGCAGCCCATCGATAGCATTTTCTTGTGTACCCAGTAAAAATTATTTTGGTTTTTGGAATGAAACTTTTGAGTTATTGCCATGGTTCTGGTGAATGAAAAAATGGGCCCAAAAACTAACCTAAAAATAATTTGTGGGACAAGCCCTTCCAGCTTTCAGCACTCATATGTATGTGGAAGGGCAGGTTGGTCCTTTCCTACCCAGAGCTCTTCTGTGCGGCGACACCTTCCTCCTCAGTTCTCCACTAGCTGGATCATTCCTGTTCTTCCTTCCTGTTTTCTTCAGTACCATTAGATGTTCTCTTCAAGTGCACTGAAAAATGCAAGCCAGTGTTGCCTCATTAGCTGTATGCTTTTGCATATATTTCATACATTCAGACCTGTATGTTTGCTTTCACCATTCTCAAGCATATATCACATCGACTCTTCATCCACCACAAAATAAATATGACTCCACATTTGTCTTTATCAAAGAAAACACATGTGTAAAATCCACCCTCTGTCCCTCTCTTCCTCCCTTTCTTCCTCCCTTGCTTCCTTCCTTCATGCTTCTGAGCAGCATTGGTTTATTGTGCAATTTATAATGAATATAATGCTGAAGAGTTGCCATATTGCTATTACATTTTTAGAAACATTGAGTATTAGGACTCCTAGAAAATTTCAGATATTTTATTTATCACATCAAACTCTCAGGCTCTAGTGTTGAAAATTAGCCTACACTTTGCTGTTACTTATACCTGCTATTGTAGAAAAAAAATAAGAGCTTATTCATGACACATTTAACTTTGATCATAAATAAAAAAGAAGGGGCACCTTTTTAGAGTTAGTCATGGTAGTTAGTGATATTTCTGAACAGCTTTTAATTTAAAAAACTTCAAAGAAAGTAAAGGTCATGGCTTAGCTGACTGAAATGCTCCAGAAGTTGAACTATATAAACCATTAGTACAATAATACACCAGTGTGTGCGTGCGTGTGTGTAAAATAAGAATTCCAAAATAATTGGAGCATTTGCATTAATCAACAAAACTCACATTAAGACAAAACTTAGTCTTACAGCTGTCTTGACTCAAGCCAAGTGTTCCATGTCGCTGTAAAGAATAGTCTCTTTCAAACACTTTGAAAAGTAATTACTTGGAAACTTGTAAAGGTATTACATTTTTGTATTAAAACACCTATGGAGATCTCCAATTCCTAGAATCTGAGCTTGTGGGTGGAATTCTAAATTTATATCATAATCTGTCTTTTGTGGAAGTTTTTGAAAATAGTATGTGTGTGTGTGTGTATAAATATATATATAAAACATTATATATGCAAATTGTGTTGTATTACTTGTAAAGGGAAAAAGCTTATTTTTCTTTATACTTCTGATAACTTGTTTGCATATGACCAGCACTGACTGAAAGGCATGTGTACTGCAAACACTGTTGCTTTTTGTGTGAAATGAAAATAAAAGTATTTAAATATAAATATTGTGTGGACTATTTGAATGAAAAAAACTTACAGGGGTGGGCAAATGTAGGTTCACAATTGTGAGTATGTGAAAAATAGTTTATTCTTGTATTATTTATTATTGTATTACTTATTTGTATTATTTGCCTTCTTATTGTTATTATTTCATATCCTCAATTATGATTTATCTTTTAGGTAATGATGGCTGATAATTTAACCTACTTTTTCCCACCCCTGTATATAAAGGAGGTATTGTCTCAGATTATGAGCTCTACCAGGACAACGACCATATTTTATTGTCTTTCATAACTTGTTTCCTACCTTACCAGTACCCCAGTATCCTTACCGCACGTTGACTCAAGGTTTCTCACACTGTGACATTTTGGGCTCCTGTGCCTTGTGTGATGATTAGCAGCATCCCTGGCCTCTAATGCAAATAGCAACCCCCAGCCCCCAGTGTGACAACTAAAAATGTCTCCAGACATAGCCAGATGTCCCCTGGGGTGGGGAGTGGGGATTAAAACATTCAGTGGATGCATGGAGCGGGGGCTCAGTAACAGATGAACTCCATCTAGGGCAATTATTTACTCTGTAGCTGATGTGATTCTTGGAAATACTCATGTCACTTGAGTAGCCAATTGATGCAGTAATAATTATCATAAGTTCCTAAATAAATCTAAGACATAACTTCTTAAGCCAGTGAAACCAGGGAACACTCACTATCTTAAGTTGAAGGTGAAAGGACATTGGTTGTCATCAGGGAAAAGCCCTGGACCTGACTAATCTGCAGCAGGGGTAATACTAATACACCTTGCAGTAAAAACATGAGGAATTAGGTCTATGAGAAAGACCTGGTACTTCACAGGTGCTTGGTAAATACTCCTTTCCTTTCCATTTATTTGCCTGAAATATGCAAAAGAATCACACATGTCCAAGTCTCACTTCTAGCTAGAAAACATTGCCTAGACCTATGACACTGAGAAATTGGCCAAATGTAGGCTCTCTCTGAGTGCTAGAAGGAACCCTGCAAATGACCTGGTCCAACTCCCTCATTTTACAGAGAAAGCAAGGGCACCAGAGGTTGTGCCTTACCTCAGACCTCCATAATGTCACATGTTAAGTTTGTGTATGTGTTTGTAGTAGAAACAATTTGTGTGTATTACCTTTGAGCCTAATGATGTGCAGTTACCTGCAGGAGACTGTTTCCTTGGAGACACGAGGATTAGAATGTACTATCGAAAGTGTTTCATTATTTTAATGTGGACTGTAAAGCTAAATTAAACTGTCCCAACATTTAACTTTTAAACTTGATGGTGTGAATCATCTAGATATTGTAATCCCAAAAGAGTGGTCTTTCCTGTATGCTCACTAGTAGACTGAGTAGGTTGTGTTGAAGTGCCTGTCTCAGATGGAAGATAACTCATGTCAGGGAGGTTTAGACAGACTTCTCTCACCCCAAAGGGGACTTCAGGAAAGAGGGAGGTGGATTATTGGTGAGTAATGTGCTGTAATGGGTGAAGAACTGGATGGAAGAAACATAAATATCCAACAACTACAGGTAGAAGGTGAAATGAACCATTTTTCTAAAGTGGTTGAAGTCAGCCTGAGATGGGCCCTCTGTCCTCAGGTAGGCCATAGAGTCTAGACCAGAGATTTCAACCTTTTCATCTCATGGCACACATAAACTGATTACTAAAATTCTGCGGCACACCAAAAAGCATACTTTTTGCCGATCTGACAAAAAATAGGGAGAAACTATTAACACCAGATGGGCTATTGTTGTGTTGGCTATTGTTTTATTTTTTTTATTTCAATCTGAGGGAAAAGAGGTCAGTGCCCCTGATTAAATAGGCAGGTATGGATGGCATGTTTTTAAAATTCTTGTGGCACAGCAGTGAGCTGAGGCACACTGATTAAAAATCGCTGTCCTAGACCATGGGTGCAGACTGCTGTCCTTTCCTGCTTTTCAACAGAAAAGTCATTGAAACTCACAGAGGGGAGTGTGAGAGGGAAGTTACTCTCACATGCTACAACAAGCTTCATCTTCACTTAATATTTCCCTTCTCCAGAGCCTTTTCTTTTATCTCACCATTTCTGGGGGATCGGTTCACCTACCTATTTTATCCAAAGTGTGCACGCACACGCCTTGCTGACTGCTCATTCTTGCTCCTAGATATTCCCCTGAACTTGAAATGTCTCCTACATCCAGATGCACATGGCCAAGTGCACCAGGAACTCAGTGAGACCAATGGCCTGTAGTTAGCAGCTGGCCCCATGGTTTAGGACCAATCTGTGGCCTTTTGCTATGTGGACATCTTCCTTGGAGTCTCACCCCTCACTCCAGGCAGCTTATCAACTGTTCATTTCAAAGAAACACATTGTCCTCATAAAAGGGAACTATGTACCTCTTTAGGTTGATAACCAATTTCCTCCTGACTATGTTTTTCTAACCTAATATGAAAATGGGCTTATAGCATCTGAGCACATCCTGGCTTTGGGTGAGAGAAAAACAGCCATAAATTGAACCAGTAGGAGAAGGAAGCTAGGCCATACTTTTAAGATGTTTTTCATGGGTCATTCATTCAATAAATATTTGCAATCCTCTACTATTCCCCAGGCTCTGTGCTAGGTGGGTCCATGAAGTTTGACTGTAATGTGAGCAGCTGGCTGCAGCTGGGAGAATGCCACCTGGGTTTTATAAACACTGCCTGCGTGGTGGGTGGTAGATCACTGAGGGCATTTATGAGGAACAGAAGTAAAGGGTGTCACAGTGGGAGGTTGTAGGCTACGAGGCTGGTAGTGCTGCAGCCACTTCATAATAGCAACTGCCTTGAGTGGGCTGGGGTTGGGCACTCATTCCCCAGCCACAGTTCTTTGTTGGCTCATTTGGATGTGCAGTGCAATGTGAGGAATGGGAGCCTTGCAACAGATGCTGCTTAAGTGCCCACATTTAATGCTTGTGTCACTGATTGGGAATAGAGGGCTTTGATCCTCACCGAGTAACCACACAGGTATTACTTTCTAAGTGAATGATAAGAGGCAAGATGTTAATTTACTTCCTGTAAAGTTGTCGATTTAGGCAGCCTCGAAATCTTCAATGACCACCAAGGAAGTTTAGTTGTCCCTGAGGAAGACTTGCTGGAGCAGGAACTCTGGAAGGTGGTACTTTCCCAGGGCAGCCAGAAGGAGGCAGTACATGGGCTTGGCTGGAGGCCCTCTCATCCCAGGAGAGGAAAAGTAGTGCCAAGTCCCTGCAGGCAAGAATCTCCTGTAGGATCAGTGAGCAGGGTCCATGTGGGGTAGGCAGGATGAATGCTAGTCCTCATGCGTGTTGCATGTTTACCTTCCTGAATGATCCCACAAGCCTGTTCACCCCAGACTGAGGCTGACGTCATGACTGTTGGTTCACCAGGAAATGTGGTCTCAAGACACATTACCCCAAGTGCACAGAAGAGAACTGCAGCTCAGCCTTCTCAGCCGACAGCTGCTCCAGGAAAATGTCCTTTCACTCCTTACCAGGCAAGCTCTGCAGATGGTTGTCAGAAAAAGATCAAAGGGGCATTCAGACCAGACAAATTTAGTAAGAGGAGTGAGTATTTGATAGTATTGGGCACTGGACTTCCGTGGGAAAAGGCAGTCTGGCAAACCTCTCTTGATATTTGCAGCTCCAGTCTTCACAAGTGTTGGTTCAAGGTGATGCCATTTTGAGACAGGTGCTTCATGATTTAGAATACTCAGCTTATTGATGCTCCATGCACACTAATGGGAAGACCCTCGTGGGAGAGTGAGAAACATCCTGGAGCAGTGGGGCCTCTCCCTTGCCTCATACAGGCCAGCCAGTGGCTGAAGATGAAGTGGAGAGAAGCAGGTGGATCAAAGCTTCTAACATCTCAAATGTATGGAGCTGCCTAGTTCCTCAACTACATGTGTATCACTTTTATCCCCTTGCCTACTACTGATAGGAAATAATTTCTGTACCTAGAAAATAGTAGAGTCAGAAGACATCACAAGAAAAGGAAACTACAAATCAATATCTTATAAATGTTGGTGCAAAAATCTTCAACTAAAGACTAGCAAACTCAATCCAACAACATATATAAATGTTTATCCGTCATGAACAAGTGGAATTTATACCAGGAATGCAAGGTTGGTTTAATATTAAAAAATCAGTTAATGTAACACATCATATCAAGGATACATCATAGAATACAAAATAAAAGCAACATGATCATAGCAGATGCAGGAAAGTATCTGATAAAAAACAATACACTTTTATGATAAAACACACAACAAAGAAGGAATGGAAGAGAACTTCCTCAATCTGCTAAAGGACATGCATGAGAAACCCATAGCTAATATCATCACCCCTAATGGTGAATATTGGAAGATTTCCTCCTAAGACCAGGAACAAGACAAATATGTCTATGCCCACTATTTGTATGCAACACTGTGCTGGAAGTTTGCAGATAGCATTAAGGTTGTTGATTAGTTGACCTTAAAATTAGGAGATTATCTTGGATTTTCTAGCTGGGCCCAATAGCATCGAAAGGGTCCTTAAAAGAGGAAGGAGACAGAAGAGGAGATCAAAGTGATGCCAGGTGAGCAGGACTCCACTTGTTTTTGCTGGTTTTGGAGATAAAGGAGGGGGGCCACCAGCCAATGAATGTGGGTCCCCCGTAAAGGCTGCAAAAATGAAGGAAGTGAACTTTATGGAGCTTACAGAGAGGGGTGCAGCCTTGCCCAGGCTGTGAATAACTGGCGAAACCCATCTCAGACTTCTGGACCATAGAACTGTAAGATAAATTGTATGTGTTTAAACCACTAAAGTTTGTGGTAATTTGCTACAGTAACTGCAAAATAATGGGCGAGTGACTGCCGTTAGAAAATTGGATCTGATCACTTGCTAAGACACTAGTGGCTACAAATCCCACAATTTTTACCTCTGAGGAAGGAGCTCTAAGCTTCAGACAAGTTATTACAAATGCAAATAGAGTTGCCTGGCAACAAGAAAAATAAAACAGTTTCAGAGGCAGCCAGCTGGAGATTAGAGTCACCATCTTTCAGGCTGAGTTTCTGATACAAACGTATGCTTTTTTGTGTGTCTTAACGACTTTACTTTAAAAAATATCAAGAGAGTAATTCAAAAGCTATGTGTAAATCATCACTCATGATTTTCTCAAAAATGGAAAATTTATTGAGTGATAAAAATGGAAGAAACAACGACTCTGAGAGAGTCCCTGAATAAAGGTAATATCTAGATCAGCAGAGATGAACATCTCTTAGGTCACAGACCCATTTGAAACTCTTTTTACTTTATTTATTTATTTTATTTTATTTTTCTTTATTAATTAAGGTATTACATATGTGTCCTTATCCCCCCCCCCATTGCCCCCTAACCCCCAACTCGTGCCCTCAACCCCTGGTGTCTGTGTCCATTGGTTAGGCTTATATGCATGCATACAAGTACTTTGGTTGATCTCTTCACCTTACCCCCACCCTCCCCTACCTTCCCTTTGAGGTTTGGTGGTCTGATCTCTGGATCTGTTTTTGTTCATCAGTTTATGTTGTTCATTATATTCCACAAATGAGTGAGATCGTGTGATGTTTATCTTTCTCTGACTGGCTTATTTCACTTAGCATAATGCTCTCCAGTTCCATCCAAGCTGTTGCAAAAGGCAAGAGTTCCTTCTTTTTTACCTCAACGTAGTATTCCATCGTGTAGATGTACCACAGTTTTCTAATCCATTCATCTGCTGATGGGCACTTAGTCTGTTTGCAGATCTTAGCTATGGTGAATTGTGCTGCTATGAACATAGGGGTGCATATATCCTTTCTGATTGGTGTTTCTGGTTTCTTGGGATATATTCCTAGAAGTGGGATCACTGGGTCAAATGGGAGTTCCATTTTTAGTTTTTTGAGGAAGCTCCATACTGTTCTCCACAGTGGCTGCACCAGTCTGCATTCCCACCAGCAGTGCAGAAGGGTTCCTTTTTCTTCACATCCTCTCCAACACTTGTTTGTTGATTTGTTGATGATAGCCATTCTGACAGGTGTGAGGTGATACCGCATTGTCGTTTTGATTTGCATCTCTCGTATAATCAGTGACTTTGAGCATGTTTTCATATGTCTCTTGGCTTTCTGAATGTCCTCTTTTGAAAAGTTTCTATTTAGGTCCGTTGCCCATTTTTTGATTGGATTGTTTCTCCTCCTTTTGTTCAGTTCTATGAGTTCCCTGTAAATGTTGGAGATTAAACCCTTATCAGTGATAACATTGGCAAATATATTCTCCCAAGCAGTGGGTCTTCTTGTTGTTTTGTTGATGGTTTCCTTTGCTGTGCAGAAGCTTTTTATTTTGATGTAGTCCCATTTGTTTATTTTCTCTTTAGTTTCCATTGCCCTAGGAGTTGTATCGGCAAAGATATTGCTTCAGCATATGTCTGAGATTTTGCTCCCTGTGGATTCCTCTAATATTTTTATGGTTTCCTGTCTTATGTTTAAGTCCTTTATCCATTTTGAGTTTATTTTTGTGTATGGTGCAAGTTGGTGGTCTAGTGAAACCCTTTTTAGAAAAATTTGCATACATACATACCTACACACACAATTTAGCACTTGTTTTTATTGGTTTTAAAACCCTGATGTTTATAAACTCAGGTTAGAAGCAGCTGATCCACTAGTAAACAGATACTGTCACGATGTCCTATTGGATGGTAGTGAGGGATAAGTTTCATAGCAAACATTCGTGTGATGGAACGCAAGTTCACATCCAGAAGTAGCATCTTCTTTATTCTAGTTAACTGAGGGACTAGCTTCTCTTCTGGTTTTAGTCATCAATAGAATCTAAATCCAATACTTCGTTGGAAAAGGATGTGGGCCCTTAAAACCTTCAACTGTGAAGCTGCAGGAGCGATTTCTCAGTCCCAGGGCTCCGAAGTATCACTTTCGACAGAAGCATCTTGGGAAAGTCCACTGTGAAAAATGTGACCAAGAAGTCCTGAGGGAGAAGCTCCAAGATCACAAGAAGGTACAAGGGGTGGATGTGGATGGAAACATTAGGATTTTCTCCACTTAAAGCTAAAACATTCATGCTTTTAGTTGGTTGGTTTGGTTTTTAATTCAATTCATGGAGATTTATTAACAGAAAACTAAACATTAAAATAAAGCCTGTTGCCACAGAACTGATGGTGCGATGCAGTTAAAGGAGTGTCACCTAGCTGTCAAGGGCCCATCTCCCGGGGCTGCATGAAGGCCACTCAGCAGAATTCCCTGGACACAGTGTTATGCCACGGCAGCTGCTGTTATTGTAATTATTGTTCCAAAGTGCTTGTGTAGTGGTAGGATTCTCACAGTCCTAGAGTTTTTTACTCTCCCTGTGAGCTTAGAGTTAGATTAACATACTTCCCTCCTGTCTCCTCCCCGTTTTACAAATGAGGGAACAAAGACCAAGTGAGGCGAAATAAGTTGTTCAAGGCTTGCAAAAACAACTAGGATCTCATTCTTCTGGTTTTATAAAACAAAACCTAGTGCTTTTTAAAAAATAGCTTTTCCAGCACTGTGGTTCTCTTGGTTGATTGCCTTGTTAATCTACAGCAGTTTTCCATCCTCATCAAAAGAGCTAATGGGCTTTGCTATGAATGGGAATTCTCAGTGCCCATGCATGGGAGCATTCAGTGAGAAGCCCAATCAAGACCAGCCAATCTTCCAAATAGCTCTTCTAATTCCTGTGTTAAGTATTAACTTTTTCTCAGGCCGTTCATGACAGATCAACCAGGGAGACAAATAAGCTCAACTGGGAAAATTTAGAAGAAAGGAATCTAAAACATATGCCTATAAAAATATCAAGCACCTGTAGGGTGTGTTCTAGGCACTTGGGAACCGTCCTCCGTGGGGAGAACCACGAAATACAAGAGCATCACTTCACAGCCAGTACAAGAGGGCTTTGCAGATGGTCGCACAACATAGAAACCATATTTTTATTTTCTCTAAGTGAAAGGCATTATGAGTTGTTTCAGGAACATGAACTCGAGAAGAAAGAGGATAGAACCAGGATGAAAACATTGGGATTTTCTCCATTTTTTAAAAAACAAAACATTCCTGCATTTAGTTGGTTGCATTTTTAATTCAACTCATGGGGATTTATTAACAGAAATAATTTATTGCTAGAGACTCCTCGCTTGTGGGGTGACAGGGGCAGAAGATAATTCTGCAGAGCCACGTTTGAGGAGGAGGCTGGGGATGCCAGGCTTCGTTCAAAGAGACAACACAAAAAGACACATATGTAATACCCTTTGTAATACTTTAAGCAATTAAAAAAAAACAAACAAACAAACAAAAAAAAAAGAGACAACACAGAAGCAAATTCTAGGAGTGAGACAGAGTGTGGGGAATCCAGATGAGAGTCTGTCCATGTCAAAAATAACCACAAAACTAAGATATTATACCTTTTACTCCCATATTTGTGATCTATCCTCTAAACTAACTGGTGGTTGCTACTTTTTAAAAAAAGGTCCTTTAATAAATAAATAAAAGTTTCCTCATAAAAATTTCCTCAGGAAACAATAATTGACTCTGAATACGAAGTATGTCACTGAAAAGTGATCAATTTTTTATGAACTGTCCCTAAAGAGAGTAGTGTACAAAGTGGCTATTATGTTTTAAGCAAAAGACTCAAAGTGTCAAAAGAAAAGAAACCCAATCTTTTAATTGGCATAACTGATGAAACTGGAACGACGGACTGGGTATGCCCTGAGTGTTGATATAAGGTCTGTTATTACTGTTATTTCTGAGTGTGTTCTGATTTCCATTATGATTTCTTCTGTTGAGAAGGAAAATAGGGGGGCAACTTCAGGGACTTACAGCCTAGTTCAGTGTCTAGTTAAACAGTAATCTTACTTCCCCGTTCTAATGGACTTGGGCGGAGCTGCAAAGCCTACCCTGAGGGGCCCTCCACAAGAAGATATATATATCAAAACCTCCACACATTGTCCGCTCAGGCTTTGGATCAAAATCCCCTGGACTAGCAGTGCTGTGTAATAAAGGTAACTTTCCTGATTCCTCTGGGTGCCGGCTGGCGTTCTCTTGGGCCATTTGCCACAACACTGTGATCCATGACTTATTTTATATATATATATATTCTACACTAATAAAAGAGAAAAATGGTAATTGGCGTACGGCAATACCGTTTTCATTGGCTAATCAGGGCTATATGCAAATTAACTGCCAACTAAGATTGGCAGTTAACTGCCAACAAGATGGCGGCTAATTTGCATATGTAGGCACAATGCAGGGAGGCGAAAGGGAAAGCAGGAAGAAGCCCCCTGCCACTGACAGTGATCTGAAACCCAGGGGGGAGCTAAGAGCTGGGGGGCAGGGCAAAGGCGGTCCTGGGGCCGCCTTTGCCCTGCCCCCCAGCCATGATCAGAGAATCAGGCGCCTTTGCCGCCCTGGCCAGTGATAACAGGAAGTAGGGGTGGAGCCAGCGATGGGAGCTGGGCACGGTCGAAGCTGGCAGTCCCAGGAGCTAGGGGTCCCTTGCCTGGGCCTAAAGCGAAGCCCACGATCGCGGCGCCCCCCGCTGCCACTGCAGGTCCCCGCTGCCCGGGCCGGACGCCTAGGCCAGAGGTGTTAGGCCTGGACAGGGGCAGAGCCTGCAACCGCGGGGAGCCGGGGGTCCCCTGCCCAGGCCTGACACCTCTGCCGGAGGCCTCAGGCCTGGTCAAGGGGCCGATCCGGTGATTGGTGACCGGAGGGTGATGAGGGTCAACTCCTCTGGCCGAGGCATCAGGCCTGGGCGGGGGGCAGAGCCGGGGATTGGGGGGATATGATGGTCCCCTTGCCCAGGCTTGAAGCCTGGGTCAGAGGCGTCAGGCTTGGGCAGGGGGTGGAGCAAGCGATCAGAGGGAGATGGGGGTCCCCTGCTCAGGCATGATTCCTGGGCCAGAGGCCTCAGGCCTGGGCGGAGGCCAGAGCCAGTGATCGGGGGGAGATGGGGGTTCCCTGTCCAAGCCTGACACCTCTGGCGGAGGAGTCAGGCCTGGGCAAGGGGCCGATCAGGTGATCAGAGGGTGATGGGTGTCAATGCCTGAGGGCTCCCAGTATGTGAGAGGGGGCAGGCTGGGCTGAGGGACACACTCCCCCCCCCCCCCCGACACCCAGTGCACGAATTTCGTGCACCGGGCCCCTAGTGTGTGTGTGTGTGTGTGTGTGTATATATATATATATATATATATATAATTTTAATTTCTAAAAGTATGAGCTATTTTGGGCTATTTTGTTACTGATTTTTCACCTCATTGCATGGTAGTCAGAGAATGTAATCTGTGCAAAGCACGGATCAAAGTTATAAAAGTTTCTTTGCTGTGCAAGGGGGGTCAGGATATGACACCCCAAACTATGCAATTCGGCATGTTGATTATTTTGAGCAGAAGGCAATGGAGAAATAGTAGGTGCAAGAACTCTCTTCTGTCCTCCTTTCTGACTAAAAGCAGCCATAAATCCCCTCCTCTCCTGTACCAGAGCGAGGCACGTGGCCCTCGTCACTGAAAATCGGAGCCTGCACATGAGTGTGATATGCAAACCTTACTGAGGTAACCTTCACTTCCACTAGTGCCCCCCATGCATTTCCTGCTCACTTTCCCGCAGTTCATTGGCCCTAGTACCCCAAACCCCCTTTCCTTTGTCTAATCACGTCACAGTTTTTTGTCCTTTGTTGAAATGGTACATAAGCCCCCAAGTCTAACTGCTTCTTTGGGTTCTCCCTTCTTTTCTGTAAAAGACCCTGTGCACATAAAAAAAAATCAACATCAGTGCAATTTGTGTGGCTTTTCTCCATTAATCTTTCTATTTTCAGTTTAGCTCACATGCCTCATTAACTGAACCTAGCAATTCAGTTATTCACTTCCTTCCTGGGAAGGGTCTGGTCAGTCTTGCCAGCGCTTCTGGCTTAAACACTACACACCTCTGATGTCCCCATTAAAAAAAAAAGTACTAGCTTCTGATTTCTAGATGTTGACTCCGTTCTCTTAAAGCGGAGTTTATTTCTGAAAGCATCATGCAGACCAAAGCAAACATTCTACAGGCAGTATATGGCCCCTGACTGACATTTTGAGACCTATAGAACAGATGGCTTAACTTCGAATTTTTTACCTTGGGATCATTTTATTGAAACTTGTAAACATACACGTTTTTCATTTAGAAACTTACAATGATTTAGTAAATTGGAAGAAATATTTTTTTCTTACATAAGAATGTCTATCTCAGCTTTCTAATAAACTCAGTCATTTCTCTAAGTCTGAAGGGAGTGAAGTCTGCTAGTTCACCTGATGCGCTGTGTGCAGAGAACCTGTCTCTCTATTATCACAACAAAGAAATCCTGGTGATTAACTGGACATAATTTGCATAAAAAAATCATATTCTTGCCTTGGAAACACACACATCTATTTATGTGCAGAGAATATCAAATGCAGATCATTTCTCTGTGAAGTCCAAATGTCCACAGGATTCCCACCTCATAATATGTTAGAAAGCAAAAGTCCCAAAACCTACCGAGATTTGCAGAAGAAAAACTCTACGCTGCCTGGGGTACTCCCCTGGCTGCTTGGGTGGCTGACATCCGCACCCTGCTCAAGCTGATCCTGGGTTGCTTTCCGGCCTCCTGAGTGATCCAGGTAATCTGAGCTCCAGCCCTCTGCCCGGCCAGGCAGCCATAAGGAAGCTATTGCTTTCTCCTGGGGGTAGTGCACGTCAACCTGGCAGGGCCACATGTTCAAAGGCCAGCTTTGCCTTCTGCATGGGTGACAGAGCCTGCTAGGAGCCCTTTGAAATGCCAGGGCAGCCTGCAGGCTGGCGGAGCAGGCATTCAACCATGAGACAGCTGGAACCCATTAAGGTTGGCAATTTTTGCCCAAGGGACCAAAGTGCCTTGACATTGGCAGGGCCAAGGACTTGGCTCACACTTGACTGATATTTGTAAATGTTTAAGGGAATTTCAGGTGAAGGAGGTGAGCCTGTCCCCAGGGTCCTGTTTCATGCCTGAGCGACCTACCTGAGGAAGTAATTAGGTGTCCTGCTGATGGGCTCCCTGTCAATTACAGACAATTCACCGTGTCCAGGAATTGTCCACAAAGTCAGGCATTCCATAAAAATTTCCATGAAGGAAAATGGTCTGAACACATGGTAAAGATCTAAATAACAGTGGCATGTTTTCCTCCTATTATTATTATTTTTTTTAACATTCATATCATCACTACATACTAGCTGATCAGTATTTAGAATAAAATATACAGGACATTGTTCTGAGGGCATTTTATTCTGATAATATTTCCATTCATTTAAAAATGCACACATAATTGTGATGAAATCATCTTTAAGTCATCTGTTTACCTAAAAGAAAAATATTACTTTTCGTGTAACTCAATAGCAAATACAATTTATGAGTATGATTAAATTCTAGCTAAGATAGCTATGGTAAAAGCCTGAATATGAAACAATATATTATTTTCTTCTGCAGAGATAAGGCATGGGCACAGAGCCAGAAATTGGGAGCCACAGTTCTGGCCCAGTCCTGCAAGGTAGCTGCTGCAAACAAGGGCCAATGATCAATTAAGTTGCCAAAATGCCATGCTCTGTATTCTATTCTGGAGATTGACGGTACACATTACCCATATTTAGAACTCTCTGGTTAAGAAAGCTAAACACTACATTTTCCGTATCCCCTGTCACAAGAAAGAGGTTGCATCAATTCGTTGCATTGGTGCAAGGTTGAGTCCAGAACTGAGTGAAGTCAGGAGTGAGGCAGCGGGGCAAGGGGCACCCATTTTAGCTTGTGCAGATGGAGAGGACACAGAATGCCTCTGAAGCCAAGAGTTCTGGTGATGACCTGCAGTCCCTGGATTCACCGTGGGGCAGGCTGTTTCTGAGATGCACAAGAGGCAGCTTCTTGATTCCTAGGTTTCAAGTAAGGCATGATGGTCCTGGAGCCAGCAGTTGCCATAAGAGCTCTCTGATTGTAGTTGGGGCAACAGGTCCCTTAGCAGGCCAGTTCTGCAGTGTTATTCTGAAAGTCGTTCCTGAGAGCCCAGCCTAGAGTCTATTCTTCTATCTATTCCAATGAGCCCCTGAATTAAACCCCGTTCTGCTTGAAGTAACTGGAATGGTTTTTCTTACCTGCAGCTGAACACGTCCTGGTACACTGTGGCTCTCTGTTGGAAATGTTGCTGTAAAGTATACTCACTCCTATGAGGTGGGAGACACACCCATGCCGTTTCCCCTTGGCCCACCCAGCTCTTGTTGGTAGTGGTGTTTGCTCCTGTATCTTCTTCCGTAGTAAATGTTTTTCACAATCCATGAGCTTTCCCCTCTGGCCAAGCTGCTGTGTCTCTCTGAAGAGCCCCGCTGTGAGAGTCCACGGCCAGCATGGCTTTCGCGGGTTCAAAGGCTTGGAGGAAGAGCTGCTGCACCAGTGATACACAAGACGAAATATTATTTTTAATACCGGGGGAACCAGAGGAAAACTTAACTATAGCAGTCAAGTTCTCCTGTTGCTCCTTTCCCAGCTGCTTTTATTAGCTAGAATACACAATTGCCTTTAGGAATGCCAACAGACATATCAATGGTAATGTTTAGTAAACAGTAAGATTGTCAGGTTTTGGGGGAGTTTGCTTTAGGCCATTGAGTCAGCAGCAGGTAATAAAATGTAGATATTCACCCTGTGAATATCAAAAGGAGTCCTGGTCAGCCTTCTGCCAGACTCCTCACATTTGTATCAATTACTGTTGATCTTGGTATCCAGCACCCCACCTCCTCCCAGGGCAGGCCAGGCCAGGGCAGGGCCAAGAATAAAAATGGCACGTGCTTCCCATCAGTAGATGAATGGATTAGAAAACTGTGGTACATCTACATGATGGAATACTATGCTGCTATAAAAAAGAAGGAATTCTTACCACTTGCAACAGCATGGATGGAACTGGAGAGCATTATGCTAAGTGAAATAAGCCAGTCAATGAAGGAAAAATACCACATGATCTCACTCATTTATGGATAATAAAGACCATTATAAACTTATGAACAAAAATAGATACAGAGGCAGAGCTGCCTCAAACAGACTGTCAAACTACAGCAGGAAGGCTGGGGAGGGTTGGGGGACAGGAGGGGAGGGTAGGAGATCAACTGAAGGACTTGTATGCATGCATATGGGCATAACCAATGGACATAAGACACTGCGGGGTAGGGAAGACCAGGGGATTGTCAAGGGGGGGGGGCGGGGGGGGGGGCGGGGAAAGGACACATATGTAATACTCTTTGTAATACTTTAAGCAATAAAAAAAAAAAGTTAAAAAAAAAATAAAATAAATGGCACGTGCTTGCTTCCTTGAGTGCTCCACACAGTGCCTGGCTGAGTGAGCTGTGGAAACTCACAGGAGATTAACATACAATAAACGGCAGCCAGTTCAGAGCTTTGGAGTGTTTTCTGACACTGTGTCACAGGCTCCCTGAGACAGATTCCTTTTGCCATGTGGACGTGATGATTCTATAAATCAGAGGTAACAGTTTATTTTATTGCTCAAGAGCCTCCTCTTGCAATCTAGTTTTCCTTGAGTGCTGAAGAAGCCAAAGCTGTGCTGCTAATGACTTACAGTTTTGGCTCATAAAATTATATTTAGTAAGAGATTTGAAGTAAATTCTCATTAATTATAATTACAGAATACTTTATTAAAATCATCTGTGATCTATTTAGACACACAGCAAACTAACACTCACCAGAAACATCAGTCATGTATGGTCCTAAATCTCATAGGTATAGCTGGTGTGAGGGCCCCTTTGCCCGGACTGCGCGTCCAGCTGTTCATCAGGGGCTGCCATGTTGGAGTCTTGGGCTGGGTTGTGAGTCTGCAGTGTGAATTTCATTCTTGCCTTCATGGATTCCTCACAATCCAGTTTGTGGCTTTCAAACAGAAATAATCTGAGAACTTCTAGCTCTAACTCTTTATAAGGATTTTCAGGATTTTTCCTGCAAACTATGCTTTCTTTTCCACAACCAGACCTGAATTCTCAGTAGACTGTGATAGATTATTTCTCTTTCTCCTGTGTTTTTTTTGTTTTGCTTTGCTTTTAGAGGTGAGGGGGGGAGAAACTAGCACATATTTAAGCTATTCCACAAGGTTAGTAGACCCTAAACATGCTACAAGTTGAAATCTATGCTTCCCTCAAAGTTAGTTGAGGCTTTCCTCACATTATATCCTTTTTTCCTCCAGGGTGGTTCTTATAAAGGGGGCCTGCCATCCCAGGGTGCTCTGGGATTGACGCTGTGCTGTTCAGTGACGTGTTTGCCAATGTGAACCACTGCAAGAAACAACCAAGAGAAGTGTTGGATGCTCTGAGAGAAAACCTGAAGCAAACGTCACAGAGGAACAAGGCTGGGTGCGTGTATTTCTGTGAATTCTTCTGTTCCACAGGTGAAAGCACTGCTCACAGGAATTCTTAGCTCAGAACAAAAGAGCATTATTGAGTAATAATTACTTGTGTATGCTAAACATTAAATTCTTGGGAGAAAAATCTGAAGAGGTTGCCCCATAGGCATTTTTTAAAAGGCTTCGAGCTAAATTTTCAATGAAATTTCACGAATCTGAGATCCTATGATTTAAGGACTAATTATGTCTCTTCCAATGCACCTTTATTTAATTTCCACCCCCTCCGCTGAAATCTGACCCTGAGGAATGCAAACAGGAAGGGGTGGGAAAGGTGCCTCCCAGCACAAGAACCTTGGAGACACATTTGTCTGATAAACATTCCCTCCCATGGTGTCCTGGGGTCTCTTGCTGATGTGACTTTACTGACATTATACACAATGTCTCTTTGCCCCCAAATGTTGAACTAATCAGGCCTGATGGTTTTCTCTCTTTCTTTCTCTTTCTTTCTTTCAGTTCCAAAAAGAAAGAAAAGAAAAAGCCTTGACATGTTGTTATTTATTTTCTTTCTTCATTTTTACATCTCCTGCTATTTTTTTTTTCAATCCAGTCAGTTGTGGATGAAGAAAAATGCAAATAACTGTGCTGTAAAGCAAGTAAAACTTTTTAAAAAAGAAAAACAGACCAAACTGTGTTTCTTTAATTCTAAAATAAGATAAATGTTTTAAAACAGTGTCCCAGAACTGTTTATTAATTTAAATAATAGATTCATTACCAAGCCCTTGCTTCAACTGAGTCTAGAGAACCAGCTTGAATGTGTCTTTTAATGAAAAACACTACCTTCAGGAACACCAAACACCTACTAAATTGTGGTAGTTAGTGAAAGACGTCAGATGAATGGCATGATGGTGACTATAATGAAGCATGTTGGGGTTGGAAAGGCAAAAGGGGAAATGATGGAGTTTCACATATGATTACACTTTGGACAGGGAAAGACCACCTTTAAGAAAAAAGGGGAAAAAAAGTAGAAATGGGAGAATGTGTTTTTCATTTTTACCCATTGCTTCTTCCAAGTTTCCCCCATTAAATTTGTAAACTATAGGGTACATTATAGCATTGTTATTATTATTTATCAAAACAAGACAGTTAATGTACTCTAAAGGCACATTAAATATAAGAGTTAGGGTATAGCCTTTCTATAGTGACCTTATTTGGAATCTAAATCTTTGTTCTTCATTGTTATGCCCTTTTCTACACTCCTTGCCCACCCAACTTCAAAGAGCCTTCTCGATGCACTCTCCCTAACCCTGTCCCCTCCCTGTGTCTGTGGCACCCTTATCCCGGGAGTTTTAATTTTGTTAGACTTCCAGCACGAAGTTTGAAGTAGAACCCATGAAAAACAATAGCGCTGAAAACCTGGGTTCATTTGCTTTCATTGTTCCTGACTGAAAACATGTACACTCATTTTCTAACCTTTGTTCCTTCTCTTCTTTCAACTCATTAAATAATTTAATTTAAAAAGCCTTTAAAGTTGAATTGAATTCCCAGGTAACCAACATCCTTTCTTTGCACCTAATAAATTTGCCTGTTCCTTTTCTCTTCCTTGGAATGAGTTTTCAAGGGGCTAATGGTTTTAATTCAGCTTGGAATATATTTTATCCCATGTTTTGTTTTGGTGAATGGTTCCTGTGGCAAAAAGGGAAAAGGAGCATATTTGCAGAAGAATGAAATTTCAAGGCAGACTGAGATGGGGGGTGGGGGGTAGGGGGTGAGGGGGTGGGACTGAAGTCTGGAGAGGAGACAGATTGTCCAAGGTTTTTTTCTTGTACTGATATCTATATGCAGCAGTTGCTTTTTCTGGCTTTTTTCTCTGCTACTCAGAGCAACCAAGACCATACCATGATTCATTTGAAGGGAAAATTGAATTAAAAATGGAAAAGAAGCAGATATGCGAGTCTGACAGCTGGTTTTGACTCCCACCCACTGAGAGAGTAAAGAAGTTTATTGTTTCAGTTGATACCTGGTTTTTGGTGATATATTGTTTGTTGCTGTTATTTTTAAAGCTATTCAGTTACTTTACTTTGAAAGATGGGTGTGAGAAAGCCTTTCTTTTCCTTTGGAACTAGTCCATGTCTTAACCTACCGGTAACAGCAACTGTTCTGTGTCAGTCATTTTCTGGGGCCTGCTCGTGGATGGAACCTGGGAGACTTGCCCAGTGTGCCCAGGTCCCGGGAAGCACTGACATGCCAGCCGCACCGGGCGCCTCTCTCTACAGACCAGTGTGGTTGTTATTGAAAACTACAACGGGAAAACACATTCTGAGCTTTGAAGGAGACAGTGCTGCAATTATATGTAATACCTACAACAGTTATGGTTATAATTGGGATTCCTGCCCATTATCTTTTATTTCTTATTGCTTTGAGTTAGAGGGGAGAGGATTGGGGGCTGGGTGAGAAGGGATTAAGCAAAGAAAAAATGAAAGACTCATGGACACAGACAACAGTATGGTGATTGCCAAGGGGAAGCAGGGTGGAGGGAGGTAGAAGAGAATAAAGGGGGGATAAATGGAACTTGACTTGGGGTGGTGAACACACAATGCTATATGCAGATTATATATTGTAGAAGTGTATACCTGAAACCTGTATATTTTTATTAAACAACACCACCCCAATAAACTCAATTAAAAATAATAATTAAAAAATTAAATTAAAAAATTTAAAAATGTCTACATTATTTCAATGTGCAGCAAGGTTGGAAAGCGACTCTCAGAGACTACTTTGTTCACAAAGGACTTTCCCTAATCTTTGTCCCGTCAGCTTCTGAGACTGAGTCTTAATCCGTGTTGCCTCAGCCTGGCAAAACCCAGCAGTTCCTTTCAACTCTCCAACATATCAAGCAAATGTTGTCAAGGAAAAGCAGGTCATATTTTAGGCCCAATTCTTTACCCTTCCCTTTTCACCAGGATGCTGGCCTGTGAATCTTTAACACTGCTTCTGCCTTTCTTTAATCTGCTGGTTTCTTTAATCCCAGAAGCTTCCCTTTGGCCACCAAAAGTTCCTATTTTCAGCCTCTTGTCCATTTCTGAAACCAGCAAATGTCCCCTGGGAAAGTGCAGCAGAACAGTAGTCTGCTTTTCATGTTCTGCTGCTCCCTTTTCACATCAATGCCTTGCAAACTACTCCATTTTACCAGAAGTAGAAGTCTGATTTTTAAAAAAATATTTACTTAATCATATTTATCATTAATAGTACCTTGCATCAAAATCCATATTCCAATACAATTGATTTAAACATTATTTATGAATCACCTACTATGTGTCAGATACTGGAGATAGAGCAGTGAACAAAGCAAACACAGTTCCTGCTCTTAAGCACCTAATACCCCAGATGAAAGAAATGAGCCAATAATATAATGCCAAGTGGTAATTAAATGCTATGAAGAAAAATAAAGCAAGGTAACAGGACAGGAAATAGGGAGAGTGCTCAAGTTTTAACAGGTAGCCAGGCCCAACTGGTGTGGGTCAGTGGTTGTGACTCAACCTATGAACCAGGAGGTCATGCTTTGATTCAGGTCAGGACACATGCCCAGGTTGCAGGCTAGATACCCAGTGGTGAGCGTGCAGGAGGCAGCTGATCAATGTTTCTCTCTCATCAGTGATGTTTCAATCTCTCTCTCCTTCTCCCTTAAAATCTGAAATCAATTAAAAAAAAAAAAAGCTAGCCAGAAAAGGCCAATGGTACATCAGAGAACTGAATGAAGGTAGGAAGGGCCTGTGAATGATCTGAGACAAGTGTATTCCAGGCAGAGGAACAGCAACTGAAAAGATCCTGAGAGGGGAACACTCCTGGAATATTCAAGAAATTGCCAAGAGAGAAGCAGGGCAAGAGTAGGGGGAAGCATGGTTTGAAAACCATTTAGTACTTTTTGTTCTCTTTCTGTTATCTTTCATGACATATCATGTTTCCTTTTTAAGGATGCCAATGGGGAAGTGAACACCATTGTCTTTAAGGTTCAATTTTTTATGTACTGAAAATCTTCACAGTCATTCTTCTGAGATCATGCCCCACACCCTCCATAGGTGAGATTTATTTGTTTTGGTTCACAGGAAACTTTAAAAATAGCTGCTTATTTAATATGCATTTGTAG
Organism: Myotis nattereri; assembly: GCF_964212035.1. Taxonomy (NCBI): domain Eukaryota; kingdom Metazoa; phylum Chordata; class Mammalia; order Chiroptera; family Vespertilionidae; genus Myotis; species Myotis nattereri. Next base: position 55,588,542 of record NC_138079.1, read on the forward strand.
AGGCCTGGCTGCAGCCGGACTCGGTACTAGTATTGAGCGGGGCATACAGAATCAGGCTGCTTGCAGTAGAACTGAAACACGTAGTATTTTTAAGGAGTTGCTTTTGTTTTCCTGTAGTGCATAAGCACCATGTGTCCTTATGCCACCAGTTTTTACTTTAAGAACTATGATCAAGTATTAATATTTGTCCAGTATAATAGAGCGGAGTATAAAGAGCACAAAAGAAGCATGGACTTGGCCTGCAAGGAGCTTCTTGTAGCGGGAATCCCAACTTGAGCCAGTTGCGTTTGCACAGGATTCAGCCACAATCTGGATGACTCAGGAAGGTAAACAAGTCTCCTCTAATAGAAAAGACAGGTTAGGAAGAGCTTTGATCCAAAGTCAACAGATGAGTGTTGAAGAGAGGTGTTTAATATTCAGCACCAGTGGACTCATGCCTCTGTCTTTGGAAGAAAGACTTCAAAAATATTGCATAAAAACCAGAAGAGCCATTTCCTGAATGTCTACTAAGGCGGCCAGAGCTCAAATTGGCACAGCTTTGCAGCCTGAGGGGTAGAGAGAAATTCTGGTGTTGCTGTATGAGCAGAGAAGAGGTCCGGAGAGCCTGGACAGCCTGGACCACCCTCAATCTAAATTGAGAAGATACAGGAGCAGGCCTGTCTCTTTGCTGGCCTGACTTCCCTAGCATTGGGAGGAGCAGTTGTGCCTTTGGCAGGTGTGGCCATCAATGGTGGCATTACCATTTTTACCATGCTTTTGGTAGCAGCAGCCACAGAAGACATCAAACACAGAACAAGAGAGCAGGAGAAGAGGAAAAGCCAGATGCCATGTTGTACAGAAACAAAGAGCCTGCAAAGACATGTGAGATAGCAACATCACAAGGACCACAACAATGTCATTCTAATTAGGCGGTTGTTTTTTTATTGATTTTAGAGTGAGAGGAAAAGAGAGGGAGAGAGAGAAACATCGACTGACTGCCTCTTGTACACCCTCTACCAGGGATTGAGCCCACAACCCAAGCATATGCCCTGACCAGGAATCGCACCTGCAACCTTTCAGTGCTTGGAGCAATGCCCAACCAACTGAGCCACACCGGCCAGGATGGGAGGTTTAGATGAGGATTTGGGGGTGGGGCCCATGATGAGATTAGTGCTCTTATAAGAAGAAGAGACACCAGAGCTTCCTCTCTTGGCCACGTGAGGACACAGCAAGAAGGTGGTCATCTACAAACTAGGAGGAGGGCTCTCACCAGGCACAGAATCTACTAGCACCTTGACTTGAGACATCCCAGCCTCCAGAACCATGAGAGAATAAATTTCCGTTTTTTAAGCCACCCTGTCTATGGTACTGTGCTATAGCAGCCCATGCAGAGGCCAGATGGCTAAGTGATTTATATAGATGTAAATGCATGCTCTGGAAACTTGGGGTTGAGTCTAGGCTTTAGCTGATTTAAAACACTGAAAATACCATAGCAATGTGTGAGCCAATTCAAGATCAGTCTTCTTACTCTAGCTTAACTGTAGGTATTAAGTATTTTCACTGATCTATTCATTTATTTAGTTCATCCAATCATTATTTCTGGAATATCTACTATATGCCATTAAATACTTACAATAGGTTAGGTAGGAAATCAGGTTTTTTGCTTTTTGGGGAGCTCACATATGATAGAGGAGATATTCATGAGCCAATAACCTTGAAATATTTGTTATCTTCCAAAGCTCCATGCTTTCTCCTCTCTCTCTATTTTTGCACAATGTTTCCATTGATACCCTTTTCTTATTCCACACCTTCTACACTCTGCCTTGCAAACTCCTGCTTACTCTTCAACACAGCTCACCATCAGCTGATCTTCCTTCCTTAATCCTTCCTAGACCCGCCCCTTCTGCTTTCCCATTGAATCTTCCCTGTGTCGCTGGTGTAGCATGATCCTCTTACATGGTCACTGAGCACAGGCTTGGCTCCCCACTGTATTTTGAGCTCCTTCCGTGAGAATAAGTTTTGTTTGTGTGCCTGTCACTGTATTATTCAATAAGTAGTTCCTTTCAGCTAGACTCCAGAGGAACATGCTGACTTTCTTGAGCTAGTTTGCCGCTCAGGTTAAAATTCTCTTCTATTGTGCTATAATTTGTCAGTATACATGAATTGCATGCCTTCCACGTTCCAAAGGACTGGGGGTACACATATGAATATGCCATGGTGGGGTTTATAGTTGGAAGGGAAATAGATCACATAAGTAGGTCACTTTAATAAAACATCATCTTGCCCTAGCTGGCTTGGCTCAGTGGACAGAGCATCGGCCTGCAGACTGAAGGGCCGCGGGTTTGATTCTGGTCAAGGGCACATGCCTGGGTTTCGGGCTCGGTTCCCAGTGGGGGGCGTGCAGGAGGCAGTCAATCAATGGTTCTCTCTCATCATTGATATTTCTCTCTCTCTCTCTCTCCCTCTCCCTTTCTCTCTGAAATCAATAAAAATACATGTTTTAAAAATAAATAAATAAAACATCATGTATATTAATGCAGAGGTATGGGGAACTCCGAGATAAGATGGGAGACCAGGAAGGAGTGTGTGCACTCTTAGCTCAGCCTGAGGGTTTAGTAAGTCTTCTTGGCTCTGGTAATCTTGATGAGACTATAAGATTTTTTTTTAATGCTGTGCTTTATCTGGCATCTGTTATGTGCCTTACATAATTCTCAAGGTCCTAAAATTAATCTGGTTAAATGAATCTTATTTAATCTGCACAAAAAACCTGAGAGGGAGATATTATTCCCAATTTGAATATTAAAAAACCGAGTCTTAAAAAATGTAACCAACTTGCCTGTGGTTATGTGCTAGTAAGTACAAGAGCTGGGGCGCAAATCTAAGTCCAGCTGACTGTGTAGGTCCTGGGTAGACTGATATGATGTCAAGATGTTATAGTGGCGAGAACACACTGGGCTTGAAGCCAAGTCCCAGATCTACTTTATATTATCTATGTGACCTTGGGTAAGTCATGGAAAACTCTCAAACCTCATTTTTTTCTCATTTAAAAAACAGGGATAGTGCCGTAACCGGTTTGGCTCAGTGGGTAGAGCGTCGGCCTGCAGACTGAAAGGTCCCAGGTTCAATTCTGGTCAAGGGCATATACCTTGGTTGCGGGCACATCCCCATTAGGGGGTGTGCAGGAGGCAGCTGGTCGATGTTTCTCTCTCATCGATGTTTATAACTCTCTATCCTTCTCCCTTCCTCTCTGTAAAAAATCAATAAAATATATATATTTTTAAAAAACAGGGATAGGAAAGTTACTTCACTGGATAGTTGTGCGAATTAAAATATGATAATTAATTTGAAATCATGTGGCACTAATCATGTACTTTCGTTCAATGACTATGTATTAAAAAATATTTTTGTTTCCTTAGTGCTAGCCATAGGCCCATGGTGCTCCTGAGTTTTTGCAAGATGTTTTCTCTCTCTCGTGTGCTGGCTTCAAAAGCACAGTTGTTAGCCAACAGCAGCTCCTGGGTCCTGGTCTTGAGAGGTTGAGGTTATAGCAGTAGCTTTGAGGACAATGTCTCCCAGAGGACAGAAGCCTATTTTTACACGGGCTTCTATGTCCTCTGAGTTCTTGATCACAGCTATGTGAAATGAATCGGAAAGGACTGAAATTATCATGTAACCCTGCTTCTCTCCACTGATGATGGGAATGGGTTGGACAGGAGACCAGCCACTCGCACAAGTCTTAGGATTCCAAGGAATTTTAACAGGCCACTAAATGTTGCTAATAATTGTCAGAGTAAGAGTTAGATAATCACATCAAATCTTCACAGGCATCTTAATGTTATTTCCTGCACAGCTTACATTTGTGCTAGAAAACTAATAGCATGGCCCATGTACCACAACACAGCCCAGGAACGTGACATTTGACAAGGTCATAGTTGACAACATTCCTGTTCCAAATATCATTCTCAGGTCAGCAGTATGGGAACTTGTTATAAATACAGAATCTTGGGCTCCACCCCAGACTTACTAAACCAGAAAGTGTATTTGTATCACTGATTTGGACCTAAACAAATGGACCCATATAAAAGGACCATGCAAGTACTCTTAAAATCAGGAATCCAAATAAAGGCACATATGTATTTTTTTGGTAAAATGTATTCTACAAGTAAAATAAGGTTACTTGCCAGTTAACTTTAAAATGTGCATTGTTGAATCTAAATTTGCCATGATTAACAAGTGTGTTATGTGGCAATTTAGTTGGGCAGGAGAATAGGTACATATAAGGATATACAAAATAGATTCATACCAGAATCTCTAACTGTGTCTAATGGGGAAAATATAAGTAGATTATAATAAAAGACACTAAACATTCATATATCATACATTTAAAATGAGCTCAATCTGAATTAATAATGTTTTATGATACTGTAGAACTAAGCTATAACAATTATTTGATCATTCTTGCTTTTTAATTAGTTTTCCTCCCTTATTAATCTATCATTAAATGAAATAGATTATTTGTTTTCAATTTGACCTAAATATGTCTTTTAAAATCATCTCTATCTTTATTAATATAATTAATTCCTTCAAGTGTTCAGGTAGTAGAAACTCTTTTGCAAGTATATATACAAATAGTAATTTAGATAGTAAAGAGGAGGATTATATAGGTTATTGTGCAGACAGATGACATTTAGTTCCTATGCTAGACAATATTTGCATAAAGTAAAATCTGCTGAGAAATGAACATCCTCTGCTGATAGAAAATCTCTCAGGTTTTCTTATACCAGGGTTTGCTCAATTTGAACTGCTCAGGCATCAAACTATTGACGCTCTCTAATTACTTGGGTAAGCTGGAATAACCCTCCTAAATATAGAAAACACTTCTGTTTTAAGTGCTCAAGGTCTAATTAATCAGAGAAACATAGCTCATTTGTACCAGGGAAACCAGAGAGGAGAGTGGGAGGAAATTCTCACAGTTGTCTTTGTTCCTTGGTGTTAACAGATTTAAAACTTCACCTTTACCGCAAACTGTCCCTCTGTACTGACAGTGAGGCGTTACCGCTGTGTGCCCTGGCTCTCCTGCCATGCCAAGTGGGTTTTGTCAAGGCTTCCGTTGTGAGGACGAAGGAGTTCACTTGTTTACTGATATGTTGGTTCAAGACATCCTCAGTACAGAACCAGCACATGGGCACCATGTGAGCCTTTCTCCTTCTAGGTCCCTTTCTTCTTTCAGGCCCCACCTTCCTTTCCTTGGTAGTCAGAGGGGACATTACCTAGAAGTGGGGAAGAACACACAAGGGCTGTTACAGAATATGAAACATCTGTATTACATGATTCCAAAACATAACATAATAGTGTTGTAGGAACCAAAACATAGAAACAAAAATATTCAGTGGCATAACAAAATGGATTGGTAGGATGAAGAAAGGCACAGAGAAAGGGAAAGGGAACCACTAGTACGATTTGAATGGGGCGTTTACAAGCTTCACGTGTTCCTCTGCTGCAGCCGGTTGTAAGGGAGCAGAGTTGTCCTCCAGGGGATGGGACCTGCAGAAGTAAATATGTGCACGTCTTTGTATCTTTCCTCCGTTTAAGTAGCAACAGATCCTAGTTCTATTATACGGCCGTGAAGGGATGTGAGGGAGACTCAGAGGCTGGTTTGCGTATTTTAAGATACACTTTTCATAAACAGAGAACTAGAATATGTTTGTATGAATTCGCCATTTGGCAGATATATAGAGGCAGGGGGGTTTATTATAACATATTTATACAGCCACTTTCTACAAGGACTGTGCCTTCTTCATCTTTGTATAAAGTTGCTGCTAATCTTGATTTGTTCAGTGGAATCACACACTTTCCCTTTGCTCCTTGTATATTTTTGTGTTTAACAGTGACGATAACAGTCACTTTGTAAAAGCATGCATTACTTCTATATAATTGCCTCCTATCTCTAAGTATCTTTAAACATTCCAAGGTTTTTCCTTATTTAATTGAGTAAAATTTAATAGTGCAAATCGAATAATTGAAAACAAAGAATAAAATTTTTTACCTGAGTAGATTCTTGGTCAGATGACAAGTCTGCTTTTGAAATAGAACACTTTTTTTTTTTTTTTGGTAGTGGAGCACATTTATAGATTTGACATAGCAGAACAATAATTCTAAAGCTCGCCCTAACCAGTTTGGCTCAGTGGATAGAGTGTCGGCCTATGGACTGAAGGGTCCCAGGTTCGAGTCCAGTCAAGGGCATGTACCTTGGTTGCGGGCACATCCCCAGTTAGGGGGTGTGCAGAAGGCAGCTGATCGATGTTTCTCTCTCATCAATGTTTCTAACTCTCTATCCCTCTCCCTTCCTCTCTGTAAAAAAATCAATAAAATATATTTAAAAAAATAATAATGATTCTAAAGCTTAAAAACGTGGAAGGTGGTATTGTGGGACAATTGGACCACATACATTACTACATAGTAATTGGTTTTCTAATTTGGGAGAGTAATCTGGTAATGTGTATTAAGTATTTTTATGTGTTAAGGATTTTAAAATATTCAAACCATTTGTCAAGTTAATTTCCCTTTTAGTAAAAAAAACCCCAAACAAACAGTAAAAAACACTTACTCATTTGGTTTCAGAAAAAGAGTTGAGACCACTTATAGTAAAAATCTGTCATAAAAATGTACTCAAAATAATTTTTTTAAAAAAGAGGTCAGGAATACTTAGAGGAGCTGCACTTAGAGAAAATAAATCATACTTAAAAAATATGTTCAGAGTGGTGCTACTAAAGATAATAAAAATTCCCCTGAAGAGTAAATAAACTTGTCATCTAAATATGCTGAAATACTACTCAAGATAAATTTGGGAAATATGGTAATACATATTATTAAATGACTAAAATAGAACACAGAATAATATGAACATATCTGAGAGATATGTAAATATATATTTTTTAAAGTAGTTTAATGTTCATTAACTCTTTTCCTTCCTCTAAATTTACTTTCATAAAATGTGAAGACCTTCCCAGCATGTGACATTTTCAACCAGGGCTTCCTTTTGGTACCTGGAGCATCAGATGTTGAGGTGCACAAGGATTTTAATCTTGTGTCCACTGTTGCCAACCCTGAAGGAAGATTGTAAGAACTGAATTCTTCATAAACTGAAATCTGATTTGCTGTTTACCAGGACAAGATATTTTGTCTACTTTTAATTTTCTCTATTTCCTTTACTAGGGTAAAAACAAATGACAAATAGTAATAGTAAAAAATATTCTAGTAGGAAAAAATTTCAGGCTTTGTAATATATCATCAAAAGAGATTTTCAAGCCAATGAATGCCAAGGCAATGCAAACACATACGAAGATGTCAGCAGACATGAAAGACTAAACTATCATGTTGTTGTTTTTCTCCCTTGATTTTGTTTTTAATTTTTAGCTTTAAATTTTATTTCCCCTCCCACCCAATGTACAAAAACTGCGATTTAAAAGACATAATGTAAAAAGAAGTTTCTCCTTCATCCCCAATCCCCACTTCTCCAACAATGGTTAGGGCATAGTCCTCCAAATTTGTTTTTTATACTTAACTAGAGGCCCAGTGCACGAAATGTATGCAAGATTAGGCCTTCCTTCCGCCAGCTGCCAGCACTGGCTTCCCTTTGGCACCCTTCCCCCAGCTTCATCCAAAAGGTCGTCCAGGCTAATTAGCATATTATGCTGTTATGATTATAGTTTTTTTAAAATATATTTTTATTGACTTCAGAGAGGTAGGGAAAAAGAGAAACATCAATGATGAGAGAAAATCATGGATTGGCTGCCTTGCACATCCCCCACTGAGGATCTAGCCGGCAGCCGGGGTATGTGCCCTGACCAGGAATCAAACTGCAACTTCCTGATTCATAGGTTAATGCTTAATTTTTTAAAAAAGCAAAAGCAAATGGATTTGCAATGTATGTATTGCTTTGAAAATTATTTCTCAATCTATATTGTATCTTTTTATATCTGTACATAGAGATCTACCTTCTTTTAATGACTAGTACATAATACAGAGCAATGCCGGCTAAGAGAAATATAATGTGAGGTTCAAATATGAGCCACGTATTCAACATTATATATCCTAGTGGCCACATTAAAAGGGTAAAAAGTAATAGTTAAAATTAATTTTAATAATATATTTAGCTCAATATATCTACAATGTTATCTTTTCAACCTGCACTCAATATAAAAATTATCAGAGATATTTTACTTTTTGAAATATAAATCTTCAAAATCCAGTGTGTACTCAGGTCGGACTAGCCACAGGTCAGGTGCTCAGTAGCCACACGTGGTGAGTGGCTACCGTATTGGACAGGACAGTGAGAGATGCATCACGAAGCTAACTAGTCTGCTACCAATGAGCGTTTAAAAGTTTACTATTAGAAGCAATAAAATAAAGAACATAATTTAGTACATATCTTTGAACATTTGTAAAAATGTTCCTACAGAATGAATTTGTAGAAGTGAAACATACTGGGTGATAGGGACAGAACATATCGAATTTTAATAGCGTGGACTCCAGGAAGGGCTGTATTGATTTACATTCTCATCAAAACAGTGTGAGTGTATCCATTTCCTCACAAACTCACCAGTGGTGGATATAGAATCCTTTATTTTTTGCCAGTCTGATTGGTGGAAATATTCTTGTTTGGTAAGTAGTGAGATTGAAAATAGAATTTCTTTTTTTATAAATTGCCTCTTGAGCTTGAATCTTTCTCAAAACTGAAAAACCTGCCTTCATTTTCTGGGCTAATGGAAGTAAGATCAGCCCTTCATCCTGTGTGTGTAGATCCCGGAGACTATCCTCTTAAGTGGAGGAGGCAAGTCCCACAATTTACATGGGACCTGCCAGAAAACCCCCTGTTCTTCAGCCTGGTGCGGGAATGAGGGCAGTTTTCAAGCTTCTAGTAAGATATTTGGAAATCGACATTGGTTGGCACAGACACTATTATCCTAAATTCCCCATTTTTGTAAAGGTTAACCAGAAACATAAAAGGTAACCCCTTTTTGATGCCGTTAGGATATAAGAAGCATGTTTGTTATAAAGAAAGACAGTCTGGAGCAAAATGTAGCTTTATTGGGATTCAATGTAAATGAGAAGGCCTTAATTACCACAAAATCAATTGCCTTCCATTACTTCTCACAGAACTACCTCTCAAGTGTGAATTAAGAGTAATTTGGATAGCCAAACTGGTTTGGCTCAGTGGATAGAGCGTCGGCCTGTGGACTCAAGGGTCCTGGGTTTGATTCCGGTCAAGGGCATGTACTCTGGTTGCGGGCACATCCCCAGTGGGGGGTGTGCAGGAGGCAGCTGGTCGATCTCTCTCACTGATGTTTCTAACTCTCTATCCCTCTCCCTTCTTCTCTGTAAAAAATCAATAAAATATATATTTTTTTAAAAAGAGTAATTTAGATGACATGAATTGAATGTAAATATAAACAACAAATGAGAGGAAACTGAAGGCTGAATCCAGGGCTCACTCCTTGCTCCTTGGGTGAAAAGGAAAAATGAGAGGGAGTTAGAGTGGGAGGGGCTGAGGTAAGTGGCTGTTTGCTATTGGGTGTGATTAATCCTCTGTGGACTTGCTCCCACCTTTCCCAGAGTCCTTTCCTTAACCCAGTTCCTTCTTTAACTCTGGCATTTCCCTCTTCTAACTATAGGACAAATTGAAACTGCCTTTAGAAATGGAGTTTTTTTGTGTGTGTTTTTTTAGACCTTTTATCTGAGAGCCTGTAAATCCTACTGTCAACGTGTGTGACACCTGCAGCACCTGGGACGAAGTTGCCCAGGTGGCGAGATGCAGTCTGTTGAAGCCTCTTCTCAGCTGAGTGAGAGGGGAGCCCACAGGGCTTTTCAAAGAACTGGTGACTGGGACATGGGCACCCTGTCCTTGGATTTCTGTGAAACACAAAGGATGCAAAACATGACGCCAATACGACTGCTCTGGATGAAAGGCAGCAGGAAGGAGGCTTGTCTTCATTGAGTTTGCTGCTTTAATGGACCAAGTCTTTATCAAACAGTTATGTGAGTCATCATTTAAGAGAAAATGTTTCAGACTCTAAGAGAATTGAAATACCCTCCCCCATTTATTGGGTTTATTTGTTTAGATGGCCTTGTAACTAAAAAACATTTTAAAAAATGTAAGTAGCCACAATAACTAGATAAATAATCCTTTGAGAACAGATTAATGGAAAGGGTAAAATAGCTTCTACTTTTTAGTTTTAATTTAATATGTTTTCAGGTTGACTTTTCAATTCTCCTGTTATTTCATTGAGTCACCTGTGTTTTCAATATTTCCCTATGAATTTTGCACTAACTACGGCCTATTTACTCTCAAACAGCATCTAACAGATCACTACATGGAAACATGCAAATAGCCGGGAGATACACAATAGATTGACTCAGAATAAGTTCTTTCCAAAATCATTCTGGGACTGCCTGCGTCATGGCTCATGGGCCAGAGTGGAACATGGGAAGGTGTGTAAGTCACTCAGTCATTGCAGCCCTTCCACCTGGCGTAGCTGTCCTAAAGGATAAATATTCTATCCAGGCTTTTGAACTGCCCAGTTTTGCCACAACCCTTTTCAATTGTTGGGATCAAGTGTTTTCTTTTCTATGAAGGGGCATTAGCAGCCACTGATAATGAAAGCCAGGGCCCACCAGAAATCGACTGGAGGAAATTTCCTGACTCACTTTCACAGCAACAATTCATCAACGCGGAAGATCTATGAAGTGTGACTGCAGAGTAAGGCAGGCGTCAGGCTTCTCCGCACAGGGAGCTCTCACACACGCATGAGTGCTGCCCCCTGCAGGCGAGTCCTCAGGGAACCTGGACACTTGCTCCAGGATGTGACTTGTCTGGAAACACTTTTGGACTTCCCCTCAGGGAAGAATATTCTTTTGAACATCCTTAATAGTGACAAAATTTGTCCCCTGAGGGTAGATTTGATTTTTGGAAATGGTACCATGCATGCATAGTGGACATCTGTTGTTTGTTGCCTACCCAAAGATTTTTTTCCCCAACTAATGGTTGGGGAGACTGCAGTTCTATTGTTCATTCTGTTTCTGAAGGCTCTGAAGGAGAAATCGTTTTAAAAATGTCTTGGAAAATGATCATGTTTTCCCCTTTTGGCAATGGAACCCGTATTTACCTCAGATGACTACTCCTCCCCGGCCCTCCCCCAGGGTCTAAGTGTTTTAGGTGGACTGACTTGACCACCACTTAATTCTAGAATTTGAGTCTTGGGATCCAGAATGGTAGATCAAGTCCTGGTTTGTGCTTCTAGATCCAGATGTACTTGTAGAAAAAACTATCCCAGATTTGAACTGTTGGGAAGAGAATTTCTCATTCTGCTGTGATGTAAACATGAAGCTGCTGGCCACCGTCTTGCTCCAAGGGGAGGGCCTGCCTAAAAATGGACTCAATGCAATAGCAAGCAGATTTGAGAAATAAGCCACGATGCACATGTATGTGCACATACGTATACATCTGCAGGATGAGAGAGAGCAACTCCTGCTGTGTGCTTCTGGACCCAGGTGTACGTGGAGCAAAAGCTATCCTGGGACTCTTTTGTGTCACAAGTAAATAAACTCCCTTTGGCCTAGTAAGTTTGAATTGCATGTCTACCTTACAACCAAGTGAGTCCCGACGAATCCTGTAGGACAGAGCCAGGTCTGGTGAATGAATTAACTCACCAAGCAAGGAGTAAGAAGCCCCAAGACACCGATGACAAATTTCTACCCAAGAAACATTCGTTGAGCGCAGGCTAAGGATTAGGCCTTATAGTGGAGGTGCTGAAATAAACCAGTTGGTTCAGGATCGCAAGGTGCTCTCAGCCACAAAAGAGAGAGGGCTTTTCTTTCTTTGTTCGCACAGAATCAGGGGGCCATTCCCAAGGAGGAGCTTGTGACAGGAATGCCTTGGGCAAATACGGCACTCCTCAGCATTGTCAGAGCGCGACGTCAGTTTCCCAAAGTGCCTAGTTTATTTTTTCAGTTTTGTTATTTTTTTAAAATATTTTTTATTGATTTCTGGGAGGAAGGAAGAGGGAGAGAGAGATGGAAACATCAATGATGAGAGAGAGTCATTGATCGGCTGCCTCCCGCATGCCCCTCACTGGGGGTCGAGCCCGCAACCCAGGCATGTGCCCTGACTAGGAATCGAACTGTGACCTCCCGGTTCATAGGATGATGCTCAGCCACTGAGTCACACCGGCCAGGTGAATAGTTTTCTAAGACAAAAATTATCTGAGGTTATGAATTCTGTTTTTAAAAATGAAATTCTATTTTCCCTCTGTGGCCATACCTCCTAGAACATAAGAACATAGAAAAATCTGTGTAGGGGAGCAAGGACAAGATGGTTAGCACATAATACATAAGTGTGTTTCAGAGCTGGGAAGGACTCCGGAGTTGTGAGACCTTACATTAGAGTGGGAGGGGCAGTGAGAGGGGGGAAACTTAACTCTGTCACCAGTTCTCAATCTAATTTTCTTAGCAGCATTTCTATCACTTGAGGTTCCTCCTTTTGCAGTATTTTTGGTCTGTTCTCATAGGATGAAAAGTTCTGAATGATCTAATGGGATTTTTCTCTGCAATGAGTAAAGCGAGATTTCTTTGGTTGCCAGGTGTGTGACCCACTCAGGGGAAGAATAAGCGAATTTATTGCAGGACATTTGGGCCAGCAGCTCTCACCATCCCCTTGTGAGCCCCCTGCTCTTATCTTCTCCTGCGCCTCTGCTTGTCTCTGCATCTGCTATCTGAACCCCTTAGCTTCCTCTCTACCACCCTGCTGGCTTCTGGTTCCTACTGCCTCATCCCTTCAGCCTGCACGGACACAGCATTCATAAACTTGCCTCTTCTAGGTTCCGCTCCCAGCTTGAACTGGAAAATTCCTCCCATGTTGCTCGTTCACATTCCAGAGAAACAGACTGATCAGGCCAGTTTGTGATTTCAAGCCAGATTACCCAGAGCTGGCGAGCTCGGGGCAGCTGTGGCCAGGATGGGGTTGTGTCGTGTGGAGCCAAATGAGAACAGGGAAGAAGCAGGAAGACCGGGGTATGGGTGGGCGAGACCGGTTCCACGGCCAGCTTGACAATCAGCCTGCTCCATGCCCCTGTCTCTCCCCATAGGGCCTGGTGGAAACAGACTACAGAGAGCCTTGTAGCGGTCATTTGTAGGTCACGTGAATGTTCCTATCTCCAGTGATAACAACTCTTAGAAGTTTTCAAAGATTTGTAGTAAAGGCATAAAAAGGGTCAGCTCTTCTTTAGTAGGTCAGAAAGTAAAAGAAACTGTGATCAGAAGAAGCAACAAGTGATGGCAGTGGGTAATCTATGAGAGACAAGAGAAAATAAAGGGACTCCGGAGAAGCAGTTTGAGACAGAATATGCCGCCAGGGAGGTCTCTCAATACTATACCCTAGAGACCCACAGCTGCCCCTTGTTCTACCTTCCTCTGCTCAGTCACAACCTGGACCTGGGTTAGGTCCCCTAGATCAATACTTTAGGTACCTTCTTGCTCCAGGAGCACATGGAGCAGGCTGATTGTCAAGCTGGCCGTGGAACTGGTCTCGCTCACCCATACCCCTGTCTTCCTGCTTCTTCCATGTTCTCATTTGGCTCCACATGACACAACCCCATCCTGGAATTTGCCACCATTTATGACCTTGTTCCTGTATAAAAATGCCTCCTCAGGGGTGAACAACCAATTGGCTCACAAATGGACTTGTGGAGCATAATTGCTGCTCAAATTGGGAGCTGCCTACAAATAGAAACCTGGGACTTTCCCTTGGGAACCAATAGTTACCAGAGAATCAGCAACTCTCAGAAGGAAGCTTCCGCTCCCCTTTCCCACAACCTACTTTGTTCCCAGGAAGAGAGGCTCCCAGGGTTTAGTGAGGTAGCCATGAGCTAATAGATATTTTCATGGTTTCCTATAAGGGATTAAAAATAATTCCAAATATTGGGGCCAAAGTGATAAAAGAGTGGGAGCTGCTCTTTGGGGGAGAGAAAAGGCAGCCATGTCTCCGCCCTTCTGCTTCTTCCTAGCTTTTGGGGGAGAGAGGCAACCTTCCCCTCTCCTTTACTCCTTTCTGTGACCACTCCCCCAAGAGGCTAGTTATGTCAGAAGGGTGGGGTGATGCTGGCTAGTGAAGAATGTGCTAGGTAGCTTTAGGCCAAAAGAGCTCAAATTTAAATATGATCAGAAACACCTGGTGAGGTGGTAAATAATCCAGACCCTCCCCTGGAATTTGGTCAGCAGGTCTGGAGTATGTGCCCAGGAACTTGTACTTTTAAACTTGTACCCTGATTCTGGTGCAGTTAGTTCATGTATCATAGTTGAGAAAGAAAGCTGGGCCCTGGGGAAGAATTTGGTTCACCTGCAAAAATAAAGTGTATGTGTGTGTGTGTGCACTTGCCCTGCTTTAGTTCTGGGCTCCAGGAGAGTCTCTTAACCAAGCAAAAGGATTTGCTCTCACCTGGCTCAGAAGAGCCCAATATTTGAGTTTGAGCCAAGGCCAAGTAAGTAATAGCTCCCACTAGCGAGACCACCGGCCTCTGAGCCAGCGTTTCCTGGGTAGAGCAATGGTTCTCAACGTTACTGCACATTAGAACTCCCTGGGGAGCTTTAAAAAATACTGATGCCTGGGCCCCCCTCCCAGAGAGTCTGGTTTCATTGGACTGGGTACGGTCTGGACATTTAGGATTTTTTAAAAGCTCCTTGGGTATTTCCTACGTGCAGCTAAAGATGAGAACCACTGTGGTAGGGAAAATGACTTTTGCTTTCCTAGAGCCCTGGCTAAAAACAATCTTATATTGCCTCTTTAACATGATGGACACCATGGAAGAGTTCTTGATATTTGCATTTCTGTAAGGAAAAACAAAAAAATATCAACAATATGTAAAAGGTAATATTTTGAATTGTGGTTACCTAAGAACATAGTCAAGGATAATGAAAATATTCTTAGTATGACTTCCTTTGTCCTTTAGCAAGAAAGAAAGGCATAGTATGGTATAAGTCATAAATCTCTAAAGTATTTCAGAGATAAAGTCACTTGCAACACTTGTAGGCTTTAAAAGCTTTCCCTAAAGAAACAGGAAAGTGTTAAACCTTTATGCTTTCTTTCTCTTTTTCCTGAGACCTGGCTGATCAGATTCATAGATGATGTAGATACAATATTTCAAGAAAATCTATTGCTAGAAATAGGTGAATGAATTCAACAGCAAATGCTATCAGTGGACTATAGCTTTTGAACAAATGGCCATCTGAATTCTGATCACTAGAGGAACAATGACCTTATTAAATCTGTTATATTCTGATACACTCACACTAGCAACTAGTTTAAGCTGTTTGTTGTTTTTTTTTGTAACAATCGGGTGTATTTGGATTTTGTGAAAATTAAACATATCTTTTGTCTAAATACAGTGCAATATTACATTTAAGAATGATGGCATTTATCTTAGAAACAGGCTCCTTGGGGCTATGTCTGAGCTAGGTTAGATTTTTGCTGAAAAGTTTATGAGACTGTGAGCACGTGTTCAAATTGGGGCTTCTTGGAAAGAGAAATCCATGGAAATTTGGGGAGGTTCACATACTCTCTGAAACTATTTGTCTAATTTTATATGTATACACTTAGTTCTGTTTCTTTTAGGAGAAGGTCCATACTTTTATCAGACTTTCAAAGGGTTTATAACCACAAAAGGTTAGGACCCAGAGCTCCATGCACTTAAACTGAGCACCCTTCACTCTGATCCCCTTCAATGCAGTGTGCTATTGATAACAGGATGTAGACAAGGAAAAATATTATTACATGCTGCTCTTCAGCCCTGCTCTTCTCTGGGCCAGGATTATAGATGTTTCTGTGAGGTACTGACAGCCATTATGTCTTAGCTCAAGTTGATTTGCTATAAATGAGCATTGGAGGGACTAGCAGTGAATGAATTCAACAGCAAATGCTATCAGTGGACTATAGCTTTTGAACAAATGGCCATCTGAATATATTTTGAGTTTCCTCAAAATATATTCAACATACAAATACTAACTCTAATTCCTTTTTGGGAATATAAGGAAATAAAGTTTTCTTCCAGGTGAGTGATATTTAGCCTCATTATGGGGAGGAATGCCATTTTTGTTAAAACATTAATTTTTAAATAAAATTTATATAATATTATATATTTTCATCTTTTCAAAACATTAATGTAGGGCAGTTATGTTGGTAAATTTTCCCCTGGTGTGGGAAATGTAATATGTGAAGTTAACTTTTTATTATTATGGCTAATTCCAAAATATATTACCAGCATACAGTAGTTTTCATGGGGATTTAAGGAGTGCTAAATACTTTTGTACATATTTATATATAAGGCTAAAGTATCATATTTTTGTAAGTTTAAAGTAATAATAATAGTTTTAGCTTTCAGGAAAGTTAGTTTGCACTTGCCTAAATAAGAAGAAAAAGAAATTTTATTTAAAATTGAGAAAATAGCCGTAGCCAGTTTGGCTCAGTGGATAGAGTGTCAGCTTGTGGACTGAAGGGTCCTGGGTTCGATTCCAGTCAAGGGCATGTACCTTGGTTGCGGGCATATCTCCAGTAGGGAATGTGCAGGAGGCAGCTGATCGATGTTTCTCTCTCATCGATGTTTCTAACTCTTTATCTTTCTCCCTTACTCTCTGTAAAAAATCAATAAAATATATTAAAAAAATATTTAAGATTGAGAAAATAGTTTTCTTTCATTTGAATTATTGGACTCAATGCAAGATAATTCTTTTCATGTCATAGATATGGAAATACCTACATGTTTAAAATTGTCACTACTGCCATTTTTAAATTTGAGTGACCATCTAAAATTTAGTGTGTATTTGCTTTTGGTTTTCTAATCAGTTGTTTGACCCAAGCCCTTTTCAAAGAGAAGTGGCAATGTCTCACCCTTCTTTAAAGAAGATTCCAGTCACTTAAACTTAAAAATGACAATAAATTAAGCTACTGGTGGCTTATGTTCTTGAACAACAACAAAGGCAGCTAAAGATTTCTTCTCTCTAATGCATGAGAAATGCTGATTTCTTCAAAATGTTTCAACCTTTAAAATCCCAATGACTTTCTTTATTATAGATATATGACTGCGGTGGCAAAAATAAAAACAAATCAATTCAAGTTATCTATTTGCAAATTATAAATGAACATGACTGATTATAGAATTTGTAAAAATTGAGTATTAATTCTTGAGGAATTCTTCTTGAGGGTTCTATTGTAAGTGATATTTATCCCCATATGGAAGAGTGTGGATTTAACAAAAGTTATCACAAGAGCATTTTAAACCACATTAATTTTTTTTGGTAGTTTCATACTATTGCCATTTCAAGATCTTTGATAGTGGGATGTCCAGATAAAATGCCCCCTGTGGTTTTGGATTACAGCCTGTAGAGTGTACGCTCTTTTAGCTTACAAAGTTTAGAAAGAAATCCTGAAATTTGAATATTTTTTTTAAACAATCCATATTTTTATTTAATTCCAATCCATGTTTTTTATTTAATGAAAATTGCTATCATGCTTTCCCCCCTAGTCCTCACTGATGTTCTTTGGGGGGATGTTACCCTGACCCATTCTTTGAAACAAATTATATAATCTAGCAAGTCACATGTCAACCAGCCCTTAGGTTGGAGCAAGCCCTCGCAAATATTTTTCAAACTACCTGTCTCCATCCTTTCCTTCTGAGGTAGAACTATTGTGAGTGTGATGAAAAACACTGCCTCCTAAAAGGGCCTGACTGCTCAGATTCTGTGAATGGAATGGGCGGAGAGGATTCGTACAGCCTTCAGGTCTTAGCTATAGGGGCGAAAGCCTCCGTAAACCTCCTTCAACTGGGTTCCTGATGTGAGAGTCTGGCCTCCGCCAGCCTCTGGTACTTGGACCCTGGCCTTGCTAGTGATAGCCACAGAGGGCCGTGAGGCTCAGCTGGTCGTCACTGGGCGAGGGAGTGTCAGGATCGCTGTAGATCTGAGTCAGAGCTAAACTCAGGATTTCTTTCTTCTCTTTGTAAAACCGTAGTTCTTGTCCTGCTTTCCTGGCTTCCTCCAGCTCCCTCAGAGCCAGTCGCAGCTCTTGAGACAGAATTCCTGGCGACTCCCGCTCCTTCATGATCCAGTCCAGGGCCATGTGGCTGCGCATCTTTTCATCCAGCGAATACTGGGAATAGTAGGAGATAACTTCCTGGGGGCCAAGAGACAAGATCCTGGGTGTCAGTAAAGAGCACCGAAGGCTCCTGTGTTCATGGCCTCCCGACGCCCCTTTTCCTCTGCCGCCACCCCTCCTCCACATCCAACCATTAGGCCTCTTTGATGTTCACAAACCGAAGCCAAGCCCCATGACATACTTCTTACAGAAAATGAAGGACTCAGCTGGCACAGCAAAGCAAAGTTACTCCAGGTTGAGTCAAAACACGAACACCAGGAAGACTCAATAATATTCACAAAATAGAGGTCTGACCTCGGTAGAAAATGTGTTGTTAGCATAAGGAAGATGACAGTCTAAATCTCTCACAGAAACGATGGTAATAACTTTTAAAATGTACTATGGAATGTAGGCATCCTCATTATTGATATAATGGTATCTTCATGTACATGGTCTCTTACTTCTGTAAACAACTAAAAATTAGTCACTAACTGTCAATTCTCGTGTGAAAAATTTGCCAATGCATTGTAACATCATGTGTAGGTTTGATGGAGACACTTTAAGAAGATCTTGTGGAGTGGATGCATTGCTTATTTTTATTTTCAGGAACATATGGTATTTATTTATGACCTTAACAAATTAAAAACAATCATGGAAAAGTGTTTATAACGAACCCCGGATATTTCAAAGGCCTTTTGTAAAATCAAAGGAAAAGGAAAAATAACCAAAGCCATTGTCAGCTACTCATTTCTTTTCCATCCTTGACATTTTGAAAGCCAGGCTTTCTACGCAAAGAACAACTAAAAGCTCCTGGGGCCGCAGTGCATGGTAACGCTTACATCCACCTCCTCTTGCTGACTAGTAGAGGCTTTGTTCCTCAGGCAAGTTCCTGTTAGCAAACTCTTAAAAATAAACTCCCATCTTTCAAAGTCTAACGGTGGGTAAAGAAAGGATAAATCTTGGAGGATAGTGGGTGAAAACCATTAAGTACACAGGAAGGAGTTTGCCTTTGCCTTTAAAAAGGGGGTGGGGGGAGGGCAGGGTGCTTCTCATAGGTAGCAAAGAAATAGTGAGACCCTGTCTCTGAAAAATAAAAAGAAATTTCCAAACCAAAAAGTTGGGGTGATTGGATGCCAGCTTGCCCACTTTTACAAGCATTTCTGTTGCCGGTTGGGGACTTTTGGAGAAAAGTCCTGTTATCATCAACTTTACCTCCCCTCACTGCGGAGGTCCCCACGCAGTGCACTCTGAGGTTTCCTTCCACACTGCAGAGCGGAAGAGAGCGCACACTCTAACAGGCAGGGCAGGTACATGGAGTGTATTCCACAGTTGCCTTAGAAATCAAGTCTGTCTCAATGATCCCTTCATTTGGCAGCATTCATATCTAAATCAGTCCTATGCCTAGTCAATGTTTTTAGTATGCATATTTGGTCAGTGCCTGACTCAAATGGATTGAGATATCTATCTATCTATCTATCTATCTATCTATCTATCTATCTATCTATCGATATAGATATATAGATATATAGATATATAGATATATAGATATATACACACTAGAGGCCTGGAGCATGAAATTCATGTGAGGGTACAGTCTCTAGACCTGGCCTGCGATCAGAGTCATCTTCCCCAGCTGCCTGCAGCTGGCCCCACCCCCTGCCACCACCCACCCCCAGTTCCCCATTTGCCATCGGGCAATCAGAGCCTGCCAGCCTGGGGGAGGGACCAAGAGGTCGGCCGTTCCTGCCCGATCACCCGCCCCACCCCCACAGTGGGTTGTCCTTTCTGAGTGGGGCAACTGGCGTGGCGGGGGCCTTGGCCTGGTGCTGCCTGCATGCCCTGCCACCCATCCCTGGTACCCTGTTCACCATCGGATGATCAGAGTCTGCCAAGTGGGGAAAGGGACCGAGGTGGTCAGTGTGCCTCATAGTGACTGGTAGAGTGGTCATTCTGGTTGATCCACCATTAGGGTCAATTTGCATATTACCCTTTTATTATATTGGACTAGAGGCCCAGTGCACGAAATTCGTACATGGGTGTGTGTGTGTGTGTGTGTGTGTGTGTGTGTGTGTCCCTCAGCCCAGCCTGCACCCTCTCCAATCTGGGACCCCTCGAGGGATGTCTGACTGCCCGTGTAGGCCCGATCACCAGGATTGGGCTTACACGGGCAGTCGGACATCCCTCTCACAATCCAGGACTGCTGGCTCCCAACTGCTCACCTTCCTGCCTGCCTGATTGCCCCTAACCGCTTCTGCCTGCCAGCCTGATCACCCCCTAACCACTCCCCTGCCAGCCTGATCAACGTTTAACTGCTCCCCTGCCGGTCCGATTGCCCCTAACTGCCCTCCCCTGCTGGCCTGGTCACCCTAACTGCCCTCCCTTGCCAGTCTGGTCCCTTCCAACTGCCCTCCCCTGCTGGCCATCTTGTGTCCACATGGGGGTGGCCATCTTGTGTGTTAGAGTGATGGTCAATTTGCATATTACCCTTTTATTATATAGGATAGTTATGCATATTTATTCATGTGTCCTCTGCTCTTAATAAACAAAGCACCAAATTTAACAGGAAAAAGTCCAAATAAAGGAAACCTCCTCGAGATATCATGGCCATCTGATCTGTCTGTTCAACACAAGGCCATTCTGGATGGTAAAACCTCACCTGTCGGGAACACTTTGTTTCGCGAAGGGCTTTTAGGCTCCCATTCCAGTGTAGTAGTTGGAAAATGGTCATCAGCTCCTACAAAACCCAAACACCTGTCATTAGTTTCAAAGCAGAAACATGAAAAAAAGTGCCTCAGTGAGAGCTGAGCAGGGCGTGACTCTGACCCCCCAACTATGTCAGGGAAATAGGATACACAAGATTGTCAGGACACTTTGAGACTTTCAAACACCAGAGTCCCAGGCTTCTGGAGCATTCTTCCTCTCCTCCCCTGCTATATCCATATTTGCACAAAAAAATGGCTTAATGATTTATAAATATCTTTCAACATTAAAAAATATCTAAATAGACCAGTGAATCTGAGAATAATTTATAGGCATCGCAACTTTTGAAATTGCCTGAGAACTGGAAATATCTCAAATGTTCATTTTTAAATGAATGGCTTAATAAAGTATTGAAGGACAGCAGAATGCGCCATCCAAAATATGAATTTAGGACATGACACCACAAAATATCCACTTTGGTATATTGATTATTTTGAGCTAAAGGCACTTGAAAAACAGCAAATGTAGAGAGAGAGAGAGTCTCTGAGCTCCTCTTATCTAAGACACATCTTCCAAAAGGCACCTGGTTGTGATAAGTCCCCCCCCCCCCCCCCCCCCCCGTCCCTGCCGGGAGTTTCACTAACCTGGGAAGGCAAACTCATCACAGAAGAGGAAACTGGAAGTCCACACCACACCCACACAGGCTTTGTCACATTTATTCTTCTAAGTGCCCATTTATCTTTCTTTAAATTTACCTACTTTCCCTAAGACACCTACATCCCCTTCCTCTTTCCCTATTATGATGGTATTTAATCCTGAATTCTATGCCACCTCAGGAGGTACTCATTTTTCCCTGGGTCTTTCTCATGTATGCACGGGGCATACATGTTAATAAACGTGTTTTTCTCTTGTTAAGCTGTCTTTTATTACAGGAGTCTTAGCTAAGAACTCAGAAGTGTTCAGGGAAAATTACCTTTCCTCTCTTACAATACATTCACACCACTGAATACGGTGCAGTCATAAAGAAAGGATGGGAAGGCTCTCTAGGTTCTAATGTAAAGAATCTCTTTGATGTATTGTTAAAATAAAATAAAATAAAATAAAAGCAAAGTGCACAACCTGTATACTGTGTGCTACTAGTTGATAAAAACGGAATAGGAAATCTTGATAAATATTTGCTTGTAAATGCCTAGAAGAGTTCTGACAAGATACTAAAGAATTGGGTAATATTAGTTGCCCCTTGGGAGAGAGCAGGGATGCCTGGGGACAGGAGTGGGAGGGAGAACTTCCTCTGACATTCTTTTGCACCTTTTGTGTTTTGAATCATGTGACAACATTACATATTAAAGAAAAAATTAAATTAAAAAAATCAGGACTAAAAAATAAATATAAAACATATAATAGGCAAACTATAAATACTGTAAAAATACTCCCAAATTTATAAATTCAGTCAAGAAAATTCCTTAAAATATGAACAATACAGTAGAACTGACATTAAAATACACCCACCATGGTCAGGGCCTGAGGTGGGGGGTGGGGGTGGGCTGGATGGGATCGATGGGGGGGAAAAAGGGGACATATGTAATACTTTCAGCAATAAAGATTAAAAAAATTATACCCACAGTTTTCAATGGCCAGTGCTGAGCACAGCATTACACTTTCTATGAGCTTCATCCTTGCCCTGCACGGTATCAAGGGCAAGCTAAAGGGAATAAACATGCTGATGATTTTATTTCTCTAATGTGATTAGAACTGGCAGTCTTCCATTGACGTTATCTTCTTTTCTCTTCTTTTCTGTCCTTTCCTTTTCTTTTTGGTCAGAGACACATTTATTATGGATTAATACCACAAACCACAACCTTATAATGATCAGAAAATAACAACACAATTAAGGAACTTCCTGGTCATGAAAACCAGTTATGAAAACCTTACATTTAGACAGATGTCCAACTGCTCATTCAAAAAGCTGACTTTCACTGTCTTTACCTCATAATAAAAAAGTTTTCATTATGAAAACCAGGAGGCCCAAAGTCATTCTGGGATTTCAGACATCTTAGGATTATTAGGTAAATTTTAAAGCTATAAGGTAAGCAGAAGAGCAAATAGCACTATTATCATGTTGAAAATTGCCATTAGACTGTAATGTGTTTCTTCTTTGCAGTTTGGGATCCAGTTTGGGATTTTGTTCTTCTACACAGTAAGCACCCCCAGAGACTTCAGTAAAAGCAAAACTATCTGTTTTTATTCATTAAAATCCGACGTGCCAATCAGCAGAATTACTCCTGCCCCAAACACAGAGCCCACCGCCTGCCCAGGGCCCTGGGTCCAGCGCCAGGGAGGCTGCCCCTCTCATGCCTGCTCGCCTCCACTTCTCCCTGCCCCACTCCAGACTTTCACTCCGTCACATCACTCTGCTAATTTGGAAAGTGACGGTGGTTTGCTCTATAACCACAACCAAGTGTTGCCTAACCTCGCTCACAACATCTATTTGCTGTTCACTTACTTACGCACTCATTGGTTGATTCTTGTATGTGTCCTGACTGGGGATAGAACCCACAACCATGGCGTATTGGGAGGATGCTTTAACCAAAGCTACCTGGCCAGGTAAGTGTTTATTTTTTAAAAAAGAAAATAAATACCACTTCCACTCCTCCACCTGCGCTCCCCACCCCCCCGTCTTCATGTAAAGTTGACACCCCAGAAGATACACTGAGTTTATTCCGTGGCTCCAATAGCCCTGCTGGCATTGTCCTTACTCCCTTGTAGCACAGCTTGAGAAATAGCGTATTGCTAACAGGGATCTTATTCCATGTCCTGACAACTGCTGCCTGATAGATAACACATCTTCCTCCAAGGCCTACAAGGCTCTCACTCTTATCTTACACAAAGCCCCTTTCCCGATAAATTCCCATCATTCCATATGGCAATCCCCCTAAGACTTTAGAACCCACAAATTCTGCTGCAAACAGAACCAGACCTTTCTTACGTACCTTGGCAACCTGCATCTCTCAAAACCCCCAGAGACCTGAACTGATTTTTGCCTGCAGGACGAGGGTCACCCTCCTCACCCGCTCTGGTTTATCTAAATTTCTGATCCATCACCAAGCATTTTTTTTCCTCTTCAAGTAACACAAGCCCCTCTTCCTCAGTGTTGCTCCTGTTTCTAAAATCCTTCAGGGAAAATGACCTTCTTTCTGCCTTCTTCCATTATGTTGCCATCTAATTCTTCCCCTCCTCGTAGACATATTAATCTTGCTATCATTATGTGGATAGTTCCACATTCTTTCTGTCCCAATTCTTTACTTCCCCTCATAAGACCAAGTTCACTCTCTTCAGATTTTCCTGAAGCTGCATGAGCCCTGGGCTTAACCCAGGAAATCTTCGTGTGCCTCCCATTGATTCGTTCCATCGGAAATCCTGGCATGACTGCAGACTGGCTAGGAGAAGGCCGCTCCCTCGTTTCACCAGGATTCCTTGCTGCCTGGTCTTCCAGACCTGTTTCCTACCTGTCGAAGTCCTGTCTCTTTAAAGGAAGCCTGTTCCATGAGCTCTGTGTCCTGTTCCTCACAGGAGTTTCCTGCGAGGCTAACTGTTCTGCGGACTGATCTAGAAACCTGGGGAGTCTGGGCATCCTGAGAGATAAACAAGCAGCTGGCCTGAAGGTTGTGTTGGGACTAGGGTCGGGTAAGTGAAGCAAGCTTAAGCTGAGTCATGCAAGTTCAGGGTCTTTTATTTAAAATTCTGTCATTATTTAAAATTTTGACATTTTGTCATGAATATTTGCACGTTTTGACTTTATACAATATTGTGTTATACTACTACTCATCTTGATTACTGAGGTTTTTGACACGCCTTTAAATTTCGTGCATGAAATGAGTGCCTAATTCTTCTCACCCGGTCTGGACACTTCTCATGGGTCTGTCTCATGGTCAAGGCCAGCTTTGTGAGCTTGCGATCTGTGCAGTCACCTAGGATCTCGAGCTTGGTGTAGTGATCCACTGCCTTTAATAATTTATAAGTATCTTAGTAGTTTTTTAACAAAAGGCCCTGCATTTTCATTTTT
Organism: Myotis nattereri; assembly: GCF_964212035.1. Taxonomy (NCBI): domain Eukaryota; kingdom Metazoa; phylum Chordata; class Mammalia; order Chiroptera; family Vespertilionidae; genus Myotis; species Myotis nattereri. Next base: position 55,613,462 of record NC_138079.1, read on the forward strand.
CCATGGGCCCCATAAATTATGTAGCTAGTCCTGATCAGCAAACTAAAATTAAAATAAAGTGGAAAAAATCAAGCCTTGTGTGTTTTTTTCTCTTCAGGGAAAATTTACAGCTTTCTTGGTTCATTTTGTCATTCATTCCATTTTAACCAACTACAACTGGGCTCTGTCCTCACAGTGCTTCCTGGTATTGCCTCCTGGAAGAAACACTGGCCCTTCAGCTGCTAGGCGGGGAGGTGGGGAAATGCACACTGTTTCTCTCTGGAACTATGTCTGGGAGACTGGCTTGGTTCTGTGATTCATCAGAAATAAGAAAAACAAACACTATAAATGGAGAACTTGAAAAACAGGTGGGCACCATCTCCCCACCCAAGAGAATGGATTTAAAAGGAAATTTGTTTATGAGATGAGGTTTTAAAAACCAACCTGGAGAATTTAGCAAAGATGTAAATAAACAACTCGTCCTTGGATTGCATTAGGCTGCAGAATAAATATATTAACCAGCGTCAGTCAAAGTCTGCCACGAACCTGACCTTGACAAGACCCAGTGGCTAGTGCTGTCACCATCCCTCCCCCCAAACATCAGGCAGTTTTCTCTAAGGCAAGGCTACCTCAAAACAGGCATCCAGGCTTCCCTCCCAAGTGAAGGTAAGCAGAAGCCTATCAGGTTTCCTCTGCGCCCTGCCTCCTTGACAGCGCCCCTGGAAAGCCTGCGGGCAGTCAGGAGACACCAGCCTTGTTTTTATATGGTGTAGTCATCTATGGGTAAGCACACATCTATTACCCACCAGGGGTACTGACTGCTGGGTCGACTGTGGTCAACTCCCATCATGTGCAGAAACAAGCTGATGCATTTAAGCCCGGCCACCCAGGAATGTGCAGGCCCCGCAGGCAATAGAGCTGGTGGGGAAGAAAGGGATGTCTGTGCTCCAGGCCCTCCTCCTGGGTTGCCAGCATCCCTACTGGGGAGAGGGATTTTGGATTTTTCCTGTCCTCACGTCTTCTTCTTCCTTCCTCTGTACCCCATCCTGTCCCCAACATCCTCTCTGTGAATTTATGAAGCATTTCCAGCAGGATTAAAATTATTTCACATATTTAAATCTCTTACAACACAGACCTCACAAGAAAACACAGCCTATACCAAGGCAATTACAGTATTACTGAAAGGTGGTTAGTATAGCCTTTCATAGTAGTTGGATGAAATTTTAAGAAATAAAAAAGAAAATCTTGCCTCCTATCTTTGGCAGACTGGCTCAATGGCATTCAAAAATCATTCTTGGCACTGAGGGCGTGCCACTTGCCTCCTCACCTTCCCCAGCCTCCTCACTCCCTGCCGCTCCCAGCCCACACCATGATCAAGAAGCCCTCATCCTCTCTGTTTGCTTCTTCCCTCGATTCTCCCACACCTAGACGTTGACTCAGACACAGACATTTCCAGTGTCTCAGAATTACAGGCTGAACTAACACCAACCACTGACCCAGAGTCACCAATGTCCTGATGGTGCAGAGTGGACCACTGAGGATTGCTTAGAGAATACACAAGTTTGGGAATTGTCTACGGTGTGGAATCAAACACCTCCAGCTCTGTGGAAGAAGCCACTGAGGAGGTCACAGTGAGTGTCACTGGTGATTATTTGGAAGAGCCCATGACTAGAGTGCCAGAGGAGCCCAGCACCTCCACAGAAAGCGATGAGGTCATCATCTCAGCGCTTGTTTAAAATGAAGCGAATTCTCCATTAGCTGTGATCTTTGCTCTGCTAACCACAACTGTCTAAGAAGATTCTGAGCTTCTGCACAAGCCTGCTATTCCATTATAGGAGTGTGAATAGTTGTAAAAAACTAGTGAGCCATAGGATGTACCCAGCGGTACAGTGTAGGGAACTGTTCACAGACAGAGGGGGCACAATCCTTAAACATGTCCCATTTAATATAGGGTCAATAAATGTTTGTTTAAAGTAAAAAAATATCATTCTTGATTTTCTGAAAATAGATACTAAATCATATACAAGCTACTAAGTACTGAGGCAGGCAACATTCATTCTATAACAAAAGAAATGTAATATTTTTTTTGTCGGGGTCGATAGGGGAGAAAATTTTAAAAATGAGGTTCTTTGAGAAAATCACTATGCTAGACACTTTATAAATGTCATATTATGTAAGTCCCACAAAAATCCTATACAATGGGCATTATAATTCTTATTTTATACATGGAAAGCGGAACCTCACAATAGTTCTATTCACAGGTGGAAAGTGGTAGAGCCAGCTTCACATACAAGTCTTTAAAAGTTTGCCCTGACTGGTTTGGCTCAGTGGATAGAGCGTCGGCCTGCGGACTGAAGGGTCCCCGGTTCGATTCCGGTTAAGGGCATGTACCTCGGTTGCGGGCACATCCCCAGGAGGGAGTGTGCAGGAGGCAGCTGATCGATGTTTCTCTCTCACTGATGTTTCTAAGTCTCTATCCCTTCACCTTCCTCTCTGTAAAAAATCAATAAAATATATTTTAAAAAAAAAGTTTGTGTTCTCTCTCCTGTGTTATGATCCTCCCTTTATTATTTTTTTTGTTTGACTTTAGATTGTTACTGGGGGTAAGGGAAGTACCCTTTATAGTCCCACCTTTTTATTCTACAGCAAGGACCCTGAAATGTTCATGCAGGGAAGTGACCCTGTCCTCATCTGAAACCTTTAGTTTATATAAAATTGTCAAGAGAATCTACCCAGTAGCCTCCAACATAAAGCAGTCCTTCTTGAGAAAGTTACATAATAAAGGTTGTTAATCTTCATTGAGCATTTACAATATGCCAGGAACTGTTCTGGACTCTTTCTATATAGTCCCATTGGATCCTCATAATGGTACTGTGAGGAAATGCCACTACTATTATGCTCCCTGATTTATATGCAAATGAGGAAGCAGGTTCAGAGGTGAGAAGGCCAGTCAGGCTGAAAGTGACCAGCCCCTCCAAAGCCTGGGCTCAGAACCAGAAGTAGATCTGGGAGACAGAGGATGTTTATGGTAAGAGTGGCATTCTCCCAGGCTTTTAGATTGTGTAGCAAAATAAACAAGTGGCAGGAAGTCAGGCACCTGAAATTCCAGCATGGTCTTCCCCATATTGGACTCCAGCATGTAGTGATAGGCGCCGATGCTGGTGCTGGGGTCGTCAGCGTCGTCCAAGGTGCCCTTGGGAAGGAAGCAGAAAAGGGAAGTGTTATGGATGTTCCCTCCTCTTCTTTGGGTGATCACAAATTAATACCGTGGCTCTACAGTACCTTCTATTGGCCTAACACTGCAGGTGTGTATTCCACAACCACGTCTCCAGTTGATTTGGCATAAAATCCTTAATCTCTCCACGATTCAGAGGAAGGAGGATTGTGTAATCAATTTGAATCTGGTATTCCATTAGATTGCTGGCTGATTATATCCTCACTAAAAGAATAATTATCCCAAAGCAGAAATTCCTGTGCCCTCGCACAGGGTTTTGTTGATAGTGAACATTTGTTAATGTTCTAGTGGTTGCCCACTTAGGCTGTCTGCAGGTGTTATTGGAATCTTGCAATGATGACCTTGTTCTGGTTCCAATGATAACCAGGCAAGATTATGTAACTGACAGGGAAAAGAATTCTTCAGTTATATGGACCATTCATATTTTACTGCCATGATTCTTAATGGGAGCTTTTCATAATATGCTGGTGTTCAGCCTGGAGACATGGATCTTGGTTTATATTTTTTTACTTCCGGATCACTTAATCTCCAGCAATCAAGGTGGGTGGGTGATGTGTAGAAATGGAATTCTCCTTCAATTTGGTTAGGGGGAGTGGCAATAAAAAAGCTAACATAAGGTCTGGGGCCTGCCCTTCAATATCCCCTGGTCTTGGATTCCTGAGAAGGTGGGCAATGACTTTGTGAGGCTGAACATATGACTGCCAACATCAGATAGCAGCAAATTTATAGCTTTTGAATGCAATAACATTAACACTGCTGCTGAAATATTTATGTTGGCTTTTTAAATATCCCAGAGGAAATCCATCCAGAAGCCTGCAAATCTTATATATTTTCTTTCCTTAGAAATTTCCATGAAAAAATGATAAATTACATTTACACTGAGGGCCCCTCCCTGCTCCTGAGTAAATGCCACACATAGAAATCAGGCATCATTTTTCTAACTTCTCTTCCTCAAAGGCACTTGAACTGTGCAGGGCAGCGAAACAAAGGCTTCCTTTCATCCTCAGAGCAGATATGGAACAGAGCTCCTGAGGTCTCCAAGCCAGGTCAGCCACTCTCTGCCCCTCCTTCTCTCTCTTCTGTGTGATAAGAGCATTTATGAGATGAAAGAGAAGGAGAAAAAAGGTAACTGCTGGTGTGATAATGTCTCCTTCATTGTCAACAGCTTCTCCAGAATGACTGAACCTTTACAGTAAGATTGAAGGAATCAGAGAATGAAAATCTCACGTCAGATTTATTCATGCTAAAGACAAGCCAGGAGTTGACTAGCCCCTTCGGCAAAGCCAACTTCCTGCCCTTGGAGGACATACAGGGAGACAACTACCACAGCGGGACCCAAGGCTTCCTCCATGGCTTATGGTTTGGAGGTATCAAGGATCAGTAGCTCCACATAATTCATGGGGTAACTCGCCTACGCCTGCTTCGCTGAGAAAACATCCTATCTAAATTTCTAAGACAAAGTGCTTTGCTCATAAGCACTTTGTATTTAGTTATGTCCATTACAAACATTTTCAAAGCCCTCTGAAAGAAGTAATTGATTAAGCATGACAATTCTAATAGTTAAAAAATATTGGGCATACAGCTTTCCCCATATCTAAGCAGTCAGTGTTTCTATAAAAACACAGATTGCAGCACCCCATGGAGGTTGGGGGGCAGGGTTTTGGCACTTTTAAGAACGTCACATCATTTGTAAGATTAGTTAAGTTTCAGGGGAAATGAGCTAGTTTATCTCTAGAGTAAAGCAGTATTTAATTGCGTGTGGTCTCAGGCTCTCAAACAAATCAATGCTCCTCAAACAGCAAACATTCAAATAAAGAAATCAAGGTGGATCAAATGATCTGCCTTGATTTAAGGCTTGATTAATTGTGGTTCAGGAAGGTTAAAGAATATTCCTGAGATGAAGAATAGGGAGCCAGTTCCAATTTTGTGATTTCCAATCCAAGGGTTCTTTTTGCTGAAAATTAATGACTTAATAGATAAAAATTAAATCTGCCCAATTCTTAAAAAGTGTGCTCACTTTAGCATCTCCCATGATTCAAAGGCCTCAGTAGTCTCAGAGCAGCCAGCGCCTCCCTTCCCTGGGGTACTCACACTGGTGGAGGCAACTGCTTCCTGCACGCTCTCCATAATGAATTCCTTGGTGATCCTTCGAGAGGGCAGCTCATTGAACAGGGAGTTGATTAGGGCCACCTTAGCTGCATCCCGCCTGGCCTCAGCTCTACTTAAGCAGCACTTGAGAAGGGAAGGAAAAGGGGAGTCATTAAAGGATTCAGCAGTTCACCATTTTGTCTCTAGACATATCTGTTCATATACTGTCTGTACCTCTTCTTTCACACCCATTGTTAATCCCCCAAAGATCATACAGATTTTTCTCTCAGCCCTAGAATCCATGCAAATGTCTTGGTTGGCCTTCAAATGCTGTTTTTGGTCTTATTTCATAGTCATTGAATGGCTACTATGCACCAGAGGCTTTACATACTGTTAATAAATAATCACAAAAGTCATAATGGCTACTTCTATGTGCCAGGTAATTATATTCATTACTAGAGGCCCAGTGCACAAATTCGTGCATGGGTGGGGTCCGGCCAGACTGCCCCAATTGGGCCCTGGCCAGGAAAGGGGATGCAGGAGGTTGGCCGGCTGGCCCCACCCTTGATGGGGGTGGGGGGGGCCAATCAAGGGTGGGGCTGGCTGAGGGGAGGGGCTGCGGGAGGTTGGCCAGCTGGCCCCACCCCTCCAGTTGAACTCCGGTCAAACTCCAGGTTGAGGGGACAATTTGCATATTAAGCTTTTATTAGGTTTATTATAAGGGCCTTCCTGAAATCTTTATTTTGGAGAAAAATATGTAAGGAAAGAAGGAAACTGGGAAATAATTAAGGACAGAGGTTCTGGGGTCAGGCTACTTGGTTTCAGGTACGTGCTAGCTGAAAGACCTTGGGCAAGTTAGTCTCTCTGTGACTCAAGTTCTGCCATCTATCAATGGGAATAATAGCAGTCCCTGCGGAATAGGTTTGAGAATAGCCTCAATCAGTTAATATAGGTAAAGTAGTGAGACTACCTTACACATGGTAACACTCTATGTCTATGAGTACTATGTCTATAGTAGAGTCTATGAGCACCTTCCAGTCTTATACTTTTTAACTCCAGGTTAGGACAAAGGGTCTGCTGTCAAAATCTATTGTTTTTGCTTTTTCAGCATTTATCTTTCCACCTTCCCTCTAATAACAATTCCTTGATTTTCTTGAGGGCCACCTTTTCCACCTTGGTTTCCGTCCACACAGTTTGTGTCAACATTTGACCTTCCTGAAGTTAGGGGCTATAGGCAGCCCACGATTAGTAACTCATTAAAAAAAAATATTCATTTCTCCCAAATGTAATATTGCTCTCCTTCTTTCCAGCCTGGCTTTCCTGTGGCTCACACAAATCTGCTCAATACATCCTGATTCTTTCCTGTTCTGTCTCTTTCCTTACCAACTACAACTCTTATTCCAGTTCTGGCTCGGCGTGGACCCTGGGAGTCCAGAGAGAGGGATGAAGTCCTATGCGAGCTGCACTGTCCTCAGAGCCCACCCCTGTTGGAGGACCCCAGAGTGTGATGGCCTCTCTCCCACAGTTTCTGTGAACTGTCCAGGGCCCTAGGCCCTCTGCCAAGACTCTTGGAGGGAAACAAGCCCGAAAGAGAAGCCCAGGCCCACGTCCTGGTCAACAGGGTGGCTGTGCACCACTCAGTGATGGTGAGACTGGGATGCCAGGACTTTGGGGCTTATTTCCTAACTGAATAAATGGGGATGGTAGCCTCTTTGATTTTAAGGCTCCTGATACCTACAATGCATGATTCTCAGAATCAGTAGTGCTCGGTGACTGATGTGAAAGAACAGAGAAAGTAGCAAAGATCCCACTTCATGTTGCAGTTTCACAGCCTCAGTGGCTTGGTAGCACCACCGGGAAAAGGCCAAGTCCCTGTGGTTTGCTTGTAGCACATTGACCATCCCTGCACTGACCCAGGAACACTCCGAACTCACAGTAGTGTGTCATCTAAAGGCCCAGACTCTCCTCCCCAACTCCACAAATCCAGATAAGCCTCCTGAGGTCAGGCCCTGGCCCCTCTGATTTCCTCCTAATGTGTCAGGACCCTAAAAGACAGAACGATTAAAAACAATACAAAGAGATTTCCAATATCACCTCTAAATAAAGAATTACTAGTAAGCTGAAGGTCTAAAATGTATGTGAAAAGGAGCTTGGGTTTTTCTCCAAAGAAGTCTTTGGGGTAGCTTGAGGCAGTAAGCAAAGCCATTCAAGGTTTAGACCTCCCCCAAGGTGTAGGCCACCTGTATTAAATCGTGAGGCATGGCTTTGCAATATGGACTTGACTGGGAATTTATGGGACGATGAGTTCTGAGTCAGCAGTATCTCACTGAAGCATGGGTGCCACCTCTTTTAGGAAGTCTTCCCTGATCACTCCGAAGGCAGGCTGGGAGGACCGCTGTCCATGAGAGGCACTCACACACTGTTACATGATTGCCTGCTAGTACCTGCCGCCAGACTCCAGGCTGCGAGCAACCTAAGGGCAGAGTCTGTGGCTAAGTCATCTTTAATCTCTGGACCTACAAAACAGCTTATTGAATGAATAACTAAATGCTGCCTAGGAAATCTAAACACAAATCACTAGTGCACCTAATAAAACGCTCAAGAAATCCTCTTAAAGAGGAAAATTAAAGATACATATATTTACTATTTTTAAAAAATATATATTTTATTGATTTTTTACAGAGAGGAAGGGAGAGAGGGATAGAGAGTTAGAAACATCAATGAGTGAGAAACATCGATCAGCTGCCTCCTGCACACCCCCTACTGGGGATGTGCCTGCAACCCAGGTACATGCCCTTGACCAGAATGGAACCTGGGACCCTTCAGTCCGCAGGCCGACGCTCTATCCACTGAGCCAAACCGGCTAGGGCTATATTTACTATTTTTAAAAAGTCTCTTTAAAGATACCCTGTGTACTATGCATAATCCAGTAATGTAAAAATATATTAATATGTGAATTTCAGAGGGATAATTGGACATTAAGTTCAGACAGTTTGAGATTACCATTTTTGTCTGAGTATAGGATATGTTTATTATTCTTCGGAAAATCAGTTCCTCATTAAAAAGCAGAGAAAGTTTCTGCAAATAGTACCTGACATCTATAGGGGCAGCTCATTTTAATAGGAATTTGCTTTCCAAAATCTATAATATTGCCATTGGGGTTTCAGAACTTAGATTCAGGCCTGGGCACTCTTAAGAAACTTTATAGAACTATCTAAATAATAGCAATTGAAACCGTCCTTCACAGAGAGAGACCTGGTAAACACTATTTAGATGAAAGAAGCTATCTATTTTAAATAAGCCCCGCTAAGTACCAGATCAAAGGCACCACATACACTTACTAGTTCAACCAAATGGCACTGCTTCTGAGATCAAAGTGCTGCGGGGCTGAGGGAAGGACGGAGCCTTTACCCAGAAAGCACGGGAAAGGACTAGGTCTAGGAGACCGCAGCAATAGCAAGGTTTTAAAGTGGACACATGTCTTTACTTATTTCATTGTTGCAATGTACAGAATCTTCAGTTGAAATGGGGGAGAAAGTGTACCAATTAATAATAAGCGCATACAATAAGTTCTGAGCCATCAAAGGGCTTTTCTTACAATGGTTCTTTGCATTTCTGAAAGACAAGTACTTCAAAATGTTTATAATGTTAACCAGCCGCTTTCTTCTAAGTTTTGGAGCTAGAGCTACAAATTCAAGTCAGTCAAGGCTGCATATTTTCTTTAGGGATCTGTTAATGGGGCCTCTCGAACCTGAAGGACCTGTGTGTGGGCAGGACATTTAGCCAAAAGCAATCTGCTTGGCAAATCGGAATCAGAGTGTGGATTCTGCTGAGAGAACAGGCACGGTTAGCGTTACCATCAAACAGTGGGAAGAGCTGCAAGAAAATAACATACAGTAAGTGACAGAACATTTTATTGACGTGTCCAAACCGGTCATCAAAGACATCAGTTGGAGAGTGAGCGAAGCATGGGGTTATTTCAAAGCAACTTCCTGCTAGAATTAGACTTCCCAGATCGTATGGTTTATTCTGTTTTCAGCCAGACCCCAATCATAAATACAGATTTGCAAACCGTGCCTTATCTGCTAACCTTTCTTACTTGTTAATAGAGAGAGACAACTTCTGTCCTTTGCACTTTGTGAAAGTGCAGTGCTGGAATATCTAATAGCCGGGATTTTACTGAAGTCAGCTGTGGATTTCTTAGGCATGTGGAACCACATGCTTTTCAAGTGGCTAGCAGACCTCACTCAGACATTTATCTTGATGCTCAGATGCCTTTCATTTGCTGGTAGATTATAAACCACTGTAATCATTTCAAAGCCTCCTGGCTCTAATCTAAAATTAAAGCAAAAAAAGCACGTCTGTGGTATTGCTAAGGAAAACTATGTAAGGCAGTGGTAGCCAGCCTCTGAGAGAGTCCCCCCTCCCCTGGGATCTCTGCCTCCTGGTATTCACACCCTTGTGCAAGCCCCTCTCACGCTGTATTCTACCAGTAGAATATGGCAGAAGGTACAGCATGTCACTTTTGATATTAAGTTGTAAAAGCCACAGTGGCTTCTGTCTTGATGACACTTATTCTCTCTTGGAGCACTTGCTCTGGGGAAGTCACTTCCATGCTGTGAGCAGTGCTACAGGAAGGCAAACGTGGTAAGGAGCCCATGCCTCTGGAAACGGATCCTCCAGGCCCCATCAAGCCTCAGGTGACTGACTATAGCTCCCTGACCGCTTGACTGCAGCCTCCAGGAGACCCTGAGCCAGAGCTTCCAGATTCATGATCCTCAGAAACAGTGTGAGGTAACTTGAGTTTTGAGGCAATTTGTTACCCAGCCGTAGATGACTAATACAAAGGCTTTGCTCATGTCAGGTAATAAGGAAGTCTCTAAGCCAGTGGTTCTCAACCTTCTGGCCCTTTAAATACAGTTCCTCATATTGTGACCCAACCATAAAATTATTTTTTGTTGCTACTTCATAACTGTAATGTTGCTACTGTTATGAATCGTAATGTAAATATCTGATATGCAGGATGGTCTTAGGCGACCCCTGTGAAAGGGTCGTTTGACTACCAAAGGGGTCGCAACCCACAGGTTGAGAACCGCTGCTCTAAGCCCACTATAATGGAGAGCCAATAATAGTAATCCTCATTGCTGAGCTAGGCACTTTATGCTTATTGTCACATTTAGTTATTTCTACAATCCTATGAGGTTGGGTTTTTGTTATCCTTATTTTGCAGATGCAGAAACAGAGGTTATATGTCCCAATGGCTCTGTCCTACAAGACTGTCCCCACTGCTGACACCAACTGCAAGTCCAGGTTGTCACCTACATTTCTGATCAACCAGCTATAAACGAGAGGTTCTCATAACCCCCCTCCTTCATCGTTTGCTAGAATGGCTCACAGACTCAGGGAAACAACTTACTTACTAGATTACTGATTTATTATGAAAGGTATACCCAGAGGAAGAGATACCATACACAGGGCAAGGTATGTGGGAAGGGGCGCAGAGCTTCCATGCCCTCTCTAGGCACAATCCTCCCAGCTCTCCAGATGTACACCAACCTAGAAACTCTGAGAATCCCACCCTTAGGATTTTTATGGAGGTTTCATAATGTAGGCATGATTGATTAAATCTTTGGCTATTGGTGAGTAAGTCAATCTTTAGGCCCTCTCCCCTCCTAGGAGGTCAGAGGGTGGAGCTGAAAGTTCTAACCCTCTAATCACAAGGTTGGTTGCCCAGCTGCCAGTTCCCATCTTTAGGGGCTTTCCAAAAGTCACCTTATTGGCACAAACTCAGGTGTGGTAGAAAGGGATTTTGTTATGAATAACGAAGGGTTTTAGGAGCTCTGTGCCAGAAACCAGGCTGAAGAACAAATATGTATTTCTTATTATAAATCACAGTACCATAATGGTAAATCCACTGCTACTAACATAAAAAATGCTAATTTCTCACAAGGAAATATCTCAAGGAAAGCAGTGTTCAAACTGAAGAAAAAAAAATCCTTTATGACAGTTCTAAATTTAGGCCCTTAGGAAGTATATAAACACTGCCGACTTAATTAAGGTCTCAATTTTCTTTCTCTGCTCAGTAGTTTCTATTTCTTCCATGATAATTTTCCGAAGTGCCCACACTATGCAATGAAAAAGTAATCATCAACCAAGATTAATTGGACCATACGCCACCCCCATATAGAATAGTGGCTAGTCAATTTTTTAGGATGCACAGAAGTTCTTAAGTTAATTGAAATACAATTTTGGTAGTCAAGAGCATGTCATAAGAATAGAAATGCATAATAAGAAACTGGTTTTATAGTTAATTTTTTCTTAAATACTTTAAAATTATTGATGTGTGTTACTATTTGTAGGAAAACCTTACAGCCAGACCAACACAATTTATACTCTGAGCAATTACTTTCCTCGTGGCCCTTATTTAATTAATAACTTCCCCCATGTTTTGTATTAGAAAACAGGTAGGATACATGTGTGGAGCAGCTGTTCCCTGACCCCAAGCGCTTACTGTACATACATCCCAACCGTCGTGCTTTCTTTAGGAAAGCAGGTGAAAAGACATTGATATAAGTAACATCTCTCCATTTTTAAACATACGACAAACCTCTCAGGATTATTCGTATTTTAAAGACATCAAGAAAAAATAGGTCTGCAGATCCAAAACGTATAAAACCACGTAGTCACACTTTACTTACTGCCTACTAAGGCTAGTCAAGCAGTTGAGAAATGGTCTATGAAGAGTGAGGCTTTTGAAAAAGAACAGTCATGTAACAGCAAGTGTGACAGATTGTACCTACATGGGAACTCAAAGCTGAAGATGGCCGAAACCGGTTTGGCTCAGTGGATAGAGCATTGGCCTGCGGACTGAAAGGCCCTAGGTTCGATTCCGGTCAAGGGCATGTGCCTGGGTTGCGGGCACATCCCCAGTGGGAGATGTGCAGGAGGCGGCTGATCGATGTTTCTCTCTCATCGATGTTTCTAACTCTCTCTCTCTCTCCCTTCCTCTCTGTAAAAAATCAATAAAATATATTTAAAAAAAAAAAAAAGCTGAAGATGTCCTCCCTGGACTCCAGAGCAAGTCAGTGTTATGTAGGCGACATTCACTCGGCTCAAGAGCACATGGTACCCAAGGGGATCGCCTGAGCTGGGACTTTACAGGTGGCAAAACCAAATAAACTGACTCTGTGAGAGGTGAGAATTCTTGCCCAAATCCTTTAGGCTGTAGTGTCTGTCATTCAGGTGGTTTGTGACGCAGAATCCAAGTCTCAACAAGTGACCTGACTTGCGGAGTGTATGTGTATGGCCTGCCAGCTCTGGTCAGTGTCACCAACACCTCCGTTCCATCCTGACAGCAAGCCATCAGCACCAAGAATGCCACAAACCAGACCCTGCTGCTAATTGTCCCCCTTTCAGTTCTTTAAGACCTTGTGTGCCCTCGTCTAAGCATGAACATTTGCATGTGCTCCAATTTATCTAATTGTAGATATATTAACATTTCCCCCCTTCCAGATGGTGATGTGAAAAAAGGGCAACCGGTGAAATGAGGTCACCCAAGTTAATATCATGTGTCTTTCTCTGTAGGTCATGTTGGGAACAATTTGGAGTTCTGTGTATGCAGGGAATGGGGGCTTTTTGCTAGCTACGGGGGAGGGGAATGGTCTGAGAGTCCAATTTTCAGAGAAAACTCACCAGTTCCTGTCAACTGAAAGAAACGTTTCATGCACATGGCGGGTCAGAATGTTATTTTTCTAATACAAACCACCTGGCCTCCTCCTCATTTACCTCTGCCACACATGCTATTCTACACACATACCTAGACCAAGGGCCCTGGTAACTATTACAAAACCATGTTGTATTTTGCTCCTTGAGGTTTTTTCTTTTCCCTTTTTTCTTTTTTTCCTTTTCTTTTTTCAAGTTAAGGTGAAGACAAGATGAATTGATCAGGGCTCAGAGTTTTGGTTTATTTTTATAGTTGCTTTGATGTAAAGGGACTTGGCTCTGATTGCACGAAGAGGGGTGGAGGAGGGTTGGGGGAAGATAGAGTCAGCCTTTCTTCCTCATTCAGCAAGTCCTGACACAGTGAGCATCTTCCTAAAATTTGCCTCGAGGAGCTGGGAGACGGGGATGGAGAGCCTCAAGCCTTTATTTACCAAGAAGCCGTTTCCCAAGTGTTCCTTTCTCTACACTCTACTATTCTCTTTGGACACCAAGCACCTGTATTCGTTGTGCTTGATAAGAAAAGACATAAAATAAAGGGCTGGGGAATAAATATAAGGTTTCCTTAAAGTAATATGCACTTGCAGTTTCATGGGCAAATTGTTGCTGTTTGATCATTAGCTGACATATGATTTTCAAATGGGAAGGGGTTACAGCCAATCTTCTTATCTTTGGGTCTCATTAGTTACAAAGTAGGATGCTTTCCTGTGGAGATTTCTACCAAGAAACACCCCCTTTAGAAGTGAAGTTACAATGCGTAGCGTGTTGTGCATCTGAGTTAAATAAACAGCTCTAGAGACAGAGACAAAAGAGGTCATGGCTGACTTCACATAGAAATACAGCATTAGTAAAGGGCAACAGTCCCAATTTTATGGCAGAAACTCACTCACTTCTTAGGGCATGGAATGTTAGAACGAGGCCTTAGTTAATAATCGGTAGAAAGAGAGCGTTACAATCCCATTAAGCCAAGTCCATGATTTAATCAAAGTTTCTCTTAGTCCTTCTCTCCTGGGAAAAACTTAATTTTATAAACTTAGCTTATTGTGATGTAAGTATCCTTTTACTTCCCTGGACTTTGAGAAGAATCTTTCAGTGCCTGAAAGTATAAAATAAGTGTTTTATATCTGATAACATAGGTGAAGTATGCTTACTGTGGTAGGTAAAAGTGAAACACCCTAGTCTTCTTTTAGCCAGTATGAGCCTTTGAAAGCAGTTTTTCCAGGTATCTTCACAGGCAAAGGCTTTGGTTTGAAAACTAAGTGGCATAAGAATAAAAGACCTTTTAGATACAGATCTTTGCAAGGAACTCGTCTGCTGTGAGGGTTCCATGTCACGTCTCCCAGCTGTGCAGTCCTGCTATGCAACACCAAACACTGGGTAAAATGCAAACAAACAAGCAACAAAATCAATCAACAGGCTGCCTATGGCGATTTTACATCTCAGTTTCCTGTGGTGTCTGGCATTGTACAAGTGGGCGAAGTACTGACCCCAGTGTGTAGCGCCTGTATTTATTATTGTGGAGCAATTTTAACAACAAATGCTTGTGAAAGAGATATGATACCCTAATGAATTAGTGTCCTTCAAATAGATTGAGCTCTCACATCCATGTTTTAGCCAAGGGATACATTTTTTATTCAACCATAACTCATGCACATAAGTAATCGCATGGTCTACTACAATACCCAAAGGATTTTCTGCTTTTTATTCCAAATAAGAATAAAATTCATTAATCCAAACCACTCTAGCAGACTATATCGAAGACCATGTCACTGGCTTGAAAATAAAACTTGACTCACAAACCTTTTAATAAGATGTAAAATAAGATAAAACACTCAATTAAGTTCCCCCTTTGGATTTGGGAACAAAACAGCTACTGAAACCATGAGCAGCTTTCCTTCTGAGTTTATCAAGAGGGGAGCCAGAGGTTGATCTGATGGCCCTTGTGTTGCTCCTATTGTAAAAAAATGAAATAACTGCCAGTTTTCATGGTAATGATATGTGACTAGAGAAGGATTAACTGCCTAGATAAAAATGGCATTAAGAAAAAACACCCAAAATGCACAAATTCCTACTTAATGCCTGTAATATTAGAAGATGGCTTTCTTTATAGAAAACACAATTAATATTAATGTGTTTCATTATAACTTTCTAAAAGAAAAATAATTTAGTATCAATAGGTCATTTTATTTATTGTTTAGAAATTAAAAAATAAATCACATATTCACTTTTCTTTTCCTCTACTACAGTAGTTTATGCAGGAATGGGTTAAAGACAGTATTATGGCTGTTTTCTTTCCCTCTAGTTCTCTGTTTTTGGGGGGGCTGTGGTGTCAAGACTAATGGAAAATTCTTTAATTAGTCGTCTTGGACACAGCTTCCATTTTACTTCAATAGGAGGTTTCTTTGCAGAAAACCAATGGTTTGTGTCCACCAGAACCTTTTGACTGCTTTCCTTTGTACTAGCCAGAAAACGAAAGCACAGTCTGAATACCACTCTTCTAAAGAATGAATGAGCATAATCTCTTATAGCTTTCATGAAACTAGAGGGATTAGTGTAGTATGGAATCCAGTACCATACTATACTTCAAGTATTTTCAATTACTTGGCACCATTGGAGGTGACGACCACAGCTCAGTAAGAAGGCTACTGCTGGCATAACGGCTTCTCCATGTCTCAGCACATGGTCTTGGCATTAATAATCCATCGTGAAGTGATTTGCAGTGCACAAGGGTGACATTTGATTACGTTAAAGGCATTGCAGGAATGAGCATGTAGGCTCTCACAGGCCAAATGCTGGCAAAAACAGGATGAAATGTTATATGATGAAAATATCATTTAAGATGGTTTCTGAACTGACAAAGAAAAGTGCAAAGACATTGCTTTAGGGGGAACTTTTTTTCTGTTTTTTTTCCTTCCTGGTTTTTCTTTCTCAAGTCATATTTTGGAGGGCCAAATGGGTTAAGGGGCTGGATTTGGTAGTCAATCACCCAAACACAATTTCAAAACATATTTGATTCAGGATATTCTGGATCTTTTAAAGCGAGGATGTTATCAATCCTCCTGAGAACCTTAAAATATGATGATTTAAACATAAGGAAAAGGAGACCCTGAAATGATCAGAGAGATCACCAAGACTTCTCCCTGCTGAAAAGTTCAGTTTTTTCATTTTGTTTTCTATTTTTAAAAGACCACAAAGAGGATGTTGAATCTACTTCCTAAGGGAAGTCTTATCATTTTGGGTAGAAATTTATGAGACAATTTAAAACTTCATAGTTCTCAAAGTAGCAAAAACAAAAACAAGAGCATAGAATGTCTTACTTTGATGCCTCTAATCCATTCACGAATCTGTCAAATGCTTTTTATTCTAGACTAGAGGCCCAGTGCATGAAATTCGTGCATGGAAGGGGGGAAGGTCCCTCAGCACGGCCTGCACCCTCTTGCAATCCGGAATCCCTTGGGCGATGTCTGACTGCCGGTTGAGGCCTGATCCCATGATTGGGCCTAAACCGGCAGTCGGACATCCCTCTCGCAATCCAGGACCGCTGGCTACTAACCACTGGCCTACCTGCCTGCCTGTCTGATCACCCCTAACCACTTGCCTGCCTGCCTCATTGCCCCTAATCGCCTCTGCCTGCCTGCCTGATTGCCCCTAACTGCCTCTGCCTGCCTGCCTGCCTGATTGCCCCTAACCACTTGCCTGCCTGCCTCATCACCCCTAACCCCTCTGCCTACCTGCCTGCCTGATCACCCCTAACCACTCGCCTGCCTGCCCAATTGCCCCTAACCGCCTCTGCCAGCCTGCCTCATTGCCCCTAACTGCTCGCCTGCCTGCCTGATCGCCCCTAACCACTCTGCCTCAGCCCCTGCCTCCGTGGCTTTGTCCGGAAGGACGTCTGGGAGGACATCCGGAAGGTTGTTCAGCTGTCCGGTCTAATTAGCATATTATGCTTTTATTATTATAGATAGTTATAATTAGTGTACTTATTACATATGAACAAATATAATGCATACCTGGGTGTGAGTATGGCCAAATTTTGGTTATTCGTGGTCATGGGTACAGAGTGGAGGCAAAGTTACTAATGTATAAATTAAATGCAGAGAGAATTAGAAGGATTTTAAAAAAAATCTTTACCCAAGAATATGTTTTTATTTCTTTTTAGAGAGAGGAAGGGAGAGCACACCTGAGAGAGAAAGAAACATCGATGTGAGAGAAAAGCATACATCCATTACCTTCTATACATGCCCTGACCAGTGATCAAACCCACAAACTGGGCATGTGCCTTGACTGGGAATTGAACCCACAACCTTTTTGGTGTACAGGACAACGCTCCAACCAGCTGAGCCACCTGGCCAAGGCTAGAAGATTTATTAAATCAGTACTTCCAAATTAATCCACTTGCAAAACTTTAACCACAGATGTGAGCTGACTTTAATGTTACTGACTTTTCCTTCTCAGCTCACTGTCTTGCAGAGTTAGGTGAAATATCTTAATTTATATATTATACAGTATATAATAGTATATGCTACTTTGTATATCAATCAATATGTAAAAATGGACAAATATAAACTCATTGATTCTTGGGACTTGTCATTCATTCATTTAGCTACTCATTCAAAAAATTTTATTAGGCACTTACTATATACAAGTACAGTGCTTAGCATTATAGAGATATAAGAATACAGACCCTGTCCCCGAGGCACTTACATTTTGTTATAGAGATAGAACATGCATATAAGTAGCTGTAGCCTATGGTAAAAACAAACCCAAAAAATATTAGAAGTGAAACTGATATAACTGCTTTGGGAAATCAGAGGAAGTAGAGAAATCTAGCATGGGGTTCAGGGAAAATTCATGAGGGATGTGACATTTGAGTGGAGTCCTGGGAGTTGGGCAGGGTTTGGACATGAAGAGAAGGTGGCAACAGCACTCACGAGCAGGTCACAGTGTGAGTGTGTAAGGGGGCAGAAGAGGTCAAGGCAAGAATGAAGAACAGTTAGAATGAATCCCTGAGTGTCAGGAGAAGAATTCAGGGAGATAAAGCTGGAAAAAAAAATGTTAGGGACAATCGTATTATCTTTATTGACAGGTTACAAAATTTAGTGTATAATAAGAAGGTAATAGGGAACTATTGAGGTCTTTTTAAAAAAGAACTTTTTAGTTTGAAATGAATTTTGATTCATAGAAGAGTTTCAAAGATAATACAAAGAGTTCTCAGGATATTTCAATATCATTTAAGTTTTCATGTTTAAAAATATAATTGTTTATGTAGTATTCCTATATTATGCTCCTATAATTGCATCCCTTTTCTCATGCTTAGTGTAGTATATGTGTTGGTTTTTTTCTTACTCAGAAATGCCAAAGATTTGTCTTCCTTATTTATCTTTTCAAATAGTTTTTGGTTTTGTTTACTGCCGGGGTCCAACCCCAGGAGGTCCAGAGGTCCCCAAAGGTGTGGACGGAGTCGGCGAAGAAGGAATGACACGAAGATAGCATTCAGTTGATCAGCAGCCTAGCCAGGATCTCTAGCCAAGTTCTCCAGCCAAGTTCTGGTCTGGATCTCCAGCGAAGTTCTGGTTAGGATCTCCAGCCAGGTTCTGTCCAGGTTCTCCAGTCAGGTTCTGTAGCCAGGTTCTAGTCAGGTTCTCTTGCCAATTTCTGTAGTCAGGTTCAGTCCAGGATCTTTTGCCATGTTCTCTCGCTAGGTTCTGTCTCTAGGTTCTGAGGCCAGTTTCTGTCCAGGATCTTTTGCCATGTTTTCTCCAGCGAAGTTCTTCTGTCTCTAGAGAACGTTCTGTGTAGGTTCTGTGCCTCCTGGTTCTGTCTTCTTAGTTCTGAGTCTTGCTGTCTTGTTACATCTGTATTTATACCAGTTGATTCAATCTTATCAATCTCTATTACAAAGGTTAGGGCGTTTCTTATCTCCATTCCAGGGAGTAAAGATTATGTAGCTTAAGCATGATTGTTCATAGTTAAAGTGATTAATTACCCACCTGGCACTTAGTTAAGAGGTTATATTCCCTCCCTAACTTCAGGGGAAAATCCCTACCTGGGGAAACAACCTTTCTCAGAGACCTTGGTTAAAACACATAGTGCCAAGAAGGTGAGCAAACATATTAAGAACAGTATGCCATATATGCCAGGTCCCTTGAAACAGCAAGGATGGACTGGCTCCCGGCAGTTTACCTGGTTTGTCAGTTTTTGCCTTACTTCATTAACTCCACCAAAGCTACCCTCATGTATATTCAGTCTATGTTAAAACAAACACATGGTTATATTAATGTACAAATGCTATATCAAATAAAGTCCCCTGATCCATCTTTTAAGCAGAATGCTGAGTCTTACACAGTCACAGAGCTAAGTGATTCTTTTGTCCTGGTTCTGCTTGGAATATGATTGACCATTTCAAAATAAAAATCTGCGCTTTTCTTTAACTCAAAGAAAATTGCTTCCATTATTTATTTCTACCTAGCTATTTCCTTTATCTCTTTCTAGAACTAATATTAAATTAACTAGAGGCCCGATGCACGAAATTCATGCAAAGGGCTCAGCCCTTGCAGCCATGGCTGCTTCGGCTGGTCTTTGGAGCCCCTGCAGCCTTGGCCGGCCCTCACAGCCCTGGCTTCATCTGGATGGTTGTCAAGGCTGTTGGTCATTCTGCTGTTTGGTCTAATTAGCATATGATCTATTTATTATTTAGGATGTTTACCTCCAGATTTATCCCCATGTCTCCTGTACTATATTTTTTAATCTCTTGTCTTGTGCTCTAAGTTCTAGAAGACTTACTTTACTATTTATTTATTTTTTTACTTTGTTATCTTTTACTAATTTGGCTGTGATCTATGTCCACTCATCTACTTACTCCTCTTTTATTTATTTATTCTTCTAGTTTGGCAGTCATATTTTAAATTTCCTGTTCCCTACTTACTTCTTTTATCATAGACTAGAGGCCCGGTGCACAAAATTTATACATGGGTAAAGTCCCTAGGCCTGGCTGGCGACAGGGCCAATCAGAGCCTTCTGGCTGCTGACTGGGGCCTTCTTTCCTTCATTCTGCGCTGTGCCTTGGTGGTCAGCGCATGTCACAGCAAGTGATCGAACTCCCAAGGGGACAATTTGCACATTAGCCTTTTATTATATAGGATATTTTAGGGATAAATAGCTTCTCACAATTTTTTGAGGATACTCATTGTGATACTCTCTTATGTCCTTCGCTACTTGAATTATTTCTGTTCTTTTGTTTGCTTGCCTTGAACTTTTCTCTTATTCTTTTAGCTTTTCTCAAATGTTTGGTGATCTTTAGTCCACTGACATTCATGGACAAAGAAACTGATTTGTTTAGGTGGCTCTCAAAAGCCCACTTGGTGGTGAGTAGGTCTGTTTCCCGAGGAGGTCTCCCCTGAAACAGGAAGTCTGATGGAGACTATTACTTTACTGTGGGCAGGCTTCACCTTAGAACATTTGAAGATGGTACTACAGAGCCACAAGGGTTAGAGAATCCCTTCTGCAGTGGCTGCCTTTCTTTCCCCTCCCCTGCCCGTCATTCTTGTCTAAGTGTCTGGGGTTACATCAAGCTCTGTTCTGAGGCTTCTAGACCCACTTTCACATCATTCTCATCAAGCAATTCACTTTCATTGGCCAGAGGTCAAAACCCACTGGTGACTATTGCTCAAGGTAGAAGCAAGACCTCACTGGCTGGCTGGGTCAGCAGGTTTGAAAGCAGTTTTTAAATTAGCCTTAAATTACCTCTTCCTACTGCCAGAATACTTTCTGAGACACATGTGAATATATCATTCTCCTGCTCAGAATCCTTGAGTGGTGCTGATTTTATATAGAATAAAACCTGTTGTTCTTTACAAAGCATGAAGATCCCTTATGGTCTGATATGGGTATCTGACCATCATCTCCCACCACTTCCCTGCCACAGACAAAGGAAAACTCCCAAAATTCTGAAAGTGTGTGTGGTTTTTGTCACTCCATGCCTTTGCATTCACCATTCTCTATGCTGAGGATGTCATCTCTCCTTTACCTACTGGCAAAGACACCCTCAACTGCAGATCTTGGCTTGTGATTGCATTCCTCATGAACCCTTCTTTGGCTTCCCTAGGCATCAGGTTTGTGGGTCTATTTATATAAACTATATTCTCTCCTCACTCCACAAAATATGTAAAATAGCATAAAACAGATACATGGTAATAGGATAAAATAAGTAAGTGAGACATACTAAGTTCAAAGGAACACTAGAGGTGGAAATATAAATAATATTAAGTATTACATGACATGCAGTTCTGTAGACTTACACTACAAAGAGATACACTGAAAAGTTGACTCTGGGCTTCCTGCTTGTCAAAGGTAAGAGGGAAACTTAAATGTTTATGAGTTTCACATTTTCCACAAACTATAATAAGGTGTTTTGCCAGTTATTGCAAATTGAGAGATAGTTTACTGTACTAAAAAGGCACTTACAAAGGTGACTGCTAAACTGAGAAGTTCCTTCCTTTATGCTTTTATTGACCCTCAAACACAATCCTATGTCGTTACTATAATATTTTTGTACATTGATTCCCTCAAGGTGTGAACCATATCCTCATTACTTGGCCTGATGCTGGATACTTCCTAGTCACTCAGTGAGTATTTGTTACACACACTTGATAACCAGATGTTGATTAGGCCAATGTTTTTGTGTGAGTAGGTGTACAACTAGAAATGAATCATCATTTACACCCCTCATAAACATCATAAAGATTCAACCACCTGAAGTCTTTCTAATAATTATCAAAACAATTGGAATACTAAATAAACACAATGCATGTATATTTCATGACTCCTGACCAATCCTGTGGATATTGTTCCTCATCTCAAAGTTGAGGAGATCAAGGAGTTAAATCAATTTCCCAAGAGTTAACAGTTATTTAGAGGCAGAATTTGAACTTAGCACAAGTGCCTGAGCCCAGCCCTGTAAATCTTAATCTTTGCTGTTGGTTCATGCTTTGGCATGTAGTAGATTGATTAGTACTTGATTACAAAATTCAGGAAAGTGGACACTATCTACTGGTGGAAGGGTCATGATGGAAGGACTTTACCAAAGTTCCTTTGTTCTTTAAGGTATATTCCAAAATATTTTCTGGGAAAAAGGCAGCAACTATCAGGCAAATAAAATGCTGTAAAATTCACTTTCAATAAAGAATTATTAGGGGATACCCTAATGTACAATATTTCCAGTTTAAAAAATTGAAATATCTGACCAATTTTCATATATATATATATATATATATATATATATATATATATATACACACACACACACACACATCCTATATAATAAAGAGCTAATATGCTAATTAGACGAACAGCAGAACAACCTTCTGGGCGAAGCCAAGGCTGCGAGGGCCGAGCCCCTTGCACAAATTTCGTGCACTGGGCCTCTGGTACGTATATATAATGGAATATGACACAGCTTTTTTTCATTGCAACCAAGAAAACTTACAATGTTGCCATTTTATTAAAGGGCTTACTCTATTTTAACTTTCACTGACCAACGTATGGTTGCTTCTTACCTGAAAGTTGCCGAAGCAGCTTCCCCCTGGAAGGGTCACATAACTCACAAAGGGAGGCCCAGGAGATGGCAGTGACTCATACACCACCACACCTTCACTGGGGAACGCAGCCCTCTGCTGCTGCTTGCTTTCCCAGAATTCCTGCAACATCGACACAACGTTCACTGAAAAAGACAAGAAAAATATCAGTTATTCAAAATGGACACACTCTGGCAAAACAAAGTTTTATTTGTGGGGTGCTTTTAGTTGTGAAAGAAACAAATATTACTTAACACAAATGTGTTTATTTCTTCATGAGTCTGGGTCAAGTGGCTTGGTGCTCTAATTCTAACCACATTGCAGTATTTTAAATTGACTTTACAATTTAATATCAAATTTAAAAATCTCACTCTTTCTTCTTTGAAAATTTGCCTTAATAAACTTTGTCCAGACCTATAATTACCCAGGGCCTCTTCTCCCATTTCTCATAGATTCTTAAACCTGCAAAGTGAAAGCCAAATTTGAAGGTAAAGATGTAAGCAGTGTAATTTTAACTGGGACTTGCCTATTATAAGGTTTAAGAGGAAAAAAGGCAGAAAGAAGAAAAGTCTTTCATGCTTCTCCCCACCCAATCTTGAGAATGAAAGGCAATTGTGTAATAAGCAGGAGGCTGGAAAAAGCCATAAGTGAAACTAATAACATGGAGACCTTGTTAAGGACCACGTCTGTTAGATGACTTCAGAAAACATGGTAATGGCTGGAGCCATGTGTTTTAGATTAAATGACCTGTGATAGCCTGCAGAATTTCCAGATCAAATTAGGTTGGTTTGTTTATCCTGTACTGCAAATTGAATTGTGGAAATTCACAAGGAGAATAGAATTGTAGAACTTACGGGTCATGCAGGCAAAGCTCTGCCTAATGCAGGAATTCCCTGCTCAACGCTACTGACAGATGCCTGTGCCTGAACACGTGGAGAGGCCTGGTACTTGGCACACCTTGAGGCAGCCTATTTCAAGTGCTAATGGTTCTGACTGTGAAACGGTCCTTTTGGGACTGAGCTGAAATCTGCTTTTCTGTAAAGTTCATTTCTGGGGCCCCCTAAAAGCTTATCCCCTTATCCACATGAGAGCCTACCACATAACTTGAAGGCAGTGAAGGGCGTCTGTTGTTTTTACCTGCCTGCCGTTGGATTCATTCCTCTCTTTGTGGAAATAGCACAAAGGTTTTTCTTAAACAACTACTTTTCCTTCAACCATGTCTTCTCCAGGGCTGAGGGTGGGAATTTGACCAAAGGCACGTCATCCACCGCCGGTAAGTCCAGGAATTTTGTTGGAAATGTTGGAAGACTAGATTCTTCTTTTTTCACTAGGGTTGCTAGGATGATAGGAGCTAAGTGTGCTGCTGCCCAAGCAAAGGGGAATCAAATTGACAAGAAAACCAACGGAGAAGGGCAGAACCAATAGATGGAGAAAGACTAAGTCCTGACAGCAGACTTTGAGCTCCTGCACCAACACATCCGCTTTTTTCTTAAACTGTTTTGAACTGGTGTCTCTCACTTGCATATGAAAATATACTAATACAAACCACTTTTGATTTCCTTAAGTTCTAGATTAAATAATTTTTTATTCTGCCCTGGCCAGCTTTGCTAAGTGGTTAGATCATTGGCCTGATAAGGGCTGAGGGTTCGATTCCCAGCAAGGGCACCTAAGTCTATTGTAGGTTCCCCAGCCCCGGTAGGAATGCATGCGGGAGGCAACCAATCAATGTCTCTCTCTCTCTCTCTCTCTCTCTCTCTCTCTCTCTCTCTCTCCCTCTCTCTCCCTCTCCTTCTCTTTCTCCTTCTCCCCCTCCTCCCTTCCTTTCACTCTCTCTAGAAATCATTGGAAAAAAATATCCTTGGGTGAGAATTTAAAAAAATAATAATACTTTTGTTCTTTAAAGCATTTTTTTGTGTAGCATAGGGTCTATATGCCCTTTGACATTCTCTGGAATTTCCTGGATGTACTTCAAAATGCTGGGTGTTGATATTTTTGAGGGAGTCAGGAGAGTCACACTGACCTGGAGGCAAAAACATTGCACAATTCCCTTTTAAACTGTTTTTAGAGCACCTGACTCCTTTCCCTCACCCTAGGTCACAGATCAGTTTAACAGTATGTGGTTCAGGCAAATTATCGAGACATCTAAGGCATTGAAATCCTGTGTGTATTTAAATACTGCAGTGTTTAGTTTCTCCCCCCCCCCCCCCCCCCCGCTTTATTGAGCTATATTGTGCAGTGTTTAGCTTTTAAGAAGTGGTTTGTAAAGAAACTGGGAAAATGGAAGACTACTAGAGGGGATAATTGAATTAAAATATAAAATACAAGTTGAAGTGGTCAAATTGAGATTGGTCACCTAGAGCTTTTCCATTCACTCAAAAATATTTGAAATGATATTTTCTACCAGTTAATGTAATTCAAAATAGATTTAGAACATTTATTTTATAAATTATATTTCTTCTGCTCACCCCCCTCCTTCCCTCCTATTCCCCCAAAAAACAAGGATTTTGAACTGGTTGATTTGTGTTTCTACTTGCATTTGAACTCCAGAATTCAGCAGAGATGTCTTGAAGATTGAAGCCTAAAACCAAAGCCCGTGCCCTGTTGTTCTGATAGTCAACAAAGCATATTAACCGCTATTTTAAGTAAGTTCATTGTTGAATGATGTTCAGCTGAGAACTAGAGTAGGAAGTTGAAGACTCATGATTATTTAGGTGAAATGAACACAAGAATTTTGGCACATAAAGCTATGTGAATTAAAGAGTCTGAAGGTAGGTACTCAGTAAAATTTCTACATGAATAAAAGTAGCAGATTTCACATTTTTCATTCTGCAACCTTGGAAGATTTCTTTGATGGTTTTATGTATGTCATCACCTCTAAAGAGTGCAACATATGTCCATGCACACACACAATCCATCTTCCTATTTCTATCTCCTCTGGATGACTGCAAAACCAGATGAATGGAGTGCAGAGGGAAGAAGTCCAGCTTGCTATTTGGAATTCCAAAGATCCAAATATCAGAGGATACTCTATTTATGAAAAACATGCTCCTCTATTTTTTTGAAGTATTAACAACAAGGTTCATGGACAATATCAAAGAAAATATGAGCAGAGGGTTAAGAACTGCTCAAGAAAACCACCCAAGTTTGAGAATAGGCCCCACAGAGTTTAGAGAACTGCAGTTGCACCTTCAATGCTCCACAATGAACCTGCCTTCATGTTACAGAACAAACTCGGGCTCTCAAGCATGTGATATCTGGAGTGGCTCATCTGCACAGGTGCCCACTTCCACCTGAATCCTCAAGTCTTAAATGAATGTGTGCTGCTTCTCCTGGGCACTGTTATAGTAGTCATTGTCTTGACCTATTTTTTAGATGTTTTTTCTTTATGTACTCCTTCTCAGCTGCCATAAGTATGCTTAAGATGATGAATGAATGAATCAATCAATCAATCAATCAATCAAATGAAACACTCAATATTGAGGCTATTTTTGGATGCTAATTATTAAAATTTTCCCATTATGGTCAAACTTCTAGAAAAAAAAATTTCTTATGTTATAATCTATGTTTTCTTATTTTCCATTCATTTTTAACCTACTACCATCTGGCTTTCCTTTATTTTATCCCACTGAAACTACTCTGGCAAATATCACCAATTCCTAATTTTCAGTCCTTATTTACTTGACTTCTAACTGCATTTGACACAACTGATCAATTTCTTCTAGACAATCTCCCCAGGCTTTTCTAGCAGTCCTCTTGATCTGCTTCTCTATATCTGTCTCTCTAGTGGGTTTCTCTCCTTCTGCCCACCCCTAATGTTGATTTGCATGACAATCCTGTCCTTGTTTTTTTTTTTTTTTTTTTTACTTCTCTCTGCTGTTCTCCTCCAATGACAGAACCTACCTCCCTAACTTTATCTACCATAATATGCACTGACAGCTCCCAAACATTCTCTTGTAACTCCAGCTTTGTTAATAAATACTTCCATTTGTATGTTGCCCAGATTTAACATATTCCCAAACTCAGCTATTTTCTTTTCCATCAACTCTTCTCTTTCTCCCGAATTACTTAGAGTGTGATGTCACCTAAATCAGAAACCTGGCAGAAACCTTCATTTCCTCTCTCTCTAGCTAAATAAATGCCCAAGATTTGTCAATTCTATATCCTGACATCTTCCATAGTCCCCACTTCTCAGTCTATCCTGCCTTTGCTGCAGTGGCTCATAGCTCACCAAGTATACCACAATACCTTTCTGATTCCAATCACCCTCCCATCCAACCCATCCTCTAATTGTTTCCAGGAAAATCTTTCTGAATCTCATAGCTGATCAAATCACTCACAGATTCTTAAATCCTTCCGTGAGTCCCTCATTACCTACAGGATAAATAACTCCTTGGCAAGGCATGGGAAGCCCTATGTCTTGATATTCTTTCTCATTCCAAACTTCTCTCTTCAAATGACCTTCCAGGCTTCCACAGCCCCATTCTTCTTATGTTACTGGAAAGACCCGTATTTCCATTCTCTCCTTGGCGTGCCCTCTTTCCACTGTCTGTTGTCTTCTTTAATGGCACCTACTCTCTCTCTCTCTCTCTCTTTTTTTTAAGATTTGCCCTCAGTATCAACTCCTAAGAAATAAAACCAAAACAAAAAGAAATCTCTAACTCCTTGCTACAGAAATTGCAGTCCTCTGAGAAACAGCATGGATATCATTTGGGAACTTGTTAGAAAGACAGGATCTCTGGTCACACCCAGGCCCACTGTACCAGAATCTGCTTTCTTAACAAGGTTGCCAGGCAACCCGCTGCACGTTGAAGTTTGAGAAGTCCTGCTGTAGGAAGAAGTTATTCTCATCTCCCTTACCATGTACCCATTATATGCCAGGCACTATGCATTTTCTCATTTAATCCTTACAATGTTCCCCGAAAATAGGTTTTTATCATCCATAACTTATAGATAAGAAGTTCAAGATGCTCAGGGTACAGTCACACAGCTACTCAATTTTAGACCTGGGATTTTAAACCTAGTTCTTGCCTGAGTGTATAATACATGCTCTTCATTTATCCTGAGACACTCCCTAATTATGATGGAATTTAAGTTGTTTACATGTATAAATAGTTCTCTTCAGAGGAAGAATTATATCATTTTCCTCACAATGTCTGGAACATAGTAGGAGCATAAACAATGTTAGCTGAGTATTTGAATGTCGTCAGAGGAATGGAAAATATGCTGCATTTGTGAGGCTGTAGGGGAGGCATAGGAGGCTCTTCATAAAAATCACTTCACTTAGCTCTTTCCAGGGGCTATTTTTCTGACATTTGTTCTTACAAAGTCAAAGGAAGCAAAAGCTAATATTTTTTCATACAAGTGATATGACATGCTTCCAGGTTGGCACTGTCACATGAAATGAGCAGTCTGCATGTATGTGGACAGGTATCCTGATGACCAATCTTCAGCCAGCACTTTGCCCTGGTTTAAAGCAATGGTATAAATATACCCACTGATTATGTGCTCAGAGGGGGCTGTAACTAGGCATCCCAGTAGAGTACCTTCTTTCAAGGAAAGATGACTAAAAGAGAGACCACAAGAGAAACAAGAGGAAATGACAAAAGACTGAGGAGGGTGTTGACAGGGGGGCGTTAGCAAAAGTCAAGGTCAAGTCTGTGTGATGGTGCCCTCCACCTCAGGGCCAGGAAGTTATAGTCTGGAACACATCGTTTTTGGCCAGGCATTATTTCTCCCAAACCTTAGTAAAGTTCTTTTTCAAAAGTTTCTACTTTGTCTCAATGGACACTAAAAGAAAATGTTATTCTAAGAATAATAGCATAAAAATCCAGTTCCTTTTTGTGAATAAGACACCGGAGCTTCCTTTCCCAACCATCATCTGCAAGCCAGGAAGAGGGCTCTCACTAAGTACCGAAGCTTTCAGAAATTTGAAGTTCCTAGCCTTAAGAACTGTGAGAAATAAATTTCTGTTGCTTAAGCTGTCCAGACTATGGCATTTTGTTACATCAGCCCGAGCTGACTAAGATAAATCTCTTTGGCAGTTTTAAATATTTTGTGTAGTGACGCCAAGACAATTTGCTATGCAGTTTATAGACTATTTTGTATGGCTATTTTCTTTTTCACTGTGTTTTGAAATTTCTTCATGACAGATTTTTCAGAGTGGTAATTAGATCCCCAAGCAAGTCTCTCATAAATGATGTTTTCATTTTCCCCTTCCTTAAGCTTCTTTCTGATTATAAAGTTCAGCATTGAGGGATTCACAGGAGACATTTGACCAATGAAGACATCCAGCGATGTTAACCCCTTCACTATCCACCCTTTGACTCACTCTAGCAGGAATCCTCAATCAGCTTCAGCAAAGGCTAAATCTATCAAGTCAGATTTGGCTGGACGTCCTTCTGGCCAGAAGAATAAAACACCTTGTGATAGTTCATCCTGTAGAGCAGTTTTCTGGCAATTAACTCAGAGCAGACTGTGAGAGTCAGGCTAGGGGCTCTGGTTCATTCTTCTCTAGAGCTTCCTTGGTATCCAGCACAGGGCTATTCATCTAGAAGCAGTTGTTAAATTCACTTGGAATCTAAGAAAACTCCACATATCTGAACAGTTTGAGTGCAACTGAATGAACGTATAGAAGGTAAGTGAAGTCACTATGATTCATGGAGAGATCAGCACTTCCTTCTGGAATGGCAAGTTTCATGTATAAACCACCATGGTGCCCACACAGCATGGATGTGGTGGTAGCAGCCATTCTTCAGCTGGAGATGATGGAGTATATGCAGAAGGATGAAGCCTGGTCAGAGGAGACAAGGGATAGCTAGCCACCTGGCAGTTGGGGCTTTACCTTCGTAATAAGTAGGGCTTAGGAAAATCCCAAATGGGGGATGATGAGTACTCTTGTCTCACAGTACCCAAACTAATATATTCACAGTACAATTGTGAACAAAATGTTAAAGTGCTACAATATAGAACAGAGATTGATTTGAAAGTGATTGATTTTAAAACTTAAAAATTGATGATACAATAATTAAATCAATAGAATGAAAAAAAGTAGATGAATTTGGGCTGAAAAGGTCAGGAAAAATCTGCATAAAAGTGGGGCCTACACAGAACCATCTCAGAGACATCAGATGGAGACTAGGATAGGAGAAGAGGAACTGTGCTCCCAAAGGAGAGAGGGTGGTATTTGACAAAAAAGAGTAAGAAAACTACTAATGCCTCAGCTGAGGGATTGTATAAGGGAGTCATGGGAAAGGGTGCCATGAGGAAGGGAGTACGATTTAATAAGAGACGGGTAAGGGGACTTAGCTCCTTTTAATGATTGAAAACCAACCCCATTGTCCTGGGGCCCCAGCTATGCCCAAGAGGGAGAGAAAACCAGAAGCAGAGAATGCCTTTTTTCCCTTGCTAACACGACATGCTGCCTGTGGTGGTTCCATCCATGAAGAGGAAGGGCCCAGACACTGGGAGAGGACGTGTGGTTGCTCTTTTGCATCTGGGTTATCACAGGAAGCGTGTTTCTCAGGGAGGAGCTTGGGCAAAATAAAGTCGTTTAAGTGAGGAGGAGGTGAATCAAGCAAGAGAGTCTTGCTTCCTGGAAAGAGCACAGAGTCCCATAGGAGAAGGAAATCAATAACTGGCACTCAGAAGGCTTTTATCCTAAAAATACAGCGCTTGCCATTTTCACAGACTGAACACAATGGAGATGCCGGTCGGGACCCATGATCTATGTTTTCATACGGGAATTCTGCAAATGTAGTGGATGCAAATGCCCCATGGATTATGGAATATGTCACAGAAGAGTCCTCAAGTAAAGGCACTGGTTCAAACACAATAAAATTCAGACCACATCGTGTCTCTCCACCTTTTATCAACAGGCAGGCAATTTGTTTAGTAGTTAAAATTATGGACTCAGGAGCCAGAATGCCTGAATTTGATTCCTGTTTCTACCAGTGTCAGGTACCGACCTAACTGCCCCAGGTTTGTCTGTAAATGCAGTACTTACATCACAGGGTTGCTGTAAGGCTCAAAATGAAAAATGCTCAGAATAGAGAGCTTTAATATAGTAAGCTCCAGAGTGTTAGCTATTATTTGTGGTAAGAGACGGTGAAGGAAGAAATGAAAAGGCCTGCTTATATACTTGCATGCTGCATCTTTGAAGTGGACTGTTCCTGGTTTAGAAACCATATCATTAAACCTTCTAAAAATAGGCGATAAGTCTGAAAATTCTCTAATTGTATACATTGTGCTATTTAATTTATTTCCAAAGTATGTGGAGAGTTCAGAGATGGAAAAGAGAAAGCTCTTTTGACATCACTCACCAGTAAAGTCAAAACTTCATTATAGCCAGAAAATAGATGAAATGGTACATGTCTCAAAATTGGAAATATGGATGTTTATCCCATTTTTTTTTACTTTCTAATGAATGTTAAGGGCAATAGACCTGCTCTTAGCAAAAACTGCAGAAAGTATCTAACTTTTATTTTAACTTAATGTTTAACGACTACTTATGCTTCAAGAAAGTAGAAATATTATAGTTCATTGCCCAGTTCAATTACCTAATATAAGTCCTGCATGGAAGACAATAATTTGTCTGCAAAAAGGAATCATAAAAGTATGTTATAAATCTATCAGAAAAGAAGAACCAATTTTCCTTATGCCTTATATGAGAAAAAATCCTAGCTGGGTAAAATGTACCCTGCCAAAAACAATTAAAGACAAATTGAAAAGGCTACCATTTAAGGATACATCATTAAGAGGCTTTCTCGATGACTAACATATTTTCAAATTGATTTTTTTGCCTCCAAACAGATGGATTTATGTTCTGTAATATTTTAATATAACCTTTAATTAAATTAGCCTTAGCAGATGATATTTTAAAGTTAATTAGTACTTTCTATGCTTGCAATTTAATCATCTAAAACTTGTTCTTGCCAATGTGCTATTCTAGTTTTGTTGAGGAAAAAAATACAAAAACAAGAAAAGGACCCCCAAATCATTTGGGTAAAGCTCAAGGTACGATGCAATTTGCCATTCATGAAAAATGGGCTGCAAAATAGGGTACCTTCGCATTGTGTGCTGGGCTTGGTGAACCACCAGCCAGCTGTCTAATCATTTATAACCATCCTCAGGCTTTGCCAAGTTTTGGCCACATAATGGAATCTTGCTGACACAGCTCGCATGTCAGGTATGATGTATCGGAAACTTGGGCCTTTTTTTCTTTTGTGTAGACACTTTCTAAAGGTGGTCACAGCCACACAGCAGGACTGAGATGCTTTGAGTCCTGCTTTGCTCCCAGCAGAGAAACTGTCTTTTGGGAACACTCCTGTCAGTGCCCAACTCCTTCCTTCAGCTATGTCTCTTCTTTTGTTGGCTTTTTCTTCTCTTCTGGTCCCCATCCTCTACCCCAAACACTTTTTCAAGGGAATCATGATCCTTTACAAAGTGTTTTACAAAGTTAAGCAAATTCTCCAAAATATGCAACAAGTATATCATTCTTTTTGGTTTAGTTTTCATTTTTAAAATTTAAAGTGCTGAACTTTGGTGGGAAGAAATTTAACATTTATTTTTCTGTGTCTTTGGAAGTACATGGTGATATTTTTTAAAGGCAGAGGGGAGAGAATATGAAGGGGCAAGAGGGAGTTGCAAAGACAAATGAAAAAAAAAGTCATTAAGTATAGCAGGAGTAAACCTCAGCAGCAAGTTGAGTTCCCATGTGTGGAGTATATGTGCACCTTAGATAAGATAATGTCGTATATCACAAAAGCCACGTAAAATAAAAACCTAATGTAATCTATTAACCAATCAGGAAGACTGTATCTTTTCGTGTTCCATCGGGTCCTGATAATGCTCTGTATTTAAGAGACTTTGTAGGACTGTTGATTTTAGATTACCAACCAAGGACTAAACAAACAAACAAACAGCAAAAAAACAAAACAAAACACATTACTTCACTGACCAGTTCTGTTTAGTTAAAATAGTCAAATCTTTGCAAATTTGGCCGTACACATATAACGTATCATCCCTGGGAACAATCGTTATAAAAAAGCTCTTCAAAACCCAGCCACAGTTATCTAATGAGGGTTTATGTTCAAGGAACAGAGTTTGGGCCAAAAGAGGATGGTGAAGGGCCTTTGGTCCCTCACAGTTGAGGGAGGGTAGACCCTGAGGGTATGAGGATTGGCAACCTGAGTCACCGTACCAAGGCGATTGGTATGTGGGATGATTCAGGCTGTTCTACCACGGCCAACCTGAGGCAGTGCTCAAGGAAGTCGCCTGAGGGCTGTGTTTATTTCAGAACCCCCTCTTACTCCATGCTCCCTCCAGTCTCATCTGACTGTCAAATTAACCCTGCATGCATGTAAGCTGTGATTAAAGTGTCGGGGGATGACGACTTAGAACAGTGGTTCTGAACCTTGGCTGCACATTAGAATCACCTGGGAATCTTTTTAAAATCCTGATTTCTGGGCCTCATCCTCTGGAAATTCTGTTTCTTTGTTATGGGGCGAGGCCACAACATTAGTAACAAAGAAACAGAATTTCCGGAGGATGAGGCCCAGAAATCAGGATTTTAAAAAGATTCCCAGGTGAATCTAATGTGCAGCCAAAGCTGAGAACCACTGACTTAGAAGGTCTGATTATGGTTTATTTCATCATAAAGAACAGCACCTGACAATAGGAAAAATCTTCCCCCGGTTGTGAAAGAGGAAATCAACAAACCAACAATCAGAACAGGTCTGCTGGGCACCTGCTAAGTACTGGTTCCATGGGAGGCACCTTGGGGGTTCCATGGACCTGCAAGCTGTGACTTTGCCCTCCTGAGATTTCCAACTTAGGTGTGGACAAAAACATGCCAGTGAGGCCATAACTCACAGTGTGGAGCCACATGAGAGAAATATAAACTACACAGTACAGGCCGTAAGCGCCAAACGAGTGGTGACTAAATGATGGGTTCCCACAGCTGCCTAACAGGATGAGATCAAAATAGGGATCAACTGATTATCATCGCAACAGGGAAAAAACCCAAACCATAATTCAAACAGCATTCCATGGACACCAGAGAGAGAATGGAGAAAACTGCAGGGAGTGTAATAAGTGTCTATTTTGTCAATATTAAACTTTCAATAGGATTCTCTTTATTTCTTTTTCTTTTAAAATAAGATTGTTTTAACTACCTTACACTAAACTTACATGAGCATTTGAACATGGAGGAAAAGAAATGAGTCTTTGGGGTTAAAACTTCACTGTGAAGTGTATTAAATAAAGAAGATTCTTTTATGAAAGGCTTCTAAAGTTGTCTTACATTTCTTAAATCAATCTGTAGCACATAATCAGTAAAACCGTATCATTTAAACAGAAAATTCATAACTTAGAAACTCACCCTTGGGCAGCTGTATCCTATTATGGGCTGTAACTTAACACATGAGTTTCAGAAGTTGTTAAAGTTTGAGTTCAGGCTAACAAATCTTAACTGTTAAAAAAAAAAGCCTATGTTAAGAGACAGCAGACCATGAAGAGGCACCTGATTTGATCACCGGATGAATGTCAATCACATTTTATTTTGATTTGTTAAATCTTATTTATACATTGAGAAATAAGTATAGTAGGACAGATATGGCCATTAAGTGTTCAAGAAGCCACTTAGTTTTTTTCCATTTAAAAAAATTTTCCTCTGGGACTGAGACTTTCAGTATTTAAACTCTGCCAAATGTGTATTTACTGAAAAAAAGGGGAAGGGTGCTTATCCCAGTGATACCTGAACTGAAATCTGCATTTTCAAATAAAAATAGTTGTTATTATCTCAGCATAAATTTTTAAAGTAAAATTGGCATCAGTAAACCAGATGTCCACAGTTCAAATTATTGTAATTATGATTCAATAATTTCTCTAAAATGAGCTAGTGAGCAGTGAAGGTTCTTTTAACCATATTCTTCCAGACATACTTTACATGGTGAATTCAGTGCAATATGTGTAGAGATTTTACTGCACAAATACCTTCATCTCTTACATCCTACTTCATTCTTTTCTGTGAAATGCAGAAAACACACATGTACCATTAAATTTATAGACTTAGATAACTACACTGAAAAGCATGAAATGGAGGAAATACTTGGCTCTGGAGGATCTTGCTCTTTCGCATTGCACACAGCCAGACTCATGATCACTAAGAGGTTTTTAATAGCTCTATAGTCTGGTCTAACTTTTCCAAAGGGTAAGAAATACTTTTTGAAGTATTCACCTATCTGATATAAATAAGACGTTTTATGCAGAAAAATGTTTCCCCAAATGGAAGAGTTAATGCACCTCAAATATGTGAGATATTTCCTTCTAATTGTGCAATGTTTAGTAAAGGGTCCATCTTATTTTATTCATTATACAATTTGGGGAAACATGTTGGTGAAATCTAACATGGCACTTTATAAATCAGTCCTGGAAACAACACATTCTCATGGCTTCAATGACAACTCAGATAGCTTTTTAACCATCTGCTTGAGAAAGTTTGTCTGATTTTGGCCTTCAGACAGTGAATGTGGTTTCTCCCTACAGGCATGTTTACATTTACAAAGCTTGCATCTTGCCGGAATGGGTAAAATAATTCTTGCTGTGAAAAAGCTGTAATTGTCTCCCAACTTAGTATCAGGAAGTGTACCTCCTACAGATGTCACTATAATCTTTTCCCTAGTGCAACAGAAAGCCATAAACTTCCAGAACTAATCTAGGATCACTGTTAACTCCAATGGCTCCCGACTGCCTGCGTGCCATGGTGACTCCACCTGCCTCAGCCTTGCCTCCCTCTCCCCTGCTCCTCCCGGCCCATGCATTGTTTTTGTATTGCCTGATCTGCCTTTGGACAAGCTGTTCTCGTTCCTCAAAAATGCCCTTCCCCTTTCACTGTCATACTGTTCAGATGTGCCCATTAAATGGGTTCCCGCTACACTTCCAGAAGAGTTCATTTCAATCCCTCCTGTTTTCCTGGAAGATATTGCCATGACATGATCATTTAACACCTCTGAGAGGCAATGTCTGGCAGTGACTAAAGGTGAGGAGTTGGAAGATAGAATTTGAATTCTGGCTCAATCACTTACTAGCTGTGTGACCTTGGGCAAGTCACCTTAACCTTTCATGCGCCTCAGTTCCCTCATCTATAAACAACAATATCTGCATTACTATGAAGGATTCATGTTCCTAGTATCGTGTCTGTCATGAGTTCTTGGCATCCTAGCATTACCACCAATGAAGAAAGGTCCCAAAGATGGCAGATAAGCATACTGTGTTCTTGTAATTTGAAGAGTTAACACTCAGAGTAGAATCTGACAGTGCAGCCACCTTGAAATCATGCGGTGATTTCCTTTGAGAAAGCATGTGAGAAACTGTCAAACAGTGGCAAACAAGTAGGAAGCTCACACACACACTCTCTTAAAAGACCTGACAGGGGCTGTGGTTAGGATAGCTCATCTTTGGCTGTGACACATGACACGAAAATAAATGAGATGTTGCAGAAAGACACGAGTGGAAGGCAGCAGGGAGATATGCCCTAGTATCTGTCTGGTGGTGTGGCGACTCCCAGTGCTTCTTGTTACACAGCGGGGACACTCAGGTATGGGGAACAGTCAGAGACAGCTTAAAAGAGCAAACTTCAAATGGAGAGCCCACCTTTTAAAAATGTCTTTCCATTATTTTTCATTTGAGGTGTAAAATAGGGAAAAGGGAAAAAAATGTCGTTTTATTCTACGTTTATGAATAAAATATGTAAAGGAAAGAAAATGAAAAACAAATGACAGCAGCAGCCAGATGAACACCTTGCCTAAAACAAACGAGGGATTTAATGAATTGCAAAATGCCACTTGGAAGGCCTCCTTGGCTGAGACATGCATTCAAATCTTATTTATTTAAATGACTGTAACTATCCCCATGGGCATTGGTCTCAGACTAGAAACTCTGGGTGCTTTTCCTAACCAATGTGAAGAGAAAATTCAATTTACTATATATATATATATATATATATATATATATATATATATATATATATATCACAAACCAACTGAGAGCAAGAAATTAATAAAATGATCATTTATATCCCCTCTATTATGTGTTTCGAAAGAATAGAGAGAAAAAAACTGCCTTTGCATTTATAGAAAAGGAATTTAGAAAAACAGGTTTACAGTGTTGTTTTTTTACGCTCCTTTGTTTAACTGTGCTGGGCTTTTAAAATTCTTGGATTGCCTTTTCATCTTGCAGGAAAGTAAGGTAACAATTTTTCTTAAGCAATTGGCAGTGATGTGCTTAAGTGCTTAACCTCTTCTGCAAGGAAGAGCCTGGGCCAGGGTGGGGGATGAGGAGAGGAGGCTGCTCAGAACCTGCCATTCAAGGCTGGCGGCAGCGTTCTATAGGCTGTGTAAAACAGGAAGGTGGTGGCAGCAACTTACAGGTGTGCCAAAGAAAATAAGTCCGTGTGCTAAACTCTGGCATGCACACGGGAGGTTGCCGAGGCATGGCAAAGGCCCAGGTGGACTTTTGATATCCTGCCCCAGAAAGTAGTAAGCCTGTTCCCATTTATGCCAGGAGCATGGTGAGTGGCTAGATGTTTTGATGTTATAAAAACTCCTGGTGCAGAAATCTGCCACTTGGCTCACTTTCATTTGGTCATTTTTCAGATTAGAAACATCTGAGGGAGAGGATGGGTTGTAATATTCACACCTTTTAAGCAATGCAGTCAGTTGCAGAGTAGCAGCCCATTCTAGGGTAAGCAGGCAATGCTATCTGGTCAAATTTCTATTCTATGTTAATGAGTGAAATACATACAATGGGACATTCCTTTATTTTCCATATAAAAGAGTTTCTGCAAAGACCTAGATGACAGAAAGAACATGATGTATGCTTTATTTTAACCCTTCTTCTATTTTATTCTCTATGCTAAACTGTAAACAATTTTGGGGGTTAATTCATTTTAAAAAGTGGGCCATGATTTCAGATTAAACTTCCTAAATTCACAATGATCAATGAACTCAGTGAAAAATTTTCCCTGTATTTCTTTTTACTGCTTCCACTAACCAAGCCCTCAGCACAAGACCTCCTGGTCTTACACAATTTATCCAAAGCTCTGGGCAGGTCAAGAGCCCTTTATCCTTCACTGGTGAATTCAGGGCTATTGTATGAGACACACATTCTTTCCTTCCCTTTTCACTTAAAGAAACATACCAAACCTGAATAGACTCCAGGCTAGATTGGGGTAGGGAGTGATTTTATTAGTCCTAACATAGCTATTGACACATGTTTGAATACAATATAAGAAGAAAGAAAGAAAGAAAGATCTTTTATTTTATGTCTTAAAGGGAAAATTAGTTATAATTTAATTTCTAAAAAGAAAAATGTATAGAATAAAATGGCCTAACATTTCTTTTTTTTCATCACACATATGACAAATATAAACTAAAAGGACATCTGGAAACTAACATTATTCAGCAATCAGAACGGAAAAATCCAAACCATTGAAGTTTTGATGGAGACAAACATAGCAAGATTTACAAAGAAGAAAGCTGTAACCTATTGAAGCACAAGAAAAAAAAAAAATCCATATGCATTTTACCTTTTGGGCAGTTCCATAGCAAAGTTCTATTTCAGAAGCTCTTTGTAATATGAAACCCACTGTAGATAAGATACAGGGGGAAGACAGTCTGTTTTGCAGCAGCAGGAAATCAAATTGGTTCCAGAAACAAAGTTACATGACAAATGGTTTAATAGTACTGCCAGGTTTGGAAAGCTTGATTGAGTTATTTTTCATAATCATTAAAAGAAGATTTTTAAATAACGTTGCCATAGCTATTTAGATTTTTTAGAAGGGAAGGGTGTTGCAGAGGTGGGAAGACATCTAATTTCATTGGCCTTTTAACTAATGTGTTATAATTTGTTATCAAAATTTAAGAGCTCAGTGGTGATTTATTAACTTTTGTTTGCAACAAAAAAATTTCAGACAAACACAATACTTGATTTAACATAACTAATATATGTTATTAAAGATTAAACAGATTAGCAAGTATATATTTTATTATCATATGCAAGTTATTTTTAATTTTAACCTTAGAAGCAGTCTGCTTTATTTTACAAAAGCATCTGGAAAAGTTCATTAAGTCTTAGGTGAGCCTTAGATTTTAGGAGAGACTTCTAAGCCGTTAGCAAGATGTATCACTGACAAAATAACCCGGCAACTAATACCCCGTAGGTGAAATGAAATGAAATCATTCTTCTGACTGAAGTCAGGAACAAGTTAAACATCACTAGACCACAGCACACGACTACAGAGATTTAAAAGAAATCATATTTAAATAGGATGTGACTAGATGTTTAGGACTATTTTCTAAAAAAAGTAAAACAACTTTTCCCCTTCAGTACTTACAGTCTTTGAAGACTAGAGCTGGGTCTCTGTGAGGCAGGACTTGGGCAATGATGTGTCTCAGGGATTCCAAGGTTCTGTCCATCTTGGGTCTGCCTGTGTGAGCCTGCTGCACAGTGTCCTCATGCCTGGGTTCTTGCAGTCCTGGACTGAATTTGTGCAGCTCATTGATGCACAGGATTACCAAAGAATCCCTTTTAACATCTGCCAATCAGACATTTCCCAGACTCTAAAGACCCCTCAGGGGGCCCTCCTCCCAGGCTCACTTATCTTTGTTGTGTGCTGAGCTAATTAGCTCTAAAGGCTGGCTGACAGGCAGGTTTCCATTGCTTCCTTCTGTTAAACACACCCACCTACAGGCTAGCTGGGGAAGCTCCCTAATCGTGGGAACAGCTTTCCTCTCCAACCAGATTTTGCCTGAATGGCTTGCAGCTTTCTGACTTGGGTATTTCTTTTGGTCCCCCATCTTCAAATGTGCTGTTCTCAGGCATGTAGAAGCAAGAAGGTTATTATTTCTCAAGGACATTTCCTTAGTAACAAAGGAGATTCCAGGTCAAGGCTTCCAGCTCAGAATCAGTATAATCTAAATTCTT
This sequence comes from Myotis nattereri, assembly GCF_964212035.1. Lineage (NCBI taxonomy): Eukaryota > Metazoa > Chordata > Mammalia > Chiroptera > Vespertilionidae > Myotis > Myotis nattereri. The sequence continues at coordinate 55,653,035 of NC_138079.1, forward strand.
ATTTGGTAAAGAAATGCTATAAAGGTTGTGAATGTAGCCAGGCACCAGATTATGCCTCTGTTTGAATTCAGGAGCATCTATTTGGAGGCCTAGTTTTTAGTCCCCCTCCCTGACTCTTCCCATCCCCCAGTCCAAATTATAGACACTTCAGCCTGATGAGCAGTGGCAAACAAAAACTCACGGACTGACTTTCAGCTTGCCTGGGAACTTTGTTTTCCAATTTATCCTTCAAAGCAAATCATTCCCAAGATTGATGTTAATGAATTCTGATATCATTCACTTCCTTTCATTTCATAATAATTAATTCTATTAAAAATTGCAGGAGATTCACATAAGTACATTAACTTAATGGGTTCCAAATTTTCCTTTTAATAAAATGTTATTTTTTTTGCCATTTCCAAAGGGGAAAAAAATTGCAGAAGAAAAAAAAATGTATTGTTCAAGAGAATATAGGTAGTTACTAAAAGATCATAAGAAAACATATTCTTTTTCTGTTTATACTACTCACAGCATTCATCTTTCCACAGGAGACATAAATATAAGTCATGAGCTGCCAGTGCGATAATAAGGATTTGGACCAGATATAAAAGAACTGATTTTAATGGCTACAACCTACGTTAGTTGTTGAAAACTTGTTAAAGACTTCTTTACTTTTATTTAAAATATTTTTCCAGAGTAGACACAAGAGGTTGCTGACCAGTGTTCTTTCCAATTTTCAGATTCCACAATTATGTTGTATTATATAATTAACTGTAACCAGTCCTTTAAAGTCTATAAAAATAAAATGTGTTCCATGTGACCAGTTTCTTCAGCTAGTTGATAGAAGGGTGGTGGGCTTAATAAAAGGAAACTGAAGGAATGGGTTGTAATAATAATCATTATTATAATGACTGTCAGTTGGCAAATGCCCACAGCGAGTATATGCCACACACAACAGGTGTGAGGCTGCCCCAGAGTGCACACCTATTATTATAAAAAAAACCCAAAAACTTGAAAGAAGTAGCACTTCATGTTAAGAAATGTATTTAGGGTCCCAAAGTATACTTATCATGGGCTGTGCCAAATAGAAAATCAACAGCTTTGCTACCAGTTTATCACTTAAAGGGAAATTGGATGGTTTGTAGACAAAAAGCCCCCAAACTGTTATACATTGATTGGACACAAAGTATACATGAATGTAAGTACTTTCAGTGTGATATTCAATTGGAAACCAAAATATTTAAGTTTCCCATTAGGGAAACATGAAAAATATGAATTCTCAAAGGACTGAGACTGATAATATAAAAACAAAAATTTAGAAATGATTGATGCTGGGATTTCAATTGGTAAATGGATTTTTTATGGGCTTAAATTTAATCCCAATGTTACATAAAAATATTTGGTTGTGCAGTGTAGATTTGGAAATATAAGATCTAGAATTTGACTTTTGTCATCTGAATAACTTTAAAGAAGTCACTCAACTTCTCTGGGCTCAGAGTCCATATCTAGAAAATTAGGGAGTTGAGCTGGAGGCTCTCTCTCAGATCTAATATTGCAGATGAGCACAGATATTCTCAAATGTTTTCTAGCTTTCTGGAAAGTCATATATTTATTTCCTAAAAGCTGGACTGGTCTTCAAACAAATCATTTCTATTCCCGCAGTCGGCCGCATATCCATGCATCAATATGAGAGACACAAATTTATAGGGTGATTCAGAGATACCACTAACGCTAACTAAAATGTAAAGCAAGAATTCATTAAATAGACCAATCTTCAACCTCTACAAGATTTTTCTAAAGAAGGCAAATTAGAGAGCCAAAAGCCAGCTTCGCAAAGATAATCTCATAAAAATATCATGTTCTTTAGTGTTATATTTTAAAAAATGAAAATAAGAATTCTAGGAAGGAAGGTTATACAACATGACAGTCTGTTACTATAGTTTCTTTATCTCATGAGGCCCTTTCATGCAGCAGCTTTCTGAAACCCTTTTCTTCCTTGTCTCCCATAGAGATGTCTCATCTGAAAGCCGTTGTGAGACAGTCTAGAAAGATTCAGCAGTTTCTGGCCATTCTCTTTGATGGAAGAGCCTGAGAAATCCCTGGGCAGTGTGTCTATAGGGTGTCCCCCCCAAATGTACACACACATTTTGAATAATTATAAAGGCAGCATTTATTTTATTTTTAAAAAATATATTTTTATTGACTTCAGAGAGGAAGGGAGAGGGAGAGAGAGATAGAAACATCAATGATGAGAGAGAATCATTGATTGGCTGCCTCTTGCATGTCTCCACCTGGGCATGTGCCCTTGACTGAAATCGAACCTGGGACCCTTCAGTCCACAGGGCAATGCTCTATCCACTGAGCCAAACCAGCTAGGGCAAGGCAGTGTTTATTAAAATACATTTCATTTTCAAAATTGAGCTATCAGCTGTTAAACTGTGTATACATTTTTTTTTTTGGATACCCTGTATTTTGGTACAGAGTCTGCATATAATTCATATGTTAGATTTCAATGTCAGCCTCAATCATCTGTAGGAATGTGGCAAAAGCAAAATCAAAGTATTGAGACAAGGGAACATGACTACAGTGAAAACCAAATGATGTTTTTACAAATCCTGTTAGAGTACTACTCAGAAATATGAGAAACAGCGCCCAACTGACATATTCGGCGATCAAGCTGTCATCCCATGGTGTAAGGGGAAGGCTCAGTGCAGTAGCACAGTCACCAAGCTTCCAGGAAGTACAGAACTCTTTGAGATGAGAAATCAAGGTGGTATGTTTTGTACCATTTTGTGCACAGTGTAACAAACAGTCTATGTAAACATTAATTTTGCTGGTAAAAAAAATTCATTCTTATCATTGCAATGATATTTTTGTTGTTGAATAGTTCATTTCAGGTACAAAAATGATAAGAAGGCAGGGGCATAATTGAAATAACATCCAGAATGTTAGAAAACAATGAATGCACCAAAGAAACATCTTTGGTTAAAAACAGGAAGGAACTCCCACCATCCTCCTTGCCTCCCCACTTGCTAATCCACTCTGCCCTGGAAGAAGAGATCAGGGTAAGTGAAGCAGGAGCGGGGCCAGTAGGTGAGGCTGCAGTGAGGTTTTGTGAGGCTCCGGATCGTAAAGATTTCAACATAAGGCATGCAGACTCCAAAGAATATGCTTGCAGTCACTGAGCCTGAGCCAATCTATCACTACTCATCTCTAAGGCATCAGGTGACTCAGGGAAAGAGAGCTGATGAATGAGATTTAGGAAGATTATCTTCCCTGAAGTAATTTTTTCACTTACTTACTAATGCCTTTATTCTTAAAAACTAAATAACTTAAGATAAAGTAAAAAAATGAAAAAAAATTGAATTCATGCAGTTAAATAAATTAATACAGAGAGCAAGTAGTTTACAAAAGCAATGGGAAATGACTGACAGCAGCTCTCTGCAGATGCCAATGGGAGATGGGTGGAGGGAACTGGAAGGGCCTAAATGCTGATTGGCAAAGAAGGTCCCAGTGGAGTGTGAGGATGAAGAAAGGCCATGGAGAAACTGACTTTGCAGAGGTAATGACTGTTAGTGTCAGTCAGGAAAAGACAGTAGAAGGAATGAATGGAGGGCTGCTTAGCATCAACTTCGTTTACTCTCAACTGGGAAGGGACCAATGCTAAGTTTGAATCAAGGTATTGTCACAGAGGGTCAGTTAGAAAGCCAACTTCAGATTAGGTGACAAAACAAATTTAAAAACACAGGCAACATAAAAGAACAATCTCAGGCGGCCATCGTAGGATCGCCAGCGGTCAAAATGAAGTTCAACCCCTTTGTGACTTCTGACTGGAGCAAGAACCGTAAAAGGCATTTCAATGCACCTTCCCACATTCGAAGGAAGATGATGTCTCCTCTTTCCAAAGAGCTGAGCCAGAAGTACAATGTCCGGTCCATGCCCATCCGAAAGGATGACGAGGTTCAGGTTGTTCGAGGACATTACGAAGGGCAGCAAATTGGCAAATAGTCCAGGTTTACAGGCAGAAATACGTCATCTACATGGAACGACTGCAACGGGGGAAAGCTAAGGGGACAACTGTTCATGCGGGCATTCACCCCAGCAAGGTGGTTATCACCAGACCAAAGCTGGACAAAGACCGCACAAAGATCCATGAACGTAGAGCCAAATCTCGCCAAGTAGGAAAGGGAAAATACAAGGAAGAAACAATTGAGAAGATGCAGGAATAAAGTAATATTATATACAACTTTCATTAAAAACTTAAAATGAAAAAAAATAAATAAAAGAACAATCTCAGACATTTGTTCATTGATATTTCGCTATATTTAAGAACATGAATAATTAGAAATTAACAATATCCTATCTACAGATTAAAGAATGTGCATTTCCCAATTTTTATAGAAAACTATATAAAATGCTTTCATGAAATAATTTTCCTTCCCACCAGATAAAAACCATGAGTGAACTGCCCTTTTCCCTTGCCAGGGCAGTCAGAGTCAGCACCCTTAGCCAGAAAGCATCATGAAAGCAAGCCCCTCCTTTACCTGAGCCTTCTATGTGTAGAAGGGGATCCTGAATAAGTTTCTGTCACCTTGACTGTGTTGTGTAAACAATTATCCAGGTCTGCCACTGTATTTGCTTTCCAAAGAGAAGTAAAATTGATTCTTTAAGAAACACTTTATAGATCAAAGATATCATGAAGGAAGGCTTAGCTAATTTACAGGTTAACACTTTCAAGATAAACTCAGTTAAAGGTGGAAGAATTTGGATGCTCAAATTTACAAGATTGGAGATGATGATACCAAGCCTTTGGGTCATTAGATCTGTGTTTGGTGAAAATTGATTATCTTAACAATAGCTGGTTGACTTCAGGATTATATGTATTTTTAAAAAGAAAGTTTAAATTTTTGTTTTAGAGTGGATTTTGCCAGTGCCTTTTCAATATTTCCTCTTTCATAAAAATTTATGTAATTATTGGTTCCTCTCCCTCTTCCTGCATTTTCTCAAAAATCACCCCCACTCACCCACCAGATCCTACTGTCCAGAACAGTAATTTATTTTGTTGGGTATTCAGAAAAAAATATTATACAAGTTGTGGCTATAAAGTGATCAGACTGAGCATAAAAGAGGTATCTGAACTCTAGCTGAGTCGTTGAGCCACTCCTCAAATAAAGAGATGAGATCTGTCTTCAATAGGGGGCATGCTGAGAAATGAGACACACACTCAGTTTTACAAGAGCTAATCAGAGCTACCTTTTTCCATCTTTAGATAAAGTCATGTTTCTGAGGGTATGAATTGTATGAGATGTTTAAATATTTGCAATAATAATGAGCCTATTAAAATGAAAATCTAGACTCTGAAAAAATGAATACTGGATTAAAACAAACCTAGGGAGAATGTTTATTGGTTTTAAACAAATGACTTAAATTTGAGATTAGTTGATGGAAAGGTTAAGCCCAAGGAAACCAGTAGTTTCACAGCTCCATTTATTTTAGATGAAGCTTCCTGTAAGACTGCATCAGTGGTAGGCTCTTAATTCAATTCAGGCTACACTTATGGATATGCTTACATTAAGATAAAAGCCTGTGCCATCCATTTCCCGCTGTAAACTGTAATTTCCATTCTACTTCCTATGTAGCCACCACCAGAGCACTGCACTTAGCATGCATCCTGCTGACACAGAAGAAATATGACTTTTCAAAATTTGTTTAAAGAAGGAGGAATAGGAAACTTCATAGAAAGACCTATTTTTCCACATATTGAAAATTGGAGAAAGACCAAGTTAGAGAATAATATATTTTTCTGATCTTCTTAAGGTACCTCAATAGCCTTGAGCTCAAAGAAAGAGAACTGCTCCCAGCACTGCTCTTCTCCCACCTCCCCACAAGAAACCAGCAATGTTCCACTCAGGGCTTCTGTTTATTGAGATGGGTTTTCTTGGGCCTGTGAGAAGATAAAAAGGCTTATTATAGGGGAGCAGGGGGATAAATAACCAAACGTGGTTTTCTAAAAAGGAAGGAAACTTTGGGGAGAGTAAGACTCAAAACCTAGGACTGGATGTGAGGGCTGTCCCCTGTTTCAGGACCAGGACGGCAGCCTGGAGTTGTGGGTCTGAGTGACTTTGAAGAGGCCCCAAAGATCCCAAGCACCTGACTGCCGGTTTTCCTACCATTCACTTCCCTGGAACATATCGATTCCATCTTTTCCTCCCACTCACTCCCAACCTTATTTCACTCTAGTGACTCTGGGCAAGTAATTTTATATCCAAAGGTATTTTCTCAGCTCTAAAATAAAAACAAGGTAGCGAAGAATCTCTATAACTCCAGAATGATATAATAGGATTATATTCTAGATTGTTTTAACCTAATCTTTAAGCTGACTGGGTGGGAAACCTTTTAGACGCTAGACCCCCTCCCATCAATCCATTGTCTGACAGGGATAGTTTCCTTAGTTCTACTCCATCTCCCTTTAAAATCAAATAATTGCACTGCTCAAAATTGATTACAGCTTTTTCCTGATACACCAAGTTAAAGATTTAAAAATGTTTTCAAAATCATCTTTAATTTGGTCCCTTGTAGCACAACACTCATTTCCCAACTACAGCATAACATTCTACATTCACTTCTGTCCTTTGCATTTTCTGCATTTCTCTTTGTCAGTATTCCTATTAAACCAAATCCCTCTGGCCATTCACTTATCCTTACAGTTTCCTCGGCACTGGATCAATGAGAGCAGGCTCTGTGGTGTACTACCTTGTACTGTCATGTAATTGCTGTCTCTTCAGAAGCAGTGGGGCTTTTAGCCAACAGAAATTTTACTGTAAAAAATCTGTGTACTCCCTCCCGATATCACTTTATACAACACCAAACACTTGGAGAACTGATGTGTGAACATATATTTTCTTTTAATGAAGGCCAAACCTCTTCTACCAACAGTAAACAATTTTTTAAAAAAAATTCATTTAAAGTGGTTCCTTTTAAAAAATGGAAGCAAATAATACTGACATCCCAAATAACATATTTGTATTATGAGGCATGTTCCTACTTGCAGAATTAAGCCTACAATAATCTGATTCTAAATGTTATATAGAATTTTAATGTAATCATTATTTGCAATATACCATATTAGTCTTTGTGAGTGTTGTAGGCTTTGGAGTTATTCCCACACTCCTGGTTATTATATAGGGTGTCCCAAAATTCACGCAAGATTTGCAAGTTGCAATTGAATTGAATTGCAAATCTTGCGTGAATTTTGGGACACCCTATACAACTGTTAGCTCATGGCTATTCTGAACTTTACCTCATCCCCAGCCTTATACAGTTGCATAAGATGGTTCTAGTACTCCATTAAGCAAATCAAGGTCAAACTAAAATATGATCTGTTCTCTAGAGATGTCCTGAGGCGAGGTGAACAATGATGAGCCTTAGCCCACCCAGGGTATTGAATGTGACAGACAATAAATCTACACCTCAGGAAGTGCTCTCCCAACAACCTAAGAACTCATCCCTCCATCCTGTGGGAGTGGCTGATAAGTCTGTAGGGCAGCAAGTTTATCTGCTGAGTTCTTTAATTAGGCAATTGTGTGTTTTCCCAGAAAATTTACTGAATACTTAACTAAAAGAATGATTACCTCAGCTGTACTAACCTTCTAGTTTGTACCTAAAGATCTTAATGGTTCTGGGGAAAGCCAGATGTGCGGTAAAGAACAGAGCAATGGCTACCAACACCACAAATCAGCACAGGAATAAACTACATGTCTTGTAGCAAAAGCTTATCTAATATGGGGGAGGGGGTCAATTGGGGGAAAAGGAGACATATGTAAAACTTTAGACAATAAAAAAAAGCTTATCTAATAGAAATGGGCAGTAGATGATGCAAGGCTACAAGCAAAGCATATGTTCTTCTCTATAAAAACAAAAAGCAAAACACCAAAAGGATCATAATTGAAATGTTAGTGACCTTGAAAACAGGAAAGATGCCTTTGAAATCTCCCATTTGGTAATCTTAAGTCATGTGATACATAATGCACATTTAGCAACTAAATAAGCAAGTGCACATTATGTATCAGGCTCTGTGCTAAACTTCTGACTGATGTTATATTTCACTTAATCTTTATAACCCTAAGACAGGCACTTTTAAATGTCACTTTACAAATCAAAAAGTGAGGTTAGGAGGCTACCGACAGTACCTGAAGTTTGAGAAGTGGTAGAACTAGGATTTAAATTTGGAACTCCCGGAGCAAAAAAAAAAAAAAAAAATTTGTTAAGAATCACGATATAGCCCTGATCAGTGTGACTCAGTTGGTTGAGTATTGTTCTATGCACCAAAAGGTCATCGGTTCAAACCCTGATTTTGTATTTGTGCATTTGACTAATTTGTACTGTGAGCCACAGAAAATTTTAGGCTATTAAGGGAAAGATCTGTTTGTCTTCTAAGTCCCTCAAATCGTAGTAAGTTTTTTATGTAGCAGGTACCCCAAAGTTGACTGAGTCAACTCAGTAAAGCTGACAGGACGAAGTCATGTGTTTTATTCCCAATTCACTTTGACACTCTGAATGAGAAAATGTATTCCAAAATATATATTGTACGGTTCTATTAAGCTGTCAATATAATTTTGTTGTTAAAATGCTTTAGACAGATTATAAAAAATACATAAATTTAAATTCAAAGCTACGTACTTTCAAAATTAACTTTCCAAGGAAATGAAATTTGACATTTTCTTGCACTTATATTAAAATGAACTTATCACTGCTACTCTGCAAATAGCCAGTAAAATTAATTTTGAAAAGGTGAAAGTAAATCTGCTGTCCTTATTAATCTTGAAAGAAAAAAAAGTGCTGATTTTGCCTCTGGTAGCTTATAATCACAGATGCACATAATTTAAGGACATCCTGTCTGGTAACTGTGCAGTGACATTGCCATCTAGTGGTCCTTTTGTGCTGCAGGTGATGTTCCTCTGGCCTTCTGGGCAATGCAGAGGGGACTTGAATACCATCAGATAAGTATACTTAAGCACCCATCTTCAAGTCTCACTGTATTATAGTCTTTGAGGGAGGAACCATGTCTTAAGTATTTTCTTTCTTGATTAAACTCAATAAACATCTGTTAATGTCGAAGTGAAATACGGTATGTTTTGGACCCATCCAGATAAGACTATTAGAAAGAACATTTTTACTCTTCCTTTTAACTTCCCCATGCTCCCCATACCCCTAACTCTTCTTCTTCTTTTTCAAATTTTTTTTACATTTTTATAAAATTTTATTTTATTGTTTAAATTATTACAAATAGTAGTACATATGTCTCCTTTCCACCCCCCTCTCCCCAAACCCCTAACTCTTCTACTTCTACTCAGGCCTGCATAAAAACTGGCAACTGTAAAAGCTGTAGTGGGATTATTTGAAGTTTCTGTTCCCATGACATTACCAATTTAATAGCAGAAAATACAATTATGCATTACTGACTTATCCTTAATACTAGAGAATTAAAAAAAGATGGCAGTGAATTCTTTCAGTGGTTTAAATATAATGCAATCAATTTAAGCAGCATTTCAGAAAGATAACCATCATTAAAATTATGATTCTAATACCCACACTTTACTGAAAGCGTATTTTCTGTGCATTGCTTCATGTGGTCCATATAAATCTAATTTTAATAGTAAGAAAAACTGATAATGGTGAAAGAGGGAAGGAAATATGGCTTGCCTAATGTTGTTTCCACTAGTGAGTGTTAAAGCTATAATCTGAAAGCAAGCAATCTACCTATTTTTGGTAGAGAGCAAAAAAAACAACAGAAACTACATTTAGATTTAAAAAAATACCCAAATATTGCTATTCAAAAGTATTCTGAAAAATAGATTTTAGCAAATGTACCGGTCATCAAAATTATTTGGAAAATTATATTACCATAATTATTCTTTAGAAAACATGTATTGAACGAGTCAAATTTATACAGGAAAGAGAGTCTGTTTATTTATTTATCTACGTTGGTCCAAATAAAACTAAATAGGTGGCTTAGAAAGGGGTCACAGTAAATTCTTGAAAAATATTTAAGATCTTTAAGATATTACTCTCCCCAAAAGCTAGCTGCTTCCAAGCTTGACTTAATATTTTGCATATTTTCTCTCCGTTGCTTGGTGAATATATTTGCTTCTCCTTTCTGCAATCGACGTCTGACAGCTGATTTTTGCTGTTTTGTCAACTGACGTTTCACCTTCTGTTTCACCAATTCCTGGAAAGATTTCAATAATAAGTATCACTGATGATTAACCATTCTGATAGAAAGTAAACATTCAGTGAAAGTGCTAATATTTTTCAAATTTCTGTTAAAAGCATGTATTTTTAAAATTCCAAATACTAACAGTATTATACAAATCAGCAAGAAAAACCAAAACTGTTATGAAATAAATTACATTCCTAACAAAAATACATATTATAGTAATCACAATTCTTTGAAAAAAATTACTATAGTGCCACCTAGTGTCCATCAGGAAAACTTAAAGAAAGAAAGAAAAAAAACCCTCAAACCAAAATAATCAAAACTAAGAAGATAAAAACTACTTGTTCCTCTGCTTTCTGGAGGCATGTCTTTGCGGCACAAAATTATGTTTGAAAGCATTCGCTACTGGTAAAAATATATCAAAAATAGTTCCTTCATAACTTCCAGTATAGAAATGACCCAGTGGTTCTCAACCTTCTGGCCCTTTAAGTACAGTTCCTCATGTTGTGGCCCAACCATAAAATTATTTTCGTTGCTACTTCATAACTGTAATGTTGCTACTGTTATGAATCGTAATGTAAATATCTGACATGCAGGATGGTCTTCGGCGACCCCTGTGAAAGGGTCGTTCAACCGCCAAAGGGGTCGCGACCCACAGGTTGAGAACCGCTGAAATGACCTGATGGCAGCAGTTATCCATGGAAAAGTCTACATACAGTTTTTGGGAAATGCTGAATGCTTTCTCATAGTGAATAACCATAAATTCAAATGATTTCTTATTACTTAGGACACAGGCTGCCAATGACTGCCAAGTCCCCCTTGATCTAAATTTCTATGATCTTATCCTTCAAATTCAAGCTAACTTACATGCTGCCTTTTTTCCTGAAAGCTTTGATCATTCCTATATTACTAAATTTGTACTTGTTATAATTTTATACTATCAACATGTGAGGCCCAAATGGTGAAACTGTCTTGTACATCATGTAACCTTCACATGCAATCTGACTATAGTAGTGACCTAATAAACACTTGGAAACGTTGAGTGAATGGTTACCGGAGGAATTGTTGAACAGCTTAAAACACTGCCCACAGAAGTAACACTCAGAGTTCTTGTTCTATATCGATTAATAGCATCCATATTTTCTTCATCTCTAAAATGAAAACAGCACAATTCATCTAGTTAATTTTTATAGTTAACTATAAATTAATTATAAATATATTAATTAATTTATTTATATCATTCCATACATGATGATAAAACTTAAAGACATAAAATTCCTCAGAAATACCATTATATTTAACATTTCTGTGAAGGCAAAACTGCCCACAACTCAGGCAAATATATTAACAATTTCCATTTTTCAGCATTCTGATAGTCACTACCAAAATTTCAAAATGGTAGACTATTTTGGCCATCAAAATTTTTTATCACTTAGTCACAATTTATGTTTTTTCCCCTTTCCTTTCACTTAACTATACACAAATATGACTCTTACAATCTAAATCCTTGGAATAGTTCCTTGCCATCTTCCCAAACAAAAGCAGATGGAAAAGACAGTGCTCTACATTGCTCTGCTAAGGTAGAAAAACTGCAATGATGCCAGTAGAAACTGTCTAATTTGTTTTACACATTGTTCAAAGTTTTAATGTATACGAAACTCAGATGACATTAATTCTTAACAGTCAATATTTTTCAGAAACACCTGTTATACTTTTATTTTGAATAAAAATTTTGCCCAACATGTGTTTAGAGAGTAAGAACAAATTATTCTGTGCTTAGAAGACTATTTAAGCTATGTAGATTTTCTTCTATTACTCCAAATCCTGGACCCTGCAGCTTTAATATTAAATTTTACATGTTTATTATGAAAGGGGTAATAATCCTAAGTCTCAATATACAGTTATATAGAAAAAAACCAAAATTCTTTATTTTGCTTCATAATGAGACTAACAATAAAGGCAGCCTTAGAATGTAAGCCAGAACATGTATTGAGAAATGCCTAATAAATGTACTAATTTAATTTTAATTGTCATATTACTATTTTGAAATAAATAAAACTATATTTCATTAAACTAGTTATTTGATTCTGGATAAACTATCCCAAATCTAAAAATTAAATTTTAGATCATTTGCTAATCTATGCTGAGACTGATTAATATTTGCAAGGAAAAAAGTTCTTGAAAGAAAAAGAACTTAATAACATTATAACATTGTTTTACATGAACAAATAAGAACAGAAGAAGGTTCAAAATACCAAGGAAAACTCACTGTATTTCATTATGAAGAGAGAAAATATTAGATATATAATTATGAAAATACCAGAGGCCTGGTGCATGAATTTGTGCATGGATGGGGTCCCTAGGCCTGGCTGACTATTGGAGCCGATCAGTGCCTGCTGGCTGGGGGGAGGAACCACAGGAGGTTGGCTAGCTATGAGAGGTTGGCTGTGGGAGTGCACTGACTACCAGGGGGCAGTTCCTGCATTGAGCATCTGCCCCCTGGTGGTCAGTGCGCATCATAGTGACTGGTCGACAAGTCCTAATGGTTGCTTAGATTCAAATAACTTACCCATTTAAAACATGATCAACTGAATGAGATCTGTATTAATTCTTTGAAAGTAATCAGTTTGTTCAGACTGCTTAAAACTGAATCAATATGCTGTCTAGCATCAGGTCCATTGTAGAGGCTAATTGGAATTTTAACAAAAGGGTTATCTGCTTTCATTTCACACATAAAAGCCAGCTCAGAATACAACTCTGCCACGTTATTTGAAAAAATACTCAGTTACCAGAATCAAAGAAAGTACAGGTCTCCAGATTAAAGTAAAAAAAAAATCAATCAACAGAAATCTATACCTGAAAGGGCTGAATTCTTTGTTTAATGATGACAAGGCAATCAGATGAGGGCATTCATCTTCATACTCTTCAGAGCCCGTGGGGCTTCCTCCATGACCTCTCTTACCATCTTGCCTGGTATCATTTTCAGTGCTGTTTTTCTCCCCAGAAAAATGAGTTACAGGATTGTTTTCAACAACCTGCCCTTTTATTTCTTCTAAAGCTTGATTGAATTCAGTCATGTCAAAATTGTGTGCATCCGCACTTTCCTCTGACACATCGTCTTCCTTTATTTGTTCAAGGTCTCCAGACAATCGGCCACAGCAGTCAACTGATTCACTGACAGAATTTCGTTCACTTTGATTTTCTGATCTATAAACCTTTGCTTTTTCTGATACCTCTTCCTCAGAAAATGAAAATTCAGATCCTTCTTCTGTTTCAATATCTTCTGGACCTACTGGATGAAGGAGCTCATCATCCGCCTGCATTTCCTTTGTGTAGCCGCTGGCAGAAACCTCTACATCAAGAGAGTCCTCCCTCCTAGGAAAAGGAATGTCAAGCATTCAGAGAGGTGAAAATCTACTTGATATGGATAAATATTTATTACTCTGAAAAAAATTGTAATTCTTAAGTGAGTTTATTTATGTATTTTAAATATTTTCCTTTGCCCTAAATGTAATACTTAAGTTACTTAAGTGTACAAATATAAAAAATGTATGCTGGCTGTTATTTACAAATAAAATATGGCTGTGAAAAGTAATAGATATTAATAGAAAGATCACAGAAACTTGTTGGTTTTTACTGATTTAATAAACTAACTTTCAACAGGGACTAAAGATTTCTTCTTTTAAGTTATGTCGACCATCCCAAGCTAGAAAACAGTATTTTAACCAAGGGTGTAAAATAAATGAGAAAATTTGGCTTTCAGAATGTATTTATAATTAGGTTCCATGAATCAATTACAGATGGCTCCAGTTCTGAGTAAAGGAAAAACACAAATTCTGATAAACACTTGGCTTGATTCCTTACAAATGGATTATTCACATAACATTCCTACAATGAATAAACGTTCTTGAATTTATAAGCAACTAGGTGTGTTCTTTCCCCAAATTCAGTAACATTGTCTTAATGGATAAAAACCAGGTATTTTCTAGATTTTAAGTTTCATTTATATACCACACAGTTGATACTCAACAATGATTACAATATGTCAAAGCTCACTATCTTAACATCTTTTAGATGAGACTATTAACTTTTAAAACTAAATAAATCAGGTATTTAACAGAGTTCTAGTTTTAAGCAACTCAAAGTACAAACCTGATATCACTAAAGGTCGGATAAAGCTCACTTTCATAGCTGAAACGTTTCATGAAGAAATCTCTAATGCATTTAACATCTCTGTCAAAATACCTGCAAAATAAAGAATCAATTTTTATACCGGTTTTCACTTTTTCCTTATTAGTCAATGACAATATCCTTAGTATCTGTTGTTGTTATGACACTTCTACTCCTTACCATGAAAAAGGATGTTACTTAAAAGAAAAAAAGAAAGAAAGACCTTTGAAAGTGTCAAGTACTAAAAGTAAAAGCAGAAGAACTAAGAAGAAATATAAGCTGTTAAAGGCATATAGCATTATGGTTAGAAAACTCAAGATTTTCCCATAATGCGACATGAGGTTTTCCTATAATGCAATAGGATGAATATATGTATATCAGAGAAGAAGACTATGGGCCTGTAATTTGGGAGCAGCGGGTATCCTCTGCAGGGGTGGGGAAGGAACATCCAGTCTGAGGGCCATATAAGGCTCACAAAATCATTTGGTCTGGCCCTGCCAAAGCATTAGGGATGAGTTAATTACATGTTTGACCGAACATGGCAAGCTAATTTTTAAACTGATATTTTGTGCTTAACAGAACTCCTTCTCCCAATTAGTTGCCCATAAAAATTCAAATTAAATCACAATGTATTCAAGAATAACGCAGCCTTAACTTGGAATGTCATAATCTGTTATATTTCTGTCTCTAATTCTGTGGGTTCCCAGATGTTCCTTTATTGTGTGACTATGCTGCACCATAGTCACACAAAAATGGTAATTTGTCATCATCCAAAGATATATTAACCACCCAAGTGGCAGACATTAATCTATTAGTATTGTTTTGTTGGGAATATTCTTTAAGTTTATTTTTAAATGACCTTTCTCTAGAGTAAGTGTAGATATTTTCTAATAAAAATCAGGAGGAAGAAGAGCTTCACTGAACACAAACTGGTTTAAGCTCAAACTTTGCTCATATTATGTAAGTGATAACAGTTATCTTTGGGGAAAAGGAGAAGCTTCTCACATTTTAACTTGGAAGGAGAGGAGAAAAAAAATACCCTTAATTGAATTATGCTCCACTGCATTATGGAATACAAATAAAGAAAAATACTGTCTATTTCACAATTTGGCTGGTTTAAATGGTTAAGCAATGTGAGGAATAAGATTACCATTGTATACAAAGTGGTTCTGCCCTGTGTCAGGGATGAGGTTTTATGGGAATTCTTTTCTAATAATAAAACAAAAGCTAAAAATGACATGAGAGATATTATTGGTTTGGCAACTGAGTCCAGTCCAAATCCATAACTTTTATTAAGGCCATCACGATTATTAAGTTATGTTTGGTGAAGCCCTCTTGGAAGCAACCATAGAGAAGAGGGGAAAGGCAGAGAAGATGGGGTTCCTTCCATGTCCCTACCTTTGTTTGTTTTAAAAACTTGGCTTCCACCTAAATGTTGGTTTGAATAAAAGGTTCATTTGACTTTTGAAAGTCTGTCAGATTAGAAGAGTAATTCAAATTGTTTTAATGGTTTATAAAGGCAGGCAGTTTCTTCAGATGTTTAATACACAACTTAAGCTAATGAGCAGGTTTTAAAAACTGGATCAAAGTGCATTCCCCTTTAAAAAAATGAGGAATAAAATTCTTTCAGGGGAAATATCTTAGTAGTTTGATATCATTTAATATTAAAAAACCCAGAATTTTAGACCACTGACATCAGCCACTTCCAAATAGTTATTGACCCAAATGACAGTATTATAAAGTTGGAAATTATGAATAAAAAATGACTGCATCACAGATAAGCACACCCACATTCACAATCAATTTCAGCATATACCATTCAGCATTGGGATGAGAAGTTGAAACCATTTGTGGAAAATCAATCATGGTGATGTGGTCATCTTTATCCAAAATGAGATTGAATTCATTGAAATCTCCATGAATCAATCCATGATTTGCAAGTTTAACAATTAGTTCCATGGCTTCATCATATACTGATGCAGGATCTTCAACATGGTGTATATGACATCTGAAAATATTTTAAGTATAAAATAAGTTATTTGTACTCATTTATGATTTTAATGAAAGTGTGTGTATACATTATTTCCATTCGTCTCCCTAGAAGTTTTCTTTTCATTACCATCAGCATTTAGACACAACAGCGTCCATCTATTATTAAAAAAAAAAATAAGTCATACCCTGCATCGATTCTGTATTCTTTTCATTGTCACACCCTTTCTTTGATCTTCTTTACAGCCAAACTCCTCTACATGTGCTTTCCCCTGACTCTAACAAACCATTTCTTCATCCACCTTGTTCCAATAAAATAGTCCTTGTCAAGACTACCAATGACTTCTATGTTGCTACATCCAATGGTCAATTTTCAGTCTTCATCCTTTTTGGTTTTCCCGTTAACTTCTTCCCCCTCCTTGAAACACTGCCTTCACTTGACTCCTGGTATCCCAACTCTTTGGGTGTCCTCTGTCCTCTTTCTACACTAATCATTTCTTCTTAGTCTTTTCTGCTAATTCTTTTCCCGCCCCCCTGACCTTTAAATTTTGGAGTTCCTCAAAGGTTAATCCTAGAGCCTCTTATTTTACCTTATTTCTTACTTAAAATCACTCCTGGTGATCTCATTCAGGCTCATGGCATTAAAAACCATATA
This sequence comes from Myotis nattereri, assembly GCF_964212035.1. Classification (NCBI taxonomy): domain Eukaryota; kingdom Metazoa; phylum Chordata; class Mammalia; order Chiroptera; family Vespertilionidae; genus Myotis; species Myotis nattereri. The sequence goes on from NC_138079.1 coordinate 55,670,044, forward strand.
TACTGACTTCAATCTAGATTTCTCCTCTGAACTACTATGTATCTCAAACTTACTATATCCCAAGCTGTAACTTTGATTCTGCCCCATCCTCTAACTTCACACCATTCTTGAGGTTTTCCAGCTCATCTACAAATGTCAGCTTTATCTCAATTACATCATCATTCAGGACCAAAACCCAGTTATTACCTTTGACTTGCACCTTCCTTCATATCAATATCCAATCCTAAATAAATCATGTTGGCTCTTCCTGGAAACATCTCCAAAATCTGACCACTTTTCGTCACCGTGACATCTATAATAACTGATCTAAACTACCTGTCTCTTGACTGGGTGATTACAATTGTCGTATTAAATTGTCCTTAATCTTCTTTCAGTCTAGTCTCAATAGAGCAGCCAGCAGTCCTATTAACACATTAGTTAGGTCATATCTATTCTCAGTTCAAAACCGTCTTATGGCTTCTTATCTCAATCAAAATTAAAGTCCTTGTGCTAAATATCACTACAATGGCAATCATATTACAATATATAAAAGTATCAAATCAACATAATACCATAATTTTTATGTGTCAAATATATATCAATAAAAAAATTAAAAGGCCTTGAGATGACCTACAAATTCTAGTGATCTGATCCCCTGCTGTCTTTAGGATATTATCACTTACAATTTCTCCTTTACTCATTCAGTTCCAGCCACAATGACATCATCCTCACTGTTCCCTAAAATCCTGGGAATACTCCCACCCCATGGATTATGCACTTGCTGTCCCCTCTGGCTGGAATCTTCTTAGGTATCTTCATGGTTTCCCCTCATTTTATTCAAGATTCTTATCAGTGAGACTTCCCCTGACCACCCCATGTAAAACAGCGGCCTCCTTTACCCATCTCAGTCCTTCCTGTTCCCTTACCCTGCTTTATTTTTACCCATAGCATTTACTACCATCTGATATATACATATGGAGCAAAAGTAGGTTTACAGTTATGAGTACCCAAAACAGTTTATTAATTTTCTTTCAATGTTGTTTTTTTTTTTAAAATTGATTTTAGAAAGAGGAAAGGAGAGGGAGAGAGAAACATAGGTCAGCTGCCTCTTGCATGCCCCCTATTGGGGATGGAGCTTGAAACCTGAGCATGTGTACTGACTGGAAATTGAACCTAAGACCCTTAGTGCATGGGATGATGCTCAACCAACTGAACCACACCAGCCAGGGCACAGAGTTTAGTCTTGTATTATTATTTATTATTTATTTTCCATATGAACAACTGTCAACCTATTTTGCCCCACCCTATATTTTCTTATTTAGCTATTTACTACATATTCTCCTTCCATCAGAATGTAAGCTCTGCGAGGGCAGAGATTTGGTTCACTGCTGACCCTGGAACAGTGCTTGGCACATACTAGATTGTTAATAAATATTTGTTGAATGAGTCATAGAGATAACAAAATACATAGTTAATGAAACTGCATTTTCAATTCACCTCTGAGTCTACTGCTAATATGTTAATTTCTAACCTCCCAGAAATAATATTCCATTTAGTTTTGAAAAGATTTTACTTTTAAAAATTGAACCTTACATTTGTTATGACCCACAGTTTCAATAATAATAATGATATATACTTACAGAGGATAGCCATTTATGAGTTCCATGACCACTGCATGGCGATTATAATCAATTGGCTTTGGAACTGGAAATTTCCTCTCATACAATGCCTAAAACATAGCAAAAGGTATAAACTAATGGAGAGGTCATTAATTTTTAAGGAACAATGAAAGAAATATACCTGCTCACAACCAGAAAAAAAAATCTAAGCCTTTACAAAATTACAGTTAACACAACACATGATTATTTGTATATGACTTATTCACAGCACAGAATGAGCTGTACATAGAAAAAAATTAAGCCAGTTTACTTAATTCACATTTTCACCAAGTACTCATTTATTGAACATTTACTAAATATTTTACACTGTGCTAGGATTACAAAAGTGAGTGTGAAAAAAATCTCTGGCTTTAGGATATATCCTGTACACTTTCGTTTTCTGCCATTTATTGGAACACGCTTAAAATAATCAAATAAAAATATATTGTGACTTAGGAAGGACTCTGTCTTGTGACACATCAGGAAATGAAATATTCCAATAGATTCGGCATTTTAGTTTATAGAGCACTGACCTTTCCTTCAGATCAAATATTATATTAATCTAATATATACACATTGTAGTAGTCGGAGTCAAATGTTACTTCAGCCCTGGCTGGTGTGCTCAGTGATGAGAGCATCTGCCCTTGCACTGAAGGGTCGCCAGCAGTACATGGGTTGCAGGCTCGATCCCCGGCTCCAGTTGGGGCGCATGCTGGAGGCAGCCAATTGAAGTGTCTCTCTCACATCAATGTTTTTCTCTCTCTCCTCCTCCTCCCTCCCTCCATTCTACTCTCTAAAAAAAAAAATCAATGGAAAAACTATACTTGGATGAGGATTAACAAAACAAAGAAAGTTACTTCAGATCATCCATAGATCCATCTTTTCTCCCATGCTTAACTTTTTTTATCCTTTAATTACAAAGTCCTGTTATTACTTTCTTCAAAATGTTAGGCTTATGACCTCTGCCATTTGAAATGCTACCATTTCAAAGTAGGCTTTTGTCCTTGATATCCAGTTACTCCAATGGTTCTGGCTCTTGCCACCATACCCAACCTTTATTCTGGGTACCAATAGGAAACTAAGATGCTTGTGTCAAATGCTCAGTTTTTAAAATCTACAATGGCTACTTGACTCGGGGTGGTGAATACACAGTACAGATAATGTATTGTGGAGTTGTATACCTGAAATCTATGATTTTTGTTGACAATGTCACCCCAACAAATTAAAAATAAATATAAAAACCTGCAATGGCTATAAATACTGATTTTAGTCTGAACAACTTTTTCTAGTTTTCAAAAATCTCTTTAATCCACTTAACCAGTCCTACTTTTCCCAATAAGCATTGTGGAGTGAAATCAGGACAGTTACCTCAGTGACTATTACCTAGACACACAGAGCTTACACCCATATTGCTATCTTCACCCAAAGTGGTTCTTTTGCAAAACGCACTGATTTACTGTCTTCTCTTTACCGCCAAATCATATGCATGCTTAACTTTACCCAATTCCCACTCACTTTATGAAACCTCCTTCTCTAAACACATGTCATTTGATTTTTAAATTGTTCTTTGCTTTATGTGTGTTCATGTTATCTTCCAAACTTTAAGACACAGATTGCATTGGTTATTCTTTCGGTATCTAGCCCTATACCCCATCCTACCCTGTACTTAATACAGTGACGGGCACACAGCTGATACTCAATATACACTTAAACTGGTTGCTTGGCTTAAAAAAATATTTTTTTCAAAGCAAGTGATTTTGAGCACTCCCTGGCAGCTCAATAGCATATAGTAATGTTAACTATTGTCATAATGTCATAGCCCAAGTACCGCAGCTTAACGCTTAAGCTATAGCTCAATTTTATCTTATTCTGTTAGGAAAATATTAATGTATTTAAGAACATGTTTAAACACAATCAAGTTTTGTTGCTGTATCTTCATATACACACCTTGAGAATATACTTAATATAGTTTTGGGAAATTATGTAATGATTCCTACCAAAATACCTACTTACTTATTGGCCAACGCAGGATATTAAACCATTAGTAGAAGACAAGAAATATATAACATGTATGGTATCAGTATCACTTATACTGTGTTGAGAATTTTCCCCCATGATCACTAAACATTAAAGCACATGAATTAAAATAACCTATTAACACCAAACTGAAACTTCCAGGAAATAGTGGTCATCCATTGGACGACTTTTAGTAATTTAATTTTTTAAAAAATGAAGATGTTATAGCAAATAAATCCCACTGAGCAATAAAAAAATGTAATATTATTTTCTGTTCAATTTAAATATTATTGAAGATATGTTATCAAATAAAGATAGACATACGTACAGTTTAAATAAACATTCACACATACACCTTGTGAGACTATCACATCATAAATGTATTTTAACTTACTCTATCTTGTTAATATTGTTGATATGTTGCCTTTATACATTTATAACAATTAAAACCTTCACCTTGAAAAACAACTAGGAAATCACCAGAAAAACAACAGAAACGAATCAGTAAGAGTTAAAAGTGACTGTAAGGATTGGAACTGGAGGGAGGGAGCTAGATATAGGGGCAGCAGGCTGATGCTTGTCACTACAGCTTTTCAGCTTCAGGTATTATTTGGTTAAAAAATGAACACTTATTTAAAAAATACCTTCATATAGGCAAATTCTTTCATGGCAGAGAGACGAGATAAATAAAGCCAAGACATGTTATGCCTGTGTTTATGGTAATCACGCTTGTTTTTCAGATTTCGAAAGGAGGTTCTTCCCAGTCTGTGAAGCTTTAATGCAAATTGCTGGCCTTCTTCATTTGCAACAATATAAATATCTAAAGCCAAGATTTAAAAAAACACACATTATTATACTTTTATGCTAATAAGTTGAAACAATTCAAATTTTCTAACTTTGTCTGATTTTATATGTATCAAATTTTATCTTTCCTAAATACCAGAAATACTTACCAGCCAGCAAATTTTTCTTTATTTAATTACAATCCAAAATGATATATGACATGTATTTAATATCTACTACAAACAAACAAACAGGGATGCAATGTGTCAAAGGATATCATTTCTAAAGGAGATCAATGCTCAACTCAATTTAGTGGGAAAACATCTAATTGTTCTTTAGTGTCCTATATATACAAGAAGTGACTTAATAATATTTTCCTGTTCAAAAATAAGTTCATTTCTACAATTGCTTCAATGAATAATATTCAGTTGGCAGAATATAATCCCATAATTAGATGGAGCAGATCTTTCCTTAAGTATTCCAACTGTCAAGACAAGTTATTTATAATATTAAAATGTAGAATATGTCCTAATTATTAATGGGAAACTTTATTACTGTATGTATCAAGAAATAGCCTCTTTCTTGCATTGGTGGGATTATAAACTGGTGCAAACATTTTGTAGGGAAATTTGGTAACATCACACTTTTAAAGAGTACATAACTTTTAAGATTGTGTTTAACAACTAGGACTGGTAAAACCAATTATGGATTGACTGTGGCACCCAGCAACTCTAAGAAAGACAAATCTGCTGATGTGAAATATCAGGGATGCATCAAATGGAAAACGATCAAGGTGCAGAATAGCAAGTACTGTTTGCTTTTACCTGAGATTAAAAAGATTATGTGACTGTGTACACATGTATGCTTAATACATTACAGATTTGTATTTATACAAATATTTAGAATATTTCAAGAAGGATATGCAGGCTATCAATAAACAATGATAGCTTTGGGAAGTAATAACAGGAGATTAAGACCTGGGTTAGGGACGAGATTTCCTTTTTGTACTCTCTTTTGTACTATTTATCACTTTTAAGAACAATGAAGTTCTTAAAAAAAAAAGGCCATTATTTTTTAAATTGAAAAATACTGGACATAAATTAAGAGAAAGTGTAGCTCAAAAGACATTTCATTTTCTCGTTTTATATACTGTATACACACATACACACACTGCTGTATTCAGCACTCGTTACTTTTTAAATATATATCATAATCTGCATATTAATACAGAAGACATACAAACCATCTGAAGTGTATAGCAACCTCTTTTGGAGTAGGCTTCCTAATAATTCTTTTTCCCTCAACTTTAATTTTCCTTCCTCAATTCAGATAACTATATAAGATAAACTGTATTGGATAAAAAAAACAGTGTATAAGAAAATCATTCCCTGTTCTTCATTTCTACCTGTCTTCCACATAGAAAATACATAAGCATTTGTTCAGTGCTATTTTAGAATGCTTTTCTGTGTTCTACACATACCCAACTTTGCCTTAATGATCATATTGCTATGAAGAAAAAGTCTGTGGTTTTTAGATATTCAATCTTCTAGTACTTCCTTATGTTATTTATTTTAGCTATTGCAAACATCCAATTTAACAGATTAATATTTGCCAAATATTTCAATTATTAGAGGAAAACTAATTCTTGGTATACTTAATTTTCAATGATACTTATGACAAAGTAATGATCCACTATACTCAGGGTAATGAAAATGCATTCAATAGTACTGTTAGCACTTACCTGATTCTTTGCCAACACCCATCTGGTTTCCAACAGACTCAACTACCTGTCTAGAAGAAAGTGTTTTCAAAGCTAGGTAGTCATAGCCTGCGTTTGTCAACCGATAGCCCTGGACAGCTAGAGAAAAGCAAATGAGAAAGACCATATTTTAGTTACATTGTACCACTAAGTCATATCAGTTCAAGTCATAAGAATTTAAACATGGGAAATCTTAGCTGGAAAATATTAGCTATCCAGTTTTACAAGTTTAGCATTTCTTCCTATAATTTGTGTTTCTTCTCTAGAGTTGTGTTACTCAAAGTGTGATCACAGACTGACACCAGTCTATGTTACTAGTCTGTGACAAGATACAGAAACTGAAATGAAGTGTTTAAACAATTTTATATCAATTTGACCAAATTATTTTATGTCTTCAACTCTAATAAGGAATTTGTACCTACATTTTATCAGTTTCATTTTTCTAGTAATGACTTTTTTATTGTTATTTTATGAAAGTATAGATCCACGATAGGCTGAAAAATAGAAACTCATCCCTCACCACAAATAGTGTAAGAAGTAATGTTCTACAGAATCTTGTGGCAGAGTGTATTTTCCAAAGATGGCAGTGTCAATATCTATATCCTGCTCGCTCTTATGTGACTGGAATTGCTAATCCTCTGCCAGGAAGTACAGACTATTTTTCCACCCTCTTGGATGTGGGTGGGCCCTCTGATTGCTCTAACCAATAGACCACAGAAGTATACTGTGGAAGTTCTGGTTTGGCAACTTCCACTTCCTGTGTCCTGGAAGGCTTGCTTTGGTGGAAGCCAGTTACAATGAAAAATCACAAATGGTGCCTCAAATACTTACTTTTGGTTCGCTCCCAAGCTATGAGTTTATGTTTCACTAATTCTCTTAAAACTTTATTACAACCACCATGTTTAAGGCTGGCTATCGAAGCAACCAAACTGCAGGGAACTATTTCATGGTTCTTCATGCCCATTTCAACCTGAAATTAAAGGAATTATTATGTAAACATAATCAACACAGAGCTGCTATCAAACTTTGCTAAGAAATTAACTTCTCCTTCAAACTTCTCTGACCATGCAGTTCCCCATCCGATTCTGAGACATAATTACTATTCTCTGGATATATGTTAAATCACGATTTGATATATAATCACTGATATTCATATTCCATCTCTCTACTAAATGATATGTACTTCAAGAGAAAAGAATGTGAGTGCTTAACACAGTTACTAACATGTGGTAAATACTAAAATATTTGACATCCAAATATTTATCTTTAAAAATTACAGATATTCTAGATATTTATTAAGAAAGAATTAATGAGAAAGTATCATATGTATTGTAAAAGATTAAAAAATATATAAAAATACTCTCCACCCCTGGAAAATATATTATCTACTTGTGGAAATAAGAATGTGCACGTTTAATTCTATTAGAAGGTAAAAAAGGAGGTAGCTCAGGGCCGAATAAGAATACTTTTAGCTGAGGGATCAGCTTCAAAAAGTAGCAGCACTTGAGACTTTGAGATGTAGGATTATAGAAAAAGCAGACAAGGGAATATCAGGGAAAGACAATAAAAGATTTGGATATGGCACATAGGCAAGAAAATACAAAGCACAGGAACAGCTATTGCAGTGGTAGCTCAGATGGGATGGCATGTAGAGTTCATGAAAAGGCTGGAAAATGCTTTGGAGTAAGATATGGAAGGCCGTGAATACAGAAAAGGAGTTTTAGGTTTTATACAGAGGAAAGTAGGAAACCCTTGAAGATGTTTAGGCAAGGCGGGTGTATGAAAGGTTATTTTAAGAACATTAATCTAGCACAGTGGTTCTCAACCTTCCTAATGCCGCGACCATTTAATACAGTTCCTCATGTTGTGGTGACCCCCAGCCATAAAATTATTTTCGTTGCTACTTCATAACTGTAATTTTGCTACTGTTATGAATCGTAATGTAAATATCTGACATGCAGGATGTATTTTCATTGTTACAAATTGAACATAATTAAAGCATAGGGATTAATCACAAAACAATATGTAATTATATATGTGTTTTCCGATGGTCTTAGGCGACCCCTGTGAAAGGGTCATTCGACCCCCAAAGGGATCGCGGCCCACAGGTTGAGAACCGCTGATCTAGCAGAACTATGCAAAGTGGTGAGAGAAAGCAAACACTTTAGGTGGTATATTGGAGAATTAAGATGACAGTCTAAGCCATAGGAAATAGAAGCCATTAACAGGGAAGAGGTAGTGGTAATAGAAGGAAAGAACTAAAGATCTTTGAAAGCAATATGGAATTGGCATTGGAAGTGGGAAAGTAAAGCTGAATCAAAGCTGAAGTGAAGATGAAGAGCAGGTTTTAAAATTACCTTGGTAATAATTATTTTAATGCAGCTTGGGAAAAGAGGGGATTGACAAAGCTGACAATGAGTTTGAGGTGTTGGAAGGTCCTTCAAATAAAGATGTTTAAGGAAAATTGGAAAAGCAGATCTATAATCAGGAATGAAGTCATAACTAGAGGGAAAAACTGTCAATTATTTGATAAAGGTAAGAGATGAAGCCATGAAGTAGATGAGTTCATCAAGCAAGAGATAATGGCAGAAAAGGGAGCACTGAGGGGCAGAATGTTGGGGGAAGTTTACATTGAAAGGTTAAGGGCAGCCAGTGAAAGCATGATTATCGATAGAGGATGTGCCAAGGACGACCGTGTCAAGGAGAGGCGCCACTAATACCGATGTTGGTCAGAGACAACTGAGACTGAAATATGATATTTAATGAGGCCATTCCTTAATGAGCTTCAAAAGAGAACTTAAATATTGCAGAGATAAAGTTTTAGAAGATAAATCTAGCATCCTTTTGATGCCCCAACAAAAACCTCACACTTTACACTTAACTCATCCATGCTTTGTTCTATCTCTCCCAGCCTCTAACATTCTTTCTGTTGACTCCCTTAGGGGAATAAGTGAATGTGCTGAGGTAGAGAAGAAAGTGACAGTAGGGCCCGACCAGTATGGCTCAGTGGTTGAGCACTAACCTATGAACCAGGAATTCACGGTTCGATTCCTGGTGAGGGCACATGCCTGGGTTGCAGGCTCAATCCCCAGTGTAGGGCAAGCAGGAGAGAGCCGATCAATGACTCTCTCTCTCATCATTGATGTTTCTATCTCTCTCCCTCTCCCTTCCTCTCTGAAATCAATTAGAGAGAGAGAGAGAGAGAGAGAGAGAGAGAGAGAGAGAGAGAGAGATGATAGTAGGTGGAGAAAGTCCAGCTGAATTGAATCTATTGGAGGAAAAAGAAAAGCGTCTTCCAAATTTCATTCTGAATTTGCATTTGAGAGTTTAGTAACAGCTCTTCAAATAAATGTATTGTTTTATTCTGCAAATGCCCAATCTATGTGTTGCTTTCTGTGCCAGAAACTAAGACCATAAAAACAGTTTTTTTCATTTCATTTCCCTGCTTGAAAACATTCAGGGGCTTCCCTACACTTAGAATATATCCCAAATTCTTTAGTAAGCCTGATTAGCCCCTCAGCCTTTCCAGTTACATCCTCAACCACTCAGCCTCTTGCCCATTATGTTCCAGACACACTGGCCTTTCCATTCCTTAAAAACTGTTCCCGCCTCGGAGCCTTCTCACTTACTGCTGGGTTTCCTCTGCCTCCAGCTACTTCTCCTTCAGCTCCTGCTATCCTCCCCCTCTTTCCTTTACTTAGCGAGCATTCATTCAGTACCCAACGAGTCCCAGGAACTTCTTGAAAAAGTTTGGTTACAAGAGAAAACAGATGAGATTCTTGCACGCGGCAGCAGGTCTTCTCTAGCGGCACGACAGCACTCGTTCTCCCGCGCCCCTAGGAAAGGCTCCTATCCCTTTATCCCCTTCATCGGACTGTCTGATGTTATCCTTGTTATTTACTTATTCGTTTACTTGGTGATCAGTCTCCCTTGTCTTGTCTGTGCCCGATGGATTCCCTAATATTGTTACTAAAAACCCGACAAATGTGTTGGTTGAATGGATCTGAAAGGAGGCCGTGAGCCTGAGTCTGTGCGTGGGGAGCTCAAGGCTATGAATTCTCAGGAGCCTTGAGCCCTTCTCGGCTGGTCGGAAGTCCGGGGTCAGAATGACTTCCCGGGCCACGGAGATGCGTGCGGCTACCGCACAGGGAGAGCAGAAAGGAAGGACACAATTAGAAGAGGGGCCTCTGCCGCTCGCTTGGGAGACGATCAAGGCTTCCGAACAAAAGCTTTTGAAAAATTACGCTTTCTGGTCTTCTCTTCCCCACTCCCAACCTCGACCGCGTTCCAGGGCCCCAGAGCACGTTCCGCTCCCGGGAAACTTCCGGGAACAGGACGCACGGCGGGGACGGGGTGATCGGCGAGTTCCTTACCGCGGTCAGGACCCTGAAGTCATCCCGGCTCATGTACCGCAACTTGGCCACATTCACCTTCCCCATGGTGGCCCCAGGCCGGAGCCACAGCCTCTGCCGAGACAACCGGAGCGCTCGAGGATCGTGGGGACTCCGCCTCTCGCGCACGCGCCTTCCTTCCTTCAGGTCCTTGCCGATACGTAGACACGCGACTCCCACTGGCACCGGACGCTAAAACGTCTTCTGGGTCTTACGGAGAACCTAGTATGGGAAAAGTAGAGTACATTTTACAGTGTTTTTTTTCACATGTATATGAGTTGGCGGATTCTAAGTGTACGCTGTTATAATGACGTTTTATTTTTCATATCTGTCAGGACCCACCGCTTAAAGGACCTCTAAGTGAAACCCTAACTTTGGTGCAGTGTCACATATAGAAATTATTTGATATTTGCAACCATAGTAAAACAAAGATTTATATTTTTGATATTTATTTTATATATTTAAATGCCATTTAACAAAGAAAAATCAACCAAAAAAATGAGTTTGCCAGTGTCATAGGTTCGCCATCACTTGCATAGAGTGTTAATTTTTACCAAGTTTTATCCCCAAACAGCAAAGCGAATTCCAACAGCAGAGGAGGAAAATGAACCCGAGCGGGACTCTGGACGATCAGGGTCCTGAAGATAAAAACGATCGCAATCACACACGCAGTCCGCGGGTCTCCCAGGGCCGGCTGCGGGCAGGAGAAGGCGTGGTGATCGCGGATCCTCTCGCACCTGCTCCACGCAGTCAACCCTCAGTTTCCGGATCTCAGTTTAACGGACTTCGGATTTAAGAGACACATTTGTGGTCTCTATGCCAGATGAACAAATTAACACCCTATTAATTTTTAAATGTTTTAAACCAAGATTTTCTTATAACGAAATTAACGGGTTATTTTGTTATTAATCCACTGTTATTTTTAACAATTTTTTGCGAAGAGGCCATGTGTTGGAAAAAAAACACTAGTAATTTCGCTGAGCCAAACAAATACTACATGTCGACAACTATAGTTTACATATTTAAATCCAAGCCACCTCTGGTAAACGATGTTCTGCAAATGATTAGCACGTGATCACACTGAATCACACGGTGATTGCCCCTGTGGTCACCTGGGGAGGCTTTCACACCTGGGCCCGAGGTGCACGTGTGCGGAGCTGCACGCCAGCACCCACGTGACTGGTGGGTGCGGCTACTATCCAGCGTAAATTTAAAATTACAGTAATACAGGTAGAAAACTTCTCCGTGACATTAAACTTTTCATGCATTATTTTTTTAAAAAATAGATTGTTATTGATTCCAGAGAGGAAGGGAAAGGGGGAGAGGTAGAAACGCAGAAACATCCTTGATGAGAGAGGATCACTGATTGGCCGCCCCCTGCACCGCCCACCCCCCTTCCCGGCCCCTCCCCGCCTGGAGATCCCGCCACAACCCTCCCGGCAGGTGCCGGACTGGGAATGCAACCGCTGAGCTGCTGCCCGTATACATACTTAATTTTAACCTTACAAAGGTGTCTGCTTAAGTACAAACAGGTAAACTAATTTGTCCATTTGAATTAGTCTGTTATATCAAGGTTTTCCTGTACCGGTTGTAAGTTGGTTCTCCAGACCCCAGAGTGCGCCTGCACCTGGTGGGGGTGGGGGGCTTAGTGTGCGGTGTGGAGGGCGGGGGTGTTGTCTTTGCTTCTCTGGAACGTTTCCAGAATTTTCTACTGCATTTTGATGGCTGCCAGCAGACCTAGGAGGTTTGGATCCTCAGGGCCTTGGTGTGTTTTAAGGGCTTTAGGAAAGAGCAGCCCACACTGGCCCTGGTACTCCTTCCGACGGCTACAAAAATGGCCATCCGAGCGGCAGTCAACAAAAAGGAAACTTCTACGGTCCCATACAACAGCAACGAGGATTACACAGTGTGTATGGTAGTATTTGTGTTTCTACCCTGCTTCATGAGTTATATTTTAAAACTGTAAAAGGCAATTATTTTGGTACCCCTCACGTAAGGTGTGGGTGCTACATGTGGTCAGGGAGGATTGTGCAGTCGGCTTCAGCTTCCATCTCATTTTCAGCCACTGGTGTTTCGCCTCTCAGGGTCCAGTCTCAAAACTCCCAATGTAAATGTTGGAATTCTGTATTTAGATTCCCGCCAACGCCCCCCACCCCCCTCCCTACTGAGTATTTTGTAAAACATGTACTGGAGTTAATTGTTTTTTTCTTTTTGGTTCTCTGATTGAGTGATTTTTTTTTCCCAACTGTCTTCTAATTCACTGATTCGGTCCTCAGCTTTCCCTAATCTGCTGAGTATACCTTCCAGTAAGTGTTCTTTATTTGTTCTATGTCATTCTTTCTTTCCGACTGTTCTTTTTTTCATAGTTGCTATATCTTTTCTCATACTATGGAGCATCTTTACTATCATTATTCTGAAGTCTGTTTCAGATAAATTTCTTATCTCCATTTCATTTATCTCTTCTTCTGGAGAATTCTCTTGTCCTTTCATTTGTGGGTTATTTCTTTGTTTCCTCATTTTGGCTGCCTGTTTGGGTTTGTGCCTATGTAAATAATTAGGACCTGCTCTGCCTCTCAAAACAGGCAAAGCCTCAAAGCCTCCGGAGCCTGCCTCTGGCTGCAGATTGATAGGATTCCTCTTGATTGTCCCTTAGGCAACATCCACAGCTGTGGTAAGAATTTTTTTTTCAACGGAGTGGGGTAACTGTTTTTGCCTGGAGGCTAATTGTTGTTCTCAGTCTTAGAAGGGGCAAAGTGTTTTCCAGTAGGGTGGGTCAGCTGTCTTCCCCCCAGGCAGTGTCCCCTGTGTAGCAATTGTCTGGGTGAGAAGGGTTACCTCTGCATCCTGACGGAATGGCCCAGCACAGGAAACCCGGTGTCTGCCTTCTGAGCTCCAATCCCAGAGCCCTGGATCCAGGCTTCTGCTCACCCAGATCCAGTCCACTCAGCTGTTCCTCTGTCGGAAACAAGATGTGTTGCTCCACAGGGAATTGTATGTGTTGGCCCTTGAAGAGGGTGCCTGAATTTCCAGCCTTTGCTCCCTGGCAGACAGCTACCCCGTTGCTTTTCACAGCCAGATATTATGTGGGTGCCCTTCTCAGTTCTGGTGCTGTCTGCTTGGGGCGGGGGAGGGGGGGCAGCTTGGGAATTAGACCCCAGAGTCTTAGTGGCAACCCCCTACAGCTGAAATACCTCCCCAGAACTTCAACTGCTGTTTGTGGGAACCGGGCCAGCCCTTCCGCGCCTCTGTCCCTCCTACCAGTCTCTATGTGGTCGCCACTTTTGGTCCTCAGTTATCAGGATTCTTTCCAGTGAAACTTCCCTTGATTATTCAGTAAGTTTTTCTGTATTTTAGTTGTATTTCCAGTTTGGACCTGGGAGCGTGTCCGTGCAGCATCCACTTACTCCACCACCATTTTAAATCGTGTGCTGGAGTTAGAAGGAAGGCAGTTGAATCTGCTCTGCCTTTCCAACCAGAATAGTCGTACTCTGAAATCGTTAGTACAGGAAGCAGACCAGCCCTCTATCCCCTCTACACTACAACCTTGGTTCTCCCCCACTCCCCGCTTCCCCCCATGCAGTAAATCTTTAATGAGCTATGCTGGGCTAAATGGAAACCTCCATTGAAATGAAGGTTTTAAAGAAATCAAATTACTAACTTCTGGAGCAATGAGAATGAGAAACAAATCATTTGGATATCTACTCTCAATGCAACACTTTAGCAGACATTGATAATCTATCATGGCATTGTTATGCCCAGATTTCAGGATCCCCAAGAAACCACACCAGGGAGCCAGCCGTGTCCAATGCAAAAACATAAGAGTCTTTATTTCAAAAACATAAGAGTCTTTATTTCAAACCCGGGTTTGGCTCCCCTACCAACTCAGCGGCAAGTGGCAAAGAGAGGGCTAGCCCGGTGGGAAGAGGAGATTTATAGGGGGGTGGAGTAAGGGGAGGAGAGGGGACTGTGGGCCCTGCCGATTGGCCAGGCGCAAGTCGGTGTCTCGTTACACAGGATGTGGTCATATCTATGGCGCGCATGTCCCTTGATTGTCATTGGTTAGTTTAAAGAAGTCCTGGGTGTGGCTAGCAGAGGCTTGGGCTTCCGGGAAGAAGCCTTGCCTCGCACATGGCTGCCCAAAAATGGAGGATCTGGGGTAAGATGGAGGGCGTAGTCCTTGCCCTTTCAGCATAAACCTTTTTTTGCTTCTCAAGTCTGCTCCAGACAATCTTCATAAATTAATTGGATGTGGCTAGAATTGCTGTCCTGGTTTTGGAGTAGTTTCTAGGGTTAATCACACAGAGCTCAAATCTCTTATTTTTCAGTATTAATATATTTAAAAATAAAATAAGCCTAATCAGACAGTTACTGAACTCAATGGGTTCCCCTCTTTGAGTTCTATTCAAGAACGTATAGTTGTTGCTAGGTAGTTTCATTTACTTGCACCAAATTAAAGAATTGGATATTTACATTCATAGCTCTGTGTCTGATAAGGTAGGCTTAGCCATTACTTACATACTCCATTTAGTTAAATACATGTTGACTTCTTTGTGAAACAGGAATTTTTATGGGTAAAAAAGACAGGTTTAGGAAATTTTAGAAATTAAGGGGACCATGGAAGAAGCACAGGGCTGCAGAGCAGCAGAAGGTATATCTCCATGGAATAGGGGAGCTGAAAAGCTGCAATAGGTACATTCCCGTAGAATGAGGGAGCTGGGAACTGCAGAAGGTCTACGTTTACAAAATAAAGGGAAGGAGGCCCTTCATTCAGAAGGAGAAGAAGAAAGCCCAAAGGGAAGAGGAAAACTATAAGGAAGGAGGGGAGTAAAACCTCACAAGTCCCTTGTGAGGCTCGACCTTTGAGCTCAGGAGCTACTATAGTAATCAGTAAGGGAATAGTGCCCAATCAGAGGGGATATCAAGGTACAAAGATCTACAGCCTTTATAAGCTGTAGGAAAAAGGAACTCGGTGAGACTCTTTCCCCCTCTCCACGTGGGAGTCTGTGCTGTGAGATTCTTTCCCTTTCCCCATGTGGGAGTCTGTACTTGTTCTTCAGTAAATTTCCACCTTTGCTATACCACCTTCCATCCATGGATTCATTTTTCGACTCCTACGGACAAAGAATCCCGGGAACCAGTCTGCCCAGGGGAACACCATGTGTTCCAGTCTAAAAATCCCGTTTCGTTTGCAGTGGGCTGCCCGAGTTGGGTTCCTGTCAAGCTCATCCTCTTTATATCTGCCTCTGCAAAATACTGTGCTACATTTTAATATTTAACAAGAATAGTATTTAATAAGAAATGTCCAGACCTTGAGACCCATATCCTGTTTAACAAGACCTTTGAAGAGTAAAAGTGATTCAAGTGCTTTTCAGGATTCTGTTCAACTCTATCATACCATGCTTGGTAATGACTAAAACAAAAAATACAGTGTTCTCATTCTCTCATTTACAATTCATCATACAAATATGCCAGAAGTTTTGCTCGGTACTGGGGAAACACATTTCCAACCCAGAAGCTTTGTGGTGGAAGGAGATGAATAAAAAGTTAAAGAAGAGTGTGGCATAAGTATGCAAAGGATTTATCACATTATTTCCCCCTCCCAGACCTCCACTCCCATCACATCACGCACAAACTGTAGAGGATCTTGATTATCTACAAATGCATTTCTTAAAGTTTAAACTTCTTAGATTAGCATTCAAGATCTTTAACGATCTGCATCATTATTTTCAAGTAGCATATATGCCTGCATAATTGAAGTACCTTGATTTCCTGTCTCAGGGCCTTTTTCTTTCACCTGTAATCCCTCATCCTTTTCTTTTTCCTTCTTTCCAGTTACCATATATGTAAATCCTACCTCTATTCTTCAGATGCTATGTACTCCATAAAGCTTTTCTTTATTATCCCTTTAATTGTTTCCTAGGGCTGCTGTAACTAATTATTACAGACTCGGTGGCTTTAAACAATAGAAATTTATTCTTTTACAGTCTGGACCACATTCCTCTGCAGGCTCTGAGGGAGAATCTGTTCCTTGTTTCTGCCAGCATTTGGTGACTGTTGGCATTTCTTGGGTTGTGGTTGCATCACTTCAGTCTCTGTCTTCATAGTTACATTGCCTCCTCCATTTCTGTGTGTTTGTTTATCCATCTGTCTCTATCTTAAAAAAATACATATAATTGCATTTAGGGCCCATCCAAATCCTTAATCACATCTGAAAATTTTTTCAATAGAGAGTAACTTTAATAGATTTTAGGGATTAGAATATATTATCTTTTGATACATGAGGAACATTATTCAACCTACCATAATTCCAAAAGGAAGTAAGCTCTCCCTCTAATCTTCTGTAACCCTTTAACTAGTAGCTCATCACGTGATATCGTGTGCAGTAGGCTGCCCGCTGCTTCCACGGGAGCCATGTGCCTTCCACGGGAGGCGGAAGTGAGCCGCCGCCGCCCACAGGAACCCGGAGGGAGCTGTGCCACAGCCCTGGGAGCAGGAGGGACCTGCATAGATTCTGCGGGAGGCGGGAGGGAGTGCACACGCAACCTCCTCCTGTGATCATGACCAGTTATGGCGTCCTGGCCTAATTTGCATATTCCCCCCCCCTCCCCTCTCTATATATAGATGATTCTGGCCACTTTTTAAAATCCCCTATGGGTTACCATTTACAACAAGCATGGATAAACCTAGAGGATATTAAGCTAAGTGAAATAAGTCAGGCAGACAAAGACAAATACCATATGATTTCACTTATATGTGTAATCTATAGAACAATATAAATGAACAAACAAAACAGAAATAGACTCATAGATACAGAAAACAGACTGATGGTTGCTGGGGTGGGGGGGAGTCAAAGTTGGCTTCAATTGACCTATGGTTGCTGCCTGAATATTAGTTCATGTTGAACTGATTTGTTTTTCTGAACATATCTAACCTATATTAAAACTGTATGGAATAAAGCTCACACTATGTAGTTTGGCCAGTCTTTTAAAAAAGATTCTATTTTATGGTCTGTTAGACCTACACAAGGAAATAAGTCAAAATCTTTATGGTTTGCCTGTTTTGAGATGTTTTCTTTTTAAGTACCTTAATTCAGAGAGTAAATAATTTGTGTCAGATTTTTGTCTTCTACTTCATTGCCTTACTTCAGTTAATGAATATACTTATTTTAGTCCTGTGCTTGTTTTTTTAAAAATATTTTTTTATTGACTGTTTTAGAGAGAGAGAGGAAGGGAGAGGGACAGAGAGATAGAAACATTGATGAGAGATAAACATCGACTAGTGGCCTCTTGCACGTCCTCTACTGGGGATTGAGCCCCCAGTATGTGCCCTGACAGGAAATTGAACTGGGGACATCTTGGCTCATGGGTCAGTGCTCAATCGCTGAGCCACACCAGCTGGGCAGTGCTTTTATTTATTGTTATACTAGAGGCCCGGTGCACGGAATTAGTGCACTTGGGTGGGGGGTCCCTCAGCACAGCCTGTGCACTCTTTTTTTTTTTTTTCTTCTTTTTTTTTTTTTTAAAAAAAAAACTGGGTAAGAATTTTTATTTTATTTATTTATTTTTTTAATATATATTTTTTACAGAGAGGAAGGGAAAGAGACAGAGAGCCAGAAACATCAATGAGAGAGAAACATTGATCAGCTGCCTCCTGCACACCCCCCACTGGGGATGTGCCCACAAGGGATGTACATGCCCTTGACTGGAATCGAACCTGGAACCTTTCAGTCCACAGGCCAATGCTCTATCCACTGAGCCAAACCAGTCAGGGCAGCCTGCGCGCTCTTGCAGTCCTGGAGCCCTTGGGGGATGTCTGACTGATGGCTTAAGCCTGCTCCCCACGGACATACTTAGCACTGCCGTGGAGGCAGGAGAGGCTCCAGCCACCCCCGCTGTGCTCGCCAGCCGTGAGCACCAGCTTCTGGCTGAGCGGCGCTCCCCCTATGGGAGCACACTGACCACCAAGGGGCAGCTCCGGTGTTGAGCATCTGTCCCCTGGTGGTCAGTGTGCGTCATAGTGACTGGTCATTCTGCTGTTTGGTTGATTTGCATATTAGCCTTTTATTATATAGGATTTGTTGTTTACAAGAGTTAAAAATAACTATTATTTTGGTAGTTAATTTTATTGAATAAGGGCTTTTGAGTTACCTAAAATAATATATGTAATTGTCTTGGTTGCAAATTAGAACATTTGACAAATTATTCCAAGTTACTCTTTCAAATGCTGGAATTTTAAATGTTTCCACACATTAAATTTTACATAGTTTTATGATTTTTTTCTTTGAATAATACATCTGGGCCTTAAAAATATTGTCCAGACTATGTAGTATTTAACTGGCTCTTTATTAGAATTGCTTTTTTTAGTCTAAGCTACTGCCTGATTTCCAAACTTGGTTAAGTATTCTTAATATTCCCCTTTTAACATGACTCAGTTAATATGTACTCTTTAACATGAAAATATTATTTGCTCATAAGGAGTACTCATGAAAGTAGACTTTATATAAAATATGGTATTTAACTTTCAGTAGGAAATGGCCAAATAGAGAATATTAAAAATGAGGTATTCAACTTAGCTGAAGAATACTTTAAAATGTCTGTTGACATAAATTAAACATGAAGATGTAGTTATTTAGTTGTGTTTATCAGTAGAAACATTATTATAATAAATAATCTATAAAATAATTTTATTTTCTGTATAAGAATGTATCTGATGGTTCAAAAATACAAATTCTTTAAGATTCAAATTGTGAAAGTACATTCTAGTTAAGCTTAATGAATGGCAGTAATTGTTCCAGACCTCCAAATATAGCAAATTCTTTTCCATAGGTAAGTTTATAAATACCCCAACGTGCTTGCTGAAAGTCCCACCTGAAAAGAACAGTTCACATACTGGGTTCTTTCAACTTAGTTTTGAGAAATCACTATTTTGAGACATGTTCAAATGCTTCTGCTTTTATTACTGCAGGTGTCCCTTTTCAAACAGGTCTCCCAAGAATAAGATTGTTCAGTTCTCTTAGAATTCTCAACTTTTTAAGCTGCTACTTATGGTCAGAGGATATCTGGAAATGTTGGAATTAGCTTTTTAAAAAGTGCTGGGTTTTATACATAGTCACTATTATGCTGAAATTCCAAATTAATTTATTAACCTACTGGGGAGTTCTTGTCAAGGAAGTCAAAGTTGGCTTCAATTGATCTATGGTTGCCGCCTGAATATTAGTTCATGTTGAACTGATTTGTTTTTCTGAACATATTTAACCTATATTAAGACTGTATGGAATAAAGCTCACACTATGTAGTTTGGCCAAAAATAACCTGAAAGCTGGTAATTTTTAGAACTTTCACTACTTTTATAAATATTAGAGATGGTGTCTTCTAGTACTTAAGATGTGGCCTCTTTGCAGTCTCTGGAAGAATTGATTATGTTGTTCGTGAATAAATCTTGGCTTTTTCCTTATGGATCTTCTCTAGGCATTTTCTACCTGTTTAACTCAGGGTAAGTGGATAAAAGAAAGTGAGGTGAAATGAAAATGATGCTATTTTTATTGTTGCTTTTATTTCATTGGCTCTGATAAAATGTTTCTTAATAGTCTGAAGGCTTTACATTAAGGGTCGTGGCTTATGTAAGGAACATTATTATTTTTTTCATTGTTTTTGCTATTTCTCTAGGTCACTGAAAGTTTATCTCCACATTAGTTTCTTAAATGTGAAGTAGATAATTTATGCATGTTTAAGGTATTTTAGGACTAAATTTTTAAATAAAATTATTTTGTTTTATTTTTTACACAACATCCCTGTAAAAAAATAATTTTTCATCTAATTTTTTTTGTCAACAACTATAGTTTTTAATTTAAATTTTGTTTTTTAATTACAAGTTGCATTCAATATTATTTTAGATTTGTTTCAACCATTTTATTTTTTAAAGTATATTCTGAATGTGTAGCATTTCATGTTAAACTATTTTAGTAATTTCTTTTTCAATATTCAGTGTTAATTTTGACTATTAATAAGTGATTGTTAGCAGAATCTGCTAATTATTCCCAATGTCCATTAAGTTTTTGTTTCCTTTTGGCAATAGAAACTGCTGATCTCTAGCTCGGCATGTGGCCCCTGAGCTAGAGACTGCATTTCCTAGCCTGTTAGAGCTAGATTGATTAAATGTCTAAGTTTCTACCTGTGACAGGTGAGCAGAAATTATAAATATACCTGAGTTTTGCCTTTAAAAAAATGTGCGTGCAAATCCCTCTATTTCTTTCCATTCTTGACCATCGTGGTAGTGAGCCATACAGATAAGGACCATGCAGATTAGAGCTGTACTCTGAGAGGATGTCTGAAAAACAGGTTGGAAGGGCCCTGGGCCTAGCTGACCCCTTGGAGCAGGCTGCCTTCCCAATTCACTTCTCCTGCTACCTCTGAATGTGACGAGAGAGCATTAAACTTCTACCTTATTTGACCTACTATATTTAGGGTTTTTTATTACAAAAATTACTTCATATGGTAACTAATACATACAGATGGTGCTTTAATTGAAAAATTTCTGATGACTGAGTTTCAAAGGAGGCTCTGGAGGCCAAGGCTCATAGATACTATACATCTGCATTCTAAGTTTAAGCCTAGGCCATCTGTCCAGGATTGGAAAAAGGGGCTTCCAAAACTCAGTTCTGCTCTTGTTAACCTATCACCTCCCACCCTGCTATGTAGTTTTTTAAAAAAAGGATGTTTTTTCCCCTTCCTCTTCCCCACAGAGAGGAGAGTGGTGTTGGCCTCTACCTGAAGTCAAGTGATGGGGCCTGAAGAGACCCGTTCAGAGAACTTCATATGTGGCACTAGGGACTTAGGGTGTATAGAGCCTGCTAACTATCTCACGCCATAAGAATAAGTCAAAAGGCTGGTTGGAGGGACCTACGAGTAAAAAACAAAAAGAGAGGGATGTATTGAGGTTATCCTGTGCTTCCAGAGTTTGGTTGGGCAACCCTCAAAGGAGTTAAAGAACTTTGCCCGTTTATTGGAACTGACGGACTGTGATGCCAGGTGAGTCTCTTTGTGGTCACCACCTGGTTGAGCATAAGCTTTAGGATAAATTTTACAGTATCATATTCATGGGTTGGGCATTACATTTTGTTGAGGGCCATGAAACTATAAGGTGAATCAGTCAGAGTCTAGTCAAGAAACAGGAACTATACCAGTTGTTTTAATAGAGAATTTTATATGAAGAATTCTTTTTTTAAAAAAAATATATTTTATTGATTTTTTACAGAGAGGAAGGGAGAGTGATAGAGAGTTAGAAACATCAGTGAGAGAGAAACATCGATCAGCTGTCTCCTGCACACTCCTCACTGGGGATGTGCCCGCAACCAAGGTACATGCCCTTGACAGGAATCAAACCCGGGACCCTTGAGTCCACAGGCCGATGCTCTATCCATTGAGCCAAACCGGCTAGGGCAGGGGTGGGCAAACTTTTTGACTCGAGGGCCACAATGGGTTCTTAAACTGGACCGGAGGGCCGGAACAAAAGCATGGATGGAGTGTTTGTGTGAACTAATATAAATTCAAAGTAAACATCATTACATAAAAGGGTACGGTCTTTTTTTTCAATAGTTTTATTCATTTCAAACGGGCCTGATCTGGCCCGCGGGCCGTAGTTTGCCCACGGCTGGGCTAGGGCTATATGAGGAATTCTTAATCAGGTGCTAGCGAATAGGTGTCCCCTTTAAGTTTGGGGTACAGAAAGAAAGAGGTTGGTATATTTACACCATAGAGGCTTCAAGAAAGGGATCCTGGGTTGGGATGCAGAGCTCAAAGAAGGGGTCATTGCTTGACTAGTACTGTACTTCAGGAATATGGGTACTGGGCTGAGAACTCTGGGGAGGGGCAACAGCCATCTGGTATATCACTGAGGGACACAATGAAGGTGGTTTTGGGAGTGAAACTGCAACCCACTGCTGCGTTGGATTAACTGTTTCTGCTGGGGGTAAAGTGTCCATATTGAGTGAGTCTGACAGAAATAGGAAGCATACAGGAAGGAGCTTGCTTTTTCCTCACCTTCCTTTCCTGTAGTCTCCTGTGAGTGATCCTGTTAACGGTATACAGTACGGAACCAGGTAGTCTTTTGGGATAAAATCCTGATTTGAATGATTCCAGATGAACATACCTACTGTGAGTTCCATATTTTGTCTTTAAGAGTCACACATTTTGATCAGCCATTGAAGGGGAGTGTAATTACTTCCCAGATGCAGCTTTGTCTATTCTGCTTTAGTTTTCTTAGGAGAAAGTCATTTAAAAGATTAATGTGTCCTCCAATTACAGAGAATACATAAGAAGTTTTCCAGGTGTCTGTGTGTGTGTGTGTTATTACTACCATATTTTTTCCATGTATAAGACGCCCCCTCATTTTTCCAACCCAAAATTAAGAAATCAATATTTTAAGCATTTTGCTGGTTTTCCTCTTAAGGTCTTCTTTATTGGCGTCTTAAGGAGTTGTTCTTCCTGTTTTCTCCACTGTCTGATCATACACTCAGTGGGAGGAGTTCCAAATTGCCTCTCTGCAGCTCTATTTCCACGCTCTTTGCATAGCTGATTACATTCAGTTTGAATTTTGCAGAGTAAGACAATCACTTACCTGTATTTATCTTTTTATTTTTTGATATCTTTATGGGCTCAGAATGCTCCGGTCCATGTTGCATCTGCACACTCTCCGCCTCCATCTCCACTTGCAATTAGGCATCAGCTGACATCAGTCACAATAAGGCTTGTGACTGGAGGAAGCCTGTTTGACAAGGTATGGGCAGCTACGCACCTGTGCAGCTCCCTCCTCCGCTGACTCCTGTGTATAAGACGCTCCTTGGTTTCAGTCTAATGATTTTAGAAAAGAATAGCATCTTATACATGGAAAAATAGGGTATGTTCCCTTTTCCCCCTATTGACCTCTCCCACCCCCCTACACCCCTCCCCCCCCCCCAATCTCAGGCCTCCACCACCCTATTGTCTGTGTCCATGGGTTATGCATATATGCATACAAGTTCTTTGGTTGATCTCTTCCCACCTGCCCACCCTCCCCTGCCTTCCCTCTGAGTTTGAGACATGTAAGCATCAAACAGACTATCTAAATTCTTTTAGGCAGTTAAGGGAGACATAAAAAGCTCTGCCTGAGTCTTTTGGGCTTTGATTTTCTTTAGCTGAAAATAGTTGCATGTCAAGTGGCACACTCTGGAGAGGCTTGTTTGGAACCCTCATTTGAAAGCACAAGTCTATGCTTCTGCAAATCCTTTCTATAATTGCTTCTCCCCCCCCCCAAATCTGAATACTAAATGACGATGGAATATCTTATATTACTTTGTTGTTGTTAATCCTCACCTGGAGATATTTTTTCCATGGAGAGAGAGTGGAAGGGCAAGAGGGGGAGAGAGATAGAGAAACATGGATGTGAGAGAGACACATCAATTGATTGCCTCCTGCATTCTCTGATGGGGCAGGGAACGAATATGCAACCCAGGTACATGCCCTTGACCAAGACTCAAACCTTTTATCCTTTGGTATATGGGCCAACACTCTAACCCCTGAGCCACACTGACCAGTGTATAATACTTTAAAAAAAATTTCTTTGCTTTTACAAAAGGTAGAAAAGGAGGGAAAACTTTTCTTATCATTCTTTGAAGCTGGTATTAACTTTGATACCAAAACTAGATAAAGATGTTATAAGAAAAAAGAACTACAGATGAGTATCTCTGTGAATGTAGAATTAAAAATTTATTAAAGTATTAACAAACTGAATCCAGCAAACATAAAAAGGATAATACACTATGATGAAGTGGGGTTTATCCTAGGAATGCAGGGTTGATTCAGTATACAGAACCCAATCAATGTAATAGACAATATGGAGAGAATAAAGATAAAACCCCACAGTCATCTCAAAAGATACAGAAAAGGTATTTGTAAAAATTCCCATACATGTTTTTTCCTTTCAACTGTATGTTTATGAGTTGAGCATCTGTGATTTAAACCAGTAGTTTTAAATTTTTCCCATGAAGACACAGTTGGAATTTTAGCTTCTTACTTTTATTTTGACAAAAAGCACAGTTGCAAGTCACAGTTTCTATGTTGTTGGTAGTTTTTGAACAAACTTATCTGTGGAGGGCCACCCACATTTGGTAGAGAACAGGCAGGATTCCAAGGAGAAGACCACCCTTCCAGGTGGCTCTGCAGTATGATGCAAGCTGCTTTTGACTTCCTCCTGGAATATCAGGCAATGCCTGTCTTTCCCATGGAAGCTTTGTTTTGTCTCCAGGTTTTATTACTTTAGCTTCCAGAGAAGAAATGACAACTCTGAGGCATAGGAGCTACCATTTTCCTATTTCCTACACATTTTTGATCCCCCCCCCCTTGGAGTGCTAGAATCCTTATAACAACACTCCAGGTAGCTATCAAAATGTTAGAGTTGGCAAGAGCATTGTGACTTTGAACATTCCTCATAAAGACATTTGTTTTATCGCTTCCATCTAGGTGATGTCATCTCACTGCTGCCTTATTCTACATATAGGACCTAACTGTTGGATCTGTGTCTGACTGTAGCTACCATAAACACCTTTGCCTTTATCATCTTTTAGCGTGCAGCCCTTGGCTCACTGCTTATAGCTACAGAGGGATTGACCTGCTTCATGTCTAGATGTGGGATATCTGCTCTGGTTCCTACTATTCTGTCCTCACTTTACCTAATTAATTTCATTCTCTTGTTGCCCACTTTCCTGATTGATCATATCCAATTCATCCTGAGTATCCTTCTTCAGGAGCAAATAATATAGGGAGAAACTGAAATATTAATTGGTAAAATAATATGAGATTTGCTTTTAAATACCCCCGCACAACCATTAAACAAAAAAGTAGTAGAAACAAAGATGAAAATGTCAAGATCAAAAATGGCAGAATGATGATACTTGTGAAAACTGGGTGATGGCTACATTATTATGCTATTCTATTTCTGTGTATGTATGGATTTTCCCTATTAAAAAGTGAAAAGAGAAAGTGAAATGGAGGAGTCAAACAAATGAACTTTCCTGTAGAAGTCCTGGAGAGGTGGGACAGGGATGTGCAAAGCAATTGGGTGATGGTCGAAAAGAAGGTACCCTTTATTTTCTTAACATATTAGGTTAATCATGTTGTCTTCTAATATAGCACCCTTTTCTGAGGGATTTTTTATGGAGATCACTATCTTTTGTTCTACTTGATCCGCTGTCTTGGTAATAGCTGATTCACCTATGGTATGTGTGTCTTAAACAAAGGCATCTATCTGTGTAGCAGGGCATCTCATCCTGGGTGCTATGACATTTGGACTGGCCTCCTGCATTCCTCCTACTGGGGATTGAGCCCACAACCCGGGCATTTGCCCCTAGCCAGAATCGAACCTTCAGTCCGGAGGCCGCAGGCTGATGTTCTATCCACTGAGCCAAACCGGCTAGGGCTGGACTGGATAATTCTTTTATGTGGGTGCTGTCCTATACATTGAGGATGTTTAATAGCATTCCTGACCTCTATCCACGTGATGCCGCCTCCCGCCCCCTTAGTTGTGATAGCCAAAAATGTCTCCAGACATTGCCAGATGTCCTGAGGAGGGGCGGCCAGGGAGGCAAAATCACCCCTAGTGTGAAACACTGAAATACAGAGATGTGACTTTTTAGCTCTGCTCCATCCTTGTGGGTGCTGGCTGACTTGATTTGGGTATTCCGATGCCGTAATTTTTCCATGCTAGATTAAAAGGCTGATTGTAAGTATTATAAATAAATAACCTAAAAGTAATTTCAGGTCTCACAATATGTTTGTTATAATAATACCAACTTGTTTTAAGGTAAAAACCAGGTCCCCTGGTTTTTTATCTTTATCATATGCAATCTTGATTTTATTTTTTGCATAAAATGTTCTTAAGATTATTATTTCCCCAGTTTCTGCATTAGATACTTTATTTTACAAAATCTTTACACATTATTCTTTTTATCGTTTACAGAATACTATTCTTCCTATATTTTTTTTAGATACAATTATGTGGTAATAATTTTTATTTTTTTAATTAATAAGAATTTTATAGTGTATTTGGAAATGTAGCCTTTACTTGGATGAGAGAGTCTGAAAATTTATTTGATAAATTTTGTTGTTCTGGGCACAGTGTAAATGAAACATTTTCAGGTGCTACAGTATATAAATAAGTGAATGTTTTCCCTGGCCCAGTTTTGTACCATAACTAGCCAACAACTCTTGTATTAACTTCTTCAACTGAATGGAAACACACTAGTACATACTTCTGATTTAATAAAATCCTCAAAATAGGTTTTTGTGCTAATATATTTATAACATGCAGGTGTTTGACACAGAAATATAAATTACATGTACATAAAATTGGTTCAGGGAAATACTGAAATGGGCTGGGGAGGATATTAAAATATATATTTGAATACATATTTATAATTGTTAGAGGGTTTATAGCTTTATTATATGACTCATTTTTCTGTTACACAGTTCTAATCTTGTATGCTTTTTATCATTTCTCTATTTTTCTAGAAGTGATTTTATTTAGTCTGGTTGTGTAATTTCTTCTTTTTGGAGCACACACAGAGATCTGACTACTGAAAAATCCATGTAATTATTCTCAAGAATCTTATTAGCTCTTTTTATTATGCTTTTCTTTAGAAATATGTATAGTTTATGGTTATTGAAATGAACCACAAGTCTGCTGGTCTACTTCCAATGAGAGTCATATTTGTATGTTATGCTAAAAATATTGGTCATATTTTTAAGTGATTTTGGAGGGAGAACACTATTAAATGCATTGTTATAAAAAAGATATTTATTTAGATGAAGGGTCATCTCTGAAATTTAAACAAGCTAATTTAATTTGTCTCTTAAAATATATTTATTGAAAATATGTTTATTGAGTGCTCACTAAATGACAGGTAAACGATGGTATTCTTTTTTATTTTTTAAAATCATTATTTCTTACCAATTACCTGAAAGGGATCTTTCAAGTAAGAAAGAGTTATATCTGTTCCTAAAAGCATCTTGAAATCTGAAACATGAGATTGAACAAAGCATGGGCATGCGTCTCGTTTTTAGGTTATTTGTACATTGGTCTGTTCAAGCTATTTGTGATAAATTAAGTTATTAATAATTTGATTTTGAAAATGCTTAGTTTTTACCTATTATTTAGTTTATCTTCGTTAGAACTTTTTAAGGTAAATATTTTCATTCTTTCTGGATTGTGAACCAAATATTGTATGTAGATGAATTCTAATAGGGAAAATTAATCATGACATTGCAGTATTTAATAAGAATTGGAATTTTTTCTTTCAAGGTAGTATCCTAAGTTGCAATATACTAAGTGATATCCTTAGTTTTAGGATTACTTGATGTTTTTTTATTTCATAAATATCCCATCTGTTTACTAGTATCTTTCTGCAAGATAAGTAGCAGGAAGAAAAACTAAGGCATTTATTATCAGCGTTTGAATAACATATCTTTGACCACTTTTCTCTCTTTCCTTATGTTTACACTAGAGGCCCAGTGCATGGATTTGTGCACCAGTGGGGTCCCTCAGCCTGGCCTGCAGCTCTCCGACATCCCCTGAGGGGTCCTGGATTGCCAGAGGGCATAGGCCTGGCTGAGGGACCCCACTGGTGCATGATTGGGGCTGGGGACCACATGAGGGCTCCAGGGCGTGTTTGGCCCGTCTTGCCCAGTCCCAATCGGCCGGACCCCAGCAGCAAGCTAACCTACTGGTCTGAGCGTCTGCCCCCGGTGGTCAGAGCATGTCATAGCTACGGGTCGAACAGTTGAACAGTTGCTTAGGCATATATATATATATATATATATATATATATATATATACACACACACACACACACACACATATATATATGTACACACACACACACACACAGAGAGAGAGAGAGAGAGAGAGAGAGAGAGAGAGAGAGAATAATGATCCTTTCAAAGTTTCATTTGCTTTAGTGAATATTGTTTTTAAAAAGACTTTTACATCTCTTATTAGTAGAATGTAGACCTTAAAGCTGGACTATTTTGAGCATTTGGCCTTTGACATCATCCAAGTACACATTCTGATTGAATGTTTTGATGGAGTGTTTATATCTTTGCCTTTTTAGTATAGTTTAAGATGAGAAGCCCCTCTAGTTTACTGTTTTTTTTAAGAACCACATTAAATAATAAGGAAAACCCATAGAAGGGGGCATGAAGGATTTCTTTGCATGTGCACCAAGATTCTTCAGCCTGAGAAAGTCAAAGGTTAAGAAAAAATATAATCAAACATCTCAGTGGTTTTGAGAAGTAGTATTAATCTGAATTCTTGAGTCCTGAATTCTTTAATTTCTAGTGCAGGGGTTAGAAAGAACTATAGGGTGGAGATTTTAAACAGTGAGTTTGTGTGCTGAATCTGGCCTACAGACATATTTTGTTTGGCCTGAATGGTGTTTTTTAAAAGTTGAATTAATAGTAAGTATTAATAGTTGAGAATTTTTGCCTCCAAATTCAGTTGTCTAGCTTTTGGAAAATTGGAATATCTGACCATAATGAACCTGCTTCCCATATAGCAACATTTAGCTGAGTTGGGTGGTGGCGTCTTTTGGGCCATACTCCAGTTTGCCATAATTGCCACCACCCCCTCTTCTCATTGGAGACTGACATGCAGTGTCAGTTACCACTTATAATTGTACATGCACTGCCACTTTTTATTATATTTGGTCTGTAGTCATGAGTTGGTATCTCCTACCATACAGGGAACATTTTCCATGGAATGCCCTTTCCCGTAACCCTCTGACCAACATTCAGTGTCAGGCCCTCTCTTTCCAGTGCTTCCATAGCACTTAGTCCACACCTCCCTTTAATACTTACCATTTTAAGTGTTTACTTGATAACTTCCTTTGCTAGATATGA
Organism: Myotis nattereri; assembly: GCF_964212035.1. Lineage (NCBI taxonomy): Eukaryota > Metazoa > Chordata > Mammalia > Chiroptera > Vespertilionidae > Myotis > Myotis nattereri. The sequence continues at coordinate 55,699,556 of NC_138079.1, forward strand.
ACTTTTTAAAGTAAGGATCTTGTATTATGTTGTATTTTCAGGGAATTCAATAGTGTTTGACACTTAAAAAGTGATGAATTTAGGCTTGTTGATAAATAACACAAATCTATCATCTGTGTTATTTCTGGGTTAGTTCTGAAGACTGATTTTTCTTCCCTTATGTCTTGTACTTTTCTGCTTCTTTGCCTGACTAGTAATATTTGATTAGATGACGAATACTGTGATTTTAGTTTCTTGGGTGTTATATTTTTCTGTATTTGTAAAAATACTCTTGAGCTTTGTTCTCAGACTCAGTTAAGTTTCTTAAAAATAGCTGCATCTTTTCTGGGTGACATGAACATTTAAGGTGGTGAATAGAAAGAAAGGAGACATAAGGGAATAAAGGTATAGAACAAGAATTGTTTTGGAAGTCAAGAGATAGTTTTCAGAGAAAGTAAACAGGTCACATCCTGCTGATTGTTCAAATGGGATAAGGACTGAAAACAAGCTACTGAATAAGGTTGTTTATTTGACATACAGAATATTCTATATTTTTGTGACCAGAATCAGTATAAAGAGTTGAGGAATGAGTGAGGGGATGGAATGGGGCAGAGTAGATTATTCTTCTCTTTCTCTTTCTTCTCTTGGATTCTTTTTCTTATTATTTTTTTCATTCTCTTAACAGATTGACAGCCTTATGATAAAATATACTCTATTTATATATACATATTTCTATGCATTATTCAGAGGATGAAATACCTTTATTTTAGGAAGTTAACTGATACCTATCAACCTTTATTTAATTGGGTATATTTTTAGGGCTTTGAAGAAAAGATGTCTTTAGCTTTAGGTTTCAAATTATAGAGGAAAATTCTAAATAAATTTCTCATTGTTACTTATCTTGTGGTATTGTGAGCAACTTCCTAGTTCAGGTTCAAAATAATGGCTCAGTTCCTTTCTAAGTAACACACTGTTTGTTATAACCTTCACTGTTACCAGTAAAATAGGGATTTGTGACAGCCAGAGAAGACCAAAGCATTCCTTTATAGCTTTCCTCAATGCAAAATAAAATAAAATTTAAAACAGCATAGATATGTTTTCAGTTTACAGATAGGTAGAAGTAATACTAACTAAATTTAAAAACATTTTTAGGGGAATTTATTAGGTGGGGTTTTCTTTTGATAAGACAATAGTTCAGAAAATTTGAGCATCCTATAACCACATAATAGGTGTTTTATTGGAACTTGTTTAGTAATAAATAAGTTGTGAAATTGGATTTACTGGTGATAGAAATAGTCCTGAACGCATCATTAACAAGTTGGCTTCTTTTTTTTCTTTCTTTTTTTGAAATATATTTTTATTGATTTCAGAGAGGAAAGGGGAGGGAGAGATAGAAACATGATTAGAGAGAATCATTGATTGGCTGCCTCTTGTACGCCCCCTACTGGGGATCGAGCCCACAACCAGGCATGTGCGCTTGACTGGAATTGAACCTGGGATCCTTCAGTCCACAGGCTGGTGCTCTATACACTGACCAAAACTAGCTAGGGCTCTTTTTTTTTCTTTTTTTAGGTGTTAAGATCCTACGTTATTTATTTATTTGTTTGTTTGTTTATTATAGTTATTGGGATGACATTGGTTAATATGATCATATAGGTTTCAGGTATGGGTTTCTATGTTACAAGATCTGTATATTGTGCTACTATCTCTCTTCTAATACTAGCCATGTGACCTTAAGCAAGCTGTTTAAATTCTCTTGCCTTTAGTTTCCTTATTGTAAACTATGGTAAACTTTTTAAAAAAATATATTTTACTGATTTTGTACAGAGAGGAAGGGAGAGGGATAGAGAGTTAGAAACATCGATGAGAGAGAAACATAGATCAGCTGCCTCTTGTACACCTCCTACTGGTGATGTGCCCGCAACCAAGGTACATGCTCTCGACCAGAATCGAACCTGGGACCTTTTAGTCCTCAGGCCGATGCTCTATCCACTGGGCCAAACTGGCCAGGGCAACTATGGTAAACTTTGACCTCCCAGTCTCATAGGCTGGTCATGCAGAGCAAATGATAAAAGTGTGACATATAAAATATTAGATGTAGTCAAGTATTTAAAGCATTTAATATCTCCAGTCATCACTGAGACTCATTGAGTTCTCATTGTTTTATTACCTTACTAGAGGCCCGGTGCATGAAATTTGTGCACTGGGAGGGGGGGGTGGTGGTGTCCCTCAGCCCAATCTGCACCCTCTCCAATCTGGGATCCCTCTCACAATCTGGGACTGCTGGCTCCCAACCACTTGCCTGCCTGCCTGCCTGATTGCCCCTAACTGCTTCTGCCTGCCAACCTTAACCCCCCCTAACTGCTCCCCTGCCAGTCTGGTTGCCCCTAACTGCCCTCCCCTGCAGGCCTGGTCACCCCTAACTGCTCTCCCCTGCCAGCCTGGTCCCCCCCAACTGCCCTCCAATGCTGGCCTGATCCCCCCAACTGCCCTCCCCTGCAGGCCTGGTCCCTCCCAACTGCCATCCCTCCCCTGCAGGCCCGGTTGCCCCCAGTTGCCCTTCCCTGCTGGCCTTCTTGTGGTGGCCATCTTGTATGAGGGTGTTATGGTCAACTTGCATATTACCTCTTTATTATATAGGATTCTATCCCGAATAACATTCTGCTACTGAGTTTCTCCCCTAAAAGTGTAGGACAGAGTTATTTTAAGAAAATAGTTTTACTTGAGGGAACTATGGGCAATACAGAGCTGTTCTGGCATTTATTATTATTGAGGAACATATTGGGACTGATTTGAGGATTTGGCCACATTCTCTAGATCAGCGGTTCTCAACCTGTGGGTCGCGACCCCTTTGGTGGTCGAACAACCTTTCACAGGGATCGCCTAAGACCATCCTGCATATCAGATATTTACATTACAATTCATAACAGTAGCAACATTACAGTTATGAAGTAGCAATGAAAATAATTTTATGGTTGGGTCACAACATGAGGAACTGTATTTCAAGGGCCAGAAGGTTGAGAACCACTGCTCTAGATCCTTGTGATCAGTCACTTAAAAAAGTGTATGGTAATCTCTATTCTGCATGCACTGCTGAGTACTAGTGGAATAGAAGTGTTGATTGTCTTTGCTTTGTTGCCTGTGTACGTTCTGTGAAGAAGGGATAAATAAGGAATAAATGATAAAATTAGAGCACTTTCTTGGCAAATACTTTGTTCTTGTGCTATATTTTGTAACACAGGATGTCCATTTTATACTATTTTTATTTTATTTTATCATGTGTACTTTCTAAAGTCTGTTCATTTTTAGTACTTTGCAATGTTGCAAAGAATATTTACTAAAAATGCAAATGATAAATTTACATATCATATTAAATAGAGAATTTAATGTTACAGAAGAACTAGAATCACAGAATTTTATAAGGATACCTTTAGACCGGAAAACAAAATTGCGATCACATTTATAGAGCAGCCTTTATATATGTTAATTTATCCTATATAATAAAAGGCTAATATGCAAATAGACCAAACGGCGGAATGACCGGTCGCTATTACATGCACTGACCACCAGGGGTCAGACACTCAATGCAGGAGCTGCCCCCTGGTAGTCAGTGTGCTCCCACAGGCGGAGTGCCGCTCAGCCAGAAGCCAGGCTCACAGCTGGCAAGCGCAATGGTGGTGGCGGGAGCCTCTCCCACCTCCTCAGCAGCATTAAGGATGTCCGACTGCTGGCTGAGGCTCGCTCCCCATGGGGAAGGGCCTAAGCCAGCAGTTGGACATTCCCCAAGGGCTCCCGGACTGTGAGAGGGCCCAGGCCAGGCTGAGCGACCCCCCCCTGAGTGCACGAATTTTATGCACTGGGCCTCTAGTAGTAAATAAAAAAAGTGGGTACTATTATGGATAATATGAATGGCCTATTTTGTATTTAGAACATTTCTGGGGAAAATATCCATAATCTTTACCAAGAAAACTAAGTTATTCTATTGCTCTGGCAGCAAAGTGTGACTTTCATTTGATTTTTTTTTTTTTTTAACATGATAAGGGCAAAACTGTCAGGAGAGCTTTTACAAGGCTATCATAGTACCTTGGAGTCAGCAATAGCAGAATTTCACAAGTCAAATCAGATAGACGCCATAATGTCAATATTTGTGCACTGATAAATGTGAGTTGTGAAACTTGGCTCCAGTTGCCAGGTGCTGTAGCCTTGCAATTTAAAATTACATTAGTATTGAAAACTAAATGAACAAAATATTTCCATTTTGGAAGAAAACAGTCCTACACAACTTTCACAGTTTTTGAGAAAAATAACTTTGGGTAGTTTTGGCAACTGCTGATTAAATAGTTGAATCTGGTTTGTGCACAGAGAGCATATTTTATCCATTACATTAACCACAGTAAATAAATGAATACCACAGTCATTTACTTTGCTTAGAATAACTAAAAAGTTAAGAATTAAGTATACCATAAATATGTAGAAATGGGAAAGTAGTGAGGAATACTATACACAAAAACAACATTCTTGTATCTGACCATTATATTTTTCTTGAAATTTAACTGAATAATCCTAATTTATTTCTTTCATAATTATGTAAAATGTTTTGGTTTCAAATATTATTTTGACTCATTACTTTATTTCCTTGAACTATTTTTTCATGCAGTTATTTAATTCCTCAGTCAAAACTTGTGCTTAATTGTCCTTGTCGATAAGAACAGTTTAGTCCAGCTGGTGTGGCTCAGTGATTGGGTGTCGACCCATGAACCAGGAGGTCATAGGGCACATGCCCTGGTTGGTTGCAGGCTCAGTTCCCAGTAGGAGCATGCAGGAGGCAGCTGATTAATTATTCTCTCTCATCACTGATGTTTCTATCCCTCTTTCCCTCTTCCTTCTTCTCTTTGAAATCAATAAAAACATATTACAAAAATAACATTTTAAACTAATATTGAGAGAAACTTTAATTGGCTGCCAGTGACTTCAGATCTTTTCCCTTTTGATATAAAGGTATTCTAGATATTACTACAGATTTGAAGGTAAATAGACAAATCACAATTTTAACTTCTGTAAAAATAGTGCAGTGCTTGAGCCTTAATCAAGTGGCACTTATCTCAGGGTTGTTTTTCCTTTTTTGAATGTTTTTTACATTTTTTGGGTAGGGACAGACTGAAAGGAGTGAGAAGAATGCATTTGATAGGCATCTAGGAATAAGTAAGTTATTTTAGTCTTCCATTAAAACTGAAAATTTAGGAGGGGGCTATCCCTATTGTAGCCATACCACATTTCCTCACTAGACTTTTGGAGGCATTTCAGGGAGTTGGGGCCTGTAAGCAGACTGTGTGGGTCTAACTCAGCTCTGCCACTCAGTAGCTGGCAAATTTTAGGCAGATCATTTAATCTGTCTGTGCCTCCTATTTGCGTCTATACAATGCCAATAATGATTATACTCTTAAGATTGGTTAATTTACAAAAAGTGTTTTATAGTGTGTGACAAATAGTAACTACACAGTATATGTGATTATTATCATAAAGGTGCATGAATAACATTTAATTTGGGGACCTTTGGTTCTCAATAAGAGAGAGTACCAGGCCTCATTTCTCTCCACAAAACTTTAAGTATTTTCGGAACTTCAGTATCTGTTCTGTACATTGTTTCACCTGTCATGCAGTCAGACAGACATAAAGTATTTGATCGTATTTATGGAGACTTTTAAAAAACATAATTACATCATGAATATGGCTTATTAAAGAAATTTATAGCATTATTACATCTTCCCAGCTTGTGTGAAAGAAAATCATGTATAGGATTTGGATTGAGAGCTGAGTTCACTATTATCAACTAATTTTAAACATCTTTGTTTTAAAATATTTTTATATAGATGTTTCTGGGATAAATCTTGTTCTTCTTTAATTTTCTTTCTCTGCTAAATGTATTTCTGCTTAGTTATATCAGACATTTTCTTAAGTGAGAGAGTTGTTTTTAGGCCCCATTATATGAAGACGAATTATTAAGGATTAGACAAAGACAAGGTGACGGGGTTGGGGAAAGAAAGGATTTAGAGCTTACCAAGTGGGTTTGGAGGAAACAATAGGGGAGGCTTGAGATGGAGCAGTGATGAAATTTGGCTAAACTGGATGGGCAAGAGAATAGAAGGGCTTCTGAAATGCCTGCTGATTACAAGCCCATGGTAGGAAGCAACCTCTGCGAGTGTCAGGAAAAAGTGGGAGAGACGTTCAGAACTTATTCAAGAAGAGTTTCATTTCTTCTGGGGTGGTATTGCACGTGAGGTAGCTCCCTTGTGGAGAGGGATGAAATCAAGCCAGGATTGTGTGGTAAGCCTGGCCAATTTGGATTCCATGACTAAACGAGTACATGAGTTTGTGTCCTGAAATTCCTTATGCCCTGGGCAAAGAATCTTTGCATTTAAAACAAGTGGCTGAGAATTTCACAATATGGTTGAATCTCAAGATGCAAAAAAGACTTTGGCTTCCAGATCCTATTCTAAATTATATTTTAATCCTTTGTTTGTGGGAAACACCAGAGGCAAACCAGAAACTTCCATTAATGGAAACTTCCATTAGTAGTTCATTGAAACCTTTCATCCTGCTATTGTGTGGCATATTTATAGTTCTGTAAATGTACTGTGGCACTTAGGAGTGAGGCAGGAAGGAAAAGGGACATGTCCAATTATGAAAGTCAGTGTGAGATGCCTGGCAGGTATTCATTGAGGAAGAGAAATTCCATGTCATGCGAAGTAATCTGCATCAGCTGATGTGCTTCGATTCCCATTGTAAAGTGCTCTTCTATTCTGTATCTTTTGCAAGAGTATTCTACAGTGCAGAATCTATGCTAAGAACATGTAATGCCCTACCCTGTTTTTATTTCTTTGCTTCAGGCTTGGGTTTGTATTTGGTATGATCTTTCATCTTAGGAACTCATTTAAGTCAACCTGACCCTTGCTGTTGCCACTCCTAGAAAGGGGGGGGGGAAGAGAGAGAGAGAGAGAGAGAGAGAGAGAGAGAGAGAGAGAGAGGAGAGAGAGGAGAGAGAGGAGAGAGAGGAGAGAGAGGAGAGAGAGGAGAGAGAGGAGAGAGAGGAGAGAGAGGAGAGAGAGGAGAGAGAGGAGAGAGAGGAGAGAGAGGAGAGAGAGGAGAGAGAGGAGAGAGAGGAGAGAGAGGAGAGAGAGGAGAGAGAGGAGAGAGAGGAGAGAGAGGAGAGAGAGGAGAGAGAGGAGAGAGAGGAGAGAGAGGAGAGAGAGGAGAGAGAGAGAGAAAGGAAATAGATTTACACAATCCAAGAAGTGAATTTAGAGACCCTTTTACTCCCAATAGTTCTCAAGCTGTTTTTTATTCTCCACTTCCCTTCTCTCTTTTCTTCCTACCTCCCTACTCCTTCCCTCACACCCTCCTAAAGCCAGGGACCATTTAAGTTTATATGGAATCCTAACAGAAAGACAAGACAAAGGCTGCTCTGGTGGAAGCATGGATGAGGCAGTGCCTCTACCTCTTCCTGGCTATGATTCTGGGGAGAATAATTTGAACAAAACTGGTTAATTATATTAAAAACAGAGACCCAGATGTTTAAGTCATTTGCTTTGGATTCTGGTTTTGATTCCTGGGACAATGTGAGCATGCTGAAAACTCTTCTGAAAATGGGGAAATTCTTGACACAAATTGCCACAACTAGCTGTTGAAGTTTTAAATTCTCATCTATTTTTTACTTGCTTTTAAACCCTCTAAAAGTAAGTTTGAATATGATAGCAAAATTATGGGTCAATTTTGTTACCCATTTTTCTTTTTAATTTAAGTTCCTATGTATTGTATGCATGGTTCTATGGTTGTAGTAACTTGGGGAAAAGTCTCTTAGATTTACATCTACATACTTTAAGAAAAACTAAAAACGTTCTGTTTTCTGAGACAAACCTTTATTACACAAGTGCAATGCAAATATATTATTTGAAGGTTTGTAAATTAATGTACCATAAATTAAAGTGTTCACCAAACTCTTGAAAAAGCCTATATTTACTTAAAACATTTTTAGTATTATCTACAATGAAGCTATTTTTTTATGCGCTATAGAACATAAAATTAAAATTAGTAGGACAGTTATGTGTACGGCAACGTTACATAATTGTGAACTAGTTGCACGCTCTATAAAGCTTTTGTTCCTCTAGAGGGCAGTGCTTCCCTTTACATCATGAATCCAGAGAAAATGTTAACAGCCTTTTTCAAGAGACTAGAAATGGTTCATTCTACTCCTTTTCTCTCCTTCTAAAAATATATTGTATAGCTAAGACATTTAACAAGACATGTTTTTAACCAGAAAATATCCAAAATAATTAGAACTTCCATAAACTAATATTTGATTTGTATTTTTAGAGAAGATTTCTTTGGCTTTCCTTATTTTCTAAGAAAGCATGAAAGAGCTTGACCTATGTTCTAAATTTAGTTATAATTGAGTTCTCTGTTTTTGAAAGATAAACATTATTTTCCTCTTAGAAAACATTTTTATTTAAGGTTCCAGACCTGTCAGTGGACTTGCTAAAAAGACAGAACAAAACAAAAGCAGAAATTCAAATTTTTTTCAGTTGCAAGAAATAAGATACCTTTCTCTATCTTTCCATAGAATATGTTCCAGACTAGTAGTAAACTTTTGTAATATGGACATATTTTATTTTGTCTTTGTCTAGTCTTTTTGGTATAGAGATGGAAATTGGTGGGAAATATATAATAAAATGATTTAAATTATTGTTTTGTATATTATATGATCAAACAATTTAGGAAAATAGGTTTGTGCCTTCCATAATATTCCTATCAGAAGATATATTTTAAGAGTATCAGCTTATTATTGGTTTTGTTTAAAAATGTTTCCTTTTAGAAATTATGTCAATAAATTAGAACTCGTTTTATTTAAAGGTTTTGTTTCTAGCTAGTGAGAATGTAAACCATACTTTCTCAATTGCCATTATAACTGCTTATTATTCCTTTGACAGAAACATATTGGAGATCGTTGCACATGAAAAAAAATATTTGTCCTATGTAAAGGTGATAACAATTAGTTTGTGTTGCTAAAACTAGTATTCAGTGCCTCCTCATAGTAGCAATCTTACTAGCAGAAATGAATACACTCTGTGATAGAGAATGTAATATTTCAAGCATGATAGTTTCTCTTTAATAATTTAAAGTACCTTTGAAATGTGTTTTTTAAGTGTGTGTGTGTGTGTGTGTGTGTATTGAAAGCTTTGTGGATTTTTGTTTAATTGTTTACTTTTAAATCTTTAAGGTCTTTTACTTGCAAACATTGATTTTCGCAGAATGTAGTTGTGATAACAGACCTCACTGATTTTAAGCTTTTCCTAGCTGAGCTAATCTTCCCTTGAGGGTTTCTTACATGTTAGTGTTCTGGCAGGTTAGAGTTGATGCAAATAGAAAATAGCAAAAAATACTTCTATTTCTACAAATACTTAAAAGTAATTTTGGGAATTCTAACAAACATTCAAAGAAGATTAATACAAATCCTTCTCAAACTCTTCTAAAAAACTGAAGAAGAGAAAATACATTCTAACACATTTATGAGGCCAACATTACCCTGATATAAAACCTGGCAAGGATAACATAAAAAAAATACAGACCAATATCTCTGATGATTAAATATTGAAAAATCCTAGACTAGCCAATGGAATCACGCTCAAGTGGGGTTCATTCCACGGGCACAAAGATAGTTCATCATACAAAAAAAGATCAATGTGATATAGCACATTACAAAAAATAAAGGATAAAAACCCTATAATCATATCAATAGATGCAGAAAAAGCATGTGATAAGATACAACATACATTTATGATTAAAACACTCACTAAAATGGGTATAGAAGTAAAGTACCTAAACATAATACAGGCCATATATGAGAAACCCTCAGCTAATATGATACTCAATGGTGAAAAACTGAAAGCTTTTCCTTTAAGATCAGGAATAAGGATCAATTCTTTATGTAGGAATTAGAAGGAGCCAAATAGTTTTGTACTTTAAACTGCAAGGATGGCCCTAGCTGGTTTTGCTCAGTGGATAGAGTTTCGGCTTGCAGACTGAATGGTCCCAGGTTTGATTCCGGACAAGGGCACATGCTCGGGTTGCAGGCTAGATACCCCCCAAGTAGGGGGCATGCAGGAGGCGGCCAATCAATGATTCTCTCTCATTAATGTTTCTATCTCTCTATCCCCCTCCCTTCCTCTCTGAAATCAATAAAAATATATTAAAAAATTTCAAGGATGGATTTATATAGGAAGCTTTAATTTAAAGAAGGATTCTAGGTTGAATTGATTTGGAGCCGCATGACTTGAGGTGGGAGCATTTGTAACAAAGATCCCTGAGGTTATGTTTATAATTGAAGACATGGAAAGGAAGGGCAGAGGAGCAGAAGGAATTACACCTTTTGTGTGTCTTTCAGATCAGGGACATTGCACAGAGATAGATACTCAAAACAAAGAGAAAAAACATGTTAAATATTTACTATTCAGAGAACAAGGGCCATCGATCAAGTGAAGCAATTACATAATGAGATGGGCATTGTATTAGTTATCTAGAGCTGCCATAATGGAGTACCACAGACTGTTTATCTTAAAGCACAAAAATTTATCTCCTCACAGTTCTGGAGGCTAGAAGTATGAGATCGAGGTGTTGGCAAGGTTGACTTCTGAGGGCCTCTCTCTTTGACCATCTTCTTCCATTGTCTCTCTCATATTGCGCGCTCTCTCTCTCTCTCTCTCTCTCTCTCTCTCTCTCTCTCTCTCTCTTTCTCTCTCCCCTTCTCTCCCCCTCTCTCCCCCTCTCTCCCCTCCCTTCTGCTCTTTCTAAGAATCAATGGAAAAATACCCTCAGGTGAGGATTTAAAATAAAAAAATAAAATAGGTGCACTTTATATTTTCCAGATAAAATCTTGGTTAGGAAGACTATGTTGCCAAACAAAACATGGCATCTATAATAATGAAAGCATAATATGCTAATTAGACTGGATGTCCTTTCAGACATCCTTCTGGACGTCCTTCCTGATGACCTTCCTGGTGAAGCTGGGACTGCGAGGAAAGCCCGGTTCCCGGGGGAAGGCAGTGCAGGCAGCTGGGGGAAGAGAGGCCTACTCTGCATGAATTTTGTGCATCGGGTCTCTAGTAAAGTTATAACAGCCAATTTTATAACTGTGAGCAATTAAAACCTTTTGATGCTCTTCAGTGTTTATATTTACCCCGACAAGCAATTGGTTTTCAAATTCAGTAACTTTCTTCCAAATGAAGTAGCTTACATTTCTATTAGTTTGTATTTTTAAATTACCAAGTCATTTGCCCAACTTTCTGGTGACGTGCCTAACTTGTGTCCCATAAGGACTTTGAACATGGAGGCCTACTGGAAGACTCAGGGTGCTTTTGCACGTCCACCGAGATTAATTCTCCCTCACCTGGCAAGGGAGGAGGCAGAGCAAGTGCCTTTGCTTCTCCTGGGGTCATTGTGCAACAGAGCCTTCATTATTCTTTCCCAGGAGAAATGGTTGCCCATTGCAAAAAGGGAAGGACAAGGAAATGAGGAATGTTCTATGCAAAGCTTATAATCCTTTTTCTTTCTGGAATCTATATATTCATGCTATTTCAAAATATTTCTATTAGAGACAAAAACCCTGATTCTCAGTGTTCTGGTTGGGAAAACAAATGTCATTCGCAATCCCTCAGTTCCATAAAGCTGAAATGAAGTCCTTGGGAATAGATGTATTTCAGGGTTCAGAATTTCTTGGCCTTTAGCGAGTTAATACAGTAACTATACTAGATATTTGTTTTGCAATGTTCTTCACTCAAAATTTCTAATCCCAGTTCTTGGACTTTAGGATGACTATTAGTGATTTGTTAACTTTACTTACTTGAGGTTTATAATTCTTAAGATGAATCTTTTTGAAACACATTTAACATTTTAATATTAAGCCAAGAGTTTTTAAACTTTCTAAACAAATACTGGAAGAAAATTCAGCATTACCAAAATGTGTAAAACATCAGCATTTTCATATATAGTATATATACTTTAGTTTATCCTAGAAGGCTTAGCTATTTTAAGTGTAACCAGGTGAGTGAATGGGTGAATAAGAAAACACAAAGATTAAGTTAATAGTTATCTACTTAGTTTATTAAAGAATGCATATATATCATTTTGGTGAACAATAAGTATTTTTTCCCCAAAGCAGTTACATGAAATAAAAGTCAAAGTACTCTTACTCTTAGAGCTTGTATAGTTAAAAAAAAGTAAAAACTCATGTATGCAAGCAACTTTTGGGAGTAGTAATATTTTTTTATATTAGAAGACAAGAGGATATGTTCTCATTTTTTAGCATTCAGGCCCTGGGTGTGGACATCATGTTAGGTAATTCTAACTACTGAATGTTTATGTTTGCTAATGAACTTTCAGCCTTTAAACTGAGATTTGTCTCTGATCTTCAAAGAAGTTCCCAGCTGTTGACTTATGTAGAAGTAAGTATCTAGACCAGGCGTGGGCAAACTATGGCCCGCGGGCCGGATCCGGCCCATTTGAAATGAATAAAATTATTCAAAAAAAAAGACCGTACCCTTTTATGTAATGATGTTTACTTTGAATTTATATTAGTTCACACAAACACTCCATCCATGCTTTTGTTCCGGCCCTCCGGTCCAGTTTAAGAACCCATTGTGGCCCTCAAGTAAAAAAGTTTGCCCACCCCTGATCTAGACAAAGTTTCCAGAAAATACATTTTATCAACTCAACCACTGTGTGGCCTATCAACTTGTTTCATCTTAATTTAGGGACAAAAGAGGAATGCTGCTCTGGAGGACACTAGCATATACCGAATATTTTCTCCTTCTTTGCCAAGTGTACAGTTCATTGTTTGGTCACCTGTGTCTGTCAATTTAACATATTGAAGGCAGTTCTCGGCACCCCCATTCTTCTCTAAAACTTACATGGAAGCTTCAAACATTATATGGCTCATTATTTCCCAAAGAAGGATAAGCCCTTTACTATCAGACTGGAATCCTTCGCTAATTAGAGCCCTTGCTTTGGCACCAAATGTGTCATGTCTGCGAGCCTCCCGCTGTGATCAGGGGCTCACTGCTAGCTCACATAAGTGTCCAGAACCTGCAGCTTTCTGGGGAGGACTGCCTGCTGTTTTCTACAGGACGATTTTTAGCTCTCTAAAATTCAAACTCTTCTTTAACAGGCTCTAAGTAGGATTAGATGAGATATTCAACAATTCACCAAGAAGAGTTTGCTTAATACTACCCTGTTTGTCCTCTTCAACTTTAGTGAAATTGGGTCTACACAAGAATAAGGAAAGCAATACTTTCAAATGGGGAAAAAAGTAACATTTCCCACTCTTTAAAAAAAAATGAATATTTGTTAATAGTATTTAACTTCATGTTAAGTTAAAAAAAATCTTGGTTCTTTATGATTTCATTAATAAAGATAACCCAATATTGGTTTAAATTATTAAAATATTATTTATTTTTTCTCTAAATCTTTATTGTTGGAATTATTACATAGGTCTTCCTTTTTTCCCCCCATAAACCACTTCTATCTCCCCTTGCCCAGGCCCTCACCACCCTATTGTCTGTGTCCACAGGTTATGCATGTATGCATACAAGTTCATTGGTCGATCTCTTCCCACCTACCCTCCCCTGCCCTAATTACAAAATTTCCCTTGATTTATCTTTGTTTCAAGAAATACATAATTTATGGTTCCTTTTTCAGTTGATAGAGTTTTACCAGGTACACAATAGAGAGACTGCATCACAGATAGAAGGATTTAATGGGCTGGCAGGATTCATGCCTTTGAATAGCAAACAGTGCTTTTGGGAGTCAGTCAGGCTTTGATATTCCTATTTATAGGAGTGCTCCCTGTCTTCTGTTTCATCACTGCTGCTTTCTCCCATTTCCAGCTTTCCTTGGTTAGAGCAGGGAGCTGGCCTAAATGATGCAATTACCTTGGTGTTTGCTTTTATTATGGGTTAGTTTCTTTTTAAAAAAAATATATTTTATTGATTTTTTACAGAGAAAGGAGAAGGATAGAGAGTTAGAAACATTGTTGAGAGAGAAACATCGATCAGCTGCCTCCTGCACACTCCCTACTGGGTATGTGCCTGCAACCAAGGTACATGCCCTTGACCAGAATCGAATCTGGGACCCTTGAGTCCGTAGGCCGACGCTCTATCCACTGAGCCAAACCAGTCAGGACTATGGGTTAGCTTCTTGAAGAAAATTCTGTACCATGGATATAGACCATGATCTTGTATTTGGCTGGTTCATTCACAGGTTAATTTTAGACACAAGACTAGCTCTACAAGCTTAGTGCATCTTTCTTTTTGAAAGAAAGTACATTATAAAAGTTTTTAAAAGATTACGGTTCACTTATTCTTGGGGAGTATGTTATGTAAGGTTATTTATAGTTCATGATTTAATGAATATAGTGAGATTTCATTATACTTATTCTATAAATACATTGACATATTAATTTTAGAATTTATGTTATCTTTGGGTTTAGTATCCCATCCACTCATATTAAAATTAAGTGAAGGAAAAAAGAGCAGGTAAAGTTTCAAAGTAAAAAAGGTTATATGTCAGAATTATTGAAGGCCAGAGGAAATACATTTTTTTTTTCTGAAAAAGGATTTTTAGAATAACTTCAGAAAAGAAAAGCAAAAATTCAGGAAGCATAGATAATTGTTCATAGAAAATTCTAAAATTATAAAAAAAGTAACACACTTTCTTGTTAGTTTAAGAATTCTTAAATGTCCTTGTCATGTTGATACTTCTTGAAAGACTGCTGTATTAAAGAGTCAGTGACTATTTTAAAGTATAAAGTTAACTATAAACCATCATATGGATGAAAATTATTATCAGCCAAAACCGATTTGGCTCAGTGGATAGAGCATCAGCTTGCGGACTGAAGGGTCCCAGGTTCGATTCCGGTCAAGGGCATGTACCTGAGTTGCGGGCACATCCCCAGTAGGAGATGTGCAGGAGGCAGCTGATCGATGTTTCTCTCTCATCGATGTTTCTATCTCTCTATCTCTATCCTTTCTCTCTGTAAAAAATCAATTAAAAAAAAGAAGAAAAAAAGAAAATTATTATCAAACTAGGGGCCCGGTGCATGGATTCGTGCACTGGTGGGGTGTGTGTGGCCTGCGGGGATCTGCCCATTGCAGGAGCAGCTGCTCATCCTAGGCAGCTGAGCGGCTGTAGACCTGCCCTCTGAGAGGCTGCTCCCATTGTGGGAGTGCCGCTTATCCCGGTCAGCTGAGCAGTGCTCCCACTGTGGGACCACATTGACCACCAGGAGGCAGCACCTGCATTGAGCGTCTTCCCCCTGTGGTCAGTGTGTGTCATAGCATCTGGTCAACCGATAGTTCTGGTCATTTCGCTGTTGGATTACTAGGCTTATATATATATAGACTAGAGGCCCGGTGCATGAAATTTGTGCAGGGGGGGGGGTCCCCTCAGCCCAGCCTTCACCCTCTCCAATCCAGGACCCCTCAGGGGATGTCTGATCCCCAGGATCGGGCCTAAACCGGCAGTCGGACATCCCTCTCACAATCTGGGACCACTGGCTCCTAACTGCTCACCTGCCTGATCTCCCCTCACTGACCCCCCTGCCAGCCTGGTCACCCCACGCAGCCTGTTTGTTCTGTTGCCAGTTCAGTTGCGATGGTCGCTTAGGCAGATAGATAGATAGATAGATAGATAGATAGATAGATAGATACTTGTTTCTTTGGGAAAATTCGTTTTTGTTTTTACTGGGCTCTAAGTTTCTATATTTCTCTCTGTAGTATTGCGATTCTAAGTTTTACAAAAAAATGTATATTTGATATTTATACACATACATACTTTGGAGGGGTTTCTTTTTAAGTATTTTTAAAAAATTTAAAGTGATAGATGTTCATTTTAGAAATTCCATAAGAAAAGAAAAGGAAAAAACCCCACCAGTAATCCAATACCACGAGGCAACCCATAGATATTAATTTAAGACAGTTGTTTTTCTTCTTTTAATAGTTAATTGAAGTTTCTACCTCATTTAAATATTAGGATTTTGATGTTTTAAAAATTCTGTTTGTATGAGATGTGCATACATATATATATTTACTTATATGGGAAAATCTATTCATTTTTTAAATTTCTTCATTGATTTTATGGTAACAAAGCCCATTCTGTGATTTATAGTCACTATGTTCCTTTTGAATGTTAGTAATTAGTTTTTAAATTTTTTATTGCTTTTGACTTATTTTAAATTACATAAATAATGCATGAATATATTCTTGGAAAAGATTCAGACAGTACCTGTGCTAATTTCCTTTTTTTCTAGTTTCCTGTGCCAGTTTCCTACTGAATTTTAATCGTGGTCACCAGTTTTGCGTGTCTCTTTCCTTACAGTTTCTTTGCATTAATGTATGTATTAGGCTCTTTAGTGGGACTTGTTGTTCTGGACTAGGGGACAAAACTAAGGACAGTCAGGATCTCATGTTCTAAAGGGAGCTGGAGTGCAGCCATCTCTTTAGGGCAGCGGTTCTCAACCTGTGGATCGTGACCCCTTTGAGGGTCAGACGACCCTTTCACAAGGGTTGCCTAAGACCATCGGAAAACACATATAATCACATATTGTTTTTGTGATTAATCACTATGCTTTAATTATGTTCAATTTGTAACAATGAAAATACATCCTGCATATCAGATATTTACATTACGATTCATAACAGTAGCAACATTACAGTTATGAAGTAGCAACGAAAATAATTTTATGGTTGGGGGTCGCCACAACATGAGGAACTGTATTAAAGGGTCCTGGCATTAGGAAGGTTAAGAACCACTGCCCTAGGGGTTGTCTGCCATTCCCAACCACATGCAGCCTCTCCTTCTACTGTAGGCCCCCTCCAGTGTGATAAGGGAATTTTTGGGAGGGGGGGAGAGAGAGGCAGGAAGGACAGGAGAGAGAGGAGAAAGAGAGTGAGAATATTTGGATTCCAAGTGAATTGTTTATAAGAATAGTTGGTTGAGGCTGACTGGCTGTTCTACCCCCTGTGCCTATTTGAGCAGGAGAACTGGGGGAGAGAGGAAGCTGCAGGAGTAGGTGTGTTCTATTTGACTGGGAGTGGTAGAGATGTGTGAGTGTCCTTGGGGCAACTCGACTCCACGGCAGGTAGGGCTTAAGCCAGTGATGGCGAACCTATGACACACGTGTCAGAGGTGACACGCAAACTCATTTTTTTGGGTTGATTTTTCTTTGTTAAATGGCATTTAAATATATAAAATAAACCTCAAAAATATAATTCTTTGTTTTACTATGGTTGCAAATATCAAAAAATTTCTATATGTGACACGGCACCAGAGTTAAGTTAGGGTTTTTCAAAATGCTGACACGCCGAGCTCAAAAGGTTCGCCATCACTGGCTTAAGCCATCCTTCCAGTATATCATCAGAGGGTAGTCTTCTTGGTGAGGAAAGCTTTGCAACAAGAGGTGGTGAGGTACCCACCTGACAGACTTACCCTGGTAGGGAGTGACACAGAGAGGAAGGGGGCTGGAAGAAGGGGAGCTGGAAGAGGTGGAGCTGGAAGAAGGTGGAGCTGCCCTAGATCTTCCAAGGTCAGGATCTACCATCTTCAATGAAACATCCTCCATCCCCACTGATATTTTTGGAGCTTTATATCAGAATTTAAAATATATTAAGATTAAAATACCACATACTATTTAAAATTTTCTATTATATCATTCTCATATTCCATATTTGCTGCTCTTCTCTGACAGTGAAAAACTTGGCTTCCATTATTACTAGGCCACTTGTTAGTTCCTCCCCTGGATGTAAGCAATGCTACTACTCCCTGTGTGGATGCCTGCTCACCACGACCATGTTCCAACACCCCAGGCCAGTCACAGCATCCAGCACTGAGGCATCAGTGCTCAGGTAGCACCTGACATCAGGCCCTTCTTCCCTCTGCTCAGGCCCAGACACTTTCCCCTACATCCAGCCCCACCCCGTGCCTGACTGTCATCCCCTTGCCCTTCTCACTGGCTTAGGCTCAGATACCCACAAATGCTCAGAATGGAGATGCCTTGCCGAAACCGGTTTGGCTCAGTGGATAGAGCGTCGGCCTGTGGACAGAAAGGTCCCGGGTTCGATTCCGGTCAAGGGCATGTACCTGGGTTGCGGGCACATCCCCAGTAGGAGATGTGCAGGAGGCAGCTGATCGATGTTTCTCTCTCATCGATGTTTCTAGCTCTCTATCTCTCTCCCTTCCTCTCTGTAAAAAATCAATAAAATATATTTAAGAAAAAAAAGAATGGAGATGCCCTCATCACTCCATTTGGAATACCCTCCTCACTCTGCCTGGGCTCTGACACCTCCTGCCAGGGCGCCTGCCCCGTGGATACTCTCCTTCCCCAGCCAGGGCTCTGTCACTTGGGGCTCGGTCCACTCCATCTGTGAATGCTCTTCACTCTCTGGGCTCTGACTCCCTATGCTGGGCTCCCACAGTCGATGGACTCCTCCTTCACCCTGCTCTGGCCCTGCTACCTGCTCTGGGTTGTTCCTTCTGGGGGATCCCTGTGTCACCCTACTTGGCTTCTGACTTCCTGCTCCAGGTTGCCCTGTCACACGAATGCCCTCCTCACCTCACTCAGGTACTGACACATGCTAGGCGGCCCTCCTCGGACACTGTTCTCACCCTGCTTTGGGTTTGCATCTAGATGTCTGCCTTATTCTGCCCATACAGTAGTGGTCTGAATTGCTCAGAAAAGAAGAGAAGAAGAAAAAAGAGGAAGGGAAAGAGCTGTATTTGGTTTTCATATCTTCCTTTCTCCCAAATATATTTATTAAATGCAGTTAAAAAGCAAATAAGGTAAGGTGCCTGCTTTCAATCTGGAAGTGGGGACAGACATGTGGAGATCTGACCTAGAGTGTGCTAACACAGAGCTTTCCCCGGGGTAGGGGGTGGGGGTGGCAGGTTGGAAGGACCCCTATCTCAGCAGAGAGGAAGTAGCCTGAGTAGCATCCACACTAACATTTACATGAGATATTTTAGAAATTTAAGTAAGTATCACATTAAAAGTGTTAGGATCACTAGGAAAACACAAATAGATTTAATTTATTTAAAAAGCCTTTATTAATGAGAAAAATCTCATTACATGACCATTTTGGGCTGTCTCTCTGCAAAACAAGGAAGTTGGTTTAAAAATGGAATCCTGCTGCTTTGAGGGCCTGGAAAGTGCCTGAATATGAATTACTGCAACCACTGAAAAGAATTTAAAATGAAGCCCTAAATATTTAATAATGGGAATGCTTAATTTATACTTGGAGTAAGCATGGCAAACCTCTGAATAAAAAGGAAAGGGAAGCTATTCTTATATATAGAATTCCTTGCTGTTTCTTTATAATTTAAAAAAAAATCAGTGAGGAATATTATTAAAGAGGGTTTTCTCACCTAGGTGTCCTTGGGCTTGCTTGCATGACCCAGGCAGTACAACAAGAGGTCTGACCAGGGGAAGACATCACTCAATGGGCAAGGGAACCATGGCTGGGTGTGAGCCTTGGACCTAATGGAAGGCTTAAACATGGGACTACAGATTCTATCCCTGGGGAATTTTGGGGGGATGCACAGTAAGCTCTTAATTGTCTTCCCCACATATAAGAATTAGAATGTGTATATATTTTTTTTCCTGAAAGAATACTTATCCATAAAATAGTTCATAAAAATAGAAATTGAACTATAGACTATTTTCTGGCCTGAGAAAACAAAAATATTTCTAATAATGATTTGCAAGGTGGAATGTGGTTGGATTATAGAATGCATTCTGTGTTTTTATTTATTTTCAGAGTACATTGGAATTAGAAGTTCGGTATGGGGTGAAACAGGCAAGTTGGGTGGTGATCTTAGCTATTGATTGTGGTTGAGGCCAGTTCTGTTGTTCACAAACACATGATCTTAGGTTATTACTTAACATCTCTCAATCTCAATTTACTCATGAGTATGATATAAATAATAATGTTGAGAAAAATTATGTTCTTTTCCCATAGCATATTACGCTGCTTGCAGATTACTAGGTTGATGAACTATAGAGATAATCCAGTTTCTCCACACACATTTGATGTCCAAATGACTATTTTTAAGGAAATTACTCAATGTATCCAGTTTTTTGCAATGAGTGATTTTTGAATTAAGATAATTTTACTTAGCTAGAACTAAAAAAAATTAAGCTTCCTTCAAACGGACATTTCTTTAAAAACAGAAAACAAAACCTGCTAGCTTTACCTCCTTGGTACTTAGGGATCACAGAAATAAAGATAATATTTTCATCTCTAATACAATGCCAATAACATAGTGAGAAATAGCTGTGTTGGTTGTTGATGGATTTGCCTGAAAATGATGCTTATGTTACATAATGTTATCTTTTAACTGCTCTTACAAACAGTGGCAGTGCTCCTTCCTTGTGTACTCAGATTACTTATGTTATACTAGAGGCCTGGTGCATGAAATTCGTGCACTCGCAGGGGTTCCTCAGCCTGGCCTGTGCCCTCTCGCAGTCCGGGAACTCACAGGGGATGTCCGACTGCTATCTTAGGCCCCCTCCCAGGGAGGAGCAGGCCTATGCTGGCAGTTGGACATCCTTAGCGCTGCTGCGGAGGTGGGAGAGGTTCCCGCCACTGCTGCTGTGCTCGCCAGCCATGAGCCCAGCTCAGGGCTTCTGGCTGAGCAGCGCTCCCACTGTGGGAGCGCACTGACCACCACGGGGCAGCTCCTGCATTGAGCGTCTGCCTTCTTGGTGGTCAGTGTGCATCACCGTGACTGGTTGTTCCACCGTTTGGTTGATTTGCATATTAGCCTTTTATTATATAGGATTACTAATGTAAGACAGTGCAGGAAAGAGATAACTAGTTGTGAGACACATGGTTTTATTAAATCAACAGTTATAATATTTTCAAAGAAATAGTGAGTCTAACCATCATATTTGGGTCCAGACCACACACTTCTGAGGAAACTATTTGTAATAAGTTAGGGTTCGTTCCTATAGCTGCTGTCTAGATACTGAAAAATATTTTGTTTTGGCAATTTCCTTTTAAAATAGTCTAGGTTGCAGTGTATCATTTCTGTTTTCATGGCTGCTTTTATGATGTGTTTCTGCTAAAATAGCAAGTGGAAATGCTATCAAACTTTAATAGTTAGTGAAAATAAGCATAGTTTTAAATGTAATTTAATTTTTTCCATCACCATTTATTCCCTCTATGCCCTCTTTCACCTCCCCCCACCCCCAATCCCACCATCACCACGTTGTTGTCTATGTCCATGGGTTCTCTCTGTCTTTTTTGTTCCATCTTTTCCCCAGGAATCCCTATACCAGAGCTGTGAGTCTGTCTCTATTTTGAAAATAAGCATACTTTTAAATAAAATAAAACCTCTGCAGATTTAGTTTGATTTTTTTTGAAAACAAATGCCTAATTTTTAAAAATGGAGCTTTTAACTATAAAAGCATGCATTAAAATGCTTTTTCCCTTTGAAATTACTTATTTTCTTTAGTCACAAAACACCAGACCAAATTATGTCCTATCTATAAACCTGAGGTAAAGGGTAAAACTAATTCAATGTTGTTAAGAAAGCATACCATCCAACACTTTATGAAAATATAGTAAAACTCCCAGAATGCACAATTTAAAAGGATTGTGTCACTTTAGTTTTTAGAAAGTTATCTTTCCTTTATGGATCTCAATAAATAACAAAAGATACATAACTATAAAACATTTTGGTTTTTTTTGTCACAACTAGTTTTATATTTGTGGAGTTTGGAATTAAATGAATGTAATTAAGTACTCACCATTGTTAGCTTAGTGTTTAGAGAAAATATTCAATAAGTATCTGTTGAATGAATGAGTTTTAATGGTAAAATATGTTAATTATTGTGATCATATTTCAAGTTTGTTTTGTGAAAATATAAGTGATATAAGCTGGATATACCTCTTTTGTTTTTAAAAAATTAATTACATCATCTCGATTAACAAAAGACCCCTCACCTAAGACAATAAATTCACAGTGGCTGCTATGTGGTATTAAGTTTCTTTTTCCAACAATCTATACTGTGTTACACTAATTTGGGTTTTGTGTGTTAGTGTGTGTAGTTGTGGATGTTTATAGGCTTTTCCAGGTTAAATAAATGGTGTTTATAATTATGTTTTTCTTCCTGGAATATAAAAATTTGGTGAATAAAATTTCTTTTAGAAGTATTTTGGAATGGGGAAGTTTGGTTGATAACTTTCTATGGAAAAATGTTAATGATTGATTCTTATGCCTTTTTTTTTGAAAGTTCTCAAAAGTAGCATTTTTTTTTTTTCCAGTTCTTAGGATAAATAAGAGGATTGAAACTGAGGAAATTATTCTGTGCCTAAGGCCTATGGAATTCCCAGATAATGAGTGATTATTCACTTGTCAGATATATATGGCTATTTTCTATGATTTTGAAAAATAATGACAGTTATTTCTCAGGACACCATTTATTTTGTTTGAAATATTTTTTCCCCCCTAATTTTAGCTTTTAGTAGTTGGGTTGATGCAGAGGTACTAATTTTGAGTCATGTTATCTTGGTTTCTGCACTGTGTGATTGAGTTGGTAGGTAGGGGGACATTGGGTGACCTGGCTTCCTATTAACCGTGTTGATTTCATGCCAGATGTTGACCTCTTTGATTCTTATCCTATCTTGGCCTCAAGACCTCAATTTGTGATTTAATTGCATGCCTGACACTTGGGCATGCTTAGTCTATCTTAACTTCAGTTAACTTGGTTAGTTGTTCAGTAGTAAGGGCCCAAACCTCCTCCCTAATATCTAGAAACAAGCTTCTTTAGTTTACCTTGTCATTTGGCCAAAATTAGTTTTCAAGCTGCCCCTGTAGAAATATTTTCATATTGGCTTTTTTTTTCTTTTCTCACAATAGTCCTTCAAAATGTTGACTGATTTGTAGAAAATTTCATATATAACTAGCAAATTGTTTTCCAAATGTTGTTCTGTACAGGCTCCGGAAAGTTCCGGGGTCATAAATGTGTGGAAAACACTATATAGTTTTTCTTTTCTCTTAAAGATTCATGGTACTCATTTGTTCCACAATGAAGGCATTTGATAAAATTTTTAGCATAGCACTAAGTTTATGAGAGACCAAGCTTTGGCTCTTGTTGACAAGCTCTGAAGTCGTTTTTTTCTGTCCCCCAGGAACTTAGAAACTATTGAAATCTTCTTCTTTAGGAGTAGACCTGAAGCTTCTGCAATGTCCATGTTTGAAGTCTGTGGTCCACTAAACTGATACTCTTGGCAAATTTCTTTCCCTCTGGAGAAAATTGGATGAGGGATGGTGGAATATGTTGGGTGAGTGAATTGTAAGAGGCTGGTTAAATAAATGAGATAGATTGCTTGCATTTTTCACTTTGATTAGTGAGAAGCCCTGGTGCCATTTCTCTAAACAAAAGCCTAGGCAAGCTTCCTTGGTAAAGGTCAGTGGCAGGTGGCAGAGATGTGAAGGAGCAGCTATGTTATCTGAGAGTCTATTTGCTGAGCAGGGACTACAGGGGTAGCTACATGGGTATGGGCTGAGGAGTGTGAAATTGTGATGAGCGTTGATAAGCAAGACTTTATAGGGCTGGCATGACATTTTCATACTATCATTTTGTACATTTATTTTACTACAGTGCCTTCTTCTTACACCTGTTACTTAGAGTGGAGTTGATTTTATTTGGACCTTTGGTATAACAGAAATTTCTTAGTAAATCTAAACTCCTCGGGTAATTTTAAAAATATTTCAATTATTCTACAATGAAATAGTACAGTTTTGCCAAGTTGTTTGATCTTAAAATTCTTTTAGTGCTTAATACCTATTATTATCCCACAGAACCAGTGTACTATGAAGCATGCTTTGAAAGCTGTTATATTAACAGTATCTAAATATACCTGGGACTCGCCCAAGCCGGCTTGGCTCAGTGGAAAGGGCGTCAGCCTGCGGACTGAAGGGTCCTAGGTTCGATTCTGGCCCAGGGCACATGCCTGGGTTGTGGGCTCGATCCCCAGTAGGGGGCGTGCAGAAGGCAGCCAATGAATGATTCTCTCTCATCATTGATGTTTCTATCTCTCTCTCCTTCTCCCTTCCTCTCTGAAATCAGTAAAGAAATATATTTTTTAAAAAATAAATAAATACACCTGGGACTCATTTTGTGATTTAGCTAAAATATAGGAAATATGTTTTAAATTGAACATTATTTTTAAAAATCATATATATTTGCTTATTTTTGACACCTGGGTAGAAATTCATGAAATCAGTAAGTAATATATTTAGTTCATAGTCATTGAATTAGTTTGCTACTGTTGCTCTAACAAATTATCACAGATTTAGTAGTTAAAACAACACAAAATTATTATCTTATTAATTCTGTAGGTCAGAATTCCAAAAATCAAGTTGTCAGCAGGGCTGCATTCCTTCTAGAAGTTCTGGGGAAGAATCCATTTCCTTGATTTTTGTTCTTTTTTTTTTTTTAGCTTCTAGATATCACCTGCATTTATTGGCTCATGTGTCCTTCCTATATCACTCCAACCTCTGCATTTGTCATTGTTCTTCCCCTCTTAGATGCTGACCCTCTTACCTCCCTCTTAAAAGGACTCTTATGATTATACAAGAGGCCCGGTGCACGAATTCATGCACCAGTGGGGTCCCTTGGCCTGGCCTGCGGGATTGGGCTGAAACCAGCTCTCCAACATTCCCCAAGGTGTCTCAGATTGCGAGAGGGCGCAGGCCAGGCCGAGGGACCCCACCAGTGCACGACTGGGGTCTGGGGAGGGATGCAGGAGGTTGGCCAGCTGGGGAGAGACTGTGGGAGGGCTCCAGGGTGTGTCCAGCTCGTCTTCCTAAGTCCTGATCAGCTGGACCCCAACAGCAAGCTAACCTACTGGTCGGAGCGTATGCCCCCGGTAGTCAGTGCACGTCATAGTGACTAGTCGACCTGTTGACTGTCTGCCCCCTGGTGGTCAGTGCACATCATAGCAAGTGGTTGAGCTGCCTTAGCATATCATTAGCATATTATGCTTTGATTGGTTGAACGGCCAACCGGTCGACTGGACACTTAGCATATTAGGCTTTTATTATATAGGTTTGAGCCAATCCAAATAATCCAGAATAATTTCACCATCTGAAAGTCCTTAACTTAATTACATCTACAAAGTTCCTTTTGCTATGTAAGGTAACATTCACAGGTTTCCAGGATTAGGACGTGAACATCTTATGAGGGCCATTATTCTGTCTACCACAGACATATAGTTCCATGAAATATAAAACTACTAGTCTCTAATCTATAGCATCTTATATTAAATTAATTTCATCATTGGAAATCAATCTTTCTTACAGATTTTTTTAAGGAGCATCAACTGCTAAAACTTCACAGGGGAACATTATTTAGAATATGTTTATTAGATGTTCTCTCTCTGTCTTAACTAGGAATATTTATTTATTTTTGCTGATGTCATGACATCTTCAACCTAAATATCGCAGTAGAAATCTCTGAAATATATGAAAATTGTCCTCTATAGCCTAAATAACAGTCTTCCTTTTTTACAGGAAGGTTGTTACAAATCCTAGCAGGAAGAATGTATTAGATAACAATAAGTTTTCTTGAGCAAATTATCGTTGTTGTTGTTTTTATAAATAGTAAATAATATAATTGACCTCTTTGTACTGACTCCTAGGATGCTTAGAGCAAGTTTGTGACCCATATTTAGCATTAATATCTTTATTTTTTTCTTACAGTTGCTTTTATTTTTCTCCTGTTTTCCTCATTTATGTTTTCCTTCCATCTCAGTGTACTATATATATCTTTATGCCTTGCCTCAAATCTTTTTTGGAAGTGAGCCATGTATACATAAATAGGAAAACATTTCCTGTTAGTACTTTGCAGTAGTGTTTTCTGAGGAAGTATATAGAACCTTTACCCTTGCAAGTTTTTAAATTTAGTTAAAATGCCATCAGGATACTTCGGATTGGAATTCAGTTTAGAGAAGATTTAAACACCCATTGGCATTTCCCCTGATTCCTCTTACTCTCAAGAATAATGGAAATATGCAAAAAATTATTTTGCTATTGGGTTCTATTTTATATTTTAAAGGAATAGAAGAACTTTTTCAGGATCACTGAAGTCAAATGTCTCCCATTTGACTCAAAATATCTATCTACACTATTCCATTGAGAGCACCCAAATGAAGAAATTCCAATTTCTTCTGAAAAAGAGTTCACAAATATGAAAAAATGGCAGAAAGGGGGTTCCGATGGTAGCTAGCAATTCATTTTCAATTTATTTTTAATACATTAATAATAAATACTATAATACCCAAAAGTTCTCTCTCCTTTATAATTTTTATCTGTTTTGCTAAAGAGTCCAAAACTGCCCCGAGGAAGGAAGCGTATCATTTCCCTTCCCTTCCTCCGAGTTTTCTGTTTAAATCCCGCTGTTGCCAAGTTTGAGTGGAAAATCATTCCATTGCCATTTGGCAGTGTACATGACTCTTGGCCAAAAAGAACTATTTAAGCAACTTTGAAATCTGCTGAGATTTTAGAGCTGTGTGTGTGGTGTAGCCCCAGTGCTCCTGGAAAACACGAAGAGGCCTGCCATCCTCCCTGACATGCTCTCACATATGACATAATTCCAGGTCACAGGGACCAGCAAAACAGCAGAGCCCACAGGAGAGTCTTAGCTCCGCCTTGTGAGCTTTCTGCCATGAATCTGAGGGGGGACTGTTACTACTGTTAATAGTGCACATTCATTGAGCAGTCACTCTAGAGCTAGGAATTGTGATAAGCCTTTAAGTGCATTTTTCATTTAATCCTCACCATGGTCCCCCAAAGGAGTTGCTATTATTACCCCCACTTTATGGATGAAAAAGCTGTGACTTAAGAAGTTAAGTCACTTGCCCAAGATCGCATGGTTTCCCAGAATTGTGCTTAAAAACATTTTGTATGTTTGATTTTAAAGTCCACAGTGTTAACCTTTATGCTGTGATCCCCACATTTAAGTTTGTGGGTATACAGGGAGCCAGGCGATATTGTTGCTAAGAATGAGCTTATATTTAAAAATTTTTTTGATATAAGAGTAATATGTAGAATTGAACTCTTTAAATTTAGAGAGACCATCATTTAGTATTGTTTTTCTTTTTGCTGTCAACTAGAAATTCCCTTTGCATTCTGAAAGGAAATATAACTCTAATATTACCTTGAGATTTATGTGGTATCATTGAGTCATAGCATTAGGGGAAAAAAGAATAACTTTAAATCATTTTGATGGGAAGCAGCATAACGGGCAGATGTAATGATGCTAGGAGTGAGGAAATGAATCTTATATTCTGGTTCAAGTTTGACTCGTATTATGCTTTTGGAGAGCTACTCAGTGTTTTAATAGTTTTGATATCTTTTCCTTAAAATGAAGATATACATAAATATAACTATATAATTTATGGTAGAAGATTTGAATTGTCTTTCTAAAGTAGGTTGGCCAGCAACTAGATTCTAGGTTGATAACATCTACGTAACCCATATGTGGCGCCCAAGCTGTTCTTGTCCATGAATAGGGGGAAAGATCATTCCTTCTCAGAAGGGAGGAGGGAAGCCCAGGCCCACCTCTGTGATCCATAAGTCCTTAGTCTGCACCTCCTTCCTGCCTGAGTGGACCCTCATTCTGACTTGAGAGCCCAGCTTTGGGTTTGGTTTCCATTTGGCTCTTTTTCCAGCTCACTCAGTCAACTTGTATGTTGCTTAGACTGTGTTTGCTACACTTCTTACCCTTGCCCAACTCTCTGATTTTGGATGTTGCCTTTGACCCTCTCTCATGGGCTTAAAAGCACATGCCATTGCAAGTGCATGTCCAGCGTTCCAGCTCTTGTTGCAGTGAGCTAGGTGCTTGTCTGAGAGAGTCAAAGTGCTAGATGGCTAAAAAGTACTATAAAGGAAAAGGTTTTAAAATATTATTTAATATTCAAAATCTCTATACTTAATCACAGAAAGGTACTACTTTTTAAAAGACTTTTTGAGCCTGCTATGCTTATGCTTACTTACTCATTTCCTCCTTTCTTATTTTCCTCCCTCTTTTCTCCTTTCCCTCCCCTCCCCTCCCTTTCCCTCCCCTCCCCTCCCCTCTCCTTCCCTTCCATTCCCTTCCCTTCATCAGTCACAAAGACCTGATAATTCTACCTTAAATATTTTCTAGAATATTCATATTCTTTTAAAAAAATATATTTTATTGATTTTTTACAGAGAGGAAGGGAGAGAGATAGAGAGTTATAAACATTGATGAGAGAGAAACATTGATCAGCTGCCTCCTGCACATCTCCTACTGGGGATGTGCCTGCAACTCAGGTACATGCCCTTGACCGGAATCGAACCCGGGACCTTTCAGTCCGCAAGCCGATGCTCTATCCACTGAGCCAAACCGGTTTCGGCAAAATATTCATATTCTTTTATCCCCATTGCTACCAGTTTAGGCTAGAGAGCTGCCATCTCCCAGTTTATGCCAAAAATATTCCAATTGGTTCTCTGTCTTAAGGTTTTCCAGTTTCAATCAATTTGCTATAGAGTAAAATGAAAATTTTACTGGGTCATCCTTCTTAAAACCCATAAGTGGCTCCCACTTCCCTTAAGGCTGAAGTCCAAACTCCTTGTCATTCATTACAAACATCTGTTCCATCTCTCACTCATCTTTTGCTACCCCTTCCCCATTTTATACTCTATTCTAGTTTCTTTATGTATCCCAAACTTTTCTGCATCTTTTTGATTCATGGGTTGCAATGGATTGACCATAATTTCCTGGAACCACAACAAACTGATGAAGCTGTGACAGGGAAGAAAATCCTCCAATGGCAAATTAAGGCCTTCATCAAGCCTGTCAAACTCACGGCCCACAGGCTGCATGCCTTGTTTATTTGGCCTGTGTTTGAGTTTGACATGCTTGGCCTTCGTTATCCTGCATGAGGATGATTATAGTAGTTTCCTAACTGGTGTTTCTCCTCTGGTCTTCCCCAGTCTATCCTACAGTCTGTTGGCAAAACCATTAAAAAAGTACAGGTCTGATGATGTTATTCCTTATTTAAAACTATTTAATGGCTCACCTTGATCCTGAGGATGAAGTGCAAATGTTTTCATTGTGGCTGAGTCGCCCCTTGGTCTGGTCCCTGCTTCTCTATCTCCTTATACTCTTACTCCTTGATTCAGCTGCCCAGGTGCTTGCACTTTCCCTTAAAAGACATGTGTGTGTGTGTGTGTGTGTGTGTGTGTGTGTGTGTGTCTATGTTCATTCCACTTATTTGATCCTCTTTTTCTTATTACTATTTTTTTTCATGCTTGTTCTGACTTTCATATAGAGCTTGAATGACTTAGGTGTCTGAGGCATAGGAGCTATGTAATCACCTGATTTTTGAAAGACTGGCTGATTGATTAAATGATGAATGAAAAGGTAAGCATGTGGATTCTATTCCCTCTTAGAAACCAAAACCCAAACCCAAACCCTTTCCTCATGCTTATTCTTTACCCTCACCCTATTTTTTTCATTCAGTGACAACTTCTCAAAAGAATGATCTATACTCCACTGCATGTATTTATTTACTATTATTCCTTAACCCTTTACAGTATTGCTTTTGTCCTCATAATTTTACTGATATCATTACTTAGCATATGCATCTATCCCTTTTGCCATATTCAGTAACTTTATTTTTATTTTTTATAAATAGAGAGGTTAATGATGCATTGTTCTTCACACAGGTGCCTTGTGAGTCTTTAAAATCCAGGAATATGCAAGTAGGCAACATAGACCGTGTAGCCAGATCTAAAATAAACTGGCTTCTTATAACTACCCTGTAAACATCACTGCTCTTCTTCCATCCAAAATGAACATAATCTCACATGAAAACAGTTAATGTAGGGCCAAAAGTTTTGTGGCCAAAAGCAAAAACCAAAGGAAAAATAGCAATGTGGTGGTTAGTTGGTGAAAGCAGGGAGCCTGGGGCCCTTCACTGAGCTGCCTTGCTCTTCTTACCCTTGCTCTTTTTGTCCCTCTTCTTCAGCCCGTCCATGTTTGCTCTCAGTAGGTCTGAATAAGCCATCGGAAACTTATTCACTTCTTTGGAGCTCACCACTGTGCTTATCTTCTTTTTCCCATCAGTAGCTCTTAACAGACATTTATTGTCTGAGGGCTCAAAGCCCTCCACGGAGACTTTCCTTGGGATGGGTTTAGTTCGGCCATCATACTTCTTCAGGGTGACGAGCACACGCCCGACAGCCGGCACTCCTGGAAGAGCCTGGTCGGCTCCGCCAGGAGCTGCTCACTCTGCAGCAGAACCACCCCGGCTCCACTGGCCCCACTCAGGCCGCATCAGTGGCTTTATCTTTTGTATCCTCCTTGCCTTCTCTTCTTTTGCATATCCTACCACCATTTCAAACTCAGCAGGTCTAAAACTAAGTATTCTAATATTCACTTCATATCAATTCTCCACCTATGAACTTCTTTCTACCAGTTGTAGAACGAGTCACCCAATCTCAGATTCTTGATGTTATCATCTCTCGCCTTACCACTGAACTGTTTGATTTCTTCTTTTGTAATATTTCCTTCCATTCTACTCCATTTGTAGTTACTATACTCGACCACAATTTCATCATTTCATTGATACATGCTTCCAATAAACTTCTATTTGTCTAATAGAAATGTAATGTGAACCACATATATAATTTTAAATTGTGTAGGAGCAACATTTAAAGATGAAATTCATTTATATATATTTTATTCCAATATCTCCAATATATTAGCATTTCAAAATGTAATTAACAAAAATTATTAATGTGATATTTGATATATATTCTTTCTAGTCTTTGAAGTCTAATTTATACTTTACACTTGGGGCACATCTCAGGTCAGACTAGCACATTTCCAGTGCTCAATAGCTATATATAACTAGTGGCTAGTTATTGGACAGCACAAAGCTAGCTGATTTCCTTGACTCCAAATTTTAACTTTTTTCAATGGAATCTGCATCCCATCATCAAAGCAATTACCATTCAGCACAATTATCATTGCAAACACGCAGACGAAAATACTCTCTGGCTACTTTCATTTGGGTTCAATGGAAAGACCTGACTTCTTTGATTTGATTCAAGGACCTCCATAAATTCCTTTCATGCATCCCACATTATTTTACCTTATCTACTATTACTTCAACTTATTCAACATTATTTTCACCAGACTCCAAAGTATACCAATTGTTCCAGTTATATTGATCTTTTCACTATTCCATGTATGGGCCTTCCTCATTCCTACCTTTACTCACATGATTTATGTTACTTGGCTGGTTTCCTCTCTTCTCAGCTCTCAATTCCCAGATCAAATTATTCTTTCTTTGTAAAGCCTTTCCTGACTGATACAACCAGAGGGGTAAGTGCTGCTGTGAGGATGTGAACATATCAATAAATTGTGTAATTAATAATATAATTAAAGTATAATTTGTCATGCTTTTTTGTGTATCATGCTTTCTTAATAAAATTATGAAAAAAGTGGTCTTTATTATGGATTTAATTATAGTAATGATATAATTGTAATTAAGTTTTGGCATTTTTTTCAATTACAATTTACATTCAATATTATTTTGTATTGGTTTCAGGTGTACAGCATAGTGGTTTGACAATCACATACTTTACAAAGTGGTCCTCTTGCTATTTCAGATACACATCTGGCACTGTACATAGTTATTACAATACTAGAGGCCCGGTGCATGAATTCATGCACCAGTGGGGTCCCTCTGCCTGGCCTGTGGGATTGGGCTGAAACCGGCTCTCCAACATCCCCCAAAGGGTCCCTGATTGCAAGAGGGTACAGGCCAGGCTGAGGGACCCCACCTGTGCCGGGGAGAGATGTGGGAGGTTGGTTAGCCAGGGAGGGACCACAGGAGGGCTCTAGGGCATGTCCGGCCCATCTTGCTCAGTCCCGATCAGCCGGACCCCAGCAGCAAGCTAACCTACTGGTTGGAGTGTCTTCCCCCTCGTGGTCAGTGCACGTCATAGTGACTGATCGACTGGTCGACTGTCTGCCCCCTGGTGGTCAGTGCACATCATAGTGAGCAGTTGAGCAGCCTTAGCATATCATTAGCATATTACGCTTTGATTGGTTGAACAGCTGACTGGTCAACTGGACACTTATATAGGATTTTTATATTATATAGGCTTTTATTTTATAGGATTATTCATTATATTCCCTATGCTGTACTTTACATCCTCGTGACTATTTTGTGACTACAAATTTGTACTTCTTAATTTCTTCACCTTATAATTATATTTTAAATTATTATGAGCTAACACTGTTGTTTACTGTGTACTAAACACTATGCTAACTGAATTAAGTGCATTATCTCATTTAATTCTCACAAAAATACGGGAGAGTTTCTATCACCCTGTTTTGTAGACAATACATTTGAATTCCATAAAGATTGAATTGTATAGGTCAACAATTTTCAACCTTTTTAATCTCATGGCACACATAAACTAATTACTAAATTCTGTGGCATACCAAACAAATAGGTATACTTTGATTGATTTACAAAAAATAATAATAGTAATTACTTTGGTTCATGGCATTTGATGGATTCCTTCTCTGTCTAGGCATCTATGTACAAGTGGCATGTAGATTGATAAGTCTTTCTATTGTTTTCCAGTTGGTGGTGCTAAATCCCAAGTGTTTTTTAGTTCTCTTGCACTTCTCTGGCTTTGCAGATCTCTGTGGGGTGGTGGGAAATAGCCTGTGCTCCATGGAAAGGTGGATGCCTTCTCTATGATTCTGTCACTCTGGTCTCAGGGGACCAACCCACAGGGGAATGCAGTGGGTGATGTAGTTTTGAATTCATGAAATCCCAGTACTGTTCTCCACAATCAGACACCAACCACAGTGTAGCCTTGATTGCAGGGGGTAGGGTGAGCTGAGGGATCCCAGTCATCAGTTATCTCTTTTGCTGCTTTTCCCTCCCAGCAATGGTGACTAGTTGACCTCTGTGGCGTTTTCCCCTGAGCCTTCACGGGAATCTGAGATTAGCCTGTTGCTTAGGGGAAAAAGTGAATCTGTAGTACCAGTTCTAGGGCTTGCAGATAATATACTAGTACTCTGCAACATGGCATATAGGATGAGTGGAGGTGAGCTCTAGGAGGTTAAGGTGTGGCCAGGCACTGTGGCTTTGTTTCTGTGTCTGGTTGCCAATTGCCAGACAACGGCGGCTGCACCTCTGTGCTTTGTCCCTGTCCAGGTCACTGGGCTCAGCTGGAGCTTATATTGACCACTCTGCAGGAATGTTCACTAATTCTCTTTGCTCCTTTTGGCTAAAGCAGTGGTTCTCAACCTGTGGGTCACGACCCCTTTGGGGGTCGAATGATCCTTTCACAGGGGTCGCCTAAGACCATCGGAAAACACATATATAATTACATATTGTTTTTGTGATAAATCACTATGCTTGAATTATGTTCAATTTGTAGCAATGAAAATACATCCTGCATATCAGATATTTACATTACCATTCATAACAGTAGCAAAATTACAGTTATGAAGTAGCAACGAAAATAACATGAAGAACTGTATTAAAGGGTCGCGGTATTAGGAAGGTTGAGAACCACTGGGCCAAAGGGAGTGTCAGCTACACCTGATTCCTCCCTTCTCCAGGCTGATCCCTTCTGTGAACTCCCAGATCCAGGGCTGCATCTGTGGCTCATCTCAGCTTTTCTCCCATTTTGGTTTCCCAGCTTGCTCCCATTTGCCCACCTTCAGATGTTTCAATGCATGGATCTCTCAGACGTGTTTGTGCATTGAGCAGGGCATCTTTTGTTGAATTATAGTTGTTCAAGTTATTGAAACTTCAAGGGGAGAGGCCAAGGGGATGCCTCATGCCGCCATTCCTCTCCATGTAATAATGTTTTTCTAAATATTATCTTCCAAATATTATCAAAATACATTCTCTAATATAGAGATGAGTTTTTCAACCTGTTCCATTTTCTTAATAAATCCATCAAAAATCTCATAAAAACTTTTTTATTTTGAATCCATTTTCCATCACCTATCCATAAATGGACATATCAAGAAAAATTGATCTCTTTTACACATTTTAGAAATACTCCTCTTGGAAAATCTTTTATCTGTCTTTTGTCTACTCATTGGATAAATATTTCGTGTGTGCTTTTCATGTGTAGGGAGGTGTGCTAGTCAAAGGTGACACATCCTAGGCTTTGTCTTTGAGGAACTTCTCACCTGTGAAGAGGTTTGTATTCTTCTCTTCCAGGGATTCTGACTTTCATTCTCCACTAATTTGTTAGTGTCCTTTATAGTGTAGACTCTTGTTCACCTTACTCCTGCTCTCATTGAAACTTATCAGGATATTCATATTTTTCTTAAAATTAGAAGCTAGTACGAGGGCTTGGCATGTTTGGAGTTTTGCCTAATAACATAAATGAGACTAGAACTCAAGATTCCCAATTCTAATTTTCATAATTCCTGACCCCACTGTGTTTTCTACAAAAACTCACTACCTTGAATATACCCACAAATATGCCTTATATTCCTAAAGAGACTTTTAAAGAGAGGTAGTGAATTCAGGACCTACTGACCTGATCCTACCCACAGATATATTTTGCTTGGCCTGCACAGTGTCTTAAATTTTTGGAATTAGTTATTTGGCCACAAATGGATGAATTGCTCTCTTGAAATGGAGTGTATGTTCTTCTTTTGTTCATAATTTCCATTATCACTAACCTACCTAGCTTGCTGACAGTGAGACTGATTCTGTTTTATTTTGCTAGCTTCACTTATTTGTGGAACAATCCTGGACTCTTATCCAACTGCATTTGTGACTCCAGGTATATAGAGTAACTCTGATGCAACTATTAGAAATTTGGCTTTTTAAATTAAAATACTTCCCCACTTAAAAATAGTATATACTCTTTATCAGGGATAAGTGATAATGTAAAAAATAAAATAAAATAAAAAGAAAAAATAGTTAAATAAAGTGAAAAATATATATTACTTGTAAAGATATCACCTATTTTGGTAACCAAGACTCACATATATAATATAATCAGAGAAGATTTAAAAATAGTGTTTCTATCAGTTGGATCTTTTATATTGCAAGTTAAAGAAAACATAACTCAAACAATGAAGAAAATTTAATGGCTCATGTTTCCAAAAGTCTAGAGGTAAGACAAAAACTTTTTTCCTTATAAGGTATCATATGCATGTCCCATGAGGACCTGATGTTTTTGGGTGCCATTATTCAGTTCACCACAATAACTTACTCATTATTATGATATTAATGAATTAATATATGTGTTTAGAACATGCTATAAGGTACCGAGTTTCATTATTGTTGTTGTTATCATTCTTTTTGGGCCATGGAACCACTGCATATTTTACTATCCCTGGTATAGACAGATTCTTGCTCCCTTGGGTAACAAGACTCCCATTAGGCCCAGCTGCCATAGGTAAAACAGGAGTGAGCAAATATTTACCCTCTTTAGTAGTATGTATGTAAGTCTGTTGCCCTAGCATTCTCCTTAATTTATGGATGCTTATTCTTCATGGAGTTTGTCATCTCAGACTGTAGCTCAATATTTAAACATTTAACATTTATGAATACTGCTACTGACTTCATGTGGGAAGGCCAGATATTTACTTGTGCTTATATTTAAATTGATTTTATATTTATTCAATTGCTTTAAGTTGGATCTTTTGCTTTAAGGTATATATATATATTATATATATATTTTATAATGCCCATAATATTTATCTATGTAGGTCCTAAACCCTAGTGGAATAAAATTTGTAACTATTTTCTACTAATTTGCAAAACATTTTGGCACTGAAGCTGTATTAATTGATTACATAGGATATATTATTTAATTATCTAGTTTTCAAGATTTATACATCATTTAGCCATGAATACAATAATTGAGTACTAGAATAATTTTGTGTTTATGATGCAATACTAAGTTTTCTCCACTTGGTGGCTTCAGTGATTAAAGTTCTGATCAATTTTATTTTGATAACTTCATTTATTTTAAATTAAAATTTATTATCAGAACTGTGTTAAAATTCTTTATTACTTATGACTTAATATTTTTCTAAACATATCACTATTGGCATTAAATAGGTTATATTATATTCTTAGAACCACATTTTAAGGAACTTTTTGATATTGACTTTAAAATATTGAAGCAGTTTCTTTACATGTAGCTTGACAGTTGAATTAAATTGCTGAAAGTAGATAATTTATAATTTTAGTTTTAAATAATATATGAATTTTCAAATTTAATTTTTAAAAATATATTTTTATTGATTTCAGAGAGGAAGGTAGAGGGAGAGAGAGAGATAGAAACATCAATGATGAGAGAGAATTATTGTTTGGCTGTTTCCTGCAGGCCCTATACTGGGGATGAAGCCCAAAACCCAGGCATGTGCCCTGACTGGGAATTGAACCATGACCCCTGGTTTATAGGTTGATGCTCAACCACTGAACCGTGCTAGCCAGGCTCAAATTTAATTTTGTGAGTAAAAGAATATTCCACTTAATATTTTAACATTGTAAATGTATGAAAACATCAGTTGAGTGCTCTAGAACTTGTAATATTATTTCTTGTACTTGCTTCTTTCTGATAAGTGCATATTTACTTGAGAGCCAAAAATAATTTTATAGAATAAACTCTGAAGGAAAATCATGTCAATCCAATGTAAAGTGAATTCCTTTCTCAATTTAGCTCTAAAAAGGATATTAAACACTAAACCTTAAATCCTTCCCCATCTTTATCATTATGTATGCTGTTTTCAGTGACACATTTTTCTGCTCTCATGGCATGTATTTCTAGAGTTACATATTGCTCTAAGTTAATTTTTTTTAATTGCTCAGGTTAAATAGATTTCTTTTTCTGGGAATATATGTTGTGATTATTATAAAAGATACAGGATTTATTGTTCTCAATAACATTAATTTTATCTAAAATTTATATGTTAACCATAAAAACAATTAGAGCAAAGGCCATGCCTCTGTTAACTCAAAATAAGAGAGATAAACATATTTTTATGCAATTAAGATTTATTTTTAAAATATTAGCTGGAAATTTCATTGTCTTTACTCAATTTTCCCACCATTATTAATTTAATGTTATAAAAAGTTTATAAGAATTTATTATTATTGGAAGATACACATTAAGATAGACGTAGTAGCTACAATTTATAATTTCACTAATGATAAAATATGTAGAATTCATTTTTTATCTTGTATATTTCATAACAAAAATCTCATACTGTATCTCAAAGGGGAAACCACACATATATAGAAGTTTGAAAGTTTCATCTTACTGAATAGCATCCATTTATTGGATTGGGATATCTAGATTTAAAGTTTTTACGAGAACTATCATATATACAATTTGAATGAACAATGCTAAAAAGATTATTCTTATACATGTTTCCTTGTATCCTCTGGCAGCTTTCCTAGTTTCTGAACCTTGAATTAGAATTCATAGGTTGTGGTTAATGAACATTTTTAACTTTACTAGGTAACCAAAATTTTTTCCAAAGCAGCATTTAAAAATTTACCCTTCTACCAAAAGACTGTGGAAGCTGCTGTTGCTTCATATCTTCAACAGCACTTGGTATTGAGAGATACTTAGTTTTTTGTTGTTGCCAACTGCTTTGTTTCCTTTTGTATTATTCTAACTATTAGGGGATATGAACATTTTTTCTTTTGTTTATTGGACATTCATCTTGTTTCTTCTGAGAATTGCCTGTTTATGTCATTTGCTCATTTCCCCATAGGATTGTTTATTATGTTGATTTGTGGGAATACTTTAAGTATCCTGTATGTTATTGACTTAAAGGTTGTGTGAATTTTAAATGGTTTCCTTCAACAGGTATACTTGTGGGTAATTTTTTAAAACCATTTTATAATGTCTGTTGTTGTGCACAGTTTGTAATTTGAACAAAGCTAAAAGCATCAAGCACTTCCTTTTGTTGTCTGTGCTTATTTAATACCTTGTGTAAGAATTCCTTTCCTATACCAAGATCATAAAAATTTGACTCTTACAGGTTCTTTTCCCCCCATATAGTAAATCTGTTTCACCCAGATCCATTTATTGGATAGTGAATCATTCTGCCATTTATTTTTATATAACCTCAGTCATATATTAAGTATGCATGAAAATCTCTCTGGGCTTTCTATTCTACTACATTTTTTTTTTTCTGTCCTGGACCAATGCAACACTTTATATCTTTGTGACTATAAAATTTTGATATGTGAAGGCTGGACCTCCCCTCTTGTTCTTTTTTAAAAAATATGTGTTATTGATTTTTAGGGAGATAATAAGGGAGAGGGAGAGATAGAAACATCCATGAGAAACATGTCAGCTGCCTCCTGCACTCCCCCTGCTGGGGACTGAGCTGCAACCTGGGCATGTGCCCTGACTCAAATCCAACCAGTGACCTCTTGGTACATGTGTAGATGCACAATCACTGAGTCACACCTGCCAGGTCCCTCTTGTACTTAAAATATAGTTTTGTTTATTCTTGGCCATTTCAGAACTTCCACATAAATTTAAAATCTTCTCCCCCCAAATAATTATTGTATTTTGAATGAAATTGCATTTAATTTATATATTATGTTATATGACATTTATTTACTTGTTTATTTTTTTTGTTGCCATTACTACAGGTATCCCCATTCCCCCTCCCCTATACTTTGCCAACCTCCACCCAGCTCCCACCACCTCTTCCCTCTAGCCATCACCGCTCTATTATCTGTGTCTATGGATTATGCAACAGAGAAATTTACAACTTTATTATACAGTTTCAATCCATGAACATGGTGTATTTCCCCATATATTTACATGTTATATTTTTAATTAATGTTTTATAATTTTCCCCATAGAGTTTTCACAATTTTTTTTTGTTTGGTCTATAGCTAGATAACTCATTGCTTTTATTGCTATAGTGAATTAGATCTTTTCTTTTTTCTATTACTACCATTATTTCTATTTTTTCAAGTACAATGTAAGGTCAAGAAGCAGTGCTATATCCTAGTACCCAGAACAGAATATGATACATAGTATGCTCTTAAAATGTGTTGAATAAACTAATACATCACTCTTTATTATTTCTGCTTTAAAATAGTGTAAATGATTTTTGTACTAATTTGGATGAACTCACTTATAGTTATAACACTTTATCCGTTGATTCTCTTGGATTTTATATGGAGAAATTAAAACGTATGGAGCCAGCTTATTTTGTCATTTATAAATTATTATTTATTAAAATTTAGGTGTTATTTATTAAAGGTTTAGTCATAGTTATGATATATAGTTATATATATTTAGTCACATATTATAATTCAGAAATTTTCATATGTATAAATTCACTTTCAGAGCAAGATAATACTGTAGTAGATTTCTGAAAATTCTTCTTTAATGCTATGGAAATTCCCTTAAATTATAGCATATTTATTAAAATAAAAATTCTGACTTTAAACTTACAACCTCATTGTATTAAAATGACTAAATAAGCATTAGAGAGGGATAACTTATTTTTTCATATTAACTCTGCCCTGTGTATATTATAAATATTTTAATTGATTTTAGAGTAAATTTAATTTATAATTTCTGTTCTTTGTTTAAAAGCTTTCTATCAGGTTATTTTCATTCTACTGTCTTGCTACTCATATGAACAAAATTTAAAAAGTAGCTATTTCCATCTTTTGGTTCTAATTTATTTATTTAATTTTGCAATATGGTATCTCTAATCTCTGGGTCTATGCACTCCACTTTGTTCATACCACCTTCAGCTGGTCTTAACCACTGGGACTCCAATTCCTGCTTTTTCCCCTGCCAGTGCCTTGGGCACCACTCCCACAGAGTATGATGTGAATGATGGCCCAGTAGTTGTAGAACAGTGGCCCGCGTTTATCCTCAGAGAAAGCAGTTTCATCACTTTTGCAATTTCTTCTGGACTTCAGCTTTATATATCTAAAGAATATGTTTATACTCTATCCACTGAGCCAACCAGCTAGGGCCCCAATTTAATTACATCACAAATTTTGGTTTAGTCAATATTCAGAGGTTATATTACTGTCATGTGTAATTATTGTTCAGAGCTCAGTCAGAAAGAAATTGATCACATTCCTTTTCTCACACAGATTTTAATTTATCCTGGACATAGTAGTAGCCTCATTTTCTGCGGAAAATTTATAGATTTCTATCACTAGTTCTCATGCACATTCTCTGGAAAAAAGAAAGTAAAATTCTCCTCAATAGGTCAAAACACCTGAAAATTGATCAGTTTCTAAGATTTTTCTTTTCCCTTTTGGCAATTCCATCTTCCTGCTGTCTAGGTTGTTGGTTGTTCTCCTGGCTTCTTGCACAGCTGTCTTCCAGGAAATTCCTTTCATCATCTTCCTAGGAATTTCCTTTCTTGCTTTAAATCTTCTGTCTCCAGAATCCCATATTTCTTTTTTCATGGTGAATTTCCTTGTTTCAGTGGAAACTCTGTGAAGAGTGTTCCACTCTGGATGAACTGGGGGAGATTTCTCAAAGGAAATGAAAGTTGAGTTGGATTTGAAGACTGTGTGTGGATTTTCCAGAAAAAAAACTTTTCCATGCAGAGAAAAGTGCATGTCTGATGATGCAAAAATAAAAAAAAAATTGTAAGTGGATCAGTTAGAAATTTAATAGATTTATTAGGTATAACAGTTTGGGGATGTAGAAATTGATGCTGTAGTGTATGACCAAATTTTAAAGAACAATATGTGACATGCTAAAGATTTTGAAACTTTTTCGTAAAAATGATAGTGATCTGAAAGAACTCTTTAAGAGAAGAGACATGATCTACACCAATAAAAGAGAAACATGGTAATTGGCGTACGACCGCTACCCTTCCCATTGGCTAATCAGCGAGATATGCAAATTAACTGACAGCCAAGATGGCGACCGGCAGCCAGGCAGCTTGAAACTAACATGAGGCATGCTTGCTTCAGTGACGGAGGACACCAACGTTCCCCGCCTGCCACTGCAGGCCTCTGAGCAGGCAGTTTGAAACATAATAACAGAGAAGCTAAAAAAAACTCCAGAAACCTGCTTTCAGCGAGCCGGGATCTCAGAGCTGGAGTTGATACAGAGTTTCGATTGTAGAACACAAACAAGTCTGGGCCTGAGGGTTTCTGCTTTCCCAGCAGCAGAGGCTGCAAAGCTGGAGCCACAGCTAAAGCTGGCCCAGAATAAAAAAAGAAAAAAAAAGAAAAAAAGGAGCGGTTGGGAGCTTCAGTCACCCTACAGCCTGAAAACAGCCCTCAGCCCCTCACCCAGACTGGCCAGGCACCCCAGTGGGGACCCCCACCCTGAAGGGTGTGTGACCAGCTGCAAACAGCCATCATCCCCTCACCCAGGCTGGCCAGGCACCCCAGTGGGGACCCCCACCCTCATCCAGGACACCCTTCAGGGCAAACCACCGGCCCCACCCATGCACCAGGCCTCTATCCTATATAGTAAAAGGGTAATATGCCTCCCAGCACCGGGATCAGCGGAGCCGAGAGGCCTCCTGGCACCGGGATCAGCATGACAGGGGGCAGCGCCCAAACCCCCTGATCGCCCTGCAGCTCTGTGTGTGACAGGGTGCGGCACCCCAACACCCCCCCCCCCCGCCACGGGCCCTGCTCTGTGTGTGATGGGGTAGAGCCATAACCTCCCCATCAGCCCTGCCCTGAGAGTGACAGTGGTGGCGCCCCAACCCCCTGAACGGCCCTGCTCTGTGGGTGATAGAGGGCGGCACCCCACCCCCCCCACCCCCCCACGGGCCCTGCTCTGTGTGTGACGGGGTAGAGCCATAACCTCCCCATCAGCCCTGCTCTGTATGTGACAGGGAACGGTGCCACAACTTCCCTATCAGCCCTACTCTGTGAGTGACAGGGGGGAGCTCCTCAACCCCCTGATGGGCCCTACTCTGTGCATGACAGGGGGGAGCTCCCCAACCCCCTGATGGGCCCTGCTCTGTGTGTGACAGAGGGGAGCTCCCCAACCCCCTGATGGGCCCTGCTCTGTGCATGACAGGGGGCAGCGCCCCAACCCCCTGATTGGTTCTGCTCTGTGCATGACGGGGTGGCACCACAACCTCCCCATCGACCCTGCTCTGTGCATGACAGGGGGCGGTGCCCCAACTCCCCAATCGGCCCTGCTCTGAGCCCGACCAGGGGCTGCACCTAGGGATTGGGCCTGCCCTCTGTCACCCGGGAGCAGGCCTAAGCCAGCAGGTCGTTATCTCCCGAGGGGTCCCAGACTTCGAGAGGGCACAGCCAGGCTGAGGGACCGCCCCCTTCCCCCCGAGTGCACAAATTTTTGTGCACTGGGCCTCTAGTTATATAATAAATGCTTTTTATGAAGGTAATTCTGGGAGCATTTTAGAGAGTGGACAAGAGTGGAATAGGTGGGGCAGCGGCAGCACTTAGGAGACCATTGAATGTGTCTAGTTCAGATGTTCTCAACCTGTGGGTCGCGACCCCTTTGGGGGTCGAACAACCTTTCACAGGGGTCGCCTAAGACCATTGGAAAACACATATATAATTACATATTGCTTTTGTGATTAATCACTATGCTTTAATTATGTTCAATTTGTAACAATGAAATTGGGGGTCACCACAACATGAGGAACTGTATTAAAAGGTTGCAGCATTAAGGAAGATTGAGAACCACTGGTCTAGTTGAAAGATAATGAAGGAACTTTAGTAAATATAGAGGCAAGAAGCTCAGCCAGAGTTGAGAGAATTTTATATACTTGAACAGACAAGCTAATTCTCGAGAGGCTTGAGAGGAAAGCTGTCTGAGGAAGACTGCTGTTAACTCTGATAGACATTAGATGAGGAGAAATAGAATAAAGATGGGAAAGGAAGAGTTTAGTATGCACATATTAAGGTTTAAAGACTATGGCAAGGCACTGATGTGGAAATACGTGGCACCCAGACGAACTGTGAAAAGATTATTATAGTCAGGATTGTGTTGGGCTCTCCAGGATCATAAGGCTATTCCAGTCAGTGAAGGTTCCTGGCAGCACATGGAGCATATCTTAAACACATCCTCCTTTCCCTCCTCTGGAGATTCTAATACAGTTTCTCCTAGGTGAAATTTAAGTGTGATAAATTTTATTTCTATACCTTAGTTTTTAATTCTCCAACTATTAAGAGATAATAATTTTGGATGGGTGTTGTTGTATGATGGCCTTGAGATGATTTGATCTTGATTGGTCCTTCTCTTGCAATTGACATAGCAGCAGTGGTTGCAGAAAAGGGATATACTTTTCAAATTCAAAATTTCTGTTTTTCAAAATTCTTACTGTATTTTGGTACATTATCTATATGAAATGGATCTGACTTGACTAAATACATTAAAGATATATTTTGAAAAAAAAAACAACTTGATTCTCTTTCCATTTATCTAAAACTAAAACCTCCATTTAGATTTTAAATTGCTCTCAATTACTTGTTAATGTATTTTTTGCAGTTAAATTATATGTACTTACACTGTCATATTCTGAGGATTACTAAACTTTGATATGTCACACTGATAGAGGCAAATGCAAGCCTTATTTTATTTGCAGAAGACAGCAACCTAGATTTCAAATGGATTTCCCAAGTGAGTAAATAATCGACTTTGGAATAACACTTTAAATTTTAACATACATATGCCTTATCTTCTGAAAAGCACCTTGTAAGCAAATACTGTTTGCCTCCAAACAGCAAAATCTATATTTTTCTTGGGCAACACAGAGTTAGTGAACTGAATGAAAGCAATCTTTTTCACTAGTTATGTTTTTTTTTAGGGTGGTGTCTTGTTTGAGAAGTAATTTTCAGGATTAATTATTTAACCATGTCACCTTTCCTGCAAGTATTTTTTTCCACAACACAAAAAAAGTGAACTTAGTGACAGCATGAATTAAGACTTGATTTGGTGAGAGAGGGAAATGAGCCAAGGGTGTTCTCTTATATAGTTTTGTAAAGCTGTTTTGATTCTTCTGCTAATATCACAAAAGAAATTGGAGCTAAATACCATCTGATTCCTCAAGGTTAGTGCCTTCTTAGAAACTATATTAGGACTTTCATTTGACTTGTTTTACAACTGTCATTTTTAAATAGATTTATTCCTATCAAAAAAAGGATATATTTACTGAACATTGGGAAATGCAATTATACTGTATATTATTTCCCTGGTTCATTAATTAATTTAACAAACATTTACCTATCAGTTACTCTGCCCTAGGCAAGTAAGTCATTATTTTGTTAGAGTAACATAAAGGTACCCATTGCTTTGATAATTCAAATTGTTGCTTTCAGAATGTCTGTAAGACTTTCATATATTGAGATTAATGCCTTAACAGAATTGCTGAACATAATATTTTTATTTTTGGTTTATTGGTTGAATAATATATAAATCTTGAGCGTACCAAATCAATTTTATATATATTAAATGTATATGCATATATATGAATTTACATATATATTACATGTATATATTACTTAATATCTGGTATTTGATATCTGGCTTAGGTAAAAGTCTATAATTATTGAATAGTAAAAATTGCCAAATTATTTCTAGTTTGAACCTATTTGTAATATACACATACTGTATTATTCTAATCTTACTATCTGTTCTCATTTTCCCTCCCCTTTCAGCAAGAGAACACTCTCATGTGTTTCGGTAAGGAACAGTCATTCCTTGTCTGAGAGGTCTTCTTGCTCATAGTAGTG
This sequence comes from Myotis nattereri, assembly GCF_964212035.1. Taxonomy (NCBI): domain Eukaryota; kingdom Metazoa; phylum Chordata; class Mammalia; order Chiroptera; family Vespertilionidae; genus Myotis; species Myotis nattereri. Next base: position 55,744,366 of record NC_138079.1, read on the forward strand.
CCTTTATCAAGGGTATTTGCTTTGCAAATATTCCTTTGCTAGAAATTTGTTATAACAATATAAATGATAATAATAGTTATTAAGTACTTCATTTGGGCTGGGCAACATGTACAACTTTGCATTTATCATTATAAACAAATAAACATAAGTCCAAGGTGGCTCTGTTGTGTTCAGGTGTATTAATCTGTGGACCCTTATTGTTTCTTAGCAATTTATTCGTTGGTTATTGTTTGAGATTATACTTTAAAGCCTTCTTATATTTTTTCCTTTTGTTCTGTTAAGAGGGAGATTAAAAACTAATAAAGTCCCCGATATTGTTTTTTTATTATCCTTTAGATGATAATTGCATGCAGGTCCAGAGAGGATCTTCATGTGTGCAAACCAATTTAGTGTTTTCCTCCTCAACTGTGTGACAGTGACAGTGATGGTCCCTGTTCTCCTTGGCCAGCCCAGTGACTGTGCTGCTGCTGTGCCTTCCCCTCCTTGCCCTTGCTCTTTTGAGAGGTCTGGTAGTTTCAGGGGCACTGTTATTGCATCTAGACTAGTCCTTTGTTCACTCCTGACTTGAAAAGAGATGTTTGAATGGCTCAGTTTCTCCGGTTTATATGAAAAAGAAATAAGGCTAACAGTTTTATGGAATCCTTAATGCTGCTGTTTGAATGAATTTCATGATAAATGCATGTAATCAAGGTAGTATTGACATTGTCTTCTTGTTTGGGGGCCTAATAAAAATTGTAATCCTTCTCAGAAAATATTGAATTGCCATGTCAATAAATCTTGCTAGATGCCTAAACAAGAAGTCAATATTTATTAGATAGACACAGTACTGGGACTTAGTCTTCTGTATGTTCACCCTAAAAGCTAATATGCTGATGGTACTCAGCCAATGAAAATATTATTCATTAAATGATCTTAAATTGCCATAATAGATTATACAGAAACATTAATAATTACTAAATATGGCTGGAATCCATTTCAGTTAATCATGGAATTCTATATCTTTCAAGGAACTTTCTATCAGTAACTGAATTATACCACAATTTAACATTCTCGAATAGTTTTCCTTCAACCAAATGAGTTATGTTCTTCTCTGGATGATGTAAACAAATGACGACTCCATTTGTAGTTATTTTTGTATGTGTGTGCATGTGTGTATTTATATGCATGTGTGTATGTGATGACAAAATATTTAAATTTTAAAAATTAAAATGAAAGTTTCAACTGGATATTAATTAAGTTATAGTTTGAAATTAAAAAGTGAGATGAAACAATAGATAATATTAACGGAAAATTTCCATGATTATTGACCTACTTCAGACCAAATCACCTGTGGACACCTTCTAAGAAGAGTTCCTTTCTGCAGGGCTAAAAGGAGAGGTCAATATATTAGTCCTATAGTTGGTATGCTGAGGTTTGGCTCTGCCTGGAAACCATGAAGATGAGATTTGGGATGAGAAGCTGCTTTGACAGCTGAGCCTGGAAAATGCTGCTATGTGGGATCAGCCCCTATGATGAGAGTTTGGCTCGTCAACATATACAGGAATGCTTCCTACAGATGTGACCTGAATCAGGTTGGAGAGCAAGCATGCAGCAATCTGGGGTCTTATTCAACAGGGCCTGTGGAGGGTAGAAGGACCACTTCCACAGGGAAGAGCTTGACCTAGAGGCTGAGGAAGGCATGGCAAGTGACCACCTGGAATAGAGGTGCATCTGTGTGGTTGCAGGTGACAGGAGTGAGGGATCCTGCAAGACAACTCAAACGAACTTGAATGTAACATGCAACACAAAGAGGTTAATGTCCACCAGTCTCAGGGAGTGGAAAGCCAGCCTAAAATGGTGTTAGATTCTACGACCACTGCCAGCCAGAGAGGAACTGTGGAAGTGGTTGCCCAGCTAAGAAAGCAGACTAGGAAAAAAACGAGAGAAGGACCATCCCATTCTGGCTTCTGGTTCTGAAACAGAGCAGAGCCAGGGAAGGGGAAATCTTAGGTACAGTTGATTAAAACTTTGGAATTGACCTTCTGTTTTGGAATTGAGACTCATTGGGACTGTTTGCCACTGCGGAACTGTTCTTACTAAAGAAGAAGGTGAGAACTCAAGGGGTCTGCTATAGTTTCATGGAGACAGGCAATATTGCCCTTACTGAAAGCATTTTTAAAAAAGAAGAAGAAGGAATGGCTGAAATAAGCATGTTTAATACAAGGAATTCTAGATTTTTAATTAAACCTCAGTGGTGAAGTGTATTAGAAAGGAAAGAAATTTCATGAAGAGAGTTGAGGGGTCTCAACTGAGAAATATTGAATGTGGGTGCTTCATTAGTAAATGGAGAAGAGACATGGTTAACACTACCTGTGTAGTTTTCTTGGACAGGTATTGATTGGAATCAGATTTAGTAAGAACCAGCTCATTCAAAAATAATCCTCTGCTTTTTGGGTGGAATAATGCCTACTTAGCTTGATGGTTAAAGGATATACAAAAACATTTTAGTAACACTATAAAGAAATTAATTCTAATAAGAATAAAATATTGAAATTTTCTTGTGTACCTCATAGACTATTTTTATCTTCTATAACATTATCTTTGAAATGACTTTATGATCAGGAAGGAGAAAAATATCCACATTAAATTATTTTGTTTCATTTAGGATCATAGATAAGATGGGATTTGTAATTTAGTCCTTCTTCCTGAATAGAAATAAATATTGAAGTAATTACTGGGTGAGTTTTAGATATACATTGGTAGGTGTGCATCATACTATACTTGGAAAGCAAATAATCAAATATAAAATAGACTCTTACCCTAGCTTGTTGGGTTCGTCAGCCTGCAGACTGATGGGTCTCAGGTTCAATTCTGGTCAAGGGCACATACCTCGGCGGCAGACTCGATCCCTAGCCCTGGTCGAGGCACTTCTAGAAAGCAGCCAATCGATGTGTCTCTCTCCATTGATGTTTCTTCTGTGGAGTGCTTCCTTTACAGCAGGCTCCCATCACCTTCTCCTCCCAAGTGCTCTGCCGGCTTTGCTCAGGTGAATTAGGCATGTGCGTGTCTGCCAGAGAGATATATAGTGGGCACAGGGAGTGCTTTATTATTCTCCTTGTGTTTGCAATTTGAAAGTTTCTTGCATGTCTGAAGATCACACAGGGGTTTTTATTTTCAGACTGCATATGTTCCTAGAGCAGTTTCCACCTCTGTTTTCTCTTGCCTTTAGTTTTGAGTATAGGTCAGTGAAGTAAATGAATGGGGAAAAATGCACAATAGCATGTAAAACTCTTCTTCTTCCTCTTTCACTCCATGGAAATATTTTAATACTGAAACAGAATAATAATTCAAATTTCCTGTGTACTCCTTACCACCATTTTACAATTAATAATTATAAAATAAATTATACTGATCATTTTTTTGCTAAAATAATTAAAATAACCTATTCAAGCCTGCAATCTGAATGAAAGTTAAAAGAAGGAAAATACTGAAAAATGCATTAATTTCATAATCTTTTTTCCCCCCAATTTTAATATATATATATATTTTAAAATACAAGCTTTTGTAAAACATGGTACTATGTATTTTTAAAATATCTTTTTCATATTAAAGCTTTAATTTTTAGTATTAGGACTGACTTACAAAGCAGCCTTAAAGAAACTGTATTAAATATTAACTAACTAGAGGCCTGGTGCACAAAAATTTGTGCACTGGCGGGGGAGGGGGCGGAGGATGGGTCCCTCAGACCCACTTGTGCCTCCTCACAGTCTGGGACCCCTTGGGACATAACCACCTGCTGGCTTTGGCCCCCTCCCCGGGTGGCAGATGGCAGGCCCGATCCCTCGGTGCCTGCTCCGCCTCCCCGCGTTGCGCACACGGCAGGGCTGATCTGGGGGTTGCGGCGCTGCCCTAGGTCAGGTTGCACATGGGACACCCGATTGCTGCTGCCCCGCCCAGCCGCCCCTGGTCAGGTTGCACACGGGACACCTGGGTGGGCCGGCGGATCGCTGCTGCCCCACCCAGCCACCCCAGGTTGGGTCGCACATGGGATGCCCAGATGGAGGCCGGGCGGGCTGGCCGATCGCAGCTGCACCGCCCGGCTGCCCCAGGTAGGGTCGCACATGGACACCCACCTCCCCGGGTCGCAGATAGCAGGCCGGGATGGCAGCAGGGCAGGCGGGATGGAGCTGTCCCACCCTGCCTGCAGTATGCAAATTGGCTGCCATCTTTGTTGGTGGTTAATTTGCATATCACGCTGGTTAGCCAATGGGAGGTGTAGTGAAGGTATGGTCAATTACCATGTTTGTCTATTATTAGATAGGATTCCTTTTAAGGGAGTAGATTTATGAATTATTGTGAAGTAAAATGTAACGTGATTTGGCTTTTCCCCATATTTTGAGCATTTTAAAAGCTGGAAAATTTTAGGTGATGATTTAATTGAATGGCTATTTTTCTGCTTAGATGGAGTATGGCATATGAGCATGTAATATACCTCTAATATGAACATTAGAAAACATTTTGTCATCAGTAACTATGAGGTAACGGGTACCCCATTTTTAGTTATATCTATCATTTGCTTTTTGGTGAGAAATATAGAGAGGAGTGTATATGAGGTCACATGTTCATTTACGATGAGCATTGGCCACTGCAAGTATTATTATCGTTGTTAAAGATGGTTAAAGACTTGGTATAGTACTAAATACCAATAAAGCAACCACTTACCTTTGTTGTGCCATATCTTATATCAGTATATTTCTAAAGGATTATTTGGTTTCATGAATGTAATTCTGACACTTTTTGAAAAATGGCCTCTGAACTTAATCTTCTATTCCTATTCCAGGCTTCTTCCCTAAAGGAGGAAGAGCAATCTATTTAAAACTTAGGTCAGCTCATGTCACACCTGTATTTAAAACACTTCAATGATGTCCCATCACATAGAGAGTAAAAGTTCAAATTCCTTGCCATTTTAGTTTGTAGATGGGAAGAAATGGATCTTATATGAAAGTGAGGGGATACTTTATTACTTAACATATTTATTCAACAAACAATTTTTGAGTGCCTGATATGTGTCTGGCATGGTTCTTGGTACATGGATGAACAAAAGATGATACCTGCCTGCATGGATCCTAATATCTAGGAGTGCAAGACAGACATTCAGCATAACCACCAGGGATACTTAACTCTCCATACTTCTGGAAGACAAGGGAGTTTTTGTTTGTTGACATCATTTAGAAAGAACAGTAATGATACACAAACTACATTTTCATCTGTCAACTTTTGGCAGAAATATCAAAAGCAAATGGTATTTAAAAAAAGCTTTGGCTTCTAAGCTTTGGTCATAGCTGAGATAACAATCCCCATAGCTATCAGCATTGAACAGTGTAAGAAATATAATCACTGGATTTATGAATACAGTTTTGATAATGTTTTTATGCAGAACTAAAAGCTGAGTTCATAAAGTATCTATTTGAGGTCTATATTAGGAAGTATAGGCCTCCCTTTAACATCAAGCTATTTTGGAATAGGCCACTCTTTATAATACCTTATAATATATATGATGCGTAGATTTTTTTTGCATTATCTTTGTTTATATCTCTGCTTTCATGATATTATGATCTATACATTCCTATTCTATATTATAAATCTTGGAACTGTTTTCTTATCTTTTTTATTAGGCGCTATTATCGAAGAGCTTTCAACCACTCTGGGTGATGTCGAGGATACATTTCACTAAAACAATAATTATACTTTTGTACCTTTGCCTGGCCAAGAGGAAAACAACATATGTGGTAAGTTTATTAAATTATTATCCAGTCTTTTCCTCAGGTTTCTTTTTTTGTATCTACAGAGTAAGGTAGTCAATAAGGTACTAGATTTGAATGAAGACCTTCTGTTTGTCAATAATCTAACTTGCTATTTCCTGGCTCCTTTTGAGTAACATTTCTGTATCTTCTTTGATTTTCCCACACTAAAGCTAATAGTAGTACACGTAAACTCACTTCACACTTTGCCTTTTGCTAAGGAGGTTGTCCATGTTTTGAGTCTTCAGTTTCTTAAAAATTATATGATAATTTTGACCTGAATATAAAGATAAATGATCGCCTTTGTTTTTATGGCAGTATTGTGTATATTGTTTATGCTTATTAAAGGCTAAATCATATTTTATTTTCAAATTCTACAGCTAATTTGTGTTTTTTTTAAAAATATTATAAACAGAAATTTTGCCACAATTCTCTCATTATATGTTTCTCTTCATGTAGATTTTAATCTACATCAATCCATGTCTTTACCTACTGTAATCCTGTTGGCAGTGATCTCTATATGAATCTGTAATAAGTAAGAAATACCTTTAGAAAGATTTCTCATCTTAATGTCTGCATGATTTTAAGAAACTAGGCTGTAACGCTATTTTATGTGATGAGTTGGTTTTTTGCCCAGGGTAATAAAAATTCAATAAGCATTCTCTCACAGATAACTTTTATCCTTATCCTACAATCCATTATATATGTATAAAATTATATACATACATATATATACACACACATATGTAAGAAATTAACTTTGTAATAAGCAAGTTATTTTCATTTTGTAATCAGGGTTCTTCGTTGCATGCACAGGGATTCACTCTAACTGGTTTCAACAGAAAAGGTATTCACATGATCATCGGGAAATCTGACGGAACAGATTCAAAGAACTAAACTGCTAAGGAACCCTGATGAAATATTGTATAGGTGAAATGTCCTGGCTCTGTAGCAGATGAGTTATAAAGAGAAGGAGGAGGAACCTAGAGATAAAAGAGACTTAAAAGACACAGCAGATTTTTTAAAGGAAGACAAAATTAAACTGTGGTGTCTAGGCATGCGGACTGTTACAACATGGACTGAGGCATTCACACATTTTAAGTTTATTTGAGCAGAAATCCACTTCAACTGGCCAGCACCAATGGAAAGTAAAGAGCATTCCACTGACAAGAGTTTGGGGGAAGATTTTAAAAGAGAAAAGGCAGAAGCAAAGGAAGGAAATTATTGATTGGCTATATCTTAAAGCCTAGCTAGCTATTTGTGATTGGTTGGTCTTAGGTTTCAATTTTGTAACCTTGAGGCATTTAGAGGCTAGATTTGGTTTGCTTACATAAGCCATGGCACAAGAGTCACTTTAGTCTAATGTTTAATTAATTTAATTATACTAGGTGATAAAACTGTAATGCAACAGAAGGAAGTGTTTGCTATAAATGGCAGGATAGTGGTTATGTTTGGGGGAGTGAGGGACTTGTTATTGTGGTGGGTTATATGCAGGGGCTTCTGTTTAGCTTGCAAAATTCTGTTTTATGATATGGGTGGTAGTTATATGTGAGTTCACGTTAAAATGACTCAGTTTTTTCAAATCTATGTTTTATTTTAAGATAAAAATGTTGAAAAATCAAATTAAAAACAAATAACATGTCAACAATGTGTTAGTAGTATCACCTTCTTATAGGAGGTAGATTACTCTCAAAACATGCTGTGTTTGTCTACATGTACCATGTTTTTATTAGAAGAGTTATATTGGATAACTTTTAAATTGTCATACCGAAAAACTACTTTAACATTAATGTATAGCACAAGTGTACTCAGACTAATATAATGTAAAGCTTTGCTCAGGCAAAAAAGAAGTACATACATTTTTCAAGGTGTGAATGTTAAATACCGACATATTGAAAGTTTACATGTACTGTATAATGAAAATGAAAGATGATAAAGATTATTAATTGTCAAGAGCAGGAAGTCTTGGCCCAGGTAAAGTTACCTGAAATCCAAATGTTGGTTTCTTCATATCTTTTATGTGTGGCTGACATAATAATTTGATAATGATTTAGATTTAAAATGAGAGATTATGATGAAACTCTGCTTTTGGAAATCTATCCCACCTCTTTCCTTTCTTCTCTGGTAACCACCCCTTTCCTTTAAGGAACTGGCTCTCTCCTCCCATTTTGATTTGGGATGACAATAATCCTGGAAGGTGGAGTTAGCTACATAACTTAGTTGGAATTCTGAATGGCTGATTTGTCTATACCTCCCACTTATTTATTTACTAGAGGCCCAGTGCACAAAATTCGTGCATGGGAGAGGGTTTCCCTCAGCTCAGCCTGCACCCTCTCCAATCTAGGACCCCTCGGGGGATGTCCAACTGCTGGTTTAGACCCGAACCCCAGGATCAGCAGTTGGGGACATCCCTCTCACAATCCAGGACCTCTGGCTCCTAACTGCTCACCTGCCTGATTGCCGCTAACTGCCCCCCCTGCCATCCTGATCACCCCTAACTGCCTCTGCCTGCTGACCTGATCGCCACTAACTGCCCGCCCTGCTGGCCTGGTCGCCCCCAACTGCCCCCCGCTGCCAACCTGGTCACCCCTCACTGCCTCCCCTGCTGGCTTGGTTGCCCCTCATGGCCCCCTCTGCCAGCCTGGTCACTCCCAACTATCCCCCCTGCTGACCTGGTCTCCCCACACAGCCTGCTGCTCAGTCATTTGGTCATCCCTCATTAACCCCCCTGCCGGCCTGGTCACCCCGTGCAGTCTGCTGTTCAGTCGTTTGGTCATCCCTCACTAACCCCCCTGCCGGCCTGGTCATCCCATGCAGACTGTTTGGTTGTCTGTTCGGTTGTTTTGGATGCGACGGCCCCTGGCTCTTTGTAAATTAGTGTGTGTGTGTGTGTGTATCTGTGTTTTGGTTAGAATGCAAGCCTACTTTGTTTTTTTCACTCAAATTGTTCCAGCTTTGGTCATTGGGAGCTCTGTAAGTTGGTTCCTGTGTCTTTTGATGTAGTTACATAATTTTGTGTGTTAGTGTGTGTGTGGGGGCACTTCCTTACCTTCTGGAAGTACAAGATACTGCAGACTCATGGCTTCGGTAGTCCTGCTTTGTTTTTTTTTTATTGGAGAATGGTTTTTATTGAAAACAAGGTCTGGAGTGTGGTATACCATTGTGACTGGGGTATCACTTCTTGTAAGCACTCTCAACTGACAGAGCAAGGATATATATGTGTGTATAACAACCTGTGTATGTACATATATCTATAAAATGTTTCTTTGTATAACCATCTATATCTATATTAAGCTAAACACCAGTTCATGCTGACGTCACAGACTGTAATCCATTTCCACATGAAAGCCTAGACTCCTCTTCTTCCTTATCCATAGCCTATCACTCTTAACAAGAAGCCTGGCCCCTGCTATCCACTGTCCGTTCACTTAATCATTATTTTCCTGTTCACATGCATAGTAGTAGTAGAGATATTATCCCAAACCCTATTGGGCTATCATTTTATTAACCAGAGAACAAATGCTTACATACAGTTTCTTTTGCCTTTAATTTTATAGACTCCACTTATTTCCAAAGTTACTTAGCTCAGTATCCCCCCCCCCACCCCTTCTTCAGTGAGGTTGTTTCACACACTTGTAGTATAGTTAGGTTCTTTTGTTACAATCTGTATTATATTTTGGGAATCACCTGACTTCCTAAATGATTTTTCAAAATATTTCCACATATTAAAGTTCACTATTTGTGATGAAAAGTTCAAATGGGTTTTGCATTCACCATTATAATAGTTTCACTTATTTAACCCTTTTCATCTACTTGAACCTCTGGAAACCACTGATATGGTTATTATCTCTGTCGTTTTGTCTTTTCCAGGTTGTTATATGAATAGAATCATAATGTAGACAGCCTTTTCAAACTAGCTTTTCTCAAATAGCATTACACATTTAAGATTTATCTATGACTTTCCATGGATTATTAGCTCATCCTTTTTTTTTTCAATCCTCACCTGAGAGTATGTTTTTATTGATTTTTAGGAGAGGAAGGGGGAGGAGAGATAGAGAGAGAGAGAGAAAGAGAAAGAGAAAGAGAAAGAGAAAGAGAAAGAGAAAGAAAGAGAAAGAGAAAGAAACACCAATGTGAGAGAGAATAATTGAATGGTTGCCTCCTGTACATGTCCCAACTGGGGATCGAACCTGAAACCTAGGCAAGTGCCCTGATTGGCAATTGAACCTGCAACTTTTTGGTGTAAGGGATGATGTTCCAACCAACCAAGCCACCTGGCCAGGCTTAGCTAATGTTTTTTTTAATCACTCAATAATATTCCATTATAGATATGTGTCAGAGTTTTATTCACTTATTGAAAAACATCTTGGTCACGTACATCTTGGTTTATGATTATGAATTAAATGATATAAACATTTGTGTGCACATTTTTATATGCATGTGTTTTCAAATCAGTTGGATAAATACCCAGGAGTGTAATTTGCCGGATTGTACGGTAATAGTATGTTTAGCTTTCTCTAAATTTAGATATAATTGACATATAACATTTTATTAGTTTCAGATGTACAACATAATGATTCCATATTTGTATATATTGTGAAATTATCACAGTAACTCTAGTTAACATCCATCACTATTGTAGTTATAATTTTTTGTGATGAAATCTTTTAAGATCTATCCTCGTTAGCAATTTTCAAATGTAAAATATAGTATTATTAATATAGCATACATCCCCATGACATATTTATTTTATAGATGGAAGTTTGTACTTTTTTAACCCCTTTCACTGAATCCACCTCCTCCCCCTCTCCTTGCCCCCTGACTCTGGCAACCACCAATCTGTTCTATGTATCTGTGAGCTGCTTTTCTTTTGATTCCCATATAAGTAAGATCATATGGTATTTGTTTTTCTCTGTCTTATTTCACTTAGCATAATGCTATCAAAGTCCACCATGTTGTTGCAAATGGTAAGATTGCCTTCCTTTTATGGCTAACACATACTTATTTTAAATCCTGACAAAAATAAAGCTCAGTTCTTTTTCTCTCTCTAACCTAGAAAGGACTCTTCACCTTTTTAGGTCTCTAACCTGTAATAACTATTATGCTTAGCCAAAAACCATTAGGACTCAGATATTTTTTAAGAATATTTTTAAGTAATGGTATGGGTAAAAGACACTGCGATAAAGTATTCTTTTTTTAAAAAAATATATTTTATTGATTTCTTGCAGAGAGGAAGGGAGAGAGATAGAGAGAAACATCGATGAGAGAGAAACATCGATCAGCTGCCTCCTGCACATCTCCCACCGGGGATATGCCCGCGACCCAGGTACATGCCCTTGACCGGAATCGAACCTGGGACCCTTCAGTCCGCAGGCCGACGCTCTATCCACCGAGCCAAACCGGTTTCGGCAAGTATTCTTTAAGAAAAATATTCTTTTTTTAAAAAATATATTTTATTGATTTTTTACAGAGAGGAAGGGAGAGAGATAGAGAGTCAGAAACATCGATGAGAGAGAAACATCGATCAGCTGCCTCCTGCACATCTCCTACTGGGGGTGTGCCCGCAACTCAGGTACATGCCCTTGACCGGAATCGAACCTGGGACCTTTCAGTCCGCAGGCCGACGCTCTATCCACTGAGCCAAACCGGTTTCAGCAAGAAAAATATTCTTATATTAGGTAAGGAATATAGTATATTATTAGATAAAGACTAACATTTATCTAAATTTTATTTTTTAGGGGTTAATTCAGAATATATGTATTTATAATATGTCATATTCTAAATTATTTTGCCTTTTAAATCTAAAATGCAATAGGCTATTTTCCTTATTGCATATAGCATGATATCTATTATGCATGATTTAGGAGTGCTTTGTATGAAGAAAAGTCCCATTGGGAATAGTGGTTCTAGAGTCCTGGGCAATTTGTAGCACTGACGAGGGTCTTTTAGAGAATCCCAGGCTTATCTTAGTTTTATGACATTTAACCTCAGTTTTTTTAACTTTAAGGTAAAGTTATTATCGTCTCTCTTTATATAGTAACAGGTATAAAATGGTATAATGTAAGTAACAAGCCTCATGGGAGGCTTTTATATCTATTTCTGAAAGAATTTTTTTTTTTTAAGTGCCATTTTTAATTATAGTCTACACAAGGCCTTGATTGAACTGCAGACTTCCCAGTCCATGATAGAGTAAGATAGCATTTTAATATAAGTTCTCCCAGACATTTTACAGTAAGGGGTTCTGAGATAATTTCTACTCTCCTAGGGAATTCTATTGAAATTAATTTATTGGGACTTTTAATAAAATTTATCTTTTTCTAAATAAGTTTTATTGCATAGCATAACATTTCTTACTTTTAGGTCTCAAAAGTATTTTAGATAGAAATATGGAGCGCAACATGTTAACAGGGAGAAAGAAAAGGCACTTCTAGTGTTAATTGTGTCAAGTTGGTGACCTTTGAATCTGAACTGAAACAAATTGGCAATGACAGCTTCAGACTTTCACTGATCGCTCTTCAAAAAAACAAACAAAACGATTGCAAATTGTATCTTAGCAGAAGTTTGTTTTTTAAATGAATTATTCATGAAAAATTACTTCATCTCATGGTGTACCTGCTGAGAAGGTTTTGCATTGCCTACCAAAATGTATGCAAAAGCTGTGCAATTAAAACCTTCAATATCAGATTCATTTTGTTTTGTTAAAGGTCGTATAAGGCATCATAGGAAGGGCAATGACAAATATAGATTTGTATCCATAGCACACTTAAAAATAATTAGTACTTGAAAAGGTCACAGAAAAGATCAGAGGAAGACTTGTGGCATTTAGAGGATGAAATGGTGAGGAACACAACGTTTTTTTTTTTGTTGTTGATTCTCTTGTCCGAAGCATTTTTACTCTTAATATTATTTAGAATTAGTTCATATCTCTGCAGCCAAGTTTTACCGCACTTGCACTGATGATAGCTTACAGCAGCCATTACAAAAAATAGGCTCCCACAATGTCTATTCATGAGCTGCCTGACTCTAGTGCGTATCTCATTAGTTAATTTAGAAAGCTAAAGTGGGATCTTATGACCAGGAGTTTAAAATCTGAAGAGTTTTATCCACCCTCAAAATGCCTTGTAGTTTAAAGAGCAAAGCAGTTAAAATGAGGTTGTACTACAAAATATACTCCTATAAAATTATCATACATAAGTGTATTCCTATTTTGCAGTGGGTAATACATAGACTCAAACCTTTACATATTTCTCTATTAGGCTTGTGTAACAAAATCATTTATCTGGTGCATGTTCTTGTAGTAGTTATGCTTTTATATATGCACCTCTGTTTTATTTGCATTATAGATGTTCATTCATTTATTCATTCTTTTATTCATCTTTAATTGTTCATTCAGTTTTCTACAAATATTTATTGTGTACAAATTATGTTTTAGTTATTGTGCTTGGTCCTAGTAATGCAGATATGAAAATGGTCCCCTACCTTTAAGAAGTTCAAGATTAGTGGAAGAGATAGACCTGTAAATTTAATTAGATTATAGTTGGGTAAGTGCTGTGATTGATTTGTTTCCAAAGTGTTTTGGGAACTTAAAAGTGAGGCACCTAACACCTGCAGGTGTTGGAGGCATGCCAGTGAAAATGCTCCAGAGAAAGTGTCACTGGAGGGCATCTTGAAAGGTGAGAATAAGTTAGCTGGAAGATAAGGACAAGTATATTCTAAGGAGAAATAACAACATGCATAGAGGCAAGAAACAGCACGTCATGTTCAGGAAATGGCTTGCACGCTGCCAGGGGGGTTATGGTGGGAGAAATGGTCAGGGGCCAAATAATGTAGTACTATCTGGTACTCATTCACCCTTGTCCTTAAGGTAGTGCTCTGCCACTGAGGATTGTAAACTGGTGCACAGCGATCAGAACTGTCGTCTTAAAAGTTCATTCTACAGCAAGTGGGAGGTTAGACTGGAGGAGAGACTGAAGATAGGAAAATTATTAAAGCAATCAAAGTTGGATATGAAAACTGCCCAAATTAGATCAATAGTGGGAAGGATAATGAGGAGCAGATAGATTTGAAACTTAGCTGGAAGTAGAGCCAACAGGATCTGGTGACCAATTGGACTTGTTGGGTAGAGGATTGTGGAATGACTTACAGGTATTTTACAAGGTAGATAGTAGTCTTACTCTAGGTGGGATCTACAAAAGGATGGACAGTAGCTGAGCCATGCCAAGGTTGTCAAGCACTTGTATCATTCATAAAGCAGCAACTAACTCGTCAGTAAATTACAAATGTGGAAAAAAACACCGTATTTAAGGAGACCTGGATTTTAGTCCTACTTGTCGAAACAGCCGGATGCACAGGCCTATAAGCCATTTAAATGCTTTGGGCCTCAATTTACCTTTAGCAGCCAAAGATAGGAGGTTGAACTACATGATCAATAGAAATATTTTAACTCTAGAATTTTGATTGCAAAATATTCCCACATCAGTAGCCTCAGTAAAATATATTTTTGCTCCTAAATAATCATCCAGAAAACAATGACCAATGTTAAATTTTAGAAACTAAAAAGAGAGGGCAAGGCCCTATATAGCTCTCTGTAGGGTAGCCTTTTCTTTAACTTCTCAGTGTACTGTAGAGAATTATGATGGTTTCATATTTATTCTTTAAGAATGCAATGTTTTGATAATGCTTAATTTTACCAAATTTTAATTAAAACAATAAATTTAGAAATCTAGATATAATAACTAGACAAATTTCTTACCATAACATTAAAAGGAAAATTAAAATACCGTTAAATACATATCTGTATTAAACTCTTAGCGAAATCAGTGCAAAGTGTTAGCAAAAGTATAAAGTACTAATATTTAAATATGAATATATTTTACTATTCTTTAATAAAACTTGAAGGCTTTTGGAATGTGAGGATTTCCTTTGTAAATTTTGGTCAGACATACATACCATTGAAGTGGAGCCAACTTTGGGGAGCATAAAGTTTGATGGTATTTTTTAATACTCTCTGTGCCATATGGGCGGGCTCTCACTTCAGCCGTCCCCTTTCTACCTCGACAGTTTTATTTTCCTTTTCTTTCCTAACACCTGCCACCTACACTAGCCTTTAAAACAGTTTCCTGGCTGGGCCTTCTTCCCCCTGGCTTTTGCACATCCTACTTTCTTTTCCTGAACACTCTTCTCTCCCTTCTTGGTTTGAGTAACTGTTGCCGCAGTCTTTTCAGAGCTAGGGTTCAGGAATCTGGAGAATGGCTGTGCATAAATGAATAGAGACTAGACAAGAAATATAAATTTGGAAGGCATTTGGGGGAACCAGGTGGAGGCTTCACCCCTAGTGAAGTTGAGCTCCCCAAATCTCCGGACCCGTGGCTTTTTATTAACACATTTTGCCCTTTAGCCAAGCAGATATACATATCAAAGGTAAGGTTTGGTAAACAAAGGATTATCAGGTTAGGGAAATGCCTACAGCTGTTCAGCAGCAGGTAATAATATGCAAATCTTCAGCCCTGCTGAAGATGTCCATCAGTCTTCTGATGAACTTCTCACATTTATTATGCTAACTACTGTACTTAGCCTCCAGCAGCTGTCACTTTTCACTCATTAGTACTTATGCATTCCTTTTACTAGGCAGACACATCTGGCCATCCTATTCCTTCCTTCCATTTTCGATATCCAGGTCCACGACCTTAATGTGCCCTATATTATGTCGTAACACAATACCCAGGTGCTTTGGGCTTGCTTGGCCACCGCCCTTAGTAGACTATGAATTCCTTGTAAGAAGCAACTTTGTCTTCTTTTATCTCTATTTACCTAGGCAGTGATGGCGAACCTTTTGAGTTCGGCATGTCAGCATTTGAAAAACCCTAATTTAACTCTGGTGCCGTGTCACATATAGAAATTTTTTGATATTTGCAACCATAGTAAAACCAAGATTTATATTTTTTGATATTTATTTTATATATTTAAATGCCATTTAACCAAGAAAAATCAACCAAAAAAATGAGTTCGCGTGTCACCTCTGACACGCGTGTCATAGGTTCGCCATCACTGACCTAGAGCCTAATATTCTATCTGGCACACAGTGAGTGCTCAGTAAATGTTGGCCAACTGAGTGAATGAATGGATCTTATATGTCCTCATATTGCCTTCTTAGGTAAAGAAAGATTCTTCACCCGGCTGGTATTGCTCAGTGGTTGAGCATTGACCTATAAACCAGGAGGTCACAATTCAATTCTTGGTCAGGGCACATGCCCGGGTTGTGGACTCTATCCCTGGTGTGGGGCATGCAGGAGGCAGCCGATCAATGATTCTTTCTCACCTCTTTCTCCCTCTCCTTTCCTCTCTCAAATCAATAGAAATATCTTTTTTTAAAAAGAAAGATTCTTCATCAATCCTGGAAAAGCTACTCAGGGTGATGGTGAAACAGTGTGACCAGAAGCACCATCTTCATATTAATCACACTTATTTATCTTTTTCTATTCCTCAGTTCCAAATGACTATAGGAATTTATATCCGTCAGTAACTTTCTCAGTTCAGAGAGAGGATCAAATCAATTTGATTAAAGTTATGTCTCTATAAAACAGGTAATATTACTGATCTGTTGCATAATTGTACCCACAATAGCAGGTTTTCTTTTACTTCTGACGGTCACAATAAATAGTTTACAGATGTATACATGATCACATTATTTTAGATTGGTATTATCTTTTAGTTCATTGTAACTGAAGGCTTCTATGTTGTAATATCAAGATTTGGGTATAAAAGCCACATCAATAAAATAATTGTGTGTTAACTAAATTTAATAATAGCCTAGCTCCTGCCTTCTTTTTATTCTATTGCCACTCTGCTATTCCAGGTTCAACCATCATTAAAGCTCCTCCAGTGATTCCACTGCCTCCTGACTCTTTCATACAAAATTCTGTCATTTCGACTGCTAGAGTAATGTGAGCAAGACAAGACCCAGCAAACAGAATCTCTGCTCAAAAACGTTCCTCTTGCAGGTGCTTATAAAATAACGTTTATACTCCTTAGCTTTGCTATACAAAGAAAGCCAGGTCTGGACAAGAATCCAAACCCAAGTTACCTTCACAGACTCTTCTCCTGTTATGTGTAGTTAAATCAGCCAAATTAGATTTTCTGAATTACTTAAGCATGTACAACACTTCACTCATGGTATCCTTTTAAATCTAGCTTTACATTTCCTTTCCTTCCACTCTGTCAGAATTCTAATCCCAGCTCAGTGCCACAGTACTTGAAAAATATTTTTTGGCTGGCTGGTTCCTTTATTAAGCTCCTCTCATTCCTTCAGTAAAGTGTATCTTTTCCTCATTGGTATTTTCATGGTGCTTGAATATCTTTGATAGGCTAATCATTCTGTTACATTATGAATAATTATACACATTTAATTCCTCTACTAGGCTTTGAGTAGCCTGGGAGCTGAGTTTTGTGTTGATGACTTAAAAAAAAATCCTCACTTGAGGAATGCTGAGAGAGAGAGAACATGCCTTAACCCACCCCCACCCCCACCCCCCACCCCCCAACTGAACCTGCAACCCAGGTATGTGCTCTGACCAGAATCAAACCAGCAAACTTCCAGTGCACAGGACAGCACTCAACCAGTTGAGCCACTCTGGCTGGGCTGACCTTTAAATGCACAGTAGCATTAAGAGACGGTATGTACACACAGCTCCTGGGTGGAGGCAGGGACTACCTTTCATGATGTGAGATTTCAAGTTTAGAAAATTATTTTGTTTCTTTTCCCACGGCACTGAATCAGTCAGTTCATGCTACCTGAACTCATCATAGAAGGTTTTATAAGTTGCAGGGTCAACATTCATTTCTATGGAGATATCCTTATGTTATATATCTGGGTATCACCTTCCAGATGTGAAGGAAATTGGACAACAATATTAGTAACCAGAAGGTTGCTCTATGAAATAGAAACAAAGGGTTTGTGATAGTTTTGGAGGATATTTCATTCAGCACTGGTGAAATCTTAAAGTGATTTGCTGTGATATCAAATATAGCTGTCTAGTATTTGAACAGATTTTCTGCCAGAAGCAAGGTCTATATCTCTCAGATATGTGGACCGTGAAAGACACAAACTTTTCCTCTTTTCCCTAAATTCTGGAATTCTTTTTAATTTAGTTTTTCTAATTAAATCAGAAATTTCTAATTTTTCTAAATGTATCTAATTATCTCAGACATTTATATATATAAAACCCTAATATGCAAATAGACTGAACAGCGGAAAAACCAAACAAGCAGTCACTATGACATGTGATGACCACCAGGGGGCACATGTGGAACATGGTGGGCGTCAGTAGCAGGTGGCAGAGTGCAGAACATGGTGGGCATTGGCCAAGGCAGGATGGTGGAGCACCAGACCAAGGTAGGGCACTGGTTGCTGTCATCGGGGCGAGCCTCTGGTGGTTACTGAAAATTCTTTGCTCCCGTGCACCACGGTCCGCCAGGTGCTCGCACCTGCTGTCAGCACCCACACCTGCTGCCGCCAGCGCTGGCCCTACTCACTCACACCCGCTGCTGGTACCAGAGCCACCGCTCGCACCGCTAATGGCGCCTGCCCCTATTGCTCTGTTCTGTCAGCGGATGTGAGTGGGGCCGGTGCCGTCAGGGTGTGGGAGCGGGGCCGTGGGAGCAGGGCTGCCAGCAATGGGACCAGGGGCTGTGGCAGGAGGGGCCGGGCAGGGGCATGGAAGATGGGCCAAGACCCACCCCTGTGCCCACTGCAGCCTGGCATCCCACAGTTCCTTTCAAGGTGCATGAATTCGTGCACTAGGGCCCCTAGTATTATAGTAAAATAGGTAGCTGCTTAACTGCTTTGTTGCTTTAGTTGACATAAGTTGGAGTTGAGAGGCATATTTGTTATGGTGCTGAATCTAGGATGTAGCCTGGGCTTCTTGCTGGAAACCTGGGGGTCACTGTGGTCTCATTTGCAACCATGTTTACAGGGAATCTTTAAAGTTTGCTACTTCTGCAGGGGACGTATATTTTATTTTGGTTCTTTCCCTGCATTTCAGAAGGTGATTGTCATTCTTGGCTGTACCCTCTCTGAGGCATTTCGACCACGGTTATCTTTCCATACCCCCATAGCCCGTGCCCAGGAGTTGTGTCTTATGCACCATGGATACATTAGAATCCGATGAATAAAATGCTACTATTTGGTTTATATTTTGAAACAAATGAAATAATTATGTTAAGATAAAACTAAGTATAAGGACAAAATATGTACAACTATTTAACTTTATCTGACTTTTCTTAAAGGAGAAGGAATTCCAGGTTAGACCCAGGAATAGCTTTCAGGACATTCTTTTCTGCCACACATATCACAAGGTTCTTTTGGAATTTAGTATAAAACTCTGGACTGTTGGAAAGGCTTCCTTAACCTGCCTTTACTTAAAGAATCCCCATGAATTTGCTTACCCTCATTGGATGTGCTTAATTCATATTATCTTGAGCTTTTTGAGACGGTTAAAAGCTTTTGAAGTTGAGGTAAAGGACAACCTTTGTCTCTTGTGACTTTAAAAGGATATAAATATTGCTGATTGTCTAAAACTAGCTAACATATAAGAAATAGGAATTTTGGTTTTATTTAGCTCGATCAGGGATATCAGCAGTAACTCATATAGTAAGTTGGAGAAAACCCCTTAAGGTGTTTAATAACATATCCACATTGCAAAGCATAGCCTAATGAAATAAAAACCAACAAACAAAAAAACCCCTTACATTCCCATCTTCTAAAACATCAAGTAATTTTCACATATAACAAAACAAAAGTATCCTGTCTTGCTTGACACATATCACAGCTGTATGTTGATTCATTTGGAACGGACAGCATTTCTGAGGCTTAGGCTCATGATAGAGAATGCCTTTTCCCTTAACGAGAAACCACAGGATGTAGTCTGAAGGCCTCAGAATTGTCATGACAGGGCATAGAACAACAGATGGTCCCTTAGGCAGACTAATCCTATGTTATTTAATACCAAAAGCAAAACTGTCAACTGTTTCAGGGAAAACAGAGAGCCCGGAACCAAAGAATTGATGAGTAAACATAAAAGAAATTGATTTTGAAATATTTAGTTTGAAATGTATTCTAATTTTTCAGTCTAAACACACATTGTTACTCATTTGGAATTCTAAACCACTGTTTGGATTTTAAAAACAAGTGCTTTGGAAATTGCTGGGAAGAAAACTCAGAAAGCCTTTCACTAGCAATTTTTAAATGAACCAAAAAAAAAAAATTGAAAAGAAAAGAATTATAATACATTAGTTGAAGTTACTGAGTGTTAGGGTGTGTGTAAGCAACAGGTAAAAATAAGGAACCACTTCAGAAATTTAATAAATGCATTTGGACCTTTGGTATTTTCTCGGAATGTGAAATAAAGTAGGCTCATCTTGGACCCTCTCTAAGGGATTTTACTTGTTTATTTAGGAGGATAATCTCATTATGAAATACTTTTCTTTACAAATAAAAGAAGTTTTGCTTTTCATTAAAATTTATTATCTTTTTAAATGTAAAAATACAAAATTTAAAATAAAAGGAATACATGTTCCATATAGAAAATACAAAGAGCATACATATTTATAATGTAGGAAATGGACTTACTTTAACCTCATTCCCCAGGAATCATTACTATCACCGGTTAGATGATTAACCTTTCTTTATATATGCAATATATGTGTATTTACATATACATATTTTTTCTTACTGAAATATAGCAGTGTTGGAATATTGTTTTGAAATTTGGTATATTAAAAGTTTTAAATCAGTTAAACTGAAAGCTAGCTTTCAATCTATGGCCAAAATAAACAAATTAAACTGGTATTAATTTCTAAGGATTTGTCTTAAGAAGGAAAAAGAGAAAAGAACTATTTTGGTACTATTGCATATTGAAAGTATTGTTGAAAGTATTATAGATGCCTCCCCCCATTGACCCCCTCTAGCCTGCCCCTGCCCCTAGGCCTTCACCACACTATTATCTGTTCATGGGTTATGCATATATGCACACAAGTTTTTTGATTAATCTCTTCCCACCTATCCGAACCTTCCCTCTGAGATTCCAGTCTATTCCATGCTTCTATATCTCTGGATCTATTTTGTTCATTAGATTCCACATATGAGTGAGATGATGTGATACCTGTCTTTCTCTGATTGGATTATTTCACTTAGCATAATACTGTCTAGTCCAGCGGTTCTCAACCTTCGGGTCGCGATCCCTTTGGGGGTAGAACGACCCTTTCACAGGGGTCGCCTAAGACCATCAGAAAAGAAATATATAATTACATATTGTTTTTGTGATTAATCACTATGCTTGAATTATGTTCAATTTGTAACAATGAAAATACATCCTGCATATCAGATATTTACATTATGATTCATAACAGTAGCAAAATTATAGTTATGAAGTAGCAACGAAAATAATTTTATGGTTGGGGGTCACCACAACATGAGGAACTGTATTAAAGGGTCGCGGCATTAGGAAGGTTGAGAACCACTGGTCTAGTCCCTCATGCTGTCTCAAAGGGCAAGAGATCCTTCCTTTTTACTACAGCACAGTATTCCCTGGTGTAAATGTACCGTAGCTTTTTATCCACTCATCTACTGATGGGTTATTATAATATTTCTTAGAGAGGTCAGCAAAACAAATGATGAGAAAAAATATTGTGGTAAATATTTTAAAACTAATTTATTCACTTCAAGTTATATTCCTATTATGTATGAAGCACTGGGTTAGGTATTGTGTTTTCAGAAATAAAATAAATTATATAGGCCTTAAGTAGCTAATAATCTAGTGAGATGAATAGAAAAGGGGGGAAAAACAATTACAGAAGAGTACGAACTAGGAAACCTTGTAAAAGCAGGTCATCAAACTTAGTGGAGCTAAGTAAGGAAGGGTTCTTAGTGTTTAAGTGCTTTTAGATTTGAGTATTTGCAGGACCTTTAAAGTGACAATTTAGCATCTTAGTTCAGATCGCTTTTTTATTTATAAGCTGTATATCCTTGAATGAACATATTTAGCCTCAGTTTCTTCATCTATAAAGCAGGAATGAATGGTGGTAGTTGCCTCTTAGGATTATTGTGATTAATAAATGTATTTATATATTTAAATGTTTAGAACTGTTCTAAGCAGCATTAGCATAATGAGTACTTAGTAAATATTTGCTATTTGAAGCTCAGTTGGCTGTCAGACAGTAGTATCACATGAGTCTGTTGCATAAGAGAGAGATTTAAGATGGTTATATAGTTTGGGGATCATCAGCATTTATATGCCTGAATAAGGATATGACTGAAATCAACAACATGGGAATATCTAGTATAAGAAGAGTATAAATGTCAGAGCCAGAGTGAGCACAAACTTACAGAGGTATGGGTGAAGGAAATGGACCCTAGAAGGATTCTATGAAGAGTGGCCTGAAGGAAGGATAAAAAAAAAAAGAGTAAGTAGCTGTGTTCCTGAAAACCAAGGAAGAAGAGAATTTCAAACAGTGATTACCAATGTCAGAAATGTACTGACATTTTTGTCAAATTGTGTACTGACAAAAAGATTTCAATTTAATTTGGAAAGTAGGAGGCCATTAGTAAGCACTGCCATTGGAAATGGGTTGGAAGCAGATGGTCACAGGTTGAGAATGGAAAAATAGAGAAAATTACTAGTAGAATGATCTGAGAATCTTGACTATAGAAAGTAAGAGGAAGAGAGTCAGCTATCAAGTCAAGAAAAAGTTGTGTATTATGGTAGAAATTTGATAGGAGATAAAGAATAAAAAAAGTAAAAGGTGGAGGAGAGAGTATGAAATTAAGTGACGTACAATCTGTGTGGAGGATGGTAAAGATTCACTTGGTCTTGAGCAAGAAAGATGTGTTGGACAAGAAGTACAAGCAAAAGACACTCTTGCTGAAGGGATTAAAAAACATTTAAATGGTTAAGGTGATAAGTGGTAAAGACCTTGCATTACAGTACTTAAATACAGTCATAAATATTTTAATCTGAGGAAAAATGGGAGAGGTGTCTGATCAGGGACAGTTACAAAATTTGTTATCCCTGAATCATGACTGAGATGATTTGGAGACCCTGACATTGTTGTGAAGCAAACCGATAGAATTGTGATTTTGTTCTGCAGTACCCCAGAGCCTGACTATAAGAGTAAAAACACAAATCTTTGCATTTATTTGAATTTATTTAGAGTAGAAGGTAGTAAGGGGAGATTATGGGTCATGAACTACATGCTGTTCAGGGAAGGAAATGAAAAAAATGCACAATGATAGTAGGAGATTGAGGGACTGGAGGATTTTGATTATATACACACACACACACACACACACACACACACACACACACACACATATATACACTTGCAATGAAAATAAGGTAGTGAGAGAGTGAAATAATAGGATGTTTAGGCTAGAAAACAATAATTAAGTTTATGATTCCAGAACTGGAACTGTTCTAGATGTAATATGCAGGAGGGTTGCTGATGTGGAAATAAAGTCAAAGTTCTGTAAATTGTCATGAATTGTAATTTCTAATGGGAAGAGCCCCATGAAAGTTAAAAGAGAATATGTTTTCAAGACTTGGGCTATCCATTAAGACTCTGTGTTTTAAGTAAGATAGGGGACCTCCTTTACAGGAAAGGAGAAAATTCACCAGGTGCTTAAGGGAAGTACTTACTTTCCATTGTATTTTGTGTTACTAGTGTCCAGCCCAAGGATTGCCAATAAAAGAAGCCTAATAAATATTTGTTGAATAAGCGAATAAATTAGTGAGTAAAATAAAAGCTGGTACTAAAACTAATTAATACCAATACATGATCTTCTAAGAATTCTCCCTCTTAAAAGATTGATTTGTATTGCTAATATTCCTTTTTGCTTTGTTATCATGGTTGGAAATAAAATGAATTCAGAAGTCAATTGAAATTATAAAATATTATCTTTGCTTAAACTAAAATTTTGTGAGAATTAGACTTTTAGAAATTGATAATTATTTTTTATTAATCTTCTGTAACAAGATATTATCTATAATACTGTGTGTGTGACTCACATAGTGCTGTCTTCTAAATTATACAGATGTGCCATGTAAGTGTTCCTTCCCACTCCAAAGCAATAAACACTCTCATAATGTTTGACATCACTGCCTCAAATCCATCCAAACAGATGGATTCAGGAGTGCAGAGTAATTAAAACAGTATTTATAAAAGTTTTCAAATGTTGCACTCAATTGCTTATTTTACTTGAGACAGAATTTACAAATGCAGAATACAAATGGGATAGAGGAATTTTATGGATGTTTTAGAATGTGCCACAGCTTTATATGGTTATAAAATGGAAAGTCTTTAAAATACAAATATATGATCTCTCTCTCTCTCATATTGTTTCTTTAAATAATTTATTGTTTTTAAGATACATTCATTAAACATGTTAGAACTCTGATAGATAACTCCAGGTTTGGAATATGGCCAGGAATAATTATGTGTTTTACTTTTTTTTGAAAGATAACACAAATTAACCTTTTCAGATAGTTCTAAACATCTAGACCTTTTGCTTTAATATTCTGTGTTGGTGATCTCTGCTTGGTTAGGAAGTCATTTTTAAAGAAAAATCAGGGCTAAGATCATTGAGATTCATGAAGAGTCACTCAATATAAATTGCACACATATACAACTATGGGTAAATATTGAACTAAGTGATAGGTTGTTAAATCTTATGCAGTTCTTTGAAAAAAAAATTTCATGTAAACTCTTGCCCAGGAATCATCAAGAACTACAACGCTCACCTCTTTGCATTATTTTAAATCCAAAGAAAATTGACACTAATTTTCTACTGAGCTTCTTAGCAAAATAATTACTGTTCTTTTATATCATTGGGGTGATTTCCTGTTTTCCTCAACATCTATAAGATCTTGATAATGTTTATAAAACATTTTATTCAATTGGACAAAATGCTATATCCAAATACTTTGAAGAATTCCCCCCACTTTTTTGGGAGGGGAGGGTGATCAGCGAGGGTAGCCTAATGATTGTTTGTGGGGTTATAATATGGTAGTACTAACTGGGTTTGTACTGCAGATATTGATATCATTATTTTAATGTTTTATATCCACCTTCTTCAAAAAGGTTGGGAGCAAATTATAAAATGTATAGGAATGAAAAATACTACTAAAATATACAGTCACCAGAATTTTTATTACAAGTGAAAAAATACATATTTCAAATTTTTGGACAGTTTTTTATAGATAGACTTCACATGATATATATTTATTTATTTTTAAATATGTTTTCTTAAAATATTAACCATAAATTTAATTATAATTTTTAGAGCTATTTCTAATAATGACATATGTTTAGGCACTTAGAAAATGTTTGTAATATTTTATAAAGAAATTTATAAAGTATCTTGGCTTACTAAATTTGGCACTATCATACTTTTAATCTGATTTTTGAAAATAATAGTAATGTATTCATTTTTTAATAAACATGTTAACTTTAAAATTAGATATAAATAGATGACATACTAAGGCTGGAAAAGTCAGATTAATTCTTCTAGGATTTTTATATTAAACATTTGAATTTTCTTTAAAAAACACCTGGATTCAAATGCCTTTTATGGACCTCTTTAGCTGTATGCCCCAAGTTTTTGGACTTAAATTCCATGAATTAAATTCTCTGAACATCAGTTTCTTTCTCTGTAAAATGACTGCAATAAGTTACCTCTTAATGCTGAAAAGATCGAATAAAGTAGAACTTTTACAGTGATTGCTGTGTCATTGGCCTTCAGACAGTTAGTGTTAGTGCAGCCAGAAAGTAAGAAAATATTGGTGATAATGGCAGGATTATAAGCCATCATTCCTTACTTATTGCTACCATGCCATAGAGACAATAGGATTCTTCTAGGCAAGTACTTTCTGTATATGTGATAAGGGCTCAACACAGTGCTCTCCAGCTAACTTCCAAGTGCTAGTGTCTGTGTTTCTGTGCCTTTAAGTTTTTCTCCAAGAGGGGAAAGCCACCCTCTGTATGAAGTTGAACAGCTGCACAAGGGAATTGACATTTCTAGGCTCAGCCCTTAAACATTGTTGCCTCAGTTGCCTCTCCTTTGGGAGGACAAACATCTTAAGCTCGAGTTGCCATGGAGTTATCTGGTTCCATCATATAAACTTTATTGGCTGTTTTCCTTACCTTGTCTTACTTCCCTCCTTTGTGTCAGTGATTCCTGGACTTCTCAAACTGCGTACAAATCCTTGTTTCAGGCTGTGTTTCTGAAGAAATCCAAATTAAGAGCAAATTAGTGTTAATTGAACAATCATGCCTGCCACTCAGCTAAACGCAATATGAATTATGCTAATTTGATAAATGCTGTAAGAAAGTTAGACATAAAATTTAGTCAGGACACAGATGAGGGAAGAATTAATTTGGGAGTCAAAGACATCTGTAGGGAGAGGGTGTTTGGAGAACGAGAAAGAGTTCATAGCATCATAATTAGAGGTCGGCAACCAAAGCAAAAGGAATAGCACGAACAAAGAATGAGAAATGAAAAAAGTGTGGAATATTCTGAGAATGATGAGCAATGTGGACAGAGAAAGGCGAGATGGGCCTCAGGAGGAATGGCTCCTGACGAGGCTGGGCCACCCTGAAGAAAGCTGTCTGTGCTAACTAAACTCAAATGTTAGTTTTATTCATTTGACGTGGGCAGGAACAAAATCTCTTTAAAGATAACAATGACCTGACTACAATTATACTTTAAAAAGAGCAAGGAATTAATTGGGCTGGGACATAACATGAACAGAAAAACAATTTAAGAGGCTATTGCTATAATGCAGAATAATAATGAGGCTTTATCTAGTACAAGGGCAATTTGAATAGAAAAAAGTTTACTGATGTTAGATGTGTTTCAGCTAAAGAATAAAGAGGATTGGAAAAAAGTTCTGAGCAGGATCTAAAGTTTCTAGTTTAAACAAGTATTTGGATTGTGAGTCTTTCATTGCCATGTTAGGGAATTCAGAAGAATTCTAACCCACGTGTCAAGGATGGACCATGTTGGCTTGTTACACATATCTGTGCCCAAGGAGTGGCTAATGGATAGGTGTTTGCTGTGGGCATGAAAGAGGTGAACTGGGTAAAGGAGGATTAAGTGTCCACACCAGGCACCTCATGGTGCAGGTTGGAGCTAACAGGTGGAGGAGAAGGAGAATAGGTCATAGGATGAGGCTGTGTGTTAGAGACTAGGGGTTGGGGACAAGGTCTTCTAATGCTATCATGTTCTAATGCAGAACTTTGGGGAAATCCCAAAATTCTAAATTCACATTTGTTTATCTGACAAATATGAAATATATTTTTCAAGGCAGGAAAGTAGTACACATTTTTTATAATAGTGTGTCATCTTGATTTGTGACTCAGCTTTTTGACAAATGATATATGGGTTGATTTGTATTCTTGGTTCAGGCCCCACAAATGTTAGGAGAAACCTAGTAAAATTATGTGGTGACATAAGCCCAGGTTAGATTATAGCAGTTGAAGTGGAAAGGAAAAGACTCTAAAAGGTACTTTTTGAGATGCATTTAAGCCAGTGATTTCAAACTTTTTTTTTTGACCACGCCTCACCTAAGCATCTTTAAAATCCTGAAGCCCCTCTGTGACATATAATTCTTATTATCCAAAAAGTAAACTCCTGTTCACGTGGAAGAAGCCTTAAAGGCCATTAACTTGGTTTAAATGAGCTTCCAAAGAACATGGCATCCATGAAAGAGAAAAATAAAACAATGAAAAGATAGTTGAAGTACTGAGGAAGAAATCACTAAGAAATTGTTAAAAAAATAATATGAAGTGATATGAAAAAATAGCAAATAAAGTTTCAAACATATAATAGAGAACTGAAATGCATAAATATGTCACAATACTGTATATGAGCCCCCTAGAACCATAAGAAATGCAAAAAATTCACTGTTAATAATTCATTCTTTTTTTTAAAAATATATTTTATTGATTTTTTACAGAGAGGAAGGGAGAGGGATAGAGAGTTAGAAACATCGATGAGAGAGAAACATCAATCAGCTGCCTCCTGCACATCTCCCACTGGGGATGTGCCCGCAACCCAGGTACATGCCCTTGACCGGAATCGAACCTGGGACCCTTCAGTCCGCAAGCCGACACTCTATCCACTGAGCCAAACCAGCCTCGGCTTTAATAATTCATTCTTAAGTTGCCCCCCCCCCCCCTTAAAAATCAAATTGCCACACGCCCCACACTGGGAACCACTGAATTTTAAACAATCAATCTCAGATTTATTTAAAGATGAAGTTGGGCTTCCAAAGTACCCTTTGTTCATGGCCAGGATTGAAAACAACGATTACAGAGTTTAAAAGCAATATATTAAATTCAGTTTACTTTTCTGTCCTTAAGTCACTTATTGTATATTTTTGTTTCAATTTTCTTTGTATTAATCAATATGAAACAGTATTAAGCACTATAGTTAATATGATAAATTTACTACATTATTCACTTTGGGCTCATTTTTCTGCATATGAAGACAACCTTTAATAGCTCCTATTATAGAATTGATAGAAAAGAGGATTTATCAAGCTAGATATGTGAATTTGATCTAAGAATATAGGACAAAAATACTATCTTCTTTTACCTGTAGAGGATAGTGCGGAAAAACTGGCCAAGTACAGGTGAGTATCCTACCTTCCTACTCAGAAGAAAAATATGTTATTTCTGGTATACATTTAACTTACGGAAGAAAAAGCCCCAACAACATAAAAGTGTCTTTAAACAGAGAGAAGTTTCTCTCTTCACAGACTGAACGCCATTTATCAGCATTAGGATCTATAGGGCTTGGAATTTTTGTGCGGGTGGAGGATGGGGATCATGGAATTCATTTTCATCTTTTTGTATATCTAGTTTTTCTACATTTACACACATGAGTTTGGTTTTTGGATTTGACTTCGTAAAAAGTACCACCAGATCTTCAAAATAATCTCTTATCCTGAGTAAATGAAAGCAGGCTGCCCAGTTTACTGTATGTCCAGCTGGCTAAAGGTTTCACCGAGAAAGGTCCACGAGCAGATTCTGTGGGAGGTATAAGATAAACATGCTCTTGTTTATGTTTTGCTGATACTCTGGTTGTTTAGAAGTTGGGGAAGTTTTTCCTTGCTTCGGGCTGTTCTTTTAAAAAAACCAAATAATCATCCAGTGTGCCTTGTGGCTTTGATCTTTGTTTTTCTATTTTGTTATACAAGGCTCAAAGTCTTACAGTTTGTTGTGTTTCATCTTTTGTCAGATCATCCCCTCCCCACACTTATTACCCACAGATGGCTGGAAAGGAATAAGAGAAAGGTAGAGTGTCTTAAAAACTGACATCTCCCATAAATCTCAGGAGATTGTTGTATAAATATTGGCATGCTTTTGGAGGTGCTAAAATAGAATTCGGTGGCCTTTCACCTGGCATAATTAACTTCCTTTTATTTCTTAGTGTTTACGATATCTTTTCCTAACCCTTGTTTTTCACAAAAGTGCCCTTGGGACCTGACCGAGTAAGTTGCACAGACACCTGCTCGCCACAAGGCAAACACCAAGCCTCATTCTAGCCCCAGGACAGAGGTCCCACAAGCCGACCCTGCAGCTTCCCTCCATCCAAATCTCCAGTGATAAATCATGTGAGGGTATGTCATCAGTCTCTGGAGGAATGCTACAGCGATTTGCTTATTTTGACACTCAGTACCTTGGTTGACTTTAAAATTCAAGTTTATGCTTTTAAATTCAGTTATAAAACACTGTGTGTATGTGTCTGTGTCTAGGTGGCACATATTTTAGTAGTCGAGAATCTAGTAGGTCCTCAATTCAATATGGGCTGAACTGAATTATTAATATTACAAATATTTTGAAGTTTTATATTGGTGGGACAAATAATATTTACATTGAAAGTATGTAGATCCAATAATGCTGGCTTTTTAAGCACACACTTATGCTAGCATGACAGCACCACATACCTATCTAGATTGAAAATATTTAAGTTAAGTTTAATTTGATTTAATGTCATTTCATTAAAAAATATTATAAATTGTCTTCCAATGTACAGGGTAAGGCAAAAGTAGGTTTGAAGTTCATATGGAAAATAATACAATAATTAATAAATAACAATATAAGTATAAACTATTGTGTATTCACAAATGTTTGCCTCGCAGTATATACTCTTGGGGCCATTACCAAAAGAGTAAATTTTGTGAACCCAAACTTTGAATTACAATTGAATTCCACAATATTTTTCTATCCTGAATGATGATATTATGTAAATGTATGAGTTGCACACTTAACATCCCCCTCCCCCATCTGCCTCACTCCATAGCCTCTTAT
The DNA here is from genome assembly GCF_964212035.1 of Myotis nattereri. Lineage (NCBI taxonomy): Eukaryota > Metazoa > Chordata > Mammalia > Chiroptera > Vespertilionidae > Myotis > Myotis nattereri. Next base: position 55,774,512 of record NC_138079.1, read on the forward strand.
TCAGATAACCAAATGGGAAGTCTGTTGGCAAAAGTATCTGGAAAAAATGTATTATCACATTTTTTTAAAATCTTAAAAAGGGCCCTGACTGGTTTGGCTCAGTGGATGGAGCGTCGGCCTACGGACTGAAGAGTCCCAGGTTCAATTCCAGTCAAAGGCATGTACCTTGGTTGCAGGCACATCCCCAGTAGGGGGCGTGCAGGAGGCAGCTGATCAATGTTTCTCTCTCATTGATGTTTCTAACTCTCTATCCCTCTCCCTCTCTGTAAAAAAATCAATAAATATATTAAAAAAAATCTTCAAAAAGGATTTACCAGATACAGTTTACACATCTAATCCCATTCACCAAGAAAGCTATGAAGACCCTTCCTTCACTAAGACATCCAGAAATAGACAGTGAAAGTGACCATCACCATCCTTAAAATTTCTGCAGTAAGGCCCTCTGTAAGCTGGGGATGACAGTGGGAGATGTCACTACCGAAATGGGTTCCCTAATAAGTTAGTCAGAGAAGAGTGATAGCAGAGGGATGGAGAAATGGATGGATTTGAATTGCCCCTTAGGGGTAGAATCCACAAGAATTGGTGACTAATTGGATGTGGGGGTGATGAAATGGCAACTTTGAGGATCACTCTGGGTTTCTGGCATGAGTGTCTGAAGGATAGAGATGCCATGGGAGGACTGGAAATGAAGCTGGTCTAAGGGAAAATCAAAGCTTAGTTTATGGGTTTGCTCCCAGATGTAATATGTGAATAGATGAGTTCACCTACACCAGGAGAAAAGCACAGATGGAATGGAAGACCAAGGACTGAGTGAATGGACCATTCAATGCTACTACAAACCCTTGTCTGGTGTGCACCCCACTACCTCAACTCTCAAAGTTGACCCCGTCTCCTACTTCCTTTCTTATATCAAATCTTATTCACAGTCTTCACCCAAATCAATTTGGAATCAAAACTCTTTTGACACTCTTCCCTAAACTTCTATTTTCTTTACATGGATTTAATCTTTCCTCTTCCTCTCATCTTTGACTATCTTCTCCTGCCTTTTGAGCCTGAAATGTTGATTTACCCCACAGTTTCACCCTGGAACTTTGTATTTCCTTACTTTTTGTGCATCTACACCCAGACCTAATAAGCATATAATTATGAAACAGGTTGTTAAGAATCTGTGAACAGGTTTTGAACTGACATATTTAAAAAGAGTGACATATAGGTTTCTTTTCTTGTTCTGATGAATCTTGGAAATTATCTCAGTGTTTTGTATCATAGAGTATTTTAGATCAATTGATATGGAATCACGTTAACCAATGATCACATAGTGATTACATTGTAAGTAAAGGTTGGTTAAGGATTTGATAGTGATCAGAAAGCATTGGAGGCCAAGATTTGTCTTGAACATTAGTCATTCAGAAAAATTAGTTGCTAACATTTAATAATCAGATGATTTAACAAATGATTCTAAATTTCTCTTTTCTTAAAACAATCCATCCAGCAACACTGAGACCACTTTATCATATGGGTAGGTAATATGCACTGCTCCTTTTAGACAGCTTGCTCTATTTGGGATGCCACAGTCCTCACATGGCCTGGACTCTTTTACCATTTGCCTGCAATCTGTAGGCATTTACTATTTTGGCCCCTATAGAATCTAGTCTTGAAGATGACATATGTGTATTTTGCACACAAGACTCTGTACTAGTAGAGGCTTTGAAGTTCTTTTTTTAGAGCCATTTTCACCCTCAGAAATTTGTATATTTGTTTTTTGCTAATGCAAAGTTCATTAAGACTTTAATTGAAAGTTTAGTGTCATTTTTCTTGTAAATTATGCATTTAAAATATTCAGTTCTGAAAATAATATATGAAATTCAAGAGATAATTATACTAAGTTTAAGTATCCTATCTAAGAAAAGAGTGATATTCAAATTGACCATCACTCCAACACACAAGATAGCCACCCTTATGTGGTCAAAGATGGCCAGTAGGGGAGGGCAGTTAGGGGCAATCAGGCCGGTAGGGGAGCAGTTAGGCATTGGTCAGGCTGTCAGGGGAGTGGTTAGGGGGTGATCAGGCTGGCAGGCAGAAGTGGTTAGGGGCAATCAGGCAGGCAGGCAGGCAGGCGAACTGTTGGGAGCCAGCAGTCCTGGATTGTGAGAGGGATGTCCGACTGCCCGTTTAGGCCCGATCCCAGATTGGAGAGGGTGCAGGCTGTGCTGAGGGATGTCCCCTCACCCCCCTGTGCATGAATTTCGTGCACCAGGCCTCTAGTTTTAAATATAAAGAATGAGAAAGACATGCATTTTAAGTTAGTGTAAAATGAATGCAAAGAAAAGTGACAAGGACCATGGAAGGCAAACAGTCATGATATACACTACTTATGATCATACACCTATACTGGGGTTGCTCCTTAGAATTCTAGGCATTTAAAAGATATGAATTGAATAAGTCTTATTCTTATTTGAAATATTTGTATATATAATTTAAGTGTTATGAATATATATTGGATTTGTAATGTTATGTGTAGATTGTAAATGTTATATGAATTAATATGAGATATTATATGTACTATATACATGGAAATCATTTCAAATATTTAAATCTAAATTTGGATAGATTGGTTTTATAATCTTGATGGCTTTCTATTTATATGCAAGTCTATTTTCCATGATTTAAAAAAATATCATTTTGTTGTTTTAATATTTATGATCCTTAAATTACTCCTTTCCTTTCTGGAACCAATGATGATTTGTTTGAGCATGGTATCTATGCCAGTTTTTAAATAACTACACTATATCATGAAATTATTGTTAAGCATATGTACTTTCTGTGAGAGGAAATCATAGTTCTGAATCATACAGATTGCTTCATTGAATATTGGTGTCAAGCAGAGAGTGTTAAATCAGGTTTCATTTCTTTCTATCAGAATATAATGCAAGGATATATCCTTTTGACTGGGTGAGTAGAGATGACAGCAGTGTGATTGGCCTGCAGTCCCTTATTTGCACACTCAAGCTAATAGAAAACCCAAAGGAGAAAATTCCATTGAATAGACTAGTTCAGTGGTTGGCAAACTGCGGCCCCTTGAGTGTGGCTCTTCCACAATATACCACGTGTGGGCGCGCACATACAGTGCAATTGAAACTTCGTGGCCACACTCATGGGGCCAAAAAGCCGCATGTGGCTCGCGAGCCGCAGTTTGCCGATCACTGGACTAGTTGGTTAGATCTTCTCTTATGGAAAACTTGCACTTTATCTCGTATACTTTATCTTTTAAGCATAAAGGTTGAAAACAACTAACTTTAGGTAGCAACGTGACAGCAAAGTTCAGCCAGTCCTACATAATAAAAACCTAATATGCTAAGTGTCTTGTCGTCTGGTTGGCTGTTCAACCAATCAAAGTGTAATATGCCAATGATATGCTAAGGCTGCTCAACCGCTTGCTATGACATGCACTGACCACCAGGGGGCAGACACTCTGACTTGTAGGTTAGCTTGCTGCTGTGGTCTGGCCGATCGGGACTGAGTGAGATGGGTTGGACACACCCTGGAGCCCTTCTGTGGTCCCTCCCCATCTGGCCAACCTTCTGTGTCCCTCCCCAGCTCCAATTGTGCACTGGTGGGGTCCCTTGGCATGGCCTGTGCCCTCTCGTAATCCAGGATCCCTCAGGGGACGTCAGAGAGCGGGTTTCGGCCTGATGGTGGAATGACCGATCACCATGACATGCACTGACCACCAGGGTGCAGATGCTCAACGCAGGAGCTGCCCCTTGGTGGTCATTGCTCTCCCAGAGAGGGAGCACCGCTCAGCCAGAAGCCGGGCTCATGGCTGGTGAGTGCAGTGGCCTAAGCCATCATTCGGACATCCCCCAAGGACTCCCGGACTGCAAGAGGGTTCAGGCCGGGCTGAGGGACCTCTCCCTCTCACCAGTGAAGAATTTCATGCACCAGGCCTTAAGTATATAAATAAGTACTCAACCATTAATACCCCTTTGCAGAGACTATGAAATGAACAACTGGATGGTGTGCTAAAAGTTGCCTCATGGAAAGCTAGAGAAAGTTAATTTTTGTCTTTGGCATTCTCTTCTTTATTATTTCTTTATTTGATTTCAGATCCAATTTTTAACTGACTTTTGGAAATTTTTCTCTTTGCTTTTGTATGTATATATTTTGGGTTCTGGAGCTAGGCTCTGTGCTCATTATTCACTGACTATGAGATGAATTGTGACCCTATGATGAACTACTATAGAAAGTCATGAGTGGGGGGAGTGGATTCAAAGAAACTCAGTGAATTCCTTGACTACTTACATAGAACCAGAGAGGTCAGAATTGCCAGGAAAGTCATTGACCCCTGCGCCCCAACCCCCAATCCTTCATTTGCACTCCAAACCCTTATTTCCTCACTATTTTATTTAAATTAAAGTATGTACTTTCAGATTCTGGGCTCTAAGCTTTCTTGGAACAGGAACCATATCATCATCGGCAATATAGTATGGTAGTTTGGAGCACATCTGGGTACAGATTGCTTGGGTTTGAATCCTCCTCCACCACTACCTGGCAGGGCGACCTGGGGTGAGTTAACTACTCTGTCTCTCTATATCAAAGGGAAATTGCAAATGTTATGTGGATTAATAAGTGTAGGATACTTATGTGAGTCCCTGGCTAGTGGTAAAAGTATGAATCTTTGCAATTGTATCATTGGTCTTTGTAACCTCTGAGCCTAGCATGTTCCCTACCACTGAGTAGATGCTTAAAAATTATTATTGAAATAAGTGGAGGAATTGAACCCTCATCTTCTGTGTGAGAAACAAGAATTGTACCACCAAGAGACTCTCAGAGTGAGACCCTTCCATTTCTCTTGTTTCCTTTCCTGGTTCCTCTGTCTTGTGCTTGCCTTATAGAGAAGCACTTTCCAAAGCCCAGGCCCTGGTGCCTCACCAACTTCCATTGTAAAACCTCTTCCCTGGTTATAATAGCATTCTTTCCATGACATTAACTGAAGCAGATGACACTAAAATTGGAGCCAGTTATGTTGGACTGGAATATCTGCCTTCATAAAATATAAAGTAGAGGTGGAGAAGGGGGTACTATCTGATTTCTAATTCTAAAAACTCCTGAAGTTTTATCTCCTGATATCCAGACCCATTTTCCCAACAACATACTGAGTCTTTTATACTTCATATTTAAGTAGAATCCACAATTTCACCACTCAGATGGGCTTCTTTGGTGTTTCCTTCTATTGCCTTAATTCAGCCCATATCTTTCTAAGTTGGTCATTTGTATTGGCCTCCTAATCGATTTACTTGCCACATATTTATTTCCCCTAGTGTTTGTCTTCCACATCAGACATGGCCAGAGGCCCACTGCCAGAATTAGTCTTGAAACGCAGATATGATTATGTCAAGGTTTTAATCAGTGTCCAAAGCTTAAAAACATAAACTTTCAACTTAGAATTTCAGTTCCTCAAGTCCTATTCTGTCCTTTATGTATTGTACTCCATTCATTTTTCATTAAATCAAAAAATATATATTCAGTATTCAGAATGTATCATAAATTGTGCTAGGTATAAAAAATAAATGAATGAGAGACATAGTTCTAATCCTTAGAGAGCACACAGTCCAGTGGAGGACCCCAGTGATCCAGTGAGTGCAATGCTATTGATGAGGTGCTGGGCAAGACATGAGTTTATAGTGCAACTAAACCACCTGCAGGGACACACAGAACCAGACATAAGCGTGGGATGTCTAGATTTCTCAGGCTGTGGCAATCTTGGACATAGAAATGTTCTAGGTAAGTGCCACAAAGGGTAAGAAAAGAGATGCCAGAAGCACAGGTACTTTGATAGGGGCACAAATCTATTTGGGGACTGCTTTTTGCCAACTCAGGTATAAAAAAGCGTAAACATATGGTTGGACTAAACTAAGGATTTGGAATGTCCTTATTTTACTCTGAGCTCTCTCCATTTTCCATGTCCACCCACTGAGCTTTCTCCCAAATGTAACGCTGCCTTTTTTAAGGTTTTGGTCAATATCTTCCCTTTTTGTGGAATGTTTTCCCCCCATCTGGAATCTTTGCTAAAGCCAAGCCCTATCCCAGTTTAAAAAAAAAAAAAATTCCACCTCCTCAAAGAATCCTCTGACTTTATAAACTCTGTCCCCCCTTTTTATATGACATATGCCTTTAAAAAACCTTTTTATTTAATTCTGCCCTTTTCAGCCTTATTTATTCAAGTAGTTGCTTCTGTCTTTACATCATGGGTTCGGGTGGATAGAAACTTCCCTCCTCTGCCTTTGTTCCTGCCATGCCAGACTCTATACCACATAGTGTGGTAGAGGAAATAATTATGGTCTCTGCCTAATGGAGCTTATATTCTAGTGGAGAGGAGAGATAATGACTGAGCAAACAAGTAAAGAAGATAATTTTCAATTCTTGTAACTGCATGCTAGGAGAGAGAAGGGTGGGCATTTTCATTCGGGTGGTTTGGCAAGGTGTGTCTGAGAAGAAATAAATGAACTTAGGAAGAGATCCAGGAACAGGAAAAAGGAAGGGTGGGAACGAAGTCCCAAAGTGGAAATGAACTACGAAGGCTGGGGCTGCCAGCTGGCAGTGGGGAGGACACTGCCCCAGAAATAGAATGGAAATAGGATTTATGGTGAAGGGTGTCGGAGGAGCAACAGTGAGTGAGGATAATACCGGGCTGGGAATTGGGAGACTTTGGGTAAACCACTTCATTCTATTGAGCTTACATTTTCTTACCTAATAAAGCTGTTGATCTCAGTGTCTTAGAGTGCAACATTAAGAAGACCCTTTCGGTATCATATTTTGCTTTGTTTTGGTAGAAGGTGTTTGAAAGGACAGAGCAGGACTGATGGCTGTGTCCTTAACCCCTCTTTCCAAGAAAAAGCCGCAGGGTATATCAGTTACTCAGCCTGCCCTTATCTCGGCCAATGGGAAAGCGGGGGAAACTAGCCCAAGGCCAAAAGTATGCTGGCCACCCACCCTGTCTTTGTGTAACCAGACCCTAGCTGCACCCTGTCCGAACCCCCGACCCCAAGCCCTATAAATTCTTTGTTCTCTTGGGATTCGGGGCTCTCTCTTGCATCCAGTAATGGAGGCAAGCGGGGGGACCAAGCGAGCTTGTATAAGAGACCCTCTGCTTTTGCATCGGACTGGCTCCCTGGCATGGTTTCTTGGGAATCTTGAATTCTGGGCATAACAGTGTTAAGCTTTGGATTTCTGAGAAGGGTGTGGGCTGGACAGAATATTAGATTTTGCTCCTTCCCCGTTCACAGTAACGTTCACTCCCTTATGTCTGAGCATGTTGGCACCTGTGCCCCTTCAGAGTAAGGCTAGGGACAGAGAGAAGGAGAAGCTGCCGATAATTTTCTTTGTGTCAAATGAAGCTCCTTTTGCCCTACAGAGAAGAGTCTAACTACTCCACAAAAGCACCGATTAATCAGAAAAGGAAACACCCCCCCCCCCCACACACACATAAAAACATTTAATAGAGCAACTTCAAAAAATATGAGGGTAATGAAGAAGAAAGGGAAGACATGATCCTCACCTTCATGATACTGATAGTTCACTACCTATGGAGATGAACTGGGAGGAGAAAATAAGGGGTTGTGTCTTTAAGATTTTAAGTCTCTTTTATAATTCCCCTGCGCCCCCCAACCCCCGACAGATACTGTGAATTCCTCATAAGTAGACTTGCCATTTCATTAACAAAATGCTACCAAGCCTTACCTCTAATGAAAAGAGCCTGACATATAGATAAATAGTCCCCAAATAGGTAATATCATATTTAGTTCCTTCTCAGAGATTTTTTAAAAATTAGATCTGAGATGGTTCATTTACTCAAGAGGATAAAAATGAGTGATTGCAATGGTTTATATTTTTAAAGTAACTGATGGGTATTTTTCAGCTTAACTTCTTAAATTCAAATTGCACAGGGCCAAAGTGTCTAAATTTTGATTAAAGATTTATATAAATTCAACCATAGATTGAATTTGGACTTTTTCCCCTCAGAAAATAGTTACTTTGCCCAGCTAGGAATTTAATTGTTATTTATGCCAAAGCTGAATAAATGACAAATGTTGTGTGAAGATGATTTATGAGATGCGAATTGATTTTATTTTCAGACGTAAAGAAAAATACTTTGGCCGAAACCGGTTTGGCTCAGTGGATAGAGCGTCGGCCTGCGGACTGAAGAGTCCCAGGTTCGATTCCGGTCAAGGGCATGTACCTGGGTTGCGGGCACATCCCCAGTGGGAGATGTGCAGGAGGCGGCTGATCGATGTTTCTCTCTCATTGATGTTTCTGACTCTCTCTCTCTCTCTCCCTTCCTCTCTGTAAAAAATCAGTAAAATATATTTAAAAAAAAAGAAAAAAAAAAGAAAAATACTTTGTATTTGGAATAAGAATGATGAATTGGGATTTTCATGTTTTAAAAACCCCAATTTTTGTAAGACGATTTAATGATTAAAAAGATGAAATGAAAAAGCTTTTATTTAAAATAGGTTTAATTTTCACACTGAGCTTAATACTCTGTACTATAAATTTCATAGCAGTTATAGATCTCTTTCATTTGTGCATCATTTTTATGTAAACAAGTTAACTATGGGAAAAGGGGACACCTTGCATATAATGCAATTTTAAAGAAGGTATGTTGAAGGAAGGAATTTTTCTCATTCATTTGCACACTACTTTTGTGAGATGTGAAGATATTTAAACATTTTAATATATTTTTCAACAAATAAAACTTTCCTAATACCCATTTTATCTTAGGATAAAACAAATTCAAATATATTGCACTAAATTATTTTTATGGTAAATATTAAAATTTGAGGAAAAATGATTTATAAGAAGATGTAAAATTTCCACCACTGCAACCCTAGTGCTTTAGTTATCCAGCACGAAGGAGTTTTGTTAACTGAATTTTTGGGGTTTTTTTTTGGACCTAAGTTAGTCAATGACCTTGCACAGATATTATAACTTTTTTGGCTATCATTTATAAGTCTACCATCAGAACTAATCAGACAATGGTGGTGTTAATGCACATTGAAAAAGTCTTCTTAAACACAGAAATTAAAAGCTATCATTGATGATGTTAGCCAAGCCAAAAAAAAAAAAAAAATACCTATAGGGGAAGAAAGAATTTAATTCCTTAAATACTGATCCTGGAAATGTTAGCAAGCTATGAAGATTAGAATTAAAAAAATTAAAGCCAGCCCTGACCGGTTTGGCTCAGTGGATAGAGCATCGGCCTGCAGACTGAAAGGTCCCAGGTTCAATTCCGGCCAAGGGCATGTACCTTGCTTGCGGGCACATCCCCAGTAGGTGTGCAAGAGGCAGCTGATCAATGTTTCTCTCTCATCGATGTTTCTAACTCTCTATCCCTCTCTCTTCCTCTCTGTAAAAAAATCAATAAAATATATTTTTTAAAAAAATTAAAACCACACATAATTATTAAAATCAATGTGAAAAATAGAAATTACTGAATAATGCAGAGGTATTAGTATTACTAATAAATAAAATATAATTTATTCTCACCATGAAATCGAAAGCTTACAGACCACTGAATTAAATAAAATGCATGGTTATCTTAATTAGAACAGCCAAAAATGAATGATCTTAATAAACGTGCCTTTCTTTCAATGTTTTCACCTCTGTCTCATCTTCTTTTATGACTTTAGCACATGTAACCTTTGTCAAAAGTGGTACATCTATGGCTTCATAAAAGCAACTTAGGTGATAGAATTATCCTCTCAGTGTCCAGAATGAACTTCTTGATTCAGCAGCAATGGCTGCTTTATGACACCATTTAATTAGCATGTGATGGGACTTATAACTAATATAAAAGTCAAGCATAGCACTGTTGTAACATTGCCCATTTTTAATTCATGTTAATATTAATGGAGGATTTATTTATCAAAGAAAATTATGTTTTAGTTATATGATTTTCTAGATTGTTATATTAAAAATTGAATGAATTGGGAAATTTGGTTTTATTAAATTCTAAGATCTAACCCACAATCTCTAATCTATTATTTGTTTTACAACTAAGTACTTCAATTCTGTAAGATTAGAGAGGTCTTTTTTCCCCCTTATTCCCAAGTAGATAGATAAATAAATAAATAAATAAAATTTGAAAGGAAGATGATTCATTCCTGCCTTGTGTCGATAAAAATGAAATATGATAATTTTATATATTTGTGAAGATTAGTATATTTTATAAATATGTTATTATAAAATTATTAAATATAAAATTGGTTTTTACTTTTTAAAGAAATATTTTGAGAGGATACTGGGCTAAATGATGGCAGAAACAGGCTTCAGGAATGGGAGGTCATGGCAGACATGGTACTCTAGAAAGGGACAGCTGACCCCTGGTTATCTCATCCATTTGAATTATAAACTCAGTATAATAAACAATTTTTGCAATTAAAATTTTGAATGTAAATGAACTGTTTAATTAAGGTCAACATCGAATATTAAATATGTAGTATAGGTCCTTAAATATTTTAAGAACATGAATTTAGTACATAGGTTTATGATTTGACAACAAATCTTGTGGCATTTTAAATTCACAGTACTTATTCACAGTTGGCAATTATATATTTATTTGCATGGGATTTTGTTTAATGCTGGTCTGTCACTATGTGGTAAACTCTGTGAGATCTGGAAGCATGTTAATTTTGTTTTCTACAGTATGTCTCACTCCTGCTAGAGTAGGCATTTAAATATTTGCTGAATGTTTGAATAAATAATCTGTGGACAGTTGGAAGAGATTTGTGGGATAATGATTTTTGTGTGGCACGTTGTTGGCTCTATATATACTTTTCCATTTTAATAATATTGTCATTAGGACTTTATATAATATGACTCACTAAGCATTATTTTGTCTCTGTTGGAACACTTATTCATATTTACAGTTGCAAATATCATCTCTCTCAAGTTTTAGAGCAACATATTTGGCTAACTTTTGAATGTCCTGTTTTCTCCTAAGCTCAAAATGTCTAAAGCAGTGGTTCTCAACCTTCCTAATGCCGCGACCCTTTAATACAGTTCCTCATGTTGTGGTGACCCCCAACCATAAAATTATTTTCGTTGCTACTTCATAACTATAATTTTGCTACTGTTATCAATCGTAATGTAAATATCTGATATGTAGGATGTATTTTCATTGTTTCAAATTGAACATAATTCAAGCATAGTGATTAATCACAAAAAAATATGTAATTATATATGTGTTTTCTGATGGTCTTAGGCGACCCCTGTGAAAGGGTCATTCAACCCCCAAAGGGGTCGCGACCCACCGGTTGAGAACCGCTGGTCTAAAGTCTAATTTGTCAAATTCACTTTAATAATCATGTGACATATTTCCCATTATCTAGATCAGAAACCTGTGCACTTTTTCTTTTGGGCAGGAAGGAAGAAGGAGAGAGATAGAAGCATCAATGATGAGAGAATCATCGATCAGCTGCCTCCTGCAGGTCCCACACTGGGGATCGAGCCCACAACCCAGGCATGTGCCCTGGCCAGGGATCGCACCGTGACCTCCTGGTTCATAGGTCAGTGCTCAACCACTGAGCCACAGTGGCCGGGCACCTATGCACTTTAATTTTTCTTTCTGCTTCCTATTCTTAGGTTTTACGCCGCCGCAAGGAAAAACCGTGAGTCCAAACAGAGACCAGATTAAACAGGCTTTATTGGGAGCACACGGGCGGGTTCACCGGCTCAGAGAGGGGAGCCGGAGAAGCCGCGCCAAACCTGGGCAGGGGCAAGGTTTTATACTTTTCTGAGGTAATTGTTGCTGGCCGAAACTGGTGGCAGTCGGGGCTTTCCAGGGTCAGGTGAAACCTGCGGTCTGTCCTGCGGTTTGGTCATTTTCCGGGAGCCGTTTGTCCGGCAGTAATTTTTCACCGGGGTGGGGTGGTTTTCAGACGTCAGTGTGGACAGGTCAGCTTCTCACCGGCCCAAGAGAGGGAGGGGGTCCTTTCGTCCCGGGGCAGGGTGCCAGCGAATACCAGACATTCCGGACTCTCTATGATGGGGTAAGAGGACGACGTCATCTGGCTGCTTCCTGCTGACTAGGGGCGTCGGGGGGAATAGAGAGGCTCCGAATGCTCTGTGTCGCTAGGCAGATGCCGTAGGGGGGCGGGGGAAGAGAAAAAAAAAAGAAAAGAAAAGAAAACAGGTTACACAGCATTCCTGCATGTAGGCTGGGGCTGTTTACTTGCAGACATGGGTGTTTCAGCATAAGGGCCGATTGAGAGAGCCCCCGAGTTGAGGGCTAGGTACAGTTCTCCAACCTTCGCATTCGTGAGGGCTTGTATCCTGTTTTGGAGGAAGCTAGTAAGACATTTCATGAGGCATGGGCCAAAGAGAAGGATTAGGAGTAGGGATGTTAGCGGCCCCAGGAGAGGGAGGAGCCAGGGAGCTAGGGAGCTGAAGAATGCCATCCCTCCAGCTTCCTCCCTCCGCCTCTGACTAATTCTGTCCCTTAGTGTTTTTATATGGTCCTTTATTATTCCTGATTCATTGACAAAATAACAGCATTCTTCCCCGAGGAAAATACATGTACCTCCCTTCTCAGCGGTGAGGAGATCAAGGGCCCTGCGGTTTTGCAGAGCCACAGCTGCCAGCGAGTCTATCTGCCTTTGTAAGGATTCAATGGAGTCACTTATGAGAGCTATGTCTTCAGAGAATTCTGTGGAGAGCTTGTGATAGAAGTGTACTGAGGAAGAAATCCCTCCGACCCCGGTTCCCACAGCTGTTAGGACCCCTGTCCCCACAAGAAGGGGAACAAGAGCTGCTCTCTCTTGCCTGGAGTGAGGGAAGGCCGGGGTGAGAGATGATTCTAGTTCGCCCTCAGTTCTAACAGAGAGATTTGGTGTCAGGAAGACATAGAGACAGGGGGCTTGTTCAAGGTTCTCGGGGACACACGTATAGGCCGTTGTTCCGCAGAGGATGAAGATCCCCGGTGGAGGGCAAAAATTTTCAGGGGGAAGCGAGGTATTAGAGGTGCACGGTATGGTTGTCAATTTTTGGGTATGGTTGACGAGGCAAGTCATGTCTTCAGTGCCAAAGAGGGATATATTGTACAGTGTGCGTTGAAGCCTGCCTGGGGCGAAAGTAAGGTTGTTTATGAGTGTGTTAGGGAGGGGGGGTTGCAGAAACCAGAGTTCGGGTCAGGGACAGGCATATCCAGCATGAGGTCGAGAAGGCGGGGTTCAGGTTGGAGAGGAGGTGGAAGGTGGTGTTTATTAGGGCAGGCAGAGGGGAAGGTTTTGCTGTGGGGCGGGAGAGAACTGGGAGGATGGGGGAGTTACAAGGGGAGTTGATGGGAATGAGGAGCCCCTGGGTTTTTAGCTTGGTGATTATGGGGCTAAGTCCCATCCGGTGAGTGCGAGAGATGGGGAACTGGGGGTGGTTAGGATAGGAATGAGGAATTTTCAGTCTTACAAGGGCTGGTGTATGATGCCTGGCCACAGAGGGAGTTTCAATATTCCAGACCCCAGGGTTTACTTCGGGTAGAAGAGGGTGTGAAGGAGGGGAGGGGGCGTCGGACATATAGTCCAGGAGAACAGCTATGAGGGGGTGGTCCGAGGAGGAGAAGGTTATGGATGCGTGGAGTTTAGTTAAAATATCCCGCCCCAGTAGGGGGACAGGGCAAGTTGGGATAATGAGGAAGGAGTGTGAAAAAAGGCGGTCTTGGAACTGGCAGGCTAAAGGAGTTGTTTGCCGGGGGGTTGAGGGGGACCCATCTATCCCCGTAACTGAAATCTGGGAAGGAATACTAGGGCCCGAATGAGAGGGGAGGACCGAGTAGGTAGCCCCCGTGTCTACCAAAAAGGAGATAGACTCACCCGCTACCTGGAGAACTACCCTGGGCTCGGCGAGGGTCACCGGAGTCGTGGAGCCAGGGCTACTTCATTCGTCCGCCAGCCCGAGGAGCTCCATTGCTGGGTATACCTGGTTCTCAAGCCCCCCACATGGAGATGTAGAGGGCCGAGCCAGGGTCGGACAGTCCGACTTCCAGTGCCCAGAGCGTTTGCACAGAGGACAGGGCTTTGTTGGCGGCCGGGGCTGGGGGCACGATTTGGCCCAGTGGCCTTCTTTACCACATTTGAAGCATGCCCCTGGTGGGGATAGGAGCCCACCCTTTGAGGGCTGGCGCCGACCCGGTTCCCCTGCCGGCCGCAGAGCCGCCACCAGAGCCTGGGTCTGAAGGGATACCTTCTCACGGAGCCGCTCCTGTTGGGCGGCTTCTGCCGTTTCCTCCCGGGCATTAAAGATTTTAAAGGCCATTTTTACCAGATCCTGTATGGGGGTTTCAGGGCCCTCCTCAACCTTTTTGAGTTTCTTTCTGATATCGGGAGCAGATTGGGAAATAAAGTGTGAGGCCAGGACAGTAGCCCCGTTGGAGGAGCTAGGGTCAAGACGGGTGAATTTTATGAGGGCTTCTTGAAGGCGGTTAAGAAAAAGGGCAGGGTTTTCATCAGCTTGTTGGGTGATTTCTCTTAATTTATCCTAGTTTACTACTTTGTTGGAGACAGCATCCATCCCTCTGAGGAGGTATCTTAGCAGGGTGTTACGGTTAGGGATGTTAGAGCCTTGCCCGGTCTGGTAAACCATAAAGGATCCTCCCGGGGAACAGCCTGCTCTCCTATGGGGACAGTGGGATCTACTTCATGGTCCCGGTCAGCCTGGTGTCGAGCCGCGGAGATGATACGTTCGCGCTCATCCGGGGTGAGGGAGGATGAAAGGATGACATGTACATCATGCCAGGTTAAATCATATGTCTGAGTTAAGTATCGAAATTCTTTTATATATGAAGTCGGATCAGCAGAGAACGATCCTAGGCGTTTCTCAGTTTGGGAGAGATCTTGGAGTGAGAAGGGGACATGAACCCGGACCAGACCTTCGGCCCCCGCCACCTCGCGGAGGGGCAAAGAGGGGCCGGGGTTGAAGAATGTGAGCGGGTATGAGAGGCAACCGGAGAGGAGAGCGAGGGCGGTTGAGGTTCGGGTTCCTGAGCGGGGGATTCCGGGGGAGGAGAAGGGACAGAGGGGGTTTCGGGGACGGCCGGAGAAGTTGGGGGACGAACGGCTCCGTCAGGGGGACGGTAAGGAGGAGGAGAGGAGAGGAGGTCAATGAGGTACGGGTTGAGCAGGGAGAACAGAGGTCGGGGCGGGAACGTATGTCCCAAAAAGCCTGGACGTAGGGGACCTCAGAATCTTTGCCCGTGCGCCGGCAGTAATATCCAAGTCTGTTAGAACATTAAAGTCAAAGGTGCCAGTTGGGGGCCAGCGGGACTGGTTATCTAGAGGATATTGAGGCCATTGTTGTTGTGAGAGAGAAACTAAGCGTTTGGCCTTGAGCGTCTGAGTGTACCCCAATTTGGAAAAATTTTTAAGGAGACACCCTAGAGGTGTCTTAGGATCCGGCCTGGACTCTGAGACTCCCATAGTTGAGGGGTTTCCCGCTCCCCGAGATTAGAGACAAAGCACCAAGGGAGGCGTCCCACCGATTGGTACAGAGTCCCGGTTCTGGGCTGGGGTCTGAAGAGGACCAAGGACGTCTCCTTTGTCCTCAGAGACCGGACAGTGGCCCTCTGAGGGCGGAGGAGTTCTCTCGGCACGGCCGCGACTCAGGACGAGAGGCTCCGGACGGATCTCGGAGAGCAGGAAGGAAGGGAGGGAGGTTTCCCGTGTGACTTACTGGAGATGGAGTCTGGGGAAGTCCAGGCCGAGGTCCGGGCGGCCAACCGGGGAAGTGAGCCGGACCGGCCAATCGACTCGGACCCGGCACCTCAGAGTCTGGGAGTTAGCCCGGGCGAGCTGCCGCTGCCCACTGCTTCCCAGGTCGTAAGAGGAGACCGGGGCGAGGATCGTCCGAGTCCGAGACCCACTCCCGGGTTTCGGCACCAAATCTTAGGTTTTACGCCGCCGCGAGGAAAAACCGTGAGTCCAAACAGAGACCAGATTGAACAGGCTTTATTGGGAGCACACGGGCGGGTTCACGGGCTCAGAGAGGGGAGCCGGAGAAGCCGCGCCAAACCTGGGCAGGGGCAAGGTTTTATACTTTTCTGAGGTAATTGTTGCTGGCCGAAACTGGTGGCAGTCGGGGCTTTCCAGGGTCAGGTGAAACCTGCGGTCTGTCCTGCGGTTTGGTCATTTTCCGGGAGCCGTTTGTCCGGCAGTAATTTTTCACCGGGGTGGGGTGGTTTTCAGACGTCAGTGTGGACAGGTCAGCTTCTCACCGGCCCAAGAGAGGGAGGGGGTCCTTTCGTCCCGGGGCAGGGTGCCAGCGAATACCAGACACCTATGTCTGTTCATTGCTATATTTAATTAGAAAGTTGTATTGTTTTGTCCATTATTCTATCTCTTGTATTTTCATTCCTGTCCTTGAAACTCTTATTTCCTCACACCCACCACACCCTGATTTACTTTTACTTTTACTTTACTAAACCTCTGAACATTTTGCTGCCATATTAAACTCTCTGAAACACCGCAGTGAATTGATTTCTTGCTCCTTCTCTTACCTTTTGGTGAACAGTTATGAGCTTCACTCAGTAAACCCTTTAGGTCAACTTACTTCCTCCCCCATGCAAAGAAGAAACAAATTTAAGACTGAACTATTTTCCTAATACCTTCCAAATCGTTTTGAAATTTTGTAAACTCATATTTGCTTGTTTTATACCCTATTACGTATCACTCAAATCCTTCATTGAACTCTGCACTTACAGAATGATGTTCAAACCTAGTGTGAGCTACTTCCCAGAGTTTCCGTTCCATGTAGAAGCACAGTCCAGTTCAGCATATGGCTAGCTTAGCTTGTATTTCCAGCTGAAGTCCATTGTGTGTAGGGTCCACAAGGCCATGGGCCATGCAGCTTCTAGGGCTACAAGGCAGGCGAGTGTGGGCCATGGAGCAAGCGAGAAAAAGGAGCACTACAGGAACAAGAGAGAGAGAGTCATTTTGGGGGGATTTTAACTGGGAGTTTAACCAATGAATCCTTCAGGATTTCATGCCCTTTCAATGGCTCCACTCCCTCTAGCCAATGTATTTTTCCCAGGTTAGACTGACACAAACACCTTCCCTTCATCACCCTGACTTTGCTGTTCATGGGCCCATCTTCCCCCTTTGTTGGACCCCTTCCCCCAGAGATCTGGGAATGGTGGTTCCCTGGGGAGTATAAAGTTGCAGCTTCCTGGCGAAGCTGTGCAGATGACCATGCCTATAATGTCTGGCCTCCCCCTGGCTTCTTTCATACTATTAATATTAATGACTAGCTAGTTTGATGGTAACAATATAATATAGAAACTTTCACCTAGTAGACATCCAGTGAATATTAATTTGTTTGGCATGTGAAAGTTAACGTGGGAGTCAACTTGAGATACTGTTATAGAACACATCTCCATTTTTAGTAGGTTAGAGATTTCTGATCTCTATGTTCAAGAATTCTTTATGGCTAGACTAAGTTACTTGTCTCTTTAGCCCTGGGGCAGCCTACGGTGACTGGAGTTGCGCAGTCAATTATCTCACTGAGCTATCTCTCTGTGCTGTACAAATATCATTATCTGTGTGTGCCATGCTGGGACAGAGCTTGAGAACCGTCAGTTGCAATGCTCTGATGTGCCCAGTTTATAATGATTTAACTGTTAATTAATATTTTCCTCTGTGTTTATTATTGAGATAAAACAGAATAGAATTGGTTTAATAAAGGTTGTCACCTTGCTGGCAAATGTGCCAATTCTGGTCTTTTTCCATTACCCTCTTGGAGGCAAAATTTTGGTTTATATAGTATCATTTTTCAACATTGAACTGATTTAAATTATAAATCTATAAATTATATTTCAATCCTAATGCAATTTATAGAAGAGATTCACAGTATACAAAATAGTTGCCAGAATCCATACTTCCAGTATAGCTCTAGAAACTGTCAGTGTTAGTTAATTTAAACAGATTGTTATGTGATGGAAAAATTTCTTTGATTTTTACAGATTTAGTGTTCTTCAACTTGATTGCTTCAGTTTTAAAATGTATGTATTGAAATATATTCATTTTATAAATATGCATATACATTTGTTATAAAGCAGCAAATAAACTACAAATATTTTAATCCTGTTTCTAGTTATATGTAACTTGATATGTATCAGGCCCAGAATATAATTTCTATAGAGTTTGAAAAGATTAAAAATCCTCTCTATTTGAGGAACTAAGGATCTACAGTTAATTCTTAGTATAATATTTCCAATTTCAGCTAAATAAATCTTAGTATAAAACCAAATAGTCAATTTAAGATGAAGCAGAGTTTGATAAAATCATAATGTTTAAAGGATAAAGTTGTGTGAGAGAGATATATGTATACATACACACAAACCTGGTGAAAAACTTCTTATGTCCTCTTGTATTTACATATATATATTGCTTATTCTGTGTTTATTTTGAAACATGGTGAGTGGTCTTTGTTAGAGCCATAATACAGATGGATGCATATTAGTCAGATGAATGAAACAGTGCATACATTCTTCATGAAAATGAGCTGTAGGTGTTATGTAAATCATTTGTGGAATAGAATTCTGTTCTTCATTAAAATATGGTTAATAAGCCAGATGGGTCCTTGAGACATGAAGGATGCCATTTGCATATGAATCTCTCAAGGTTCCAGAATTTAGTCCTGAGTGAGTCCACACTTGACATAGGTACTTAATTACTAGAGACCTTGGCTTGGTAAAATAGACTTGTTCTTCCTTTTCAAATGCTTAGGGTTATAAATTCTCTTTGTTTTTCACAAGATTGTCTTTGCTATTGATATTTTAATAAATAGTTATCAATTGAAGGATACTATTTAAAATTTATCTAATCAATTCACGAAAGGTTTATCCATTTATATATTTCTAATATTTATGGGACTCACACTGTTCTGATATTTTTTCCAACTAACATTTCAGAAGCACTCCTAGAAATAAGTATAGGACATGATTGTTGCCCTCAAATTGTTTATAATTAAGCCATGGAGATGAAATTGTATTTGATGAAGTAATAGCAGTAAGATTCAACTACAAAGAACCTACAAAGAGTGTTTAGGGATGTCAAGTTTTTCAGGCAAAATTTTGGCTATTTGTCCCCTTGGGGATTGTTATTGTCACTAGATTTGCATTTTCTCATTTTTGACAAAATATTTGCATATTTTGACAAAATATTATGCTCAGTGAGAGGATCCTATGACATTTATAAGTGAAATAATAGCAGAAGCAATTTTACATATTTTATAAAAATACATTTTATATTTTTGGAAATTAAAGCAGTTTCATCTGCACACACCTGATATAATTTTGAGGGAAGAAAGTATACTCACTCACTACATATTGAAAAAATAATCTGTTAGTCTGTTTATATAGTATCATTTTTCAACATTGAACTGATTTAAATTATAAATCTATAAATTATATTTCAATCCTAATGCAATTTATAGAAGAAATTCACAGTACATTTCAATCTCTTTGAAGATTCAAGGTCTTCATTATGTTAATATAAGAAACCATTCAAACCTGTAAAGAATTTTTGTGAGTTTATTTGAGCCAAACTGTCCACAATTGTCTGGAAGCAGAATCTCAATGTATTGGGATAATGGTCCTGAGAGTGGTGGTTTTTTACCTTGTTTTATACATTTCAATCAAAGGAGGAGAAGTAAGTGGGCCACATGAAATCGATTGGTGGTAGATTAGGGAGGTGGGAGAAAGCAGAGATACATCCAAATATTATAAGGATACTTATGCTATGTTATTCATAAACGTAAAATATTGGGGAAAATTACATCACATTTGCCCACACTGGGTTATAGTAAAATAAATAACCTTGTAAGTTATTCTATGTATTATTATGCAGTATTGGCAAACAATGATGAGTAAGAATCACTAATGCTTGAAAAGGTGTTTATTGTACATTACCAAGTGAAAAAGCACAGGCTGTACACACAAATATGCGTATGTTTCTTTATAGATACATATGTTTATATATATTTATACACACATATATATTCACACATACATATATATATATATATACATATATATATATATATATATATACACAAATTACACAGTAGAGATTTTGAACTAAAATGTTTATTGTAATGTTTATTTTCTTTAATTTTAAAAATTATTTTACACATGTTTTACATTCATAGTATGTTACTTTCAAACTAAGGAAAATATTGTTTTTATTGTTTTCTATATTCTACTATGTACAGGATTGGGTTCATAAATATCATGGACATTAATTCTATTTCAAATATTCCAGAATATAGGCCACTTGTTAAGCAAGAAATTTTAAATCAAAGCACATCTGGACTTTTGGATGCCTTATAGTCTTCTTCATTTAATGTAGGATTAGGCCAAAATTTATCTACTAGTTTTCAATTTTATGAAAGAGAAATCAGTAGTACCTGCTGTGTATGTTTTTAAAATTTATTTATCTTTAACATCAACATTTACTTATTTGAAATTAAGAATTTATTATATGTCCAGTTTTTATCAATTGACACTTTCCTCCCCTCCCTTCCCATCTCCTACAACATCAGCTGCACTCCTTGTCCACATTTGGCATGGTCACAACCTTGGATATGTTCTTTCATGGTTTCCATGCTCATATATTGATATTCTTTTAAATACTTTGTTCCTGAGCAATTGAACTATATAGAATTGTCTGTTCTTATTTTATGGTGTGCATCTTACAATTCCTTCTTTACTCTTCTTTTTTTTCATGTTTATCTTAGCAGTTGCTGGGCATTTTCCCCATATGAATTATAAGATTTTATCTAAATTAAAAATGTCTCTGATAAGTTTCTACTCACTATTACATTGTATTTTTATATGAAGGTAAAATACCTTTTAATTTCCTTATTTCCTTAGAGCCATTGGGAATTTCTTTAGGCTTATTTTTTTGTTGCATTACTCTCAATAAATTCAATTAGAATTGATTAATCTGAGAAGATATTTCTTATTATAGATGATTCACAAGCTTATATATCTAAATTGTAATCTACTTACCTGTAATGTAAGTATTGGGGGAAAATAGTTTCTAATGTTCTTCTTAGTTTCATATAGACAAAAGGTTAATTACAATCTGACATAGAACTACATATATATATCCATTTTATATATATTTATACATATCTACACTAATAAAAGAGAAACATGGTAATTAGCCATACATCCGCTACCCTTCCCATTGGCTAATCAGCGAGATATGCAAATTAACTGCCAGCCAAGATGGCGGCCGGCAGCCAGGCAGCTTGAAGCGAACATGAGGCTTGCTAGCTTCAGTGACGGAGGACTCCAACGTTCCCCGCCTGCCTTGCTGGCCTCTGAGCTTGCAGTTTGAAACATTGTTACAAATAAAGAATCTAAACAAATTTCAAAACCTGCTTTCAGCCAGCCAGGATCTCAGAACTGGAGTTGAAACAGTGTTTCGATTATAGAACCCAAACAAACCAGATACCTGCTTTCAGCAGTGGAGGCTTTAGAGCTGGAGCCAAGCCTCAGAGCTAAAGCTAGTCCAGAATTAAAAAAAAAAGAAAAAAGGAGCGGTTGGGAGCTTAAGTCACCCGCCAACCCAAAAACAGCCCTCAGCCCCTCACCCAGACTGGCCAGGCACCCCAGTGGGGACCCCCACCCTGAAGGGTGTGTGACCAGCTACAAACAGCCATCATCCCCTCATCCAGGCTGGCCAGGCACCCCAGTGAGGACCCCCACCCTGAAGGGTGTGGGACCAGCTACAAACAGCCATCATCCCCTCATCCAGGCTGGCCAGGCATCCCAGTGGGGACCCACACCCTGATCCAGGACACCCTTCAGGGCAAACCAGCCGGCCCCCACCTGTGCACCAGGCCTCTATCCTATATAGTAAAAGGGTAATATGCCTCCCAGCACCGGGATCACCATTACAGGGGGCAGCGCCAAAACCCCCTGATCGCCCTGCAGCTCTGTGTGTGATGGGGTGGGGCCACAACCTCCCTATTCGCCCTGCTCTGTTCGTGACAGGGGAAGGCGCCCCAACCTCCTGATCAGCCCTCCTCTGTGCCTGATAGGGGGGAGCTCCCCAACCCCCTGATCGCCCTGCAGCTCGGCGCCCCAACCCTCTGATCGGCCCTGCTCTGTGTGTGACGGTGCAGCGCCCCAACGCCACCCCCCCCCCAACGGGCCCTGCTCTGTGTGTGACGGGATAGAGTCATAACCTCCCCATTGGCCCTGCCCTGAGTGTGACAGTGGCGGCGCCCCAACCCCCTGATCGGCCCTGCTCTGTGGATGATAGAGGGCGGTGCCCCAACCACTCCTGATGGGCCCTTCTATGTGTGTGACAGGGTAGAGCCATAACCTCCCCATCTGCCCTGTCCTGAGTGTGACAGGGTGCGGCGCCCCAACCCCCTGATCCGCCCTGCTCTGTGTGTGACGGGCGGTGCCCCAACTCCCCTATCGGCCCTACTCTGTGAGTGACAGGGGGGAGCTCCTCAACCCCCTGATTGGCCCTGCTCTGTGCGTGACAGGGGGGAGCTCCCCAACCCCCTGATCGACCCTGCTCTGTGCGTGACAGGGTACAGAGCCCCAACCCCGATTGGCCCTGCTCTGTGCATGACTGAGGGTGGCGCCGCAACCTCCCCATCGACCCTGCCTTGAGTGTGACAGGGGGTGGTGCCCCAACCCCCCAATCAGCCCTACCCTGAGCGTGACTGTAGGTGGCATCACAACCTCCCGATCCGCCCTGCTCTGTGCATGACAGGGGGCGGCGCCCCAACTCCCCAATCATCCCTGCTCTGAGCCCAACCAGGGGCTGCACCTAGGCATTGGGCCTGCCCTCTGCCACCCGAGAGCAGGCCTAAGCCAGCAGGTCGTTATCTCCCGAGGGGTCCCAGACTGCGAGAGGGCACGGGCCGCGCTGAGGGACCCTCCCTCCCCCTGAGTGCACAAAGTTTTGTGCACCGGGCCTCTAGTCTATATATATAAAAACCTAAGCGACCATTACTACTGGATGACCTGCCGGTAGCTATGATGGGCACTGACCACTAGAGGGCAGATGCTCAATGCGGGAGCTGGCCCCTGGTGGTCAGTGTACTCCCACAGCCAACCTCCCATAGCTAGGGATCCAGGCTGAGGGACTCCACCCCTGTATGAATTTTTGCACCAGGCCTCTAGTTCACTGTATAATATGATATATTTATATACATGACATATTTTATATGTGACTTCTATTAATTTTATATATATGATATTCTATATTTTCTCTGGGTCCTTAGGTAATTAGCACCGTAGCTACTTCATGGTAAAAATGACATAGTAATGTACTGGTATGGTGACCATGTTTAAACTAATTGACATTTTTGCTTTGGTCTTTAACATTTACTTTAAAGATTACTCCTTTCTTTATAAATCTTGCAAATATTTTGGCTCAAATAAGTAAATTTTGATAAAGATGAATTAATAGTGTTCAATATTTAATTTTTATAATTTGAAGTGTTTTATTAGGTAGTTGAGAAATAATAAAATTGTGGAAAAAAGTGCCACATATTAAATCTTATAAAAATAAGGACAATGTGTAAATGATGATAATATTAGTCTTAAAAATTGACTGTGTTAAGGAGAACAGTAAAAATGAACAGAAGAGAAGCAAATAGTTATTATTTTTGGTGATACTACAATATATTCTGTTGAAGTTATGGTCCTATAGTGATCTTGTATTAGTCTTCTTGGGCTGACAAAAATATAACACAGACTGTGTGGCTTAAACAACAGAAATTTATTTTTTCATAGTTCTGGAGGCCTGAAGACCAAGAGAGCTCTCTTCTAGCTTGTATATGAACTCCTTTTTATTGTATCCGCACATGTTGGGGGTGGCAGGGGGTGGGGGTGAGAGAGGTTTCTGGTGTCTCCTCTTGTAAGGGCCCTAATCCCATCATGAGGATTACACCTTCATGCGCTTATCTGAACCTAATATCTCCCAAAGTCCTATCTCACAATCCCATCATATTAGGGGTTAAAGCTTCACCACATGACTTTTGGGGGTCACACAATTCAGTTCTTAACAGTTCTTATAAAAGCACCTAAAGTATGAGAAATCAGTGATTTTTTTGCATTTTTCAGCTTGGTTAATAAATTGCTTAAGGTTCTAAGTCTGATTAATTGCTGAAAATTATTTACTGGCATATATTTTAATATGTTATAGTATATGCAGAATGGGGAATCACAGTTTTGACAGAATAAAACATGCAAAGATGATTCTATATAAGAAAACCACACAACTATCAGACGATACAAGGCTTTCTAGTAATCAGAATTCAAGTTATATTACATTTGCATTTTTTTGGTTTATGAAAATTTTTAATAGATCTCAGTACAGTAGATTATGCAGATGAATATTTGTCCTTTGTAAAATAATTCATTTTATATAAATTTTTATTATGTCTTGTTCTCCTCAAACCACCAGTACATGGTTTTGTTCTTTGTGTTATGGTTGGTTGCCAGACAGAGTCAAAGTTTCTGGAACCAAGACACTGAGTTGTGACAGTGACATTTTCCTCAAAGGTGAGTCTAAGGCAGATAACCAACTTTAAGCAGATAGGAGGTTATATGCCTTTGGGTGAAGTTATAACTAAAACATGATATTTTTGGTGCATAATATTTATATAAATATTGGCAAATAAATATGACAGCATTTTTGCTGTTCTGAGATAATGTAACGTGGTTCCTTGCTTTTATATTTTAGATTTTTCTTTAGTTGTGAATATCACTATTTTGGACTTGCTCTGCATGGTTTTGGCAACATATTTTGTGTAGTTTTAATAGCCGTTTTAATAGTTTACTTCATATAGATCTATTCTGGAGGCTTTTAAAATGGTTTAGATGGGGATGGATCTGTTTATTTGTTTGCTTGTGGGAGTACAGTGATGGACTAATTGTTAGAATTGTCAGGGTTTAGAATGCTTTTGTGATTTTAGTTATTTCTCCATGGCTTTTTTCAGTTATTTTCAGTATATGTGGACAGAGTGCATGACGGAGACCTAAGTGGGGATGGAACTAACTGGGGGTGAAGGGAGGTGGTGAAAGTGGAGTGAGAAAAACCACTGCAACCATGTGGATAATTTTGTGAAGTAGCAGACTACATTAGCATGCAGATGGCATCCAATGCTCTAATAAATAATGTGTTTATAGAAAAACAACCATTTTCTCTAAGTAAATGATGTTGCATGCAACACTTTTGTAGGTGATTTGTGGGGCATGCAGGGGCAATATTGCTTTTCCTACTGAGTATATATTGCCTTAACTATGTATTAAGAAAAACATATAAATCAGAAATGCAAAGTAAGCAAAATATATCAACTGACATTTATTTTAATTATGTGGTATTTAAATGTGTGTGCTCTTTAATATTTTTCATGACTGATGGTTTGCAGAGTTACCACCAAAAATAAAATTAAGCATTAAATATTATATAATTATGAGCCTTCAGTCTTGCCTCCACTTGTAAAGTAATAAAGCATTTTTGTATTACATTTTAATCTCATTTTATTCCTTTTGTGATTGTTAGCTTTTCTTCTGAAACTTATTTGAAATTAAGTTCAGGCTGCATTCTGCAGTGTCAGGAAAATTGATAATGTTTATTTCTTAACACCATGCTGTATATGATCTTACTAACTTTGTATTAATATTTCCAAAGAAGGGTAACAAAAAGGGCTTTTAGCATTCACCCTTTGTTCAATAAATCAAACATAAACATAGGCTGCACATGGCTTTTCAGCGAATTCTGCCATTCTACTTGCCTTTTATCTTGAAGGTTTATTGCTTTACATGGCTTAGAGTGATTCAGGGTCTGAAGTGTTTAATCTGGGATGTTTAGGTTATTGATGTTGCAGCCAAAGTGTGTGAGAAAGTCGTCTGCTAAAACTTCTTGAACATGTACAGTAGGTGCTGTTGTATGTGTTTGAATGATTCATTCCTTGGCAAATGAGCTTTGCTTTGCCCTTTTGTTTTTTAAAATACATTTTACATTTTGAATAATTAACTAAAATTTTGGCTCTTTTCTGTGGATTATTCTGCCTTTCTGATGCTCAAAACTTAACTGAAGACCATGTCTCAAGCTTTTCCTATAGGGACTTCCATTAAAGAACCAAAGCAGTAGTTTAAGAATATATCTACTTAGTAAAACTAAAGCATACTAAAATTAAAATCTGCTAATCAATCTAAGATGATTATGCAACAGAAAAATTTTGTGTTAGATGTTCTTTGCCGTTTATTTTTTCCCCTGTTTAGCACTGCTAACTTAAAAGTTTCTATTGTTTAAATGGGTGTACAATTTTTCAATAATTAGTGACTAAGTGCCTGTTTTTTGTTTTCCCCATTGGGTTAATGCTGGGGTAGATTCTTAGGGAAGGCTAAAAGGGAATAATGTAAGTATAAGCATGGGTCTGGACTCCAAAGAAAGAAAGAAAATTCACATTTATTAAGTATTTATTTTGAGCCAGACACTGTATTAGAAGCTTTGATGTATGCCTTGCACTTAAAATCTGGTTGAAGACACATTCATGATACATAATTGGTATGTGTGAATGTGCATATTTTAAATTGATATGTGCTATACAGGCTTATACTACCATACATTGCTATAATTATAAAATTTAAGATTAAAATGATTTTTATGGGCATAAAACATCATGGGAGTTCAGAGGAAATAGCAGTCTGTGTGGGACAGGTCTGGACAGATAAGGCTCTGAGAAGACAACCTGAATGAGACTGAAGGAATGATAGTGATTTTGTTATCATTTGTTTAACACAGAATTCAAAAGCATTTTTATTTATTTATTAGAAGCCTGTTGCATGACGAGATTCGTGCAATAGGCCTTCCCTTCCCTTGGCTGCTGGCACCGGTTTGCTTCTGGCACCCGGGACCCAGGCCTTCGCTCCACCGGCCCTGGGGCTGTCAGGCTTCGCTCAGCCGCTTGGAGACTACATATGCAAATTAACTGCCATCTTTGTTGGGTTAATTTGCATACTCTCCTGATTGGTTGGTTAGCATAACGAAGGTATGGTCATTTTACATGTTTGTCTATTATTAGGTAAGATTAAATTTATTGGGGTGACATTGGGCAACATGAACATATAGGTTTCGGGTGTGGGTTTCTGTGTTACAAGATCTGTATATTGCACCATGCGCCCATCACCCAAAGTCACATTTTCTCCTGTCACCATATATTGGGACCCCCTTCCCTCCGGCAATCATGAATTTCAGTTTTGTATCTAAAGAAGTCAAAAGCACTTTTACTCATTTTTTATTTACAGCCTGAAACAACCCTTTGTAATAAGGAATCAAGCTATTTCTCCTTTAAAACACAGTAAATGGTATTTAGAAAGATGGAGTGAATTCACCATCAAATGATCCAGTGATACATCACTATCCTCTGCTCCCAAACCAAGCACATATCTCACATTGCAGCCTCATCATAGTACTCCGGTTAAAACATTGTGATGGCTTTCCATTACTCTTTAAATGAAATCTGAGTTGATCGAGAACAGTGATGGCGAACCTTTTGAGCTCGGCGTGTCAGCAATTTGAAAAACCCTAACTTAACTCTGGTGCCATGTCACATATAGAAATTTTTTGATATTTGCAACCATAGTAAAACAAAGATTTATATTTTTGATATTTATTTTATATATTGAAATGCCATTTAACAAAGAAAAATCAACCCAAAAAATGAGTTCGCATGTCACCTCTGACACGCGTGTCATAGGTTCGCCATCACTGAAAGAAATTTAAGAGTTCTGATGTATACATGAGTGTAATTCAATGCATTAAAACCATGGAGTTTTTCTAAAATCTATAAGCTTCTAAAGGAGCATTACAGTAAAATTGTCAAGCTATATTAACGTGTTCCTTTTTTTTTTAAATAATGCCCTTTAATGTGAATTTTGAAGCAAATTTATTAGAACTGCATGTACAATTTTTGAAAGGCAGCTTAATTCTTCTGGGAACAATGAACATAATCTGATTGACCTCAAAATTGACATTTGGCAATTTAGGTGTGCAATTTAACTTTACATTGGAAGAGAGGGATCTTTGAAAAGTTTAGTTAATATTAAAAATTATCACTTCTTTAGACTTGAAGCACATCAGAACTGCTAGATGCCAATTCTCTTAACCTGACTTCTGAGGAGTGTGGCATTAATTAGGCCTTTGTTACTTGTCCAGTCTCACTGTGGACTTCTCAAGTTTGAGACTACTTAATTATTCAGATTTCATGGTGGTTCTGTGACAAGCCTCATGACCATGTTATTCAAGTTACTTATAACTTGTTACTACCATGTGATTAGAATGCTAGTCAGTCAGTTTATTTTACTATTTAGGGAGAAAAAGTGCTAAACCATTTATATAAAATGTTGTTGTAGGAACTTAATTGAAAAATCTGTGCTGTTTTTAAGCCAGTGTTTTGAAGCAACACATTGTGTCTTTTAGAATGATTTCTCAGCAGGACCTGCTTTCCACTGCAACTGCATAGGACATCAGCCAAGTCCTCTGGCAGTAACAGATGAAATTAAACACATTTTTCATAAGGTGTATTTATCCAGTGGACCAACCACACTGTGAGCAAATATATTCTTTTGTTACCCACTTAAACTTGAGCCCATTGGAGTGCTCAAAATCTGACTCTCCTTGTCATTTTAAGAATATGCTAATTAATGAGGTTACAAGAGTCAATATAGTCTTTTTTTTTTTTTAAGGAAATAACCACAATGTCAATGATCAAAAATATTTCTAAATTATTTAAATTTACTTCTGGTTAAGTAGAATATGCGACTCAGTTGTAAACCAGAAATAGTCATACCTTTGCAAATTAATTAGTAGTAAAGGAATTTACTTATCAACTTTCCTGTATGAGATGTTTCTATACTACCCTATCCAATTAAGTGGATGAATGCAAACATAAATCTGGAAGTCAGTTGTACCTAGAAATTTTAGCCATAATTGATATCTTTAAAATTTTTTTAAACTAAATTATCCACTGTGATTTGGAGTGGAGCTAGTCAATTCAGACTTGTTTACCTGGCTGCTAAAAAAGCAAAGCAAACAAACAAACAAAGGCAAAACCAAAAACAGCAAAAGACAAAACCCAGGGTTTTGTATTCATGGAACAGACAGGAGCACCCATACACATTTGATTATTTTAATTATAGGCATAGCTTCCAAAGTGGAGACTAGTCATCCTCTTAGTTTCTTTGGCTAGCGGTTTGTGTAGTGAGTGGTGATAACATCTATCTATATCTACATATAAAGAGCCAGGGGCCATCGCAACTGAACGGAGGACTGAACAGGCTGAGTGGGGTGACAAGGCCGGCAGGGGGGTTAGTGAGGGACAATGAAACGACTGAGCAGCAGGCTGCATGGGGCGACCAGGCTGGCAGGGGTTTAGTGAGGGCCGACCAAACGACTGAACAGCAGGCTGTGTGGGGTGACCAGGCTGGCGGCGGAGGGGGTCAGTGAGGGGCAACCAAACGACCGAACAGCAGGCTGTGTGGGGCGACCAGGCTGGTACGGGGGGCAGTGAGGGGCAACTAGACTGGCAGGGGGCGCAGTTGGGGGCAACCAGGACAGCAGAGGGGGGCTGTTGGGGGTGACCAGGCCAGCAGAGGGGGGCAGTTGGGGGTGATCAGGCCAGCAGGGGGGGCAGTTGGGGCGGTTAGGGGTGATCAGGCAGGCAGGCAGGTGAGCAGTTAGGAGCCAGCGGTCCAGGATTGTGAGAGTCTGCAGCCTGGGCTGAGGGGACCCCCCGTGCATGAATTTCATGCACCAGGCCTCTAAAATGAATGAATGAATGAATGAATGAATGAATGAATGAATAAATAAATAAATATATAAAGTCAAAGTGACTGTTATGACTGAACGACTGGAACGACCGGTTGATTAGTCGCTATGATGTTCACTGACCACCAGGGGGCAGACGCTTAATGCAGGAGCTGCCCCCTCGTGGTCAGTGTGCTCCCACAGCCAACCTCCTGCAGCTGGCCATTGGTGTCCGGTGTCTGTTCCTTCCGCACCCAGCCCGGCGACTGTTGCCTCCTCTCCTGACCCTGCCGGGGCCTTTGGGCCCTGGACTGGGATGGGGAACTGGGAGTAGGTGGTGGTGGATGTGACCCCTTTCCCTGCTCGGGCTGATGGCCAACCTTCCGTGCCCTGTATCTCTCCCCGGCCAGCAAGCCCCAATTGTCCTGCCGCCTGCTTGCAGTGGTGGTGCTGTGGCGAGGGAAGGAGGAGCGGGGGGAGGAGGGGAACCTTACGGTGACATGGTGCCAGTATAGGCCTCTGGCGTCTATTCCTTCTGTCGCATCCTCTCCCAACCCTGCTGGGGCCTTCGGGGCCCCAGGCTGGAACAGGGAACCAGGGGTGGGTGGTGGACATGGCCCCTTTCCCAGGTGGGTCAAGGGCCGGTTCCTTCCTTGGGGCTGGGGGCCAACCTCTCATGCCCTGTCCTTACCCCCGGCCACCCATGCAGGAATTCGTGCACCAGGCCTCTAGCGTATGTGTATGTGTGTGTGTGTGTGTGTGTGTGTGTGTGTGTGTGTGTGTATAGTTGTAAAAACAAAATACATTGAAAAACATAGTGGAAACAGTTTAAAACAGAACTTCTCAACAATGGCACTGTTGATATTTTGGGATGGATAATTATTTATTGTGGGGGCTGTCCTGGGCACTGTAGGATATTTAACAGCATCCCTGGTCTCTAACCACTAGATGCCAATATATCCTCCCACTTGTGACAATAGTATATATGATACTGTAATATCCTACTGTCTGATGTACCAGATTTATCTATTTACCTACTGAAGGATATTTGGTTGCTTCCAAGTTTTGGCAATCTCTCTCTCTCTCGGTTGTGTGTGTGTGTGTGTGTGTGTGTGTGTGTGTGTATATATATATATATATATATACACACACACACACATATATATAAAAGGCTAATATGCTAAGTGTCAGACCATCTGACTGGTCGCTATGATGCGCACTGATCACCAGGGGGCAGATGCTCAATGCAGGAGCTGCTGTGATGTGCACTGGTTATTTACAGAGAAACGGCACCACAGACCTGGTGCTGACAAAGCAACACTTGGCTTCCCCCAGGTTTGACACAGGTCCTGTCACTATCCTGGAGCAACACCCCACCAAATCGCAGCTGACGCTGCTGAGACCCCCTGGTGCAAAATGCGGTCCACAGCCCAGCCCAGCCTGGAAACAGTGGCTGTGAGTACCAGGTAATGACGTCATGTAGCAACACCCAGCTTCCTCTCCCTAGCGACTAGCCTCCTTGGAGTTTCTTCAGCCCAGGAACACGACTTGCTTTATAGCCAGGTGCAAACATTTTATACCTTAACCAAATGTCTGTGAAGCATATTCCCATGCCTCATCTCATTTGATCCTCACAGAAGTCCTGGAATAGGTAGATAGGAGACTCGGTGAAATCCTATTTTCTTTTCATTAGCCGGGAAATGGAGATTTAGAAAGCTTAGAAACTTGACCCGACTGAAAAGAAGTAAGAAATGGTGGACCTTAAAAATGACTTCAGGTTTTCTCATTGTGCAGAATATAGTCGAACACTGCTGCAGTTATATATTTTACCCTTTGTTCTCCCTGTGTGATCTATAATAATAATCTGCTTTGTGTTGATATTTACTGCTGTGTTGCTGAAAATTACCTGAAAGAGAAGTTGGGGTGCTTCACTGGGCTGGATAAAGTTTAGCTACATCAGAAAGCAGGTTTAATTCAGTAAGTTTATCTATATATATAAAAGGCTAAGTTGACTCATGCATGCACAATACATATAAAGCTCTTGCTGGTGCCAATTGCACATGTGTATTTTGATCTGTCATTGTCGATTGTGAATTTGGTTGACACTTCTATTATAGAGAAAGGGCTAATAGCGATATTAAAATATTTCTTCTAATTAATTTCCTTTCAATGTGCACGAATTTGTGCACCAGGTCACTCGTTATGAATAAAGTTGCTATATAGATCAATGTGCAGATTTTTGTGTGGACATAAGTTTTCACCTGTTTTCAGTAAATATCAAAGAGCATGATTGCTGAATTGTGTGGCAGGAGTATGGTTAGTTTTATAAGAAAGTGCCAAGCTGCCTTCTACATTATTGGAATTTGATATAACACACATATAAAATGATTGACAACTTTAGGCCATTTAGATGCATCATTGTTTTTCCTGGAAGTTTTTTGAGAATGACAATAAGACTGTAAACTTATTATGCAAGTGAAAAATACAGCAGTTTTAAAAAATATTCTGATGATGAGTGTTTGTGATAGTACTTTATTATGATTTTGAATCAAAACATAGTTTGAGTGTAAAATAGTAATAGTGTTTCTCAAACACTTATCCAAAAATTGAATTAGTGGATACTTTGTCATTTACTTAGCTTACTAACTCTAAAGGACAAGGTAGCTTCATGAAGAAGTTTAATGTCCAAATGATTCAGATACTGGCTGATCCAACACATAGGTTATTCTTAAAATAGTATGTTTGTCCCACATTTTGTCTCAAGTGCATTGAATTCTCAGGGATTAATTTCATCTATGAGGACAAAAAGAACCTGAGGTGGATTTCTGTTTATAGAAAGGTAAACTACCACACTAACCTAGACTAGCATGATATATTTTTGTGGGGGTGGGCCATATTTTGAATTAGAAATTTGTAAAATAAATTTAAGACTCAACCTTCTATGAATGTCTGCCCTCCATTATTCTAATCTCAGAACCTTGAAAAACACTTAGGCTTAATGCTTAATGGCTTGTGAAAGATAATATAGATCAATAATTGTACTATTCAGAATTTTGTTCATACTTCCCTGTTCCGATAACTTTATTTTTGCTACTTTGTTTTTAATCCTCACCTGAGGATATTTTTTCCATTGATTTTTAAAAATTCTTTATTGTTTAAAGTATTACATGACTCTCCTTTTTCCCCTCATTGACCTCTCCCCCAACATCCTCCCCAAGCACATGCCCTCACCCCCTCTACTGTCTGTGTCCATTGGTTATGCTCATATGCATGCATACAAGTCATTTGGTTGAT
This sequence comes from Myotis nattereri, assembly GCF_964212035.1. NCBI lineage: Eukaryota > Metazoa > Chordata > Mammalia > Chiroptera > Vespertilionidae > Myotis > Myotis nattereri. The sequence continues at coordinate 55,807,640 of NC_138079.1, forward strand.
CTCTTACCCCCTCACCCCCCGCCTTCCCTCATAGGTTGTAGGAGAGGGAAAGTCAGAGAGAAACATTGATGTGAGAGAAACACACATGCCTCCTGCATGAGCCCTGACCAGGGCAGGGGCCAAGGAGGAGCCTGCAACCAAGGTACGTGCCCTTGACAGGAATGGAACCTGAGACCCTTTGGTCAGCAGGCCGATGCTTTATCCACTGAGCCAAACCGACTAGGATCAGATAACTTTAGACACCAAGAATTAAAGGAACAAAACTGGGAAACATTGAGTATTATTGCTTACATTCCTGCATTCTGCCAGATGTGTGGAGGGATTAACAAAAGAAAGAGATGGATGGTTTTCTGAGGAGAATTTGCTATCCATTTTCTTGATCCTCTGTAGTATAAACTTAATGTTACACCTCATTTTTGTCACTAGAATTCCATTTTGTTTGCTTTGTTGCCTTTCTGAAAGTAAAGTCAAAGCTGAAATATTTTCAGTCAGGAATCCTCCCTGACATTAGTAGAACTGGATATAATTCATAGGCTTTTTCTTTTCTTTTTCTGAGAACCTGACAGTGTCTCCCTTACACTATTGCATTTTTGGATAATGGAAAAGATTATTAATTTTATTATTTTAATACATAATGTTCTCACACAATGTGTTCATATGATATATGTCTTTCTCTGACTGACTTCTTTCACTTAGCATAATACTCTTTTTTTATAAGCTGAACAAACATTAAATATTTACATAAATTTTATTTTTTATTATTATTTTAAAATATATTTTTATTGATTTCAGAGAGGAAGGGAGCAGGAGAGAGAGAGATAAAAACATCAATGATGAGAGAGAATCCTTGATTGGCTGCTTCCTGCACTGGGGATCAAGCCTGCAACCGGGTATGTGCCCTTCACTGGAATCGAACCTGGGACTCTTCAGTCTGCAGGCCGATGCTCTATCCACAGAGTCAAACCAGCTAGGGCTTTATTTTTATTATATATATATATATATATATATATATATATATATATAGTGTTTATGAAATTATGAAACTAACCTCAATGTTGCCTTCTGTCTTCCTAGTAATAAATAAAGTTTGTGTTAGGTCAGTTATTATTCTGGCCTTTTCCCTCTAGTTTTTTCAATTGTTGATTGGTAATTAGTTTTGTTACATATGAAATGTTGTATATTGTTTAAATATGACCAGTTTTTTTCTCTTTATTTTATTTTTTCCATCAACATTTATCCTCCATATACCCTCCTCCATCTCCACCCACCTCATTTACCCTCCACAATCACCATGAGTTCTTTCTCTTTTTGTCCCCTTTTTTGCTCAATCCCTTCACCCCCACCAGCCTGCCCTGACCCTGCAATCTGTCTACCTGCAAAATGGAGACATTTTTTCCACCAAAATGAAGCCAAATTATTTTGGTTATACAAAAACAGGCGTTATAAATTGTAAATATACAAAATCATAGTAAATTCAAGTGGATTTAAAAAACTTAAACATGGAATGCTTTATTCTATTTGTTGTAACATTTGCTACATTATACCATTTTGGTCTTTTGTTGGACAGTTAGCTGCTTGGAAGAGGGGCCCCATCTCATTTATTTTGTATCACTGATACTTAATGTATTTTCTTGTACACATTAATGCTCAGAAATAGTCGGCACATGAATATGACATTAATCTGAAAGGCTTATGAATTACTTATTTGTTGCAGCATATTCATATGGAAGAACAAAATTACATATGTTGTTTTTCTAATTTCTCTTGGGAACTTTATTTTATTTGATTATTTTTACTTTATTTTCTGCTGATTACCTAATAGAAATATATACTAATAATAGTTTGTATTTCCTGTAGTTTCTAAAACTAGTAATAGACAATGTTCTTTTTAACATATGTAGCTGAAAACATACACCAAAGTATTAAAAGCGGGAGCAAGCTGAAGATGTGGCTATGGAGACTGGTGATTAGGGTTAAATTAATAAGTAATAAATTCATTCGGCCTTAATGCACTCCATTACCTTGACCTGGACAACAGCATTGCTCTCCCTCCTTTCTTTTGTCTACACGGGATGACCTACAAGAATAAAGCTGTGTTGAAAAGAGGAAAAAGGAATGTTTCTGATCCAAATTGAAAGGACAGATTTTAAGTAGTATTTTGAAATCTTTTTTTAGAACTTTATTTGGTAGGCTTTCTGTTTTCAATAAACTCTCCATTTTAACAATACTCTATTAGATAACCCAGCCACCAGAATATTAAAAAGGTTATTTGCCTAGATCTCTACAATTGATTTGTGTTGAAAATGTTTTCCCAATTAGAAGCTGGTTCTTTAGCTTGATTTCAGGTGCAAGCAATATTCCTACAATAAGTGGAACTATATAAACAGTTTAAGCATTTAAAATTGTTTCCATTAGTTCTAGTTTATGGTGCATATCCATCACACAATTTCTTTTTAGGGAGTTATTGAGTTAGGTTATGAATTCAAACTTTAGCTAAACTTCTTTTTCTTTTTGTACTTGCTTTTCTTAGACAATAAACTGTTTCTGTATCTTCTTTCTTTGTGTTCATTCCAGCTGCTTGTAAAGGGTCACTGTTTTTGAGGTGGATATTTCCTTCCTAACATTGATGCTTTCCTGAGTAAGAGAAAGAACAACAATATCTGAACATCAGAGACAATTTTGCTTCCTGTTTCCCACCCTTTATCCCCATCTGTGCAATGTTGTACTCTGCTTGATTGACTTTAAAATAAAACACACACATACACATTCACAGAGACACTCAATTAAAGATCTTTTTCTGTTGCTTTCCCTTTGATATTTTAGCTGGGGGTGATTGAGTCATTCAGCAGCCTGGCTCTCATGCATGAAGGTGGCTTATTTGCCCATGGAGCCTCTATCCCACTGGCACCGCCAGAGCTAAACATTTTCTCAGAATATCAAGCATGTTTGTTTTTTTCTCAATACTAACTACACCCTCATTTAAAAATTAAGTTGTTGAACCCATGGGTTAAAAAACAGAATACAACAAAATTACACTTTACATAATATTAGTCTTGGTTATTTTAGGATTTATTTTACCTCAGGGTCTCTGTGTATATCATTACTTACATTGTAGGTAGGTGAGTTAGGGGAGACAGCATTGAGTCCCGTCCACCTTTCTCCTGTTCTTACAGCTAGTGTTCTAATCTGGAAAGACTCTAACGGTTAGAGTCTAACCCAGCCGTGGGCAAACTACGGCCCGTTTGAAATGAATAAAACTAAAAAATAAAAGACCGTACCCTTTTATGTAATGATGTTTACTTTGAATTTATATTAGTTCACACAAACACTCCATTTATGCTTTTGTTCCGGCCCTCCGGTCCAGTTTAAGAACCCATTGTGGCCCTCGAGTCAAAAAGTTTGCCCACCCCTGGCTCTAACCCCTTAGCCTTACCATTCACTGCGTTTTGAAATTAGCCCTACTCAGAATCCATGGCAGCCACAGCTTATATATTTCCAGTCTTTGTAATAAGCAAAATTTTGGTCCCCAGGATTTTCACCCCCAAGTGTTATTTCTGTGGTTATATTACATTATATGGCAAAGGGGGCTAGGGCATATATAATTACAATTATGAATCAGTTGACTTTAAAACAGGGAAATTATTCTGGACTATCGGTGGGGCCAATACAATTTAAAATCTTTTAAAATCCATGCTTATTAAAAACAAAATAGGAAGGCATCAATATTCAATGCATCGAAAGGATTCCATGCACTGTTGCTGGCTTTGAAGGCAGAGGGGTGCAAACTGAAGAATGGAGTAGCCTTAGGAAGCTGAGAACAACCCCAAGTGACAAGCCAGCAAGGAAACATGGTCCTCTGTCCTAACATTGCGCGACATTGAATTCTACCAACAACTTGAAGGAATCTGGACGCTTATTCTCACCCTAGCACCTCCAGATAAGATCCCAGGCTGACTGACACCTTGACTTTGACCTTGTGAGAACCTAAGCAGAGAACCCGGTTGAGGTACATTGGGCTCAGACTTCTGACCTAAGGAAGCTGTGAGGCCATAAATGGGTATTATTTTAAGCTGGTGTATTTGTGGTAATTTATAGTGTCTCCTTCAACGCTAATTAGATATGGATGCTACCTGCCTTCTGGGTCAGCCTTGGTCTTTGCTCAATATGATATTCTATTCATATCTAAGTTATCCAACTGTTTATTATCCAAGTTACTGCAGTCATAATGCTGATTGATGTTACTTTATAAAAATATTCCCTGATAAACCAAGCATGTGAAAACTGAACCATTTCTGTCCACGAAGCACTAACTAGCATCTAGCAATAGCTCACACCGGTCCATCTATTCTTGCTAGCTGACAATATAATACAAATGCAGGGAAAATTGCCTAGTAAAATGGCAAATCTTACAAAAGACATAAGATTTCATAAAGTTGGTGAAAGTGATATTGACAACTCCCCAAATGAAGATCTTGCAGAATTAGACTAATTAACAATGGAGGAAGGAAGAAATCAGCAAGGATGATTGTAGGATAGTCAGTTCACTCTAACTGACCTTTCCCCCTGGTATTAATGGCTAATTATGTGCAGTTAATCAGTATGTTCTGTAGTGTGCCCAGTTCCCCTGGATTAAAATTTGACTTATGCTCCATCCAATCATTCCATCTTCCTGCGGCCAGGGTTCTGTCCACCATGTGGAAGAGGCGAGGATCCTGAAATACAGGCATACTGTGTAGCTGTATTACTTGACTGCCAGATAAAAGGATGAAAACTTATAGTAGAATGAGGAAGTTGTCAGTGGGAATATAATGTTGATTTTACAAAGAAAAGGAAAAGAAACTCAGATTCAGCTTTTTGCTGGTCTGACCCCACCTTAAGTTTTACTGTCTAGTAGAGGGAGTGGAAGAAGTGAGGTGAGACCATGATTCTGGTTAATACTTTTTTTAAAAAGTAGGTCTTATTTATTCATTTTTTATCTATTCTATTCATTTTTTTATTGTGGTAAGAACACTTAACATGAGATCTACCCTTCTGAGAAATTTTTAAGTGCATAATAAAGTGTCATTTACTATAGGCATAATGTTGCACAGCTGACTTCTAGAACTTACTCGTCTTGAATAACTAAAACTATATGCCCATAGTATATAGGCTAGTATATAGGTACATATTGCATACAATACAGCAACTGTCCATTCCCCCTCCCCATGACCCTGGGAAATCACTATTCTACTCTCTGTATCAAAAAGTTAGACCATTTTAGATACCTCACTCATGTAAGTGGAATCATGCAGTATTTGTCCTGTGACTGGTTTAACATAGTTGCCACCAGGTCCATTCATGTTGTCTCAAATGGCAGGATTTCCATCTACTTTAAGGCTAAATAATATTCCATTGCACATATATACTACATTGTCTTTGTCCATTCATCTCTTGATGAACATGTAGGTTGTTTCTATATCTTGGCTATTGCAAATAATGCTGCAGTGAATGTGGGAATACAAATAGATCTTTGAGATTCTGATTTTAATTCTTTTGTAGATATATGGTTAATTTTTTTATTTCTTAAATACTAGTACTTCTGCTACGTGACTCATCAGATAAAATTGCTCCCGAGGTTTACTTACCCCTGTTTTCTTCTGCTTTTCTGTAAGTAGCAAACTTGGATGGGAAGAGACAATTGCAGTTCTCTTCTCACTTTTCTTCAATTTCACATTTACAGTGAGGCCTGAGATGCCTCACTGCTGTCACTTGAACCTATTGATCTCATTCTCTGGAAGAGAAATGATACTAAGTGCATCTTGGGAGCAGATTTAATAATCCTTCTCCTATTTCTCAGATGAAGAAGAAAAGTATGTCCCCATACTTTCCTCTGGGAACTTAAGTGAATAAGCGTTTTCAGAACTAAAGAATCTTAGTTCTAGTTGGCAAACTTCATCAAGAAATGGCCATCTACATGTGGGAATAAGAAAGCACCAGAAATACCCCAAGTTAGAAGGTTTTCATCTCTCATCTCTTCCACTTTGAAGGATAGCTGATAGTCCTGTGACTCCAGAGGGACCTTTTAGTTCTGACTTCAATGCTGACTGTAGTGGCAGGCAGGGGCCAGGGTCACGCGCCATCTGGGAGAATTGTCCCAAGAATGTTTTTTGTTTAATTGACGCCCACCTTTTCCAGTCACTGTAAGTTCTCTGGAATTAGGGATTGTGTCTGCCTTGTTCACACTGTTAACCTTCAGTGCCTAGTGCTGTCCTAGCACATAGTAGGGGCTGATTCAAATCTTTTGATTGAGTGAATTATTTTAATAACAAACTGTAGAAGGGCACCTGAACACTTCCATACAGCCATTTCTAATACAGCTTCATGCAGGAATATCAGAATTAAAGGCAACCATAGCACATAGTCTATTGTGCTTTGAGCTAAAAATATTGTTTCCACTTCATGTGTAAGGTAGATTTTTCCTATAAGAAAAAGGAAATTAAATTAGCAATATTTAGAAGAATGAGACATACTATATGTAGATGGAGTCCTTTTAACTTTATGTATTAAATTCAATTGAACATTGGGTAAGATATATCAATATTGAACATTCTTAGAATAACCAAAATTTTACTTTTATTGCTTTTTATTTCTATTGATTTCAGAGAGGGAGAGAGAGGGAGAGAGAGAGAGAAAAACATCAATGATGAGAGAGAATGATTTGATTGGCTACCTCCTGAACGGCCCACACTGAGGATCGAGCCTGTAACTTGGGCATGTGCCCTGACCAGGAATTGAACCATGACACCCTGTTTCATAGGTTGACACTCAGCCACTGAGCTATGCTTATTGCTATTTACTTTAATGCTGCTATTCCTTTCTATGAGACCTTTATTAAGCTTCACAATGTTATGAAATTTATAGTCATCTAAATGCTGTCATGAATTTTTACCTACTACACTGTTAAGTTATGGTAATGTTTTTACGTTGATAAAGGAAACAAACAAACAAACAAAAAAGCAAAATCTGCTTTTACTGACAGGTTTATGTGAAAGAAACCCCAAAAGCTGCAACCACCGAGCAGCAGCATAGATGACGCAGCATCTGTCTGCTTTTCAAACACCTCTTGCTGAAAAATCTTAATCTTCCCATTTCTCAGTTTGCCTGACTAAGAAGTATTTTTGTTTATGATATCAAGTTATTAAAAATTCATATGGCTGTCAGCATTTTATATGCTTAGTATATCTTCCCAATCTAAAAACATCCCCCTCTGTAATTCCTTTTCATCTCATTTACACATCTTCTGAATAAGCATTCAGAGAATTCTAAATACAAGTTATTTTTAAAAATAGTTGCACTGTACAATATTTTCCTCTATAGTGTTATTATATAAAAATTGGTATTGGAATAAAGGGATAAGAGCAAAGCAAATGCTTTGGACTTTAGAGTGACTAGCAATCGCTAAAGAAGTTAACATGAAAAAGGGTGAAACCCGGAATATCTATAGAGACATTTCCTTTCACAGTAAATACTGTCTCCTCTCCTCAGTTGTAATTTTTATACATTTAGGCTGAACTTAATAAGGCCTTGCTGTTGGGTGTGAAAGATGAAATTATGTAAGTACTTTGCTAGGGCAGGTTGTTTAAGACAAGCCTACCAGCTGAGAAATGAGAGATACGTGCTTCCTTTATCCTTAATGCTGATGGCAAATTAAAAAGCAAGCAAAACACACACAAAGATGGGCAACTTGTAATTAGCAGTATCTTTTTTTTTTTTTTTAAGTGGCTGGAAGAAGTAAAGTATTTTAGGACTTATAAAAATGGAATTGAGTAGGTTTTGAGGGGGAAAAACAGTATACATTTTTAAAATCAGGGGAAAATAAAAACTACCATCATATTTTTTCTTGGATGCTTGATAGGAACCTGCAATTCTTTGTGGTATTTCTGAAATTATCAATAACAAGCTTATTAGAACATCAAGTCCTGGCATAATGACAGAACCTTGTCACAGCAAGCATGCCAAATTCAAAGGCTAACATGGGCCAAATAAACAAGGTTCAAATTTATGTGGGCTGCAAAAACAAAACAAAACAAAAGCTTCAATTTTCATAGGAACATAGGTTTATTTCGATAGAGACATGCTGAATACAAAGGGCTAAAATAATTGAATAATCGTTCACATAAAATAATAGAACATTTTAATAAAAACTAATATTTTTTTCTTGAACATTAACTTACCAGACACTGAATAACTGCACAAACTGAACGAGAAAATGTTATTCTAGTTCTCCGAAAGCAAAACATTTCCTGTTGCGCACACCAAACAAGTCAGTCCGAAGACGTGGCAATTGGCTGCTAAAATATTTGCTACCAGTATTAGTGGAGAGAAATGGTGCGCTTGAGCATAAGGCATGTAAGGGAAATGAATGCAACATGGTTATAATGATCAGTCATTAGTGAATGTTATAGTTCGTTATTAATAACTAGAGGCCCAGTGCACAGATTCGTGCACCGATGGGCTCCCTTAGCCTGGCCTGTGCCCTCTCGCAATCCGGGACTCCTCGGGTAATGTAGGGCTGCTAGTTTTGGCCTGATCCCAGCAGGCCAGGCCAAGGAACCCCACTGGTGCACAAATCCGTGCACCGGGCCTCCAGTATGCATACAAGATCTGCGGTTAATCTCTTCCCACCCCCCTTCTCTCTGAGATTCATCAGTCTGTTCCATGTTTCCATGCCTGTGCATTGAGCGTCTGCCTCCTGGTGGTCAGTGCACATCATAGCTACTGGTTGAATGGTCGACCGTCGCTTAAGCTTTTATAAATATAGATTATGTGTAACAGGATATTGTAAAAATTAAGTTACAAAATTTTATTAAAACGTTTCTTACATACTGTTATATTGGCTGGGCTGCAAAATATTTGTTGTGGGCCACATGCAGCCTGCGGGCCATCAGTTTGAAATGCTTGTTGTCACAGGTTCATTATAGGTATGTGATCTTGGCCCTTCTTCCCAGTCTTCTGTGGAACTCAATTGTCATTGAGCTGTCCAAAAGGAAATTTCCCTAGCATGTTAAAAATATTTTAGGGTCTCACCTAATTTATGGAAAAAAATCATCTACATTCTGTTGGTTTGCTATAATTTATAGGGTTCATTTATTCAGTACATTCATTTATTGCTATCTCATGTTAATAGCTATCCACCCACTGTTCTCTCTGAATTGCATCTTAACAAGATTATGCTCGTTTTTCTAATTTATTGAACCAGCATGGAATATATTTATATAAGAATTAGCTGCTTAAATACTTCCTCAATAAAAAAACACATAGCTGTTCTAATTTTATTATGAATTTTAATCAGGGAAAAATGATCTTTGAAATTTTCTTCTACCTCATTTTATATTTGTGTGTGTGGTGTGTGTGTGTGCTTCTCTGTCTTTATACAATTAGAAATATTTGTGATTTAATTAAATCTTATATAGAAAACATGTACTGGGCAGCAAGAGTTTTTTTTTTAAAGAAAATTCTTAAGGCAACAATTATTAAATTAATATGACTAAGAGAAAACCTGTTTTCTTTGAAAATACCAATTCTTCCAGCACAGTGCATCTATTTCATAATAAAATACATTCTGGCTTGCTTTTGGTTTTAAAAAAATCCTCTGAAGTTAATCCCAAAATGCCCGGTGCTTAGTTTCTTTTGATGCAAGGTTCCAAGCCTTTTGGGGATCCACTGTAATTGTTGCCAGTCTAACAAGTACCTTTTTATATCATACCCAAAATGCCAATTCATGAAGATGGTTCTCTGATAAGAGAAACCAAATTTTTGACTTGTGGCTGTTTTCAGATTACAAAAACCTGTGTGCTAGAAGGAAGGTTTCAATAAACCACTGGCCCTCAAACTTTAAATAATGTTTAAAATATGTTTTAATGTATTTATTTTTAATTTATCTTTATTGTTTAATAGTATTACAAATGTCCCCTTTTCTCTCCATTAACCCCTTCCTCTCCCAGGCCTGCACCACAGTATTGTCTGTGTCCATGGGTTAAGCATATCTATAATAATAAAAGCGTAATATGCTAATTAGACTGAATAGCCAAACAACCTTCTGCACAGGATGTCCTTTGGGATGACCTTCTGGACGAATCCAGGGCTGCAAAGGCCGAGGCAAGCCGCCACAACTGTGAGGGCTGAGCCTCTTGCATGAATTTCATGCATCGGGCCTCTAGTATGCATATAAGTGCTTAAGTTAATTTCTCCCCCAACCCCCACCTTCCCTCTGAGATTTATCAGTCTGTTCCATGCTTCTAAGTTTCTGAATCTATTTTGTGAGAAAAAAGGAGAGGGAGAGAGATAGAAACATCAATGAGAGAGAAACATTGATCAACTGCCTCCTGCACGCACCCTACTGGGGATCAAACCTGCAACCCTGGCATGTGCCCTGACCAGAAATGGAATAGGTGATCTCTTGAGACTACGGCTAGCCACTGGCCCTCAAACTTTAATGTAGAAGAGTGTAGAGGGGCTAAAGCATTTTTCTTAATGTTGTTAGGGTTCCTGGCCAGGTCTGAAAATTAAACTGAAAAAGACAGAGTAACAGGACAAGAAGCATATAAATTTATTTAATATAAATTTTATGTGATCTGGGAGCCTTCATAAAGAAATAGATTCAAAGAAATGGTTAAACCTGAATATGTTTATGCTATGTTTGATGAAAAGTAGACAGTTGTAGAGAAATGAGGTGAGTATAGAAAACTAGGGGAAACTTAGCAAGGCCTGTTCATTTGGATTCTTCTTGGTATTCCTCTGTGTTGTAGATAAGAATGCTCTTCTGGCTATAGGAAGCACACCTCTTATTTAAGAATTTTATGACCTTCTTCAGGGGACAAAGGCAAGAGGGAATTCAGAGACCTCTGTGCATCTATTATTTTCTCAGATTTCTTCAACTTAAAATATTCAACATATTAACATGTCATCTTTGGGGGTAGTGTGTCCCCAACCCCATCATTTCACCATCTAAAACTTTCCTAAGGGGTTTCTCATTCCAGCAAGTGACTAAGCATTGCCTCATAACCCATTCAACCAATCTCTCCATCCTGAACTGTTTAGAACAAAGTATAAATTCAGTTTTTAAGGCTAGAGGGCAGTCAGTCTCAAGAGTTTTAGAAGTCGGGCTTGAAGCATCTTCATGTGGAGCGAAGGCAGGCAGTGGCAGTCTGACAGCTTTTTCTGGTCTGTATTTTGTACATCTCCGGCAATGCGTCATGTGTTCCGTGAACTTTCTGAGTGGCCCACACATCAGGTACAATGTTGTTCATACATGAGTTGTGATTTTTCTGAAATTTATATCAAGTTGTCCAGCTTTACTTGCAGGGCTTCAGGAAAAGGGCAGTTTAAGTTGTTAGTGATCCATGTCAGAAGGGAGGGAGAAAAATTGGAAATGTTTTTTTTTGAATAGCAGTAGCCAGATGTTGAAGGAACTAGAAGAATTCAGGATTCATTTCAATTTGCAGGTAGGTAACAAAACCTCAAAGACAATGAACAGAACTAGAAATAATACCCACAAGTGTGTGCTGTAGTTTTCCATTGAAACATAGTTTTTCTTTCTACAGTCACTCCAGTTTCTGTTAAAGCTAATCAAGTAAGAGGAATTTGTTGACAAAATAAGTCTAGTCTCATTAAACTCACCCTGATTATTTATATAAGTGCAGCAAGAATAGTGATTGACTACATAGATCTTTTGAGTTTGCTCTGTTGCAAGTTTTCATAATGAATTTCAGATTGAACTTTCAAAAGTCTCTTGAGGCTAGGAAGCCAAGACAAGGACTCGCTATCAGACTTTACCTGCAATACTTGTTGAGATCAATTTTTTAAAATTCTGATAAAAATTTTTTAATCCTGGGGGAAGGTCAATGGAGAAAAAAAGGAGACATATGTACTACTATTTGTGATACTTTAAACAATAAAATAAAATTTTAAAAAAAGCAAAAAAAAGAAAAAGATTAATCTAGCCAATAGACTATGAGTAAGCGTGTAATGGGTCACTTCCAGGTCAAGGCAATTAGGAGCCAATATGCCTCTTCCATCTCCTCCTCTATTGTGGTAACCCCAATGCCCATATTCTAGATGCTGAAGCTACAAGATGGAAGAGGGATGTGCAGCATATATTGGATTTTAAATTGAAAAAACAAAAATAAAACATTTTGTGTATAAAAAATTGTTTTTAATCATGGCAAATAGAAAAGGGAATGCAGGTGATATATGTATTGATATTTCTTCAATAGGTAAATTGATTTTATGTTCTTAAAAAGAAGCAAGTGGCATATATTTCTGATAATAGAGCAGATCAGATTATTGAAACATTCTTTTGATACAAAATGCTAGGTAAAAGATAGCAAACATACCTTTGCCTATATTGGTCCTGGAGTATAGTGAAGTAATGATCCAACTAAAATAGTTAAAACTTAGAATGTTCTCTCAATTCAACATTTTAATTCATTTTCCTCAAAACTTCATTGAGATGATCTGTACACTTATTTTATATAATTGATCATTATTCATAGATTCTGTATTTGCAAATATTTAAATTTATTTGTAACCCCCAAATCAATATTCAATTCTTTTTTTTTAAAATATATTTTATTGATTTTTTACAGAGAGGAAAGGAGAGAGATAGAGAGTTAGAAACATCAATGAGAGAGAAACATCGATCAGCTGCCTCCTGCACATCTCCCACTAGGGATGTGCCCGCAACCCAGGTACATGCCCCTGACTGGAATCGAACCTGGGACCTTTCAGTCTGCAGGCCGATGCTCTATCCACTGAGCCAAACCGGTTTCGGCTCAATATTCAATTCTTGCTGTGCTTTTGCAGTCATTCGTAGACATGCACAAAAAATATTTGAGTCCTGAATGCGCATGTTATCAATAGTGATTGAACAAGGCAATCAGTTCTCTTCCTTCTTGTTTCATCTTTCATAATGTAATTAAGTGTTATTTTTTATGGTTTGTTCACTGTAACACTTTTTGTATTTTTAGTTTTTTGTTGGTGATTTCACTGAAATAGTTCATAATTCTGAGTGCTGTCTAATGTTCATAAGTTCTAGAGGCTGTGATGTGTCTTATGAAGAAAATACATGTATTAGATAAGCTTCATTCAGGCATGACTTAGAGTGAGTTCAATGTTAATGAGTCAACAATATATATTAAGTAATGTATCTTTACAGAAAAACACAGATAAAACAAGGTTATGTATTAACCAAAACCTTGTTTTATCTGTGTTTCTGTTTGAGGATGAGATGTTGGCAAACCTGATGTGACCAGAGGATCACAGGAACCTAATTCTGCATTTCTTCTAGGAGCCATGGTTCAATGTTCATTAATTTGGTGATTATAGTAAATTTATGGACTGTAACTACTCTAAATAATGAGATGGGATTTTAAACAGAAAAAGAAGAGAATTTTCTGGAAACTGAACTGCAAATGCTATATTCTCTGTAGATAATGTATTAGTGCTGTGAAAAAGTTACCCTATACAATGTTAAAACCAAAATTTCTGGATTCAAAATTTTGAAAGCTAGATACCATTGAGAAAAAAATTTGTGGGCTTTCTCATTTTAAGTGTGGCTCTTCACAATCTCAAATAAACTAATATCAAGGATGATAATTATTTCATATTCCACCAAGGACGATAAAGCTGTTGTGTTAGGAATAATTATCTCTGAATTATTTATTTATTTATTGTTGGTTAATCCTTGCCTGAGAATATTTTTTCCATTGATTTTGAGAGAGAGAGAGAGAGAGAGAGAGAGAGAGAGAGAGAGAGAGAGAAGCCTAGGGATGCTGTAGTGGGTCAGGGGAACCCACTTATGCCCATGGGATGTTCTGCAATCCTGAAGGTAGAAGGAAAATTCAGGTTCTCCCCTCTACAAAACAGACCATGCAAATATAGACTAATAACTGTTCTTTAGATGTCTAAAGGCTTTCCGTAACATTTACCTTAAAGTTATATCTTTGGTCTTCATCTGCCCCGTTATTTAGTTCCTCAGGATTCTTGAGGTTAAACCTATTAAGCCAGTTCAGCAGAGTAACTGAGTGTAAAATTTCTAAAAATGGGCTCTTAGAATTTAGTGCCTTTCTCTCATGAAGGCATTGAATATTACATAATTCATACCTATGAAGTGATGGTTTGTATCTTCATTTACAAATGCCAACATAATCGCCCATACTCCAAAAGCTTTCTTCTCCTTTATCTAGACAAAAATAAGATTGCTGCAGTGGCAGAGGGAATATAAAGGGATGGATGGATTCATGACCCATTTAAGAGGAATTCATGACCCAATTGACAGCAATTGACTAGGAGGGAAAGTGAGTATTGAGGTTAATATTCAAATTTCAAGATGAATCTATAGTTTGGATTTAATGGCTACAAAGTATAATTTTAGTGCACATCCCTGTGTCCCTACCTGCCCTACCCAAATCTGCTTCTGTCCTCACTGATGTATGCAGTGCATGCAAAAAAGGATAAAGCCTCCCTCATAGACCAGTATTGCCTTCCCAGCTACTCTTCCTGGTTGGGCACAAGAGTCTTGAAGGTGAAGGATGGTCAGATACTTCAAGAAACCAAACAGGTGAAATATTTCAGTTCCATACATTTGGCTCCACTAGTAAGGCTAAAGACACAAGCTGTTGATTTTTCAGTTGGTTAATTGTGCAAGTCTACTATAAGGAAAAAATATTGGTCGTATTAGAAGGCATTGACATGCTACTGTGGATGCACATTCTCAGACAGTTTTTTATTAAGAAAGGCCAATTTATGAAGTCTGTATTTCTACAGACCTCACAATTTTAACTAAACAATAAAATAATCCTTGAGCTTTAATTTCCACTCAATCACAGTAGCAAAACAAAGCATATGATTTCCAGAAACAAGTACAGGCATGAAATCTCGAAATTTAGCAAACATTTATTAAAAGTTGATAGAAAATATCTTTTCCAGATTGTGTAAATAATAACATACTCTGCCAAATCTCTACAATTTATACTTTCCCTCTAACTCATTTATTCCTCAGAATAGCACTCTTGGAAGGTAAGAATACATAAGAATTTACTTATTGAATGCATCTATATTTCCTATAGTTGCTATAGTTCCTCTTTTTGTCCCTAACAAATGCTAATCGTATTGAATCCAGTTGGTATGACTTTCCTTTTCTTAGTGTTATCTTCTTCTCTTGGCAATTTGCTATGTCATCTCATTATATTCATGGCTTGACAAAGGAACCTAATCTCAAGACTGAAGTGGTTTATCGATCTTGAAAGATGAGGTCATTCACTGTCTGGCATAATTCAAACCTCCAAAGAACAACACTCTCAACTATGCTTTCCTCATGAAACAATCCAAAATGGAAGTATCAAGATTCTGGTCCTTAACATTCTCAAAATAATTTATTAAGATCAAAATCCAATCCTTAAAATTCATTTTGAATCATTCTCATTACATGTCTCCTCAAGCAGCAGTAAGATTCTTTCATTTATATAACACTGATAATTATTGCTAATTGTCCTAATAATGTTATCTAAATCTGATTCATTCCTCACTGTATCTCCTATTGTATGATTAATGTATGGAGTGGGGATTTTGTATATATTAAATTTCTTTTTAGAGGTTATAATCTGGAAATGTAAGGGGAAGCTTTGTGGCAATGAGATGTCACCCAACTATAGGATTAACACAGAATGACCAAACAGTAAAAGGTTTCCTACCTAGTCTAAAACCTCAGAGTGAACCAAATTATCATTTTGTTTCAGAAACATGAGGATGAATATTTATGGTTAAGACAGGAAGCTCTTGAATAAAACATTGAATCTCTTTATTAATTCTATTTGGAGGAGGTCACAGAAGAGATGTGATTAATTTTTCCTTAAGTGATTTCAGCCTTCAAATATTTCTCCACAAATAATGCTTTCGGTGGAGAGTTTTATGCTGCAGAAGCTAATAAAAAGTGGTCTTTTGAGTACTTATTACTTGCCAGTCACCATTTTAGGAAATTTATAAGTATTATCTCATTTTATTCTTTCAGAGGATACTATTTATTACCCTCATTTTGATAAGGGAACATCATGCAGGTAAGAAGTAGTAAAACAGGGAGTTGAACTTATGTAGAATGGTTCCAATAGTCATTCTCTCTTGACAACTATGCTATCTTGACTCATCTTACAATATCCAATTGGAAACAGCAAGGAACTGTTCATGAAAAAGGCTTGCTTAGTTGTAAGTAAGGATGAATAAGATTCTGACAGGAGGAAGTGGCAGGATAAAAGAAAGTGCCATTTTGAGCTAATGAAATAGCATGGGAACATAGAAAATGGAAAAATATACAGCATATTTAGGAAGAAAATAAAAAGTTATTTGTACATGTGTGTGTATGGATGTGAGAGATAGATAGATAGATAGATAGATAGATAGATAGATACAATGACTTATATAAGACAAAACAGTAAAAATGGATTCTATAATGAAATGGACAGAAAAAACAATTAGAGAACATCACCACCACCACCACCATCATCATCATTAGCAGCAGCAGCAGCTTGGAAGTGGTGAGCAATAGGGCCTGTTCTAGGATGATGTGCATGACATGGGTTTTCTCATGTTATTCATCTTGGACCCTCAATATTTGAGCTCTTGTTTATTGTTCAGACTGAACACCCTAAGCCAGTGATGGCTAACCTTTTGAGCTCGGCGTGTCAGCATTTTGAAAAACCCTAACTCTGGTGCTGTGTCAAATATAGAAATTTTTTGATATTTGCAACCATAGTAAAACAAAGATTTATATTTTAGATATTTATTTTATATATTTAAATGCCATTTAACAAAAATCAACCAAAAAAATGAGTTCGCGTGTCACCTCTGACACGCGTGTCATAGGTTCGCCATCACTGCCCTAAGCCCTCCTCTGTCTAGGAAAGGATACTTAAAAGATTAAGTCAGTGCCTTTCTCTACTCCTACTAACAGATGTTAGAAAGTAGCCAGGCTGAGAGAAAGAACCCATAACCAGTTGTTTCATAGCTGTAATTACGACTTAATAAATGAATCATTTCCTTTGGCTGGCACTAATTGGGATATGAGCACAGCAATTCTGTGGGTTAGCAGTTCTGGAAATATTTCCCTGTCTGCTGATGCTTTAACATAGAGGTTTGAAAAATCAGGCTTATTAAAAAAATGGTCCTGTATATAAATGCAAGTTTAGTGATTGGTGGTGAGCTCATATGATAAAGAAGTCATCAAGTCCTTAGTAATATAATTGGCTTGACTTATTGGTTGTAGCTCAGAAAATCAAGCAAGAAAACATAATCTGCTGTATAGTGTGCTAATTAACCAGCTGGACCAGCTTTTATAAACTTAATTTTACAGATTTCCTTGAGGGCCTAATCTAGTTTGGTGACTCAGAGCTCTATCTCCCTCCTGTAGATCTTCATAGTCATGACTCCTGGTTCTCCTCCCCACCCCTTCGGATGTCAGATATTTCATCTTTGTCTCTTTTGTTGGATGGTATTTTTTCTACATAGACATTTCTTTGTGAATATCAATATTACACATTGCATTATAAAAGTACAGAGTTTTCAACTTGTACCTGCATAGCTTTTTCTCTGTGGGAATTGATGCTCATATCTCAGAATAATGAATCATGTTTCAGAACAGCTATCCCAGGATAAAATAGAGGAGACAGAAACAAGAAGCAACAAGGGCTGGATTAGAGATAAGAACATGGGCTTGATAGAAAGGCAAAGATGGCATGGGAAATCAATTAGCTGCCAGCTTTTTCACAATTAGGGCAGAAAGAAGTGTAAAAAAGAGGAACAAATAAAATTCACCCCCTCTCTTTCCAACTTTGAGATTACAAACCAATCCAGCTAAGGAGATTAGAACAATTGAAACAATACAAAGTTTTAAAATAACCTCCTTGGTAATAAATGTAATATATACTTGATGTAGGAAATTTATATCTTCTTGGGAGATGAATCCCTTCAGGTCCTCTGTCCATTTTCAATTGGATTGCTTATAAACTATAACAGAAGAAAATAACCGAGGGTAATCATTGTGAATATTTCAGCATATTTCCTTAGTCTTTTTCTACTCAATTTTTTTCCATTTACTTCTAATATAATTTTATATTCTTTTTAAACCCAGCATTATACCATAAATGTTTTCTTAAGTTAGTATAAATCTGAAAATAACATCTGTATAATTTTTGTTGAATTTTTCCTTTAAACTAAATTTATACTTACAGAAAATTTAGAGAATAAAGGCAATAAAAGCTACCAATGCTATTGATTGTGTGTATGTAAATTTATACTAATTCAATACTATTTATGTACACCAAGTATGGGACCACATTATGATTATTTAGCAATATGCTTTTTATTGCTTAGAAATGCATTATTAATATCTTTAAATGTATATTTATACATAAATATTTTAATAAATATATTGCATTATGTGGATATTCTATAATTGATTTAATTAATCTTCTTGTATTGGACTTTCAGATTGTTTCCAGACATTTACTTTTACATATAAATGTTGCAATAAAATTCTCCAGGAGTATTTATTACCTCTTAATTACTTTTAAAAATACATTTTTTTTGTAATCTGGTCAAGGGAACATGCTTGTGTTCGATCTCCAGTGTGGGGCGTACAGGAAGCAGCTGATCAATGATTCTCTTTCATCATTGATGTTTCTGTCTCTCTCTCCATCTCTGAAATCAATAAAAAAAATAAAAACAAAAACCCCACACATTTATTATCTTTTAGTTTTGGAGGTCTGTTATCCAACACTGGCCTCACTGCGCTAAGTTCCTGGCCTTAGAAGGGCCGGTTCTTTCTGGAAGCTCTAGAGTAAATTCTATTTCCTTGCCTTTCTAGCTTCTAGACATCCTGCCTTCCTTGGTTTGTGGCCCGTTCCTCCATCTGCAAAACCAGCAAGATGGCATCTCTGACCCAGCCAGGAAAAGTTCTTTGCTTTTAAGGATTCCTGTGATTAGATTTGGTTCACCCAGATAATCTTATCTCAAGCTCCTTAACCATAATCAAATCTGCAAAACCCCTTTTGCCATATAAGGTAACATATTAACAGATTCTAAGGCGTAGGGTATGGATATTTTAGTGAGTGGAGACTTCATCTAGCCTACCCCAAAAGGAAAGAAAGCTGCTATCTTTCATGGTTGTCCCTGCTGACCTCTAAGAATAACATCTTATGTCTCCGTTTTCCCCCAAAACAACTTTCTTAAGAGAATAATCAATATCTGTGCCCTCCATTTTTCATTTCACTCCCACTCCTTGATCTCTTGTAATGAATATAACTTTAAATCCCACCAACATATTAAAATGTTCTTTCCAACCCCAACATGAATCACCTAATCACAAACTTGTTGGTCTTTTCCCTCTGTGTGTCAGAATGTGCCTGAGGAGCTAGTGGGCAGTTACACAGTTCCTGTAACAACCAAGGAGGATAGCGCTCAATGGACTGGGTCAGAGTATAGAACCCAGCTTCTGTTCCCTGTCAAACGTAACATGCCGCCTGGCCTCGCAATGACCCACTCTTCCACTCATGTAGCAGTGTGGCTTGCTCTCCTGATCACTTCTCTTCCCTGGGTTTGGAATTCTGTAGCTTCACACTCTCCCTCCTGAAGTTTGGCTTTTCTCGCATCATGTTCTTCCTGTGAAACCCACCCATCTTTCTAACCACTTCAATATAAAAATCTTAGCTCCCTGGTCTTCCTGCTTTGGACTCCTAAACCAGGAGCCCTTTTCTGGGGGAATCACTCTGAGGACCATAGATTTTCCTAAAGTTACTCAAGTGCCTCTCTTGTTTTTATTTGGTCTGACCTTCACTAAGGACCTGAACAAAACCATTGCTGGGAGGTACTGCTCTGAAGCAATTTGCGCCTGGGCAGTTAGGGATGCTCGCCCAGCTCTGAGTGAGGGTGACCTCTGGTGGACACAACTTATCCTATTTTCATCATGAGTTATTGAAGTTTGTGCTGAGGTTCGTTTTGCTTTTTGTTTTATAAATTGTGGTAAAGTATACATAAGATAAAAGTTTGCCATCTTAACCATTTTTTAAGAGTACAATTCATTAGGGTTAAGGACATTCACACTGTTATGCAACAAATATCCAAAACTCTTTTCATCATGCTACACTGAAACTCTATATTTATTGAATACTAACTCCCATTCCCTGCTCCCTCCAGCCCCTGGCAACCACCATTCTACTTTCTTTCTCTATGATTTGACTACTCCAGTTGCTTCATTAGAGTGGAATTATACAGTATTTGTCTTTTTGTGATTGGCTTATTTCATAGCATAATGTCCTCAAGATTCATTCATGTTGTAGCATGTGTCAGAATTTCCTTTATTTTTAAGGCTAAATAACTTTACATTGTATGTATATACCATACTATCTTCATTCATCTGTTAAGAAATACTTGGATTTCTTCACCCTTTTGGATATTGTGAATAATGCTTCTATGAACAGGGAATACATATATCTTTTGGGGACTGTGTTTTTAATTATTTTGTGTATATACTTAGAGTGGAATTGTTGGATCACATGATAATTATATTTAAAAATTTTGAGAAGCCACTGAACTGTTTTGCATAGTGGCTGCATCATTTTACATTCTTACTAACAATGCACAAGGGTTCCAGTTTATCCACGTCTTTATTAACACTAACTAAAAATATCTCTACTTTTTTATTTCTGCCACTAGGAACTTTGTCCATTGCCCACAGAGTTAGCACAGGGTTGAGAGAGAGAGACAAAATTCCTAGTATTCTGTGTATCAACCCCTTTGGATTCTGTTCCTTTTCTTCACTCATTGCACACATATGTATTGAGTGCCTATATGATGTGCTAGATCTGGTGCTGAGAACACAGCAGAATAGACTAGCTCATTGCTTTCATGGACAAGCCCCCCCCAGCTTTATTGAAGTCTGAATAAAATTTTACATATTTAAGGTGTATAGCATGCTATTTGCATATTTCATATATATGTATAGAAATGATTACTGCAAATAAGTTAACATACTATCACCTCACATAGTTACTATTTTTCTTTTATTTGTAGTGAGAACACTAGATCTACTCTCTTAGCAGATTTCAACTATACGATAATTACTATTAACTACAGTTACCAGGCAGTACATTAGGTTTCCAGAATTTATTCATCTGATAACTGAAACTTTGTACCCTTTGGCCAAGATCTCCCTTTCCCACCTTCTGGTAACCACCATATTCTCTGTTACTATGAATTTGACTTTTTTTTTAAATTCCATATACAAGTGAGATCATGAAGCATTTGTCTGTGTGTGGCTTATTTCACTTAACACAAAGTTTGCCAAAGTCATCCATGTTGTTTCAAATAGCAGTATTTTCTCACTTTTTAAGGCCGAAGGAAAAAAATCTAGATAATGACTTGCTAATCTTTCCAGTGATGCTGCACAAAGAAATTACTTGCGAGAAACCACTGAAGAGACCACTAATAAAGATCTCTGACTTCCATGCAGGGCTGGACAGTATTATACCCAGTTAAATATGGACCCTTATCGCCACGGTGCTTTATCTCTCCTTCTCCTTGGTGTCTCTTCCACTGCTGGAGGCCCATAAACATGTTGTTGGTCCCAAATTTTGTCTTGAATGTCATACTGTCCCTTTAAATTCAGGAAGTCTAATATCAGCTCATGCTTCTGACATTTCCTTTTTTCAGGGGTGTTATTATGCTCACAGACCTTCAAACTGTACATTTTTAAACCTCTTCTCTTTATTCAACCAATCATTTAATGATATTGATTTATTTTTTTATATCCTATATATTGAAGCCCACTGTGGAGTACACTTGTGGTCAAACCAAGTTAGATGTATTTAGCTGGCTGAAGTAATAGAGAATACACCCTAGGAAAACCTCAGAAGCATTCCCTGAGAGGAATTGGGGTGTGTGGGGGGGGTGGGGGCTTTGAATTGGATTTGGGCTTATTTTGGATAATTTTGAGGAGGAATTAGAGAAGTAGAGGCCTATTCTCCATTAAATTCTATCAAAAGGAAGGCATTATTCTGAGGTAAGTAAGTCAGACAGAGACAAGTACTGTATGATATCATGTATATGTGCAATCTAGAAAAGCTGGTCTCATGGAAACAGAGAGTAGAATGGCAATTACCGGAGGTTGGGAGGTGGGGAAATGAGATGTGTAGGTGTACAAATGCAACAAGAAGATGAATAAGTTCCTGAGACCTGTGAACTGATAGAGTACTGATTGCATGTATTACAGCATTCCTTAGACATCTTATTCATTAGAGTTTATAAGATTTTTGAAGGCAGGGACCTTGCTTAAATCAAGAACAGGCTGTTATAAATAGTAGGTATTCAGTGAATATTTAATTCACAAGGGAAAAAATATGATCTACTGATATTATAAGAAGTAACTCTAAATTCTAGGTGTTTTATGGATAGGTAAGAATAATAAAACGTATCCCTACCATCTCAAATCAGTCTATTCCGCCTCTGCCCACACAATCCCCAAAGTTATACTAGTAAGCCTATGATGACTAACTACAAAACCTAGAGGTAAGCTGTAATCAATGAGCTTCATTATCAGAATCTAATAATAGGGGGTAATTACTGTTCAATTCTGGTACTTATGAAGCTTCTCTCTTTGCCTCTTTTTAGTTGTTTAGGGTTATCTGAATGTCAAGAAGTAATGTGTAACTAATAAATTTTTCTTAAAATGGTCATTTTTTAAATGACTTCAGGTCAATTATTTTCTCTCCTGAAGACATACAAGACTGTTTCTGAATTGTGCTACTCTCCCACACCAGTCTTATAGCCTGTTCAGACCCTTATAGCCTATCCATCCCCCAAGAGTAAGGATTCAGGAGTCAGATCTCAAGACTTGAACCTAAGCTACCAGATTTTAAGTTCAGAGGTCTATGGCCCTTAAAAAATCACTTACCCTTCTTTACCTTCATTTTCTTCATCATAAAATGGAATGTTGTGAGCTGAACTGTATTTCCCACTCCATATGTTGAGTTTCTAACCCCTAGTGCCTCAGAATGTAGGCTGTATTTGGAGGTAGGGCCTTTAAAGGGATAATTCAGGTTAAATGAGGACATTAGCGTGGATTGTAATCCAATGTGACTGGTGTTTTCATAAAAAGAGGAGATTAGGACATAGGCACACACAAAGCAAAGACTGTGTGAAGAAAGGGAGAGAAGAGAACCAACTATAAGCCAAGAAAAAAGGCCTCAGAAGGAATAAATTTTGCTGACACCTTGATACCTGACTTCTAGCCTCCTGAACTGTGAGGAAATAAATTTCTGTTGTTTAATCAACCCAGTTTGTGGTACTTTGTTATGGCAGCCCTAGCCAACAAATACAGGGGATAATATAATAACATTGACTTCAACGATTGTTTTGTGGATAAATGGGATTGGTACATTGGTTAAGCTGTGAAGTCTAGAGTGGATGTCAGTGACTGCTATAGCCACTAACTTTTACTTTACTATCTATAGCACACTGTCTACCTATCTCCCTATATCTTCATCCTTTTCCCACTTTCCATTTCTGCCTTTAATATAGATCATGGCTCCTAAAGAAAAGATGATTCAATTCAAAGTGAAAGAGCTACACCATTAGGAATTTCCCCCATTAACTTGGTATAAATATCAACATACTTGTATTTTAAATCTAAAAGAGAAGCCTCAAGTGTTCCCTTGTTGAGAGGTCAAATCTAAAATAAACACCAAATGTAAATGTGCTCCCAGGTCTAGCAAGTCCCCTGTGACTTGCATCTGTTCCTACCTACTCCCCATTCTTGTCATTCAAACTAAAACAGAAATATGAGGAAGAGGACAGATTAATATTTTCAAGGGTAATACCCTGATTGCCTTTTTATCTTTTGCTGAAAGGCCATTTTTCTTGTTAGCTATCTATACTAATAAAAGGATAATATGCAAATTGGTCAGGCCACCCTCACAGTAACAACCAAACAGCAGGCTGTGTGGAGCGACCAGGCCAGCAGGGGGGTTAGTGAGGGACAATGAAACGACTGAACAGCAGGCTGCGTGGGGCAACCAGGCCGGCAGGGGGTTAGTGAGGGGCGACCAAACGACCAAACAGCAGGCTGCGTGGAGCGACCAGGCCGGCAGGGGGGTTAGTGAGGGGCGACCAAACGACCAAACAGCAGGCTGCGTGGAGTGACCAGGCCTGCAGGAGGTGGGGCAGTGAGGGGTGACCAGGCCAGCAGTTAGGGCAGTTGGTGGCAACCAGGCCAGCAGGGGGGGCAGTGAGGGGCGACTAGACTGGTGGACATCCCTCGAGGGGTCCCAGATTGGAGAGGGTGCAGGCTGGGCTAAGGGGACACCCCATGCACAAATTTTGTGCACCGGACCTCTAGTCTTTAATAAAAGCCCTCATTTTATTCAATAGACTGTGCTGATATTGCCATGAGAATAGTTAGTATTTATATAGCAGAGTTTCCCTGGAAGCTCAAAGCACTATATAAATGTTGTCTCATTAAAAACTCATTATGTCCCCATGCATTCAGTTGGTTTCTGCTGTGATTTCCATGCTGTGCAGATGGAGAAACAGAGGGTGAGTGGCTTTTTTGCAAATTCGGAAAAGCATCACCTTTCAAATTTAGTCTCAGGCTGGCTCTCCAGATTTTCACAAACTGGAAGGCAGTGAGCACAAACCCACCAGCTTGTGTTTTGATGAGTAATTCAAGCATTATAGACATCAGGGTTACTGCTTTTCTCTGGGACCTGGAGCCCAATGTTTTAGGTAGGGAGGACTGAGAAGTACTTGTAAAGTCTTAAAAGTAGGACTTAATATTCTGGCTTTTTCTTGGTTGCTGAAGTTGCCATGGATCACTACTGGTTTAATCAGATCACTTTTGATAATCTCATTTCTGAGTCTACCTCTTCATAATTCTTTCACAGCAGCACTCTAGAACAACGAGGTCCCACCACAATGTTCCAGTTTACCGAATGTCCTGGTCTAGTCAGTATCTCTAACTCAGGTGTATAATCCTGCATCTATTTATTCTTTTATTTATTTTTATTTTTTAAAAAAATATATTTTATTGATTTTTCACAGAGAAGGAAGGGAGAGGGATAGAGAGTTAGAAACATCCATGAGAGAGAAACATGGATCAGCTGCCTCCTACACACCCCCTACTGGGGATGTGCCCGCAATAAGGCACATGCCCTTGACCGGAATCGAACCTGGGACTCTTCAGTCCCCAGGCCGACGCTCTAGCCACTGAGCCAAACTGGTCAGGGCTATTTGTTCTTTTAGAGCATCAGTCTTCCTTTGTCTTTATTAACGTAACCCTAACCCTCTTCTCCATGGGTTAGTTACATGGTTGAAAAGCTAATAAATAGGCTTACCAAATTAGTTGCTAATAAAAATTGCTTCATAAACTCTACACAATTAGCAATATACAAAACCAGTACCAGTATGTCTGTGCCCTAAAGCAATCCAAAGGAGGCCATGCATAAAGGGGCTGACAGTATTAAGGTTACTTCTGCCCCAGAAATCAACGAGTTAATGGAAACAGCAGTGGAGAGAGTAATGCAAAAGCAGTCCCAGGCTGAGAAAGAAGCCAGAGGGGAACCAGACGCTGCAGGTGGATTTTC
This sequence comes from Myotis nattereri, assembly GCF_964212035.1. Taxonomy (NCBI): domain Eukaryota; kingdom Metazoa; phylum Chordata; class Mammalia; order Chiroptera; family Vespertilionidae; genus Myotis; species Myotis nattereri. The sequence continues at coordinate 55,833,304 of NC_138079.1, forward strand.
TGCATGTATTTCAAGGCTGAATTGAAATTGTGACTGCAGGACTGACAGGTTTTTATTGCAGTATTCATCTATCTCTACAATTCTGGTGAACAGCTTCCCTACTGATTCAAATAATGCCTATTGCTGAACATCTGCAGTTAGAAAAAGGATTCTTACTTTGGCTGAAAGCTTTCTGATAGCGGATACTTCATCAGAAAAGAAGAAGCAGCCTTTGTCTACAGTGAACTGGTGGGGGGCATACTGCATGGATTTTTAATTCAGCATTTTCATAGCACAGCTTATTCAAGTATAATTTGCTTAACTGTTTATTGAAAGGTTTTGAGATTTGTCTCATGGAAGGCATTATTTCTAAATTATTTGTTTTCTACAACATAAAAGTATTTCTTCCTCTGTCTTATGAATTAAGAAAGGCTAATTTTTTGTCCTGTTATTAGACTCAAGTTGTAAAAGCATCATTTCCTTTCACAAAGTTTTCTTTTTTTAACCAAGGCTATCTCCCTAGATTGATAATTTAAAAAAAGATAAAATGAGAGGGTTTTATTTTCTAATAAGTAATATTGCACTTTCTCAAGAGACATGCCCTAAAGGAATTTGTTAGGAAGAGATTACAGGGAATATATACATTTAAATTGAGCAAGTGCTAGCAATTCACATAATGAGAGTAAAATCCCATCTGCAACTAGCTTTTACAAGACCCAAGTCATAAACTGAATACTATAATAATTACAAACTGAATACTATAATAATTACAAAAAATTTTCACAGTAAAAATAAATATTATTTATAAATATCAAAATTCATATCACAGATTTCATGATTATAGATATTTCTTGAGGTTAAAATATTTTAAAGTCCTACCAGTCTCTAGTTACTCTATTTTCTGGTGCTTATCTAATTTCTTAAAAGATATTATTTCTGTCAAGTAATGACATCTTTCCCCATAGACAATCTTTTTACTTTTTGCATGAAAAAAATTCATACTCTTGCAATGGTTGGCAGAAATAGGGCAGTGAGAAGTTTGAGAAAAATCCAGAAAAGAGATCTAGTGAGGCATTATGGCCACTTGAGGGGCCAACCTATACTAGAAAAGCAAGTGAGGCACTTGATTGGCCACCTGGTTTTATGTCCATCCCATAGTCAGGAGGAATAGGCCTATCTAGTGGGGTTCTGCTAGGCAAATGTGCCAGAGAGATGGGCAGGAGAGTCAGGGCTTGGGGGTGAGACAGATCAGTCATTATTTGTATTCTCACTGATAGACTGGCCTTTCTCAATATCAGAGTCTTCCTATAATCTGATACCTTGTCCTTTTATGGCCCTTCCTATATACTAGGCATTGTTCTAAGCACGTCATATATATTAACTCTTTTAATCTAATTATAAGAATGGGTCTTCATTTCCACTTCACTCACTCTATATACATACTCCTATTAACACACACATGCATATGCATTATACATGCCTATTAAGTACATGTATTTTTGTGTATATATATAGTAGTTCTTGACTTTTTAAAAAAATATCAAGGATATTGACATCCCATGTCCTTTCCAGCTCTTTTCTGTGAAACTCAGTGGCTGCTCGAGCAATGCTGCTGACATAGAGACTCACGCCATGTATGTTTACAGTTGTGTTAGAGTTTTGTGCTCATCATACAACTGAATTTTAAATTGTTTGGCACAGGTAGGTCACACAGACCTGACACAGAGTACATGCTTATCTGTTGGATGAGCAGTTAGAACCTGACTGGAGTTTTGAAGAAAGAGCAGAATTGTGGTTGACAGAGTTCAGTGATTTTTATATTTTGCTCTGTCAAATAAGGTCTTTTCTCAAGACTAAAATTCCATTCACAACTGAATATATAAATACTAGAGGCCTGGTGCACAAAATTTGTGCAAGGAACTTGGCCCTCGCAGTACTGGCTTCGTCCAGAAGCACGTCTGGCTGTTCAGCCTAAATAGCATATTATGCTTTTATTATTATAGATGGCTAGAAACTGGAAAAAAAAGAGATTATATAAATAGACATTTACTTAGAGAGTAAATGGCTCCCTCAAGATACTGGTTTTTTTTTCATCTTATGATTTAAAAATAACATTGTTTTATAAAAATATTACTTAGTTCTTTTACTTGTAAGTTGAAAAAGTGAATTCCACTGAGTTCAGTGTAATCATTAATGATCAACTGAACAAAAGTGTGGACATAGTGGTGCGCATGGACTAAATGTTATCCCTGAGGGCCTGCCGCTAACCACTGCAACTGCGTCAAGCAGGGCAGATACTTAGGGTGAGGGTTTATTTAACACCTCTTTTTCTTGTCCCAGGCCACATGTTCAGGCAGGCTGTTGGTTCCTGGTAGTCAGTGCTTTCCACTACATCATGTCTAAATGTGAATAGAAATGAAGTGGGAATATAGTAGAAGGACAATAGTTTGGTTGATGACAGCAAAATAGCTGAATAATGAGGCAGAGGAAAGTTAGTCTATAGGTAGAATAACTAAAAGTGAGACCTAAATCATTGGCAAAGATGAGAGTGAAGCTGAAACTCAAATGAAAAAGAAATCAAATAGTTATAGAGATCATGAAAGTCTGTAACTAAAACACATCATTTAATATTATAGATAAGGGAATCCTTAAAATACTTCCTAGAGTAGTTTGCTTGGGGTTCAAGCTAGGGAAAAACAGAAGGACAGAGAAGAGAATAGTAATTGACTTGTGAACCAGTATTTTCAATTCATTTCTTTGATTTCAACAATACCTCTGTAGAATCCCGATTCACTGATGCCTAGAGTAAGTAGCAGAATCTTTGTTGATGAGACAAGACATTCTTTGAAGAAAAGCGTGTTACTAGTTAAATCATTTTCCTAGTAGTTTTGAAATGTTCTCTCACAAAGAGAAATAGGCTGAGGATTAACCACCTCTATCCAATTCTAAACCACAGGAGTCCTGCTAGGGAGTCAGTTTTCTCCTCATTTATCATAGCAAAAAGTCAATAAGTGATATGTGAAAGTTAATATATTTGGAAGTAATAGTATAATATTTTATTTTAAGATTTGAAGATATTAACATTATAATTGAAACAGAAACAATTAGCAAATATAAATGGTTTCCCTTTGTCATCAGGAATAGAGGATAAAAAAAAAGTATGACAAATATTCATTCATTGCCTTTCAAAATAGGCTTTCTCTACTAGTTTTTGTTTTAACCCTTGTGCACACATTACTTTTAACATATTTTTGATATCAAAATAAAAGCAATTAGCTTTTCAGTATTTTGGGAGGGGGTTGCTGGGAGGGAGGAATATCCTAGTAGGAGCCAGAAATTTGAATGAAATGTCCTTCAAAGGACATGTCAGTAGCCCCCAATATTTTGTTAATGAATAGGAGGTGTTCAATCAATCAAAGTAAGATATGTTTGACTACTTTCCCAGTGGCTCCCCTTTTTTTCCTAGAGCTACTTAGTGCCTCATCCCCACCATAAGGGTTTAGTAGAGGAAATGTGATGAGTGGAAAATTATGAAATGGAGCCCAAAGCCAAATCTAAGTGCTTTTTAAGTCATTATTTTTGACTGACTATATTACAACTCCCAATTTTTATAAATGCCTGAGCTGCATTTTTAAAGTTAACATTATACTAAATAAACACAGCTGTATAATACACATCTGATAATCCATTGAATTTCCCTAAAAAGGAAAACTGGCTACTGATACATTTTTTCCTATTTTTTAATCTTCCACATTATTAGGCAGTCTGTATGTGCAGCATTTTTGCCCGAGTTGTAAATCATATGAATGTGTATACCCATTGACCACCCAGTACACAAACATGTTATTGATCATTCACACTTTCACACCTAGGCAATTATCACTGACATGATCAGACCTTCTGAAGTCTGAGCCATATGCCACCAACTCATAAATCAAAGCTGGCGCTCAGTGGAAATTGAGTGGTTCTGCACATAGTTGAGTGGTTCTTTTGCCCTATTACTCCTGTGAATCCTAGGGAGGAATACTTTTACTGTTGACTCCCTTAATTGGCAGCATCCCAAGAAACTCAGCTATGTTTGACATTCACTCTGTTAGTGGAAGGTGATGTGATTCAGACAAAGGAGAAAGTTGACAGCCTCATTCTGAAGTCTATGAATATTTAATATAATGGAGGGTTGCACATGACTAGTAAATAGTGATTTGTCATGCTTAGACTGAATACATTTTGCATTTATTTTGCTTTTATCTTTTGGATGTCTGAATTTAAAAAATGAGTCCTTTAACCTCATAAGCATGCCATTTCTACTACAAAACCATCTGTACCTTGCTATAGCCAATTGACAAAATTAATAATTTATTCTCCAAAAGGATTGCATGTGAATTCTTAATTTCTAATTTCATATTGTAGTTTCCAGGTGCATGAACTGGGGTTATAATTACTGAGTCTTCTATTTCCTGATTGTAGGGCCTTTTATGGATAATTTACCCATTTTGGCTCTTTATTTCCTCAGCTCTAAAATGAGGGCTTGGGTCAAATCAGAGTGAGTAAAATATTTTGACCAGCACTTCATTATCAAGGCAGTTCTTGAAAACTTATAATAATTAGTTTTTCATTGTTCAGAGATCAGATGATTTTTTTCTTTAATAATAATTCATGTTATGGTGTGGGGTTTTTATGAAAGAAAAAAACCACAAGATCGAGCAACACTAGATCCATTGATCATTTGAAGGCAAGAAGCTGCTAAGCCAGTTACATGGATGTGGCTCTTCAGTGTGCCACAGTCCTGCTGTTCCATTATTAGATGCCTAACACTGAGGCTTAATGATAGTTGCCATTTAGGCAGCCCTTGTACTACTGTGTTTTCCTATAGCTGATCTGCTCTGCTCATTTGTATTCCCTGTCTGGTCTTGTGAGCATGTGTCTGCAACCTCCAGGGTTTTTAAACTCTAAGAATTCTATGATTCATGACTTTATTTCTCGAGAAGGGTCAAGAATAATTTAGTAACAGCAAGACATTTTGCTAAGTCCTAAGCTGTGTGGTGTGGTGCGGGGTGTGTGTGTGTGTGTGTGTGTGTGTGTGTGTGTGTGATTACTAAAAGGCATGTTGGGTGATTCCCAGTAACCACATATGAAAGAGGGTGGTATTTTGCTGCCATCAACTGGAGTTTGTCCAGGTTCTAAAACCTGCTTGTAGTTTTTTGCCCCATAGACTTCTCCAATAGAGCAGCTTACCCATCAAGCCAGTAAGGGGAGTATCTCCCTCCAGCCTGAGAAGAAGGAGCCTTGTAAAATCTAACCTAATCACAGGAGGATTGTGTTTTGCCTTTGTATATTCTATAGATCAGAAGCAAGTCACAGGTCCCACTTGCACTCAAGGGGGTGGGAGAGATTGCACAGAAGTGCGAATACCAGGAAGTGGGAACCATTGGAGCTCTAATTTTACCAGCAAAGTGAATTTGATGACTGTTGTCTTCCATTAGCAGGTAGTGGCTTCCATTTTCTACCTCCATTTGTTGGCATAAGTGTGATATAATATCCACAAGGTAAAACAGTTCAGTGCCCGGCACCGAATAAGTCATAAATACATGATTTCAAAATCTTTTCTCATCTTCTCCTTTCTGGAACAGGAAGACTATCAATAGTGAAAGGCTGTTAGAAATCCTGCATGTGTTATTTCTAAATGCTTTAAAATTACACTGAGTTTCTCATGTTAGGTTGGCTGTGGAAAAGGTATGAAACCACATATGAAAAATAAGACCTGTCTACTGTCTTGAGCTCACTACTGCCTAACACATCTTACCCTGTCCTCCCCATCCCCCAACCATACATCTGAGGCGGGGGGGGGGGGGGGGGGTGCGGCGGGGGGGGGGGCAGGCGGAAGACAAATCAGGTTGTAATAAAGAATTTAATTGCAACAACTCCTAAAAGATGCAAATACATAGAACACATGGGGATGTATATATGGTCTCTACTTAATGTGATTGATACCAAAACTTCATGGGCACTAATGAGACCCTGTGATCACTGCAAAGGCAGCATGTGGCCCTTAATTAGGAGAAAAAAAGTGCCTTTTCACTGTTGCATTAAGACATTTTTAGCAGGGAGAAATATGGATTATTATTCACACTGGACTTCAAATTATTCACTAAAATTTGTCCTATAAACTCCTCTCTGAGAGACAAATTTCTGTATATTCTAGGTTCTTTTGATTTATATGCATGTGTAAATAGCAAATTTAAGAATGTCTTTGTCTGTAGGTGAGCCACTATTCCTTTATTGTTGAAAATAAAGCCATCATCAATGCCCAGGTTTTTTCTATTGCTTAGAGAGAGGAAAATATAATGTTTGTCTTTAAACATTTTTATTTTGTGGCTCAGACATTCCAGTTTGAATTATGTGGTCAAATCTATTTTCCACATACATTCTTGCCAGCCTGCTCCCTTTTATTTTGTCAGGGATGCTCATTTTTTTTTCTGAGTCTTGACATTAAAAAAATCAATGCAGTATATTTTTTTCTCTTCATTTATTGTTGATCTGCAGGATATTTAGATTTGGTGACTAAATGGGTTATAGCCCACTTTTACAGAGAAAAACAAGACTTACTAGTAGTTCTGCCTATTGCTTCTTGTATGAAAAGAGGCTCACCAGTGCTTGAGATGAATAAAAAGGAGAAGCATGAACATGAATATGTTGATTATGACAGTGAAAGACTCAAAAGCCTCTAATTGCACCAGATATTTTGTTTGCACACACGTGTGGATTTAGTAGGTGAGTATCATAGATTTACATCTTGCATTTGCAGCTGGGAGAAGGCTGTATGTAAATGAGGTCATGCATATGCAGTCCATTCCCAATCACTAGGAGCTGACTGCTGAATTTTCTGAGTTTAGGCTTCTCCTCCAGTCCTTTTCTCAGATATAGGATTCCATCAGCCGACTGCTTCATTTGCAAATAGCTGATTTAAAATTCCCCATTAATCTTGGTGCAGCCTACACTGTGAAATAATGAGGTGTCAGTTGTCTATTTCAGAATTACCCTCTGAATATTCTGCCTCCATTGGGCAGCAGTGTCAAGTGTATGAGTGTGTTGAATGTGAGCTCAGTGTAGATTATAGTGCCTTAAGCTACATTTCAAGGATGCAGTGACTGCCTGTGGAGAGATTTTCATGCTGAGAGTCATTTTCTTCATGCCAAAAGGGTTTTTAATGGTCAGTTTCTTGCCTGATTCATATCCCAATATGTTGTGGCATCAAGGATTTTAAAGTCTGCTGTAATGATGCGGTGGAATGAAGCAACTGAAAGCCGGCATTAGTAAACTGTGTGTGTTAGTGAACAGATGCTCCAGCAGCTTGGAATTGGAAGGAAAAGTGTCATTTGGGTTAGGCTCCATTACTCTCCAAAGTGAAAGTGCATTCAGATAATTTCTTTCCATGGGAGACTTGCTTCTAACTGTACTGTCATAATGTGCATATTGTACAACCCCATAATTTATAATCAAGTGGATCGAGTTGGATTGCTGAGTCCTTATTATATGTGAGACCCTGTGCTGTGTTCTATATGGAAAAAACTGAATAACACACATTTACTTTTATGAAGTTATAGCCTGGTGGGCTTCCTGTCAAATAAGTAAACCATTAAATATACAACCAATACAGGGTGGGGCAAAAGCAGGTTTACAGTTGTTTGTATGGAAAATAATCAATAAATAATAATACAAGAATAAACCTTGTGTTTTACATACTCACAGCTGTAATCCTACTTTTGCCCCACCCTGTATAAACCTGTAAAAGGTGCTAATTGAGCACCAAGTTCAAACTATTAGATGGCAAAGACCTATTTTTTGGAAGTCAATTGAGCTGAGCTCTTATTCTGGCAAAAAAGAATGTGGTCTCAAAGAGACAGTGGATCAACACAATAATTCTATATAATAAAAAGGTATTATGCAAATTAACCCTCATGCCCTCACAAGATGGCTGTGTACGACCAGGCCGGCAGGGGAGTTAGTGAAGGACTACCAAAGGACTGAACAAGCAGGCTGCGTGGGGCGACCAGGCCGGCAGGGGGGTTAGTGAGGGATGACCAAAGGACTGAACAGCAGGCTGCATGGGGCGACCAGGCAGGCGGGGAGGCCATGAGGGGCAACCAGGCCAGCAGGGGGACAGTTGGGGGGTGATCAGGACAGCAGGGGGGGCAGTTGGGAGCGACCAGGCTGGCAGAGGTGGTCATTTGGGGGCAACCAGGCCGGCAGGGGGGGCAGTAAGAGGTGACCAGGCTGGCAGGGGGGGGCAGTTAGGGGCAACCAGGCAGACAGGGGGGAGGTGCAGTTGTTGGCGACCAAGCTGGCAGGGGGGCAGTTGGGGACTATTAGGCTAGCAGGGGGGGCAGTGAGGGGCAACTAGGCTGGTGGGGGGACAGTTGGGGGTAACCAGGCTGGCAGGGAGGCAGTTAGGGGTGACCAGGCCAGCAAAGGTGGGGGCGACCAGGCCAGCAGGGGGGGCAGTAAGGGGTGACTAGGCTGGTAGGAGGGGGCAGTACGGGGTGACCAGGCAAGTGGGGGCGCAGTTAGGAGTGAATGACCAGCAGGGAGGGGGCAGATGGGGACGACCTGGCCAGCAGCAGGGGGCAGTTAGGGGTGACCAGGCTGGCAGGGGGGGTAGTTAGGGGCGATCAGGCCAGCGGGCAGGTGAGCGATTAGGAGCCAGTAGTCCAGGACTGTGAGAGGGAGGGCCTAAACAGGCAATTGAACATCCCCCAAAGGGTCCTGGATTGGAGAGGGTGCAGGCTGGGCTGAGGGAACCCCTCCCCGCTCTGCATGAATTTCATGCACCGGGCCTCTAGTTATTATAATAACTATCTTGGGTTGGATTCCCAAGAAGCAGAGTCAGAGTGTGATTTACTGAGAATGCTCTCAGAAGAAACCTGAAAGCAGGTGAAGGAAGCAGAAGAGTGTAGGGGAGAAGAAGCCAGGCAAAAATGTGGTCTCACCCTGATCCTGCAGGGAGCTCTGGTGCATGATTAGCACCACAGAGTTGTCATACTTTGTGATGGGTCAGGCTTTTGTACCCCTGTCTGTCAAAATTGGCTGCAGGGTGTAGCATTTCTGGGTGACATGGCTCCTGTCCCCTGAAGGCAGTTTTTCCGCAGAGGCACAGCTTTGAGCTATTTGCGGCTCACTGTGATAGAACTGGAGAATGGATGGGTATATAAGCCCTGTGCAACAATGGCTAATATTTATTTCATGCTTAATGATTAAGGGTCCAGCACTCTTACAAGCATTTTACATATATAAGATGTGCTCCATTTGAAATTTAAGAAAACTGAAACACAAATTAGGTGAACTAATTAAGGTCATACAGCTGGGAAGTGGCAGAGCCAAAACCTGAATCCATTCAGCCTGATTTTGAAGTAGAGAGTAGCTATCCCATTTCTCTACTACATGGCTGTCGCCAGCAATGTTATTTCAAAAGCAGACAAGTAGCAGCAACATTGGTTATAATTTGTTTCTTATTCTTCACAGAAATAATTGTCTGTGAGCTGGAATTTCACTGTGTCTTTCAGGAAAACATCTTCCCATATCCCAGTAGCAGTAGCAGCTCCTGACATCTGCTTATGACTCCAGGTTGGCCAGGCTTCCCCTCACTTTCTGTATTCTAGCCAAGTGTTTGTTTTGTGATTGCTTCACGCTCCCTCTGCCACAGGATCTTTGCACATGCAGTTGCCTTTAGCTGGAATGTGAGTCCTGCAAAAACTTCCCTACCCCCAACTTATCTCTCTTCGATCCTCCGGATCTGATTGACCAGGCATCATTTGCCTCATATTCTGCTCCCTTGTCCAGGCCAGGGTTTTTTGTTGTTTTTTTTTGTTTTGTTTTTTTTGGTCATTGATTTTCATTTAATTATGAGCTTTTTCTTTCAGAGCTCCTATCTCATGTCATGTTTATACATACATTGGTGGGATTGTTCATTTAATGCCTGTGTCCTTTCTTTGACTGTAAATTTCACAAGGGCAGGAGCTGTGCTTGATTTACTCACTATTATATCAAGCACAGTGCCTGACACATTGTTCATACTCAGTATTATTTGTAATGAGTGGATAAATAAGTGAGAGAATGCATACTGTCTGCTTCTAGGTTTTCCATTGCAGACCACTGACAGGCTTGCCTCTCTGGCCCAGAAGCTTCTTGTGCTCTCAAGTTGGGTTTACCTCAAGAACCTGTCTAAAAAGACATCCAGCAGGATGCCTCACTACAGGTATGGAACCTACTGGTCTGATCCAGCTAGTGCCAACCAAATTCTGAGTTGCTCTACAGATGCCCTACTCCCTTCCCTCTAAGACGGTACCATTAAATATTAGATTAGACACATAAGGACCCAATGCAGGCTATCACCATATTGTATTACTATCAGAGTCTTGTATGGATGTATTTGGGGTTCACATGGCTCCTCTATGTTTTAAAATTCATCTTTGATAGTAGCCAGTTCTCCTAAATATATACTCATTTAGAAGCATGCATATTTATACTGATATTTTAATAAAACACCTTAAAAAAGAAGACAGGTGTTTTGAGGCTTTTTAATAATGCATCCCAATTATCTATGAATAATTTGTTCTGTTGGTATTTGTTATTATTAGCAACAATCTTAAAAGAATTCTAAAGACAGTATTTGTAATGAGCGACTTTCATTAGGAGTTGAAGAAAGAATCTATCTGCACCTGTGCTGTTCAATTATATTCTCAAATTGACTTTTCTGTTGTAGACACAAATTTAAAAATAGAAAAGTTGAGATGCCTAACACTTCAATCCTCTACATTTTCCCTGTTATTTTACTGGAATAAAAAAGGTGCCTCTTACTGATTTGAAATAATATATTTTTAAAGGGATTGACTCTGCACGTTTTAGCTTATTCATTAATTTTTAAGAATTATTCACTATAAATTAAATAAAATTTGTTATTACCTTATTATTTACTAGGGGCCCAGTGCACGAATTTGTGCACCTTGAAAGGAACTGTGGGCCGTGAGGCTGTGGTAGGCACAGGGGCAGGTCTTGGCCCATCCTCCGTGCCCTCACCCAGCCCCTCCTGCTGCGGCCCTGGTCCCCTGTATGCCAGCAGCCCTGCTCACACCACCACTGCTCCCACAAGCTGATGCTGATGGCACCAGCCCCGCTTGTGCCCACTGACGGTGCAGAGCGATTGGGGCCAGCACCAGCAGCAGGTTTGAGTGGGGCTGGCGCCAAGAGCGGGCACGAGCAGTGGCTGCTGCTCCATCTGCCCCTCAGGAGCAGGGGGAGGTAGAGAAGCCCTCAGGGACGATTGGGCCAGCAGCTGCCACTGGCACCTGCTGATGGCACCAAGTGATCGGGACTGGCGCTGGGCACCGGTAGCGGGTGCGAGTGGCGGCTCTGGAGCCGGCTGCAGGTACGAGTGGGGCCAGTGCTGGCAGTGGGTGTGAGCGGAGCTGGCACTGGCAGTAGGTGCGAGTGCTGGGTGGGACCGTGGCACTTGGGAGCAAAGAATTTTCCGTAACCACCAGAGACTCACCCTGATGACAGCGACCAGTGTCCCGCCTTGGTCTGGCACCCCCGCTCACCTGCTCTACCATCCCACCATGGCCAACGCCCGCCATGTTCCACACATGCTCTCTGGTGGTCAGCGCACGTCATAGCAACTGGTTGTTTGGTTGTTCAGTTGTTCCGGTTGTTCTGCAGTTCAGCCTATTTGCATATTAGCCTTTTTTATATAGGATTATTTAAGCAATTGAATATTCTGTTGGGATTATATCCAGATTTGACCAAAGGAAACACATTATTAAAGTTTTTAGCAGCTTTGTGATATTTGAACTTAATGGCACAGTAGGTCATTCACATCTCTGTCCTGAGCAACTTAACTGAATATCTTGTTGGTTAGCACCAGTTGCTAAAGTACGAAGAAAATCTAAGACACTAGTGGTATAAAAAAATGAAGCTTGGCCTGTCAAGTTGCGATAGGGGAACTGCACATAATGTAATGGCCTGTGTTGGAATTTAAATATTTAAGGTGGAATATACCACATTTGATATTTATCCTACTTGATAAAGCTCAACTAGATGCTCCAAAAAATCTAGTATTTTTATATTTTAGCATATTATCACTATAGCTACAGTTTCCAGATTCATCTAGAGAGAAAATATTTAAAATTGGAACCTTGTAAACCTTGTAATAGATTTCTCTTATGATGCAGCACATATTTCACAAAATGACCTTGGGCCAGGACCCAGGAAACCTCTTTATGACAAGCAAAGTGATCATATAATTTATTGGTCAAATTGCAACAGCCTTGAAGGTGAAAGATAGTGTTCTGAAAATTATGCTGGGACAAAACACTGGGACCATTTCAGCTAAAATTGGATGTACAATCACCATAGGAGTAAATACATTCACTACTTTTGATTCCATGACTGTGGAAGCACATCTGTTGGAGACTTACTTTTAATTTTAGTTTGTATTTAGGTAACATTTTAAAATAAATTTCTTAATACTAAGTCTTTGAAAATATTATTTATAAACACAGACAGCATAAACCCATACACATAGACTTTTAAATTTATTTATTTATTTGTTTACTTATCCAAATAATATTAATTGAGCACCTTCTTTATTCTAGGTACAGACCGTGCTAGATTTTGGGACACTGTGGTGAGAAAACATGAGGTAATGTCCTTGCTTTTGCGCTCATTGTTGTCTAGTGTATGCAGTGGACATTAAGCACAGTTACACAAATCACTGTAAATTTAATTTATTTTGTGTTATAAAGGAGATGTATATGAAGCTACAGTGATTTATAAAACAGGGCTTTGACCCCTCAAATAATCTAGATAAGCATTTCTGAGCAAGTAAGAATTGTTCTGAGATTTAAGGATAAAATTGCTAACTAGTTATGATGAGAGTATAGACCAGAAAGGGCAGTTTGTGTAAGACTAGATTGATGGTCTCATCCAATACAGATTGGAATTCAGCCAACTGTCTGAATCTCATCCAACGCAGATAAGCCTGAGGAATATTGGTAGAGAGGTCTTAGTGACAGATTGGGTTCTAAATTTTTCTTGGTGTCTGGCTTCTGCTTTGCTAATGTGGTGGGTGAGTTTTTGGCATAACACTGAATGTTGGAGAAAGAGGAGGGTGGAGAGGCTGAAAGAATAAATTTGAGATGGAGAGAGAGCAGCTTTCATAGGAAGGGGAAGTAGAGGGATCAAGCAGAGGTACTCAAGAGATGATGTGTGGAAAATGTACAGATGCAAGATCCTATCTCCAGAAACCTGGCAGTAAATGGCTGACTTTTGTGGGTGGATTTACATTTGAGGGGCTGAGACTGGCAAGGCAAAGAGCAATGATAGACTGAGGGGGCTCAATCCCCTTTAGTTGGCATACATATCTTAAGAGGGATTTACCAGTCTTTTTTCATGCTTTTGTATTCCTTATCTCTTCTAATTCTTGTAGTGTTTTGGGGCAGTTTTCAGAAGATAAGCCATAGCAATGATAAATAAGTCAGTTTGCTACCTTATTAGAATTGTCCAAATATGCTTCCTAGTTTTAATTATAGTTTGCATAAGAGATTAAATTTTTCCTCCCCAATCAGAGTTCCTCTAACCAGTTTTAGGACAGTTTGAGGTGCAGAGAGCTAGTCCATTTGACCTGCTTTCATCTGTAAATAAATATTTCTGAGAACGTGGTTTCAAGCATTACCAAGATGGACAATGTGTGTGTGTTTATGTCAATATATGAAGACATGCATATATGTGTAGGAAAGTGAAGAGCTAATTTGACATTGTCTCCACTCGCAAGCTTTTAAAAATTTGCATAGGACGGTAAGTTTAATACTCTTAATGCAGTTTTTAAACACTACAAAGTTTACCTAATTGATTTGTTCAACAGTTGGAAGGTGTAAAGGCTAGAGACATTTAATTATAAAATAAAGACTGATTGGGGGGATTCTTATTAGGGATGCTAATAATTATGTGTAAAATCAAGGAAGATGTCCTTTAGATCCCAAAATTTCTTTGAGCTGCTAATTATGTTTTTGCTCAATTTTTAAAAATTTTATTTATTTTCTCTGTCTCAGTGGATTCTCTGACTTCAAAATGCCTAAGTAGAATTCAGCCCAGTGCCAAAAGATATAATAGGAAAAAACTTCAGTGATTTCTATCAGATTAAGCTTTGGACAATAGCTCCTAAGCAGAAAGCATGACCCCGTATCTGAAAGGGTAAAGCAAATGGCTGTGAATAATGCAGCTGAATGCAGGAAGAGAGAAGGGAGGTGAAAAAAGTTTCCAGGATTATTTCTGGTTCAGTTCCATGATGTTCTTTTTATGTATCTGCAGTGAATACAGGATTTTCTCACTGGCTTGCCTGAAATGCCATGAAGTTCTGACTTTCATGTTCTTCCTTTCCATGGAGCGTTTCACCACATTGCTCTTTTCCCTAGGATAATGAAACTCTTTCTTTCCTAATTGCTCAATGGAGGATCCACATGGCCAGGGAATAATGAGTTGGCACAAAGCCTCAATTTCTGGAAGGCTCTGAGGATTCAGAGAAGTCACAGTTTGCTAAAGTGAATTCCTTTTTGCTTGCAATTGGTCTCCCAGGTAAAGTAGACCAGAGAAGAAAGATGCAACCTCAGGCATTAGTGGAAAGGCCTCATGATCTAGAAAGGAATTTTGTCCAAGTGAGGGCATGTCAGCCACAGAGCTTTTAAAAAAATAAATCACAAAGTCCATACATTTCAGAGAAGTGTCACTGAAATGACTCGACATGAGCTGATTGTATAACGTAGTATCACCTTTCGTTGACTCTAAGTCACACTATTCACATTAGAGATTCTTCTGGAAGCCCGCGTAATGTTTCAGGGTTTGTTTTTACAAATCCAAGATAGGTGGTGTGAATACTAATCGCCTGACTAATTAGAGGAAAGCTGCACAACAATGAAGGTCACTGTCCATATCCAGAGATGCATATATGCATAACCCATGGACAGGGACAATAGTGTAGTGAAGGCCTGGGGTGGGGAGTGGGGGCAGGCTAGAAAGGGTCAATGAGGGAATAAAAAGGGGGCATGTGTAATATTTTCAACAATAAAGATTTTTAAAAAAGAATAAAAAAAGAGAACTAAAAAAAAAAATCAAGACTGATCATCAGGTTACTATTCTGTTATGCATTTTAAGAATGATCGTTATGTCACACAAATACTGATTAGGAGCTTTGATATACTGCCTTTGCTAGTGGGATTTTCATCTCCAGGAAACAGGGTCTTTGGAGTGTTAATGCTGGTAAATTTTTAAAGTTTGGAAAAGTAAAATAGTGTTTATAGGTGAAAGATTGTTTCACATGGTATTGTATATATACTTCCTTAAAAGACACTTTTCAGTAACATTGTGATTTCTTAGCATAACTTACAATATTAAATGATTACATATTAGATATATTTGTAAATTTATGGCTGTATTCCCAGAACAGGCTCAGTTACTTAACTATTTACATATTTTATATGTCTGTCTGCAAGAAGAGAAGTTTGGGTTTAGAACAAGAGAGGGAACAGTTCTTTCTGTTCCCATATTCTGGCACTGTCGTCCCAGGATTGCTCTATTTGTATTGTCTAGAACACGTGTCGCAAGTGGTTGGGTGAGGAGAAGACTCAGATATTTTGAGGCTTCGTGGATTGAGTGGCTGGGTAGAGGAATACATGAATAAATGAACAAATGCATGAAGCACTAAGTGGAAGGCACAGTGAAGCAGCATAAAGTGGTTGACATGACACACATGCTCATCACCCTTAGGGAGCTCACCTTCAGGTGGGGATGGGCACAGATGAAAAGGCAGCTCCCCTATATGCAGTGAATAAAAGAGTGAAGAAGCTGGTTCTGAGTAGCTCCCTTGGGCAGAACCAAAGCACATGTCCATTTTTGTTAAAGGCTTTTTACAAATCGTTTGTGTATCAAATGATTTCTTAAATCTAATACTAAATCTAATTCAATTTCTCACAGGTTTATTAAAGACCTACTATGTGCAGCCTATCCAGAGCAACATAGAATATGCCTCTGGCTGATGATTTTGAAAGGGGCAGCATGAGGGTGATGAGAACACTGTTAGGAAGTTGTACTCCAGTGGGTAGTTAAGTCCACATCTGCAAATGCATTTGAAAGGGTCTCAGTGCGGCACAGTCCAGGTGTTAGGCCAGTGTGTTCAATTCATTTAATTAGAATAGCTTAAACATTTTTTCCTATCTAAATTTGATTTATGTGCATACTCTTTACTATATATTAATTTTAGTGAGAATAAATGGTTTTGTGCAATGTAAACTGGTGTTTATTTCTGACCAAAGAAAGGGGGGAGGGAGTGTTATTTCTACATTCATATTTAGATTTATTCATAAAACTGTTCATTGATTCAAATATTTCTACAGAGAAGTTGAAGGCAACATTGAAGGCAACCAGCTCCAAGCAAGGTGTGAGGTGTGAGCTGTGAAATGTCCATCCTCAGAGTAATGACTTAGCACAAAGCAGCCTTCTCTTGGCAAGTTGTTACTAGAGTCATTTCTAGGAATTGGATTTAGCCCTGGCTATTTTTATATTGTTGGGTGGTGGGTTAATTTCTACACAGGATAAATTACTTCATGAAGGTTAACAAAATTTTATGTTATAGAAAGTGTTGAGCTGGTGTTTCTTAAAACAGAAAGTTAGAAATCTCATGGAGACTCTCAGGAGACTTATAATTTTAGAGGATGTCAAAGAGAATAAAATTAGAGTAATTAAGACAATATTATCAAGTATTGTTGTTGTTATTAGCAAAACTACTCTACCCTACTGCCCCAAACAGTATTACTTTTTCTTAATTTATTAACTATACATTTATTATTTGCTCCATATTAGAGAATCAAGCTAAATTCCTGGCAGATAACATGATAACATTTTTGTAGGAACCCTTTAAAAAATTTTATAATTACCATCGTTCGTAGTTATTGTAGAAAATTTGGAAACTAGAAAAATATGAAGAAAATGAAAAGCACCAATATTACCACCTTATTGCCATCCATTACTATTGCCTTGTTACTTAATAGACTTTTCATGTTCAGCTTGCTTGCAAGCATCTCACTACCAATCTCAGGAGATGTATATATCCTCCTTTCCAGGATGGCCTTTTAATTGTGATGTATCAGCAACTGTGACAAGTGGCAAAGAAAGATGCTGGGAACCTTGTCTTGTAGAATAGAAGTAATATTTTAAATCTAAAAATGCAGTATTATTAATATATCATCTCATAAGAACAGGTATTTACATAAAAAATTCAAAATATGCTTCGGAAAATTTAACTTAGGTGTTAACTAAAGAAATTATCTTTATGCTGAGATTTGACAGCATGTTATATAAATTAGTAACAAAGCCCCCCATATTGGTACTGTACCAATTTTTTTTGAGAACAGTTAGGAAAAAATAATTTATCTGGAGATGGAAATTGTAAATATGAGAACATGTAACTGACACTTCTTTGGAGTTTAGATATACACAGCTGGTTATGACGTTACTACCTTGGCTTTTTTCCTAGCTGGAATCAGGAACTCTATATCATTCAGGTTGAACTTTCATGATTTCAAAAGGAAATTTATAGTTCAATTAAGTAAAAAGAGTCTCATTAGTAGATTTTGGAGGCAATTTAGAGTAGTTTTGGAGAAACAGGCCAGTTTGCTTTCATGAGTCACTTGTGCCTTATTCTCAGAAATCTAAGGGAGTTGCTTTGGAGATACAGGATATCTTTACCCATGTAAGGTGACTGGGGTCAGGGCACAGCTATCGTAAGTTTTATTTTCCAAATGTTGCTAATAGTATTAGTAGCAAAGAGGCTCAATTATGTGCCAAGCTCTAATCAAAACTACTCATTGCATAGTAACCCTATCAGGTAGATTATTATTTTTCAAAAATTGTATTATTATTCTAAATGTACCAATGACAAAATTAAGGTTAAAATGTTTATTAACTTGCCAAAGTTATAGATACTAATGAGGAAATCTACTTTTCAAAATTCAGTCTATGCTTCTACAGCCCCCCTTCCTTCCTGTATCACTCTACCTCGAATAAGAGAAGACTTGTTATTCAAAAACAAGACTTCCTTTATAACTTGTTTTCAAGTATTTCAAAATTGTAAGTTTTTCTTCTTGAAAAAAATCTCATTGACTTGTTCAAGAAGCAATGTCTATTCTTCAAATGCTGTCATCATGCTCTATCATTATCCCTTAAAAATTCTCTAGAAGAATAAAGATGACAGATTTGTAATTATAAGAAAAAATATAAGTTTAGAAATGTGAAGTATGGAAAAATGCCTTTATTATCACAGAAGCACTCAAAGCCTGGCTCTGCTACTGGGGTACCTCATGCTTTCTATGGACACTTGGGTTCCATGAAGCATAATTTATAAAGCCAAGATGTTTCATCTCCTTTACATTAGTTACAACTTCATGGGCGTATGAAAGAAAGGTTATATTTAGTAAGTTTTGGGACTGTTTTCAGGATTGTTTAAAAATTATTTGGAGCCGAAACCGGTTTGGCTCAGTGGATAGAGTGTCGGCCTGTGGACTGAAAGGTCCCAGGTTCGATTCCGGTCAAGGGCATGTGCCTGGGTTGCGGGCACATCCCCAGTAGGAGATGTGCTGGAGGCAGCTGATCGATGTTTCTCTCTCATCGATGTTTCTAACTCTCTATCTCTCTCCCTTCCTCTCTGTAAAAAAATCAATAAAATATATTTTTAAAAAGTTATTTGGAAAAAACGAAAACATTTGAAAATAGTCACCAATGAGGATCAGCTCTTCTGTTTTGGAAAAGCTTACATTGCTACAACTTGGAGTGATCCTTATTGTATATTTCTGGGGTCAGTCAGTTCAAGCAGCCGACCTACGGTAGCTACCATATTTCATAGAATCTAAGAAAGGAAAACAGAGCAACAGAATATTTGGCATACCTTGATGAGAAACCAATTAATTTTCCTCTTTTTTTCTGTTAAGAACTGATGGCTTCCTATCTTTCCTTGAAATGTTTTCATCGCAAACAGAAAAGCTCAACCTACTGTGGTATGCGTCTTCTCTGGGGTCACCAAACAAGGACAATGATTAGAACATCCGAAAGAAATAAGCAAACACAGGTCTCGGTAAGACCTTCAGAGGCTGTTGTGAGCCAATGCATCAGTGATGGTGTGGCATCGGTGTTACCAGTGAGCAAACATCTGACATAGAGTCCACTTTCCCTCGTTATCCACAGATGATTAAACTATCCAATGCTCTCTTTCTTTAGAAGCACCATTTTTTTAAAGCTGTGATATATAGCTCTTTTTAATTCCAACTCTTACTTTAGGAAAGCAAATTTAAAAGCATTTTGCAGGAGACAGGACAAGCTATGCATATTAAGTACTATATGACAATTCAAAAACTTCAAAGCTGAAATGTAGAAGAGAACATTATAGGATTTTCCTGTTTTGATGTCATAACAACCTTCTGCTTCAGAATAAGGGTTTGTCAGGTCCTAGTCAAAAGTCTGTGGCAGTAATATTCCTGAGATGTAGCTTTTAATGCTCATCATAAAGGCAGTGACTTTTATCAACAACAGTTGTTTAAAAACCCATATAAGTTTGGACATTTTTTTCAGAGATTTCTTGATAATTAACAATGAATCTAATGGCAGGCTGAATGTATATATCCCTTAGATATTTTTCTGCCTTTCTTTTTAAAACTCTCCCTATTCATACTTGCTTACTCTTTTTTTTTTTTCTACTGAGTTTAGGACTCTGAACTCTAACTAATTGGCAAGGCTGAATTACAAATTTCTGAGAAATTGATAGGAATATTTTGAGTGCAAATGTTAAAATTTACATCATTTTCCAACAGTTTTAAGATGCAATTTAAATTTAATTTTATAAGATTCTGTGTTGGGAATAAATATAGATCTTTTAAAATTTCTATTATTGTAAAATATCAAGAAAGTAGATATATAGAATAATAGATAACTCTGCATTTCAAGGTAACTGATAAACTACTAACTTTTCTTTTCCAGGGATGATATTGTTTTTCACCCTTTATTTACTTGAAATGTATTAAATAAATGTGTATTCCCCCTGGAGTCCTGAAAGACCTGACCTTAATTTAAGCCTATATACCTAACACTTCACCACATAATGTCTAGTTTTGCTGTCAGTTTATTCTGTTCACCTCTTGGCTTCCCAGGAAAACATGAGTTTCCCGAGGATAAGAATTTGTTCTTACATTACTGTTGTACCTTCATAGCACCTAACACTGACTTTTGGATATAGAATATGCTTAGTAATTATTTGTGACTTTGTATGTATAAATCTTGAATTTCACACAGTGTATTCAGTGCAGTGAATTGTCTTTTCTATATTTTGAATATGCTACATCATCCATAACAAGGGTCTGCAAACTACAGCCCAAGCATGGTCAATAAGCACACCCATTCATTTCCGTATTGTCTATGGTTGCTCTTACATTACTGTGGTGGAGCTCAGTAGTTGGGCCAGAAACCCTGCAGCCCACCAAGCTAAAGCATTTACTGTCTGGCACTTATAGGATTATAGAATTGCCAATCCATATTCTAGATACTTATCTCTGATGGATAATATAAATATTTCAGGTCTGACTCATTTAACTTTTGACTTCCCTAGAAGTAAATTAGATGATTAATACTTCCTGATGCTGAATATCTTAACCAAGATTTTCCAGTAAGCATAATTATCAAAAAGAGAGAGAGAAAAAATAATAATTGAGTAGCATATACCTCTTTTTTTTTTTTTGCCATTGCTACTGTATTTCTGATTGAAGACAGAGAATAGACACATTAAAATATACCCTAAAATGCACTTTGGTGTCTTGCCAGAATAAACCTTTATTAAAGCCAAGATTTAGTTTAAAAGGTTGAAACAGTCACATTGTATCAGAAAAATATACAGCTGCCTTTAAAATGGATTGAATTGGCTGATTGTTATAAAGCTGCTCTTTGAGGAGCTTTCTACCTAAAGTGTATTCATAAATACACTTAGCACTGGTTGAAATAATGGTTTTCTTAGTGATCTTAAAATCACAATTATTTTTTTTGTTATATTGATATTACAAGACAATGTTCATGTTGAAAAGGTGAAGAACAGTCTCTTCAATTCTTTTCCATTGTAAGATAATATTACCCTGCTGTAGAATATTAGCAAGCTACTTCATTTATTATTTTTCAGATAATAATAAACAGCTTGTATTTAATGCCTTCTTAAAAGACAAGGAAAATATTACAGGGCACTTCCCATACGAAATTATTTATTTGAATATATTTAAAAGCAGTCAATGAGTTTGATTTTCAGTGATTATTGACATATCAATTAGAGCAGTGGTTCTCAACCTTCCTAATGCCGCGACCTTTTAATACAGTTCCTCATGTTGTGGTGACCCCCAATTTTATTGTTACAAATTGAACATAATTAAAGCATAGTGATTAATCACAAAAACATATGTAATTATATATGTGTTTTCCGATGGTCTTAGGCGACCCCTATGAAAGGGTCGTTCGACCCCCAAAGGGGTCGTGACCCACAGGTTGAGAACTGCTGAATTAGAGTCTCATAATTCCTTGATTTTTAGACTATTATTTTTTAGTTTGAACCCATACTATTTGTCAGTAGATATTAAGATAAGAAAATATATTTTCCTTCTATGATTGAGAAGACAGAAAATGGTCTTTCTTTATTATGATAGCCAGGTAATTGAGAAAAAATAATGCTAAGGCAAGAGAATTAGAAGAGACCAGCTATTAGTGCTCACTAAGAAATAGCTGTCACATATGGTGTATTTTCTATATCTTAGTATTGTACTAAGCATTATTTATAGATTATTTCTGGTATAATCCTTGAGTGCACGGAATAATATCCCCACTCTGTAGATAAGTTTCAAAGATGCTAAGGAAGTTGTTCAAATTCATACCATTAGCAAGTGCATAGTTGGATCAGGTCTGTGGACCAGGCAGTGTTAGTTACTTATTTCAGGTGTTTCCTGCAGGGGTAGAGTAAAAAAAAGCCCCTTTGCTGGGGAAGATCACATCCTGGTAGAACATGCAGAATAACTCTCAGAGGAGAGTTGGTGGCAGCAGGCAGTGTGGTATTCTGAGTTCTCATTCTAGTAGCAAACTTCTATTGAGAACCTTTTGTTTTTTGCATATTTAATGTTTTACATTTATTTTATGCACTGACTTTCATAACCATTTGAGAAGGTATTATTCTTTATTCCATTTCATAGATTAGGATCCTGAGACTGAAAAGTTACTTACCTTGCCCAGGGTCACGCAGCTATTACAATCAGGACAGACAGCATTAAAACCTATATCTGGGTTGTCATTTTTTTGGCCTGTAACTACTATGTGACTTCATGAAATTCAGTAATATGGATTAGAAATCCATAAAGACCCTGTGGGTGAGGTTTAAGTTGAGAGAGATTTCAAATAATCTCAGTAACATACAGGATTTGAATATTCATTTTTAGATGGATCTAGAAGAGTTTGCTAAATTCTCCTTTGGTGTATATCAAAGTACATAGAAAAACATCATGGTATTTTTGAGAAGTATTGCATCACTATTTTAATGCTGGTATCACCCATCTTCACATGCCAACTTCCTAGGCCAAAATAAATTTTAAATTGGAATAACTTAGTTTAACATGAATAGGCAAATGTAAGTTTTCTACTACTGAGAAGAAATAAAGTGTTGAAAACTGTATATCAAAACTGTATATCAAAAAAGTTGTTTTCATAATCTAACTTTTTGTCTATAAAGTTTGTACCTACTAATTATCAATTTTACATGAATGAAATCATGCTATACATAATGTTTTCTAACCTGTTCTTTTTTTATTTTCACTCGACAATATGCGATAACTATTTCTCCATGTCAGGAAACATAAATGATCTATATCTTTTTTAATGAGTGTGTAGTGTCTGTTGTATATTTGCCTAACTAGTTGCTTAACTAGTGTTGGAGATTTAATTTGTTTCCATATTTTACTTATCCTATATAATAAAAGCATAGTATGCAAATTGCCCCCTTGACCGGAGTTCTTCTTGGAGTTCAACCAGGGGGCGGGCCGGCCAGGGGAAGGGAGGGAGTACCCAGCCAACAGCTGCTAGGGACCCTACCAGTGCACAAATTAAGTGCACTGGGCCTCTAGTCTTTAATACAATCTCAGGTGGGATTCTCCTTGCAGTCATTGCAAAGAGAATAGTTTTTATAGTCATCTAATTTGAATAATTTTCTACATTTGTTTGTGTTAAATAAGCCGTGTTTCATACTTTAAGAAGTCTTTCACAGACTGGAAATTGTGACTATAACTTTTCTTATTATTTAGCCATAACATCTCAAGGTTGTATATGTTTCATTTTAGTGGATCTTCATTTGAGATCTGGTATGTGATCACTTTTTTAATTTTCCCTAAAGTTTCATATTTTAAAAATTAAGACATAATTAGAATAGAATTCTGCATGTAACTCTGTTATAAATTCCCAAAGAAAATATTGTTCATAAAACGTATAGTTTTATTTTTGTATTGTATTTTACTAGTGTACACAGATAAGACTTGACTAGAATTTAAAACATAGTAGGAAAATAATGTTTTATACTGTGGTATGGATAGAATATATTTGTTCTATATTAGGGAAAGTAGGTTTCAGTATTTATATCAACAAGTCATATACCTACGTTTGGCTGCTTTTATAAAAGAGGATATGATTATTTAATATAAAACTCATTAACTTTAGGATGACTATTTTTTTGTCTTTTATCTTTAAGCAATGAGTTATGGTTCAGTTGGTTAAGAAATAATCAGGTATGCTCTTTTAATCTTTGGAAAAATCCTTTTAAAATAAAATTTTATTCTTCTTGGATGGAGACTTTTTAAAGACTATTTTAAGAAATTTGGTAGGGAGGATATTTTTTTGGGAAAAGGGTGATGAAGTTCTCAGTAACAGTAGTGAGAGCAAGAGCTCAATACTTAAATGCCAAAGGAATAAGTTAATGATTGAATGACTCAATGGCCCATGAATCTTCTGTAAAGGAGTCAGCAGATGCTTATGCTACAGATGGCTGCTCTCTAATGATAATAGGGCATCTGATCCCTGAGTTACATTTTAGTATCGTCTTGGGGAAGACACTGAATTTACTTCTATTTTTTAGGCACTAAAACATTAAAAAAGGCTCTGACTGACCTCTTATTTTTGCAGAGCTTAATATCATGTTAGGACACTGTCAGTTACCACGGTAGAAGGGACAGTAAAAGTGACAACACGGGGAAACATGGAGGAGAATAGAAACTTGAAGGGATATTGATTTATATGAATCTGAATCATTTATGGTTACTTAAACAGATATACATGTTCTGCAAGTGTTCTCAGAGCAGGGAAACCATGAAATGTGGGAAGGAATTTGAAAGGCAGAAAAAAGTGAGGACGAGGGAGCAGGAAGTATTGAGAGAAGACTCACGTCTGTTTGGAGTGTGAATGCTTAAGGAGGAGAAGTACGTGCTGAGACAGGAAAGATAGGCTTCCATGAGGGAGTCATAAGTGAGGATAACCTTGAGTTACAGATTATTGGATCTACAACTGCACTGTCCAATATGGTAGCCAGTAGTTCCATTTAAACATGTTGTTAAGTGGAAAATTCATACCAGATTTTTTTTTAATTAAATCTTTATTGTTCAGATTATTACATTTGTTCCTCTTTTTTCCCCCCATAACTCCCCTCCTCTCAGTTCCCGCCCCACCCTCCGCCCTCACTCCCCACCCACTGTCCTCATCCATAGGTGCACGATTTTTGTCCAGTCTCTTCCCACCTTTCCCACACCCCTTTACCCCCAAGAATAGTCAGTCCATCCCCTTTCTATTTCCCTGATTCTATTATAATCACCAGTTCATTCTGTTCATCAGATTATTTATTCACTTGATTCTTAGATTCACTTGTTGATAGATGCATATTTGTTGTTCATAATTTGTATCTTTACCTTTTTCTTCTTCTTCTTCCTCTTCTTAAAGGATACCTTTCAGCATTTCATATAATACTGGTTTGGTGGTGATGAACTCCTTTAGCTTTTCCTTAGCTGTGGAGCTCTTTATCTGACCTTCAATTCTGAATGACAGCTTTGCTGGATAAAGTAATCTTGGTTGTAGGTTCTTGGTATTCATCACTTTGAATATTTCTTGCCACTCCCTTCTGGCCTGCAAAGTTTCTGTTGAGAAATCAGCTGACAGTCGTATGGGTATTCCCTTGTAGGTAACTGAGTTTCTTTCTCTTGCTGCTTTTAAGATTCTCTCTTTGTCTTTTGCTCTTGGCATTTTAATTATGATGTGTCTTGGTGTGGTCCTCTTTAGATTCCTTTTGTTTGGGGTTCTCTGTGCTTCTTGGACCTGTAAGTCTATTTCTTTCACCAGGTAGGGGAAGTTTTCTGTCATGATTTCTTCAAATAGGTTTTCAATATCTTGGTCTCTCTCATCCTCTGGCACCCCTATAATTCTGATGTTGGTACGCTTGAAGCTGTCCCAGAGGCTCCTTACACTATCTTCGTATTTTTGGATTCTTTTTTCATTTTGCTTTTCCAGTTGGGTGTTTTTTGCTTCTTCGCATTTCAAATCTTTGACTTGATTCTTGCGCTCCTCTGGTCTGCTGTTGGGAGTCTGTATAATATTCATTATTTCAGTCAGTGTATGCTTAATTTCTAGTTGGTTCTTTATCACAACATCGAGGGTCTCATTAGTTTTCTTGAGGATCTCACTACATTTATCAGCAGTTTCTAGAAAATTATTGAAAGATCTTAAAAGTGTGGTTTTGAGCTCTATATCTTCCATTTCTGACATTTGCATCCTGTTTCTTTGTCTCCACATTTTTTTGTTTTCTTGGTGCACCCCCTAGTGGTCTTTGTGCGCAGTCTTGTTGTAGTTAAGCCTTGATTGTTGTAGGTAATACTAGGGGGGATTTGCCCTCAGGCCAAGTGGCTGTGAGAATCAGCTGTGACTGCAGTGAGAGAACTTCTGTCCTCTAGGGAGGTGCTAATCTAGCCTTTGCCTGAGGCTATCCGGCAAATGCCTCTGTGCAGGTCTTGGGCCGGATGGGTCCCAGGGGATCAATAGGGCGGGCTGAGCGAGCAGTTATGGCTGCTCTCAGTCCCGTCCACAGGAGCTTTGCCTCTCAGAATCCCAGCAACTGCTGCAAACCTTGGAGAGAAAGCTGCCTTCGGGTTCAGACCGAAGCCAGACAGTCCCGCTTCTCCTGTTTGATTCTGAGTCCCTAGAGACTCGCCCGGATCTGGAGCTCAGAGTCTGAGACTCCCTCCCAATTGAAACAGAAAACCGCGCCCTCAGCCACCAGCCCGCTCCGCATGCACTCCGCACCTTAGTATTTGACTTCAGCACTGCGCTTCTTCTGAGTCTCGGTATGCTATTCTCTTTCCTCCTAGTTGTAGAACTTCCACTCAGCCAGCCTTCCTGTGGTTCTGGGTGATGTCCGTTCCGTCTTTTAGTTGTATTTTTGAAGTGGTTGTTTGAGGCAGCAAACTCCAGCGTTAACCTATGCCGCCCTCTTGGTTTCTCCTCATACCAGATTTTTAAGACTCATGGTGAAATAAAATGATGAAAATGTCTCATTAATACATTTTATACTAATGACATGTTAAAATGGTAATATTTTAAATTCAGTTAAAATGTATTATTAACTCCATATTATTACATATATATTATAAATACTAATTTCACTTCTTTCTCTTTACTTTCTTTCATGTGGCTACTAGACTTAAAATTACATACTTAGCTCGCATACATGGCATCTATTTGTGTCTTCATTGTATTTTCATTGCATGGTGCTAGTCCAGACTTTTATCTGAAAGTAACGCCTTTGGGGCATTGGCGGGATAACGGTGAAGGTTTGGACTTACGTTTGGTGTGACATTGCTTCAGCTGCACTGAAAGGCATAGTCAGGCATAGAAAATGTAGGTTTGGTGCTTGTAGAATAGAAAATAGAGACATCTCACAGAGTTATTCACCTAGAAATGTGTGTGAGGCTACACTCTGAAGGTATGACTATGAATGTCATCTCCTAGGGAGGAAGTGGCTGCAGGGGAGAGTTAGGAGGACCAAACTGAGCTAAGTCAGGTTGAGCATGACTTTTATCTTTGAATTTTAAAGATTTATATAATTTCTAGAGATATAATTTCTAGAAAAGGTACTGGCAGAAAAACAAAACAAAACAAACGCCCACCACCAGCAACCTTTTGCCTCATTCAGTGACTATTACACTGTGAAGGACCAACTTCAAGGGATGGATTCAGAAAGCTAAATCGCCCAGGGATATTCTTCCCTTATATGTACACATTGTAAAGAATTCAATCCATAGTTAAGCAAAGAAAGATACCTTGAGAGATGGAATATTGGAGATAAGAAATATTAAATAACTCAATTAGAAGGTACACATCTTAAATGATTCTCTATGGCTTGTCATGCCTACATGTGCTTATGTGGCAGAATGAGATTTTTTTTAAAAAGTGAATTAATTGCAACCCTCCAAATGGGAGGCAAATAAAATTCTGCCAAGCTGTATAACCTCTACCTGAAGGGATAATTTGCTAGTCCTGGCATTTTCAGGCAACGATGATGAGCTGGCCCACTGCTTATGTTGATGAAAGGATGAAAAGTTTAGCCTCATTTCCTATGTGTGATTGAGACATTGAAACTTTCCATGGTTTCACTGCTGATTGTATTAATGGAAGGGCTTGCATCACAAGCAGCCTGTGCCCAGGCTGACTCTAGGCAAAGCCAGAACTCTACTCAGAACCAAGACACACCATTCATTAAAAAAGAAGGACCACACAATGCTGGTGCTGGGAATTCTTGCTGCTAAGGCCAGCTATGTAATTAGTGGGGACAGACTGAGAAGTTTGGATACTTTATACATAAAAATCAAAGTATAAAATGAGCTATATGAGTCCTAACTTAGATTTATCCTTTTTCTAAACTCTGGAAGAAGAAATAAATTTTGTAATTTAATCAAGTGAGGAAAGCAATGCACAAATTTAGATGTTCAACCATTCAACCCACCAGGAAGGTACTGATGCTTTTGGATCCACAAATTTGATCAGATTAAGATATTCCAATTTATCTTTCTTTCAGAGTCTGAGGAAAACACTGTCTCATCCTTTGAGCCATGGACAAATTAGCCCTTCTGTGACTGGGCCATGGGCTTTTAAACTTTTGGACCTATTAAGAATCACTCAGTGAACTTGCTAAAATGCAAATGCCTGGGTCTCTGTATCAATAGCTCTTCAATAGTAACCAGGAATGTGCTTTTTATATATATATATATATTCACCCTAGGACACTGCTGAAGAAGGTCTTGGACCCTAGCACTAAGTAATGATTTTCTAGGATAAGGCATCTATCTGACACCTTAAAATAGAACAGAATGCTAATTTGCCTGAGGTACTGATGTTTTAGTATCAATGGATGCTGTTAAGGAATACATGGCTACTTAACTCCTGTTGTTTTTGGAAACCATGATTCCACATGAAACCAGCCAGTAATTGAATATATGTCTGAAGTCACACATACTGCATCTATCTATGGGTACATTTTATCTATATAAGTAAAAATATAAACACAGAAATATTTACTTAAAATTTTTAGTCTTATTTTCTGTGGTTGCTATTTACACCTTACAGCTACCCATGATTTTACTGGCTTCAAGCAAACCAATATCCAGAAACATCTCATACATCAGTTTTTGTCTTTCTAGGAAGTCAAAAGGCATGGATTTTCAATAAATGAGTAGCAAATGACACAGCAATACAGTTTTGGATTATAACATGTATAACACATTTTCTATCACTGATATCTATCTTATATGAATTTACCCACTAAGTTACTCAGTAATGGGACACTGTTGTGGGATATTAATGAATCTGCACTCCCCCTTTTTCCACTGATGACATATTTGCAGTAGTCACTTGGACCTATCCCTACCTGGCTGCTAGACATAAAGTCTCATTATTATAAGGAACTGCTATCACAGAACACCCAGGCGACATCAATTTGGGACATAAATCAGAAAGGGTTGGAATAAATTTTTAGGAATTATTGCTTTACTATTGCTGCTATAAAAATTTACCACAAACTCTGTGGCTTAAAACAAAACATACATAACGATCTTATAGTCCTGGGGGTCAGAAGTGCAAAATGGGTTGGCAGGATTACATTTTATCTGGAGTTTCTAGGGTAAAATCTGTTTTCTTGCCACTTCAAGTGTCTAGAGCAGCCGTGGGCAAACTACAGCCCGCGGGCCGGATCTGGCCGTTTGAAATGAATAAAACTAAAAAAAAAAAAGACCGTGCCCTTTTATGTAATGATGTTTACTTTGAATTTATATTAGTTCACACAAACACTCCATCCATGCTTTTGTTCCGGCCCTCCAGTCCAGTTTAAGAACCCATTGTGGCCCTCGAGTCAAAAAGTTTGCCCACCCCTGGCTAGAGGCTGCTTGATTCCTTGACTCATGGCCTTTTCTTCTGTCTTCAAAATCAGCAGCATAGCATCTTCAAATCTTTCTGACTCTGACTGTATCTTTCTTTCATTGGGACTATTGTAATGATACTGGCCCACCCAGTAATTCTGGATAATCTCATCGCAAGGTCCTTAACTTAATGCCATTTGTAAAGTCCCCTTTGTCATGTACTGTAATATATTCACAGGTTCCATGGGCTGGATTGTGGACATTTTTCAGGAGGCATTATTCTGTCTGCTTCATCTACCACAGATAAACCCTTTGTTGAAGAAAGGAGTCAGTGGGGACTCAAGAGAGTTTGGTTTTGCAGCCCATTTCAAGTTCATTATGAGAATACCCAAGCAACTTGGGCATCTGCAAATAGATGATATTTTTCTTCTCATTTCATGAGCAGAGCCCAAGAAAAAAACAAACACGCAATTTCCTGCCCTAGCTCGATGCAACACTAGAGAACATAATGGAGGGATTGGTAGTTTAGGTGCAAATACACAGGCAGCACTACCACCCTTGATTCTCTGCTATGCTTAGGGTGCTAGAGGAGAGCACCTATGAATTCTCTGTGACACACAGAGGTGCTTAGAGGTGGCTGAGAAAAAGTGAACTAATTCAAATGGATCTCATGGCTAGAGTATGCAGAGTGCCTTAACCAATGATCTGAAACCTGTGTGGCAGTTGGGAGGTATGACCACTGTGAGGACAGATAGGGTGGTGTTCATCCAGTGGCTGTCAGCATGGACAACCGATGACAACCAACAGATCGCTCCTCAGTGACATGATGCTATGGAAGCTCTCCAGGAATTTGATGCCTCTGGAGGACATGGGAAGGAAAAACTCAGTAGATATTTGTAATGACTAATTTTCTGCCATTAGGTGTTCATGCAGTTGAGTTTTCTGCCACTAGGTGTTCATGCAGTTGAGTTTTATGATTTAGTCAATTTTTGAGAAATCTTCAGAATTTTAGATATAACCTCATGGAGATCCTAGGGAAAATTCAGGTACGAGTAGAGCTTCTTTAGCTCTCATTTTTTCTTCGCATATTTTGTTCACTTTTTGTTTTCTTTCTTAATCCTCTATCTGGATATCACTTATCAAAAATTTAGTGCTCTAAATCTTGGTTCAGTGGTAATTTATTTGCTTATATAAACAGAAAATCCCGTGAGAATGGGAGCTTCAGGGCTGGTTTGGTCCACATATTAATGACTTGGATCACATTAAGATGGCAGTCCCATGCCTCTGAGCCTCTCCGTGCTGTCCTCTGCACATTCAACTTCCCCTGGGATGGTTTATCGTATGATTACAACAAGGGTGTCAGATAGAGAATCCACACTGTAGTCCTTTTTTTAAAAAAAAATATATTTTATTATTTTTACAGAGAAGAAGGGAGAGAAATAGAGAGTTAGAAACATCGATGAGAGAGAAACATCGTTTAGCTGCCTCCTGCACACCCCCTACTGGGGATGTGCCTGCAACCAAAGTACATGCCCTTGACCGGAATCGAACCTGGGACCTTTCAGTCCGCAGGCCGATGCTCTGTTCACTGAGCCAAACCGGTTAGGGCCACACTGTAGTTCCTGCATAGATCTAGGGGAAGATGGGATTTCCTCTCCCAACCATGAAATAATCGTCCGGAATCTTACTTTGGCAAGAGAAATTCAGTACCCACCCACTTGTAAACCATTAACTATATCAGAGGAATCCCATGTTCTGATTGGCTGAGGCCTTAGTTATGTTATCATACCTGAATCAATAAATGACCCAAATGGGTTAATTTCATTAGTCCAACTTTGAAGATGGAGTGGGGAAGGCAATCCATCTCATACCACTTAGCTGCTATACAATGAAGGAGGGTTGGAAGATATACTTTTCTTACAGTTGTCCTTATCAGTAAGAACCCTCTGTTTTCCCATCATTAAATTATCATATTCTTTTATATAATCATTTGGTATAATCTCCTCAAGATTTCCAAAGCATCAATGTTTTTAATTTGATAAGCCAAATTGTTTTATATTATTTTTAAAGAAAATATATGACTCTTTGGAGCCAATGGGTTAATTTAATTGTACTAGAAAATTAGAGCAATTTCAGGCATAGTAGATAAGACCGACTCTATGAAAGATTAGCCGATAGCTTATTTGGGTGCCACAAATGAGATAGTTCTTGACAAATGACTTAAAATTTAAAACATTTTGCATTTTTAAAGGCTAGAGAAAGAATGGTTGTATCAATCAATGAAGAACTGTTCCTGGCTCTGATTAGGGTACTTTTGGGCAAGAGGAGTCATTGATAAACTAGAATAAAATGACTCATATTTTTATGTATTGGGAGACTTTTAACATGCACATTATTGATCTTGGGTGAGTGATTTCACTCTGTATTTGAAAGTCAAATTGGGGGCCTTTTTTTTGCAAGTTTGTTTGACACAATAGATATTGAGTTTTTTAGGCTCCGTTGGGTCCAACCCTCTCATAAAATTATTCACTGTAATGGCTCCTTTGGAGCAGTGACAGGACTTGATATAAATGCTGGTAAAGAACAGTTGGCTTTCTTGATTACATTTCCAGAGATGGCAAATAGAAGTTCAAGGGATGGTAAGGATTTTTAAGACAAGGCACTGTTTTTCAGATGACAAGACCACATGTCATGGAAGAACCAATGAGAGTTATTGATTCAGAATACATGTTATTCTTACGGTCTGAGGGATTTTATACACATGGATTTTTTGGGGGTACAATGTATTTTATATAGATTGGAACATATATGTAAAAGTATATTGAAAATGTAGTATACAAAGTTATATGAATATTTTCATTTTATGTACAAGGTGTAGAAACACTAAATAAGTATTTGTTGGATAGTTAAATTAAGTAGGTATAAAATTTTACTTGTTAATTTTTAATGAATTTTTAGAATTAATTAATAATCCTCAAATATGTTCTATTTTCTTTAAAGAAGACATGGAGGTGTGGTTTATGAACTTCTATTCCCATGATAATTTAGGTACTTTGTATTTAACTTATTTTTCAAGAAAACTATTCAAGAAAATTTTGATTGTATTTCATAACATAAAATTTTTTGTTTGGCACCGGTATGCTTGGAATGAGCATAATTAAGAGTAGATGAGCCCTGGCTGGTTGTATCAGTTGGTTGGAGTGCTGTCCTGTGCACCAAAAGGCTGCTGGCTTCATTTCCAGTCAGGCACATTACTAGGTTGTGGGTTCAATCCCCGGTTCAGGCAAGTATGGGAGGCAACCAATCAGTGTTTCTCACATCAACTTCTCTCTCTCTCTCTCTCTCTCTCTCTCTCTCTCTCTCTCTCTCTCTCTCTCTCATATCAATAACTATACCCTTGGGTGGGTATTAGAAAAAAGAATAGATGATCACAAGAAGTTCCAGTATTGCATTTAGGTCCAGCTATAACAACAATGCTACAGTGTTTTTTGAGTTAACTTATTATCTGCCTACCCTGATGAAAAGCTGTATGAGACAGAATCAACTACAGATGAGACTCTGAAAAAAATCAATATCTTTTTGTCATTAATTTTTACATAATTGTACAGGTAGTTTGCATAAGTGGTGAATTTTAAAGTATTGCTAGAACAACTGAATAAATAAACTGAAATTCTCTCTCCCAGAAACTTCAGATTTGAAAGAAAGAGAAGTGACAGATCTTTCCTACTTGAAGAATAAAGTGGGAAATGACTTTTTTTTCTGAATGGTTAAATCTGGTAGGAATAGAATGATGACATGGGAAGATAAGATAATAAAGTGGAAAGGCATAGTGGTTATAAGGATGTGAAAAAACGAAGAATAAATGAAAATATGAGAAACTAGGAAAGTTTTTCTTTCTGTAATAATATTATAGCCCTAGTATAGTGAATTTGAAACTATTGCCCAGAAACAGCCTTAATTATGGATCAAGGACAATGGATTTAAGTTGGCCTCCAGGAAATGTCATTATGTTTATGTTTCTATCTAATGAGGGAAAAGTAAACTCTTTGAACTATTCAGGATGTTTTACAAAAATTCATCCTCCTCTTTGTTGTAATGCATGGAAAGAGACCAGAGACCAGGTGTTCAAACTAGAGCTGTGTGCGTGTGTGTGTATCTGTGTGTACATGTGTGTGAGCATGTGTGCGTGCATGAGAGAGAGAGACAGGTAGTAATTTCTTAAATAAGTTGAATAGTAAGCTCGATTGCTGGAAAAACAAATCTCAACAATTTTGTGACACAGATGTTTCGTAAAGCAAAAGTCAATAAAATATATAAGTAGCAGGTTGAGATGAAGGGCCCTTAAACAAGAAAGTAATGTGATGGCAGAAATTTATGTAAGGTAAGAACAATGCAAACAATAGGGAGTATCAGCACTTTAGTGACAGTGAAGGAGAATTATAATAAAGAATAGAAATAGGAAATTTCTCGTAGCTCCTTATGTCCCTGCCTTCACTATGGCATTATCTACAACTTAGTGGCCCCACTTACACCACAAAATATAATGCAGGTATTTTTATAATTTTTCCTTTCCTAAATTACAAATAAATAATGACTATTTGAACCAATAAAAACTTTTAAAAGATGACTTTTTTAAGCATGTGAATCCCATAGAAAGATACAGACTGATAACCGAGCGTCAGAAGTCAAAAGACACCAAGCAGAAGCCCTGTGACACTAACAGCATACACGAAGAAGGTAGCCCATGAACACAGGCCCTCTAGAGTTTCTGTAGCATTCACAGTGCAGCTCCATGAGGTCTCAGGAGCTCTGCTAAGGTTATTTGCTAAGACTTCTTACCTCCTGCAGTGCACTTAACCATCAAACTCCAATACTTGAGGAAACCAGAGAAATTGAAAAGAACTTAAACCTATAGATTTTACTCATCTTTGAAATTTCCTCAGGATTTGGCAGACAGGTTGAAAATGATGTGGGCTATTTATCAGATTTCTTTTAAAAAGTAGAGCTAAGCATTTTGATTCTTTACTAAACTCCACTCTGTCCTCCCCTAGAAAACACATGTATATAAATAAGAGTCTCTGTGTAAAAAGGGAAGATGATTGTGATGCTGGAATTACCTTCCTATTGCCAATGGCAAAAGGGGAATTTCTTTTTGCCTTCTATGAGTAACTTCCTGAGAAGTAGGCTGTAGCTTAATGATATATTAAATACCCAGTAATTCCTCAATGTGTCCATTTCAGATTATAATAACTTTAAGACCTTCCCTCTTTTAACTCTTTGTTAACTTACTTATACATTTAACAGGATAATTGACTCTACTATGGGTCTAATTTAGTGCAGGACAAATATGTGTAACAGAATGATTTATGTTATTTTAACAGGGACATCCTGGAAATTGTTATTTTCTAATCTAAAAAACAAAAATTATAAACAAAGGAAATACAATACCAAATTATAAAGAAAGGAAGCAACACCAAACAAAAAGTAACCCCAAAACAAAAACCTGTAAAAATTAAGACTCTACACATTTAGTAATCTTGGAAATACTTCTGCTCTGTGGTTATATCTCATGGAGAAGTTCCTCTTGATTTGTACAGCTGGTCTTTATCTGCCTGAGATTGGCTCATTCTAGCTCTTCTGAGGTTATACTATGAGGGAACTACCTCAGTATGAATAGTGGAGTGTTTATAAGGCAGTTGGGATCATTTTCAATCTTAGTGTTGGGTTTTGAAAAGCCATAAAGAGGACAGTCCTAGCCAGTTTGGCTCAGTGGATAGAGCGTCGGCCTGCATACTGAAGTGTCCCGGATTCGATTGCAGTCAAGGGCACATGCCCAGTTGCGGGCTCGATCCTGAGTTGGGGGTGTGCAGGAGGCAGCCGATCAATGATTCTCTCTCATCATTGATGTTTCTATGTCTTGCTCCCTCTCCCTTCCTATCTGAAATCAATAAAAATATATTACAAAAAACAATTTTTAAAAAAGCATTGATGTTTAAAAAAATAAAATAAATAAATAAAAGTAAAGAGGACACACCCTAACCAGTTTGGCTCAGTGGATAGAGCATCAGCCTGCTGACTGAAAGGTTCCAGGTTCGATTCTGGTCAAGGGCATGTACCTTGGTTGTGGGCACATCCCCAGTAAGGGGTGTGCAGGAGGCAGCTGATCAATGTTTCTCTCTCATCGATGTTTCTAGCTCTCTATCCCTCTCCTTTCCTCTCTATAAAAAGTCAATAAAATATATTTTTTTTTAAAAAAAGTAAAGAGGACAAAGCCAGGTGCAATGTTAAGGATTTCTTTTTTAAAATTTTTATTCAATAATGAGAAAGACGAACAAACAATGCCTGAGTCATTGAGTAATGGTCTCCCTAATCCTCATGCTTGCTTAAGCTGAGAAATTCTTTATGTCTAATACTAGTAGCCCTGTGCATGAATCCACGCACCAGTAGCTCTCTGCGGGGCCTGGCTGCTCTGCACCTGCTGCCCAGAGGCTCTCCGCGGCCCAGAGGCCCATCCACGGCCGGGCGCAGAATGCTTGCCTCTTCACCGGGGCAGCAAAGCAAGCATTCTGCCAGGGCGCTCACACTGCCCGCTCTCAGCGGCCACCCCGCCGGGACTGGGGGACTCCGGTGGGGCTGTGAGGACTGGGCACCGCCATCTTATGGCTATGGGCACTGCCATCTTTGTGATAGAGTGATGCTTAATTTGCATATTACCCTTTTATTAGATAGGATTGTCAGTAAATTGGATTGCATTGCTTTTATATAAAGCTTACCACCACAGGGAGATTTTTCTTAGCCAGTAATTAACCTATTATTATGTGTGCACTTAAATATTTTGGAACGCCCAGTTTCTTATAGGACTGAAACTTAGTGAAGTATTTTGGGTACAGGTAGTAAAGGTTAATAAATCTTTATCTAGTTGATTGACTTGTTTTAAGTTAGAAGTAGCTATTGGGAATTTGGGGGAATTCACTGGTGTTGTTTAGTGTTTTTATCCTTGTTGTACAACCCTATTCCTTCATACTGGCAATGTTTTATTTTGTATTTTATTTCTGAATCAGAAAATATTATTTTAAATATAAAGTAATCTTTTGACCAGTTTAAAGATAAAATGGGACTATGACATTGGAGAAAATGGGACTAAGACTCTGTAGAGAGATATATTTCATACTATTAAAAAGAGTGTCTTTAGAATACCTATGGGTATTCCTCCAGATGGGAACATAATTACCATTTTTTTTAAATCCCCACCTGAGTATATGTTTTATATATGTATAATTTTTTTTATTGATTTGAGAGAGAGAGAGGGTGGGGGAGGGAGAGAGAAAGAGGAAGAGAAAGAGAAAGAGAAACATCAATCTGTTGCCTCATATTCACCCCAACTTGGGATTGAACCACAGCCCAGGTATGTTCTCTGACTGGGAATCAGGCCTGCATCCTTTTTGGTGTATGGGATGAGGCTCCAACCAACTGAACCATCTGGCCAAGGCAAGGAGATATTACCTTTTTACAGTTTTGTGAACAAGGCTCATATATATATATATATATATATATATATATATATATATATATATGTATGTATGTATAAAACTAATGGGAAAGGAGCAAACAACAGCAGATCTTATCACATACCTTTTCTTTGAAAACAAAAGACTATTTTTAACTAGTGCCACAAAGACCTTTTCCTTTGTGTCAATAAGAGTGAAACTCCCAGACCTAATAGAACAATCCTAGGAACAGCAAAATAAAAACTTTAGGACCACCACACTGAAAAGGACATTACTACACAAATCTTTGAAAAGCAAACCAAAGTTTCTAAAGGCAAATAGATTAGGGCACAACTTTTATCTCTATCTGGAACCCTTGAAGGGTCTTGGACATCAAGAGACTGATGTCATGTTTAGAACCAGCATCCACAGTCAAATATATTCTTCCAAAGACATTCTGCTCCCTGACAACTCCCTGATCTCTCTGATTTCAGACTGCTTTCAGAAGTCCACATCCACTGTCCTGCCATGACCTCAAGGGCAATCTGTTTAAAAATACAATTCAGCTGTTACACACACACACACACACACACACACACACACACACACACACACAAATTCCCATGAGTTAAGGGCTAAGAGTTAATGGCCTAGCACTGGAAGAGAGGGAAGACTTAAAATCTGGGTTATTTTGAGAGATTATTCATTCTGAGAGATTATTAGAAATGTCAAAAAGCCTCTAAAACAAGGGTAGCCAATATTTTTGAAATATCAGGGGAAAATAGAAGTATTTATGAGTTCCATTTATAAATTTCAAAAAGAAAACAGCCTCATGAATCTTAAGAAGGAGGAGGGGAATGTAGAGGAGTACTTTTAAAACTTAGATTACCTATTTTATTGAACAGAAGAATGCCAATGAGAGAACCAGCATGCTTTAAAAACAACTAAAATATTACTATCTAGGACATATTTGAGAAGGAAGATGGGAACAATTTTCTAGTCTTCCATTTCTCATCTCATGTTTGCATGACACTTTTGAGTGAACAAGATATTATTTCATACTTGAAACAACTTCATAATTTAGTTGTTTATGGAGGTTGGGAGGACTAAATTTAGAGAATTTTTAAAAAATCCTCACTTGAGGATATTTTTTCCATTGATTTCTAGAGATAGTGGAAGGGAGGGAGGAGGGGAAGAGAGGGAAACATCAATGTTGAGAGAGCTATATGGATTGATTGCCCTACATGCCCCGCTACTGTGACTGGGGAACTTGCAACTGAGGTATGTGCCCTTGACTGGGAATCAAACCCAGAACCCCTCAGTCCATGGGCTGGCACTCTAAACACTGACCAAACCTGGCCAGAGCAATTTAGTGATTTTTATTGTGTCAAATTTACAGCTGTGGAAATAGGCTGAGAGAGCTAAAGTGATTTGCCCAATGTCATACAACAGTTAAGAGTTGCTGAAGCTCCTCTTATGTACTAGTCTCCATGCAGTGGAGATACAGACAGGACTGAAAGGCAGGACTTTCCCCAGCTGAACCTTCCTCCCAACTTGGGGTTCTCTTGTGGTATAATGGCTGAGATATAAATGCCTGTATATGCATAAACTGAGATAAGAACAATATACTTATTGTTAATATGAGAAGGGGGGTGTACTATTGCCTGAGGCAAATTAGGAAGACTAGTAGTGGATTTTCCCCACTGGAGCAGAGGGAAGCTACAATTAAAAGCAAAGGGATTAACATACACAAAAGTCACTAATAAATGAAGGAGTTTGCCCTGCTGGAACAAAGGGCCCAAGGGGATGAAGAAGGAGGTTGGGAGGACCAAAGGTTATGGAGAGGTGGGTAGGGACTAGATACGTACTGAAAATTCTTAGATGTGAAGCGCAAGCTTTTTAACCTGAATCACTAAGGCTGTGGGAGCATAGGTAGAGATAAACACAAACTTAATTCTTGAAGAATAGAAATTTAGTATCCACATTTTAATCTGGCTCATGGGTTCTGGGCAGACTAGTTACATTTAATAGAAGCTCCTTCATGTTGAACATTGCCTTTAACTTTCAGCCTCAGAGAAATCATTGTATTCAGTTTGTCTTTGAATTAAAATATGAGTTTGTCTTTCTTGAAGAGTGCATGCTTCTTTGATTGGAAGATTTTAACACTTTATTTTGTTCAACATCAGGGCGTCTCTATGGAAATGTTCACTTCCACTTGATCAGAAATTGGAGAAAAAACATAAGGCACATTCAGTTGAAAGAACTAATGACAAAAATGTGCATTTTAGAGCGCTCTTTATAATCCTGTTAAGTGAATATCCGAATGTCATGTCAGGGAAGAGTCTGCAACATTCATTAATCGGGCAGATCCCTGAACAGCAGCCAGAGGGCTGCAGTACATTATTCGTGTCTCAACTGTCTTCCTTTTCAGATGTTGTCTCTCACCCTTGAACAAGGAATGTCAGAAGAAGAAAAAAGGAAAAGAGAAATATTCAAGCAATTGCTTTCATTCACTAAATTCAATCAACCATCCTGCTACTATGGGTTAAATAGTCTCTCTGTTCTCTTTTTACTTCCACACCGCTGCTAGCACTGCTTTTCTTTGCTTCCTCCTACACCAAACTATCATGTTGCCTGCGTCCCACCCACACCATGATTATTTAACCTTTGTTTTTTGAGCACTCAGAGAAACAATAAAGTACTACACAAATGTATAAGGAGTAATCCTTTTCTGCCTGGTGGAACATGAGGGAAAGTTTGTTATAAGTGAAATTGAGCCTAGGCCACTCATGAATAAATACAGCATAAAAGGGATTAATAAATCCCCAAAATTACAATGATAAAGCACAGATTTCATTTTACTTAAGTAGAGAGAGACCCTAAGTCCCATGCTAGAGGTGTATATAATGATAGGTTGTTAAATCTCCAAGCTGGTTATGTCCTCAGTTTCTCTGAGGACTGAGACCAATACTTACTACAGAAAATGTCCACCTATTGTTGTGTGCTGTGTTCAGCAGGAAGATGACACAGCAGCCCCTGTGTCTTTACTGAAATGCATTCAGAGAAAGCACAGGTCTAGGGCTCTATTCCACCAGCA
Source organism: Myotis nattereri (assembly GCF_964212035.1). NCBI lineage: Eukaryota > Metazoa > Chordata > Mammalia > Chiroptera > Vespertilionidae > Myotis > Myotis nattereri. The sequence continues at coordinate 55,873,413 of NC_138079.1, forward strand.
GATTGTGAATTTAATGCAAATTCCTCAGTGAGAAGTCCTCAGATGCCATTGCACTGGCCTTCTGTCTTCTTGGTTTAAATTGAACAGGATGTTTATTTTATGAGTGAAGGAAGACTGAAAGTGGTCTGCAGGATGAATTGGGAAATATGAAAAGCAAACAAAAACAACAGCAAAGCAATTGTTGAAGCATATGCCTGGGGAAGTCCGCTGCTTACCAGACACTCCACTTGCCTTTTGAAAGATGATAGACATCAGATTACATGACAAGAAGATAATTTATTTCCAGTATTAAAAAATAGCCCTTCCTTACTCTTTAAAGTCTGGTTTAATGCATTCCAAATTTTTCACTCCATGAATTGTACCTATTTTCTTGCCGCCTCCACTTTCTGGCATGGCAGACAGATTTCAGCTTTGTCCTCACTGGAAATGCCAAATCACAGTGCTATGGCAACCGGTGCTGTTGCTGGATCCTTCCAAGGATGCCACCCCCACAAATTCTTCTAACTCATGACTATTTCTCATGATTTCCTGCCCTCCAAAGGACAGTAGCTTGAGGTCTAATGTAATCAGACAAGGCCCACAAGCATTTTGAATTTTCATGCTAACATCAATTCCATACTTAAAAATGGAAGTTTGCAAACTTTTGCTGTATTTTTCTTTCAGTCACTCATCCCTCTACTTTTTACAAGTGATAATTATGAAAAACATTTCCAAAGTAATGTTATACTAGCTTTGCCATTTAAATTTAAATATTAGCTCTGCTTCCTCATCTTGATTTCTTGAGATACAAATTACTTAGGGTTAAATGATCTCAGGTTCTGTGTCCTATGACAGTAAAAGTACAAACACACAAAATAAGAAATAAAGTACTCACTGAAAAGCAAAGGGAACTTGCACATCTTTACCAGACCAAGGAAACCAGTCTGAATGTTCCTCCTTTTCCCTGTTCTGTAATCGTGGGGTGATCCATGTATTTTCCAGCATTCAGAGTTATCCGTGAAAGAAATACAATGTGGTCTCTTGTTTCAAATACACAACAATGTTCTGGAGCCACCATGCTGAGCCTAGTGGTTGTCACAGTTGAGTAAATGTCCACCATGCGATGGAGTTACCAGCCTGTTCTTATTGGCATATACAAAATCCATAGTGTATTTCCTTGGAGGCTCTCCTTCCACCTGGTGAAACAATGGGTGTGAGAAGCAATAACTCCATAGCAAGCTAAGGGAGTAAGGCATAGCACTTCTTTTAAAAGAATGCCCTGGATAAAAGTGAGAGTAGAGAAACAAGTTCAGGCACCCCATAGCAATTGGTTGGAGAGATGTGGTATGGAGTATCTGGTAACTTCTTAGAACCTTCCTTTAGAAAGTAGAAATATCTTTTCTTGCCCTCCATTTTAAAGATTTGGCTAAAATTGTGAGAAACGAGGGAAAAGTCCCCTTTTACATTCTGTAACAAATGTTTCTTGTACTTTCCTACGAAAGCTTAATTTTTTTCTTAGTATTACATAATTTGTACCTTGACAGTTCTAGCCTGCCTGCTGGGATAATGAGAGCTGAAAAAGGCTAGGTTTATTTTAAAAAGTGGAGCAACATTTTGCTTGGAGCCAACAGAGATAAAGGCAATATTAGTCAAAGTGAAAACTCAAAAGGAATGAGCCACTTTGGGGGTGTTGGAATGAGCTACACTTGCTTCCTCCCTTTCCCATTTAGGAAGTTGTGTCCAGAGCTTTTCTATTGAAGGACTGGGCCTTTTTTTTTTTTTTTCCTTTAAATCAAAGGTAGATCTTACCCGGAAAACATTCCATTATAATTCCAGGCAAGTTTGTCCATACTATATATATATCTCATAACACCTTTTTGCTATAATAAAAGCCAGATTCTTCTACTGTGATCCTAGGATTTATATGAAACCCAAATATTGGGAACCATTTTTGTTACACTATTTCATCCTATATAATAAAAGCTTAATATGCTAAGTATCCAGTTGATCAGTTCAACCAATCAAAGTGTAATGTGCTAATGATATGTTAAGGCCACTCAACCACTCGCTATGATGTGCACTGACCACCAGGGAGCAGACAGTTGACCAGTCGACCATTTTCTATGACGTGCACTGACCACCAGGGGTCAGACGCTCCGACTGGTAGGTTCGCTTGCTGCTGGAGTCCGGCCCATTGGGACTGGGCGAGAGGGACCAGGCACACCCTGGAGTCCTCCTGTGGTCCCTCCCTGGCCCTGATCATGCACTTGTGGGGTCCATGGGCCTAGCCGGTGCCCTCTCACAATCCAGGACTCATTAGGGGATGTCAGCCGGTTTCAGCCTGATCCCCACAGGCCAGGCCAAGGGACCCTACTGGTGCACAAATTCATGCATTGGGCCTCTAGTAAGATAATAATTGCTAATACCTTTTATATTCTGGTATCAATCAAGGAATATGTTAGTAGTTTGATCACGTAGTAATTTGTAAATTCGCTGGTGGTTAAGGGATGATCAGCAGCCACATTGTCCTCAATAACTAACAATTCTGATTTGGACAGTTCTTTTTTTTTTCTTTTACCATTTTTTTTTTATTGCTTAAAGTATTACAAAGGGTATTACATATGTGTCCTTTTTCCCACCCCGCCCTTGACAGTCCCCTAGCCTCCCCTATCCCCCAGTGTCTTATGTCCATTGGTTATGCTTGTATGCATGCATACAAGTCCTTCGGTTGATCTCTTACCCCCCTACCTCCTGCCCCCCAACACTCCCCGGCCTTCCCGCAGCAGTTTGACAATCTGTTTGAGGCAGCTCTGCCTCTGTATCTATTATTGTTCAAAAGTTTATAATGGTCTCTATTATCCATGAATGAGTGAGATCATGAGGTATTTTTCCTTCATTGACTGGCTTATTTCACTTAGCATAATACTCTCCAGTTCCATCCATGCCATTGCAAATGGTAAGAGTTCCTTCCCTTTTACAGCAGCATAGTATTCCATCGTGTAGATGTACCACACTTTTCTAATCCATTCATCTACTGATGGGCACTTAGGCTGTTTCCAGATCTTAGCTATGGTGAATTGTGCTGCTATGAACATATGGGTGCATATATCCTTTCTGATTGGTGTTTCTGGTTTCTTGGGATATATTCCTAGAAGTGGGATCACAGGGTCAAATGGGAGTTCCATTTTCAGTTTTTTGAGGAAAGTCCATACTGTTTTCCATAGTGGCTGCACCAGTCTGCATTCCCACCAGCAGTGCACAAGTGTTCCTTTTTCTCCACATCCTCTCCAGCACTTGTCGTTTGTTGATTTGTTGATGATAGCCAGTCTGACAGGTGTGAGATGGTACCTCATTGTTGTTTTGATTTGCATCTCTCGGATGATTAGTGACTTTGAGCATGTTTTCATATGTCTCTTGGCTTTCTGAATGCCCTCTTTTGAAAGGTGTCTATTTAGGTCCATTGTCCATCTTTTGATTCGATTGTTTATCTTCCTTTTGTTAAGTTGTATGAGTTCCCTATAAATTTTGGAGATTAGGCCCTTATCAGATATGACATTGGCAAATATGTTTTCCCACACAGTGGGTTTTCTCGTTGTTTTGTTGATGGTTTCTTTTGCTGTGCAGAAGCTTTTTATTTTGATGTAGTCCCATTTGTTCATTTTCTCTTTAGTTTCAAGTGCCCTAGGAGCTGTATCAGTGAAGAAATTGCTTCGGCATATGTCTGAGATTTTGTTGCCTTTGGATTCTTCTAGAATTTTTATGGTTTCCTGTCGTATATTTAAGTCCTTTATTCATTTTGAGTTTATTTTTGTGTATGGTGTAAATTGGTGGTCTAGTTTCATTTTCTTGCATATATCTGTCCAATTTTCCCAACACCATTTATTGAAGAGACTATCTTGGCTCCATTGTATGTTCTTGCCTCCTTTGTCAAATATTAATTGAGTATATTGGTTCAGGCTGATTTCTGGGCTCTCTATTCTATTCCATTGATCTATATGCCTGTTCTTGTGCCAGTAACAGGCAGTTTTGAGAACAGTGGCTTTGTAATACATCTTGATATCTGGTATTAAGATCCCACCTACTTTGTTCTTTTTCAGGATTGCTACAGCTATTTGGGGTCTTTTTTTATTCTAGATGAATTTTTGGAGAGTTCGTTCTAGATCTGTGAAGTATGCCATTGGTATTTTAATGGGATGTGTGTTGAATTTATAGATTGCTTTGGGTAGTATGGACATTTTAATGATGTTGATTCTACCAATCCATGAACATGGTATGTTCTTCCATCTGTTTATGTCTTCCTCTATGTCTTTTTTTCAACGTCCTGTAGTTTTCTGAGTAGAGGTCTTTTACCTCTTTAGTTAAGTTTACTCCTAGGTAGCTTAATTTTTTTGGTGCGATGGTAAATGGGATTGTTTTTATAATCTCTCTTTCTTAAAGTTCACTATTGGTGTATAGAAATGCCCCAGATTTCTTGGGGTTAATTTTGTATCCTGCTACATTGCCAAATTCATGTATTAAGTCTAGTAGCTTTTTGATGGAGTCTCTAGGGTTTTGTATGTATAATATCATGTCGTCTGCAAATAAGGACAGTTTTACTTCCTTTTTTCCAATTTGTATGCCTTTTATTTCTTCTTCTTGCCTAATTGCAATGGCTAATACTTCCAGTACTATGTTGAACAGGAGTGGTGAGAGTGGGCATCCCTGTCTTGTTCCTGTTCTTAGGGGAAATGATGTTAGTTTTTGTCCATTGAGTATGATGTTGGCTGTGGGCCTGTCATATATGGCTTTTATTATGTTGAGGTATGATCCTTCTACTCCCGCCTTACTGAGAGTTTTTATCAAAAATGGGTGTTGAATTTTGTCAAATGCTTTTTCTGCATCAATTGATATGACCATGTGGTTTTTTTCTTTCAATTTGTTTATGTGATGTATCACATTTATTGATTTGCGGATATTGTACCATCCTTGCATCCCTGGGATAAATCCTACTTGGTCATGGTGTATGATCTTTCTGATGTACTGCTGGATCCGATTTGCTGAGGTTTTGTTGAGGATTTTGGCATCTATGTTCATGAGGGATATTGGCCTGTAATTCTCTTTCATTGTGTTGTCTTTACCTGGTTTTGGTATGATTTGGACAGTTCTGTTTCACTGTCTTCTTGAGGCACTTATTGAGCTACTGATGAGACTGGCTCTCTTGAGCTAGTTTCTGTGAGGTGGAGCAACACCTACGGGCTTGTGATAAAGGCAGCAGGGGATAATGAAGAAAATAGAGAGAGGGCTGAAAGAGTAAGTGTAGTTGAATTTAGCAATTCAAATAGAATTTTAACTTTATATATGATTTTTAGAAACTATTTGATGCCTTAATGTTGGATTCACATATAGAAAGAGACAGAATTCAGAGATGAGTTTGGGGTAAACTTTGGCTGCAACCAGGCTTCTCCATGCAGAGTCATTCATGCCAGGGCATTCTTCCCTTATTGTAATGAGTTATAAGTTACCACGTTTAAAGGTGAATATAGAGAAGAGGCATTGTGCACATTGCAGTGCCAAATGTGCATAAAAATCAGTTTGTTTATACCAGTGGTTAAGCACTGAAACACTTGAAGAGTTGCATGTGTTTGTCCTTGGCTTTATTGAAGTTCTGACTCCAAATTTTCATTATAGATAATGCTCATCTAGTAGCATTTACCCAAATGGAAGGTACTTTCTAGTATAAATTCCTTAATTCATAAGCAGTGTGTACTAGGTGTAGTTTAATTCCAAAGAAGTGAATTAGGCATGGTATATGGTTTCAATCTATTTCTCTCCTCTCTTCCTATCCCTGTGACAGCCTAGTGTGCTTGAAGAAGGAGGGATTTTGGAGACAATTAGGGCTGGATTCTAATTTTTTCCCTTCCATTTAATTTTTTGTCATGTTAAATAATTTACATCACTGAATTCCAGGATTCTCATTTGTAAAATAAAAAACATAGTAATTTAGCTTTTGTTGACTGTGAACAGATATATCCTTTAAATCTCAGAGAAATTTTGTGAGGCCAGTACTGTTATCACCCTCATTTTATGTAGGAGAAAACAAGGTCTAAGGCAGTGGTTCTCAACCTGTGGGTCGCGACCCCTTTGGGGGTCGAACGACCCTTTCACAGGGGTCAACTAAATACATCCTGCATATCAGATATTTACATCACGATTCATAACAGTAGCAAAATTTCAGTTATGAAGTAGCAATGAAAATAATTTTATGGTTGGGGTCACCACAACATAAGGAACTGTATTAAAGGGTCGCAGCATTAGGAAGGTTGAGAACCACTGTGACTCTAAGGGGACTTAAGTAATTTGTCAAGTCACACAGCTTGTAAATGGAAGAACTCTGGTTTGAATTTGTGTTTTTCCTCTGGAAAGCTTTGATCTCAACTATGATTTATAGCCTGAATGCCTCTTTTTAAGAAGAAAAATAATTTTGATATAATACATCCTTCATTAAATTATTTAAGAGAAGAAAGATATTTTAGTTAGAGCTTCGTTTATGGAAAGTGATTAAAACTTGATTCAAACCAGCTAAAATACCTAGGAAGAATTATCAGATGGCAAATGGGGTAGTTGAATGGCTAGGTACCTGCAGGTCTTCATTCAAGGGTGAGGAACAAAGACCTGAATGACACCAGCACTTACCATCAGTTCCTTATCTTTGCTGGTTTGTAAGCTTAGGCTTTTCTAGGATTCTCTGTGTGTAGTGAGAAACTGGTATTTTTGGAGATATATCTTTATAATCTGTGATTGAGAAGAATATCTTCGATGAAGTTTCAGCCAGGTAAACCCTAAGGATGGAATCTATTTGGCCTGTCTTTAGATCACATGACATTTCCTGTCCAATCACAGGGCCAGGGCACTGCATTTACCAAGGTTTTACCAAGGCTGGGCCATTTCATTACTCTATGGCTAGGGCAATAGATTCCACTTTGAGATGGAGAAAGAAGCAGCAGCACAGAATTACCAGACAGAAGCAACCACAGAGTGTTTAAATAAGTCATACTAATATTGCATACAGTTATGGATGATTTAAACTTTTATTTTATTTTTCTAAAATCTAAAGATCTTACCATGTTTTTCTCTCTCAGTTTATTTATGTGATGTATCACATTTGTTGATTTGCTGATATTGTACCATCCTTGAATCCCTGGAATAAATCCCACTTGGTCTGCCCAGCCAGGGCAGCCCGCTCTGCCATCCCCAACAGTCTCTTGGAATATAGCTGTCCCTCACTCACAAATACAGACACTCCCCCGACATCCACGCACTCTCCTTTGGTTCTCTCACACACTATCTTGCAGCCTGCCATCCCATTGGCAGCCATCTTGGATCCTCTTTCCATGTTTTTAAAAACCCCCTCTTATGTTGTGACATAATAATCTTAAGACATTTTATTCACCATAGGTTAAACAATGCATTGATTAATTTTTGTAACTGGAAATGTCTTTCTATTTTTGCCAGAGTGGGAAAAGAACCTACACACATGGTGCAGTCATTTTGAATGTCAAAAACAGAAGGACATTATGGGGGCTGGTGCTGTTTGCTTCCTGTTGATTTAATGGACAGAGAGTGGGAGGAACTGACAAGCTATTCAGACTGTCTCATTGTGTGGTACCTGGGAGAGTTAATCAAAAGTTATATAATTTAATGAATTAGTTATATTTACAACAGTACAAAATACATCAGACAGCAAATGACTTTGATATCTCTAACTAGGTAGGCAAACAAAAGTCAATATTTAAAATGAGAAAATGCAAACATTCTATCTTCATATTAACAGTCTTGAAGAAGAAACAGCTGTTACATTAGTTATCATTTTCTAGATCCAACACAGTATTCTCATTTACTCTCTGGGACCTATATTTGCTTGGCTGAGGCATCACCATATGATTTAAACTCTGTAAAGTTTGGCTATACCACTAACTCCAGGTGCAAATTTTAACACTAAGCGTCTATTCCCTTTTGAATTGAGATTCTTCCCAACTAAAGGTTACTTTCAGGCAATTTAAAGACTCTAAGACACAGACCTTTTCAGTAAATTCCACTGGTTTCCTGGACTTCCAAGGGTAGGATTTGGACATTCACTGAATGGTTTGGACCAAGATATTAGCAATATCCAGTTTCCATTTTCATTATCATTCTATATTATACTTTAATATTTTGTCCTTCCAAACATTAATAGGCTAGTACCATGGAACTAAGAAGATTTTAGTTATGCACAGACACCAATAAGATCTTAGGAAATATTACAAAGTAATATTTTTTTTGTCAGTAAAAAGCTGTCTAAAAAAACTCACCAGTGTATTCATGCCACCTATCTTTATTGCAGGTCAAGTTCCTAGATGATTAACCCTTTGCACACTAGAATCATAGAGTCTCATGGGGAAATCACCAGCACCCTTACCTACCATGATTTTCAAGAACAATAGTATCAACTCTGTGACTTAGGCATAGTCCTTCTTTAACATGTTCTATTCTATAAATCAGCTTTTACCCTCCATTGCTAATTCTTTATTAAAACCAAGGCTTTTTAAGATGCTAAGAGTCACTCCTTAAAATACTACACAGAAGTTAAGAAATCAGTCACTCAAAATATGTATTGGATATTAGTATTTTGGGTACAGCTGTGAAAAAGACAGATGAGTTTCCTGAAATAATGGGACTTGGATTTTACTGGGGAGAGGCCAGAACAAGTGAACACATAAATAAATAAATATTTCAGCTTTGTAAGTGCTATGAAAAATAACTGATATATTTTTATAGCCCTGGAGAGTGTTTGAATTTTAAAATAGTCATTTGATAAGTTAATTCATTCTAGAGAAATTGTGGGGATTGATGCCTAACACCATAAATTCCTCTGCTTCACATTACATTTTGTTTTTAGCAGTTGGAAATTTCTTTTTAATCTAGCTTATAAAAGAAAGGGTGTGGGCTGGCCATTTGACTAGAGGGCTAAATAGAAACAGAACCATGGCTAAAAAGGGAGCCAACAACTTGTGGGTGTCTAATGTGTTTGATAGCAACATTTTTACCCTGTGTTGTCTTTAAATGCAAACTTTCAAAACAGAAGGGCGGGGGAAGAGCAGGGGATCACTCTGCATGGGCAGAAGTCTCATGTGGGAGTTAAAATGTGTTCAGCAGCTACCTTTGGATGGGGGAGGTGGCAGTTTCAGACTTTACAAAACTTGATGTTGAAGTCATTTGTATAGATCCCTATCCTGGCAGCTGTTTGAAGCTTCATCCACTCAACTAGGTAGAGCTGAGATGAAAGAATATATTTGTTAGAAATCTGTGATATTAGTTCTGAACTGGGCAGCTGCCCTATCCTGTGGTCACCTACAGTTTCCTATGCCCTCAACCCCTAATATTGAAAGATGAATTTTACTTAATGAAACACAAAATTTTATTCTGTGTACAATCTAATTTTCTAACAAATCTTGAGAGAGAGAGAGAGAGAGAGAGAGAGAGAGAGAGAGAGAGAGAATGAATGAATATGAATATGACACCAGGGAACAGTATCAAAGAAAAAACACACTGAAGAGAGTTTCAAGAAAGAAGGTATGATAAATAGTGTTAAATGCATCCAAAGGACCCCAAAAGATAATTGTTTATTTGATCATGTGAAATCATTGGTGACTTTGGCAAGAGCAATGCCATTAGAATGATGATGGCAGAAGCTGGATTACAATGTACTGAGTGGTCTCTGAGGAAATAGCCAGCAAATAGAGTCCATTCTTCTGTGAAGTTTGGTTGCTTAGGAAGGACAGAGGTTGAAAGTGTCAAGAGAAAGTCCTTATAGATTAGGTGAGGTTTGGGCATGCTTTGAGACTGAAGGGAAAGAGCCAATGAGGAGAAGAATTCAGAAATATAGAATCCTAAGGCAAATTTTAATTAAAAGAGCAGAGGGGAGCAATTCAAGGCATAGATAGAGGGTTGGCTTTGAATAGGAGGAAGACCCTTCTCTTTGTGGCCAGAGGAAAGCTGATAAAGATGCTTTATGGACATGTTATGTTGTAAAAATACCTTAAAGGAGATCTTACCAGCAGGCCTTAATAGGATTCAAGATCATCTTTTAAGAGTACATGGAGCAAGGGTTGATTATGGGGCTTAATGAAAATAGATGCAGTTTGAAATAATGACTGAAGATATTAGAGGTTAGAGACTATGATTTATAGTGGCACAAATCTGTACTGTTGCATGATTTTCTCCATAATTGTTCAGTCTTTGAGTCCAAGAGCAGAGAGGGCTATTTATAGCATTGATCCAGGGTTAGGGTTTTACCCTGTTTGGAAATCGAAGAATAGGGAGAGTATGGACTTAATGATATTAGAAGCAGCATGGGGTAGCTCAGACAATTTACTTTAGTGCTCATGCTGGATAGGGAAGGATAAGCAGCAAATGGTCTAGAGCTTGGGATACTTGAGAAAATGATGAGTAGAACTGGATTATGATATACTGGTGTAGTTCTGGGAGTGTAACTGGAGCAGATTAGAAGACATCAGAAATTTGGGAGGAGAAGGAATAGGTACAGGATAGAGATTCAGATAAATATAAAAGAGTGTTCAGAAGACAGGACTATATTGATGGAAATAAATTCACAGATATAGAGGAAAGAGTTGAAAGTAGAATCAATAGTTGGAGAAGCATGCAGATGTGTATGTATCACAGTGAACAGGGAAGCAGAGAAGTTGGAATGAACTTACCTTAAAGACTAGTTACAGGCGTGAGAGTCCTGTTTGCTTATTACTAAATATTATAATTTTAGCAAAAAATAACTCTGAGACTAGAACTCTCCAAGGCCTAAGGAAATATTGTCCTATTCTCCAATAGTTACTGAGGACTCTGTTCTTGGTAGTATGTGTGGATTTTTCATTTCTCTTTAGCTTTTCTGTATTACACAGTTGGCTCTTAATGTCCAGAGTCAGGACTCTTGACTTTCAGAATTCATCACAAACTATTTTAAGTTCTGGTCTTAAAATCTCTAAAACTGAAGTCAAACTATTGATTTCCATTGAATATAATTTTTGGAGGAAGGAAATTTCCATCTTCCACTTTCTGTTGTTTCTTAATTCTGTTTGTCCTTGGGCAGGGATGTGTTGGCCAGGTGAATTAGTTTTGAAATTCTTCTTCCTATTGGTATTCATTTACATGGGAGAAGATGTTACAATGGGAAAGAAAACTTTATTTTATTTTATTTTTTTTTTCAAGAGAGACAGAGAAAGAGAGAGAGAAAGATCAATATGAGAAACATTGATCATTTGCCCCCACCTCTTCACATAGCCCCAACTCGGATGCAACCCTTTGGTGCATGGAACAACACTCCACACTGGCCAGGGTGAAAATATAAGTTTTAAAAGATTTTGACAAAGATTACTAATTGGTATTATCTTTCTAATAAGAAGTTGCTTGCTACTGTTCCATTTGAAAACTATTCCATGGCTAAAATGGAAGTAATTCTGTGTGTGATTATTGACTTACACATGGTTGATGCCTACAGAAAAGCACTCATGCCAGTCCCCTCACGTTCACATGCCAATCTCATGGTCTTCTGCTCTGACCTGAAGTAAATCACTTAATTACTGTGCATTTCAATTTTGCCAGCTGTACATGCGAGGCTACCTTGCTTAGCAAATAAATAGAAGACCAAAGAGAATGAGGGAATTGCTTGAATGCAGCCTACCACTGACATTAATGACTTTGGACAAGTTAATTACATTTACAAAGAAATAAAGGAAGACTCAGTTTCTTCTCTGGAAGAAGTACAAAACAAAAAACAAACAAAACAACATCCTCTCTCACTCCTACAAGAAAATAATAAAGTTTTAGGTATATAACAAGATTTATAAGGCACTTGAATTGTTCCTGCATGGTGGCCAATATATTTCCAAAGAATAAGTTGGTGGGTAAGGTAATGAACAAAAAGTGTCAATGTGGAAACTGAATCCATCAGTCTCCTTGTAATTTTACTATCCAATTTGTATACTTGTTTCAAGTATTTGATTATGTAATAATGACATGATTAAAATATAGGAGCATGGTAAATCAATTGCAGACAATGTTTGTTTCTATTTACAGATCTATTTTTATAGGAATTGCTTATATGAAAAAGTTTGTCTCAATCAGGATGCTGTGTTTGCCTACTACCTACTGAGTATAAGCCATGCGTCAGGCAGTGCTCTAGGTCCTGAAGAATTAAAGGCAATAGAATGATATGGTTCCTGATCTCCATAAGTTTATTGTCTAGTCATATCAGTTAATACATCTATAAAATTTGATATGAATATATTTCATAATATCTCATAAACATTTTAAGTTTAATATTCTAACAATTTATAGACCTTTTTGATTTTTAAAAAATAGACTTTAATTTTAGAGCAATTTTAGGTTTACAGTAAAATTGAGTGGAAAGTACGGAGAGTTTTCATATATCACCCTGCACCTGCACATGAAGACTCCTCCACTATCAAAACCCTGTACAAGAGTGGTACTTTCGTTATAATCCATGAAACAACACTGATGCATCATTACATCTAAACCCCATAGCTTACATTAGGGTACACTCTTGATGTTGTATGTTCTGTGGATTTTCACAAATGTATAATGACATGTATCCATCATTATCATAAAATACAGAATAATTTTACTGACTAAAAAATCCCATGTAAGTTACTGATTATCCCTCCCCACCTAAAAACTCTTGCAACCACTGATCTTTCTATTTTCTCCATAGTTTTGCCTTTTCCAGAAAGTCATATAGTTGGAATCATATATGTATGTAGTATTTTCAGATTGACTTCTTTCTCTTAGTAATATGCACTTAAGGTTCCTTTATCTATTTTCATGGCTGACTAGCTCATTTATTTTTATTGATAAATAATATTTCCTTATCTGGCTATACCACACTTTATTTACCCATTCACCTACTACAGGGCATCTTGGTGGCTTACAAATCTTGGCTATGTATAAAACCGTATGTATAAATATCCATGTGCAGGGTTTTGTGTGGATGTAAGTTTTGAGTAAATCATAAGGATCATGACTGCTCAATTGTACGGTAAGAGTATGTTTAATATTTTAAGAAACAGACATCTTCCAAAGTGACTGAGCTATTTTGCATTTCACCAATGATGGTGAAGGTTCCTGTTGCTGTATACCCTTGCTAGCATCTGGTGTTTTCAGTGTTTGGGATTTTAGCCATTCTGATAGATGTATAGTGCTATCTATTGTTTTAAACCTTTTGGACTTTTGACTGATATCTTCTCACTGAATATTAAGGTGTGATGTATTTTAATAAAGGCATACCTTGAAGGGTTAGAAGGAATTTTTCAGAAGGAAAATGAACACAGTAGGGACAGGATGAAAGGCCAGGGGCAATGAATTCCTTAATTAGATTTAGAGATAATTAAGGTCATTCATGTAACAGCATTGGCATTGAATAGGAAGGCAGCCAAGACTAGTTAGGAGTATGCTACAGAAAAGAAATGCTGTGGGCCTTAATTGATGAATCATGAGTATAGGTATGGTATTTAAAACTATAACATTTATGACATCTCCTAGGGTGACTAGTTAGAGCAAAATAAAAGACAATCAAGGGCCAACCCCTAGAAAACAACAACATTTGAGTGTTGACAAGCACAAAGAAGGCACTACAGGACTTGCAATGGCTTTAAAAAGGTGGAAGGAGAGGTAGGAAGCAATGAGGCTGTTATTGGATAAAAATATATACTGTACTTGTAAATATGACTGAATTTTGTGAATTAAAACTTGCTTTAGGTTTTTGCTATAGGTTGTAGACAAAGTCCTCTATTTAAACAGGTGTTTTTTTTCCCAGAGTTATTTCTTGTCCAAGATTATTTTCTGCCTGTTATAGCTATATTATTGTTTCTAATTTATTTATTTGTAGGGTAAGAATGAGTTTGTGGAGGCCATGGCTCAATAAGAAAAATAAACTTCAGGTCAAAATGCTGAGATCTAGCCTTTATGCCATATTCAGAACCCTTATTACTTAGTTATAAATAACTCATAGCTGAAACATGTTTTTTAATCAAAGTTAATTAAATCAGATAAATATGATTATTTACCTAGTACTTTAATTATCAGATCAATCAAATTTGTCTTCCCCATTTTTGATTATAAAAATGTAATTTTGTTGGACTAAAAACTATAACAATAATAACCAGGCATGCTGAAATTAATCTCAGGTTGAAGGACCCTTTAATAATAATATTAACAGTTAATGTTTATAAAATGCATGCTGAGCATTTGTCCTGAGAAAAGAACCATTCTTTAATCCTTATTAAGCCTTCTTTGAGGTTTGTAATATTTATTCAAACCTTCTTGATAGATGATAAATTGGTAGAGACAATGATATTGAAATCCAGTAAGATTAAAGAATTTACCCTGTTACACACCTAGCAAGTGGCTGAGCAGGAATTTGGTCCCAGGAGGTATGACTGTAAAGCATGAGCATAGATAGACTTCACCAGGTACCACAAAGAGTGTGTTCTCACAGTCTCTGGGGATTGATACAATAGCTACGTTTTCAGCTAATATTCACTAACTGAAAATAGATTTTTTACAAATATTTTTGAGTTTTAGGGCAAATTTCATTATAAATAGGAAACAAGGATAATTATGGGCATACTAGAGGCCCAGTGCACGAATTTGTGCACAGATAGGGCCCCTCATCCTAGTTGGAGATCTGGGCCAATCAGTGAGGGGCCGGCCGGCTGGTGGGGGGTGGGGGGCGGGACTGCGTGAGGTTAGCCGGCTGAGGGGAGGGACTGCGGGATGTTGGCCAGCCAGACCCCCCCATCAAGGCCAATCGGGGGGTTGGCTGGGGCGAGGGACTGTGGGAGGTTGGCTGGCTGGGCACCCTCCACCCCTTTGGGGCTGATCCAGGGGGCTGGCTGGCCAGGGTGTAGGACCATGGGAGGTTGACCGGCTGGCTCCCCCGTTCTGATCGGGGCCATAAGGGGGGCCAGCCGGCTGCGGGAAGTTGGCTGTGGGAGCACACTGACCACCAGGGGGCAGCTCCTGCATTGAGTGTCTGCCCTCTCGTGATCAATGCTCATCATAGCAACCAGTTGACCGGTCGTTTGGTCACTTAGGCTTTTATATACATAGATGACTGAGCATTTAGATTTTGATGTGTAGTATTTCTCGATCTGGCAAACCTTGTTTACTGAGTTGGTTTTCTGGTTAGAACTAGTAATCTGCCCTTGGATTACACTTTGACATGACCCTGACATAGCATATCAGCACCAGTGGCTGGTGTCCCCTTCCTGACAGAAGCTTCATTTTTCACCATATAAAATACCAATGGGTAATGACAGCTACCAACAGACAATACATAATAAAAAAACAAAAAAAAACAAACAAAGAAAACACATACAGGTTTAATTTCTCCAAAGAGAGTTGCAAGAAAGTAGTTTTAAATGTGTTGGGACAATACTTTCAGCTACAGATTACATTTCCCTAGCATTTCTTGTTACCTTATGATAATTCCTAGCTCACAGTGTGAAGAATGTTCTTACACAGTCAAGAATAACATTGACATGTCATTGAGAGCTGGAGAACCCTGAGGTGGGTTCTTTTGGTGTTATAGTCCCCAGTTAGAAAAATATATATTAACTCTGTCCATACTGCTGTCATGGGAATATATTAATTAAACAAATACTTATGCTGATTTTAAGAAGCATTTTACAAACCTGAGTGTTCTCTTGAACTCATGTGCTAGGCTTACACATCTGTCCTATCATGTCTTCATTTTGGGATAGTAACAACTTTCTAACAAAGTGTTGTTTCTTTCAGAGAAGGGTACTAACTAACCCTTCAAACCAGCTGCATTATTCAATAGGAGAAAAGTTTCATCTGCGGATATCTAACTAGGTATGCTTTCTGCATTCCTCTCCCCATCCATATTTTCTTTCTCTGAGCTCGTAATGTCCTGAACCCATCAGAACTATGTAAGAAGCTACAGCTTAAAAGAATATGTTTCTCCAACTTAATTTAAGTGGCCTGACCAACAGAGCCTTTGCATTCAAACTAAAATTTCCATTGGGGTGGTCTTTAGAGGTATTGTGAATATATTAGAGGTTTCAAATGAACTCCATATTCTCAAGTTGGTTGTGTTATGAAAATGATTTCAAATTCCTTTCTGGCAGCTCTTGTTCAATTAAAGTTTTGGCAAAAAGCTGTGTAGTTTTTAAAGCTTGGACATAGTTTATATAAAATTAGATATAGAATAGTGACTAAATTTTACATATACAGTAGGTCCTCGGGTTACGTCGGAGATCCATTCCTATGGTGACGTAATGCGATTTTCGCCGTTAAGTCAGAACCCACCTACATAAGTACCTATGTCACTCACATGGAGCATGTACAAGGCAGTAATGAAGTGAAACAGTAAAAAAAAAAAAATAACAATTCCTGGCCTTTATTTGTGGTAAATAAATAATAAAAAACTTAAAGCACATATGTGCATACATCGAAATGACGGAACTTTTATTTTTGTATAAGTAAATGGGAGATGGCGATGTAACCACAAAACGACGTACATTGAGTCTGATGTAACCCGAGGACTGCCTGTACATAAAATTGACAACATTCATGTCACCCTTTCTTTTTAGACGTTGCATCTTTGTATTTTACAGTTTTTATTATATTCCTTATTTATTTTCATAGTAATTTCTGTCTTATAGAAACTTAGATTTTCATTCATTGTTTGGGTTGTTTGCAACTATTCAGCAAGCTATAAATACAATAAGGTAAACATTTCCTTTTCAGATGTGCTTTCTTTCTTTTACAGAAATGAGTTTGCTTGTTTATATTTTTAAATTTAATGTAATGAAAGACTAATAACATGTCAGATTTAGAAAAGGATCTTCAGAGTCAGCTAGTTCTATTCATCTCATATGTGAATCCTCCTTAAAACAGACTTAATGCCAGTGGAAAGGATTTGGAATTATGACCCTGCTACTTAGTGACTATAAGACCTAAAAGCCCACATGGCTTATGAAAACCGCAGTTTTCTCATCTGGAAAATGTGGGTGATAACATTAACCTCATAGAGTTGACGTGACAGTTGTTAGCTTTGTAATCCCTTTCATTTATATATAGTTATAAAAAAACTTTGGGGGGGTTAGTGCTTAGAAATTTTATTTACTTCTCTCTCTCTCTCTCTCTCTCTCTCTCTCTCTCTCTCTCTCTCTCTGAATATATATATATATATATATATATATATATATACACACATATATAACTTTCTTAGCTTTATTGAGGAATAATTGACAAATATAATTGTATATATTTAAGGTATACAGCATGATGCTTTAATTGTGGAATGATTACCAAGATCAAGATAATTAACACATTCATCACCCCACATAGTTCCCCCCTTCTCTCTCTTTCTCTCTCTCTCTCTCTCTTTCTCTCTGAGAATGCTTAAAATCTACTCTCAGCAACTGGGTTTGTGAAGGAGGAAATGGGGAGATATAGGTCAAAGGAACACCTTTCAGTTATATAAAGAATAATTTCTGAATAATGTGTCAGGTATCCTATATAATAAAGAGGTGATATGCAAATTGATCATCACTCCAACACACAAGATGGCCACCACAAGATGGCCGGCGGGTTTGGGGGGGCAGTTGGGAGGGACCAGGCCTGTAGGGGAGGGCAGCTGTGGGGGACCAGGCCTCCAGGGGAGGGCAATTGGGGGCAACCAGGCCTGCAGGGGAGGGCAGTTAGGGGGTGAGCAGGCCGGCAGGGGAGCAGTTAGGTGTCAATCAGGCTGGCAGGGAAGTGGTTAGGGGGTGATCAGGCTGGCAGGCAGAAGTGATTAGGGGCAATCTGGCAGGTAGGCAGTCGAGCAGTTAGGAGCCAGCAGTCCCGGATTGTGAGAGGGATCCCAGATTGGAGAGGGCGCAGGCTGGGCTGAGGGACACCCCCCCCCCCCCCCGCACAAATTTCATGCACCGGGCCTCTAGTCGTGTAATAATCAGAAATTATACATTCACTTGCAGCTGGGCTCAGGCTAAGGGCAAGAAAAAGGGGCTGCTTGGTTTCTATTCTGTTCCTTCCCTGCACATACTCCATGTGCCCTCTTCATCCCCAGCCATGTCCCTTAGGAATATGATTTTCAACATGAGTTAGAAAACAGTTGCCCTGCTCATGCCCCCACCCCCAAGTTCTCCAGTTGGTCACTTTGAGCCCTTCCACTTGAGAGGTGATGAAGGGGAGTGTCCCATTCTGTCCCTTCACATGGCAGCATGGAGGGAAGAAGCCTCAATTCACTGGCAACCTGCTTCAGCTAAATTTGTTTGTCAGTCTCCCTCTATACATTTAGCCTTCCTAACCAGTTTTTGGAGGTACATGCCACAAAATCAATTCTCCCACACCCCTTTTGCCAGGCAGTCTTGAGTGGCCCAGCCCCTCTCTTTCTAAGGTGGGAGGGGTTGGCACCTGCTGCCTTTAGGCTTCCTTGAAAATGGACACAGAAGAAGTCAATTTTACATCCAGTTACAGTCACTCCCTTGGGATACATTATATAAAGTGAATTTCTGCATCTGAGAATATGATCATTTTAAGACTCTAGACACGTGCTACTAAATTTCCACCTCCCCAAATAGAAATATAATATGAATTCATACTCTCACCTTTACCACATAATATGGCAAATGAGAACCAGGGGAGAAGATAAAAGCAGGGGCTGAGAAGAGAGGAACCTTATAGGGAAATGGGAAGAAGCAAGTGCAATTTGACAGAAGGTTTAGAATAGTGGTTCTCAACCTGTGGGTCGCGACCCCTTTGGGGGTTGAACAACCCTTTCACAGGGGTTGCCTAAGACCATCCTGCATATCAGATATTTATATTATGATTCATAACAGTAGGAAAATTACAGTTATGAAGTAGCAACGAAAATAATTTTATAGTTGGAGGAACCATAAAAGTTCCAACATGAGGAACTGTTTTAAAGGGTCGCGGCATTAGGAAGGTTGAGAACCACTGGTAAATCCATGTCAGGCCAAATGCCAGCAAAATGAATGATTCATCTCTCCCCATTTCTGTAAACGAGCAATACATTTGATAACTAGTTCTTCTCTGATTCTAGCTTTGAAAGGCTTATTGAGAACTAGATTCATATAATCATTGTAGAACTCTTCCTACACAATATAGCACACTATAACAACCTTAATTCAGGCCAGGGCAGTGACTGCAAAGGTAGCATGGAGTGGTAGAAAAAAGATATTTCCTGTCCCCAGGTTCTGCCACTTACTAACTGGTTGATCCTAAGACTCTTGCTCAATACCAGTGGGTTTCACTCTCCTCATCCCTATAAGTAGAAGAAGAAAATCTTTTGTTTTTCTTCTCAGTTCACTTGGTAATTGTGAGATGAAATGGGATAAGATTTGGAATGTGTAAACGTTAAAGATCTTTGACAGGTCAGATGGATTACCTTGTCAATTACCAGTCAGCACGGAGGGAGACTTGGCGGTTTCTAATTGATCTCCCTTGTACTATTTTTGTCCTCAAATCAGATTTCATATGTCAAATGTACCTTTTATTTTCCTGGGTGCATAGTAGCTACTTGGCAAACACTTGTTCTTGTTTTCTCCTTTCCTCCCAGTTCCCCAACTGCTCTTTGGAAATACCTGATTATGAAATAACAACAGGACAGGGCTCTTTTTTCCAAGTGGCCGCGAAGAATATGTGTACTCAGGATTCATGCTGCTTGGCAGTCTCACATTTTCTTGCATTCTGCTTTGTTTGCATAGAAAGCACTTTCTCCCTGACCTAATTCAGTGAAAATGATGTCAATTGTTCCTCTATCATCTGTCTGAAATAAGCTCCTAGATTAAATAAATTGTATATATTGACTTTATTTCCTCATTTAATTTACTTTTATTGATGTAAACACAATAAGAATAACAAAATGCTTCCAGGGTCAGTAGTAATTAAAAACCAAGCAGAAAGGTAATAAAATACATTATTACTTTGGATACACCTTTCCCTCTTTACTCCTTGGGCGGGTGGGGGGGGGGGTTGGGGGTGGGAAGAGGGAAATCCAATCTTGAGAGAAAAATGTAGAATGTGATTTTGCGCCAACAGTAATTAGCAAGAACAGCTTGATGAAAAACAGCGATGGAAGAATCAGTGACCAACATCAATGAAGTAAAGCCCAAATGAGGCTTCTGTTTTTCATATTAGGTATTTACAGATCGACTTAACCAAATGATTGAGAAATGACATTCTTAATCCCAAACAATGTGTCATAAATACATTGTAAACTGTTTTAACCTTTCTAAACTATGTGAAGCTTTTCCAGTTTCCCTGAGAGAGGACATTACAGGTTTTCTAACTAATAATGCCTTCCCATTAACTACTACAGTTGTTGCATCAAATAGAACTTTAAAATGAAGTCTCAGAATTGAAAAAACAAACAAGCAACCACACCAGGAACCAAGTGAAATATTAAGAAGTTGTATTAATATTGCAGCCTTAGGTCTCTCTCTTTGCAGAATTATGAGAAAGGTAATATATTTTATTGTTTATTGTTTTAAGTTACCAAACTTTTACTTGGCTTGATCTGAGTTTCTTCTCTTCCCTTTTTTCACCACCATAAATCAAAAGATGCAGGGTTGCTTCCATTAGAGTTTGCCAATTCTTTACATACTGTCAAAAACATACCCTTCCAGGAGAAACATGGGGATCTCATGCCTCATGCTTAGACCAGGGTTTCACAGCTTCGGCAATATTGATATTTTGGACTGGGCAATTCTTTGTTGTGGGAAATTCTCTTATGCATTGTAGAGTGTTTAGTCTGTACCCACTAGATGCCAGTAGCACTTCCGAGTCAAGCTTATAAAAAATATCTCAAGATGTTGCCAAACATCCTGGGGGCGGGGGGAGGGAGGGCAAAAATTGCCCCAGTCTGATAACCACTGCCTTTAGAAGATTTTCTGTGCATTTCAGGTAGTACGTAGTACTAATTTGACATTTTAATGTGGCCAAAAGTGAAAAAGTTTTAAAGGGTTAGGAAATCAGACCATACTATATTATATTGGTCCTCAATCATGGATGTGCATTCAAATTACCTGGGGAGATTTAAAAAATACCAATACCCTATCAGTGGTCGGCAAACCGCGGCTCGCGAGGCACATGTGGCTTTGGCCCCTTGAGTGTGGCTCTTCCACAAAATACCGACTTCTGCACATGGGCCACGAAATTTCAATCACACTGTATGTGCACGCCCACACGTGGTATTTTGTGGAAGAGCCACATTCAAGGGGCCAAAGAGCCACATGCGGCTCGCAAACCACGGTTTGCCGACTACGGCCCTAGGTCAGTTGAATAAATATCCATGGTAAGCCACTGATACAATTGGCTAAAGTAGGTCACCCTGTGAATTTGATATTCTGCCTTTGGGGACACAAAGTCTCCTATTTGCAGAATTCATATTTTAATTTCTCTTTTCAGAGTCTACTGTTGCTTCTGTTGGCTATGAACTTCCTGAGGTGCAGAGGGGCTACAAGCATAACACAGATTAAACTCTCAGTAGGAAGTCTCTGATGGGTAAGGATAAGTTCAGATGAAGTTAAGACAATTTATTTCACTGGCAGTCGCTTTCTGACATGCAGAATAGAACAGGGTATTTCTGAGAATCAGCAGAGTTAGAATGACCTTGGAACTTGTTAGAAATGCAAAATTTTGGGCTATCCCATATAAACTGAATTAAGAACTCTGAGGGTGGGACCCAGAAATTTTTGTATTAAGACCTTCAGGTGATTCTAAGGTATACTAAAATTCAGTAACCATTCTCTGAATTCACTTATGTATTTTTGGTGTTCTTCCAACTGGCCCTGACAAACCCCACACTTCACAAGACTTTTATGTAACTAATAAATATTTAATTGAATCTTTTGAATTTTTTTCACTTAGGATTCCATTTTCTCAGAAATATTCATTATCAAAATATGCCTTATTGCCCTAACCGGTTTGGCTCAGTGGATAGAGCGTTGGCCTGCAGACTGAAAGGTCCCAGATTCTATTCTGGTCAAGGGCATGTACCTTGGTTGCGGGCACATCCTCAGTTGGGGGTGTGCAGGAGGCAGCTGATCGATGTTTCTCTCTCATCGATGTTTCTAACTCTCTATCCCTCTCCCTTCCTCTCTGTAAAAAATCAATAAAATATATTTTAAAAAATGCCTTATTTACACAGGTTACTTGATTATATGGTGGAGGAGAGTTCACCCAAGTAAATGAGCACAGATATCATTTTAGACTGTGGCTGCACTGTGGGCACATTCAGGTCCCCAACAATAGTTTAGTATGACTTATACAGGTAGCAATTATCAGCTCATAATATTGAGAGCCATGCAGAAGAGTAGGCCATAAGCAGAAAGAGCATGATGCTAAACAGAGCCACTGATGGCTGGTAAAGGAGGCTAACAAAGGTACTAGCGCTTTTCTGCTTTACATTAATTTTAAGTGGGCTAAACTCTTCCATTCTACATCAAGTTCAGTAGCTTGACTATTACAGGTCAATAATGGACGTGAGTTCCTATACCACCAAGTGTCACCTGCTAGTTGATAGAATTGTCTCCTGGTGAACAAGCCCATGGTCCATTAGAACTATATATATATATTTTTTTGTGGAGACTGGACTAACAGAGGGGTAGTTTGGGATATGGAATCTAGTTAGAAGGCCATGTAAGGAGTCTAAGAGAATAATGCTGTTGCAGCAGACTAGGATAGTAGCTATAGATATGGTGTAATGTTAGCTTTGAGATCCAGTTTGAAAGTATAGTTTGTAGGATTTCCTGTTGGATTTCCTGTAAAGAGAAAAATCAAGGGTGACTCCTGGGTTTTTCCTATCATCTGGGTAGATGTGGCATAACTGAAACTGGGAAATCTAGGGAGAAGCAGCATTGGAAAGGTTTTGGAATGAAGTTATTTATTTTAAACATATTAACTATAAGATTCCTATTACACATAAAAATTGAGATGCTAAGAAAGCAGAATGGTAAACAAATCTAGAGCTCAGGGAAAGGGGATTAGGTTTGAGATTTAAATTTTGGAATCATCTGCATATGGATTTTAAAGCCCTGGGAATTGGTAAAATTAAATGAGAGGAGAGAAGAGAACAGAAGAAAAGAAAAGGAAATGCCTAAAGCCTGAGGTTTTTCAACTTGCTATTTATTGCTTTAGGCTTAGTAGTTAGTATATGTTATTTTTATCATGTTGAATTCCATTTTTTTTAGTTTAATGTTAACTCTCTATGATGTCCACAAACAGGACTTTTTTGTCTTATTTTTTACAATTTTTAACTGAACAATTAACTGAATAATAGTGTAGCTTACTGACAGTAGCTTCTCCCTTACCATTCTGAAATTGTAGCTTCCCATTGGAGCTGACAGAGGATGGTGCTTAGCTAATCAACATACTAGTGAACTTATGAGAAAGCATTCGGGCAGCTTCATAATGTGCTAGAAAGGTTGCATTTTTATTCCAGTCTTTAAAATTTCCTGTTATTTTCTTTGATTCTGGCTGCCTTTTGCTTAATTGTCTTGTCAGGTGTTCTAAGCCTCACAGCAATATGAAGCTGACCAGAATTGAACTGGGAAAATAATCACATTTCTCTAATAGGTATTTTTGAAAGCTGTACATGAAAGATGAACATTCACAGGTATAGGATAGTTTCCATTTTGTCAATTAAAGAAATCTTGCCTTCTAAATGATGATAATTTGTGTAATTGTGAGTTGAGTATTTCTGTGAATGCATGTATATCTGCACGCATATAAACATGTAGAGGCTGCATTATTTTCTACCAATACATTTTATGACTTTTATGTCAAGTAAATATATTTTGTTAATATGAGCCCTGCAGTTGATGATATAATCCTTTGTGGGATTGCCTAACCACATGGCTTCCCAATTGGGCTGTAAAAGAATCAACAGCTAGTTTAGAGTTCCTGGGGGCAGCATTTGGAAGATTTAACTTGTCCAGTTTGGGCCACTTTTATTGCTTCTCTATGTTTTGCAGTTCTTTGGGGTCTCCTTTTAGTCTTGGTGCTTGAGAAAGCTTTGGTGGAAGGCATTCTATAGATAACTCATTTGCCTTTGACAGGCCAAGAAATCTAATCTGGAGCCAAGATAAATCTAGGGTTCATTTTTGCATTCATTTTTTTAACATAGTGAATATGAGTGCTCTTTAGAGATTATGGGAAAAGCAGTTTCAGATAATAGATGTAAACTTGCATCCCGATGTCAATTCTGTGTTCATTTGTATTCTTTTATTTCTTGGTAAGTGCTCAGAAAACAGCTGGGTAAAAATGTTGTTTTTATGCATCTCTGAAATCACCCTTAATGAGAGAGTTTTCCTGCCAAGGGAGAAGAGTAAGGAAACAAAACCACATGGTTCTATAACATTGATTTTCTATTACACTAACAAGCAAATTGGCAAGGAGGAAATTCAGGAGGTCATGTGTAGCTTAGAGAGACATCTGTTGAAGACTCAATGTGAAACCTGTTTTCCCTAAACATACCAAAATAGGTGCTACATCTAAAACAAATATTTCATAGATTTCTTGTATCTTGGTTCCTTTTGTATAGAATTCCATATAGAAATTCATCCATTTGCTATAGATGCTGGTTTTTGGAGAGCTACAAAGATAAGAGAAGGTAATATACATAATCTTACCTTCTTAACACAACGTAATTAAAACAAATGCTCACTTAAACTTTACACAGTCCAGTAAATCAACATTGACTGAGTACCTACTCTGTGCCAGGGACTGTGCTATGTGCTAGAAATACCTTCTCAAGGAATGCACAGCCTTTAGCCTTTGCTCTAAGACTAAAATCTGAATAGGTCAGTGCTCCTTTAGCTCTTACATTTTCTTAAGTTTCAGAGCCAGGAACTCCATAATTATGATGGTTACTTTTATGTGTCAATTTACTGGGACATGGAGTGCCCAGAATTTCATCAAAGATTATTCTGGGCCTGTCTGTGAAGGCATTTCTGGATGAGATTAACATTTGAATAATAGTTTGAGCAAAGCGGATTGCCTTCCCAATGTGGGTAAGCCTCATACAATCACTGGAGGCCTGAATACAACAAAAGACAGAGTAAGAGTAAATTTGCTTTCTCTGCTTGTTTTCAAGCTGGGACATTGGACTGGAACTTACACCATCAATTCTCCTTGTTCTCAGGGTTTCAGACCCAGTTTGGCACTGGACCATTAGCTTCCCTGGGTCTCCGGCTTGTGGATTGTGGGACTTCTCAGTTTCCATAGTCACACTGCCAATTCCTTATGATAAATCTCTCTGTCTCTGTCTTTCTCATGCATATCTTATTGGTTCTGTTTCTCTGGGGAATCCTGACTAATACCCTAGTGTACTCCAGGAGCAGGTGTAGAGACAGAGTAGGACAATTCGGACAACATCCCAGAAGAACTCCCTGTAGAAATCTAGGAGATTCATCCTCACTGTGACTCTGAAAACAATAGTCTAGGTTTATCTTTGGGAATAAACTCTTGAAAATTAAGTTACAAATATCTCCAAATAAAGTTAAAAGGTGTAAAGCAGACTAGCTAAGAATAGGTCTATCTATATCCAAAAACACAAGTGTATATACAATATAGTCACAGCTTAAATTTTTATTTATGTGAAAGAGACATAAAAAATAATTTGGAAGGGGATTTGCCTAATTTTCAAAGGAAAAGGAAATAGGGCTTGATGTCCTTGCAGCAAATAATAGAGCTGAAATATCCATAACTACTTTTCGTAGCTTCTGAGATACATATTTTTTTACTTTTTTAAACACCTGTACAGTAAGATAAGGTTGGTCAAAGGTCACCAACAAAGCAGGCTCTTGGATTTTCACTTAATGACACAAACATAGCTGTTAGATTAAATTTCATGTAATATACAGCCATCCTACAGTACTAAACCTATGAAAGGATCAAGTGAAAAAAATATCAGAAGGTTATTGTGATCCTAAAAACAATAGTCAGTGAGTACAGCTAACCACAGGTGCACTCAATTGCTCTGCTTTTGTGAGGGCTCACTTTGTTTTATAAAGTTTTATGTACTGAAATTCTCAAATAAGATATTGAAAGGAAATAATGTTGTGGAAGCATTCAAGTCCATGGTTCAAGAATGCCCTTGTGGTATGCTAGAAATCACTGGCAGTAGAAGTCAATCAGTGTGTCCAGTCAGCACAAAAACACCACTGAAAATTCTAGATTTTGGGGTGGGACATTTTTATGATCACTTTTTTTTTTATTCATTGGTTGAAAGTTGTGGATTTTGTTCTGTTTCTAGTGTGGACTAAATTTCCTACTATAGCTTCATGTATGAATCATATTTGGTACCACTAGAAACAGATTAGGGGACGACAACCACCATTAATTTTTACCCACCAGCTATTTTTTTAAAAAAAAAAAAGACAAAAAATCTAGGCCTCATACTTTCTTTGAGTAGCTTTCTATATGAATGCTACTCTCCCAGCCTATTCCTCTACTTGTGCATGAATGCTTACCAGTATAGGCCACCTGTTAGAGTTTCTTTTGAGCAACATACATCTAAGTAGTTATACATAACTGGTCTGAATCTCTTTCCAACAATATATTAACTCTGTGTTAGCTTAATTTTTATGTGTCTTAGTTTCTTCTACTGTAATGTGGCAGTAGTGACTTTTTGGTGGTATTGAATTGGGTTGAAATAATACAATAAACATTGTGTATGGCACATAACGAATATCTAACAGTGTTCTTTTGTTTATTTCATAAATATTTATAAACACTTTTTTATATGGCATTGGTCTATTTTCAGGGAAAGCATAGGTATAGAGGACAGATATTTCTTGCTAAGATTAAGTGATATCAAAATGATTTATTAACTTATTCTACACATTTTCATCAACTTCCAATTGCATGTGAGGAAATAGAGAAGAAATAAAGTGGTATACAAGCTGGATACAGACAGCAGATTGCCAAATGTTAGAGGGGAGAGAGCTGAGGGCTGGGTAATAAGGGTGAAGGGATTAAGCAAAGAAAAAAAAAAAGAAAGACTCATGGACACAGACAAGAGTATGGTGACTGTCAGAAGAAAGGGGGTGGGATGGGGGAAGGTAGAAGAGAGTAAAGGGGGGATAAATAGTGATGGAAGGAGAATTGACTTGGAGTGATAATCGCACAATACAATATATAGGTACTATATTGTATAATTTTATACCTGAAACCTATATAATTTTATTAACCAATGTTACCCCAATAAATTCAATAAAAAATAAAGAAAAATTGCATCTCTTAAATAAATTCCTCTGATCATGATGTATAATCCCTTTTATATGTTGTTGGATTTGCTTTGCCAGTATTTTATTGAGGATTTTTGCATTTATATCCATAAGTGATATTGGTCTGAGTGTGTGTGGTTTTTTTTTTTTTTTTTTGTATTATCTTTGTCTCATTTGAGGATTAGGGTAATATTGGTCTCATAGGTTAGTTGGAAAGTATTATTTTCTTCTATTTTCTGGAAGAGACCATCAAGAATTTGTATTGATTTTTCTTTTTTTGTTTGGTAAAATTCTGGGTCTGGAAGGATGTTCAGAACTAGCAAAGTTGGGTGAGCATTCTCTATAATTCTCTTGTGTTTCTGTACATGTTGTCAGGAGAGGCACTGGTTACCATTTTTCAAGACTATCTTTTTTAAGGATGTTTGTATAACATGTTTGTATAGCTTTGGAAGATAGGAAGAATGTCTCTCTCTGCAGCAAAGAACTGACATACCTACTGTACAACATAAGTATCTATTTTTTTCTAAACTCAGGGTTTTCTTCTGTAATGTAACCCATTGTATGTGTAAGTACTAGCAGGAGATCTTCATGTTGGCCTGTGGAAAATTGTGCTTGGGGAATAGTCCAATGGGTAAGTAAAGGGAGTTACAAATGGAGAAAGAGCATTGGGAAGGATGTATGGGGAAAATGGTAGGATTGTTCATGTTTTTGTGAGGCATGGTGTTCATGGACAGAAAGAAATGAGCTTGGAATGGGTACCCAGAGTGGTAGAATTCAATATACCATGTTAATGTTATTTAAACTTATTATGTAGGAAAGGGGAATAGCCATTGGTCTTTGAATAGATATATTTCTGTTCTTGAAAATATTAATGTTTTTATTGAATTTATTGGAGTGACATTGGCTAATGAAATTATACAGATTTCAGGTGTACAATTCTACAATACATCATCTGTATATTGTATTGTGTGTTTACCACAATTGTATTGTGTGTCTGTGAAAAATTAGACAGAGAAAACACCAAGTAAAAGAAGTCAGTTAAGAGACTGTTACAATAATGGGTAAGAAATACTTATTTCCCTGAGTTGATATCCTGGCAGTTGGAACGGAGAGGACAAATATGAATGTCTTTATTTGAGTAAAGCAGTAATTAATAAATTAGTAATTTAAGATGCTGTGTATAGGGCAGAGATCCTGTCTGCTCCAGGCACCACTGTATTTGTAATGCATAGCATAGTGCCTGCACATGTTAGGTGTACAACAAATATTATGGAATGAGAAGTTGAATGAAAGCATCAGCAAGAATTCTAACAGAGAGGGAGAAGAAAAAAACATTGCTTCTATTTGTTTTAATTTACAGTTAAAGGGAGCATGATAGTGTAATAAAGATATTTGGGAAATACTAGAGTAAGAATAGATTTAAAGAGCACAATACGTTTACTTTTCAACATGTTGAATTTGAAGCTTCTATGGATCTGCTCAGAGGGTACTGAACAGCAGGCTGTTAGGATTGGGAATCACTAGTCTGGAAAAGCTGACAGCCACCAGCATAAAAGTGATCACTGTAGACGACATAAGGTGGAGGGGTTAGGGGCAAAAAGAAGAGAACCAAATAAAGGCCCAAGTTAAGAAAGAAACTCTGGACAATACCCAGTTCAGGCTCAAGAGGAGGAAAAAGTTTAAGAAGATAGAGATTAGTCGGAGAGATAAAATACTTATCTCAGTGTTTCAGAGGCTACGATGGTAAAGTGTTTCAAAAATAAAATGATGGTTGCATTCACTGAGTTTTCAGCAGGGCTTAGAAGAAGAGGTCTAGAAAATGGTCACTAGGAGATTAGTGATATTTGGAAAGAGTAAATCCAATAGTTTGGTGAGAGTCGTTGATAGATTGTAGATGTGGGGAACACGAAGGCTTTTTCAAAAGGTCATGGGTAAATTATTCTTTGTGTTAATTAGGTTCTTATTTTTGGAGAGAACTGGATATAAATAAGTATGTTTTGTAAGCATTAAGACTGAATATACCTGCTGAGACCCAAAACTATAAAATAGATTAAGTTGATAATGAAATGATTCTCTATAGATGAGACTATCATTGTAAAGGATTGATCTGAATACAAAGCTGCCTGGAGAATAGTCAGGTTGCCCAAACACGAACTGTGATGCCTATTTAAGCCTAAAGCTACTACATGGCTGAAAGGTCTGAGAAAAGAAAACATACTTTTTTGGCACTGAAACAAAATATGAATACATTTGTGTTCCATCTAGATTTAGTATAAGTTAATATTTTTGCAGAGGCTCATCACCATAGGAGAAATTTGGTGTTAGTTTAGGGATCTTGAAGCTAATAAATAGACAAGACCAGAATGTGACCACTCACCCTGGACAAAGCCCTCTTCTTAGAGAATATAATATACTAGTTTTTGCTATTTTTGCCCAAGACAAGAGTGCTATGTGCCACCAGCCAGCCACTTAGCTGCCACATCATCATTTACAGCACATGCTATATACAAATGAAAATTGATCTTGAGGTATTCAGGGAAGCACCGAGGTAGAGAGCTGCTCCTGTCAGGAAAAATTGTTCTTGTTAGGATTTAGTGAGATGGCATCTGATGAAGACAGTGTAGGGCAGTTGTTTTTTTTCTTTTATTTTTTGAAATAGATATTTAAACAAAACTTAAAGGAAAAGTAAAACTGTGAGTTGAAAACTTAAGCTTAAAGATTAAATAGAATCCTTAATTTAATTTTAGCATTGATAACATTTAAATATTCAACTCACACAAGTTGCTTCTGCTGGGGGTGGCTGTGACCATAGAGTAATACATAAAAAAACCAAGCTGAGGGTTTGCAATGAGATGACAAGAGCTAAGAGCTAAATGGCTGCTTTTCTGGGACTCCTGGGTAGAACTAGGAGAGGAGTTTAATATATTGAAAAGCTGGTTAGAACCTTGTTTCAGAAACTACTATAAATCCATTCATGTTAATCAGGTTGTGTTTCTAAGCAGCTGAAAAGTTAGGCAGCTTTTGTCTCCTTGCCAAGTTTTTAATGAGACCCACTAATCCTGTAGATGTGTTTAAATGTGTCAGGCATGTTCGGGGGACAACCTGTGGACCTGAATACTATAGGAGGACTCTATCTATAGGTCTAATTGGGAGCTACCAAATGTTCCCCAAATGATAAGTAGAAGCTAAATGTAATAAAAAGCTTTTAGCAGTTCCATTTTGTAGATAAAAAGAAAAAACAAACAAATCCTGAGTTTTGTTGTTGTTGTTGGTTTTTTTTTAACGTTCTAAGGTATCACATATCTTTCCTAAGAGTTGTGTGGGGGATATGTTGATGTGCTATTTATTTAGAAGAATAGGGTTACATTTTTTGTTGATGACTTTACTTTTCTGGTTTCTGTTAGAGGGACAGTGGGGACTTGGAAACTCAGAGGCATTTCTCTGACAATGTGTATATCTGTATACCTGTCAGCAGGCCAACTCCAAGCCCTTCATTTACTTGGTGCTATGGGACAAGTCTAAGAGTTGATATTGCAGAGGAGAAAAATAATATATTTGCAATCACTTTAGGTAGTTTTTTTTAGGGGAAAACATATGGGTTAAAGTGATCTATTTTCCAAGGAATTTGAATTTTAAAGCTATGGAATTACATTTTTGACCTCTGTGTATTGCTTTATAAATGTTATCATGATGCAGAGAGAAAATGAGGATTATCCAACAGTGGTTAAATGATCATCTGGCAGGAAAAGGTTAGAACTGGAAGGTAATCCTAGAGGTCCTTGAGGTGCCTTTGCCTTCTCAGTCATTCATTCTTTCAAGAAATACTTATTGAGCACCAACTATGTGACAGGCTCTGTGGTGGAATGAGGATACAATGCATTTCACAAGGGGTCTGCCTCCTGGGCACCCTCAGGGTTGTGAGGGTGATGGGGAATAGAAGAGGAAACCCCATGACAATCAGTGTAATATATGCTTGTGTGGGAGGATAGGATACATCTAGGGTGCCGATTTTAGGTGCAGTAGATCAGGGAAAGCTTCTTTCTGAAGTTTTCACAGAAATTGATTTATAAGAAACAAATATCTCCAGATAGGAGCAAGGAGGGAAGAGAGTACGCCAGGTAGAAGAACAGAATATGCAGTCCTGGAGGCAAGAAAGAACCATGTACTTAAGGATCGATAAGTGGTTGGTCTGTCCGAGCTCTATGTTGTTGAGGTTTGGAGGGTGGGCAACAATGGAGGGAGAGCTCTGACGATATAATAGGGAGTCAGAGTTCTCCTTGTAGGCACCTTAAAGAATTTGGACTTTGTTTTCCTCTGAAGACACACAGGAAGTCATTTTGGAGTTCCAAGCAGAGGAATAAGTTAGTAAAATCATCCCGGTTGTAGTAGGAAGTGTTTAGAAGATGAGATTCTGGATATAGTGAGACCAGTTAAGAGGCAATGCAGTGAATGATAAAGGTGAGTGATGACAATAGCTTCATCTGAATTAAGAAAAGTGGTGATGGGGAGAAGTGGATTAATTCCAGAATTTAAAAGCAAGCATTTTTCTTATTTATGAGTAAGGTCTGTTTATCATTTTTCAGCCCCAGATTTTTGCAAAACCTGTCTCTACTACAGACCCTGCTGCCCACATGACCCACCTCCCCCAGGGTTCCCAGGCCTAAGTGGCCTGGTTAGAAAAGATTGGCAATGCCAGTGAGATTCTCCTCTTACTTTTTAGGATTATGGGAATTGAGACTCCAAAAGTTGGGTCAGTGAATGTTAGGAATTTGACCTGAAAAGTCATATAACTGTTGATGAATAAGGAGAAAAAAAACAAACAAACAACAAAAAACTGATCCTCAGAGGGAGGAAAATTAAGGAGATGTGCAGATGATTGCAGAGAGAAGAGCCAATGTAGCAACTGAAGATGGAGAGTGTCACTTAATTCTACTTTATATCCTGCTCTTAATTACCAGTGATATTTGTACAACATCCATATCTTCTTGTACTTGAGCTAGTTAGAGTGAGCTTTATCTCCTGCCCTACCTCTCAGCATTAGTTTGGGATTCTACTACACAATCAAGGATTAATATGCTGCTAGCTGGTTTGCATAATCAATAGGTTTGAGACCTTTGAGCCTGTATTCTATCCCTTTATTTACATTGGTCTTAACTGATGCGTTTGAAGTAAGGAAACAGCATGTCCTTTTCATGCTCATAGTTTTAGTACTCCCGGTTTGTAGGCTAGAGCCAATAGATTTGTTGGTTCCTTGGAAATTTTTTTTCCCATTTACAAAACGTTATGAGACTGACCAAAGCAGAATCACCCAGCCTGTCAGAAGTCTGTGAAAGGACAAGATGATGTGTTTTAAGTTGTTGTGTTATTAAAAACAGATCATTCTGGTACTGATCCTATTGTCTTAAGAGATGCTGCTTTGTTGTGGAATGGACTATGAGAAATGATTGTTGCACTTGACAGTAATAGGAAAAGCATCAGGGCTGCTCAGATTTAATGTCCAAACTCCAGCCTTTTCAGAACAAATAGTCTCCTACAATTTGAAGACTCTGAAGCTAGTAAATGGAACTGAAAGCATCTTAGAGCTCCTTGTTGACACCACATGATCATAAACCCTTCAGTCTCTGCAAAGAGGTCATAAAGCAAATTGCTCCTTCACAAGTAAACCGATTAAAGGGAGACAGAGCTTAGACATCTTGGAGCCTAATGAGGGCATTTCAGGGAAATGATGCTCCTTTTCTAGAACAAATGATAAATTTTTGTTACGTGTGAGAAACAGAATTTCTCACTGGAATAAACTGAAGGGACAGGGTAGGCACTATATTCTATTTCAGCAACACTGGGCTGGGAGTCAGAAGACTTGGGATTCCTAATCTGACATTAACTGGGTGACCTTCGGAAGTAAACTAACCACTCTGCTTATCTTTTTTTTCATTTGTAAATGAGAACATTCATTCATTCAATAGACTTTCATTGAGTCAATATTATTAGCCAGTTACTTTCACATTTGTAATTTCAGTTCACAAGAATCCCAGGAGGAAACTGTTATTCATTCATACTAATAAGAATCTAATGCTCAGAGGGTTTAAGTGACTTTTCTGAGTATATTTGGTAAATTTACAGTTGGTCAGTGGTTGATGCAGGATTCAACCCCAGCTTTCCAAGTCCAGTTTTTTCCTGATACAGAAAGCTGCTTCCCTTGTGGTCCAATTGTATTGATTAATGTACGTAGTTATAGTTATTACTGTTTGTTATCTCATAGGAGTTATGGCCCAATTTCCTGTGTGTATGTTTATTTTCCCAACTAAACCATAGCTCTTTAAAGGCAAAGATCTCAATGTTTATATCTTTGTTACATGCCTCCTTACCCTGTACAATATAGAATACTGAACTCCACACATTTATTCATTCAACGATTCATCATTGAAAAAAATATTAATCAAGTGCCTATTATGTGGCAGGCACTGTTCTAGGCGCTTAGAATACATTATTGCACAAAATAAATGATATTCCTGACCTCATTCACTTATATGCTAGTTGAAGGAGAAGCAAATAAATAACAAATGGAATATGTTAGGAGTTGATAAGGGCAGTAAAAAAGTAGAGCAGGTTAAGGGGGATTGGGAATGCAGAGGGAAAGGTCAGTTTCCAATTTTAAACAAGGCCATCAGGAAAGCTTCATTGGCAGCTGAATACT
Organism: Myotis nattereri; assembly: GCF_964212035.1. NCBI lineage: Eukaryota > Metazoa > Chordata > Mammalia > Chiroptera > Vespertilionidae > Myotis > Myotis nattereri. The sequence continues at coordinate 55,907,415 of NC_138079.1, forward strand.
TGAATTTGTTACATAAATTCACTTGGGAGTTTCCTCTGACAGCTTCAAGCCTCGGCTTTGTTAATGTACAATGGAGAAAAGGCACTAGGCTTTGGCCTTAACTGAAAATTCACCAACACATTTATTTCCCAGCAGAGAACTTTAGATCAATATCTTCCATATTCATCTACGAAACACCAATGTTATAAGGTTGAAGTGGCCAATGCGTAGCTTGAATTTATGTCATGCCCTCTAAAACGGACAGCCCGGCATCAGGGCACAGGGCTGAAGGTAATGCTGATCTTAGCTAGAAAAAAACACGAGTCTGTGAGCCTTACAGATGTGTAATCAATAGCAAGGTTACTGGTTACAAGGGATTTTACACATTTGTCAGCTAAATCAGAACCCTAAAGGGCAAATGCTGATCTAAAAAACATTAGCCAGATTTGTGGTGCTGAGTCAAGGAGTCTGGGTCCATAAACCAATGCATGCATTACAATGAGACATCAGGATGACAATTTTTCATTGGTGACAGTGAATCTTGTTTCAGTCTGGTCTCCTAGTTGATATTCATAGAAAAATATTAGATTGGATGAACTGTCATCAGAGATCATTTTGTTTTTATTTTTTGCTTTCTTTTTATTCTATTTTATTTTTGTTCCTTATAACAGTGTTTTCTGTCCCTGTCTTCTATTTTCTGTTTGTTCTTTGCTTATCCTTGCCTTTCTTTTAAAAGTTATCTGCTGCCCAGCTGGCGTGGCTCAGTGGTTGAGCATCGACCTATGAACCAGGAAGTAATGGTTCGATTCCCGGTCAGGGAACATGCCCAGGCTGTGGGCTCAATCCTGTGTGGTGCATGCAGGAGGCAATGGATCAATGATTCTGTCTCATCATTGATGTTTCTGTCTATCTCTCCCTCTCTCTGAAATAAATAAAAAATATATTTTAAAAAGTTATCTGCTTTCTTTATGATTTTCCCAACCTTTTTTTTTCCATCACTGATCTTCCTCCCTTTCTTCTTCTCTTCCTTAAATAATTATTTGCATTTACCATGTACTGGGCCAGGGGTTGTGTTGTGTGATGCATAAGAGTGGTAAAAAATAGAGCCCTGCCGAAACCGGTTTGGCTCAGTGGATAGAGCGTCGGCCTGCGGACTGAAAGGTCCCAGGTTCGATTCCGGTCAAGGGCATGTACCTGGGTTGCGTGCACATCCCCAGTAGGAGATGTGCAGGAGGCAGCTGATCGATGTTCCTCTCTCATCGATGTTTCTAACTCTCTATCTCTCTCCCTTCCTCTCTGTAAGAAATCAATAAAATATATTTTAAAAAAAATAGAGCCCTCCCTTATGAACCCCTTTGCTATTGCGAAAGAGGACACTATACTTGTCATCTTATATCCACAAATAAATATGTATTGCATAACTCTGCCAAATGTTATATTGAAAAAAAGAGGATGCTATAAGGGAAAATAGCATGGGATGAGTTGAACACAAGGTGGTAGAGAAGGTTTCTCTGACAAAGGATGTTGAAGGAAGGGAAGGAGCTATCCAGGCCAATGGCAAGCAGGAATCCTCCAGAGAGAAAGAAGTGTCAAGAAATACCTTCGGGATGGCCTACACATTGTTCTATGAGAGACTGTTGAAAGGCTAGTGTGGCTAGGTCACAGTGTGGGAGCATAATGTGGCCTAAGCAGATTGGAGATTACAGAGGACTTTCTTCTATCCCCCTTCCTTTCCCCATACTCGTTTACCTTAGGCATGAATAAGGTGTTTATTTGAACACATCCTTTGATTTTTTAAGTTATTATATAGGAAAAATGAGTACAAAACAGAACATGATGAATATGGAAAAATAAATAGAACAAGATGCTTTTGGTGAAGGAACCAAGGAGTTCAAATGGGCACTGAGCAAATGAAAAGTGGCTACCGTGGTTTTCTGTGACATGTGAATTAGCTTGGTTGCTAAGAAACACAATGTGCCTACTACAATACACAGTTATAAGTGTTAAAGATTTGAACATAATTTGCATGTGTGTGTAGTGTGTGTTTAAGTGTATGGCAGTGCATTTGTATAATTTATGCTGAAAGGTAGTATTTTTGACTCATAATCAAATATTTTTCCATGCAATAAAAAAAATCACATTATTTTATTTCAGTACTCTAAGTTGTTTTGTGAATTAAATGCCTCTTTTATACTTTTTCTTTGGAAGTGTTTTTCTTCATCTTTTTAAAAACTATAAGACATAATATATATACATGTTTATTTATTTATATATGAGTCATTTGGGTTATGTTTTAGTGTTTTCATTTTAACTGGCTTATTGTAGATGAGTAATGGAGATGCAAAGTATATGGCACAATGCAATCAAGTAGTTCTGAGAAATAAAAATATCATTATCATGAACTAGATCATAATAGAATTCTCTGTAGGTACCAGCAAAAAAAAATGGGTATGTAACCTCAGTGATATATATGTATTCTTCCTACATGTAATACTTTACTTTGTTAGCTTTGCACACCTATGAAAACATTTTATTTGTAACATGAATTTTTTAGCATAATATTTTAGAAAATGACTTCACATTATACTTATTACTAGGGACTGAATTTTATTTACTGAAAGTTAATAAGAAAAGAAATAATTATCTATTTATTGATTCAATTTCGTAAAAATGTATTATGAACAACAACATCCATTTGAACAATCATGTCATATACTAGTCCCTTAATTCATACTCCCCCAAAGAGGTAGAAGAATCCCATGAGAAGAGTATATAGAATACTGAAAAAGTACAGGTAATCCTGTGAGATTTACTGAAAGTTTTGTTTTCTTCCCAAAGCTCTCTGACAATATTTGGAATGGTTAACAATAAGAATCTTGGTAGCCTGGGAGGATTTCACTTGTAAAAATTTCTTTTTTCTAAATTGTGTTCTGAATTACTCTTGCCTACCGTCTTGAATAACACAGTGAGTGATGTGTTAAAGTGACTTGAAGAAATAAAATTTTATTTGGGTTTGGGGTATCTATGCCTTGTTGGTATTTTTCTCTAAAGGATTTTCATGGCTTACTCCTAGTACTTCATAAATACACATGCAAGGTCTGGCAAGAAACTGGTCGCTACTGACAAGAGTAAAATTTTCAGTTTGGATTGATAATGTTCTATACTGGGATGGCTGTATAAACCAGCAGTATTTACTTATTACCTGCCAAATCAATGAAATCACTTGGATAGGGACTTATAGCCAATATTTGCCTTCTGTGTTCACTATCATCTTTGTTTTGGACTTTCTGAAGTCTATGAATCAGCCTAAAATATTTATTGAGTGGCTTTCGGATAAAGAATATGAGGCATTCTATGAAGATCTTTGAAAAGTGTTAAGAGAATGAGGGACTATGCACACATCATGTATCATGGGTTATGCGTGGAAGGAAAGTTATCAACCTCCATGACTAGAATAGCCAAGCCAGGTGCTTGTCAGTTCAGAAGTCTTCTCCTGGAAAGCCTCATAATGCCTGTTTCATACCTAGGTGCTTTTCTAATAAAAGGCTTGATATAATCTATGCCTCATTATCTCTATAACCTTTGAGCCAGGGTAGACTCTACCTAAATTTAGCCATATATTGAGTGACTAATGACCAATCATTGCTCAGAATGACTTATGCTAGGATGAACAGCAGTAGCCTATACTATATGTCAATTAGTTGGATGAAGCTCAAGCTTAGGGACTTTAAATAGTCAATTACACAGGAAGAGCAGGAGTAAGAGATGTAGAAATGGGGACAAGCTAAGTCACCAAGGTAGAGCTTGGAGTAGGGATTAGTCAGTGCCCTACTGTGAGAAGCCAATAAACTATTTGAGTTTCTATTAAGATATCAGAACTGCTATTAGATTTTAGAAAATATTTATTTGTGCAGAATTCTGTGCCTATCCCCACAGTCTCTCAGAGGATTTCTGAGAGCCAACTAGGACAGACCAAACCCATGAAGACATGTTTATTATTTCCTCCCTCCTTTTTCATTTTCCCACTTTCTCATAGTGCTTTCTGATATACTACCAGTTTTAGTGCCTGCTTTGTGATGACTCCAAACCAATATAATCTCCTCATGGAATTCTTCTATACCTCTTTGAGGAAGTAAGAATTAAGGGACTAGTATAGGACATGATTGTTCAAATGGATGTCAGTCCTTTCATCTTATAGCAACAAAAACTTTCTAGGTAGGAAAATGAAGACTGGAAAGCAGTCTTGGGTAACATTCTTGGCTAATAAAACTCATATGAGGCCTCTTGAATTGACCAAGAGAATTATCATGTGTTAAAATATTGATTACCTCTTGTAAGTTAGTGACCTAATTCTATGCATGAAATCTTATAATGGGGAATGATTGCTTATCTTTTCTGGATTTTATTGTTGACTAGATATTTAATTGCAATTTATTTTCTTTAAAAAAACCATCATTTCTAGGTTTTAATAAAACATTTCAAGCTAGTTCTGTTAAATGTTTTTCCCCCGAAATACTAACCTCAAGAAAATATGGAGCCAATTAGTAAGCATTGTTGTTTTTATTGATCACATAATCTTAAGAAAAACAATGACAACTGAATTACAAGTCTCACAATTGCATGAGAAGTGGCTCTTACAACCTACATTAAAGAGATGGATTCAAAATGTGATGGTAAGTAATTGAGCACCTCAGGGAATGGACATGCATGGTGGGCTGGAGAAGTTCTGTAGAGAAAGTTAAGTGAGAATACCAAAACTGTTTTCTAAATAGTAAATAGTATACTACTTTAGAAAATTTTCCCCAGATAGTAAATTTTCCCATTAGATTGACCTGTTATTTAAATCTATATACAATTATGTCTTAAGTTACATAATATGAAAAAATATATAAAATAAACATTTTCGATAACCAAGATGTAGACATAGTGACAGATAAATTCTTATTTTTAGGTTTCCAAATAAAACAATGATTTTTTACTTTGCTTTAATTATGAATAAAGGTTAGTAATCTTATTTTTGCTTCTTTTCAACAATGACAACTTTGATCATGCTCAACATTTCATGCGTTAACAAATAGGCCAAATAAAAATTTTATATACTTTTTATGAAATTAGAATCAGAATGGTATTTTCATCCATGTTCCAGAGCTGCTTGTATTCCAAAAGTGTGTTCTGCCTATTTTTCAGTCTTTATTTTTCTGTCCTTGTTCCTGTTACTTTCATTGTCCTCAGCTCAGTGAGGTTTCAGCACTTTCACTTTCAAAGAGAATATATGGTGCATTCCACGGAGTCCCTTCTCTAGCACAGCCACTACTAGTGACAAGTGACTTTGGTAGGGGAGATGTGTCTTTAGTCATTTGTGGAGTCACAAGATCTGCATCATGAAAGCGCTGGCATTTGGGTGGAAGTCGGTCTCATTGTTCTCACACAGTTCTGGTATCAGCTTAATTGATCCTGCTCTTGTCAGAAGGCAATTTGTGTCAGCTCAGCACCAAGGGAGACAAGCAATAGAAGGCTATACTCTTTAGGGCCAAGTTGTATATTTTTACAGAGTTGCTGTCAAGGTAGATTTATATCTTTTACAATTATGCAGAATGTGAAAAAAAAGGGGTAAGGATTGTTTCCTCAATGGGCCAATTAGATGAGAGAGTTGGATGTGCAGAGTGAAAAAGTTGGGCTTCTCAGGAATAGACTTCCTAAAATGCAGTTTAACAGCTATAGCACATAGAATTATTGTTAATTCATGAGTAATGATCAGTGGAAAATTTACTTTAATGCTTAGAAAGGATAATGTAGTGTTTTAGATTTTGTGTAAAAATGTTTTAGGTGTGCACATGAGTCTATTATATCATCTTTTATGGGAAGGAGAAAAATGTGATTAATTTCACCTTATATACAATGTAAGTGCTAGATAAGACTCAGGATACTTAATTTTTTTCCCTAGAGTGACTAAACTAATATTTATATTCCTGGAGCCACAGCAACTTGATATGCCCTTGACACACACACACACACACACACACACACACACACACACACGTGATCCCACCAATAAGCATCACTGAAAGCTGTCAACACTATAAAATAATGGATTTTTAGCATGCAAAGCTCATGTGTAAAAGGATAAATGCATTCATGGAAAAATCATTACCTTGTCTTTTTAAAATACTAATTTCAAAAGAAAGAAATCAGTCTTATTTGAGGATAGTTATCTTTAATATAAGTTTGTTTGGGAACTTGTCTGGGTAGGTTTTTTATCAAAGGGATTTCACCATGTACTTCCCATGAGGTTTTCACCTCTACAGACCTATATTTTGATTTTGACTCATCAACACTTTCAGATATGACTGAGAGGTGACCTCAATTTATTGATGAATAGAGAGAGGTAGACAATCTTTGTGTGTTTGATGAAGCTTGAGACTTTCCATCTTAGAAATAGAATAGTGGAGGATATTACATTCATGTACTAAAAGTGTTCTTAAACCTCTTTGACAAGTTGCTGATCAATTTCAAGCAGCACATTGATCCTTATTCTTTTACTTCATTTCTTTATATCCTTTGATTACTCCATTTTTCATAGGTTGAACATTCATTGTGGTCACTTTTTATAGGTTCGGATAAAATATAAATATAGCACCCAGCCATAAATAGCTTCAAATCACGCACTTTTGTGTATTTCTTCCTGGAAGGAATATGTATGCCAGTCAAGAACTGAAAATGAATTTGGAGTTAGGAAAGGAATCTCCTGTGGCTTCTTATAAAGAAAAATAGCTTTCTCAGACTAAGATGTAAATTTTTAAAGTATTTTTAATGAAAAGGTAGACATAATTTCCTAATAGTTGATTTTGTACCTGTTTCAATTTTTTTATTACATATAGAACATCCATACATTGTTCTCTCATATTTATCAAGATAATATTTTCTGATAAATCAAATACATATAGACTAATGTCTCAAGTACAGTTTACATGTTTTTATTATTTTATTTTTTATGTATCTGTATTTTATTTATTTTTAAGTGAAAATATTGTTTATTTTATTGAATTTTTTGGGGTGACATTGGTTAATAGAATTATATAGTTATAAAAAAACTAACGAACAAAATAGAAACAGACTCATAGAGAACAGTCTGACAGCTGTCAGATGGAGGGGTTTGTGCAGTTGGGTGAAAAAGATGAAGAGTTTAAGCAAAAAAAGAAAAATCCCTCATAGACACAGACAACAGCATGATGATTATCAGAGGGGAAAAAGGGTGGGGTGAGGAGAGGTAGAAGAGGGCAGAGGGGGAATAAATGGTGATGGAAGGACACCTGACTTGGGGTGGTGCACGCAATACAATATCCAGTTCATAGCTTTTTAGTGCTGAGGAGGCAGTCAATTCAGTCTTATCCAACACGAGTGTTTCTGTTTTGATTAACTAAGCTGGCCTACATGGGAAAATAATCTCTACCAGAAATAGATGCACTTTGTGAAAATTTCCTACTCTGATAATATTTCCTCTCAATTTTATAACCTTCCCAGGAACATGAGTTTTGCTTTAGTAAGAACCAACAGTACAGAAGATTTATTTCCTAGCATATGCACACACACTTGGCAGAATGATATTTGTAACATTAATGTACGTATCCCTCCCCCGCCTCCAATGTTTCCACGTTGCTCTGTCACCTGCGCTTGTTTCAGCAGCTAGACCAGGAGCCATACATTGTGTCTAGGCAGTTTTGTTATAGGGAAAGCAAGTTTTTTGAGAGTCAAGTTTTTAAATTTTGAATTAAAACATCAAGTATGATGCAAAAATTTTGGAAAGATACCAGGCAAATAAGAGCCAGGTTTGCCTGTTTCCCGCTGACTATATAAAGAATATCCAGACTGGGAAGTGATAGTGAGAAGAAAGAGGGGGAAAGAGTTCTTAGTCTCTGATGGATTCCTGAAAGGGGGCCAGATAACATCTATCTTTCTCCATTTTCCACCCTTAATTGCCAAATCAAAGGGGCAGCAACATCCCCCACCCCAGGTGTACTTGGAGAGCGGAATGATCCTGTGCCTTAGTTTCCAGGCAGATCCTAGGAAATAAAAGACTACCCAGTTTCTCTGTACCTACCCCAGCTTGGTACAGAAACATCTGTGTGTGGGTGGCTAGGTAAATGGATCTGAAGCAGCCTGCTGCAATATCCATGTGTTCCTGCGGAGCTAAGGGAGCAGCAGAAATATTTTTCTGAAGGTCAGAGAGCTATGTGGTTATGGCACACAGAGCAAATAATACTGTACGGTAAATACCTTATTTTCAAGACAAGGAGGCTGACAGTGATGTGCCTAACATGAACACAGAAAACTGCCTGAAACGCAAGTATCCAGCTGATCACAAGGTAATTTGTATTATAGATGATCATGGAAAATTCCCAGATTTCTACCCACATTCTCTGTAACCTGTCATTTACATAAATTCTAAAGAATTTAGCACGTAACACTGGGAAAAGATGAGGAGAGCCACTGAAATGACTAACTTATTGCTACTCAATGACAAATGCTAAGAAAACAAATTAAGTTTAGCTATAGCAAAGAAAGTTACATTTTTGAATATCTTATTTGGTAGATGTATATTTTTAACATACCTCTTATCTTGAATGTGTCATTTTTGTTTCTAGCTCTTGTAATAAATAGTACTAAATATTTAAAATATCCACTTGCGCCTTCCCATCTAAGCTTTGTCTGGCAAATTGTAGCCATTGGAGATTCTGTTGTTGAATTTTGTGAACATTTAAAGATATTTTTTATTATCATTTTTTTCTGATTGTATTGTTTAAAAATGAGATGAAATATAAAACTGCAAGATGATTCTGGCCTATCCTATATAATAAAACCCTAATATGCAAATTAACCAAACAGTGGAATGACCCGTCGCTATGATGCCCACTGACCACCAGGGGCAGACGCTCAATGCAGGAGCTGCCCCCTAGGGGTCAGTGTGCTCCCACAGGGGGAGTGCTGCTCAGCCAGAAGCCAGGCTCACAGCTGTTGAGCGTAGGGGCGGTGGCAGGAGCCTCTCCTGCCTCCAAGGCAGCACTAAGGACCCTGAGGGGTCCTGGACTGGGAGAGGGCACAGGCTGGGCTGAGGGACCCTCCCCCTCACCCCACCCAGTACATGGATGTTATGCACTGGGCCTCTAGTCATATATAGTTCTATAACTAGCTATTTTTTCAATATATCCTGGTTCCTTTAACTGGATAGTGATATTAAAAACCCAGGTCTGGGTGTGAGGTGTTCAATTATCTTTTTAAGACAGAATAATCACAAATGGTGCAAAATATGATCAAGATTAATTGGTGACATTTAAGGATAGTCTAAAACAGCAAATCTCAAACCTTTTGTCTCAGGATGCATTAAAATTATTGAGAATCTCAAGAAGCCTTTGTTTATGTGGGTAATATTAATTTATTTTTACTGAATTAAAGATAAAATTTAAAAATATTTGTTGAGTATTCCATTTAAATTACACAATAATAAATCCAACACTTGTTATATAACTAATATTTTTTTATGAAAAATAACTATGTTTTCAAAAATAAAAATTATCAAGAGTAGTGATACTGCTTTACAATTTGTTTATCTTCTTCATGTCTGATTTAATAAAAAGGCTCTATTATCAGTTCTGCTTTCAACATGTTGTAATTTATTGTTTTGGTTAAAATCTATGAAGAAAATCCAACCTCACACAGATATGTAATTGGAAACAAGAAAACTATGGCCTTTGAGATAATTTGGGATATATCATGTAGCCTCTGGGAAGAGCTACCATATGTTTATGAGAGAATGAGATCCTCATATGCAAATTGACCGAACAACAGAACAAACTGGTGGAATGACCGGTCGCTATGACATGCACTGACCACCAGGGGGCAGATTCTCAATGCAGGAGCTTCCCCTCGCTCACAGGCCCCAGGCCAGCCAAGGCAAGTGCCAACGGGGGCCCCCTGATTGCCCCGCTGGTCGCGCTGCAGAGGGAGGCAATCAGCGGCAGCGGTGGGGGGCAGGGCCAGCAAGCAGGCCGCACCAGGCCGGCCAAGGTGGGTGCCAGCAGGGGCCCCCCTATTGCCCCTCTGGTAGCCCCACAGATCGGCCCTGATTGCCAGCCAGGCCTATATAATAAAACCCTAATATGCAAATCGACTGAACGGGGAAGGACTGGAGGGACAACCTGTCTCTATGATGCGCACTGACCACCAGAGGGCAGACACTCAACACAGGAGATTCCCCCTGGTGCTCAGTGCGCTCCCACAGGGGGAGCACTGCTCAGCCAGAAGCCGGGCTCACGGCTGGTGAGCACAGAGGCGGTGGCAGGAGCCTCTCCCTCTCTGCTGCAGGTGGGTGGTAAGGAGTGAGGGATCCTAACTGTGAGAGCCCCAGGCAGTGAGAGGGATGTCTGACTGCAGGCAGACATCCCCCAAGGGGTCCTGGACTATGAGAGGGCACAGGCCGGGCTAAAGCAACCCTCCCCCACCCCTCCAGTGTATGAATTTCATGCACCGGGTCTCTAGTAGGTAAAAAATATCTTAGTATTATTATGAATATAGTTTTGACCTTGTGTACTCCCTGAAAATTATTGGGAGCTCACAAGGGTTTCCAAACCACATGTTGAGAATTGTTGATCTTAAATATATTGTGCTTTTAAAAATTATTTCTTTATTTTTAATTACAGTTGACATACGTATTATGTTAGTTTCAGGTGCAAACCTCAGTGATTAAATATTTCATAACTTACTATGGGATTAAGAAGGATTAATTGGTAGTTACATAATAATCATGGGGAGGTCGAGTACATCATAGGAAATATAGTCTATAATATTCTAATAACTTTGTATGGTGTCAGATGGGTGTGAGATTTATCAGATCATCACTTAGTAAGTTAAATATACTGTTTTATGTTTTAAGAGGGAAATTTAAAAAGTTTACAGCCTGGGTATTGTACTATTTTTTTTTTTATTCACTGTCTGCTTAATCATTGATCATTTTCACAGGATGATTTTTTAAAAATTTACTTCATTGACAGGGGAGGAATTGGCATAAACCCTGCATAGTTAATGGTAAAATCTTGGGTTAAATGTCAATGTAAAGTTAGGCAAAGCAAGTAAAATTAAATAATTCATGGTTTGACAATTCATCTTCACTTGGTATAATTTTCTCTCTTATGTCTTCTCCATTTACTTTCTTCTTATTTTCCCATTATCACTTGGCCTACTGTCACATTCTCAGTTTGGTTTAGGGCCGCTGTGTGACATGTCTGATGAGGGGTCACTGGGGGCATTTTTCACGGCTTGCTTTGACCATCAATCAGCCATGATGAATGCTTGTGTGAACAATTTTAACCATGAACACACCTTGTGCAGCACTCGAGAGTGAGCGGGGAAAGGCCGTTTTGGCAAGAATGAGGAGAAAACAGTGTAAGCCCAGCACCAATTTTCTAAATCTGCTGGAATGATTGTAAGAGATGATGGATGACTGATATCACTCTCAAGTGTCTTTTATCCCTTAGGATAATTTTGCCAATTTTCCGGTGAACATAAATGTCCACAGATGTTTGAGATGAAACCTCCTGATTTGTAACTCAAAGGCTTTGCCAAATTGTTGGAGAATGTCAGTGGAAACTGGCAACTTGACTGTAGTTACAGCAAAAGACCATTGAGTGTCCTGAAGATACGCGTAATTTGTCACTGGCACAAATGTCAAGTCTAATGATTTTTTTTTTTAGTAGATTAGTAAGAATGGAATGTTAAGTGTTGCTAGTCTCAGCTCACAGTTGGTGAATATATACTACATTTGTCTATTGCTGTTGGTATTCTTTAATTCAAGGAAAACATGTTAACTAAAAGGTTAGTTCAAAATTTTGCTGTGTTTTTAATTTATTAAAGTGACTGAATACTAAAAAGAATTTTAAAAAAAGATGGAACAAATTTTTTTTAATAAAAATTTTCACCATTAATATAAAATGGATGAAATGAATATGAGCCAAAGTGAGGAGGATGTCTTTGTGGTTAAAATATTGCTTTGAAATTTGTTGAAAAAGGAATAGTCCTTTCTATGTCCCTCTGGTTTGCAGACCTCATCCCACCTATATTCGCTCCTCCCCTTAATGCCCTATTAGTGCTTTAGGCATATTACATGCCTTTGTTTCCCCTTCATATCTGTCATTAAGCCCATGAAATATTTTAACTGCAGCCTTCTTGTATTAGGGATAAAAATAGAAAAGCTTTATATTCAAATCTTAAAATATTTGTAGTATTTGTAGTCTAAATTTCATAGTTAATTATTTTTTAATTATACTCTTTTCTGAAAGATCCATGTCATTTCATTTTTGTCTCTTTGTTGTCATTTTAACATATTAATAACTAAATTTACCCACAATGTTAGCCAAGATTTCTCAACTTGATTACATATTAGGACACCTGGGAACTTTAAAAAATTATGTAGATGACTAAACTCCACCCAGAGCCAGGGCATTGCTATTTTAAAATAAATTTTATATGTGATTCTAATGCAAACTAAAGTCGAGAATCTAGGCTACAGATGACAAATAAGTTTTCAATAATCAATTGTTAATATCTGTCTAGAGAAATATGTTAAGAATGATTCCATGATCATGTTTGGGCTTAAGGTAAGAGGTTTATGATGCACAAGGGCTTGAGACAGAATAGTGGCTCAAATTTTAGGTTCTTGCTGTCCCTCACTATGGCCTTCTGACTTCACATTTCTTCCCTTGTGAGTGTTGAGTCCATTCCCTATTTCTCTGGTCTCTATCAAAATTATGGGCCCACCATGCATATATCATACTGCCAAAGTGAGCATTTATTATGGCCACAGTAAAATATAATGGAGCCCTTCTTGCCATGACAATTGTCAATATATATTAATAGTTAAATATTATGGGGAAGAAAATCTACTTTATGTTTCTAGTTATGCTAGTTCTACTTATTTTGTGATTTCTGCTTGTTACTTAATCTGCCTGAGCATCAGTTCTATTATATATTAAATAGAGCTAACATTATTATGTACTTCCTAGTGATAATATTGTGAGAATTATCTGACTTATATTGTACTAGAGGCCCAGTGCACGGTTTTGTGCTCACTGAAAGGAAATTAATTAGAAGGTGGCCAGCAGGGTGGGACTGGGTAAAACGGGCTGGACACAGACCAACCTCCCGGAATCCCTCCCCAGCTGGCCTCACCTGGGGCGGTGCTGGGGCTTGAAGGGCATCTGTAGAGTGATCAGGGTCCCTCTGGCAGGTGGGGTCCCTTGGCCTGGCCTGTGGGGATCAGGCCGAAACCGGCAGCCTGACATTCCCCAAGGGGTCCTGGAGTGTGAGAGGGTACTCTGCAAAGTTGCTGTTGCTTGCAGTTCCTGCCTTGAGCATTTTCCCCCTGGTGGTCATTGCATGTCATAGCTACTGGCCGGTCAGCCGGTCACTTAGGTTTATATATAGAGAGATAATTGTAAAATTATTTGTACAGAATAACTCCTCAGAAAACATCAAACAGTTATTATTAACATAAGGATCATCTGATTATACATAAAAATTTGTCAGTTAAGTTCAACTAAGTGCTATTTTCTGTCATTCTCCTTAGCTGCCTTTAAGCCAGTGGTCCTCAACCTTCCTAATTCTGTGACCCTTTAATACAGTTCCTCATGTTGTGGTGACCCCCAACCATAAAATTATTTTCATTGCTACTTCATAACTATCATTTTGCTACTGTTATGAATTGTAATGTAAATATCTGATATGCAGGATATATTTTCATTGTTACAAATTGAACATAATTAAAGCATAGTGATTAATCACGAAAACAATATCAATTATATATGTATTTCCGATGGTCTTAGGCAGCCCCTGTGAAAGGGTCATTGGACCCCAAAGGGGTCGTGACCCACATGGTTGAGAACCGCTGCTGTATGCAATCATCTAATGCAGAGAATATAAAACATTGGGAAAGATTTTAATATGCCATAGAAACACTCTACCACCACCACAACTAAAATTACTGAATGACTTATTCATGGTCATATAGCAATTAAGTGTCAAAAGCTAGCTAATAGACAATACCTCACAACTTACCAAGTCTATGATTTATATTATCTTATTTGCTACTTATAATAAGGTAATATTATTCAAGCTCATTTTATAGAAGAATAAACAGAGGCTCAGAGAATTAAAATAGTTTTTCCCAACTGGCTGTGCTACTTTTAATTAAATTACAATTATTAAAATTATAGCTGTAGTGTCATAGATTTTTTATTTCCACAGCTAAATGTTTGCCTTACATATTAATGTTTCAGATTAATGAAAAAAAAGCTCATATATTAATTCAGGATGATATATACTTAGATTATCATAATCTTAGAGCAGAAAACAAAGAATTAATAGCATTTATTTTATTTCTGTTGCACACAATTTTATCTTGAGATATTACATGTTGCTTTTTATAGTTTATCTTGTAAAAGTTCCAGGATGATGGCCATTTTATTTCTGATGGTGATGTAAGTCAACTATCTTTTCTACTACAGAAAAACACACACATTGGAATGGATAAACATTTCCATTCCAAATTCACCTAGGTGAAATACCCCCGTGTGCAGAGAGAATAAGATTTCTTTCAGATTTCACAGGATGACCATTTCCAGTTATATTTCCAATGAAGATTTGTAGTTTTGTGAGATGTTATCATATCCTGTATACTACAGGTGTTAAACATTTAAAGGTCAACATTTCAAAGGAATGTCTAAATTTCTATGCCCAATAGTGTTTGCATATGTTTTTTCATGCCCTTGAATTAGCCATGCATGCAGAAAATGCATGTGCAAACCATATGGCAAGAGATCTGTGTGTCATGAGAATCTCTTCCCAAAAGGGTCCAGGTTGCACACCAGCTAAATCACAGTTGAAGCCTACAAGAGCTTGGATTCCCAAATGCCTGATCAAGCCCAAGCATTGCATTTATTTTTAGAATAAAACAGTAGACCTTTAAGAGGCCTTAAGTGACTCTCCCCAGTTAGAACATCTGGCACAGAATCAGGAGTGTTAACTCTTTTGGAAACCAACTACTAAGTGATGTCTAAATGCCTCACCCACTAAAAAAAAATTATCTTAGGTAATGGTAAAACTGCAACAGGAGCACAGAAGCTTAGGTTGACTTACCATTTTTTTTTTAATATGCATTCCATGAGGAAGGAATTGCATTGCAGGAGGAAGTATAGCTCAGGGGTAAAATACTAGTATTTGGGTTTCTTTACTGGTCATGTACTTTCTTGTTTATCACATGCCTTACCACTTCCTGTTTTGTTAAACCTTGCCCAGTATATACATTTAGGTTGACAGTCAGCCTGGCTCCTACTGGTATTTGAGTTTGAAACTTCTGAGGGTTATCAGGCTCACAGTCCTGCTCAACTCCCACTCCACTCAACTCCCCATGCATTATAAACTTAAAATTAGTTTGGCTCAACTTTTTGCACCCAAAATATGTCAATTGTGCCTTTTAACATTTTGTGGTCTTCTATTATATGGTGTTATATGTGTCTTAAGTAACTCACTAGTATCAATTAAAATAAAGTAACTTTTTCAATGTAATGTTTTATCATGTCATCATTGCTTATCAATCTATAGAAGAGCACAGGTAAAAATGCATTTACATTATATTATGATTATTTGGATTCTTGTGTTGTTTTCTTATTATATTGTTAGCTAGTTGAGGGCAAAGAGCCTTTTCTCACACTTATTTTTATATATGTAATACCTATTTCAATGTCTGGTACTATTATCAGATCAATAAATATTTGTTAAATTCAGTTTTGAATTGATATCTTTCCCCAGAATTCCTTGTGAGAGATTGATAGGTATGCAGAGATGTTTGGTTTGTAAATCATTGCAGAAACAATGCAGTAATTAGGCTTCATGGACACTGAAGAAATAGTTGATAGTTGATTGGTACTTTTTAAAAAAAGAGAGCAGTTAATATTAGGATGGCTTAAAACAACAATGAGGTATCATCTCATACCTGTCAGATTGGCTATCATCAACAAATCAACAAATGACAAGTGCTGGTGAGGATGTGGAGAAAAAGGAACCTTTCTGCGCTGCTGGTGGGAATGCAGACTGGTGCAGCCACTGTGGGGAACAGTATGGAGTTTCCTCAAAAAACTAAAAATGAAACTTCCATTTGACTCAGTAACCCCACTTCTAGGAATATACCAAGAAAACAGAAACACCAATTAGAAAAGATATATGCACCCCAATGTTCATAGCAGCACAGTTTTTAATAGCTAAGATTTGGAAACAGCCTAAGTGCCCATCAGCAGATGAGTGGATTAGAAAACTGTGGTACATATACACAATGGAATTCTAGGCTGCTGTAAAAAAGAGGGAATTCTTACCATTTAGTTCCAACAGCATAGATGGAACTAAAGGGCATTTTGCTAAGTGAAATAAGCCAGTCAGAGAAAGATAAATATCACATGATCTCATTCATTTGTGAAATATAACGAACAACATAAACTGATGAACAAAAATAGAACCAGAGACATAGAAGCATTGAACAGACTGTACAACCTATGAGTGAAGGTGAGGGTGAGGGGGTAAGAGATCAACCAAAGGTCTTGTATGCATGCATATGACCATAACCAATGGACACAGATAGTTGGGGTGGGGGTGAGGGCCTGTGCTTAGGGAATGGGGAGGCAGGAGGCAGGGGAGAGGTCAATGAGGGGAAAAAGAAGACTCATGTAATACTTTAAACAAAGAATTTTAGAAACATACAAGAAAAATATTAGGATGGCTTGAATAACTGAGCATAATTCATACTCATGTTCTCATTTGTGACTTTTATTTTTATTCCTGACATGAAATAAAAACCCAACATGGATAATAATGATAGACTAATATAATAATCTCACTTACATATGTCAAGATATGTCAATACCAAGCACCCAGAGTTTGCATGGCAAAGTACTGGGATATAGAACTCTTAAACATTCTGCTCCTAGACAAATAGAATTTTCATTATTTGTGTCAGTGTTCTTGGTAAATCCTAATTGCAATGAACCTGCCACCTTAGGATTTCTAAGGAAATCTGCTTCTCTGAGATTACTTCAGATTTTGTGATGGTTGTTAGGGGATAACAAACAAAATAAGCTTCCCTTTCCTTTTATTGCTTTAATCTACTTTGGTTGCCTAGTGATCTTTGATGAATTGAAAGTGGGAGATTTCTGAGGATCCCTTATGTTTTGCAGGTAGAATTCAGTGTTTGATCACTTGTCTCTTAGTTTAATTAAGATAGCATATTAATTTAATGAGTTTAAACGTATGGGTTTAATTGCCAAATATTCTGCACTAAGCTCTGAATCTAGAAAAATAAATGTATTAATAGAAGTAGCAAAACCACTAGACACAGAAATCATAGACTTACATTTGAATTTTATTTCTTCCACTAGCTCACTATGTAATCTTGGACAAGTTAATTAACCTTCTCAGATTAGAATGAAAAAAATAGTATTAAAATATACCTTAATTAATTCTTAGAAATGTTGGAAAGATCTAATCCTATATAATAAAAGGGTAATATGCAAATCAACTGAACAGCGGAATGACCAGTCCCTATGAAATGCACCAACCACCAGGGGGCAGATGCTCAATGCAGCAGCTGCCCCCAGTAGTCAGTGCGTTCCCACAGGGGGAGTGCAGCTCAGCCAGAAACCAGGCTGATGGCAGGGGAGCCAGCGAGTGCAGAGGAGGTGGCAGGAGCCTCTCCCGCCTCCATGGCAGCGCTCAGGATGTCCCACTGATGGCTTAGGCCTGCTCTTTGCAGTCAGACATCCCCTGAGGGCTCCCGGACTGTGAAAGGGCGCAGGCTGGTTGAGGGGACCCCCACCCCAGTGCACAAATGTCGTGCACTGGGCCTCTAGTGTAATAATATATGTGAAATTAATTTTAATACATAAAACTTAATGAACACATTTAGCATAAGTTTTATACAAGATTTGGATAGAATAAAATCTGTCACTTTTATTATAAAAGCAGTTAATCATAAAAGCTCTGTGTGAATACATTACTGATATTTTAGTTTAAAAATTATTAGGAACTTCCAGAATTTTGAATGAGTAATATTTCCATAAATATACTGTTCTATGTATATTATTTTATTATTTATGATCAAGTATGACATAGCTTTCAAAGAAGTTCATAGCCTATTCTTTTTTTTATTGATTTGAGAGAAAGAGAGACAGAGAGTGAGAGAGAGAGACCGATGTGAGATAGAAATATCAACTGATTGTATACTGTATGTACCCCAACCAGGGATAGAACGTGTAACCTTTTGGTGTATTGGATGATGCTCCAACCAACTGAGCCACACCTGGCTCAGAGCCTATTCTTGAGGCTAGGCTTAGGAAACAGATGACTGTGTTTTCTGGCTTTTAGCGTTGGGCTATGAGAAACACATATGCCAAATTTTTGTTGTTTTGGTGTTGATCTACTACTATATTTTATTGTATTTTTGGAGGAATTTTAATGCCATATAAAAGTACAAAATATCCAACTATCCATACACAGCAGCAATGACCAATGACCAATTTTTTGGATTTATTTACAAGTCAAACACCACCCTGGTCAAGGAATAGGACTTTGCCTGCCACCCCAGAAACTCCTTCAGAATTCTCATTCCAGTCACAAAGCCCATCTTTGTTTTGTTTTTTCAACTTTATCGAGTTGAATAATTACTATTATATTTATTTTTCAAACCATCTTTTGTCTTAAACATGCATTTTTTAAGTTAGTGTTCATTCCCTATATTAGATTAAGTAATGTGCTATGCCCTTGTAATCCTAATCATATAATTATTTTCCCTGTGAATGCTGCCAAGAACAGTTCTCATTCTCACTGCTTAGATTTGATTTTGATAATGTTTTAAATTAAAATTTTCCTTGAATTTGGCTAGATATAAGTATTTTTAAGTAAACTTTTAAAAATATTTTTTGAAATTTAGGCATTGCAAGTAAAGCCAATGAAGGCTCGACTACAATAATAAAAATGTAATAGATTTTACCAAAATTGGTTGAGATGAGGTCTCTGAATACAGATATCCTTTTGGCTGAACCATCTGGGTTTAATGTCTGAGTTCAGAGAATTACATCATTGACAGGAAGAAACAGGAAATAAATTTGAGTAACATCTGTTTTCTTCCTTGTCTGTTTGGATCTCAACTTTTATAGCTGTTTTCCCTTTTGTTTTATAAACTAAAGTTTCCTGGTTCTCATAATTCCTATAACCTCAGCAATACTGGATGGTGACATGAAGAACCCCCTGGATTCCTTGGTCAGTTTATTTGACCATGAGTTCTGAATCCCAGGAATTATTATGACAGATGCACCAACAATATTAGATTCATCCTGAAGCCAGGGCATGATCAGCATGTTTAATAGTAAAGTAAATGTCTTTGTTCACCCAAAGTTTGTCCTGCTGTTGACTGTGCCAGAACAACACAAAACACAAAACTCAGAACTGTTTTAAAAAAAAAAAACCCACAATATTTTAATAGGATTTTAATTTATTCTTTTTGGTGCATTTCTTGGTTAACAAAGATATTTTCATGTCCTCTGTAAATGTCAATAGTTTTTGAATGTACTAGTATTATCAGGAGTAGAGTTGAAGATACAATTTGTGGGTTGAGAGATGGAGAGGAAGACCTCAGCGACTGCATCTCCATTGGCTATCCTGCTCTGCTTTCTACCCATGCTTTAAAGTGCTACTTGAGCATTCTATTCCTCCTATCCCTGCCTGGTTCTTTACCTGTTTCTTTAACTAAAAAGCACATAGCTTTTCTTAGTGTTTAATTCTGTTTTCTTGTATTTTCCCCAATTCATTTTTGTGTATTTTTCCTACTTCACACCTAGCACATAATGTGGCTGAAAACCTTACAATGGTTAGGGCAATGCTAGCACACAAAGGGTGCTTAAATCCTCATGGGGAGTGAAGACTAATGTAAGTAAAATAGTCTTAGTTGTCAAGATAAAGGTGTATCAGAGTTTTTAAGTAAGATTTCATTAACATGCATCGGAATATCTGGGGTTTTCAGTCACTGTAGCTTTAGGAGCTGAGAATAAAGAAAGCTGGAGGTCAGGGATGGATAGCTGGCTGGCCTCTCCCTCAGGGCGCAAATGCAATGCTCTGTGGTCCTTACATACAGACCTAGAAGAGCTGCTGGATAAACTGAACTGGCATACATGCCTTTAATTAAAAAAAGTTTTATTGTTTTAATAAAAGTCCTTTGAATTTCAGTTAGCTATGGCATTGTTTGAGGGCACTAGTGCCAAGATTTTGTGGTGTGGTCATATTCAAAATGCCACTTTCTGATATTCTGTATTTCATGAAATGAAGAACAACCCATTTATCTGGGTATAAAACAAAAGTTCAGCAGGTAAAATCTACAAGGCCTTTTCTGCAATAGCCATGCACATTCACCATGAACTGTGTTGCCTTATTCAGTAATTTATTCATGTAGTCATTATATATTTAGAGGGTTATATGTCAGGCCCTAAGTTAGATAATAACATGTTGTAACTTACTATTAAGGAAAAATCAGAACTTACAAGGCAGGCACAACAGCCTAGAGAAAGAGGGGCAACAATAAAGGTATTGGGAAGAATTAGTTATGATTTTCTTCTTTTTGTCTCATTCCCAAATTCTGTAAGATAAATATTGAGGACAATTGAAGAATTTATTTGTATCTTTCCTAGAATGATCAATCTTGAGCACTTCCAAAAAAGAAGCCATTATAACTGATACATTTTCCTTTTTTTATATTGCTTGAACCTAAGGAGAACTAGAAAAGAAACCTAATGTTCAAGTGTGCAGTTGGGGGCCCACCGATGCCGAACGGAAGAGAGATGTGCCTTAATATCAACAGTACCAGCTCCAAGGTTTGCCTGCCTTAGGAAAAGATCAGTGTTTAAGATAATAGGTTCAGTAGCTGAGGGCTAGATGAGCTTCATCTCATATTAGTAGTGAGGATGTCAAAAATAAAATCCAAGCTAGACCATAGAACCTGGAGTGCCTGCGCCCCCCTACCTACTGTTTTTCTGAGGGACTTCTAGCTGGCCTTCAGACCCCAGGCAGAATGGCATAGATTTGGGCATAACTATGGAGTAGGGGTTGGAATGAATACAGAGAGCAAAATGCTACTCTGGTTAGAGGTGGGGTTTCTGAGCACAGGAATGAGATGTGGATATAGCAACTACTGGAAAAAGACTCATGGATAAGGAACCCTCAGACCGTGGGGTAAATGAGAGAGATCAATATCCAGGAAATGCCAATATGGGTATTTCTAAGTAACTCCTGATGAGCTTTCACTTCGGAGACCTGTAGTCAAAATTAATAAGAACTTTACATTTCTGTTTCTACTTATAATCGCTATTGATATTATCCTATATACTTAAACATTTTATGTTTTTAAAATATTTTTTTATTGATTTCAGAGAGGAAGGGAGAATGAGAGAGAGATAGAAACATCAATGATGAGTGAAAATCATTGATCGGCTGATTCCGGCACGCCCCCTACCAGAGATGAAGCCCACAAGCCGGGCATGTGCCCTTGACCAGAATCAAACCCCGGACCCTTCAGTCCACAGGTTCCCTTCAGTCCTCAGGGCAATGCTCTATCCACTGAACCAAACCAGCTAGGGCATTATCCTATATTTAGTATACATATACAGCTGTACCAACATACTTAATTGTCTTAGGAAAATTGGAGAGACACGGTGGCAACACAAAAGGAAGTCCTGCTCTCTCCACCTCCTTCAATGGAGAGAATGCATCATTCTGTTTAGAGGACTTAAGGTTCCTTTTGGTGGCAGAGCAGTTACCACCGACGAGGAAGAAAAGAACTGCTGAAACTGAGGAGTGATGTTAATCCTTTATTATTTCCTACGTTCTTTTATTAGAATGTGACTGATATTTGAAATGGGGAGAGAGTAATTATCTAGACAATAAATCAGAAAATTTTAGAAATAATTAAGTCACATACTGGATAATTCAGAATCATTCCTTAAAATTATTATTGTTAATATTATAAACTGAAACAATAGGGACATTTTCAAATAGGATTACAAAGGGCATAATTTTAATAAGAAAAAAATGAATCTTAGAACATAGATAGTTAAGTACTAGCATAAGCTTTTTTTGTTCTCTCTGGATGCTTTAAAAATATATCTTACATGTGTGGCATGGTTTATGATTGAACATAAAATCTAGAAATGAAATTGAGAGGAGGTTGTTAAGGTCTTGTCCTGCTATGTGATTAGATTTTTGTTTTAGAAAGCTCACTCTGATGTTAATGGAGTTAGGGACAATAGCCTGCTAGCAAAATTCTATATGGCACTATATAAATTATATATGGTACTATATAACTTTAAATTGTATGTCTAAGGCACTAATAGTGGGAATGGAGAAAATGGATATTAGCAGAAAAATGTGACATGATCATAAGAGTCTGGGGTGATTCTCAAATTTCTGGCTTGGATGGCTATATGGCTGATAGTTCCAGCCACTGATAAAAGAAAAACAGAAAGAGGAGTAGATATTAAGGAGAAGACTCTATTTTGGATTAAGGTGCCTAAAGAAATATTCAAAAGGAAATGTTTAGTAGGTAAAATGGTTATATGAATCCAGTTGCCTCATATACCACAGAATTAGAACCACTCCTATTTGCTGCTGTGACTTTAGGCAACTCATTTGGTTAGATTAGAAGTTATCATGAAGAAATAAACTCCATGATTTTTAATTCCCTGGCTCTCCATGGGGAGGAGCAGTTGAGGAGTGACCCCTGAGACCAGGCGGGAGGGCAACCTGCACCTGTTTTCATTAGCTGCTCCCCCCTGGGCTTTCAGGGTGCCTGATGCTTCTGCTCTCGGTCCACTTTTACTGTTGATATCGACGAGCGACACAGACTATGATTGTCTCAAGAGATTCTGGGAGATAAGCAAGAACATAGTTCAAATATTCTATCCTAGCTGCTCCTTCCACTTTGCCACAGACTTTTCCACTATTCTTACCACTCCTGAGGCTGCCACCCCCTGCCCCTCCCCCTCCCACATGCACAAACGCACACGTGTACAACATGCACACTAGTTCAGGATAATTTTTGTTTCATTCTTTTAGTATTAGTTTCTCAAGGTCTTCTCATTTTTTAATGTTAGTTCCTTAGATCTAGGCTTCTTTCTTATTTGCATGGTTTAGAGGAGGAAGAAGCTAACAGCCCATGCTAGTTGCCCAGCTTGTCAGGATTTTAGGGCATTATGAATCAGTAATGTCCATTTCATTTATAATTCTTCTGAGATAACAGTCACTATGATCTTTCTGAAGTTCATGCTGCTCATTATCCTTAATCCTATGCGGTATTTACCCCTTGGTCACAACTTTCCAGCTCTAATTCTGTATTGTCATGGCATCTAGAAATATAAATATATGTTCAGTGCCAGCATTCTTGTTATCATTTTTTGAAAATCGATGACATTTAAATCAAAAGTACTACATGGACCCAAATATTTCCATTTAAATGAAGAGAAAGGTCAGCTTCTTTCCCAAGTGATCCTTAGTAAGTTGGCATTTACAGAGACATTGTGGGTACATATTTATTAAGAAGTATCTTTTAAGAAATATTTTTTTATCAAGTTTATTTCAATTTCAGAAGGTTTTCACATAACATGTTGGGACCTGAAGTGAAAGAAGCTTTCTGCAAGTATGGTTTCTGCCTATTTTTATCTGTGCCATCAATGAGAAATATAACATAGAGGCTATTTATTACAAATTCATGTCTCTATTTCTTACTGTAATATGGCACAAAGCAATCTTTATGCCCCCACTTTCTTTATATTCAAGCTGCTAGCTTTTTATCACCTCCAGCACTATAAAAGTGAGAAGGACTGGCTTGCATTTCCTGAGCATTCCTGACACTCCTGTAAAACTTGACACATTAGTATATCTTTGTTCTTGTCTGCTAATAAAACCCTAGTTTGTGCTTTCTTTTTTTTTTTTCTCTCAAAGTAGACCGGCCAACTATCTTTATTATCTATTGCTGCACAACAAACCACCCCAAATATTTGTGACTTAAAACTATTTATTGTGCCTCACAAGTCTGTGTGTCAGCTGGATGCCTTTGCTGATCTGGCCAGGATTGGTCTTGGCTGGACTTCTCTATATACCTCTAGTCAGCTGCCAGTTCTGTCAGGGCCACAGGGGCACTGGACCATGTGCTGCCATCATTCAGCAGGCCAGCCCAGGCTTGTTTGCATGGGGGCAGCAAGTTTCACAGAAAGAGCTTGGAAGTGTGCGTGCCTCTTGGGGCCAAGGCTCAGAATTGGCACAACATTTTCTCTATTGTTCAAAGCACATCACAGGGCCAGCTCACATTCAAAGGGAAGTGAAAGAGCGGCTCTTGATGGGAGGTGCCACAAAGTTACATTGAAAGAGGCATGGCCATCAGGGGGAAATACTTGCACCAATTTTCCAAACCACACCAACCTATTGGATGTTATGGACAAGAAGGGAACTGGATGGCTGTGGTGCTCCGCTTTCTGACTTTTCCTCTTTTTGCCAGTGAATTAAATGATAATCAGATTGCCTTCTAATATAAACATCAATGATAGTATACAATTCTTGAAAGCAGTGTCTGATCCTAATTTTTTTCTTCTTCCTGAAGCACCTCTTTCTGGATGCATACTATACTGATATATTGGTATAGGCATACATTTTTTTTTTATAGCAAACATCTATTCTGATTGTGTCGGTATCCATTTTGATAGGTCAGTGCTTATGCCACATGTAAGGTCAAAGATTTTGAATATTATCCCTGATTGAATGATAATTATGTATTTATACTCAGTCACTGATTAATTACTTAAACAACTCACTGAGAAATCTGGTATTCAGCTCTGAACTATAGGCTCAGGATCTCGGTAAGGATAGCTAGCACCTCACTCATTTTTGCTAGGGAGTATGCACTGTTATTTCCACTTCAGCAAAAATAAGAATTGAATTCTATATGCTGAATATAGTACTCCGGAAATTTCATCTAGGCAACTCTGTATCTAGAATTATTTTTACAGGACCAAATTGTTTGACTCATAATACTGTGCATGCCAGACAATTTATATGGATGCATCAAGGCTTGGCACCAAGTAAATAAAAGCTCTTTCACCTATCC
Source organism: Myotis nattereri (assembly GCF_964212035.1). NCBI lineage: Eukaryota > Metazoa > Chordata > Mammalia > Chiroptera > Vespertilionidae > Myotis > Myotis nattereri. The sequence continues at coordinate 55,932,628 of NC_138079.1, forward strand.
ACAGAATTCAATTTAGCAGCAGCAAAAGGTTCAGCTACCTATATCCATCATTTTTAATGGTGTTCCTTGCGAAGTGCCTCATGGTAATTCTCTAACTGCTTCCTTGCCACAACTTATTGGAAAGCCATTATTTTATTTTAAATTAGTAGGTTAGGACTTGCACACTTTTTGAGAAAATAATTTTTACCCTGTAGAGCTATGGAAGATTTTTTTAATTAAAATGGTCTCAAGTTTAGTATTGAAGAAACATAAACATGCTTACCTAACAAATGTAGGTTTAAAACGAAGCTATAGTTTGCGTTATTCTAGTGTTAACTTGAATAACTTTTTATTGTTTGCTTCTTGTGTAGTTTAGTTAAAGAAAAATTGTGTGTTTTCCTTAATATTACCCTAAAATTGTTGACCTGACTGGGGTTAATGAAACATGTGAATTTCCAAGGCATACCCTAACTTTTGTAAGCCACAGGGCTGGTTCTGCCTAAGCTAGTCAAGGAGGAAGAGTTTATATGTGGTATCCAAGCTCTCTTTTCTCCAACAATATTCCAACCTTTCCCTCTCTTTTCCAACTTCCTCTGAAGGAATTATGGCCACAAGGCTTTTTTTCCTCCTTCTTTCCCCTGTCTACACCTGCATACAGAATATCACTGACCTGAAGCAGATATTAATATGCATTACGACTGTTCCTTCCAGTGGAAAATATATTTTATTCTGTATTCTGAATCATAATCTAATATTGGAGGTCCCTAACTGATGGCCTACTGCCATCATCTGGCCTCCAGATGCATTTTCAAAACATTTTGAGACCATTGCTTAAATTTAGAAGTGAGATTTCACAAGAAATTCCAGGTTTCTGGTAGCTCTTGAGAAATCTGAAGATCTAGCAATCCTAGGCCCGCCTTCCTGATGGCAACAGCTGGGTGAAGCTACAGTTGTCAGATAAAATACAGGATGCCCGGTTAAGTTAGAATTCCAGTAAAAAGCAAATAATGTTTTAATGTAAGTATGTCCAATGCAATATTTGGGACATACTTATATTAAAAAAAATCACTTGTTTATCTGAAATTCACATTTAACTAGTCCTCCTGTATGTTTATGGTAAATCTGACATGCCTATGGGAGGGTGAGCAGTGATTTCTCACCTGAGATGGGACACAGCCTGCTGCAGACCCACTGAGTCCACTTCACTTCTTTGTGTGGCCAAGATGACCTGTAAGCCTTTGCGAATTTTGGAACTGCCTTAAACTAAGGAACTAAGTCTCAATAGCATTTCACTCTTCAATCCTACAAACCGAGTATGACTATTTTAGCCAAAATCATCCAACATCCTGTTAGGTGTGAGGGTCCTTGGGTTTCTTTTCTTTTTTTTAATTTACTTTTTTATTTTTTTATTGATTAAGTTATCACATATGTGTCCTTATCCCCACATTACCCCCCATTCCCTCAATCATGCCCTCACTCCCCTGTTGTCTGTGTCCATTGGTTAGGCCTATATGCTTCCATATAAGTCCTTTGGTTGATCTCTCACCCTTACCCCCACCCTCCTCTACCTTCCCTCTGAGGTTTGAAGGTGTGATTGATGCTTCTCTGTCTCTGGATCTGTTTTTGTTCATCAGTTTATGTTGTTCATTATATTCCATAAATGAGTGAGATCATGTAATATTTATCTTCTCTGACTGGCTTATTTCACTTAGCATAATGCTCTCCAGTTCTATCCATGCTGTTGCAAATGGTAAGAACTCCTTTTTTTGTACTGCAGCGTAGTATTCCATTGTGTAGATGTACCACAGTTTTCTAATCCACTCATCTGCTGATGGGCACTTAGGCTGTTTCCAAATCTTAGCTATTATAAATTGTGCTGCTATGAACATAGGGGTACATATATCCCTTTTTATTGGTGTTTCTAGTTTCTTGCGATATATTCCTAGAAGTGGGATCACTGGGTCAAATGGGAGTTGCATTTTTAGTTTTTTGAGGAAACTCCATACTGTTCTCCACAGTGGCTGCACCAGTCTGCATTCCCACCAGCAGTGCAGAAAGGTTCCTTTTTCTCCACATCCTCGCCAGCACTTGTTGTTTGTTGATTTGTTGATAATAGTCTGACAGGTGTGAGATGGTACCTCATTGTCGTTTTGATTTGCATCTCTCGGATGATTAGTGACTTTGAACGTGTTTTCATATGTCTTTTGGCTTTTCTTCTGTCTTCTTTTGAAAAGTATCTATTTAGGTCCATTGCCCGTTTTTTTGATTGGGTTGTTTATCTTCCTATTGTTAAGTTGTATGAGTTCCCTGTAAATGTTGGAGATTAAACACTTATCGGTGATAACATTTGCAAATATGTTCTCCCATGCACTGGGCTTTCTTGTTTTGTTGATGGTTTCCTTTGCTATTCAAAAGCTTTTTATTTTGATGTAGTCCCATTTGTTTATTTTTGCTGTAGTTTTCAATGCCCTAGGAGCAGTATCAGTGAAGAAATTGCTTCGGCATATATATGAGATTTTGCTGCCTGTGGATTCCGCTAGTATTTTTATGGTTTCCCATCTTACGTTTAAGTCCTTTATCCATTTTGAGTTTATTTTTGTGTATGGTATAAGTTGGTGGTCTAGTTTCATTTTTTTTCCATGTATCTGTCCAATTTTTCCAACACCATTTATTGAAGAGACTGTCTTGACTCCATTGTATGTTCATGCCTTCTTTGTTGAATATTAATTGAGCAGAGTGGTTCGGGTCTATTTCTGGGTTCTCTATTCTATTCCATTGATCTATATGTCTGTTCTTGTGCCAGGTCCTTGGGTTTCTGCTTATCTTTTCAAAGGTCTCAGCAGTGGCCACTAGACTGGGGCCGTGGCATCTGTTTGTTCTGAGCATCTCCCAACCTTTTCAATGGTTATCCTACCAGGATAAAACAACAATGAAAGGTCCTGATTTTAGACCAGTGAGATGCCTTTAAATCTTAAGAGTTTCCTTTTAAGCCAATAATTAGGCCTCTGTGAATAGATTCTAGACTTAGGAAAATGTTTTATGGAAAAAACATATTTATACTACTAATATTCATAATTGTTAAAAAATTTTTTTATTGTGATAAAAATTTTTAATTTTACAAGTGGCAAAACAGGTAGAAAGATTAGCCTTTTGGTTCACACAGTGTAGCCAAACTGCTGCTTATAACCTGATTCTAAAATAGTCACATCACCAGTATTGAGGGACATGATTCAGAGAGGTTTTCTGGGAATAGTTCTTTAATTACAACTCATAGGGAAGAAATGTTTATAAATCTATAATTTAAAAACAAATTCAAATAGAAAAATAATATTTCCTCCAAATAAGAGAACTAGAAATTCTGCATGTAACTTAAAATAAGATAAATTGTAATTAATGTTTAAGTATAATAATGGTATGAAATTTTGACACTTAAATTATCCTCAAAGCTGTTGAATGAATACTATCAAATTTTTTCCTTTCGGGTTTCTGCTTCTGGCTAAGAACTGACAAACAGACTGAGGTTTAAAGTGACCGAAAATTCTTCACATGGTTTCTTGGGACCATTTGTAAGCTCTTTTTCTCTACAGTCCAAAGACAAGAAAAAGTTTCTGATTTGAAATCAGAATCGATCTGCTGCTCTGCTAGCCACAGCTTGAATATTGCCATAAACCTTTGATGGAGGATTTCCCAGGATGAGGTTGCAAATGGCAGTTCTTGCCATCTTGATGTTTTGGAAAGAGCCAAGGATATGAACTTTCACATCAGCTAGAACTATCCGCGGCCGTGTCACATTCTCTATGGTGAATCTGGTTTTTCCTCCTTTGCCAGCGATTCTCCCTATTGCCCTTGACAGGTGGTCTCCCTTTAGAGGCTTCACATCTGTAATTTCAAAGGACTCTAAGAAGAGGTCATCCAACCTAATGAGAGCAAGTGCATCCTCTACCTGAAACCCGAGAATAAAGGCTTTCACAAAATCGGCAGCTTTTGTCAGGGCGCTAACGTCCTTGGTTTCTTTACAAGTCCTGATTTCTACATTCCTCGATTTCAAGTTAAAGCGAATCTGAAGTCCCAAATGTTCTACGATAGGAGTAAATATCTTCATCCAGTTCTCTTTCAGTGGTGTGTATCTCTTAGCTGGGACTGGAATTTTCCTTGTTTCTTCTTTCCCATCCAGGAACCCGTCCCCGGAGAGGGGCAGGAACATGGGCCTCTTCGCCGGCTGGGCCTCCTAGGTGTCCATGCGGCTCGTGTCCCCGCCCTCCCCCGCTGCGGACAGCTCCTCTGCCTGCCTTTTTTTTTTTTTTTTTTTAGTTTCTTATGTACTTTCCAGGATTTCTTTTTTTTTTCCTAAATGTTTTATTTATTTATTTATTGCTTAAAGTATTACAAAGGGTATTATTACATATGTGTCCATTTTATCCCCCCGCCCTAGACAGTCCCCTAGCCTCCCCTATCCCCCATTGGTTATGCTTATATGCTTATGTCCATTGGTTATGCTTATGTCCATTGGTTATGCTTATATGCATGCATACAAGTCCTTTAGTTGATCTCTTACCCCACTACCTCCTGCTCCCCAACCCTCCCCGGCCTTCCCGCTGCAGTTTGACAATCTGTTTGATCTGGAAACAGCCTAAGTGCCCATCTGTAGATGAATGGATTAGAAAACTGTGGTACATCTACACAATGGAATACTATGCTGCTCTAAAAAGGAAGGAACTCTTACCATTTGCAACGTCATGGATGGAACTGGAGAGCATTATGCTAAGTGAAATAAGCCAGTCAATAAAGGAAAAATACCACATGATCTCATTTATTCATGGATAATAGAGACCATTATAAACTTTTCAACAATAATAGATACAGAGGCAGAGCTGCCTCAAACAGATTGTCCTCTGCCTGCCTTTTCTTCGCCCTCTGGCCACCCTTGCGGGTGACCTGGGTGAAACCGTCTTCGGCCATCGCGCTCTGTGCCTCCATTGCGACGGCCATCCTCAGGAATCTCCAGCCTCCGCAGGCGCTTCCCCATAATTGTTAAAATTTATCACCAATCAAAATATTTAGCAATACCAAAGAGTAAAATAAATTGTGCTACAGTTCCCTAGGGACCTAGCTTGTCCCTATCCATCCTTATGTGAAGTGTTTAGAATCACATGGAAAATACCAGAGTTGAGCAAAAAGAAATCCCAATGGGGAATTGTATATAGAGTATTATCATAACATCTAAAGAACAACATGCATAGAATGAAGAACAACTATATAGAAATAAATGGAAATGATATATGGCTGGTTGTCTATGGATACTGGAGTAATTGGGCATGTTTTTCTCTTCTGTTTTTTCCCTCTGCACTTTTCTATTTTTTTCTAATTTTTCTATAATGAGTATATATTATATTTATTTCTGCAATCATATTTTGAATTTCTAGGAATTGTTTGATTTTTTATATCTGTAATAAGAGGCTAAAATTGGATTGTTCTGTGTCAGTTTTGTCTGAGTCTGATGACAGTAGAAATCAGATGCCATGGTAAATTTATAAGGTAGACCACCGAGAAGGTTTTGCAAATAGTAGGTGGGCAAGCATTTATTAAATAATTCTTAAATCTCTTACATATATTATGGGTTTATATAGTTGAAGAAAGACTTTAGGAGAGAGTTTGTGGGGAGGATATTTTGGAAAAATTCTCTCTTCCACCCTTGAAAAGGGGTCAAAGCTTTCTGCCCACCGCCTTAAACCTGGTGAGAAGACTATTTAATGAGTTTTATATACTGTCTGTGTTCTGCAGTTGGATGAACTCAGGGGACTAATGTCCAACTCCCACATGGAAATATCTACAAGCAAAAGTGACCTGGTTTACTAACTCAGTGGTGGGGCAAAGGACAGACGGCTGTATAAGTGACCTGCATTTTCAGTTTGTCAGGGTAGACCAGGAATGTTTTCTGTGGACAGATAAGGCCCGCGCACCAGAGAGGACCAGCAGGGAGTGATATTAAATCCTTCCTAAATAAGGCCTTTTTGAGAAGTAAACAAGCCTCGGGACAGAGACAAATCACCAAGGATTTCTTGTGTGTGCAAGAGGAGAAAGCTATGAACCAGCAAATATTGTATTAAGGGGACTTGTGGGAGAGAGGTTCCAAAAGAACCCACAAGTGTGACTCAGCAGTTGAGCATTGATCGATGAACCAGGAGGTCGTGGTTTGATTCCTGGTCAGGGCATATGCCTGGTTTGTGGGCTTGATCCCCAGTAGGAGGTATGCAGGAGGCAGACAATCAATGATTCTCTCTCATCATTAATGTTTCTATCCCTGTCTCCCTCTGTGTTCCTCTCTGAAATCAATAAGAATATACTTTTATATAAAAGAACCCACAGTATGTCCATTAAAGATCAGGCTTTGTACATTGGCCAAATCCAGAGAGCACTTGACAGTTTCAGACAAGCCTGTGACACTTTCAGACAAGCCAGAACTTTTCAGTGTCCCCTAATTCCACTCCTTTCTATTTTCCAGCTCTGGAGAGCTCAGAAACTGGAGTCAGCTAATCACATGGAGGAAGAATTAGGGATAAAAAAAAGACAGTGATGGTCACTTTTCTAGGAGAAGGTTGTATAGCCATTCCTTTGATTCATGTTGGAACACTTGCATATTGCTTGGGACTAGGCATTTTAAAGTACAGAAGCAAGTCCTGAGTCCTGGGGTGAGGATATTTGGTTGGATACCTTGAGAATATTGAATCCCAAGATTCTCGTGAATCTTATGGGCCAATATAAAATGCCCTTTCCCCCTTGAAAGGAGAATGGCGTCCCAATGTCTGAATATCATGGAAAAACTTTACCTGAGGTTATTTTTTCACAAAATAATTATTTTCTTCCTCTAAATCTGTTCTTGAATCCTTTTATTGCTTCTGAACCAATAACTGGGGTGCAAATATTATCAGGGAAGTATTGACTCAGCAGAAAAGTAATGACATGGGTAGAGAAGTATTGTTCCTGCTACATAATAAGATTAATTATTAAAAGATCAGCAGACCTGGTTGACAAGAGCCAGGATAATATATCTGAGACTAGATTTTAGCAGTATTGGACCCCAGGTAATGCAGAATATAGAAAAGGTTAACATCTATTGAGATGGGGGTACTCTCCCATGTTTCAGGACTCAAAGGAAAGAGAATTGGAGCCTATCTCTAATTACTGACATTGCTTAGAATAAATAGGATAGTGTTGTGTAACTGCCTTAGGTAAAGTGTTGATAAAGTGGCCAGAAATCTTGGAGAATAGAAATATTGTAATCAATGAACAATGTTAGAGAACACACAGTTGATTATGTGCTTTGGCAGATCCTACATGATACAAAGCAATACAATACATCAGTGAAAGAGACACATGCATTGTTGAGAAGCTAGTAGTGGACTGCTATGGATCTGGGCCTCCTGCTGTCAATGGTGATGATAGGAATACCAGATAGCAGAGCTAAGGTGATGGCACTCAACAGTAAGAACAAAGGTGAATGACAGTATAGGGGAACATGGACAGAATGACAATCAGATAACCTCATTGATAGAAACTTATGCATATGACTAGTAGTAGATCATAATTATCCTAAGTTTGAGAATGTTATTAAACATTCTGCAATGCCCAGGGCAGTCCCCCACAGCAAAGAACTGTCCAGCTCAAAATTTCAGTTCTATTTCCAAGGTTGGGAATCAATGCTCTGCTCAATCTACTATTTTTTTAAAAAAAAATGATTTTTAATGATTTCAGAGAATAAGGGAGAGGGAGAGAGAATCATTGATCAGCTGCCCCCTGCACGCACCCCATTGGGGACTGAGCCTGCAACACAGGCATGTGCCCTGACCGAGAATCAAACCATGACTTTCTGTAGGTCATGGTAGGTCAACGCTCAACTGCCCAGTCACTGCAACTGGGCTTAATCTACTTTTAATACTGCAACCAAGTATTAAGGATTTTACCCTCACTTTCAAACTAATAAATTAGGCCACAACAATTGTTCGGATGATGAGAGAAGACTCTGGGATCAGAGACAAAGGAATTTATTTCTTACATGCCAGCAAACAGAATAAGCATCAACATATCTGCATCAAATTTTCTTGCCCTCAAGTTTATAAGAGTGACACAATGGTCCTAGGTAAATGCTACCTGCACGGCGGGTTTACCTCACAGCTGAGAAACCCAGGTACCCAGTACTTTTAGAACAAACTGCACATATTGTAGCAAGAAGCAAACAAACCCACACCTCTTCTCTTTTGGGATGTGAGCAGTTATACACTACATATAATGTGGTCCTCTTGACTACTTATTTGCCTATGTGACTCATTATCTGTGAATGGGTAAGACTTGCAATCTGGTACACTTACAAGAACATGTAGGGATGCAGAGAAACCATGATGAACTGCCTTTATTCCACTGTTTTTACAATATGAAGTTCAGTCTATTTCATGAAGCATCTCAAGACCCTTTGTAACCTGCCTTCTAACTCAAACTCTACTTCTTAATTCAAACTTCAAATATTAGTAAAAATGACTTGAAGTTGTCATTTTACCTACCTCATGCTTTTTATTCATTGTTTTTCATTTAGATAACGTATCCTTATCTGTTCAGGAATTCTCTCCTCTAGGAAGCATTTTCTGAACTTTCTGATTGAATTAAACATTTCTCTTCTGACTCTGATAGTAGTCAGAATATTTTCATCATTTGTCCTTGGATTTAAACTCTTGGAGCCAGGAGTCCTGTTTTATGTGTATTCCTGGCATTCAACACAGGGGTGAGCCTGGCATCTGGCTGAGCAGCGCTCCCCATGTGGGAGCACACTGACCACCAGGGGGCAGCTCCTGTGTTGAGCGTCTGCCCTCTGGTGGTCAGTGAGCATCATAGTGACCAGTTGTTCCGCTATTCGGTCGATTTGCATATTAACCTGTTATTATATGGGATAAGTACTACTACTACACTCAAATGAATTTATGGTACCTTCTTACTACATTTATTCACTCCCCCCCAGTGTTCTCTGATTTTTATATATACTTCTACCAACACACACACACACCTATAGGATGCATTTTGAGCATATCTAGCTGGGACTCATGTCTCCTAATCTTGAGCCACCTTCCTATTCCTATATTTACAAGGGAGATATGCAGAGAACAAAGCAAACAATTTCACATTCTGGGGTACCAGCAGGGCCTGTGACTCCCTGACCTAAATTAAACCACGTGGATTGCCTGGCCTTGCTCTCCAAACCTACCCTGTCTCCTGGAGCATTGCACGACCATGGAGTGCGAAGCTATGGGACTCCGCTTGATTTTCTTTCTCTCATATAGTACTTCTGCCAGTTTCTCTCTTGCTACAGTGGAGGCTGCCATCACTAAAGAGTGATGATGAAACAAATGATGACTGGAGAGTTATTTTATCAAGGCTTTATTTTCTTTCTGCTTTCAAGTTGATGTGTTCATAGCCTACAGTTCTTTAAGAATTGCAAAATGGCACATTAATTCCCTGTGCTTATTGCCTCATTAATTGAATGTGCCATGCAAGCACTGGAATTTTTAAATTGCTTTTAGTTTTTAATTTTGAGTTTGACTTAGCAAAAACTAATAAGAAAATAGAACCTTATAAGCTCTTAACAAATTAATATGTCCCCTGTGGGTACGCAATAAGTTCAGATGTGCCAAAATGATTATAGAGTCGATTGAGATTGTATTCTTTCTGATTTTGGTTAGTACTGTAACTGATATAATGAGAGTGCCATGTTATTCTTTTCTTAGCAATTTACTTTTCTTAAAAGTCCACCTAAACTAATGGTGGTGAATGATACCATATGGGGTGAGTGTATTCACATTTTAATTCAACCATGAAACAGCTCAGCCAGATGTGCATTGTGCACCTTTCAAATCTATACCCCCCTCTGCCCTTCAACCAATGAGAATGACATTTTTAAATGAATTGTGAGCTAACATTCAAGATCCAGATTTTGTCTCTTTTAAAGCTGCAATATAGGTCATGGCTTTGAAAAACTGGACCAATGTTTTAACAAAAGAAAATTCTAATAAAAATGTATGCAGGTTCATTTTTTTTCAAAGTACAAAACTTTTACTCTGCTCCCAATAAGGCAAAACTATAGCCATAACTGTCAGGACAAAATTTAGTTGCATTGTTCAATTGAAGAGATGTTCAATTTCATAATGAGAAGAATCCTCTCTAAATAATATGGAAGATCAATTAGATTAGATAATTCCTAAAAATTGAAAGACACAAGTTGTATTTCTATAAGTAAATTTAAATATTACTGGAAACTTGGATTAAACATTTGGCTGTTCTTAGTCCAAATCTGAATTAAAATGATACTGGCTGTGCTTGTGAAAGTAGCCAAATTAAACCCGATACTTAATTCTCATCACTATTATCCATTCATGCAAGTGCCTTCTTCCTACAATATTTATTTGCCATAAGGCAATAACAGAAATAATAGTATACCTATTTAAGTATATCTGAAATATCTGCTCAATATTTATACATCCAAAAATTTCATACTAATAGAACAACCTCTATTTATCAGATTCTTGTTAACATATATAATTGTTGTGAGGTAAGGAATAACACTTCCCTTTTATTAATCATCAAACAGGTTAAGAGGATTAAGGCTCCATATAAAGTCCTGTAACTAATATATAGCAGATACAGCTCAAATCAGTTGAGTTATTTTATCATTTTTGATTTTTTATTGTAGTAAACTATACATAACACATTTACTAATTTAACTATTTTAGGTGTAGAGTTTTGTGGCATTAATTGTATTAACCTTGTTAAGCAACCATCATCCATCTCCAGAACTTTTTCAATGGAGTAGTTGCCTATTCTATGTTGTCTTTCTTATCTTGATCATTCATGCATTTATTTTTGATGCTACAATATTGAATCATAATGGACATTGTCCCTGGGCTCATGGAACTTCATTTTCCTGGAATTGATTCAAAATAATCAATCATTACACAAATATTGGTTAGCTCCTTATTTGCAAGACAGTGTAAGACATTCTGCAAGACCCTGGACATTCAGAGTTTTGTAGATAGATATTAATCACAGAAATAATATAAATAATTGTGAACTTTACACAGGGATGAGTACTATGAAGCAAGAAGAGGTACATGGGACTAAAAAACTTTAAAAGTATTTGATTTAGCAGGAAGGTAGGTGTAGCTTCTCTTTTGAAGTAATTGTAGAGCTGAGGGCTGAAGGGAAAACATGAGAGGCAGGAAGGTGTGGATAGAAGAGCTTTACAAAGGAGCTACATGTGTAAAAGTAAAAGGAAGGAGGACAGAACAGTCTAAGGACCTGATAGAAAGCCATTGGTTTTAGAGTTCAGAGAAGAAACTTTCAGTGATATGAGCAGTTGGGGATGGGTGTGGTGGTTAAACCACAAGATATATTGAGAACCATGTTAAAGAGTTAGTCCTTAAAAGGCAAGGGGAAACCCTTAAAGTATTTTGAGCATGAGAGTATTTGCAGTTCGGAAAAAAGTTATACTTGCTACTTGTGCCGAACAGATTGCATGGAAGGTAGTCCAAGGGAGTGTTGGAAGACTTGTTAGCAGGCTCTTGTAGCTCAGGTGAGAGTAATGATGGCTTGGATTTTGGGAGATAGAAAAAATGGAAAGAAGTAGAATGGAAAGAATTAATTCCTAGGAAGTAATGATATGTTCAGTGAATGTGTTCATACTGTCCATTTGAGGTTCTTTAGAGCAGGAAGTAAAAAAAAATCATCCTGCCCAATACCTCAGTTGGTTGGAGCGTTGTCCAGATACCCTGGGTTGCAGGTTCAATCCCCCTCAGGGCACATGTGGGAATCAAATAGTGAATTCATGGATGAGTGGATAGCTAAATCAATGTGTCTCCCTCCCTCCCTCCTTTCCTCTCTTTAAAAAGAAAAATGAATCAATAAATTTTTTTAAAAGTTCTATTTATAATATTCAGTATAATTACACTTAGGATTTTAATAGCTTTCTCTGGTTATAAAAACACTAGAGCAGTGGTTCTCAACCTTCTGGCCCTTTAAATACAGTTCCTCATGTTGTGACCCAACCATAAAATTATTTTCTTTGCTACTTCATAACTGTAATGTTGCTACTGTTATGAATCGTAATGTAAATATCTGATATACAGGATGGTCTTAGGTGACCCCTGTGAAAGGGTTGTTCGACCGCCAAAGTGGTCGCGACCCACAGGTTGAGAACCGCTACACTAGAGGCACAGTGTACAAAATTCGTGCACCGGATGGGGGTCCCTCAGCCCGGCCTGCACCCTCTCCAATCCGGGACCCCTGATCCCTGTAGGATCAGGCCTAAACTGGCAATTGGACATCCCTCTCGCAATCTGGGATCGCTGGCTCCTAACTGCTTGCCTGCCTGCCTGATCACCCCTAACTGCCCTCCCCTGCCAGCCTGATCACCCCCCAACTGCCCTCCTCTGCAGCCTAATTGCCCCCTAACTGCTCTCCCCTGCTGGCCTGATTGCCCCCTAACTCTTCTTCCCTGTCGGCCTGATCGCCCCTAACTGCCTCTGCCTCAGCCCCCACCACCGTGGCTTTGTCTGGAAGAACGTCTGGAAGATGTCCAGTCTAATTAGCATATTACCCTTTTATTAGTATAGATAGGCTTATGAAGATCCTGAAAACTTGTTATACTTATTAAAATTTATCTCCAACTCTTCTCATATGTAAGTGCTCTACTGTAAGCAATATCTGGCTGTGCTGTGTTTTCCTAATTCTATTCTCTTTTCCATGAGCTGTACTTTACACAGAATTCCCTTTCCCTCCTTTTATACACTCATCTTATGTACAATTTTTATTTTAAATTCTGTTAGGCCTTTTCCTCCTCCCCCATCAATAATTCTCCATGCCTTTTAATTTTTATATGAGTTTACTTATTCTCATTGTATTTCCATCTTGGTTTTATTATTTTATCATGTACCAATTAGATTGCAGTTTTATGAAGGCAGGGTCTATGCCTTTTGCCTTTTTTGTGACCTTATTTGCATATTATGATATGATATGATATATGATATGATATAGCAGTAACAGGACACATATTTGTGGATGGATAGACCATGTTGAAACAATTTCAGACAGGAAATTTATTCTTATTTCTGAATCTTTCTAGAAGTGCATTGGAGTTCTAACTACCCCTGCTGTTAAGAAATTTCTCTTTAGGTTTAACCAGTTTTCTTTGTATGTGCCCCCAAATCAAGATGAACAGATACATTAAATTTGGCTATTTTAAAATTAATTTACAACTATAAATGTTTACTTTTTCAAGATCTGATCAATTGTGAACAAGATCAGCATTTTATATTTATATTGGATTTTCTCCCTCATAGAGTCTTATTTCCTTAATCATTTGCACATTTAATAAGAAAATTGACTGTTATTACATATAAAAGCTTCATAAAACAGAATTCACCTCATGACCCTTTCTTATTGTGATTTAATGGTTTGTACAGTATAAATTAATATAATTATGTTGGAACATAACAGAGACAAACAAATCATATGTTCTCATAATGTATACAGTGATTTGGGACCTGAGAATACATTTTAAATTTATTTATATTTTGGGGGATACCTCCCAAAGACTCTATTATGCTAAATTGAAAAACATTTCCATGAAAATGTTTATAGTGTTTCAGCATAACAGGAACATTTACTACTAGAGATTTTCGGGCTAGACAAATTTAATTAGGCTAGCCAAGAGGCAAACCGATTAAGGAGAGAACTCCTTGCCATTCACTTTACACTTGCCGGCTTCATTTCAAATGCAGTAACTATTTTCTGGATCAATCACAGGTGTTTGGAAATAAATGAAAAGAGACTATTTTTGTAACACTACAATATGATGAAGTGCGTCATGGACTAGCACAATAGGAATGATATCACACATGTCTATTTTGTAAAAGGTGTTATCTTAAAACAACATTTTCTGAAATAATTCGCTTAATAGTGACGTGTCAGTCTCTAATCAGCAAACAAAACTGTCAACCTTATTTTGAAAATGTATCATTTTCAATCCAAATATTTGTAACAAATATAAACTAAATATTTTTGTTTTTTATATTTTATTAGGATTAGTAATTAGTTTCACTGTGTACCAATTTCTGTGGCTCAAACAAAACTTGCAGGATAAGGTAGAAAGCTCATAAAATTCAGAATAAGATATTTAGGAATAAAATATCATTAGTGTGGGCTAATTAATCTCTCTGAATCTTGGTTTATAACCACAGTGTAGCTTTCAACATTAAATATAAAAATATCTATTTATAAATATAAAAATATCTATTTATAAATAGAATAGCACATGTAATAACTGATGCTTAAGAAGTGTTAGAATCCTTTCCCCCTAACAAGTTATATTTCCAATCCATTAAGTAATTTTCTAATTGTCACCTCAGTAACCTGCATGGCTCAGTTTTAGCATCATTAAGCAAATCCAAACAAACAAACCCTACTACATAGAAAAGGTAATTGCAACATGATACCAATTTAACTATCTCTGAAATTACTCTAAATTTAATGAAGGTCATGTATCACAAAAATATTTCCAAATGTTATTCTTTTTTATCTCCTTTTTTGCTCAAAGCCTAAGGTTCTGAAAAGCCTCCTGTTTTCAGATCTTTTACCCTTTTTCTAAAATAAATACCTGAACCTCAACTCATGAAGATTCATGTCCTCATTTTCCTCCTGCCTCTTCAGTCCTGTTTCTTTCCGCTCGTTCTTTTTTTTTTAATATATTTTATTGATTTTTTACAGAGAGGAAGAGAGAGAGATAGAGAGTTAGAAACATCGATGAGAGAGAAACATCGATCAGTTGCCTCCTGCACATCCCCCACTGGGGAAGTGCCCGCAACCCAGGTACATGCCCTTGACCGGAATTGAACCCGGGACCTTTCAGTCCGCAGGCCCACGCTCTATCCACTGAGCCAAACCGGTTTCGGCTCCGCTCGTTCTTTTAAGTCCTTAGATGATATTTGGAAGAATTAGCTGGCAAAAGTACATTTTCTTGAGGGATAGAGGAAAGTTAAAGGAGGAAAGAACAAAGAGAGAATAGAACACTTGCATTTTAACACATCATTTTTCGCCCTTGTCACAAGTGAATAAGACTACATATTTTTTTTATTGTTTTAGGCAACAAAGTTTGGTCTTGCGTTATCAACTTTGCCTTGAACCTCAAAATAGATTTTTCTTATGATTTAAATCAGAATACAAAACTAAAGATGACTCTTATTTCCCAGAAATTAAAACAAATTGTTTTTAAGTTTTTTCTTTTTTTATTCAAATCACAATTTTATATATTTTTTTGCATTTTTTCTTTATTGAATAAGATATTACAAATGTGTCCTTATTCCCCCAATGTCCCTTTATCCCCCCAATCCTGCCCTCACCCTCACCCCCTGTTGTCCACATCCATCACTTATGCTTATATGCATGCATACAAGTCCTTTGGTTGATCTTTCCCCCTCATCCCCCCCTCCCCTGCCTTCCCTCTGAGTTTTGAGCTTCTGATCAATACTTCTCTGTCTCTACATCTGTTTTTGTTCATCAGTTTATGTTCATTATAATCCACAAATGAGTGAGAGCATATAATATTTATCTTTCATTACTACTTTATTGAGAAATCAAGGATACTTGTCTAAATGTATTTCATTCTTCCTTTTCTTTTCAAAATTGTGTCCTGTCCAGATTTAGTCTATTCATAAAAATTATAGAACATTTTTCTATCTTATGTTTATATGAGATTTTGAAGCAGCGATTTAACAATGAAAAATCATTTACTCCAGGTATATGTTGGGACTGAGTCATTTCTTGGAGATTCAAAGTCAATTAAGATAGAAGTTTTATCCTTAATGCAAGTGATAATAATTCCATGTTGTTCAAGTTACTGATAGAGGATTAACTCTATGAGAAGTTATAATTCCTAGATGAGTCATGATGATGCATACTAAATTCTATTAACTTGTGCTACATTCTTATGAGAAACACAAAATTAGAGGGTTGAAAAAAATGCCCCACTCTCCCCCCAAAAAATCCAACTACATTTTGTTGTATTTCTGTGGAGAATTAAGATGTTGGGAAGGGAAGATGGAGGCATAGGTAAACACTGGAAATTGCTGCCTCTCACAACCACTTCAAAAATACAACTAAAAGACAAAACGGACATCATCCAGAACCACAGGAAGGTTGGCTGAATGGAAATTCTACAACTAGAAGGAAAGAAAAAAGCACACTGAGACTCAGAGGAGATGTGGAAGTAAAGTGCAGAGGTATGGAGGCTCATGCGGGAAGGGCTGGCAGCTGAGGACACAGTTGACTTTTTCAATCAGGAGGGAGTCTCAAGCTCCTGACTGCTCTAAACTCCAGTTCTGGGTGAATCTATGGGGACCCAGACTCATACAGGAGAAACTGGACTATCTGGCATCAGTCAGAACTCGAGGGCGGCTTTCTCTCAGAGGTGCTTGCAGTGATTACCGGGACACTGAGAAGCGGGGCCTCTTAGGGCAGGGCTGAGGATCAGCCATAGCTGTTTGCTCCACCCTGTTGATTCCCTGAGACCCTGCCCGACCCACGCTGCATGCAGAGGCTTTTGCATATGAAAGGCCTGGCCCTTTGCAATCTGAAAATTACCTAACAAACTGCAGCTGGGTCAGAGAAACCCAGAACTTCCAAAAGAAGGCCCAAGGCCCCACAGCAGCTTGCATTGCTTCACAGCTGGGCTCCTGCTGGGTAGCCCATTTATGTAACATGCTGGAATTGGTTTCCAGCACCCTGCACAGGCGTCCTGAGAGCTCTTTGCCGTGGCCCCGCCTCCGTCCTGATTGGTCATTATGTGACAGTGTCCCCGCCAAATTTCATATTCCTCTATTATTATTACAGATGCTATTTAGGCCTTTACATAACTGCTAATTTTTTTTTCATATAATCTGTCACATGCTGAAAAAGTACTACATTTTCATTATTTCTTCTTTTATTTACTGATATACTTCTGTAAGAATACTGATGCTACGTTATTTGGTGCATAGATATTTTTTAATATATTTTTATTTATTTCAGAGAGGAAGGGAGAGGGAGAGAGAGAATGATGAGAAAGAATCATTGATCAGCTGCCTCCTGCACGCCCCACACTGGGAATCCAGCCTGCAACCACAGTATGTGCCCTGACTGGGAAACAAACCGTGACCTCCTGGTTTATAGGTTGATGCTCAACCACTGAGCAACACAAGCCGGACTGGTGCATAGATATTTTTAAATTCTAGGACTCACTATTGGTGGTACTTTTAAGCAAATATAAACTGCCTTTTTGGGTCTCTTTTATTTTATTCTATTTATTTTTTTTAAATATATTTTATTGATTTTTCACAGAGAGGAAGGGAGAGAGATAGAAAGTTAGAAACATCGATGAGAGAGAAACATCGATCAGCTGCCTCCTGCACATCTCCCACTGGGGATTTGCCCGCAACCCAGGTACATGCCCTTGACTGGAATCGAACCTGGGACCTTTCAGTCCGCAGGCCGACGCTCTATCCACTGAGCCAAACCGGTTTCGGCTTGGGTCTCTTTTAAATGCTCCTTTTCTTTGAATTCAATTTCCCCCCCAAAAGAATGATGAAATCACGTGCCTTGTTTTTTTGTAATTATCTCTGCTGTGTTTTTATTTTTATCATTTTTGCATCTGTGTTTTTAAGTCCTTTGTGATAACTCTGAGAATCTTTCTTTTTTAGGGATGCATTTTTTCTATTTGTACTTATATAAGTATTTCTAGCCCCAGATACATATTTTATGTAATATTTTATGAGTCTATTGCTTCTTTTTGAGTTTTTCACTTTAAGGAATATATTTTTGTCTGTGGGATCTTTTATATTTCTCCAAATATTTTGTTCTAATGATTACTTTTATAATATACCTTTACATAATGGCAACTCAAAGGATAGTCTGTTAACTATAGCTTGTCTGAAAACTGTTGGCTAATGATCCATACTGAGATGTGAACAGAAATTGTGAGTATGTTTTTAGAAACTTTATAGGACTTGATGTTGATCTTACATCCAAGTATTTGATCATTTTACAAGCATTGATGAACAGGACTGTACAGACAGTTTGGATGTTGTTGTGTCCATATAACAAATCACAGGTAGCAAGACATGTGTATTTGCTAGTTTCCTTAAGACCATGATATAATATACAATTTCTTAAGGTTAATTTGTCACCAAGAACAGGTATATAAATAAATCACAGAAGAGCAAGAGCAAGTGGAAATACTGCAGATCAGGTCTATGTTTGTATTTTCTATTCTGAGCTTAAGGGGATGTTTTCTGCAGCTGACATATCACTGATATATAGGATTTCATTAGGCAGAGGAGTAAAAGTGCTTAGCCAAATGAAACACTATCCAAAAAGACTCATTTTATGAAAGAAGCATAATGTGTTGAAGGGACATGCTTTAGTGTGACTAGCATGGTGAGAGAAAGTGGCAACATGACATTAATTTTTTGGAAAAGAAAGATTTTAATCCTCAGAAAGCCAATTTGCCAAATGACCAATTTGTCAAAAAGTAATTTACTGAACATCAATATCTACCCAATAATCAAGTCACTATTTTTCAAAAATTCAGCAGAGTTTATAGCAATTTATGTTGTATAATGACTTCTATAAACATTGAGGACATTTTTACATTTTAGTCTTACTTTTACTTTAATTTATTACTGCTGGTTTGCTGAGGCTGCCCAAGTTTAATGTGTTCATTTTGTTTTCTGCACTTCGGGCCTTTGACATTAGAAAATAAAATATCTTACATGCTTCTAATTTTAGCATCTCCATATTTGAATATCAAGGATTTTTCTCTCAAATTGCAAAAAATTTCTCTTTCAATAAATTTCCAACCCAGTCTTTTTTAAAATATTTTTTAGTTTGTATATGTTTTGAATTAGTTGATTAAATGAGTAGCTTACATTTATTTTGAAAATGTAATGCATGATAAGTCTGAAATGAAAATACACTCAATAGATATACTTCCTCTCAGCTGCACTGAGAATCCATGGCAAATTGATGTTGGAGAAACTAAAATAAATTAAAATACAGCTAAAACTTTGAGAAAAAGTCTTAAAAGACAATCAACTTCATTCCATTAAGACAGATTCATAACACTCTACATATAATTAATGGAAACACATTATAAATTTGGGGAGAGGTACTTGTGTGTCTGTGTTTGTGTGTGTGTACACATTAAGTTAATCAATAATTATTTTCATTTTCACTATTTAAAATATGCATTTTTCCATTTCACACAAAATTTAAAACAACCATCTTTTGTTTGCATATTGTGAACTGCATGATTGTCATGTGTGTACCAGATACTGTTTTACCTTTGCTTTAAAAACGAGTTCCAAGATTAACTTTGCTTTCCAATTTCACTTAGGTTTATTGGGACACCTTAATCATTTATTTTTAAAAGGTTAACACTCCAGTGTTAGCATTCAGATATCCAGAATGACATCAATATACCCCAAAGATAAAAACCACTAACCCGTGATCCAGTAAACTGAAACATCGTCAACAAAAAAGCAATCCTGTCGTTCCTTTCTCACCCAGTCTCTTTTCTTCCTTTGGAAATGTTTGCTTTTGGTGAACCCACTGCCTGAACTCTTGCTGATGGCAAGAACCATGGGAACTACTGATTAGAAATTAGAAATAAGGCTCTCTTCTAAAACAGGAAATGGTTCCTATGATCATGAGTTACTATGGTCTTTAGATCCCATCCAGTCACTTTTTTTCCCCATCGATTTCTTCTCTAAGTCACTCACTGAGGCTTAATATTTTTTTTTCCTTTCTCCCCCCGCCCCAAATTTATCCCTTTTCAGGACTGATGCCTTTATGTAGCTTCTTGATGTATACCAGGCACAAGTAGGCCTTTTCTTGACTGTTCTTGGGATCTTGTTTCTGTGGCTAACAAAGGAGGTATTCTCATTGATGGACACTTGGATCCTGCTGTCCTTTGTACCTCCTGGTCAGCCCATGATGTTCTTCCCCTCTAACCATAAGGCAAACTTAGTTACTACTACTCTATGAAACTTCTCCTCCTATTCACCATCTCCACTTAGAAAAAATAAATGTAAATGCTTTTATGATTGCACAAAGGAAGGTATAGAAGGATATTGTGAGTTGACATTTCATTGTATATATCATGTCTTTTTACATGTATACTTTTAGAAAGTATTTTATTAGTTTTAGCTTAAGCTCATAACCTCTTTATTAAAATATTTAAAATGATAGTTATTTTTCAAGTATTATATTCTGCCCTTCTGAGTGCTCCTGGGTGCAAATTTATAACATAATCATTTATTGACAACCTGTACTTGACCAGAACAACTCATTAATTTTGAGATTTCTCTATCAGATCTTCCTTCTTGTCTAGTTAAGTCCAGATATGTGTGCATGCATATATTACATATAGATTTTTGTCTTTAGTATTTATATTATATCAATTGATGTACTTGAAATAATGTATTGATTAAGAAATCTTTCCCTTTAAGGTCCAGGCTCTCTTTCCCCACTCTCTGTTGTATAAGTGTTTTGATAAAGAGCCTCTAGTGTTTTGCCTGCCATTCATTTCACTCCCAGTCAGATGTTCACTTTCAGCATCTATTTGTTTTCTTTTTGTTTACATTTGCTGACTTTGCTATAATGTTTCCTGAAGACCATGAACAGTAACAGCTCAGTCATTTTTTTTATTTTCCAGTAGTTATAAATATTGTTTCTTTAATTAAATCTCCACAAACTAGGAATTATCGAATTACTTGCAGTTACTGGATTTGTGTTTCTTGCCTACCCAGAACTCATATTTTTTAATCGTAGAGCAGGCTGTATCTCTCTGCATTTTTCTCCTTAACTATATTTTACTTTACAAAACCAATATAAAATATGAAGACATCTATAATCCTAGCATAATATATTTGAATTCCCTTTTAATATAGAAAGATGTGGATTTATAAATTAGTTTTATATTTGTTTTTCTTTCTTTATTATAATGATTATTTTCCTCAAGGGATCTGCTGGTATCAAAGCCTTAAATAAAATCTTTTTACTCACATTTCAAATTGCCTATAAATTTGTAATGCCTATGTCCTATTTTAGAGACTTTCACTTTTATACAACATTTTGCACATTCATTTCTCACATCCCACTCTCTGTGCCAAGTTCATGCTCCCTTTGGTCATGTGTATATATTTTTGGGTTTTTTAAATTAGAATTTACTAGACAGGATAAGCTGCAAAGCCAATATACATATTTTTAGATATTGATACATTCAATATAAAAGCCTTATCAGTCGTATTAGTCATTTATCAAGTGTAGTTGCATTTGATTGTTAAATTTCTCTACATAAATTCTTCTTAAATTTTATTGCACTTCAATATTACTGTGACAATCATTTTATTTTCCATATTATTTGAAACTATATTAAAACAGTTCATATAATGATTAGATAGTCTTTTAACTTTTTTTAGGTATTTCTTTTTTTAATGTATCTTTATTGTTGAAACTATTACAGATATCCCCTTTTCCCCCCATTTAACCCCTCCACCGCGCACCTGTCCCCACCCCCTCAGGCCTTCACCACATTATTGCCTGTGTCCATGGGTTATGCATATATGCATATACATACATGCGAATGTCCAGTTGTTCCAGCGCCATTTGTTGAAAAAGGCTGTTCTTTTTCCATTAGATTGCCGTGTATCTTTGCCAAAGATTTTTTTTGACTATTTTTACAGATCTTTTTAGGGGCTCTCTACACTCTTCCATTGATATGTTTGTCTATTCTATCACCAACACCACACTGTTACTGTAGCTTTATAGTAAGTCTTAAAGTTAGGTCATGTCAACCTTCTGACTTTATTCTTCTTCAGTATTGAGTTGGCTGGATCTTTGTATTTCATATAAATTTCACATCCATTGAGATTTTAATTGCAAAGATGGAGTTATTAGATGGAGATAATTAGAAGTATTATTTGGATTAGTTTTAAAAGTACTTTTTAAAATGTTTGTTATTTTTTATAATCTTGTAAATTTTCCCTATATGCCTATAAATATTTTAAATAGCATTACTACATATTATTAATCAGATAATTAAAATATGTATCCTAGATTGTGTAATTATACTGCAATTGATTCTGCTGTCTTCCATGCATGATTTTTTTTTCCTTTGTATGTGTTTTGTTATTTTGGATCATGGACTCATAATCATCAGGTTTTAAATGTGGGAAAAATATTAGACCTCGACTGAGCATTTATCCCTTTAGAGAGAATTTATTTTTGAAAGGACAGAGGTACATAGGAGTATATAACCAATCTGGGTCACATAAAGTTAAATTCTGAACTTTAGTTAGAGGGTTTTCATGTGATTTTTTCTGGATCACAAAGGTAACATATATTCAAATTTAAATCCATATGATGGAAGGCCTATAGTTCAAAATTCTCAGATAATTTTTTATCATTCAAATTTCAGTCCAAGAGGACTAGATTTTTATTTTAATTTGGTGGCAGGATAGTTTTATCTCTCACTGTCATAGGTCAGGTTCACTAGATGCATAATGTGAGATGGAGATCCCTATTAATGTGATTTATTGGGAAAGTTCTCTCAGAGCATTGGAGTGAAGGAAGAGAATAGGGCAGGTGGATTCATCCTGGAATTTGCTGGTTTAGTGACTTTTCATTGTAGGGTAGCTACTCATGAAAACATTCTCACACCTTGTACCCATTCTCATAGTTCCATCCACATACTTCTATAATTTGTGATATTGTTCATTTCAGGCTCTTGATCAACCATATAAGGCATTTCACTGCCCAAGGATCTGAGCATACCTTTGGCCACTTTTTCTACACAGAGTGGATGACCTGAATCACTGTCCACAACAGCTTTTCAGAAGGATTTCCTCTCACTGTGATTTGTCAGGGTATTCCTGAATGAGGTAGTTGAGCAGTAGCTCACACAAAACCAATCCATCTTAAAACTAATACTGGGCTTTTTCTTCCCGTCAGCTCATCACAGAGAAGCCCTCTTAGGGCCATACATATGAGCTGAATGAAAGGCATCAGTGAAAGAGTGGTAAGGGATATGGGAGGTCCTGCCTGCTCTTTTTGCAATTTACTTGTGGTCTCTGGATCTGCTTAATTACAATTCTAAATATCACTTTTTGTATCATGATAGATTGTTGCACAGCGGCTCTGCCTCCCTCATTTTGTGACATGGTGGGTATCTGAATCTTGTCCAGGTTGTTATAACAAAAAAATTATGACTCCCTGAAAGTTAAGATGCTGGTTAGCATTTTTAAATGAACATATGTACATTTTTAATTAACGTGTACATTGTTTGCTTAGACAATGCTATTGCATACTTAATATACTACAATAGAATATAGATATACCCTTTTCCC
Organism: Myotis nattereri; assembly: GCF_964212035.1. Taxonomy (NCBI): domain Eukaryota; kingdom Metazoa; phylum Chordata; class Mammalia; order Chiroptera; family Vespertilionidae; genus Myotis; species Myotis nattereri. The sequence goes on from NC_138079.1 coordinate 55,956,081, forward strand.
CCATCATCTTTGTAATTTTTTATTGGTCATAGGAAAGTCACAGGTCTTGCATGCATCCAAGGAGAGGGAATTACACAAAGGGATGGACATTAGGAGTTAGGGATCAGGGGGGCCACCTTAGAGTCTGTCTCCGACAGTCCCTGTTGTAGAGTCCGACGACCTCATATGCATATATGTATAATCCATGGATACGATAATAGTTTGGTGAAGGCCTGAGGTGGGTGGGAGCCTGGTGGAACAGGCGGTTGGGGGGAAAATGGAGGACATCTGTAATACTCTCAATAATAAAGATAAAATAAAAAAAAGACCCAAGACAATATATCCATTATGTGGCTGGTATGGAATAAAATTTTTAAATTAAAAATATATTTTTATTGATTTTTTATAGAGAAAGGAATAGAGAGAGAGAAACACCTATATGAGGGCTGCCCCCCACACCCCTACCACCAGGGATAATAAATACATAAATCTTTAAAATATCAGTGTGCCTGACAAAAGAGGTGGAATGATAAAACCCAAGAGAAAAGAAGGCTGGAAGAGAGACAGAACAAGGACAGAGATTAATTCATTTTACAGATGTTTGTTGAGTATCCACTTTGTGTCAGGCACTGCGCTAGGCTTGGTATATAAAGAATACTATGCCTCATTTCTCAGGGGGTTAACATTTTATTATTTCAGAAGTGAAGCAACACCTTACATTAAATGTGCACACATAAGTCGTCATGTTTCTTTATCCCCCACAATGCTGTTAAGTCAATGTATGGTTTTAGTCATATCATCTTTGAAGCCAAGAAATATGGCATGAAGCTTTTCTGTTAATCCTTTAGTGATAATACTATAAGGTATGTATATATTTTTAAATTCTTTATTGTTTAAAGTATTACATGTCTCCTTTTTCCCCCATTGACCTCAACCTGGCCACTCCCACCTTCCAGAACATGCTCCCATCCTCCTAGTGTCTGTGTCCATTGATTATACTTATATGCATGCATGTAAGTCCTTTGGTTGATCTCTTACCACCCACCTCACCCCCCACCCTCCCCTGCCTTCCCTCTGAGGTTTTAAGGTCTGTTCAATGCTTCTCTGTCACTACTTTTGTTCATCATTTTATGTTATTCATTGTATTCCACAAATGAATGACATCATGTGATATTTATCTTTCTCTGACTGGCTTATTTTGCTTAGCATAATGTTCTCCATGTCTATCCATGTTGTTGCGAATGGTAAGAGTTTTTTTTACAGCAGCATAGTATTCCATTATGTAGATGTACCACAGTTTTCTAATCCACTCATCTGCTGATGGGCACTTAGGCTATTTCCAAATCTTAGCTATTGTAAATTGTGCTGCTATGAACCTAGGGGTGCATATATCCTTTCTGATTGTAAACACAACAATCAGACTGACTATACAAATAATTTGTATACTTACTTTGTTGAGATATTTGCTTTATTGCAGTGGTCTGAAACCAAAGCCACAATATCTCTAAGGTATGCCTGTATATGTAGGGAAGCTCATAATAGGAATTAATATCATTATTCAGTTTTCTTTGGTTCTACACTATCCATTTCACAACTTGAACAGGTTCTTTCATTTCTAACTTTGATTCTTTTAATATGTGCTAGGGCTCTACTACATTTCCTATATATTAAAGTCCTAATATGCAAATTGACCCCTCAACCGGGAGTTTGACCACTCGCTGTAATGTGCACTGACCACCAGGGGGTGGCGTGGAACATGGCAGGTGTCGGTGATGCAGCGCTGGCAGCAGGCAGCAGTGGAGGTCCTGCCAGCTCCGATGGGCCCTGACGAGAGTGGGACCATGGCGGGATGGTGGAGCAGGTGAGCGGGCAATGCCAGGCCAAGGCAGGTGCAAGCGGGGCCCAATTGCCCCACTGATCACCCTGCAGATGGTGACCAGCATTGGTGGCAGGGGGCGGGCTGCCTCCCAGCTCCCAGGTACTGAGGGAGCCAGGCGGGGGCCCAATGACTCGGGCGGAGGCGGGGTACATGGGGGCTCAGGGGCCCAGGTGCTGCCCAGGGCCCAGAAGTCAGCTGGGACCTGACCTTCCACACCAGTCACTCATGCTTCGATCACTGGTCAGGCCTAGGATCCGCACCCCATGCACACATTTCATGCACCAGGCCTCAAGTATATACATACAATAGCTATGTACATGAAGTAATTTAAAAAATGCCAAAATTGGATTTTATTTCAGTTTTCCTCTCAAATAAAAATTTCCTAGATACAGAAAAACATGAAAAAAGTCATCCGATTATAGTTTTCTCTGACTTTAAATGTTTTACAATACACAATCATTCAAATATTTGAACAGATTATGATAACTATATATTTGATGCATTGAACAGATGTTTTGCTCTTTCCATTTCCAATAATTACAATCATGTCATTGGGTCCTAGATAATTATTTTAAATTTAAACAAGTATGTTTATATTTGTATGGGAGATTATTGCATTTAATGCATATAAATCATAGAAATGCATAGAAAATCATAATTTAAAACTAGTGGGAAGAACATTTGAAGGGAATAATTTAGAAAAAAACACTAAAAAGTAAAAAGATTTTTGATTTGAGTTTGAAAAAGTGATAAATCTTGTTGGAACTACAGAAGACTACCAAAGTGATACTTGCAAACAATTACATCTTGGATAATTCACCTTCCTTTTGCAATCTGGGTTCTCTGTTATGAAGGACTCTTGGTTTACATGGCTAATAGCTGTTATCTTATGAAATGTGGTTCAGGCTCCTGAGGGTGCTTGTGAAATGTGTTATTATAGTTATGAATCATCCTAGTTACTGCCAATATCTTTTCATCTTCAGGAGTTATAGGGAAATGACTCAATTAAGCTAGCCTAATTGACGTAGCACATGGGTGAGGATGCATCATTATGAGCAACTATTATTGAATTTTGTCTTTCTTTGTTATCTTTTCTTTTTTGGGAGCATACTTACCTAGTATATGGAGGTCTTTCATGCAAATTTCTTTTTCTGAGAAGTTGACAGCATTGGCCTTAGGTCAGTGGTTCTCAACCTTCCTAATGCCGCAACCCTTTAATACAGTTCCTCATGTTGTGGTGACCCCCAACCATAAAATTATTTTCGTTGCTACTTCATAACTATAATTTTGCTACTGTTATGAATCGTAATGTAAATATCTGATATGCAGGATGTATTTAGGCGACCCCTGTGAAAGGGTCATTCAACCCCCAAAGGGGTCGTGACCCACGGGTTGAGAACCGCTGCCTTAGGTATTGAAACATTTAAACATGCCTGATTCTGTAAGTAGGATTACTGGTACAGCTAAGAACCAGTTTTCTCCATCAACATTTCCATAGGTTGCACATAACACTCATAATAAACTATTCCTAGGAGTCACTAAGACACACTTTGCTTCCAGAGATCTAGTTAGTTTTTAATTATTCTTCATTACTCTAATCTTTCTTCCAATATCTAGGTACTAACTAGATATCAATTAAATCTAACATTTAGGGTTTGGCAAAATTATTTACCTGTCACTCAAAACTGCAATATTCTTTTCTTACATATATATTTGTAAATATTTTCTACAGTTTTCTAAATTTTATACCATTCATCTCATTCTACTATATTTCATGTGATGAATAAGCAACACAATTATTACTGGTCTATTAATTGAGAAATTCTATATACATATAAATCCATTTATATAAGATGGATGAATCTAGTATTTTCATACCAAGCAGTTATCAAGATTATATTATTACTAGAGGCCTGCTGCATGAAAATTCATGCACTGGTGTTGGGGGGGGGGTGTCCCTCAGCCCAGTCTGCCCCCCTCACAGGTCAGGAGCTCTCAGGGGATGTCCTACTGATGGCTTAGGCCTGCTCCTGGCCCGGGGCAGGGGGGGGGGCGGGGGGGGAGGAGAGTGGGCCTAAGCCCCAGTCTGGCCTCCCTCTGCAGGAGGCGACCAGGCTGATTAGGGGAAGGCGCCGCCCCCCATCACCCCATTGCTACTGCCACTGCTGGCCATGGTGGCTGTGAGGCCTGAGCCCTGGGCCTTGCAGTCACAGGGCTCACGGCTGCCTGAGCCCTAGACCTCGCAGCTGCTGTGGCTTTGTCTGGATGGATGTCTGGATGGACGTCAGGAAGATGTCTGCCCTAATTAGCCTATTACCCTTTTATTAGTATAGATAACCATTCCAAGATGAAGGCAGAAGTAATTTATTTATTTGTATTTTCATGTAGTCATTTCACAGACATTATCAAACAATTACTATGTACTTGCACTATAATATGATGTTACCTCTTTTGGGTGATTTTATACTGTTTAATGCATGTTTTTGTTTCTGAAGGATTCCATAATGGACTTGTATGTGTTATGTAATCTTTTCTTTTTTAATCCTCAAAGCTTGGTTTACGTTTAAGGTGAATTTAGTAATCAGTATGTACAATTGAGTATTAGTCTGATAAAGAGAAGATGGCACTCATTTACCTCAAAAGAGATAAATATATAATTTGTAATTTGGTTGGTAGGTTCAGTGACAGAGAAAACCATAGGGCATTTATGGGAGGACATAGAAAGAGTGGTCAAGACACAGAGGGGTCAATGAAGAGAACTTCTAGTAGAGATACCATTGTATTTTCAGGGATAATTAAGTCCAAGTGGGAGGAGGAAATGGTGATGGATGTCGAGGGGGAATGGCTTGTTCAGGAACTGTAGGGAAGCAGGGTGATGTGCAGAGTTTGAGGAGAGGGCAGGCTGGCTCCCCAGGAGGCCCAGGGTCACTTCAGGGCAGGTGTTGTATGTTAAGCCAAATATCCCTGTTTAAGCCTCTGAGAGTGTGTTTCTAGTGACAAGGTATTTTCCTCTCTGAGCCTCAGTTTCCTTATATGAAAATACGGTTAATAATGCTGACTAATAATAATATGGTACTTGTGAGAATAGAATGATTTTATATATCTCTCTCACAAGACTGTGATTAACATAGTAAGTACTGAATAGATGCCAACTTAAGTATTGAAGACTTTAAAGCCAAAAAAAGTCACCGTATATAAAATTATCATCCAGAGCACATATCTTTTCTATGATATGTTTTCCGTTTCCTTTATTATTGTGGGATTTTCCTGGTTTTCTAAGTAAAGGCTTGCAGGAAATTCATTAAAAATTGCTTAATTAAAATTTTAGACCACTTAATTAATATCACCTCACTTTTCCCTTTAAGAATAATTTATTATTTTTTCAGAGTCTATATTTGGACAGCTACTATACATGCGGCTTGATCAGCTCAATGTTCTGCATAACTCTAACAGAAACCAGAGGCTCCCTGGCTGTGCCTGTTTCCTGAAGAGAACCATTTGTGCCAAGCTTCTGTGGCAAAGGTCAGTACTTAATAGATACTGTGGTGCACTTAATAACCCTATGAAACCCTGGATGTTAAACCACAACTTGGAATCACAGCCCGTTTTTTCACATGTGTTCTTTTGCACACAGCTTTAGATGCAGAAACAGATTTCCTAATCATTTTCACTTCTTTCCTTTCAAATATATCTAATGTTAAGAAAAATGTATGTTTTTGAGTTATCTCCGCAGTGCCACCATCATTTCTTTCATTTATACTCTCTTAGAAGGTAAAATTCGGAAGTGAGTAATTGCAAAGAGATGGTTTTCTGGAATAGCAAATACAACTGTTAGTGCTTTTCAAAATTATGTGGGAATAAAGATAATGCAGTCCTGCTTAGGGAGCGGCAAAGTCTTCTCTCCCCTTCTGTTTCCTTTCTCTTTCTTTCTCTCTCTCTATATGAAATCATTCTTGTAGAGATAACTCTGTTATTAATTTCCATTAGTGTGTTGGATGTTTTCCAAGTCATTTAACATCTAAAATTATAACTGAATAACTGAAAAGAGTATCAATATTAAAATATTCTACTTAATAAAGAAATATTTGGAACTTTCATATAGCATATTTACCCATAAATTGGGAGTTGTATATTGAGACGAATATACATATATGCTAATTAGGGCAATAAGAAGATTTTTATGAATATAAAGATTCTCTTTCCTTATTCATCTGTCTTGCTGCCTCCTGTATTTAAGTGCGGAATGCAAGAGTGCTCTCTGTCCATAACATTGGCCTTTGAGTTGAGGCTGTAGAGAACATGGCTAGTCCAGTGTAACTGCTGGAGGTGCTCTGCTGGTTCCATACCTATTGATTGGATAGATTGTACTTGACTGGCATCTACATGAAATCTGATTACAGTTTTAAAATAAAAAAGGGAAATGATCTATCCAAGTGGCGTTTCAATAAGGGCCTTAAACTGTGGAACAGAAAAGAGCAACTAGCTCCACCTCCAAGTGGACACTAAGAACCAGGAAGGTGAGGGTGACCACCATTGTTGCTGGAGTGGGGACCCCTGCCTCAGATGGAAGGAAGAGCATTCCCAGACTCAGCCAAGTCCAGCTGGTCTTTCCTTATTTCCTTATCTCCTTGATGGTCACCATGACTTTCAACTTTGAAAATATTTATAAAAGTAGTGTGTGTTTTCTTTTTCATAAAGACAATGGGTTGTTTCTCACTCTGCCTGTTCCAATAGCCTAGCCTAGCTTTAAGGAAGAAGGTGACAAAATTCAAGCACCTTCCAGCTACACAGCTAATCATTTTTCAATTTCCTCTTGTTATGTTCATCATTTTATAATACACTCTTAGAGAAGACTTTCATTTAATAGGATGTTGGGACAGTGCTCTGTATTTGACTTAGAATAATTTCATCTTTCTAGTTAAGTTATTTTTTGTCAAAGAAATAAAAAGTTTATATTGTTGCCCTTCCAACATCAGGAACATACACTAACTCACGAATGTATTACTAAGAACTAGAAAAATAGTATATATTCTGTAATGGAGGATAGAACTTGATTTAGGAGGGCCAATGTTATGCCTGGCTTTTGGGGAGCTCTCAGGCCACAGTAGACTGCCAGAGGATTACCACATCTTGCAAGATGGACCAGATTCTGTATCCCTGCCACTCTAAGTCACTGGCTGGGGCCCACAGGAAGTGAAGCCTTTGCATGTATATAGTAGTATATTCAGAGTGTAACAGTTGGGATGCCAATCAGTGACTCTCACTGTAGCAGATTTCCATGTGTTACTTGTCACAGTTGCTGAACATGCTCCCATCAAAAGTGGAAATTATTTTCCTTCTGCATCAATTTGTGCTGGGCCTATGAGCTGTTTTGGCCAGTAGAATGCAATTTAAGTGACGGTGTGTAACTTCTGCAAATGAGCCTTGGTTCTGCAGTGTTTTCCTTTACTGCTTGTAATGCTCTCTTTTGGAAATGAGATGCCATATAAGAAGTCTGAATACCCTGAGATAACCATGAAGAAGCCCACTTTAGCCACATAAAGAAAAAAATGTCTACATGGAGGAGCATGGTGGCACCAAACATGTGAACTAAGCCTTTTTGAATCTTCTTACCCAGCCAAGAAACCAGTGAATGCAACCAAAAGATTGACCACAGCCAACACTGCATGGAACAGAAGAACTGCCCAGCCAAGCCCTGCTCAAAATCCTGGTCCAAAGAATTATAAGCAAAAACAGTGGTTGTGGTTTTAAACCACTAAATTTTAGGTGCATTTTTTTTTCTGTATAAATGGACCTGCCTTAGCATCCCTGCCGTACTCAGTTACCATCTATGAGCAGTATGCAGGAGGTATATCCTATGCACAAATATCATCGTGGACTCAGAGTGAAACAGCTGAGTATGTCAATCAGTCACACGCAGTCAACTGAAACAGAAGTCATTGTCTTCTGCACTAACAAAAACTTTAAATTTTTATTATTGGCTTAGTAATCAAATATAGGTTATGGCCTACAAGGAGGAGAGGAGTCTGTTGCTGGAGGTTAGAGAAAATTCAGCTTTCTTCATTTGTTGGTGAAATGTTTGACAACACTATACCTCTGGTATCCTGAAAGATAGGAATATATCCAATTAACTCACGGATCTAGCTACAGTAATTTTTCAGGAAGAATATTTTAAATGTTAAATGACTTTGTTTAAGTGCCTATTTTAAAGTAAGGTGAGAAAAATCAGCAAAATTAGCTGTTTCATTTTTAAGCTGAATTTAAAGATACTATTTCTAACCTAGGACTTGCCAAGTTAGAAAATAAAACTGGCTCCTGTCCCCAGCTCCTCCAGCTGGCTCCAAGTCCCCAAAGTAAGAAATGGACACAGAGCCACGATCAAATCCAGGTGGACCTGTAAAATGTGGCCTTTGAGTCAATATTAAGTCAAGAGTCTTTCTGGAAGACCCTTTGTTAAAACCTCAGAAAATTTGAAATGGTAGTGCCTTGAACTCACAGCTTGATAAATGGCTTCTAAGAATCTTAAGTGATTTGTCACTTGACACCCTGATTCACAACCCAAAGTATGTAGTAGCATGTTTTGAAGACACTTGTGGATGTGGCTTTTTGTCTACTGGAGGACATTATAATTTGATATATAGGAAAAGCACATTTCTTTTATAGGAACCATACACCTCTGAACTAAAAGGGACAAGAAATTTCAAAATGAAAAGAGGCCTCTGGGCCCTCAAACTTCTATGGGCAAGAAGCAAACAGAGAAAACCACTCAACTCCAGACATGGACAATACCTTATGAACATAAAGCAGAGAATAGAGCCAAGCTACAAGGGGAAGCACTTCCTGGGGGCAGAGATGGGTTATAATCAATGTACATTCCTTGTCCCCAGTGCAATGGGATCTAGTGACAGATGCTCAATGGATTTAAAATTTGCTATGATGAGTGACTGCTGTGTGCCTCCTAATTCCCCCAGCCTCCTATCTTTTTTGAATGAGAGAAGCCCTATTGCAGTTATTCTGTCTCTGTTTCCCTATTACATGTTGGGTGAGGTTGGGAGAAGACAACCTTTTTGTTTTTTATTCACGTATATATGGAAATTGAGATGCTGCACCCAAAGAACTATACTTGAAAAAACTTGTTCTCATCAACACTCAACTTAGATGAAAAAATCCTGATCCTCAAGCCGCAGCCTGGGCCTGATGTTATAAAGTAAAATTTTGGGAAGAGGGGTGAGTGTATTTTGCCTGAGGGAAGGAACTATGGAGAGAGGCAGAATGTGTGTTGTCAAAATTTGTCACAAAAATGCTTCTCATCCCACGTGCTGGTTCTCAATGTGATGTTTCCTTGGCCTCATTAATTATGGAGGCCATTAACTTGGATGACACTGGCCCCTATTTGACCAATAGAATTTATATATATATAAAGCTAATATGCAAAGTGTCTCCTTGGGCGTTCAACCAGGAGACTGGGAGTTCGATCACTCGCTATTATGTGTGCTGACCACCAGGGGTTTGCAGGGAACGAAGGAAGGCCCCGTCTGGCAGCCGGAAGGCCCTGATTGACCCTGATCACTGGCCAGGCCTAGGGACCCTACCCATGCATGGATTCCGTGCACTGGACCTTTAATGTAGCATAATTGACTTTAGTCTCAGCCTCAAAAGTCTGTAGCTTGTGTCTTCACCACCTGGAAGCCAGGAACCCTGTAAGAAGATCCACTGTCCTAAAAGCACTATCTGTGAAGAAGCCCAGACTAGCCCAGAATAAAGAAAGCAGCCATGTGGAGGAGCCCGGAGACACCAGCAATGTGAGTGGAGCTTTCTGAGACCTTCTAGTACAGCCCAGACTCCAGTTCATTGCAGCTGACTGAATGACCCTGTGCAGCAGCAGAACTTCAGTGCCCTAAATCCTGACTCATATTCATGAGCAGGTAAAATAGTTGTTGTTTAAAACTACTATAGGAGAAGTTGATCATTAAAGCAATAGATTTAATGGAATCTGACTTTAATTTAATAAATGTATAATTATTTAATGTTCTGGTGGGAGGAGTTAACGAGTATCTAATCTGTCTTCTAGAACAAGAAATTCATTCATCTACATTCTAATCAACATTTATTTGTTCATTTTCTTTTTTTTTATTTGTTCATTTTCTTATTACTTCAACAAAGGATTTTATTTCATAAAGTGTCATAATAGGGCTTGAGTATATTCTGTAGGAGCTTATATTGCATGCAGTGTGTAGTTTGGTCACAGAGAATGTAGCTCTTAACTCTGCTGTGGGTATGTGGACATGGTTTCACAGGGAACGGAACATGTGAGTACCTAGCATTTAGCACTCAGGCCGCATAGTGTGCTTAAGTAGGCATATGAAATATATTTGTTCGTTGTATGTTTAATGAAAAGCCTTGGGACTTGTATCAATTTCTTCAAATTGACAGAAAAGGTGGGATGGATTTTCATACCCAGGGAAAAGCAATAGGAACAGTTTGAAAGAATCAATAGTAGCAGGAAGTCTTTTAGCATGTGAAAATACTGGATTTGTGGAGTGATAAAGCCACTCATTTGACTTGAAAAATTCACAGAAATGGTGTTACAATAGAATATATAACTTTTAAGGATATATACATAAAATACTTTTTTGTTGATATTAGGAAGATCCTGAACATTCTTAAATATAGTAGTGATAAAATATTAGAAGAATATATGAAGGGATTATATTGATTTGACAATTGTTAGGATGTAAAAGATGAAGAATAGAGGAAACCAAAGATAATGTCCATATTTTTAGCTCAGGGACTGATATTTAGAAGTGAAAGCAGGTGGCAACAAATTGCTAAGAATTACAAAAAATATGAATCAGAGCTTTCCAGTTATAGCTGTTTATATGTAATTAGCATGGAAATTGTGGCAAAGGATCCTTCTGTGGGTCAGATACTCCTCTACTCCATAGTAGTGATCACATGACCTAGAATGTGAAATTGAGCTGCCACTTAGTCTGATTCATTAAACAACATCCTAAATATAGACACCGAAGTAGTAACATGAAATCTTTTCAAATGGCTGTTAATGGAGATTAAAACACCCATTATCTGGTAACTTACCCATATATTATTTTTTTTTCTGATAAAAGTAGATTATTCCGACCATACATAGCTTGTGATTACATTTAAAGGACCTCACTGAAAGAACTCATGTCTAGTGAAAATGTGAATTCTTTTAGCCTCAATCTCAATAAAATAAGAAAAAAATGGTTAAGTGATACTTTAAATCAAAACTAGTTTATTAATTAAATTTTATGAGCAATTCTGACAATTTTATAACACATATCTGAATTACTAAAAAGGAATACCATTGGATTCACAATCTTAATAATAATTCTAACCTGTTCTGCATTTCTAGATCTTTATGCCATATATTATTTCATCATTTAAAAACATTTTGAATTTTTAACTTTTTCTCCCAGCGTTCTACTCCAGCAGGTGTTTCTTGAGTATGCATGTTTCACCTATTGTCTACTTATATATACTTTCTTTCAATAAGAGATAGAAATATTATTCATGGTTGTGAATAAATAAGAGATAAATGGACTTCTAGTTTTCCTGGGCTTTGAAATCCTAGATACAAAGTAAATTCTTTCTCAACTGCAAAATAATCTTTCATTTCTCTCCTGCTCATTCCACTCTGCCTTCTAATGAAACTAAGTTCATTAAAGTGTCAATGGATGATATTTCTCCCTGAGGGTACTGCATTTTAAAATCTTTTGAACAAATATCTCAAATGTTGACATTTTTGCAAGATTTTAAAGCTTGAAATTCAGGAAGTATGGAAGAAATGAGAAGTTGCCAACTTGAAATTTCATCAAGTTAGGTGACTAGGGAAAGGGATTTGGTAAATAGGAAATATGTTTGGGAAAGAAGGGTCATCCCGGGATTTAGAAATCACATCGTACTGAACTATCTACTTTTCCAGTTTATAAGGTCACCATTTGACCATTACTCACATTTCCTGTGTTTGTGTTATCTCAGCCCAGACCAACTAAAATTTAACTATGAAACATAGACTAGTGGAGATATCAATTATGAAGAAAAATCAGACAGGGAAAATACCTTTACTGAGAGTCAGTGGGAGTTTTAGTACTTCTGTCTTATGAAGCGATATTATTGGGAAAAGGAGGCAGTTGGTAGTGAAACCTGGAAATAAGGGACATACTATTAGATGTGGCAAAAGGAAAGTAAATGCACAATATGGATTTAAAATAGTGACGTACACTGAGGGAAATAAAATGGGAACTGGCAATGTTTTATCATTGTGCGGTTAAAACAAATCTCCCAAAAGTCCTACACAAACAATTCCAATATTAAATGTCATTAGCAATTTATCGTGAGCATATAAACACAAATGAGATTAGAAGTAATATTTCTAGAAGGTACTTTAGCTCTATAGCTGCATGGACATAGAAGCCTTGATCAAATTAACATGACCTATTGTAATTAAAACTCAGCCAAGCTAGGACACTAAAGACAATTTATGGAATTGGACCCTATAAAAGCTGCATAACCTGATGAATCATTCCCGCAATCTCTGCTATGGTTCCTGGCTTTCTTATATTTCTAGTGATAAAAGCACCTAATGAAACAGTTCTAAGGAGGAAGTATGTTTATCAAACTTTACTAATTGCATTATCCTCTGACCATCTAATAGCTCTATTGATGAGACCCTAAGGGAAGACTGTCCACTATCAAAGTAGATTATTAAAGACTGCCATAAAAGACTCCAATTAATCTCAACTTAAAAGGAGTCTTTTTCTCCTCTATAAAAAGTTGGCAGTGAAAAAAGTTATTCTTTTATTTTTATCCAGGAGGAATTTGGACATCAAGCTGTAAAAAAGTTGAAAATTATCTTTACCACTACTTTCCTAATTTATACCCCTTTGGGTATAAATTCCATTGGTTGTGCCAATAGTTGTGATTAGTGTAAAATAAAAGCTACATGTCTGGATTTATTTTTAACAATTCAATTTTGTAAAGGTAAATTGTAGCACACATATAATGTTATTTCAATAAGCCTCACACCATTTGTACACACTATTTTCTGCTTCTCCCCTCCTCACTGTTATTTGTAGATTCAGATAGAAGCAAATTAAACTAAATATAAGATTTTTAAAACTATAATGTATTTTTAAATTCAGGTTTACTTATGTATGTTTTACATGCAATAAAATTTACCTTTTTAGGTGTGCAGTTCTGTGAGTTTTGATAGCCAAAAATAGTTGTGTAGCCACCACCACAATCAAACTATAGAATATCAAAATGGATATTTGTTTTAAAAGGTTCTCAGAGAAGTGGTGAGTTGAGGAATGACTGAAGTGGTAAAATAAAGCAAGTTGATTAGAGTAAAAAAGTCCATGAGAAAATAAGGCTGAACTAGAGGGAGGACAAAAGAAATGGTTAAGAGAGAAAAGAAAAGAAAAGCTGAAGGAAGAGTCAGATAAAGGAGACAGGCTGCAAACATGGCATGAAGGAGAGTAGGTGGTCTCCTTACCATCCCTTTTGTTTCTCCCTGTCTCCTCTGTTTGTTTTTCTCTCTGAGTGAGTCCTACATGGCAGTATACTGCTTTAGGTCGTCTATATTTTGATTGTTTAATACAATTAATATATGGATCAGTAATTTTCAAACTTTAGTATGATTCATAATTCTCTGTGGAACATTTAAAAATATGTGAGTATTGTATGTAGTGTGTTATATTTCCCCAAGACAAGGACAACAAAAGCAAAAACAAACAGATATGACTACATAAAACTAAAAAGCTTTTGAACAGCAAAGAAAACCATCCACAAAAGAAAGACAACTTCCTGAATGGAATGTATTAGCAAATGATATATCCAATAAGGACCTAATATCCGAAATAAGAACTCATACAGCCCTAGCTGGTGTGGCTCAGTTGGTTGAGCATTGTCCCATTCACCAAAAGATCACTGGTTCAGTTCCTGGTCAGGGCACATGTCCAGGTTGTGGGTTCAGTCCCCAGTCAGGATGGGTATGGGAAGCAACCAGTAGATGTTTCTCTCTCACATTGATGTCTCTTTTTCTTTCTCTCTCTCTCTCCCCCTCTCTCCTTTCCTCTCTCTCTGAAAAGAAAAATCAATAAAAACGTATTTTCTTAAAAGCTTCATACAAACTGATGGTTGCCTGAGGAAGAGAGGTGGGGGATGGGTGAAAGGTGGAGGGAAATAGGAAGTACAAATTTCAGTTATAAAATAATTAAGTTATGGGGATTTAATGTACAGCATAGGGAATATAGTCAATAAGTTAATAACTTTGTACGGTGACAGATGGTTACTAGACTTAGAGTGGTGATCACAGCCTAAGGTATATAAATCTCAAATTACTATTTTGTACAGCTGAAACTAATAATGTAAAATTGTTTATATATAATATAAACATATATATGTGTATATATATATATATATATATATATATATATATATATATGATTAGATGATTAGATCCAACTCCCAAAGATCATGATTCAGTAATTATGTGAGTCTCCTTCGAAAGTTTGAAAAAACACTGTAATTAGATGTTGGAAAACAGAGGAACATATTTTAGTAGCAAGAATACTTAAAGATACAAAATATGTCATGAAATGATTGCATAGTGAGCTCTATTCCTCTAAGATGCTATGATGTAACCTTGCACAGAGAAGACCCCGCTGTGACCCAGCTGTTACTCCTAACCCGACACAAAGGAGGATGGAGGATGAGTGTAATTACTGGCTGCAGAAATGGGAGAGTTTCCAATTAGTTAGTGCTTTCTGATATCCTTTCTTTTATATTAGAATATCCTTTTCTCCATTCCTTTCTCACTCTTTAAATATACCTCCTCATGCAGAAAAGAGCTGGTAGTTTTTTATATTCAAACAAGAACTCATTCATTCTAGTTTATTAAATCCCTTATTAGCAATTCCCAGCTCTTTAACTTAACTAAAAACTCTAAAATATTTAAACTTTTATTAAAACAGGGACCAAAATAGCAGCTTGCCAAATGAATATATGTATTATCTGGTAAACAGTATCTTAAAAATGATTTGAATAAGGTGCCAATATTTTTAAATGAAGATATTTTACGGAAAAGATGTGAAGCTTCTCCTTGGTCAAATGTCTGTAATGTAAAATACTTTAGGGCATGATGCTGCATAGCTGCATGTGAGTTTGATTTTCAGGAAGGTCAGCCAAAGCGAGTGAATTGCAGGAAGATTCATGAAACTGAGAAAGCTGTTGTAAGCCTCTTTTTGCTTTCTGTCAAAAATGGATTTTTATCAGTGAAATTTTGATCTTTTTATTTAGCTTTAATGAATGTTAGAATTGGGTTACAGCAGTGAAACTAAAGGTATTCAGCAGGATATGTGCATCGGCAGCTCATATATGCGTTTAAATTTTGCAAAGATTTTTATGAGTGGTATCTGGCCTATATCCTCCAACCCGTTGGGATTGCACTCCAAGTAGGCTCTAATTTCTCCTATGTATAGCCATTGGTTTAGGAGCTTTTAGGATTGCACCATGCCAACAAGGGGCACATAACACTACCTCCAGACTATGTCAGTTTTATCTCTGAGTAAACCCTTCAGAAGTTTGTGGCCGGAGCATCTAAAAGGCCAGAGTATGACTTCTATGAAGAACATGTCGTATTAGTGTTTTAGTTTTTGTTGTTGTTGTTGTTGTTGTTTGCTTGCTGGCAACTCAGTGTTTGTCTAAAAAATATCTCTGTGCAGCAGGTTTTGGTCTGAAAGATGCTTTCATTATAACTTGGTAGTGAATTTGTGGGTGAGAAGCTCAGCTTCATAAGCCCAGAATTCTTTAGCAGCCACTGCTATTTAGAAAAAACTAAGAGTTGAGCTTGTCCAATCGAATTAGACCCATTTGCAGCACTCCTCTCAAAAAGTAAGAAGGTTTGGCAACTCTGGACCCCATTATTTTTCAGGAGACAGTCAGAAAGCCCTGAGAAGCAGCTGCATCCTTTGCCGAGTCATGTAATTTCTCCTTCCCACAATAATCACCACTTGCTGGTGCCTTCATCCCAGGCTGGCACTCTGAGGGACATTTCCCGATTGGCCCCGGGGGCATTAAGAACCCATGACCCAAAGGTGAAGGAATTTCAGATCTTGTCAAACAGGTGTGGGAGCAGATTTAAACTTCGGCCACTTCTCTTGATGTTCAAAATCATGTATATGAATAGCTCTGAAGAGAAACTTGCATGTATTCATTTTGGTTCTTAGAATGATAGGCATTCAGGATTACTGAACTATCCCCATGTTCTTCCTTTCTCTTTCGTTTCCTATTAGCTTAATCTTTCCCATCTTCTGCCCCAATATCACAAATGAGGAATCCAGAGTCCTTGTCTTCTATCTCCCAGAGTTGAATGCTAGCTAGTGGGAGCCATCCATAGTCCAGGGCCCCATGACTTTTAGCAGGCCATAAACGAAGGCACCAGCACGCAGAATGAGTGAGTAGATGCTTCCTCTAAGGAGTGTATGGGGGAAGGGGCATCAATGAGATAACAGGAGCCCAGGACACAAACTACAGCTGGTGGGAAACAAAAATGTGAGTCTGTGACCCTATGTGTGGTGCATGTGTGCGTGTGCGTGTGTGTTAATGATGGCAAAATTAAAGAGTATGCTAAAAATGGGGTCAGAAAAATTTTGAAGTTTATTGAATTATCAAAATGAGAAGACAGGCATGCCTTTACTACACAAAGTTAATATTCATCTCTGCCTTTTGAGTAAGGGGCCTCCTGAGTATTCTTAAATTCTGTTAGGGCCATGATTATACACCATTATAATATAAGCATATGCTTAATTGTTATAATATTGATGTAAGCAGAAATATCTTCCTTTATTGCCATTCTTATAGTTAGTTGCTTATTTAACAGTCATGAACAAATCTTCATGAGTAATCCTATATAATAAAGAGGTAATATGCAAATTAACCCTCACAAGATGGCTGCCTATGACCAGGCCGGCAGGGGGGTTAGTGAGGGACGACCAAACGACTGAACAGCAGGCTGCATGGGGTGACCAGGCCAGCAGGGGGGTTAGTGAGGGACGACCAAATGACTGAACAGCAGGCTGTGTAGGGCGACCAGGCTGGCAGGGGAGGCAGTTGGGAGCGACCAGGCTGGCAGGGGGGGCAGTTAGGGGCGACCAGGCTGGTGGGGCGGCAGTTAGGGGTGACCCGGCTGGCGTGGGAGGGCACAGTTGGGGGCAATTAGGTTGGCAGGGGGGTTAGTGAGGGACAACCAAACGACTGAATAGCAGGCTGCATGGGGCAACCAGGCCAGTGGGGGGGGGGGGGACGGCCGTTGGGGGCAACCAGGCCATCAGGGGGCAGTTAGGGGCAACCAGGCTGGCAGGAGGGTTGCAGTTGGGGGTGTCTAGACCAGCAAGGGGGGCAGTTCGGGTGATTAGGCTGGCAGGGGGAGCAGTGAGGGCAACTAGGCTGGTGGGAGGGGGGGGCAGTTAGAGGTGACCAGGCTGGCCGGGGGGGAGGGGCAGTTAGGGGCAACCAGGGAGGCAGGCATGTGAGCAATTAGGAGCCAGCAGTCCAGCATTGTGAGAGGCATGTCTGACTGCCAGTTTAGGCCCTATCCCCGGGATCGGACCTAAACAAGCAGCCGTCAGACATCCCCCGAGGGAACCTGGATTGGAGAGAGTGCAGGCTGGGCTGTGGGGACCTCCCCCCCCCCATGCACAAATTTCATGCACTGAGCCTCTAGTTATTGATATAAAAACGTATAAGATTCACAGCAGTAGAAGTTTTATTTGGTTTGTTCACAACATCTGCATTCCTTCTTGGCACATAATATGATGAATATGATGGGTTTCTTAAATGAGTGAATGATTTTGTGTTTGTGTGTATGTGCGTGTGTGTGTGTGTGTGTGTGTGAGAGAGAGAGAGGGAGAGAGAGAGAAAGAGAGAGAGAGAGCGAGAGAGAGAGAGCAAGCACTTGGGCAGAAAAATATACTAATTTCTATGATTAAACCTTTGCTGCATTATTGAGTAAAACTATGGAATAAAAGGCATTCCAATTACCATGTACACATTTTTATATAAAAATTCAAACTATTCAGGATTTGGCCACAATAATAATATTAAATAAAAGATGTTGTTCATCAATATATATTTTAGGTCATAAAATAAAAGTACCAAATCGTTACAGAGAGTACTTTACACTCAGTCACTGCTTGGTGATAAACACGCTTTCTGAGTTAGATCTTAGAAACTAAAGCTCTTCTTCCCTTCCCCAAACAAAATAAAGCAGCCAGTGGCCTAATCTTGAAATGATTTTCATCTCTCCATCAAGGAGGGTTTGAATATGAGATAGTAATTACTTGAGCTCTTCCAGTGAAAGATGTTAATTGGTACAAAATGCAATCATTACCTACCAAGTACTCTTGCAAATTAGTGTTGTATGGAATTCAAATCCTAATCACTTGATTGATATATAAGTCAGGAATCCAGCCCTGAGGAATCTAAAGTTATAATTTGTAGTATTTTTCATATTCATTATCCTGTGTTAATACCTCAAAATATTGGGAGAAAAATATATTTATTTTGACCAATTTTCCAGGGTGCTGCTACCTAAGCATGTAGAGAAGTATAACACAGAGAACAAAGAAAAAGGAAACATGCAGAAGACTGGATATGAGGCCTGGTGGGGAACCTGCTTTACTATGATTTCCTAAAGCACAGAGAGGGGTTTTCTCCTCCCATAGTCCTTGAGCTCCACTCCATGTCTAGGACCCCACCTCCTCTTAAAAGGATTATGAGTGTCCTGGGCCATTGAAAAGCCAAGTAGTTCAGAATAATTCAAACGGGGTTGACAAAATGCTCAAGGCAGATATACTAGTAGTAGACACTGATGCATGAAATAGGAAGTTCTCCCCATGCAGCAGCCATAAGCAAGCCAGAATGGCTCTTTGCTCTTAAGGATAGAAGGTGCACCCTCAGGGGCACCTGGAGTTGTGGTGCTGTTTCAGCTTTCCTGAGATTCTGACAGACAGCTTATGGCACAGGACTGGGTGGAGGCAGGGCACTCTCTTGGCCATGTGGTCCTTTCTAGCTGCTTATCTATTTTTTTACCAGCCTATGTCATTTACCTCCCCCATTTACCCTCTTTTCTTTAACCTGTGAAATGTTATCTCAGCGGATACATGACCTGGACTTCTTTTGCTTTTCCCAGCCAATGTTTTTGACAGTGATTTTTTAGGGCTTGGGATTTTGAAAATCACAAAGACCAGTCTCATTAGTGATGTTCTGAGCTAGCTTAAGTGATGCCTATGCAGGGGTTAGTAATCACTGTGGATTTATAAAGAAATTCTACTTACCCAATTTTGAAAAATGTAGTGTTAAATAAAGGTCATTTATTGTCAATACATTAATATTCTATTGTAGTAACTATCATTAAAATGTAATTAAATTTTTAGTTTATTATAAGAACATGCAATATAATTAGCCATAGTATAATTAATTTTGTAATATTGTTTTGCACTTTAAATCATGTTTGTTTACAAGTATCATGTATCAACTGTAGGTTTGTTACTTTTATAAAAATTGCTATTATCTATTTTCTTCCTAGTCCTTAATATTGGCTTATGTGTGAAAAAAGGGAGAGGTATTTCTACAGAAAGAAAAATACAAAACTATTCAAAAAATACAAAGGCTAAGCACATCCCTGCAATAAAAAGAGTGAGTAGATAATAAAGAATAGCAAATGAATGAAGAGAGGGAAAGGGAAATAGACAAATGGATGGATACAAAAGCATATAAAAAGTCAGAGACCAAGTGATTCTAAGATAAGTTAGAAACAAGGACATACAGAGGAAAGGAGACAGGAGACACACGGACACTGGTTTAGCTCAGTACTTGATGTATGTAAGAAACTCAGCACATGTTTATTAAATGAGAGAATGAAAGAAATAGAGGCAGAGAAAAGTAACTTCATGTACTAAAAGTATCCATATTATGACTTTCATTTTTTTTCTCTGAAGACTTAAATCCTGATGTGATTTTACAGATATTGTTTAAAAAGAAATACCTTTCAGTGTTTGAAGTGCAGTCTGACTCATCCTATATAGTAAAAGCCTAATATGCAAATTGTCCTCTCCACCGGGAGTTTGACCAGAGGGTGGGGCCAGTCAGCAAATTACCTGTGACCCCTCCCCCTGGCTGGTCCCACCCCCAACTGCTCCCCCCAACCCCAATTTGGGATGGGGCTGGACCATCAACCTCCCACAGCCCCTCCCCTTGGCAGGCCTAGCCTGGTCAGCCCCCATCGGGGTTGGTTGTCCAGACACCAACTGTACATGAATTTGTTCACCGGGCCTCTAGTATAAAATAAAAGACTGTGTTTGTTTAACTATAGTGGTGTTGGCAATCTCTACTGTTGGAAGCAAAAAAATGTGTAATTTAATACCAAAAATAATTTTTAAAAATTTAAAAAGCACATCATGAAGCAGTGTCTATCATTATACATATTCAGATAAATCATCATGCCAATGGACTTTTCTTTATTATAATTTTCATATACAATATTAAAATTACTATTGATTTTCTCTGGGACATAAGATTATTGGGTAAGGCATAAAAAATTACTATTGATTTTCTCTGGGACATAAAATTCTTGGGTAAGGCATTTTAGAAAACTAAAAAAGTAAGCATTGTCTAAAAAGTTATCATAAGAGTAAATGTTCAAACATTGATAAATCATTATGTAAATAATGTTACATCAACTTAATTGAATTTTAAAGCCTATATAATTAATTATAAACATTCTTACAAAGAATGATGGTAGTAGAAACCAAGATAGCGGCATAGATAATCACTTATACTTGCTGCCTCTCACAACCACACCAAAATTACAACTAAACGGCAGAACAGCTATGACCCAGAAAGGCGGGAAAGCTGGCTGAGTGGAAATTCTACAATGAGAGAGGTGAAGAAAGCGCATGGAAACCGGTAATAGGTGTGGAGGCATGGAAAGTGCTAGCACCTGGATGTGCTGTTCTTTAAACTGGGAGGGAGATACAAGCTCCCGCTTGCCCTGAATTCCAGTTACAGGCGAGACTCTGGGGTACCTAGACACATATGGGGAGAGACTGGACTGTCTGGCATTGGGACAGCAATGTGAGGTCAGCTTACTCTTTGGGTGCTCGAAGCAATCATTGTTCCTGCAGGGGTGCATGGGACGTGGAGAACCAGGGACTTCTCTGGTTCAGGGAAGCCATTGCTGTTTGCTCCGCCCTGTTGATTCCCAGAGACCCCGCCCCTCCCAATTTACAACCCCACCCTAGCTGTGAGCATTGGCTTTTGCATATGAAAGGCCTGTCCTTCCACCTAAAACAAACTGTAGCTGGATCAGAGACCCCCAGAGATTTCAATACCTGGTAGCAGCAGTGGCCTTGCTTCACAGCTGGGCCTTGTCTGGGCACTTCCAAACTCCTCACAAAGAGGAGAAATCTTCAGATGTCTCTGTAGCTCCTGATGGGCAGCCCCAGACAAGTGGCTGATGTTGCACCCCCTTGGAGAGTTGTAACGGATTACAACTCTTCACATCCATAAGAGACACACTCAAGGGGCAGACTCAGTGAGCACCAAAGCCCTACTGAAGCAAGTCCTGCCCTGTAAGAGTGTCTCCTGCACAACAGATCTTCCAGTGTAGACACAGCTGGTCACCACAGCCAATTGGCCTGGAGGCCAATTCCTCCCAGTGATACCAACAGCAGTCAAGGGTTAACTACAACAAGACTGTGCAAACATCCCACAAAGGGGTGCACCAAGAGCGTCCATCTCAGGTGATTGGGGAGGCTGAGCCCTGGGTCCTATATGACACCAACCACACAAGGCCACTCTACCAACTCAAGGAGACTTAGCAACTACCCCGTACATAGAAACAAACACAGGGAAGCAGCCAAAATGAAGAGACAAAGAAACAAGTCACAAATGAAAGAAATGGATGAAAGCAAAATACTGGATATAGAGTTCAAAACCACCGTTATAAGGTTACTAAAGAATCTTCTAGAAACCTCCGAGAAATTTAGTGAGACCCTCAAGGATATGAAAAAGGACCAATCAGAAATTTAGCATACACTGACTGAAATAAAGAATACTATATAAAGATCTAACAGCAGATGAGAGGATCCCAAGAATCAAGTCAAAGGTTTGAAATACGAAGAAGCAAAAAACACCCAAACAGAAAAGCAAAAAGAAAAAATGAATCCAAAAATATGAAGATAGTGTAAGGAGCCTCTGGGGCAACTTCAAGAGTACCAACATCTGAATTATGGGGGTGCCAGAAGAAGAGAGAGAGCAAGATATTGAAAACATATTTGAAGAAATCATGACAGAAAACTTCCCCTACCTGGTAAAAGATATAGACTTACAAGTCCAGGAAGCACAGAGAACCCCAAACAAGAGGAATCTAAAGCGAACCACACCAAGACATATCATAATTAAAATGCCAAGAGCAAAAGACAAAGAGAGAATCTTAAAAGCAGCAAGAGAAAAACAGTTACCTACAAGGGAGTACCCATACAACTGTCACCTGATTTCTCAACAGAAACTATGTAAGCCAGAAGGGAGTGGCAAGAAATATTCAAAGTGATGAATAGCAAGAACCTACAACCAAGATTACTCTACCCAGCAAAGCTATCATTCAGAATTGAAGGTCAGATAAAGAGCTTCACAGATAAGAAAAAGCTAATGGAGTTCATCACCACCAAACCAGTATTATATGAAATGCTGAAGGGTATTCTCTAAGAAGAGGAAGAAAAAAGTAAAGATAAAAATTATGAACAACAAAGTGACAGCAAATACATATCTATCAACAAGTGAATCTAAAAATCAAGTGAATAAAAAATCTGAAGAACAGAATAAACTGGTGAATATAATAGAATCAGGGGCATAGAATGGGGGTGGACTGACAATTCTCGGGGGGAAGGGGGGTGGGGGGTACAGGAAGAGATTGGACAAAAATCTGACACCTATGGATGAGGACAATTGGGGGGGTAAGGGCATGGGGTGGGGTGGGAACCGGGTGAAGGGAAGCTATGGGGGGGGAAAAAGAGGAATAACTGTAATCATCTGAACAATAAAGATTTATTCAAAAAAGTAATTGTATATGGTTAATAAAAGACATGAACTAAAAAATAAAAAGTTAAAACAAATTAATTATTATTTCTATTTGAAAATAAAATTTTTAAAAATAAAATTCTCACCAAAAGGGGAAAAATAAAAAAAGAATGATGATAGCTTGGCTACAGTGATTCAGTGGTTGAGCGTCTATCTATGAACCAGGAGATCATCACTCAATTTTCCGGTCAGAGTATGCCTGGGTTGCGGGCTCAATCCCTGAACATGCAGGAGGCAGCTGATCAATGATTCTCTCTCATCACTGATGTTTCTATCTCTCTCTCCCTCACCCTTTCTTCCTAAAATCAGATAAAAATATATTTTAAAAACAACAACAAAGAATGGTGGTACAACTATGCACGAGAGCAAGTGCAAACACACAGGGCTAGGGAGAAAGATTAGAAAAATAAAAATATTTAATTTATTAAAATTGTAGGATTTGAGTTGTCCTGCTTTTATTTCTGACTGACATATTTTGCCCATAAAAAGTGAATAGTTATTGATGAGTATTCACAAATTTTTCTTTCTGTGAGGGAATTTTCTGTGAGGGACATTTGCTATATGTTCCTTTGAAAAACTCTGAAGTAAATTTATTACATGAAATAAACCTTTCAGCTCTGAAACTCATACTTCTCATTAGATGGGTAAATGACTATGTTTTGTTTAATACCGGTAAGGCCTGACACTTACCTGACGTGTATTTTTTCTCCAGTGAATTTGTGAAGGAGATAAGGTCAGGTAGTTTAAAAACCTTATTCTTCGTTGGGTCATAATTTGGTTGTTTAAGGCCATCACCCTGATAAGGATGATAGGGGTGAAAAGGAAAATTAGTTTAAGACAGGTCATCAATATTTCTTATGCAAATTATGAGACTGTATAATTTCTACTGCAATTATTAGCAACTAGTTAATCTAACCTTTGGAATCAATTACGCTCACTGAGGTGGAGATAATTTTTTAAAAAAAATCAACCTTATTTTTTTTTCCCTAAAAGTGATCCAATAAAATTGGATAAATTAATGCTTAAAATTATCCAGTTATACAATTTCCATTTCTTAGACATAAGACAAAACATCTCCACATCTAAATAAAAGCTCATATTGTAGTAGTGATATTAACAGATAGAATTAACACTAGGTCCTATTGGAACCTAGCGAATATATTTAAAAATCATTAACTTCTCCAAAGTTGTTTTTGACTAAGCAATTGTCATTAACTGCGCCTTCATTTATCAGTGCCACCAACTTCCCTCTCTGGTTTTCTGTATCATGTCATTTCTCGAGATCTCTAGATCATTAGACTCAGTGAGAACCTGAGAGCCTCAGAGTCCCGCATAAACATACCCCAAGATGAGAGTTGGAGAGGGTGCTCTTGACTTCACCCTATTTAATTTTATTTATCTTAATTATTAAGTTTCATTAAATTTGTAGTATGCTTTTAGAATTTTAAGACTAAGCAGATTTAATCTTGAGTGTTAAACAAGTTAAGCTGATTCTGGTAAAAATGGGAAGCAATAGAGATGTGAAAAACTAAGAGGATAATGAAACTTAACATAAATTGAGATAGAGCACAATTATTAAAAAACCCCAGAATACTCTGTATTTGATATATGATTATTTGTTGATAACAGTTTCTCAGATTTTAGTTACTGGTCAGAGATTATTTTTTATTTCATTCTGTGTTGTTGTTGTTTTTTCTCCATGGTATTCTTATAGTTAATGGCCATCTGTAACAAAAATGAATGATTTTCTACTTTTGTATTCTTAGTAGATTTTTAAGATATATCTGGAAGAGTTACTTTTAACTATACAGGATTTATAATTTTTTATTCTATTTTCTTTAATTATTTATACTTTTTCTTAGTTGTCAATATTCTACTCGGCTAAAGATATTTGAAAGGATGAATATGAGAAAGTTTACTTGGAGGATGACATTTCTCACTGAAATGTGAATAAAAGTAGGGACTATTGATATTTAATCTGGCAGATATAAAACAAGATTTTCTTTGGCAAGTACACTCTGATCTATAATTACAAGTCAGTTATTTAATGAGTTAGTCAGATGTGTACTGTTATCTTGCTACAGAAATGCATGAACTAGGCATTTATATTTTTTATATAAATATTGAAGTCTTTAAAATATACCTTACTCTCCAAATGTTCTTTCTGAAAATTTAATATTATGAGGTACATTCTTTAAAGTTCAGCTTTTTATTGTAGGAAATAATGTGCATTTTATAGAAGATATTGATATATTATTTTTAACATGCCAATCAACCTTTTTAGAACATTGTCATGATGCTGGAGAATTTGTTTTCAATACATACTAATAGAGATTAAAAACATTTATGTCTAAAGTCTACCCCTACAACTCTTATTTAATGATTCATGACTGGGGTCTAGAAAGGTCTATTTTTAAGAAGCTCTATGGGTAATTACTCAGATGGGTTTAGGGAATACTGATGTACATAATGTCAATGGTTCAAAATTTTGGGGAATCATTTGCTTATTATTATTTTCTATTAATTAAGTAGTCATTATATATGAGTGTGTGTGTGTGTGCGTGTGTGTGTGTGCATAGCTTTATATAACATTATATATGTAACTTCCTGTAACATTTTATATATATATAATTAGAGTGGGGCCTTGACTTACGAGTTTAATTCGTTCCGAGACCGAGCTCGTTAAGGAGCTCGTTAACTCAAATTACTCTATCAACTCAATGCAAAAAATCGGCCGAGAGACAGCTGGTATTTCAAAAAACTCATTAGTCGGGACACTCGTAAGTCAAGGCCGCACTGTAAAACTTTATATAACTTTAAGTTGTATATACATCTCACCTATTATTTTCTGAGCTCAATGGGATCCTATATAATAAGAGACTAATATGCTAAGTGTCCGACCGTTTGTTCGACCATTCGACCAGTTGCTGTCATGCACACTGACCACCAGGGGGCAGATGATCTTATGGTAGGTTAGCTTGCTGCTGGGATCTGGCTGATTTGAGAATGGGTGAGACGGGCCGGACAAACCCTGGAGCCCTTCCGTGGTCCTTCCCCGGCTGGGCAACCTCCTGTGGTCCATCCCTGGCCGGCCCATCCCCGCCCACCCCCATCAGCCCTGATCAGGACTGGGCAAGATGGGTTGGACATGCCATAGAGCCCTCCCATGGTCCTTCCCAGGCCCCGATCGTGCATTGGTGGGGTCCCTCAGCCTGGCCTGTGCCCTCTCTCAATCCGCAGGCCAGGCTGAGGGACCCCATTGGTGCACAGGGTCTCTAATCTACACTAATAAAAGACAAACATGCAAATTGACCATACCTTTGCTACGCCTAAAGCCATGCCCACCAGCCAATCAGAGCGACTATATGCAAATTAACCCAACGAAGATGGCGGCCGGCAGTCATGGAGCTGGAGCAAGCAGGAGGCTTGGTTGCCCCAGTGATGGAGGAAGCCAAGCTTCCTGCTTGCTGCGGTGGCTCTGAGCTCCACTCAGAGCAACAAAGTTTCAATTATAGAAGGTAAATATACCCCAGATACCTGCTTTCGGCAGCCATGGCCACAGAGCTGGAACGAGCAGGAGGCTTCCCTCATGGCCCTGAGCTCCTCACCCAAACTGGCCAGGCACCCAAGTGGGGACACCCCACCCTAAAGGGGGTGTGACCAGCCTGAAAATAGCCATCAGCCACTCACCCAGGCTGGCCAAACCTCCATGGGGTGAGGATCCCCATTGGGGGAGGCTTGACCAGTCTGAAAACAGCCATCAGCCTCTCACTCAGGCTGGCCAGGCACCCCAGTGGGGACCCCCACTCTGAAGGGGGTATGACCAGCCTGCAAACAGCCATCAGCCACTCACCCAGGTTGGCCAAACCTCCATAGGGTGAGGGTCCCCACTGGGGGAGGCATGACCAGTCTGAAAACAGTCATCAGACCTTCACCCAGGCTGGCCAGGCACCACAGCAGTGACCCCCACCCTGAAGGGACTGTGACCAGCCTGCAAACAGCCATCAGTCCCTCACTCAGGCTGGCCAGGCACCCCAGTGGGGACCCCCACCCTGAAGGGGGTGTGACCAGCCTGCACATACCCATCAGCATCTCACCCAGGCTGGCCAGGCACCCCAGCGGGACCCCCATCCTGATTCAGGACACCCTTCAGGGCAAACCTGCCGGCCCCCACCCATGCACCAGATCTCTATCCTATATAATAAAAGGGTAATATGTAAACTGACCCTAACAGCAGAACGACTGGGAATGACTGGTCACTATGACACACACTGACCACCAGGGGGCAGACGCTCAATGCAGGAGCTTCCCTCTGGTGGTCAGTCGCTCCCACAGGGAGAGCTCTGCTCAGCCACAAGCCAGGCTGATGGCTGCCAGTACAGCGGTGGTGGTGAGAGCCTCTCCCACCTCCTCAGCAGCGTTAAGGATGTCCAACTGCAGCTAGGCCTGCTCCCCGCTGGCAAGTGGACATCCCCCGAGGGCTGCTGGGCTACCAGAGGGATGTCTGACCACCAGCTTGGGCCAGATCCCCCAGGTCCCGGGTGACAGAGGGAAGCCTGGGTCCCGGGTGCCAGAGAGAAGCTGGTGCTAGCAGCCAGGGGAAGGAAGTCCTACTCTTGCACTAATTTCGTGCATCGGTCCTCTAGTATATAAATATAATTGTGGATCAGAGTGCCACCATATTAGTTGCCTGTGGCTGCTGCAACAAATTATCACACCCTTGGTGGCTAAAACAACAGAAACAGATTCTCTCACATTTTTGGAACCAGGATTTTGAAATCAAGGTGTTAGCAGGGCTATGCTTCCTCTGAAGCAGCAGTTCTCAACCTGTGGGTCGCGACCCCTTTGGCGGTCGAACGACCCTTTCACAGGGGTCACCTAAGACCATCCTGCATATCAGATATTTACATTACGATTCATAACAGTAGCAACATTACAGTTATGAAGTAGCAACGAAAATAGTGTTATGATTGGGAGTCACAACATGAGGAACTGTTTTAAAGGGCCAGGAGGTTGAGAACCACTGCTCTAAAGGCTCTAGCAGGGAGTCATTTGCTACTACCAGCTTCCGTAGCTTTTGGTATTCCTTGGCTTGAGGCTGCATAACTTCAAATCTCTGTCTCTGTCTTCACCTGGCCTTCTACTCTGTGTCTCAGGGCTTCACAGTCCCTCACCTTCCTTCTGTCAGGTCATTAGCTATTGGATTTAGGGCCCATCATAAACTTAGCACAATTTTATCTTGAGATCCTTAACATAATTATATTTGCAAATACCCTATTTCCAAATATGGTAACATTTGCCAGGACTTGGACATATCTCAGGAGGGAATACAATTTAATCCACTACAACCATATACTGCATATGGTTATTTTCATTTTAAGACAGCTTTCATCAGTCATTTGAGCAATCCCACAGCTTTTTCAGTTATTAAACAACTAGAGGCTTGTTGCATGAAGAGATTCGTGCAATAGGCCGTCCTTTCCCCTGGCTGCCGGCACTGGTTTTCCTCCGGCACCCGGCACCCAGGCCTTCACTCTGGCTGGGCTCTGGCTGGAGCCGGCCCTGGGGCCAGCGGTGCAGCAAAGCCTCATGGCCCCCGGGGCTGGTGTCACTGCTCTGGCCCTTGGGCTGTCAGGCTTTGCTCCACCGCTTGGAGCCTATGTATGCAAATTAACCGCCATCTTTGTTGGGTTAATTTGCATACTCTCCTGATTGGCAGGTTAGTGTAGTGAGGGTATGGTCAATTTACATGTTTGTCTATTATTAGGGAAGATAATAGTGACCTAGTCCCTTAAAATGTATCTGACTTACAAATCACTTATGTATATCTCATCCAATTCCTAAAAAATATCCAGAATTATTAACATTTTTTATACCTGCTCCTGCACAAGACCATATACAATGGGGCAAGTGAAATTTGGTGAAAATCGCCAGTGTGTATTTGCAGGATACTGGTGCATGGAAATCATGGATTTCTTCTTGATACTAAGCTACCATGTGATCTTTTTTATAACTGCAGATAATTGGAAAGGCCAGACATTTATTAAAGCAGTAAACAGTGGTCATGTAAAAAATATGTAAGAAAACTCATTTGTGAAGTCATTAGTGGAGAATGTTATCATTTCCTCCCTGCTTACACTATTCATTTTAGAGATAAAACCATGTCCTGGTCATAGATAATTGAATCATAGGAATATAACTGAGAATTTCTGGTTTAATCAGATTATGGCTCCAAGAAATTTGAAGGTAACCTACAGTACAAATCAGTAGCATGGTGTTAGATACTGGGACTTTAAGATCATTGTGATATCAAGCCTGACTAGATGACCTGGAAACACAAAGCCACTTGCATAGAGCTGGGGAATCAACTTGAATTCTTTGCTGAGAAAGCCGGTGAATGGAACCCCAAACACAAGCATATGCACATGAGCAGGCATAAGATTCCATGTGATGTGAGAGTGGCTGTCTAATAGTGCTTCAGTTCCTGAGATTTCACAGGACCTTCTACCATTGGGCCTCTAGATGTTCCTAAATCATTTCCCTAAATCTGGTTAGAGTTGGTTTCTGTTCAGCAACCAAAATATTCCTAAGATCAAGTTTGACAACCAAATTACAAACCTCAAGAAGTTCAAAATAGCTGAAAAACTAATGCATTTAAAATTGGGAAACAATAATATAAATAAAAATGAGTGTACTATCTTGACATGACTATGGTTATTTGAAGTAAATGGTGAATATCATTACCAATAGTTAAGTCCTGCCTGACTATGTTAATAGATACAAATTTTATCCAAAGCATAAAGTTGAAAGTGAATAGATGCTCACAATTAGCATAAAGTGATTGAAAACAGCTTGCCCATCAAATGCTGAAGCCTTCCTCTGTACATATTTACACTATATGGTTTCTTTTTATATTATTTTTTGCCAATAGCAAAAATGTATATTTTCTATTTCATCTATGTAAAATAATCACAGCTCCTTAGTTTTATAATAACAGTAATAGTGATATAGTAAAATTATAATAGTAAGAATCATTTATTATTGAGAGCTTACTAAATGCCAGCTCCTAAAAGTACACTATATCAGTAATACTCAAAAGAATTATCTGATAGGTCATACTTCCCACACTTACAAGGTGAAGAAACAGGGATAAGGAGATTTGAAATATTAACCCATAGATTCAAAACTAAAGCATGACAGAGTTGGGATATTGACCTAGGGCTGTGTGATTACAAATCCCATACTATATGGCCTCACAAATATCATTGATATTTCATAACAATTCACTTCAGTATCTTTCTGTGATTTTATTGAAGTATTAAGAATAAAATGAAGAAAGCATTCAACTAGCTTCATGAAACAAAGAGAGCAAAACAGCAGAGAGAGATTTTAGAAAATATCAGCTCCCACTCCATACCTTTTATACAGTACTAATCAAACAGATTGTATTAATTAAGCTGAAATTTTGCTTTTTAATAACAAAGTACAGTGTTTAGGAATGGAATAGTCACTATTGGTTTGAATTGGACACTGTCATGTAAACTGAAAGCTTCTCTAATAGAGATGTGGGAACTGCTATAAAGGAAGGGAAGCAGAACGCAGTGAGTTCTTGCCCCATACATGACCTTGAGCATACCTAATAATCTTTGAGGGTCTCAGTTCTTTGGGTGTAAAACAAGGATAATTAATTTTACCAACCTTGCCTAGGTTCTGTGAAGATTAATGAGTTAATCATGTCCAGAGAACATTCTGTAATTCTTTAATGACAAGTACATGAAAAATGTTCAGTACATTATTGAGACTAAGAAAGAAGGCTGTTTGCTGTGCATGCTATTTAATGGGCTGCCATAGGGGTTAGGACTAAATTATTTCCTTTTTAATATTTCTGATGGGAATCAACTCCTCCTAATAACAAGAGTCTGCACATGTTTGTGAGGTGGCTGGAAGGGAGCATGCCACTCAAAGTAAAAACTTTCTGGAGTCAAAGTGTCCAGGTTCTCTGATCTTGGCTCTACACTAACTAGCAACTAACACCAGAAAAGTTCCCTTACCTTCCAGAGCCTTGGATCCTATAGCTGTAAAATAAGAACAATAACATCTATTTCAGGTGGCACTTATGTCAATACAAATATTTAACATGCATTCACTACTTAACATATATTAGGTGAGTTTTGGATGCAAGGGACACAGAGAAGGATAGCAAAGAGCCCTTACCCTAAAAAAAAAGTTAAATTTTTTAAAAAGACAAAAAATAAGGGGAAAATAAACAAAGGAGCTAGTTTGTGATGATAACAAAGATTGAAAGGGAGAAAAAAATAAGGCAAGGGAATGGGATATTATGTGAGGTAGAGGTATAATTTACAGGTGGTCAGCAGGCCTGAATAATGCCAAGAAATAGGCCATATGGGGACTTGAGGATGGAGTGTTCTAGACAGAGGGGACAATAGGGAAAGGCTCTGAGGCAGGCAGGAGCTGGCGTATTTGTAGAAAAGCAAGAAGGCCAGTGTGATTGGAGCAGAGCTTGTGTGAGGGAGATTGCGGGAGATGAGGGGAGAGTGGCAGCTCAGAGCCTTCTGTTCCTGACAAAGAGTTTCCATTTTATTCTAAGAATTGTGAGAACCCACTGAAAAGTTGTAGCATAGGAATAAAGTTTTACAAAGACTTTTCTGGCTGCTGTTGAGAACAGATACACAGGAACACAAATGGGAATGAAGACTACTGAAGTGACCCAGAGAGATGCATTTACGAATTGAAGTGGGTGGAGGTAATAGGTAGCTGAAGGCTAAGGGTGTATTTTGAAGTTCGAGTAGACAGTTTGTTCCAATGGATTATAGGAGGGGAGTGACAGACAAAGAGAAATTAAAAATGATGCTTAGGTTTTGTTCCTGAGCCTAAGACATGATTATAGCTTAAAATAAATACATGCAAAAGTTTACCAAGGTGATAAAAAATGGGAAGTCATGCAAAATCCTCAGTAACAAGAAAGCAAGGAAAATGAAGATTCATATTAGTAAAAATGTAAATATTGGAATGCTTGTGGGGATCCTGCAAAGCAACTTTGAGTTCTTCCAAGCACATATGTACACCACAGCAAGCAGTTATGTGAACAGATTAAGGGATGGAGATGCTGATTATGTAACATGAAAAACACTTCAGCCATATAACACTTTCTCATAATTTGTATCTTGAATTATTGAAGTTGAAACTTCAAAACAAATAAAGGAACATATTGGTGAAGACAAGTTAGAGAGAAATTTGAATGCAAAACAAAGCGGGTCTCAATGTGATAATTTGGTATACAAAATGTGGTTTATTTTGGTAGATATCACATAGACATCTGCTGACCGGGAGAATATGCTCAGCTTTCTGTCCTTTTGCAGGTCTAGTACAAAGGGCCATAGATGCTAATGTATATGGTAGGAAAACAAAAGGTCAAAATATCATAAACAACATAATTAGATGTGATCACAAGTGTATGCAAGAATTAATATAGTGAGCAAATATATATTTGCAATTTGCAATGTAATTCGAAAACAAATTCGAGAGAGAGAGAGAGTATACAAAGAAGAAAATTCACCACTGCTGAAAGATGATTTCTAATAGATAAGAGTGCTAGTCTCTTCACATAATGCATCTGAAACATGAAACATGTCCCTCTGCTGTTGGGAGAGCATGGAATTAGGCAAAGTATAGCTCATCTGGAAAAAGTTTAAGAGAAACCAAAAATGGTGCACAGAATGCAAAGGGGAAATGATCACTGAAAAATCTGTTTCTGATTCAAAAATTTTCCATATATTGTACAGATGAACCAGAATTTTAAATCCAATCATTCAATACATTTCAAGACAATTAAGACAATGTGGAAATTAAACACAGGCATAGAAGTAGGTGATGAATAGCAATCCTGCAACACATGTAAGCAGACAGAACAGGTGAATTTGCTACAGTATGGGAATACATTTGCTTACAGTATGAACATCCAAGAGTTTTGCCTCAATACATTCATTGTATTCTTCTTGACAAATGATTTACTAGTATTTCATAATTTAATATGCAACTATGGGTAAAGAAATATACAGATAATTTACATCTTTTATGGAATTAATATTCCTCTTCAACTTGTGAATGGTAACAGTATTTGAAAATAACAATACAAATTATATATGAGCAATTGAAAATTATTTCTTTTTCCTAAAAGTTTATAAACTTTTTAGAACAAAAAGTTCATTAAATGTCATTTTGTGATAGAAAAATTAGAGTACTCCACATTATAAATTAAAAAATGAGGTTACATGGTGGATAACAATCACAAATTTTGGCTCCCAATTTGGCCTTTTACTTCTTATTTAAGAATATACAAGTGGAAGAGGGTATAGGGCAGATAAATGGTGATGTATGGAGACATGACTTGGGGTGGTTAAACACACAATACAGTGAATAGATGATGTGTTGTAGAGTTGTGCTTCTGTAAACTGTGTAATTTTATTAACTAGTGTACCACAATAAATTCAATAATAAGAGGGGAAAGAATATAGAATTAGTGAAAAATCTCGAGTGGCATAGGAGTAATGCTTTGGAATATCAGAAAAAAATATGCATTTATTAACTAGATACATATTTCTGGAAACATCATTTATTTTTATTAAATAGGTTTTTCACAGACTATTTCTTAGAGACAAAATAGCTATAAATTATTGTGTTTTAGTCAAGGACCCATATACTCTGATCAAGGTCCATTTTATCAATCTAAGTGATCCTGATAAAAGGAAATGAAAGTTTAGTATGTGCCTAAGATATAAAAATGTTTTTGCTTGTATCAGCTGTGCAGATATTTTAATTTTTATTCAACTTAGAGCATATTTCTAATTATTCCCATTGAGAACATTTTATAACAATCAAAAATATGTGCAAAAATAAAATTTAATATATTCTGTCCTGGAAACAGTCCTGGTTCAGCCTGGTGACTATATACATAAATAATTTATGTGAAGGGAATGGAATAAACTAATGAGGAGAATGCTTTTCTGAAGATATTGTTTGAGGCAAAAGGGGAGCAAAAAGTGGGGATGAGAGTCAGAAGAAACTAGAAATGGAAGGAAGAACATGTAGCTCCAACCTGGACTCGGGGACTTGTTCAGAGTGTGCCACAGAGAGAGGAATTTTCTCGATGTCTAAAGGTTGTATGACTCAGAGCAGTGGACTGGAGGGAATGTAGCACAGTCCTGACACCATGGGCTGCATAAATAGGTTTTTCTCTGAATAAACACAGGAAAAGTATGCCCTGGGAAAGGTGGTGTTACTTTGGGGGAATTCATGGTGAGCAAGAAGACCATGATGAGGTACAAGAGAGGGTGATCCTGTCATGAAAGAGGTAGCATCAGCGGGATAGAATACCATTGAGGCATTGGTATCATAGGAATTAGTTATTTAGCACCCACCAAGTGCCAGACAGTAAACTAAGGACAGGCGATAAAGCAATCAACATGACAGTAAAGTTCTGCTCTCAAACAGAGGAGAAGGAATAAACCTGAATCAGTATGCAAACACACATATATGTATGTACTAGTGTAGCTGTGAGAACATAAAGGGGACAAGTAGTCTAAATTAAAGGGGGTCAAGGATGGTTGGTTGGATTTCTATTATCAAATAGCTAGAGTGTGAGTAGGATTTGCCTGAGAAAATGGAGAATATTCCAGATAAAGGGAACATTTTATACAAAAAGATTACTGTTAAGAATGAGTATAGAGAATTTAAGAAGCTAAAAGTCAGACTGGAAAGATATAATGTGTTGCTGGTGGAAGGGTAAAGTAGTTAAAGTAAGAACAGTGAAGTAGTCAGGTTCAGGATCATAAAGCTGTACCAACTATAATAAAGGGATTGTCCTTATCTAAAGAGGAATTAGAAGACATTGAATGGTTTTAATGTGGAGGAATGATTTATTTAGATTTATATTTTACAAAGACAATTCTGAATGTAGTTTTGAGAAGAAGTTAGGGCAAGGAACCAGAAGGCAAGCTGCTTTAATAATAGTACAGGAGAAAAATGATAATCAGTGAAAACTCACATCAGAGGAAGAGTCTCATTAAGACTATACTACCTATCTCTATGGCCATCAGATGCTGGGAGCCACTGCTGCCATGATCTGTGCTGGAATGAATTATAAACCATACCCCTTTCGTTGGGCTGCTCACTTTAAATTCAAAGGGCTGTGGCTTTAGCCCATTTCTGAAACCTATTTCTTCAGCCTTCCTATTGACAGTGACGTCAGGGAGATACAGAAAAAGGAATGGATTTGAGATATAGCAAATAGAATGAGCATGGCTTAGTGGCTAGATGTTAGGGATGAAGGAGGAATGAATTAAAGACTCAGATTTGGTATGGACAGCTTCATCATTTTGGAACATTTCAGTGTGCTAGGATTAGAAAGACTGAGGAAACGTGTATTGGGTTTGGGACGGTACAGTAGAACTTCATCATCCAATTGGATACTACCACCCAAGCCTCCGAAGCTGGAATTTTAGATTATTTCACAGTGTCAAATCCTGGAAGAAATAAGCTCCATAAGAATTGAAAAATGTACTCCCTTTTTAGAATAGCTTTTCCCAACATCCACACATTTTGATCTGGATAATTCTTTGTTTTGAGGGTTGCTGCCCTGTCCATTGTAGTACGTTTAACAGCATCCCTAGCCTCTACCCACTAGGTGCCAATGGCATCCCTCAGTTGTGACAACTGAAATGTCTTCAGATGTTTCCAAATGTCCCATTGGGATGGTAAAGTTATCCCTGGATATTTTGTGAGCTTGGCAAGTTTAGTGCTAATGGAGTGATTGAGATAGAAGCGAGACAGCAGTGAGCTGAGGGAGAAGGTGGAGGAGAGGGCTGCCTGGTAGTTATTATAAATTATGTTTCCAAACTGTTTTGCTGGGAAGTAGAGCTGAGCTCTACAATGATAACTGTAAGGAAGAAACATGAGCATGCTTAAATGCTAATGAGAAGAAGCCAATAGAGGAAGAAAAAGATGGAGAGAGGATAATTAATATATGAAGGTCTCTGAAAAGATGGGAGAGATCACACAGTCACAAATATTTCTCAACTCAGCTTTAAGAACTGGTGTTGGCTCAACTGTGAGTTTTAATAATTTGTAATGCAGGTGCCCAGAAATCAAAGATAAACATTTAGAAATTTTTATGGTAATTTGACAAGTATTTCATACTTAAATCTAATCATAAAAATTCTGGTTTGCATTTTATGTCTATGTTATAGTTTATTTTTTTAGTTATTTATCGTTGAATATTTAAAAATATATATATAGGCTCATGCTTATTGGCAATAAGAAAAATTTGATCCTTTAAAGATCCTTTGAGAAACACTGCTCTTGAGCACAGAGTGATTTTACAAATTATTCTAAGTCAAAAGGAGAAAAGGACAGTACAGGACAAAGGAAGTGTTGCTACTGGCTTTTGTTTTCTCTGCAAAGTCTTCCAAAATGTCATCTGCAGAAAGTGAGGTGAACAGTGGCTGAGTCAATGATCTGGGAGAGTGGAGTTTAGGAACAAATGCTATGAGGTACCACAGGGCACCCTGACCAGAGGGACCTAGAAAACATGCTTGGCCATTGAGGGGTCATTGGAGGTCAGATCCATGTATTTGTAGTGGTGCCAATCAAGATGCCCAGGAAGACTTCCAGAAATAGCCAGAAGAAATGTTTTAGGAGTTAATATCATATGCGAGCACCTGGGGGGTAATAAAACCATAGAAACCCATAAAATTGGTGCGTGAATGCTAACATTGGTTCATAATAGGCTGGTAAAGAAGGGGCAAATTTTTAGATTATTTTTAACATGCTTATATAAATATATTACCTACCATGATCAGTGGTGGGTGCTCAAATGCTGTATTTTATTAAACCTTGTGAAATTGGCATGTTAGACACAAGTGAAAACTGACGTTTGAGAGATTAAGTATGCTTGCGGTCATATGGTGAACTCTAAGTAAAACTAGGCCAGATTCCGGGTTTATGATTTCCTATCTTGGACTTTTTAAACTGTATACAAGCATTTTAAAAAGTCACACAAAATTCGCACAAGTTCTTTTCAATGAGAGTTTTCTGCAATGTCTGTGAGTTTTCTCAAAATTATTTTTTCAGATTGCTCATTTTGCTTAGTGTTTCAAATACAAAAGACACCTGGAAATCAGCTCTTGGGTATAATGCTCATTGTCTTCTAAGAATGCTGCTTTACAATAGATTTGGCTGCCATTCTTCTGGTATACAGTTAGGAGCATATAATGAGTATAATAACAACTTACATTCATAGACTGTTTCAGTTTCCTAACTATTTTCACACACTTTATCTTGTATGAGCCTCATCACAACCCAGGGAATGAGTAATTTACTGATGTTTTGTCTTATTCATGACTGTCATATTGCTATTAGTCAGACACATTTCTCTTAGGCATATGACTGATTAGCTATGAAAAGCTTTAAGCAGACAAACAGAAAGATGCAACACTAAGACAGGTTTAAGTGTTATTTATAATTCTAAATTGTTTCTTTTATTTGGTTAAACATTAAAAGTTACTTTATGCCTCTTCAAGAATCAGCATTATCCACACTAATAAAAGAGAAAGATGAAAATTGACCATACCTTCACAATACCCTCCAGCCAATCAGGAGTGAGTATGCAAATTAACCCAACAAAGAAGGCAGGTTAATTTGCATACACAGGCACCAAGTGGCTGGGGGCGGGGCAGGACGCAGGGGTTCGCACCACCCCAGTTGCTCTGGGCCTCTGAGCAGTGTGGGAAGGTGGAAAGGCGGCTCTAGCTGGAGTGAAGGCAGTGCTGGCAGCCAGGGGAAGGAAGGCCCATTCTTTTTTTTAATTTTTATTTTATTTTATTTTATGGTTTAAAGTATTACAGATAGTAGTACATATGTCTCCTCCCCCCACCCCACCCCCCACACACACACACAGAAAGGCCCATTCTTGCATGAATCTTCGTGCATTGGACCTCTAGTTTAATACATATTCTTTATAGCTACTCAGAGCTCTCAGATCATTTATATAGTAGTAACTGGATATTTTAAAGTGGAAAAACATTTCAAGGTACTCTTTGTAAGTTTATAACACTAATTATTTTAATAAGATATTGAAAAATCTAAGAAAAAGATATTTTGGAATTTTGTCTCTCATTATATAGGACATATTTGTCCAAAGTTTTAAAGATGACGACATTATTATTATTTAAAAGATTTCTTTCCAAGATTAGTCACAGTATACAAAGATTTATAATTTACATTAATTCATAGACAACTGCTATCTTTCTAAATTTTATTTTAGGGAGGGAGGGAGAGAGACAGAGAGGAAGAAAGAGAGAAAACACTGATGTGAGAGAGATATGTCGATCAGTTGCTGTCTGTACACATCCCAACCTGGGATCAAACCTGTAACCTAAGTATGTGCCCTGACTGTAAATTGAACTCACAACCTTCCAGTGCACAGGACAATGCTCCAACCAGCTGAGCCACACTGGCCAGGGCAAAAATTGGTATCTTGCCCTAACTGGTTTGGCTCAGAGGATAGAGCGTCAGCCTACAGACAGTCCCAGGTTAATTCTGGTCAAGGCCACATGCCTGGGTCGTGGGCTTGATCCCCAGTAGGGGGTGTGCAGGAGGCAGCCCATCCATGATGTTTCTCTCTCATTGATGTTTCCATCTCTCTATCCCTCTCCATTCTACTCTCTCTCTAAAAATCAATAAAAACATATTTTAAAAATACAGAATTGTGAATATTTGAGAAGTATATAGTTAAGAAAAATCACTGCCTTATTCTCTTTTTTAATTTATTTATAAAAATATTTAAAAAGGAACAGTCCTAAATATTTTTAAAAAAATTATGAGCCCTCCTTTAAGTATCTAGTTACTGTAAAAATTTAAACAATGCAATGATTATTTAGGGGCAAAATTGATTCTATTGCTATTCTGTTACTGTTCTAGCTCTAAAAGAGAAGATGTTTGACTCATATATGAATGATTTTAATAGTGTTCATTAGGTTTGTATCTATGGTTTGCCAGTGTGGTTCTGCAGATATATTCAGCCATCTGTTCTTTGGACCTGTACTTCATGTGACTTATAAAGGTGTATTAATTTTATTATATCAGTTATTAATGCAATCAGAAATTTTTTTGTGCTGGGTATGTTCCAAAAAAGATAGGCTTCATCAATAAAAACCATCAATTCTCTTTCTAACTAATCTTTTTATTTTCATATCATTTCTCCTATTTATTTAAAAGTCACAGATTTTGAAAAAAGCAGTGTTACAGAAGAGTTTTTGGTTTCTAGACTTTAAAATTCATTTTCCTCAAAGCGTTCATGATAATATTCAGAAACATCCATTGCCAATGTTTTTATGAATTTGCTTTTTCTGGCAAAAGGAGTAATATAACTTTATAACTTTCCTATCACTCTCACATCCATCTCTGAAATGGCACATTGTGAAACCTTTATGGAAACTACTGAAACATGGAGTTCGAGGTACAGACTTCTTTTCATAGGTCCTTGTCCAATGAAGTTTGAAAAATAAACTCATGGACAAAAAGGCTTCTTTAATAAAAAATGTGTAAGTTTATTGGAAGCATATACAAACTCCATCTCCTCAGGGGGAGGATTCCCCCAAATAGGAAAAAGCCTTCTCGCTCTCTCTCTCTCTCTCAAAAAATAAAATAAAAATCTAAATCCAAAAATCTAAAATCTGAAAATCTGTAATCTAAAAAAAATCTCTCTTGTGTCCCTTTGTCTCTAGTTGATATATGCTGTAGTTCTTTGAACCTGACCTTTTCTAATCGAACCCTTCTTAATTTGCCCTCCCCCATGCTTTCCTCATTGGTTATTTTGTTATATAGTATCAGTTTCAAAGGCCAAAGCCCATATGGTGTCCCCCCTTTCTCTCCCCTTATCTTGCAACATTCCTCTATTCTCTGTGAAAATATGTTTCCTTCTTGCCATTATCCTGTGACTTTTCTTTATCCTCTGTGAATGTATGTCTCCCTCCCCCCTTATCCTGCGGCCTTTCTCTATCCTCTGTACAAGTAAGATAAGTATTTTGGCGTCTCCAAGCTGCTCAGGTCAGAGCTGCTTTTGATCTACCTTATGATGGCTTTAATGGCTCAGGCCAGAGATACCTCTGTCCTTCACATATGCATTCCTCCCCCACAGACCCGCTTTATTCCCTCAACCTGCCTATTTTGTCCCTAGAAGTCTTTTCAATACTATGCATTTCTGACTGGAAATTTTAAATGTATGACATGTGATATTTATTACAAAGGCAGTTTTCTCAAGATCTCAGTTCTGCCGACTGGCAAATGAGGCACCATCAGCAGCAGCATCATCCCTCTCAGCAAGTGGGCTGCTGCCTGGATAGGTGACGTTAATTCTGTCTTTTGGAAATTCACGTCCAGCACTGAGAATAATCTCAGGTCAGGCATTTTTCTAGTGTAGCTCACATGTGTCAGTGTTCCCCAGCTCCTGACATTATTCTTTGCTTTACTGTTCTAAGGCGATGCCTTGAATCCCCAGCCACTTACTATGGGAAGTCTCTCCTAATATTTATGTGAGTTTCCAAGGGGCGCACCTCATCCTGGTCAGTCTGGCATGCCCTGATTCCTACCTGGTATTCTCTCTGCCCCTTAAGACGATTGTTCTGAATTCTTCAAACATAGCAGCCGGAATGCTTTTCAGACTCCTTCATTTCCCCAACATTTCGCTAATGCAAATCTATTTTTCATGGAATGTACCATTTCTGATCGAAGGTTAGTTTGGGATTAACAGAGAGGGTTATAAGCAACAATATAAAATATTAGAGGCCCGGTGCACAACATTCATGCACTGGGAAGGAGGGGTCCCTTAGCCCAGCCTGCGCCCTCTCACAGTCCAGGACCCCTCAGGGGGTGTCTTCCTGCCAGCTGGGCCTAAGCCAGCAGGCAGACATTTCCTGAGGGGTTTTTAGTGCTGCTGTGGAGGTGGGAGAGGCTCTGGCCACCGCCGCTGCACTCGCCAGCTGTGAGCCTGGCTTCTGGCTGAGCAGTGCTCCCCCTGTGGGAGTGCACTGACCACCAGGGGAAGCTCCTGTGTTGAGCATCTGCCCCCTGGTGGTCAGTGCACATCATAGAGACCAGTTGTTCTGCCGTTTGGTCAATTTGCATCTTAGGGTTTTATTATATAGGATAATATTACACATCACTGTCCTAAAAGGTCATCAAGCATTTCCGGCTGTGGGAAATTCCTGTTCTTAGGCTCTAACTCTTAACCTCCATTTTCTGAGATTTCTTTATATCTTTTTCTCCAGAAATCTCTCCTCCAAGCTCTTGAATCCCATTTCTTTCTTATGCGGAGTTGTCCACTTCTTAACTTCACACATCCTAAGCTCACAATTTATTTTTACAATACCCCAAATTGATAGGTGAAGGTGCTCTACTAAATAAATAATTGGGGTCTTCATCCTATAGCACCAGTGAAGAAGTAGCAAATCTTTAATATTATTTTCTTTCATTCATCAAATTCTTAAATTCTTAAGCAATGATCTTCATTCCAATCTCTACAAATTATAAAGATATGTTTTCCCTCTGTCCAGAGTAAGTCCTTGCCATTTTAGTATATAATGCATTCATTCAAAAGATTGCAGAGGCTTTAGTATCGAGCAGATAGACTGTAGCTTTGAGAAATTTACTTAACTTCTCTGAGCTTTTGTTTCCTTCTGAGCACAACAAGAAAAGTAAATAATTTTCAAGATCATTGAGAAATTAAAAATTTCTGAATGAATATAATATAAAAACTGAATGTAATGTAAAAAATCAACAATATGACTGCCTTCCCTTCTTGGCAGAGATATCATTCAGTAATTACAAATTCTCTGTTCTCTGCCTATACATTACATTTCTAACTTTCAAAATGCACTGGGTGTCCTCATTTACAGGGCAAGTTGCAGACCTAGCCTCACTCATAGCTTGAGAAGTCTTCCGTGTCAGCTTTAGTTTGTGCTCCTTGACTATTTGGAGCCAGTTGGTAGTTTTTGTATGAAAAATACCCACTCTTGCTCTGCGATTTTAAATTTCTCTGAAAGAATTAAACCTTTTAAATGTATTCTCTCTATAAATAACTTCAATTTCCTTCCTCTTTCTTTCTCTTTATTACAGTTAAATTCCTACTTGTATCTCTTTGGCTTTGTGATTTTTAATAACTGTCAGATGTAAACTCTGGATTAATTAATTCCACCAGATGGCCCCTTAAGATTCATAAGTAT
The DNA here is from genome assembly GCF_964212035.1 of Myotis nattereri. Lineage (NCBI taxonomy): Eukaryota > Metazoa > Chordata > Mammalia > Chiroptera > Vespertilionidae > Myotis > Myotis nattereri. Next base: position 55,998,417 of record NC_138079.1, read on the forward strand.
TACATTTAAGGCATTAGCCCTGCACTTGAGACAATCCTGGTAGTAATACTTAGTGCTCTATCTCTGGTGCTGAGCCTCAGTTGCTCCCAATTTTAAGCCTGAGTTGGGATTTAGGATTGAATAGCTCATAATTATTTCCATTTGCCTCTGAGCAAGACCTGGTTAGCACACTTTGTCTTACTTTATACTCACATGGTATAGTTTTGCCAATAATTCTACACTAATTGTTCTCAATTTTCCATGTTTAAAAATTAGGTATAATTTAAGGGCTCATATAGACTTATTTTTTTTTAAATGGAAGCATATGATTAGTATATTCTAAAAGTTTCCTTGGATTATTATTTTATCAAATGCTCTGGTAAGCATAACCAATTTTTCAGAGGTAACCATTAACATGTAGTCACGACTAAAGAAATTTCTGAGTAACTCAGAAATTATGGAGAGGTCAGGCTTCTGTGCCTGGGCATCTCCACAGGGGAGACTTGCCCTTTGGTTACAGGAGCCTTGACCTATCTCTGTGCCAGTAGTTCACGAGGATTAACATATTAAAATCCAGTGGTGTCAATCATAGGAGCTAGTTATGCATAATACTTCTCAATTCTGAGTGTAGAGATAACACATTCAGAGCTAGAAATTGGCTATAGTGATAGCTTGAAATAGGCAAATACTATAGAGTAGGTATGTTTGTTTTTAATGCCCCAGGTAGCCAGTTATTTTATCAGCATACCACAGACCCTAGCCAGTGGTTCTCAACCTTCTGGCCCTTTAAATACAGTGCCTCATGTTGTGACCCCCAACAATAACATTATTTTTGTTGCTACTTCATAACTGTAATGCTGCTACTGTTATGAATCGTAATGTAAATATCTGATATGCAGGATGGCCTTAGGCGACCCCTGTGAAAGGGTCGTTCGACTGCCAAAGGGGTCATGACCCACAGGTTGAGAACCTCTGCCCTAGGTGATAGGCATGTGAGATTTCTAAGACTCCTTCCTTAGGAATATTTCATCTCTGCTTTTAGGCTGTGTCTGCAGTTACTTTCTTGTTTTTGCTGATGATGACTGAGAAACTCCAGAGAGATATTTTAATGAGAATTTCCCAAACTTATCTGATGCACATAGAGCATTTTCAAAGAGGTGGTAAATTAAAGAGCATGGTTCTATATAGCCTAAAATTCCTTAAATATTAAAATGCTCATGGTTATAATTTAAATGAAAATGAAGTTGTCACATACACATGATAGATAACATTAGTAAAGATTGATGAAGTCTGTGTACATTAGCACAGATCTGAGAAAGGAAAAGGTGCATCTAAAAGTTTCTTCATTTTCCTTGTTTTGACTCTTTGGTAGTAGTGAGAAAAATCTATGTGTCTCTCTGTGAGTGTAAACTTAGATCCCAGCATCCCTTGAGTTCCTGTCTCTGACCACCAAATGGTAACAGTAATTCACAGTTCTGAATCTACCAGCAAAAGCTCATAAACCAGCCGTGGGCAAACTACGGCCTGCGGGCCGGATTCGGCCCATTTGAAATGAATAAAACTAAAAAAAAAAAAAAAAGACCGTCCCCTTTTATGTAATGATGTTTACTTTGAATTTATATTAGTTCACACAAACACTCCATCCATGCTTTTGTTCCGGCCCTCCGGTCCAGTTTAAGAACCCATTGTGGCCCTCGAGTCAAAAAGTTTGCCCACCCCTGACCTAAACCCTTGTTCAACATGTGGACACCACAAACATATCAATAAATCGGTGCCCTTTCAAATGAATATTCATGAAATATTTTCCCAATATCTTTTCAGATGGAGAAAGGGGGCACTGATGACAATTCAAAATTTTATGCACCACACATTAAAACAGAAGTCTTATTTTTTTTTTTTTTTACCAGTTTAACATTAATCAGAAAGCCCATTGGTGAGTTTTCTTTCTTCCTTTCTTTCTTTCTTTCTTTCTTTCTTTCTTCCTTCCTTCCTTCCTTCCTTCCTTCCTTCCTTCCTTCCTTCCTTCCTTCCTTTCTTTCTTTCTTTCTTTCTTTCTTTCTTTTTTAACTTGGGTATGCTTTAGGAGCTTCCCATTATTGACCCAACATGTTTTATCAAAGTAGCCCTACCCATCAATTCAAGACAATCTTCCTGAGATGAATTACAATTCCACATTCTTCATCATTTTTATTTTCAGGTATATTTTATCATTCTGTTTAATTGTTGAAGAGAACAGATATTAAAATGAGATTTTCTAGCCTGGTGACTTTGGAAAGTTACCTAAACTTTATTGTGCCTCAGTTTCCCTATGCACAAAGTGGGGATCATATAAACAACACAGGCTTTCGGCAAATCTAATTATATAGTTATAAAAATATTATACTCACTACAGTGCTTATTAGCATATAACAAGCATACAATTCAAAATATGATAGTTATAAATTGGTGCCTATGTCAACTGCCCAGTTAATCTGTTTCAGCTGATGCTGCTTTTCACCACATTCTGGTGCCTCAGCTCTGCTGTGTTCTTATGGCTTTTGTGGTATCTCTAGGGAAACCTAACTATGTATATTGTAAACAAATCTTGAAAAATGTCATTTTCTTCTGTCACATCTCTTCTCAATAGTTTTCTTTTCAGTCAGGGTTCCTTGGAGCCCTGACTGGTGTGGCTCCTTTGGTTGGAGTATTGTTCTGTACACCAAAAGGTCAGGGGTTCAATCCCTGTAGGGGTCAGGGCACATGCAGAAGGTGACCAATGAATGTTTCTCTCTCACATGGATGTTTCTCTCTCCCTTCCTCTCTCTAGGCATGTGCTTGGATGGGGATTATAAAAAGAGAACCTTTGATATTTCTGGCAATTTCCTTTTTTAAATCATCTATTTTTGCCAGAATTGTCTCTTTACTGTCTTTGTGAGTTTTCTCATGACCTTGTTCACTCACCATTGATCCCTCCTAACCATTTATGTAATCCTTAGTATCTCTAAAAGTACAACTTAAATCTTATTTCCCTGAGACCATTTCTTAAAGAACATTTTCATTTATTTATTTAGCTTCAAAGCGTATAATTATTTATATTCATCGACCTTTTAGCATCTGCCATTAATTCTCTTGCACTAGTACAATCTCCTTCAAATTAACTTTCTCCACTAGATTGTACATTTTTTGAGGGACAGACTTTATCTTAGTTTTTTTGCTCATTTATTACTTAGTGTAAGGTCCTGTACATATGTTTTTTATTATGGGAAATTATACATAATATAAAACATTATCTTATCATGAAATTTCCAGTGTACATTAAAGTTTAAAGGCATATGCAGTGAGCACCCATATATCTAGCCTAGACTCTATAATTGATGGACATACTAATTTTCTATTACTGATAAAGTTTCATAACATTCCTTTTTTTTACTTGATTATTTTTTGAAAGGTTTTAAAATTCAGTGTAAAATTTGCCCTCATTTTAATGCAACAAATATTTATTGACTCCTCTACTTGCATAGTACTAGGCTATATTCAGGTTGGGCATAGTTATGCAATACACATGAGAAAATAATTTTTTTCTTTCCTCTTGCAATAATTATATAGCCTTTTTCGAGAAACAACTTTCAACTCTCTATGCCTGAAAGAAAGGGAACTTTTTACTTATGGTTTGTTTTTCAATAGTAGTTCAAAGCAAGTAAAATGGGGGGAAATATTTACAAACCACATAACTGATAAAGGATTAATATAAAAATGTATAAGGAACTCATACAACTCAGTTTTGACACAATATTAAAATTTTTATTTGTAATTTTCTATGTTATCTTTCCTGCCAATGTAATACCCTGCCTACAGGAGCTAAAACATTTTCCATACCAAAAAAATGACCAATAAAACACTGAAACTTGTACAAATGAAACTGACAGAAAAATCATGGGTAATTACCCAGGCCAATTTGACAGGGGAAAAGTATTAAAATGTTAGCAAGATTAACAATAGATAGGTGGAAAATGTGGGTACTCTCTGTCAGGCACAGACATTGATATGCTTTGTCTACAACTGTCAGGATTAACTGATTAGGCTAGTTAGCCCTTCATCAGGATGCTGGGAAGATGAATGTATGACTTTAATTAGATTATTCTGATGTTAAAATGTCTCTAACCCAATATTTATTTAAAGTAATCCCAACACCAAAATAAGAACTAACCCAAAATATCAACCAGGATGTCTTTTTATATAAATTAAACAACTATTGATTTTAATTTCTGTACCATTTTTAAATAATTTAAGAGCTATATGAGTATAATTGCATGAATGGTAGAATAGTCATTCAGAATATTCTTGATAAACATGGCTTTTATTAAGGCCTGCTTGTATGTTAGTCACCTGGCTGGGCTCTTATGGGAAATAGAATAATTGTTCTTGACCTTATACTCTAGTTGTGAGTTTCCATTTATTTCAGTGGGAATGACTCTAGATAATAAATGAATTCTTAATTGTATAAAGGGACAGCCATCTCTCATTTGTGACATAATGAGAGAGGTAACTTGAAAAACTGAAATCCACAGATAATCCTTAGTCTCTAAACTGCTTACATTCTGTTTTAACCTTTTCCATGTCTTTTTTTTCCCCTTAAAATATTTTTTAAAATACTAAAAATGAACTGATTTACATTTTACTTTATTAGACTGTGAAAGTGTGGAATAAATTCTATTTATTAGTGTGTTCCTGGCACCCAGTACAGATCCTAATGAATTATCATCAGAAAAGCTGTCTCTGACTGCAGTGAGCAAGGATGTAGATGGAATAAGGATTGCTGAATAAAGGGAAATATAATGTACCAATTGGCTTGTAGAAATGACCTTTCAATTTTTTATTCATCCTTTTCTGTTTCTTAGAACATTTCATAGGGTACTGTGCATACAACAAATGCTATATGGCATAGGGCCCTGCTTAATAACTGATAAAATAATCAAGAGTGGACTGTATTATATTGATGAATGTTATTTGTTGAAGTAAAAAAAGTTTATATTCTATTTTTCATTTTTTTCATCTTTATTGTTGAGATTATTACAGATGCCCCTCTTTTTTCCTTCCACTGCCCCCTCCACCGAGTTCCCACCCCACCCCAGGCTTTGCTACCCTCTTGTCTGTATCCATAGGTAATGCATATATGCATATAAGATCTTTGTTTAATCTCTTCCCACCTCCTCTTCTTAAATAATACTTTTCAACATTTCATATAATACTGGCTAGGTGGTGATGGATTCCTTTAGCTTTTTCTTATCTGTGAAGCTCTTTATCTGACCTTCAATTTTAAATGATAGCTTTGCTGGGCAGAATAATCTTGGTTGTAGGTCCTTGCTATTCATCCCTTTGAGTATTAATTGCCACTCCCTTCTGGACTGAATAGTTTTTGTTGAGAAATCAGCTGACAGTTGTATGGTCACTAACTGCTTTTCGCTTGTTGCTTTTAAGATGATCTCTTTGTCTTTAGCCCTTGGCATTTTAATTATGATGTGTCTTAGTGTGGTCCTCTTTGGGTTCCTCTTGTTTTGGGACTCTCTGCGCTTCCAGGACTTGTAAGTCTATTTCTTTTACCAGGTAGGGGAAGTTTTCTATCATTATTTCTTCAAATAGGTTTTTAATATCTTATGCTCTCTCTTCTTCTGGCACCCCCATAATGCGAATGTTGGTATGCTTGAAGTTGTTCCAGAGGCTCTTTACACTATCTTCATATTTTTTGAATCATTTTTTCTTTTTGATCTTCTGGTTGGGTGTTTTTTGCTTCCTCATATTTCAAATTGTTGATTTGAGTCTCAGAATCCTCTACTCTATTGTTGAATCCCTGTATATTATTCTTTATTTCAGTCAGTGTATGCTTAATTTTTTACTGGTCCTTTTCAATTTTTTTTTTGAAGTTTCTAGAAGATTCTTGAGTAACCTTATAACCACGGTTTTGAACCCTATATCCAGTAGTTTGCTTTCTTCCATTTCTTTCATTTGTGACATGTTTCTTTGTCTCCGCATTTTGGCTGCTTCCCTGTGTTTGTTTCTATGTATTGGGTAGAGCTGCTATGTTTCCTTGAGTTAGGAGAGTGGCCTTGTGTAGTAGGTGTCCTTTAGGGCTCGTGGCTCAGCCTCCCAGTCACCTGAGCTGGGAACTCTACATGCACCCTATTGTGGACTGTGAGCACAGTCTTGTTGTAGTTGAGACTTGATTGCTGTTGGTGTCATGGAAGGAATTGACCTCCAGGCCAATTGGCTGTGAGGACCAGCTGCAACTACAGGGGGAGAGCTGCTGTGCAGGAGACATTCCTATGGAGCAGGACTTGCGTCAATGGGGTTTTGGTGCTCACTGAGTCTGCCCCTTGAATATGTTGCTTATGAATGTGTAGAGTTGTAATCTGGTATGGGTGCACTGGCTCTTGGGTCTCCAGGGAGGTGCAAAGTCAGCCACTGCTTGGGGCCACTCAGCAGAAGCTACAGAGAGATCTTAAGATTCCTCCTCTTTGTATGGGGTTTGGAATTGCCCAGATGGGGCCCAGCTATGAAGCAAGACAGGCTGGTGCTGGTGCCGGTTCTTGGGCCTTTTAGTGATTGGTTTGGGGCTCCCACACCCAGGAGCAGATTGCTTGAGAGATTTTAGTCTGAGTAAGGGCAGGTCATTCATATGTAAAAGCCGCTGCACACAGCTTGGGTGGGGTTGTAAATTGGATGAGGTGGTGTCTTAGGGAATCGCCAGGGCAGAGCAAAGAGAAATGGCTGCCAGTCAGTCCTGTGACCAGGGAAGTCCCAGCACAGGAACAATGATCTTTGTGGGCACCTCATCTGGGAGAAAGCTGCCCCTGAGGTCCTGCTCTGATGCCAGACAATCCAGTTCCTCCTCAATGTGTCTGTGTTCTCCAGAGCCTCACCCTAGTGTTAGAGTTCAGAGGAAGTAGGACCTTGAGACAGAGAAGAAAGACATATGAAGATAGAGGAAGAGTTGGATTAATATAGCTATAAGCCAAGGAGTGCCAAACATTGAAGGGCAGGAGCTAAGAAGAAGGCAAGAATCCTCTCCCAGAGCCTTTAGAACATGACCTGCAGACATGATTTCAGACTTTCAGCTTCCAGAACTGTGAGAGAATACATTTCTGTTATTTTAAGCCACAGTTTTATTTCAAACCACTGTGCTTTGTTATGGCAGCCTTAGGAAATCAACACATTATCCTAGAACAATAGAATTGAAAAGTAGGCACCTTGTACCTCAGGGAAGCAGAGGATAGACTACAGAGGAACCAAGTTAGGACTTCCTGGGGACAGATGTCCTTCTGAGAGGGATAACAGGAGAGTGCTCAAGATCTGTGGCAGGTGTGTAGCAGTCCTTTTTTTTATCTCCAAAACTGCAGAATGAGAAGGAGTAGAATGTGGAATTTGAAGGAGTAGAACAGGAATTTGATTGGTTTTGAGTTGTGTGGAATATTTTATTAGGGCTGTACTTGTTAGACACCCCAAAAAATTATTATTAAAAGGTGCCACCTATTCACTAATGTTCATTCCAGATAAAATTTGAGTAAGAAATTGGGATTATAATTTAAAAGTTATCTGAGTACAATTTAGAATCTGTTGTAATATCACTTTTATGTTTATTAGGTTGTAGTTTCTTTGTGCTTCCTATTTTTTTTAAATATATTTTATTGATTTTTTACAGAGAGGAAGGGAGAGAGATAGAGAGTCAGAAACATCAATGAGAGAGAATCATTGATCAGCTGCCTCCTGCACATCTCCTACTGGGGATATGCCCGCAACCCAGGTACATGCCCTTGACCAGAATCGAACCTGGGACCTCTCAGTCCGCAGGCCGACGCTCTATCCACTGAGCCAAACCGGTTTCGGCTGTGTTTCCTATTTAGTTGTTGTTTTTAAATATTGCAACCTTGCCTCAGATGAACTGGGAGGACTTATTTTACTCATCTTAGAAAGGATCTTCCAAATTACATTTCACTCACTGTTCAGGTAAGTGAGTGAAAGTAGCTTTTTCAATTCAAGAGAAAGGGCAGTGGTGTTGCCATAGACACCAAGGACATACAAGAGGATCAAACTTGATGTGAGTTTGAATATTTATCAGGTTAGGCCTGAGATTTTTCCCTCATACTTTCATTTAATGGCTGGGGGTTTCCTCTTGGCTGCTTGATAGCACAAGAATCACAAATGTACCTGATGTTGGGAAGGCTCTCATTGCTCCCTGATGTCATCCAAGCAATGATATAAGGGATGATAGGACAGGTATTCATTGTGATATATTTTATTTGCCTTATGCTGACAACTCACTCTAATTATTTATAATCATTAGAGTTTTGCCATTTTTCTGTCTGGCTCTGAAATGTCCTGATTATTTTAGCCTTGATTGAATATCCTTTAATCTCACTCAAATCCTAAGAACTGTTTCAAGAAACTTATTCTAACACTAAAGGCCCGCTGCCCAGGATTTGTGCACTGGTTGGGGGTGTGGTCTGCGGGGATCGGCCTGCTGTGGGAGTGCCACTCATGCCAGTCAAGTGAGTGGTGCTCCCACTGTGGGAGTGCACTGACCACCAGGGGGCAGCTCCTGCATTGAACGTCTGCCCCCTAGTGGTCAGTGTTCGTTATACTGACTGGTCAACCGGTTGTTCTGGTCATTCTACCATTCGGTCACTGGGCTTTTATTATATAGGACTAGAGGCCCGGTGCACAAAAATTTGTGCACTTGGGAGGGTCCCTCAGACCGACCTGTGCCCCCTTGGAGTCTGGGACCCCTCGGGGAATAACCACCTGCTGGCTTAGGCCTGCTCCCTAGGGGATTGGGCCTAACTTGGCAGTCAGACATCCTTCTGGCAGCCCAGGAGCCCTCGGGGGATGTCCACTTGCCAGCGGGGAGCAGGCCTAGCTGCAGTCGGACATCTTTAGCGCTGCTGAGAAGGTGGGAGAGGCTCCCACTACCACCGCTGTACTGGCAGCCATCACCCTGGCTTGTGGATGAGCAGAGCTCCCCCTGTGGGAGCGCACTGACCACTAGGGGGCACTGGCCACAGCCCCTTCAGGGTAGGGGTCCCAGCTGGGGTGCCTGGCCAGCCTGGGTGAGGGGCTGATGGCTGTTTGCAGGCTGGCCACAGCCCCCAGCCACCCAAGCTCCCAGTGGAGGCTGGCTGGAAGCAGGTATCTGGGATTTACTTAGCTTCTATAATTGAAACTTTGTTGCCTTTTGTGAATGCTACAGCTGGCCAGAGCAGGTGGGAAGCTTGGCTTCCTCCATCGCCAGGGCAACCAAGCCTCCTGCTTGCTCCAGCTCTGTGGCTGCCGGCTGCCATCTTGGTTGGGTTAATTTGCATACAGTCTCTCTGATTGGCTGGTTGGTGTGGCTTGGGCATAGCAAAGGTATGGTTAATTAGCATCTTTGTCTTTTATTAGTGTAGATAGACTCCCTTGGAAGTCTTTCACTAAAGATGGACTTACATGTCCAATGAAAAAAATGTGTGGCTGCCTTAACCATTGTTTCCCAGTCCCAGGGTACACGCAGAAGGGGTCCTAAATAAGCTTTATATTTCTTCCCTTCTTGTTTGTCACCTGTTTTAATCAATGAAACTTTTAATCACCTACCTTCATGGAGAGAATAGAATCTAGCTAGTCCCAATATTTGATAAATTGAATCATATAGACCTGCATGGAGGAAGAATAGCAATTAAAGGAGACTATAATAGGCTTTAAATATCCTGATGAAAAATTGGCCCTCACTGAGACATGTCTAATGTTGCATAAAAAACTATCTTGGGTTTGGACAGATTTTATGTAAAAACTGACTATACTTAGCCATAAAATAATTAAATATTAGGATTATCAGTGATTTTAGCATTCATCTAATCTAATTTCATTTGTAGCTTAGGAAACTCAAATTGAGAGATGTTAAGGCAGAGGTATATTCCCTACTTTTAGACTTAAATGTCCCTGGACACATTTTTAACATGGCACTTCATTGAGCTTATTATTTATATGTCAGACTTCTAGTGTAATATAACCTCTGGAAAGCCAGGGACCACACCTATAGCCCTAAAATTTGAACAGTGCCTATTCTTTGTGTTTTGGGATTCCAAGTAAATATTATTAAGTTTTGAGTACGTTGTTCTGAATATTACATTATCTTCTAATCCTATCTAAAGAAAGAATTAGGAAAAATGAACAATGAACTCTTTGATACTGAAAGTTTCACTGAGAAAAATCAGATTATTGAATGATTTAAGAAATATGTGTTTTGTACTTTATGAGAAGGAGTTGCTGGTGTATGGACTGGGCCAAAGAATCCCAGACAGGTGTATTTAGATATTTGTTCTTGTTACTTTAAAGTTTTTCTTGGTTCATGTAAATTTTGATAGCTAACTCTTCTATATTGATGATCTAGTTTAATAATGCAAATTGTATTTTATCAATATTGATTTATTTTATGAAATTTAAATCTCCAGAAATGTATTACTATTGTGTGAAAGCAACCAGCTCCAAATCCAAATTTCCTACAATAGTATGCTGGCATTCTATATTTCTATGCCCTGCCCCTATTTCTTCTTTACATTTTGTTACTTATACTGGGAAATTCTCAGTGTTGTCATTTGACCAAATGGTGCTTTTCTGACTATTCCTTTTGATAACCCAATATGTGACTCATTGTCACATCATAGAAGTATAAATGGAGCAACTTGGAAAGTTAGTAACATTTGGGAAGTAAGAAATACTAATGCACTTGGCATTTTCTTTCCAAGGATCTCGAACGATATCCCAAGGATTTTGCTTGATTCTTCCTAACTCAGTGCTGTGAAAACAATCCTGCAATATTGACTAAAAGTCCCCCACCTTTTTTTTGTTTTGTTTTTTTTAACCTTTCTTATTAGTTTTCTCCTTGAAACAAGTGTTTGATGACTTTAGGTAAAATCTACCCACCTATTTGTCTCTGTCCAAATTTACTGGTGAACTTTCCTAGGTCTGGAGGCAGAGGTGGTTTAGACATCCTTATGTAGTCAGGTTGGTTCCTGATGAGCTCCTCTCATGGAAAATGTGGCCTCGTGTGCCCCGAATTCAAGAAAAAAAAAATTAATGGCAGCCTTGGTTTACTCAGCATTCATAGCTTTCGAGTACCTTCCATTGGAATTAAACAAACCTGTTTTCAAATTGCACCCTCCATCTTAAAAGAATGGAAAGGACTATCTCAAAGCATTAGATAAAATAATGAGGTTAAGGAGATATGACAAAAGATTGGGAGAGAGCTGATCCCATTGTGTCTCTTGGCTGAGATACTGATAGCTGAGCAGGATTAACTGTCTTGGGCTCAGTTTCTTCATTCTGAAACTGATAGTCATTGATACAAACTGATAGCCATTTCAACAATTAACATCTGTATTTAATGATACATTAGAATAACTTATACATGCTGCTCTAGAGAAGAGTGGGTGAAGTTCCACAGAGAGTGGTCAAGATAATACCTGCTTTGATAAATGAGACTCTTCCCTGCCTTAATGTTAAATCATAAAAAGATTACAAGTGCGATCTTTAATACAGCAACTTGGACTCCTGCTATTCACTCAAAAGTTTTGTACACTTTGTCAAATTTATATTTTGAAATAAAACTAAAAACTCAGAGTTCTAATTTCAAGACGCTTTTATTCATTTTTATTTTTATGAGAATAAACACATTATGTTTGACAACTATTTCCTTTTTTGGCTTGAAAAACAGGAATGAATCTTTAAATAATATTTGTATGGAAGTGCTGCTTTCACTTTAGAAAATTTAGTGCAGGCTCTAGTTTTTGTACTTCAAACAGAATAATGTCAAATGCATATTCTGTTTGAAGTACATTGATGCATTGATTAGCATTCTTTAACCTCCTTCATTACTATAAAAACTACCAAAAGCTGTGAGTTTATTTTAGAAAACAAGCAATTAAGAAACAAACAAACGAAAAAACAGAGAGCACTTGGATGACTTCTGTGTCCAGCACTCCCTAACCCACATATTCCTTTGCTTCATTTTCAGTGAACCCAGGAACTGAGACAATCACAGCTAAACTGCTGTGCCCCTCACCCTTAATCCTCACCATGCCTGCACATTCTTTACATTCCCTACCTCAGTATTACTTTTGTCAGAGTTTGGGAACTCTGTTGTCAACATCTGCAGATTTTACCTAAGTCAGTTTTCCCCTAAATAAGAACCAAAGAGCAGAGGGCATCATTCGACATAAAATGAAAATTCTCCTATAGATATGGCACTAGCCTGATAAAGCTATTTCCTTATAGTGTCTGTTTTGGCTTAATGATAATGAGGCAGCATCATTTGGAATTTTTCCTAATGTGACATTTGTTGATTTTAGTACCATGACTGGTTTCTAGCAAGCTGCCTTCTATCCCATGTCTGAATAAAATAAATAAAAGATTAGGCGGCCATTATTTGTTTGATCAATTTGTATGAGCCCAGATGTTAGGAGGTTGAGTATTAATTTAGATAAGGGGGAAAAAAAAAATGATCTCATCTGCCCAGGCCCTCCTATTGTATTTTTTTTTCTTACCAATTATAGTTTATGGGGAAAATAAGATGGAGAAAATTTTGGGTAGTAATGAAGCAGCTGACAAAGGGAAAATGAGCATAGTTAAATTCTAAGAGCATCTGGGTTTTCTAGCCTTTATTCATAAATTGTCTGTCTTGTTTTGTTGCTTTTTCTCTTTCTCTGTCTCCGGATTGTTTTTAGTTTCCCTTCCTCTCCTTCAATTATATAAAATATCAATCAGAACTATTTTTTCCCCCTAAGGGATGGAGGCAATGGCCAATTGTTAATAAAAGTATACTTTTCCCATTTTAAACTTTCTCTGAGAATTGACCCAGGCTTGAGTTAGTCCCAGATATTACTAGACAATTCTTTACACAAATCATTCATACAAAACCCTCTAACAGAAAAAAAAATAACATCGAATAAATGTCCAAGCACATAATTTAAGTCTAAGAACTAAAGAGAGAGAAGATTCTGTTGTGTCCATGAAAAAAAAGTATTTAATATGAAAAAGGCAGATGTGCATAAATCCAAGCTGCTCTCTGATGGAATTGAACGGGATTCCTGAGGTGTTGACTCTGCTGGCCCTGGGGAGTTCTTACTGTGAGTGCAGACCCAGTTACAAATGTGTTTTCAGTCAAATATAATTACCGAAGAACACAAACATCATGTTTGCCATTCAAGACCTTTGCAACATGAAACCCCAGATTAGCTTGCACTGAGCCTTTGGAGCGAAGATGAGTCTGCAAAGATTTTGCAAGAAAGATGGTGTCGCTAACCAGATAGAGGCATCTGACTCTGGATCTAGCTGGCGGCCCCTCTTATTCACAAGCACCAGCCCGGCTATTACATGGTTGCCTCATTAATATGACAGAAGTGAGCCAAGATAAAGAAGAGGGTATTATCTCTATCTTTCCTGAAATACCAGTGTTATGTTTAATATTTTGGTGGAGAGGATTAGGCTCATTTTTCAAGAAGGGATTTATATAATAATGAACTTAATCTGTGTTTAATAAGGTTTTTGTTCTTTTGTATTCACTGTAATGTGGAAGTAATTTTGGTCTGTCTTTTGTATTCACTGTAATGTGGAAGTAAATTTGGTCATAGAGGTCTCCACTGGCTGACATCACAGGAAGGTACCTATGGGCAGAGCTCCAGCCCTATCACACAGAGGAACATACCATCTCTGGTTGCATTTCTTTCCCATCCACTAATGCCTGATAAACCAGATTTTATTGTATTAGTTTTTTACTAATCTCCATTAAACTCTTTCCAGAAACAGTGATTGGTACCCTTCCTTATAATACTTATGTAGTTTGCACAGACTGAATTTTCATATTATTAGAATAATCATTATGCTTGCCTTGAAATATATATATGTACATATATACATATATATATGTATGTGTGTGTATATATATCTATATCAAAATAAGATATTATAGTACAAAAGTAAATATGTTGGTAGATCTAACGTTGAAATTGTTGGCTGTTTTAAAATATTGAAATTACTAAAAGGATCATCATTAATAATTTAGGAATTGCACTAAATGTTATTGCAGGGTGAGTATACTGCTTTAGGTATCAGGGGATCTAAGATCTTGCCCAAGTCAAATATTGGTCCTATGACATTGGGTAAGTCATTTAAACTCTCGGGTCCTTTATTTCTACCGTGAACTAGCTAATCTCTAAGCTGCCCTCCAGGGCCAAAGGGTTGTGGTCATGAACAAAGGGATCCACTAATGAACTTCCCTTACAGAAGTTTCCAAGTTGATAGAAGAGCTGTAGTACTTATAGAGGAGTACTGAAAACTATATTTAACATTGCAGGACTTGAGTAAAACTAAGCAAAATAAAAATTCACACGCCGAAACCGGTTTGGCTCAGTGGATAGAGCGTCGGCCTGCGGACTGAGAGGTCCCGGGTTCGATTCCGGTCAAGGGCATGTACCTGGGTTGCGGGCATATCCCCAGTGGGGGATGAGCAGGAGGCAGCTGACCGATGATTCTCTCTCATCGATGTTTCTAACTCTCTATCTCTCTCCCTTCCTCTCTGTAAAAAATCAATAAAATATATTTAAAAAAAAAAATTCACACTTATATATAGTTCATAATTTGTCAATGTTTATTGGATCTAGAGATTTTCTTCTGTGATCCAAAACTACTTACATATTTTTTATTCATAAGGGCATAAAATCTATGTCTCTAAATAATCTCTATAAAGTCTCAATAGTTTATGTAAGACTGCTTCAATTGCCTATTTCTGCATAACAAAGTGCCCCAAAATGAATTGTCTTGAAACAGCAATTATTTTATTTTGCTCACAAGTCTAAGGGTCAGAAACATGGGAGTGGCTCACTTCTGCCTCAGAGAGTCAGGGGTCTCAGTTGTGACAGTTCAAACAGCTGTGCCCTGGCTGGGATTGTTTCATTAATGGATTGCATCCTTAGTTCTTTCAGTTGGCTGAGCTCTGTCCCTCCCTTGGCCTTAGATGATGGCTGTACTGGCTGGACGAGCCAAGAAGGCCTCTCGTATATTTGTCGACTCCATCTTTCTCCATGTGGCCATTCTCTGTAGCTACGGTGGGCTTCTCACAGCATGGCAGTCTTAGAAGTTGGATTTCTTACAGGGTGACTCCCTTCCAAAACGGAGGAAGCAGAAGCCATCAATCCTATTAAAGATTAGGCTGGAACTGGCCAATGTCACTGCCATCATATTCAATTGGTACAGACAGATTTATTGACTAGAGAAACAATCTCCACCTCTGGATGGTAGGGGTGCGCAAGAACTCGCAGCCATCTTTAATCTGCCACAGTATTCACTCCTCATTTGGTTATTTATCTAGAAGCAATTTTGTTCAGATTTTATCACCTATGTGGATATATGCTCCTTTTCAATTATTTAAATTATTCATTTAAATTATGTTTTTAAATTATTTAAATTTCCAGATTTTTTCCAAAGGGATATTAAACCAGATTCATAATATAAACTAATATTCAAAAGGCCAATCACATGTCTTGCTTGCAAAATTCCTTTCAACAGCTCAATATAGGGACCAGAATATAAAGTACTTTCTGCATCAGAAACAAGTGCTTTGACCTCAGGTTGAGGTCATCTCATTTGGAAAAACTGTAGAGCCCCACTGTTGAAGGATAAAGAATTAATCCTGCAGAAACCCAGTGTATTACTTTGCTAGGAATACTAAAAAAAAGGTCCTAAAGACCGGGTGGCTTAAACAGAAATTTATTTTTTCAAAGTTCCAGAGGCTAAAAGTCTAAGATCAAGGTGTCATCAGGATTGGTTTCTTCTGAGGGCCTTGAGAGAAGGGCCTGTTTCAGTCCTCTCTGGCTTGTAGATGGTTGTCTCCTTTGTGTCCTCACATCATCTTCCTTCTGTATGTATCTGTGTCCAAATTTCCTCTTCTCATTAGGATACAAGTCATATTGGATTGGGGTCCTCCTGAATGACCTCATTTTAACTTAGTCACCTTTTTAAACACCTAATGTCTAAATACAGTAACACTCTGAGGTGCCAAGGGTTAGGATTTCAACATATAAATTTTGAGAGGGGCAGAATTCAACTCACAGTACCAAGATCATTGCGCTATCTTTCTCTTCCAAGCCCCCATGCCTATGCATAGCACTTCCTCTTCAAAGTAGCTATATTAGGAGAGAGGTAAGGAGAGGGAGAGAGGAAGGAGAAGTAGAGGGAGAGGGAGAGGGAGAGGGAGAGGGAGAGGGAGAGGGAGAGGGAGAGGGAGAGGGAGAGGGAGAGAGAGAAATTAGATGATGTGCTCTTGAAACAGACCTCACAAAACTGGAGTAAATCTTAATCACTCTACCAAAACCTTTTGTTAATAAAACATTGTTATTTGTTAGGAAGGTTGAAAGGAAATTCCCTTTTGTTTCTTTGCAGCCCACACTACCTGGTAATTAAATCAATGTGACATGTTGTGCTGTCTTTCCTTTCTGAGCCACTTACAGTGTACTGCCAGGTTTGGTTTATTTGATTTTTTAGGTTTATTTGCCAGTGAATCATTTATTTTCATATTACAAATGGCTCAGCTGTGCTTAGCACAAAGGATCATAGGACAGATGATTGTCTAACACGCCCTGAGCTTTGCTTGTGCAGGCTGGTCAAGGATGCTCCCAGCACAAATGATCTGTGTGACATGCAGGCAGCTTGCCTTACCCGTCTCACTGTCAGATTTTCTCATAGGTCCTGACACACAGAAAAATCAGAATGATATACAGAATTAGGGATAATGAGCCTGGAATGATGTTTAGCATCTTAATTAAGGACTTTTGCCAGCTTATAGTCATACAGTTAGGTTGATTATTGTGGTTAAAAAATATTATAATATTGGAAAGAGATAATGTTTTAGTAATTATTTAGCTAGCAAAATCCATTCTTGTAGAGAATATAAAATAAACAAACAATCTAGACAAAGTTTTGTAAAATAAATTTAGCAAGATTTATCAGTTTTCTTACTTTGAGAGTATGCTCCCAATTTACTACAAACATCTATAGCATTATTATTTAGAAGAAAAAGGTTTTATTATTTTGTCATTTTTTAGTCCTTGTCTGTTGTAAGATCTATCAATAGATTAATGATTCAATGTAAATTAAATGAAAATTCACTTAAAAATTTTTAGTGATAATAAGATTTTACTCTTTTCTTCCATGCACTATACCTGAAACCATTTATGGCTAACAATATATATCTATTAAATGATATTGGTTTAAGGAGTAGAATGTGACAATAACTGGTTAAAGTGACAATTGAGCACATGAGTCAGGACCTCAGTTTTTTAGTTCTGCCCTAAAATGGCTCATAGGGCTAAGGTGTTTGAACATGGCTCTGGATGTAATTTTCTGAGTGGTATTACTTTTCAATCCAATAATTTATTTGCAATTGACATAACTTTAAAATTAAAACTCTAAAGTGGAAGGCAATTATAAGAGGATTAGAAAATAAAATTTACTGGGAGAAAATAGTTTTTAAAATGTGATTTTATTAGTCAATAAACAGCATGACTAATAAGCCTAAGTATTAAAGAGCCAGTGAGAAATATATTTGACAACAGTTTTCAATAGGAGACTAAGAATTGAAAACTCCCTATCAGAGTGGGTCAAATAATTTTAGAACAGCCTAGGAATAGATCATACCCTGAAAACCTCAAGGATTAATCTTTCATGACAGTGTTTGAAGACTGCCATGGCTGTCATTCCTTTAGCAGCCGCGGGGCTGTGACGTACACAGTGCCTGGGGCTGTGAATAATGCAGCTCTCTACTAGACAGACGCTCACATCAAGAAGCCCATGGTTTGTGTCCCTTATCCGAGAAGCATTTATTGAGCACTACCTATACAGTGGGCATGGTATGCCCAAGGGATAAATCTTGTCCTCAAGGAGGTACCTAACTGCTGCACCTACCAATTTCTGCGAATTCTGAAACTGGATTTCTGTTTACCCAAAGAAAGTATTTGCTAACTGAATAGAAATTTTCTGCAATATTATTTCTCAGCCCCCAGAAATCTTCTTTTCAATCTCCCTTTTATGTTCTTAACTTACTGCTTTGCCCAGTTTTGGTAACTAGTGTTCCTTCATGGTCCTATATTTTGGAACCTCTGCTCATGTAGGGTATTTCCTGCACTGTGCTGAACTTTAAAAAAAACCCACAACTAATTCTTCTCTATTTTGACAACAGTTTTCTTAGCTAATTTTTATACAAGCTCCTCAACCTCTACTTGCTTTGACCTCTTATTTGCATATCCTATAACTGTTGTCTGCTGTCTGAAAATGTCCTTTTTTAGAAAGCTTCATTCTGATATTTCACTTTGTTGTTGTATTAGCATGATAACTTTTTATAGTCTTGAGACATGATTAGAATTCTTATTGAACATATATTTTTAATTCTGATGAATTAAGATAAAAATGCTACTCAGATTTTAGCAGAGTGTTTTGAACTTAAGTTATTGTTAGATACTTCTGTTGATATTGTACACTTTAAATTTATAATACTCGACTCATAGCTAACAATCTCTCTGCAATAGTTCAGGCAAGAGATGATGAGGACATAAATCATAACAGTTAATAGAAACATTAAGGAGGGGATATTTTCAAGAAATAGATGGGAAGTAAAATTAGAAGTATATGATTTATTGGATGTGCAGATAAGGAAGATAAAAGGACTTAAAGTGTTTCTCAGGTTTCTGGCTTGAGAAGATGGTATATAGAAAAGACAGGAGAAAAAACCAGTTGTTTTTCTAGGAGGTCACAATTTATTTTTCAAATGATAAATACTTAAACTTTTTTAAAAGTCATTATCTAATGGAGAGTTAAATAAAACACATTTCCCAACTACAGCACAGACAGAATATAACTCAAAATTTCTTGATGACTCGTAATAATTGTGAATATCAGTTATTGTTTGGGGCTATAAAATATTGATACACACAGGTATCAATATTTTGATATGGTTTTCTATAATAGGTAATTATGGAATTCTATGGCATTATTTAAATTGTCCTACATGATTTTCATAGTTACTCTATCCATAATTGTTTTAAGGCTATGGGTTATCACTTCATTCACTCCTTCAATCATATATCAATTCACTGTATGTTAGACATTGTTCTAGACATGGAGGTTATAATGCTGGGCAAGACAGACACAGTCACTCTTCCCGCTGGCCTTATACTATATAGGGTGGTGGTGGTGGGGGAAGTAGGTTTACAGTTGTAAGTTTGTGACATAGAGTTTATTTTATTTTTGTATTATTTCCCATAGAAACAACTATAAACCTACTTTTGCCCCACCCTGTAATGAAAGACAAGCAATAAACAACCAGAGACAAAAATATCAATAAAGTTCTACAAAGTAATAAGTGTTTTTAAGGAAATGAAATAGAAATGGCAAGGAGTTGGGCCAATAGTGAAATCACCTTTCAAGAACTTTTTTTTTTTTAATTTTTTATTGATTTCAGAGATGAAGGGAGTGGGAGAGATAGAAACATCACTGATGAGAGAGAATCATTGATCGGTTGCTTCCTGCACATCCCACACTGGGCATTGAGCCCAAAACCTGGGCATATGCCCTGAAAGGGAATAGAAACCATGACCTTCTGGCTCATAGGTTGATGCTTAAACCACTGAGAAATGCTGGCTGGACTCAAGAACTTTTTAAGTAAAGCCTGACCAGATGACAAGGAGCTGGTGGTGTTAATCTCAGAGAAATAAGTATTTCAGAGTCAGAAGCCAGTCAGGGGAAAGAAGAGGAAGCAAGTTTGCTGAGTTTGAAGAACTGAGAGATTGTTGAAGCTAAGTGATCAAGAGGTTTGGGGTAGTAAGAGTTGAGGGTAGAGAGTTGAACCTGGCACATATCATATAGACCTTACAAACTATCATAAGGAGATGAATATTATGCTAGTTACAATGAGGAAGCATTGAAGTATTCTAAGCATGGGAATGATGTAATCACTTTTATGCGTTAAAAAGAGAATTCAGGCTGTTCTGTGGAGAAAGGAATGTGTGGAAATAAAAGTGAAAGGAAGGAGACCATGGTGAGAGAGAGAGACATCACGCTAGTCCAGCCAGGCAGGAGAGTAGCAATGGGAAGAAAAAGAAGTAGATGAATTAAGTATACATTTTGAAGGAAAAACTGACAGAACCTATTGTTAATATATATATTGTCCTTTCAATTTTGCTACTACATTTCTGTAGATTGTGAAATCCAGATTATCAAGGAGCTAGGATTATCTAAAATGGATACTTTATGATAGTTTGAAGGGTTTCTTGTAGGTATAGTTTGAACTTTAATATATTTATGTTTTATACTGCTTTTTTGGGTTCTCAGGAGATTGCTGGAGAGTAGCTTCTATAAAAATATGATACTGTGTATTATAAAGTAGTTTCAAATTTTTAGTTTGTGAACATAAACATCATTTTTTTAAAATATATTTTTATTCATCTCAGAGGGGGAGAGAGATGGAAATATCAATGAGAGAATCATTGATCGGCTGCCTGCTGCATGCCCCCTACTGGGGATTGAGCCCACAACACTGGCATGTGCCCTTGACCGGAATCGAACCCGGGACCCTTCAATCCGCAGGCTGACGCTCTATCCACTGAGCCAAACTAGCCAGGGCCATTAAACATCATTTTAAAAGACCTTGCTTGATATTCTCAGAAAACCAGGGCAAAGCAGCAAAGTTTACCAAGGAATTATGTCTCCTGGCAGATAGACCAAGCTTGGAACTCTAGGATATTTTCATTTTCATATACTCTCTGCCCTTGCTCAATACATTTAATGGCTCTGTGTTACAGTTTCTCGATCTCGGAGTGGTAATAACGATCTTTTCCATCTAAGTTGAGATATATTTGTAATGTACATGGAAGTTGCCAACAGGAAATCACTACGCACATGACAATTTATTGTTAGTTTTATGGCCAATTCAAATCCCAATGGAATTGAAGTCATTGCCATTTGAAGATTGTCCAGTTCATATTTTAGACAGATGACTGACCTTATACAAGTTACACAAACACAGTCCCTGAACAATTACACTCAAACTCTGCCTTGGCTTTCACAGAAGAAAAATATGATTATTGAATCAATGTGGCTATAAAAATGAGTTGCCTTTCTTCCTAAGCAGTTGGGAACTGTAAGAACATGCTGGAATTGGAGGATTGAAGAGAAGTCAGCACTGTTCTTGTAAATATCGTTTCAAATTTGAGGTGAGAGGATAGAAGACTGCTTAGGGTTTCTTTTTCTTTTTTAAAAAAATATATTTTATTGATTTTTTTACAGAGAGGAAGGGAGTGGAATATAGAGTTAGAAACATCGATGAGAGAGAAACATCGATCAGCTGCCTCCTGCACACCCTCCTACTGGGGATGTGCCCGCAACCAAGGTACATGCCCTTGACTGGAATCGAACCTGGGACCTTTCAGTCTGCAGGCCGACACTCTATCCACTGAGCCAAACCAGTCAGGGCAGGGTTTCTTTAAGTAAATATGCATGAGAAATATTTTTATTTAATTCAAAATTTACTGTGTAGCTTTTAATAATAAGGTCATTATCTAATGACTGTGATGAGAGGTACTAAGTGTTTATAGTTAGCATGTACGTGTGAAAATTACATACCTGTGCTGAAATGAAGTAAGCTATATAGAGCAGGTGACATTTCAACTAGGTCCTGAAAAAAGGTTTCCACTGTAAAGATAGGGGACGAAGAAAGCTTCCTTGTGAGAAAACAAGGTGAGATAATACATTCAATTGGAAATATAGTGGTTACATTTGAGGAGAGCTTGATTCTTTGATTTCACTGGAGCATATAGCAGAAAAAGAACCCAGATAAATAAGCAAGAGACCAAGTTGGCATGTTGGAAATATCCATCCTCAAAGTAACCATGAATCCATTTTTAAAAATAGGATCAGTTTAAAGGGCTAGAAAAATTTCTTCCATTTTTTAATTGAGATATAATTCACATGCCATAAAATTTACCCTTTAAAAATATACAGTCCAGTGATGTTTGCTATTCACAAGAATATACAACCATCACCACTATCTAATTTTAGAAAGGTTTCATCACCTCCAAAAGACCCACTCTATTCAGTGGCAGTCACTCCTCTCTCCCCACTCCCCATACTGCCACTAGTACCTAGTATCACTCTCACTCATACAAATTAGTGGTAGAAACCACTAATCTCTTTTCTGTCTCTATGGATTTGAATATTGTGGACATTTCATATGCTTGAAGTCATAAACTCTGTGGCCCTTTGTGACTGAATTCTTTCACTACCGCAATGTTTGTAGTTTCATTCATGTTGTAACAACATCATTTTGTTTGATTCTCAATAAATATTCTCTTGTATGGTATACCACATTTTGTTGATCCATTCATCAGTTGATGAACATTTGGGTTGTTTTACTTTTTGGGTATTATAAAAATTACTTCTATGAGTAGTTATATATAAGTTTTTGTACAGACATATGTTTTCAATAGTCTTCAGTGTACACCTCTGAGTGAAATTACAGGGTAACTGGATAACTCTATTTTTAACATATTGAGGAACTGCCAAACTATTTTCCAAAGTGGCTGCATTATTTGACAATTCCAACAGCGATGTATGAGGGTTCCAATTTCTCCACATCCTCTCCAACACATGTTATTGTCTGTCTTTTTTATTTTCACCAATATAGTGAGTGTGAAGTCATATCTCTCTGAGGTTTCGATTTGTGTTTCACTAATGATCTATTATTTTGGTTGAAAATATTTTTATGTGCTTGTTAGTCATCTGTATATCTTCTTTGGAGAAATTTCTATTCAAATCCTTTTCCCATTATAAAATTAGATTGTCTTCCTATTAAGATAAAAGAGTTCTTTATATATTCTGCATAAAAGTCTCTGATTGGATATCTCAGATAGATATATGATACCTGATGAAAATATATATTTTCTTGCCCCTTTGGGTTTTATCTTTTTCATATATATATATATATATATATATATATATATATAATTGATTTTTTTACAGAGAGGAAGGGAGAGGGATAGAGAGTTAGAAACATTGAAGAGAGAAACATCAATCAGCTGCCTCTTGCACACCCCCTACTGGGGATGTGCCCGCAACCAAGGTACATGCCCTTGACCAGAATCAAACCTGGGACCCTTCAGTCTGCAGGCCGACGCTCTATCCACTGAGCCAAACCAGTTAGGGCAAGGGTTATCTTTTTCTTGATGGTTTCCTTTAAAGCACAATTTCTAAAATTTTGACCAAGTTCATTTTATGTATTTTCTGTTTTGTTCATGGTACTTTTGATGTCATATCTAACAATCCATTGCCAAATCTGTCATTAAAATTTACCCCTATGTTTTTTTATGAGTTTTATTCTTTTAGTGCCTATATCTAGGTTTTAGATCCATTTTAAATTACTTTTGTATGTGGTATGAGATAGGGGTCCAATTAAATTATTTTGCATATTGCATATCCAGTTGTCCTAGCACCATATATTTAAAGACGATTCTGTTCCCTTTGAATTGCCTTAATACAAAATAATATACAACTTGAAAGCTGTTAGCTATATAATATCATACATTTTTAGAATATTTATCTATAATTGAATTGTCTTTTATAGAATATGGATTTTTTATAATGAATCTCAATTTCATAGAATTCTCACTTTAAAGAAAGATCCTATCTAATAAAAGAGAAGCATGGTAATTGGCGTATGACCGCTACCCTTCCCATTGGCTAATCAGCAAGATATGCAACTTAACTGCCAGCCAAGATGGCGGCCAGCAGCCAAGCAGCTTGAAACTAACATGAGGCTTGCTTGCTTCAGTGACAGAGGAAACCAACATTCCCCGCCTGCTTTGCTGGCCTCTGAGCCTGCAGTTTAAGAAACATTGTAACAAATATAGAAGCGAAACAAAACCCCAGAAACCTGCTTTCAGCGAGCCCGGGATCTCAGAGCTGGAGTTATACATGGTTTCGATTATAGAACCAAAACAAACCAGATACCTCCTTTCAGCAACAGAAGCCTCAGAGCTACAGCCAGAGCTAAAGCTGGCCCAGAATAAAAAAAAGAATAAAAGGAGCAGTTGGGAGCTTCAGTCGGCATGAAAACAGCCCTCAGCCCCTCACCCAGACTGGCCAGGCACCCCAGTGGGGACCCCCACACTGAAGGGTGTATGACCAGCTGCAAACAGCCTTCATCCCCTCACCCAGGCTGGCCAGGCACCCCAGTGGGGACCCCCACCCTGATCCAGGACACCCTTCAGGGCAAACCAGCCAGCCCCACCCATGCACCAGGCCTCTATCCTATATAGTAAAAGGGTAATATGCCTCCCAGCACCGGGATCAGCAGAGCCGAGAGGCCTCCCGGCACCGGGATCAGCGTGATGGGGGCAGTGCCCAAACACCCTGATCGCCCTGCAGCTCTGTGTGTGAAAGGGGGCAGGGCCACAACCTCCCTATCCACCCTGCTCTGTTTGTGACAGGGGAAGGCGCCCCAACCCGCTGATCAGCCCTGCTCTGTGCCTGATAGGGGGGAGCTCCCCAACCCCCTGATCGCCCTGCGGCTCTGTGTGTGACAGGGTGCGGCACCCCAACCGCCCCCCCCCCCCCCCCCACGGGCCCTGCTCTGTGTGTGACGGGGTAGAGCCATAACCTCCCCATCGGCCCTGCCCTAAGTGTGACAATGGCGGCACCCCAACCCCCTGATTGGCCCTGCTCTGTGGGTGATATAGGGTAGCGCCCCAACCCCCTGATCCACCCTGCCCTGAGTGTGACAGGGTGCGGTGCCCCAACTCCCATATCAGCCCTACTCTGTGAGTGACAGGGGGGAGCTCCTCAACCCCCTGATCGGCCCTGCTCTGTGCATGACAGGGGGGAGCTCCCCAACCCCTTCATTGACCCTGCTCTGTGTATGACAGGGTACGGAGCCCCAACCCCCCTGATGGGCCCTGCTCTGTGCATGACAGGGTGCAGCGCCCCAACCCCCTGATGGGCCCTGCTCTGTGCGTGACGGGGGTGGCGCCGCGACCTCCCCATCGACCCTGCCTTAAGTGTGACAGGGCGGTGCCCCAACCCCCCAATCAGCCCTACCCTGAGCGTGACTGAGGGTGGCATCACAACCTCCCAATCTGCCCTGCTCTGTGCATGACAGGGGAAGGCGCCCCAACTCCCCAATTGGCCCTGCTCTGAGCCCTACCATGGGCTGCACCTAGGGATTAGGCCTGCCCTCTGCCACCCGGGAGCAGGCCTAAGCCAGCAGGTCGTTATCTCCTGAGGGGTCCCAGACTGTAAGAGGGCACAGGCCGGGCTGAGTGCACAAATTTTTGTGCACCAGGCCTCTAGTAATAGAATAAAAGTATATTCTTCAAGCGAGCTTAGCTAATAGCAAGTTTTGAATGGAATTAAGTTCATAAGCCAACCAATAAGCTTCTCTATCAAATAAGACATTCCATTTCTTTTCAGAACAGCTTGAATAAAAGGTAAGGAAGTGCTCTCTGAGGCTATCACTTACAAATTATTTTAAAATTAATAATGTCTAATAATCTTTGTAATGTTTATTTCATCATCATAGCTTTGTTTTTCCATTTATGCACTTTGTTTTTGTTCTCTATATTTCCAATTAGAGGCCTTTTTCATATGTCTGATGATTGTAAGCTATTCAATCACATTAAGGAATGAGAAGGAGGAAAGCAGATGGACAGGACTTATTGTTGGATTTCATTGAAGAGGGGTTTCTTTAGGAAATTTCTTAAAACTTCATTAATTTCCTTTTAGGCTGGTCAGTTTTCACAGAAAGTAATTGCCAGTTTCCTATCTTGGAAGGTTTAATATCGGCTGACATATTTTTCAGAGAAGGAAGAGAAAGGAACCATTACAATATTTAGACTTTCTTTTTAAATGAGATAAAATTTATATTTAAAAATGCACAGAATTTATATGTATAGTTCATGAGTTCTGTAAAAAAGTACACATCTACTAGTATATACCCCTGATATAGAATGCATCCAACACCCTAGAAAGTTTCCTCTTGCACCTTGCTCATCAATCATCTATGCTGATTTCTATCAACTCATCTGGACATTGTAAACTTAGCTTTCTTTTTTCTCCAGCTCATCAAGTCAGTTACCACTTGTCCCCTACATCCTAGGTTTCAAAATGTTATTGCTATCAAATTTTATCTTTTTTTCTATTAATTTGTCACATTAAATAATCATTTTTGTGAGATTTTGGAAGGAAGCAGAAGTAATTTGTAGTTAATCTTACATTTTGAATGTACATTTCATTGCAATATTATAATTTTATGATTTTTATATTTATTTAATGCTGAGCCAATCTTCTCATGGTTAGAATGAATTAAATATTTCACTATTTTAATAGTGCCATATCTCTTTTAAGTAACTAAATGAATTTGGAGTTTTGTTTCTTTTAATACTCACCCTAGGATATGTTTATTGATTTGAGAGAAAGAGAGAGGAGAGAAACATCAATGTGAGAGGGAAACATTGATCAGTTGCCTCATGTATGCGCCCTGACCAGGATCGAACCCACGTCCCAGGTAGGTGTCCTAACCAGGAATTGAATCTGCAATGCTCCAACCACCTGAACCACCAGGCCAGGGTTATTTTTTTTTTTTGGTTTTTTAAAATAGGTATTACTTCTATCACTCTAATCCTTTTGTGTCAACCAAATATAATTTGCTTTGACATTGCTCTGTCCCCATATTTGTTTTTACAAGTGTAAGTATCTCTCTTATAGATTATTTTACTTTCATAATTATTTATATTTTATAATACTGTTCCACATAAAGTTATTTATTTATATAAGTACAAAAACCCTCTGCATTAGCAATTGGCTTACCTTCTATATAATACCACAAGATAAAGTAGGTTGTGACATGTTAACACTTTCATTTTCCTAGATATGACCACATTTTTGCAATCCTAATAAGCTAAACCAGTAATGATATTAATATTTTATAGTCATATACAAATATGTCACTAAAACAAGTTGGTGGCAATTTCTTTCATAGTCAGATATATGTGATTCATCTATCACTATATCACTATATATATATAATTTCAGTATTTATAGATACACACACACATATGTGTGTGTGTGTGTGTGTGTGTGTATCTATAAATACTGAAATTATGTGTTTGGCCAATTTTTATGACAAATAATCATAGTCTTGCTTTAAGATGAGCAAATTGTGCCTTAATGGAGTTCACAATTGCTCCAAGTTCATATTTATTTACCGGCAGTCAGAGTGTATCACAGGTCCTTTAAGGTTGATCCAGGGATATTTTTTTCTTTATTTCTTACTTTACCACATTGGCTGCTTACATTGGCAGAGCTTAGAATTAGAAGAAAAAATAATAATTGCCATCTGGCAGAACACTAGTAATATTCCCTGAGCATATCACAAGGAGGCCTTACAGACTCTGAGACCGAAGTTCAAAATATAACACAGTAGAGCTTCTAATATAGGGGAACAGTATAATATTTTCATAATTTGGAAGCTGTACTGCAACTGCCTGGAGAGTAGAGTTATCTTACTTCAGAGATAAGGCCCTGGGTTCCACAGGTTTTAACCTTTATTCCTCATTAGTTATCCGGTCCTGTCCCTTTCTCTTTCTGATTAACATATTCAGTGAAATATGGTACTTTGAATCAGGCATTTCAAAGGTACAGATGATCATAATTAAGTATAAGAAAATCTTAGAGAGACGAACTTCCAGGAATCAGTAATATCCTTAGTGAAGTAACCAGTGTGAACTCAAGGGCACTTGGAGGGGCACCACAAAGAAACTGAACAAGTCACCTCACTCCCCAGAAGTTGGTCCTCTCATGGATTTTCACCCTGGATTCAGTTAAGAATGAGGAATATGAGAGCAGTCAGTGTGGTACCACCTGCCAGTGCCTGACACCAGTAAACTGAAAGTCAGAATATTAACCCACTGAAGCTTGACTTGATTTGAACTCTGACTACTTGCTACATGAACTTTTCTTGTGTCTGCGTCCTCCAAAAAAAACCTTCTTCTGGCAAATAACAACTTGCTCCCATAGACTCCAAGTGGGATGGTATCTACTCATCCTGCCATTAGGCTGGTTAACAAAAGCACTTAGGATCTCTCCCAATCTCAGAAACTCACTCTGGGCTAGGAATTTGTCTTTGAATGCTTCATGTGCATTATTCTTGTTAAACTTGATAAAACAGTACTGCATAACAAAAGATTAACTTTAAGATGCTCTTGAATAAGAACCTAAGAAACACTTAAATCTTGCCAGCTTGGAATGCAATGCAGTTGAGGGGGAAATATGTGTACAGGGGACAATGGCTTGGTCTCTGGCCTTGATGTAGAACCCAGTGAGAAAGTCCCAATTTCAGGTAGAAAAATGTTTGCTTTGTTAGAAGCATCCACAAACCTTAAAACAAATTCAACCAAATGGTTCATTGTGCCTTTTTCAATGTGGAAAACTCACATGCAAGCTTTATATCTTATCATATTACCCAAAAAGAAAAATAAGAGAAAAGAGGGCACTTGCTCCAATATGGTCAGAACTAGTGTAGTTTTCTCATTCCAGATTTGTCAAGGATAGAAAACAGTTCTCAAGAAGGCAACGCCATGCCCATTGTACCTAGTTGCATAGTAGAAAGTATTCAAAGGGAGTAGGGGAATATTTGAGGGTTAGAGTCTGAGTCTTGAAAGATTATGACAAAAAAAAATAACCAAGTATGAAAGCCCCCAGACCAGCCGTGGGCAAACTACGGCCCGCGGGCCGGATCTGGCCAATTTGAAATGAATAAAACTATTGAAAAAAAAGACCGTACCCTTTTATGTAATGATATTTACTTTGAATTTATATTAGTTCACACAAACACTCCATCCATGCTTTTGTTCCGGCCCTCCGGTCCAGTTTAAGAACCCATTGTGGCCCTGAGTCAAAAAGTTTGCCCACCCCTGCCCCAGACTCTTTGATCTCACCACCACCATTGGAAAAGAAAATCTCTAATGTAGATTGGCGTCCTGGAGAAAGAAAGACGCAGCCCTCATAACCAAGAGTGGACCCTCAGTTATGCCCATGTTTCAGCTCTCAGGATGGCACTAGAGAAAGTATGTTAAGAGGAAAAGGACTACTCCACTGTGGGCAGTGATGCATAACCTTCTTATATGAGTAGTGAAAATCTACTCACTAGCAGAGTGATCCATAAAAGGTCCCCCAAAAGACTAAACCATAACAAGGCTTTACTACCTTGGCAATGGAACCAGAGGACAGGAAGTGGAGCTTTCTTTAACTAATATTTATAGGGATGTTCTATCCCTTTGACTGGCCTTGGCTCCTATCACTGTTACAGTGATAGAATGACCTTTCCCCCCTACTGTGATTTCTTCTGGAATGATACCCAGAATCAGTCTTAGATTGATATTCCATTCTAGCATTTCACATAAATTCAGTTTCTAGTCATCAATTCAACTTCTTATTTATGTTTTATTCCCAAATTTCTTTCACACCTCTTTTATGTGAGGTTTATATAGTTATCACATTTATAGTTTATGGTCATTTTTATTAGTGCAGCCACAAACAGTATGCTTATGATAATTCACATCTAAATTTGGTAACAACAAAAGAACTCCCATCCAAGTTTGGATGTACAAACAGAACATGCAGACTGAATAGTTTAGTGATGACCTATTGCCTTGAGAAGGAAAAGCAACTTTTCTGAGTAGGTTAGCAATAGAAATGCAATTGCCTAATTACCTTCTCTGATACCAACTCAAATGATTATTATAGTGCAAAAGTAGACAGTCACATTAGTGTTGATATCTAGAGACCAGTGCTAAAATGCTAATTCCTATCATTATTAAGGATATAGGGACGTAACCAGTTTGGCTCAGTGAATAGAGCATTGGCCTGCAGACTCAAGGGTCCCAGGTTCGATTCCGGTCAAGGGCATGTACCTTGGTTGTGGGCACATCCCCAATAGGGGATATGCAGGAGGCAGCTGATCAATGTTTCTCTCTCATCAATGTTTCTAACTCTCTATCCCTCACCCTTCCTCTCTGTAAAAAATCAATAAAATATATTTTTTTAAAAAGAGGATATAGGGAAAGTGGCATTTGAATTTGCTTAATTTGTTACTACTTTCTGGAATACAAAATTTTATACATTTGGTTTGGTCATTGTACTTCCAGGAGCTTATTCCTAATATGTAATTAGACAAAGGCACAAAGGTATATGTAAGGGAATCTTTTACAATATTGATTATAAGTTTAAAAATAAATATCAAATGCAGCCAGCAAAATACTATGCAGTTTTTTTTTTAATATAATGCAGCTATTATAAAGATGATATAGAACTAAATTCTAAGGATCATTAAATGCTCTTGATGAATAAATCATGCTACTGTATGGAATATGGAGTACTATTTGTATCTAGATTTGTGTATTTGTGTATACCTAAATATATTTGCAAAAAGTGATATCTGTAAAATTATGCCCAACATATTATGAACAATTAATTCCTATTGGACAAACTTAGGTTGATATTCACTTTTCATACTCCATATCATTATTGATTTTAAAAAATTAAACAGCATATAAAAAACTCACATAACTACCAAATATGAAGTGATTTTTAGTTTTCACATGTTACTTCAGTAACACCTAACTCTTCCCTGGTGACCTGATTATTGGGCCCAGTACCAGATCTTGGGCTTTATTGAATACAGAAAGGAATATACAGTACTGACACTCTCCAGTCGGAGGCCAATTGACACCACTGTTCAGTTCAGTGCAGTGAAACATGACAACAAATGGTTTCAGGCCAGCTAAGAATTGCTACATGAAAAACATTTTTGGAGAGTCTTATATAAATCCTTATCACATGATTTGGAACTGGCACCATTTTAAATTCTGTAAGGAATAAATCCCGACTAAACCCAAAATAGATTATTTAAAGCAATTATCCTGGAGACACAGTGATTGTAAACCTTCTCAATTGTATTTTGTTTGCTACTGCAAGTGTACTTGAAGATCCTAGCTGTACCTGTTAGTGCTTTTGGGTTTGTTGTTATGAGCTGAAACAATGGTAAGGCAGACCTCTAGGATCCAGAATTACAACAGATGCATTCACCTACAAATTCAAAATTTCAAGTCAAAGATAGTTGTACCACTTTGATTTCCTCATAGAGAACCTCTGAGAACCTCTGAATTATTTAAGTCTGTAGTGCATTGAGTTCTGAGTGACACCTGTTGAGCAAAACACAATAAAAATTAAAGTTAGCCATTAGTCACCAACTAGGGACCCAGTGCACAAATTTGTGCACCTTGTAAGGAACTGTGGGCCTTGAGGCTGTGGTGGGCAAAGGGCCAGGTCTTGGCTCATTCTCCATGCCCCCGCCTGGCCCCTCCCACTGCAGCCCCCGGTCCTCTCTCTGCCAGCAGCCCCACTCTGGCCACTGCTGCTCCCACACACTGACTGCGCCGGCCCCTGTAGCACTTGCAGCAGGTGTGAGCAGGGCCGGTGCTATCAGTGGGTGACAGCAGCGGGTGTGAGCGGGGCTGGTGCTGTCAGCGGGTGTGAGCAGTGGCTACTGCCCCAATTGCCTTTCAGGAACAGGGGGAGGTGGAGAAGCCCCCAGGGGCGATCGGGGCTGGTAGCTGCCGCTCACATCTACTGAAGGCACTTAGCAGCAGGTGCGAGCAGTGGCTCCTCCTCTGGCAGTGGGTGTGAGCAGGGACAGTGCTGGCAGCAGGTATGAGTGCTGGGCAGGACAGAGGCATGCGGGAGGAAAGAATTTTCAGTAACCACCAGAGGCTTGCCCTGATGACAGTGACCAGCACCC
The DNA here is from genome assembly GCF_964212035.1 of Myotis nattereri. Lineage (NCBI taxonomy): Eukaryota > Metazoa > Chordata > Mammalia > Chiroptera > Vespertilionidae > Myotis > Myotis nattereri. The sequence continues at coordinate 56,030,293 of NC_138079.1, forward strand.
CGCCTTGGTCTGGCATCCCAGCTCACCTGCTCCATAACCCCGCCGCGGCCAACACCTGCCATGTTCCGCACTCTGCCACCTGCTGCTGACTCCTACCATGCTCCACGCGTGCCCCCTGGTGGTCAGCGTACACCGCAGCGACCAGTTGTTTGGTTGTTCCACCATTCGGTCTATTTGCATATTAGGGCTTTATCTAGATAGACAGAATCAATACCTCAAGACTTGGCTGTTTCTTTCTAGACTTTTCTCACATAGTTCTGTTTTATTTTTCTTTTGGTTGGTGTAACCTTTTAATATTAATATGGACTTCCAAAATGGTGGTGTACTATGCCTAAGGAAAGTCTTTTCAGAGGGGTAATTCCTTATTTCCAATAGTATTTCTTGCATTGGGAGGAAATACATGTTATAATAAAAGTCAGCATTTGGCAGACATTTATCAAATTCCTACTCTATCCCAGGCTCTCTGCCAGGCCCTGAGGAGACAATAGTGAACAGGACAGACATGTTGCCTGTTCTGATAACACTTTGATCCAGATAAAATGTATTTGCTCTCAGGCATTAACAGGACACTATTCTGAAGAGAACACATATCAAGGCAGATGGACAGGATACCCTTTCTCCATGACTTTCTAATTAGCGCACACGGGAACTTAGTAATACTTAGTTTCACTTTCCTCATCTATGAAATGTGGGTAATTATAGTTTTTGCTTCAAAAGATTGTTCATAGAATGAAATGATATAATACATATCAAGTTCTAGGAACAATGCAAGTGCATGCTAAACATTTAATGAATGCTACCTAATATTTACTTTTTAGTGAAACTTTATTTGTGTTATTTAGGAAATTAGGAGTGGTTTGCAAATATTCCTCCTGACGATTTATTCAGTGAATAGAGGTAGAGCTGGTTTCTTTTGGAAGGACAATCCTCCAGTCCTTTAGACTATAAAACCTTGAATCTTTAATACTCAATTCTGGTTTATTATTTATTCACCTGTTACATTTTCTTCAAGTAATTTTTTTTTAAGATACATTTTCTGAACTTTTAAAAAATATGTGTTCATTGATTTCCGTGAGAGGAAGGGAGAGAGAGAATCATTGATCAGCTACCCACCCCACACTGGGGATGGAGCCCACAACCCAGCCAGGTGCCCTGACCTGGAATTGAGCTGTGATCTCCTGGTTCATAGGTTGACGCTCAACCACTGGCCATTTTCTGAACTTTTGACCGTCTGGCTATGTACTTCTGTTGCCTTTATATATAGAAGGCAATTGTAGTGACTATAAAAAATTCTTGCATATAACTTTGCAGCAGATGCTGTTGGTACCTGCTCAAATCCCTGCAGCACTTAGATTTCAGGGAACATCAGCTGGACTTCCAGCTGCCAACATTTGCTTCTCTTTGCATGAGGCCCTCCTTTGGCTGGCAGAGCCCACCCTGTTTACCATGTCTGTGTATGCAATAAGTGGGACGTGAAATTAATGCTGCCCAGAAGCAGCCTTCCATCATAGAGTGATAGAAGTTGGTATAGACTAGTAAATATTTGGGCTTCCTTTTCTCTTGGCCAGGGTAACTGTGAGGTGTAGGTTTTAGACCATTTCTCAGCATTCCCCTGGAAGGTCTAGTTTTCAATTACCCATGGAGGAAATTTGCTTGATAATGCACCTAACCTTTTTCCTGCCTTACTTCCCTATTCTCCTATTGGTGTTTCTTGGAATCGTCTCCAAATAAATTACTTGTACTTAACAAACAGAATGGGTAGAAATATGGATATTTTTTCCTATTACATTGTCTGACACTTTGTGAAACACTTTAATTTATATATCCAGATTTTTAACTCTCACTAGTAGTTTTCCTCTTAGTGATTTCTGTTCCAATTGTTCTGATCTTATTACAGAAATACCTATCATTTTGGTAAAAGTTATCTATTCTGTATTTCTAACATTTTCAGCCTAATTATTTCTAACATTTAGTAATTTTTCTCCCTTAGCTTAAGGAGAGCTTATCCTTCCAGTAATTGATTCAGGTTTCTAGGGTCAGTTTCATTGTTTTCACTACATCCATAGCAGAATTTTGCTTTTAGTTTCCTTGCAGTTCTTTCCAATGTCACTCTTTTCACCACAAAGGAAAGCCTTTTATTTCTACTGACTCTTTAGGCATATCTGCGCCTGTTACTTACAGATCATGACATTTCACATCTTTTTAAGGTGAAATATATTTTCTCAAAACTAGATCTTCTCAGGGTTCTGTTATAAACTCCCTTGGTCTGTAGTAATATTTTTCAGTATTTCATACGATGTTTATTTGGAAATACAAGAGAACTGTATCCTGAGTATACATGCCACATGCTGGTTTGTGAATTACCATTTTCCTTCTCTTTTTTACTTAATCCAGGTAAAATCCTTGCTTTTTTCTACAGTTGAATAGCCTACAAAGTAGGCACAGATCTCAGTTTCATTTCCCGAGGCTGGCTTTTATGTGCCATGGTTTACCTTGTCTGAAATGAAAACTTAGCTCTCCATAGTTTGGCTCTGATATTCTGAACATATGGAATACATGAACATAACTCTCATGTGCATGTATATGTATGTACATATGTCTTACTTGAAAAATTGTTTATGACAACCCAATCCCGATTATGCATTCTAGCAGGTCTCTCTCTGTTTCCAGCCGTATTTGCGTACTTTAATTTCAGCATAAAATATGCCTCTTTAGGCATCCTTCTTTCTGTGTAGTTTTTCTTTTCCTTTTCCTTTTCTTTCTTGTTTGTCTTCTCCTGAAAGTTCCAGTTTTTGAATCATTACAGATGCAGGTGAACACATGGGCTCTTTAGCAGCCACAACAGTGGAAGTATTTCTGCCCATGTTTCTGATTTTTTAATCAAGGGTCAAACAAATGTATATGTTAGTTACTTGCTATTAGCATAATAAACTGATAAGTGGACTATTTTAATTTTACTTATGTCACCCTTTATGACAGAAATCATTTGAAATGTTGTATTATTTTGATATTATGCTTTTTATCTTTTTTCAAGTCTTTATATTATATTAATTAGTAGAAATTTCATAACATTGCATTAGGAATGCCAGCCATTTTACTGGAGTCAGAAAGAAATGAATTCAAATTCTGATCGAACACTAAACATCTCTGTGAACGTAAGCAAATTCAATTCCCTAAGTCTCAGTTTTCTTATGGGAAATGAGAATAATAATACCACACAAAGGTGTTGAGAGGGTTAGATGAGGCAGTGTCTTATAAAGTGCTTAACGCAGTGTTTAACACAGAAGCACTCACTAAGCATTACTCTCATTCAGCCCTAATCAATCTGCTAGTGAAATGACTTGTCCTGGATGGCATCAGTGCACCTCAAATTTAACCTACTCAAAACAGATTTACTATCAATTCCCTCCCCTGAAACCTACTTCTCTCCTATGTGCATATTAGATAAAAACAAGTCCAAACTAGAGAAGCAATCTGTCACATCGTGTCTCAACTCTCCCATTGATGTTATATGTGAAACTACAGAAGGGATATAAAATGTCATTCAAATTGTGTGATTCCTCTGAAGCTTCATTTTCCTATCTGGAAAAAAAAAGAAAAGAAAGGCAAGTCCAGATGATTTTTGAGGACCTTCCCACCTTAGAATATCTGTGGTTTTAAATTTAAATAAAAATGAAGTGTTTTTAAAAATTATTGTTTGAAGTTTCTGTGGGGGAAATGGAATAAATCCAGCAGGTCAGTTACACCATTAGAAATATCCTAGATGATCATTTTGATTCTTTTTTTTTAAATATATTTGATTTTTTACAGAGAGAAAGGGAGAGGAATAGAGAGTTAGAAACATCGATGAGAGAGAAACATCGATCAGCTGCTTCTTGTACACCCCTCACTGGGGACATGCCCACAACCAAGGCACATGCCCTTGACCGGAATCGAACCTGGGACCCTTCAGTCCACAGGCTAACCCTCTATCCACTGAGCCAAACCAGTTAGGGCCATTTTGATTCTTTAGCATTTTGTTTTTACTGGATTGTTTATTTGATACTGGATCATATGCTGCATTATATTGTTAAGATTTTCACATGTAAAAACCTTTTGTTTCTAATTAATTGTAAGTTCCATGATTTCTAAGACCCTGGCTTACATTTTTTTTTATTTTGCCAACAGTCATATGACCACAGGAAACTCTCATAAATATTTGTAGAATTAATGAAGAACTAAATTTGTAGAATGAATAGTCCCTTCAGACAACAATACATCTTAAATTATTTTATTGTACAAGTCTTTTGTAGATATATGTTTATCTCAGTAAAGTACCTGGAAGCAGAAGTGCTAGATCATTAAAATGGTTTATTTTAAGTAATTGCCAAAACTTTTTCCAAAGCTGTTGTGCTATTTACACTTTCACCAAAAATATTTGAGAGTTCCAATTGCTCTACATCATCATCAACATTTGGTATTGTCAGTCTAATTGTTATACACTCTAGTGTATGCAGAGTGGCAACTCAATGTTATCTAGCTTAAGTCTTTTGCCCATTGCTATTAAATCATTTGTCTTTTTATTACTGAACTAGTGGCCTGGTGCATGAAATTCGTGCAGGGGGGGAGGGGGTTCCTTCAGCCCAGCCTGTACCCTCTCCAATCGGGGACCCCTTGGGGGATGTCCAACCCACAGGGATCGGGCCTAAACTGGCGGTCAGACATCCCTCTCAATCTGGGACTGCCCATAACCTTACTGCCTGCCTGCCTGATTGCTCCTAACTGCCCTCCCCTGCCGGCCTGATCTCCCCTAACTGCTTCTGCCTGCCTCATTGACCCTAACTGCTCTCCCCTGTCAGCCTGATCTTGCCCCCAACTGCCCTCCCCTGCTGGCCTAATTGCCCCTAACCCCCTGTTGGCCTGTTCTTGCCTCCAATTGCCCTCCCCTGCCTGCCTGCTCACCCCTAACTGCCTCTGCCTCAGCCCCCACCACCATGTCTTTGGAAGGAAGTCAGACATCTGGAAGATGGCTGGTTGACCCAGCCTAATTAGCATATTACCCTTTTATTAGTATAGATAGATTATATAGGATAGGATTGCTTAAATGGGGCAGGGAGTAAAGCCTTTTTCATCAGGAGGAGATGCTCTTGGCAGACAAAACCACATAATCCCTATATCTGGACTGATAGCCAGCCATATGCACTATACTGCCAAACCACTCATTAAAAAATTGAACAGTTTTCTTACACCTTACACCAAATAGCTGCTGCCCTTAAAACCCCTCCTCAGCCCCCACCTTAGATTCTGCCTTCGTAGTTCACCCAGATTAGGTTCTGATTGATTGGTTTCAATGCCAGTCAGTGTCAAAAACTCTGCCTCCTAGACAGCCATTGGCTCCTGGCACTTCACCCAGATTTGGTTCTGATTGGTCGGTTTCTATGCCAGTCAGAGTCTCTGAGCCTATCTCTGGGCCTGATCAAAGAGGCAGGGCTGATCAACAGCACCACAGAGGCCCAGAGAGAAACAGAGGTGCCACTGCTGGTGAAGCCTGGAGAGAAAGAGAGAGGCAACAGCTGATCAACAGCTGCCACTGAGGCTGCAGATCAGACCCTGCCTTTCTGTCTGCAGGCCTCTCTTCAGGCCTAATCCACAGTCCCCTTGGCAGTCAGTGCTGGGTCACAGCCACAGCAACCCAGCACTGACTTCTGGTGTTAGGTTGAGCCTTTGGTCATTACGGACCCTGGCTCTTCATATATATATATATATATATATATATATATATATATATATATATATAGTTATATAGTTATATAGTTGTTATATAGTTATATAGTTATATAGTTATTAGTTTTATATACTTGATTATTGCTTTTTGTGTCCTAAGATATCTCTGTTTACCCCAGGTAATAGACATGTTCCTCTGAAGGCTATAAGCATTAGCTTTTATGTTTAGGTCTGTGGTCTAATACAGATCATTAACTTTATATTTTTCCCTATATGGATATCCAATTGTTCCAGTATCATATATAAAAAGGACATTCTTTTCCCCATTGAATGGCTCTGGTGACTGTGTTAAACGTTAACTAATTATATAAGTATGGATTAACTTGTTCAAGCATGTTCTTCCTTAATAGATTGTTTTAATATGAAGAGAATTTTGATTGCTGAGTTAAATGTACAATACAGAAAGTCTATTTTCATACTAAACTTTAAAGTTATCCTTTGTGGACTAAATATGCTGCCTTAGTAAAAAATGTTAACGTTTAAAGACTTCTTTATTTGCATGAGGCCACATGAGAGATGGGCAAATACAGTGGAAAGAAATAGCAAGAGGTACAAATGAGCCATAGATGCTATGGTTAAAGTAGTTAAGGGAGATGAAGGGACAGAGAAGGGAAAAAGGAACATAGACCAGATACATGATACCACAGATCATGGCAGGTAATTTAAATTTTTGGTAGAGTAAAATAACTCTTAGATTCTTTGAAATACACCCATAAATGCTACAACAGTTTGGAAAAAAGTTTTGACAATTGCTTATAATAAACCAATCTAATGACCTAGCACTTCTGCTTCCAGGTACTTTACAAAGATAACCTAACACCCATTTAGTTTTTTACAGTAAGGTTTTCAAATGAAACTCGGTTTGTGAGACTGACAAAAGAACACAAAATGATAGTTGTGATAAAAGGTCAGGTAAGCCCCATTTTACTGTCACACTTTTCCAGTTTGTTGTTTCAGCCACTAAAAGTGAAGATCTGCCTCCCCACCCCCCCCCAGTAATCACATAAATAGATGGAAATTACTTCTTTACCTTCAAGGCCCTTTTCTGCTTATTTGAACATGTAGTCTGAAGGGTTGGATTTTATGGTAAATTTAAGTCTGCTATGGTTTGCTGGAAGTCTGCTTACTGATTGGGTCCTAACTAATATAAATGCCCCTATATACATTCCTTCTTGCCTGGAGATTTCTTGTTCCATTCCCATTTTCAATACAGACTTCAGGGCTCTGCTGAACAGTCCAGATTGCAGATAAGCAGGCATGTGCTATCAGTCAGTTGGTCATTTCCTATCAATTTTATTCATGCACATTCTAGATATACACTGAATTAATGGCGAGTTGATTATAAGAACATTACTTTGATCCTTTTGGAGAAAAATTGCCTCCTTTAAAAATGTTATTACTTTTAAGCTATTTTTTCTTATTTTACACATATTAGGGGGTTTCCCTTTTGCAGTCTCTTGTATGTCCCTCCCTTTCATAGCTAAATTCTGTCTTTCAGTCTTCCTGGCTTGACATAGTTAACACAAGAGGTCACAATCTTATCAGCTTTATTTGTTCTATGAAAATTTAACACTTTTTTGGTGTGTTAAATGCTGTTGTAAAGTAAAATTATCAATAAGCTTAATATTTACAAAATTTAAAGCAAGCCAATAACTTTTTACTAGCTAATTATCTTCCAATTAAAATTAAAAATTTTCTATCATGAAGTAAAAACTTTGGTTTGTTTTCTTTTTTAAAAAACATATATTTTTATTGATTTTAGAGAGGAAAGGAGAGGGAGAGATAGAAACATCAGTGATGAAAGAGAATTATTGATCGGCTTCCTCCTGGACGTCGCCCACTGGGGATCGAGCCCACAATCCGGGCATATGCCCTGACTGGGAATTGAACTGTGATCTCCTGGTTCATAGGTAGACACTCAACCATTGTTCCATGCCGGCTGGGCTGATTTGTTTATCTTTATCAGTTTTTATTCCAAATATTATAAAACCTGGTACACTAAGGTGACTATAATTACATGCTAAGGTACTTTTGTCTTGAATATTTAAGTCTTTTTAGTACTTTTATATTGTTTTCTCTATTCATTATGTAGTTTATGGTAAAGCATCCTTAGACCAACACTCAGATTTCATTAATTAGTGACACTATTTTTTTTAAAAAACATTACTAAGTTCAGAAAGGTTTTAAAACTACCTTTATTTACATAAATTATATTATTTCCTTTTGCTTAACCTAATTAGATAAAGCAGTGAGAAAGAAAAAGGTCAAAGTTGTTCACTTCTGCAGTTTGCTTAAAGTATTTCATATCTATCTTCTAAAATGATTTATTTTTAAAAATAAAAGTATTAGCTATCAAGTAAATAATTTGCTCAATAGAATAAAAATATATTTATATAACCTCTTCATTTCTCAAGAGTAAATCAACATTGAATAATATATTTTGAAGTTTTACCAAATGTTCATCACCTTATATGGTTCCTTAAATATGCTTTTGGTCAAATAAATCTATAATAATAAAAGCATAACATGCAAATCGACCAAACAACTGAACAGCAGAATGTCCAGGACCATGCTATGACATGCACTGGCTCTAGGCCAGCCGCGGCTGGTGCGATGTGATTGGTCAGGGGCCAGGGGGCCTGGCCATCGCCCCGCATCGTCCCACAGAGGGAGGCCCAGGCCACCCTCTGCCCAGCAATCAATTGTGGAGCCCCAGCCAGGTGGGCAGGATCTCTCTATGCAAGGTGATCGATCGCAGAGCCCTGCGATCAATGGCCTCAAAGAGGGAGGCCCAGGCTTACCGACCAGTGGTGTTGTGGCAGGGGCGGGGCCTCCCTCTGTGGGGTGATTGATCTGGGGGCCCCGTGATTAATTGCCCTGCAGAGGGAGACCCAGGCCAGCCAAGCGATCACACCCTACTCCTGTTGTCTGCAGAGGGAGGCAACTGGTGGCGGCGGGGGTTGGGGGTGGACAGCACTGCACAGATGGCAAGCAGTGGCAGTGGTGGGGGTGGGGCCAACTGCCAGCATCCAGGGGAAGGAAAGCCCGGATAGTCCCTGATCGCCATGCAGGTCTAGGGACCCTATCCGAGGGGTCCCGGATTGCGAGAGGGTGTAGACCAAGCTGAGGGACACCACCAACTTCCCACCCCCACCCATACACGAATTTTGTGCACCAGGCCTCTAGTTTATATATAAAAGAATCTTCAGGTATTATATTTCCCCCACCTTTTGTTATTACATTTCCTAAGGAGCAACTGATCATGTCGTTTCACGCTAAGAAGTATAGCCCTGAGCGTGCAGGCTCTCATCATGTAGGCTGTCTTCCCCTCACATCGCTGTTTCTTCACTGAATATCTGCTCTTCAATCCTTTATTACATAAAACTGGATAAGATCATCTAAGTCATAATGTTGTTGCTAAGATAATTTGTGATATTCGTTGTAAAGTGAATATTACAGTTCCTAAAACAAAGGGCATAATTTCTATCATAAATTCATCTGTCATATACAAAGGACAGATAAACTTGACTTGAAACGAATTAGACCAACATCAAAAGTACCTCTTTAAACTCTTTATTGTATATCCCTACTTACTTTTTATATTTAAATATAGATTGACAGAACAGCTGGTGTGGCTCAGTTTGAGTATTGGTGCATACACCAAGAGGTCTCCAGTTTGATTCCAGGTCAGGACACAGGCCTGGGTTGCAGCCTTGATCCCCAGTAGGGGGTGTGCAGGAGGCAGCCAATATATCATCAGTGTTTTTCTCTCTCCTTTCCTCTCTCTCTTAAAAAAAAAATCAATAGAAAAAGCCTTTTAAATATAGATTGACAGACACTGTCATACTCCTTTATATTATAACTAGAGGCCCGGTGCTTGAAAATTTGTGCACTGGGGGTTCCCTCAGCCTGGCCTGCCCCCTCTCACAGTCTAGGAGCCCTCAGGGGATGTCCTACTGATGGCCTCTGTGGGAGGCGACTTGGCTGATCAGGGGAAGGCGCTGCCCCTATCACCCCGCTGCTGCCGCCACTGTCAGCCACCATGGCTGCTGGCCCTCCTCGGCCCTCTCAGCTACTGCGGCTTTGTCTGGAAGGATGTCTGGAAGGCATCCAGTCTATCTGGTCTAATTAGCATATTACCCTTTTATTAGTATCGATGCATATGAACAACATGCCATGCATTAATCTTATTGATTGCATTTCAAATATTTCTTTAAGTTGATTTTTAAACATTGAGGTTATTTTAATGTAAAGTGAAAATACTTCTAAATATAACGTAGCATTTGAAACAATTTATAATGATAAATACTGCATCATGCACCTGTGGACTTTAGGGGGATATATATTTTTTAAAGCAATTAATAAGCTTACAGAAAAACAGAAAAATCCCCGGTTTTTCTTATTCATATGACTCATTAAAAGGGCTTTTGTTATGTTTTCAGAGTTTCATATTACAAACCTTGTGCCAAATGTTAATGAGAACAGTCAAATCCTGATCCATTCTAAGACCTGATACTTGAGTAATTACATTAAAGAAAAGCATCAACAATGCTAAATAACCCTGATTATACTGAATGGGAGATGAATGATTAAAACCCTGCATGAGGCATTAATTTGCTACCTAATGGTCACATAATACCAATTGACTATTCTATTTATTTTCTCTCTTTGGGTAAGGTTAGTTCAGATGGAACAAAAATTACATTTTAATAGTTGGCAAAGATCATGATCGAAGCATTATAATTCATCAAGGGGTCTAGTTGGACAGCTTTGTCAAAATAGGTTAGAAAATTTCTCATGACTGTGGCCAGGGTTGCAAAAATCCATTATCACTTCTCTTCGGCCATCTGAAAAAAAGTCATCCCACCAAGTCTGATTTCTTCCTGGGGTGAGATGACACTGTTTGAAAGGTAATGAAATATCTTTCTCTAAAATATCAACTATCAAATGACAAACTCTAAACCAGAGTTATGTTGTTTTGTTTCTCAAGTCTGTTGTATATTACTAAATATATATATATTTACATATATATATATATATATATATATATATATATATATACACATATATATGTATGTATATATAGTTTATTGTTAGTTATAGTTATAATTGTTATAGTTATGTTATGGTTATAGTTGTAGTTAATTATAGTTGTAGTTATAGTTATAAATAGGAAGGGTATAGCCCTTGTTTGTTGGTATGCTGAAAGTCAATGAACTTAAGCCAGTTGACAGGTAGGATAGTTATGGGGAATACTGTAAAAGGAAATTGGTGAGTTTCAGTTTGTTAATAGCTACCATTTATTGAAATCAGCAAAAATCTTAGACTTCACTGTGTTACAACATTCTAAGGACTAAACTAAGAATAACATTTGTATTTCTGGTGTAGAAATACCTTCAAGGATGATTAGGTTTTTTTTTTTTTTATACTTCTTTGCTAACTAGTCTCTTATAAATGAATTCATATGATGACACTCAATTCTAAAATTATTCTCTTTTTTTTTTTCAGAAGAAAACCTCATAAAAGCCTTTTTTTCAAAAAAAAAAAAAGCAATCAGAAAGTTCTTGGTTATCAAATAAATGTGATTATGTCAGACATCATCACTGCTTATTGACTATCCATATGTAACCTTATATTCTCACATCCTTGGAATCAGTGGGGCTTTGGAACTAGGGGGCCAATGGGTTGTGAGTGGAAGTAACAAGTGTCATTTCTAGGATGAAGAAATTAAGAGCCAGTGTATGACTCCCTAACTTCTCCTTTTTTTAAAATCAGTGAACTCACTGAGGCTATGAGAAGCTACACGATACTAGAGTTTCTGACAACTTGTGCCATTGGGTGGTTGTAGAGAACAGGGATTCCCCCAACAAATGTATGTCTGATATGTCCTGTAAGCTAGAAAGAAGAGCCGTTTGTATGAACCATTGACATTTCTGTATTGTTCTTTTACTACAGTATGATCTGGACTATCCAATTATTTCCATGAATCAAGCCAAAGAAAATATGACACACACATCAAGTTTTCCTAATGATAATTATGGTTAAAGATGGGAAAACTCAACAAACCATGAACATGTTAATTACCAGTATTTGCAAAAGGTGAACTCTTTTGAAAAAAATGATGTGGATTTTCAGTCTATTTCCAATAACTGAGCTGATACCACTCTTAGAGCCTCACCTATGAGTTAAGGTTTCCCCTTCTGAGGGGCTTTGCTGTCCTCAGAGCAGTTGATTCAGGCAGCTTCTGTGAAAGAGCAGACTCACATGTGCATTCAGGGAAAGGTTTGCAGACTTACCTCTGCATGACTAGTACTCTTCAGTTCTTTTCCATTCTGTTTCTCAAGTGGGAAGTGTTAATGCTCATTTCATATGTGTCCATATGTTTCTATGATTGCTCAAATAACATGTTTTAGTTATGATCTCTCACTAACCCAAAAGGGGGGAAATATTGTAAAAATGCACCAAGTGTATATAAGGAAATATGTTCTTCATTGGTCACATGTGCAGCACCAACATGTGGTCTTATCTACATAGAGAATACTAGAATGTGAAGGCATATAGTGACATTTAGGAAACTAAGGGCTGACACTTACTGGATGCTCATATTAGCTTTTGGGGAAATTGTATTTATCCAACTCTAATACAGTATGGCTTTATTACCTTCAAAGTTAACATTTAAATTGTATTCACAATAGCATCTGACACAAATTCATATGCATAAAATATACATTTCTGGTCTTAGAACTCTTGATATATATAATATTCTTCACATTAATGATAATTTCCCTGGGAATTTCCAAAGCAGTTGTCCACTTACTTGCAAACACAGTGACTGGTTTTTGCCAAATCCTGTAAAAGAGGTCATGCATACCACCTTTCTTCTGTATCCCCTCCACGGCAACAGCAACAGCAACATAAAAGCAGTGACTTTCTGGGGGAAGTGGGCTTAAGCTGGCAGCTGGACATCCCCCAAGGGGTCCCAGACTATGAGAGGGCACAGGCCAAGCTGAGTGACCTCCCCCCTCCAGTGTATGAATTTCTTGTACCGGACCTCTAGTTGCTATATAATTTGTAATGGACTCTCCCTTTCTGTTCTCTCTCTGTCTCTCTCTCTCTCTCTTGATTTTTAAGTTTCTCCAAAGTATATCTGTTTTTTAAAAAGAGAGGCAGTAGGAAAAGGCTAAAAGAAAGAACTCTTATAACTGAAAATTTTGGATTTGGCAGAAGACAGAGTGTTCCAGGAATTAGATGCTTTTATTTGAAAATATTGGCAACACTCTCATTCTGCACCTCTCATATATCTTGGTGTTCAGTGAACACTGAAGTTTAAATTGGGCAATAGAGTATAAGAAGAGGAGCTGGTAAGGACAGAATTAGTATTTGAAATTAGGGAGATGAGTCCTTCTTAGACTGTAGTCCTTATGGGATGCAGATGATTCCGCCTTAAACAAACAAACAAACAAATAAAAATTTTACATTTCATTTAAAAGGAAGGATAGCATATACTCTGGGAACCCTGATTCTTCACAGAGTATGTTTTTAACTGTTACTATTCTATCAGAGCAGGAAATTCTAGGAATTAAAGAGACTCCTGATATTTCTTCAGTTCTAAACAGGATCATGATGAGAAATAATTCACAATACCACAGGTAAATGGGTATATCTTGGTTTATGGCTATTTGAACACATCAGTAAGGTTTCCCATATTAGTATACAAGCCAAGACAAGTTTATTTCCTTTAAAACATAAAATTAACTTATTATATTTATGATTATATCATAATTTTAAAATAAGCATAATATGAAGCAAGATTGAATAGCATTTAATATTTTTGTGCCTTCATAGTCTTCAGAGTGCTTTTCCTTTGATTGTTTCATTTAATATGTGTGTGAATGCACACACACACACACACACACACACACACACACACACACATATATATATATATATATATATATATATATATATATATATATATCAGAAACCATTAGTCCATTTAATCTAAATCAAAAGTTTAACCTCAGAGGTAAGAAGTAACAAACAATTTAATTCAACAAATTTATAATTCTTCAGATTCTTCTGTGACATTGCTCTCAGGTAATTAGCAGTATAAAATTTGCAACAGAAAACCATTAATGCAGAGAATGCACTACTTGATGAATCAACCCATCTCAATTTTAAAAACGTTAAGTTTATTCAGAACTGCATGGAGGAACTTGGAGAGTATTAAGCTAAGTGAAATAAGCCAGTCAGGGAAAGATAAGTAGCACATGATCTCACTCATATGTGGAATCTAATGAACAGAATAAACTGATGAACAAAATAGATCCAGAGACATAGAACCATGGAACAGATTGTGGAATCTCAGAGGGTGGGTGCATGGGTGGGAAGACATCAACCAAAAAACTTGTATGCATATATGCATAACCCATGGGCACAGACAACAGGGTGGTGAAGGCTTGGGGAGGAAGGGCGGGCAGAAGGGAGGTCAATGGGGAAAAAAGGAGATATGTAATACTTTCAACAATAAAGATTTTTTTAAAAGTTCTCCTTTTTAAAAAACTTGAACACCCGTGGTACCAGTTTTATACTTTTAGGCCACAGAGCATATAGTTTATGACTCCTCAATAAAGCATCTGAAGACAACCAGACTTCTGTGTGTTCCCTGCATTGTCCTCTTGTTTACAGCTTAAAAAGTAATGACATTGCTTTTTCCTTGTAACTCCAATTGTTGTCACTTGTCCCCTTTGTCTTCCTAATTCCAAGTGATAATTATAATCATACTCAAAGTGAAAATCATAATAATAAGTGATTCTGCTATTATTTGTACCTTGGATCATTACCATAGTGTGGACACAATTTATCAACTTCAGTAGACAGCCTGCGAGAAATTGATTTTGACTTTCCTCATGCATCTAAGACTGCATCTTTCTCAGTTGTTTTCATTTTATTCTTTTCCATTTGAAATTTGTTTTTAACAGAAATGACAGCAGAAAATATATATCTTGAGGAATTCTTTTCTCTTTTGTCATATAATTTTGTCAATTATAAAATCAAAATTTTATAATTAATCTAGGCCATGGGCCTTTACTGTCTTTGACTTTACTTGAGGACTGATATAATTAGAAATCATAGAAAATAAATAAAAATCTTCCCACCCCCCACCCCCAAAAAAGAAAACAACACATCCTAAAACAAACAAAAATAGCACCAACAACACTTTATAGTGTATTTTGCTTTTATTTTATGATCATGGACCCATTCTGAATTCTAAGAAGCACCGTTAGAGCTCCCTGAGACCTTCATATTGATTCATCCCAATGAAACAAGGGAAGTAAGAAGTGTTTCCTTCACTCTATATCAGTGGTTCTCAACCTTCCTAATGCCGCGACCCTTTAATACAGTTCCTCATGTTGTGGTGACCCCCAATTTCATTATTACAAATTGAACATAATTAAAGCATAGTGATTAATCACAAAAACAATATGTAATTATATATGTGTTTTCCGATGGTCTTATGCGACCCCTGTGAAAGGGTCCTTAGACCCCCAAAGGGGTCGAGACCCACAGGTTGAGAACTGCTGCTCTATATAAAGCCACAAGTTTGCTAATTGTTAGAAGTGGTGTCTCTAAGCCCATGTCTAGTGTGACTTTTTCCATAACATTTTTCTTGATGTCAATTCAAACTACAGTGTCTAAAAACTTGGCATTGGATTCCTTAGAATATTTTGGATGTAATAAGTGTGTGTTACACAAGAAGTAGACTCTGATGATAAATTTCAACTATTATGAATCACTACTTAATGTAACCTATTTGTTTGCCATTCTGACTCATTTGTCCTCATACTTGGAGAGGTAAAGAATGACTGATAAATGCATGCTTCAACCCAGTAAGGTTTTTTAGGCTACTTGAAAATGATCAGAGCTGTTAATTGCTTTGCTGTTGATTTTAATCCACTCTCAGAACAGCTTATCTGTAATGTTTCCTGCTAATCTCATTGTTTGCACAAGCAAACCTGCTTTCTTTCTGTTTGGCTTGTAAATACACCAGTGTTCACTTAATTTATTTTCCTGCACTATTCAGCTTAGGTTTCCTACATTGTTTCCATGACAAACAACATTAAAAAAATAAATAGAAAGAAAAGTTACTTATTTCTCTTCATATGTTACGAACAAATTTTTATTTTGTTTTAGGATAACACTACTTGGATAATTATATGTTTATTACATTCCCATAGATTTTTTTTTAACCAATAAATTATCCAGATGGGATTCGTGTTGTTTTATATTTTAGCTCCTTTTAAAAGTCTCCTGCCTCTTAACAGGTGAATGCCTTTACTTTATACTTTTTTTTTTCACATGGGAAAAAAAGTACAAAGTTTGTTGTTTTAATCTAATCATTATATTTATATATTATATTGTTTTATATTCTATTACTATTGTTTTCCCTGGCCTTTAAAAACAAAAAATGCAGTGGAATTTATTCCTAAGGGAACATTTAGTTATCTGTCTTTAGCAGATTGCATAAACTCTCTGGGCTTCGTTTATCTAATTAATTCCACAGTCATTTGTTGAACCCTTTTCCTATGCACTATTAGACTGGGTGCCGGGAGGTAAGCAACCACGGCCACCCCGAGGTGCTAACATTGTAGTGAGAGATGGGGTGAAGAAAGTGTGAGTGCAGGTGGTTGACACATCTCAGAGAAGAGGACATCTGGGCTAAGTTTTAAGGGATGAGTAAGAATGAACTGAGTAAAAAGGAGGTGGGAATTCCAAACAGAGCAGATAGCCTAACCAAGGCCAAAGGAAGAGCAATATACCTAGGGAAATACAAGCAGTGAGCAATTACCAGATCAAACAGTGTGGGGCAGAGAATGTAGGGAGAAGAAATGAAAGACTGACAGAAAACAGTGAAATAATAGAAAGTGTGCACACTATGTTAAGTAGTTTGGAATTCATTTGGTAGGTGATATAGGGGAACTGTTGAAATGTTTTAAGCAGGGAAATCCTGGGATCATATTTGTGTCTCAAGATTAATGTCCTGAATGGATTTGAAAGTCTAAAAACATCGATAAGATCGTCCCAATTTCAAATACATCCCATTGTTCCCATGAATCCATTTGTGTTCTTCAGACAACATGAATTATATATTTTGGTCTAATAAATGTGGACATTGTATTATTCTGAAAAATGGAGACAATAAAATTTGCATGAATGGACTTGGAAGTTCTAATACAAGCAATATTTTAATTTAGTGGAGAGTCAGTATCTCTTACATCTTGAATGGATAAATACATATTTAAGCATCTATGGCATGTTCAATATTGTGTTCAATCATTATAACAAATTTAATCTGTATAATCCAATATGAAGATGCATAAATATACAGATTACTGTAAAGTATAATTGCTAATTATATGCTGGATGTGCCATAATAGCTTGTTTTTGTTCCCAGCAACCCTATTAAGGAGTTGTGGTTATTCCCCTTAAGTATATTCTAAAACTTCAATTCAGAGAGCTTTATGCAAGATTATATAACTAGTAAGTGAAGGGATAAAATTAAATTCAGGTCCATGTGCTAAGTGAAATAAGCCAGACTTAAAAAGACAAATACTGTATGATATCACTGATATGTGGAGTCTAAAAAATGGAACTTATGAAAACAGATAGTAGAATGGTGGTTACTAGAACCTGCTACCAATGTTTCCTACCAGTACTATATACTCTTGGTAGGCAAGAGATAAAAATGTAAAATAGTCTTCCCTCATGAGAAGAACAAGCAAGTACCTTCATTAAAGTCCTCTCAAGTGTTAGTGTACAAAGGCTTTTTTAGTACTTGATACCATAGTTTTGTTTCCTACAGGTTTTAAAGGAACATTAATATGAAGCTGCTGATTGTCAAGGATATCCTCAGCTTCAGATTTCTGTGATAAAATTGAGAAGACAGAGGTGGCTGAACTCCCAGAAGATGCTGCTGAGGTAGGAGACCCAGAATAGGAAGGAAATGTAGAGAGCAACCTAGATGGAAGAAATAGAAACATTCATGAGAAGACAGTTATTTCTCAATTTTCTCTGTGGTATGTGCAGATATGACGAAAAAGGTCCAGGCATTCATTCCAGTTGCTACTAGATGGGCTTTGCAAATCCTTCCCAATAACATGACAGGGGCATCCACTGCCAAAGCATGGATATTGTGTAGACTCTAAAGAGAAACATGGACAGATATGTTGATCAGAAGCCAAATACTGCCTTTACTTATTATTATGCTCTCTATACTTGCTTTCCTTCAGAACAAAATCTTTTTCAGATTAATAATTTAATAGCCATCCCTAACTTCCCATTCCCCATAGCTTTAAAGAGATGTGTTATTATTTCCATTTTTTTAGATGAGTCTCAAAGAGGTAAAACATCTTGACCAAACAGAAGGCTGTAGAACTAAGAATCAAACTCAGATGCTAGGCCTCCAAAAGCATGTTCTTAGCCTCAATACTAAATTATCCTGCCTCTTGGATATGAGTGTATGGGGCATTAATATCTCTGTACATTCTATACTCAGTTCTACTGTTACATTTCTAATTTACTTTTTAACCACATAATCCTTGAAACAAATCAGAAGCAGATGGCAGAGAAGTGTTCTTATATTCTTCTAGGTATGTCTTTGCTTTATTAAATGCATCACACTCTCTAGGTTGCCTAGTCTTACTAGTAAACTCCAGGTGGCTAAGTTAATTCAAGTAACTAAAGTATCAACTGAGAGATAAACTATTATAAACTGGTTACTTATCATGACAAGACTTCTTACAAAATTAGTGATATTCATATAACTATTATTCATTTCCTAACATTTTCTTCAAAATAAATGAGCTGAGAACATACAAAATAGAAAATAACAACAATTGAAATAAATAATAAACTGCTTCTGAAGTTCTAATGTCAATTTATTATAGATGTTTAATTAAAGCCTTTAAAATATTGCTATTTTTAGGGGTTACACATAATTGTGTATAACTTGTGTTTCTTTTAAAGTGAAAAATTGGTCATAATGAAAACAATTGTCAAAGAATATAGGCGTTATGACAGTGAAAAGTGAATCACATAAAGCCTGATATCTTGTATTTTCAAATAATTTTAGGGCTAATGATTACATAAAAATAAATTAATAAATGCCTTTCTGAACCTAGTTCCATTACCATTACATGCCAGAGATAACCTTCCAATTGGAGGTATGAAATGGTCAATGGAGAGAAGGGGAGCAGTGCTTACCATGAATCTAATGACTCCTCGGATTGTTCAAACTTTCCTCTTTGGTCATGGAGTCTTACAGATTCAGACCAGTCTAGCATATATGATTGATATGGGAAATATAAAGCAGAGAATTGAAAAGCAGTGTTATTGATGTTTTTCTCTTATTCCAATGTTCTGTTTTTGAAATTGTGCTGTTTCAAACTTACATTTATTTCAACTTGCATGTTTGCAAATCTGCATGGTTACTTTTACGGATCATCTTTTACTTTTAAGGATGTTCATAAGGTTTGTATAGTTTCAGATAAGAAATCTATAAAAAACTAAGACTCTAAAAGGTTCATGTGCACACAAATAGTAAAAATTATCTGAATATCTCATTCTTTTTTCTCTCTAATGCTTCCCGTAGAAATATATTGGAAATAAAACGATCCCTTTGGTGTAAGGTTTTTCCCTAGGTTTCATTTTCCTTGCTTAAGTATTCAGGAAAGCAATTAATATTTATAGAAGTCTGACTTTTTATTTGTAGCCCTGATTTCCTTCAGTTGAGGTTTCTACTTAGTGTCAGTATATTGGTATGATGGCACTCAGTTTTGTGTTTTATAGACAGATACTCTTCCAAGTGTTTCTACATTACAAAAGCAATCACTGAACTCTACCAGTTTATAATTCGCCTGATATTCAAAAGGTTAACTTTGTTACCAAGGCAAAAAACCAAATGAGTATCATACTTGGGAGGGACTTGGATTTCTGAGATCTTTTTACCATATTCAACTGAAATATCTAAGACTTAGACTCAACCTGTGGGTCACGACCCCTGAAAATACATCCTGCATATCAGATATTTACATTATGATTTATAACAGTAGCATAATTACAGTTATGAAGTAGCAATGAAAATAATTTTATGGTTGGGGGTCACCACAACATGAGGAACTATATTAAAGGGTCGCGGCATTAGGAAGGTTGAGAACCACCGAAAGTGGAAAGAGGTAATTAATGTTGCACATTCTGCAGCTTACATTGAAGTGTTTGCCAAAAGAGAACCACTCTGTTTAAAGTTGTGGTATACATTCAATAAAAATTAAAATGATATTTATTCTCATAACATGTGATTTAAAGTCATTATTTTATTTATTACTAGAGGCCCGATGCACAAAATTTGTGCAAGGGGCTTGGCCCTTGCAGTTCCAGCTGCCTTGGCCCTTGCAGCCTTGGCTTCATCCAGAGGTCATCCTGAAGGTCATTTGGATAGTCATTCTGCTGTTTGGTCTAATTAGCATATTAGCTCTTTATTATATAAGATGTCTTGATAGGGTATTAAAATACTTCATTCACATTGAGCATTTTATACTCATTAAACACCAGTTTCAACATTGTGTGTATGTGTCTCTATATATATTTCACATACAAATGTGATTGTATGTGAACATATGTATATATAAGAACTTTTATCAACTGTTCCTGTTCTCATAACATAGGGAACAACATGTACTGTCAACTAAATTGGACCTCACATAGGAATTTCTCAAACCCTTGGGAGGGTGCCAGATGCAGGGCTCATGGCAGCGCGAGCCTCTCCCGATTGGGACTGATTGGAAGTGAGTGCCCACGGCAGGCACAGTGGGGCCGGCATGAGCAGGAATGCTGGGTAGGAGCTTCAGGCAGTGTTGGACTGCGGGTTTTGGCCTGATCCTTACAGGCCACCCAGAAGGATCCCACTGGTGCGCGAATTCATGCACTGGACCTCTAGTATGAATATAAGTTCTTTGGTTAGTCTCTTCCCACCCCTGCCTTCCATCTGAGATTTGTCAGTCTGTTCCATGCTCCCGTGTCTCTGGAACTATTTTGTTCATCAGTTTATTTGGTTCATTAGGTTCCATATATGAGTGAGATCATGTGATACTTATCTTTATCTGACTGGCTTATTTTGCTACAAATAATCTTTTAGCCCAGATAATCTTTTTTTCTTTACTCCTTCCTCTTTCCTCCTTCCTTAAACCTCATAAATTTTTCATTGTGAATTTTTGTTTGTTTATACTTCCTCTTTATATATATTCTTGAAATTTTCAAGGAAAATACATTTGCTTCATATGTGAAGAGTATATTGATTTTAAATGTAAATGATTATTTTCTGAGCAAGGATATTTTGTAATTGTGAACGTTGGAAGACACTGCTTGCGTATTTAAACTAGAGATTATCAAAAGTTATGGTTTATGAAACAGTTATCACTGATGCCAGCTGGATAATGCTTGGCAGTATAAAAATTCTGAATACATATATCAATTAAGGCTAATTTGTCATTCCAAGAGGTCATAATGAAACTCCATGTGGAAATGAGTCTATATAAGGACAGACAATTGTTTAAATTTGAAGGGGGACAACAGAAGGCAAGTGACATGTGCAGCCGTTTTATGGGACATGAATTGAGAAACAGCTAATAAAGTTATGCCAGCATGACTCTGAATGAGAGGAGGGTCAAGGAAGTTGAATGCTACGTTACCTGAGGAAATATTTAAAAGAAAATCACAGACTTAAGTGGATTCAGTACTTCTCATAACTTAGACCAAAACTCTTAGTGTTTTAAACTCAGAACTGATAACTGTACTTGTGACAGTCAATTTTGAGACAGAATAAGACAGCTATCTGGGTCTCTGAGCTTGAATTTAGAGCCCTTTGGGGAACAATTTAAGAAAGAGCTTGAGAATATGAGGAGATAAGAATCTTATCTACTGTTACCTACCAATTTCAACAGTAGCTAGTTTCATTTTTACCTTGTCAAACTGGTCCTTGCAGTCTCTATCTCCCAATGCCATGGTACAGATTCTCACAAGTGCTTAGAGAGACTATCCCCAGGGTGCATTAGGGTCTCTAATGACATCTCTATTCTACCTCTTCTCTTTGAGGTGAAAGAACCATAATCTCCTTTTTATTTTCTGACCTGCATTGTGTTTGCATCCAAAATGGATATCATTAGTCAAATAATAAGTGAGCCTATCCCCTTCACATTAACAAATGATTCACAAACTTTCTTTTTTTAACCACCAATAACCTCTTCTATTATCTATTATTTACTACTCATTCCATGCACTTTGAATTTTGAGAAAAAATGTCAATATAAAGAATTTACTCACAATAACAGCTTAATTCCCATTACTCCCCACCCACATAAAAGTCAATTGGAGCAGATGAGTGGATTAGAAAACTACTCACATCGACACAATGGAATACTATGCTGCTGTAAAAAAGAAGGGATTCTTACCATTTGCGACAGCATGGATGGAACTGGAGAGCATTATGCTAAGCAAAATAAGTCAGTCAGAGAAAGATAATTATCACACAATTTCATTCATTAGTGGAATATAATGAACAACTTAAACTGATGAACAAAAATGGAAACAGAGTCATTGAAGCATGAACAGACTGTCCAACCTATGAGGAAAGGCAGGGGGTGAGGGGGTAAGGGATCAACCAAAGGACTTGAATGCATGCATATGAGCATAACTAATGGACACAGACTGGGGGTAGGGGACTAGGTGGGCACGTTCTTGGGGTGGGGGCAGCTGGCAAGAGGTCAATGGGAGAAAAAGGAGACTTATGTAATACTTTAAACAATAAATAATTTTTAAAAAGTTAAAAAAAAGAGTCAATTGGAGATTCTTATACTCATAAATATGTAGAGTCAAGGGCAAAAAAGTCAAGAAAATGTATAGCACCCTCATGAAGAGTATGAAAGCTTAAGACTGGCTTTCTATCCTGGCTCTACAACTTACTAGCTGTGTTACCAGATCAGTTTCTTTAAGTTTTCTATGCTTCTCTTCCTCATCTGTGAAAAATGGGAGAATAATGGTACCCACCTAATGTCACTGTGGGGATTAAATGTGCTCATATATGTAAAGCACTTATACTGGTCCCTGACACTTAGTATTACTATAAAAGTGCTTGCTGCTCTTAATATTTTAATTAGCCTGTGAAGACTTACAACAAGTAAATGTATCACTCCAATAAATTTTCATTTTCTATAACCATTAGATCTTTTGACAAATTAAAATAAAATTTCTTGGGTCTAAGAGAGCTCAGATCAGAAATCATTACAATAGCATGTACACCCTGGATGGAAGGTGCTATAATTATGTGCATTTTCATATTTCCGTTCTATGGATTTTAGAGTAGTAAAAATACTCTGTATGCTATCATAATAATGTACATGTCATACATTTGTCCAAATGTATAGAATGTATAATAGGAGTAAAACATAATGTTAACTCTGAACTGTGGGTGATTATGATGTTCACCAATTGTAACCAATGTAACACTCTTGTGGGGGATCTAGAAAATGGGGTTGGCTATGCATGCATGGGAGAGGGGTATGGGAAATCTCTCTACCATTTCTTCAATTTTGCTGTAAACCTAAAAATGCTTTTTTAAAAATTAAGTCTTAATTTTAAAAACAATGAAGTGATCATGGAATATTTTATAAGGAGATTTGAGACATTTTTACTTATCTTTCATATTTTCCATTAAGAATTCTTGTTCTAATGACTTTCCTCATTAAAAAATAGTGCCATAATGGTACCAACGATTTTCCCACTTTCCTAGGTTTGCAATATCAGAGCTATGTATATTTCCACAACTTATCTGCCCAAACTCAATCAATGAGTTCTTGCTTCCATCACACCGGCCCACGCCATTACCATAAGACACTTGAACCACAGCCAGAACCCCTACATGGTCTCCTGCATCAGGTCTGCTTTGCTTCTTATTTCACTTGCACAGTGCTTTTTTCTTCCTCTTCTTGCCCTCCTTGTTTTGATCATTTCTCTCTTAAGCTACACATTTCCAATGGTCTTTGAGATAAAATCTAAAACCCTTCATTTATCTTTCAGAAATCTCTACAATTTGATCCTACAATACTTCATCAGATGCATCTTCCTCTCCTCTATATGGACTTTCACTTCCAGCCAGTGCTCTGCTCACACACCTTCTGTGATAGGCAGATAATGTCACCAACTCTGTCCTCCAGGCCCCCAACCCCTGCAAAAGATGCCTATTCTAAGCCCTGTAAACTGTGAATATGCAACGTTACATGGCAAAGGGAAATCAAGATTACAGATGGAATTAAGGTTGCCAATCAGCTGACCTTGAGAGGGGGAGATTAATCTGAATTTTTCAAGTAGACCCAAATGTGATCACACACATGCTTATAAGTGGAAGCAAGAGGCAGAGGAAAGAGAAAGAGAGATGGCAGTATGAGGAAGACCCAGCCTGATGCCATTGGCTTTGAAATGGAGGAAGGGGGTATCTAGAAGCAGGAAATGAAACAGATTCTCCTCTAGAGCCTCCAGAAAGGAGCACAACCCTGCTGACACCTTGATTTTAGCACAATAAAATAGTTTGTACTTCTGACTTCCAGAATTCTGGTAAATTTGTGTTGTTTTAAGCCACTAGGCTTGTGGTAATTTGTTACATTAGCAATAGAAAAATAATATCATCTATTGAATTCACTCTAATTGTAGAGAGCACCTTCTACCTTTAGGTGTTTGCTGCTTATATGACTTTTTTTCTCTTTAGTTATATTGTAAACTATTGAGAACATGGTGCTTATACACTGTACTTTTTAAGAGTATGTTTTATACACTGTGTTATCTTGGATATGGTAGATCCTTGGTTGTCTTTACTGACAATTTGATTAGGTTCGGCAATTTTTTTTTAACCTTCTTGTAAATATCCATCATAGAGGCCATTTCTCAGAGAGAAAAGCTACAGTGATGTTTCCAGTATATGGCATTTATTTATCAATTTGCCTGGTCAAGGAAATTTACCATCTTAATTGGTGAATATGAACAGCATCTCTGAGAGGTCACTGCATCCATTTACTAAATTAGGAGCTAAGCCCTAGTGAGGCAAACAGATGTGTGTGTGTGTGTGTGTGTGTGTGTGTGTGTGTGTGTGTGTGTGTGATTAGTTATACAGAAGAAGAATCCAAGTTTATAGGTATCATGTTTGTCTGATTCCAAGTTCCTGAGCTATCCTGACTTCTAAAATACTTGCTTAGCATAAGACTAAATGTGCCATACAGTACTGGGCCCAGCTGTCTGGATTTAATTTACATATGAGTTACTATGATTTTTAATGGACCCTTGGAAAGTTGTACTATATCACATTCAGTGGTGCTACATAGAGAATATCTAAAGAGCATGGGGAAAGGAACCTCTAAATTAACATGTCAGGGAGAGAAAGAGAGGAAAATCCTGTTTATTTTATTTACAATAAAGAGCTAATTTGATTGTAAGTTACAATGGCCATTAGGCACATATAAGTGCTAAAATTGAATTTTTAAAAATTTTTTCCTTATTGACAAAAATTATGTTTTTTTCAGTAATGTAATTTATTCATACCTATTGACTGAATTCCCAATATTTCAATCTAATGTATCTCCATTTTGTAAAGACAATTACAGATTTAAACACCTACAAGGTGCAGGAGATAAGTGGATGCCTCTACAGGGGTGGGCAAACTTTTTGACTCGAGGGCCACAATGGGTTCTTAAACTGGACGGGAGGGCCGGAACAAAAGCATGGATGGAGTGTTTGTGTAAACTAATATAAATTCAAAGTAAACATCATTACATAAAAGGGTACGATCTTTTTTTTTTAATAGTTTTATTCATTTCAAACGGGCCGGATCCAGCCCGCGGGCCATAGTTTGCCCACGGCTGCTCTAGAATCTGCTGGAAGCCATTCCACACGTCATGCACAACGCCCCCCCTCCCCCATTACAGCATCCCTGGAGGTACAGCCATGCTTGAGGATTTCTTAGTAGTTCCCAGCAAGTTCTAATGTGCATACACTTTCAGGAACTGCTGGATAGAAGATGAAGATATAGTCCTCATACAGGCAATGGTCTCCCTTTTTCTAGGTGGAATACAAAAACAAAATCTCAGCAGTTGCTGAAATTGAAAGATAAAATTTTTCTGTGACACTGAAAAATAAAAGGTGATATGCTACATGACTACTGTGTGTGCATGCTTAAAGAGTGTAGCTTTGGCATCTTGGTAAAATATATAATATTTTGGTGAGGTCCAATATGAAATATCAATCATTAAAGAACATGTGTTCATAAATTTACGTTCTATAATGCTGGAGAAATATTGACCTGCATTGTGCACCAGAAACAGATATCACAGGTTTTATAGTTACATTCTTTTTTGTATACTCTTGGTTTTGGCATCTGTGATAAATTCTGGGCTCAAAAATACCTTATGCAAAAATTAAGATGAGGCATAAAAATTGTAGCCAGCTACTTCATGGATCAACTACCCATTTATTTAGAAGAAAATATTTGTGAAATTTCCATGCTCCATGTTACATTTTTCTGTTTTCAAATAAATCTGTGGCAGAAATAGGAGGATAACAAATGTATTGATAAGGATATTTTAATGAGAGCATGCAGCACATTAACACATTTTAACTTTATATTCCCATTTTAACATTAAAATTTACTAGTTTAAGATGAATCCATATCATAGAGCAATAATTGTAGTCAAAGTGGTGACAAATCAGTATTATAAATGTATAGTTGAAATTAAAGAATTTGAAAAAATATTCCAGGTTTCAACTATTAGGAAATCTTTCATGTTGTCTGAAGAAAATATCCCAATGGCAAGCAGAAACAAGTGAGAGGGTTAGAAAATGAAAAAAATGCTCCCATAAACTCTGAACATACTTGTCACCGGGGGTTTGAGAAGACTGTGTGTAGATTATGAATTGCTCTATACATAAAAAGGAGTTAAAAATCTGTTCTTCAAAGTAAATCTATTGTTTCTACCAAGATACAGTGGTCCCATTCCTCCCAGACACTCACTCTTACCACTGAAAATCCCTTGTCATATCACAACAGCAAACATAGCAAGACACTGGAAAGCAGAAAGCCTAGGGACCTCAGGACCTGCTGAAGGACAAGCTGATGAGGTCCCTGAGCTTCCTCATTGCTCACACATGTCTGGGAACAGTGCACCACTGAAGCCTGCCTCTGAGCTGCATAGGCCCAGACATATATAATTCACAGGAAAGCCTGTTCTTAGTTGAAGGACCAGGAAAAGAATAGCCTAACAATAGAATGTCATTTTGCATTACCTGCCCCACTTCAGCCAAACACAAACATAAAAATATGAGACCTCATAGTAGGGTGAAAGGTGAGATTACTCACCAGTAGGCTTCACACCTCCCTCCTCTATAGTATAAGGGGGGGGGGGGGATGGGCCTGGAGTGGGGTGGAAGTGAGTCTTTACCAGATCTGACATCACTGAAGATGAACAAGTCAGGGTCTAAGTCAGGTTTAGTAAGCATGCCCCCTGCTTGTGTTGCCAGGAAGGCCCTTTGAGTGGACTCCCACACTAACCTGGCTGAAACAAAATTAACACAGTGTTCTGGGACAGAGTTCCTGGGTACTCCTACTCCTCATCTGCTCTGAGCAGTAGGACCCAGTATGGAGCTGAGCCTCATCCCTTTTCTGTATCAATGAGGCAGAATGAGGTGATGTGAAGAGGGTATTTGACTCTTTGCCTTCCACCCCTTGTGTTAACAGGGTCCAGTCGAGAGCCAGCCTCAACCCCCACCTGAATGAAGAGGCCAAAAGAGGCAGTAACAGGCAGGGCTAATGGTTACACCACTTCCCCTCCCTTTGGTTTCAGAAGGGCAAGTGGGAGCTATGCATACAGCAGTAACACAGTAGTGTGAGGCAGGTCTCCTTATGCCCCCTCCCTGGTGTCCACAGGGCCCAGCAGGGAACTGATCTTATGTCCCAGGAAGAGTCAAGGAGATGCTGAGAGTCAGTGCCTTTAAAAGGTGTGGATTGGAAGCTGAACTTCCACTCCACCAGTCTGCAAATTGGCAGTGTCAATCTCTCCCCATCTTTTACCAGATAGTGGCAGCGACACCCAGAATAAAGCTAATCACACACACACAGAGGCACACACAGTCCTCATAATACACCTCAAAAGGGGACTGAATGCTAAAAAAGGGGCTACAAAGGGGATACAGATTTTCATAATGTAATACCCAAAATGTCCAGGATGCAATTAAAAAATCACTTGTCTCTCCAACTCCTGGCAACCACTGATCTTTTATGATCCCCATAGTTTTGCCTTTTCCAGAATGTCATATAGTTAAAATCATGAAGTATGTAACTTTTCCTAATTGGCTTCTTTCACTTCATATGCATTTAAGCTTCCTCCATGTCTTTTCATGGCTTGATAGTTCATTTTTAACACTAAATAATATTTCATTATCTGAATGTACCACAGCTTATTTATTCATTCTCCTGTTGAAGGAGTCCTTGTTTGTTTCCAAATTATGGCAAGTAAAGCATCTATAAACATCCATGTTCAGGTACTTTGTGGGTGTAATTTTTCAGTTCATTTGGGTAAATACCTAGGAGTGCAATTCCTGGATTGTATAGTGTGAGTATTAGTTTTGTAAGAAACTGTCCAACTGCATTCCAAATTGGCTAGATCATCCCCACCAGCAGTGAATGAGAGTTCATGCTGAGTGAAAAAAAGCAACCTTATGATTCAATTTATATAATATATTTTAGATGACAAATTAGAGAAATAGATAATGATTGCCAGGGTTGAGGAATGGAGGTGGGTGTGTTGTAGGAAGGAGGTGGATGTGGCTATAAAAAGGCAACACTAAAGATCCTTGTGGTGATGGACATGTTCTGTATCTTGAATGTATCATTGTCTATTGTACTATATTTTTGAAAGATGTTACCTTAGGGAGAAACTGTGTAAAAAGTATGTGAAATTATTTTTTACAGCTGCATATTAATTCGAATTACCTCAAGATAAAAATCTTAAGAATTAATCATCTACGCTACCTCAGAAAGATAACAGATAAAATTAGCTTTGGGGCATACATTCTTTCATCTCCATTAAGAAATTTGCATTTACCTAAAAATAAATGCCATATGTATAGAGCTTATCAATTTGCAAATCAACTTCAATAATGTTACCTCATTTAATTTTTCCAATAACCCCATTAGTTTTTATCTCCATTTAATAGCTGATGAAATTGAGAAAGAGAATGCCCCAGGTGAACCAGCTAGTAAAGAGCAGAGTGAGGATTCAGGCTGTGTGCATGTCTTGCTTTTCTCATAAATGCTGTCCCTTGGTCTTTCTCCCTCTGTTCAGATACCTAATTCGTATTCCATAAATTACCTTCTTTGTCTAGATTTATTGCTTATATATTTTCATTCTTCCTATGAGGCCATCTGCTACTTCTTAGGACTATCTTTAGTGCCCAAATTTACCATCTGGGATTCCTCAGCCTCAGCCCTCTGATGGCTCTCTCTGAACCTATGAGCCTCCCTCATTCTCCAGTCATTCTGGGTCTCAGGCCTTGTCAATACTAACACCACTTCACATACAGCTTCTCCTGGGTCAACAAATCCCCTCACCACACCTGGCTCAACTCTTTTTTTTCCATCAGGCTGTGACAAAAATAAAGAACACATTTCTCCAAGTGCATTATTTGCTTCAGTATGTGGACTATAAAGAATAAGTGGCCCAAGATATAAAAGTGATCCTAAGCTGTAAGAATTCAACACCAGCAGTCATGCCCTCACATGGAACTTGATTTTCCATTTGGTGTGCCAGACTTCTGAGGAATGTCCAAAGTGTTTATTCACATTTGTGAATGACAAATGCTATTCACATTTGTGAATAACAGTAGGAAGAAATGTAATTGGCCCAAAGGGAGAACTTTACCAGTATTTTAGAACCCTTATATTCAGTGTTATAAATAGTTATATTTAGTATTCTTCAGAGATTACCAATTCCTAAAATGAATTATATGACATTTTAATACATCATGTATACATAATCAATATTATATTATCAATAAGAACATTAATGAATCAAGAAATGTCATTTCTTGACCTTAAAATATTTATATGGTGTCATGCATGGAAGCTTAATACCCTTCATTTGTTTTGATGTTAAATTCAAAATTCCAATGAATACAATCACTCCCAGAGTTATACTTCACTCATTTATTAATTTATTCAACTTTTACTTATGCTCATGTTTAGCAACATGATACTAGTGGATATGGGACCTTCTTAAGTTTAAAACAAAATAGGCTTTCATGATTTTCCTGCATCCAATACAAGCTAAAGACTATAGATATATCTTGATGAAGGCAAAGATTGAAATATTGGACCAAAGAATTTGTGTAGTCACATCTTATCATTATGTCTGACCATTTTTTGTTGCTAATATTGCTTTATAGCATATAGTCTCATAATTAAATGCTCACCTCATCTTATCCCCTTGCCTCTCCTCATTGCTTTCTATTCTTTCTACCATCTCTCCTCCCCATAGTCTCACTTTGCATCTCCTATGTCTCCCCTTCCTCACTTCTTAACTCCACCTCAACTGTCTTTTCTCCTCTCCCTTTCTTGCCCATCCCTACTCCTTTTCACCTTATCACTTCCACATTCACCATTTTCTATTCCATCTCTAATCCTTCCCTCCATCTCTTTCTCCATTAGCAAGAGTGTGGCTTTTAACTTATATCTTCTTTATAAACATACCAGAGGCCCTGTGCATGAATTTGTGCACAGGTGGGGTCCAGCTGCTTGCCCCCGATGTGGGGAGGGAGGCAATCAGGGGTGGGGCCGGCTGTGGGTAGTTATTAGTGTCAGATCTTTGCAGGGTGTATACACGTTTGCTGTTGGCTTTTGGATGAGTTGAAGCTTCAAAGACGCTTTAGTGTCAGGGACACTGACAGCTTGCATTTCTAAGCCTCTCCCTAGACAGTTAATGTGGTTTAGTTCCCTGCTGACAGACCTTCTAAAGAGAGGCCGTGGTGTGATGTGGCTTCCCTCTTTGGTAATAAGCAGTGGAGAGAGAACACAGGAAGATGGTGGTTGTGCTGGGAACCTCTCCTGGACACCAGACTGATGGTTCAGCAGACCGTGAGCAGTTTTCCTCCTGATCACTCATCATTCAGGTTCCTGGTCTATGAAGGCTGGAGAGCGTTTACTTACTCAGAATCACTGAAGGTCACACTTCAGTGATCAGGGACGGGGCCAGCCGGGGGGGAGGGGGAGAGGGGGGGGGAGGGGGGGGAGGGGGGGGAGCCACGGGTGGTTGGCTGGCTGGGCCTTGCCCCTGATCGGGCTAGTTGGCCACCGAAGTGCGCATCATAGCCATCAGTTGTCCTGGTCATTCTGGTTGTTCCACCCTTTGGTCACTTGGCTTTTATATATATAGATTTCTTTATCCAGTGCATCAATATCCCCAGCTTGCCTAGAGGGAAATCTAGTTCTTACTGCCTCTAATATAGAAAGAGAACCAGGATGATCCCACCCGCAGAAGATGAGCATTTCTTCAATTATGAAAATGTGTACCCTTACTGGTATTTATGAAACAGGATATAGATTTTTTTTAAGCAAAATAACATCCTCTTTCCCTCATTAAAAAAAAAATAATCCATCTATATATATAAAGAGCCAGGGTCCCTAACAACCAAAGGCTCAACCTAACACAAAAGTGCAGCTGGTGCTGAGGCAGGGACCCAGCACTGACTGTCCAGGGGCTACGGATTAGGCCAGGAGAGAGGACTGCAGAGAGAGAGAGGCAGGGTTTGATCTGCAGCCTCAGTGGCAGCTGTTGATCAGCTGTTGCCTCTCTCTTTCTCTCGGGCTTCACCAGCAGCCACACCTCTGTTTCTCTCTGGGCCTCCACAGGGGCTGCAGATCAGTCCCACCTCTCCCGGAGATGCTGACTGGCATAGAAACCAACCAATCAGAACCTAATCTGGGTGAACTATGAAGGCAGAACCTAAAGTGAGGGCTGAGGAGTGGTTTTAAGGGCAACAGCTATTTGGTGCAAGGTGTAAGAAAGCGGTTCAGTTTTTTAATGAATGGTTTGGCAGTATAGTGCATATGGCTGGCTATCAGTCCAGATATAGTGATTTTGTACTTTTGTCTGCCAAGAGCATCTCCTCCTGCTGAAAAAGACTCTCTCCCCCCTTCTCCCCCATTTAAGCAATCCTATACTAATAAAAGGGTAATATGCTAATTAGACAGGGTTAACCAGCCATCTTCTGGACATCCGAATTCCTTCCAGACAAAGCCATGGTTGGGGGGAGGAGGCAGAGGCAGAGGGGTGATCAGGCTGGCAGGGGAGGGTAGTTGGGAGTGAGATCAGGCCGGCAGGGGGTTAGGGGCAATCAGGCCAGCAGGGGAGGGCACTTATGGGCAATGAGGCAGGCAGAGGCAGTTGGGCCAATCAGTCCAGCAGGGGAGGGCAGTTAGGGGCAACCAGGCAGGCAGGCAGAGAGGTTAGGGACAATCAGGCAGGCAGGCAGAAGCAGTTAGGAGAGATCAGGCAGGCAGGCAGGTGAGCAATTAGGAGCCAGCAGTCCCAGATTGCGAGAGGGATGTCCCCAATTGGAGAGGGTGCAGGCTGGACTGAGGGAACACCCTCTCCCCCCATGCACGAATTTCGTGCACCAGGCCACTAGTTTATTTTATCAATTTTGATCAGGAATTTTATAAGTATGAGACTAGCAATTTTATGTAATGTGCTGGAGGTATATCTATGTTGTTAGCACTTACTCACAGCAAGTGAAAAATATAGGTTAAAAATAAAACCCAATTATCATATCATAAACATATCTCTTCTTTCATTCCAAACAAACGTTCTATTATTGCACACAGCAAAATACATATCAAGTA
Source organism: Myotis nattereri (assembly GCF_964212035.1). NCBI lineage: Eukaryota > Metazoa > Chordata > Mammalia > Chiroptera > Vespertilionidae > Myotis > Myotis nattereri. Next base: position 56,063,045 of record NC_138079.1, read on the forward strand.
GGAGATAACTGAATAAAACTCTTTGATCAAAGAGAAAGATGAATGGGATGAGAAGTAAAAAACCTAAAACCCTAATTGTGATGTACTTAAGAGAATATGATTTTTCCTTTTAAAGAATACTTAAGTGATTTAGAGAAAGCTACACTATATGACTTAATAACTATTTAGATTTACAGATGCATCAGAAAATTTGGTGTTGAAAATATATAGTCTCTTAAGAATACTTTTATGAAGAAGACACTTTACTAAGTAAAAAAAAAAAAATACAAGGGAGAACTCTACAAATGCATAAAACAATTAAATTACTGCTTTACTGAATTACAAAGAACCACATTTAGGTCAAATCTTGACCAGTTTGAGGTAGCAGTTTAATTTGCTCACACATTATCTACTGAATTTTACTGGGACATCTTCCTGAATTTGATTGTTGTCGTTATTTTTCTCTATCAGTAGTCTCATTTGGTCTATCAGAGGTGGTTTTAAAAATGCAATTTGCCAATATAATTGGTAAACTTAAAATTTAATTTACCATTTAAATTTAAATGGCAATTATTACCATTTTTTTATGTTTAATTACTAAGGCCCTCTCAGGTTTAAATAAAGAAGAAATGGTCCTTCACACTTGTCCCCACTGATACATAAATAACAAATACACATTGTTCTCTTACGCTGCCAGACAATCCTTTGTGACTTTTACCACAATGTTTACCCATGACAGTGCTTCAAATGTCTTTAAATATGGCATTATTTTGTTATGTCAGTGATTTCTAACCTTCACTTAACATTGGAATCATCTTGAGAACTTGGAAGTAAAGGCACCTACTTGGACATCACTCCTGGAGACTATGATGTTACCAGTTTTTTGATAGCCTGGGGCACTGAAAAAAATTTTAGAGCTCCTTGGGTGGTTTCTATTTGAAACTGTGTTTTAGAACCATTGTTGTAAATGCACTTTGGAGCCAAGGAAAATGCAGTTCTACACTACATTTTTTTTTAACATAGTTACCCCTATTACTAACATATTGCAAGTCTATAATTTACATAAGGGTTCACTCTTTGTGTTGTGCATTCTATAGGTTTTGACAAATATATAATGGCATGTATCTGCTCTTATGGTATTATACAGAATATTTACCCTGCCCTGAATGTTCCCTGCTTTGCCCTTTTATACCTCTCTTCCTACTGCACTCTTTTTTTTCTTTCAAGAATATTTGAGCAATTTTATTTCTGGTTTCAAAATACTGAATGATTTATATAAAACAATCTATATGTTCATCAACAAGTGTTTAGACAAACTAATTGTATATTAAGAAAATTAAATACTTATCAGTAGAAAGGGACAAACTACTGTATCGCCATTGAAATTTTCTAATGCAAAGATATTCTGATCCTAGAACAAAAGAGGGAAGATTAAACCAAATATCTGAGTAGTGAGGGTTAATAGGGAACGGAGAGTGTGAGAGGTCAGGTTTCCATAAGGAAACTAGAGCCTATGTCGGTCTTCCAGATCAGAGAGATGGGCTATGTCATATACACTGTGGAGTGTCTGGCTTCTATATGTGCTCAATAAATGTTTGTTGAGTGAACCCATTTATTTGTAGAACCCAAGATAATTTAACCTCACTGTGAAATTGCATTTAAAATATGTATTTTATAGTGAGAAACAAAATTGGTTATTCCAAAAGAGAATAATAATTCACTAATATTATTTTTATGTAGGGATATATTTTTTAATCTCTCAAAAATGTTTCTACTATTTACTTTATACGTACCACACCTACACACATATTCATATACTCGTACATACACATATACCCATCTGTATGTATAGCCTTTGATTAATTTTGCCTTTTCCTTTTTATTTAAGTGAATTTACCAAATTGTTAGAAACTCTCAATTTTACAATATCTTTTATAATTGTTCCTTCAGTACTAAACCAAGAGGTCAACTGAGATCAGGACCAGTATTATATGTATTTTTGTTGTGTTTTTAGTTTCATTAAGAATTTAGTGCACATTACTGATGAGGCTTGGTGAATCAAGTTCCAGTTTAAGAAAACGTAGTTGTCGAATAAATACTTTGGCATAAAATTGCTCCTTTGCATGCCAAATATGTAGCATGTATTTTTATCCCATCATTTTATCATAATAGCAGCATTATAACTCTGGTAATAAGTTGAAAACTTGGGTATGAAGTGAGCTCTCTTCAGAGGAAAAGAATTCTTCCAAAAGCAAGCAGTTGTTTAATCTCAAAAAAATAAGCCATTCTGACCTAACTGGTTTGGCTTAGTGGATAGAGCGTCAGCCTGCGGAATGAAAGGTCCTAGGTTTGATTCCAGCCAAGGGCACGTACCTTGGTCGCGGGTACATCCCCAGTAGGAGGTGTGCAGGAGGCAGCTGATCGATGTTTCTAACTATCCCTCTCCCTTCCTCTCTGTAAAAAAAAAACAAGAAAATATATATATATATATATTTTAAAAAAAGAAAAAAATATTCATTCATATATTTGCTGAAAATTATAAAAACAGTATATCTGTCCAGAAACTACCAAAAGTACTTCCATAAAGCATATTATATTTTTTGCAGATATTTATATTTATAAAATAAAAAGATAAGATATGTAATCTAAAATGGGCATATATTTTATATAGTGCTATATAGATTGAAATCTTAAAATATTTAATAATAAGACATAATATTGTCTTTATTTTTTGAATCAATCTTTTATAAAAATGCATCTTTATATAAAAGTTGTTGAAAGTTATACAGATGTCCCCTTTTTTCCCCATTGACCCTCTTCACCCCACCACTCATCCCCAGGCCTTTGTAGTAGTACTTAGAACTTATTTAGGAAAAATAATAAAAAATTAAAGTATTTTAATTTTTAATTAGAACTTTATTTTATGAATTAAAAGTAGTGGGGTGTGGGGCAATGTTCAGAAACTACTCTGATCTGTTTTATTTGCATTTTTGACAAATAGTAAAACCAAAAGCTTCATTTTTTTCCCAACAGTGGTTAATAAGTAATTTTCCCCACTTCCATTTTGTTTTTTCCTGTGTTTATTGGCCCAAGAAATACGGTTTCCACCACAGATGATTATCTACAGCTATCCCAAAGAGAAGTGTTGGATTGGCAGCTGCCTAGGGAAATTTGTATTTTTCTGAATATTTTTTCCTCCACATAGCTCTGTATGCTGTTTCATAGACTTCCCATGTGTGATTTTAAATGAGTTAAACTGAGCAGTCAGGAAAGCTCATTTCTTTTCACTTTATTTTAGTTTTTTGAAATGATTTCAAGCAGAGGGAAGGATACATAGTGCAGCAGTTAGATGAGTAATCTTAACCTCCAAGATCTGTACCTCTAATGCAGCTCACAGACATAACATTTTTTAAAAGTTTTTGCTCCTGATAGAATTACTAGGCTAGTTTGAAGACAAAGAACCCAAAAGAACTTCCTACTGAAGCCTTAGCTCCTCATTGGGCTAATGGACAATTGCTGTGTTCAGAATCACATGAATTCCTGTAAAATCTCTCCTTGCATTTTGAATCTTCTCATATTTCTACATAAAGCTGACTTGTTCAGTTTTCTCATTTAACAAAACATATTCATATCTTCAGTGGTCTGGCCAAGGTTTGATTTCCATTTCTACTTCCCCACTCATCTTACTCAATTTGGCTAAAATCATCTAGATTAAGTTTACATGTTCCACAACTGCAGTTTCACAAAGAATGTGGTTCAGTATTTGCATTGTAAAAAACTTGGATATTTTATATTCAGTTATGAGTTACTTGAGGGAAGGTATTGTATTACAATCATCTTTGTATTACTTTTATTTAGGAAAATTTCAAGAATATATCAAATGCTCAATATTCACTCATTGAAGGAAGGAAGGAAACAACAGTGTAGTAATTGCCTAGGGAGGGGACGGTGGGAAGAAGTGGAGGAAGGTAGGGGAGGATAAACAGTGATGGACAGAGACTTGACTTGGGATGGTGAACATATGATGTGTTGTAGAACTGTGCACCTGAAATCTGTACAATTTTGCTAACCAGTATCATCCCAATAAGTTCAATAAAAAAAAATCTATAAGTAGTAACTTGGGAATAGTTGGGGAAAATGTGATTTGCTTTTAAGAATTCAAAGGCTAATTGTTTAGCTGAGGAAGAGGGTCTAAGGATGAGTCAGTACTCAAAAAGATATACATAGATTTGATTATTTTCTCTGGTGGTGCTTAACAAAAGATTGGAGGCCCCTTAGATGAGCAGATCGATCAGCTAATCAGGAGAAACTTGCAAATGGATATAGCATTCAGGCCCAGTAACAAACAGGTGTTTGCGAGGTACTAGAGCATTCCAAATAGGTGAATATATGCTGAAGCAGATGATTATATAAACTGTGAAGAATACCTAATGGAGAGAATTAAGTAAAAGTTAAATAATCAGATATTTAAATACATGAAGCTTAAAATGTAACACAATAATAATAATAATAATTGGTTGAAGAAAATAATAACACTGTTTAGTCTTCATTTCTAATCCTTAAGCTATCTGTATTATTTCAGGTTTATAGTATGGTTTACATATTTTATTGCTCCCTCTTATGTTTTTTAAAATTAACATTTTGAGTGTCATGGACCTAGGTTGAAGTACATATTGTTTTCAAACAGAATTTGTGCTGTGATAAAGCAATAGTCTATGGTGAATGCAGTTTACCTAGTAATATCTAGTCTCAACACAAAAATGTGGAGTACATTGGACTGGCAAGGGTCATTCAGTCAAGATGTTTATGACACGGTATAAAAGTATTTTCTCTTTTTGTTTCCATGACATGATGAGATCTTTCCCCACTTTGTTATTCAGCTCTCATGAGCTTATCCTCACAGAACAACCATGATACGGAGGTTTTCTGATATCAGTGAGAAGCCTTCTCAGAAGAGCCTGCTCTGACTAACCTTCCTTTTCTCTATTTTTCCCTGGACTTTCTTTCTTGGAATCTTTTGTGTTCTGGACATTGTTCTTGTCCTGTGCTGCCCCTTGGCCACTGAGAGTTCACATGGAAAGGTGTACTCATATATGTATCAGGTTCTTACATGCTTTGCTGATGTAGTTTATTCAAAGTTCATTTTAAGTATAGTTTTTTACCCAATTTGATTGTCAATGAGAGTTCCTTCTTACAGTGTATTCTACAGGATTTCTAATGCTATTTACTTGCTATTTCTAAATTAGTATTTGTGTGTGTTTGTGTGTATGTGTGTGCATCTGATCTGAGTGTCTTATTGTCCCGAACTGCTGTGCTATAGTCTTAAAAGTGGAAGTCATTTATTTTTATTTATTATCTTAAATAATGGTCACAATAAATTCCTGAATGTTTCTCTAATATTAATATAGAAGTGATATTGGACAGAATGTAGTTGCCCTGACATGTTCTGTGTGAAACTTTAAATACAATCTCACAAAGGACCTTGCTATTTAATTAATTCATGTCCTCTGTTGTGTAGGATATACTTGCTCAACAGCCTTAACAGGTGTTACCAAGCACCTACATGACTGCTGCCTAAGCCATAGGGTGATTAGAAATATTGATCCCTTCTATAATTTGATTGATGGTAGGGCCACGATATGACATATGAAGGGAGGCATAGAACAGTCATGAAGAAGGTAGACTATATATTCTGAACTTTTAAATAATACAGAAGTCCAGGGATGTGGAGAAATGGGACACAAATGACAATGGAAGTACATAGCTGATCTGGAAAGGGTGATGGTAGGACAATGGGCAAAGGAAAGGAAACTTGAAATTATAATTGACCCAGAACAAAATGCCCTTTAACCTGTGGGGAGATCAGATGTGTGCAGTCACAGTCTGTCTTGGTGAATGTTCAGAGCACTGCTGTTTGGGAAGAAGAATCGTTCTCTATATCCCCTGATTTCCCTACGTGAACCAACCCTGGATATGTGTTAAGTGAGCACATGAAACGGTTAGTGCATGTTGCTGGGTTTTCAATTATCTTAGGAGAAAGCAACAATCCACCTGCAGTTTTCTTGTTTTGTATTTTACAACAGGCAGTTAATGTAATGAGATTCCAAAACTTTCACATTGCCTGCATGACAACAGCTTCCTAATAGACTCTATTTTTCAAATTAACTTGTATTTGCGCTAACAAAACCATATATATATATGTATATATATATCCCCACAATGAAATGACTTCCTTGCATAGTCCCGAGTTTTTTACATATTTTTGTTGGTCTTAGAACAATTTACCTATAATAACACACCTTTTAATATATTCAACATAAAATAAAATAACACCATCACCATCACTGCCACTTAAAATGAGGTCTTTCAGTTGTGGATGGGGAATTTTATAAACTATTAGCTTAAAATGTTTTCTATAAAACAATAATTTTCTATGGTTACATCTGAATACAACCACAAGCAGTGATAACACTTCAAAAGTTAATGAAACTTGGTGGGTAACATAGGAAACAGAGTGCCGGGGTCCAACCCCAGCAGGTCCAGGGGTTCCCCAAAGGTGTGGACGGAGTTGGCGAAGAAGGAATGACACTGAGGCAGCGTTCAGGTGATCATCATAGCCGGGTTCTCTTGTCAGGGTCTCCAGCCAAGTTCTGGTCTGGATCTCCAGAGAGGTTCTGCTTCGGATCTCCAGCCAGGTTCTGTGTCCATGTTCTCTTGCTAGGTTCTCCAGCCAGGTTCTGTAGCCATGTTCCCTCGCTAGGTTCTCCAGCCAGGTTCAGTCACCAGGTTCTAGTCAGGTTCTCTTGCCAATTTCTGTAGTCAGGTTCAGTCCAGGATCTTTTGCCATGTTCTCTCCAGCGAAGTTCTTCTGTCTCTAGGTTCTGTGTAGGTTCTGTCTTCTAAGTTCTGTCTTGTTACATCTGTATTTATACCAGTTGATTCCAATCCTATCAATCTCTATTCCAAAGGTTAGGGCGTTTCTTATCTCCATTCCAGGGAGTAAAGATTAAATAGCTTAAGCATGATTGTTCAAGTTAAAGTGATTAATTACCTGCCTGGCACTTAGTTAAGAGGTTTTATTTCCTCCCTAACTTCAGGGAAAAATCCCTACCTGGGGAAACAACCTTTCTCAGAGACCTTGGTTAAAATACATAGTGCCTAGAAGGTGAGCAAACATATTAAGAACAGTATGCCATATATGCCAGGTCCCTTGAAACAGCAAGGATGGACTGGCTCCCGGCAACAGAGGATTAAGATGGTTTGAGCAGAATGGGTATTTCTGTCTGTCTTGCACTGCTTTGGGCTGTACAGTCTTCCTGCTTTCAGTCTCAACTGATTTGACCTGAACTTGGTCAGTCAGTAGGATGCTTGGTGGCTTAGGATTCGTTGGGGATCTTATGGCTCAGGGCTGTTAAGGTTTTCAGAACTGTTTTCTGAGTGTTAAATTCTACCTATGTACTTTTTAAAAATGAAGCTACTAATCTGGGGAAGACTCAGGTAACTCTTGACACCTATAACACTGGTCCAAATCCTGATTTCTATACTTTGTGGCATTTTAGTTTATCTAAGCTCTAATCAAAATAGCACCCAGTGCTTCTTGCCCAAAGGCAACTCATCTTCTTGACAAGTTCCATTTCCATTTACTTATTATCTCCTTCTCTCTGGAAACCTTATAATTATCTCTGACACCTCCTCCTCCCTCGCTTTGAAAATCAGTTCATGGCCAACATTTGTAGTTTCTCTCTCTGTCATGTCTCTTCCATCTCCTCTGTCTGTTGGCTTTCAGTGCTAGTACTCAGAGAAGAACCTTATCATATCGTGCCTGGCCTACTCTAACCCATTTAATTCATCTCCTGACAATAGCCAAATAAATTTTCTAAAATTCAGCTCATGTTTTATTACTTTCCAATTCAAACCAAATTCATATATTAGGTTCCCATAATATATCTCCAACCTTCCTTTTTAAGCTCATATTTAATACACTGGTACTACTTTCATATATACTAGTACTTCAATCTATTTAAATGGCTGATTTTCAAATTATGGTCAGAATTCTCAAGTTTATTCTTTCTTCTCTTCTACCTAAAGTGCCATTTTTCCTTTTAAGTATCCTTCCCAGCATAAATTTAAATAATAAAAAGTTACTCAACTTATTAAGGATAAACTAAAATGCCATATAATCTAGAGATTCCTAGATTTCAGATACTACTCAAGCTCAAGGTACTTATGGGCCTTTTAATCTCTGGCACCTGTAATTATACTTCTCTTTGAAACTTATCGTATTCCTTATTATATTTTAATTTACTTTGAATTTGCTTACTCCAGGGCTTTCTATCTCTCCTCAGAGCAGGAGGCAAACTCTTCATGGGAATCTATTCATATCATGCAGTCATTTCTCAGATAGTAGGATATAATTTTTCTTCTTCTATTCAGTGGAGGTGCTTCTACCAACTTACAGGCTTCCTTGACTTCAGAGGAAAAGATAAATCACTTACATTCAGAACCTACTATTCTCCATTTAGTTAATTTGGCTTATATAGAAATTCTATTAGTGCTACAAAATGGCAAGCTCTCATATCTGTGCTTGTAAAAGTACTTTAAAATAACCTTAAATGTAAAATCAATGAAAATAATATGGTGTTTCCACAAAAGAGAAATGATGGTAATCACTCATGATTTTCTAAGAGGAAAATAACATTTAGGAATCTCCTTTTCTCCTGATACTTGTGATAGAATTGAGCTGAATGCACGTCATGAAATTCTGATCAGACACTGCTTCTCTGGAAACACTGCAGCAGTGCTATACGGATTTTTTGGTAAGATTCACCTGTTGTTTTCATGTTTATTTTTTAATGTGCTACTTATTGAGATTTAAATGTTAGAAATCTTAAGAAATTTCTTAAAATTTAAATTTTTAGAAATTGGGACTCAGATTTATTAAATACTCAGCTATGATTACAGGAATAGAGACTATCAGAAGCAGGACTGAAACCCTGATCTTCTACTTTAAAATGTATGCTTACTCCATATCACTCTGGGGCTTTCCAGGCAGGCCAAATTAATTCATCAGGAAATAATAGGAATTATTGAAATAAAACTTGCTGATTTCCTACTAGAAACTACTTTTATTCTGGGTAAACTTCTTTTTCTAATAATTTTTGTCCAATAATTTGAGATTTAATTTCTTCCCATGCTACACTTTCTCATTCATTCATTAATCTTTTAGCAAGTGTTTATTGATAATTTACTATATGCCAGAAACAGTGTTGTGCTACCTGGAATGACAAACAATGCAGACCAAATGGAGCCTTTTCTATCAAAGATTATAGTTTATCAAGGAAGGCAATGATAATTAGTCTATTTCTAGTAGAACTTTTCTAGTAGATGCTCCTATAGGTAAAGTAGTTCTCAAATTTATCTGAGCATTGGAATTACCTAGAGACCTTTAAAAATCTACTGAGATTTTTCTAACTTAAATGTGACTCATAATTGCATAAGAATCTTATTAAAATGCAGATTCTGATTTAGTGTATCAGAATCTTACTGCCTTCTGATTTAAACTCATTATTGAAAATGTCAATAATAGCTCTGCACAGCAGCAACTAATTACAAAGTGCAATAAAAGTTTCCATTTTCAAAACAACAAATATTTCACAGTACCTAGGACTAAAGCTAACAATAATATGTTGAAGCACTTTAGTAACAAAATTATATAAATATTTGAAAGGTGCAAAACTGACCTAAATAAACAGATATTCTATGACATTGAAAGAAAATTTTAGCTATCGTAAAGGTCATATCCCCAGCAAGTTTACTGGGATCAGACTCTAGATTTTGCATTTCTAACAAGATTTCAGGTGATGTAAAAACTACCGGTCTACCCTGAAAGTCGACAGTGCAGGGGTGCATGAGTGTCTGTAGGCAGAGGAAGGGGATATAGAAGATTGGATGTGGAAACTCAAGAGATGAAGATGGAAAATTTCCCAGGGTAAATTCTTGAGGAAATCTGTGAGGTAGATCTGGATTTGATCTTAAGGACAATGAGAGAACTGTGACACATTTCAAGCCAAGAAATGCTGTGAGCAAATTTTTATTGTACAAACATCACTTGGGCTACAGAATGGGGGAATGGATTGAGGAGAGGGACCAGTGAAGAAAATGGAAGCAATTGAGGCAGCATTTAAATAATCTAAGTGAGTGAGAATGATAGTAAAGAGTGGTAGGATAAATGTTTTCATATGATTAGAACCCTGTATTCACTTGCATCATGATCTTCCTTGCACAAGTCCTTGAGCCACAATTAAGGATTTTATCTGGGGTTTTGTTATAAATAGAGTTAGTTTAAGAGATGAGAGAAAAATTTTTGAAATTTGCCGAAACCGGTTTCGCTCAGTGGATAGAGCGTCAGCCTGCGGACTGAGAGGTCCTGGGTTCGATTCCGGTCAAGGGCATGTACCTGGGTTGCGGGCACATTCCTGGTGGGGGATGTGCAGGAGGCAGCTGATCGATGTTTCCCTCTCATCGATGTTTCTAACTCTCTCTATCTCTCTCCCTTCCTCTCTGTGAAAAATCAATAAAATATATTTAAAAAAAAATTTTTTTGAAATTAAACTGCATGCCATATTTGATATCCTGAGAGATATATTTCCTTCCTATTCTGAACATTCAGAATATGTTCCCTTAAAGTGATTTTATATCCTATTTTGCCCAGGATAATCCAAGACGTATACTTTCTGTCCCAATATAATTATTAATAACATTCTTTTATTCTCAAAAGTGATCTATTTGGACAGTTTTGTCATTTTTTTAATGAAAATATCCATTGTCATTTGGTTTGTTGGGTAGAACATTGACTTTGACCAGTTTATTTTAATAGCAGGTATGACTATGCTGTATCAAGGAAAGTATACCATGGTCAGCCAAAATATATGTGTTGTGACAGCTGGCTATGTTTGCCCCGCTACTGCAACAGTAATTGGGAATACCTATTCAAATCAGCAGCAGCAGCTTTACATACAACTATCAGCATGTTTGTCAGTTTAAGCAATAATCCTAGAAGGTTTCTCATTTGGTTTTTATGTAGAAACACACTGACTCTCTTTACAGCTTGTACCTCATCTCCCTCCCTTGTTTAATACACTACAAATCTACCTTCATCCTGTCCCTCAAACACATAAAAGTCATTTCTGTAATGAGAAACTTTTCAGGCTTTTTCTCTGCCTGCATAATTTTTCCCCAGATTTTTACCTGTTCACTGCCTTCTTGCTCTTAACCTCAGTCTATGCCTGCTCTTCAGATAAGCTTTCTTTAATAACTTGTCCTAACTCACACCCCATAACTTATCTCATTTATATGTTTTATCTTCTGTATATCTACTTAACAATATTTGTTAGTTTTTTTTCATTTACTCAAATTACTTTTTAACATATTTATTGTCAGTCTCAATCATTACAATGTAAGTGCCATGACAGCAGGAACATTGTTCTATACTTAAGCACCAAAGTCCCTCCTGCATGTGTTGCATTATTTAACTCAGAACATGAGTTCAATGAATATTAAAATGGATGAGTGAATTTATATCAGCTCTATCATTTACAAACAATGGGACTTAGGCAAATTATCGCACATTTCTAAGACTCAGTTTTCAAATCTATAAATTGCCTATAATAATACTTTATAGGTTTGTAAGGCTTTAAAATATATTTCAATTAAGAAAATTTTCGCCGAAACCGGTTTGGCTCAGTGGATGGAGCATCGGCTTGCAGACTGAAAGGTCCCAGGTTCGATTCCGGTCAAGGGCATGTACCTGGGTTGCGGGCACATCCCCGGTAGGAGATGTGCAGGAGGCAGCTGATCGATGTTTCTCTCTCATCGATGTTTCTAACTCTCTATCTCTCTCCCTTCCTCTCTGTAAAAAATCAATAAAATATATTTAAAAAAATTTTTTTTTTCATTTAAAGTAGCATATAGTATGTGCACATGAATAGAACTTATTTTTATTATTAGCTACAGGTAAGAGCAGCATCTCACTTCCCAACCATTTTGACATCATTGTTTGAAAACACAGAATGTATAACAGATTTAGAAAAATTGTTCCCTGAAGGATATTGATTATACACTTATTTTGTATTAAATTTATACAAATTTGTTTTTGTATTAAATTTGGGGTGACATTGGTTAATAGGATTATGTAAGTTTCAAGTGTACATTTCTACGACACAAGATCTATAAATTGCACTGTGTTCCCAGCACTCGAAGTCAAACCATCTTCTGTCACCATACATAAGTAACCTAAATAACCTGCATAGCAAGGTTAGCTGTTGCAGTTTTAGGGAATGACTAATCTGGTTATTTTTAGATAGTTCCCAGTGTGGTGTTTTCAGGTCATTTTGTTACATTAAATGTAATATAATGAAAGAATATACCCCTTCATATTTCAGATAAAAGAAAAATCTTTCTGCTTACCTTATAGACATGTCTCAGATTTCCTGCACCTAGTTTTTATCTTTTATCTGAAAAGTGTGAGAAGGATTTTCCTCCTCTCAGGTTAGGCTGACAAAGCTTCAATGGAAATCCTCATAAATGGGCTGCATTTCCCCCCATAATTTTACTAACTTTATACTGCATTATTAGGTTAGTGAATTAATTCTTTTCTATAGTTATTTCATTATTGGAAAGTACTCTTTGTAAAGAGTGATGCATTTGTTATGATTATCTTTCACATTTATGCAACAGGATTCCAATTAAAATGAAATAGTAAACAAAGCAGCTTAGAAACTTTCTTATTTTTTTTAAATATAAATTGCCATTTTTCTGTAATTGTAGTAATATGATTCTGCATTTTATTTAATGGAAGGACTTAACTAATGAAAGATAGAGGTTAATTGGAATGTAAAGGTGATGAATGGTTGTCAGGCCACAAACAATAGCTTTTTAATTATCAGTATCTTTTCTACAGATTATCTAATTTGACATCTTATATCCTCTAAAAAAAAGGATATTGCAATAGGAGTCAAAAGATCATTTATTCTTCTGTCAGTTTGCTGTATAAAATAATCTGTTAGGATGCATATATTTTCATGTTTAATGTCCCAACATTTAACAAAAAAATAATAACTTGATCTCCAGAATTAATCATCTCAAAAGTATGTCACGTTCTCAGACATATGGTAAAATACTAGTACAATGGGTGAGTAACTCATGTAAAAAAACAACAACAACAAACTCAGTAGAAGCAGTGCGTGATGTGTATTTCCCATAGCCCTTATGCTGAAGAAAAAATATCAGTTTTTTAAGAAAGCATATATCCTAATTACATTAATTGAAGATACTATATCATCTTGGATAGTATTTGAGAGGTGGAAGATGACAGGCTGTAAGTGAAGTATTAAAATTAAATAATCACATAGATAACTCATCTTGTACTCAATAGTTTTAGTCTTTTGAGGCCAAAGTACTTATGTCAGAATACTTATGAAATGATGACCAAAAAAAACCTAGTTTGTGACCATCTATAACTTCCTGTTTTCAAATCACAAAATGGAGAGAGCTCTTTGTACAAAGAAGTCCATTATCTATTCAGTAAAAGAATGCATAAATTACCTAAATCATTTAGTACTTGAAATTCTTCATAGCAATGAGTGATAAAGGTATCTCCAGCTGCAGTTTAGTGAATACATCAGAGAGCCTTACAAATCACCACTGATTCCTAAGGGCAATGTTCTTACTGCTTTCCATCTTTTCTCCATTCTTCTATCCCTCACTCTCTTCCTTCCTTTCAAAAACTTCCTCAAAATCCTTCCATCTCAAAAACCTGAATTGTGGCAGATATTTGTAAGTCTGTTTGAACTTGCTAGGAAAATAAAATTATTCTGTGTAGGAAAAGCATTATAAAGAGGGTCAAAAATAAATAGATATAAGATGAAGAAAGATTTGTTGAACCATTATGGCTAATGAAACATTTTTTGGAGCATGAGGACCCTGATACCTACAGACAATGGCACAACGGAGATTAGATTCTTCAGGAAAATCAGCAGAATCAGAATTAACTTTACAATACAATGAAATCTCAGAGTCAAAATAGTACAGCACCTGCCCTTTAAGTCTCATCTTAAATGTATTCCCTTTTTCAATGTTCCTTAGTTCTTACATAAATTGACTGAGTTATTCCAACTGTCCCACTCTCCCAAATTAAGATCTTCCTGTATTTTTTACACCCTTCCGATAAAGATGTTTTTCTCACTCTTTACCTCATGTATATTCATTCAGCAAGTCTCAACTTAAAATGTTATTTCCTTTAAAAAGGCAATTACTGGTTCTTCCTAATGCTTCAATCCATTCTAAATTAGTTCCTCTATATTTTTATAGTATCCTATATGTATCTATTAAATACTTGCCAAATTATATATTATTTTTTCAAATTCTATATTGCTGCACTATCCTGTAAAATCCAGGAAGGCAGGAACCATGTATCTTTTATTCATTCCATATCCTCAATATCTGGCACAATTCTTTTCACATGGAAAATGTGCAATGCATAATTATGGAAGGAAGGATGAAAAGGAGGAGGGATTTCTTTGTATATCACCATAAAATAAATTATAAAATAACTTATAGTTTCCATTTGAGTACAGAAAAAATAAAAAGTTTGGCCTTAATGTAACCACAAACGTTTACATGGAATAAATGTTTGTGAAACATATGGATAATTTACATGATGAAATAATTATTACAAACAAAATTTAGTAACTCTAAGAAAAGAGATGAAAATATGCATTTAAGAAGTCTTCTTAGCTAGACAGTTTATGCATGTACATTACTTTTTTGCTTTTGAAATAATTTCCCCAAAAGATTCCATTAAAATGGTGATATCCATTCATACAAATTGAACAGAAGATATTTTATCCTTTCTGTATTGTTTGAAAAATAAAATGTGGTTATTTTTAGGTTGCTATAACAGGTGTTTCAATATCTCAGCCATTTCATCTTTGCTTTTATGAAATTAGCATTAACTTTAAAACCTTAGTTTTTGTTAGTCTTGAAACGTAGTCTCTAAGACCTTATGCTTGAAGAGATTATGACTTCATAAAGCTTAAGATCTGTAATACACTTCTGAAAACTGATACTGTAGATCAGTTAATTGTAATAATTATTTCATTATGTCCCCAGGCACTAGCTCATTAGCACAGGCAACTAGAGTCATTTGCAGCATTATTGTCCTCATAGTTAGCCAGGAAGAAACAATAGGGATGAGGTTAGGAAGAAGTCTTAGTCCTCAGTAAAGAGCATCAAGCTCTACTGATAACACCACCTTCCATGGCTATGTGATTTGGGGCAAGAATAGTTCACCTCTCTGTCATTTTTCTCAATAATGGAATAAAACAGCTGTACTAGATAGAGCTCCTAAGTCCCTTCCAATTCTCAGATGAGGAATCTGAAGTCAATTCCTCAGCATCATACATAAAGTGCAAGGCCCAAGACTAGAACCCACAGATGTTGACTTCCATTCCAGTGTGATTATCAGAACACAGCTCTATCTGCTTGTAAATGATGAGGCTCCATCTCTTGCTGTGGACTTTCAAGTTCTTACTGTACAATTAGGTTTAGCCCTTTAAAAAAAGCCATATGCGTAGAAGGAATTATTATTAACAATTTCTGAAGCCTGGGGAAGATCATAATAAATATGTATAAAAATACTGAAATTAGTAATAATTATGAAATGTACCCTATTCACAAAAATATATACTGTCCACAAAAATAAATTACTTTAAGATAATTAGGTTAAAATTATAAGTATGTAACTTGTGGATTTAAGTTTTCCAATAATCACATTGAATATCCATTAATTATTTCCATATTCCTATTTCTATAAGTTGCTCATGTATGCTGCATTTTATGCTTATTGAAATAATTAAATTATTTATTACCTAAAATACTATTTAAATACTAGTTTTACACACATATTTAAATACTATTATTATTTTTTATTACCCTGCCTTTCTGGGGTTATTTTGGCTATGTTTTAAATTTCATTACCATATTCTTTACATATTTTAATGTATTAATGAGGGCATAAAGTTTCATTTAACTTCATTATGAAATTTAGATTAAGTATTACAACTTAATGTAGTCTCTAAATATTTTCTGTATAATTTCTCTTCATTTCTATTTATTGCTTTACATTCTTCATCTGTCCATATCTTAGTCAATCATTGTATTCCTATTTTAGATAAATTTTAACAAAACTCACAAAGTGTGTCCAAATGTTTGAACTTAGTGAAAATTAATAATTTTCATTATATTCCTAAAAAATAGCTCTCAAAAGTCAAACTGCTATTGCCTACTTTCAAAATAACCCTGTGGATATTTTCTTTTTTTTTCCTTGAAAGTATAAGCAATTTATATTGATTTATAAGAATAAATTGGGGTTATTTTCTTCAGAGTGAGTCAAAATGAAAATAAGATAGTCTTTTTCTTGGTGTGTTTCACTTTCTTTTGCTCATTAGTATTCTTTTAAAATTATTTAGTAGTCGCCGAAACCGGTTTGGCTCAGTGGATAGAGCGTTGGCCTGCGGACTGAAAGGTCTCAGGTTCGATTCCGGTCAAGGGCATGTACCTGGGTTGCGGGCATATCCCCAGTGGGAGATGTGCAGGAGGCAGCTGATCGATGTTCCTCTCTCATCAATGTTTCTAACTCTCTATCTCTCTCCCTTCCTCTCTGTAAAAAATCAATAAAATATATTTTAAAAAAAATTATTTAGTAATATTGTTAAAAATTATATTTTATGTTTATAACCTGCCTTGTTCCTAAAAGGCCTTGAGATGCCTGCCATAATGTTTCATTCATTTTACTTTAGTGATAGAATCTATATCAGAGCCTGCAATATCTTTTATCTATTCATCAGTGATTTATTAAGTATACCACTATACTATGTACTAGCACTGGGCTAGGTGTCAACATCATAATCTTAACCTTAGCTGGGGAGAGGGGAGTACAGAGAAGGGGAAATATTGGATTAAATATAGTGCTCCTCTAACACTCCGCTTAGTGTGGTCCAGAAATACTCCCAAAGAAGGCAATATCTAAACTGAGTCTGGTGCATGTATAGTTATTATCCAGTAACTTTTGAAGTGATAAAACATCCAAGATTATTGTAAGCAAAGAGAACAAGAAATGTGATACACTTGATGAAATAGAAGACATTTTTAGTGGCTAACGTACATAAAATGAGGGAGGCAGTGATGAAAAAAGAGACTGGAGAGGAACACAGAGATTAAACATTAAAACTCTTGTGAGCAAACCATCCTAAATAGTTTTGACTTTCTTACAAGAACAGCAGGAAATCTTTTAAATATATAACCTAGAGGTGATGACTTCAGAATTGAGTCTAATAAGATCTCTAGTTGTAACAAGAATAAAGTATTTTGGGGATAGTGTGGGACAAGAATAGAGGAATTAAGACCAGTTAAAAGGTTGTTGAACTAATGGAGATGGTGATAATATAGACCAAGATAGTGATAGAGAAGGTGAGGAGATGTTTAGGTAGGAGAGGGTTAAGCACTAGTCAGTGCCACTGCTGTCTATGCTCTGTGTGCCTATGTTTCAATCCAGTATTTTTAGGGTGGTTAATTCAGCGCCAGAAACCAGTCAAGCCTAGACTTTGACTGAGGAAATGGACAGCTAAAATAGCACAGATAATCAAGGACAACCGAGTAAATAGGCTGATTACATCCATACAAGTGATTACTCTTGCGAACGGAGTAGTGATAACACTTCAAGTTATTAATCAGTTTTATAAATGCACTGATTAACCCAAATGGCCACCCAGTGCATGCCAGGAAGTGACCCTTTAATATCAAATCTCACTGCCATCTTAGATTTGCTCACAGTTTTTACTTTTCCTTTCGGGTATGGTCATGCCTGCTCCTTCTCCATAAAACAAGAAGGCCAGGGGGATGGACATGCTGTGCTGAGCAGCAAGCAGCTAGACCAGTGGCTCTCAACCTTGGCTGCACATTAGAATCACCTGGGAATCTTTTTAAAATCCTGATTTCTGGGCCTCATCCTCCAGAAATTCTGCTTCTTTATTATGGGGTGGGGCCACAACATTAGTAACAAAGAAACAGAATTTCCAGAGGATGAGGCCCAGAAATCAGGATTTTAAAAAGATTCCCAGGTGATTCTAACATGCAGCCAAGGTTGAGAACCACTGAGCTAGACAGTAACTATGGGTGTGATGGTGGAAGAGCGTTTGTCAAATGTTACAATAAAAATTAACATAGGAAACCCAATAAGAACCCAGAAGATGAAAAAAGATTAGAGTAGCTGTTAGGTCATAGTTGAGAGGTAGTAAATGAGAATAATACATGCTACTCTCTTGAAAGATTTGGTTCTGAAGGTAAAAAGTTATAGATCACTAGCTTGAATTAAAGAGATTAATTATATGTGTGATTTCAGAGGAAAGAACCAGAAGGGGGGCTGATGATAAAAGAAGAATTGATATAGTGAGTGGATTACAGTCCTAAATGAGATGGCAGAGAATAAGAGCAAGTGGAGGGAAACCCAGATAGAGAGTTAGCTATGGAATGGAGGCTTCCACTGACCCTGAAGTAAGGGAAGCATGGATGGTGAGAATGGAGATAAATTTAAAAGAGTGAGTTTACACCTCCTAACACTGGAGGACACCTATAAACACAACTCATTTCAACACATTAACCTCTGTACTAACGTTCAGTAGGAGTCAGAGACTGATTATGCAAGAGTGGCATTGTCTCTGGTGATACTGTGGCTTTTCAGGTTTGGTAGCAAGGGGAGAAACAAATAATTTAGCAGTTAATACAATCTTTTTGAAATGAAGAGGGATAAAAGAAATAATTTTATACTGCCTATTGTGTGTTATTTTCTATTTATAAATATTATTAAATAATATATTAGCTGAGGGAAAAATAAAGATAATTTACATAAATTAATCCCAATTGCCATCAACTTTATTAATTAAACAATATCAAAGGGTCATAATAGTTCATAGAACATGCTCCAATTTAATCTCTATTAGCATTAGCCATCCAGCTTGGTGTGAAAATGTGAAAGAGCCAGTCAGTACCATTTTTCCATCAAGAGAAGGTAGACTTAAAACTGAGGAAGCAGATATTGGAGTCGGTTCAGGTGGACCAGAAAGTTTGGAGGGAAGGAACATAAGCTTCTAGTCAAGAAAGGCTGAAATGAACAAGTTTGGAGGACTTCATTTTACAAGAAGAAAAATAGATCCATAAAGTATATGGGAATATCCATAATGATGTCAAATAGATTTAGGAGGAGTGACAAAAATATAGGCAGAGAAAAAAATCCAAAAGAAAAAAAGTAGACCTAATTCACATAAATCAATTTAAAAATATGAGGAATTTGTTTACATCATAACAAGAAGAAATTTATGGCTTACATAATTTTATCTATACAAATGACAGAGATGAAAATTCGAACTCAAACTGATGTCATGTGCTCAGCAGATTTAATACCATCTCTCTTCAATACTCTTGTGTACTCATTCCCAGCTTCCAATAGTTCTCACCTAATGTCTTCTTCTGACCATTAATCTTGACTACTGAAACCAATTTTCCTCACCATGTTGATAACAACATTGTACTAATAAAGCAAGAAATTAGGCAAAAAAGAAACTTGCCAAACATTCAGAAAGAGATAGGAAATGAACTCAAAGGCCACAGATAATCTATAATAATAAAAGGGTAATATGCTAATTATACCAGATGACTTCCAGACATCATTCCTGATGAAGCTGGGCTGGAGGGAAGCCTGCCTGCGGGCGGCTGGAGGTGAGAAGCAGCCTGGGTCCTGGGTGCCAGAGGGAAGCCAGTGCCAGCAGTGAGGGGGGTGGGGAGGGGGGGAGGAAGGCCTACTCTTGCATGAATTTTCATGCATTGGGCCTCTAGTAATAAACATAAATGTGAAAAGAGTAACCAAACATGATTTCTTCATTCTATAATTATTGATTTGTTTCTACTGTGTCCTAGGCCAGAGATCAGCAAGAGATATCTGGCTGTGACCGAAAGCAAAGAAACTCTCAAATACTACTGAGTATTGACAAAAGGATACAGTGGGAGTCAGAGACTGGTTATGCAAGAGTGGCATATGACAAATAGGAATTGGCTACCATTGGCTAAAGGGAAAATTTGAGCATTAAAAAAATGAATGCAATTGATTATAAAAAATTGAATATACAGGAAGTCATTGGTTCTAATACTCAACAAGAAAGAGGCAGGTCCTTTCACTCTCTCAAAAACAATAACAACTTATTCCACAGCAGGGAAAATAAGTAGGCACATTTTTCTCCCTTGGCAATTCACAACTGAAAGAGAATGATTAGACGTTTATTTTGCTTTTCCTTTACAAACTCTCTTTTATTGTAGCCTGTCTAGTTCAGGCTGCTATAGCAGAGTACTGCAGACTAGGTGGCTTAAACAACAAATATTTATTTCTCACATTTCTGGCCTCCGTGAAGCCCGAGATCAGAGTGCTGGCAGACTCACTGATGTCTGGTTCGGGCCCATTTTTTTCCTGCTTTGCAGATGCCCATCTTCTTGTAGTCTCACCAGGTGGAGAGCAGAGAGCTAGTTCTCTGACCTCTTCATCTAAAACCAATAATCTCACTCGTGAGGGTTTACCTTCATGATCTAATCACTCCCAAAAGCCCCATTTCCAAATACCATCACATTGGAGATTAAACTTAAACATATGATTCTGAAGGAAAACAAACATTCAGGACATAATACAACCAACTAATTCTAGTTTCCATAGTTGATGAAGGACAATTTTTCTTTTCATGGGATTTCAAATAAATTTGGAAGCAATTACAGAATTTGAAAACAATCATTTTGTAACTCCTGATGAAACAACCAATTCAGGCATTAATCATCAATTTATTAAAACTCTGAGTAAAAGGTTAATTGAGATCTTTGCACAGAGCAACTAGGTTTGTCATCAGCTGTGCCCCTGTGATAATAGCATCACTAAACATTTGGTGAAGAGTTAGACAGAGACCCATCTCCCTATCTTCTATGTGGGAGGCAAAGTGTAGCATCACTAAAAAACAGGGCAACCAGACACTTTTCCCAAGGTGGTACAATACAAAGCACACAACAAGATGTATGAAGTTATCTTGCCAAAAATTTATCTGAATCTATTCAAGTCTCTAGAGCTAATCTCCACCTCTGGAAATAAAGAGAATAGAGGAATATTAAACAACACCCAAAGAAAGTAACCAAATTAATTTAGAAAGAGGATCATTCATCTTCATTCTTAAGATACTAGCTAGGATTCTGTTTTAAACTGAAAGCATAGGGGGCAAAAAAAGACAACTGAGCTAGGGAGGAAAACAGAGCAAAACTAAACTAAACTAAATATAATGTATGGACTTTGCTTTGCTAATGTATGGACAAACTACAGGGGAAAAAGATATTTTAACACAACTGAAGAAATTTAATTATAGAATGGATAGAAAATTATAATAGACTAGAGGCCTGATGCACAGAATCTGTGCTTGGGTAGGGTCCCTAGGCCTGGCCAGCGATAAGGGCCGATCTGTGGGGCAACTGGCAGGGCCATTGGAAGGGGGCGGGGCCCGCTGGCACCTGCCTTGACTGGCCTGGGGCCTGCAGGCTGGGGGTAGCTCCTGCATTGAGCATCTGCCCACTGGTGGTCAGTGCATGTAATAACAACTGGTCATTCCATTGGTCCTTCCGCCATTTGGTCAATTTGCATATTAGGCTTTTATTATACAGTGGGGCCTTGACTTACGAGTGAGTGTCCTGACTAACGAGTTTTTTGAGATACCAGCTGTCTCTCTGCTGATTTTTTGCATTGAGTTGACAGAGTAATTTGAATTAACGATCTCCTTAATGAGCTCCTTAACGAGCTCAGTCTCGGAATGAATTAAACTCGTAAGTGAAGGCCCCACTGTATAGGATAATAGGTATTAAATGATAAGTATGATAATGTAATGGTTATCTAAGAAAATATCTATATTTTAGGATATACACTGAGCTAGATAATGGTAATATGCTATCTATAATTTCTTTTAAAAATTTTCAACATAGAAAAGAGAAAATTTCTTAAAGCTGAGATGAAACAGATACAGCAAATGTTGATATAAGTGTTGTACTATTCCCATTACTTTGGGGTAAATTTTAAAATAGCCATTATATTTTTTTAAAGTTGTTGCAAATATCCAGGGGAGAAATGAATATGGTTTGGGCATGGGTCGTTGTGGTAGAAAGTGAATAGACTCAGAAAATATTTAGTGATAGTCAACAGAGTTGCTGAAGGACTTGATAGTTGAGAATGGTGGAGTTGAGTCAAACTAAAGAGCTGGGGTTCTGATGCTTAATGCGGAAAGACATATAAATGCTGATTGTGGAACAGTGGCCTAAAGAAAGCAATATCCGGTATCCAAAGGACACTGATTTAAACTCTAACTCCTAGTGCACAGGGTATAGGAGACTGAGTAGACAATCTTTCTCCTGTCTAGTCTCAGCCTCCGGCCTGGCTTCAGTTCTCATTCATCTATCAGCGGGTCCCAGATCTACCTCATCTGAAATTTGAGCTACCTCCTGACAGCAATAGTTAAGATTACTCATAGAACTTTCGGTCTTGATCTTTCAGAAACTGGTGTACTACCTTTCCTAGTCTTCATCCTGACAGCAAATGTACTCCTCCTGTATTTCTTGTTAATGATTTATTAATCATTGACCTAGTTATTCAACATAGAAACCAAGTTGATCTTGTCTCTCTCCTCTCCTGTCTCATGCAGTCAGTCACAATGTCCTGTGCCTCCAAAGCACCTCTCACATTTGTCCTTTCTTTTCTACTCCCACGGTTTTTACTCTCGTTGATTTCTTCATTGTCTCGTAGAGGAAAGGCTTCCAAACGCCTTATTTCTTTCTGTCATTTCTTTCCCAGATGACTATCAGAATTCTTCTTTTACACCTACCATATAAAGTTAATTAGACTGCAATCAGAACCCAGCTTTCCTTTCCAGCCTCATCTCTTGTCACGCCTGCCTATGTGCAAGAGGTTCTACAAGTGTGTCCCAGTCAGCCCGTCCCAGAAGAGAGTGTGCTCCATTCTTCCTCTGGATCTTTGCTTATCAGTCTTTGCTGATCCCACTGTGCACTCACTCCCAGGCAGAGGACTAATTCCTAGCCCCTCCCTCTACTCCTGCAAGAGTTTCCGTAGGAGTGCTACCACTTTCTTCTGCTGAGTTAGTTAAGTGCTTATCTCTCTCCCCTTCCATATTGTGGACAAATGGAGGACAATGAGCTTGCCATACCCATTTTTTAAATTTTTCAAATAACTTGACATTTAAATAATTTATACAGTAGTCACGCTGTTGTCTTACTCATTTTTTATTACCTGTCACTCAATGTCAGACCTATATTAAGCATTCAATGACTTGACTATTTCTTGAAATGTGTTCAATCTACATTTTCTTTTGAAAATAAGTATGGTGAGTTATGATTAATAACCTAAAAATGAAATAGACATAAACCTTCCTCCTTTTATCTTATTTAATTAAATAAACATGACTTAGTCATTAGTGACAGAAATAAAACATTGCATGCTAAACTTCATTAGACTTACTTGAGAATCCTGTCCTGATTTCCTTGCAGACTTTTGAGGGAGATGTTTGATCAGTTTTTTTTTGTTTGTGTTCTTTTTATTATCATGATTCTCTTTTCTGCACTTCTGCCTACATTTGCTTGCACCAGTGTCTGGTAAGAGAGATTGCGTGGGCAACGTGCCTTCTCTCTGTTTTAATAGGTCACCAGCAGTACGACTGCAGGTGGTTGTGCACCTTCTTATGAGTTGTGGCCCATATGATTATTCACTGACCAGTTAGAAGAGGTCAATCATATTAGGCTCGGTACAGAAGAAAGCAGAGATACTGAATTCACACCCGTCCACAAAGAAGTCAAAGTGTATCTCAACCCTTCACATTATTTGTAAAACACATTATTTTTCAGAACTTATCTCAAGTTACCACTTCTGAGGAAATCATTTTTGACATTTGTTGGTCTTTTCTATTCATTCTTAGCTATGATGTCCTGGCTTGTTGGGGATATCTTCAGATGTCTCTATTATCACAGGGTAGCAGAACTGGAAAGATAGCATGAACCTCCATGCTAGTATGAGCTTTGTACTTAAGTCTGATCTGAATCATGTCCAGGTGTTATTGCTTATGTGTGATACTGGGAAATAGATTCCTGTTCCACTGCCTTCACACTCACAGATCTGCGGTGGCAGTTAGTTAGGGAAGGGAGGGAGGCTGAAGAAGAGTAATATACATGGAAGAAAGATACTTGCTAACTGCTTTTGATCTGTATCATGATGATGGTGAAGAAAAAACACAAAACAATATACTAAGAAATCTAAAATATGTAGAAATCCCTACAAGAACTTTCCTAAGTACAGCTGACATGTGCAGTACCTGCATCACAGGGCAGTGGTTTCTTCTTCCCTGTCACTGTGCAACCAAAGAGAAATAATGAAATGGACAATGTAATGTGGGTTTATTTGGCATTGGATCTAATGTGTTTCATATTTTCTCTTAGACTACCCAAGTCATTTCCTTAAAACTATAGGCGCATCTCAAAAGTATAAATCATTACATACATAATAACAATTAGAAATTAAACTTATCAAATATACTTCTTCGGATTCATTGACAGTTCCACGTTAATTGTTGCTAAAGTCACTATAAAGAGCAAAGGAGCTGACAAATTATCTCCAGCTTTTTTGTTTAACAATAGAGTATTTTTATTTTCTTTATTTTGTAAATCAATTTTTTAATTGATTTCAGAGAGGAAGGGAGAGGGGAGAGAGAGATAGAAACATCAATGATGAGAATCATTGATTGACTGCCTCCTCCATGCCCCCTGGTGGGGATCGAGCCCACAACCTGGGCCTGTGCCCTTGACCAGAATCGAACCCAGGACCCTTTAGTCCACAGGCCAATGGTCTATCCGCTGAGCCAAACCAGCTAGGGCTATTTTCTATTTTGAATCTGAGTATGACTCAACCAACTTCCATAAATTCTTTCTTTCTTTCTTTTCAGAACAACAAAAAAAATTGTTCCGAATGAAGAAAATTGCTTAGTATAGTCCTGCCCTTATAAAACATGGAATTTTTGGTAATATCACACAGAATTAAGCTATAATCACATTTCTGGGCATTTATAATTTCTTCGTGGATATCAAAAGTTGATCAATAAACATTAGTATACTAATAAGTTGGATCCCTTGGGAAGTGGTGGTTTGTGGAATTTGTACCCTTTCCCTAAGGAGATAATTCAAAGTGATACTGAATTCCTTGTATTCCATAGTGTTTATGTGGCAAACATAAAAATGTCATTAAAGACAGACAATAACAAAGTGAATTATTTGTGACTTTCTCCTGAGAGCACATGGAAGGAAGGAAGGAAGGAAGGAAGGAAGGAAGGAAGGAAGGAAGGAAGGAAGGAAGGAAGGGGAGGGGAGGGGAGGGGAGGGGAGGGGAAGGGAGGGGAGGGGAGGGGAGGGGAGGGGAGGGGAGGGGAGGGGAGGGGAGAGGAGGGGAGGGGAGGGGAGGGGAGGAGAAGGGAGGTCCTCCTGTAAATCACTAAGATGCTTTGCTTCAAGGGGGTGGAATAATATTTTAAAAAGATTTTGCTAACTTGTGGCTTTGGTCTCTAAATTCCCTTTAGCTCTTCTTAAATGTAGTCTTCCGGTGTGTTTGCATGCATTACTTTGGCATTTTGCAAAAAGTCCCAATGAAAACATCACTACTTTACCCTGCTCATGTGTGCTTTAATATTAAGGCCTTTGCTGGGTGTTGGTTGTCAGCCTATCCTGGAAGATCTGTTAGAGCAATCAAAACCATCAAAAACCAAGTTATTTTCTCCAAGCAATCACACTTAGATAACAGTAGCCTATTTTATAGAAGCTGCCAGATCTCTTTTCAGTTTCCAGGTCTTTTATTTTTAAATGAAATATACTAGTAAAACCCCTGCAAATATTGTTGATAGCAATGTTCTTTCTCTATTAGAAATGTATTTGCTGGAATTGTTTTTAAAATAAAGACTTTAGATAAAATTTTCAATTGCCATGCGATCTATTAAAAAATTGGTGATAATTTTATATGCATATTTATTTCAATGAAGAAAGAATATATTCAATTCATAGAAAGCTCTAGCACTGATTTATAACTAAATAAAATAACTTATGATCTACAAAAACTATGAAATGGTTTTATATATACTATTTTAATCACTTCTTTTTGTTAGTACTATCAACATGGTGGGTAAAATTATGTGCCTACAAAAAACTGAGTAAAAAAAAAAAAGGATTTATTATCCAAATAACATACCTATGAAGAGTGGTTGCCAAAATTAAACACCAATATATACATATGTTTAAAAATAGGAAAGGATTAGCCTCTATGAACTTCTGTCATCAATTGTGTTGGGAATTGAGCCAAATTCTGTCTTCATGCACGAACAGTTCATATTCATGGGGACTGCTCCTTAGAATTTTAGGCCATAATTTATCCCACTACCTACAAGCAACACTGTTTATAAAAGCAGTCCTGTGGAAGGGCTGTTCCTTGTATTCCAGAGAAGTAAACATTGGTGTAATTTTAAAATTATAGCTATTGAGGTTCACAGACTGAAATTATAAACATAAGTTTTCCCCACTCACATTGGTTCTTAAAGATTCACAATCCTCTAAGCTTCCCTACATGGTAAGAAATTTTGTTGGAATGTGGAGAAAAAAAAGAAACATTGGAAGGCTTGAAAACATTTTCATTTTTTTCAAATGAGCTGTTACTTTTCTTACATGACTATTCAACTTTTATTTTGGGACATTGGGAGTTTCTTAATTTTTTTATCCTATTTTTATAATAGTACAGCAATGGAAGGTCTTTAAAGCTATATAAGTCATCCTGCTATTAATAAATAATAATAGCTATTATTGAGTCTTTATCATGTATGATAGGCAATGTTCCAAGAATTTTACTTGCATTATTTTGTTAATTATTGGTAGATTGTTTATTATATAAACTATAGGAATGTAGTATATGAATAATAAAGCATCTATCTATATGAATTAACTTGCCGTGCATCCAAATTTCAGGATGGATCTAATTGTTTCCTGGGATGTTAAAGGGTATAACAATAAATGATGACAATATATCCTGGATTCCGGGATAAGACTAAATTCATATATTCTCTTTCATTTTAAAATAATTTTTAAGATTGTAGAATATTCCAGGCTTAGAACACTGGTCCACATTTCTACTTTTAAAGAAGCTAGAATTCTGCCAGAAAAGTAGAAGCGACTATTTTGAGATAGGAAAAAAATCTGGTTGTTTCCAAGTATGTAGCCAGGACTACCTGGGCGTAAGTATCCTTGGTTTAGGGCTCCATGCGGGTTTCACAGTCTTCAACTTGGATCCCAAATTTCCCACAAGGCAATTTTGTCTGTGGATGGCTTCCTAATTATTGTTGCTGAAAGGGATATGAGTGGGGAATCTCCTATTTCACCATTTTGCTGGTATCACTCCTGTTTATTCTCTTTCTTACTTTCTCCATTTATCACTATGATTGTAATGTCTCTATATTGCTGTATGTGCATCTTGTTATCCTCTCAGGAATAGATAGCTTATCCTATGTCTAACTGAACTAACTTTCTCTCTCTCTCTCTCTCTCTCTCTCTCTCTCTCTCTCTCTCTCTCTCTCTCTCTCTCACACACACACACACACACACACACACACACACACACCACACACACACACACACACACACACACACAGTAGTAATAGACCTATCTTAATCTCCTATGGACCTGTGGACCAGTGTTCTAAGTCTGAAATTTACTCTGGTATATACAAAACATTATTTTTAATTCTAAGTAGTTTTAAAAACTAGAGTCAATCTTAGCAATGGATATACACTAGGATATACTTAAAGCAGTATAAAAGATTAGCAGTCTGCTAATTCCATCTGCTTCCTATATGAAGGTGAAAATGTATGATGCTTTCTGCCAGTATCACATCCATAAAGAGGAATCCCCAAGAGCCTTTGCAGTAAATTATCCAGGAATAAATTTTAAGAAATATACATGCAAAACTAATATGTGGAAACCTATAAAAATTTATTGAAGAACATAAAAGATAATCAGAATAAATGGAGTCATAACACAGTTCTGGATGAGAACAGTCAGTGTTTTGATGGCATTAATATCCTCCAAATTATTCTATAAATCCCACAGAAACAACAAAATATTTTTGGAACTTATTAATTCTAAAATTTGCCTTGAAATGAATTTTGTAATAATTGTAAAGAGCTAATGGGAAAAAATAATGAAAGATAACTTATGTTACCAGAATTTGAAGGACAGCTGCAATTATAATGTAAGGCTAGAATAATTAAAATGAGAACACATTTGTAAGGAAATACACAAATCTATGAACTAAAATGAGGATTTAGAAACATTCCAATGTATACATATAGGAATTTAGTATGATGTAGATATGTAGATAGTTTTTAATTTAAAATCAGTGGGAAAAGACAAACCTAGGAAAACAATATCTATTTAGACAAAAGTTTATAAAATATTTTATTTATTTAATGCCAGTCTCTTATTTATGCAAAGTTCAAATATATAAAGTTAAATTAAGTATATGCATACATGTACATATAAATATATACATCGATGAGCATGAATTTAATAGAAGAACATACAGACTAGGAGCTAATTATTTGGATGGTAAATGTTTACCTAATCTAAATAAATACTCCATAAGCCTTAATATTAAAGTTGAAAAGAGATGCCTACAAAAGTTGTTTAATAATTATAACTAGAAATTATGACATATCCCTGAGAGAGAGAGAGAAAAACAGATATGAATAAATATCTTCACAAATAAAATAAAGGCTTGGTATATAGCATGAATCTCATAAATTCACCATAAATCTCATAAATCAATAAGAAAAATAACCAACCTAATAGAAGAATGGGGAAATATGTAAATATGCAATTTCTAGAAGAATAATTTTAAAACTACAAAAAATATATAAGTATATATACTTAACCTCACCAGTAATCAGTTATCTACAAATTTATTTCTTGACCATCATATTTGCAAAGGGAAAACTTAGAATTTGATAGTATAAAGAGTTGTTCAGGTATGGAAAATGAGCACTTAGATCAATTTTTACCTATAAACTTGTCTTTATTAAAATGTTTTATATGTAATCTCTTTTGACTGCAGAAACTCCACTCCCTTTAAAGAGCTAGAAATCACACATATGTGCCTGTGTGCCCGTGCTCACAGATGTTCTTCACAGTATTGTTTGTAATGTTGAGAAAAACTTGAAATAATCTCTATTGCCATCACTAATACAGAACTTAAGAATTTTTTTATTTACATAATTATTTGTAATTAAATTTATTGGGAGCAACATCTAATCTAATAAAAGAGAAACATGGTAATTGGCATACGACCGCTACCCTTCCCATTGGCTAATCAGGGAGATATGCAAATTAACTGTCAGACAAGATGGCGGCCGGCAGCCAGGCAGTTTGAAACTAACATGAGGCTTGCTTGCTTCAGTGATGGAGGAAACCAATGTTCCCCACCTGCGTTGCAGGCCTCTGAACCTGCAGTTGGAAACATTTTAACAAATGTAGAAGCTAAAAAAAAAAACACCCAGAAACCAGCTTTCAGCGAGCTGGGATCTCAGAGCTGGAGTCAGAGCTGGAGTTATACATTGTTTCAATTACCTACTTTCAGCAGCAGAGGCCTAAGAGCTGGAGCCTCAGAGCTAAAGCTGGCCCAGAATTAAAAAAAAAAAAAGAAAAAAAGGAGCGGTTGGGAGCTTCCGTCACCCACCAGCCTGAAAACAGCCCTCAGCCCCTCACCCAGACTGGCCAGGCACCCCAGTGGGGACCCCCACCCTGAAGGGTGTGTGACCAGCTGCAAACAGCCATCATCCCCTCACCCAGGCTGGCCAAGCACCCCAGTGGGGACCCCCACCCTGATCCAGGACACCCTTCAGGGCAAACCAGCCAGCCCCCACCCGTGCACCAGGCCTCTATCCTATATAGTAAAAGGGTAATATGCCTCCCAGCACCAGGATCAGTGGAGCTGAGAGGCCTCCCGGCACCGGGATCAGCGTGACAGGGGCAGCGCCCAAACCCCCTGATCGCCCTGCGGCTCTGTGTGTGACAGGGGGTGGGGCCACAACCTCCCTATCCGCCCTGCTCTGTTTGTGACAGGGGAAGGCGCCCCAACCTCCTGATCAGCCCTGCTCTGTGCCTGATATGGGGGAGCTCCCCAACCTCTGATTGGCCTGCGGCTTTGTATGTGACAAGGTGCGGCGCCCCAACCCCCTGATCTTCCCTGCCCTGTGTGTGACAGGGTGCGGCGCCCCAACACCACCCCCCACCCCCTGCCCCACGGGCCCTGCTCTGTGTGTGAAAGGGTAGAGCCATAACCTCCCCATCCGCCCTGCCCTGAGTGTGACAGTGGCGGCGCCCCAACCCCCTGGTCGGCCCTGCTCTGTGGGTGATAGAGGGCGGTGCCACAACCCCCACCCCTCCCACGGGCCCTGCTCTGTGTGTGATGGGGTAGAGCCATAACCCCCCCATTGGCCCTGCCCTGAGTGTGAGAGTGGTGGCATCCCAACCCCCTGATCGGCCCTGCTCTGTGGGTGATAGAGGGCGGCGCCCCAACCCCCTGATCCGCCCTGCTCTGTGTGTGACAGGGGATGGTGCCCCAATTCCCCTATCGGACCTACTCTGTGAGTGACAGGGGGGAGCTCCTCAACCCACTGATGGGCCCTGCTCTGTGCGTGACAGGGGGTGGCGCCACAACCTCCCCATCAACCCTGCCTTGAGTGTGACAGGGGCGGTGCCTCAACCCCCCAATCGGCCCTGCTCTGAGCCCGACCAGGGGCTGCACCTAGGGATTGGGCCTGCCCTCTGCCACCTGGGAGCAGGCCTAAGCCAGCAAGTCGTTAATCTCCCGAGGGGTCCCAGACTGTGAGAGGGCACAGGCCAGGCTGAGGGTCCCCCTTTTCCCCCCGAGTGCACAAATTTTTGTGCACCGGGCCTCTAGTCTATACTAATAAAGGGGTAATATGCTAATTAGATTGGACGTCTTCCAGACGACCATCCAGATGACATCCATATGGTCAAAGCCACAGCGGCTGCGAGCCTGGGGCTCTGGCAGCCATGAGCCCTGGCAGCTCTGAGGCCCGGGGCTCAGGCAGCTGTGGGCTCAGGAGGCTGTAAGCCTCGGCAGCTGCGAGGCCCAAGGCTCAGGCCTCCCAGCTGTGGCAGCCAGCAGTGGCAGCATCAGCAGGGTGATGGGGGCAGTGCCTTCCCCTGATCATCCAGGTCGCCTCCAGCAGAGGGAGGCCAAACTATGGCTTAGGCCGGCTCCCTGGGGAGCCAGCCTAAGCTGTCAGTAGGACATCCCCTGAGGGCTCCCGGACTGTGAGAGGGGGCAGGCCAGGCTGAGGGGACCCCCCAATGCACAAATTTTTATGTACCAGGCCTGTAGTTAGTTAATAAGATTATATAGGTTTCAAGTGTACATTTCTATGATACATGATCTGTGTATTGTATTGTTTGCCCACCTCCCAAAGTCAAATCATTTTCCATCACCATATATTTGGCTTCCTTTACCCTGTACTCCCCCACACCTTTTCCCCTCTGGTAGCCACCATACTATTGTCTGTGTCTATGATTTTCAGTTTTATATTCCACATATGAGTGAAATCATATGGTTCTTAGCTTTTTCTCACTGACTTATTTAGCTTAGCATAATATTCTCAAGGTCCATTCATGTTGTCTTAAATGGCAGCATTTAATCTTTACTTATGGCTGAATAGTATTCCATTGTATATATGTACCACATCTTCCTTATCCAGTCCTTTATTGAAGGGCACGTTGTCTTGGCCACTGTGAATAATGCTGTAATGAATATAGGGGTACATATATCTTTGTGAATAAATGTTTTCAAGTTTTTCAGGTAGATACCCAGAAGAGGAATTGCTGGGTCATATGGTAACACTATTATTAATTTTTTGAGGAACTGTCATTTTTTCCATAGTGTCTGTACTGATCTACATTCCTACCAGCAGTGAGTGAGTTCCTTTTTCTCCACAACCTCTCCAACATTTGTTATTACTTGTTGATAAAAGCCATTCTGACAGGTGTGAGGTGGTATTTCACTGTAGTTTTTATTTTCATTCCCTTAATACCTAGGGAAGCTGAGCATCTTTTCAAATATTAGTTGGCCATTTATATGTGTTCTCTGTGTCTGTTCAGGTCCTCTGTCCATTTTTTGATTAGATTGTTTGTTTGGTGTTGAGTTGTGTGAGTTCTTTATATAGTTTGGATATTAACCCCTTGTCAGACCTGTTGTTTGCAAATATCAACCCCCAATTGGTTGGTTACTTTTTTGTCTTGTTGGCAGTTTCTTTTGCTGCAGAGAGGCTTTTTCTTTTGCTATAGCCCCATTCATTGATTTTTGCCTTTACTCCACTTGCCTTTGGGGTCAAATTCATAAAATCTTCTCTAAGACCAAGATCCATGAGTTTAGCACCTATGTTTGCTTTTATGTAAACATAAAAGAAAATTATTTTTGACAAAGATGCAGAAAACACACAATGGAGAAAAGAAAGTCTTTTCAATAAATTGTGCTGGGAAAATTGGAAAGTCACATGCAAAAGAATGAAACTAGACTACAGTTTGTCCCCATGTACAAAAGTTAATTCAAACTGGATCAAAGACCTAAATATAAGATTGGAAATCATAAATTACATATAAGAAACTTTTTAGATAAAGAAACTTTAAAGATATGTTTTAGTAATTGAAATTATATATTCTATGTTATTCTACATAATAGAATTATATGGACTACTATGTAATAGTATTCTACATAATTCTATATGGACTACTATGAAGCTATTCTTCCTTCAGTGAAATAGTATGGTATGTCTAATATTGAGTTATCTCTGAGATATTTTTAAAAGTATAATAAAGCTACTTGTCAAACAACACATATAGTAGGATTCCATTTGTGTAAAATGGACACACAACATTCTGTGTGTGCATATGCATGTGTGTTTGAACATATAGAAACATATCTGGAAGTAAATTTACCCTACTTCATAACGGTTATCTAGTGAGAAACAGTGAAATTAAGGTGGTGGTGAGGGGTATGTGTGTGTGGTTGGGGGAGGGCTTTTACTTTCTATTCTATGTATCCTTTTAAATTTTAATTCATCATATTTAATGTAATTTTTAAAGGACTATTTAAAAAGTGGTAGTTCAATAATGCAGTAGCAGCTTACAATTGTTAACATTCAAAGACACCTTTTAGTAGAAAAATAAACAAGAAAATTTTGGACACTGTGTAAAGCAGATAAGATCACTTTCTTATCTCAAATACAAGAGTATATTTTTGAGTTTTTGGGGTCAGATACAAGGCTAAGATCTCAATCTGTCATTTCAGATGTTTGTTTAACCTGAGTGTCCTGGCTGCAGAAAAAGCTGCCTGGCTGTTTCTGAGAGGGATGAAGAAGGATCGGGGACACTCCCTCTTCATCTGCGCTAGAGCACAGAGCCACATCCTGGGGCAGCCAGGGCTCTGAGTCCTTTTGTTTGCAGCAGCAGGAACTGAGGCCAGGGCTTCATTGTGTTTGGTCTGAAAGAGGAGAAAGAGTCATCAAATTGCCTGAATAGAGGGAACATTTTTATTGAACCATCTACTGGGCTAAATTAATTGAGCAGTGGAACATGACAGTTCAATAGGTGAACTTATCAAAAGAACACGACCCCCTAGGGCACAAAACCCAGATGGGTGCCTAAGCTTTCCTGAGGAAAGTGATTGCTTCATGATAAAATATAATTGCCCCCTATTGTTACATTGCCCTTTAATGAATCCCACCCAGCACCTAAATATGACAAATCGGAAGGGATGGTGGGCCAGAGGGTTGACAGTTATATCTGATGTTAAACCATATGAGGCTACACAGCTTTGAAGAGAAGCCATCTTTTGTCTTATAAAATCACAGAATCCTTTCTTGTTTGCCTCATTAGGATTCTGATTAACACAAAACTTGAAGAATGTTGCATTTTATTTTTAAATTACCCAAATAAATTAATCTCACAAAAACAATAAACCAAAAATATGTGTTTGTGAGAAAAACATGCAATATTAAATGAAAGGTACTTTGTAATCTATTTAATCATTCCTTTACTAATTTACCAAAAATATTAGTAATTATTAAAGAGCCAGACAAAAAATGACAGAAGCTGTCATCTAATGGAATCACAGTTTTTATTTGGTGCACAAAATATCTTAATTTTTAATATTTAAACAGCTTACCTCTTTAATTAGCTAGGATGCTTCCAGCTGGGAGGAATTGAATACTATGTTCTAACTGGCTTAAACAACAATGGCATTTATTCCTTCACATGTCTGGAAGTCCAGAGGTAGGGCAAACTTCAAGGTTGATTTAATCTAATGTTTTCAATGCTATTGTGTTTGTGTGTGTGTGTGTGTGTGATTCTTGACCAACACTATTCAATGGAACTTTCTGCAATAATAGAAATGTTCTATATCAGCACAATACAGTGGTAGCCACATGTGGCTATTGAGCACTTGAAAAGTACTACTGTAATTTAGAAACTGAGTTTTAATAACCACATATAGCAAGTGGCTAATGTATTGTATAGTGCAATCCACACTATGCCCCTTACACACCATGTGACAGCATCATCCACAGGCTTGTAATGGGTTGTCTGCAGCTAATCAGACATGAAATCATTCATATCAAAGCAAGGAATAGTTATGAGTGTTTACCCACAAGAACAAATATCTTCTTTTCATATTATATTAGCTAAAATTAGATCAGAAGCCCATTCCTGAATTGATTACCAGCAAAAAGATGATATAATTATTAGTGCTCTTGAGTTCATTACTGTTACAGGAATAGAGTTGCCTTCCTGTGGTGTCCATAGGCTGTGTGGTGATGGATGACACTGAACATTAGTGGTATTTGTAAAGCAGGAGGAAAAAGGAATTGGATGCTGGGAGGGCAGCTGACCATATTCCTCCTCACCCTGTAAACTGCAGTTTGTACCAACTAGTCAGAATAAGGCAAGTTTCTGTGTTCTGGTTTCTGCCACTGCCTCATTCCTAGCCTCCTTATCCTGTTGCTGTCAAAGAAGGTTACTGGGGGAAAATTTTCCTTAAAGGGGTTACTAATAGTGGCAGCAAACTGTCTCTCTTCTATCTTTCTGTGGTCCCGTTGTGTTCCCTCATAGCAAAAAAGAAAACATCTGAGTCTGAACTTGCAAACATCACCCACTTTGCATCACCGTCTCAGAAGCTCCTGCTGTTTGTTTTTGATGTAGCTAAACTTAGTTTCAAGCAGTTGTCCACCTTGCTATCTGTCAGCTCAAATATTTTAAACTCATGAGCTTCTCTCTGCATTGCAACTTCTTGCCATTCTCTAGATCTCACCTTAGACATCTCTTTTTTCCAGGAAGTCTCTCTTTATTTATCTAAGTATTAGGTGCCCTGTTTTGTGGTTCTATAGCATTATATTCTTTTCAATATCTGAGCCCTTTTTATACTCTACTGTTTTCTCTATTTGCTTGTCTTCATCTTCTTTTTGACTGAAAGCTCTACCAGGGCAGAAATTCAGTCTTGTTCACTTGAATATCCCTAATGTCTATCCTTAATATCACAGGCATGTAGAAGGCCATCAGTAACTATTTTGAATTAACAAATAATGCATGCTGAATAAATTAACTGCTTAATAAAGAGTGTCTACACCCATCATATAAGATCACATAATACACATCATTCTAGTCCTAAAAATTCATACATATGCACATACACATTCATATAGAAAGTTTTAATAGTCACCTAATTATGAAATATATTCTTTTGTAAATTAAAGATGGTTGCTGGCTTAGTTCCAAATTTTGGTTCACTAACATTAGCAAGACTTTCTTGGTGTAGAAGTATTATAAGATTTTGATCTTTTAGGAGCCTAAACAATTTCATTTTCAGCATCTGTATGTGGCAGAGCAGAAGTATTTTTTCCAGATAGCTTATCTCATGGGAAAGGCTGGAAATCATTTGAGAAGTAGATGAGCCATTGAAATAGACCTTGCAAAACCAGGTATAAATGTTCTAGAGTGAGTTATGCTGATTGTGTTTAATACAAGCATGCTTTTTCACCATGGTTTGCTTTGTAATGACAACAAAAAATAAACAACAGTTCTTAGTCACTCTGCATCATCAATTAAAAGCTTTGAGGTAAGACACAATACAGCAAAACAAGCTGTGCTTCATTGTCACTCCTCATACAGATCTGCTGGAATGTCTGCAGCTCAGTATTCACAGCAGGAGAAAGCTAAAACCCTCAAAGCTTTTCCTCGATGGAGGGAAAATTTATTTCTTTTTTCTATTTTTTTTCTTTTTTGTGTCTATTATTTCGCTATTCATTTATTTATTTTTATTAAAAAGTTTTAATGTTGATATAATTGTAGGTGTCGATATTTCTTTTCTTATACAAACATAACTGCAGTCTCAAAGACTATTTTATCCCTTTATTCCCATAGAAAATATGTTGAAGGAACATTGAGGACAACTGAACATCTAGAAACATAACCAAGAAGACTTATATTTGGCTATAGAGTTCAGAAAAGGTGCTTATATAACAAATTTGCTCTTCCCCCTATGGAAGCCCATAGAGGAGCTACACTACTAATTTGTAGGCATCTACTCTTGATTTATGGGATACACACACGTAGCCTGATGCTTAATAGGTATGTACAAATACATAAAAGGTTTTTTTTGGCTAACATTTATACATCACAAACTACAATTTCAGCCTTGAATACATAATAATTAAAATACAGATTATTGGGACCCCAAAATAGTACTTTATAAAGTGATATGAAGATTAGTTTGAATACTATATTATAAGGTAGCTTGGCTTTTAATAATAAAAAGGGAAATCATTGAAAAATGTAGCCATTACTTATAAAAATTAGTGCCTTTTATTTATAAAAGCACATTTATTTGTTTAATACCCAAGTACAATGTTGCAGACATAGAAAGATCACTGTCCATTAATAGGCCATGATCTGGTAGATGGAAAAGACATTAGAGAATATTAATTTACACAATGTAATACGTATTGTTAGATAAAAGTATGTACCAAGTGCACACAGCAAGAATGCATTGTAATGACTAATCGTAACTTTCAAGCTGGGGAAGAGGTGGTATTTTTGCATAGAACTTTAGGATTATGTGAGTTTGGCAGGATTAAGTAGCTGAAAGAAGATTCATAAGGAAGAACATTTAGAAATGCATAAAGACACACTGCATGATATATTTAGGAAATAAGGGAGATCTATGCAGACAGAGAAAAATGTACTTGCAGAACATTGCCAGAGGATGAATCTGAAAATATACTTGGTACAAGAATGTGAAGAGTTTTATATAATCTAAGGACCTTGAATTTATTCTATAGATAATAAAGTAGACTTTTTGCAGCATATGACACATACATAATGTGTACATTTTAAAAGATTTTTCTGGCAAAAAAGGGAAGAGAAAGATATGAAGCAGGAAGAGATTGGATGAAAAGGATGAGCAATTAGGAAGTGACTTTGATACCATCGGAGAGATGAGAAGCATTTTAGTAAAGGTATGACAGAGAGAATTAAGCAGAGGATACTGACCCAGGACATCTAGGGTGTAAGCAGTCTTTCTTGGTAATATGGGGTGGCAGTCATGAGAAAGGAGTCAAGGGTGGTTAAGGAAACTGGCTGAGTGGTAATGATTTCATTCTAGATAGGAAATGCAGGGGGAAATGTACATCTAGTTAAAGGTAAAGGAAGTTTACCTTTAGACAAGCTAAGCCTGCCATATCTGTGGGACTCCAGAGAAAGTTGCTCAGTGGGCTGATGAAAAAACTGATCTGAAGCTCAGGAAGAGATTTGAGGGAGAGATACAGAAACTGGATTAATAGCTATAAAGGTGATGGTTTATTCTATGACGGTGGATGAGACTTCCTAGAGAGAGCATGTAAAATGAAAAGGGAGACCTAAAGTACAAACTACACTTACGAACTATACCCACTAAGTAATCCTTCCTATATAATAAAAGGGTAATATGAAAATTGACCCTAACAGCAGAACGACTAGGAATGACTGGTCACTATGACATACACTGACCACCAAGGGGCAGACACTCAATGCAGGAACTGCCTCCTGGTGGTCAGTGCGCTCAGTCACAAGCCAGGCTGACGGCTGCCAGTACAGTGGTGGTGGTGAGAGCCTCTCCCGCCTCCTCAGCAGCGCTAAGGATGTCTGACTGCAGCTTAGGCCTGCTCCCTGCTGGCAAGTGGGCATCCCCCGAGGGCTCCCGGGCTGCCAGAGGAATGTCTGACTGCCAGCTTAGGCCCAATCCCTTGGGGAGCAGGCCTAAGCCAGCAGGTGGTTATCCCCCGAGGGGTCCCAGACTGCAAGAGGGCACAGGCCTGGCTGAGGGATTCCTCCCTCCCCCCATCCCCCGCCCCTGAGTGCACAAATTTTTGTGCACCAGGCCTCTAGTTAAGTAATAAAGAGCGACTGTAAAGTCTCTGAGAGGACAGTCAGAATGAGTAA
Organism: Myotis nattereri; assembly: GCF_964212035.1. NCBI lineage: Eukaryota > Metazoa > Chordata > Mammalia > Chiroptera > Vespertilionidae > Myotis > Myotis nattereri. The sequence continues at coordinate 56,101,782 of NC_138079.1, forward strand.
GGTTTGTTTTTCAAAACTAAGAGGAAAGAAATCTGCAGGGCCAGCTATTATCAAGAAAATAAGCCAGATTAAATAGAAGAAAAACAGCCCCTGCATACAGGTGAAGGGAGGCCTTTAGTGACTTTTGTGATAATTTTTCTGTTGGTGATAGAGACGGAAGCTGGAATACAATGAGTTAGATTGTTGATCGCTATTCTAAGAAGGCTTATAGTATTTGTAAAGGGAGAAGACAGGGAAGGTGGGAACAGTCGTGGAAATTCTCTGGATATCATTGTGAGTATACCTTACGATTAATGCTGATTACAAAGCCTGAGCCAGAACGTCACTTTTAGCATTGTTTTATGTTTCTAACTTCACCAGTTGTGTTAGTCTCTCTTTCACATCCTCAGTTGACTAGTTGGAAATAAAAAAAATATCAAGTGATCCCTGGCTGATGTGGCTCAGTGATGAGAATATTGGCCAGCACACTAAAGGGTTGTGGGTTTGATTCAGGGCACAGACCTGGGTTGCAAGATCCAACCCCAGCCCCAGTAGGGGTGCATGCAGGAGGCAACCAAACAATGTGTCTCACATCCATGTTTCTCTCTCTCTTTCTTTCCTCCTCCATCCCTCCCTTCCACTCTCTTTAAAAGTCAATTAAAAAATATCCTCAGGTAAGGATAAATAAAGGGAAAAAATCAAATGAATGAATACCTGCAGGTAAGCTGGTTATTTAATATTTTGGCATTATACTCTATTGAATATGCACTGTCTATGACAACATAAAAAATCACATATTTGACAATGGTATTGGGAAATAGTTTATGAACAGTATTTACCCAAAATCATTAGTGTCATTGTCACAGTCATAATATGAAAAAAATGGGCTATGGATTTATTCTGAAGAGACCTTATTTTGCCTTTCCTTTTCTCCCACTAGCTGGCTACATCATTTAACTACTGAGGCAACAATGTAGATACTCTCTGTGAGCTATGCCATAATTGCCTCCCAACTCCTTTGAGAATCAGTTATGTTTTTCCCTGAAATTAAAATTGAAACTAAAATGTGAGATAGATGGCTCCTATATATGATCAAATCTTGTAGTGTATCTTTCTGTTCCAGATACATCTGTCACCTCTGAAATGAAAATAGTTTATTTCCACTTGAACTTGCACTTACATCCATTACATATTTTGAATCTACATTGGACTTTGTTGGGTTCTAAAAGTTCATTCTAGTTATGTGATTTTTAATATGGATACCTGCTCACACTGAAGATATTGATCTGATTTAGCCCATCTATTCAACCACTTTCCAATATCAGTCAATGTAGGCCTGATGCATGGAGAAATCTTAACCCTAACCAAAGCAAGGACTTTTTAGCATAGCATACCTCACACTGGTATTCAATGGCTCTCAGATCTGAAGTGAATCTTATCCCATCATCTGAACCAAACTTCTAGGAATGAATTCAGTTTTATTTGCTGTTATTTCTGAGGCTACATACTTTCAGTAGCATGTACAAGGTTATATTTTAACTAAGAAGTGGGTACCAAAGTTAAGAATAAATTTGCTGCCTGTTAACCTTAGATAATGCCCACCACTGTTCACTATCTTGCTGCTCTTTTCTCAAAACTTTTTCTATTCATCCTTTTTAAGCAGCTCAGTCCCCAGGACACGCCTACTGACATCCTTAATTTGGCAAAAGACTGAATCTTAGGTCTTGTGTTCTAATCTAAACTGCACACACTCTAATTCCCCTGAACTCCAAAGTATTGTTGTTCTCACTGATTGAATAGATGTTTAGTCTTTTTCAGTTTAAAATTGTTATTTGACGGTCATTTATCATAAGTTGGATCTCACATATTTTATTACATCACATAAATAAGGCTGATAACACCCTTATCCAATGGGAGGAAAAACACACAGCTAGATGCATACGAGCAGCTTTTTACACTTGCCTGACTGAACTATCAGGTATTGCAGCTGTCATGCGCAGCTTCTCACATGGCTCCCAATGACTCCCTTCCCCTAGTATTCTTGCCCCTCTGTAATCTCCTTTCAGTTATGGGCTGGATCTAGTGATTTTCTTCTAATAAACAGAATATGGGGAACATGATGGATATCACTCCTGTGACAAGGTAGTAAAAGTCAGGCCTTCCGTTTTGTTAGCAGGCTCTCTCTGTCTCTAATAAGCAGAAGCTATAACGAAGAGGCCCATGTATCAAGGAATAACCAATAAGAAACTGGTCCTTCTGCCAACAGCCATGAGAAACTGAGTTCTGTCAGCAGTGCATGAGTGAACTTGGAAGTGGTTTCTTCTTCAGTAGAGCCTTCCAATGAGACCTCAGACCTTGATGACAGCCTTGTAAAAGTCTGTGAAGCATAACATGGGCCCATATTCATGACCCACAGACAGTGTGATACTACTAGTAAATGTGGGTTGTTTAAGCTATTAAATTTTGAGGTAGTTTGTCAAATAGCAATAGAAATCTAATGCATCAACGTTCATCCAAATGACAGTGATGTAGGAATGTCCAAATGCCTAGTGAAAAACACAGAGGAAAGCAAAAAATGTTTCTTAACCAGGCAATAATCCTACACTTTATTCTTTAACAATAGTCTCATATCTTCATTCGATTCTTATTTACTTTTACTTCAGAGACAATTCAAAAATCAGACTTTTCAGATTTTCCAGAAAAAAAGTAAATTAAAAAATAATGGAGGTGGAAACTTCAAAATGAAGACAAATTCCCAGTGGCTAGGGAGTGCAATATGGAAAAAGGGAAAAAAGAAATTTTGAGGCTAAATATTAATGTAACTTAATTTTAATGTATGACTTAATGTAGTAAAAAAGAAAGTTTAAAATTCTCTGAGATTAATATATTTAACACACTAAGATCTTAATTATAATCTTGTTTCATGAAAGTCTAAAATGTAATTTAAAATAAATTCAACATAATGTTTCTAAGTAATTTGTAAATTAAATAAACTTTGGAAAGATATATAGTAAAAGTGTTTATATTGGCATTGAAAATAAACTATTTACTTGGTGCTTTATATAGCAATTCATTCCTGAATGAAGCTAGATAAATGAAGTGTTGGTACATAGTAAAAGAATTCTGTTTGGAATAAGTAATTCTGTCCATTTCATACTTGCAAGAAAATTCAAACCATCCCAGAAAGAGGAGAAAATTACTTCTATGTGAAGACCTCCAATGAAGAGATTATCATTTCATTGGTTACACATTCCATGCCTTAATAAACATCACTGTCAGAAAATTCTCATATTTAACATTAATCTCTTTAGCTTCATTTCAAGCCCAAGTTGTTGTGTTCTCTGTGCTGAACAGATGGAAGACAGTTGGTTGCTGAGGTCTGTGAAGAAGCCTTAAGAGACCTGAAAACAAGTTTCATGTGCTAGAATCTTTCATTTATTGATTCACAACTCAGGGCTTTTAAAAATTATTATTACTGAATTTATTGGAGTGACATTGGTTAATAAAATTACATAGGCTTCAAGTTTACAATTCCATAATACATTATCATTGATCAGCTGCCTTCTGCACAGCCCCTACTGGGGATTGAGCCTACAATCCAGGCATGTGCCCTGGATGGAGTTGAACCCAGGACCCTTCAGTCCACAGGCCGATGCTCTAATCCACTGAGCCAAACCAGCTAGGGCAATTTCAGGGCTTTTAAATGACTATGCCAATGCTCAACCTTATTCCAACGCTCTTCTGGGGTGTTCTTTAAAAAAAATGTTTTTATTGATTTCAGAAATAGGAAGGGAGTGGGAGAGAGAGATAGAAACATCAATGATGAGAGAGAATCATTGGTTGCCTCCTGCATGCCCCCTACTGGGGCTCAGGTCCACAACCTGGGCATGTGCCCTGCCCAGGAATTGAACCATGACCTCCTGGTTCATAGGTTGATGATCAACCATTGAGCCACACCAGCTAAGCTAGAGGTTTTTTTTATTGACCCTCATAGAATAGAGTCTTGAAAAAGTCGAAGTCTTAATACTTTTAAAGTCAAGAAAAATAGTTGTTTCTATAAATGCCACTCATACGATAAGGGTGATATGGCTCTGAAGATCCCAAACAAATATATTCCAACTCTCACATGACATTTGTTCAAATATTTGGAAATCACTCTCTAATCACCATTATTTTCTTCTATAGAATAAAAATCTTACCCTTCCTTCTACCAGTTCATCCTGGGTAACATGAACTTAAGATTTTTTCATCTGGACACATAACATTATTTCTCTGCTTTTTCAAACTCCAGTTTTTCTTTTATAAGAATATAATCTTTATATTCTTTTACTGGGCTATGACCTTGATGAATAATAAAGATATATCTTTTTGTTTACCTCTCACCAGTTGTTTTTCTACATTATTTTCAGAACCTGATATTATAAAAGAGCTAAAATGTTGTTTTTAATTTTTAAATACAAAATTTATATTATATTGAATATTCCTTTCAAACTACACACTTATACCTATGATTTGGATACTACCATGATACCTATGTCTGTTTCTTTTAGTTCCCATATCTGGGAAGTAGAAATAAAGAATAAGACAGAGGAAGGGATACGGAGAAAAGTGAAGGTAGTTATAGGCAGAAAAACTAAGAGAGAAAAGAAAGCAAATGGAAAAAGTAAAGAGAAGCTGACAAATGAAAAAAAAAATATGAACAGAGGAAGTGAAAATGAATGTATTGACAAGAGGAATAATGTGTTATAAGAAACTATATGCCCCCAATAAATTAAAATCTTGAAAATAAGGAAATACATAGTGTTAAGACTTTTAAAAATAGGTGTTTATGTGGCTGTGTTATGTTCCAGGTTTTGATATTAAGAAGAATTTTAATAATATCACTTGAACACTTCCGACTCCACTATCAATACAAGAATAATTGATGAGAGTGCTGCTCTTGCCATGCCTCAGTAGTCATCTCAATGTATGCAGAATGATTTGTTATGCTAATAAGATGTAAATGAGTCCATTGTGACTAAAAGTCAAGAGTCTCTGGATGACTCAATGCTATCACATCTACTAGGGCAGGCACCTAACAAAAAAGCAGCATTAACCACTGAGAGTGTGATATAAAAGAGGCCAGGCTGATGGTGATGTGACTGTCTGCATGCTATTTAAGCTGGAGCTCTTTTTCAAATGTAATTCTATGTTGCATAAACCTACAGTTAATTTCTCTTTTTCCATCAAGATCCAAGTCACACAATATAATTGCCTTTGTAAGTAGACAATCCATCACAATTAATGATGCAAAGATGAACTGAATGGCTAAAGGTCTGATGCACTTATTTTTCACAGAATGAAAGAAAAGAACATCTCACGTTTTCGAAACATATAATAAGTTTCTAATAGGTAGAAATGTTTTGAATGCTTAACATAGTTCAGTTTTAAAGATGGCCACTATACCCTGGCCATATTTAACTTAAAAATGTATTGAATTTCAGCAACATATATTAATTCAACATATATCATCATATATTAATATCAATTTTCTTGAAGGAAAATGTTACAATGAGATTAGGTGCCTAGGTCAGCCCACAGAAGCATCCACTCCTTTAGTTCTCACATGTTATGGACACCCTTTATGTGCCAGGCAGTATTTCATGTGCTTGGAATACAGCAGTGAACAACAGGGATGAGCCCTTGCCCACAGAGAGCAATAAATAACTAAACAAATAGATACATAACATTGTGTTAAGTGCTATGAAAAAGGAAATAACAGATAAGGAGGAATCAAAGTGATAGTAGTTACAGTTTCGATAGGTTTGATAGGTTCTGTGAGACACTAAGCAGATACTGAGACAGAGTTTGGGGTTGAAGTTGTTTATTCATTAATATCACCTCTGAAATGAAGGAGAAAGAAGTAGACATGGGCCTAAGAAGGAGTCAAATTGTGAAGCAGGCTAGACAAAGCCTCAGCAAACCCATTGGGAACCTCTTAAGTGAGTACTGCTCATCAAAATGTTCCTGTAGATAGAAAATCACATGCCTTTTTCCCCCAGCAGGCATGGCTCAGTGGTTGAGCATCGACCTATGAACTAGGAGGTTCTATTCCCAGTCAGGACACATGCCTGGGTTGTGTGTGGGGCATGCAGGTGGTAGCCGATCAATGATTCTCTGTCGTCATTGTGTTTCTATCTCCCTCTTCCTTTCCCTTCCTCTCTGAAATCAATAAATATATATATATTTTTTAGAAGATTTAAAAAAAAAAAAAAACAAGAAAATCACAGGCCTTTTTATCCCCGCCTTACTCAGCCAATGAATGAGAACTGTGAGTGGACATTTCTGCAGAGGAGGCGCGCCCTGTGGGAGCTGAGAGCCAGTTTGTATGCTGCCCGTACTCCCCACAGGTGGGCAGTGTGCTCCTCCTGGAAATGAGATCTGGATGGCACATCTGCATGTCTCCCACCAGGGGAAGTCAGAAAGGTGTTTCTGAACAGAAAACTGAACTTTGCTGATGCATGAAGATATGTTTTTATAAGAATATGTGAAGCCAACTTCCGGTTTTCAGTTCTACATGTAAGGAGCTCGGAAGTTGCCATCCTAACAAGTTAAAAGCTGAACAAACTGAAAGATCAACAACTCATTTTGGATTAGAAGAGAGGAGAGGACACAGAGCAAACTGTTACCCCAGGATTGGAGACACAGACAGGCAAATACTGAGAGTCACTGAGAAACCCCAGCAGGACCCAGTATCAGGCAGGACAATCTGAACCATAATTGAGGAATTGCTGGAGACTCATTGTGGACACGTCTGAGATTTAAAAGCTCAAAGGGAACCTAGTCATAGAGCAGATATGTGAATATATTAGACATAACAGTAAAAATATTCACTAGGCCAACATCTTCTAACGAAAGTGCTGTCAGAGGCAGCCCAGGGGACCGACCATGTTTGATACGAAGTGATCCTGTATGCACCTTGGCACAGCTGTCTGGAGCAGGCTGGCATACCTGGCTCAAAGACAGCGAATTCCCACCTGCCAGATAGCACCTGTGACTGGGCATAGCACAGAACTAACGCTGGCCAATCAGATTATTGAACAGAAAATTCAACTTTGAAAGATGACAATAGAGACATTAAAGGGTATTGAAGTCAAGAAGTAAAAAGAGGGTTCAGGGGCAGATGGACACAATAAATAAGCAGAAAGGAGAAACTACTTTTTTAAAAATATATTATTGATTTCAGAGTGGAAGGGAGAGATAGAAACATCAATGATAAGAGAGAATCATGGATTGGCTGCCTCCTGCACGCCCCCCACTGGGAATCGAGCCCACAACCTGAGCACGTGCCCTTGACCGGAATCAAACCCGGGACCCCTCAGTCCACAGGCTGACGCTCCATCCATTGAGCCAAATAGGATAAGGAGAAACTACTTTTAAACTGAACTTTGAGTCAGAGAAAAGACATATAATGTAAAAGAGGAAAATTTTTTCAAAAAGGTGAAGAGGGAATCTGTGCAAGCACACAGGGCTAATGGCAGTAAAAGTGAAGCTCCTGGGGCTCTGACATACATGGTTCATGTCATGAATGAAGCATAACTGCATGGTATTTCCTGTCGAGTGGGAGATCTCTGTTTCCACGCCCTTTGTCGTAGTGCCAATATAATGTACATGACATTTGGTAATTTTGGTTCCTTGAGTCTAAGATCCTATCCAAACAGAACTCTAAAGAAAGAAGCAGTGAAGCCTTCCATTGAGACTGTGGCGTCAGTAGACAGGGGCAGGGATTGTGGGCTAATGTTTAGCATCATTTTCCTAATGCACCCTCTCAGTGTCATGTCTTCATGACTTCTTTGCATTTTTAATGGCAAGTTCATGTAAGAGTTGAAAGAATGTGATCTGATCATTATTTTGACATGCGATCAAGGACAATATTCTCATGTTATCGCTAAGTCAAACTCCTTTTCCATCACCCAAGTTCAGACCCAAAAGCGTCTGAGTTCAAATGTGAGCTCTGTCTCATTACACTATGACTGGTGGCCACTCCCCAACTGAAAAAATGGGAATAACTAGTATCTTTTCTTTTCAGTTTGGTTGTGAGTGTTAATAGCTGCAACATAGCACTTAGTAGTATTTGATTCATTGTAGCCATTCATATTAACAACTAAACGTGTTAATTCCTTTCATGATTTTGAGGCCAGGGAGGAGGAAAGGGATGGAGAATGATGCTGGCAGATCCATTTTCAGCACAGGAATCAAATGAAGTTAATGTTGAGGAGGAAAAAATTTACTCTCTCAGGAAAAGTATCTGTATAAAGAGGAATTCTTAATATTCATACACTAAAAAGGAAGCATTTATTGTGTACAAGTGTGGAATTGCCTGTATTTCAGACTCTAGACCAGCCATGGGCAAACTATGGCCCGCGGGTCGGATCCGGCCCATTTGAAATGAATAAAACTGAAAAAAAAAAAAAAAGATCGTACCCTTTTATGTAATGATGTTTACTTTGAATTTATATTAGTTCACACAAACACTCCATCCATGCTTTTGTTCCTGCCCTCCGGTCCAGTTTAAGAACCCATTGTGGCCCTCGAGTCAAAAAGTTTGCCCACCCCTGCTCTAGACAGTCCAAGAAAGTTTTTCTTGACACCTTGTTTACTCAAGAATTGGAGCCTTTTAAAAATAACCCAGGAAATAAAACTAACTTTTAGCCTTTCCTGAATATCACAGATAATATTTGCATAGGCAAAAATCAGTTTACTCAATCTTAAGTAATTGGTTTCCACTTGAAGAGCTTAGAAGTAATTAATTAAAAAAATACAGAATTTTAAAAGCATTTTAGCTATCATATTTTAAATATGTAGAATAGAAATAAGGATTCTATGGAAGGTCTTATCCTTGCCAGGTGGCACAGATATTAATTACTCATGCAAATACTGATTTATTCAACATGTTGTACTTTGAAGGTTTCTTAATAATCATGTTCTACTCTATATGAGTAAATTGTTGCTTTATATATGAGAATTTAAGTTTTACTTTCTTATACTCATATCTTCATTTGAACAAAATAATCAACAACTACCAAACATATTCTGTAATTTGATCACCAAACCTAGTCATATGGCTTGGCCACACATTTGATTTATCTCCATAAACCAAATTCATTTCGAAAGACAAGTAGGTACCAATTCTGAGGCTATTTAAAAGTGTGCAATATGTTTTGGAACATATTTCTGAAGATGATGAATTCAAAAACATTTTGAACAATGAAAATGCAATGGAAATGAGTCCTCTCCAAAATGAAAATTTTGAAGGGGATGATACTTGTTTCGATGAATATATTTTTTAAAGTCAATCTCCTTTATACTCACAGTTTTTATTGGATTGGCAATAACTTTTTTCACAGCCTTGTTCACTCTAACTTTCCAGGCCACCCATGGTTTTCCAAGCTGCTCTGCTCTTGTTGTTTTAAAGAAAACACTGAGGGTAAAGAAGCCTGATGGAGTAGAACTAGAATAAGGCATGGTATTGGGATCTGGTCACAGGGTTCTTCCATTCTCCTGGTATCTATCTTCTGCCTGGCTTTGGGTATAGCTTTCATACCCTTGCCAAATAGTTTGGGGTGGACTGGCATAATCTCTGACCACAAATATAGTTGTCATGTGCTCCTTTAAGACTAGGATATTTTATTCTGGCTTTTCTGGTTTTCTAAAAGTTTGATGAGGTGGCAGAATCTAGGCAATAAAGTTAATGTTTCTATTGCTTGAATTACTTTTATTTCCCAAAATAAATAAAATTCAAAACAAAACCTGAACTTGAGCTTCATCTTTGTGGTCTGATTATTCCTCCTCCCTCTCCTTCATCTCCTTTTCCTTTTTTTATTAAGTTATAATTGGCACATAACATATTACTTTTCAGTGTACAACATAATTATTTAACTTTTGTATACATTGTGACATAATTACCATAATACGCCTACTTAATATCCATGAAAACACAGTTAAAAATATTTTTCCTCCAACTTCTTACTTTCTCTGTCTTTAGAATTTTGTCACATGGTCATCGCTAGTTGTAAGAGAAAAATTAGTATTTAGCTGCTCCAAAAAACAAAATCAGAATTCTATTGGAAAGAAAGAATGGAATGGATGTTGAGCCAACTGAGTGTGCTATACATATTATGTTCACTATGTTGTAATTATTTTTACTCATCTCTCACTTGAATCAGAAGCCATGACTGCCTATCAGGGGTGGGCAAACTTTTTGACTCGAGGGCCACAATGGGTTCTTAAACTGGACCGGAGGGCAGGAACAAAAGCATGGATGGAGTGTTTGTGTGAACTAATATAAATTCAAAGTAAACATCATTACATAAAAGGGTACAGTCTTTTTTTTTTTTTTTAGTTTTATTCATTTCAAACAGGCCAGATCCGGCCCGTGGGCCGTAGTTTGCCCACGGCTGGCCTAGATAATAGTAAGTGTTCAGGAAATGTTGTATGCTTTTTTCCTCTGACATACTTACAAAGCTAACTTTGTAAAATCATAGTCAGTAAAGATAATTCAGAGAAAACAATCTAAAACAGTGATTGTTTGGAAACATATTTGTTGATTTATTCTACCTTGCTTAGTGTGTACTATTTAGATCATGGGACTGCTATGAAATTCAGTCAAACCATTCAATGTTAGAATAGACTTTTATATAAACCACTAGAGACTTGGTGTACGACATTCATGCACTCGGAGGGTGGGGGTTCCCCTCAGCCTGGCTGGCACCCTTTAGCAGTCCGGGAGCCCTCTGGAGAGTGGGCCTAAGCTGTCAGTCAGACATAGCACTGGAGAGGCTCCTGCCACTGCTGCTGTGCTAGCCAGCCATCAGCCAGGCTTGTGGCTGAGTAGTGCTCCCCCTGTGAGAGTGCACTGACCACCAAGGGGCAGCTCCGGCATTGAGCGTCTGCCCCCTGATGGTCAGTGCGCATCATAGTGACCAGTCATTCCACCGTTCAGTTGATTTGCATATTAATCTTTTATTACATACCAGAGGCCCAATGCACAAAAATTTATGCAAGAGTAAGCCTTCCTTCCCCCGGCTGCCGGCACCGGCTTCCCTCTGGGACCTGGGTTGGCTTCCCTTGGGCTGCCCACAGGCACCCAGGACCCGGGCTGGCTTCCCTCTGGCCCCGGTTTCATCAGGAAGGACATCCGGAATGACATCTGGAAGGACTTCTGGTCTAATTAGCATATTACCCTTTTATTATATTATTATATAGGATCATTTTTAAAAACTCTTTATTGTTGAAAGTATTACATATTAAAGTACTACACATGTCTCCTTTCCCCCCATTGACCTCTCCTGGGCCCCCCCCACCCCCCATCCCCAGCACATGCCCTCACCTCCCTAGTGTCTGTGTCCTTTGGTCATGCTTATATGCATGCATACAAGTCCTTTGGTTGATCTCTCACTCCCCCCACCTGCCCTCCCTCTGAAGTTGGATGGTCTGTTCGATGCTTCTCTGTCTCTGAATCTTTTTTAAAAAAAATATTTATTTTTATTGATTTCAGAGAGGAAGGGAGAGGGATAGAGAGATAGAAACATCAATGATGAGAGAGAATCATTGATCAGCTGCCTCCTGCACACCCCCCACTGGGAATCAAGCCCGCAACCCAGGCATGTGCCCTTGGCTGGAATGGAACCTGGGGCCTTTCAGTCCACAGGCTGACACTCTATCCACTGAGCCAAACCATCCAGGGCTGGATCTATTTTTATTCATCAGCTTATGTTGTTAATTATATTCCACAAATGAGTGAGATCATGTAATATTTGTCTTTCTCCAACTGGCTTATTTCGCTTAGCATAATGCTCTCCATGTCTACCCATACTGTTGTGAATGGTAAGAACTCTTTCTTTTATACAGCAGCATAGTATTCCACTGTGGAGATGTACCACAGTTTTCTACTCCACTCATCTGCTGATGGGCACATAGGCTGTTTCCAAATCTTAGCTATTGTAAATTGTGCTACTATGAACATAGGGGTACATAAGTCCTTTTTGATTGGTGTTTCTGAATTCTTGGGATATATTTCTAGAAGTGGGATTATGGAGTCAAATGGGAGTTCCATTTTTAACTTTTTGAGGAAACTCCATATGTTTTCCACAGTGGCTGCAGCAGTCTGCATTCCCACCACCAGTGCACAGGGGTTCCTTTTTCTCCACATCCACGCCAGCACTTGTGGTTTGTTAATTTGTTGATGATATCTATTTGGACAGGTGTGAGATGCTATTTCATTGTCATTTTTATTTGCATCTCTCAGATGGTTAGTGACTTTGCGAGTGTTTTTATATGTCTCTTAGTCTTCAACATATCCATTTTTGAAAAGTGTCTATTTAAGTCCTTTGTCTTAAGTGGATTGTTTATCTTCCCTTTGTTAAATTGTTTGAGTTCTCTATAAATTTTGGAGATTAGGCCCTTATTGGACATTGGCAAATATATTTTCCCATGCAGTGGGATTTTTCATTGTTTTGTTGAGGTTTCTTTTGTTGTGCAGAAGCTCTTTATTTTGATGTAGTCCCATTTGTTTATTTTCTCCTTAGTTTCCATTGCCCTAGGAGCAGTATCAGTAAAGATATTGCTACGACATATGTCTAAACCATCATTTTTAATAATCCTAAGTAACTGGCTATAAGCAATAAAAATGAAGAGTAGCTAAAGCATTTCAATGTGCAAAAAAAAAAAAAAGAATGAGCAAGACACCGAAAGTGAGAGGACAAGCAGTATTTGAAAATAATATCTTTACAAATCTACTTTCTAGAAGATCAACTTTGGGTATATTGGATGATATACATAGATAAGACTATATGTTTCAAATTATGCATTCATAGACAAACCACTTATCTAGGACCCTAGTATGTGTAAAAACAGAGATGCCAGAAGAAAATGGCAGGACATTAAAACAAATATCTAGAAATTCAAACCTCACCGCCCACCACTGCCTCTAATTATGGCAACAATTAAATAAAAAAGTCTCTTATTTTCAATATGACATGCCTCTGAGAAAATCATAAAATTGAGGCAGATCTACAAGGAGCACTAGTCCTGCCTAGCACTCATTGGTGACAGAATTATGACTGAAACTGAATTTCATTAAGAGCCTGATACTTAGTAGGCAACAGAATTATCATCTTTTCCTTTCCATTAATATTTTCCAAAGGGGCAAAAATTTGTTATTTCACTCCATCCAGAGGTCTATTTTCTTACCAATTAACATTTATAAAGCAAATAATTAAGGCACATAGTAGTTGTGTTAAATTTTTATGGTTTTTTTTCCCTCTTGTGGTTGAGTAGTTAATGATAAAATAATATTTTTATTTTACCCAAAGATAATTATGCTTGAGAAATATTTTTAAAATTTACTTCAGTTAGATAATATCCCTATAAGACCTTGGTTTGATGAGGATTTTAAAATTATAATATGTTTCTGCCCCCTAGGACATAATAACTAAGAAGATGGAAGCCGAACCATTTTCTGGTTTAGCTTCTGAAGGCTAACAGACATCTAGAAATTAATTCTTTACTATTCATGTTGGTATTGTGGGAATATCTGCTGAGCATGACATAGTCCACTGTCTTTAGATCTTGCCTCTACTTTTAAAAGAGCAGGAAAGACAGAAAGAGACTCAGAGAAAAGGAGGATAGAATAGAAGAACTGACCTAACCCCCTACTAGCCAAAGCCCAATGTCAAAATATTTGTCAATATGTAGAATTGTCCTGGCAAAGAGTCATCAAAGAGTTGGAATCCCATGAAAAGTAGGAGAGTATCTTAACGGCTGGCAGGGACTAGTGAAGACAGTGGGTCAGGTGATACTTAGATACTTGTGTCAGGAACAAGGTCCTAATCAGTGCGCCATGATCTCATTCAATAGCAAGTTCACCTGAGACCTATCCATATTCAAAGGTATAAGGAAAGTTACCTGAATGAAAACTTAGGAAAGGAACCCTAGATCAAGGGTAGTTATGATATCTAAAGTACCAGGTGTGAATTCCTTTTTGGAACCAGGAATACAACTGAGGTGACTATGCAAAAGGTGATAGAACTGTCAAACATACTCTGTACTTCCCCATGCCAAACCAAACATATAAATAATGCCTTTAAAAAATGTATTTTTATTGATTTTAGAGAGGAAGGGAGAGAGAGATAGAAACATCAATGATGAGAGAGAATCCTTGATATGCTGCCTCTTGCACACCCCACACCGAGGATCGAGCCCACAACCTTGGCATATGCCCTGATTGGGAATCAAGTCATGACTTCCTGGTTCATAGATCAACACTCAACCATTGAGCCACACCAGCTGGGCATACAAATAACGCTTTTTACTTGGCCATCATTCCTTCTTGAACTACTATCATCTTTGTTCTTTGTCTCCTCTCCAAACATCTCAAATCACTGAAATCTCACTTTGACTCGATTTGTACTCACCAGTAGCGTTTGCAGAATCTGAGGAAAGTGTAGTAAGTAGTCAGAGAGCTTTACCTGCTGATACCAAGGAAGCTATAAGTCTGATGCTCTCAGAAGGGCAGCCTTTAAGGAATTCATGGAAGTACTCATGAGACTCAACTTGGAACATGCTCCAAGCCCTGAAAGCACAGATGCCAGGTCACTATCAGCAAGTAAGACTTTTACAGTCTCCTCCCTTCTCTCATTCAAATCCTGGGTGAAGACAGAAAGGAGGAAGATAAGTGCAAAATGAATAAATTTCAGAAGCTCATCCCAATCTGGGGAGAGAAGGAGCTCCGAGGTTGGATGAAAGCCAGAATTTGAGTATTACCTATACTACTTATTGTATAGAGTGCACTGAAACTATTCTTGAAAAAAAATGATGAAAGGCATTTTTAGTACCAAAGAATGATCTAGACCAGTGATGGCGAACCTTTTGAGCTCGGCGTGTCAGCATTTTGAAAAACCCTAACTTAACTCTCGTGCCGTGTCACATATAGAAATTTTTTGATATTTGCAACCATAGTAAAACAAAGATTTATATTTTTTATATTTATTTTATATATTTAAATGCCATTTAACAGAAAAATCAACCAAAAAAATGAGTTCGCGTGTCACCTCTGACATGCGTGTCATAGGTTCGCCATCACTGATCTAGACTCTAGAGAAAGATCTGTTGATTTCATCCAACAGGTGGGAAAATAACTCACTGTAGGAGTTTTAAGAAACAGTGAGAAAAAATACAGTTATTTTCTGCTTGCAAACAATGAAGTCTGGCATTTTGATGAGAGTGAGTACACTAATGACTCTCACACTATCTTCAGCCCTATCTCTCTCTTAAAACTCATTATTTCTAGCTCTTTATTGAATATCTTCACCTATTAGCCTCTATATTTGCAAGCACATTAACCTAGCGTATTTAAAACCACATTCTTCTCTATAAAGCATGCTTATTTTTTATATTCCCTCTCAATCATAAGAACATGATAATTTATCAAGCCTAACATGTTAGCAGTCTCAAATCAATTTGACTCCTACTTCTCCCATAGTCCTGATATTCAATTCAAATGCTTCTTTTATCTACTGAACAAATTTCACTTCAAACCCTCTTTCATCTCCATCTCAAACCCATTAAATTCTACCCATCAAGAGTATTTGCCTAGACTTTCGAAGTGCTCTTATTTATCTCTCTACCTTTAATCTCGTATTTTAATATCTTCCAAACTCTCTCTCTAGTTTCATCTTTCTAAAGCAAATAGATAATTCTATCCTCCTTTGTCTATGCATTTTGCATAAGATTTTTCCTCAACTATAATTATTTATTTATTTATTTATTTATTTATTTGGCTGGAGAGTTTATTCAATAAGTCCTCATCAGTTTCTGTGTCATAAACAAGGTGAGTCCCCATTTTTTATCGATCACATCACTTTGTGTGAACACCTATTATAACAGGGTTCACACTGAATTGCGCTTACACATTATTACTATCCTTCCCTCCTCCAGAGGTGAGCTCCTGATGTGACTGAAAAAAAATGACTTTTTCAGTCAGTTTTGTTGTCCCAGTGTCTGGTTGTTGGATAAATAAAACTGATGATGGGCTACCATACATACTGCTAGACGTTCTTACTCCACTTTTGGCTCAAACATGGGTTAACCTTAGGATTTGGAGGTGAAGTTGAATCTTTGTATTTTATCTGTTGAACCCTTTTGGGAATAGGTAAGTGAAGGAGATGTGGGAGGCAGACTGATCATAATAGGTATTGGAATTCAGCAAAACTAAAAGCTATTTATTCATTTTAGTTTTATTTTTCTCTTTCCAGTATTTTATTCTTTGGGTACATAAAACTAGAATTATTAGTTTAGCACGTTGTTATACAATCATTATAATTCACCATTGTTCATTTGATTGTTCAAATATCCTTATAGCTTGTTAATAGAAATCACTTGCATTATAACTTCATTGCTTTACTTTAGTATTTATTCAGTTCTTGAGAGTACCAAGGAATGAAATTTTACCTGAATGCTCAAAAACATTAAGCAGCCTGCTTGGACTGAGAACCTGAGCACAACTAGGTATTGAAATTGAAATTGAACAAGGACTGCAACAAGAGAAGATCTACCACAAAATGCAATAATTATGCTTATTATCCAAGCAAAAGTGTAATTGAGTTTAATAATAACTCTTATAGCTTTCATTTGGGATATATATTTTTAATCCTCACCTGAGGATATTTTTCCATTGCTTTTTAGAGATAATGGAAGGGAGGGAGAGGGAAAGATAGATAGAAAGAGAGAAACATTGATGTGAGAGAGAGACATTGATTGGTTGCCTCCCGTATGCTCTCTCCCACCCCCAGGCCAGGGATCAAACCTGCAACCTAGGTATGTGCCCTTGACTAGGAATCGAACCCACAACCCCTCTGTGCTCAGGCCAATGCTCTAATCACTGATCCATACCTGCTAGGGTTGGGATATCTTTATAAGGAAAAATTACTTTTTTGTTAGAGCTGGCATCTATGAATGAACTATTATATTTGGGAAAAGAGCAAGAAAGAGAGTGTATACTTTTCTCTATCTAAATCTGCTTACATATCTTACCTATAAGAAATTTTAATGAATATATGGATTACTGATTGCATAATTATTCATAACACTGAGGAGTATACAGAAATATAATTTCTGATGAATGATTAAATTACCATTTCTATGAATTTCTGTCAGAATTAAGAAATTTCATCTAACATTCTATTAGAAAGTATATCTCCATATAGCATGTGATGGCAACAATTACTATTTTTTTAAAATATATTTTTATTGATTTCACAGATGAGAGACAGAGAGAGCGAGAGAGAGAGAGAAACATCAATGATGAAAGAGAATCACTGATTGGCTGTCTCCTGCATGCCTCCTACGGGGGATGGAGCCTGCAACCCGGGCATGTCCTTGACCTGAATCAAACCTGGGACCCTTCAGTCTGCAGGCCGATGTTCAAGCCACTGAGACAAACCAGCTATAGGAGCAACAATTATTGATGCATGAAGCAAAGTGCATGACACTATATCCTATACATAATACTGTTTCAAATTGCTGTAGGTGTAAGATTAGGTAACAGTTGTAAGCTAGTAAGTTATATATCCTTAATACTAATAATTTCACTTATACACATAAGCTAGGGAAGAACAGAGATTCTTCATCTCCCAAAATGCCTAGCTCCATGGTAAGAAAAACAAGTATGAAATAACTGATAGTGTAATGAAATGTTGTAACACTTTTATAAAAGCACAGACAGAGACTTGTTCCTCTCCTGGTTATTACAATTACCTTTTGCTTCCATTTTCTTTCCTTTTTTAATCTATTTTATTGATTTTTTACAGAGAGGAAGGGAGAGGGATAGAGAGTTAGAAACATTGATGAGAGAGAAACATCAATCAGCTGCCTCCTGCACACTCCCCACTGGGGATGTGCCCACAACCAAGGTACATGCCCCTGACCGGAATCGAACCCGGGACCCTTGAGTCTGCAGGCCAATGCTCTATCTGCTGAGCCAAACCAGGTAGGGCTGCTTCCATTTTCTATTACTGAGGTGACATCATCATTACCTCTTGGAATATGTGACTGTTGTCTCTTGTCATTCCAGACGCCCTTTCCTACTACCACTCCTCTTTTTAAGCATTACATGGAGAAACATGAACAGCATGGCATTCACAATTCAAGATCTCAAGACAATCAGTTCTGATTTACTTGATAATAAAGTAATTAAAATAGAAAATAATCATATTACTCAACTAACATTAAAAATATGTATTTTTTAGGTTTAATAATTGGTGTGAGTCCTAACTTTCTATGAACCACCTTCTTTTCTCTATATCCATCTCTTTTTCTTTATTTCTTTCCATTTCCTATTCTCCCTCAATTGTTTTTTTCTTTTATTATTATTTTTTTGTATAAAATATCCACACATATGTATATTATTCACAAAATCTGGGGATTTTGCACAAACAGTGTCTAAAATAATTCAGCAGCAGAAGTAATCAGAAATAATACTTTCAAAGTTATCAGATGTAGAAAAAATTAATGGATATGAAAACATGTCAAAATACTGTAAGAGGTAGATAACTTTTTTAAAAGTCGTAAAAAGCAATAATATGTAGAGTAGTCCTTATGTATCTTCCTGGTAGGTCCTTTTAAAAAAGTGTTTGTTTTACTGATTTAATTACAATTATCATGGTTAGTACTACCCTTAAGCAAAGCTGTGAAAAAGGTGAAAGTAATCATTGGTGTTTTCTATTATGTATTCTGTGATTCTCACCTTCTACCACTTTCTGTTGTATCCATTATTGCCTATCTCACCTTTTGCACCTGAACCAGGCCTGGCCTCCCACACTGCTCTCTATGCTATAAAATTTAATGCATATTTGTGTGTTTAATTTTTTCATTTACTTTTAGTAGTATTAGTGATTAATATAAATACTAGTAGATCAGGAATCTCCAAAACAAGTAAATACCATGGACCAGTATGTAATATTATAGAAAAGTAAGAAATGTATAAGACAACTTTTAATGGTGTGGACTTGGCCATGTCTGAAATGAAAAACCATTATTTAGCTCTAGCCTAGTGGTATCATGCGCAAATGAAGGGCTAGTGTAATATCTTTAGATTTTTAATGAGATGCCAGGAATGTGGGTTTTCATGAGAAAATTCCAATCCTTTTGGAACACTGTGCAGGTGTAAAACAAAATCTAGCTGTAGTCAGAATTTGGACTATGTGTTACTTAGCTTGTCACTTCTATGATAAATGATTGTTGAATAAAGAGATAATGGTTAATAGTTGCTTAATATTTCTCTTCAGATGCACTCAGTTTAAGGAGAGAGACTAACACTTAAAAATAATTACATGTGTGATGTAATTTGTAATGTGTGATAAAAATTGTAGAGGCAAAGGATCAAGGGAGACCAGAAGAGAAATAATGGGACATTTACCAGAGTGCATCCTAGAGGAGGTGAGTCTAGATTAACAGAAGGTGTTTACAGGGGACAGGCGATAAAGGGCATTTCAATCAGATAGTTCCATGTGGGAAGAGACAGAGACAAGAGAGGAAATACAACTTAGTTGAGGTTATTTCTCCAAAGTAGTGGAATTGGAAATTCCAGGCATGAGATTTGGTTTCTGAGGGAGATTATATTTGGACAGGGTGGCCTCTTATATTCTTAATAATTTAAAAACACAAACACTTCTCTATTTTTCTCTATTTTCCTCTCCAGGTGATTTTGATATGACCTCGCAACTTTTTTAAATCAAATTATAATCATCACATAGTTTTACAACAATTTTATGGTCATAGAAGTTAAATATTTATATTTGGGAGATGGCAAGTTTACTCTTAGCAGATATTTCATTTAAAGACATTTTGCTTATTCCAACATTTTACTGTTTCAAAAAGCATATTAATCTTCCCTGCAAGTTCAAGTCAGATAATTGAACATGTGGTTATCTCAGTCACAGGGTGCACACATCTGTGGATATGTAGTCAGCCAAGTTGGAATCCCTTCAAAGTCTTCGTTGAAAACTGTTTACATTGATAAATGGTTCATTCCCCCTATAGAACTGACTGCACAGACTAAAGGTATCTCTAAATACAAAAACCCAGATGAAATCATGTCACATCATGTATCATATCAGGAATAATATATATAAGTAAAAAACATTGTGAAAATAATTAGTGCAGGTGGAAGCCACATATGTTAATAAAGAAGGGGTGCAGAGATAAAAGCATAGAGAGATAAATAAATGTGAAATAGGTATTTTCAGCCAAATTTTTCATTGATCATAAAATGATTTATATTAATATATATTTTTTTGTATACATAGAATCCTATTCCAATTCAAAGAAGCTGTTGCCAGAGTATATAAACATGTCATGAAGCAAAACAAGATTTACCTTTCATCTGTGGCCTCAGGTAGTCAGTTGTTGTTTTTATTTAAAAACAACTATTGTTTAGCATTTTGAAAGTTGTTTTTAGGCACTATTTATAACATATTCTATGAAGGATAATCTTGACTAAAGATACGAACCTAACTATATCATATACCTATTTGTAAGAAACATCACTTTTAGTCCACCAGCTTATTTTTCTGTCTTTTCTACCACATTCTTCTTTTATGAATGTACTAGAGGCCCGGTGCACAAAATTCATGTGGCGGGGGGCGGGGGGGGGGAGGTTCTTCAGCCTGGCCTGTGCCCTCTCACAGTCTGGGAGCCCTTGGGGGATGTCCGACTGACAGCTTAGGCCTGCCCCCTGGGCCTAAGCTGTCAGTTGGACATCCTTAATGCTGCTGCAGAAGCAGAAGAGGCTCCTGCCACTGCTGCTGTGCTCACCAGCTGTGAGCCCAGCTTATGGTGGAGCAGTGCTCCCCCTATGGGAGCACACTGACCATTAGGGGGCAGCTCCTGCATTGAGCGTCTGCCCGCTGGTGGTCAGTGCACATCATAGTGACCAGTCGTTCCATTGTTTGGTCTATTTCCATATTAGCCTTTTATTATATAGGATTACTTTACCTAGTGGACTTTTATTTTGTTTGAATTTTTTTCATGGTATTTCCAGCTTATAGATTGATTAACTTTTCTGATTTTTGGCCATATACAAGAATGCGGATCAATATTTGCTGAACAGAATTGAGTGGGCAGCACCAGATAAGAGAAACAAATGCACACTCATTGATGTTTCTTTGATGTGGAAACTGTTTTAAGGTGTCAAGTGATTTGTATATGTGATTATGTGTCTCTGGGCAGATGATGGTATAATCAATATGTCCTATTAGAGTAAAATTCCTAACACTGAATGGTGTCAGCTAGTTTATGGTGGAAAGAAAGTGATAGCACCATCGTGCTATTAAGGTATGTGTGTGTTGATCTAAATGATGATGATCTGCACTGTACCAATATTTTCTAAATGGAACCTCTGTGAAGCAGCTTCCTTTAAGCTTCATCTTTATGTAAATACTTGTATGAGGGTTAATTGAGCAGACCTGTGTGGCCTGATAGAAAGAAATTGCCCAGAGATTCTTTGTTTTATTTTTTATTTATCTGTTATTCCAAGACTGCCTCACTTGTTGAATTCCACAGCTTTTATTTATGCATAAATGTCAGGAACAGGAGCAGCTGAACTAAATTCAAAGAGCCAAAAAGGGAAATAAGATAAAAATAGCAGAATTTGAAAATGAAATGTAGATCATAAAACTCAGAGTATTACTAATAATTTTCAACAACTTGAAAACATTTTTCTCTTTGTGAAAACCCATAAAAATAGTTCCTAGACTAGGAAAGGGGGAGAATATGGCATTTTCTAGACTAGGGCAGGGGGAGAATATGGAATTTTCTTGGTATCATCCACTTCAGTCAAGACAAATATTCTGCTTTAGATAATTAATAAAATTAATGATTACATTTAATTTTTTTCTGAGCACTTTAACATCGCCAGAGTGAATTTTCATTCATATCTCTAATTCAAATGAAATTTAAGTTGAACTGTTAATGTAGAACTGTCATTTTAGCAAACATGAGAGAGAAAGAATAATGGAGCTTGACATTGATTTTTGCAAATGTAAGGTATTCTTTCCTCTTTTAAATCCTAGAGAAGACATTTGAATAAATCCTAGGTATATTCAGGTAGAAGTCCATTTCCCACCATCTCATCTCTGGCTCACATGATTGTGAAGACTGGTAAGTCCAAAATCTGCAGGACTGATGTCTCATTTTGAGCCTGAAGGCTGGGTTGCTGTATAACCAGGAAGAGCCAGTGTTCTAGTTCGAAGAAAGGTGAATTCTCTTACTCATGAGAAAGTCAGACTTGTGTTCTATTCAAGCCTTCAACTGACTGGATGATACTACTCACATTATGGAGGGCAGTCTATTTTCCTAAGTCTATTGATTGACTGTAAATGTTAATCTCATTTTAAAAACTTTCAAAAAACATCCAGAATAATGTTTGACCAAGTATCTGGACAGCCTGTGGCCCAACCAAGTTGACAGATAAATTAGCCATTGTACCTTGGTATCTTTTCCTCAGCATTAGAAAGAGCCTGTCTCTCACACCCTTTGTTTTATTTTTATTGTTGCTTTTGTGTGCAAATTACTCTGTCTTCTAAAACCTTTGATCTCCCCATTCCATGTTGAACAACAGTTTCAATAACCTTAACTATATAATTTTTTATTATTTAAATTCTGAGTAACGTATCTCATCTTATTTCTTATAAATTCTTTCAAATAATCCTAATAATTAAAAGGAAGAGTTGTTTTTATTTTTTTAAGAATACCGTATTGCCTATCCACTAAATTGCCATGCATATATTTTTAAATTTATTTTTATTCATTTTAGAGAGAAAGGGAGAGGGAGAGAGGGAGATAGAAATATCAATGATGAGAGAGAATCACCAATTGGCCGCCTCCTGCATGCCCCACACTGGGGATCGAGCCTGCAACCTGGGCATGTGTCCTTGACTAGAAATGAACCCAGAATACCTCAGTCCAGTCCACAGGCCAACGCTCTAATCACTGAGCCAAACCAGCTAGGGCAGTGGTCTGCAAACTGTGGCTCGCGAGCCACATGCAGCTCTTTGGCCCCTTGAGTGTGGCCACGAGGTTCCAATCGCACTCTAGGTGCGCGCCCGCACGTGGTATTTTGTGGAAGAGTCACACTTAAGGGACTGCAGTTTGCTGACCACTGAGCTAGGGCTGCCATGCATATTTAAGTATAGAATCATCTAAACTTCAATTGTAGTTAAGATGGCCAGGAATGGAGGTCAAATTAGCACATTTTATCCACATTTTGTACTTTTCAGGGACTTTTCTGAATCACAATAGCTATTAGCTTATTCCAGTCCTGTACCCAAGGAATGGATCTGGAGGAGGTAGTGTGACAAGTGATTTGAATAATGAGTTACTTTAGCGATGATAGCTGCTTATATTTAAATTTAATCTACAGCAGTGGTTCCTAAACAAGCTGATCATCAAACCATGTGGGAACTTGCTAAAAATACAGTCACAGGCTGTAACGGTGAATGTTTATATCAGAATCTCCAAAACTGAGACCCTCACATCCATTCTTTAAAGATGTTACTGACCTATTATGATGATAAACTATTGATGTGTAGAATTTAAAATTACAAAATTTTTTAAAAAATTTTATATATTTTTAGGCATTATTTGGGACTCGACTGTCAGCTAATTTTTTTTCATAATAAAAATTGAAATAAAGAATTCATTGATTTCTTTTGTCAGATTCTTAATTTCAAAGGTCAACTTTTCTACTACCATTATTATATATTAGAGGCCTGATGCACAAAAATTCATGCAAGAATAGACCTTCCTTCCTCTCCCCCCACCCCCCACCCAACTGCGGCTTCCCGCTGGCACCCAGGACCTGGGCTGTTTCCCTTCTCCAGCTGCCCGCAGGCACCCACGACCTGGGCTGGCTTCCTTTTGGCCTGGCTTGGTCAGGAAGGACATCCGGAATGATGTCCAGAAGATGTCCTGTTTAATTAGCATATGACCCTTTTATTATTATAGATACCATAGTTCTAGTGATTCTTGAGCTGGCATCTTACTGTTGATTTATTTTGTTTTAAAACTTTTATTATTTTTTTTGGAATGCCAAGAGCAGTGTTGCTTCAAGTCATTTTTAGATGGTCTTATGTTTTTTGTACCTGATTTGCCTTACTTTGTGGATTTTCTTGTTTTGCTCTCTTGGCCAATTGTACCATTAAAAATGCCATCCTTTCCCCCTCACCCACAATGACCTCTTTTGCTTTGCCAGTTAGCCATGCAAGGATTTTGTTTGAGCACCTGGGTTTCTTGATCCTTGGCACACATTTTGCCTGGGCTTCTTATAAGGTGTTTTAAACAGTCTCCAGGTTTCTGGTAGATTATTTGCTTTTTTTTTCCTGTCTCCTTGCAATTTTTTTCTAATATCCACATTTTGATGTAGGTCCCTTTTATAAAATTGAATTAGCATGTGTTCAGTGTTTCTTGGCTTCTCCACTCTCAGCAGAATGTGAAACCTAATCATATACTGATCACTAATATATAGTGGTTTGTATAATTTCTGATTCACTTCCTGTCTTTTATGCAGAACTCCCTCAGTGTATTTCCTTTCCATATGGATTCTAAAATTACTTGATCTAAGAAGCAGTTATTTATTCCTCCCAAAATGTTTCCTTCATATCTCTCCTCAATGAGAAAATTCAAGAATCCAGATGTGAACAATTAAGATTCTATGTGATTACCATCTGTCCTGATTTTGAGTATGCACACTTAGGGTTAATATTATTAGCATTATATATATTTGAACATCAGATGAAAAGGATTGAAGTAATCTTAAGTCTCAGCTGAAGGCACATTATCCTCATTGGTGTCTCTCTTGATGGACTGACTAGTTGATCACATAATTGATCACTTCTCTTCCTCCCATAACCCTCTATCTTCCCCCTCTGGACTGGCAATGGTGGTAAGAATTTTAATAAATGTCTTTTTGTTTATTGATGTTTTTGTAAAATGTGTATTTTGTTGTTTATTGTACTGGCCATATTTTAAAGAGTGTTTTGATAGTTCATTCCTTATCTTTTAATCAATGCTCTGTTTTAGATAGTGCTATGCATATATCTAACTTGTTGCTTCTAACTACTATATAGTACTCCATGGTAGACATCCATCACTTTTTCTAGTCTCCTAGGGATTGGTGATTCACATTGCCTCCAAATCACCAACATTGTTTAGCTCCCTTTTATGCATCATCCACCACTGATTCATTGCTTGCAATTTATTTAGAAAAAGAATAATTCTCTTTCAAGTGGTTTCACAGTGAAATCTTTATTTACAACATGTTTCTCCATGTTGGCAATAGTAACATTTTATAGTGGATAAATCTTGTAGAATGTCTATGCACTGTAGCATATTTAGCACCATCCCTGGTTCTACCCACAAGATAGCACCCCCAGCTGTGACAATAAAAAACATCTCCAGATGTTGCCAAAAGTCTCCTAAGGAGGAGGTGGAACAAAATCACCTCCTATTGGGAAAATATTTATGTGCTACTTTTTGTTAGATCTTATATATTCTTAGTTGTCGATTATAGCCTGCAACTCAGTGGCACTATATCCTGGCTTTTTTTCCTGCTTCTTCAATGTTACTGTTCCAAGATGTCAATTATGAATGGTTACTCATTTCTTGATAAGCATTCCACTCCTCAATCTGCTTGATTTATATATACTTTATATATCCATCAGGGAAGAAAACCTTGGTTTCTGTAGCAACATACTTTTCAGTAACTAGTCCATTGCATGTTCTTTATGTGTAATAATGTTATTTTTAAATTTACATAAACCAGGCCTAAGGTTAAACAGAAATTTTAGTACCCATCTTTGATTACTTTATTTCAAATTTGTAAATAGCACACAAAAAGCAAGCCTTTGATTTTATAGCCATACATTGATTTTAATTATAACATGAGAAATCCAGTTATTTCACATATTTGGCTTTAAGCTGCTTCTGCCTATATTAAAAATAAAGCCTAGTCAAAAGGTCCTTTACTAAGTGGCAGATTCATTACCAAAAGCATCCAACTATCAATAGAGACCCCTTTTCAATTACTATCAAACATGGACAAGAAAGGTATATATTATGGTCTGAATGAATGTTTTCTGTCAATGACTCCACCTCCCATCCAAATGGCCTCAAATCGTGCAAGTAAAATATTTGTAAAAGTTTAATTGAGTGGAAAGGTCACTAGATTTAGAGTAAAAATATTTGAGTTTAATAACTGGTTTGTCCATTATTCATTCCAGGTCTTCTGGCTAAACTTCTCTAAATAGAATTTCCTCGACTTAGAAATAGCAGAATATTTTTAAAGATTAAGTGAAATTAAAGTTAATGCAACGCTAAGACATTACCAAAAAGAAGAGGGTACATTATATTATTTGACAGAATTTTGATTCTCCTCTTGTGGAAGACGTTACTTTTAGTGGTAGGCTATGATCTAGAAAATTTCATTTGGACCTCATGAAGCTACTGAGAATATTTGGTATTGTTGGTGGTAGACTCATCTTTGATCCCAGGTTTATGGCTTTTTGCCTGGCCCCACTCCTCTACTCATGCTACAGGATTATATCTCACCACTTTCAATGTGTCACTTGGTTTTCCTCCCTATCTTATCCACCTACCCTTGGCCAACACAAGAGGCTTACCTATTTCTGATTTTTCATCCAGCATCCCTCCAACCTGCCCCCGCAGCCTTCTCTGATTAACAGATCTTTTCCCTTTAGTACTCTATTAACAGACCTAGTCAAAAGACTAATTAAAAGAATCATGATCTTATATTAGAATAAATATTGCCTGTAAAGATCCAGTTTATAGATGAGTAATATTTATTAAAAGAGTAGAAGCAAGTCCAGTTGTATTGGATTCTCAGATCATGCAATGCCTCTAATTAATATCCTCTACTGTATTCTTATTTCACTCATAATAAAACTCAGTGTCCTTGCAATATCATTCAGTTCCCTATATGATTGGACATGTCTATGCCATCTGACCTCATTGCCTGCCACTCAACCCCAGCACATTTCTCTAGCCACACCGATCTTGTTGCTGGTCCTGAGTAAGCCACAGTACACCTTGCCAAATTGCTGTTTTCTTTCTGCTTGGGCTGCACTTTATCCATATGAATGCTTAATAAAAATGTGTTAAGTGAATATAGTTTCCTCCATTTCCATTCTTCTCTCTTATCTCTATAGCTATTTTGGGGGTCCAGTTCTCTATTATGTGACTTATAATACCATGTATGCTATGACTATTCCCAGTTGATAGTTATCAATTAAATCTTTGTCCATTAATAAATGCATAACTATGCATCAAATGAGTATTTGCATAAACCTAAGAGAAAATTAGTTTATAACATATTGTATAGTATTTTGAATAGTTTAAGAACCCAAAATATTATTTTATTATGTACTTAATTTATTTTCCACTTATACAAATCACACAAAGAATCTACTAAATATGTTAAGAATCTGAGTACAAGTAATTTTGCAACTCTGTGTTTATTAGTTTCTAAAATGTATATTTATCTCTATGAAGAATGGATAAATAATAAATGCAGTAACAGCCCTAACCGGTTTTGCTCAGTGGATAGAGCATCGGCCTGTGGACTGAAAGGTCCCAGGTTCGATTCTGGTCAAGGGCATGTGCCTTGGTTGCTGGCACATCCCCGGTAGAAGGTGTACAGGAGGCAGCTGATCGATGTTTCTCTCTCATCGATGTTTCTAACTCTCTATCTCTCTCCCTTCCTCTCTGTAGAAAATCAATAACATATATTAAAAGAATAAATGTAGTAACAAATAGAGACATTTGCTACATTCAAAGTTGAAATCTGTGATACATATATGGCTTTAAAAAAATAATTACAGGAAACTGGTGGACTCTTGAGAGGCAGGTTAAATTAGTTTTTATTTATCTTCTCTATTCATGCTGAACTTTGCTAACACTTTCTAACACATGAGGAAATTGTGAGCTTAATCTTTTCCATAATCAGAAAGTATAATATAGATAATGCATTGCAGGCTCCCAAGGTACTGTGTAATGTTTCCAGCCAGCTACAATCTCTCTCTGGCAACCAGATATGCAGAACTACATCTCCTATGGGATGAGGAAGAGCAAGTACACTTATATATTCCAACTGACTGTATCCAATTTGGACTTTTTCATCAACAAGAAAGACACTTTATCATCATTTTTTCCATGCTTCCATTTTTGCATAAAGTGCTCAGGAGCAAAGAGGCTGAGAGGAGATTGTTAACCATAGGTTTAAACATATTAGTTATATAAACTACCTAAATGAAGAACACCAACACTGACATGTTGATAGGCCATAGGCTTTGAGTAGTAAATACATCTAAATCTCAGTTCTGCCACTTATAAGCGACTTTGGGCAAGTTATTTTATTGCTCAGAATTGGGTTCATCATCAGTAGATAATATTTAACTCAGATAATATTTAATTGGGAGGATTATAATTAGGAAACAGATTTAAAGTGCCTACCAGAGTCATTGACACTTATGGAACTCTCAGATAATTTAGGGTTTGAAACACCATATCCCCCATATCCAACTGATGTTCTATTAAAAGCCAAAGGACAGCACCATTATTAAAGGATTTCTATGTGTGTTATAGTCAAGAGCCATGTCCTGATAGACTTTGTGTGACTAGGATCTTGTTCTTTGCCTCTCTCATAACTGGTGCTCATTAAATGCTGATTGCTGTTGAATGATATTCAGTTGTCCAAAGTGAATATGAAGGAAAAGGAGTAGGGACAGGTTATATCTATTTATTTACCTTTCTATCAGAGAGTCTATTGATTCTCTCCATCTTAATGAGTTGAGTGTTCTCCCACCAACACTTAGATTCCCAACAGCTACAAGTATAGCAATCTGAACCTTTTCTCCTTATCTTTTACTGACCAAACTCTGGCTTATTTCTCGAATCACTGGATTATGTCCTAAGTTATTACCACAGATCTCCTTCTCTACAAAGTCATGCCCAGCTCTTTAGAAATTGAAACCTTGGGGAAATTGGTTTCATAATAAATTATTTGTAACAGAATCCCACTGTTTACTTCTCTGAAATAAGTTCATTAAGGAAGTAGGGTTCAGTTTTTCTTACAGAACTGTTGGGTGAGGCACAAGATGAGATGCTCAGAACATATTGAACCAATTTAAATGGATAAGCCTATCTCCGACCTGAGTGTTTATCTCCTCCCCTGACCTATCTTTTTTCCTCACAGGGGAAGGAAGAGAGCCAGGAAAGGAGATCTGCCCTAACCATATCCTATCAGACATCAGTGAGAGAGCTTTCAGAACGCCTTTGGAGGACACATTGCACTGCACAATTAAATCTCCAGTCCTCTCGGTGTTGTTACCAGGGCAGCTGTGGTTCTCCCTTCGTCAGAGTGCCTTTACCCTGATTGGGGTGTGAAGGAAGGAGGCTAGACCCTTAGCAATAAGAAGGGCAGATGCAGAGTAAGATAAAATTACATTTTAATGGAGTGAAGTATGACAGCAGGTTTTTTTTTTGGGGGGGGGGGTGGGGAGTTAGAGAGGGGAAGACATAAAGGGGAAGGAAATGATTTACTGCTGTCTGTCATTCTGGGGTTGAAATTGATTTCAGAGATTCACTTGTTATTGCTCTGCACTCTGAAGCCTTTATTTAGCTTCCCATTTGGGGATTTTAGTCCCTTTTTCATTTAAAACTGACAAGGAGGGAATATTAGTTCATGAAAGAATAATATCCTTCATATCATCTCTCAAGGACATTTTTCTCCCTTTTCCAGAGACCCAGAGGTTTTGCATCGATTTGCTTCTTTATTTACAAGCAGGTAGAGAGATCTAGGAGAGCCTTGCTTATAGTATCATGAAAGATTTGTTCCTCTTTGTTTCCAGTGTCAATGATCACGTATCCTCTTCTAAACATGCTGCCATGGTTGTGTATGCCTCTCCTCTAGGTTGGGTTTCAGAGTGAGTCTGCTTTATACTTTGTCCCTGAAAATGCCCATTGACTTGAATGCCAGTCGGATTAAAAGGGGAAAAAACTCATTTTATGATTTGTACAGCTGTTTCTGAGCCCAGATTGTTGTAAAAGGTGCCCCGGTGGCATTTTCTTACCACAAGATTGACAGACTGGGGAAAGCTAAACATTTTCTTTTCTTAAGAACTAGTGGAAAACAGACCTATTTTCAGGATTAGCTTGTCCTTGGTAAAAAAGCTTGAAACCACTAAGTTGCATCATGGTCATAAAGCAAAGGAGCTGTTCCAAAGACTCAATTTCTAGCCAGTGTTTAAGCAGCTGCAGCAGAAAAAAATAATTTCTTCTGACCTTCCTAGTCACTCCCAGGAAACTGATTTAGCTGAGAAATTTCACAATGGTCACTTCCTTTTCTGTCTAAACAGAGGGTGAGTGTCTTTAAAAGCCTTTCTCTGAATGTCATATGGTACATGCAGGATGATTTAGGTGTGTGCCTTGGTGATAGGCTTTTGACTGAGGGAATGCGAAAATTTTTCAGAGTAGTAGGATAGGAACTGTATATGCCTGTGTACATTTTTTCTCAAGGAGCTGACATCACTGAGATTTAGCAGTTGGAGTATCATTTAACCTGGCTCTTTCTTTTTCATGATTTTTCTTGCATTCCTCAGTGAGTTTCATTACCATGTGGAGGCCAGGTCTGCAGGAGATGGAGAAGCATCTGCTCCCCAGGGAGGGACGGAGACTCCTATTGTAGAATTCCAGGGTGTGGGCAGAGACAAACCTCCCGTGCATTGTGGGAAACCAAAAAGCTTTTCTTTTGATATTTCTGAAACTCCAAATCTAAGGGGAAAAACACACCATAAAACTGCATGTTATAATCCAAAACTAATCCCTCTTTCCAACAGAAAAAGGCCATTGTTCTGATTGATAACATATTTGCACTTTTTCCCACAAAGTTTCTTACTCTCAAACCTACTGGCTGTAGGTTTTTCTATTCTCAATGACTTGAGAAGCCCCACAATTTTCCCCCATATCTTCTCAAATGAAAAATTTGTTGGTAAAAATTAAGTAAAATAACCAAACCTTAATTTCTTAAAATGTTTTAAACATGGGTCGGTTTCTTTTTTCTGCTTTCCTATTGATGGACTATTTAGTGACTTAGAAAAATCATCTTAGTTTCTTTATGATTTAACTGTCCTGTCTATGCAATAGAAATTATAAACAACTGAACATAAATAATAATTTTGTTTTTTCTCTTTTTCTCACACCTAATGAGTAATTAGTTCTGATGGGTCAGAGATGAAAAACAGTGGGAGAAACTTTAAGTTGAAGTTATTGGACATTTAGAAAAATGTTGACCTAAAAGATTAGAAATTGAAGTAGGGATATAGAACATTAAAAGAAAGAATTTACTGTTGAGAATAGGGAAAAGGGGGGAAGTGGCTGTAAAATAGTGAGAAATGTTTTCCATAGACCACATAAAACCCCCATCTTATTACCTTATAGACATTTGTAATCTGGCTTTTAAGAGGAAATGAGGTGCCAGCTAATGTCAAGTTCATGTTGTCTCAGGTGGTATCCTTCTCATACTTCCCTTAAAGATGTAGACATTTAAAAAAACCTGAAAGGTAAGTAGTTTCTGCTTATAAATCATCATTTTATTTAAAAAAAAAAAAGACTTTGGTACGGCAGGGATCTACCTTTCCACTCTTCACAAAAATGATCAATTGGCACAGTGGTCCTGCTAATCACTTTGTTCTACTTTCTTTCAGCATCCTCATCATTGAGTCCTTTTGAAGTAGCTACATTCATCTCTTGTTACTGTCAAGGAAAGGGATCAATAAGCATACATATAAATATAATTTCTTAGTCTTGAAACAGAAGCCTGGAAACATGAAGAAAGATGAAAAATAAACACTAGAGCCACTTATTTGTTAAGTGCAGCAAAGGACAGCTCCCCCAACTCTATGTCCTTAACCGTCAAAATTTTGGTTCAAACCCAGGAAGTATAAAAGAGGATTTTACCTTCTGGCCTTCTCTCAGTTACACAGACAGTATAAAATGTCCCCCACAAGTATGCTACTATTATTCACCAAGCAATTTTTTAGAATCAAGCTTTGTGTGAAGCTGGGGAAGCCATGAGACATCACTGCTGCCCTTGAGGAGTTTGTTGTGCCGCCTCGAGGAAGTGACTCAATTCTCTGCACTCAAACATATGGGCATAACCTGGTCCTTCAGGGTGTCTGTCCTGTAACATAACTTTAGATCTTTGGTTCTTGAGAACGGTTGTCATTATTAGCTTGAGAGGATTTTTGGGATTTGTGCTAGGGGTAAGTGATTATGCTGTGAGTGTGAGGTTCTTACAATTAAATGCATATATGAAAGATTACGTGGCTTTCTAAGGCTTTTTAAAAATATATACTTTTATTGATTTCGGGCAGAGAGATAGAAACATTAAAGATTAGAGAGAATCATTGATTGGCTGCCTTCTGCATGCCCCTTACTGGGGATCGAGCCCAAGACCTGGGCATATGCCCTGACTAGGAACCAAACCCTGATCTCCTGGTTCATAGGTCAATGCTCAACCACTGAGCCACGCCAGTCAGGCTCTAAGGCTTTTTAAAAACACATGTTTTCAGCCCCAGTTTGGCCCTATGGAATTAGGATGCAGCAATTCTGACACAGATGTGAAATGTATCCTGAGTGAGGTTTTTAACAGTCAGCGTGGGATCAAGTAAAGACCACCAGAGGTTTACTGAAGCTATACTTGTCTTTTAATCTTTTTTAGAATCCTATTTAATAAAAGCCTAATATACTAAGTGTCTGGCTATCCAGTTGGCCATTCAACCAATCAAAGCATAATATGCTAATGATATGCTAAGGCTGCTCAACCGCTCGCTATGACGTGCACTGACCACCAGGTGGGCAGATGCTCTGATCAGTAGGTTAGCTTGCTGCTGGGTCTGGCCCATCTGGACTGAGTGAGATAGGCCGGACATGCCCTATAGCCCTCCTGCATCTCTCCCTGGCCCCGATCATGCACCGGTGGGGTCCCTTGGCCTGGCCTGTGCCCTCTCATAATTTGGGAGCCCTCAGGAGATGTTGGAGAGCCGGTTTTGGCCCGATCCTACAGGCCAGGCTAAGGAACCCCACTGGTTCACGAATTCGTGCACTGGGCCTCTAGTTAGATATAAAATATTTTAAAAGCCTAGAGTGAAAAATTATTGTCCAAGTGTGGGGTATATTTTCACAGCATTTTTTTTTCTTCCTGGTCTTATGCATAGTCACAAATTCCCAACATGAATAATATAGTGAAGAGATTTCCTTTGCCAATATATTGGTGTAGATAATTCTGGGAGATACATAAAGACAGGATGGAATTTTTGCCGCATAAGCAGATATAATGTGATTACACGATTTTACAGGCAGCCTGATCATATGTTATGTAAATGTATGCAGTGTGTGTTTAGTCGGAGGGTCCCAAGAACATGTCCACAGACAACTGGAAAAGTTTAATTCATAACAGATTTTCTCACCAGCCCCGATGGAACATTAAAGCCCCCAAAAGGATACATGTGAGCCAAATACAAAGGTGTACCTCCCTCTGGAATTATTCAGTTTGTGCACCCATGTGGGCTCAGAAAACTCATCTCTGCACCATGAAAACATTGGTGTTTTTTTAGAATATTACAGGTAGAATGGTGGAGCCACCTCTGACTCTGCTGCTTCCCAAGCTCCGCCTCTCCCACCCCACAGAGATGAGCAACAGGTGCAGCCAGCCTCTGTGCTGTCTGGCCTCTCTGGAGCCAGCTCTGTGGGTCTTCGCCAAAGACATTCCAGCTAACTCTGTCGCATATGAATCTGAGGTTTTGACCATTTCCTTTTCTCCTTGTTTTTTTAGATTTTTTTTTTTTTAATTCTGAGGGTGGCCTCTCACCTCAGCCTGCATGAATCATAAATCTCTCAAATTATAAGTGGAAAAGACCCAGTGATTCCGTCGTCTGTTCACTAATAGGAAACCTTTTGTGGATTTGTGTTCTGCATTCCTTGTTAAGTTCTGTTTTAAAGGAATGCAGGCTCCCAGACTCCTGGCCTGTAGTAAGCTGACGGGAACTTCTACATGAGGTGCCATACGGAGGGACACTTCCCAGTGAAGTGAAGTGAGCACTGAATTCAGAGCTGACTTCAACTCACATATCCCAGTGACCTTGTAAAAGTCTCTGGAAGTTTTTGGGGTTTGTTGTTGCTGTTGTTTTCATCATTAAAATAACCAAGTGAAATCAGATAGTCTTTAAAATTCTTATTTTATAAAATTCTATCCCTCCTTTTAAGAAATCTGCCTTCTCCATTTTGACTTAGCTCCCTCATGCTTTATATAGCTACTAGGATCCCAGCGCACAATTTGAAATCGCATGGCGCCACCCTGCCTTGACACACAAATCTCTCCATGCAGAGCTCCAGAGCGCCTGAACCAGCCCCCAAACCCTCTGGCCTTCTCTGGCTGCTTCAAGCCCCGCCTTCAGTCCCTTGAGTCACCTGGGGCTGGTCCTGCCTCCTCTGGGCACCTCCCCGCTTCTGCCTGTCTCCAGAGCAACGCCCCAGCTAATATGCTAATGACCTGGTCATTACCGTTATGGTGTATTGACCATCAGCATATTAGCTCTTTATTAGTATAGGTTATATTTTCCCTATATCTTTATTTGAGTGAGGATGTCTTTCTTTCTAAAGGATGGGTGGTTTTTCTTTAAAGCTCTGCAGACCATTTGCAAAAGTATCCTGAAGCGAACATAAGCACTGACCGGCATTTATGAATCCCTGGCTGCACACCAAATTTGCTTAAAGAAATAAAATGCATTATCTCATAGGCTTAGCTAATCTCAAAGTTATAGACCATCTCTGGATGTGAGGGCTTAATATGGATGCAAGCTGCAGAGTGACAAATTAAAGCTGATAAGATTGCTGTTCTGCCTCGTCCTGCAAGTATTCATAAGTTTTTTAGCTGAGTCTCTCACAGGAAGGAAGAGTTATTAGGAAGATATGCTGTATATTGTGTTTGCTCACAAACATGTGTGAACATGAAACATAGGAAATACTGAGCAAAGTTATAATAGCCTATTATCCAAATTAAAAGTATGAAATCTGGATAAAGAAATGCTGATTTCAAGCTATTATATGGTATGGTGTGACCAATTTTTTTACTTATTAATCAGCAACTGATATATGAATATTTTATAGGTAAAATCAATCAAACAAAAATAGTTATGTCCAAAAGTAGCTATTTTAGAAAGTCACATTTTATACTCTTTGGGTTTTTAAAAAATAATTCACTGTGCTTTATAAGGATTATCAGCTCATTGATCCCAAATGAAAAAGAAAATTCTAAAATGTTTTCAGAATTAAAGAGATGATCAGTATCTTTATTGAATTTTCTCACATTTTCATTATTTTTTACCTTAAACTGGAGTGACTTCATGACAAATTCTCTAGGCAGTGACTCAGATTTGTAGTAAAATAAAGTATCTATAGTAGGAAAGGGGGAAATAAGAACACATTTTGGTCTAGTTTCTCTTTCCTCAAATATTTGAGTTCAAATTATACTATGAATATATATACATCTCTTTGGACAATTATACCATAAGCCTAAGTTATAATTTTTAAGATTAAATGTTTAATAATTATGGGGTTTTTTTCAAAATAAAATTCCAAGTATATAACTCTAGTTTATTGTAGAGAATATGAGAGAGCTAGTTACTAAATAAATTAAATTCTTTATTTTTAATATTAGAGTAGGCAATTCTTCTCATGGTGAAAAAAAAAGGCTAGAAGAATAAGTAATAGTTCTGTCATGCATTGGATGAAAATTGTGTAAAAACCTCATCAGTACCTTTCTGTTTCTCTAGCAAGACAGGTTGGGCTGTAGTTGCTGTAGCAGAGAAAGCTGTCTTCATACAGCAGCCAAAGAAAAAAAGAGCGTCAGTGCATTTTTCTTTGTTACTTTTAACTCATATATGAAGTTAGTAGTTATTTTAGAAGGTCACATTTTATACCCTTTGGGCTACCATTTCGTGCATTTAGGTTAGGGCCAGCAGCATGGAAGTAGAATGACTTCTGAGTAAGTGGCTCTTCCACAAAAATGAGCATCATTCTTGTGCAGCTCAGTTCTCAGAGTGTCAATTTCTTCCCCCACAAAACAGTGTGAAAACCCTCACTTCCTGTGGTAGATTACAGGAGAGAGCATGTGTGAAGCCTGTTATTGGTGCTGGCACATAGTGATGTTAAGGACACAGATGATGAACATCTGCCAGATGCCGTCCATTCGGCCTAGTGCTTTACATTATCACACTCATTCTTTTCACATACCCTGAAGTAGGTATTATTCTCATTTTCTCTCACTTCACCGAGAGGTTAAGTCACAGAACTTCTAAATAGCAAAACTGACTCAAAACCTAGATTTGCTCACTTCCAAATCTGGGCTCTAAACCGTCATATAGCACCCACTCCCTACATACCCATTGCAGTTTTCCCAAAAAAGTTATTATTTACTATTCTTATTTTATCTCAAAAATAATAATAGATTTAGTGAGGGCAGATATTCTGAAAAGTACGGGGGGGGGGGCGGAATTATACACATTTCCAACCAACATACTTGTCAGACATCATTAATTTACCAATTAAGCTTCCAAATGGAAAGATTATGGGTTTCCCAACCTTAATGAAAGTGGACAAAGTGAAAACAGATCTCTTTCATGTTTGTGTTAATGTGTTTTCTCTCATGTGGTTGGAGTTGGAAGAGAGTCAGAGCCTGGCTTAAGCACAATGTAAACTGGTCATAAAAACCCACATGGATACAGTTATTTATTGCTGACAGAGTGTTGACCAAATTGTCATATACGTTGCCTGCCTTATTCAGAGGCCTGGAGAAAACCACTCCATCTGGCCCATATTCCAAAGTTGTACCACTTTTCAGGATGATTGTAGTGGGGCTTTTACCAAATCTTGAAGGCTACCTCACTTGAAGGAACTATCCCAGAAAATTCTAGCAAACTTCAAATAAGATCACTGAAAGATATGGGGTATGTAATTAACTCTATAAATAGAGCTACCTTCCAGACTTAAGGATGTGTGGATATCGCTTAAAATATTAATAATCAGATTAATCATCAGATTAACTGCTGCATTTATTTGCACCTTAGACCATTGGCTCACTTAAGCCATTTCTGCCTTTGCCTGCTATTTTTTCTGGTGATTATTCCTGCTGTTGCTATCTGTAGATAGCCCATGATCTGTAGCTCCTGCCTCAATGATTAGTAAGTATTGAAAAATATATTAAAGGCGCATAAGCTTCCATTATTTCTTCTTGGTATAAGAAAGATAGAAAGAATTTGAAAAATTGCAAAAAAAATTGGGCAGTTTATATAGTAATAAAGAAAATATTTTCTACAATAGTCAATTAAAAAGGAGTCCAAAAATAGGTAAAGGTATTTAAAAAGCTCATCATAGCATGTATTATCCTTTAATAGCACCTGAATCAAAGTTAATATCATACTTCTTTGCTGCTATCCTGGGAATTGAGTTTAGTTAGATCTCACATCACACCTGTCAGAATGATTGTCATTATTAAATCAACAAACAAGAAGTATTGTTGAAGATGTAGAGTAAGGGGAACCCTTGTGCACTTGTAGTTTAATTGCAAATTGGTGCAGCCACTATGAAAAACAGTATGGAGGTTCCTCAAAAAATTAAAAGTAGAACTGCCCTGTGACCCAGCAATTTCAGCAATCTGGGTATTTATCTGAAGAAATAAAAAACCCCACAAATTTGAAAAGATTGTGCACCCTCAGGTTCATTGCAGTATAATTTGCAATTGCCAAGATATGGAAGCAACTTCAGTACACATTAATAGATGATTGGATAAAGAAAATGTTATACACACACACACACACACACACACACACCTGGGAAAAATTAGGTTAATAATAATAGATAATTCAATAAGTAACAAGAAAATAATAATACAGGAGTAAACTCAGTTTTGCATGCTCACAGCTATAAACCTACTTTGCCGCCCCTGTATATACAATAAAATGTTGCTCAGTCATAAAAAATAAAATAAAATCTTAACATTTGTGAAAGCATGGATGGATCTAGAGGCTTTTATGCTAAGTGAAATAAGTCAGATAGAGAAATACAAATACCATATGATTTTCTTTATATGTAGAATCTAAAAAACAAAATAAACAAACCAACAGAAACAGACTCATAGATACAGAGAACAAACTGATACTTGCCACAGGTGTTAGGAGGCTGGGTGGAAAAAGTGAAGGGATTAAAAAGTACAAATTGGTATTTACAAAATAGTCATGGGGATGTGAAGTACAGTGCAGGGCATAATAATATTGTGGTAACAATGTATGATGCCAGGTGAGTACTAGAATTATCGGAGGGATCAGTTCATAAATTGCATAAATGTCTAACCACTATGCTGTATACCTGGTATGTGTGTGTGTATGTGTATGTATATATATATATATATATATATATATATATATATATATATATATATGGCTAATATGCAAAGTATCCCCTTGGGAGTTCGACCAGGAGACCAGGAGTTCCGTCACTCACTATGACGTACGCTGAGCACCAGGGAGCAGCTTGGAATGAAGGAAGGCCCTGATCAGTCCTGATCACTGGCCAGGGCTAAGAACCCTACCCTTGCATGAATTTCGTGCACCAGGCCTCTAGTATAAAATAATATTGAATGTCAACTTTAATTGAAAAATAATATTAAATTAAAAAAAAATATATAACTGATCCTGCCAAGGAACAGGATGCTAGGAACTCTACTAAAGATTGAGATGGTGTGTTGTCACTGAACTCTATAATTTTAGACACAATGCAGTTAAAGCAGCTGTGGCTAGGGATGTGGGCTTTCCTACTGTGTGCTGTTCCTCTTCCCCTTGTTAATGACTTGGGACTGGTAGTACCTCATCTGGGGGATATATTGATGAGTAATTTTAAAAGGGACAATAATATTGGGATGACGGAAAAGTAATGGCAAGAGTTATTCCACATATGCGAACTTAACCTTTATATTCATGTTCTATGATTTTTTTAAAGAAGTCCATTTTCCTTTTCCTTTAGGAATCTAGATAGACTACATTTCCTAAGCTCTCTTGCTTGCAATTTTGTATCCATGAAAATGAGCTTTAGCCATTAGAATGGAGGTGGAAGTGATACAGGGCACAGGACTCTTTCCCATATAAACCTCCTATGTGAAATCATCCGTGACCTTTACCCATCTGCCTTCCCACAAGCTCTTTCATACCTAAATTATTACTACAAGAATAACTGCTAAGAACAGGAGCAACACTTTAGAATGCTGAGTGAATTCAATTTTCTTAAAATAATGATATTTTGGCATTGCTTTAGTAGCATTCAACCTACCCTGACTAATATGATCAATTACTGATTTACCAAACTCCTTTGAAATATAGAAGTGATAACTAGCTTATGGCTCTTGGAAATGTGTGTGAGAAATGAAAATTACATGTCTTACTAAATTCCATTTAAGTGTATCCAATGACCTGAACTGTAGATATCTAGTTCTTATACAAGAAGCATGGGGACATCTAGCAATGGGATGTGGTGGAAAGAGCGAGGCCTTTAAGTGAGAAAAGTATAAGTCCCTCTTCTACATCTGTCTTGTCCCAGACGTTTGATGTCGAGCAACATACTTTGAACCTTATCTCAGAAAGGTGAAATATCATCTCCCTCAAGATGAAATTAAATGGTCTATGCACTGTGCCTGAACTATGATAAGTACACTAAATCAATATATTTTTTCTTTTATCTTTATCATTAAACAACTAAGGTAACTTCTAAAAGATTCTTCCATTCCTGAAAATATCCTTAGGTAATTTTGGTTTTTGAACCGCTTGTCTATTCTTGTGAATGCATTCTATTCAAAGTGGAATTTTATTAAGCCCTATTATTTATCCAGTGTTTAGTAGATAGTAGACACAAAATATATATTTGTTGACTGAATAAGGGAAGGCAGAAAGTTAGAAAAGCAGAAATGGTGGGA
Source organism: Myotis nattereri (assembly GCF_964212035.1). Classification (NCBI taxonomy): domain Eukaryota; kingdom Metazoa; phylum Chordata; class Mammalia; order Chiroptera; family Vespertilionidae; genus Myotis; species Myotis nattereri. The sequence goes on from NC_138079.1 coordinate 56,141,887, forward strand.
TTCTGATTTAATTGGTCTGAGATTCAGCCTGGACACTGAGATTTTTTAAAAAAATATTCAGCCAATGCTGAGAAACCATTATCTATTCTAAACCCTTGCTATTCAAACTGTGATCTGTGAGTCAGCAGCAGCACCATCATCTGGAAATTTGTTAGAAATACAGAATCTTAGGGGCCATTTTCAACCTAACTGACTCAGAACCTGCTTTTTAACAAGATTCCAGGTTTGTATGAACATTAAAAGATTGAGGGATTACTGCTCTAAAACTTATAATAATCTCAAGTGTGACTCAGTTAGTCTTTAAATACCATGAAGTCAAACCCAGGAGGGAGAGGATCACATTATTTCAGGTGGCAGTCCAATGCAAACGTCATATAAAGCACCCCTACAGTTCACTCTGGCAGTTGTCCTTAATACATATTTAAAGCCATGCTTCAGAGAGGATAGAGAAAACCCAACCGAAGATATGTTGAAGTCCCACAGTAGGACATTTCTCATTAATGACCTGAAGTAAGTCCCGGTTGAAACTGCATATGGTAGAGAGCTGTATCCCTCTACAGCTCTCCTCACTCCGAGAACATCCAATCAGAACCTCTAAACTAATCATCAGAGGAATGCCAATTAAAACCACAGTGAGATGTCACCTCACACCTTTCAGAATGGCTACCGTCAATAAATCAGTAAACAGCAAGTGCTGGTGTGGATGTGGAGAAAAGGGAACTTTTAATGCACTGTTGGTGGGAATGCAGACTGGTGCAGCCGCTGTGGAAAGCTGTATGGAGTAGGTAGACTACCTTAAAAAATGAAAAATGGAACTGACTTATGAGCCAGCAACCCCACTTCTGGGAACTTACCTGAAGAAACCAGAACACTAATTTGAAAGAATATATTCACCCCTATATTCACTGCAACGTTACTTACAATAGCCAAGATTTGGAAGCACCCGAAGTGTCCTTTAGTAGATGAGTGGATAAACAATCTGTGATATATTTACACAGTGGAATGCTACTCGGCTTTTAAAAAGAAGAAAATTTTTGCCTTTTTGAGAGAATGGATGGACCTGGAGAGTGTTATGCTAAGTGAAATAAGCCAGTCAGAGAAAGGCAAGTACCATATGATTTCACTTTATGTGGAATCTAATGAACAAAATAAATTAACAAAAAGAATAGAAACAGATTCATAGATACAGAGAACAGACTGACAGCTCTCAGAGAGAAGGGGTGTTGGGGAACTGGGCAAAAAATGTGAAGAGATTAAGAAGAAAGCCCCACCAAAAACACATAGACACAGATGACAGTATGGTGATTACCAGAGGGAAAGGGGGTGTGGGGAGGTAGACGAGAATGAAGGGTGGATAAATGGTGATTGAAGGAGACTTGACTTGGTGTGCTGAACACACAAAACAATATACAGATGATGTATTATAGAATTGTACACATTAAACCTATTTAATTTTATTAACCAATGTCACCCCAATAAATTTAATTTAAAAATATTCTTCAAAAAATGTCTAAAATCACACTGCATATTTTATTCTTCTTCTTTTGGGAACACTGGCAAAATTTCAAGGTATCCCACGAGAAAAATATACCTATTCCTGTGTAAATCCTCTTGAACACCTCATGCTTTATAGTGTTTTAATATTATTATTATATTAAGATAAATTCATTCAATACCTGGCCACATTTTAAAGGTGACCAGCCTTCATACTATGCCAAAGCATCATTTACCTATTCATAAGCTGCCCAGTTAAACAGTGTGCCTCCAGCTGACATTATCACTCTAGGTTAAAGTCAAACATTGCAGTTTGCAGAGTGTCTGCATACATCCCAAGATGGACAAAACAGGGTTTCCAAAGTCTAGAAAAGGACATCCCTTCCACTTTAACTTGAAGGGAAAAAAAAGAAGAAAAAAAAAGGAAAAGAAACTAGTTGAGACTTTTTACAATGGAAATTTAAGAGTTTGGGAAACCACCAAACTTCTCCCATTTTAGAACAGCTTAAATCTTCCTTCTGGTTCTCTGTCCTAGGTGACCTTGCTTCTTAGGCCTGTTCATGCCATCCCTCACTGATGGCTAGGCATTCCTGCTATTTAACTGAAAAGATTGTAATCTGGCTCTGACAAGAGCCCAGATGTCCCAGTTTATCTTTTACCTTCTAGACACTAATTTTCATAATTTCTGTATATTCTCTCCTGAAACCCTTCCACTGTATTCTTTGGAATTTAAAGTCCATCATTAGCAAATTCCCTAGATCCTCAAATTCTTCTTTGACTGTTCCCTCACTATTTGGCTGTAAGTGAATACTGGCTTTCCTTTGAGTTCACTATTTCCTCTGCACTTCTCTCAAGTGACAAGTTTTTCTCTTACTCAATCCCTTCACTCCTGGGCCTATGGGTGAGTTATGGTCCTCTTTGCATATCATTCTCTCTTCTAGACCATTCCCCCTGCTCTCAACTTCTCCCCACACCAGCTTTGAATCTTATTTCTTCTTGCAACACATCCTACTAATCCTCTCTGGTGCTCTCCCTTATCAACCCTTCAGTAATTTCCTCTTGTTTCTTAAAGGCTCACTGTCACTCTCTAAGACTTCTCTGTCATAATTCTTGGTGGTTTTAATATCTACACAGATGTTTCTTTTAACACCCTGATTTCTCAGCTCATTGACCTCTCTCGTGATCTTTTTCTCCATTTATTTCTTCTCAGAGCCACTTACTCGTGGTTATTTCTTACCTTGTTGTTTACTTTTTTCCTGGTTTTCTCTCACTAATGCTAGAATTCCAAAAATTCTTTAGCCACATGGGATCTACATTACATAAATACATCTATCCTCCTACCTTTTTACTCTTTCTCTTCTTTCATGTTCTCATTTCCCTCCTTATCTAGTTTTTATTTTATGGTCAGCTGTTATATATCACTATTTCACACACCCTCAACTCCTGTCCCTCTGTTATTTTGTCAGGTGGCATAAATCACACCTCTGATTTACCTCACTTTCTACATAGTCTTCACGTTTGCCTTATAGCTGATCTATTTTCCAGGTTAGTAATTCAGTCCTCCTCTTATCAGACCTGTTAGCATCACTTGGCACAGGTGATCATTTCTTCTTTGTTAAAATATGTTCTTTATTGACCTCAATACATCACATTCTCCTGGTTTTACTTCTACCTCGCTGGTCACTCACTTTCAGTTTCTTTTCAGCCCGTACCTCGTTTTTTCATTCTCATAATTTTGGAAGTCCTGAAGACTTGATCCTCAGACATTTTCTCTTTTCAACCAATACCTATTCAATCAGTTCCTTGATGATCTTGTTTAGTCTCGCAATTGTAAATATCATCTATATCTCTAATAATTTAAAAGTTTATATAACCAGTGAAAGCATCTCCCCTCAACTACAGAATCATACATTCAACTGACAACTTAGCATCTCTACTTAACTATCTGAAGACAGTTCAAACTTAGCACAGGTTTGCCTCTACATCCCAATTCTCACTATCTGAACTGTGAACTGTGAACACAAACTTAGAAAGTAAAAGGATTTAAATAGGGAAGAATAATCCTGTGTTCAAACTCAGCTCCTGATTTTCATTCCAAAATTTTCTGTTCCCATAGTCCTTTTTTTTTAACATATTTTATTGACTTTTTTACAGAGAGGAAGAGAGAGGGATAGAGAGTTAGAAACATCAATGAGAGAGAAACATTGATCAGCTGCCTCCTGCACACCTCCCACTGGGAATGTGCCCACAACCAAGGTACATGCCCTTGACCGGAATCAAACCCAGGACCTTTTAGTCCACAGGCCGACGCTCCATCCACTGAGCCAAACGGGTTAGGGCACCATAGTCCTTCTTATACTAGAAAATTATAGAGCAAACTTTCCAGTCACCTCAGGGCAAAAAGAGACCTTGAAGCCATCTTTGACTCCACCCTACTCTGTCAGTAAATCATGTAAGATTTCCAACCTTCCTGTTCCCAACACTCACAGACTCTGATTGTGTGTGCCTTTAAATTTATATCAGGGAATAAGCTATATCTACCCAACTCCTCCATCATCACATTGATTAAAACCACTATGTTCTCTCTCCTCTCTAGTCTCCTGCCTTCACTTCTGCCCCCTTCATTCTGTTCTCACCATAGCAGCCAGAGTGATCCTGTAAGTAAGATTGTCACTATTGTGCTCAAAACATGAAATGGCTTCCAGATCACTCAATAAAATTCAAAGCCATGAGACCTTCCCCTCTGACCCTATGTCTGAGGGCTCTCCCTCTTGCTCATTCTGTTTCAGCTCCACTGACCTTCTTTCTATCCATTAAGCATGTCAAATGTGCTCCTAACTCAGAACTCCTGCTCTTTATGTTTGTTTCTTCCTGGATTATTTTCCACTTCCCCTCTACATGTGTTCCTTCCTCACCTCTATCAGACCCTTATTAAATGGCCCCTTCCATTCATGGCCTTCAATGACCCCTACTTAAAATTAATCTCTCCCTCCCACCATACTCCCTGTTCTCTTTCCTCCTTTAGCTTTCTCCATGTGATTATGTTATATAGTTTGCTTATTTGTTTATTGTCTGATTCTCTTCTAGAATGTAAGCTCCCTGAGGAAAGGGATATTTTTATGTTTTGTTTACCTCTAAATACTCTGCATCTTTAACAGTGCCTGAAACATATTAGTCACTCCAATGTGTGCTGAGCAAATAAACAGTCCTAAATACTCATAAATTGTATTGCCGAGGCCTAATGTATGGGTAGTGAGGCATGACATTCTTCCTACATGACCACTGGTTGAAATCCCTACTGTGGCATCACAGAACTCATGTATTCCCTCCTCCTGTCTTTCCACACAAAGGCCTGTGAAAAATATAATAGAATAGGGGCTTGTACTAGGGCTATCATAACAAAACACTATATACTGAGTGGCTTAACCAACAACAGAAATGTATTCTGCAGGCTAGAGGTCCAAGATTAAGGTGACTGCAGGTTTGGTTCCTTCTGAAACCTGTGAGAAAGGACCTTTTCTATGCCTGCCCCTAGCTTCTAGAGGTTTTCTGAGAATCTCTGGCACCCTTAGTGACTAGACGAATCCTGGTAATCTCTGTCTTTGTCTTCACATGGCATTCTCCCTGTGTGTGTATCTGTCTGAAAATTTCTCCTTTTTATAAGGACACCAGTTATATTGGGTTAGGGTTTATCCTTATGATATCATTTAGCTTGATTACCTCTGTAAAGACCTTACCTCCAAATAAGGTCACATTCTGCGGTACTAAAAGTTAAGACTTAAACATATGAATTTTGGGAGGACACAATGCAACCCTTAACAGAGTTTATATCTCTACTATGCAATAGCACACTACCAGAGTGGATGAATGATTAATGATACTGAAGGTTTCAGAGAGATCATGTAACTTAATGATAGAGTTCCCTTTGTTTAGACTTCCTGATTGCCTCATCTATAATTCCCACCATGTTACTATACCCCAGCGGTTCTCAACCTGTCAGTCGCGACCCCTTTGGCGGTTGAATGACCCTTTCACAGGGGTCGCCTAAGACCATCCTCCATCTCAGATATTTACATTACTATTCATAACAGTAGCAACATTACAGTTATGAAGTAGCAACGAAAATAATTTTATTGTTGGGTCACAACATGAGGAACTGTATTTAAAGGGCCAGAAGGCTGAGAACCACTGCTATACCCTCTTGGGAAAAAAAACCCCAAACATAATAAAGATAACTAGAATACAAAATTAGCAAGGAATTCAGGTCAAGATAGTACAATTTCATTGATTTCACTCCAAGATTTATTCATCAGAATGAAAGCAATTTACATACAGAAAAATAATGGGAATATTTTAATCTAACTTACCATAGTGGCAAGATAGGTCTTGAGAGACAATGCAACAGATGTCTGCCTGGCCAGGCTGATAGAAGAGAAAGCATCCAGGGGAGACCTCTGAAGTGCCTGGTAATGGATGCCATGCTCATTTTGTCCAAAGGCACAGACTTAAATTCCTTCAAACAATCCAAATATGGAGCTTTTTTTGTTTCAAGGGTGAAAGCATATAATAGCTGCTGCTACCTCTGAAGTGGTAGAGGAATGACTGCTTAGGGCTGAAAGGATGAGCCTAAATATAACAGTGAAAATAAAATGATGTTTACATCAGTTATATAAAATGATGTTCACATAAGGTGAACAGATTTCTATGGTAGGAAAGAATGAATTCTTATTTTTTAATGGTTAGATGATAATGATGATGCATTTTGAGCTAGCATTAGTTATATGCCTTCCGTGCTAGATACAAGTTATTTTCATAAGACATAATTCCTGACCTCAAATTGCTCACAATCCGACAGTCAAGAAAATTAATCCTGTTGTTTCAGACATTTATACTACAGTTAGATTACTTCATCAGTCTCCATTTCATCCTGGGACCACTGACTTCCTAAATAATCTGTGTGTGTTTATAAATTTTCAAACAAGATTTTCTTCTTGTGCTGTAAAGTTGTGTGGGTTTTCACAAATTCACAGTCCTACAGCTGTCATTAAATTAACATATACAATCATTTCACCACCCAAAGAAAATCATCTATTCAGTCCTCTCAAGCTATACCTGAACCCCTGACAACCACTGATATTTTGCTCTCTATAGTTTTGCCTTTTCCAGAATGACATATAATTGGAATTATATAATATGTATCTTTTTCAGAATGGTTTCTTTCACTTAGAAATATACACTTATGGTTCATCCATATCTTTCATAATTTCATAGCTTCTTTCTTTTAAAGTTTTTTATTTATTAACCTTTTAAAAGCCAAGTTGATTTTTATTTTTTATTGCTGAATACTACTCCTTTATATCATGTTTTATATCCATTTATCACTTGATTGACATTTGAGTGGTTTCCATTTTTGCTTTGAGCATTCATACCTTTATGTGGACATGTTCCTTATTTTCTTGGGTAGATTCCTAGCAGTAAAATTGCTGAGCCATATAAGCTTATGTTTAGCTGTTTTCCAAAGTGGCTATACCATTTTATAGTCCAGTCAACAACACATGATGGTTCCAATTTCTCTACTTTTTTCAACAGCACTTGGTATTATATGCCTTTTTGTTTATAGCAATTCTAGTAGATATGTAGGTACTTTAAAAAATATTTGGGCCCTAGCTGGTTTAGCTCAGTTGGTAGAGTGTCATCCTTTGGGCTGAAGGGCCTTGGGTTCAATTCTGGTCAAGGGTATGTACCTCGGGTGCAGGTTGGATCCCTGGTCCTGGTTGGGGCGACCATGGTTGGGGCATGCATGGGAGGCAACCAATAGATGTGTCTCTCTTACATGGATGGTTCTCTCTCTGTGTCTCTGCCCCTCACTTCCACTCTCTCTAAAAGTTAATGGAAAAATATCCTCAGGTAGGAAGGAGAAACCAAGATGGCGGCATAGGTAAACACCGAAATTGCTGCCTCCTACAACAACTTCACAAATACAACAAAAAGACAAAACGGACATCATCCAGAACTACAGGAAAGCTGGCTGAGTGGAAATTCTACAACTAGAAGGAAAGAGAAAAGCACACTGAGAGTCAGGAGCTGCAGAAGTAAAGTGCAAAGGTACGGAGGCTCGAGCGCGCATGGAAAGGGGCTGGTACCTGAGGACGAGGCTGTCTTTTTGAATCGGGAGGGAATCACAAGCTCCCGATTTCTCTGAACTCCAGTTCCAGGAAGTCTCTGAGGACCCAGGACTCATACAGGGAGAAACTGGACTGTCTGGCAGCAGGCAGAGCTCTGAACTCGAGGGCGGCTTTCCCTCAGAGGTGCTTGCAGCAATTAAATTACTGGGACACTGAGATGTGTGGCCCCTTAGGGCAGGGCTGAGGATCTGCCATAGCTGCTGGCTCCACCCTGTTGATTCCTTGAGACCCCGTCCCACCCAGACTGCGGCAGAGGCTTTTGCATATGAATGCCCTGGCCCTTTGCAACCTGAAAATTACCTAACAAATTACAGCTGGGCCAGATAGACCCAGAACTTCCAAGAGAAGGCCCAAGGCCCCACAGCAGCTTGCATTGCTTCACAGCTGGGCCTCATCTGGGCACCTCCAAACTCCAAAAAAATAAGGGGAATCTGCAGATCTTTTCGTAGCTCCTGCTGGGTAACCTCAGGCAGAGACTAAATTAGCACCTCCTTAGATCCAAGAGCCAGTGTACCCAGTGGTCAGAGTGGGACAATGAGATTACAACTCCTCAGATCCATAAGGGACACACTCAGGGGGCAGACTCAGTGAGCACCAAAGCCCCACTGAAGCGAGTCTCGCCCCAGAAGGGTGCCTTCAGCACAGAAGTTCTCCCAGTGCAGACACAGCTGATTCTCACTGCCAACTGGTCTGGAGGTCAATTCCTCCCAGTGATCCTACAACAATCAAGGCATAACTACAGCAAGACTGTGCACAAAGCCCACAAGGGGGTGCACCAAGAGTGTCCACCTCAGGTTACTGGGGAGGCTGAGCCACTGGGCCCTATAGGACACCTAGCACACAAAACCACTCTACCAACACAGGGAAGCATAAAAAAATGCGGAGACAAAGAAACAGGTCACAAATGACAGAAATGCAGGAAAGCAAACGACTGGATATAGAGTTCAAAACCACGTTTATAAGTATTTTCAAGAATTTTATGGAAACTGCCGATAAATTTAGTGAGACCCTGGAGGATATGAAAAAAGACCAACTAGAAATTAAGCATACTCTGACTGAAATAAAGAATATACAAGATCCTCTTGTCTGTCCAACGGCAGACAAGAGGATCCCAAGAATCAAGTCAAAGATTTGAAATACGAAGAAACAAAAAATACCCAAACGAAGAAGCAAAACGAAAAAAGTATCCAAAAATATGAAGATAGTGTAAGGAGCCTCTGGGACAACTTCAAGTGTACCAACATCAGAATTATAGGGGTTGTTGGCGTTGGTGGTATAGTGGTGAGTATAGCTGCCTTCCAGAATTATAGGGGTGCCAGAAGATGAGAGAGAGCAAGATATTGAAAACCTATTTGAAGAAATAATGACAGAAAACTTCCCCTACCTAGTGAAAGAAATAGACTTACAAGTCCAGGAAGCACAGAGAACCCCAAGCAAAAGGAATCCAAAGAGGACCACACCAAGACACATCATAATTAAAATGCTAAGAGCAAAAGACAAAGAGAGAATCTTAAAAGCAGCAAGAGAAAAAAAGTCAGTTACCTACAAGGGAGTACCCATACGACTGTCAGCTGATTTCTCAACAGAAACCATGCAGGCCAGAAGAGAGTGGCAAGAAATATTCAAAGTGATGAATACCAAGAACCTACAACCAAGATTACTTTATCCAGCAAAGCTATCATTCAGAATGGAAGGTCAGATAAAGAGCTTCACAGATAAGAAAAAGCTAAAGGAGTTCATCACCACCAAACCAGCATTATATGAAATGCTGAAAGGTATTCTTTAAGAAGAGGAAGAAGAAAAAGGAACTCTTACCATTTGCCACAGCATGGATGGAACTGGAGAGCATTATGCTAAGTGAAATAAGCCAGTCAGAGAAGGATAAATACCACATGATCTAACTCATTTGTGGAATATAATGAACAACATAAACTGATGAACAAGGACTAATCCAGAGATGGAGAGGCATTGATTGGACTGTCAGGCCTTGGAGGGAAGGTAGGGGAGGGCGGAGGTAAGGGGGAAAGATCAACCAAAGGACTTATATGCAAGCATATAGACCTAACCAATGGACATGGACAACGGGGGTGAGAGCATGAGCAGGGGGGTGGGGGTGGGGATAGGGGGTAACATGGGGATAAAGACACATATGTAATATCTTAATCAATAAAAAATATATTTAAAAAAAGAAAAGAAAAATATCCTCAGGTAAGGATTAACAACAACAAAAAATAATAATATAAATAAAAATATTTGGGAGCAGGACTTCTAATAGAGCTGACAGAGTGCTCACCTCCTTCCATGAACACATAAATATTACAACTAAATTATAGAATAATCACCTGAGGACATCTAAGATTGTTGTTATTATTTTTACTTTTTTGATCTTCTCCCCTTTATTGCTCAATAAACCACTTAGTACCTTCCAAAGAGTTATGAATTTGTTTTGGAGCTAGGCAAGGATGTAAGGCTTTTCTGCAGAACACTAAAATATAACATCTGATCAGAAGCAATAACCTGAAGCTGGTAAGCCATTCTCTGAGACCATAATAAGAAGAAAAGGGAGAATTTTAAGTTTTGTTCCTAGAGTGGGATTTTCCCCTGGCAACCTATTCACCTGATCCCCTTGGAGTCATAGCTCATTTTTCAGAATACCTTATTGTAATTATATTTCAGGGAGATATTGTCAATAATTAGTAGTTGAGTCAGTAGGAGTTGAGAAAATTTGTTTATTACACAGGAAATGGAAAATGAGGGAAGAGGATTTTAACTCTCATTGCCTGGAAGATCTGTTTCTCATATTCAAATTTGGAATTCTGAATGAATCCTACCACACTGACATATTTCTATCTAGTAGTTATTTTCACTAGAACTCTTGGTAGGATACTGTACTGTATTTCAGGTATTATGCATTTATTTAACAAACACCATTGAATATGTTCTCTGTGAGAAGCATTCAACATTAAGCCTTTATCAGACATATTGGAGAATATGTTCTCCCATGCAGTGGGTTGTCTTTTCATTTTGTTGATGGTTTCCTTTGCTGTGCAAAACCGTTTTAGTTTGATGTGGTCCCATTTATTTTTTTGTTTTTTCCTTTGTTTCCCTTGCCTGAGGTGATATATCAAAAAAAAATATTGCTATAAGAAATGTCTTAGATTTTACTGCCTATGTTTTCTCCCAGGATTTCTTGTGGTTTTGAGTGTAACATTTAAGTCTTTAATCCATTTTATTTTATTCTTGTGTATGGTGTAAGAAGGTGGTCTAGTTTCATTTGTTTTACACATATCTGTCTAATTTTCCTAATGCCATTTATCTCCACCCCATTGTATATTTTTGTCTCCTCTGTCAAATATCAAGGCTGATTGTGAGGCGTTCCCCTAGAAACTATGGCTCAACTCTCTCTTGATTTCAGTCCAACTTGCCTGCTGAAGCAAGCCCATGCACATCTCATATTCTGCACTACCTCTTGCCCAAGAAAGACTCTTGGACGTAAAATCGCATCAGAAAACCCATGTCAAGTGATTAAGTAAAGGAAATATAATTTTATACAAGGAATTAATTACAAAAGGTTTTAGAGGGCTAAAAAGGCAAATAAGAAGCTGCTCAGTTATGAAGACTACAAAGACACAGGGAGAAGGTGTTACTAAAACTCTAAACCAAAGGCCATGTAGTGAGACACCAGAGACTATTTGTGGTAGCTGGAACTATGAAGTAGACACAGACGTTGTTAAAGAATACTGTAAGAAGCAAAAAGAAAGATACGTCCTCTGGCTTCTCCTTTCACCTTTCAATCTCCCATCGGTGCTTCCCCTTGACCAAACCTAACCAGAAGTCAATGGGCAAAGAAGCTAAGAAGTTTAATATGCAGGATCAGTACCCGACAATTCAGAGCAGAGCGGAAAGAGAGGGAAAGGACCTGGAAGCAAAAATAAAAGTTACACATACAGACAGTTATCCCCTGAAGGCCTAGTTCATGTTCTACCACTGGACTCAATTCTCAGGTCTATTGCTATTACAGCCACTGTCTGTCCATAGTATATTCTCTCATAGTTAGAAGCATTCTGTCCAAGCCTATAAGGATGTGCCCAGGGTTTTGAGTACAGGATTCTTCAATAGTATTCTGTGTTTGCCTACAGTTATAGATGGTCTGGGTATCAATGCTGAAACTGCAGATGCCTCTCTGAACTTTGTCCATCACAAAGAGTACTACTACTGTTGGTTCCCACACAAGAGTAACTCCAGATAAATATACATGGAATCTCTCTGGTTTCATGCTTTGCACAGAGGCCAGATACCGAGCCATTCCAGACAGCCTCCTTACTGGAGATACTTTATCTCCAAGCAATATTAAGCAATGTTTTTCACAGCCTCACCCCTGGATGATGCCTACCAATGAGACGGGTAGATTCTGGCAGGGACAGAATCAGTGATCTGTTACCCTGTGGAATTTTGGTCCTAATTCCAGGACATAAAGAGGAAATGACTCAATTGTGTAGGCCCAGGTCCAGGAAGGCTTCAGGGACATTCTGCATGTACAGCTGGCTGAATTACCTGAGGCTTCCAGGCCTTTGGAATTGGAAGACCTCCCTGGAAGCATCAGAAGCACTCTAGTAATAACTTTTCTATTCTCCTTGACGCTCTGCCATTAGACCTCCCATTACTTATATGGAAACAGAATAAAGCTTTGTTGCTGCCTGCCCAGGATGACCACCTGGTGATGCCCATGGAGAGAATAATATACTCAGTGGGGAAGCTGTATTTCCAATTTGGCAAGGTGGCCAATTTTCCATGTGTGTTGAATCTATGGTGGCACATACCCAACTGAGAAACCTGGTGAATCCTATCTTACACTGAATTTTAAACCATAAAATGAAACTATCCTCTACCACTTTATTCTGCCTCCTCTTTCAAATCCTGTGTGCTCTATAACACTAATCTCTTTAATATTATCTTTCTCACACAGATATGACTTTCACCTCCCAGAATAACCAAGCCAACTAATTTCCTCTTTGGAACTAGTTTTGTAGTTTTCAAGTCCTTAAAGATTTTAATAATTATCTATAATCTACCATTCTTCAAACCCACCCTACTGCTAATAGGCAAATTAGATCATATCACTCAGGAACTCAAAGAGACCTGAGTTTACATAATTCCTACTCACAAAATCACTAATCCATTTAACTCTCCACCACAGAATTGACATAGGATCCCTTGCTGGCTCTTCACTGAAGGCAACTTTATGGATAGTAGTTCAGCTTTCTACCTGGTCCTTGTCTACATTTCTCCTTAAATAGTTTTCCAAAAATTGACCATCTGAGCAAAGTACTCACTGCCTATAGGGGTCATCAAGACATTTTCTGGTGGACTAAACACTGGCACAATGCCATCAACAGTGTTAGGGGCAGAAATAGAATATTCCCTTTTTCTAGCTATAATTAGCTATTATTAGAAGATATATGAACCATGCTGTGTTAACTGTGATTGTTCTGTTCTGATTAAAAAAGGCACATTCTAACCTGGCTGAGGGTTGTCAGCCATAGAACATGAGAGCTAACATCAGAATGTAGTCCATCCTCCTTTTTTGAGGACTGCGTATCATTATGGAAAGATTTACAACCTCATGGATGAAACAATATAGTCCTGGAGGCACCCATCTTTTGCAGTCCCCCAACCCCTTTTGCCTATAACCTGGTCCCAGAGGCACCTGCCCTCTGTGACTCCCCCAGACACATTGCCTCTAACCTGTAACCATTATACCTTGCCTACTTTCCCATACCTATAATTCTTATTTTTCCAGGTAATCTTTGTCCTTCTACCCAATATAAGTGGTTGGCTTATGGGGAGAGATAGAGCAGATTTTTGTGGATGACCTGCTGCTCTCCCATATGCCGGCATTATTAGAATAAATGCTCATATATGATTCAACCCTGTCTCTGTCTATTAATTGGCTCAGTAGTGACAGGCAGCCTGGACCCCTTGGTTGTCTGGTTACAACAGGGACCTAAGTCAGAATTTCTAACAGGAGACCTTTTCCATCAGGCTTCCAAATGCACTGGGGACTCTGCTGGAGGTGGAAGACTGCATCTGGGTCATGTCAAACACCAATTTCTTCATCCCATAGACTTCCACCACTTGGTCCACCAGTGCTCCCAGGCTGTCTGAATGATCTAAATTTCTTTAATATATCATCCCCTCTCCAACCAAGGAAGCAGCAGGAAAAGGGCCTTGTTCCTGCACCTTTGCTCTCCAGGGACTCCAACTTACATTCTGTCCCCATTCTCATGCTGAATGCGCATGTTCTATTCTGATGGCTCTCATTTCTACCATCTTGTTCTGTTCTTTGTTCTCCTTTCTCTACTTAAACATTCACTGTGAAGCGTGTTCTTATAGTCTAATTGGATATCTGTTCTGGCTTTGTAGGTTTTATGCTTGTCATCTCTGAAATTCATGGTCAGCTTTGACCCAACTCTGTGCCCAGCCAAGACTCTCAGAAACCGTGTGGCCAGGCTCTGGGCCTTGCTTGTGTAGGAGTTAGGTTAAGCTTAAGTAAGTAAGGACTACATTTATCTTTTATATACAAACTAGAGGCCTAGTGCACGAAATTCGTGCACTTGGGGGGGTGGTGGTCCTTCAGCCTGGCCTGTGCCCTCTTGGGGAGCGGGCCTAAGCTGTCAGTCGGACATCCTTAGTGCTGCCAGGGAGGTGGGAGAGGCTCCCGCCACTGCCACTGTGCCTGCCAGCCATGAGCCTGTGGGAGCACACTGACCACCAGGGGGCAGCTCCCGCGTTGAGTGTCTGCCCACTGGTGGTCAGTGCGCGTCATGGTGACCGGTCATTTCGCTCTTCGGCCGATTTGCATATTAGCCTTTTATTATATAGGATGGTTTGCACTATGAACACTGGCAATATTTTTTTTAGTCAAGCTCTTGATCAGAGCTGGATACATAAATTATTTTTTCAGTTTCTAAGTGTTTAGATCTCAAATATAAACACACACATACAAACACATGCACACAGTGTTTCCAAGGTATTTCTTTTAACTGAGACCCTAGGATGTTAATTAAATATATATTGGGCTTGATCTTCCTTAAAGGGCACTACGAAAGCCTTCAAATAGAGTTTTAATTCTCTATGGTTGTTTTAAAGAATGAATTTTCCTTCTTAAATATGGATAAATTTCTTTTTCCTCATTTACAGAGTTAATTTTCTATAAAATATATTCTTGAACATCAGCTTAAAATCCAAAAGAAAATAATTTTGTTTAAATTAAACACTTTCTTTTGTTAATATATTTTTATTGATTTCAGAGAGAAAGTAAGAGGGAGAGAGAGATAGAAACATTAATGATGAGAAAGAATCATTGATTGGCTGCCCCCTGTAGGTCCCCCACTGGGAATCAAGACCACCACCCGGGCATATGCCCTTGACTGGAATTGAACCTGGGACCCTTCAGTCTACTGAGCCAAACCAGCTAGGGCTAAACACTTTCTTAATAAAATTAGAATTGATCCACCATAAGTATACTTCCTTATCCATGATGCAATAAGCTAAAACCCCAGAAAAGTGTAAAATGTGCTATTTTATTTCCCTGTATCTTTTTCTTAAGCATTGGTATCTTTAGTTTCTTTGAAACTCTCACCTTATATCCAAACTATCTAATCCAGTATTTCTAAAATGGGTATCTTGTTAAACACAAAAAGGCTTGGGATGGGCCTTGAGATTCTGAATTTCTAATAAGCTCTTATGTGATTCTGATGCTGCTAGTCACAAGTGACACGTTGAGAAGCAACTAGAATTGACTTATCCATATTACCTAGTGAGATGTGAGAATTATCTCTTTTCTCTCAAACGTTGGCATTCTTTACCAGCAATAAAGCAGAAGCTAAGTAGCAGGTTCCTCCATATGGCATTTCAGACAGCAGTCTGGCCTCGTGCAAGTCTAGAGTCAATTGCAGGGGCAGCCCTGTGAACTTCCTCTTAAGGCTGCGGCAAAGGTGGCAGGTACTCTGGTGGGACGGTTGTTTGGTGTTGTTCTGATATCATGCAGATAAAGGTGTTTGGGTAAGTCAGAGAGTAGAACCATAAAAAATATAGCATTAAGATATTTTAATCCCAATATCCACTGCCAACTTTGAACTATTTGGGGACGGTTTACTTCCACTTGATTGTTAGGAGAGAGTTGCTGCCTTTGACTTTTCCATGATGTTGAAAACATCTTTTTAACAAGCAATATATCCTTCGCATATTAATGCAAAGTAGGAAAGTAATAGCTGTTGAGCCTTGTGAGAAGTACAAAAATATCTACAATGTAATATTCCATTGTCATTCAACTCAGACTTCTAAACTTTTATAAAAGAAACAATATACCCACAACAGCCTACGGAGCAAGGCGTGTGCTGGGGCAAAGTCTCCTCTAAAATGCTTTCATCAAAGCATCAGTGCTTGGGGCCATTTCAAACCTACCCAAGTCCTCTAGGTTAGACCAGTTCAACTTCAATCTTAAGAGAAAGTAAATTCTACTTTTTTTTTCTAAAATAAAACTATCGTTTTACAATGTCTCTTTGTATCATAATTTTACAGCAGCAATAGCACACAATGCACAGAGGCTGGAGTAACTCCCTTATCTGCATCTCTGGGAAAAGGATGGAAAAATTAAATGTCCATGCAAGACACTGATACTAAAAATGATGACTTAGACGTAAGATTAAAAATGGAAATAGACTAGATTCTGGGACTAGATATCCTCTAGAAAAGATGGCAACACATCCATGTTTTTCACGCAGTGCCACTCCACACTGAAATTAACCTGGGTCTTTTAGTGTGCTGGCTTCTTTGTAAGTGGTTGAGTAAATTTATCATCTCACTGTCATATGAGCTCACTGCTGGCACTGTTTCAAGAAATCTCATTATTTTTTGATGTCTATGATGGATTAAAGATGCGAATATTGCTGGCCTAAGGGTTGGGTAGCCTTGCCTGTCATATTTGTCAGCTACAAAGCAGCTCTGTTGAAGGGTTAGGAGGGCATTGGGGATAGTGGGCCATTAAAACGTGGTTCCATTACTTACACTCAGTTAGACTGAGGAAATGGAGGGTAACAAGTGTGAGAGTTGCCCCGTGGGATCCATTTTCTTTGTTGCACACCCGAAAAGGAAAAATCAAGGTGACAGCAGAAACGGCAAGAGCTCTCAACGTGAGTTGGCCACATCTTGTAATTTCTCACTGTGGGTGAAAAGTGCTAGTTTGGGTAACCTCACAGGCAACTCTGGGAGTTCTGTGGCCAGGCTGCATCCTATGTGCTCAGCCATGATTCTTACAGCTAACTCACCTTGCATGGCTCTCTAGTCCACAGGAGTCAAACCGAGGCTGTCTGAAGACTTCTGAGTCCTAAGTAGAAAATAGACTATCATGGCACATGTTAAGAATAACCAATAGCACATTGTGATTGGAAATATTCAAAATATTCTCAAGAACATTTTAAATGCCTAAGAGCCTGATATGATATGACCTTTCCAGATATAATTTTAAAGTGACCATTATGTTCACAATTTTTCAGGAATATTGTTTAGTATGCTGTATAGTGCTTTATGAGTGTATTTCTCTCATGCTCATTTAGGAGCTACTGCTCTGAAGTCTGATATAATCATTTATTGTCAAGTACTCTACTAGCTGAAAGCGACACAGTGGTAAAAAAAAAAAAAATACATACAGGCCTTGGCCAGTGTCACTAAATAGTTAGAGTGTCAGTCTGTGCACCGAGGGGTCACAGGTTTGATTCCCAGTCAAGGACATGTACTTGGTTGCAGGTTCAATCCCTGCCCTGGTTAGGGCACATGGATGAGGCAACCAATCAATGTGTCTCTCTCACATCCATGTTTCTCTATTTCTCTTTCTCTCCCTCCCACTCTCTCTAAAAATCAATGAAAAAATATCCTTGGGTGAGGATTAGCAAAAAAATAGAACATGCAGGTACATTCCCTGTTTTCATGAAACTTACAATCTTATATGGTGACAGCCTTTAAACAATCTTGGTAACAAATATATATTGTTTAGTTTTTTTAATCCATTTTAAAGTGTTTGTGAGTCTGCTATTTGCAAGATAATGTGTTGGCAGTTCTAGATAATACAGACATGAAAAAACTCAATCCTCTTTGCCTGCATGTTGCCAACAGTTTTATGAGAGAAACATATGTACAGAGATCATTATAATAATTAGTAATACCTTATATGTAGCTAGGATTCTGTCTGATTCAGCAAACTCCTTCCCATTCCTTCCCTTCTTTCCGTCTATTTAATTATTCTACTAATTATTATGTTGGTAATATAGTGCTCATACAATCCAGATAGGATCAATTCACTGCTTCTTATGTGCCAGACCACAGTACACATTATTTTACATGCATTAACTCAAGTAACTCTAAAAATGGTGCTGTTATTATGCTCATTTTATAAATAAAGAAATTGAAACAGAGAAATGAAATAATTTGTCCAAATAGTAGAGTGGAAATATTGGCTTTTGAACAATGGTCTGTGTAATTTCATGGTGTATGCTTTTCCTACCTACTATACAACTATGCAGGAGATCTGTGTTATATAATGAGGTGTTTTTCAAGCTAAAACTGAATAAAGGGAAATTATTTATAAAAATAAAACATGTAACTAAGCCCTTGTCACTTAATTTTAATTCATAAAAAGTCCCAAAATATATTAAATAACACTAAAAACGTATTTGCTGATATGTCTTAATGCCTTTTATTAAATAAAAAGTATTTGTATATGTATGTGAATATGTACACACATGCACACAATAAAAATACTTTAGTAAAAAGTTTTTATCTTTAAAATCTTAGTTCTGAATTTAATGAAAGGAGGAATGGGACCTACTAATTGGTTACATCAAAAATAATACCCTTAAAAGCATAGCCCTGAGAAAGTAACTGGGCAAGTGGAGGTGTATACTGGGAAACATGCACCGTCACCTCTGGCAGCTCAGCACACACATCCAGGAGGTGGAGGGAGGCAAGTCCAAGTGTGTTGAAGATCTTAAGTATCTGCCTCCTCCTTAACCTTTTTGGAGACAGCAGAGCAGGAAGGAAGGATTATATGTTGTCCATTATCTTAGCTACTGTGAAGTCATGTGGTAACTCACACACATTAGCTCTATCTAAGCCTAATTTTCAGTTTGACATAGCCATGCAACTGTGAAATATGACCTCCAGCTCCTTCAGTGATGTTCGAGGGGAACAAAGTTGGAAACAACCTGCGTTTGCCATGGCCCTCTTGTACTGCTTCTAAGGGAGGAAGGCAGTGGAAAGGCAGATCAGGCCCTGTCTGGGGAAATGCACAGCCTAGTAGGACTGAGCTGTCACTTGACACCTACAAGACCACAGAGCCACCTGAGTGTGGTACTGGCCGCAGTAAGGAGGCCAGGTCACTCCTATGTATTTAAATATTAGAGCTACTAAAACTAGGGCTGTTTTTTCACATGCACTGTGGACTTTGGTTTAAGAAATAGCTCACTCACCCACTTGTATGGCTGTGCACATTCATCCCATGGCGCAGGCCGTTCACATTCCCGTGCTCTCACCAGCTCACAGAGAAAGCAGAACTACTACTCACTCAAGGGAAGAAATGTCTGTCTCAACCCCCCAAAATATGTAAACTAGTAACCTCTGCCTTAAGGCCAATTTGATTCCTAGACAATAATGGCAAACAAGTTTAAATTTATACTCCTCACCCTTACAGTGTTGTATGTGAAACAATCTCATATGACAATCCAATTTCATGCATCCCATATTTTTTAATGATTTTAAAATTGATTTATTAATTACATCAACACATTTTCTAGGGTTTTAAATATTCCAAGTAGGCATTTTCTCAGATATTTACACTTAGTGATAATTAAACACCCACAATACAAAAATAGCTTTAGCTATTGTAATAGAAGCCATATTTTCATGATAGTCACAAAAGGGAAAGGTATTGAAAGATAATTAGTGTTTTCTGGAATATTATCCCACAGAGAGAAATAAAAAATATATTAGATTTTATTTTAAATGGAATATATACATCATATTTAAGAGTGCTTCTGTCTGCCCAAAGTGCCCACTCCTTTCCCAGGACATGTTGATGATACCTAATATAACAGCAATATATTTAACAATACAGCTCCTAGGGCAGTGGAAACTAAGGAGAAAATAAACAAATGGGACTACATCAAAATAAAAAGCTTCTGCACAACAAAAGAAACCATCAGCAAAAAACAAGAAATCCTACTGCTTGAGAGAACATATTTGCCAATGTTATCTCCGATAAGGGTTTAATCTCCAACATTTACAGGGAACTCATACAACTTAAGAAAAAGAAGATAAAGAATCCAATCAAAAAAAATGGGCAAAGGTCCTAAATAGACACTTTTCGAAAGAGGACATTCAGAAAGCCAAGAGACATATGAAAACATGCTCAAAGTCACTAATCATCTGAGAGATGCAAATCAAAACAACGATGAGGTACCATCTCACACCTGTCAGAATGGCTATCATCAAGAAATCAATAAATGACAAGTGCTGGTGAGGATGTGAAGAAAAAGGAACACTCGTGCACTGCTGGTGGGAATGCAGACTGGTGCAGCCACTATGGAAGATAGTATGGAGTTTCCTCAAAAAATAACTTGATAATTTTTAGTAATTCAATAACAACTTGGAAAATAATCTACAACAGGGGTCCTCAAACAACGGCCTGCGGGCCACATGCAAATACAAATATTGTATTTGTTCCCGTTTTGTTTTTTTACTTCAAAATAAGATATGTGCAGTGTGCATAGGAATTTGTTCATAGTTATTTTTAAACTATAGTCCGGCCCTCCAATGGTCTGAGGGACAGTGAACTGGCCCCCTGTTTAAAAAGTTTTTAGACCCCTGATCTACAACAATAAATATATAATTTCCCCAAATACCTTGCGGGTATTTGTTTTAGCAAGTATTTACATTGACATCTTTGAATTGTCTCAAGTGTATAATGTGCATCCCATGTTTTAAAACTTTATTCCATACACTAGCCTCCAGATTAATGTCACTAAAGCTTCATTTTGTTTATGCACCCCTTACTCAAATCCATTCAGTAATGTATGCCATCTGCCCACCTTGCTCCCTACATATGCAACTAATGGTTACAGGTTAAGTGCATAGTCTAGAAGACCAAGGAAAAAACATTCAATCTAAGTTCTAAGTTCCCAGAATTATTTCCCACAATATTCCAATAGTTTGAAGATTCTTGAGTATAAGAACCATGTATATTGTTTCTTTTGAATTCCCCAATGCAGTATCTAGCATGGTGCCTTAAACACAAAATGGCTTCATTAGCACTAAAAAATATTTGTCTTTTTATTTTATATTATTTGTTTGGAAAAAGCCACATGGTTTTTCAATATTAATTAAGTTACTTGTTTGGAAGCAAAAAAATATTAGGAAATGACAATCATTCATACCATAATTTTAAAAATAATGTGTTTTTGTTTATCTAATTTCCTCTAGGCAATATCATATTCTTTGAATTTTCAAAATTCACTTTTAGCTCTCCATACTTTTCGAAGACTAGAAAAATGTTGCTGTATTTGGTACTACTAGAGTTATTGAAGCTTGTAATTTTAAACAATGGAAACATTGGCCTTTTTCTCTCCTTAGCTAAGCTGGTGTTTTTAATACAATCTTGTCATTCCATTCTATAAGTCCCTTAGAACTACCCCCTCAGGTGTGTAGTCTTCTTGCTGTCTCCATCCCAGTGCTTCTTAATCTCAAGTAAATAACAGTTCAATTTTTTTTCTGTACATTATTCATATACTAGAGGCCGATGCATGAGATTCGTGCACTCTGGGGGGGTCCCCTCAGAGTCTCGAGCCCTCAGGGGATCAGAGGTCCTTAGCGCTGTCGCGGAGGTGGTAGAGGCTCCTGTAACCGCCACTGTGCTCAGCAGCAGTGAGCCCAGCTCAGGGCTTCTGGCTGGTGCTTCCCCTGTGGCAGCACACTGACCATCAGGGGGCAGCTCCTGCCTTGAGCTCCTGCCCCCTGGTGGTCAGTGTGCGTAATAGCGACCGGTCATTCCTCTGTTCAATTGATTTGCATGTTAGCCTTTTATTATATAGGATTCCTTATATTTTTCTCCACTTGATATAATGTCCTGCCATAATATTAAGTTTCTATTAAAAGTCTATTAGGTTGCTTAATTTGTTTATTTTTTAATATAAAATAAAATTTAAATTAGATATTTAATATATATTCTATTGACATATAGATACTAATAGAATATATTAATATAGTTGTGGATAGAATGATGAAATAATATAATGAACAACCAACTAGATGGTGAAAACTTTCATACGAAGATTTTAAAAGCTTGAATTAGGTAAAATACAGAATTTAGAAACATTTTCTTACATTACCTGACCACCAAAAGGAAAAAAAGAAAGAGGGTGTCATTCATTGAAATAGGCCTATTTCAATGAAAGTGGCAAATTTTACAGTGATACAGAGGAGAAAATGGGAATCTTTGAGCTTAGGGTGACTATATAAATAATTTTTTAATATAAGAAATAATATTTTAAAGAAAGGAAGATAATTAAGGTTGTCATTCTAGTAAATTAATGTTATCATAGCAACCATTTTATAAGATATCAATTTGAAACACCAATTGAATACTCAGTATTTATGTAATTATTAGAAGAGTTGTTTATTTAATAACATATGGAAAAGTCTTGCTGTAATAATTTTACCTTATTTATGAATCTTATCAATGCTGGACACCATAGGCATTTAATAAGCTTCCTAGAAATCTTGAATGTAAAACAAACTGCTGAGCCATTAATTCAAAAACAAAGATAAGTTGCTACTTTCTAAATCTAGGATTATTAAATCAGTGATATGGTTATTTTTTAATAACTGAACATATAAATAAGTAAATGAATGAATGAGAAGTCCAGGCGTTTTCTTTTCTCTCATTTGGACTTTTCACGAAGTTCTAAACATAAGTTACATGCACATACAGCATGTACATATTTAAAACTTTAATTTCTTCTTATATTTTTTGCCAAAACTGTTATTTTATTTATGACATCATAAAAGCAATATAAAAATCATGTGAATTAAGTCACACAATTGTCTGCATTTATTCTCCAAACTCACTAATTAAGAACCACTAATTTATCTAAATAATCAGGAAAAGGTTGTTTTGTTTTCTTGTTTGTGGTTATAATGGCTTTATACTTACTCATAAGACTCTATAAGTGTAAACATTTATAAATTATCATTATCCCATTCTAATATTTATACTTGAGTAGTAATGAAAGCAGATTCTTTTTCTCCTCTTTCCAAATGTTATTACATTTTAATTATATATAGCAATAGACTGAGATATTAAGTACCAGCTGAAATGTATAAACTGCCCAAATGGTGGTAGCCAAATTAATCCTGCTAAGGGGAAAACATGTAGCAAACCTTGGAGGAAAGATAAAAAAAACTTTTAAATAGGACTTGGGATTTATAGATTTTACTTCAAGCTGTCTAAATGAATAATGAAGGTAATAAAATGACCCTTACCATATCAGTGAATTTTCATCAATCACTTTTTAAAGCGCCTGTAACTACAAATCAGTTGTTAAATTCTGATAGCAAATTGTTGTTTGAAGTATCAGGTCCATAATGATCGCATTTTTAGCCAACATAATAGTGAGTTACTCTATAGAAGGTGTGGGTCATGCAGTCATGAGTCATGTGTGCAGACAGCATTGATAGAGTTGGGGAAATGGGGTTAGAGGGGGTGATTAATCCAGCAAAGGAAGCTTGTATAGCTGGAGAAATTATACCCTAAGTTACGTGAAAGACTTCCAGAAGAATCTTACTAAATCAGTCTTCATAAAAGATGGGAAATGTATCCAAAAATGGAAGAGAGACCACTAAGATATGGTTTTCTAAGTGATGTAAAAAGTAGATACTTGGCAGTAACCCTCCCAAAAAATATTATAATAGACTTTGGTATATCACTTGAAGACTTAGTTAAGAACGCTCTCTCTCTGATCACTAGGAGCAAAGGTAAGTCTACTAAAAGGAAGCCATTGCAATCACTTTGCTTCCTCTTGTTGACTATCTCTCAGTTAAGAGAAAAGCAGTCTGATTGGTAGGGAATTGGGGAATCTGGGGAGAAAAGACAAACTGACCTCTTAGAGACGGTTGAGCAGAATCAAGTCAAACACTTTTCCCAATAAAGATCATATACAGAGTGGGGCAAAAGTAGGTTTACAGTTACGCATGTGGAAAATAAAATAAAATTAATAAATAAAAATACAAGAAGGAACTCTGTTTCATGTACTTATAATTGTAAACCTCCTTTTGCCCCACCTTGTGTGAGCATCATCTCAGAACTAAGATGGAGGATTTCATGAAGTCATGTCCGAGATTGCAGCATAGATTTGAAGAAGTGAAAAGACTTATTTTGTGGCATATAGATGAGTAGTGAATTACAGGTGCTATTTCAGTTCAATTAAGATCAAAATTCTGAAAACTAATCTATGAGGTCCCAGTTCTGATAAGATTTCAAATCTAGTCACCCCACTAATTAGTAACACATTTTAATAGTTTTAATCAAATGTTCATTAAGGTTTAAAATGAGTTAGTTCAATCTGAAGATAGTTTTAGGAGTCACCTTGCTTTTATAAACATTTCTAAATGCTATTTGCTGCCTTCTTACCAATTCTGACTTTGGTAGAAGCTGAAAGTGATCAAGAATTGCTCTATGCCATTTATAATGCAATTTCTCCTCACTCTGAACTCTAGAACAAATTACAGAGCCCTGAGACCATGACTAGGGTATCACAAAGCATTTCAAATCTGGCATAAATGGGAAGGGTTAAGTAATAGAGATCATGAAAAGCACATAAGAGTTTGATTACTAGCTGGGAAATGTGCAGAAAAATATGCTTCAAAATAAAGCAAAACATTTACACAACCAGCCCTAATTTTATTTGTATTTAAAACTAGTGTCACCCTTTTGGTTTTTATTTTCTTGATTATATTTCATTAAACAAAATATATGAGCATCAATAATTTCCTCAGGAGCATTGTTCCTTAAGAAAAGCATAACTATAAAAAGACTGGGTAAATGCACAATAACCAAATCCAATAAATTTGTTAAATCCTCTCACTTTGAATTAAATAATGAACACAGTGAATAAATGCTTATACATAAATAAATCTTTTTTAAAATATGGGTATTTATCCCAGACTCAAATTTGCCTATTTACAAAAACAATGAAAATATTAGCCATTAACCAAATTTAATTGGAAGTTCATATCTCTAGATTTTCCAAAGAATATAAATCCAATCATCAATTACCATGTGTGCATAACTTCACCATTTTCCACTTAGGCCATGATTAAAATGCAGTGTAGGGAGCCGGGTTGAGTCCACTCTTGATCTAAAAGAACTCTTTGGAAATGTCAAGGAACTATGCCTGTGGGTTTCCTTAGCCTTGCTACTGTGGTCCAGAGAGATAATATCCCTCTGCTTTTTCTTTTTTATGCTAAGCATTGGAGAGAATACAGAGCTGCTTAAAGAAGCTATTAGGAGGAAAGCTTAAACTTTTCTCTGTAGAATGACAAAAAATTTACAGCAGCTACACTAAAGGATCATGGCCCCTTAAATATCCCTTTAAGGAACAAGTAGCTTAGTCCTCGCAGATAACCTGTGAGGAGGTAACATGTGCTACCTGAAGTCTTGATTATTTCTTTAAAACCCATGAATATGGAGAATGGAAAGGGGAGATGGAAAATGAGATTCTATCATAGGTAAGAAATAAGCAATCACATAAATAATTTTATTATCTCTTATCTTACTTGTAATGACACTAATGGGTTATTTTCTTTCTAATCACTTTGGAAATCACTGTCTCTTCCACGTGTGCTTATTCTTTACTTTCAGTGTTTTCCAGGTTCTGTCCCTCTATGGCTATTTGTTTCACTTGATTTTCTCTCCCTGTAGAATCTCACTAAGTGTGCACATCTTCTCCTAGCTCCCATCCTTCCCCAGATCCCGAAATCCTTCATCTTTGCCTTCCATTATCCACAGTACATCATTTACCTCAACCTCTTCTTTGAACATTCATCTCACCTTTTTGATCTATAGAACTGCCTCTACTCTAAGGACACTTCCTCCCTTTCATATTACTCAAGAAGTATTTATTTCTTCTCAAAACACTGGGCCTGGGGGCAGAGTATTTCCTCATTTCCACTTCTACAATGTTCTCTTTACCTTTTCACTAGAAACCCTTAGATCATAAAAGTATATAAACTGAATTCCAAGTTATAACCCTTTTTTCTGGAAAATACAAACTTCATCATTCTTTGTAACTTTAATATACAAGTAGATTAGTTTTCAGCACTCTGACCTCTTAATTACTTGAACTGCTCTAACCTAATGATCTTATCTACCTCACTGATTCATCCACTCACCCCTACAGTCATACTCCAAACTTAATACCACTACCCATACATTTCAGAAACTCAATTATACACACCCCACTCTCTGACCACCCCTCCAATCTATCAAAGTCACTCACTCTAGTGCTCTTTTCATCCTCCTTCAGTAGCTGAAATTCCATTGTTAATCATATTTATTCCCTTGTGTACACTGTCTCCTTTGCCCCTCTCTCCTTTCATGGCACTTGCTTAGCAAAATAAATATCATAGCTAAATCAGTCTTTTCACCTAGCCATAGCTGTGCAGCTAAATATCATGAAGAAAACCCCAGAATAATATAAACTATTTCCTCCTTAATGTTATAGCCACAAATCCAAAGTTGGTTCTTGATGCTGCCTTAAACACTAAAAATAAAGAATAATTATACTACACTTCAGGAGTTCATGTACTTTTCCATTTTCATAGATGAATATTTTATACCTCCTTTATCTTCAAACCTCCAATATATCCTTTCCCTGCCTTACATTCCCCAATGATTCAATTCTAACTTCACCCAAAAAACTGAAGCATTCAGAAGAGAGCTTCATAGACTCACCTCACCACATTCACTCACCTCTTGGCATCTGAACTCTTTGTCTGCCTTACTGAATGTGACATAGGAGACTATCTATACTATCTAGAGTCAGTCCCACCACTTTTTTAAATATATATTTTTAATTGATTTCAGAGAGGAAGGAAAAGGGAGAGAGAGATAGAAACATCACTGATAACAGAGAATCATTGATTGGCTGCCTACTATAACCCCCACACTGGAGATTGAGCCCGCAACCTGGGCATATGCCCAGATGGGGAATCAAACCATGACCTCCTGGTTCATAGGTTGACGCTCAACCACTGAGCCATGTCAGCTGGGCCCACCACTTGTTACCCTAGAATCCATCTCCATTGTTTCATCAAGGATTTCATGCTAGAAAATCATGCTAGCATTTCTTTCCTCTCTTTCTACATCATCAATATTTGTCTCTCTACTGGATCATTCCTCTCTATCTACAAACTAGAAGCCCAGTGCACAGATTTGTACACCAGTGGGGTCCCTCAGCCTTGCCTGCACCCTCTCGCAATCCAGGACACCTTGGAGGATATTGGAGAGCTGGTTTTGGCCCGATCCCCGCAGGCCAGGCCAAGGGACACCACCAGTGCATGAAACTGTGCACTGGGTTTCTAGTATGCATATAAGATATTTGGTTAATCTCTTCCTCCCCTTTCCCCCTCTTTTCCCTTTGAGATTCATCAGTCTGTTCCATGTTTCTATGCCTGTGGTTTCCGCTCCTGCATTGAGTGTCTGCCCCTTGGTGGTCAGTGCATGTCATAGCTACCAGCTGGTCAGCCAGTTGGCCAGTTGGCCAGTCGCTTAGGCTTATATATATATATATATATATATATATATATATATATATATATGTGTGTGTGTGTGTGTGTGTGTGTGTGTGTGTGTGTGTGTGTTCTCCCTCACATCTTAAAAGAAAAAATCTGTCTCTTGACACCTCTTCCCAGCTATTTACCATTCCATTTATATGAATTTTTTCAGTAAAACCCTTCAGAAGAGTAGGTTATATTTTCGAATTTTTGTCCTTGATTATCTCTTAGCATTACCCTAGATCTCATCTAATTCTAATTATCTCCCAAAGGCTCTATCTCCAAATATGATCACATTGGAGATAACAGCGTAAACATATGAATATGGGGGAGATGCGATTCTGTCCATATACAGGGTGAGGTCTGGCTAAACATGTGAAATTAAGATGGAAATTACAAGAAATAAATCAGAACATAGAATACATGAGGTTTCAAAGTCTGAGAACACTAGGTCTTTCATTTTCATATCTTTATGATTTTTACATAAACTCGTCCTTTGAACTTGAATCCACTCTCTGCCTTGGCTTCCACTAAAGACACTGTGATTATTTACTGAGTGCCATTTTTCTGGGTTACTCTGAATGAGTCAGCCTCTTTGTCTAGTATAATCCTCATCTTTAAAATAGGGATTATTGTGAGAACTAAATGCGTTTGTCCATATAAACAATGCCTTGAACATGTAGTGTTTAACACAGAGAAAACAATTAATCACAACTCTTTCATCGGTCTTATCATCACCATCAGTGGCCTAATACTATTTCCAAACATCTTTTCCTTCATTAGCTTTAAGTGTTCCATGAACAAAATAGTATGCCCCATTAAGGAGAAAAACAATATGCCATTCACAGTGACTATTAAGTCATGAAGATTGACATTCAAATTTTTATTTCAGGATTTGAATATTCATTCATTACCTTTTCTTTTATTTTTTACCCATTTACGAATGTAAATCAATGAAAAAGTATCTCATGCAAATTAGAAATCTTGTTTTACATGATTTTCTTTTGTATTCTGAGTTTTTTCTTTGTAATTATAATAAAATCTCTGATATATATACATATGTAATATATATTTATAATGCATATATGTATATATTTTATGTGTATTTTATATATACACTTGTATCTTTCCAATGGTTCTTAGTTTTCATTTTATACCTATTATCTCTGAATACCTTGAAGACTTAGTTTCTTTGTATTTTTGTGTTGCACATTTATAAAACTACTAGAGGCCTGGTGCATGGATTCATGCACCAGTGGGGTCCCTCAGCCTGGCATGTAGGGATCTGATATCCCCTGAGGGGTCCTGGATTGTGAGAGGGCACAGGCCAGGCCGAGGGACCCCACCAGTGCACAAATCCATGCACCGGGTCTCCAGTATGCATATAAGATCTTTGATTAATCTCTTCCCACCCTCCCACCTCCCCTCTTCCCTCTGACATTCATTGGTCTGTTCCATGTTTCCATGCCTGTGGTTTCCACTCCGGCATTGAGCATCTGCCCCCTGGTGGTCAGTGTATGTTATTGCTACCAGTCGGATGGTCAAACAGTCAGCCAGTTGCTTAGGCTTTTATATATATAGATACCTATGTTTTTATTGACGATTGATTTGTATGTTAAGGGACAGTTCTATATACATCACTATGTAGTCTTTGCCTCATCCTTTTCTATAAAGGGCAAACCATTCACTTATCTTTCAGGTCCTGATTCTAGTGGTAAATTGCTCACCTGGGTCCAGACACCTAGATATAAATGCCAAGGTCATAGCTATATCCCCAAGGACATAGTTATGGCCCTCCTTTATTGTGTGCAGATACTATATGTAAGGATCTCATTTATTATCACATTAGTGCAAACTGCTCCTTTTTGTAAAGGGTAGTAATGGTTTTATATATGCATTAACCATCATGTAACTCCCTTCCCTCCTCTTAATTTATAGTAAACTTTCTTCTGTGACTTAAGTGGAAAAGATACATTTGGGCATGTAACTATTGAATTTATGCCCAGGAGTGTAGGTATTTTACCCACTAATATTCAGAGTTAGAGAATTCAAACTATAGGTACTTATGGAGACATATCTTCACACGTGTATATTGCTGTGTATTTTTTCAAATAAATATATATCATATACATGTTGTCTGAGAAAATTAGAAAATGTTTATTTTCTTTGAGTTTGCCTCAGTAGTGAAAGTTCATGATTTGTCATGTGTCTGGAAAATAATATACAGGATGTTCCCCCAAAATGTATACATACTTTAACAGCTAATGGCTGAATTTTGAAAACAAAATATATTTTAATAAACATTTCTTTTGTAATTATTCAAAGTGTATGTATGCATTTTTGGGACACCCTACTAGTATATGTACTTGAAATTGTCTCCTTTATTGTCTTATTATATCAATACTGTAGATAATGTCTTACTCTTTTCTTTTTCCAATTTTAATTGTGATGCAATTATTTTCACTTTTACTTTCACCCTCCAATCTTTCCCTTTGCATCTTTTTCTCTTTATCTTCTGTAAGGGATATACATTCAAATAACATTTCCTCTTGGAAAAAACTCATTCTAAAAGAAGTAGGCACTATGTTTATATATAAATCAAATATGGCTAAACCCATCAGACAAATCTATCAATTCTCAATAAGCTCCCAGCAGCACAGGATCTTAGTCTGTGTGTGTGTGCGAAAATGGCACGTCGTGTTTCTGTGTGCTGTCAACCCTTCGAATTACAAGGTGCTTTCTTTATGTTGCTTTGGCCCTCTAGTTAAATCACATTTCTGACATATGAACATAGAACATATAGTCAAAATTCTTCAGGAAATGAAAACATTTTACTTCTCCTATCTTGTTTGTTACTGCTAAGATATCAGCTTGTATTCTCTTAGCAAAATGACAGTGGTAAGAATTAGGAATAGCAGGTGGAAAGGTGAAAATGTAAGTACATTGAGGTTTGGTACAATCATAGGTGATTGTGTATGAATGCAAAGATTTTGAAAATAGGAACTTTCCTCTTTCTAGCACCTCTCCTCTGAAGTAAATTACTGAATGAAAAGAAAATAAGTCTATTATGTTTTTTATCCATTCCCATTTTATATCACCAAAGGTGGAGAAAGGCAACCAGAGAATGAATAGATCTCAGATACTTTTGCTTTACTGTGTTTTCTTACTTTGAAAGGGCGCTTTCACCCATCTCTGTGGATCCACTGTCTGTGGGTCCCAGATATTATTGAGATTTAAATTAATAAAGATATCTCAAGCCACAAGAAGACATTCTGAACATGATTAGTAAATGTCCATTGCTTTCCTGGGTAGGCAATGTAAGCCGGTCCATTTAGGCTGCACTAACTGACCTGGAAAGCCCTGTGCAGTCCTAAAATTCTATTAGGAGGAAACAATTAAACAGAGAAAGTTTCCAGTGTGTGCACCTGTTCTCCTTATCTTAAGGGAATGGCAAGATGGTATATCCCAACAGAGAAAACAGACTACTACATAAACAAGTTGGAGATAGTGTTAGCCCAGTATTTTGAAGACTTTGCCTCACAGATTGGCTATATAGAGACAGCTGGCATATAAGGGAGATTTATAAGAGCATGCGTTTTGAAATTCAGGTTTGGTTTACATGTAGTATATAAAATCATTTCAGGTTTGTATATGCAGGATTGTACATGGAGTATATACAAAGATGATGTGATGTCCCCAAGGTAACATTTATTTTATTATTTGAAAGGAATATTCCAATATTACTAGAACCATATTGCACCTGGAACTCTACAATGAAATAATACTTTGTATTTTAATGGTTGGGGCAAAACCTATTGATCTCTTTACATGTGTGAACCTGGAACCCAAGGAATAGTTACCAAACACAGGTGGACCCAATCCTTCCCCTGCTCTCTGGATATTAAATCTAACATGCAAAGTAGATACAAGTGCTAAATGCCCATTCCTACATGATGAGCTGCTTTCAATATTTGCCTGGATTCAAATGTGACTAATGCAAAATCCATGCCAAAAGGACTTATTAAAGCAAAACTGTGTCTTTCCATTGATGTTGCAATTTGTGGGGTTAGCTATGTCTGAATATTGAACCAGTCACAGAGGAGATGACTAAAATGGAGGGTATGGAACAATAAAATGGGCCATTTCCCTAATATTTACTATAAACTTGGCTCAAAGAATTGGCTAACTACAAGGCAGCTGGAAAGGGAAATGTTTTGTATTGTTGCTCTGAAAAGTGGTGTTAATGGACTGTCCACAGAAATATATGCAGACTGGACGCCAGGGCATCTTGAGAGCACTCCCATGTGTGACCTTATGCTGTGCCCATTATGGACAGGGAGGAATGTCAGGATGCTCTGAGGGCGGCTTCTAGAGAAAAGTCAGAAGGGGTTGATAGAAAGGGAGTTGACCCTTTATATAGCACATTTCCCTGTCCGTGCCTCATAAATGCAGGTCTTCCAACCTGCTGCCCTTCCTTCAGATACTCTGATTTAGAAAATAAATGAAGTTAATTACCAATTTTAATTTCAGTTCAGAGTTATGGATCCTTTGTGAGGGTTAGTTCATATCAAACTGTTCATTAAGGTCATTTGAATCCCCTTAACATACTCATGTATATTTCAAGAGAAGAACAAAGAAAGAAGTCATCTGTTTCCACCAGTTCTGTGTTTGTACACTCCCCCTCTGGAAACTTAGTCGCCACTACATATTTCACAGTGTCACACTTGCGTGTTAATTTCTGTTTTCGTTGCTCCAGCTGTTATTTTCTAGGAGGGCAGAAAGTCTCTCAGAAACAAGTGCTATTGAGAAATGTCTTCCCATCTGAAGGACATGAAGGTGTATTTATATTCTGCTATTAAGTGTGCTGTTTCACAAAGCGTCTCTCTTGTATATTTTACATTCCTCTGGGAAAAATTGCTTTCTTTTCCATATTCCATTTGCTCTATTACAATTGCTAATTTATTGAGGCAGATAATAGTAGAGCGACAGTTACAATGCAGACAGATCATTCAGGCAAATATGGCATGGAACTGAAACAGCCAAACATTTTTCTCTCCCACTACAGGCTTAAATCTATTAGGTTAATTCTGTCTTTTCATATAAAAACCCTCATCAATGTTATTTTGGCATCAGTATTATAAATTCTCTTGCTTACATCAAGTTTCTAATGAATTAGTGAGATTAATGAGGCACACGAATAAGGATTCTTGGTCTTGGTGCATTGTGAAGAGCAGGCAGCCCTTAGCAAGGGCCCAGTGGACTATTCATTTGGAATCTTCAGAATTGGCGAAGCAGAAAACAAGGCTGGAACATCACCTCTAGACTTTCAGCAGAGACCAGTGCACTTTAACATTGTTCCCTCTCCATGAACCCCTGATGCTCATGCCCATCCTAATTTACCCCCACACCAATGGCCTTCTGTAATGATGGGTTCCAAAATGTATTCTGAGGTGGGAATGCTGCTATTCAGGCTGCAACATAAGTGATTGTTTTCCCAGGAAGAACCGGTAACATCACAACACTAGGATTATTGACCAAGGACCGAGTGGTGAGCAGCCAGGTGCTGGCTGTATTAGTTTAGAGCTGCTGGAACAAAGTACCACAAATTGGGTGGCTTAGAAAAACAAATTTAATGGCTCATAGTTATGAATGCTAGAGATCTTAAATGAAGGTGTCAGCAGGGTGGGTTCCTGCTGTGGACTATGAGGGGCGGATCTGTTCAGACCTCTCTCTTTGGCTTACCTCTCACTTTCTCCCTACATTTATTCACATGATGTTCTCCCCATGTGTGTTTCTATGTACAAATGTTCCCCTTTTTTTTATCAGGACACAAGTCATATTGGATTAGGGACTCACCCTATACCAGTGTGACTTTATCTTAACTAATTTTATCTGAAACAACTCTAATTCCTATTAAAATCACATTCTGAAGTACTGGGGGCTAGGACTTCAATATATGAATTTTGGGTGACTAATGAAAACAAAATGCTTGTGTATTTTAAGGAAATTCCTCCTGCTTGCAAAAAGATGTTAAAAGAATATTCAACATTATCTATACTCAGGGAAATGAACTTTAAAGCCTCAGAGAAATACCATCACATCCTACCATAAAGGCTAAGGACTCACTTACCTTTCAATAGTAGAATGGATATATGAATTGTGGAATACTCAGGACACTACACAACAACAACAAAAAATAATAACTGCCACATGCAACACAGTTGTTGCACAAGTTTTGGTGAGGCTGCCGAACAGCCAGATTCTCATACTCCACCACGGGATTGTGAAATGGCCCAGCCACTCCAAACAGCACTTTACACTATCTGTGTTTGCCACATATCCTATGACTCAGAAATTGCACTCATAGATGTGTGCACACAAAAAAGCCTGGAAACAGTAAAGTGGATAAGTGACTTTTGACATGTTCATAGTCAAATATCACAGTGATTAAAAGAACTACTGCTGCATGCAGCATCATAGCTGAATCCTACAGATGTAATGTTGAGCAACACCCCCAAAATAAATAAATAAGTACTATATCATTCTATTTATATAAAGTTCCAAAACAAGTACAATTGAGAGTGATAAATGTCACCTTTGGTGGGGTGGTATTAACTGGAGGGGGCACGAGAATAGCTCTTTAGGTACACTTAATGTCCTATATTGGATCTGGGGTGTGGGGGAAAGGGTGAATATATATGTAAAATTTCGTTACTTTTTTGTATGTGTTATACCTCAAAAAGAAAGTTTAAATCACACAAAAAATACAGCAACAGCCAAAAAGATTAGGTAACATAAAATACAGTTTTCACGAAACCATTAACAGAGAATTTAAAAAGGAAAATCCAGTTAGTAAAGGCAGAATCTGGTCCTATCCTCCATTTTAGAATTTCATACTACTAGATCTCAGAAAATCAGCTATAGGAGGTAATTGGGGGAATTCCCTCTTAACCTGTGAAACACTCCTTACTCCCTACCTGTTTAATGTAGGAAGTAGTGGTAGTGAAATGGTTTCTTCCTCACTTTCTGCCCCACCCCAGTCCTCTCACAGACATTACACTCACACTACACTCTTCTAATTCAATATGTATCAGGAAATTCCCATTTTATAATCGGTATTTATGGAAAATATAGGGCTCAAGGGGATGATTAAGATGTTCCTATATGTTACATTTATTTTCAATCTTCCACATTTGATCAAAAGTTAAGGCCCGGGCGTGGGGCATTTTCAGATCTTGCCAAATTACCAGAAGGGGAATATTTCCATTGGAATGACTCAGGCTACTCCCCAAATATTTACACTTCCTTTCACGCCCTTAACTCTGCAATGAAGAATTTGTGAATTTGGAGATATTCCAGAATCATATAAATCCCCCTATTTTGAATTCAAAACCAAACCTCATGAAAGAGAAGACTAATCCTTGTTGAAAACATTAAGAACACCATTTACAAATGTCAGAAACTAAAGATTTTAAATAATGTACCTAGAATTTTCTGTGGTTCTTCATAGAAGGAAGAATATATACCCACCAGGTTAAGAAGTTGACCCTTGAACTCCACATGCTGTTAACTTGGGGTTGTGCATAGAGTAAGAAAATTCTCCTGAGGCCCATCATATGATGGGCAGACATTATGTTCTGAGAAATGTTACAAGAAGTTTCTTGGTTTCCTTTGTTCTCTTCTTCAAAAGCCCCAAGGCAGCCATCTTCTGTCCCCGAGTAGAACGATGGCTTGCGGCCTTCGTTTTCCTTAATCAGTACTTTGGAGGCAAAACCTTCTCTGTCACTTTTCAGGAACAAAGGGACTAAAATATAAGGAAATTTAAAGGATTACAGGGTATCAGAAAGTATGGCTTAAATAAAATCAAGAATGAAAAAAAACAATTAAATATATCAGTTATCAGGCCATTAATAACTTCTAAAATAGTTTTACTAAAGTGATCTGAATATTAAATTATATTAATCTGTAGAAATGACTGTTATTATTGGCTAGGCTAAGTATGGATTATAAATAGTCACTTCAAAGATTGCTATTATATATGTTTTTTGATATTTTTCTCCTCCAAATTAGAAAAAGGACTGTCTGTTATTTATCATTGACAAAAGTCTCTAGCCAAGACTCATCCCTACCAATGATGGAATGATGATGAGGTTTGGTCCCAGTACTTTTCATTTACTCCCTGCTCTGAAACCCAGGAACCTATGGGCGGGCGGCCTTATGGTAGGAGCAGTCCACTGTGCTGTCTCTCTTGTCTACAACCCACGGCTTCACTGTGCTCTCTCTACTTGATCTTTATTTTACAAAACACGGAATATTGCTGCCATGGGTGGAATTGAACTAACATGTTGGCATGCTAAAAATTTACCAATCTCAATTCAAATGGTCAGCCTTTTGTGAAGGTACTTTAGGAAGACTATAATATTGGAAAGATGAAACAACGTTAAGAGACAATTGCAGGTGAAGGTCCATCTCTGTAGCTCCTTATAATCCTGTCACATAAATGTTTGCTGGCTCCGCTTCTCTAATGCTTGTCTTGTCTAGAGTATTAAAGACAGAAGTGGTAAGAGTGTAGGGAAGTAATTATCATCCATCAGTTAGTGCTCTCCTTTATGAGTCCAGGGCACAGGGCTGTGACATCGTGGTGTATCTCTCGTTTAGGCAGCTGTGGAAATGCAGGTGCATGTCTTCTTGCTACTGAGATGTACCCCTGTTATTGAATCGACTACTTTTTCTCTAGGGGCTTCTTTCCCTGGGGTTCCTGAGACATATGTAGTTTTATGGCAGGAAATTGTATAGAATTGGGCCCAGTGGGAATACTTTTATCAGAACCCAACATACATGGAATTAAAGTTCTATTGCAGTTGGGACAGTTTTCAACCCTCTTCCTTATGAGTGCATCTCTAATTCCCAAGAGCCCATCTCATTCTTGCACACAAAGCTGCCCAGGGGGAAAGTCGGCTGACTTATGTAAGTGAGCCACAACTGTGTTTTATTTTTCCTGTCCAGTATGCTAAGGGATGGAGTCATTATGTACAAGAGACAAAGGTATTTTCCCCCCTCTCAGTTCTCTGACAGCTAAAGCACTAACAGGGGTTTTAAATAATGTATGAGCAAGTACTGGACCCTTTCCTTTCCATGGTCTCTCTCGTTGGTCCTCAAATCATATCCTTGATATGAGAGCTTGTGGAATTCCCCATTGACGAAGTCAGTCCCTGGGTAGTATACAAAGTTGAATACTGCTGAAATCACTTTTCTCTGCAGCTGCAAAATAATGATCCCAAAGTAGTTTATCAAAGACAAAGGAAGCATGAGCTTACAAGAACACTTGAAGAGAAATAATTATTCCCACAATGTCAAAGCTTTTAATAAAAAAATAGAAAATTAAAAATATATAGATGGATTTCTTAATCTCAAATACTTATTTGTTCATTCCTTTGTTCATGCTGGTATTTTATCAGGACTTCCTATGGTATTATTGCAACTTAATATTATAAAGTTATTTTTTACCATGTGCCTGAAAAATGCTGAACAAATGAGATCAGAAAGTGTTAGCTCTTCATTTGTTAATTCATTGATATATGTTTTGGGAACTTAGTTTGCATATAATTTTTTGCTAGATACTGGGGTTCTGGGAGGGAGAGTAGGAAAGGTACTTCTTAGAAACACTATTTTGCTATAGGAAACACCTTCCTAAATGCTTTTATTCCTTGCTAGCAATTTATATGTAGATAATTATTGGTGTCTGGGACAACCAGGCATGTAGAGAAGATGTGGGTGATGTAGGCAACAATCTGAGTATCTATAAATATATAAAAAGCTAATATGTAAAGTGTCCCCTCCGGAGTTCAACCTAGAGACTGCGAGTTCAATTGCTCACTATGACGTGCTCTGACCACCAGGGGGTGGCGCAGAACAAACGGAGGTCCTGGCCAGTAGCCAGGAAGCCCCAATCGGCCCTGACTGCTGGCCAGGCCTAGGGACCCTAACCATGCATGAATTTCATGCACCGGGCCTCTAGTTTCAATATCAAAGATTTGTGTAAGCCTTTATCTAAAAATAGTGAATAAGAACAACCAGGTGTTTCATATGTTTTCTGAGCTATTAATTTAGAAATAATTTCTTTGGATTAAAACAAATGCTGTTTTCTTTTCAATCAGAAAAGAATATAATTAAAATATGTTAAATGCCAAAAGAAACACAATAACGTTCTTCTTGCACATTAAACAAGGCTATGGAATCAGTGTGACTGAAAGATTCCCCATCCTGGAGACAAAAAAGGTTTAGTACAATATTGTCCCAGTGATGAAAATAATAATTATAAGCCATAAAAAATAATGTAAAACCTACAAAGCTACCTGGAGAAATCAATGTTTTCCCCAAAATATTAGTCACACATTGACTATTATAATGTTCTAACCTAGAATGGTGGGAATATAAAACTTAATGCATGGGCAATCTTCTTAGAGCAATCTTCGTAGAAATTGTTTCATTCTAAACTTTGGATAACTAAGAAATATAACTAGAAAATTGGAAACAAGAGCAGAGAAAACCCCCAGAAAAAATGATGAGCATAGTTTGTATAAATTAATGGTTATCACACTGTAGGGAGTAGCATATTAATATGTAAAAAATGCACTTGACCCATAGTTTTACTTTTTGGTATGATTTTTACACCAAGAAAATTTAATTCTAGAAGAGAGAGACTCTCCTGCTTCCAAAATTAGTTTGTAAATTGGTTAGTCACAGTTTTTGTTTTTTTCCCTTTGTTATTTTATTGCCATTTAATAGGAGAGGTATTTGGATCATTGAAGCAAGTTTGGATTTATCACCTCTGGGAGGAACTTCCTTACCTAGTCCCTCCTTGGATCTAGTATATTCTCAGCTTCTCCCTGAATTATTACCAACTCCCACAATTACAGTAAATAGATCTCTCAGCTTATTAGTGAATGGATACTGAGGTCATTGCCTTATTTTTAGTGAAAACTTTTTTTTCCAAATTCACTAATCACAGAATCTTTAGGAACAACACAGCTGCAGACTTGCTACTACCATTAAGTGAAAAATTGCCCTTATGGGATAGAAGGTCTCTCAAAAGAGAGGTTCTGTGTTCATTTGAGAAACTCCAAATTATGATAAAACTATTGCAAATGTATATGAAGACCATTGGAATATCAAGCGAGTTCATTGTAAATAGTTCTATTATGTTCTTAGTTTTCTAAATTCTACTTACTAAAACAAACAGCATCAGAGAAATATTTTTTATTCTAAATCTCACTTCTACCATGACTCCCTCTAAATATATAAACCCAAAATTGAGAAAGAGTTTGTGCCAATGACTATTGAATTCAGGTTCTGAGAACAGTCACATTTTGTTCAACAAATGTTTATTGAGCATCTATAATTTACCAGACACATTCTAAGAACTGGGATGCAACAACGTTTAAAGTAGGAAAAAACCCTGCCCTCATTCTAATGGGATGGGAGATAATAACTAAAGAAAAAATTTAAATATTTAGTCTGTTAGATATAAAATTCCTTAGAAGGAACAAAAGCATATGAATAGAAAAGTGTGTGTGTGTGTGTGTGTGTGTGTGTGTGTGTGTGTGTGTGTGAGAGAGAGAGAGAGAGAGAGAGAGAGAGAGAGAGAGAGAGAGAGAGAGGAGAGAGATTGATTTTACATATGTTGGCCAGGGAAAAACTGTTTCCAAATATTTTAAGAAATGCATTGAGCTAATTCAATGTATGCCCTAAGAAATCTACCATTTTACTGAAGAATCAAGTGGATGTTTTTTCTTTCAATGTATTCTCATGAAATTGTTGTGAGAAGCATGGTATTCAAGAAGTACATTTGAAATAAATGTTACATTGTGCATTGATATGTATAGATGAGTTTGTTCTATTTTTCCCATGACCTTTTTCAAAACTGGAAGATTCTGAGAAGCAAGTAAGTTGTTTCACCTAAGTTGGAGGTCTAGAATTGCAAATGAATTAACAGTAAGGGATAAAAAAATATTTTGGCTCCAAACTTCAGCCCACGTGTGTTAGAGTGGATTGTAAAAAACACAAGAACAAGTGATCTTTCATACTACTTGGCAAACTAAATCTAAGCATCTTAATATAGGAATCGTAAAATAATATTGCACATTTTTGTAGCTCCAAGTACCTGGCATTATTTTTAAATAAAATTTGAATAAGTAATTTTGAGTGAAGCAAACTATTACAATAATGATTCCAAATGTACTTTTAAAATAGGGAATATTTTTCTCCCAGGGAGACATGAGAAATGCATGTGCCTGCCTTTGAAGAGATGTCAGTATGTCATGGTGAAGTCATATAGTTTTTAGGAAGAAGATAGGCATCCTATAATTTCTATAAGATATCTCATATTCCTCTACCATTTCCACAGCAAAGGAATGTAAATCTCCTAAATCCATGTTCAAGCCACTCTACCCATTATACTCTAAAACATTTGCTTACTTCTATCAAGTGAAGAGAAGGACCCCTTATGAGCATAAATAAGGACTATCATCATTTGGGATTACGGGATTGCATGTGGACATAAGAGAAAGACTTGACCTGGGTACTGAATCTAATTAAGAAGGAGTCAGACAGTGGAGCAATAGCCCTTTTATCAGCAATCTGTTTTCAGAAGGGTTTTTGACCTGAGATCCATTGGGATGAACGTCCCCATGGGACCAAAGACTGTTCTTTCTTTTTTATAACAAGAGCTAGTGTTCCTGTGATAGAATGTCTTTCAAATCCCAGTCTTTAGGTAAACCATCTCTTGCAAGGACTAATCTGTATGTGATATCTAATGAAGTACCCTGATTAACTGGCTTCTAAAACGTGAGTCCTGCCGGTTGAAGATGAGCTTTCTCAGCAAGTTGCAAACACACCGATTTTGCAGTTTTATGAGCACCACTAAGAATTGCTTGAAAAACTGCAAGTAATCAACTTTCAAAAGTTAATTTTTTTTCAGAAGTCTTTCTTTCATCTTGCAATCATAATCATTTCTGCTCCACATACCCACTTCCCTCTCTAAAATCAAAGGGAATAATACCCATTTGAGTAGTGTTAACTCTGACAGTTTTTCACTGAGACAATCAAGAAAAGAGTATGGCATCTTTTATTTTTAGCAGAGTTTTCTCTTCCTGACATGGGTCTACTTAGCCAGTTATTGTGAACATACGATCTTTAATATATATGATTGAATCTCAGTGGTGACAGTCTATCCTTAGGGAACTTACTCATGTAAAAACAATCCTTTTAGATTTGGAGTGTTAAGAAAGGTAGCAAAAGAGGGGAATCCCCTTTACACAGAAGATGTGTTTTCTAATTATATGGGTCACACCCAGCAGTGCCTGACACCTGGGTCAGGAGGGGAGGGCTCATCAGCACTGTTGTAGTGACCAGGGTCAGGTGGTTCAGATAAGAAATACCAGGTGTACATGCCCCAGGCCAGTCTCACAGGCAGCCTCTGTTCTCGGAAATCTACCTGAGAACAGAATGTCAGTGATGGACAACCTTGATGGAGCTAGTTTGAACAGCGCTGTGTACCCAACTGGGTTGGAAATTACCCAGGGAAGCCTGTTTCAACAGGACTTCTAACTGCAGTTGTAGATCCAAAAGGTTCAAGGGAGTCTTTGAACTTGAGGATGCCTATCATTCCCAGGTTTTGAAAGCTTCTAAGAATGGCTAGCTGCAGGTTGCCAGGAAACCGAGAAAGGAAGTTAATAAGCTAACTCACTTTAGCCATAATTTATTGCAGTTCATGTTTTTCCCTGTATTTTTCACACATTTGGAATGCAGTGCTACCACAGGATGATCTATT
Source organism: Myotis nattereri (assembly GCF_964212035.1). Taxonomy (NCBI): domain Eukaryota; kingdom Metazoa; phylum Chordata; class Mammalia; order Chiroptera; family Vespertilionidae; genus Myotis; species Myotis nattereri. The sequence continues at coordinate 56,183,278 of NC_138079.1, forward strand.
CCTCAGAGTATATTTTGAATCTTGTTTTCTAAACCTTGCTTCACAGAATTTCATTATCTCTAAAAATTTAGTTATTCTCATTTATAAAAGTTGTATAGGATCTAGCCACAATTAAGCTCATAGACACACCTACAGATTAATAGACACAGAATCTAATAGGTTTATCTAAATTCCTACCGAATATTCTAGTGGGGTGCACTAGAATGTACAGCATGACCCAGTGAAAGAAATAGACAACTGGAATCCGAAACCTGGAATGTGAACCTTCGTAAGCTCCATTTTCCTATTTATAAAATGGACACAATAAAACATGCCCTATATGTCAAGAGGCTGGCATATGAATCAAGGAAGATAATTTATTTTAAAACACATTGTTAAGAGCCGCCTACTACAGAAATGAGCACATTTATTTTTTAAGATACTGATACCTCTGGGGCTTCCCCAGATTGGGTTGTCTACTATTGAAAGTTTCATCTGTTGGGCCTCTTGCATTTCCATGATATAATCCTCCACTGATGATTGTGATGTGCACAGGAAGGGAAGCACCTGAGGGGGAGAAATAGGAAAGGGGAAATAATATCTTCCTCTTCTCTTCCTGCTCCCCTGGGGGTGCACTGCCCAGTTGACAGGCCAGAGGGGAACCCTGCAGGGCACGTGCACTGAAGCAATGGCTTCATGCTTTTGAGCTTCCTGCCTGTTCTTTAACAATGGAAAACATAGTATCTTGAAGGCAAGAAACCCATTACTACCACTGCATGAATAGAATAATTTCTGGGGTCAACCAGTAAGAGGTCGTTAGAGACAGTGTTTTCAAAGTCTCTGGTGTACCAAATCCCTTGAAAGATCCAGAACACATGGGAAACATGAGTCTTGCCCTGGACGGGTTACAGTTCACTGTGCCAGATCCTTCTGACCTCGCTGACTATACCATAGCCAATGAAATAGTTGGTAATAGAACAAATGGATTTTGCTTATGTTTAATGTTGTTATATTGTATATTACTTATATAAGCTAATTATGGGTGAAAGGAAAGAGTATATGATTGCTAAATTGGTCGATGTGGTTTTCAAGTAATACTGATTTTCTGATGTCATCTTTGCATCTCCCTAAAGTCATCTTATAAAGTCCACTTCTTCATTTGAATGATTAGTAATTTAATTTTATAATTTCCAGATATTTCTATCATATTTCTTGCCTTTTATTTGATTCTCAAAATGTTTAATTTATCCTTCCAATAACTCTTTCTGAATAGTTTATCTAATAAGATCTTTTGAAGATTCTAAGATAGTTTTTTTCTAATCACGTCTCTTTACTAGTTCTCTAGCTCATATTATTTTCTTTTTGCTGATTCAGGTTAACTTTTCTTCTTGGGCTATTTTTTCATCTTTCAGTTTTCAAGGGTACTCAATTCTAACCACAATTTACTCTGAAGATCAAGTATTTGTTCTTTCTCTTTTTTGGTCTCTAATTCTTGTAGACACAAACAAAGAAAACAGTGAATTATCAATTTTTTAAACAGTGAACAGCCAAAGAAATAAATATCATTTAAAAAAGTAAAATCTTCACGTTATATGCAAAACAATTCAATGATTAAGAATAGTGGTTTTGCCGAAACCGGTTTGGCTCAGTGGATAGAGCGTCGGCCTGCGGACTGAAAGGTCCCAGGTTCGATTCCGGTCAAGGGCATGTACCTGGGTTGCGGGCACATCCCCAGTAGGAGATGTGCAGGAGGCAGCTGATCGATGTTTCTCTCTCATCGATGTTTCTAACTCTCTATCTCTCTCCCTTCCTCTCTGTAAAAAATCAATAAAATATATTATAAAAAAAAGAATAGTGGTTTTCAAACAGCACTATGTATTGGGATCGCATGGAATTTAAAAACAATAATGCCTACGCCTCACATCTAGATATTCAGATTTAATTTCTATGAAGCAAAGCCTGGGAGGAGGGTATTTTTTAAGTTCCCCAGGTAATAACAATGTACAGCCACCTTTGATAACTAATGATGTAGAAGGAACAGGAAAAATCAGTTGATGCCTATTTACATGAATACAATAAACACAATCACCTGCTCCATGTACTCTCTCTCAAGTTATTTTCCATCTGGGACTGAAATTATTGACTACAGCGTGTGTATGCACTCATTTCAATTAAATGTTAGCAATAATTTTATTTCTGTTGTTTCTTTCTACAGGGTTATACAGAGGTATCTGATATTCTGAACAGGTGCCTCCATTAATGTGACTTTGCAAAGACAAATATCAATATGGCAATGCTATCTGTTTGTGATGGTTGCCAGCTCTGTGCTTTGGAAGTCACTGTGCACCACCAAGAACAATTGATAATGGGCATCTGCTATAAAAATTTACTATATAAGAATTTCAAAATGATTTTAATATTCTTGGTGATAATACTTTTCATCAAACAGAAAATTTACCCAGGCCAGTCATTAACCCTCAACCAATGAATAGTAGTTGACAATTTTATAAATCTTTCAGATATAACATGTCTCAGAGATCATCTAATAATACACTCTCACTTGTTCATAGATGAAGAAATTAGTTCTAAGAGTCGGTACAATTCACCAACGTCCAAATTAGGAAACAAAGCCTCAACTGGAATAAACACCTTCTGTAATCTCAGTCAGCTATTCCTCTGTAATAGAACACCTTCTCTTGGAGATTTCCAAATACAAGTAAAAATTCATTAGTTGCTGAAACTAACTTCTATAGACCTAAAGGCCATTTAAAAACCTTGATGAAAACATAAATTCATTTCTAAGAGCTCTTAGATCAATCTAAGTTAACTGCTAAAGTAAAGTGACTATCATTTAAATTTCTCAAAAGCTTGCATCACATTTCCCCAGAAATAGTTTCATTAATTGAATGCATTCCTTTAAAATTGTTGACTGGCCTTATTAATATTCATTTCATAAGGAAGACATTTCTTAAATATACCTCTAATTTGGATCAAGAGTTCCAATATTCCATCTATCTAAATGGGAGGCAGGGGAGCCAGTCCAAGGCCCAATTTCCATTCATGGAACCAAGTCCATGAAGCATGGCTTTCATCCATGGAACAGCTTACACAAGACTATGGTGAAGCCGCTATTTATTGTATTTTGGAGGGTTCTCAAGTTCTCACCCATATTCAGGCCAGTGTGGTTAGCCTTTAAGCTCCTATTTTAGTTACTGGTGTCTTTCTCTTGCCCTTCGATATGTCATTATTTAGTTAAATCTTCTTGACAAATATTACCATATTCACAGCTTTATATTGAAGATGAAAAATTTTAGTCCACACAGCTGCCTTCTTTGCAAGGCTTATTTGACCCTTCCTGTGATTATCTTTCAATGAGAGACTCCAAATAGTAAGGGACCTTATCTCTATGTGAATCTTCACAATTTCAAACCCTGAAAGTTGTTTTTTATTTCCTTTATAAACTTTGATATGGGAGATTCTATGGCCTCCCATTATCTGGTACTGCTGTGCGGCATGCTATTTCTAAGTACATGATTCTGTGTTTCTCTACAATCCTTGTATTGCTCCTCGTTGACTCCATCTACTATTATAGAAAATAAGTAGACCCATTATAAAAATGAAATTCCTGTACCACATCAGAGACTCCAAGCTTTATTATTTTGTTTTGTTTTATTTTCCAGAACAGCCAGCCTCTAAGTCTCTTTCTTATTTGCTATTTTAGTTATTGGTGGCTTCCTGTGACCCATTATGTCATTCTTGCCTCAATTTAATTTTCCTGGCACCCAAGGCCTGGGTTTGATTTCCAGCTCCACCATTTCCTAGCTGTGTGATTCTCAGAATTGTATTTATTTGAACTCCATAATCCCAGGGTTCCAATTAATACAAATGAAACTAATAGTACCAATCTTAACAAATTATTATTAGGGTGAATGTAAAACATGGTGCCTGGTACAAAGTAAAATTTTTTAATATTAGTTTTTTTTTTATTGTTTGTGATTGTAACAGTGAAGAATAGGCAGCTAAAAAGAGCAAGAGGAGCCAACTCCAATTTTTACTTGTATGACAAGTGAAAACTTGTTTCTGTTCCAGTGAAAGGGGGACTCTAAGATTCCTAGTTGGTTGCCTCCCATCAATATAATAAGAAAAAAAAATGTAGTTATGAGAATCAAATAAGTCAATGTCCATTCTGAATTTAATGCCCATTGACTCTACAGTATTGTAAACACAGATGCTACTGTACTAGCTACCTATTCCGGAATGAACAAGAATTTAGCACGGAGAGGTGGCAAAAGGTAATAGCTTTCAATAGCACTTATGAATTTTTAGGAAAGTCATGTACTTCATTCATCTTTAACTGTCTTTCCTGAAGACAATATCTGACTCGCTAAATAATGTTTTCAGGACATAATCTCTTCTCTACCCAAAATGTTTAATTAATGTACACAGGAGCCTGCTGTGTACTAGCAATGCAAAAGACAATAAATGTCCATGTGAAAATTTTCTATCAAAAAACAAATAAACATATAGTATATTAATAGTATTCTCAATTATGGTAGGAGGTTTCCATGTACTTTTATATTGTTAAGGTTATATGTTTTCAAGAAAAGACAATACAAAATAAAATACAACTCCACTGTACTGTACTTTGTTTTTCACCTTTGTGAAACTCTACCCAGCATGACACCTACTTTAGTGGGTTTTGATTTGAATTCTAACACAAACATGTTATCATTTTTCCTTTGCTGCAGGATTGTTTGAACAGATAATTACAAAAATTTGACGTGTTTATGTGTTTTCTTGAATTCCTCATAAAAAGAGCCTCAGGTAAGAAGATAAATTAATACCCAAAGGATTAATAAGCCTAAAACATAAATTATGCCTCAAGTAAATGAGATGTAATACAGCCATATTAAGTTTTTACCAAAAATAAGAATTAAAATTACATCTGATAAATAGTGCAGAAAATCAAATCAGAGAGGGGTTAGACTCCAAGATGAAAGGAGTAATCTTCTTTCATAACTTAATTGAGGAAGAGATTAAATCACTTCAGAGAAGAGGTCAGAAATTCAAGAAAAGATATAAAAATAAGGATTTATATGTTTCTGTTTAGCACATGAATTGAGAGAATAAAACTTAGACTCTCCTGATGGGCATTTGGGCATAAAAAAAAAAATGTTTTACTTTCACTACTAGCCAGAAATGTTCAGAAGTGATATGCAGAGGTGACAATTTGACAGGTTTACCCAGATGTGGGAACCTTTGACCAAGAGTTTGAAATCTCTTCATTGATGAATTTGTAAGTAATGTAAGTGGAAAGAAATTCATAAGAATTGATGGCCTTACTGTCAGAACTAGGCTGAAATTGTTGCCAATATCAAGAGGAGGTCAAAATAATAAAACACCATATATTTCTGTAAAGTTTTCCAGGTTATGAGAATTTTCAGATATACTATCTTACTCAAGGGTTCCAAAGCATATGTGACAGATATCATTATTTCAATTTTACAGGGAAGGAACTGAACCTTAGAGAGTTTCCTAAGGTAACAGTCATAATCAGAACTTTAACTCATTTTGTTTGTTTATTTGCCTCAAAGTCTTATGTTCTTTTCAATATGCTCTACAGGAAAAGAAGGAAGGACGGATATATATAAATATATACTTAAAATTTAGAATGTCAGGAACGTCACCTTTGTGATTCCATTCAATACTTATAACCCCCCCAATATTAATCAATAATAAAGAAACAATTTATTCTGAGCCAATTATATATCACACATCATGTACACCTATTATCCCTAAATGCCTCTAATAATACAAGGAGATAATATTAGTATATCCATTATAAAGATCAAGAAAAATGATTCTCAGAAAGATTAGATGACTAGCCCATTATCATAAATCCATCAAGTATTTTTTCAAAACACACACCTTATATAACCTGGCATTTTTTATTAAACTGTCTAATGGATCCCCACTGGTCTTAACATAATGATTTGCTATGTAGAATGTTGACTTTCTTCCTTCTCCACTTCATATTGACCAGTATCCTCCTTGCCACCATCTCTACTCCATTGTCTATGCACAGAACACCAGTGTCAACTCATCCGGTCAATTCATTTCCTCAGAGAAGCCTTCTCTCTAGGCCAATATCTGCTATCACCTTCTCTCATTGTTTACTCTCTTACAACCTCTTTTATAAAACTTATAATAGTGATAATTTTGTCTGTAAAATTATCAGAGTATTGTTTCTTTCTACTCCAAACTATAATTAGATGAGGACGGTCTTTTTTTCTTACCTAGTCCCAGTACAATGTTGGCCACACCACAAAAATATTTTTTAAACAAGATTAATTACTCTTTTATTTAACAAACATTTGCAGAGTAGTACAGTGAACCCTACTAAAATGATAGAATGGAAAACAGTATCTTCCATGGATCTGTTTTGTCATAAAGTAACTACCATTCTTGATATGTTTCTCCTGTCAATGATTTGACTCAGTCTTATATAGGTGAGAAAATGTTTAACATATTGGTGGGAAAGTGCTTTTCTAAATCTCCTTACATGCCTTTAATGGCATCCATCTTTCAAAGACTAATCCAAAGAAGCATTCTTCTGAGTTTTTTAACTTATAATTATTATACATTGTTTTCATCCAACATAAAGGAATTGCCCAGCTCTATATACTTCCATGATAACTTGGTTTTGCCATAATATTTACATTTTATGGTATAGCCCATAAACATGAATTTCTTTTGCTAGTAAATTCAGATTCTACACTGAAGAAACTATTTCTAATTCACCTTCCTGCCCCCCTTAAGCCCCCCACCCTAGAAGAAAGATATGCACATAGTCAGGTCTCAAGAAATTCAGGTTAACTGAAAGCCAATAACTTCAGAGTCAACATGGTGGGGAGGGTTGGTGTTACTTGTTTCTCTTCCCAAACAGCATGTCACATGTTCTGGTGTGTGCGTGTCAACTCCAACTCTCCACCAACACCTGGGTGTCCTACAATTCAATTCAATTCCAGCAGTATTACCCACAGTTAACATAGACTCCCCAGGTTAAAAGACTTAATCCCACAAGACTGCATTTACCTCAGATGCTAGGGACCACCCCTACTTCTAACTGACTGGCTATAAGTTTGGGGACCTCCATGACTGTCCTTCAGATCTGGTAATTCACTAAGTCAACTAACAGAACTCAATAAAATGCTCTATTTGTGATTAGAGTTCCATTATAAAGAATACAACTCAGGCCCGGCCAGTGTGATTCAGTGGTTGAACATTGACCTATGAAACAGGAGGTCATGGTTTAATTCCCAGTCAGTGTCAGGATCCATTCCCAGTGTGGGGAGTGCAGGAAGCAGCAGGTCAATGATTCTCTCTCTCATCACTGATGTTTCTATCTCTCTCTCCCTCTCCCTTCCTCTCTGAAATCAGTAAAAATATATTGAAAAGAAAAAGAATACAACTCAGAAAATACCAAATGGAAGAGATGCTTAGGGCAGAGTTGTAGGGGTGGAGCAGGCAAGTGCACAGCCTTTCACGCCCGCTCCCAGCATACACTCTCCCAACACATCCATGCGTTCACCATCCTGAAAGCTCCTGGAGCCTTGTTGTTTCAGGGTTTCATATGAGCTTTTATTACATATACGTGGTTGGTTAATTATTGACCATGTGATTAAATTCAATCTCCACTCCCTCTCTCTGTTCCAAAGGATGGTCAGAGGCTGGGGCTAAAACTTTCAACCCTTTAATCATGTGGCTGGCTTGTTATGAATAACAAAGAACTATCTTCTCTCGCCTGGATAATTCTAAGCATTTTAGGAGTTCTATGCTAGGAATGGGGACAAAGACCACATATATATTACTGTATGGAAAATAATACAATAACTAATAAAAATAATATAAGAATAAGCTCTGTGTTTGTGTACTCACAACTGTAAACCTACTTTTGCCCCACCCTGCATAGATGTGGTGGAATTGGGAGGAAAAGTTGGTTAGAAGCCATAGCCCTGCTACCAACTTTGCTGCTCAGACCTTGTATTGAGGAATTTGACAAAAATGAAATATTTTGCCCTCCAAATTTGTCAAAGATTCAAGAATATGAGTTCAATAAAAAAATGAACTATATTTTAAATAAGTTTTGGTAAACTGGAAAATGTCTTGAAAACAACATGCAAACATGTAGGTTCTGATTTCAGGATCAAAAATAATATGTCAACAATTTCAAAATTTTCACTAATGAACCTTCATATGTACATCCTGGAATATTCAGCAAAGGTTTAAACATTTAGAAACCAGCTTCAATACTGGAGAAATTCTCCCTGCCCACCCCCCCCTCTCTTCAATACCACTTCTCTATCACCAAACAGCACAGCTATCACTAAAGGGCTGCAGAAACATGAAGGTCAATTATTTCACACCTCCACACGGCAGGAACATTTAAAAATCCAGTTCAGACCTTGCTGATTGCAGGGCTTCTATTCTGCCATTCTCCGAAAGCAAAAACCAGAAAAAGAATTACATCATACCAACAAGCAAAGGAGGGTAAGAGGAAATAGAATCTTCAAAATGTATATGCATGATCATGGCTGTGTTTGCATGCACTGCATGCTCATGTGTGGGGGAGGGTGGAGGAGGAGGAGGGGAGAGCACATCTTATTAGCTGAAAGAGTAGATAGATTTCAACTACATCAAAGTAGTAAAAGAGGCAAATTCATAAGATATCATTATGGTGAAATTTATGAGTAGGAACTTACTAGTGAGCTGCACAGGCTTTTAAATTCAAAGTCATCACACTGCATTTAAAATATTTAATAACCTAAAAAGAATATTTGAATTGATGAAAGTATATTTAAATTGAAGTATATTTTTGCCTGACAGGAAAAAAATCTGTTAAAGCTTGAAGGTTTTCATCTGCTCTTTTCTGGATTTGCTTATATTTACTGAGATGAAAGTCATATGAAGCTTTTTATGTCTACTTGAAAAAAATATAGTACTGGGTGATTACAAAGCTCAGTAACCATCTCATCAGATAAAGTAGGTCTTATCTCTTCACTTTTAAAAAATCTAATGAAAGCTATGAACCTCTTCTTCAAAAACTAAAATTCACGTGAATATAGTTTTAGGAGGTTCACAGACACTCTACAGGCCTAGGTAAATCCTCAGACAGAGCGACGAGTATACAGTCTCCCATATGGATCCACCCATGCTTGGGTGTATGACAATGGACAGCATTGCTGTTCTCCCTCCTTAGCTAGAGAAACTAGTGCAAGAAGTGCAAGCTGCCCTTCGGGTCATGCAGAGTATTCATATTCTAAATAGAATATTCTTACTTGCCATATTATAATTATAAGAATATGTTTCCATTTCAAATCCTTAAAGCTTTATTTAATGCTGAGAGAAAAAGGAATATAAAGAGGTGGACATCAAGTTAGTACCTTTAACCCTACCATTTCATCAGGCCATTGGTTTACATTTCAAAAGAGAAACATAGGATTCTCTATATGTAAATATTTTTTATTTTATGCTAAGGCTCATAACTTTTATTTAACCAGTAAGAAATATAAAAACATATATTTTTTATCATCCCCATATATTTATCTACTTAGAAGTTAGTGAATTCCCATTTTCAGGTAGATTCACACACTAACTTTTGAGTTAATAATAAGACCTGGTAATATTTATTTCTAATAAATATATCAAGTGATAGATTAGTTATAAACTGATATTTATTTGAACTCTCAGAATGAAACTCTCAGTTCATCTATATTAAATCAATATATTATCTATATTGACCTCAGGGGCTTACTAAAAAATTAAAATTGCAAATAGCTTCACAGACCCACTGAATCAGATGCCAAGGTATCCGGTCAGGAAGCTCCCAATGTTATTCTAATTCGCACCAAAGTTTGAGACCTCCTTCACTGGAGATTCCTTCCAGCCCTGTGATTTCACAATTCTGGTTTGTGACTAATCAGCCTAAATTTTAGTTGGTAGACCACACAACTCCCTGCCAAACTCTCTGCACCAAATATAGCAAGAGTTGACAGATGCCCAAGCGGCAGTGGTCTTTGTGTGTGCCCATCCTAAAAGCAGCTGGGCCCACAAGCCCTAACCCCAGCTGTCTGGAACTGAGCAGCAGGTGCTGGGATGGCCAGCTGTTCTCACGAGGCAAGCCTGGCAGCTCTGCTTGCCCAGGTCTCCAATTTTCCCTTGGGTGGCCTTGCTCTTCTGGGTGGTCCAGCTCAACTCTAATCCTAGTGAGTGTGCATTCCAAAGCTGAAATACCCGGGCAAGAGCCTACAAAAAGAACATATGTGTTTTATGTTTATAAATATGTATTCTCATGCTGGATTGAATGACCACTTAAAGTCACTCCCAGTCTTAAATTCTATATGTGTGTGTGTGTGTTCTAATTATTCTGCAAAATGTTCTTACACATGAGTTTTAATTGCAAATAAAGATGGGCATGGTCCAACTGTCTTTATTCTCTCTCAACCCTCCTCAATTTTTAAAAATTTAAGCCTGTTTTTAAGAGCAGAACTAAAAAAAGCAAAACCTAAATACCACTAAAATACTACCACACTAAAATAACTGCATGTAACCAATCCCAGAGGAAAAAAATTGGGACAATACACTGTCCATGTGTAAAGGACATAAGAATGTATAAAAATTTAAATAAAGAAAATGCATCTTTTTTTTGCAAGACTATAAGGGAATATTATGGCTTTAAGTTATACTGTTGTCATTTTTCTGGTTTAATGTAAGTAGCAAAATAATATATAACAATTTAATACTATTTTTAATTTGTAAAATTACTACAAAATGATGATTAAGTTAAAAATTATTTTAGTATATTTTATTTGTATATTCTTTACATTTGTATTATTTTCATAGTTCTTTTTGTAGAAATAATGATGAGAAACTCTACAATGTGATGTTAGATAACTTTTGCCAAGTAGATTTCTCACCACTTCAAAATGAATTGATATCTGGTGACTTTACAGAATGAATAAGGTGTTAAGGTTTCTTACTAAAACATACAATTCTTTAAAAGTCTGAGTAAATATAGTTTTCATCTGCTTCACTTGCTCACTGACAACATGACAGAATAAGTTGAAAAATCTTATTTTTAAAGTACTTGGTTATTTTCCTTTTAAACTTATGTTCGATGGCACTTTAAACTAATATCATAAAACTTTCAGGAAACATTAACTTTGTAAACAAAAATTTACAGGACTACATAAAATAAGATAAAAATATTTAATGATGTTTTGAAGGAGAAAATCAGATCTATATACCAGCCTGAACCAACAGAAATATTTGGAACAAAAGACCAAAAGTTGTATCAGCAATGCTTTATCTGAACGAAGAAAGATATATTTACTGTCAAAGGCAACTGGGGTTTTATATATATATATATATATATATATATATATATATATATATATATATAACAATTTAAATAATTGTTATATATATATAAAACAATTTAAATAATTGTTATATATATATAAAACAATTTAAATAATTGTTATATATATATAACAATTATTTAAATTGCTGATAAAATCTCATTTTAACCAAATTAATAGCTTAGTGCAAATGTCTACAAAGCCATTAGCATAGCAGAAATAGGCATACACAGATGGCCTATATATATGTAATAAAATGAAGAGCAAATTTGGTGGTTGGATATTTACTAGGATCAATAAGACATGCAAAGTGATGGGAATAAATTGATGTGTAACCCTGAATTTCCCAGGGTGTCTCCACTGATGCACTAAAGTGGCAAGCCCGTGAACTTTATTTCATTTTGAGGAAATTAAGAGAGAACTCCTGCCAGGCAGCATGTGGCCTAAGTGGCCGTGATCTCTGGAGCCTCCTATTGGATGTTCCAGTTTTATCTTTCGATCTGTGCACAGCAAGCTTCCCAAGTCCCTAAGGCTCTCAATTCCCTTATCTACTCCATGAATGGGTTCTTATTTCCCAGAAGTTAGCTGAATGATCTTTTTTTATTGTGGTAAAAAAAACACGACACAAGGTCTACGCTCTTAACACCTGTTTGTATACAGTACACGTTGTTAACTATAAGCACAATTTGTACAGCAGGTTTCTAAAATGTTCCCATCTTACTAGTACATGACTGAAAACCTAAGTCCATTGAACAGCAGTTCTTTCATTTCTCCCTCCCCTGAGCCTCTGGTAACCGCCATTCTACTTTCTGTCTCTATCGTTTGATTCTTTGATATCTATGTAAGTGAAAGCATGCGGTGTTCTGTGACTGGCGTATTTCACGTAGCATAAGGCCACGTTGTACAATATGGCAGAATCTCTTTTTTATGGTTAAATAATATTCCACGGTTCATGTACACCACGTTTTCTTCATCCATTCATCTATTGAAAGATCACCTATTTATCTCTGTCCATTCATTTGTCAGAGGAGCCACCAGCTCCTTTCCTTTGTTCTCAGTGGTCCCCAGGTGTCCAAACTCCTTTGGTCTCTCAGCACTCCACATGAGTCCAGACAGAAACCACTCCCCTGGGCAGCCCTCTGGGAAGCTGGTATGCTCCAGGCATGCTCCTCTCTTCATTTCACCCCGAGGGAGCAGTTGTAGCCAGAATGTTCTCTTTCAGTACTGAATGGTGCAGGCTTAGGAGAGGAGCAGATGTAGGTGAAACATTTTCTTATCTCTTTCAATGCAGCTGTTTCAACTCTTGTGCTCACTTGTGGTACTGCAACTTCTTAACTAGATCTAGAATCCTCATGAAGGAATTTTGGTCCTGGTGATATTGTAAAGCCAACATTCCTATGGGCTAACAAGGGCTGGGACTTCCTATTCTGCCATCTGCTGATGACACTTCACTAACATGAACAAATAGAGCATTATTCTTATTAATGTATTCAATTGACTTTTCAGTAATTTCAAGAAGCATGAAAGTCTGAAGAAAAGCACTTATTTTAAGATTTTATTCAACAGGTGAGGGAATGGGAACTCTGAAGGAATTGCCGGGGAGAAAGCCCTCTATAGATATCCCTCCATGTATAGTTAATGGTCTATCTCCACATAAAGCCAGCCTTAGCATTCCATATCTTTTGTGATGTATTTTCTAAAATCCCACCACCCTAAAAATAACTAGGGACTAAAGCTTCTTTTGTGAGAGACGAAAATAACCCTAAAATTAAAACAAAAATAAAATTTTGATTTTTCTATGATGTTGGCAAAAACAAAAAGGATTGATATTCAGCACTAGCAAGGGATTAAACACAGTGTGTAAATTAAATCTCCAGGAACATTTTAGAGAAAATTTGTCAAAATACAGAAGTATTTATCAATGTATAAAATATTCTTACCTAATAAACAATAAATTTCATCTCCAGAATTTCCTACAGAAATCCTTAAAGTGTTCTTTAAGTGTATGAAATATATGTGCATGTTTATTCTCTGCATCATGCTTCTAGTAGGGAATATTTGGAAATAAACTAACATTGGCTATCATTTAAAGTTAATAAATTATGCTTCAATTGTACTATGGAATATTAAACATCTGTTTTATATGTTACCATTACACAATATAAATTCACAAAAGAAAATTTATCAATGTGTATCAAACTATTAATTTTGCTTACCTCTAGGGAGTAGAAATATTTTAAAGTCTTTGACACATCTTACATTACATACTCTATTTTTAACTTTATGCTGGATATATTTCAACTTTTTAAAAAGAGCATATTTTAAAGAAAAATGAAATATTTTTTATTACCAATCAATCAATAGCAAAGTACAAAAGAGTATACATAGCTTTTCCCTCTTGCCGCCATCATAAAAGCACCAGCGCTCAAAATGAAGCTCAATCCATTTGTGACTTCTTATCAGAGCAAGAACCGTAAAAGGCATTTCAATGCACCTCCCCACATTCGCAGGAAGATTTTGTCTTCTCCTCTTTTCAAAGAGCTGAGACGGAAGTACAATGTTAGATCCATGCCCATCTAAACGGATGATGAAGTTCAGGTTCTTCTGAAGGGCAGCAAATTGGCATAGTAGTCCAGGTTTACAGGAAGAAAGATGTCAACTACATTGAAGGAGTGCAATGGGAGAAAGCTAACGGCACAACTGTACAGGTGGGCATTCACCCCAGCAAGGTGGTTATCACTGGACTAAAGCTGGGCAAAGACCACACAAAGATCCATGAACGTAGAGCCAAATCTCACCAAGTAGGGAAAGGGAAAGAGCCAATACAAGGAAGAAACAATTGAGAAGGTGCCGGAATAAAGTAATATTATATACAACTTTCATTAAAAGCTTAAAATGAAAAAAAAGAGTATATAGAGTATCATTCCTAAGGGGGAAAGGGTTGGTAAAATACACACCAACTGTTGGTATTTATCACCCAGATAGGGATAACAAGTGATTTTTATATACTCTAACTTTATACCTTTGTAAATTTTCCTAATTGACTAAAATAAACTTGTATTGTTTTTATATTCAGAAAGAAAACCTAATGTTCTTTTCAGAACTGTAATATTTCCAAACTTGCAATTGAAGAATTTATTGGAATATTTAGCACATAACTCTGATGTGAGTCTTAGAGTGAAAATGGAAACTTCCTCCCATCATTTAGTCCCAGTTTGTAGGACCTGCATTTCTGTTATACATATATTTGTCCTGATTTATTTAATGTACCAAAAGCACAGCACATTACAGGCAGCAACATAGCAATCTCTACTACTTAATAACTGACAAAATATTTTTAAAAGCATATCAATCATAAGGGGTTAGGATTTAGTGTGTTATAGCAAAGTTTCTATAAGCCTAATAAAAGAAATTTGTTGAAAATCAATCATTAAAATATATATTAAATAAATTGAACTGAATGTTAAGCCAATGTATACCTGTCCTTTTTGTTCACTTAAAAATATTAGCCTCTAAAATTATGTAGCTTTTTTTACCTTTCAGTTTTCTTTTATATTTTCTTTTTCTATTGCACTTGGCCAAAAACTCTGAAATTATGTCAGAATTGTAGCTTTTGGAGGTAAAGTCTGAAATGACCAAATGGATCAAATCAAATTTAATATGATGTGATTTTAAAGAAGCCAAGATACTAAATTTTGAAAATTGGTGTTTGTTCTGGAATACTAACCAAATATTTTGAAAAAATTACTAAGGAAGCAAACTTTTTTCTTTGTACAGCTTTGTTACATTTGGCAGTAATTTTTAAAATCATTTCCTATAACCATATTCAATTTAATGAATATATATCAAAAAATTGTACCATAGTGACATGGGTGAGAATAGTACTGCTTATTGAAATTAACAATTCATAGATGGGTTATTATCAATTATCTGTGTATCATGAAACTTGAAATTCAGAGATAAATAGAAGCCCTATTTTAAATAATAGTTTGGAGCCTATAATTTTTTTTCTAAGCTTAAAACAAGCAGTTCAATTCACTGATTAAAGTCTTATCCCATTTTTGTGGAGCCCACACATGAGGAAAAAGTAAAAGAGAGAAAGAGCTAGAGAGAGAGAATGTAATCCATTGTTTAAGAAGGAAAAACTGTTAGTACCACAGTCATAATGTCAAGACTCCCCATATAGTCAGCAATAAAGAAAAATCTCTATGGAAATAAGTTATACAAAGTGAAACTGAGAATCTGTGTTCTGTATGTTCCTGACATGAAAGGTATTAATTATTGTGAAGATCCAAAGCCTCTTACCAAAAAAGAAAATGGAATCTGTTCTTCCTGGAAGACAGGCAATTCCATAGTCCACAGTCTGAAGCAATCATGTTCTAGCTTTCATGAATAGGGTATCTTGGAAGACAAAACCCTTTCTTTTTCAGAATGATTGGCCCCCTTCCCCACACTGATCTATGGCTTTAAAAGAAAATGAGTTAAATTAAATTAACTAGTCTCCTTTTATTTTTGGGGGATCAGAGAAGGAAAATGAGTTTGATGAAAAGAGAGAAGATACAAAGCCTAAAATGTAGATTATGTCCCAAAGCTCTACTAATTTTAAAATGAACGTATTTATATTGGCCTGTCCTATAGGAATTTTTCTCAAATGTGAATATATATATAAGACTTATCTAATTCTTCTAAAATGCAGATTTGCAGTCTCATCCTTGGTGATGCTGTAACTGGGTCAGAGACCCACTTTGAAAAGCAATGCATACCATATACTTGACAATTATAAATAAAGATTTTCCTGAAAAAATATAAAAACAACCCCATTTACAATAGCATCAAAAAAGTTAAGTCCTTAGGGATAAATTTAACCAAGAAGATAAATGATCTCTATCTTGAAAACTATAAGATTTTGATGTAAGAAAGTGAAAAGATATTCCATGATGCCCTACCCGGTTTGGCTCAGTGGATAGAGCATCGGCCTGCGGACTGAAGAGTCCCAGGTTCGATTCTGGTCAAGGGCATGTACCTTGGTTGCAGGCAATATGGATGGACTTCCTTATGAGCAATATACTGAGTGAGATTAAGTCAGAAACAGAACTATGTAAAATCTTACTTATATATAGGATCTAATCCAAAGTCAAAGAAACAGAGTAAATGGCTGCTAGGAGCTAAGGGATAGGAGAAATAGGGAGATGTTGGTCAAAGGGTACAAACTTTCAGTTATAAGATGAATAAATTCTGTGGAGCCAATCTACATCATGGTTACTATATTTAACAATGCTGTATTATATATTTGAAAGTTACTAAAAGAATAAATGTTAAATGTTCGTGTCACAAAGAAGGTAATTATGTCAGGTGATGAAAGTGTTAACTAACCCTAATGTGGCAATCATTTTCAATACATATGTGTATCACGTCATCATGCTGTACAACTTAAACTTACCCAATGTTATGTCAATTATATCTCAAAAAAGATGAGAAATAAATAATGAAATGGAAAACATATCTTCTGGTCTTTCATTAAGTTAATTCATACTATTAATGTTGCTAATGTAATGACTCTTGCTCTAGTACCAATATTTTCTATCATGTTAATAGTTAACCTAAGAGTCTATGATGATTAAATTTCCCTATGATGTTTTGTTATAAAAAGTGGTCAGAAGTTTTGAAAAAATGGCAAATAATTTCTCAGGCTGTAACATTCTTGGTCATTAATTGCATAAAAATAGTGTTCTATTAATGTGCTTGGATGGCTTCTTCATTTCAAGAGAAGTGTTCTAGGAAAAAATTGATAGATGCCAGGCATACTTTCTCACATTTCTGAAATCTATATGCTCATATTAAATATGCACTTGTTTGTCAAGTAGCATATAGTTTCCTGATCAGGCTCCACGTAGCATCACTCGTGGTGATACAACATGACTAAAAATTCTGTTCTAACTTAACCAACTCTTGACCATACTCTAAAAGTTCCCTCATCCTTTACATGAGAATAATAAAATAGTCCAAAAGCAATTTGTAGACTACACACTATGATGATATCTAATGTGTGTGGTTTTTTTTAAAAAAAGTAAATGAATTGCCCACTTTAAAACTAAGAAATTAATTTATATTTTGACCAAAACATTTTTCAAATTATAGTACAAAAGATTCAATTAACCATCTTGTGAAACCTTAGAAACATTACAGTTTACCCATTTGTTAATCTTAGGAAAAATAGCTTTAACATTTCAATGAAATATTACTATTTCAAGAAACAAATTGATTAGATATCTTTTGATAAAATATTAAAATATATTATTATAAATTATTCATGGTTATAAAAAAGTTTGATATCATTTGTTTCACATATACTCTAATTCCTATCTTAGGTTTTACAAATTAATGTTTAAATCACTTTAAAACCCAATAGTCTAGAGAACATTTAAATTTTGAAATTAAAAATGTTTATAACATTTTCTCTTTTAAAAATTGTGTCACACCTGATATTAAAAGTTATTTACAATATACTTTATTTCATGACTGACTTGACTGAGAAAGAGTTATTTTCTGAATCAGGAAGAATGATATAATACTGAGTTGTTGCATGGACAGCAGAAAGAGAAATTTGAAATGATTTGTTATTTAGTATGATGGTCTTCAAATCATGTTATAAAATTCCAGTTCAAATAGCAACAATAAAAAAAGAATTATTTAAACACAAATTATTAAATAATGAAAGAAATTTAAACAATTAAAGTAATTAATTATAATCAAACATAATTTCTATTTAAATTCTGTTAAAAATTGGTTTTGTTTGGCCCCTACTCTTCATAACTTCTGCAAAATAAAGCAGCAAGCACTCAAATCTTAATTTTTATTAATATTTTTATACTTTACACGTTTTAAAGTGGGTAATTCATTCTTTTTCTTAAATATATTTTATTTATTTTTTACAGAGAGGAGGGAGAGGGAGTTAGAAACATCAATGAGAGAGAAACATTGATCAGCTGCCTCCTGCACACTCCCTACTAGGGATGTGCCTGCAACCAAGGTACAAGCCCTTGAGCGTAATCAAACCTGGGACCTTTCAGTCCACGGGCCGATGTTCTAGCCACTGAGCCAAACCGATTAAGGCTCATTCTTATTTTTTAATGGTTCAAGCTTAATGTTGATGGTGAAAGCTTAAAATGCATATATCCTATTTCTAACTAAAGGAAAATGTATAATCTTTGGATCTCTAAATTAAGGCACTTGATTTATTATCTCAGAAGGAATTTCTATGAAGCTAAGGTACAACTCTGATATGGAATGTTGTATAACCTGACTTAAATACTGGTATAACTTCATTTAGAGAATAAATTTTTGTGTGCCAACAATAATACACAGAATAGAGGCAGAAATAAGGCAGTTAAGTGCCTGCAAGGACAAATTATCTTCCCAAAACATCTTTGCATCTAAGCATTTAAACCAGCACAAAATTTAGTCACCTCCCCTTTTCCCACCTCCACCAGAAATAATCTGGGATTCAGTGCTTAGCACATGGAAAAAATTATTTTACCCTGAAAACATATTAATACCAGGTTTCTTTTATCAACTTTCTTGATCATAAAACCATTGCTAAGAACTACCTCAAGGAGGCCCCATCAAGAAGAGGTAACTGAAAGGGTTACTCTCAGATAATTGAATGAATTGGCTTCACAAATTGGTTTATTTAGTGTCATTGGTTTGGATATTTGAGAACATCTGCCAAAAACTGATGTTGGTTTTAACATAATTAATATTAAACTGTTCCTTCTGGATATATTTGAACACCAGTATCATTGCTTTGTGAAGCTATTTCTGGTTGCCAATAGTAAAATTATAATAAAGGATAGTTATTTCCTATTGGTTCTGGCAGGAGAACATGCTTAAAGTTCATCAAAATGAGATATTAAGTTACTTAAATGCAAATTGAAAAATTAAGTAAAAAGTAGAGGGTCCTATACAGTGTTGTTTTACACCACTTGGACATGAAATTCTATCAGAATTTCATCAAATTATTTTTGTATAATCTGATTCTCACACTGGTGTTTTAATTCAGAGCACTGCCATCATTTTTGTTTAAAAAATAGAAAATGAAAAGAAAGGAATAAAAACATGTAGGGAATATTAATAATTAAAAGGATCTTGAAGGTAGAATTTTTTGGTTCATCCTTTGGCCCTTGTACAATATAACATGCAACTTAAAGCTTAATGATCATTTTTAAATATTATGTACTGTTCACATCTAAAATGATATGAGGCATGTGATGCATTCATTAATTAGTCTATGAAGGTTTTGCTTAATAACATGTTTTATGCTACTGAGTATGTGTACTGCAGTTCACTTCATTGTACAGAGGATTTTATGAATCAATATAGGTAATAGGAATCAGTTCCAATGTTATTAGAAAATCACTTTTATTTCTATTTTAATGACTTGAACCACAATTTGTTCACTTTTAATGATATATTCATTTCTAACTTAAATCAACAACTCTACCAGCCTCTGACATTATAATGCTGGCAGTAAAGGATATAAATTGTATTGGATTTAGGAAAATAAAGATTGTTTTTTCTTTCTCTGGGTGAAGAGAATAATTGGACTCAGATATCAATATTTAGAAATGCCTAGAGATTTCCATTAATAGAGATTTAACTGACTCCCACTAAATTGAGATTTTTCAATAGTCAGGTGCATATGCTAAGATGAGCAGTAGTCCCTGGCAGGTTAATGTGACAATAGGGTAATGAAGTAGAAGCTGAGGGATTTTTTTCAGACCATAATTTATAAAATCAGGTCCCAAGAAAACTTCAGTAATTAGTGATTTTAATACAACAGCCTTCTTATTTTAACTTCTTTTCCTGGTTATGAAAATCCTAGCTCTCATCATCCACAATATATTTACATATTTGTTCAATCCTAAAAGTCACATAAACAGTTTCAAAATTACTAACCTATAACTCTATAGAAAAGCAAATTTACCAAGTGGAGTACAATACTTATGTACAGTTTATTTTATTTTATTATTTTATTTAATTTTATTTTATTGTTTTGTTTGTTTTTATTTTTTAAATCTTTATTGTTGAAAGTATTACATATACCCTCATGTTCCCCCCATTGACCTTCTAGCCCTCCCCCACCTCTGGCCCCAGGTCTTCACCACCCTATTGTCTGTGTCATGGGTTATGTAAATATACATACAAGTTCTTTGGTTGATCTCTTTCCACCCACCCACCCTCCCACACCTTCCCTCTGAGATTCCTCAATCTATTCCATGCTTCTGTATCTCTGGATCTATTAGATTCCACATATGAGTGAGTTCATGTGATATTTGTCTTTCTCTGACTGACTTATTTCACTTAGCACAATATTCTCTAGGGGCCTCTATGCCAGTGGTTCTCAACCTGTGGGTTGCGACCCCTTTGGGGGTCGAACGATCCTTTCACAGGGGTCACCTAAGACCATCGGAAAACACATATATAATTACATATTGTTTTTGTGATTAATCACTATCCTATCTAATAAAAGACAAACATGCAAACTGACCATACCTTCGCTCCGCCCAAGCCATGCCCACCAGCCAATCAGAGTGACTATATGCAAATTAACCCAACCAAGATGGCAGCCAGCAGTCACGGAGCTGGTGCAAGCAGGAGGCTTGGTTGCCCCCATGATGGAGGAAGCCAAGCTTCCCGCCTGCCCTGGCCTCTGCTGAAGGAGTGGCTGGGGGCCTGAGTCTCCAGGAGCAGGGTGGGAACTAAGCAGCTGGAAGAGGGGCACCGGGCCGCTGGGAGTAGGAACTAAGCTGCCGGGAGAGGGGCGCCGGGCCGCTGGGAGCAGGAACTAAGCATCCGGGAGAGGGGCGCTGGGCTGCTGGGAGCAGGGTGGGAACTAAGCAGCCGGGAGAGGGCCGCTGGGCCGCTGGGAGCAGGGCGGGAACTTCCCGGAGTGGGCGTCAGGCAGCCGGAGCGGGGCAGAACTTCTGCCATGTCGCCATGGACGTTGCTTGCCATGGACTTTCCCGCCCTGTAGCTGCTTGCTCATTCACTTACTCGCTCATTCATTCACTCATTCACTTAATCACTCATTATTCACTCACTCACTCAGCAAACCGTCTCAGGTCCCTGGCACCAGACAAGGCACTGAAGGTGAAGCAGGATAAGACAGAGCTATGTCCTCAAGATGTTAGTAATTCAGTAGGGCAAAGCAGGCACATGAATGAGGCAGTTGTATGCACAGATGCACTGTACTGGGTTTGGTGAGGGCTGTAACTAACGCTGACTTTGTTCTCTTAATAAAATGGGCCCTCGGGAGCCAGGCTGCCCCAAGCCTGTAGGCCTGTGCCTAGGCCTGGAGCAGCCAGAGTCCCGGAACTTGACAGAGGGTGCAGGTCGGGCTGAGGGGTCTGGCCCCACCCCTCACCCCCGTGCACAAATTTCGTGCCTCAGGCTACTAGTGCTTTAATTATGTTCAATTTGTAACAATGAAATTGGGGGTCACCACAACATGAGGAACTATATTAAAGGGTCACGGCATTAGGAAGGTTGAGAACCACTGCTCTATGCTGTCTCAAAGAGTAAGAGATCTTTCTTTTTCACTGCTGCATAGTATTATATAGTATAAATGTACCACAGCTTTTTTATCCACTTATCTACTGATGAGCACTTGGGCTATTTCCAGATCTTAGCTATTGTAAACTGTGCTGCTATGAACAGAGGGGTGCATACATTATTTCTGATTGATGTTTCAGGCTTCTTAGAATACATTCCTAGATCAAATGGCAGTTCTATATTTAATAGAACTAGGTCAAATGGCAGTTCTATATTTAATTTTTTTGAAGAAACTCCATACTGTTTTCCATAATGGCTGTACCAGTTTGCATTCCCACCAGCAGTGTACAAGGGTTTCCTTTTCTCCACATCCTCACCAGCACTTGCCATTTATTGGTTTGTTGATGGTAACCAACCTGACAGGTATGAGGTGAGACCTCATTGTTATTTTAACTTGCATTTCTCTGATGATCAGTGGCTTTGAGCATTTTTTCAAATGTCTCTTGACCTTCTGTATGTCCACTTTAGAGAAGTGTCTCTTTAGGTCATTTGCCCATTTTTTAAATTGAAATGCTTGTCTTCCTTTTATTAAGTTGTATGAGTTCCTTATATATTTTGGATATTAACCCTTTATAAGATATGTCATTGCCAAGTGTACTCTCTTACTATACAGTGGGCTCCCTTTTCACCTTGTTGATGGTTTCTTTTGCTGTGCAGAAGCTTTTTATTTTGATGTAGTCCCATTTGTTTATTTTCTCCTTGTTTCCCTTGCCCTAGAAGATGTATCCACAAACATATGACTACCATAAATGTCTGAGATTTTGCTGCCTATGATTTCTTCTAGGAATTTTATGGCTTCACGACTTACATTTAAGTCTTTTACCCATTTTGAATTTATTCTTGTATGTGGTTTAAGTTGGTCTAGTTTCTTTGTTTGCATGTATCTGTCCATTTTTCCCAACACTATTTAGTGAAGAGACTTTCTTAACTCTATTGTATGCTCTTGCCTCCTTTGTCAAATGTTAACTGAGCGTAAAACTTGGGTGGATTTGTGAGGTTTCTGTATGCCTGTTCTTGTGCCACTACCAGGCTGCTTTGATTACAGTGGCTTTGTAGTATAACTTGATATCTGGTTTTGTGATCCCTCTATCATTGCTCTTCTTTCTCAAAATTGCTGCAGCTATTTGGGGTCTTTTTGGGTTCCATATAAATTTTTGGAGTATTTGTTCTAGATCTGTGAAATATGCTATTGGTGTTTTAATAGGGATTACATAGAATCTATAGATTGCTTTGGTAGTATGGACATTTTAATAATGTTAATTCTATCAATCCATGAACACGGTATAGTCTTCCACTTGTTTATATCTTCTTCTATCTCTTTTTTCAACGTCCTGTAGTTTTCTGAGTATAAATCTTTTTCCTCCTTGGTTAAGTTTATTCATAAGTATCTTAATTTTTTGTTGCAATGGTAAATAGGAATGTTTGTTTAGTATCTCTTTCTGATAATTCCGTATTGGTGTTTAAAACTATCATTGATTTCTGAGTGTTCTAGTAAATTTTTTGGTGTAGTCTTTAGGGTTTTCTATGTACAAAATTATGTCATCTGTGAATAATGACAATTTTACTTTCTCTTTTCCAATTTGGATGTCTTTTATGTTTTCTTCTGGTCACTTAGCTAGAACTTCCAGTACTATCTATATTTATAAAACCCTAATATACAAATAGACCGAACAGCAGAACAACCAACAACCAGTTGCTATGACATGCACTGACCACCAGGGGTGCACATGGAACATAGCGGGCATCAGCAGCAGGTGGCAGAGCATGGAATATGGAGAACATGGCAGGCGTCATCCATGGCGGGATGGTGGAGCAGGTGAGGGGGAGCACCAGACCAAGGTGGAGCGCCAGTGGCTGTCATCAGGGCAAGCCTCTGGTAATTACTGAAAATTCTTTGATCCCATGCACCACGGTCCTGCCGGGTGCTCACACCCACTGCCAGCGCCAGCCCCACTTGCACCCACTGCCAGCACCAGAGCCACTGCTTGCACCTGCTGCTGGCTGCAGGTGCCAGTCCCAATCACTCGGCACCATCAGCGGGTACAAGTGGCGGCTGCTGGCCCTGATCATCCCTGAGGGCTTCTCCACCTGCTCCTGATGGGCAATTGGGGCAGCAGCTACCATTCACACCCGCTGCTGGCACCAGCCCCAATCACTCTGCGCCATCAGTGGGTGCAAGCAGGGCCGGCGCCATCAGCACATGGGAGCAGCAGCGTCAGGAGCGGGGCTGCTGGCAAACAGACCTTGAGCCGTGGCTGGAGGGGCTGGGCAGGGGTGCAGAGGATAGGCCGAGACCTGCCCCTGTGCCCACTGCAGCCTCTCAGCCCACAGTTTCTTTCAAGGTGCACAAATTCGTGCACTGGGTCCCTACTATTGAATAAGAGTGGTGAAAGCAGACATCCCTGTCTTGTTCCTGTTTCTAGGGGAAATGGTTTTAGTTTTGCCCATTGAGTATGATGTAGGCTATAAGTCTGTCATCTATGGTCTTTATTATGTTGAGATATGATCCCTCTATTCCCACTTTGCTCTAAGTTTTTATCAAAAATGGATGTTGGATTTTGTCAAATGTTTTTTCTGCATCTATTGATATGATCATTTGATTTTTATCTTTCATTTTGTTTATGTGATGTATCATGTTTATTGATTTTCAAATATTGTACCAGCCTTGCATCCATAGGATAAATCCCACTTGGTCATAGTGAATAATCTTTTTAATATTTTGCTGGATCCAATTTGCTAATATTTTGTTTATGATTTGGGCATCTATGTTCATCAGAGATACTGGCTTATAATTTTCTTTCTTTGTAGTGTCATTATCTGGTTTTGGAATTAGGATATTGCTGGCATCATAAAACTAGCTTGGCGGTCTTCTTTCCTCTTGAGGTTTTTTGAAATAGCTTGAGGATGATAGTTGTTAATTTTTCTGAATGTTTGGTAAAACTCCCTTGTGAAGCTGTCTCATCCAGGACTTTTGTTTCCTGAGAGTTTTTTTTATTATTGCTTAATTATGATGTGTCTTGGTGTGGTCCTCTTTGGATTCCTTTTGTTTGGGGTTCTCTGTGCATCCTGGACCTGTAAGTCTATTTCTTTCACCAGGTGGGGGAAGTTTTCTGTCATTATTTCTTCAAATAGGTTTTCAATATCTTTCTCTCTCTCTCATCTTCTGGCACCCCTATAATTCTGATGTTGGTATACTTGAAGTTGTCCCAGAGGCTCCTTACACTATCTTCGTATTTTCGGATTCTTTTTTCATTTTGCTTTTCTGGTTGGGTGTTTTTTGCTTCTTCGCATTTCAAATCGTTTCCTTGATTCTTGCGCTCCTCTGGTCTGCTGTTGGGAGTCTGTATAGTATTCGTTATTTCAGTCCGTGTATGCTTAATTTCTAGTTGGTTCTTTATCATAACATCGAGGGTCTCATTAGATTTCTTGAGGATCTCAC
This sequence comes from Myotis nattereri, assembly GCF_964212035.1. Taxonomy (NCBI): domain Eukaryota; kingdom Metazoa; phylum Chordata; class Mammalia; order Chiroptera; family Vespertilionidae; genus Myotis; species Myotis nattereri. The sequence goes on from NC_138079.1 coordinate 56,208,727, forward strand.
TACATTTATCGGCGGCTTCTAGACAGTTCTTAAGAGACCTTAATAGTGTGGTTCTGAACTCAATATCCTCCATTGACAGTTTTGTCCTGTTTCTTTGTCTCCGCATTTTTTATGCTTTCTTGGTGCACCCCCTAGTGGTCTTTGTGCGCAGTCTTGTTGTTGTTAAACCTTGATTGTTGTCGGCAATACCGGGGGTGATTTGACCTCCAGGCTAACTGGCTATGAGAGTCCGCTGTGTCTGCAGTGGGAGAGCTTCTGTGCTGGATCTCTAGGGCAGTGTTAATCTAGCGTTTGCCTGAGGCTATCCGGCAAATGGCTCTGCACAGGGCTTGGGCGGGGCAGGTCCCTGGGGATCTACAGGGCGGGCTGGAGAGAGCAGTTATGGCTGCTCTCAGTTCCGTCCCTAGGGGCTCTGCCTCACAGAGTCCCAGCAACCGCTGCAAACCTTGGAGAGAAAGCTGCCTTCGAATTCCAACCGAAGCCAGACAGTCCCGCTTCTCCAGTTTGAGTCTGGGTCCCTAGAGACTCGCCCGGATCTGGAGCTCAGAGTCTGAAACTCCCTCCCAATTGAAAACAACAACCGCGCCCTCTGCCTCCAGCCAGCTCCGCGTGCACTCCGCACCTTAGTATTTCACTTCAGCACTGCGCCTCCTCTGAGCCTGGGTATGATATTCTCTTTCCTCCTGGTTGTAGAATTTCCACTCAGCCAGCCTTCCTGTGGTTCTGGATGACGTCCGTTCCATCTTTTAGTTGTTTCTTGAAGTGGTTGTTCGAGGCAGCAATCTCCGGTGTTAACCTATGCCTCCATCTTGGTTTCTCCTATTTTTACTGTTATTACTCTCTTTTAAATAAGCATATTGTCAAATATATTGGCACATAATGTCATGATAACTTTTTATTTTCGTGAGCCAGACTAATTAGCATATGCTTGTGGAAATAATTTACCGTACATGTTTTCTAAATTAGGTTCCTTATACATTGAAAACATTTGAGATATTTTGTTTTTTTAAGATCATTAACCATTTAAAAAAATTTATTTCTAATCAAAAAAGCAAGGTTTGTTGTCATTGAAACAGATTCTAAGCAATCTACATTTTTTCTTTATAGATACTAAAGCAAAGCCTATAAATATATTCATAAATATTTAGAAAGTTTTTCTATATTTTAAGCACAATGACAAATTTCCTTTTCCAAATGTAGTATAGCATATTGACTAATGTGCAGAACAGGAACCAACTCTTCTTCTATACACCTGTCCAAACAAGATTTTGTCTTTCGTCCTATATTTTATGATATTAAATATTCTCAAAAACTGCAAACATTTTGTTATTTTTAATGTGTAAATGTCCTCAAATCAATTAGGACAAAGAACAAGTCACATATGGAGAAAATGAATTTTAATATGAAAGAAGATAATAAATATGTCATTTGTTTCGTGATTCTTATATTAATTTCACTGCTTTCCAGGGAACTAAGAAAAATATATATACATTTACAGTAAAAAATTAGTATTTAAAAAGTTAACATTTGCATTTTCTTCCATTTGAATTAAACTTAAAGATCAACCTCATATCATAAATTCTAATTTTACAAAAGAGGACAGCTTGAATCTCGACAAATTGTAGGCTGTTGGAATGCAAGAAGCCACTGGTCCAACAGTGAAACTAGTTGACTAAGATCAATAATCTTAACTGTTATCAACCTGTTCAAACTCCTATCATTGTTTAAAAGTAAACTCCGGAAGAAATGCAGGTGTATTTTTTTTTTTTTTTTTCAAAAAGAAGACATGAAAACATCAAAATAAGTATCTTGTTCAGACTTTTAAATTTTTGAATACAATAGAGCAATGATCTATTTTCAAAAGACTACTAGCACTTTATTTACAAGAGAATTATGCAACAAGGTGATATTTTTGGCTGGGCATTGCAAAGGTTGAAATGCACTTTTACCATTCCAGTAATAGTTTATGACTTTAATCTAATTCATTTTGTTTTTCCTCCTGTTCTTTTTTTGTATTTGGGAGTTTAATTTCTTGACAAATATATATTTTGGATGGATATTTAGCTGAGCTAAATCAAGTGTAGGGGCAGGTACAAAAACTGAAAAATGAATAAGTGATCTTTTAACGTGAGTTAGCTAATTGAAGTATTTATAATATACCTTTTAGAAATATCATGTGAGCAATCCTAAAATAGACCAAGTTGAAAACAAAAATTATGTGTGTGTCTAGCTGTCCATTCTATGAAAATAGAAATATCCTTGTGGTGTAGAAATTATTGTGGCATATAAACATCTCAAAAAACACATTAAATGAGAACAGCCCATAATGGGAATACAAACTTTGTCCTGTATTTCTTTCCTCTGCAGTGTAATTGTCTAAAACTTTTTCATGACGGATTACGTTTCTGACTTGGTGGGAAACAAACCATATATAGCAAGAACTAAGCCAGAAAATACTAAGTACAGAGGAGAATTTTTATGTCCTTGAGTATTAGGTGATTATGTTAACCCTGTTTCTCCACCCCCTACCTGTCCTGTCCAATACATATATTTTCTGAGTGAAACCACTACATTATGTGCATTCATTACCATCACCACATGGACTATCACTACAGATACTGAAGATACCCTTTCAGCCTGGGTTTAATCATGTGGTAAGAGATACAATGTAAGAGGCAATGAACATTGACATTCTAGTCAGTTATAAGATCTTGGCCATAATTACACTATATGGTTCAGTATCAAGTGTTTTGACCTCCCAAGAAGTCAAACTGTTTATATTTCACCTATTTATGTATCAAATCTATAGTGTTTTTAAAAATCTTCTTGGATAAAGAGCCTTGTCAGAATAATTTATGTCTGTTATATCTCGTCTACTCTCCCTTTTGATATTTCAAATAATTAAGAAATGGAAAAGCTTTTACCAATACTGATGATTTTCTTTTCCCTAATAATTTACTTCTCATAACATCCATATGATTTAACGTCATATTTTTTTTATTTTTATATAGTGTCTATATGTTTCACAAAAAGATCACAGATTTGAAGTCAATCAACATCAAAATATTGATGTCACAGAGTAAACACCTTATTTGTCTAGCTTGTAACATTCAGAGTACACACTCTGAGACTAGCGTTTCATACCTGATTTTGGGAGCTCCCAGTGAAAATAATTACTCTTATATCAGGAGGTCTTAAAATGTGATCTTAGGACTACTAACAACCTACAAAAGTAATCCCATGTGATCCAAGGCTGGTCTCATGGAGTGCTCAGTTTTATTATATAGCAATGTCTAAATGCTTTACTGTGTTATTATGATATTTAATTAAAAACAAACATTGCCTTAAATCACTTATTGAAATAGTAGTAACCTTATTAATGTAAATGTTTACTTGATTTTGTTCTCAGTTGGAGTAAGATATTCAGTGTGTGATATATTTTCTCTTCTGGAAGTGACCTTTAACATGAAAAATGCCCCATCATTTTGGTTCAAATGCTGACAAATTACTGTGTGTGTTTCTTCATATTTTTTTTTTCATTGAGTGGCTGTTTAGTTTTCTCTTTATACCAGTTTGATCAATAACAATTCCTCTGATCTGAGCCTTTACAAATAAATTACTGTAATCAGGGTCAAACATTTGGTTTGACATTTGTTCTGGAGTGTTATTGAGTAAAATTAAAAATAACTTTTAAATTCTTGATTATTAGCCTCTTTAATTTTGTTTCCTTCATATGTATCCCAAAATGCAACAAAAAAATGAATTAATATAGATTTTGAGACACGTAACTTGGGTTTAAATCTTTTTTCCCCATTCATTAACTATACAGATCTCAAGATAGAATGTTTATAGCATGATACCAAGCAGATGGTAAGCATATATTCTTATTCATTTTGTCCCTCCTCCACCTCACAGAGGAAATATTAAATTGATACAGCCACCAGGAAGGGCAGTGTGGAGGCACTTATTAAAACTGAAATGTTTGAAACTTTGATCTGTGATGCTATCACCATCCGTCCCACTTATATTTGTCTACCTTAAAACAATACACTCACATGTACCAAGAAACATCATTGCAGTGTTGTTTGTGTAAGAGGGGCAATATAGCACAGTCACTCAATCCAGAGCAAATCTGCCTAGACCTGAATCTCAACTCTGCCTGGTAACCTGAGCAAGCCATTTTACATAGATGCTTCCTCATTTGTAAAATGAAAATAGTAGCAGTACCTTCCTCACATTTTGGGGGATGAAGACATAATGTATATATTAAGTAGTAATAGTTATAAGTCTATATCTATTTGGGGGTAACATATAAATTGTTTCCTAAGTTGTTTTATAAAAAATAAATGTTGAATTTTATTAAATGTACTTTTGACATCAATCAAAACACTAAATGATTTTTCTGCTTTGGCCTCTGACATAATAACTTTAGTTATAGATGCATTATTATTAAATCTTCTAGACCAAACCACACTTGAAAATATTGTATTAAGCTTTAGCCCAGACATTAGCATTCGATTCTAATTCTAGCTATGTCATTTCATAGTCTCTGCTTTTCATTTTCCGCTATCAGTAAATGGAGGATAATAATAGTACTGAACTCATGGTTTATGAAGATTAAATGAATTAATGTATGTAGAGCACTAAGAAAAGGCTCTACGAAAAGCATGTACTTAAGAAATGTGTACAGTTATTAGCAGGATTGGTTTTGAATGCTCTCTCTTTCAAAGTTAGGAATTAGTGTTATACTGACTATGTCTAATGTCTTAGGAAATGTGGCTGTCCATTCATAAAATCTTGCAACATCATTTAAACTTTTTAATTTCTGCCTTTGTTATTGGTTTAGTTGGGTTTCCTATCTCTTATTATAGTTAATTTTATAATTAATATTTTATCTTAAGCTATCTCTTTCAGCTGATCTTCCAAATAAAGATTTCTCTATTTTATTACTTTTTAACCTCTTATTTTCCCTTTCTAATGGCGAATTTGTTCACCTATATGAATCTTCTAGTGTTCATTTATTTGATTGTTCTCCCACCACAAAAATACAAAAAAGCAACAAAAAACAGCACTTGCATATCAATTAGATGCAAGTTTCTATTGGTTTCTATTTGTTTCCATTTGTAATTCATTAATTCCTGCTCTGTCTCTCTTAAATAATTTCGTTTCATCCAGTCTTTTATCACCGTTACTTATTTCTGTTCCTAATCTGTCTAGTTTTACCAACTTGATTACAGAATGAGGTCATTTTCTATTTAATATTCCATTTAAATTGCTCAGAGGCCTCATCCCACCTGTCTCAAGAGTTGCGTTGAATTCCTCCTGGAGATTCTCAATTCTGCAACAATGTTCTCTGTCTAAAATTTCAGTCCTGTTTATTATTATTTTCAGGGAAAGCAATCTGGAAAGTCTGCTCAGGCACATAGAAGCCTGTGCACTTCCAATGTGATTGCCATTGTTCCCTCGGGCAATCACAATAGACACACCTGTCCTCTGACATGACCAAGGCATGCACCTCCGTCACCGGCCTATAGTAATTTATCCAGAGGGGAGGGGGTAGGTGCAGGAAGGAGGGGAGAAGAAATCTTTCTTCTTTAGCATTTTATTCAACTATGATTGATTACACAGATTTTCTTTAAAGAAACTCATTTCCCTCCCTTAGTGCACACATATATATACATATGCATATAAATACCTGCATATACATGTCTAGTGGTTGCTAGCCCACCAAGGCCCTAATGAAACTAGAAAAATATGTCCCTTCTGAACAAAAGAAGACAAGCTGGATTTCAGTTCCCACTTACCACGTGCCCTAATGCAGTGAACAATCTGTGAAACCATTTACATTGTCCCTAAACACAAACACAGGCACATCTAAGAAGCTATTTCAAAGGGACAACTCACAGTGTTCAGTGTGGCTAAGCCAGAAGCAGCTGTGGTTCCACCCTCCTCCTGTTGTATAAAACCAGCCTTCCCTGGAACTTGAGGAAAGAGTTGTTTTCTCCATGTCCTCAGGATCACATTTCCTACCTTATAAGTGATGAGATTTACTCAAAGGAAGCCAGTTTCCAATACTCCTCCCACTGCTGTCACTCCCACTTGCAGCACAGATGTGCGTTCACATGTTCCAGCCTTGGGTTGCGCCTGCCAGCGGCACATTATACATGCGCCCTCTCCGAAACCCCAGCACAACCACAGTGCTGGCAACCCTGTCCCGTCCCTAATTCTGAAAAATGCAATTCCCTCCTTACTATCAAGGCTCATCCAATTTCTTCCCTTAGACTGACAAATAGAATTCCACTAGCTTGATCCCATAGTCATCTATAAAATAAACAATCAGACAAATTAACTTTCCTTAATCTATCTAATCAGTCTTGCCCATGGTCACTGTCAAGCTTTTATATATATATATATTTTCCTGAATTATCTCAGGATTTTTTAACAATTCTCATTCTTGTAACAAATATTTTATGAGTACTTACTATGTACCAGGCAATATATTAGGTCCAAACAAAACAATAAAAGTCTCTTCTCACTGTACAATCTAGGTGAGTATAGACAATAAAAATCTATTATAAATAACCATTTACCATTTTATTAATAATCATTTTATGTATTTATTAGCATTATGCTACAATTATATTTTATCACATATAGATATAGATGATAGATAAATAGATGTAATGTAGATAAGGTATTGTCTATGATGGAGAGAAAAAGAAGGGAAAAGATTTAAGCCAAGATGGAAAGTTAGTGAGAGGGACTAACCATGAGGATAGCTGGGACAGTGTGTCCAGTCAGAGGAAAACAGCCTTTGGAAGCCACCAAGGAGCATTCAGACAGGTTAGAGATGAGGTAATAGTGCACCAGATTAAGTCAATCCTCATGCACCATTGTAAGGACTATCCTTTTTAACCCCTGTGAGATGAAAGCCATTGGAAGGTTTGTGTTGAAAAGTGACATGATCTTATTTAAGTCATGAGGATCACCCCAGCTGCTGCAATGAGAATAGACTGCAGGGGGAAATGTGATGAATCAGTCCAAGTAATTGGGAGGCTATTACATGAACATGTTAAGAAATGATGGTAGCCCTGGCCAGGCAGCTCAGTTGGTTAGAGCAGTGGTTGGCAAATTGTGACCCCTTGAGTGTGGCTCTTCCACAAAATACCACGTGCAGGTGTGCACGTACAGTGTGATTGAAACTTCGTGGCCACACTCAAGGGGCCAAAGAACCGCATGTGGCTCGCGAGCCTGTTTGCCGACCACTGGGTTAGAGTGTTGTCCTGATACCCCAAGATTATGGATTTGATCTCTGGTCAGGTCACATACAAGAAGCAACCAGTGAATGCATATAAGTGGAACAATAAATCAATGTTTATTTGATTTTTCTCTCTCTTTCCTTTCCTCTCTCACTCTCCAAAATCAACCTATATATATAAAAGCCTAAGTGACAGGCCAACTGGCCAACTGGCCAACCGGCCAGCAGCTACAATGTGCAATGACCACCAGGGGGCAGATGCTCCTACAAGTAGCTATGACACACACTGACCACCAGAGGACAGACACTCAATGTAGGAGCTACCGAGCTGTGGTGACTTGGCAGCTGCGGTTCTTGGGTGATGCACCCAGAACCAGAAAGGAGGGAGCCCGATTCCAGGGTGTGTCAGCCGAGAACTGCCCTCTTGCAATCTGGGACCCCTCAGGGGATGTTGGAGAGCTGGTTTTGGCCTGATCCCTGCAGGCCAGGCTGAGGGACCCCACCAGTGCACAAATCCTTGCACCGGGCCTCTAGTCAATCCATACATTTTTTTAAAAAGAGATGATTGTGACTAAGCAATATAGATGTTGAAAAATGGTTGCATTCTGGATGTACTTTTAAGGTAGAGCCAACAAGATTGGCTCATGGATTAGATGTGGGCCTTCTTTCCTGAGCTCTTAAACTGTATATCCAACTAACTAATGTATTTCTCTTCCACTCCATCATTCATTTATTCACTCAATATCTTTGAGCCCTTACCATGTGCCAAATGTCATGGTCTCACTCTAGGGAAAATGAATAATGCAATGTTTCTTTCTGAGAAGTACACTGTTTATTGGAGCACAGAGATACAGAAACAGGAGACACTCACAACATACAAATTATAACAACACAGAAAAATAAGTGGCTGACTACACTTGGGAAGATTAGTGACATTGTCACAGGAAAATGACATGTGCACTGACATTTGAAGAATGAGTCAAAGCTGGAGAAATGGAAGAAGACTGTTCTCTGATACATGTAGTAGAAAAGATAGGGGCTTATACAGATGGATTCAACACAAATATAGTAATTAGTTAAAAAATGGTAAATAGGCATTGAGAAATAGGATCAGGGTGGAATTTTTAAAAAACTCTGAATTTTCTAGTTTCAGTAACTGGATGTTGATGACTGCTTTAATCAGGTGGAAAACAAAACAAATTTGGACAAAGATAATGGTATTGGTTTTAACACTGCCATGGGTAAGTTACTTGCAGTAGTTCATATGGAAGTATCCAGAAGGCAAATGTAAAAGCAAACTGGTACTCAGGAAAAGAGAAGGAAAAAAGATATAAAGAATAAGGATTTTAGTGGTAATTAAAGCCATAGTGATGCATGCTATTTTCTAGAATCTGTGCCAATACATTTCCAAAAAAAAGTTCTTCTGAAACACATAATTTATTTATTTATTTATTTTTTAACATATTTTATTGATTTTTCACAGAGAGGAAGGGAGAGAGATAGAGAGAGTTAGAAACATCGATGAGAGAGAAACATCGATCAGCTGCCTCTTGCACATCCCCCACCGGGGATGTGCCCGCAACCCAGGTACATGCCCTTGACCGGAATCGAACCCGGGACCTCTCAGTCCACAGGCTGACGCTCTATCCACTGAGCCAAACCGGTCTCGGCAACACATAATTTATTTACTACACAACTCTCTGCCTATATGTAGGCCCCAACCTGCAGAATTGCCATTGATGTCTTATACACTCTGTCTTTGCATGTTCAATCTTGCTTACCTCTTTCAATTTTTACTTCCTGGGTAGTTCTATTGTATCTTTCCTCTATAAACTGTGTGCTCTTTTTCATGTTTATCTGCCAAATCCTGCCCAAATCCTAACCCACAATTTTTTATATGCTACTTCCCTAAGAAAGCCATTTTAGAAATTCCAACCCTGATGCATCCAAGTCACCAGGTTCTCCTGAACACCTTGTTTATGGCATCTGTAAAATTGCCACAATAGTTAACCTCACAGGATCACTGTTAGGATTAAATAAGTTAATACATTAAAATGTTTAAAATCATGTTCATTGCTTAGTCTATGCTCAATACAGTCTAGCAATTATTGTTTTGGAGAAAAGCATAGCATAAATGGTTAGCATGTGGGCTTTGGAAACTTTGAATTTGTCTGAAGACAAATCAAATAAGTTTGAACTCAAATTCATGCCCTTAGTAGCTGATGATTTGGGTCAAGTTATTTAATCTCTCAAGCTTCATTTTTGTCTGTAAAATTATTAAAGCCATGGAGATGCATGGTGTGTACCAGAATAGTACACCAATAATTTTTAATTGCTTACTTTAACTTTTTATCTCAAATATCTTAAAACTTATTAGGGAGAGAAATGTTCTATTCATCTTGTATATTACCTTCATAATCTTTGATAATTCCTTGCATAAATTATATACCAAATAAATATGTATCATCATGAATAGAGAAAAGATTTTGTAAAGATTCCATAAATGTAATGTATAATATAAAAAGTCAGTTTGGTTTGCAACCATCAAGGAAAATTAGCCTTGACCATGAATTGTATAGGGTAAAGAAGAACTAAAGAAGTTTCTTGGTTCATATTTCACTCTTTTAAAAGCTCCTTTAATTTTCAGTTAACTAAAGTGAAAAGAAAAACCTAAATTGAATTTATTACATGCAACTAAGATTCTGTGCAGCATTTGCCTAATTTCAGGAAATTTGTGAACAATGAAGATATCATTGAGTAACTAAAATGGTAAAATAAGAGGAACTCAAATCCAAGTTGTTTCTACATGAGTTAGTTTCACTTACCATATCTTCTATCCTCATTAAACTTTTAAATGATAATATACCTTTAATAGAGATGAAAATCAAATTATGAAGATAGACATTTAAAGGCATCTATAGAGAAAGGGAAAAACCTTCTGGAGAGAAATTATCTGCTAAAAATCCTTAGGAAATAACAAATTAGCAAGTGGCAAAATGGGAAGAATTATGCTGAGAATTTCACGTTATTCAATGGTCAAGAAAGTTTTTATAATAACTTGTTATGCTAGAATTTTAAAAATGCTTAATAGGTTTTTCCAATGTGTATATATTCTGTAGGAAAAATACTACTGTAAGTTTCTTTTGTGTGTTTTTACTTGAAAAATAATACATGAACATGGTAAAAAAAATTAAATAACTCAAATGTTAAATTTAGTATCCTTCTCACACCAATGTTTTCCCCATTTCTCCTTCCCCAGAGCCAATAACCATTTCAAAACTCATACAATCCTGAATAAATAACCTTTAAAAACTGGGAACAGTCTGTAATGCTGCCCACTGCTTTCTTAAATGTATCTCCATATTATTTTATATAATGTATATAGATCGACTCCATTCTTAATACTGGTTGTAAAACATTCAGCATACTTCCATATATCAACATACAGATGGGAAGTTGAGTGGTTTCTGTTTTTTGCTTTAATAACAATATTACAGTGAATATTCTTGCATATATCTGACCTTTTATAAGGATAAATTACTAGAATATAATCTTATATAGAATTTCTGTTTCAAAGACTATGTTTAATTTGGCAGCTATTAGTAATGGCTAAGTAATGGAATTTTACAATTTAAAATCCCACTCTGTGTTCATGAGTGAACCTCTCTCACCATACACTCAATAGCAGGTACTCTGACTCTATGTTTTTGGACATTTGATAATATAATTTGTTCCCTGGCTTGTCTTTTGGTACTTGAACTAGCTATTGTTTTTATCATGTAGACGTTTTATGATATTTCCCTTAACGAATGTTGAGTATTATATATTTTAACACCTTTGTTATTACTAGAATTTTTCTTAATCTCCTAGTTCTCTTCTTATACTTTTACAATTTTACTTTTAATAATCCATTGATTTAGCTGAATTTTATTTTTTAATAAGTCATGGGCTCAATTTTTTCTGTTTTCCTCTCAAGGAACTAATTAATCATTCCAATACCAATGACATATATTTCTTGTTTTCACTGATTTGATATTAATATTGCAAGTACCTGTATGTGTATATGAAAATGGTGAAAGATACTATCCTTTCCCTCGGGAAGTTTAAATTTTAATGGGAGATATTTTAAAAAGTTAACAGACAATAAATAAAATACCATATTTTGCAATTTATAATAACTAATATTTATTGAGCACTTACTATGTACTTGACTCTATTTCAGGTTTTATCATGCTATTGCCCATGGCCAGATCCAGTCAGCATCCTGGTTTCATAGACCTGGTAAGCAAAGACTGAATTTACATTTTTGAATCACTATAAAAAGAAAAGAAAAAAATGAAAGAAAGAACAAACAATATGAAAGACAGATTATATGTGACTTTCAAATATGAAAATATTAATTATGTGGTTCTTCACAGAAAAGTTTTTAAGTTTTATTAAGTGAATGTGTGGGAAGCCATTGAAATGCAAGAACAGGGGAGTATAAAGTGATCTAATGTATGTTAAGATAACTTTTGTGGTTGTATGAAGAATGGAATACAAGGAGACCAGTAATGCTGCAATTATCCTGGCAAAATATTATGATAGGCTGAACTCAAAGAGTAGCAGTAGATCAGAGCAAAGAGATACAGAAAAAACAACAGCAACCATTTGTTATAGGATTATATTGAGGATATGGAGGAAAGGGAATAATGCTAGGCTTTTGGCTTGAGTAATTAACTGAATGGTTTCTTTGCTGGTATGGATAAGACACAAAAGAAAGAGTTTTCTGAAGAAACAACTAAAATAAAAATGTTGGCATATGAAGCTTGAGGTCACCTGTGAATCTACGTGAAAAAGAGCAGAGTGGGAGGCCCCATCTCTGAGAGGCTCACGCATGTAGTGTTCGAACAGATTATAGCACTCAGGAAAGGAAATAAGAAGCACCAGGTATCAGAATAGAAGGAAAGCCAGAAATAAATGGAAACCAGCGCTGGAGAATGTTTCAAGGAGGAGAAAAGCATCTGTTGCTGTTGGGTTAGGCAGAGAGGACACAGGGCCAGAACAATCTGAGTCTAAGGCTAAAGAACAGGTATCACTGCATCACTGATCAGGGTCGGCTCTCTGTGTGTCTTATTCTGTCGAGTCCTTCGTTATTAGAAAGAGGGATCAGAATATAAATAGAGAGTCAGGCAGACTACCTGCAATGTCTCTCTCTAGAAAGTAGGTGTACAATTACTACAACTTCATTAATTGAGTTACAAAAATAAATTAATTTAAAAAAATAAACCAAAAATTCTTATGTAGACATATCCCTTCATCACAGGTTTCTGTGAATGATTCTGGAATATGGTTCCTTATAATGCTCCTCTTCCTTTCCAATATTAACTTTATATACCTGCATTTTCTGAGTTACACAACTCCTTGCATATATAGCCATCTGAGTGCCCATGAGGCCAAGGCTTCATCAGGGTCTCAGGAGAGAGAACTAGGATGAGTATTTCTCTGACATAAGCACAAGGATCCCACTGAAAGTTTCAGATTATTGTCAAATTCTGGGAAGAGCCTGGACTTCAGAGAATTCTGGATTCTGGAAGAAGACCACCAGCTTCCTATGAGTGTACTGGTTCTTCCTGGATCCTAAGAGACCAAGGAGAGGCCAAAAATATAAGTCATCCTAGCCTCTAAAACTTTTCTCTATGTGCCTCAGCAAGGGACTGGAGACCTACCACTTTAACATTCTTAATCTCTTCTCTCTCTCTCTCTCTCTCTCTCTCTCTCTCTCTCTCTCTCTCTCTCTCTCTCTCACACACACACACACACACACACAAACACACAATTTAAAGTTTACTTCATTGTATTCTAATAAATATGCTGCTGATGAGATGTTTGCTACCACTCTCATACTTATTTACTTACTAGAGGCCCAGTGCACAAAAATTAGTGCATTATAGGGGGGACCCTCAGCCCGGCCTGCCCCCTCTCACAGTCTGGGAGCCCTCAGAGGATGTCCTACTGATGGCTTAAGCTGCAGTCTGGCCTCCCTCTGTGGGAGGAAACTGGGACAATCATGGGAAGGCACCGCCCCCATCACCCCGCGACTGCTGCCATTGCTGCCCACCACGGCTGCCGGCCCTTAGCCCTCAGTTCTTAGTGCTGGCCCTGCCCTCCATCCACTGGTGGGTGAGGAGTGATCCGGGCCAGGCCAGCTGGGGGGAGGGCTGTGGGAGGTTGAGGCACAGCAGGTCACACTCCATCCAGCCTCTGCAGAGGTGTGGTGCTGGGACTGAGCCCACGCGCTGCCTCTGTGGCTGCCTCTGCAGAAGGGGCAGCCCTGGGACCGGGACTGAGCAGCCCCCTCTCCTGCTGCCTCTGTGGAAGGGGCCACGATGCTGGACCGGCCCACGCCGCGACCTCTCCACACTGCCTCTGCAAAAGGGCCGGCACCGAGGCCTCTCCCCCGCCACCTCCGCGAAAGGGGTAGTGGCAGCGACAATGGCGCTGCCTCCTCACCTGCAGTGGCAGTGGCGGGGGTGACTCCACCTCCTGCTCCCATGGCGGCACCTCTCCCATGCCACCGGCCCTAGGCCTTCACAGCCGCTGTGGCTTTGTCTGGACGGACATCCAGATGGACATCAGGAAGGACGTCTGGAAGACATCTGGTCTAATTAGCATATTACCCTTTTATTAGTATAAATTTCTGGGCAGTTAGCCTCTTTTTTCCCCCTTGAAATATTTCAGAATTTTCTCTATGTATCAATAGTTCTGTTATTACTATTGATAAAGTTTATAAACTACAGCCTTTCCATTTGAAAACTTGCATTTTAGCCAAGACAAATGTGTGCTATTAGATCTTAAATGATCTCTAACTTTTTGTTGTCACTCTTGTCTTAAACTTCATTCTACATAAAATTTGATGTTTCTACATTCATTCTTCAGGTGACTACTTTTTAGTTCTTGTTTGCCTCTTTTTTTTGTCTATCTTCTGTCAGTAGCTGTTGTTGCAAATAAACTATCCCACTCTCAATAATCTAAAATAAAATTATTTATTATCACTCCGAAGTCCATGGGTCAGCTGAACAGTGCTTCTGGTCTCTGCTAGGTTCACACATATTTCTGTGCTCATCTGTGGCTGCTTTGAGGATTGAGGTAGAATATGTGCATGATGAGTCTCTAACAACTTTTCCTATGTCAGATGGCAAAGAAGCTGCTTAAAATGAATAGGGTGTTAAAAGGACTTAGGTGGGTGGGAAGAGATCAACCAAAGACCTTGTATGCATATATGCATAACCCATGGACACAGACAATAGGATGATGAAGGCTTTTGGGGGGGGGGGGGCAGAGGGAGAGGGCTAGAAGAAGTCAATGGGGATAAAAGGGGACATATGTAATACTTTCAACAACAAAAAGAAAAGAAAAGAAAAAAGAAGAGCCAAGTTGACGATGCTTCCAATGGCCAAGATGAGAAAATGTGAACATCAAGAAGAGTAATAACCGCAGTGCATCCAAACACATTTAATATGTTTAAATCCATAAGTACTTAATGATACCAAACAAATCCTAATCAGTTACTTTTAAATAACTCTGAAAACTGGAAATAAAAGTACAAAACCAAGTATTTAGTATCTTCCCTATGCAAAGTATATCTCTAAGAGACAAAATAAAAACTAAAGTGGCATATCTCTTCATATAGCATTCCAACATATAAATCCCAAAGAATTGGTCAAATTAAATATCACCATTTTGCAAGTCTTAATAAATTATTCATTTAAGTAAGGAGCTTCAGTGGCTGTTAACATTACCAGAAAGACAGAGTAACCAGATTATTCAATAGCAGTGTCGAAAAATAAGTTTCTAAGTTCAACCTTACTTACAGAAAAAAAATAAACATTTTCAACTACACTGTGTGAACATATCAACAAAGTCCAGATGATGAGAAACACTATCAGACAAATCCTCCTGTTTCCTCAGCAAATAAATTACAAGAGAATAAATGAAATGAGAGAGGTGGTAAACCAAATTATGATATTTATGGATGTACACTTGATGATAAAAATTATTTAAAAACAAAGAAGCGTTTACCATGAAGTTAGCATAGAGAAGGAAGGGGACTGTGTTTGGAAGGCAGCATATGGAAGGCATCTATGAAGGCCACAAAAATCTGTCCTGCACGGGTAAGGGAGATGGTTAAAGGGTGGTCAAATTACAGTAATGGATTAAACTACATATGTGTTTGGGTAATTAGGTGTTTTTTTAATGTATTTGTATTAAATTTAACAATGACAGGTTTTTAGAAATGCATCCACTAAGCTATCCCATTTCTGAGTTGTAATGAAATAGCCTGTGTCAGAGCAACACTTTCTATCAAGAGCAAGTAGAAAAGGCAGATGAAAAGCACACAAAAAAACAACAACCAAAAAACTGTTCAAATGCATCACAGGGGCTAAGGCAGCAGGATAAGGGCCTGACAGACTGACAGACCCTGAAGTGAAGGAAAAATCATTATGTTTAGCCCAAATTTCTAGACACTGCTTTTCCTTCAAGGTACTTACTGACTAAGCTAGAAATAAAATACTGCATGCATATATACATAGCAAAACCATAACTATTGGAATTGAAGTAATGAATTTTTAAAGATTGTTAAAAAGCTAAAAGAGAAATCACCACACAATGCAAAAGTATTTTTAACTGAATTAAATATCAAAGCTTATGGAATGCAGCTAAAATAGTGCAAGGAAGTTCAATAGACTTAAGTACTTATCCTACCTAATAAAGAGGGAATATGCTGCCCTAACCAATTTGGCTTAGTGGATAGAGCATCAGCGTGCAGACTGAAGAGTCCTGGGTTCAATTCCAGTCAAGGGCATGTACCTTGGTTGCAGGCACATCTCCAGTAGGGGGTGTGCAGGCAGCTGATCAATGTTTCTCTCTCATTGATGTTTCTAACTCTCTATCCTTTTCCCTTCCTCTCTGTAAAAAATAAATAAAATACGTTTTTTTAAAAAAGAGGGAATATGCTAATTGACCCTCACTCTGTTGCAAAGATGGCAGCTCCCACAGCCAATAAAGGGGGGACATGCTAATTGACTGTTCCACCCTCAAAGATAGTGTCACCCACAACCAATAAGGAGGGAATATGCTAATTAACTGCCCCACCCTCAAAGACGGTGGTGCCCACAGCCATTGAGGAAATATGTTAATTGACTGCCACGCCCTCAAAGATGGTGGTGCCCACAGTCACAAGATGGCCTGCAGAGGGCATTTGTGGGCTATCAGGCCATTAGGGGAGGGCAATTAGGGGCAACCAGGCCAGCAGGGGAGGGCAGTTGGGGACGACCAGGCCTTCAGGGGAGGGCAGTTGCAGGGGACCAGGCCTGCTGGGGAGGACAGTTGGGGCAATTGGGCAGGCAGGGGGAGCAGTTAATCATCAATCAGGCTGGCAGGGGAGTGGTTAGGGGGTGATCAGGCTGGCAGGCAGAAGCAGTTAGGGGCAATGAGGCAGGCAGGCAGGTGAGCGGTTGGGAGCCAGCAGTCCCAGAGTGTGAGAGGAATGTACAACTGCTGGTTTAGGCCCAAGTTGGACATCCCTCTAGCGGTCCTAGTATAGAGAGGGTGCAGGCTGGGCTGAGGGACACCACCCCCTGCCCCAGTGCACGAATTTCATGCACCGGGCCTCTAGTCCTATATAATAAAAGAGAAATATGCAAATTGACCCTAATGGTGGAACAGCCAGTCACTATGATGCGCACTGACCACCAGGGGGCAGATGCTCAGTGCAAGAGCTGCCCCCTGATGGTTAGTGCACTTCCACAGGGGGAGTGCTGCTCAGCCAGAAGCCAGCTCTTGGCTGACCAGCGCAGCAGTGGTGAAGGGAGCCTCTCCCACCTTTGTGGCAGCACTAAGGATGTCCGACTAGTCAGACATCCCCCGAGGGCTCCCAGGCTTCCAGAGGGATGTTTGACTGCCAGCTTAGGCCCACTCTTTCAGGGACTGGGCCTAAGCCATCAGTAGGACATCCCCCGAGGGGTCCCGGACTGGGAGAGGGTGTAGGCTGGGCTGAGTGACCCCCCTGAGTGCATGAATTTTTGTGCACCGGGCCTCTAGTTTTAGAAATAAAGAAAGCCTATAGATTAGTGCAATCCAAAGCTAAACCCTGACAATCTGTACAAATTAGGCCTATCTGCCAGGGACCAGTGCTTCCAATGGGCCGATAGTCTGGAAGATGTCCTGACAGTCTTGCTGGGAAAGCTCTGTGGAGTCTTCCAGGATACAAAACTAAAATGTAATGATACATTTGAAATAATTGGAAGAATTTTTCTGGTTATATTAAGCATTTATTAAAGAGCTGCTTTAGGAAACATGTACAAAAAAATATTTCCCAATTCTTTCCCATAATTTTCTCACACAAGATATGTGCCAATTGGAATCTTAAATCTTTCATAGTCACCCATCTTTATTCTATAGTTCATAATTCTTATTATCATTGAGATAGTAACTTCCATTTCCATGCAAATTTTTAAATTACTACTCTAATCATTGTTTTAAAAACCTTATTCTGAAGAAGGCTTATAAACCTCACTTATTTCATGAGCATGTCTGTTTCTTTGTAGGAGTATTCTGTATTAAAGCCAGAAGCAACAGTATAGGCAATCATAAAAAATGACGTCATTTATATTCTTAAATATGTATTGAATCTGCCTGAACAGTCTGCAATGAACATTTTCTTTTCTTGAATGAGATCTGTCATCAATTAAACCTAATAATCAAAGCATTCATCTCACAATAGTATTTGTCATTATGCCATTATCAAGTCTACTTAATACCCTTTAGCAGAAATAACTAAATCTTTATTACTCTTTAATGAGCTCTGAATATTAATTTTAGTTTGAATTTGGACTGGGCACTGGGGTACAAAATGCAATGAGAAAGAAGAGCCAGCAATGGATGAAGAGGGGCTTCTCAGAAGCTAAAACCAAAAAAAGAACAGAAACCAAACATACAAAGAAAAAACAACTACGCCCTTGATATTTACAATTTTGAAAGATACAAATTGAAAGTTTTAAATCTAAGATCCCAAGAAGCAGACAAATATTGCACTAGTAGACAAAATCAGACAGGATGTCAGCTGTCTCCTCATGGCACTCTTGTTGAACTTTTTAAGGGTATCACAATTTCTAATTTCAGCCTTAACAGGAAGAAAATAAAATTTAATCTTACATAATTATAATAATGATAATTTAATTTTTCTGCCATCTGGATGTAAAATTTGAAATTATTAGGATGGTTTTAATTAAAACCAAAAATAATGTTTAACATGACTAATGGCAATTCCTTTATGATAGGCTGGCTTATAAAACAAAATCCAGCTACTGAGTATGTCAAAGAAGTACATTTAAATGAAGTTAAAAGAAAAGTAGAAAATAAATTACTGTGCAAAGATGTAACAAAGAAATAGGTAAGCCTATTAACATCAGATAAAATAGTGCTCAAAACCAAGAATAAAAATGAAGACAGACAATATGTTTAAAATGTAATCTTTCTAAGAATAATATATAGATTTAATGTAATTCTAATTAGAAACCAATTTTTGGTATAGTTTCTTTTACTGCTATTAATATTTTAAAATTAATATAGAAAGCTGGATGGGTAAAAATTACCAAAAACATTTGCAGGAAGAAATAATCATAAAGGATGACTTGCCATACAAGATAATTGAAACCTATTATAAAGTCACCATAATAAAATGTAAACACAGTATTGGCAAATAGGTCAATGAAATAGAACTGGATTTCAGAAATAGATGTATTAGAAATGGGAAAAAAATAATACATGACAGAACAACCATCTTAATTTAGAGGGAAAATGTCCTTTTTTAAAACAAATAATACTGGCATAATTAGCTATTCATTTAAAATAAACAATACTTAAACAAAACATATACTTTTTCATACCATATCAAAATAATTTAATAGGTTAAAATCTAAGTATAAAATAATAAAAAAAATGCTAAAATAAATTTAGGAGAATATTTCTAAATTTTTGGATGAATAAGCCTTTTAGCAAGATACTAAATCCAAAAGAAAATACTGATAGATTTGACTACTGAAATATTTACTAAGTTCAGAGAAAATTGTAGAAAAATAGATTTTGCAAAATAAATGATAATTTTCTAAGTACCTACAAAATATAAAAATAATAGCAATCTGATAGAAAAAGCTCAAGAAAATAGCTCAACCTCTTTAGTAGTCAATAAAATGCAAACAAAATAACAGACACTACTTTATATTCATTTGTAATTTAGAAAAAGATTATAAACACTTTTTAAAATATTGGATGTGTTTAAAAACAACATCCAATATTGCTGAGCATGTGAAGAAATGTTGGCTGACTGATGGAACTGAAATCTTCATAAATGACAAGAAATAACTTAGTAATTGTTCAAAACTAAAAAGTAAAGAAACATAACTAACTTTGGAACATGATTCTGAAATGAATCTGTTTGCTATAAAGGACATTATTGTGACACCTGGGAAAACTTGAATCAGGATTAGTGGTATGAATTAATGTTAATTTCTTGATACTTATAGTTGTATTTTAGTCATGTTGGAGAATGGCCTTGTTTGTGGGAAATACAGGCTAAAGTACTTGGGGATCTATGGCCATCATTTCAGCAATTAAGTTCTTTGTTCTGTACGTGGCAACTTTTCTTTAAATTTCAAATTGTTTCATATACACACAATACTTTTTAACACAGGAAACACATTCTTAGAAATCTATTCTACAAAAATAAAAAATAATAGAATGGACAAAAATATTTATGTCCAGTGAGGTTTAGAAAAAAATCTATATATCCATTAAAATGTAAAAATTATTAAATTATCATGCATCCATAATATGTAATGCTTTCAAGCCATACAAATTAATTAAAACTGTGTTTAACTTCCACATTTGTCTATATATGATGTTAGGACCAATGCAAGAAAGCTCTGCTCAATGTAGCTACTAGGTGTACTGATTAATAATGCCGATTTTATAATCAAAGATAACATGATAATTTCAAGAGAAACATCAAAAGTGTTTTATTCAAAGTAATGTCCACCACTAGCTATGCATTTCCCCCATATTTCAGGTAATTTGTTGAGACCATCCCAATAGGACTTTTCTTGTTTTGAGGCAAACCATTCAGATACCAAATTTTCCACTTCTTTGTATGTTTTGAAGTGCTGCTCAGAAAGTGTGTGTGCCATTGATTGGAACAAGTGGTAATCTGAAGGAGCAAGGTCTGGTGAATACAACGGGTGGGTTAAGACTTCCCAGGCAAGATCTTTTAATGTGCCTTTAATTGGTTTTGAAGTGTTTGATGGTGTGTTATAATGAAGCAAAATTACTTTACCATGTCTTCTGGAACATTCTGGTTGTTTCACAATCAAAGTGTGGTTCAAATTGATCGGAGCAATCAGTATTAATGGTTTCACCTGGTTTTAGAAGCTCATAATACACCATACCTTACTAATCCCACCAAACGCAGAGCATTGTCTTCTTTCCGAAACGATTTGGCCTTACGGTTGACCTGGTTCAACTCATGATTTTGTGCATTTGGGATTCTCAAAATAAATCGACTTCATCGCCAGTCACAATTCGATGCATAAAAGACTTTCTTTCATGCCATTGAAGCATATCAAAACTAGGGGCCCAGTGCATGAATTTGTGCACTTTGAAAAGGAACTGTGGACTGCAAGGCTACGGTGGGCACAGAGGTGGGTCTCGGCTCATCCTCCACACCCTCACCCAGCCCCTCTTGCCATGACCCAGGTCCCCTCTCTTCCAGCAGCCCTGTTTCTGCCGCCGCTCCCATGTGCTGACGTGCTCATGGTGCTGGCCCCACTCTCATCTGCTGATGGCATGGAGCGATTGAGGCCAGCGCTGTCAGCAGGTGCAGGCAGGGGCTGCTGCCCTGATCACCCCTTAGGAGCAGGGGGAGGTGGAGAAACCCTCAGGGGCGACTGGGGCTGGCAGCTGCCGGGTGATTGGGACTGGTGCTGGGTGCTGGAAGCAGGTGCAAGCAGTGGCTCTGGCGTTGGCTGCAGGTGCGAGCAGGGCCAGCGCCCGCAGCAGGTGTGAGCGCCAGGTGGGACTGTGACATGTAGGAGCAAAAAATTTTCAGTAACCACCAGATGCTCACCCTGATGACAGCGACCAGTGCCCCACCTTGGTCTGGCGCCCCAACTCACCTGCTCCACCATCCCGCCACAGCCGATGCCCACCATGTTTCACGTATGCCCCCTGGTGGTCAGCACATGTCATAGCAACCGGTTATATGGTTGTGTGGTTGTTCCGCTGTTTGTTCTATTAGCATATTAGGGTTTTATATATATAGAATTTTCAAAAAAAAAGTTTCAGACTACCACACAATATAACTGTGTTCCCACTCTTCAGAGCCATTTGTTCCAATAAAATATGAAAGCACTGTTCTACCAGTGTCAGTTCTAGACATTTGCTTATTTTATTTATGATCATGAGACAAATGGGAATTAGAGGGAAGCAGAGGTAGCAATACAGAAAAAAATAAGTTCTTTTATCTCTGAAAGAATATGATTCCTCTTTTTATGAGCTGCTATCCTATAAGGAAGCTCTAGGTTAATTGTTGATTTTGGTGTCATTGAAATTCAGGCAATAGGGGGAAGAGAAACAAGGCTTCCCAAGCAGTGTGATGACCTGCCTGTGTAGGTGTTATGTTTATCAGGGCCACTTTAAGAGCAGGACAACTTTTTACATTTAGATGAGATGAAAAAGAGCTGGGCGGAAAGACAGAATCAGCACTCTAGGACCAGAAAATAATTCATAGAGACTTAATCCAAACAATTTACATTTAAAAATAAACTTACTAAGTATTTAAGTTAATGAGAACATTCCATCTTCTCCTTTTTTTTTCCCCTCCTCTACCAAACACCAATTTGGAGTTTTCACCCACTTGAGTGCATTTGGGAATCTGAATTAGAGCATGAAAAATGCTGGTCCCTACAGGACATGCCAAAGCCCTAAGAGCCACTTCAGGTTTGTTTACGCTTGCTCCAGATTGATCATCAGCCTCACAGCTCAAGTTTTTGCTATAGTATACACTCTTGACAATGGCTTATTTGGCCATTTTGAAAAATAGTGGTGCCATTTATCTCAAGCTAACAAGTCTGGTCTGAGAAAATCTCTTCCACTGAAGGGATAAGACAACAGAATTATCCGAGGAGGCCTTGGATTTCTCCATCTTAATTTGACATAATTTATTTAAACAGGGATATGTTGAAAATTTACCACTGTGTTATCTTTAACAAAAGGAAATATGACAGAGTTATGACCCTCAAAGAATATATAGGGAAGACTTTCTGGATCACGCCCTAACTCTGGACTTTCTGCTCTAGGTGTGTGAACAATGGGTTTGGTGCTATGTTCTGAGATAAAGAACAAAATATTTGGGGTTTCTGCTCAAACCATTTAATACGAGCAAGGTTTTAATTTTTATTGTTTTCCTTTTCAAATTATATTATAAATTCTTCAAAAATAAGAATTACCCAGTGTAATACAATTATTTTTATCCCACTGCCAAGTCCCACCCACAACAACTGCATACACACATACTCCTCAGAAGTTTCTACTCTGATGAACTGCTCACTATTGATGTAGCTGGCAGGGCTGGTTTTCCCTGAGGCCTCCCTCTTTGACTTGCAAATGACTGCCTTCTGGCTGCCTCTTCTCATGGTGCTTCTGTAGAATCTATACACACACATTCTGGTGTCTCTCTCTGTGTCCTAGTCTCCTCTTCTCATTGGGCACAGTCATATTGAATTAGGGCCTACCCTAAAAACCTCATTTTAACCTGATTACCTCTTTGAAAGCCCTGCCTCCAAATAGAGTCACATTCTGAAGTACTGAGGTTAGGTGCTTCAACATATGAATTTTGGGAGACATAATTCAGTCCATAAAACCTTTCTAACAGCTATTCAATGGAAGTAAAACTGACAAAGTAACTGGTTTCATTGAACAGAGTATGCACTTTAGCAGTAAGATAAATCAATAAACAAATAATAATGTTAATGAGAATATTAGTATAACAAAGTAAAACCTGAAGATGTTAAGGTTAATAAAAAGGGATAATACCCATTTAGAAAAATTAGGAAAGAGTCCAGGGAGCAGGTGGCACTCGAAGAAGAGTCTTAAGGAATCCTTGGGAAGAGAAATGAAGATTAGACATTGATTAAATGCCTTACAATGCTTTCATCTTCAACACATTCTTTAGGTTGATAGTTTTGTTCTCATTTTTAAAAGAGGAACATTGATATTTAGATCACTTAGTTTTGTTATAACATCAAACAGTTTTCAAATGAAATGTCAGGACCTATCTTACTCTAATTTTATTGAGATGAAGAGTTAAAAAAGGTTTTTAAGAGGAAAAAATACTATAAAAAGAGCCTACAATGAGTTTGTCAAAGTATTGCAAAAGCTGTCCAACATGAAAATAAATCTATTAATATAACTCACCCAATAATATATTAAAAGAACAAATCACATAATCAATGTAAATAGATATAGACAAAATTATTTGATAATTCAACATTTTCTGTAAAGAAAAACATTCTTGGAAAAATAAAAATAAAATAATCTAGTAAAAAATATGAAAAACCTATAGGAAACTTTAGTCTGAATAATGAAACTTTGAAGCAGTCTTGTTAAAATCTAGAAAAAGACAGGTTTCTATTAAACACTTTACTGGATTTACTAGAAAGAGAAGTTATAAAAGAACAAGAATAAAAGACATAAATATTGAGGGAAAGAACAAGATTGATGTGGTTAATATTTTTTTAAAAGAGAATACATGTTACAAGAGGAGAATAAACATACGGAGTAGGAAAGGGACACAGGTGATATCAGGAGAATTAGGTGGAACGAGAATTAGGTGGTAAAAGATTTTGTAGAATTTTCCCCTCCTCCCCAACATCTGTGCCTAGGTTTTTTTGAGTCCTCAGATAGTTGCTTTTTGTATTGTATCTGTAGATTTTAGGTGCGATTAGTGTGACTAATAGATGTGCTATGATGGCTTGTTCAATATCTGCTGACTTTAGAGGGCTGTACACAGTGTTTGATTTGGTTTGGTTCATGCTTGACATAATGTGCTCCTAGTATCTGGGAATTTTCATCTTTTATTAATTATGAGAAAATTTTGTCATTATTTCTTCAAATATTACTTCTTTTTATTTCATTATCTCTTTCTGGATCGCCAATCAGACATAATTTAGAACTTTTTATTCTGTCCTTCTTGTGTCTTAACTGTTCTTCCAATTACCATTTTCTTATATGTCTGTATAATTTCCACTATAATAACTTTCAATTTAATTCTATTTACTCTGCTGCTAAATTCACCAATTTTAAAAATTTCAGTAATTATTTTTCTCATTTTAAAAAGTTTATTTGTTATTGTGATGTTTAATTTTATATGTCAACTTGACTAGGCTATGATGCCTAGTTTTGTTTGGTTTTTGTCAAAGACCAGTCTAGATGTTGCTATAAAAATCACATGCATTTTGTACATGTGATTAATATTTGCAACTATTTGAATGTATGTAAAGTACATTGCCCTTCATACAATCAGTTGAAGGTCGTAAGAGTAGTTTATTGAAGAAAGCCTGCCTGAGTTTCCAGCCTGCCAACTTGTTCTATAATTTACAACTTGCAAGCCTCCACAGTCATATAGGCCAATTAGGTAGGTAAATTACTCAATTGATGTAGATAGGTGATAGATAGATGATAGATAGATAGATAGATAGATAGATAGATAGATAGATAAATAGATAGAGTGATATCACTCTGTATATGGATCAATGGGTATTTAAGATATCTAGATATATAAAAATATATATCTAGATAGATAGGTACAAGAGTAATGAGTGTGTACGTAAATAAATAGATCCTATTGATTCAGTTTCTCCAGTGAAATCTAATTGATACAGTTATCTAATGCCTAGTCATTTCTGCAGTTTCTCAGTAATTACTATCTTTGTTACCTCATTTTTATCTTGGTAAACATTTCCAACATAGGAATTTAAAGTTGTATGTCTGATAGTTGCAATTTTTGAATCTTAGGAAATTCAAATATATTATTTATTATTTTGAAGACTCTCTTACATGGTGATTTGGTTCTCTGTGTTTAGTGTGATCTTTAATTATGAGCACAGATTTGTTTAAAATTATTATACAGTAATGCACTAACAAAAACTGAGAATATTTTCTTTTTGACAGAATTTGTATTTGCTTTAGCTAGGAACCGGGCAGTATGCTGAATTAGGGCCACTTCTACCCCATTTATTGTTCTCAGGTTGCCTTAAAGTCTCATATTCAGCTATCCCTACATTGTGTTATTGGCCCAAAATATAACTTGGGGATGACTGAGTTGATATTGGCACCTGACCTCAGATAATTGTACTCTTTGTATGTTTTTATCCTTGACTGCCCAAGTTCTTTGTTTGCTGTTAATATACACATGTACACACTTTATGCAATATCCAAACAGTTGTAGCAGGAAAGCCCCCTTATAATATGTGGTCTGACATATTGCCTGCAGCACATTGCCTGGGCTGAGGATGTCCATAATAAATTATGCATATAACTGACAGATAATTTGGTAGTCATGGAAATAAAATATAATTTCATGATAATTAAAAACCTACAGAATTTGCTTAAAAGGGTCCTTTCAAGACATTTAATTATTTTTGGTTAATGCTTTGAACTTTGTTTCTATTAGAATGTCAGAGAATTCTAAACTTGGATATCAGATAATGGGTGGCTGAAAAAACTGTATCTCTAGAATTTTATAAATTCAGCTTTGGGTGATTTAACATCTCAAACAGCGATGTTGAGGCTTGTATTTTTTTTTTACCTGAAGTCTCACAGAGCCAAAAAGTCTGCTTGAAACAATTTTATACTTAGAGAAATCTTATTTTTGGTAGAGGTAGAGGTTGGGAGGACCATCACTCAGAAGATAAAACAATTTCTCTTAAGTATGAATCACAGACTCATGGAAACTAAAGTTGGAAAATGACCCAAAAAGTCATCTAATCCATCTCGTTGTCAAAAAAGAATTACTTCCTCAGAAATTTAAAGGAAAGAGTCTTATTCCACTCATTTTTTAAAATTCCCTTCAGGCCTATCTTTCTCCTTTTAAACTAACTATCCTAGTTATATTAAGACATGCTTGGCATGAGTCCTTTCAAAATGCCAGGAGTTAGAATGGTAATGTTCTGTGAAAATGTTTGAAATGGCATATAAATCAAGAATAAATGTCCTATTATATAAAATTCAGAAACTTTATGTCAGCTGATAATGTGAAGCATCATAGGTTCCAAATAAATGAATTGTTAGCAAATGACCTAAATAGAGAGTGCTTTAGATAATAAATAAATCACTAAAATTTTGCCTAAGCCTAAATAAGACATACATATTTGAAACTTATAATATCCATTATAGCTTAACTTTAGAGTAACCACAGTTGAGTAAATATGCTATCTTTCTGGCTACACCAAAACAGTAGCTCAGTAGCCCATTTTCTCTTACCATTTAAGTGGACTCCCTGCTCCTGTCCAAACCACTATTCACATTTAGTGATTAAATGTCCCTGTAAATCTGATCTTGTCATGTGAAAATTCAAAACCTTTTGATGGCTCTAATTTCCTACTGAATAATGTTTGAATAATTCAGCTTAGAATGCATCTTCTACATAATTTTCCAGTTTCATTTCCCATACATCAGTGTGCCCTCTCCTTTCTATGTTTTGTATGGCCATGTTTTTCAGTCTGCCTGCAATATTTCCTAAACATATTCTCTATTTGGGGGACTCTTTTGTCTTTGCTTGGATGTTTACAAGTTGCCCCTTCCCCAAAATCTATAATCACCTGCTAGAGTTTTTAATATTCCCTAAATTTCATTTTAGCTCATACCTTCTCTAAGTTTTCTAATTAAAATCACTCTCTCTTCTGTATACTTTACTAATATGAATTTCTTCTATTATAGCATTTAACATAGTATTTTATAGATATAAAATGTTAAACTACTAACATAAGCTCTTGGGTTATAAGGATCACATAATAGTCATCTTTTGTTTCTTCTATAGAAATTGTATTACATCAGTTTATTAGACATCAACTTATTGCTACATTGAGTTAACTAATTTTTCATATGACATGGAGATTTTGACAAACATAAAAATATAGTATGTAAGTTATATATATGTAGTTTCTGGAGACATAAAAATAAAGATTGGAATCCCTGCTTGTTAAACCACAAAATAAATAGCCTTGGACAATTTACTTAACCTTTCTTAGCATGAGTTTCCTCATCAATAAAATGGATTTACAAAAATGTCTAACTAATAAGGTTTACTGAGGACTAAATGGTATAATGCTATGTAAGACACTTAGCATAGTGCCTAATATAGTAAACACCCAATAAATATTAGCTGTTACTATTGTTATGGTCATTTTTATAATTTCACATGGTTGCTATTTAAAATAAATCATTATACAACCAAAAAAACAAAATCAAATCTCAAGTCAAAAACAAACATCACAAACATTTGGTAGTTTGGAAATACTCTGTGGATCTCATAGATACCCAAATCTGTGTCATGTGACATAAAATTTTAAGCACTTATATTTAAACTGATAGAAACTGTATTTGCCTACAACAGAATATACTACAATGAAGCAGGCATTTATCATTCACATACAGTTCACCTCATCCTACTCCAGCCCTATGTTATTGGCATGCATTCCTTTTGTCCCATTCTAAACAAATATAATTTAGGCAACCAAGAAGTAGGATTTAGTTCTAAATTTCTAAAAGCAGTTTATTTGTTAGGAAAGTATATATATATATATATATATATATATATCCATCCTAAATATGCTTTCTCCGGGGAAATATTGCTTTGTGATGAAAAAGATTTATACGAGTTTTATAATATATGGAAGTTCAAATTTATTATTCTAACTGTACAAGCAACTAAGCCCTGTTTTGGAATTTGCCTCAAAGTGTCTCCCAAAACAAAACTCCATGATATTTTCTTTTACTCACCATTACCCAGTAAAAAATCACAGCCTAGTTTTCAGGGTCCTGTCCAAATACCTCTCCACAATAAATCTTCCTAGTATGTTACTATAAGTCTCAGAATAGAGTCGTTCCTTCCTAGGAGGTTTCCCTGATATGAAGTGACAAAATGAAAGTAGGATTGCTAGAGATAAAAACTGATCTGTAGAAATTTACTTCATCTAATCATTGTGAGCTCCTTAAGGTATCAACTCTCACCCATTTGATCCCTAGCCAGTCACTGACTCATAGGAGGCCCTCAATATGTATTTGGTGAATTTAGAAATGATAGAAACTACAGAATCAAAAAAGGTTTGTGATAGAAAATTCTAATTATAAAAAAAAATCAAGAAAAAAGATTGAAAACTTTCCTCTAGTTCACTATCTCTTCCTCCTTCTCTCTCTCCTGGTTCACCTGATATTGAATTGGAATTTTTTAAAGGAAACATTTCTAGGTAACTAAGCACAGTGGCGGGAGGATAAAAAAAAAAAGGAGAAAATTGAACATGAATGTTTTACAATATATAGAAGTTCAAATGCATTTACCAATTAGTTAGCTATTTGCCCCTATTGGACTTGCCTTATAGGGCCTCCCAAAATAAAATCCACCACACCTTGTCTTTCTCTTAAGCAAATGAAAATTGTTGCCTTAGAGCTCTATCATTTCAACCTAGAGGCATTTGGAAAATGAAGGGTATGTTTCTGCCTTGACAGCAGTCCACAAATGATTAAGGATATGAAAGAGGCTCCCGATCAACAACCAAATGGAATCAGAAAATGGAGATGGCTGTGTGCTAACATCAGTAACAGAAAATATGATGAAACATGCATGGAATAAGAAGAAACATGTCGTCGAACTTCAAAGATGTAAATTAGTTCTTTTGAAGAAGCACCAATAGTTGAGGCTATAAATTACAATGTCAAATTAGATAGACATCTTCAATTTAGTTCAGTCGCAAAATCATGCAGAGCTCCTTTGGAATCAATACTGAGAAAGATTGTATCACTTATGTGATAAAACAGAGAAATGTGATGTGATGGTATTTTTCATATGAATGATGGGCCCACACCTGGAATAAAGCATTCAACTTTATGCCGGTAGGTACCCAAAAGATCTAGATAAATTGAAAGAAGTTCAGAGAAGATAGGGAAAAAAAATTTTGTGGAATGAAAATTTGGATGATGGAATGAAGACACAAAGTGCTATCTGAGATTTCTAAGCAAAAAACTTGAGAGAGAATTTGTTTGGGGCAATTCTACTGATACCACAGAGTTCTAATCTTTGGATAAATTAAACTTTGCGATAAATTAATTTGTAGTATTTTAAACATATACAAAAATAATGAGATAAAATTATGAGTAAGCACATTATCAGTGAAAACTTTCCAACTTCAAATTAATGACATCAAACGCTACACAAAGTACAGCAAGATAAATCCAGTGTAAGCATCCCCCACAAATGCAGAATCTCAGGTCTCCACCCAAAGTTCCTGAGCCTGGATCAGCATTCTAACAATATCTCCATTAAAACTTGAAAAGTGTTTGTAACATACCAAAGTTTTAGTTAGGGCTGAGTTTAAATTTTCACTTTGCAACTTATTACCTATGTGAACATGAACAGGTCGCTAATCTCCACATACTTGAAATTCCTCATCTATAAAGTGGGTATAATAATATAAACTTCTAAGCATTATGTTGATTATTGAACTATAAAATGTTGATCAGATTATGAAGGGATCTATACATTGTAGCATGTACAAATGATATAATGGTTGATTATCTCTGAGGGAGCAAAAATGAAATGGGAGGAAAGAAAAAGGACGGAGAAGGAAAACAGAAGAAGGAAGAAATAAAAAAGATTGTGTCCTGAAGAGCAGCAAGAGCACTTTTCATCTTTCACTCATGAATTTTAGTCTCTCCACCCTGGGTGCATTTTTTGCTTTGTTACCAATCCTTTCTGCCCTCTCTTTTAAATACTTATTATTTGGATCTTATTCTGTGATTCTAACATTCTCCCAATATGTCACACCAATGAGACGTCCCAAAAAGGAATGATAAAAGATATTGGGGTGGAATGTTAGGAAATCATTGCAGCCATTCCCCATTCATATTTATATTAACTGTAGCTCCAACTATGTTGAATATGCATGCATTATCCATGTCTCTTCCTCATTGTGCAAACTCCTCAGGGAAGATGCACAACAGCAGTCAGAAGACATTTACTCCCAGGAAATTCTGAGATAAAATTTCCAGTTCCCTTTGATTTCTTGTTGTGGGCCCAGAACTATGCTGAAGGGTTGATAGGAATAGTAAAGAAAAATATTATTCTGACACTTATTAAAGTAGAAAAGAAAACCTTATTCATAACTATTGTAGTAGGTGTGGAAACTATTGCAATAGGGGGGAGAGATCAGCTGAACTCCAAATACAGCAAAGACAGCTGGAAATTCAAGCAATGAGCAGAATGAAGGGGTCAATGGATGGAAAGTTATTAAGAAGTGGTATCAAGATTAGGGGGATTCATGCTAAAGGCCAAGCGGGGTGATCAGATATCAAGAATTGGGGGATGAGAAATTTGATCATATATCAAGAGTGGAGGATTCTCTCAAAGCTGACTTAGCAGTATTACTAAACTGGGCCATGCAGGTGAAGGTAATCATATATGCTTCCCCAAAATATACCACTTTGGCATAAGAATTATTTTGAGCTGAAGGCAAAACTGAAAAGAAGCAGATACAACAAAAGCTCTCTGCTCTCCCTCTGTTTGTCTAAAAGCAAGATATAAATTTATAAAGGTGTTCCCCTCCCATCTCTATCAGAAAGGACAGAAATTTCTTCATCAATGGATATAACTCTGGATTTCTGTCAGTCCAGAAATGGCACCAGAGGAACTTACATAACAAACGTTAATAACTAGCCCTTAACTCCTAGTAGTGCCTCCATATATCATCTGATTTCACACAGTTTCCCACCCTAGAAGCTCAAAGTCCTTTTCCTTTGTCTTGCCACTTTTCTACAAAATTAAGTTTCTTTGCTAAGATGCTATGTAAGGTCAAGTTCTAACCACCCCCTTTGAATTACTCATCATTGAGCACTCCCACATGTATGTGGTATGCAGATGTTAATAAACATCTGTTGAAGTCAGTCCTCAAGGACTAAGCCCAAAGAAGGGCTCAGAGGAGCCTGATCAAGTTTAAACAAGGAGAGAGACTTTGTCAGGATCAGGGTCCTATGTATACACACACACACACACACACATCAGGCAAACTCTACTCTCTAAAGGACATCTTTAGCATAAATATAAATGAATAAGAAGAAAGGTTTTTCAGACTTTGCTTTTGTTGAAGAAGAAGCAAGATTCAGGCAAACAACATACAGCATAATTTCAAGAGCAAAGGAATTACTTGCTACTGCTACCATTAACCAAAATAAGTCAAAATAAAATAAACAAACCACCATCATGTCTTAAAGAAGCTTGGGAAGGAGGATCATGTTGGGAGAAGCAATACTGGCATGTGTGTGTCAGAGAGAGAGAGAGAGAGAGAGAGAGAGAGAGAGAGAGAGAGAGAGAGAGAGAGAGAGAGATGTGTTATAAAATCTAAAATAAGGAAAATATATTTTTGTTAGTCAATTCTTTCAGAGTTATCAAGTTGGAAAAAAAGGACACCAAAACAACTCCACAATTTTCTGTCATATTAAAATACATTTCACCTAAAATCAAATAAATATGATATTAAGGTTAATGCTGTTACTGTTTTTATGGGTACTTAAACCTCCAACTCCAGAGTCTCTAGGGCAATGGATATTGCATGTCAAAGTACTATAAATTTCTTATCAAAAAACTATAAACCTTATTATCACTTATGAAACATCCTTTTACAGGTACAAAAATCCCTTTGCTAGTAAAATGGTAAAATGTATTTCAAAGCACACTTTTTACTACAAGGTTATTTTCTAAAAGACTCCCATTTAGCTTATATTTAAAAGTAAAATTTCTTAAACTGATTTACATTGTTATTTAAATTGTTTCTGGAATGCAAAAACAATATTCTGGAATAGAATTCTCTGTGAGTAGGCAGCCTCTCAAAATTATTTCTTAACTAGAGGCACTCTCGCAAACCGGGATCCCTCAGGGGATGTCGGAGAGCCGGTTTTGGCCCCATCCCCACAGGCCAGGATCCCCACGAATCCATGCTCTGGGCCTATAGTATGCATATAAGATCTTTGGTTAATCTCTTCCCACCCTCCCCCCTCCCCCCTCCCTCTGAGATTCATCAATCTGTTCCATGTTTGCATGCCTGTGCATTGAACGTCTTCCCCCTGGTGGTTAGTGCATGTCATAGTGAATGGGCAAACGGTCACTTAGGCATATATATATATATATATATATATATATATATATATATATATGCTGTGGAGGTAGCAGCAATTTACATTCAAATAAAATCCAGAAACTTAAATTTCATTGGCACAGGAACTTATGCTCCAACGATATGTTTTGAGCTTGTACTTCTTTAAAATGAGATTGTTAAGTGCAACCTTCATATTTCAGATACAGTAAACCTTAATAGAAAAAATGAAATGTGCCTAACAGCTGTTGCATAATTGTAACAGCACTTCAGATGTAAGAGTGAGAAAGGGTAATGACAAAAAAAGGAATTATATTAGAATATTAGATTTTTGAATATTAGAAGCTCAGTATTTGGTTTCCTATTGACAGTTATGTAACACAAACTTGACACTCATTTAAATATTTGCTACTTGTAATGTGGATATATATAATAAATTTAAGTAACTTTTAAAATCACAGCACTCAAACTGTTGGATACATATAATGGTCAATGTCTTTTTTTGGTGTTGTCATTTTTTCCCTACTTGCAAGATGTTGTAGTGACCCCTTTTTTTTTATTAAATAAACATGGCTACAGCATACCTGGATATTTTTCTATTTCTTTTTTATTAAATTTATTGGGGTGACATTGGTCAACATGAACATAAAGGCTTCAGGTGTGGGTTTCTATGTTACAGTGTGTGTATATTACACAGTGTCTATTTCTTAGTGAGAGAAAAAAATGATTTTTGTCTGAGGATTTGAAGCAAGCTGATCACTTGAGTTCTGAGACAAAATTAAACACATGCCCATGAAAAGACTTGTATTTCTGGTGGCCCTAACAGTCTGCAAAGCCAACATTTGACATTGAAGAAAGATTGCAAGTGTACACAGGGGGAGAAATGGGCCTCAAAATGCACCTTTCATATCTACTCTAATTCCATTGCCACTAGAAACATTTTTACAGGAATTACCTCCAGGAAAAGCAGACAATTGCTCCATCATCTATTGACAGCTTATCATCTAATTAGTTTATCTGCCCTTTCCCACTGGAACAGTCATGATGTGGATAAGCCTGTGAGATGAAGCTGTGAAAGGAGCTAATGTGAAGACCCTGTCTATCCTATAGTGAATGCAGGAGGAGAGAAGTGAATGCAGGACGCAAGAAGACAGGGGCTAAAAGAGGAGCATTGAAGAAGAGGTGCTCATGATCAGAGCTGAGGCTAGCACTTGCCCTGTGCGGGGAAAAGATTAAAAAAAATCTTCTCTAGTAGAGTGTCTTTTTTTCACTCTTGTCTACAGGACCATTATCTTTGTCTACTGATGACTCCCCAAAAGACCACAAAATAACTTGTTCACCAGGTGAAGCCATATTTATTGCTTACTGCAGTAAGAGAGACCACTGTCTTGACAGTCTTAGGAGCATCTTGGAAGAAGAGGATAAAATTGGGACATCTGTAGGTTGGGGGGTGGGGGTGGGGAACTAGTTTAAAGGTCTTTTGATGCTGAGGGCCTTGAAAGCTATTAAGGTTTTTATATGATTTTTAAGACTAATGAACTTAGAAATGTGAGGGTTTGAAAGAAAACTTGAAGAGTAAGAAGCAGTTTGTTGATCCCAGTTCAGATACATGGACTTTCAGGAAGTATGTGAAATAAACAATACAGTATTTGCATTTTTATCTTCCTGAGCAAGAATTTCCTGTAATAACAGAGTCATGGTGTTATAGACCATGTTATTAAAGATGGGATTGTAAGATCTTTGATTTGTTGTGCATCCATATTGTTCTTAGCTTTACAAACTTCCAGAAGGGATGTCCCTGGCTTGCCATTATTCAAAGCATTTGACAAAGAATAGAATGAGTACTGCTTCTTTGATGCTGGTCATGAATTCTGGGAGAGAAATAATTCAAAATAAGTAGCCAGAAATTATCCTTCAATGATGCCCTCTCTTTCAACACACTATTGTGCAAGATTAGAACTACAGAGCATATTTTTTAAGCTTTATGTTGAACAGTTGGAGGTAATCCTTGTTACTAACACACAGGTCCAATCAAACTGAGAAAGGAGTTTGGCACACAAGAACTACCAATGGCTTTAAACAAAGAAGAAAGATTCTTTTGAGTAGATGATAATCGGCATGATCAGGAGGCTTTTA
The DNA here is from genome assembly GCF_964212035.1 of Myotis nattereri. Taxonomy (NCBI): domain Eukaryota; kingdom Metazoa; phylum Chordata; class Mammalia; order Chiroptera; family Vespertilionidae; genus Myotis; species Myotis nattereri. The sequence goes on from NC_138079.1 coordinate 56,243,575, forward strand.
AAGGGGGAAATCAAGAAAAAAATTAATGCAAGTCACAATTTCTACACTATTAAGTCTCTTTTCATTAATAAACAAATATTTATATTGCATAAGAAAACAAACACTGCTATATAGAAATATGTGACTCAATAAATCTCATAACGCATGCAGATTTATCTAAACTGATAACTAGTATAGAGAAGGCAGCACTATATTGTGGAAAACACACAGTCTGAGAGTCCCAACCCTAGATGTGGAAACTGGGCAAGGCTTTCAATTGTTCTAATCTGTTTACTTTCATTTAATAGGAAAACATATAAGGACAACATAGTTCACAAATCAATTATGAGGATTCAGTGAAATACTTGAAAGATATTTAAAAGTTAGGTAGAAATATAGTTAAGTCTCTTTAATCCATGTGCAAAACCAGTGATATCATTTCAGCTTTCTCCTCTAGGTGGTTTTCACACAAATTCAGAAGTATTTTTAGGGAGGAAATATTTAGTGGAAAAAAGATTATATGTAGCATGCTTGGAACTTTTTATACTTAAGAAATTTAAAAGAAATTCATTCTTCAGGCAACATGACCAAAAGTTCCATGAGTGACCAGGGAGAGGTTAATGGGGGGAAAAGGAGACATATGTAATACTTGAACCTAGGGGTGGGCAAACTTTTTGACTCGAGGGCCACAATGGGTTCTTAAACTGGACCGGAGGGCCGGAACAAAAGCATGGATGGAGTGTTTGTGTGAACTAATATAAATTCAAAGTAAACATCATTACATAAAAGGGTACGGTCTTTTTTTTTTTTTTTTTAGTTGTATTCATTTCAAACGGTCCGGATCTGGCCTGAGGGCCGTAGTTTGCCCACGGCTGCTTTAACCAATAAATAATTTTTTAAAATCATAATATTTATACTCTCTTTTGCATGGATATGTAAAAACATTTTAGCGACCTAATTAAGTTCTTATCTTTATATCCATCTGTAAACTGTCCATTTGGGAGTTTTAAAAATGTTTAAAAATTAATACATTCAGTTGATTAATTCAACCAAAAAATTACTAGGCAATAAAGGTTGTAGCAATTTCTATTTTTAAATACTGTTTTTATATAGAAATATGTACAGCAAAATTATGTCTATATGTGTATAGACTAAGTGTGAGCTTATTGATATTGTAGCATAAAGACCATGGATATACCGTGTATTTTAATATGAACATCTGACAAATTGGTTGCAACAACACACTAGAATATCTAAACCTCAACCACTCTTTGATATTATTCTCAAGCACTTTCCTAATTTTCTATATTGTATTTCTTCAGGAAATTTAAAATAATTTTTAGTTTAAAGACTATACATGCAATTTCTTTTTATTGAAGCATAGAAACTAGTATAGTCTTCAGGATACAGTGATCCTTAAATATGTATTATATGATTGAATCAGAGAAGCAATTATATTGAGGTTATCTTAGGTGTGGAGGAAAAGGGTACTAAAATTGCTGGGGTCCAACCCCAGCAGGTCCAGGGGTCCCCAAAGGTGTGGACAGAGTTGGCGAAGAAGGAATAACACGGAGATAGCGTTCAGTTGATCAGCAGCCTAGCCAGGATCTCTAGCCAGGATCTCCAGCCAAGTTCTGGTTAGGATCTCCAGCCGGTTCTGTGTCCATGTTCTCTTGCTAGGTTCTCCAGCCAGGTTCTGTCCAGGTTCTCCAGCCAGGTTCAGTCACCAGGTTCTAGTCAGGTTCTCTTGCCAATTTCTGTAGTCAGGTTCAGTCCATGATCTTTTGCCATGTTCTCTCCAGCGAAGTTCTTCTGTCTCTAGGTTCTGTGTAGGTTCTGTCTTCTAAGTTCTGTCTTGTTACATCTGTATTTATACCAGTTGATTCCAATCCTATCAATCTCTATTCCAAAGGTTAGGGCGTTTCTTATCTCCATTCCAGGGAGTAAAGATTATGTAGCTTAAGCATGATTGTTCGTAGTTAAAGTGATTAATTACCCGCCTGGCACTTAGTTAAGAGGTTTTATTCCCTCCCTAACTTCAGGGGAAAATCCCTACCTGGGGAAACAACCTTTCTCAGAGAGGTGACCTTGGTTAAAACACATAGTGCCAAGAAGATGAGCAAACATATTAAGAACAGTATGCCATATATGCCAGGTCCCTTGAAACAGCAAGGATGGACCAGCTCCCGGCAAATTCCCCCTTTTTTATTTTTTAAAAGCAGGCATTAAAAAGAAAAACCCCAAATGCTGTCTTGTGTCTATTTTAAGAGTAGGATTGGCGCTTTCCGCTATTACCTGAGTCCTGATCTATCACCCCAGGGAGAGCTTGCCAATCCTGCACTTGGGGGTGGAAAGGCTGAAGTGGGGTTAAGGATAAGGCTCCTTGGGCCTACCTCCTCCCATGCCTTTACATTTACCTTCCCTTCCTCAGAAAAGCATGGACATACTTCTTATATAAAACGTTCTGTCTGACTGGGAGTAACCTTAATTCCTCTGCTAACAAGCATATGTGTTATTAAGAACAGTATGCCATATATGCCAGGTCCCTTGAAACAGCAAGCATGGACCGGCTCCTGGCATAATATCTATTGTCTAGTGATAAGAGATAGTGAAGAAGCACTGAAACCTTAGTATAAATATCACAAAAGCTGTCTGTGTGAGGAGGAGATAAAATCTTCTCTTATGTAGGATTTGTGGACCTTGAACTATGTCATTGCTTTCCCATTAATAGCTTTATCCTCCGATAGTTGCTATTTCTGTTTTCTTCACTATACATGGCATTCTCAGAATCAAAAATTGTATCTTATCCTGGTTCCAAATTATTTCTAGCCCAGTGCCTTGCAAATAACAGACACATCATAAGTAATTATAATTTTGTTTTTATCAGACTTTGCTAATGGTTCAGGTTTTCCTTTCCTGAGTGGCCTCTTTTGAATTCAGGAAATCCATCATGTATTTATTCCCTTTCTCAGTTTCTTCTAAGTATCTTTGCTCAAATCTCTGATGTTTTTGGTAAAAGTTTCAGTGTAAGTGATTTGGGACAAGATAGGTGAGAGATCCCTCTGAGGCAAAGGCCAGTGGATGAAATAGTACTTTATTGCAGAATAGATCAGAGTCTTAATCTCATTTTGAACTGGTAGAGCTTCCAGATTTTTATTGCCTTTGGCTCACCTCCTCAGGCTCTCTTCAGAGAAAGCCACAACCTCTCTCCTTTATGTCTCCTGAAGAGGTCTCTTTCTTTGGTTAAGCTGGGATTTTGTTCACTAATAGGATGGTTTTGTACTTGTTTCTGTCCACTGTCCTCCGTGAACTTCTGCAGGGAAGCCTTAGTAAACTCTGCCCTCTTCAGTAGACTCACCCTGGGCAGCTCCTTTTAGTTTAATAGTCTCTGGGAGTTCTTTCTTTCCTTTTCATTCTCTTGTGAGGGGTTTTAGGTGATCAGATTTCAGTTCTGTAGCTAAATCAGCCATCATTCAGGCAAACCTTGGAGAGATATGCACAACTCCAGCTGTTTCTAGGTCATGGAGACCTGTAGGTTCCAGTTAACTAAACCCCTAAAGGTATCAGAGAAAGACCCTCAAAAGCAGTGGTAGTCACTAGCAGATGGTTTATTTGTGGGGAGTTTTTTTATACCCTATAGAATTGACCCCTTTTGTTCTCCTTTCAAGCTAAGTTTAGTTGTTGTCATTGAAGAGTTAAGAGCTAAATCAGGATGAGAGAAATAAGAAAGACTGAATTTATAAAGAAAAAAACGCTTACTTGCAGTGCTGGCAAATCCTTTTTCTGACTGAAGATGAATAGTATGGACTAAATGAATGTAAAAAGAGTGGCCTTATATCAAAGAAAATGGAAGGTCTTTGTCCCAGAGGTTTCCATCCTGAGGTCACTTTTTACTGTGGTCGTATACCAGTAGAGAATGCCTGGACAGGAAAAGTAGAATAAAAGAGGGCAGGACTTAATTCCATGTAGTTCCACACATTCTTAATTTACTCTTCCATCTCGGCAGGAGACAAAATAATACTTCTCTAGGAAGAGTTACTTTTATTTGCCTCCCCCTGTTAGAGCTAGGTGCACCAGCATGTGGTCAGTTCCTCTCAGGGCAAAAACAGATTCCCAGAAAATCTATAACTCAACCCAACACATTAACCTTCCCAAGGAGCAGAAGTGCCGTGAGCTTTACAAAGTAGAAAAGTGGAGAGGACCCTCTGGGAGGCTCGCTGTGTGCTCACTCTCAGTTCACTCAAGTTGACGGCTCAGGAATAAAAGGCCACTGGAGGAGCTGCTGGCCATAGGCTTCTACTTCACCCATATGGTCTCATTGCCACCACACATGCCTCCATTTTATAAAAAAAAAACATTCTACCAGTGTCTCGTCTTTGTTTTCAGCTCTCTAGTCTTACAAACTTAGCAAGCAAGTGTAGAAAATATTCTGAGACTAAAAGATTTAATGTCTATGGTGGTAGCAGAAGGCACTGTTCACTAAAGGAAAAAAACAAACCACCTGACCTGTCCATCGGTAACAATATTCAGGAACTGTGAAACTTCTTATTTTACCGAATTCCACACAGGAATGATGGAAAGAAAGGTTACTTGGTTGGAAAATAATTTCTAAGGAAAGCACAGAACAAACCAAAAAAAAAAAAAAAAAGGAAATTAATCAGATTATTTTCTCACCTTCAAGTGACTGTGGCAGATGTTTTCACAAGTTTCAGGACATCTGCTGTTCGTCAATTCTAGCAAGTACACAGTGTCACTGTAAAGCCAAAGCATTCTCTTATATTTACAATCTACAGGCTTCCTGCCTTTTTTCTCATACTTTGCTTCTATGCTTTTACTCCTCAAGGAATTATTCTAGGCAGCTTTTGTTCTGCAGTAGTAGAGCTGGACTTCCTTAATTCAAGGCATCAAAGATCGAGAAAATCATGTCCTTCGAGGAGCCATAAGAAAAAGCAGAGGATAATCTATTTGTTTTAAACATCTACTTTGTCTGCTTTTTTTGTTTTTTAATCTGACACTTCTTTCCTTAAAACAAATTAAGCATTTGGCAGTTAACTTTTATTGCATAACCATTCATTACAGAAAGCAATTTAAGGACCAAGAATTGTTTGCTAAATGAATCCTCAATTTATTATCTGTCAGACTTTTAGCAAAACTATTTAGGATGGCTGTTTATAATAATTCCATTTTAGAATTGCTTAATACTCAGATATTAAAGAACATTTTTAATAGAAGACATTTTGGTTAGTAACAATTAAATTCACAGATACTATAAATTATATATACAGGTTTTATACCTAAACCAAAAAATTTAAAATATATAGGGACATTAAAAATAATCTGAAACCAAAAAATAAAGTTTCATTTACAAATCAATACAAGATTTAATAAAGGGAAGAAATGCAAAAAAAGAATCTTTGCCTTTTTATTTCATGACTTAAGTGAAAGGAAAAATAACAAAGAAACAAGTCTATATGTTGATATGTAAATCTAATTGCAAATGTGTTTCTCCATTGTTTATGTCACCCATGTTGAATAAGTGCTTTTGTTTTCTGTGTTCCTGTGGGATATACCAGGTCAAAGGTCAGCTCTGGCCTCAAAATGTTCTTTTAAAATCCTGTCTCTCCTTCCTCCAAAAGCAGGTGCATGAAATAAACCAGCAGGCAGGCAAAGTTGAAATTACATTTGTGTGTCCTAAATCATGACATTCAATCTTGAAAAGAAAGAAGAAAGCACAGATGTCTTTTCACCAAAGGACCTATCTCTGTGGAAAAAAGAGCGGCGGGGGAGACAGGAAATCACAGAGACACACCGCATTCCTGTTTGTTCCGACTGAGCACTTCCACAGACCTCCTTTGTATCCCAGACTCTAACACGCGGCCAGGCCGAATTAGTGCTGAAGATTCTCAGCAACTTTATGTTCATCCTTCTCTCCTCATATGACAAAACTATTAACATCAACTTATATTTGATCATTTTGAATCTCATTTCCTCGACAAGCAGGGAAAATTTTTAGGATATTAAGAGAGGGAGAAGGAGACCCTGCTGAGACATGCTGTGGCTCCTTGAACAACATGCAATATTTTGGTCCTTCGTCACAAATAAGCTCAGCAATTTCCCTTAAATAACTTTTAAAGGAAGCTATTTAAAGCTCTAGAAATGTAATTCAAACACTAAGATTAAATTATGTTGTGCACCTGCATTTTCTTTCATCTTTAAATGTAAAATCTGAGATATTTCCCAAGTTATGATGCTGGTTTATGTTTTTAGTTATTTGTATTCCAAGTATAAATTTTTAGCTTTTTGAAAAACACAGAAAAAGTAAATGAAAATAAAATGTACACATAAACTATCTTCTTTGGTAAATAATACAATCTAGAAGGGAAAGCTCCACCCCTCTTCCAGTCCCTCCCCCAAGGTTATGATTACTAACATATGACTTTTAGCTTTCTAGACTTTTTATTTCTCATAAGAATACTAGAGGCCCAGTGCACAAAATTCATGCACGGTGGGGGAGGGAGGTGTGTCCCTCAGCCCAGCCTGCACCCTCTCCAATCTGGGACCCCTCAAGGGATGTCCGACTGCCCATTTAAAAGGGCAGTCAGACATCCCTCTCACAATCCAGGACTGTTGGCTCCCAGCTGCTCACCTGCCTGCCTGCCTGATTGCCCCTAACTGCTTCTGCCTGCCAGCCTGATCACCCCCTAACCACTGCCCTGCCAGCCCAATTGCCCCTAACTGCAGTCCCCTGCCAGCCTGGTCACCTCTAACTGCCCTCCCCTGCTAGCCTGGTTGCCCCTAACTGTCCTCCCCTGCAGGCCTGGTCCCCCCAACTGCCCTCCCCTACAGGCCTTGTCCCCCCAACTGCACTTCCCTGTAGGCCTGGTCCCCCCAACTGCCCTTCCCTGAAGGCCTGGTCCCCCCCAACTCCCCTCCCCTGCTGGCCATCTTGTGGTGGCCATCTTGTGTGTTGGAGTGATGGTCAATTTGCATATTACTCTTTTATTAGATAGGGTGTATATGCATGTAGATGTATGTAAAAGCACATGTTGCTAAGTGACATACTCATAAATACGTTACAAAATTTGACCACATTGTACCTAAAATTTTCACTTTAAATATCACTAAAAAATATCCTAGACATATTGTTATAGAAAAATATGTAAGCTTACCTCATTTAACAACTCCATAATATTATATAGTGTTTTTTAACATTCTTCTGCTGATTGTTTGATCCTATATTTTGCCATTACAAATTCTGTGTATTTATAGACAGATAATCTTTGTGCATCATTGCATATTACTTTAGGATCAAATCTCAGAACAAAAAAAAATAAGAATGTGTGTCAAAAGGTTTATGTCTTTTAAATTTTTCATGAGTGCTCCCCAATAGTCCTCAGTCCCTACCAGCAGGAGTGTGTGAGAGTACCTCCTCTTCCTCCATACTTGTAGCTAAATATACCAATCTTTACAATTTATACTAAAACTGGTAGAGAGGAGTTTTATTTTGTTTTGGTAGGTTTTCCTCTAACTTAGTGAAGCTTAACATTTAATATGTTGAGTAGTCTTTTATAATTTCTTTTCTATGAATTGCCTGTTCAAATTTTGCCTCCTATTTCCATTATTGCATCTGCATCTATTTGCATTTATCTTCTATTATTGTTTTATAGGTATTGTTTACATATTATGAGCCCTTTTCTTACTAAAGATGTTATAAATATTTTCTGAGTCTTCTTTTTGTCAAACTTATTTAAGGTATTTTCATCCCAGAATTTTTTAATTCAATGTCTTTAAGCATGTAGATTTTCTGAGTTTTGTAGTTTTATATCTTGTTTAGAAAGACCTTTTTTAATAAAAAAAAGTATAAAATATTTTCTATATTTTTTAAAGTTCATATTTTTTATGCATTTGTTGTTTCTGTGTGTAATGATTTACACAGGCATCAAACTCTATTTCAAATATATTGCTCATTATAGTAGGTTTTTAAGAATGAGAAACATTTTCTAGGACAAGTTTCCTACAATTATTTTCCACTTTTAAAATCAATTTTATTTCATCTCTCGAGATCCTGCTCTCCAAACACACACACACACACACACACACACACACACACACACACACACACACCACCCTATGGATTAATTATGAATGCAATTTTTAAAAAATGCTTATATCAAATGAGGGTGAATTAATATATTTATAATATTAAGCCCTGTCTTTCAAAGTTGGTAGATTTTCCTATTAACTGAATTTTTATTTTATGCCCATCATAATTTCTTTACATAGGTCAGACATATTAACAAGAGATATTAGTGTATACAAGAAGCTGTCTCATAATATTATCAGAAATGGGGAAGGCAGCTTAGAAACTTAAAAACGGAAATTATGCAGTAAATGTTTATAGCATTGACTATCAGGCCTGAGAATTTTTAAAAGTATGACTATTGAAAGATTTCCTTTAATAATGAGATAGAAAAATGCAACTACTTAATGCTAAGAGAAGGAAAGTGAAAATTACAGGGAGTAAGTTACAGCCGTGTTGTGTTAATAAAACTCTTAACCAATTGCTATGGATAGTTACTTTCCGTTTTGAGTAACAACCCACATAGTGTTCTGCTGCCTCTCACATATATGCTGTGGCTGTCCACATGGAAACCACCACCTGGGTGTAAAGTACCCCGGTACCCACTCAGGACCAAGAGTAGATACTTCTATTCAGTTCATCCTACTGCTCCCTCGTTCCAGCTTCTGCACAGAGACCAACTAATAAACTAATTTTTCAAACACCTTGTACAGATTTGATCTTCTAATTACTTACAGTGTCTTAGGCATTAAGCTCTCTGTTTCCAGGAATCGAATGAGTGAAGAAAGGTTTGACTACAGAAAGATGCACCGGGCATTAGAAGCCAGTGGGTTTGCTGAATAGCAGTACCTGTTGGAGCCCTAAAAAAACGAAACAAAACAAAACAAAAACCTCTCTTCACATAGACAATTCCCATACACAAAAAAAATTATCTATTTTGTGTGATTCTCACAAAAGTTTTCACAAGGGATTATATTTATCATTCTAAGAAGGAAAATATGCTTTAAATTATTCAGTATTTTCTTCTCCACTAAACCTTGTCACCATATCAGATGTTTCATCCAAAGCCATCGCATGAGTTTTTTAGAAACCTAAAAAAAGTAAATATTTGCATAAATAAAAATCTTATATTGGCTTTCTTTTTAAAAAATCTTATATTGGTTTTACATATTTTATATAAAAAATGCAAATACAAACAGTGCTATATCCACACAATGGAATATTATTCAGTGATAAAAAGAAATGCATTGTCAAGACATGGGAATGCATATTACAGAGTGAAAGAAGGCAATCTGAAAAGACTCATACTGTATGATTCCAACTATATAACATTCTGGAAAAGGAAAAGCTGTAGAGATAGTAAAAAGATCAGTGGTTGCCAGGAGTGGGAGGAAGGATTAATAAGTAGAAGCATGAGGTCTTTAGGGCAGCATCACTCTTCTGTATGATACTATCATGGTGGATGCAGGGCATTATGCACTTGTCAAAACCCATCAAATGTACAACACAAGGAGTAAATTCCTAGGTAAACTATGAATTTCAGTTAATAACAACCTATAAATTGTGGCTCTTCAATTATAACAAATATACCAGACTAGTGCAAGATATTAATAAGGGAAACTGTGTGTGTGTGTGTGTGTGTGTGTGTGTGTGTGTTGGGGTGTGGAGGGTAAGGGGGGAGTAATATGGGAACTCTCTATGCTTTTTTGCCCAATTTTTATGTAACTCTAAAACTACTCTAAAAAATAAAGTCCATTGATTTAAAAAATTTCAAAAATAAAAAGGAAGACATCTTGAAGGTGAAGTGCTGCATTCCCTCAAACACATTGTGCACTAGAATTTGTGATAAATAAATTCATAACCATATTTAGTATTCTTCAATTAAATGGACTGATGACCTATTTTCTACCAACTTTTCTACAGTAACTTATTAAATAATTCCCTCTTGGTTCTATTTTGAAGAGGGGGAAAAAAAAACACAGGAAAATTGTGTCTGAATGAACTCACAAAATTGGCCAAAGTTTGGGAAGGTCTGAAGGGACAGGAGCGGAAATAGATTGTGCTTGTGAAGAGATGCCTTAGATTGTGTTTAGGCTGTTTCTCATTGGAGGGCCTTCAGGCTTGTTGGTGTAAGCTTTGCTCCATTTATATTATAAATGTCACACCAAGTTGTCCAGTTCAAAGTCTGCTCGATGCAGCCACAACACCCAGGCAGACCGCATATAGGTAATCTCTTTGCCTCTCAAGGCTGAGAGCTGGAATCTGGATGGTAATGACGGGTCTCAGGCAAGTCTGAGCTGGTGTCAGAAAAAGGGGTTGGGATCCCAGAATGCATCTTTAAATAAATAAACTTCACAGGAGATGTGAGCCAGGGATAAGATACTGGAAATGAACTACAACATAGGTTTCATTTCATTTAAGAGAGCTGTCAAGCTGGGGATTGAGTCTATGCAGTACTGAGATGTATGCTCCCAAAAATGTACCCTGCTCCAAACCACTCAAAAATAATGAGGAAAATCTTCTTCCCATACATTCCTGCAAGCAGCAGAGTTCCAAAAGAATGGTTGGTTTTAAAAATACATTTTCCCATTCACACAGATTCTGTGTGGTAAAATGCTATATTCCAGAGGCTTTTATCTTCATAATGTCACCCTATGTGCAATTTCCTAGCTGGGGTAATAAAACAGACAAAATATTTTTTTTTAATTAGCAAGGAAAGCTGTACTATTTTTCTGTGCTAAAAATCAATTTTTAATTTAACTCTTGTAGTATTTTGCTCTCTTATCTAAGTTTTTGTTTTTGTTTTTAATATGAAATGGCTTTGCAAATGGTAAAATTGTGCTGTCTCAGCACTTGGGATATGTGCTTCAAGGGGATGGAAATTAAGATGACCAGACATTGTCATCATTACAATAGCAGTGACACTTAGATTTCTGTCCATTAACTTGAGGAACCTCTCTGTTGGACCATAAATTAGGGTTGCTGTTTTTTAAAAATTCCTGAAAAATATTAGGTCCAATGTATTCTGTTACAATCATATATACAAAGATTAACACAACTTTAAGGGGAACTCAGATTTTTTTCAATTATATCCAGAGTGAACTTAATTCCTCTGTACATCCAAAATAAATACTTTTTTTAAAATTCCAGAGACAAAGAGATTAGTTTTGATTATCTATACACCTCTTGGAATATACTCAATGCTTAATATATTTTTTCAGTTAATGCAGGCATTTCTAAGTACATATTTATTCCAAAAAGACATATCCTAACTGCAAGAGTAGGAAGGTGCTACTCAATTCAGGCTTCTTTAATTTGGGACTGTATCAAAATGTCATAACATGTGATATGAAATGCTTATGGAATTCATTAGCTCTCTTTATGTATCTCTTTATCATCTATCTCTACATCTATTTAACTAAAGCAAACTTATGTATAACAAACCAAAATGGCATACAATAGGATTATGGTATTAAGTTTGAGGATTTGGCAGGCGGCAGAAGGAGCAGGGGCGGGGGGCGGGGAGAGGAGCGAGGGTTCTACTTAAATCTGATGAGGACTCTCAATCAGCTGTTACCACGCATGGTCTTTCTTCTGGCCCAGGTTTCTCTTCCTCCTGGGCCGCTCCGCTCTGCTGTGAGATTTTGCATCTTGCCACTTGGAGCATGAATTGACCTGATGTGGGCCGTTTCTTCTTTGGTTTGAGGGACTTTTGACCATTTGTGGAAAACCCTCAGCCTCTTCCTCTGTGATTTGTTCACTCTAGAAATTGGTAACCTTTCTGAGGTGGTTCGCTCTGTATGTGCACACCACAAATCCCGCTCCACCCTGAGACTGGCTTTCCTTCCCTCTCTGGGATCCTGTGAGACTCTCTGCTTTCAGTGCTCCAACCTGGGTGTTGCTGTTGTCCATCCACCTGTCCCATGGCAATGCGAGGGGAATCTTACACTGTGCCTTCTGGTCAGGGAGAGGAAGTTCCTGGATGATGGCTGAGACAGAGGCAGTAACTCCAGCATCCATGCTGTCAGTACAATATCCATCCTTCCCTGCTGTAGCATCCCAGGGGGTTTGTATTCCCAGTGAGTTAGGATCCCACAGGAAACGGATGCCATAGGGCCTGGAATAACTTGCAATGACTCTAATAAAGGAACTACTTGCAAAAATACAGTCAGAGAGTAAGGGAATCACAATGAGGAGCATATACACAAAGGCTAATAGCATGGGCCAGCGGAGGGAGCAGTTACTGAAGAAGCAAGAGGAGCGAGCAGTTACTGTCACTTAGAGAGGACTGACTGATAGGCCTGCAGCCTTTGTCACATGGCCAGCCTGCCTTAATAACCCGCGGGGAGGAAGCAGGGAGAATATATAGTCCAACCCCACTCTTCATCCCTCCTTCCCTCCCTCCTGTCTTTGCTACAAGATCTCGAGAGCCTATTGATGCAGTCCAGACAGACCGCAGCACCTGGAGCACAGCAGCACAGAGAGGGATGGAGTGTGACCAAGAAATGGAAAACATTCACACATTATGTCACAGCATTTCATCCCCATTTTCCTTTGGTCAACATTCACATCTCACAGATGTATTTTCCCAATTCAAAATACTCATAAAATAGTGAATATTATAAACTATTGAAACTAAGATCTTAATAATCAATCATTGAGTCAGAAAAACCTCCAAGCATAATGAAGAAATCGAATGCTTGTCCATTGTTCTGTGCCAGATCTGAGACAAGAAACCAGGCTCCTAATCTTCAATACAATGTGAAATGATTTCATTTCAGAGGGAAACATGAATTTAAATGGCAAATGCAACGTAGGCTTTCACTTTCATGCAATATGTGGTGTGTGTGTGTGTGTGTGTGTGTATGCATGTGTGTGACTTTGTGTATGTGAGATAGATGAGAGAGAGAGAGAGAGAGAGAGAGAGAGAGAGAGAGAGAGAGGTAAAAATATAGATACATATAAGTATTTACCAAAGCTAGTGTGGTTGGAAAGCATAGATAACATGTCAGTAGGTTCCACCGAAATACACAGGCAGATTTCAAAAGTTTAGTCCAGTTCCATTTAATTCACCACAGGCACTGGACTTGACAATATCACATAATGACTTCAGGAAATAGAGGTATTTTTGTTTTTTCATATCTTTGAACATCATTATACTTCAAATTCAATACATGCTTCCAATAATTTTCTCTCTTTGTAACATTTAAAGCAATAGTATTATCACATCCTTATTTCTAGCCCATCAAAAAAAATTTTTGATTTGCATATAATTGCAAATAACCATTAAAAGTCTGAAATGTTTGCAGAACTTCAATAGGTCTTATTTGCAACTATTGGAGAACTATTGTTGCCATGTAAATACACTTTTTAGATAACTTAAAAATTGTCACAATAAGCAATGTGTTCTTATAAGTTTAAGTGCTTGGCATGGAGGCATTTATAAACAATATTGAAACTTACCTTGTCTATTTAAAAAACACTTTAAACAGTATTACTTTACTTGGCAACACACAGATGTTACTATAAATATGTTATTGAACTAAACTGTAATGAGGTTATCCTTGAAGTAGAAGGGGAAGAGCCATTTTTCTCTATATGAAAATAGTATTGTGCTTTGTGAGTTCTCATTTCTACTCTCTGACATCAAAAAAATATTTTTTAAGATTTGGGGCTTCCTTAAGCATCTCCAGGCCACGAGCTATCAAGTCTTAGGATCAAGCTACCTGATTCTTGTGTCATCTTCACAAATTAATTTCACCCAATCCAATTATGCATTCATTCAACAATAGTTAATTGAATATCATCTAAGGAAACTTCAAGGATACAAATTGACTTGACATAAATGAGTTTTCTAACAAAATTATCCAAAGATAAAATAAACAAACTCAAAATATAGTAAATTTCCCATCATTGAAGTACAGGGGTAGGCAAAAATAGGTTTACCATTGTGAGTAAAAGAAACACAAAGATTATTCTTTTTTTTTTTTTTTTAGATTATTCTTGTTTATTTCCACATGAACAACTGTAAACCTACTTTTGCCCACCCCATATTTAAGTACATGCTAGCAGACCATCAGAAGGGAAGTAGATTTTTAGTATCAAAAAGGTATTATCAGAGGCAAATTTGTGATATTTGCCAAAGGTGAGATGCTCTATTTCTAGCTATAATTGTCATAGGTCTATTTTTTCTTATTGTTGTAGATATAGCTCATTATATGATCTTTTACATTGGAATTATGCCTAAAATAGAACCCTGAAATTGTTTATTTCTTGGTTTTCAGTTATTTCAAGAAGGAATGGTTTACAAGTTACCACTGTGTTCATAAGTAAAGTAATAATACATGTTATTTCTTTAAGAAAATTTTCATATTTTCTTACCCTAATAAGTCTTAATTAGTTTACTCAATATTCAATACCACAAAAAAAGAATCAAGAAAATAATGTGTTGCCCGGTTGGCATGGTTCAATGGTTGAACAGCAATCTATGAACTAGGAGGTCACAATTTGATTCCGGTTCAGGCACATGCCCGGGTTGCATGCTCCATCCCCTATAGGGGACGTGCAGGAGGCAGCTAATCAATGATTCTCTCCCTCTCTGAACTCAACAAAAATATTTAAAAAAATAATAACATGTTTTTCCTTGATTCAAACTAAATTAAACTCTCCAAGAATCCCCGAATTTATCGAATCACAGTTCAGAACTTCCATAAAACCTTGACTCTCTAGAAGTAGGACTTTAACCTACATTGTCTCTGCTTGTTAAACAATGCAACCTCCTTTCCCACAGTTTCCTTATTCAATATCTTGTCAAAGTTAATAGATACATTTCTAGCCCTAAGAGTGAAAATAAGGCATCATTTTAAATTGGAGTTTGACTTAATATAAGAAGCTATGAAACATGTTGAACTCAGAATAAAGTCTTTTACTTTATAAGTATTTATGGATTATCTATCCTACCCCAGGAACACTTCTAGCATAGAAGGTGCATCCTAAACAAAATAGGCAAAAAGTTATTCTCTTGATGAGTCTGAATTTCAGTGATGAGGAAGGGGGTCAGAAAATAAAAAGGTACTCATTTTTAAAATTTAGTGTGTATTATATACTAATAATTGCTAGAGGGAAAAGTATAAAGCTGAGAAAAAGAATAAGTATGTGTGCATGCATGTGTGTGTTCATGTTTAGGAGTATGGCAAATTTTAGTCTGCCTCGCCAGGGTAGATCTCACCCAAAGAATGGCTTTTGAGTACAGACTGGTTAAATGAATGAGGTAGCTTTGTTGGATATCTGGGAAAGAGGAGTTCGAGCATAAAGACTGTGTGAAGCCCCTGAGACAGGCCTGCCTAGCAGCATATTTGAAGAAGAGCGAGGAGGCCAGGGTGACAGGAGCACAGGAATTAAGGGAGCATGGTAGGACACATGTTCAGATCATGTAAAGCTTCATAGGTCAGAGTATGAACGTTTGCTTTTACACAGAGTGAGATAAGCCGCTGGGGACTTTTGAGTGGAGGAAAGACATAATCTGGTTTATGTTTTCATAGAATCACTATGACTACTCTATTGAAAACAGACTAAAGGGGTATGAAAGGGAAGAAAGGATACTAGTCAGTACATATAGTAATGACTCATGGACTGGATAATGGTACTTGGATCCAGAGGATGGCAATGGAGGTGGTGAGAAGTGGTAGAATTATTCCAGACATATTTTAAAAGCACTGCTGACAGATCCAATGTGGAGGATGAGTGCTACAGAGGGTTCAAAGAAGACACCAGGATTTTTGACGTGGGCAAGTATAAGGATAGAGTTGCCATTAACTGAGAGAATACATGGAGACCTAAAACTTAATTCAGTTGACATTAAATTGTCAGGCCCCAAGATCCTACCAAACTGAGAATAACTCAAAATACATGTCAGCATGCTATCTGTTTTAATTTATTTAAAAAGTTGCAATGTAGACTTTTTGAATACAGAGGGTAGTACATATTCAACAGCTAGAAGTAGAGAAGACAATGACTACAGGGAGGATTTGTAAAAAAGCAATATGCCTTGTTACTTTTAATCACTAAATGTAATTTTGAACATTGCCACTTACACATACTAACACATTTGGTTAAAATTAGCTATTTTATTTCCAGTTATTTCCCCATCGGTTGGACTTTTCTACTGTCCATTTCTCAGTATTCTATAACTGTGCCTAGCAACTATTAACAAAATACACTTTACTGAATCTTTGCATGTGCTCTAGATCATATTGTGGAAAGAAAAGAAAAAGAAAAAAAAAACCCATCCCACTATGCAATTCTTGGCCTAGACTGAAGGTTAACTCTGAGGAGCTCTCATAACTAAAACAGTCACTTTTCTAATTGTATGACTTATGACAAACCTTTTAAATGGTGCATATAAAGCAAAGTCAAATCCCTTGAATCCCTTGCAGAGTGGTTTAGACTAATCCGGTAGCTGCAAAGTATTGAGACGCATTGGGTGAAAAGGTATCTTGGGCAACTTTCGCTTCTTTTATCCCACTGCTTAAGTTAGGCTCTGCAACAGCGCCTTGTGCTGGCATCCTTTCCCTGTCTCTGGTGAAGATTTATCAC
Source organism: Myotis nattereri (assembly GCF_964212035.1). Taxonomy (NCBI): domain Eukaryota; kingdom Metazoa; phylum Chordata; class Mammalia; order Chiroptera; family Vespertilionidae; genus Myotis; species Myotis nattereri. Next base: position 56,260,229 of record NC_138079.1, read on the forward strand.
AGTGAATCTGGTGAGATAATCCCTGGAATAATCATAGTCATTATGAAGTAATTTCATTATTTCTTTTTGTTGCCGACAAACATATGAGTCTTTAATTGACAAAAGGAGAGTAACACATTTCTCCTAGATCCCCTCCGCACAGCCTGTTCTGATCGGGGGGGAGGGAATGTTCCAAATGTTCCATGATGTCATGCTTCACTGGAACTCAATACTGGAAACATTGAGGTGCAGGACTCTTCCCCATCCCAGGAGATCCGACTTCTTCCGTTCACGGCTCTCGCTTAGCTGATACACTACTGGTTATTGGTGATACACTTGGGATCATGGTGACCTCCCTCCACCTCCTCCAGCAGATGCAGCCGGGATGTGACAAAACAAAATATCAAATACAGGGGTATAATTCCATGTGGCTTATAAATCAGCTGGGTATGAACTACTTCAAAAGATTCTCTAGCCTGAAACTTGTCTCTGAAATAAATGCCTCCACATGTTGTCACTGGTGAAGGGGTAGTGCTGCTCTCAGTGAGATTAATTTCTAATTGCATCCTTCATTCGTAACTTTTTCCACCAGCTACCTGGGGCCTGAAGGCAGTCTGGGTGCAGGCAACATGAGATTAAATCCAGTGTGATCATAGCTTCTATAGAAAGCATTACAGTATTTATATACTTTCATGTTTGACCTGCACAGTAGCTCTTTGCTCGCATTAGAACATATACTATGACTGGCCAGCGTGGCTCAGTGGTTGAGAATCGACCTATGAGTAGGTTTGATTCCCAGTCAGGGCACATGCCTGGGATGTGAGCTCCAGTGTGGGGCATGCAGGAGGCAGCCGATCGATGATTCTCTCTATCATTAATGTTTCTATCTCCCTCTCCTTTCCTCTCTGAAATCAAAAAATATTTTTTAAAAAACATATGTTATGATCTCTATTTGACAAATGAAGAAACAGAGTCACTACAGGGTCTTTGCAGAGTAACTACTAGGAGAAACAAGGCCTCTTGAATGTTGCATGTATTTTAAGTTAGGTGGTTAAAAGATTCACCCAGGACTCAAACTGCATCCCTTTGCCTTCACTCCATAAGTTTTTAGTTTTTACTGGAATTCGAAACAATTCGGTTTCAGTATCTTAGTTCTGGTTCCCTGGGAAACAGACCCTGAGGCAGTTATACTTGCAAAGGGTAGATGAGGTGTGCCCTAGGGCAGTGAGAACGAGAAACAAGAGTTGGTGTAGGAAGAAGTTAAATTTAAATGCTGTTTCTACAGGGAGTTTTCATGCCCCGTCTTCAAAGCTGTCCTCAGTTGAGGGTTGGGACTTTATGCTGCCTCATCGACCAGTCATCAGATGTAGCATGATCTGTAGCAGTCGTAGGCCCTGGGCCAGGAAACTCCCTTTAGCGAGTATTCGGCTGTGAACAGCCAGCAGCCAGTTCCTTTGGAAGTGAGCGAGCTTCCCAGAGGTGGAGGTCTAGGTGATGCATCACAACCTCCACTACAACTTGTCAACAGAGGCTAAGTTGTGACATTGAAAAAAATTAAGCTCAAAATGCCAGCGACTTAACACAACACCCGTTTATTTCTTGCTCACATGACACATCCAGTGAACATCAGGTAACCCTCCTGGGCACCTGGACTTAGGGCAGTGCCTTCTGGTGTCTCCACCATTTTCACCTGTGCCCTCCACAGTAACACAGGGGCTTTTCACTGCCCCTGCCTGCAAGTGACAGATCAGCCCTACTCACAGCGTACAGGCCAGACTTAGTCCCAAGGTTCTGCAAGAGGGACCGGGAAGTACATGTTTCCTTTTGCCCAGGAGGGAGAGGAGAACCAAATTATTATCGCCACATATCTTTTGGGATCCCAGGATAAATTGCATTAAAACATTAGCCAATCGAATGTGCACTTTGTGATCACATTTTATGCAACAGTGCTACATTAGGAGCTTTGACAAGCAGTGTAGCCCAACAGCAAAGCATGAAAAGTCCAGATGGGTGAATAGAAGATCACATCTGCAAAATAAAAGACATTTATTCAAGGCAGTATATCATTGAGAGTTAAATTGTGACCTTGATGGAAAATGCTTTCTGAAAACAGGGAAGAGATGTGAAAGAGGGCAGATGTCAAAAGAAACTTCATGCAAAAGATAAAAATTGGGTTGGGCCCTGAAAATTAAAACCCTGTAATTGCCTCCACAATTAGAATAAGGTATAATCCTCATGAACACTCTATGAGTTGTGGATGGTCCTTCTTTTCAGAAGTCTCACATTCTCAAAAATATGCTGCCATAATGAGAGAAAAATAACTTCTTAACATGAGGGAGGATTGGTAAGTAATGGAACAGCCTCTCACAAACTAAGAAACAATCTGTTGAATAGAAAAAAATCAGTCAGGTGCAAATGCACCCAGAGCCAGAAGCACTGTGCTAACATTGCCTGCTCAACTACATTCCTGCTGTTTCAAGACCTAACCTAAACTGCTAACTTCATGGATGCCTGCATGCTCCTCCCAACACCACCTGACTTCACTACTTGAGTAATTCCTGGCATTGCTCTAATTCCTCCGTTCCACTCCCCAAACGATAACCAAAAGAATGAAGCAATTTGATCCATGGCCCTTTAAAAGATTCAACTCAGAATATGTAGTAAAATCCTACCCACTCCTTTTTGTTGAAGGGAATAAAATATAGTACATGCCTGCTGTATTTTAGCTATGTCATGAGTTCTTTGGCTTAATCTTCACAATCCCTGAGGGTGAACAATTTTATCCCAATTTTTTATATGATGACATTGAGGTTTAGTGAGGTTAAATCACTTTCCCTAAGGTTAGAGTTGGTTAAATTGCTTGCCCAGAGTGCAACTCATATCTGTCTGATTTTACAGTCTATCTTTCCTTCACCATAAAATCCCAAGCAAAGTCAATAATTCTATCAAAGTCGGCCTACCACAGGATCCTAGCTTCATTCCGGAATTTTTTGTATAAGCTGAACCCCATTTTGAATGTTAAACTAATTTAATTACTAAAGTTCCTAATAGAGAATTTCCTCATGTGGCTGCACCATATGGCAGTTCTAGGCCACGGACTCTCAGAAACCGCACTATGGAAGCTCGAACATAATTCATTCTGTGGTTGTCAACATTTATTACACATTGGCAATCTGTAAAAAATTAAGCTAAGACCACCCAATTTGTGGGGCTGGGGCTTCAGCTGTTTCTAACCTGGGCCGTACTCACACCAGTGACCATAAGGTAGAACGTGCAGAGCCCCATTCTCACCCTGCTGGACAATGCTGTTCCTTTTGAACATTTTGAAAACTACATGCTTCAAAGCATCTGCCCACATTACTATGCAACAGCAGTTTTCAATGGACCATGCTCAAGATGAATGGAACTCAGGATATGTCCATCACATTTAGCCAGGCACTTGAGATTAATGAGACCAGATGTTCTTGGAGTCACAGGGAAAGAACAATGGAATGTTGCTCTGTTCTTACTATTGACTTTTCCCCCCATCACGTTTGCTGAAACAAACTGCATAATTTTATCTAGTACATAAGCAAAGCTACTCCAAATAATTCAGAAAGTGTTACATCCTGGTTGCTAGGTAACTATCTCAACAGTCTGGGGCCCCCAGCAGGAAATTCTAATACTTTGTTTTAGCAGTTCAATAAACAAAAGAACAAATAAATAAAAATGAGCAATCAACACAAATAAAATAATTTGAGGGAAGAAATGACCCATCTGACACCACAAGGGTGTGATTTAGAACCTCCCTATTTGGTTGGGGTTAGGGGAAGAATTGAAAACAAAACTGCAGAGGAATTTGAATTTTGAGCAAAAATGAAAAGTAATTCAAATCCACAGCACTGATTTTGCTGCTTATAGAGCTGCCTTGGTAAATGCCCCCGTACGTGGCCTTGCCTTTGAGAAGATGGCCTATCCCGAAACTCCCAGTGACAGGCATCTCACTCCTAGAGCCCCAGCTCCATCCAGTGCAAAGCAGTACCCAAAAGGGCTGAGTCAGGGAAGCTATCAACACTGGCCTTCCAGTCCTCTGCACAGCTCAGAAGCCAAAGGGGAGTGGGTGAGCAGGAAATGCAATCACCCCCCTCACCACGCCGATCAAAATGCCCTCTGCGGTAATCACCTGGCAGCTGCTGGGAAAAGAGCATTCAATCTAAATGTAAAACAGAACATACTCCTGACAGTCAGGCTTCAGTCCACTGAGAGGAAACATGTCATCTTCTTCCCTTTCCCTTCCCAGGAAATGAATCAGGGTGTTCCGCTTCGAAACTCATCAGCACACCCCTGTTTTCACTTTCCCCACAAATAGATAAGAAGTCTGTAATTTTGACTGAGAATGAACACCCTGCGGGCATGATGATTTGTGTCAGATAATGCAATTGGTTCCAGCAGCGTGATGTGAGATCACAAGCAATGCGAACAATCTATCTGCAACATAAAATGTCTTTAGGCCCAGCACTCTTCATCACCAACATACAGAGAAACAGTTCATGCACAAAACAACCCTAACCACAGTAACCAGCTCAAACGACCCTGTCTGCTCGTTGATGGCATTATTGTGATCAAAATGGAGAAGTGGGCCCAAGAAGGGGCTACCTTTTCAGTGCGAATAAGTTTTGGAGGATGACTAGGTGCTTAGGGAAACTAAATCTGCAGTTCAGGGGTCCGCTTCTCTGCTCAACTCGACAACAATGCTAGGAAATTCATCTACTTTTTTCTGCAAACTTATCTTTTTATCTAAAATGTTGCTTTACCATATCATGAGATTCAAACCTCTAAAGACTTTTTGTATTCTCTCTCTTCTCAATAAGTGGTATTTCATTTGAGGAACTCTTCTCCCTAGTGCGGACGCTTCCTTCGGCGGAGCTCCATTGGCGTGACAAGCCTGGCCCCTCTCCTCTGCCTTCCTTTGAGAAACACTGACTGGTATGGCTGAAAGGGATAAACCAGGCGCTCAGCTCCGCTCCTCCCCTCTCCTGGGGCTCAGTAGCCTGCAGAGAGGGGGCTGATGTCTTCTGTTAGTGCGTCTGCTTGAACTCTTTGCTGCACCAGACCCTTTAAGTACAGAGGACTAACTTGAACAAAAGATTCATCCTCCAGCTCACACGCTTTCCCATAGGCAGAAGGAATTCTCTGTGATGCCTTCAGGCTCAGGTACATCAAATGACTAGTTAAAACTGTCATGTCCTGGGGTCCAGTATTAGGAAATTCATTTGTTTTTCACACAAAGATACAGCTTACACCTTACCTTTATTAGCAATATAGGTGATATTTAGATTTTTCATCTGCCTTATTCCTTGCTTTATTTCTCAGTGTGTTAACCTATTAGAGAAGAAGGGTACTTTTTATTGAAACTCAGAAATCTTAAAAGTTATACCTTTGTAAAAAAAAAAAAAAAACAACTATAAAAATGCTGGATGATGACCCAGTTTTTTGGTTAGTGATATGCTATTCTATGTGGTCACATACATTAGTTCTCTACTTGCTTTGCTTGGCTCTGCTGCACTTCAGACCATCACATTGAGAACACCATATGCACTGGTGCTGGATTCAATGACTTATAAGTAGGATGACCATTTAATTCAAACCAGAAAACATTTGAAAGTTAAGGGAGTGGGAGGTGGGACAGTTAATAATGGCACTGGGACAAATGGTGTACACCAGGAATATTCCAGGAAATAGGATCTACTGAACTCTGCTTTTATTTTCAACTTTCCAACTAGATATTCTGTGGATTTTCCATCATTTGTCCTTTTTGCCTTATTTTTTTCTCCTCCTAATGAAGTTCTAATGCAGCTGCCTAGCTTAAATGAGAAGCTCTATTAGCAAAGTTTTTAATTAACGCTGTTTCAAGTATATGAAAGTATCTGAACCATGACTATGCCCACACATCTGTTTATATCCCAATTTTTTCTCTGTGGAAGTTCCATAAAAGTGAGTATTTTGTTGGTAAGGTAGAGCATTTGAGGGTTGGAGGCCCCATGAGACATCATGATAATTGAGGCCTGGATTGCTTCGTGATCAGCATTATCTGGAAAGGGGCCTCAGCTCTCCATTCCATTTTGAAGTTGACAATCATCGTGTGTGGTATTGAGAACATCTGTTCCATGATTCTCAAAAAGAGAACGTCATGAATCACTGCTCCCCAAAAGATTTTCATTTTGCTGGAAGTTGGGTTTAATTTTACTTGAGGTCTTAAAAGTCTCAAAAGATGTATTAGAAAGTAGACAGTGTTTTATAGCACAAGAGTGACAAGAGTTTCCCTGTTATTTCACAAGAGGAAAAGCAATGCGATTTTCAAGGGCAGTGGCATCTTATTTCATTCTCCCTGCCCTCTCAGAAGACTCAATAGTACTTGACTGTAAAAAAAAAATCCAATGACTGACTTTACACGTTTTTTAAAATGTTTTTCCTCTATATGTGGACACAGTCACGTACTTGATTTTTGATTAAGGTTAATAGGCACACACACTAAAAAGGCTTATATTGCTGTTTATCCTCCAACCAGCAACATATGAGAGTTCAAGTTGCTCCATATCCTCACCAGCACTTTTTATTATTCTTTATTTTAGCCATTCTAGTGAGTATGTAGTGGTATTTTATTCCATAAAATTTTAATTTCCCTGATGACTAATGATGCCAACCATCTTTCTATGTTTATTGGCTAAAAATATCACTCATTTTCTAAAGTGTCTATTCAAAAATTTTTCAGACTTTTTTTTTTAAATATATTTTATTGATTTTTTACAGAGAAGAAGGGAGAGGGATAGAGAGTTAGAAACATCGATGAGAGAGAAACATCGATCAGCTGCCTCCTGCACATCTACTGGGGATGTGCCCGCCACCCAGGTACATGCCCTTGACCGGAATCGAACCTTGGACCCTTCAGTCCACAGGCCGATGCTCTATCCACTGAGCCAAACCGGTTTCGGCCAGACTTTTAATTTCGTTGTTTTTCTTTTTATTAAAGAGTTATGAGTTATGAGTTCTTATATATTTTGTGTATGAGACTTTTATTAACTATGTTTTGCAATATTTCCCCCAGTCTATGGGGAAAATGGTTATGGCTTATCATTTTATTTAGTTTATGGTATTTTTAGAGTGTAACTTTTAGATTTTGATGAAATCTATGACCTGTCTGTGACCTCTATAAAAGATATAGCCATAGGGACAGAAAACAGATCAGTGTTGCCAGAGGCTATGGATAGTGGAGGGAAATTGACTATAAATGGACATGAAATACCTTATGAAAGTGGTGAAAATGCTCTATATGTGGATTATGGTGATGGTTACACAACTACATAACTGAACAGGGGTAACGATTTTTATTTTATTTAAAGCATGCCTCTATAAAAATAATTTTAAAGTGAAATAAAATGCCTGTTTGAAATTCTCACATTCTAATAGAATCATCTTCTCAGGTGTACCTCACAATGCTGCATTTATTTTTTTCCCCTCGCACTTGAGAACAAAAAACAACTTTAAAAAAAATGGGAGTGTGGTGGGTATATAATATCACAGTCTCCATACTGCCTCACAAACCCAGGACCCCAGGAAAGAAACAAGGTCGGCAAAACAGGTCAGGGAATGCAGCTTAAAGAAATGGAGTAAAAGAAAAGGAGAGAGAGAAAGAAGGAAAAGAGGACATATAGACATATAAGTTAGCCATTGAAATCCATGATCGTATTACACAGTTTCTCATAATTCCTTTCAATACTCATTTAACCAACTCAGCTATTTCAATAGGATAAACTCCATTGTGTTTTTTTTCTCATACCCAATACTCCTCAGGGCTGTCATTTATGCAAGAAATAATTTTTATAGTTTATCTAAAGAAAATATTAGATGGTAGCCAGAATAATGCATTTTTATTTCCTGTTAGAGGCATTGTTTCTCTTGTCAAATACCAGCCTTGGACAGACTGTATTTCAAAAAATGTAATTTTGTACAAACTGTCACTTCAGGGCCTAAAAGGATTTCTCTATTAGAAAGCAATTTCTAATCTGAAGATTACAGTTTATATTACTTATATCCTTTTCTTGCTAGAATAGAGAGGTATCAAGGGCACAAGAGTAGCTATATTTTATATATTGATTAACCCTATCATATTGGTTACCAGTTTCTCATTTATACTCTATCGCAGCTGGACTAAAACTTGAAAGAGATCAGCCAGTATTCTTACATAAACTTTTAAATGAAAGCAATAATATATTAGAGGCAGATGTACAAATTCGTGCACCGGTGGGATCCCTCAGCCTGGCCTGCAGGGATTGGGCCAAAACCGGCTCTCTGACATCCCACGAGGGGTCCAGGACTGCAAGAGGGTGAAGGTCAGGCAGAGGGACCCCACCAGTGCACGGATCCATGCACCAGGCCTCTAGAATGCAATAAGATCTTTGGTTAATCTCTTCCCGCCCGCCCCCTTCCTTCCCTCTGAGATTCATCAGTCTGTTCCATGTTTCCATGCCTGTGCTTTGAGCATCTGCTCCCTGGTGGTCAGTGTGCATCATAGCCACTCGTCAAATGGTCAAATAGTCACTTAGGCTTTTATATATATAGATTTTACATATAGATAGATATGAAAACACAAATTGTACAAATTGCGCTAATACTTTATTGTGTGATTTTTCTTACTTTTAATACTCAATGTGCCTAACAGTATTTTACCAACCCATCACCAAGAATAAAACCTATGGACATGGATGGTTGTTTACATTAATATTTCAGGCAATTACACATGCAGATGCTACACTTATAAGCTTGCCTATCAAACTTAATTTTACTCAGTGGAGTAACTAAGGACCATAAACACTCTTTTTTCACTTGGACAGCTATCTTAGATAATTCCATGTGCTGAATGAGAAAAGTATTTGATAAACCTGTGACACTAAACATAGATAGGTTTTTTTGTCTAAAAACTATGCTCCTATACCAGTGATGGTGAATCTTTTGAGCTCAGCGTGTCAACATTTTGAAAAACCCTAAATTAACTCTGGTGCCGTGTCACATATAGAAATTTTTTGATATTTGCAACCATAGTAAAACAAAGACATACTTTTGATATTTATTTTATATATTTAAATGCCATTTAACAAAGAAAAATCAACCAAAAAAAAATGAGTTCGCGTGTCATAGGTTCACCATCACTGTCCTATACCAAGCATCAAAGTGACTCTTGGTATCGGTCCCTTTCATTTCTTACATTTTTCTTCATATTAAAGCTCATAGCTCCCATGCTCCCCTAATCCTCCTACTATTCATGACAGAAAACATGATAATAGGTTGGGAGTACTTTGTAGAGTAATTATTCTGTTAGAGGAAGAACTGGAAAATATATTAATTTAAACACAAAAGAACATTGGACTGGGTGTTGAAAAACTTTCTTCAAGAGCTCATTCTGCCCTGAGCTGACTAAGGAAATTGGGGATGGTTACATAAGCAGAATGTTCACTCTTTTAATCTTAATAATGTGGAATTTTAATCTTTAAAAATGTGGAATTTGGATTATTGAAGTTCCTTCTGGCCCCAACATTCTAAGATACTAATATTGTTATATTACCAAATTATAGGGACTGTGTAAGTAAAAAGTATTTTCTCAAAACGTGTTTGCTGAAATAATGCTTAACTATGTCATGTTAACCTATAACAAATATTATTCATTAATAAGAGGCACTTATCTTAACTCTGTTCCCACTTCTCCACCATGTTCATTACAGCATGGCCCAAAGGACGCCCAGGGCTCGATATGAAGTGGAGCCCACCTGTTCAAGACCTTACATTCTGAATATTCCACCTAAAGTCATTTCCTTCTGTTTTGAATCCCTCTAACAACCTTTTTAGTACTTTAAATTCTAATTTTCTAAAGATATATTTTCTATAAGTAGAACTGATTCTTATAAAAATATAGGGGAAATATTATTTGTTTCTTTTGAAATAACATTTTAAGGTTCAATATTTAAAATGGTATATTAACAAATCATTTTAAAACTTGATTTAGAAATTTGAAGTAGCAGGGGACTGTCTTGGGGTGTCAGAACCAGAGGGATTTGCCTGCATACTCCAATGAACAACTATCATCTGTGACTCTGAAACATGTCTTGGGCTGGCTCTAAATATTGAGTCTGAAAGATAATATAAGAGTTCACCGGATATCCTGAATTGCTGAGAGCCATAGGCTTAATGAGACTGTCTCCCTCATCTCACATGTCTCTTTCAGTGTAGTATCAATGTGGTCGGGATCCTTTCTTCCCCAAGTGATAGGATGTACAGGTGGCCCATATAATATTTTACAGCCATTCCTGATCCTTTCCAGGAAGGTCAAAAGAAATTTTTTAAAAAAGAGTTGGGGATCAAGAGACCAAACTAACTGCAGGAGAACAGTAGAAATTGGGGGCAGCAGTGTTATAAATATAACCTGCTTATCTTCCAGAGAAGAAGACCATGGGGTGATAGGTGGGCAGCTGGAGTGTGAACAGGACCACTTGTCTGTTGAGACCTGAGACAAAAAGTTACAGGAGACCATGGCCTTATGCAAATTGCTTAAGATAAAAGAAGGAGATCTGCACAGAAAAAAAAAAAAAGGTTAGTTAGATATGTAAAAAAAAGACGAAATGACATAATAGTGCTGGGAAAAATATATAACTTTTCTCCACACAACTCTAAAGATGTGTCATCGAACACATGACTCTTTTAAACCACCAAAAATAAGCTGGAAATAAATAATTTCAGCAAGGAAAATAAGATTACTGAGTTTAAAATAGCCATCAGGAAATTGTTTTTGTTATCTCAAAACTAAATTCTGAGTGACACAAACTTAGAGTGAATGAAAAGATATCAGGTGTGCAATCACATAGAAATGCTATAGTTTCACAGAATATTCTTGTTGGCATTTCTCTTCCCCAACCTGCATTTGATCAACTGGAATTGTGTTGGTTTTTTTAAATAGCGTATTGCAATGAATGCCCTCCTGCACATAGTCAAGGTCCCCATCCTCTTTCTTACTTTCACCTTTCTTATTCCATGCAGAGCACACCAATGTGGTCTGCTTAATAGTAGTATTCATCTCATTCTTCCACTGGTCTTTTCTAATCACAGTCCTCACTCTTTTTGAGGAGGACGCCATAATATTCCAATTTCCCCAACTGTCTTCTTCATTAAGTAAGGCACAACCCCTTTACATTTTTGAAGCCTTATTTTTTTTCCTTAAAATTCCAAAAGGCAAAAAAAGTAAATTAGGAGTTATAACAAATCTTTAAGATCCAAGTAGTAGTCTGTGGCCTCCATGTAAATGGGAATGGGGAGGTGGACCAAGGGGAATGACACTACTGAAGCTGGGACAGCACATCTGGTGGACTCATGGCATTAGTCACTAACTGCCTGAGGCCTTAAATAACTCACAATTTAAAAGCAATGTCTTCATTGAATGAACTTTGTGAAAAGATGAATAGGATTGATTAATAAAATTCTGATGTATAATCTTTCAAATTAATTAATTGAATGTGTGGGGCTGATTACCCATATAAGCATTTGGTTAGAAAAACAAGTCACACCCTACAGCAGTGATGGCGAACCTATGACACGCATGTCAGAGGTGATACGCAAACTCATTTTTTTTGGTTGATTTTTCTTTGTTAAATGGCATTTAAATATATAAAATAAATATCAAAAATATAAGTCTTTGTTTTATTATGGTTGCAAATATCAGAAAATTTCTATATATGACACAGCAGCAGAGTTAAATTAGGGTTTTTTAAAATGCTGACACGCCGAGCTCAAAAGGTTCGCCATCACTGCCCTACAGGCTGCAGGATTCTACTCACTATCTATTTCTGGGATGGTGGAAAGACTTCAGGGACCTGCCCCAGAACAAAATCTAGGCAGTACCAGAGCCTGGATTTGTCTTTATAGCAGCTGTGAAAAGAATGGATATTCACATTTAACCTTTCTGGACCCTGAATTCTGGTTGCAATTTTACAACCAGATTTGTTCATCTGTAATGCAATCATCTCTGACCCAAGCATTTCTCAGCCTTCTCACTTCCCTCCGCACCAACTTTATTTACCAATTATCTCATCTTCCTGCAGTTACTGAGTCACAGCTTCTCACATTTAACAGCCTAACACATAATTTGGGAAGTTAGAAATAATTAGGACAACTCTAGAGGCAAGGTTTTAGAATTTATGGTTATTTTAGACAACTTGTAATAAGTCTGTAAAATTTGAGAATACCTAGTTGAGACTGAATAAAAATCAGCAAAAAGCAAAAAGTCTATGCCTCTTAGCAATGATAGCTTAATTCAAGAACTACAGTATTTGATATCATTACAATTAAAATTACTTCCATTGTTATTAATATAAGGGGCTTATAATCAAAATTAGTTAATTTCATCAATTAACAAATATCTTGCCTTACTTTTTTTTAAGGGAAAAGCTAAATATTTGTGAAATCTCCAAGATAGCATTCTATGCTAGATTCCTCCAGAGCCAGATTGCCGTATGTGAATCTTGACTCCATATTTTACTAGTTGAGCAACTTTAGTTAATTAGATAATCTATACATTCTTTGTATTCCTTGTCTGTAAAATGGGAATAATAAGAGTGTTTACTATACAAATTTTCCAGGGGGTTGGAAGAGTTAATATGTGTAGAGAATTAGAAGAATACTTGGTTCATACCATACATTCAACAAATGTTAGTATCAGTGTTAGTATTTGGAAACAGACAATACTATATTTTCACACTTGAAATGGCAAAATAATGTAAGAAGCTGGTAAATGAAAGGAATTATATTATCAGTATGAATGAGTTTAGAAAATTGTTTATGTAAATGTCTAATCCATAGAAATGGCTAAAACATACAGCATAGGATTTAACAAATGGCAGGCATATTATTGTTGAGGAAATCAGCCTTTTGCAAATATGTAAACTTATTTCTCTCTATGTAAGACATTTTGACTTCCATATTATCTCATTATAATGAGATAATTACAATCATCGAAAAGAAAGCTGCTGAGTTTTCAGTCCTATGCATGTCCACTTTTTAAATAATAAATAGGAACTGGTGGTGTCTCTATCATACCTTTTCAACTGTTTTGTTCTGTCTTCTCTTTTTCTGAAATGAATTTCCACAGAAAAGTGTAACCTCTGCTTGGGCAGCAAGGCTCTCACATTTTGGACCTTTAATACTCTTAGAAATTATCAGGGACTCCAAAGAGGTTTTGTTGGTATCTATATCTATATATATAAAAGCCTAAGCAACCAGACAACCGGATGGTAGCTCTGACATGCACTGATCACCAGGGGCAGATGCTCAATGCAGGAGCTGCCCACGGTGGTCAGTGTGCTCCCACAGTGGGAGCACCTCTCAGCCAGAAGCCAGGCTCACAGCTGGCAAGTGCAGCTGTGGTGGCGCGAGCCTCTCCCACCTCTGTGGCAGTGCTACGGAGTCACAGCATCAGCAGGCACAGCGGGGCCTGGATGAGCAGGAGTGGTGCTGCACCCAGCCCCAGCTCGGGCTCCTCCCTGGCCGCCTGCCACTTCACACACTGCTATATCTCTTGGGGAAAGTTGGACTAGATCGGGCCAAAATTGGCAGTCCAACATCCCCTGAGGGGTCCCAGATTGCAAGAGGACGCAGGCCAGGCTGAGGGACCCCACTGGTACACAAATCTGTGCACTGGGCCTCTAGTGTATTATATCTATCAATATTTACTATCATTTAAATTAAATTGAGAAATAAAAAATATGTATTTACTTATTTAAAGATAACCATAATAAGCCCATTACATATTACTACTGGGTGGGGCAAAAGTAGGTTAACAGTTGTTCATGGGGGAAAATGATATAGTAATCCTATCTAATAAAAGAGAAACATGGTAATTAGTGTACGACCGCTACCCTTCCCATTGGCTAATCAGGGCAATATGCAAATTAACTGCCAGCCAGGACGGCGGCCGGCAGCAAGGCAGCTTGAAACTAACATGAGGCTTGCTTGCTTCAGTGAGGGAGGACTCCAACATTCCCCGCCTGCCGCTGCAGGCCTCTGAGCTGTAACTCTAAGCAACTATGTAACAAATATAGAAGCTAAACAAAACCCCAGAAACCTGCTTTAGTCCGCCGGGCTTCAGCCAGCAGGATCGCAACATTGTAAGCAAAGGCCAGAAACCTACTTTCAGCAGTGGAGGCCTAAGAGCTGGAGCCAAGCCTCAAAGCTAAAGCTGGCCCAGAATAAAAAAAAAAGAAAAAAAGGAGCAGTTGGGAGCTTCAGTCACCCCCAGCCTGAAAACAGCCCTCAGCCCCTCACCCAGGCTGGCCAGGCACCCAAGTGGGGACCCCCACCCTGAAGGGTGTGTGACCAGCTGCAAACAGCCATCATCCCCTCACCCAGGCTGGCCAGGCACCCCAGTGGGGACCCCCACCCTGATCCAGGACACCCTTCAGGGCAAACCAGCCGGCACCCACCCGTGCACCAGGCCTCTACCCTATATAGTAAAAGGGTAATATGCCTCCCAGCACCGGGATCAGCAGAGCCATGAGGTCTCCCGGCACCGGGATCAGCATGACAGGGGGCAGCGCCCAAACCCCCTGATCACCCTGCGGCTCTGTGTGTGACAGGGGGTGGGGCCACAACCTCCCTATCCACCCTGCTCTGTTCGTGACAGGGGAAGGCGTCCCAACCCCCTGATCAGCCCTGCTCTGTGCCTGATAGGGGGGAGCTCCCCAACCCCCTGATCGCCCTGTGGCTCTGTGTGTGACAGGGTGCGACGCCCCAACCCCCTGATCGGCCCTGCTCTGTGTGTGATGGGGTAGAGCCATAACCTCCCCATTGGCCCTGCCCTGAGTGTGACAGTGGTGGCGCCCCAACCCCCTGATTGGCCCTGCTCTGTGGATGATAGAGGGTGGCGCCCCAACCCCCTGATGGGCCCTGCTCTGTGAGTGACAGGGGGAAGTGCCCCAACCCCCTGATTGGCCCTGCTCTGTGCGTGACAGGGGGTGGTGCCGCAACCTCCCCATCGACCCTGCGTTGAGTGTGACAGGGGGCGGTGCCCCAACCCCCCAATTGGCCCTACCCTGAGCGTGACTGAGGGTGGCATCACAACCTCCTGATCGCTCTGCTCTGTGCATGACAGGGGGCGGCGCCCCAACTCCCCAATCGGCCCTGCTCTGAGCCCGACCAGGGGCTGCACCTAGGGATTGGGCCAGCCCTCTGCCACCCGGGAGCAGGCCTACGCCAACAGGTCGTTATCTCCTGAGGGGTCCCAGACTGCGAGAGGGCACAGGCCGGGCTGAGGGACCCCCCTCCCCCTTGAGTGCACAAATTTTTGTGCACCGGGCCTCTAGTTAATATATAATGATACAAGAATAAACTTTTTTGCATACTCACAATTGTAAAACTATTTTTGCCCCCACCCATATATATAGCATATTTTATTAAAAATAACTATATTTCCAAAGCAAAACTATTTAGTGAGAAATATGTTTCCAGTCTCTTAAACAGAAAGAAGACAGCTGGATTCTCATATCTGTTTTATGCATTTGCTATGTTATAACATCAATAGTTATATAGCCTCTGAAAAACTCCAGGGTACACTTGTGTGAATATAAACAGGGCAAATAATATCTTAGTACTATAATGAACTCACAGATCACCTGAAGTGCTTTATGAATCTCTAAGGTCCCCTGAACTCCACTTTAAAGACCACAGTTCTTGCCCGGGCCCGTAGGGCTCAGTGGTAGATCATTGACTTGTGCACCCAAGGATCATGGGTTGGATTCCTGGTCAAGGACAAGTATGTACCTGGGTTGCAGGTTCATTCCCTGCCCAGGTCAGGACACTCACAGGAGGCAACCAATCAATGTGTCTTTCTCACATCTATGCTTTTCTCTCCTTTCTCTCTCACTCCCGCCCTTCCACTCTCTCTAAAAAAAAATTAAAAAAATATATAAATGGAAAAAATATATTCAGGTGAAGATTCACACACACACACACACACACACACACACACACACACACACACACACACAAAAACAAAAAACAGCAAAACCACAGTCGTTGAGGTGTCATTCAATATCTACCAAATATTTATTATGCAGTGCTGTATACTGTGGGCTATACAAGAAAAAATGAGATATACAAAACCTCTTCTAAATAGTTATATCCTGGCTAAATATATATATTGAAAGCAAACCACATTTTAAAGCCATTTTTTCCTTCTTTCCTGCACTGCACTATGCTAATAAGTTAAATAGATTATATACCATAAAATTAGGTGTAAACACATAATAATTCAGAAAAAGAACTTGAATTGGGCCCAGATTAATTAATAAGACATAAATGAGAATTAAATATCATGAAGGAGATTTCAAACAGGTGGCATAAATTGGTGTATTTGGGGTACTTTGAAGAAAACCCAATGGTTGGAGAGGAAAATGTAGATAGAGATGAAAGATAAGATTGGAATTTTACAATGAGGATGTGTGGGTCTTTTTATGTAAGTAATAGGAATCAAAAAATACTTCTGAGCAACGAAGTAACATGAAAAAAGGGATGGTGTAGATAGGAAAGAAAGAGAATTGGAAAGTGAGAGAACAATTCGGAAGGAGACGGAATAATGTAGGCACTGCACACTCATTGATAAACATTTTAAGGAATTTTAGATTTAATGGAATAAACCTAGATTATATATTCCACTATCAACTCACTCTTCTTTATCAGCCTCACATACCAAGCCCTCTCTGCCATACAAAGTCGATAAATACTGGAAAGTGATTATCACAAATATTCTGAATGGCAACAGCTTGCAAAATCCATATAGTGCCTCATAATTGGGTCCTCAGGGTTTTGTCATTGTCCAGAAAACCCATAGCAAATTATGGCTTTCGTCCTTACCAGGAAACATCTTCTGAGCCAGCCAGTCTTTTGGGGGCTTGCAATGTGATCGGCTATAATTGGCACCACCTGCTGGCTTCTAGGGCATGCATACTATCATTAAGGAAAATCTAGGTGACCATTATGGTCTCCATGGCAGCCAATACATTTTGAATCCAAAGAACAAATGGGAAATTAATGTTAGCAGTCATCACTTTGTTCTATGTTCTGTGATCTTTTCAGTAACAAAATTATTATTGTTTTGATTATTATTAGCTATCACTTATTGAATGCTTACTATGGGTCAGCTATTTTCCTAAGCAAAGAAAACCAGAACTATCCTTTTCTCTTTTAAAATGTTTTTCCAGACATAGTGCCTAGTGAGGTTTTTTTAAATAGACATACATATATTCCATTAGTTGTAACTCAATACATGCTACTCCTAACTGCAAGAGAATCTGGAAAAGTAAATTTTCTAGTCTTTCAGCTTTTTTAGTAGAGAGGATCAGGGAGTAGGTGACTATGAAGGACTTTGGGGCTACCAATCACAGAGTCTGTCATAGCACTCACAGTGGGGCAGTATTATGACTTTCATGGGCCTCAGTACTTTTGCTTTTGTGGATTTCTTCTATTAAAAAATAAAATAATAAACATATGCACATAAATATATATACATGTATGTATATAGAAGTCTATTTTGTGACTATGTTGGTATAGAGATGAATATATTAATATTAACATTAATATTAATATGGTATATAAAATAATTTCAACCTAACAGTTTACTTTCTTTCTTTCTTTTAAAGAAATTACAATTTTTTTGCAGCTCTTTTTAAAAGCATTGTTGGTCATAAACCCACCTCTATCTAATGTACATGTATGGCCCCCAGGCTCAAATCTTTTCCTCCTTCTCCTCTATCAACTCCACTACTTACCTTGACCCATATTCCTGCTTTCCCCCTAGCAGACATAGTTTACATCTAGCTTTGGTCTAGGGCAGTGGTCGGCAAACTGCGGCTCGAAAGCCACATGCGCCTCTTTGTCCCCTTGAGTGAGGCTCTTCCACAAAATACTGACTTCTGCACATGGCCACGAAGTTTCAGTCACACTGTACATGCGCGCCCTCACATGGTAGTTCCATTTCTGGTAGTTAGTTTCATATTCCTTAGAAAAATCTCTGATCCTGGCCCAGATACAACTCTGTTAGGATTACTGGGTGACGCTTTGTTTCAATGAACCATAGCCCCGGTCTTTCCAATTAGAACCTGTTTTGCTCTTTCTGCTCCCTCTCTATTAACAAACTTGACTCTCCTGTCCCTGAGTCCATGACCTGTTAGTAGACTTCCATTATTTTCATATCTGCCCAACCACGTTTCCAAATATTGCCTAAATTCAGATTTTTCTGCTAATCTACTTGTTTGAAAAACTGCTAAATGAAATGGTATATTGGTTACATTTGGTTTAAATTTCAGAAAATCATTTATTGGCTAAAGTGAAGGGGTGAATTTCACATTTGGTTAGCTAGTTCCAGGGACCTAAAGGATTTCATCTACATACCGCCTTTCTTTCTTTCTTTTTTTAAATATATTTTTATTGATTTCCGAGAGGAAGGGAGAGGGAGAAAGAGATAGAAACATCAATGATGAGAGGGAATCATTGATTGGCTGCCCCACACTCAGGACTGAGCCCACAACCCAGGCATGTACCCTAACCGGGAAACAAACCGTGACCTCCAGGTTCATAGGTCGATGCTCAATCACTGAACCATGCTGCCCAGCCATACCACCTTTCTTTTTGGCCTTTGGCTTTGTCTCTTCTGTGTTGATTTTATTCTGAGGCAGGCTCTTTCCACAAATTACCAAGGATTTATAATCCACCAATGTAGCAAACCAGGCAAAAAAACTCATACCAAAATCCAAGGTCACAGGGCCATCCCTAAATCAGTCAGCATCTCGATGTGTAGCACTTACATTGTCCAAGCCTGGGTCTCAAGCCCACTCTTGGAGGCAGGATAAAGGTCGGCTCCCTGCAACTTCATCGATTGGGTGTGTGGATGAAATGGTTCTAGAAAGGAATATCTGGGAGATGCAGTTACCAG
Organism: Myotis nattereri; assembly: GCF_964212035.1. Lineage (NCBI taxonomy): Eukaryota > Metazoa > Chordata > Mammalia > Chiroptera > Vespertilionidae > Myotis > Myotis nattereri. Next base: position 56,279,211 of record NC_138079.1, read on the forward strand.
TAGAAAGAACTTTCATTAAGCAAACACATAAACTGAAAAATAGATGTTTATTCAGTTATTTATTCTTTTTTCACTCTTTACCTGGTTAGCAACCTATTGCTTAACACTGAATTAGCAATCTATTGCTTAACACTGCATTCTACCTATCTGGTTAGATATTCTTTTATAACTTGCAGGACTATCTACCTCTAGAATTTTCTCAGCCCTAGGGGAGCTGGTCCTGTTCCCTTCAAGTCTCTACCATACCATCATGATCTTACTCTGGTTCTATTATGAGATAGAAAACCTGTAAATCTTCCTACTGTTTATCATTGAAGAAACCATCTGTAGCGATGCCGCACATTCGTGGCATGATCAGCATGGTGATCCTGGTCAATAACAAGTGAGAAGTTACAAGCATTTATTATGAATGATAGAGATCAGTGTGAAAACCAGATAGTGAACACTTTGTGGGAAAGATAAAGCTTATCTCTGGCACCAGCCATCAGAATCCATGCAGGATGGCAGCCAGTGAGCACACTTTCTGTAACTTTGAAAGCTGGGTTATGAAAGAGATGGGGAGGGAGGTTGTGCCCATAACTTAAGTGATGACATTTTTTTCAATAAGTAGAATGTCAAAAATTAAACTGGAGCCTTATATGTGATATATTTATAAAAGTTATAATGCATTCATGAAAAATTTTTAAGAATCAGTTATTACTTTTTATACAATACTAGAAGCCCATTGCACAAAGATTCTCGCGATAGGCTTTCTTCCCCTGCCTGCTGGCACCGGTTTTCCTCCTGCACCCGGGACCCAGGCCTTTGGTCTGGCCGCAGCACAGAAGCCAAGCCTCTTCAGTCTTCAGTCTTCAGTCTTCAGTCTTCACTCCGGCCGGAGCCTTCGGTCTTCGCTCCGTGCCTGCATATGCAAATTAACTGCCATCTTTGTTGGGTTAATTTGCATAGTTGCTCTGATTGGCTGGTGGGTGTAGTGGAGTGACACCAATTTGCATGTTTCTCTTTTATTAGTGTAGATACTGGGCTTACTTTTTAATCCTGCAACCAAGTCTGTGGTTCAGGACTCAAGAGTCAGACCAGTGGTTTTACGTGGCTATACAACATGCCCTCCACCTTTAAGGTACACAGAGGAATTCTCCAAGCTGCTTCAGAGAGAGTCTCAACAAGGAAAGTAGGGACACAGTGCTTCTCCCTCAGAGGATTTACAGGTCAAAGATGAGTAACAGATCAGCCCCAATCATATACATATTGCACAGAAATGTACTCTTAAAGACGTATGTAAAATTAATAATATCAGTGTCTATGAAAAGGAAAACCTCTTTCTGCACATGCATCTTCTCTCACACATGTCATCAGGCAGAAAGAAACATACAGGAAGAAAAAACAAGTAAAGCTTCAAGACATCAATGCACTCCATGTTTTTAAATTAGACAAAACCCTAGTAATGACAATTGAGGAAAAGCTAACAGCTGATGCCTGAGGTATTGATTCCAAGAATTGTATGTTCATTTTTAGGAGAGAGTTGAATACTTTCCATCATTAACAAATGAAGCTTAAAGTCAGGAAATGTAATATTTTTACTGTCAGCTTATACACTCTGATTGTGTATTGTACATTCAGGCTTACAGCCCAAATTTACCATGAATTTGAATTTCACTCACCCCAAAATAGTTTAATTAAACATACTAATTTTCAAATATATGAGGTGACTCAGAACTAACATTAATGAATGTCTATTTATAAAACATTTGTAAATGTTTTGGTACTTTGGAAGAACTACACATCAAAACATACAAAAAGTACCTACAAATTTGAAATACATAGCTTACAATGACCATGTAACATTTATTCATGATTCATCTGGTTATGAGTGAAAGAGGTTTGCAAAGGTTATAGTATTTGTGGAAATTTTCTCTAGACAATTGAAGAAATATTTCTTGAGCTTTGTCTGTGACCCCAAGTTGCAAATTAAAATGCTTTCTATATTATCTGTTCTATTGCCCCTTTATTGTTTTCTGATCATAGCCAACGTTTGGACAGGAGAGGGGATAGTCTAGGACTTTCATCTTAGACAATAACTCTAATCCTCACAACAACCCTATGAGGTAGAGCTGTGTTCCAATTTTACCAATGAGGTAACTGAGTTTTAGAGAGGATAAATACCTCGCCCTGGGTTAACACAGTCCTAAGTGGTAGAAGCGAGTTGAACTCCAAGTTTGAATTTGTGTGCTTAGCCATGCTTTTATGGTATCTCATTACAGCCTTGAATCCACCCATGCCCTGAAAGCTGTTCATCAAATTTGGTAACTACTAAGCAAGATCTTAAGGGAATATCGTATAACACAAGTCCATTTTGATAAGAAGATGAGGTAAAAGGGATGAGGTCCAGACTGCAAAGGAGAGGCAGTTAAAGGGTCCTGCTCTATTCTGGGCTCCTGGCTTCTACAATGCCTCAATTTTTAGGCAGAAAGACAGAGGGACAGAGGAAAAAATGCAATATCCATAAGGATGATAAAAGTGGAGGGCACACTGACGATTTCTTCACCTCCTTAAATTTTTTCCTTTTTATTCCTTCATTGCTTAATCAAATAAACAAAGACTTACGTTCCTACCATGCTCCAGGCACCTGACCTCCTAAACTCATACTGTCATAAGAAAGACAGGCCTGTAAAAAGATACTTGTAATAGAGTGATAAATCACACACACACACACATACACACACACACATCTTAAATAAAAAGAAGTATATACTTGGCACGGTGGGAGTTCAAAGAAAGAAGTGGTTAAATCTTCTTAAGCAGTTAAGGAAACTTCTAACAAGAGATGATAAAGAGGAAAAGTTGAAATGAATCTGCACTGAGTTAAATGAACATGAGTCAGCATGGTGTATTTGGAAGCCATTAGCTGTTTATTACATCTAGAGTGCAGAGTAAGTTTGGCCTGGTGGCAAGAAATGAATTTGGAAGCATGGAAGACCTTGACTGTCCCTAAAAGGACTTTAGATTGTATCCTATAAACACTGAGGATCTGTTGAATGGTTTTAAGCAGTGACATAATAGGATACATATTGCACATTGAAAATCATTTTAACAGAAGAAGAATTTGAGGGAAAGAGACCAATTAATTTGTTTTGGTAATCATAGTAATGGATAATAAGAAATAAAATTAAAATAGCACAACATGGGGGGTGGGGCGGGAGAGAATGGTCATATATGCCAATGAGATGAAAGAGAATTGAAAAGAGATAGATTGGCTATTGAGAGTGTGGTAAATTAAAAAGTCTAGTGTAATTTTTAAGAATTAGGGTTAGAAAACTGAGCACAGAGAGGGCCTTAACCATAATAATAGGGAGGTTACCTTTCTAGTTCTGGACAAATACAATAAATTGTTAATTGAAACAAAATACAATCAATCCTAATCATCCTTTGTATCTTGTCAGAAGTTCACAGTCCAAACAAAATAAAACAATAATAAATTCACATTGATAATAAAATTGACTTTATAATACACAGAGCCCCATTTTATATCAGAAACAAGATATTATATGCCCTATACTGATTTTTTGGCCCTCATTACCTGATGTACGATGGTTCAACTTTGATTTTTCAACTTCACCATGCTGCTAAAACAATTTGCATTCAGTAGAAACCATACTTCAGATTTAGAGTTTTGCTCTTTCCTCAGGTAGGGAAATGTGCAGTGATACTCTTGTGGCCCTGGCAGTGGCCGTGAGCTGCAGCTCCCAGTCAGTCGCACAGTCAGGAGGATGAACAGTTGACACTCTGCAGTGTTCTGTGCTGTCAGCATTTTTTTTTTGGGGGGGGGCGGGCAGGGAGATATTGTATTTGGAACATGTTTAAGGTGGGCTGGACTATGTTATGATGTTTGGTAGGTTAGGTATATTAAAATGCATTTTCAACTTACAATATTTTTAAATCATGAGGGGTTATCTGGATGCAATCCCATCTTAATTCCAGGAATATCTATCCTAGGGAAAATAAGAATAGCCATCTTGCATTGCTCTGAGGATTAGCCATGTTGTATGAAATAAAATGCTTCGTTATTATAAAGTGTATTATAAAAACCATGTATCATGAGGCTATCATAATGCCAGATGACATCTGGAACATTAGTGGGGAGAAGAATATTCACCTGTTTATGTTCAATTTGTAATAAACATGACTGAGACTGTGGCACTGGAATGTAAGCTCCATGAAGAGACAGAAACTTTGTCTGTCTTATTCATCAATGTGCCCAGGACATTCCAGGTAAGTAATAGATGCTCTCTCCATTTCTGAACCGAACACATGCCAGTCCCTAGAAGAGGTACATACATTATGACTTCCTAGCATTCTTCTCATTCTTTGTTCCCTTTGATTCAATGTTAAATGTAAGTACTAAATCTAGAAAAACAAGATGAACTTCAAAATCATAATTTTGTAAACTTCTTATTATCACGTCATAGCCTAATATGCATATTTAAAATGCATAAATTGCATTCAGTAAATTTTGAAAGTGTTTTAAAATAGTGAAGAAAACATGTCTAATAAACATTTAATTTATGTAAAAACAATTAAAAGAAAAACTTCTCTATAAATCAGACTCATGCCAAATTGAGAACAGATTTGTTGTGGTGGGAAGTGGAATGCGATGGACCAAGTAGGTTTTGTACTTTACATCATTTTGTTGCAAAATAATTCAAGCAAAACTGTTGCCTGAAATTCTACTCCCACAACATGAGGATGATCTAGTCAGAACTTGAGCCCAGTTCATCTACACTAAATAATGACATCTTCATGTAGCTGCAACCTAATTCCTTATCCTTAATGCCCAAAATACTATTGATTATTTTTATGTTCCAAAATTCGGTGGCTACAAAGGGAATTTAGCTACATATGAGGACATGGCCATAGCACGGCCAATAGAGAGCCATAAGTTTCTGATATGCAAGAACTGTTTTCTTGTTTGTACTCCCATGCTTTGAACAGTGTTTGAAATATACCTATGTTCAATACATAAATAAAAAATAAATTAGGCAAGAGTAAATTATGTAACTCCTATGCAATGATTATTAATAGTTGCCTGAACAATTGGATCAAAAGCTGTTGAGACACTTTACAATATATAATAGTCCCCTTTACCTGTGGTTTTTCTTTCTGAGGTTTCAGTTACCCAGTCAACAGTGGCCCAAAAATATTAAATAGAAAATTTCAGAAATAAACAATCCATACATTTTAAATTACATGTCATTCTGAGTAGCTGGATGAAGTCTTGCACCATTCTTTTGAGTCCCACCCAGAACATGAATCATTCCTTTGGCCAGAGTATCCGCATCATATATGCTACCCATCTCAGTCACTTAGTAACTGTCTTGGTTATCGGGTTGACTGTCGTGATATCTCAGTGCTTATGTTCAAGTAACCCTTTTAATGGCCTAGTGTTACAACGCCTGTGTCATTCACATCACTTTATCTCATCACATAGGCACTGTATCATCTCACAGCAGCACTAGAAGAAGGATGAATACAGTCCAGTGGACTAGAGTTTAGACCCAAGGCAGCAGCACTAATCAGCTGAGGAGAATTAGGTTGGGCTGTCGGGGAAATCCCAGAAAGAAGGAAGCCACCAAAAGAGAGAATAAAATCTGTATAAAAATGTTTATTCAAATTATTGACTGACAGTTGAGCTGCTTATATATAAGATAAGGCTCAGAACCTAAAAGAAAGCAACAGCTAAAAGGCAGTATTTTGTCAGCCACCCAGTTCAGGCCTCATAATTTGGTTTTAAGTCCTATCAGGTAGGAGGAGCTAGGTAACAGTCTCAGCCTTTCCATTAAAATCCCAAAAGGCTACACCTTGGTAATGAATCCTCACTAAGGACATTGCCCCAGAACTAAGGACAAAACTAAAAGAAGCCCACACTAACACAGCAGAAAACCTGTTATCCACAGGTCGAGATGATCACTCAATAATTTAACTGCCCAGCAAAACATAAGTCCAGATAACAAAATCTGGAGTTGCTACAACATATCAATCATAATATCCAATAGTTAAATAATACTAGACATGTAAAGAAGCAAGAAAATCTGACCAATAATCAAGTGAAAAGGAACTTCACCACTGGCCCAGCTGCTTGCATTAGCAGGCAAAAACTTTAAAACATCTGTTACAAATATGTTAAAAGATTTGTAGGAAAAGATGACAGAATGGAGAATCTTGGCAGAGAACCGGAAAGTGTAAAAAAATTAAAAACTTATTTTTAAAAAGGGATTATTTAACTTACCAATCAATCAACCAATAAATAAATATATATAGCACATGCATCCGAGTGGCCATGTGTGGCTGCCATGCACAGGCACGGCTGGGGAGAGAATTTGCTGCTATTCTTCAGCCAGAGCAGCTCTGTCCCCCCTCTTCCTGCCTGGCAGGCCTGGTCTTGAACAGGACTCTACTCTGGAACAAATCCAGGTAGATAATAGCTTATGAGTTCCAGACCAGCCAGGTGGCTTTCATGCTTTCATAAGTGATTAAAATTAAATATTAACCATAGCACTGACAAATTATAACAATAGATTTTTACATCCTTATACTACTTTATATTTAACAAAGGCTACCACATACATCTTCCCGATGTTCCTGGAGTCACGTTTAATATGAGTGCCATAGTCTCTCTATAAAATAACTGTGTCCCTCAGATATGAAGGTCTCAAATTATGTTCATGTCTTTAATGTCCTAAAAGGATTGCTAGACAATTAATTGGTAAAAAGCCCAACCTTCATTACAAAGACCAGCATTAGCTCTGAGCTTGGGGACCCTGAGCATATGGGGGTACCAGGTGATATACTTACTTTGCAATTACCCAAGAGTGCATGGCTGAAAGGTAATTGGCAATCCCGCAGGCACTAGATGTTGATTTACTTCAGTTTCAACTGTAGAATCTGGCCTATACCAGCGCTGATCTCAGAATGCATCATTGAAAGAATAAATCATTATAAGCTGACCTATAAACCCCACATATCTGAATCCGAATTCTACAATTTTCCAGAATTTCTAAGACTGTCTTTAAAAAAAACATTAAAAATTACTAAATGCTTTATATCAAGCCAGTCTTTAAAATTTTATATTCCCTTCCCCCACCCCCACCCCCATTAACTGCCTCCACCCACACTTGCTCTGTCCCAGGTCTTTGTGTATTAGTGTCTATGTCCATAGGTCATGCATATCCTATATAATAATATATTAGGCAATATGCTAAGTGTCTAGTCATCTGGTCATCTATTCAACCAATCAAAGCGCAATGATGCTAATGATATGCTAAGGCTGCTCAACCACTCACTATGACATGCACTGACCACCAGGGGCAGACACTCTGACTGGTAGGTTAGCTTGCTGCTGGGGTCTGGCCGATCAGGACTGAGTGAGATGGGCTGGATACGCCCTGGAGCTCTCCCGCAGTCCCTCCCCTGCTAGCCAACCTCCCGTGTCCCTCCCTGCTCCAATGGTGCACCTGTGGGGTCCCTCGGCCTAGTCTGTGCCCTCTTGCAATCTGGGACCCCTGGGGGGATGTTGGAGAGCCAGTTTCAGCCCAATCCCACAGGCCGGGCCAAGGGACCCCACTGGTGCATGAATTCATGCACCCGACCTCTAGTATACATATAAATTATTTTGTTATTTTCTTCCTGCACTCCCCCCCCCCACCCCTTCCCTCTGAGATTCATCAGTCTGTTCCACACTCTCATGTTTCTGGATCTATTTTGTTTGTTAGTTTATTTCATTAGATTCCCCATATGAGTAAGAGCATGTGATACTTATCTTTCTCTGACTGGCTTATTTCACTTAGCATAATACTCTCCAAGTTCTCGTCCCCTTTGAAGCAGCATGGAGGGACCTGAGTTAGATTTTTGATAATAGTGACAGCAAGTGAAAGGCAAAAGGTTATAGACTGATCAGGTAGTTTAGATTGAAACCAGAGGCAATCAAAATTAAATGTCCTCTTCCAAATAGCACTTAAATTCTTCACTGAAAGATCTAGTTAGATCTCTTTGTGACAGGTCAGTCCATAGGAACCCTGAGTTTATTTGGATCTATATTAAAATTATCAAGACAGTTGCTCTGGTGCGAAAAATATGTATATTCTGATTTCTCACAAACCATATGAAAAAAAACAGGACATTTTGTCTATGACCTCCTTATCAAGGGAAAGAGTCATACTTCTGGGGTGTTTATAAAACCGTGAAATAGGAAGATCCTGAGAATATTTGTGAATAATTGTTTAAAATATTTTCTCTAAGTTGTCACTTGAAAAGAATTAGTAAAAGTTATTCATCATTTCCTTGTAGGCTATATTCCAATTTAAAAATTCAATTTCAATATTCAAGCTCACAGAATAAATATTATACCCTTAAGTTCAGTGTTCATGGCATCTGGAGAAAACCTGCTAAAATTTTATGTAACCTCATAGCAGATTTACTGGCTTAACATACAGCATATAAAGCCATATAAAACTTGCTATCTTTTTAAAAAATTTTTCATTTATTAAAAAGTTAATGCAAAATTCTGCTTAATGCTGACCCTGATATATAGAAATGTATAATTTATTGCTATGTTTACACGGTGCCAAATAAATTATTAATTTCATTTCTAAAAATTAGGAGATTTTATTAATTCTCTCACTTGTCTTATATCTAGGATAAGATTTCATTCCTCTACCCTAATTAGTGTGAGCCTTACCGGAGAGCTCTAAATTAAATTATTTTCTAAAACAAAGAAAAAGGCAGAAAATCATTTCCCTTCAGCTTCTAAGGAGGTTATTGGCCCTTCAGGATGACCCTTGTGGCAGCCATAAATTCAATGTGCACTTAGGTCTAGAAGTTGCAAGCAGTCTCTCAAGTTACTCAAGATAGAATAGGCATTCTGTCAGAGTCAGAAACTACTGCCTTAGAAACCCATTATGACTGCGGCTTAAGTGGCCATTTTTATCCAACTCTCCTGTTTGCCTTGTAAAACTTCCAGACCGGTCTGCAGGCAAGATGACAATATTTTTAAATCAAGGGACAGAAAATGTATCAGGTAATTTCAGAGTAGCAACAATTAACTGAATTAGTTTCCAAAATGAATGGGGGAAAAAAAAGTACTGTGTTCTGAAACAGAAGTGATTTACAATATATAACAGTAAAATCGTTTCTTTTGTTTTCTTTGTTCAAAGGTTCAATGCAGAAGTGTAGCATTCCCAAGTTTTCCTCTTGTACCGCAGTATATATAATACTTAAAAATGTATGTGAAGGGGTGATCTTTTGATGGTAGGAAAGGCTCAACTGAATTACAACTGAGAAAAATAATATGCAATAAAAACCACATTAGAGAGTGACCAAAAGAGCATTGCCATAAAAAGGTCCTGTTGTTTTGTATGACATTCGCAACTGGCTAGATATAGTTTATTGGTTCTCCTTGTCATAGACCAGATGTCCATCAGGATGCATCTTCCATTCCACATACTGTGCCCAGGTTGAAATGAGATGAGGCTTGTCTGCCCCAGGCTGGACAAAGAGTGACTGTGTAAGAGGTAAGGCAGGATCCACATAAACTAATGACCACAGCATGATTGTTCATATCTCTTTGGGTCTGTGTTGTTTTCAAAAAGAAAGATATAAAATTAGGTGGTAAAGGGGGAGGAGGAAAGATGTAAGATCTAAACATGGCTGATCTCAGCTGCATTAAGTCATGTTTGAAGGGTTAAATCCAAGAAGGGATAGGCCATAGATCAGGCAGAGAACAGAACGTAAGAAAGTACTCTTGCCTGGCAAGCATGGCTCAGTGATTGAATGTCGACTTATGAACCAGGAGGTCACGGTTTGATTCCCGGTCAGGGCACATGCCTGGGTTGTGGACTCCATCCCCACTGTGGGAGGTGCAGGAGGCAGCAGATCAGTGATTCTCTCTCATCATTGATCTCTCTCTCTCTCTCTCTCTCTCTCTCTCTCTCTCTCTCTCACTCTCTCTCACTCTCTCTCTCCCTCTCCCTCTCTCCCTCTCCCTCTTTCTCTCTCTCCCACTTCCTTCCTCTCTGAAATCAATAAAACTATATTTTTAAAAAAAGAAAAAGAAAGTACTCTGACTGAGGAATTACTAGGCCCTGGAAATTTGAGAAACACGATTTAAAAGCTTACATCTTCCAGAAAATTGGAATTCAACCGAAAGGGCAATAGTTGGCAACAAAATAACAATAATCACACCTAACGTGTGGGTAGCTCTGTATACATTTAGTTTCATTTTAATACCTACTGTGATATGAATCTGTAGGGTAATAGTTCCCCACTGTAACAATGAGGAAGCTGAAGTTCAGGGAGATGGAATGATGGTTGGGGGACGTAGAGCAGGTAAGAAAAATCTCAAAAACAGAACTGCAGTTTCCAAGGTCGTATTCAATGCACCGTAAGGTAGCTGCCTCTACAGCAGGAAAAATATGACTCAAAACATTCTTTCTTCTCCTTTTCAATCAAATTCACTTCAGCTCAATAACTATGCATCAACATTGTATTTCAAACACTGTGCTATACACTAGGAATATATTAAGAAAGCACTTCTTTAAAATTAATTCTGGGAAGAAGATACAGAAAATATGGATATGGATATAAATACTAAAATATGTATGAAATATACACATACATATTAAATATAGAGATTTATTTTTATAAACTTTACACACTTAGGAAACCCCACTAATTCTGGGACAATTGTAAATAAGCTTGACATACATTTCCCAAACTCACCTGATGATAATAATAATAACAATAAGAGCAAATATTACAACATACTGTTAACTCATTTAATCCTCACAAAAAAAAACCCCTTACATAGCATTAGACCTATTTTATAAGTGAGGAGGTAAAATAATTTGACTGAGATCATATGACTAATAAACTGCACAGTAAGAATTACAAGGACGGAAAGATGGTCTCACAGATGAAGATGACTTATAAAATATTAAACCCCAAATATCCATGAGCTTCTAAAGTTTTATTAGTTTCTCTTCTCTTACTAAATCAGCAAAGAAGGTAAATAAGTGTACCCTTGTATTTTAAAAAAATTGAATGTCTACGCGGCTTCAATTTGCTTCTAAAAAATCAGTCTCATTTATTTTCTTCTCTTTAAGCAACCATGCTTTGTAACTTGAAATCAACATTCTGACCTATGATCTCAACTAAGTAAACCACAATTGGTGACTATGGTGCTATCTGTGGGCAAGAAAATTCTAAGCAATAAGCATACCCAGTACTGGATAATAACAATGGTGCCCAAATTAGAGACATTACAAGAAAGTTGTCAGGAGAGCAATAGAGTATGGATCAACTTATCCAAGAAGTGAGTGCTACTCTTTTGTTAGATATGATCTTTGGAGTACTTCCTCTTACTTCTTTACTTCCCCATATATCCTTAAAATATATCCTATACCTTTGAAGAGCATAAGGGTATTTCTGTTCTTGAAACCTGGAGTCATCCAATTAACACAACCTCGAGAAAATTATTCCAATAAAATAGACCAAAATTTTCTCAAGAATATAATCACCATTTCTTTTAAGCTAAGAGTTCTTTTTTTCTTAGTGAATCTACAAAGCGATATATATTAGAATACATACACAGAATTACATATTTCACTAGAGTACTCATCATCATTCTTTCATTTTTAAATATAAATTAAGACCTTCTTCAAAATATTAGAAAATAAATTATCCCTCATTTAAGAGAATGAAAATCCAATTCTTATAAATTTTGGAAAGCATAAATCAGAGATTAAAATCCAGTCACTGGTAGGCCCTAATTTTTGTCATTTCTTCTGTCACTGTCACATAATTTTACTTTCCAATACTGGACCCACATGCCTAACATCCGTGACCTTACTCAGTGCTGCAAGGATGTGTTTGATAGTGTAGATTCCTACAGAGGCCACAGAAATGTCCCTGGGAATCCCTAACTTCTACCTCTTTGGTTTACATGCACAATCCAACAGTTAGTTGTTTAGGAAAGACATCAGTTGAACCAGGAAGTTGAGTCAACAGGTTTCTAGTACATTTGCCTTTACATGGCTGAGATGCAAAGGGGCTACTTAAGTGATTCTTTACAAAACAATGTTCCAAGATGACATTCAGTTTTTATTTAAAGAGAAAGGGGCCTTGTTCTTCTTGCCTACCCTGGTTTTACCTAGCCAAAATTCTGTTATCTGAGGCTGTTCATGTGGTAAAGGGGTCATTGCTACTATTGTGGTACTAAACTTGATATACTATACTTGACAATTACAATTACAGATATTTCCAATGGGGGCAGGAGGGAGGCGGGGAGTAGGAAGTTAATGCCATAGAATTTATTTCCAATTCTGGTCAACATGTGGTAACAGGGGACTAGATTTACCCTGTCACCTAAAACAATAAGAAAACTGGACAAATTTCATTAACAAATGGTTTTCAAAACACTGGACATCGGGCAGGGGAAGAGGTATGGGAAACAAATACGATAATCACTATGATTATCCTGGATTCTGCTTTGAGAGAGAGTTTCCAGGCCTTGGCACAGAGAGGAGTAACTAAGGTGGTGCCTAGAGGACTCTCTGAGCTGAGCACGTGGGACTGAGAACCCAGGGAGACCAAGAAGGCTAGAGTTTGTGGGACACAGTATCTGAGAGGACAGAGAAATATAGAGAGTGCTCCATAAATCTGTGCTTTTCTCTGTTTCATTTTGGATAGTTTCTATTGCTATGTCTTCAAACTCTCTAATCATTTCTTCTGCAGTTTCATCTGCTGTTCCTATATTTTTCATATCAGGCATTCTAGTTCTCATTTCTAGAAGCTAGATTTCAGTCCTTTTTATATATTCCATGCTTCTACTTACATTTTTGAAAATGGACTACAATGGTAAATACTATTTTAATGTACTTGCCTGCTAATTCTAACAATTGTGTCAATTCTGGAATGATTTTGACAGTCCCCCACCCCCCCCCCCTCATTTTGGGTCATACTTTTAGCTTCTTTGAATGCCTGGTAATATTTCAATGTATGTCATACATTGTAATTTTTCCTTATTGAATTGGATTATTTTGTATTCCTACAAATATTCTGAGTCTTCTTAGGGCACAGGAAATTAACATGGAAACAGTTCTATATTTAAAATTTAATCGATGAAATGAGTGGATGGGCAGTCTAGAGCTAATCATTTCTTATTACTGAGTGAGGCAAGACCTTTTGAGTATTCTAATAATTGTCCCATGAATTATAAGTTTTTCCATTCTGACTGGTAAGAAAAAGCACTATTTTAAGCCCTGCGTGGGCAATAGGTACTACTCCCTCTAATACTGCCTAGTGCTTTTTTTCCCCGATCTTGGGCTATTTCTGGACAGGCATATATACTCACCAGTAAATATAAACACTCTTTAGAATATATAACAGATCGCAGAGCCTCACCAGTGTCATATTCACAATGCCTAAGATATACAATCCCAAATTACTCAACATATGAAGAACCAGAAAAATGTGACCAAGTCTCAAAGGGCCCAACCTTGAGATAACCCAGTGTTGTGTTGCAATTACCACAGACACACACACACACACACACACAAGACTTAATGTGACTATTCTAATTACACACAGTGAGATAAAGGGAAATATAATCACATATGAAATAAGGCATGATAAATAGAAATATGAGAAACATAAAAGAGCAGATGGAAATTTTAGAATTGAAAAAAATACAACAGGTAAAATTTTAAAATTCACTGGAAGAAACTTATAGCAAAGTAAAGATGACAGAAGAAATAACGCTGTCTGGGGATTTGAACTTCTTGAATTTATAAATTTATAACCTTACCTAATTTGGTAAAATTTTAGACATTTTTTTAAAATTTTCTTTTACTTTACCTCTTTCTTCACCTTCTGTGACTTTTTTTAAAAATTGCCTCACAGAATCCTGAGGCTCTTTATTTTTATGTTTTTTCCTGCTTCTTAGAAAATATTTCTTTTAATTATTCTCATGTCCACAAACTAAAGATAAAGGGGGAATTTTTTGAAAGCTGAAGAGAGGAAAAAACAATAACACAGGCTTTCTTTTCTCTATTATGTGTTCTTGGCACTTTTGTTGAAGATTATCAGCCTATGTACATGTGGTTTTATTTCTGGGCTCTCAATTCTAATCCAGTGATCTGTGTGTCTCTCTGTCTGCCAATACCATGCTGTTTTGATTATCATAGCTCTGTGGTATAATTGGAAGTCAGGGAGTGTGATACTTCTGGCTTCGTTCTTTTTCTCAGGATCACTTTGGTTATTCAGGGTCTTTTGTGATTCCATACAAATCTGAAGACTTTTTGTTCTATTTCTTTGAAAAATGACATTGGGATTTTGATGAAAATTACATTAAATCTATATATTGCTTTGAGTAATTTTAACTATTTTGATTCTTCTAATTCATGAACATGGAATATCTTTCCATTTTATGTTTTTCTCAATCTATTTTAATAATGCTTTGTAGCTTTCAGTATGTAGGTCTTTCACATCCTTTGTTAAGTTTATTCTTAGGTATTGTCTTCTTTTGGTTGCAATATGAAATACTGCCATTGCAACAACATGGATGGACCTTGATAATATTGGAAAAGCTAAGAACCATATGATATCTCTCATGTGGGATATAAAACTGAAACTGAATGGACACAGACAACAGTGTAGTGATTGCCAGAGGGAAGGGTGTGGGAAGGGGGTTGTAGGGTGGTGATAATATATAGTCAGTAGGTGGCATGCAGGAGGCAGCCAATCAATGATTCTCTCTCATCATTGATGTTTCTATCTCTCTATCCTTCTCCCTTCCTCTCTGAAATCAATAAAAATATGTTTAAAATTTAAAAAAAAAGAAACATATACAAAACAAAGACTTGAATTACTGCAAGCTTTCATCAGAAAGCCTGAAGGCTGGAAGACAGGAAACAACATGTTTAATGTCCTGAAAGAAAAAAACGGCAACTCAAAATTCTACATCAAGTGAAAATATCCTTCAAGAATGACGGTAAAGACATTCTTAGATCAAGAAAACTAAGAAACTTTTCTTTACTAGACCTATTAGAAATGCTAAATAAAGTTAAAAAAATTATGCAAGAGGGAAATTGCACCTTCAGCAACAAATATAGATCACTGAAAATATTTATTGTTGATAAAATAAACCTCAATAATTGTTTTCAAAAATTAAAAAAAAATTTAGCTAATTTCACATCATGGCACCAATTAGATATATAGCAAAAATTTAGAGAAATGAAGTAGAAATATGTCAACAGTTTTGTACCAAAATAACCCAATGAGATAGAACCTAAGAACAGATTCTGAGCTTTCTTTGATTCATTTCATTGCTTCTCAAAGCAAATTTGTTCTTTCAGTGGTTTGAAATGATTGCTACATCCAGCTGGACTGTAGATGAAATGCATTACATCTTGGAGAAGTTATCAAACTCCAGTAGAATTTAGTCACAGGAGAAGAATTAGAGAAAAGCTGTGGGATTTTGAAGCTGCTGCACAAATTAGTGAGAGTTAATGGTAGCACTGAAAAATTAAAATGTTGCAAAATTGCTAAAACTAAAAAAAAGAAAAAAAGTATTTCCGCTCTTGAGGATCAAAGCTTTAGAAATCCGACTTTGCAAACAAAGAAAAGCCTATGAGGTTAACTGATGAAAAATTGAAAATGAAATGAACTGAGGGCATGGTCAACAAAGCACTAAGAAGACAGTGAAACTGGACCTAGTTTTGTTATGAAATTAGTGCTTAGTTAAAAAAAGCTAAGTCGTTTGACAGAGATTCTGCTGGAAAGAATATTAAGTGTTATTTCCAAATGAAACTGCCTGGCATTTCTGAATAGGAGTGACTTACCTCCATTGTGTTTTAATTCTGACAGCCATTTGGTTCCATGCATCAGCGTGGAATAAATACTTCTAATCTCTTTGTTCATTTACAATCCCCACGCCTCCCAAGCAAACACAAATATGTTCCCATGAAGCAGGCTCTGACAATGTTGCATATGTATTGCTGTGGAAGTTAGTTGTTCGTATGTGTCTCTTCTTTGTTATGATGAGCTCTTAAAGAGAGGAGCAATTCCTATTTACCTCTGAATTGCCAGCCCCTGGCATAGTGCCTACTACATCAAAGATGTTCCATAAGTTACTTTCAAATAAAATGATTTCTGCACCTACTTATGCAGGACTGGCTACATAATTTGAGAGCCCACTGCATAATATGAAACCCCTTATTCCAAAAATGATTAAGAATTTCAAGATAGCTGTTGCAGAGCAATAAATAAGCTCAAGTCCCTTCTGAGCATGGGGCCCTGTGCAAGTCCCATAGGTGCCTTACCCATTAAGCCCATTCTACCTCATTCTGCCCATTAACTACAGGCGTTTACTTCTGCTCCTGGTAGGAAGTCATTTAGGAAAAAACCCTCTATTTTATATTTTAAAAAACCACCACCACCAACAACATAATCACACGATACAAGAAAGACAAAAAGCACTAGCTTTTGGCCTATTGCCTACAACATAATGAAAAGCAGAGAGTTCCCACATAAGGTTAAAGGTGGAAAACAGTGAAAATTGCAGCGAGGTGGCAAGAATAAATGATCAACATATCATTAGCAAGCTTTGTAGCTTTTTTCTTTCTAAACCTACCTATTTACAAAAAAGTCACAGTTCACCAGAATATTTGATTAGCTCAAACATTTTCAAATAATTTAAGATAAGTTCTCTATAGTCGCATGCAGTATTCTATGTCATATGTTAGAGTATAATAAAATGTCACTGATACTAAACACATTTACGATTTCTTGCATGATTCAAAAGGCCCTTTAGGCTCTTCCAAGGTCATTGTTATGAGATATCTTTTTCCCTTGACCCTTAGGTGCAGAGAATTGAATTAATCAGGCTCCATAGTTCATGACATGTTATTAACATTGGGCTATAAAAAAGGCCTCTTTTGTTTTATTTATTTAGTTCCTTTTATTTCCTTACCTGCCTCACATTCACTATTCTGTCTCCAAGCAGCCATTCCATTCTGTTCAATGCATTTTTTGTTTGCACATCTTGTTATAAAAATGTGATTTAAAAATTTTTTTGAATGAATTCAAATAATGAATTTAATTATATATATTTATTTAGATAAATAATTTTGTATGTTATTTAGATTCTTATTTATTTCACTAGGCACTGTTTTTAAGATTCATCTATATTTGCCACATGAACAAAATGCATTATTTCTAACCAGTACATAGTATTCCAGGGTGTACACTCACCATATCCTATTATCTGTTCTCCCAGTGAGGGACATCCAGGTTGGCTCTACTCCCACCACCACAAATAATGCAGCAGTCAACATCCTTATATATGTCCCTTAATGGATCTGTGTGAGATGTTCCTTGGATTTTATATATATTGAGGAATGGAATCGTTTAGATATAAGGTATGAGAAAATTTATTTAGAGAAAGTCGGCTCAGATCACTCTTCTGAATAGCTGCATCAATTTTATTTCCCACTAGGAATAAACATGAACTATTCTACCCCTACCACCTTGTTAATAGTTGGCACTACCTAGCTTTCTAATTATTACCAGGAGAATAGGTATAAAATGATAGCTCATCATTCTTTTGACATGCATTTTCAGCACTTCAAATGAATTTGAGCATCTCTTTGTTAACTTCTTGAGTTTCCTCTTTAAAAACTGCTTTTTAAATTGTATGCCATGTTTCATTGGGGTTTCTGTCTTCTTCTTATTAATTTGCAAAAATTCCTTTTATATTCTAGATATAACCCTTTGTCGCTGTGAGATAGTAGAAAAACATTCCCCCTTCTGCCATTCTGTTATCTGTGCATTATCTTTGTCTATGATGTCCTTCATTGAACAGATAATTTATTCTGATAAAAATATGATTAGTTTAGAAGTTTAGTTCCTAAATCGCAAAAATATTCTCTTGAATTTTTTTCCATCACTTTTCCATCCTATTTTTTACATATATTTAATTAGATCGATGTGATACATAACAACAATCTGTACAAAACCAGTTTTTCTAACACTACCAATAAACAATTTATTCTTTTCTATAGATTTGTGCTGCAACATCAAAATATCATTGTGCTAGTTAAATGCTAAAATGTACAAAAATTATATGCTAAAGTTGTCTAATACGTTTCAGACAAAAATAATACAGTGTTTTATGATTTGATTTTGACAAGGTAGGAAGAAATTTTTACTTTGTAAAAGGGAAATTTGTACGACAATTTAAGATATTCAAATTTAAAGGTGGTAGCCACAAGAAAATTGATCTCTCTATCACAGGAGGTGTTTAAGTAGAGGTTGAATGTTCACACAAAGGAGCCCATATAATGTGTGGTTGATAACTTGGTTCTCAGTCCTCTCATATGCAAAATCAGAGGACCAGGCTGTCTACTATCGAGTCTTACATGAGATTAAGTTAGGCAATTCTGTGCATCTAAATTTCCTTCCGGTTTAAAAGAAACAATGATATTTTTCTAATGTTGTCTTTTTTCCTTTATAGAACATTCATATAATTCTATCAAATGCCTTTGCCCTGGAACCTTATGAAGTAATTAGCATATATCTCCACACATAAAATACTCAAAAAACCTTGACTACAGCTTCTGTGTAAATGAGATGAATTATCCCCTGTATTGTTATGCATCAGAATTACCTTTTTCCACCTTTACAAACTACTTGACTAATTTCTTCAAATAAATAATGCATCTCCTGCAAAGTTTTCCAAAGAATTTCATAACTGTCCTTGAAGACATAAAAAGTGAAGGTCTCCCTCCTTCACTCCCTCCCTTCCTGCCAAATTTCTAAAGAGTACTTTACACATATAAGGAAGGGAAAAAAAAATTGTCTTCTACCCATCTTGGGTTTTTCAGCTAGGATCCTGTAAATTAGATTGGCCCAAAACAAAAAGTTTACTAATATGTGCATCAACAGGGGAGCACCCAAAGGATGCATATACCACCTTAGACTAAACAAAGGAAAAGGGTGTTGTGTCTTCAGAGAGAAGGAAGCCCATTATGAGAATGTGACCAGGGGAAGCATGGTGAAAAAAGGTTGTTTAATAAGTTTGTTATGTAGATTTAAGTCCCACCTTCTTGATAAGGGTATTCCTCTTCCTGGAGCTGGGGAGAAGGAGACATCTTTACAAATGGAAATTTCCTTTACAGAAGGAAAACTTGTGCCCTGATTTTAAGAGGTTTACCTGCTTCTCAATGGTCTTTAGTTCAAAATAATCCATATACCTAAAAGCATATTGTGAGGTGGTACATTCTGGTATCTGTCACACATATCAAGTACCCAATAAACATTTCTACATTCTACTTCGTTTTAGTTGTGTGTGTGTTTTTAAACCTGACTACATGCAAAAATTTTGTATATAGTGGGGGAGGAAAAAGTCAAGTCTTAGTTTCAAATATTATTTCTGTGCCAGAAGAAAAGGAAACGGTCTCTTTCAAACATTGATGTCATTAGCTACAAAATCATGCCAAAGTCTTGCCCTATCCTGCCTCTCCCAAAATAGTTCTTTACTATAAAATAGTGAAAATTAGCATATAAATTAAATCTCACATTATTTTGTCTCTGCCAGAGACCTTAGTGATACAGCTCAAGTTAGAGAAGTGTTCATAGGAAAGTGACATTTCCCGTCAGAAAGCTGGAAATTCTGAGGGCAGCGAGCCCATTACTAATGAGCAAGTGCATTTGCACAATAATTGTGTTGAGAAGGTTATATTATAGCAATATATTACTTTCCAGCACTATTTGAGCCTGGGTTATTACACTGCAATGAAATGACTGGAACAACAGTAAGATGCTATTTGATTTTCTAATTATTATTGAAGAATGCCTCCTGAGCCCAGCCTCGAAGGCTTTTCTTTTGAATCATCTGCAGCTCATGCTGCTTCTCATGCATTATACATTAAACCCATATGGTCGTTTGAGGTGGAGGGTCTCTAGAGGGAAGCCCCATATTTCTCTTTTCGCTGCGGGAAGGAGAAAGGTGGGCAACACAAGAAAGAGGGAAGAAGGCTGGGACTAGTGAGATAGAAGGAAGGAACACCACTGGGCAAAGTTCGGAATCGGGCAAAGGTGGGTCAAATTAATAAACATTAAAAAGAGATGGGAGCCACTTCAGAAGATTTGTTGTGTTTAGGTTTTTGTTGCTAAGCTGAGAGATCTCCTGAACAAGGCTGCTCTCTGAATCTGTCAGTTTCTAATAAGCATCTCAGTCCTATCTTTTGTTAAAATGAGAAAGAGCTAGAGCTATTTGGCAAAATGGTGTACACAGTTGAAGCTTGATTTTAATGGAATTATGTTTAAAATATATATCTAAAGGCATTTATGCAATATAATACATACAAAAGTATTTCCTAATTTTGAACAAATATATGTAATTTATTTTAAAAAGAAATTGTAGATATTTTCCAATATGCTCAACACCTTCCCCCTTTTAGCAGAGATAATAGATTAGTCATTCCTCAGAAATAAACCATAGAAAGAATTCCTTCAGCTATTCTCAACAGAGTAATGCATCTAAACTCTAATTTATGCAAATCTTGAAACTTACACCTATTTATTATTTATTTTTATTTCTATGCCCTGAAATTGTTGGCAGCAAAAATAGCACCAGGTGTTAGACCGGTCGAGTCAGACCAGACCTTTGTTCAGCAACCTGGGTACTTGAGTTCTGGCTCAGAAAGAATTCAGAGCCAAGACTCAAACTATAAGAGAAAGTTTATTTAGAAAGTCGCAAAGGTAGAAAAAGTGAGCTGTAAAAGAAACAGGCTGAATCAACAAGTTATAGGCAAAAGAAGGCCCTTAGAGCTTAGGAGAGAAGACAAGAAAAACTTGCCTGGGGAAAGGCGCAAGTGTGCTCCATAGAGAGAGAGCTGCACTGCTTCCTCTGTCTGGAGGTTACTTACCTGAAGGTCTCAGGGGAGGGTCCCAATATAAGATCCATCAGTTTTCCATGTGTGCCTTTTCAAGGTCATGGTCTCCGCTGATGGTTCAGTGCCAGGGCAAGGGGTCATTAGTCCATGCAGATGGTCTGGGTGTCAGCCACGGTGTTGCTTGCCTGGCTTTGCTGCTTTTCTAGGCCTGGAGCTAAAACAGAACTGAGGCCCAGATGCAGGTCAGAACCGCATTGCCCTGGGGGCTTAATGCTTGAGGGCTATCCTCCTAGCCTCTTGCTTGGTCCCCCTCTATGGGCCAGGGGAGGAAAGGCCAGGGGAGGGTCTGAATCACATGACTAGCAATAGACGAGGGAGGAAAGGTCACCCTGGGGGCAAGGTCCCACCCCAGTTTTGCCCATTGCTAGATACCAGGGCTTTCTGCCCTGGTGACTTTCTGCCCTGGCCCATTATCCTTGCTCTGATCAGGTCTGTCTAACTGCCTACTGCAGAATTAATTATATTTTTCAGATACTGTAGACTTTAAAGATCAAATAATAATCCTATCCTAATATATAAAAAGCCAGGGGCCGTCACAACCGAAACAACAGGATGGACGACCAAACAGCAGGCTGCTTGGGGCAACCAAGCCGGCAGAGAGGTTAGTGAGGGAGGACCAAATGACTGAACAGCAGGCTGCGTGGGGTGACCAGGCTAGTGGGTGGGGGGGGGAGCAATAAGGGGCAACCAAGCCGGCAAGGGGGGTAGCCGTTGGGGGTGACCAGGCCAGCAGGGGGAGGGGGCAATTGGGGGCAACCAGGCTGGCAGGGGGGGCGGGCAGTTGGGGATGACCAGGATGGCAGGGGGGCAGTAGGGGGTGATCAGGCAGGCAGGCAGGTGAGCAGTTAGGAGCCAGTGGTCCCGGATTATGAGAGAGATGTCCAATGGCCGGTTTAGGCCCAATCCCCAGGATCGGGCCTAAACAGGCCGTCGGACATCCCCAAAGGGTCCCGGATTAGAGAGGGTGCAGGCTGGGCTGAGGGGACCCCCCACCCCCATGAATGAATTTCATGCACCAGGCCTCAGTATAATAAAAGCCCAGCAACCATAATGGCAGAATGACCAGAATTACCAGTCGACCAGTCACTATGATGCACACTGACCACCAGGGGCCCAGATGCTCAATGCAGGAGGAAGGGAGGGGGGGCGTAGTGAGGCCTGGAGGTGCATTCTATGGCCCAGGGATCTCAGAAACCCCAGGCCAGAGCTTGCTTTTCAACAAAAATAATAAATTGGGCGGGGGGAATGGTTGATGCTGCCACCCTAGGAAGAATGGCTCCAAGAGGGAAAGGCCTCCCTAGGCCTCACCTGGCCCAGCTGGCACACCACAGGCTCACAGGGACTTACCAGTGACGTGCAGGAAGTGCAGCCCCTCTGGCTTTGTGGTCACACTGGCAGCTGCTCCTTATCCAGCTCCATGGTGGCTATAGCGCTGCCAGGCCGCCTCCGCTCCGACTTCCAGCTTCTGGCTTCCTGCCCACCTCTTCACACACTACATGTGCTTGGGGGCATGGCTTCGGCCTCCCCAGCCAATAGCGCTGCAGCACAGCCAGAGAGTGGCAGGACTTAGCCACCAGCACTGGCTGGGCATTGATTTGGCCGTGTGACTGACGTCCATGGCAGTTACACTGCATGTTTACATTTGTAGGGAAGCAGGGCAGCTGACTCCTGCCACCTGCATCACCTTCTAGGCTGAGAAAGGCCCGCTGATCTCTGTGTTTCTCCTCCTGTCCAGAATCGAAACCTCTTGGGGATGAATGATCCCAGCGATGGCCCCAACACACACTTGGTGTCACTGTCACAGACATTCCCAGTCATTACAGCCCGTTCCTCACCCTGAAGTGCATGAATAATTGATTGGCTGCCTCCTGCCAATAGAGAATCATTATTGGCTGCCTCCTGCACGTTCTAATCTGGGGATCAAAACCTCCCCTGGCCCCTCCCTCCACCTCTCCCAGCCAGCAGGATCCCAGTGGCAGTGCAGCACCAAGGGGCAGAGAGGGGGGGAGGCAGGACACCATGGGGTGGCGGGGTGCCAAGGGCAGCATCGGCATCTGGCATCTGTTCCTTCTGCAACTAGCCCGGCCACCATCACCTCCTCTCCCAACCCCACTGGGTCTTCAGACGCTGATCAGCCTGGCCCTGATCACCTGCCAGACCTAGGGACCCCACCGGTGCACGAATTTCGTGCACCGGGCCTCTCTATCAAATAGGAATTGAAGCACTAACCACGTGTCAGGTCCTATCAGATATCTATATACTAGGTGTACCAGTTAATAATAGCGGATTTTGTAATCAAAGAAAACATGATAATTTCAAGAGAAACATCAAAAGTGCTTTATTCAAAGTAATGTCCATCACTAGCAACACATTTCCCCATCTTTCAGGTAATTTGTGGATACTGTCCCAATAGAACTTTTCTTGATTTTAGGCAAACCATTCAGAGACCCAATTTTCCACTTCTTCATATGTTTTGAAGTGCTGCTCAGAAAGTATGTGTGCCATTGATTGGAACAAGTGGTAATCTGAAGGAGCAAGGTCTGGTAAACACAGCGGGTGGGTTAATACGTCCCAGGCAAGATCTTTTAATGTGTCTTTAACTGGTTTTGAAGTGTGTGATGGCGTGTTATCATGAAGCAAAATTATTTTGCTGTGTCTTCTGGAATATTCTGGTCATTTAACTATCAAAGCATGGTTCAAATTGTCGGTAGTGATCAGTATTAATGGTTTCACCCGGTTTTAGAAGCTCATAATACACCACACCTTCCCGATCCCACCAAACACAGAGCATGGTCTTCTTTCTGAAGCAATTTGGCCTTGCAGTTGATGTTGATGGTTGTCCTGGATCAGCCCATAATTTTGTGTACTTGGGATTCTCAAAATAAACCCACTTCTCATCACCAGTCATAATTCGATGCAAAAAAGACTTTCTTTCATGCCATTGAAGCAACATTTTACTGATAACTTTTTGGTTTTCCATTTGTGTTTCATTCAGTTGATGTGGCACCCATTTTCCTTCCTTTAAAGTCTTTCCCATTGCTTACAAATGATCGCAAAATTGTTTGCTGAGCAACGTTTGATCTTTCTGCAAGTTGTTTTTGAGTTTGACACACATCTTCATCCAATAATGATTGTAATTGTTGGTCTTCAAACTTTTTCGGTTGACCTGGATGTTCTTTGTCTTTCACATAGAAATCATCACTTTTAAAGCATTTAAACCAGCGTTCACAAGTATCTTGAGATGGAGCATGTTCACCATAAGCTTCCCGAAGTATACAATAACTTTCAGTAGCACTTTTCTTCAAAATAAAGTAATGAATTATAACTTCCCACAAATGCTCTTTTTTTGGCACGAAACTCGACATTTTTAAGTGTGAAAGTATCTATGATGTTAATACCTTAACCAAATTTGACATATGAAGTTTTGAAGCTTGTTGTCAATACAACAAAATAGCATACATATCAAATCACATATATATATTAACATATGTGTAACTCCATCTATTGAAAAAAAATTGCATTATTAATTAGTACACCTAGTATATAAAAGCTAAGCAATTGACTGAACGACCAACCGAATGACCAGTCGACCAAATGACCAGTCAACAAGTCACTATGATGCTCACTGACCACCAGGAGGCAGATGCTCAATGCAGGAGCTGGTGGTCAGTGTGCTCCCACAGTGGGAGCACTGCTCAGCTGACCAACAGGCACTAGACGCCGGACTCACGGCTGATCAGCACAGCTCGAGCCTCTCCCACCTGCGCGCAGCACTACCAAGCGACAGCAGCAGCAGGTGCAGCAGGGCCAGGACGAGTGGGAGCGGCACAGCGCCCGGCCTGGGCTCGGGCTCCTCTCTGGCTGCCTTCCACTTTGGGCACTACTACATCCCTTGGTGGATGTTGGAGATTGGGCCGAACCTAGCAGTCCAACATCCCTGAGGGATCCTGGATTGCGAGAGGGTGCAGGCCAGGCTGAGGGACCCCCCTGGTGCACGAATCTGTGCACTGCGCCTCTCGTTTATTTATATTACTCTTATTATTTCCACTTTATATATGAGAAAACTGAGGCTTAGTATGCTTAGATGACTCAGCTCTATAAAGTAAATGTTATAATTTAAATATTAATTATTATAAAATGCAAATTTTACTTTTGTTCTTTCAACTGGACACATGAATTAATGTAATTTCACTTTTAACTTGATTAGTCATGTTGCCCACAGAAATAAATACAGCCTTGAAATTTATAGTTATGGAGCTTCCTTTCCCATAGGAAAAAAACAAAACTAAATAACAATAACAAATAAAAAACGTATGAATTAAAATATTAATGATATTTCAGTCAATGGGGTGTTAAATGTGATCCCACTCATTTCAATTTATCAACACCTCTTTATAAGTTGGGCAACATTGTTTCTCATTTGTAAATGTTCAATTTCCAATTAAATAACTATCACTTAAAAACTCTGTTGTAGTTTAGCAAGCATAAGGTTAATGGAAGAGAAGTGTAAGAGAGGAAAATGTTTACTCTATTCTTCTAGGTTCTTTGGCTGGTCTAATAATTAAATTAACATGACACAGATTAACAATAGAAAAACAAATTTAATTTCATACATGCAAGAGCCTCACACAGACATGGGATGCTCTCTGACAGTCAGGCAATTGAGCTTGTAAGCCATCCTGAGCTAAGGAGAAGTGTGGAGGTGTCTGAGGCTACAAAGAGAAGAAAGACAATTCACAAGAAGATGGGAAGAGTAAATGTTTGGTAAACAAATGTTTGCCATGCAGAGACAATGGCACACAGAGAAACTGGAACAAACAAGCATGGCTGAGCTCTCCCCAGCTTACTAAGCCTAGCCCATACTCATTGTAGTTATCTCTGGTGACAGTTCTCTTCTTGAACCAGATCCTCTATCTAAATTTGGGGGGACAGTTAAGAAGGAGGTAAAAAGCTCTTCCTGAGTCTTTTGGGCCTTGATTGTCTCCAGCTCAAAATAATCCATATACCAAGGTGGCACATTTTGGGGTGACCTGTTCTTCCCCCCTTTAGGAGCATGCAGATGGCTCTGAACAGATCCTCCATATTTATTCTGAAATAGAGCAGGACTCCAAGGTGATATTCCATTCTACTGTTCCCATAAAGACAGTGTTTTCTCTTTACAGTTCCGGCTTCTTAGCCCTGTGCTCTTACAGTTGGGAACTCCAGTGAGCTCCAGATCTCATTTTCTCACGCTCCTCGGCCAATGATGGACCAAGTCTCTCGCTCATGGCTGGCCTGTGGTTCAACCTATACCTTGTACGACATCTATCCCTTATTAACCAGGATGAGGTATGAACCTGCTGCTACAAATTATCGAGCATATGAATTATGATATTTGCATAAAAACTAACAATGAATTGTTTAAACATTAAGCTGTGTGACATGCAAAGTCCTGAGCACTTTCCTTTTGAAATAATATAATCAGAAATTTGTTTGTTTCTGATGAGGGCAAATAGTCCTCAGAAAATATTAGTTCAATTACAATCAGAAAAAGCAAAATTTAAAAAGAAGTATATAAGTACTCACTGTTCCACTTTTTAAATTAGGAAACAAGAGCTTAAAACTCCATTTAGTAACTGTAATTATATGCAATTGTAGGGAACAAAAAAATAATTCTCCCTCTTTGTTTATGAGTTCTTGGCTGAGACACCCCCACCCGATAATAAAAAGACAGATTAACAAGAGAAAATAACGTAAGTTTATTAGCATAGATACCTCATGTGCACATGGGAGATAGGGAAAAATCAGTAACTTCCTAAGGTGGCCTCGCCCATAGCTTATATATCATCTTCAGCTAAAGGTAAAATAAAGAAAAGCGTATGTGTGTGTTGGACAGGGAGGGATGGGGTGAAGGCCAGTTGTGAGAGGTTACCAGAAAAGGCCTGGGTAAACAAGGGTAAGGTTTGCTATGCAAATTTAAGTCTGTGCCTTCTCCATTGCCAGGTCTCTCGTGATTTAGTCATCCTTTTGCTACACAGAAGCAGACACCCTTACAAATGGAAATTTCCTTTATAAACATTAATTTCCCTTACAAAAGGCTAATTTATACTGTTTACAGAGCTCATCCTATGTCTGCTATTTCTCAAAATAATCAGCTCCAATAATCCTTATATCCAAGAGGCATATTTAGGGTAGCATATTCTACTACTCTTTACGATGTAGTTATTTATTCATCTGTGTTCTCCACTGGATTGACTTAAAGCTAGAAAACATTTCATGTGTATTTATAATCTTCCTCCATTTCTACTAGTGCTTCACAATGCCTGGTAAGTAGTAAAATTCAACACCACTTATTAGATGATGACTCAATAAACAGCTATATAAATGAATGTATGAATAGGATGATAGGAAAGAGAGCTTCAGAAATTATTATCCTCAACAAATGGGAAAACTGATGGCTTTAGATGTAAAAAATAGATGTGAAGAGAAAAGGTCTGAGATCTGGTTAGTGGTAGAATCAGAACTGTGTCCCAGTTCTGCTCACCATGCTTCCCACTATTCCACACTTAACCCCTAAAGTACATCCTCCCAACAGTGAAATACAGAGAAGGGAATAGTGAATAGAAATGTGCATTCACAGATAGAAAGAAACTTAGACAATGTGAAAGGACATGGAATAGCACAAAAACACAGCAAAACAGACTCACAACCACACAAAACACAAAGAAACATAGAGATGGGCTTCTATGATCTGGTATCTCCACCTTGTGGTGTTTTGTGTAATTCACCTACAGACTTTTAATGTTATGTTACATTTTCACAGCTTTAAACTCTTATTTTTTTTATTTATTGACTGATTTTAGAGAGGGAAAGAGGAAGGGAGGGAGAGGGAAAGAGAGAACCATTGACTTGTAGTTCCACTTATTCATGCATTCATTGGTTGCTTCTTACATGGGACCTAACTGGGGATCGAACCTGCAACCTTTGTGTATCAGGACTATGCTCTAACCAACTGAGCTACTTGGCCAGGGCACAACTTTAAATTTTAAAAGATTGTTTACCAGTTGGTATGCACGCCAAGGTATCCAACAATAGGCAACCAGTTAAATGAAACATGGTGCAGGTTTATAATGGAATACTTCTGTTACATAAATTATATACTTATACTGATATGGACCAAACTTTATATTTAAATAATTGTAAAAAACAAAGTGAACAGGAGAATCATATGCTACTAAACAGGCCAAAAAAAGGAGGCATAGATATGTATAAACCTGCTTGACAAGACTTGAATATCTCTGAATATGTATATACAAGAATTTGAAAACCGGTTGACTTTGGAGACGAAACTAGAGGACTAGAGATAAGAAGCAGGTGTTTGTTTTGATATATTCGCCTTGGCAATGTTTGAAATTCTCACTAGATACAAATATAATTTCCTAAAAAATAAAAATGGATTTAAAGAGTTAGTCTGTCCCATAAGCTAGTAGAATCCCCTTATTCTTCAAGTTTTACCAGGAATTTTGAATAGCTATAGTCACAAACCAACAAAATAAAATTAAAGGAGATTATATTCTTGGTTATAGACTGAATGAAACTATACATTCTAATTCAGAACACAGTGTATTATATCAAGTAAAGAATAAATCACAAAACCAGATACTAATCGGTAAGTTACAGAGAGGGGTTACTTTCATCCTCTTCTCTTTTACCCACCTCCTCTGAACGTCTACCCACTACTTCTCAGATATACCAGGCCAAAAAGTACTTTTTTCCTGCCTATCACTTATTTTTTATTTTGAAAGTATATCATGAAACGTGGACCTACCAATATGACTATTTTATGGTTTGATATGTGAATTTGAGTCAATTCATGAGATTAATTGTGTTAGCTACTTTGCATTCAAGATGGCAGGTATAATAGCTCTTGAATGAAGACATTTCTGAAAGGGTGCAGCCAAACTAGTAAGAAAAGATTATATGGAAAGAAAGCATACCCTTGGATAGAAAAATAGGCTCGGTGATCTAAGTGTACTTTCTGAGAACTCCAAGCAGGAATGGTATAAACTATCCCTAACTGCCTTAAATCCTTCTTGGGATAATGTGAAGATGTAAATAAATAAGTACTGCCCTGACTAGTTTGGCTCAGTGGATAGAGCATCAGCCTGTGGACTCAAGGGTCCCACGTTCGATTCCAGTCAAGGGCATGTATAACTTGTTTGCAGGCACATACCCAGTAGGGAGTGTGCAAGAGGCAGCTGATCGATGTTTCTCTCTCATCGATGTTTCTGGCTCTCTATCCCTCTCCCTACCTCTCTGTAAAACATCAATAAAATAAATAAACAAGTACTTATTTATTAGCTCTTTTTAATTATACTATTATTTTCTATAAAAAGGGAAGCATGCCTTTAAGTCTCCATGACACAATGTGATTTGGCAATATAGAGATTCCACCCCTTGAGGGAGAGTGGCAAGTCACATTGCAGAAAAATTTGTGTGGTGGGAATTACTGTTATAACCATAGTTGGAGAACCAATAAGCTACATTCAGTTTCCTCCAGAAATGACATCATGCACTCACAGGCTGTAATTGTGTTATAATAGGAGGACCACATGCTCAGGAGGCAAAAATCAAATCCTAGTTCTACATTTCAATAACTTCATAACTTGTTATAAGCAACTATCTTAATTAAGTAATTTTATTTGATTAAAATTCTGAAAATATTGATTACACAATAATTTTTAAAATAAGAATAGCTAATAGAAACATTTTTAATGTAACTACCTTAATACTCAGCAATTCCACTACTGGGAATATATATGAAGAAACCTGAAACACTAATTCAAAAGAATCTATGCACTGTTACATTCATTGCAGTGTTATTTACAATAGCCAAGATTTGGAAGCAGTCCAAGTGCCCATCAGTAGGTGAGTGAATAAAAAAGATGCAGTACATTTACACAATGGAATACTATTCAGCCATTAAAAAGAAGGAAATCTTACCTTTTGCAACAGTATGGATGGATCTGGAGAGTATTATGCTAAGTGAAATAAGCTATCCAGAGAAAGACAAATACCATATGATTTCACTTCTATGTGGAACCTAATGAACAAAATAAACAAACAAACAAAATAGAAACAGACTCATAGATACAGAAAACAGACTGATGGCTGTCAGAGGGGAGGCGTGTTGGAGGGCTGGGTAAAAAAGGGAAGGAATTAAGCACAAAAACACTCATAGGCACACACACCATAATGGTGATTACAAGATGGAAAGTGGGCTTAGAGAGAGGTAGAGGAGGGTAAAGAGGAGATAAATGGTGATAGAAAGAAACTTGACTTTGGATGGTGAACACACAATGCAATATACAGGTAATGTAATATAGAAACCTATATAATTTTAGTAACCAACGTCACCCCCGTAAATTCAATACAAATTTTTTAAAAAGCCAATATAAAATTTTCTTAAGGATTTGTCCTTGATTAACCTCACTTTTTACTCTTTCAAGAGCGGTCTCACCTATGCTATCGGCTTAATAACATCACTTCCATGCCAGAGAGTGACTCTCAGATCTACATTTATAACAATAAATTGGTGCCTTAGCTCCATATCAGAATCCCAATATGGATGTCTTTCCAGCAAAACAAAAGCTATAAAAGACATTATTGGGAATACTGGGGAAATGCATATAGATTGTTTATTAGCTAACATCTTAATAATTTTATTTCTTGAGAGTGGTAATTGTATTTTGGATATATAGGAGAATTGACAGGTTATTAGAAGCTATTTGCCAAAATATTGAGGGGAGAAAAAGAGAGGGAGAGAAAGGGGAAGGTTATCACATGGGCAAAATGTCAACAGATGGTGAACCTAGTCCAGAGTAGTTTATAGGTATGTATTGTACTATTCTTACAACCTATCTGTAGGTTTGAAATCTTCAAAAATAAAAAGATAGGAAAATAATGTTTATATCTTTTCTTTCTCCTCTAAGCATAATTGACTCAAAAATGGTTTCTTCTTTAGTTTTTCTAGGTTTAATCTCTGACACCACCATCCTCCCAGCACCCAGCTTAGCATTTGAGGTTAGTTTATCACTCACTCCTCATATTCAACCATTCTCTTCCTTTCACACAAATCTTGATGGCCATTTACATGAACTATTAAAGTTAACATATTTTAATATCATTTTTTCATTCTTATTTCTCATCTTAGATTGCCTTTCTAAAACAACAATCTAATCATACCCCTTTCTCCCTGAAAAAAAAAATGTTCCACTTATGCTGAAAGAAGAAAACCTATACTCATGCACCTCTTTCTATATTCCTCTGCCTTAATATGGGAACTGTACATAAATATCCACCTATCTTCAGAAGCATCTTTTGTGTATTTCTGTGACAGATCTGCTTAGTGCTGGTATACTGAATCAAGAACAATCATTGTATTTAGAAGTATTTTTCTATCTGTTACTGAACATTTAAGAAATATTAAAACCTGAACTGAGGAAATCTATTTACGTGTCTTGGCTGCCTTAGAAATTAGGACACTGTAAACAGTTTGCAATCTAAATGGGAGGAGTCTGTGCAAAGATACAGATTTCTAATATGCTATGCGGGGTTAGATAATGTTGCCTGGCAGCATCTTTAATCAAAGCTTAAAAAGATTGCCTAACAGAACCCAGCAACCCTAGCTTTCTTTTTGTAAAAGCATGCCACTGTGAATTTGATTAACACCTTTCTCTAATCTCTGTGTTCAACCCAACCCCTTGTTTTATAAATTATTATTATTGGCCAGTGATTAGAATTGGTTTATTTGTTTTCAGGTAAAGCAGATTCAGGGAGTAGAGTTTTTTGGCCTAATCACAGATTTTTTAAAACAAGTACACCCACACATTCTTGTGAACTTGGCAGTCTTTTGCCTACAAATAGTGATGTTCTGATATGCAGAAAAATTATTTTACTCTGAAGTAACTTTAGATTGAGCCATTTTTCTCAGAATATCAAGTGCTATCTTAAAAGATAAAAGGAATTATGGCTCAATTGCCTAGTTAATTTCCTAAAAATTGAGAGCCATTTTCAGGGAGGGTTATTCATGCACACACCCAATTCCCCTCAACTAGCCTCTAAGCCTTTTTAAGATCCTACCACACTTAAAACACAGACACACACAGCACCTAGCCCAGCACCTACATGCTCCATATATGTTCAATAAATGCATAGATCAAGTTCTCCACCTTGTTTTTCTTTCCTTTAGTGTGTGCTAGATATTTTTATCTGAATTATTGCATTCAACTCTCCAGTTAACTTAACCTTTCTGATTATAGCATGGTAGACTTGGAACTGGAGAGCTCTCAGGCAACTTCAGGGTTTGTAGGATGTGGCTCTTTATTTCCTAATGAGAACATTGAGGTTAAAAGAAATTAAGACAGTTATCTGAAGTCATGCAATTAAAAAGTAGCAATTCTGGAACCAGCCTTAGTCCCAAGTTCCAGTACTCTCTGCTGTACCACACTGAATTGCTTTCCATCAAAGTAACCTTATTGTCTGGTTAAAACACAACCCTGTAAACCTTGGTTTAGCCATTTATTTTTGTGCAGAACCTGTTCTTTTATATCCATATGAAGAAATATCAATATCTAAGACATATCTATAATAATAAAAGAGTAATATGCTAATTAGATCTGATGTCCTTCTGGACGACCTTCCAGACAAAGCCAGGGCTCCAAGGGCCGAGGTGGCCAATGTAGTGGCGGGGCTGAGGCAGAGGCAGTCACCGAGGCGGCGGGGTGGGGGTGGGGCCAGCCCCTTGAACAATTTTTTGCACTGGGCCTCTAGTATTGAATAATCTAAATACGCACAAAGAAATTCATTGATTGAAAGACACCAACAACCT
This sequence comes from Myotis nattereri, assembly GCF_964212035.1. Taxonomy (NCBI): domain Eukaryota; kingdom Metazoa; phylum Chordata; class Mammalia; order Chiroptera; family Vespertilionidae; genus Myotis; species Myotis nattereri. The sequence continues at coordinate 56,312,085 of NC_138079.1, forward strand.
TTGGCATTATCACAATAAATAATGGAGGGAGAGAAAGTCCTTGAGATTTTTCCCAAGTTGATCCATGTGAAGATTTATGAGGCAAGTTTATTATCTTTAGGATTCCAACTGCAAAGACAGATTAAGAAAAATATATATACACTGACTTTATCTAGTCACTCAGAAACCTTGATTGAGAGTCACCTTTGCTAGACTATGTGACCAGGTCAAGAAATAGGTTGGCATCTTCCAAAGTCTAACAGCCTGGTAAGGTGAAATGCTGTGGGGCTCACTCCCTGTAAAGCACATAACGCCATCCATCGCAGTCCACACAAGGAGGAGTGATTTTTGGATAGTCACTTCTCACATGCATAATAGCAGCTGAACATAAAAAAAGTCACTGTGTATATAATTGATAAGCTCTATCCCCTTTCCTACCCCCCTCAAAAAAGTGTTTAACTGAGAAGAGAGACAACTTAGAGAAGTCTGAAACAATCTTCTGCAACTGCTTATATAATCTGTGGTTCCATCTCCAATGCATGCTATTTCTGATTTGGAGAAAAACAGATTATCCATAAAAATATTATACTGGAAAACCTTCTTAAACTTGGAAATTTATATTCCCAACTATCAGTAGCTTTCAAAAATTTTTAAATGATATTTGACAAGAGGTAATTTTATATTGTGACTCATGCACACACAAACATAAAACTGGAATCAATTTTTATAACGAAGTATTTACTCTCATGACATGAAACACATTTGGGATATTATCTATTAAATATTATTTTATTTCATTTTAAAAGTCTTATTGTCATAACATTCTAAATTGATTTTATAGCCTTTTATTGGGTCATGGCCTTTAGGTTTTTTTTAATGCCATAAATATTAGGATAATGATAACAATAAGACCTGAGTGGTCCTTAGAAATATCCTTTTCTCCAGAAATTCCTTACAAATTCCAAAAATGGATAGTTTACACTTTAGTGGCTTATAGCAATAAAGATGAATGCAAATGAAATGAAAGTTAGTACAGGTATTTTATGTTTTTGTGTGTGGTATATTAGCTGTGATTCATAACTGTAGAATCAGGCAACTGTTTGTTAGTTACAGACACAAATATTGAGGGTTTTTCCCCCAGAGAGATGAGTTGTTGAGATAAACAGAAGGTAGGAGAAAGAGATAAGAAAGGAGAGTAAGTGATGCAGTTGAGCAAAGATAACAGTAATTAATGAGCAATCTCTACTTCCCCAATCCCAGTAAATAGGGTCATCTGGCCAGGCCTATAATTTAATTCAGTATCTATCCTTATGGTAAAAAGTGAAATTTCTCCACAGACAACACCTGCCTGCACTTTCAAAGCAGAAGCTAACAAACAACAAAATCACTGAAAAGATACAAATTATAAAGGAGGAATACTTTTATTTTTTTTAAAAAAAAAGAACAAATTCAAAGAACAATAAATAATTTCAACTATTTCATTTAATAATTGCCCCCTATGTTACCAACATTATGTAGAGAAAAGATTATGATGATGATGATGATTAAACTTATCAATTTATGTATGCCTAACTTCAATAATATTTCATTAATGAATGAATGAAAATCTAAATAAAAAATTTGCAAGTAATTTTTAATATTGCAGTCATATTATAAAGTCATATCTGAAAAGATAAGTCCAGTTTTTCTAAATATATCTGTTTATCAGTTCATTCAGATGAACTATGTATGATTATTAAATTATTCAAACAATTTTCTTCATTCCAGTGTCTTCTTGCCTCTACCAGCAGAACTTGTTTTATTGCACTTCACAGATGTTGCATTTTTTTTAGAAATTGAAGGCAAGCCCCTCCACCAGCAAAAAGAATACAACTTGCTCTATTGCAATACTCACTTTATTGTGGTGGTCTGGAACTGAACCTGCAATAACTCTGAGATATGCCTGTAGTTCATTCGACTCCCAATCATTAGGTGAAATAATATTCTGAAAAATCAATTATTTATTCTATTACTCTTCTGCCTCATATTTCAGTGTCTTAAGCTTCACATTCAAGGTCTTAAAATTGGCCATAAAGACCTCCCTAACCTGGATCTTGCCGATCTATCCCACCTAATTCCACAGTCCTCCTCTTACACTCAACATATCTGTCCCATTGAATACAGATGCGTCTGCATCTCTGCCTTTGCTCATGTTCATCCCTCTTTCAAGAAAGGTTTCCCATTGCCTCAGCACCTATCAAATCCTACCCTTTACTTATAGAAATTCAAGTCTTAGCCAAACTCTTTCTTCATGACTTTCTAGCCTATGAATAAAAATAGAGATCATGTTTGCATTAGCTATATATTCTGCATAGCATGTCACTCTATAATTTAGTGACTTAAAATAACAATAAACATTACTATTTCTCTGTGTTTATGTGGGTTAGGAATTTAGAAGGGGATTGTGTGAGTGTTTCTGGCTCAGTCTCTTATGAGATTTCAGTCAGAGGTTGGCCAGGCTATAGTCATCTGAAAATCTGACTGAGGACAGAAGATTTGCTTCCTAAGTGATTCCTTCACATGGCTGGCAAATGCTGGCTTTCAATGGGAGACCTCAGTTACCCTCCTATAGGCCTCTCCACAGGGTTGTTTGAATGTCCTAAGATGTGGAGGCTGGCTTCCCCTGGGGTGACAATCCAAGAAACATCAATGCTTCCTATAGCTAGCTTAGAAGTCACACACCACCACTTCCACAGTATTCTACTGGTGATGTGGGTCAGCACTGATTTACTGTGTAGGGATTCAAAGCAAGAACATGAATATCAGGAGCCAAGGAGTATTAGGAGGCACCTGGGAGGCTGGATATCACAGCATTGATTGTAATCAACAACCTCTTGAGGGCTCTGCCGCTATCTACTGAAATCCCTAGAGTCCATTAAATCTCCCCTAATATTTTATGAAAGTATCTCATGTGGATTCAAGCACAGAGTTCTTTCAAATACCATGCAATTATTGCCATTTTTTCTCTTTTGTTCCATTACTGGCACTCAGTAGTGTAATCTGCTACCCAGGCTTCAGGCTTATAAAACGTTTTTCTTCCAGGTCTGGCACAAATCCTGAATATGCACCATAAAGGTGTCCTGCTGGGCTAAAACCTCTGCTGTGCCGAACATGATGTGTTATTCAATGTTGCACACACCATAGAGACCACCTGTATGCCAGCTGCCTTCAGGGAGCCAGCAGTGTGGAACTGTGTGCTCTCTGCATAGGTAGTAGAGAATCCCCAGTAAGTCTTTGTGTCATACACCATTGGGTATGGAATGGCCATACCCAATTGATTTCAGACTTTATACAACTCTTTAAATAGCTCTTTCAAATATTACTTGGTTCTTCCTAGCACCCAACCTGTGACCTTTGGGGCTTAAGGATGAGCTGAGTGATAGACACTGTTCTATATTAAAAATGAGTCTTCTTCAGTATTGATGATATTATTGGGTACAGATCTTGCCTTGTTCTTTGTAGTAGTTATTTCCCAGGAGGTTTGCTAGAAACATTAAAATCTGCCTTTGGTAGATCTCTATAACAACAGTCCTAAAATGTGTTCAATGTAGGCTCACCTGGGATTGCTGCATCACTTCTCCCTATTACATCCTTTAAAGGTCTCGATCCCCAGAAACAGGCAATCTTTTTATGAGAATAAACTGAGCCTTTTCCTAGCCTTTATTCTGAGGGATGATGAGATTTACACAATAAATACCCAGAAACCACCTGTGTAAAAACTTTCAGAAGTTCTGATAGCAGAAGTATTGTAATTCATCTTGATTCAGAGCATCTTTGTCAACCTCTTTGAAAAATTAATTATTTGTAGACTGGCCTTCTCCATTCCCTCATAGTACCATTTAGGGAGGCAAAGAAACTAATGATATAGTCCATGGGCTTTGAAGTCAGACAGACTGAGATTAAAAGTTCAGTTAGTCCACACAGTAGTTAAATAAACTTGGTCAAGTTACTAAGTATTATTTTCCTCATCTGATATCATACAATTATTGTAAGAATTACAGAAGACTATTTATGTCTGTGCTTGACAAATATGTGCTTATGAACATTAACTATTATCACTATCATCATGATCATTATTGATGCTGGCCCTTCCTTATCAAAGCTTCCTGGCATTCTGGAAAAATCCTCTTTTGTAGCCTGGGAATTCACAGTGAGCTGAAGTCTAGCTGATTCTCCAGGCCACTCCATCAGGTATACCCTTTTTGTTCCCATCGTCAAATTTCACTTTTGGATCTTCAGGGCACAAATAATTGTAGGGGTGAATTTTAGCTCACCCCTTGTCTTTATTGTGGGTTCTAGAACTTTGACAATAGAATTCTGCCTATGAATCAGTTTCAAAGGCAGGTTACTAGGGTCCTTGGTCACATTCTCTGCTCTGCATTTCCTTTTTCAAAATAAATAATGGAGAAGGAGAAAGTCCTTGCCTTCATTCTACTCCCTTTCCTCAGAATTCATCAGTCAAAAAGACCTTAGAATTCAGTCACATCACTTTGAGAAGGGGGATATATTGGTTAAAATTTAGAACCTGAGTCCCACTCCAAATTTACTGAGTCAGAATACAGGGATGTGAAACTTAAGAATGAATATATATATATATATATTATATATATATATATATATATATATATATATATATAGATAGATAGATAGTATATATACCATATTTTTCCATATATAAGATGCTATTTTTCTTTCTAAAATTGTTAGACTACAAATTGAGGGGAATCTTATACACAGAAGTCAGCTGAGGAGAGAGCCACGCAGGTGCGTAGCTACCCATACCTTGTCAAACAGGCTTCCTCCAGTCACAAGCCTTATTGTTACTAAAGTCAGCTGATGCCTAATTGGAGGTAGAGGTGGAGAGTGCGCAGATGCAACAAGAACTGGAGACTTCTGAACTCATAAAGATGTCAAAAATAAAACGATGAATACTAGTAAGCGACTATCTTACTCTGCAAAAGTAATGTAAAAATTCAAAGTGAATGTAATCAGCTATGCAAAAGAGCATGGAAATAGAGCTGCAGAGAGACAACTTGGACCTCTTCCCACTGACTGTATGATCAGACAGTGGAGAAAACAGGAAGAACAACTCCTTGAGATGCCAAAAAAGAAGAAGGCCTTAAGAGGAAAGCCAGAAAAATGTTTAAAACATTGATTTCTTGATTTTGGGTTGGAAAAGGGGGGGGGGCATCTTATACACAGAAAAATACGGTATACTCCTGAGGTGATTAAAATGCAGGGAGCTTGAGTCCAAACTTCGAATGGCACCACCCTAATACACCAAAAGTTTGAGAACCAAGAAATCAAAACATCATTAACCAAGCTCTATCTGTAAAGGGACAGAAAAGCAAGACTTAACATGACTCACCAAGTAAAACTGGACTTCTAAGATTTGACTTTTCCTGTTGTCACATGCCACATGGAAAAATGGTATGAAAGAGTTACAAAATCATTGACAGTTCCCATTCACAGTTCCATATATTTATTATATGCAATATTAGGAAAGGGATTAATGACCAAGCTGCTAGTTTGAGTGACCCTCAAAGTTTCTTCTAGGATAGTGCCTTGAAATGCAAGTGTAGGTGGTAGCTGTTCTCCAACCCCTTGCATCTTGTCCATTTGAATGCTAAAAATGGCCTCATATTCCTCCTCCTCTTCTATTAGTTTGTATTAGTTATGGGAATCCAGGGTGCTATACTTTTCTTTCTCTGCAATCTAAGCTACCATTCAAATGCTTATGCTTTTTTGCTTACAGCAAGCCCCGTCTCCCCTCCTGTTTCTATTACTGTCTGTGATTGGTTTTACTCCTACAAGACACTAGTAAAATGTCCCTGCATTCTTCTGTATCTTTAGAAATTTAATCCTATGGTCATGTGACTATCTAGAGTTTAAAATACTTATTTGCACGTCTTTAAGCATCCCCCCATAATCGTAAACATTATCTGCCCTGAGAGAGGAGATGCTATTTTCTATGGGCCCTGCTGTCTTCTATCGGCACCCTTCTCTTTCTCCTGCCTGTTCTTACCTCCTTTGACAAGGCCTGAGAGGAAAGTTCCAGCCAGGGGCAAAAGACTTCCCCTGAGGCTGGCGGGGCTTCTCTGATCTCTCAGAGAAGATCATCAATTTTCTCCTAGAGACTGAACAGCCTTGCTGCCAGCCGGCAACAATATTTTTATACTGTTTAGACCAGTTTTCTGGTGCCATGCCTAGGCTTGATGCTTCATGAATGATCTCTGACAGTGCACAGTATTCTCTCCATGGTCCTGCCACTAACCACAAGGCAGTTAGTTCTAATCTTTGGGTAGTAATTAATCCATGCTCCAAACAGATGCTGTACTTGGGTTATTACCGACAGAATCCCAAAGAATGTAATTGTTGTCTTATAGGACACACCAACCTAAGAATTTTTTTAAAAAGTCACAATGGAAATATATTCTTTCCCTACTTTGGCTTCCTTTCATAGTAGTAGAATTTCTAGAATTCCTTCTTCTAGGTGCTCATGAATAGAGACATCTCAGCTCTCATATTGCTCTTGCTGGTGGGCCCTCCTTTCCTGCTCTGGCCCTGACATCTATAGTGGCCCAAATGGCTTCTGTCTGTGAAGCCCCCTCTGTGCCACTCCCCACTGGCAGGGAAGGCAGTAGCATTTTACACTGGTGCCCACTGGAGTGTGTGGTACTTTAGATGCTCCAGTTGTCTGGGGAGGTCCCTCTTCCCCATGGCAGAATCACACCTGCGAGCACACCCTGAGGCAGTGCTGCTCTGGGATCAGTATATCACCTTCCAGACATTTTCTTCACATTCCTATTTCCCCAGGCCAAGCAGACCATCTGAGTGAAGTGCCAAGCTCCGTTCACCTTTTCTGACACCAGGGCTTGGCTAACGGAATGAGTGCCCTTAGGAAGAGTTCATTTTCAGGGTGCTATTAAGTGTTCATACAGATATATTCTCAGCATATTCACCTTGTTACTGTCATGGGCATGCTCAAGTTCTTAAACTCTTAGAGTAAATAAAGCTTTGCTTCATTTCAAATCTCCCCTTCCCCAACCGCTACCTCTACTGACCTATATATAGGAAGTACTCAAAATCCAAGACTTAGCTGAAAGCATAGCCTTGAGTCATTTACTATGTCGTGTGTGTGTGTGTGTGTGTGTGTGTTTTATGTGCATATAAGATCCTCAAGGCTGGGGTATTTGCTATTTACTGCTGCATGACTTAAAACAATAAACATTTATTATTTCAGTTTCTGAGTTGGGAACCTAGGAGCAGCTTAACTAGATGGGTCTGTTTCATAGCCTTTCATGAGGCTGCAATCAAGGTGTTGTCAGGGCTGCAGTTATCTCAAGGTAAACTGGAGGAGGAGTCCCTTACCAGCTCACTCACATGGCTGCTGGCAGGCCTCCGGTCCTTGCTGACGCTTGAATGAAAATATAAGCTCCTCATCAAATGGGTTTATCCATAAGGTTTCTCACAATAAGGCAGCTTGACTCCCTCAGAGTGAAGGCTCCAAGAAACAGAGATACAGACAGAAGAAAGACAGACAGAAAGAAAGACAAAGAGAAGTGCTCAGGACACTTATGCCTTGTTATATGGATTGTGTGTATATGACTTCATTATAATTTGACATTATTTCAGGGTAGTCACTTTATAGTGTTTATTAGGAAATTCTAATAGGTGTGCTAAAGTAGAATTCTTAGGAAATGGCATATGACAACTATCTGAATGTTAAATTAATTTATTGCCATAACACTAAACAGCAAAATACCAAATATATCCAAAGTAATTGGCTGTTCAAAATCACATGTTTTCAAAGTAATCTGTGGTTAAGCTATAAACTGCTTATTAGCTTAGCAATGGCAAAATAGGATAGATTTATACTAAAATGTTTTACAAAATATTTTTGGCAAAAAATAAGGATTTTCCTTGGAATGATTTGTAAAAAACTTTAAACAAAGCCATACCACAAACAAGGCCACCAATTTAATGTTTCAACAGTTATGCTTTACTGTGGTAAATGAAATAATGCTTCCCACCAAGATGTAACTTCCTAATCCCTGGAACCTGTGAATGTCACTTTATATGGCAAAATAGACTTTGCGGATATGATGAAATTAAGGATGTGGAGAAGGGAAAATTATTCTGCCTTATCTGAATGGACCCAGTGTGATCACAGGATCCTTATAAGAGAGATGTAGAGGTTGTCAGAGTGACACTGACAGTGATTTGATGACAGAAGCAAGAAACAAAAAGATGTGAAGATGCTACATCGCTGGCTTTGAAGACAGAGGAGAGTCGCCCCGGAGCAAGGACTAGAGGCCATCTCTAAATGCTGGGAAAGTCAAATAAAGGGGTTCTCTCAGAGAATCTCAAGAAGAAACCAGTCCTGCTGACACCTTCATTTTTTTCCAGTGAAATTGATTTTGAACTTCTGGCCTCCAAAACTGTAACTGAATAAATTTGTGTTGTTTTAAGGCCTAAAACATTGTTCTCCAACAGTGGTCGGCAAACTCATTAGTCTACAGAGTCAAATATCAACAGTACTTCTTCAAAATAGACTCGCCCCGGCCGAAAACCGACTTCTGCGCATGGGCCACAAAGTTTCAATCGCACTGTACGTGCGCCCACACGTGGTATTTTGTGGAAGAGCCACACTCAAGGGGCCAAAGAGCTGCATGTGGCTCGCGAGCCGCAGTTTACCGGCCACGGTTTTAGCCCTCAAGTAATTTATAGTAATGCATTACAGCTGTGATAAGAAACAAATACACTTCTAAATGAAACAGTGAGAGGTCTCTCCGCGTTTTCACACGTATTTCATGATGGATTATACCTCTTGACGGTTTTTCAGTGGACACATAGCTCAGCTCTCCAAACACACAGACAACACTTCCACATGATTAAAGGCCTGGACAAAGAGGCGATTCCTCCTTAAGGTGACCTGTCCCAACTCAGGGCAGAGGTGGGGCTGGGAAGAACACTGTGGCACAGATCCTCCCTGGAGGAACAGGTGGGGGGGAAGCCCTTGCAGCAGCTTCCTGCCATTGCCAGTGGGCAGAGCCCGGGAGCATAGCCATCTTTGTACCCATAGTAATCCATGGATTTGGGCAGATAGTACAGTGCCTCTATCCCTGGAGAGAATGAGGGGTTTTCACTCATCTCTACAAATAGCTATAAACTAAAGAGTAAGAAACATATTTGTGTCTCCCACGGTCCAAGTGATGCACTCCAGTGCTCCCCGGAACGCTGCATTACATGCTGAAATGACCATGAGATGAAATTTCAAACAAATTCTTGGAACTCAGGTTAGAGAGAGTTGGAATATGAAAGAACTTATTTCACAAAATAGGTATACCTCCCCTAAAAGGGCTCCATACAATCTCAATCAGTCTAATTTATGAGACAAAACTTAAACATATTTCTAGCCACTGTGGGATTAGTTATTTTATTCAGAGACAAAAACATTTTAGTATGACATTTAGAGATCCACTTGTTCATGGAAAATGAAAGGTGACAGATTCTCTTATAAAAAAGGAGAGGTCTCCAAGGGAACCTCAGAAAATGTCCAGAATTGAAAGTGAGTGACAGCCCTAGGGGATGCGGCTAACTGTCAGGGAGTGGAGGTAGTAGGCAGAGAGCATTTTCAGCTCTTAACTGGGTTTCAGTAGCTAAGCTCTGATAATATACCCAACTTAAGAAAGGATTCAGGGTTCAGTGGGCCAAAAAGGAGTACTGAAGTGCAATGCTGAGATAGTGAACTGTCTCCAGATAGTGAACTGTCTCAATGCTGAGATAGTGAACTGCCCCCCTCTCCTAGCTGACAACACAGAGGGGCTCCTGGCAGGCATGGCTGCTGTGCCTACAGGCACTTCAAGTGGGTAGTGCCCAGCACAGACACACTGTATAAAATGAAAATCCTTGTGGTTTCATGCTCTACAGAATCTGTCAGGGTCTTGTCCTAAATCCCACAGCACACTATCCCTTTGTCTTTAGGAGTAAGGAGAAGCCCCTGGTGACTCCATAGAAAGTCTCCCATGAAAAAATAAGGGCTCTGCTGATAGCACCTGCCTTCAGAACAACCTGTGCCCTCATAAAGTTGGACTCTGGAGCTATGATGCCTGTCTATCAAGGGTTCCCCACATTCTCCTGGTCCTCAGTGTCTCCTTACAAGAGATTCATGACATCATCATCACCAGAGAGGCCCATAGCTACGCTTCTTCTCTGAGCGTTGCCATCAGCACTGCCTGCAGACCCTGAGGAATGCTGTCCCTAGCCAAGAGACTGGTAGTTCTTAATTGAAAAGCCCAAAAGCCCAAAAAATCCACTGAAGGATGTCCAGTGGCTCCTGGGTTTTTCTTAGTGAACACTTTGAGTGACTTACAGATTTTCCATGTCACTCACAGATTCTTAGAAAGAAAAAAAGGTTTATCGGAAATACATCCCAAAACAGAACACTTTAGCAATAGACATCCCTGTCTGCTGCACCCAGGTTTTAGTTCACTCTGATCTAACCCAGGACATACATCAAAGATGAAAACCAGTGTCCCAACATCAGAGTGCAGGCCTCCACGCTGGTGGAAGTACACCCGGGGCCTGCACCTTCAGGATCTTGGTCCCAGTCGTGGACATCTGCCTCATGAGGAAGCAGGAGTTTCTGATCACTGGGGACATCCAGGTCCGGTGCTGTTGCAGGATGCATAATGTTATCACTGCAGCCTTGACCACTGGGGCAAAGGCAGGCACACTGAGTTCCTGCTGGGGAAAATAGGAATGTTTTAAAAATAATTCTTTACTTTGGGAATTACAGTTGACATACAATATTTCATTTGTTTCAGGCGTCCAACATAGTGATTAGACATTTATATAATTTACAAAGTGATCACCCGATAAATCTAGTAAGATGGGAATATTTTCTGTGCTCCACCTCTCAAATCATGTATGGGTCAGACTGCATAAACCATCTAGCAAATCTTAGTTTTGCAAAAAGCAAAAGAAGTAGTAGAAAAGATTGCCTTACATTCCCCATATTTACAAATAGCCACCAAATAGTATGGCTGCCTGCCAACCTGGTCAGGGACAGAAATGAAATCAAAACAGCTAATAAAACTTCTTGCTGTCACTGCTTGCTCCCAGGACGTCACCCTAATCAGCTTCGATGGGAATCTGCCCCTCCTCCCTGACTTGCTGTCGTGCGGGGCAGGGCGGGGCGGGGCGAGGGGTGGACCATGCTGCCTCCATCCTGCACCTTGCCGCCTTGTCCGGGCTAGCCCCCACTACACTGTTCACCAAGGAAATCTTCCACGTGCCATCCAGCAATGACTATGGATTCCAGCTTAGGACCTATTCTAAAAAGCGTTGTTTAAATTCTTTGGCTTTTATATTCTCCTGTCTGCTAATCTTTAGACACAAACCTGTAGCCAGATGGAGTACATTAACCAAACCATGTGGCAGAAAGAGTAACTACTCAAATTAACCCCCCACTCAGAAGAAAATGTAAAATACATGGCCAGAAACACAATTACGGGCAGGACCGGATACCTATTTGCAAGGCCCAAGTGCAAACTGAAAATGTGGGGCTGCTGGGGGAAAAAAAATTAAGAGTTTCAAGACGATGACAGCATAGCATTAAACCAAGCATGAGCCCTTCTAAGCATGGGGTCCTTGTGCAACTGCACTGGTTGCACATACATGAAGCCAGCCCTGATTGGGGGGAATCATTTTCTACTTCCTGAATTACCACTTTTCACCAAGGACTCACCAGAACACGGCAAGGCTTTCTACTCAACAATCCACAAGAAGCCTTAGCCTACTCCAACGGGAGAAGAGAGCCTGCGGGTGATGAGGCTGTAATCTGCTATTCTTCTGAGCCTGCCCCAGCACTACTGCTCTACCTGGGCTATTACCTTAAAACGAAAAAAAGGTCCTCATCTAGGAAGAAGTTCCAGACACCTCCCAACTATTCTCAGCTTGCTTGTGCTTGTTCTGCTCTCTCTAGTTTCTGCCTTCCTGGCTCCACAACTCAGCTTTGATATCTGATTCTGGCATCTTCTCTTTGGTAACCTTCCAGATGCCCCCTTCTGACTTCGCAGACTCTAGTTTCTGGCACTGGTTTCAGTCCTGCTGGCTCCTCAGGTTTTAATATCCCACATTTTACGTGAGCAACTTTCTGTTGCCTCCCCTAGTCCCATGTACTCTCACTGATCAAACTACCTCCCTTTTCTCTGCTAACTAGGAATAACAATATAATCAGAAGATACCATAGGTAGCTGTAAGCTAGTTAATTTCATTCAAAAGAGCTGATAAAATACCATTACCATATTTTTTACTTGTCTACTTTACTCCTTCTTGAAATTCTCTTTTCTTACCTTCTTTGACACTATATCCCTTTGCCTGCCTCATGCTTCACCAAAATGCTTTTTTAGTTCTAGCCAGTCCTCCCCCTTTTTCTCTGCTTCCTCCATCTCTAGCAGCACAATTATCATCTTCTTTCCTTTGTTTGCCATAAATCTCAGGATGACCAAGTGTTCATTCCTGAGCTCTCGTCTCTTTTCTGTGACCTTTTATCAATTTATGACCTTCAAACTTTTATATCCATCCCTGACTTCTTCCTAAATTACTTACATATTTCACTGCCTTCTTCGTGGATTCATATATTTTGCCTATCAAAGAGGCACAGGTATTTTCTCTGGCTCTAAAGACTGTTACTCCCTCAGCCTTCCTGATCTCAATAAAAGGAACTATCAAATATCTCAAGCTCAAAACCAAGCAGTCATCATTTATTCTGCTCTCTCCATCACCTGTTTGATCCAGTCCATCAGTAAGATCTACTGGCTCTACTTGCAAATATCTTTTATTGATACACTTCTTGCCAAAGCCTCTGCCTTGCCTGAGTTCCGTCAATTCCTTCCTGAATTACAGCCATAGCCTTCTAAACACTTCCTTTTGATACTTTTACCTGCTAAAATCTCTCCAAATAAGACCAGAGTGATCTTTTAAAAAAATAAATCAGATAATGTAATTGCTCTACTTAAAACTCTCCAATGTGTTCCCATTGCATTTAAGATGAAATCCAGATGCTTTACAATTCTCACGCTTATCTCTCCCACTGCCTTTTAACACTCTTTCCTTCATCAATTTGTTTACTAACACTGCATTTCTCTTTTTTCTCAATCACACCACAGGGACTTTCACCTTGCTTTGTCTCATTACTGGAATATTTTTTCCATATCTTCACATAGTTGAAACCTTCTCATTATCATCTTTGCTGGCCATCCTATCAAATATTGCTTGTCCTAAGCATCTGATTTCTCTATATCATCCCCAACACTGCTATGTTTTGTTTGTTTATTAGGGTAAAGGCTTTTTTTTTTTTTTTTTTTTTTTTTTTACCTAATGCAGCATTATGTGCCAAGCATTTAGAGGAATTAGCACATAGTATGTATTCAATAAATATTTACTGAACAAACAAGTACACAGAATTATGAGAGAGACCTTGACACAATAATATGTAGGTCAGTTTACTACAATCCATAGGCCAAATATGGCCACCCCTGTTTTGAGAGGTAATATTTTGTTGAAATGCAACCATATCCCTTTGTTTACAAATCATCTACAGGGGCTTTTGTCTACTCCGCAGAGCTGAGTAGGTGCATCTGAGACCATACATCTTTTTTTTTGAGAACATAGTATTAATTTTATTAAATATTATTCACCTTATGCCTATGATGATACCATACATTTTGCAGAGCTTTATAGTTACTATCTGGCTCTTTATAGAAAAAGTTTGGTGAGCCTTTCATTAATATATGCCAGGTCACATTGCCACTCAAATTAAAAAAATAAAGAGGCATTATTTAACCTAAATATACTGAAAGAAAACTATAGTCATGTGCCTTTCCTGGAGGTGTTGAGGACACTATTTGAGGAAAAATTAAGCCAAGCAAAATGTGAGGTAAAATAGAAGGTTCCAGAGTTGGAGAAGAAAGGATAAAATTTTTGTTAGCAGTTTGAACCTATTTAAACATAGGAACTAAGACTTAAAACTATGAAAATTTTATTAATAGAACAAAAAATTTAGTAAGAACAACAAACCTTGATAATATGACTAACAATAATAAGGGAGGGATATAGGATTAGTTCTAAACATATCATTCTCCTTAATAATAATCATAGCAAGCTGACAAGGGTATCAAGATGATTCAATTGGGAAAAAAAATAGTTCTTTTCAATAAATGGAGCTGGGTAACTGAATATTCACATGCAAAAAAAAAAAAAAAGTTAGACCCCTGCCTCAGAACATACAGTAAAATTAATTCAGCATGGATCAAAGGCCTACTGTAAGAGCTTAAACTATAGAACTAGTAGAAGAAAACATAGACTTATGTCTTCATAACTTAGATTAAGCAATGATTTTTTAGATAAAAACACAAGCAATCAATGAAAAATAAGTAAATTGATCTTCGTCAAAATTAAAGCAACAAAAAATGTTTGCACTTCCAGGACCCTGTCAAGAAAATGAAAAGACAATCTACAAAAGGGGAGAAGATATTTGCAAATCATATAGATAAGAGTCTAGGATATAAAATATATAGAGAACTTCTATAACTCAACAATAAAAAGATAATCAAATTTTAAAATGAGCAGGAGATTTAACATTTTTTAAAGATATACAAATTGCCATAAAAAACCTGAAAAGATGCTCAACATCATTAGTTACTAAATAAATGCAAATCAAAGCCACAATAACATATTACTTCACACACACTGGGATGGCTGTAATAAAATAGATAATAGCAAGCTATGGCAAGGATGTGGAGAAATTAGAGCCCTCATACATTGCTGGTGGGAATATAAAGTAGTTCAGCTGCTTTGGAAAAACAGTTTGGCATTATTCAAATGGTTAAACATAAAGTTTTTATATAACCCAATAATTCCACTCCTATGTATATTCTTAAGAGAATAGAAAACATATGTTCACATTAAAATATATATAAATTTTTATAGCAGCATTATTCATAATAGCTAAAAAGTAGAAAAAATTATTGTCTATCATCTGAAGAATAGATAAACAAAAACGATGGGTAAAACATGTGGAATTTCATACAATAAAATATCATTTGACAATAAAAAGAAATTAAGTACTTATACAACACAAATGAATGTTGTAAACATTGTGTTAAATGAAGGAAGAAAAATCTTTATACACTATGATTCCATTTATATGAAAACTATTTGGTTAAGCTTGTATTAATCTACAATAAATTGAACTAAGTAATATTCTCCATTTAATTTGTCTGTCAGGCTCAAGCAAAAAATGGATGAATCCTTTAAAATAAATGGTTATATAATAGAGACCACAATCCCCATAGTCTTTAGGTCTATAATTGAAGCACTAATCTCCATCATTGCCCTCAGAATGTGATACTTTTAAAAAAATTATATCCAGTTCAGGGAGACAAGCAGAACAGTTTCAGAGGTTTCTACTTAGTGTTGGCCTTCTTCACTGGTTTTTCACAGGTCAAGAATTCACTGTGAGTGTTATCCAACTGCCAAGAGTACCAATCCCTATTATACACTCAGGGACTTAGAAAATAATAACCAGGTGGCTCCACCCATGGACCTAATAGCCACAGTAAGCCTGACTTTAGTCAAGACTCTATCTATTATTACTTGGGCCCTGTTACTCCCTACTTTCACAAGAGAGCCAAGCTTTGAGTGTCCTAGTGTGGACATCAACTCAAATTCTGAGTGCAATAATTCTCAAAATGTTTGGGTATTTCCCTTTCCCCAGTTTAAAGGTACTGAAGTAAGTTATTATGGGCCTTTTGGGAGGGTGGAGTGGGGGAATCATTACAGTATATACTCACTCTCCTCCTAGGGGTTTTAACACCTCTTTTGTTAACAGACTCTGTATTTGAAAATCAACTCAGGTTCAGAAACAGAACAAGAAAATAGGACTGTTTATTGAAGTGACTGCCCTCAACCTCCTGTTCTTCCATTCTTACCATCTTCCGGTTGTAGATATTAAGCAGCACCCTTGTTAGTTGCCCATCTATTTTTCTCATGTAAATATCATTCTCTATTAACCATCTCTACAAATCTTGATTGCCCTGCTGATCTCTCTGGTTGTCACAGTAATTGTGACCTCCTGGTTTCTGGCTGTAAGCAGTGCCTCCTGGTGTCTTATTTTGGTGCCTCATAATCTACCTGGGTAGTAAAGAGCCCAGGTCTATGAGCCCCTCTCCTGCTATGAGCTCTTGCCTACAGAGAAGATCCCTGAACTCGGTGATGCTGGTGCACCTCTCACCAGCACATGCCTCGCGGCCTTGGTGATGGGACTTAATCATCTGCTGGGTCTTCTGGCTTTATGCAATATATCCTTTCCAGTATGTTCACCTCCCTAAGGTTCTTTATTCCTTTCTCTACCTTATACCAGAGAAATTCAGGAATTTTCACTATACTCAGCACACATCTTTGATATTTTCAAACATTTAACAGCCTCCCCAACAGTGAGTTTGTCCCGTTCCCTGCAGTCTTTGCAAGGTATTATTAAATCGCATGTCCTGAGAAAGTACCACCAGGAAAATGACTTTTTGCTCATTCTGTCTTGTGTTCTGGCTCCCTTAATCAAATAACCTTAAAGCCTAACCTCAAGGATTCTTCACAGGTCCTGTGGAGCTCTGTGACTTATCAAATATGACAGCTAATTCTTGCCTCTTTCTTGGTGTGCACTCTTTGTCCTCCCTTATGAGGCTCACATGTTCCCAGGTGAGATATACTTACATTTATGTCTCATGCTCAGACTGCTCGCTAGGAGAGGAGATGGGACAGCTTATTGGGGGACTATGTTTTGCATTTCTGGGGATACGTTTTGGCAATATCTTTCTGCAGAGATCTTCAGAGAAAGGGAAGTCACTTCTGGAATTTAGAGGTCTACACAACTCAAATAATCAGGATCATCCACCAAGTTATTTCCAACTTATGTTTCCGGTTCCCAAGTGTGATATTGTGATTACTAATAAAAAGTATATATTTGGTTTTCATCTCATTAAAACTATTACTATTGAAATTTCCTAAGTGATGAGAGCAAAAAGGTGACTTTTGTTATGTTAATGAGGTGACTTTTAGAAAGCACCTAAGGTGAGTGCTGGTTGCTAGGAGGACCAACTATGTGATTAGAGGGCTTAAACTTTCAGTCCCACACACCTGACCTCTGAGAAGAGAGAAGGAAGAATGGAGGTTGAGTCCAGTCACCAATGGCCCATCAGTTAGCCAATCATGCCTGTGTAATGAAACCTCCATAAAATCCCAGATGGGGGAGTTTAGAGAGCTTCTGGTTTGTGAACACATAACATGGCAAACTTAATCAATAAATGTATGCGTTTTGACTGCTTCACTGATCAGACATTCTTCCATTTTCTCCCTCTCCTCAGGCCTATGTATTCCCGGAGACACAACAATACTGAAATTAGGCCAGTTAATAACCCTACATGACCTCTAAGTATTCAAGTGAAAGGATGAGTTGCATGTCTCTCACTCTATTTTTTTTTAATTGAATTTATTGAGGTGACAATGGCTAATAAAATTATACAGGCTTCAGGTGTGAAAGGATGAGTTGCATGACTGTCACTTTAAATCAAAAGCTAGAAATGACTAACTTTAGTGAGGAAGGCATGAAACCTACTGGTGAAGGTGCTATAAAGATTATTGAAATGACAACGAAGAATTTAGAATATTATATAAACTTAGTTGATAAAGCAACAGCAGGTTTATGAGAATGGACTCCAATTTTGAAAGAAGCAATATGTGATAAAATGCTACCAAGCAGTATCATATGCTACAGAAAAGTTGTTCATGAAAGAAGTCAATCGATTCAACAAATTTAATTGTATAATTTTCAGAAATTGCCACAGTCACCTCAGCCTTCAGCAACCACAACCATGATCAGTCAGCAAAACCCTCTCCTAAAGGCTCAGATGATGGTTAGCACTTTTTAGCGATAAAGATAAGGTGGATAAAAATAAGGAGTCATTTAGTTTATGTGTTCCATCTCTTTTTCATTCAGTCATTCCAACACAGAGCAGCTTGTGCAAGAACTCTAGAGCAGAAACAAACTGGGAGAATTTGAGGAACAGAGGGAAGGCCAGCATGACTAGAGAGTAGATACAAAGGAAATAGACGCAGGTGAGGTAGAAGATTGATTTTTATAGAGAGTTTGTATTTTTTTGATAGGTTTAGGGCTTTTATATGGAGTTTGAGTTTTATCCTAGGTAATCTGAGGAGCCATTGGAAGGTTTTTAAGCAGAATGGTAGTACAAAACGATTTATGTTTCCAATTTGAAGGGATATTTTATTGGGGTTCCTAAACATGGGATGAGTTTTAGGTACTCACTGGCACTACCAAAAACAATATACCAACAAAATCCTTAGAAGAGAAGGAAGTAATGTTCAACCTTAAGCAGTACTTATTTACTCAAACATGTGACTAGAATAAGTAATAAATAGCCTATAAATTTGGTGAGTATCTAAGTTATCATTAATGTATAATTAGCTCCCATTTTCCATATAAGAGAATTAGACTACTATAGATAAAGGAACTTCCTCAAGATTTTGGCATAAGTACAGAAAAGTAAAACCCGTGTGTTTTTCACCTCTCTTCTCAGTTTTGTTTTTTGGGTGTTGTTGTTTTCTTTAATTATTGATTTCAGAGAGAAAGGGAGAGAGAGAAACATTGGTGATGTGAGAGAATCATTGATTGGATGCCTCCTACACACCCAAACTGGGGATCAAGCCTGAAACTCAGGCACATGCCCTGACAAGGAATCAAACATGACCTCCTAGTTCACAGGCTGATGCCCAACCACTGAGCCACGCAGGCCGGGCTCTCTTCTCAGCTCTACCCACAATAGTAAAGCCCCTGTGCTTCATAAGAATTAAGAATGTTAGTTGTTAAAAGGAGGAGAAGGAGAAGAAGAAAAACAATTTTTAATTGAGTTAAGATGGAAATTAAAACTGCATTAGTCTTTTTCTTAATTCAAACCACTTTCAACCAAAGATTTATCTAGCTGTCTTCATTTCTTTGTTTTTTATTGTTTATTTATTTACTTTTTCCCAAATTTGATATGAGATAGTTTTTAACTGAAACATTATATAATACTAGAGGCCCGGTGCACAAAAATTTCTGCACTTGGGGGGAGGGGGTGTCCCTCAGCCTAGCCTGTGCCCTCTCACAGTCTGGGACCCCTCGGGGGATGACCACCTGCTGGCTTAGGCCCACTCCCCAGGGGATTGGGCCTAAGCTGGCAATCAGACATACCTCTGGCAGCCCGGGAACCCTTGGGGGATGTCCACTTGCCAGCAGGGAGCAGGCCTAAGCTGCAGTCGAACATCGTTAGCACTGCTGAGGAGGCGAGAGAGGCTCCCACCACCACCGCTGTACTGGCAGCCATCAGCCTGGCTTGTGGCTGAGCTGAGTTCCCCCTGTGGGAGTGCACTGACCACCAGGGGGCAGCTCCTGCACTGAGCATCTTCCCCCTGGTGGCCAGTGTGTGTCATAGTGACCAGTCATTCCCAGTCGTTCTGCTGTTAGGGTCAGTTTGTATATTACCCTTTTATTATATAGGATAGAGGCCTGTTGCACAGGTCGGGGCCAGCTGGTTTGCCCTGAAGGGTGTCCTGGATCAGGGTGGGGGTCCCTGCTGGGTTGCCTGGCCACCCTGGGTGAGGGGCTGATGGGTGTTTGCAGCTGGTCACACCCCCTTCAGGGTGGGGGTCCCCACTGGGGTGCCTGGCTAATCTGAGTGAGGGGCTGAGGGCCATTTTAAGGCTGGCCAAGCCCTTTGGCGATGGAAACTCCAAGACTCTCCTTTTTTTCCTTTTTTTTTTATTCTGGGATTTATTTACCTTCTATAATTGAAACTTTGTTGCCTTCAGTGGATCTGAGAGCCGGCTACTGCTCACTCCAGCTCTGTGGCCATGGCCGGCTGAAAGCAGGTATCTGGGGTTTATTTACCTTCTATAATTGCAACTTTGTTGCTTTTGAGTGGAGCTGAGAGCCGGCGGCAGGCTGGCTTCCTCCATCACTGGAGCAAGCAAGCCTCCTGCTCACTTCATCTCCGTGGTTGCCGGCTGCCATCTTGGTTAGGTTAATTTGCATACAGTCGCTCTGATTGGCTGGTGGGCATGGCTTAAGGCATAGCAAAGGTACGGTCAATTTGCATGTTTGTCTTTTATTAGATTAGATTATAGGAGAAAATGGAAAGAAAAAAGAGAGGAAGGTGAAAATAAGGCTGGAAATATGAACTAAAGACAGGGAAAGGCAGCAAACTGTAAAAATTAGGAGCCTGGCTTTATCTTACTTGCTGACTAATTGTTTTTGAAGAACATATGGGATTATGCAAGCAAAGCATTTAGGGGTGAATAAAAATGTCCCTCTAACCATCTTAGATACAAAACCAACAGGGAAATCTAATGATCACACTGTAAAGCATCATGGTGCGATGACATAGCTATACATCACGTTTAACATGGCAGATTGAGTGCAGATATTTATCTTCCCCCATCCCCAAAACAACTTTAAAATGACAGTAAATACATTTTTTTTAAAGTGGACAAAACAATGGAAAACATGTTAGAGAAGAAATTTCAACAAATTTTTGGAGGACAGAGGAAGGTCAAGAAACTGACAGCAAATTGAGAAAGCTTCAGAAATACCATTGTGGATAAGCTGGTTTAAAGCACAGAAGGCTCGGGACCTAGAGGTATCAAATATATTGAGGTTGGATAAGGGTCAGGGCTGAAAATAGGCATTAAAAACCTGTATAAAAAACTGGTTGAACTTCTATTTTTTTTTCCTTAACCCCTAGTGGACTACTTACCCTCACCACCCCCATCCCTCTCTCCAAAGTTTGGAGTCCCAGCAGAGGGTGGAGGGAGAAATGGGAGTGAGTGATTAAGTGAGGTATAATTTAATAGTAAGACTCGCCTTTTCCTACCCATGCCACGAGAACCAGGCCCTGGCAGCAGACACTACTCTGATGCAAGAGGCCAGTGGTGTTACTCACTGGAAAAATCTAACAGGTCCAGATTAAAAACAAAAATGAAAGTCACATTCATTTGGAGATATCGCCATGAAGAAAAGTTGATTTTTCACTTCAGAGATGTCCACTTTTGCAAGCACCATCCATAAGTTTAAGGCTTACTACTTTTTCCTTGTATTTAACTATGAACAGGGAGACATGGATTACCAGAGATGTAACCAAAACCTACACATACAAGACAGAATAAGAAAAGAAGCAAAAATTAAAAGAGAATTAAGAAGAGACCAAAATCATGTAAGAAACAAAAGAATATTTCAGAACCTTATACATATATGCATAACCCACGAACACAGAAAATAGTGTGGTGAAGGCCTGGGGGAGGGGAGCAGAGTGGAGCGGGTCAATGGGAGAAAAAAGGGGGACATCTATAATACTTTCAACAATAAAGATAAAAATAATATTTCAGAACCTTATAACTAATGTCCTGAGATAAGACAAGATATTATGTCCATTTTAAAAAGAACAGATAGCACCAAAAATAAAAACATCAGAGAACAAGAAAGAGCTTTTGAAATATTTCATAGTGTATCTAAAATTTTATAATTGATATCTAAAATCAAATACTTTTAAGGTCAACCAAGAACTTAAGTAGATGGAAATAAGGATAAGCAAATAAGGATAAGCAAATAAGAGGACCATTTTAGGAGGTTCAATATTCAATCAACAGGAACAAACAAAAATGAAGAGGAGGATTTTTTTCCTAAAAATAATGTAAGAGCATATGAGAAAATTTCCTAAAACATGAAGACATTAGAGAAGGGAAGGGAAGGGAAGGGAACGGAAGGGAAAGGAAGGGAACGGAAGGGAATGGAAGGGAAGGGAAGGGAAGGATCATTTCCTAGGAAATTCAATGTAAAAGGGGTATAAACCAAAATGAGAGCATTGTAAAAAAAAAAAAAAAAAAAAAGAATATTCAACATGTGACCATGAGGAAAAGGAGCTCCAAGCCAATACCTGCTTTATTTGTAATAGTCCCAATGTGGCAGTAACTCAGATAAACTATGGTATATCATACAATAGAATGCTATTTAACAATAAAAATAGCCAAGTATTCATAGACCGGACAGCTGGGATGGATCTCAAGGGCATTATGCTGAGTGTAAAAAGCCAGTTCCAAAAGGCTACATGTTGTATGATTCCATGTATGTAACTTTCTTAAAATAACAAAACTGTAGAAAGAGAGAACACATTAGAGGACACCAAGGATTAGGATTGGAGATAGAGGGTGGGTAGAACGGCCAACACAAAGGAATTTGGGGGCTGGTGGATCAGTTCTATATCCTGATTGTGGTGGTGGTTACACAAATCTACAGACCTGATAAAATTTCATTAAAGGATATACCAAAAATGCATATAAAAGCTACTAAAATCCAAATTAAGGTCTGTGGTTAATAATATCATTCCATTGTCAATTTTCTGGTTTGGATCACTATATTAGATTTTAGAGTTAAATAAGATACTGACATTGGGTGAAGGTAAAAGACTAGAACCTGAGAACTCTCTATGTTGTCCTTGAAACTTGTATATGATTCTAAAATTAATTTCAAAATAAAAAAGTTTCTTTGAAAAGACATACTCTTCTCAAGAACTATTTCCAGATATTGTTATTCATTTGGTCTGAAGCAGGACATGGGACTCTGTATTTTAGCAGCTCTCCAAGTGGTTCTCATAAGAGGTAAATTTGAAATCTGACCATATAAGGCATGATGTCCTCAAGAGATCCTTTGGCAACGAAGACAACGGCAGTTTCCACACAACACTTTCTTATAATGCCTCTTATTGAAAATTGAAGGCATCATGCCAAAGCATAAATAAATCTACAAGGGGCCAAAACAGTGCATATTGCATCCCAGTGGCATGGCTTGCTTCCCAGATCGCATCTAGACTAAAATTAGACAGCTTCATACCTTTGAAGTAGCACTCCGCAGTATTATTTCTTACCTTGAATGTTTTATAAGATGTTTCATGTTTCAAGTTAAGGGGAGAGGAACAGGATTTGATATTATACCAGCTGAAGGAAAGGGGTGATATCCTTTTAAAAATATTACAGAAGTTTCCTATTTGAAGAGTAAACCTCCCACCTTCAAATGGAGGGGCGCTGAAGATCAATCTATGAACAGGACCAAGAATTTACTAAAACAACTACATAGAATTTAATGGGTAATTGAGACATGAGGCATTATCTTTTAATTATAAAGAGTCTAAAATGTGGTTTATCTTAATGAGTACCAGTTACATTCAATGAAGGAAGATCTATAATATGAAAAAAAAATCCAACACTTGATAATGCTTAGTTAACATCAAGTTTTGCCATTTAAGAATTTTACTGTTATGTATAGAATGAGTCTAAATATTTTCCCAGTTATTTAATGTAAGTATCAACCTATTAATATGAAAATTAGATGGTGAATATTAGTAATAATCTCTTGGAAATTTATCTAAGTATATAGGTTATAAGAAGAAATTTATTTTTAATTGACCCTTGTTTAACATCTCTACTATGTGTCAGTTACTAAGATTCAACATGAATAGTATATTCTTTCCCCAAGAAGCCAGTGTCTATTGGAGTGAGAAAAAATTTAACACTATAGTATATTGATTGATTATAGTATAGGTGCTTCTTGATCTGAATCTTTAAAACTGAGTAGAATTTAGCTAAATGAAGAAAAGATGGACATTCGTTGAAGGGAGAGGAAACAGTTCATCTGAATGCCGGGAAGAATGCAATATGATGTGTTCGATAACAGTGACTATATCTGAGGTAAGTGCATCTGGGTCTACGTTTACAAGTGGCAAGAAAACTACCTGAAGCCAAGTCATGGTGAGGACCTCTATCATGAGAGTCTGGTGTGCAAGTCCACCCTGAAAGTATTCAAGCATTTTGAAAAGATCATCCAAGTAGTAATGTTGACATGGGTTAGAATATGATTAAACCTCAAGCCAAGAGAAAAATAAAATGATTGAATCAGAAAAGTGTTTGTGGTGAAAAAAAAAATCCATCATGACTATTTCCATTGTCATTAAAACATACTGCACATTGGAAAATCACTTTTTTTTACTGTCACAAACTGCATTTATTTTTATGTAAGTGATGGCACTTTAAATGGAGAAGGAGTCACAGACATTCAATGATAATGCTCTTTAAAATTACAAAATGAAGCCATCAATTAATATTACAAACCTAAAACCAAAAACTCTGTGGCTTTCAAGAGGTCATAGAGCACATTAATAAAAACAATAGAATATTACCTATGTCTTTCTTAGACTATCAAATATGTCATTTTAAAAATCATAATAAGGCAAATTTTAAAAGGATCTCATCAGAGGGCAAGTTGGAAAAAAACATGATTGGTACTAAACAGGCAGGTTTAGTTTCTTAGAAGGTGTGAGTTCGTGGTCAGTTGTATACATAGAAGCCTACTTTTCAAGTTTACAAAATGTCTGAAAATCATTTAAGTCATTAAAATCATAAAAATTTCATTTTCTACTTTTATAATAATGAATTATTCTATATATAACTCAAAGCATCACTCACTGTATTTTAGATAGACCACATTACAGAAATAATAGAGAGAAATAAAAATATTTTCTATTTTTGTATTCTTATACATCTCACAACAGCTCTTTATGAAACTAAAATTTAACAATTGTCTAAAATCCCTTTGGTGGTAAACAATAAATCTTATTTACTATACATTTACTTAAATTCAATACTGATGTAAAAAAAGGAGCTAAGCAAATAATCTATGCATAAATGTCCAACTCCCTCTTGCACCAAAAACAAGATTTCTGTAAAGGAAGAGCAGCATCAAAAAGAAATTAAAGTGAAAATTTTATCTCTAATTCTTACTTAATTTTTACCCACCATCAGGCAATAGAAATTGTATTTAGTGACTGGTTGTAATGTATATACTGAAAATAACATCTCTAAAAAGGCACTTCTTTATCAAAGAAGCTAAAATTAGTCAAAAATCCCAAAGATTTGTCACATTTCACCTATAAACTATCTGTATACAATAATTTGAAGAAAATAAAAAGAATACATGTGTAGCCAAGAAAAGCCATTGTCATTTGGGCTGGAAATACCATCTGGGATCATTTCAAGCTTACCAGGCATGAACACAGCACTGAAAAGCCTGAACTCTGAAATACATAAACAAGCAAAGAAAAAAAAAATCTTAAAAGAGATTTCAAATCTTTCAAAAATTCCCTCCAGGAAGGCAGGTTGGCATTTTCTACACTGCACCTGGATTTTCTTACATTAAAATGTCATGTTACTTCCTAGAAGGGATATTGTGAAGATTAACAAGATCATGTTTTAAAGCTCTTTGCGTTCCTCAAAGACTGAAGCTCTGTCAGTACAAGGTGTAACATTCAGTTTTACCGCACAGCCATTGGAATTCCGACTCTGTGTGATACCGGAGCGAGCAGACCCCCTTCCTTCCAAAGGCCTTACTGTCTACATGAAGCAGATAAATGAAATTTGGTAAGAAATTAAAATTGGTAATGTTTGAATTATTGAGCAAGAAGTGTGCCAAATACCTGTATACGTGTTTCTTCTAGGTAACTTGACAGGCCATTAAGAGTAATTGTATAGAAATGGATTTTTAGCCAAGTCAGGGAATGGAGGGATTTGCTTATTGTGTATTTAGATTGAGGGATGAAATGAGTTTTATTGCAAGTAAAAAGATTATAGATCAAAAAAGTAGCTTTTTTAAAATGTGGGCAAATCAAATTTTGTTATTTTAATCAATTCAGTCAGTAATCATTGATATTAGGAGCAATTATAACAAGCAGTGAATTCAACAAAATAATCAGGAGTCACTTGTTTCTCTTAAGAGACTTAAATGTTAACCTAATGGTCAAGATATTATAGAGACAAATTGGTACATACACAACAATGCAAATATTACCTAGTGTTACTAATAATATTGTCCATGAGGTCTATGTCAGAGGCTGTTAAAAGTGAAGATGTGCCCTTTTTTCTCTTCTATTCATTCACTCAAACAATATTTATTGTTATTGCCTGACATAAGTCTTTTTGTAATTAAGCTAATATGGCCTGCATTATAATTCAAAAATTTATTGAAATCCAGACACTAGAGCAAATACAGTATAAAATAAGCTCTATGTCCTTCAGATTATTTTTCAATAGTGGTAGAGTCAGATATGTAAACATATAATACACTCATAAATAAGGTAGAATAGTAGTTAAAATATATAAATCACATAATGAATCCTAAATGCTTCATTTAGTCAGGAGTTCTCAAACCTAGCTGCATTTTAGAATCACCTAAAGAGTTTTGTAAAAATACAACGCACATCCCCCTCCTCCCACCAGTTCTGATTTAATAGGGCTAAAACGGAAAACCAGAGTGATTTCTTTTTCAAAGCTCCACTGATTCTATGTGTGTTCAGGGTTGAGGTGACCCCACTTCCATGCCTAATGGTTTGCTTAAGAGATTAGGAAGAGACAAAATATTGTGTTGAAATGGAGGTAGCTCCTGAGAAATTCTATAGGAGACAAGGGAAATACCTTAAGATATCAAATTGAATGCAGCATGATAAATATATTCTAACAATTCAAAAGAAGATAAAAGAGCTAGCCACTCCATCCATGAACCCAAACTTAGGACTAGGTAAAACAGCAAAGTATGTGAATATTTACTAGGTGTACCAGTTAATAATGTGGATTTTGTAATTAAAGAAAACACAATAATTTCAAGAGAAAAATCAAAAGTGCTTTATTTAAAGTAATGTCCATCACTAGCTACACATTTCCCCATCTTTCAGATAATTTGTGAATATTGTCCCAATAGAACTTTTCTTGTTTTGAGGCAAACCATTCAGAGACCAAATTTTCCACTTCTTCGTATGTTTTTAAATGCTGCTCAGAAAGTGCGTGTCTTCTGGCAAATTCTGGTCATTTCATGATCAAAGCATGGTTCAAATTGATTATTTGTTGTTGGTAGCAATCAGTATTAACCGTTTCACCAGGTTTTAGAAGCTCATTATACACCACACCTTCCTGATCCCACCAAACGCAGAGCATTGTCTTCTTTCCGAAGCAATTTGGCCTTGCAGTCGATGTTGCTGGTTGACCTGGGTCAACCCATGATTTTGTGCATTTGGGATTCTCAAAATAAATCTACTTTTCATCACCGGTTACAATTCAAATGCAAAAAAGACTAATTTTCATGCAGTTGAAGCAACATTTTACTGATGCCTTTTCGGTTTTCCATTTGTTTTTCGTTCAGTTGATGTGGCACCCATTTTCCTTCCTTTAAAATCTTTTCCATTGCTTGTAAACTATCAGGTATTGTTTGCTGAGCAACGTTTAATCTTTCTGCAAGTCGTTTTTAAGTTTGACACACATCTTCATCCAATAATGAATGTAATTGTTGGTCTTCAAACTTTTTTGGTTGACTTGGACGTTCTTTGTCTTTCACATCGAAATCATCACTTTTAAAGCATTTAAACCAGCATTCACAAGTATCTTGAGATGGAGCATGTTCACCATAAGCTTCTCAAAGTATTCAGCAGCACTTTTCTTCAAGATAAAGTAATGAATTATAACTTCCCACAAATGCTCTTTTTTTTGGCACGAAACTCAACATTTTTAAGTGTGAAAATATCTATGATGTTAACATTTTCAGCAAATTTGACATATGAAGTTTTGAAGCTTGTTGACAATACAACAAAATAGCATACATATCAAATCACATATATATCAACATATGTGTATCTCTATCTATTGAAAAAAATCCATCTTTTTAACCGATACACCTAGTATTCTTGGGCTCTCAATCTCCAAATTCATCCAGTTACCCAAGCTGATAAGTAATCAAAGTCTCTAAAGAAAGGCCTGCCATATGTTATCTATATATATAAAAACCCAGCGACCCAACTGTGGAACGACCAGAACAACCGGTCAACCAGTTGCTATGACGCGCACTGACCCCAGGGGGCAGACGCTCAATGCAGGAGCTACCCCCTGGTGGTCAGTGCACTCCCACAGTAGGCGTGCCACTCGGCTGACTGGGATGAGTGGTGCTCCTACAGCTGGCCAATCCCCACAGGTCATGCCCCCCACCAGTGCACAAATCCGTGCATTGGGCCTCTAGTATTTGTAATAAGAGTGGTCATGTAAAATGTTACATTCAAGACTTTGTGTTTACAACTAAATTGTAATTCCAGGTGAATCATAAAGAACAGTGAAGATTCTCATGGCATAACCAGGAGGCAATAGTCTCCACTGGCACATATTCCGTCAAGAACGAAAGTTCTGGAATTTGGGTTCTCACTCAGTTTTCTTTAATAACAAACAAAAACAAAATGAAAACATGAGTGTCTCTATTAAAGAGTATTCCAAGAAGTTCAACTTCCAGATGTTTGTGAATATTAGATTTACCATGTCACACAGCTATGATGAGAATACAAGTCAGGTAACAGGTGATCTTTCATTGAGCCAAGAACAAGGAGGCTAAACAGAAAAGCTGCAGACCAAATGCACTGCGTTGAAATTTTCAGTCATGAACTATCCAAAATGTCTGTGGCCAAAGTTCACAGCCTTGTAAAAATATTTTCTCAGTAGCATCACACTTCAGTGCAATATTTTTTAAGCATGCCTAGCAAGTTGGATTCAGCACAGTTGGAGAAAAAGAATTATATAAATAAATAGGTAAATTTCTTCATCAATGGATTTAAACTATACCCTTATATTCATCCCCATTTGCCACTCTTTTTGAGGTTTCTTGTCTTGCATTAAAGAACATGGCCCTGTTAATCTCTCTAATTGATAAACATAAGTACATCTGCAGAATTTACAAGTAAATTATAGATCCAGAATTGTCATCAAATACCCATGAGATCATTTTTGTAATTTAAATTGATTGTGCAGCATAACTTATTGATAAGGTATTTTCTTGTTGTTTGGGGTGTAAGAGCATAATATAGGATTGTACAAACATGAATTGATAAAATTTGATGTAGTAGTATTCGTTACAGCTAACATACATGAGTAGTGAAAAAAAAAGTCTTTAGCTGTAAGCTTTATTCATAGAAGAGATAATAAAGACATGCTTTTTTTCTTTTTCCTTTTTTTTCTTTTTTTCTTTATTGATTAAAGTATTACATATGTGTTCCCCATTGCCCCCCAGCCCACCCCCATTCATACCCTCATCACTCTAGTGTCTGTGCCCATTGGTTATGCTTATATGCATGCATACAAGTCCTTTGGTTGATCGCTCCCCCTTATCCCCACCCTCCCCTACCTTCCCTCTGAGGTTTGATGGTCTGATTGATGCTTCTCTGTCTTTGGATCTGTTTTTGTTCATCAGTTTATGTTGTTCATTATATTCCACAAATGAGTGAGTTCATGTGATATTTATCTTTCTTCAACTTACTTATTTCACTTAGCATAATGCTCTCCAGGTCCATCCATGCTGTTGCAAATGGTAAACACTCCTTCTTTTTTACCTCAGCATAGTATTCCATTGTGTAGATGTACCACAGTTTTCTAATCCACTCATCTGCTGGTGGGCACTTAGGCTATTTCCAAATCTTAGCTATTGTGAATTGTGCTGCTATGAACATAGGGGTGCATAGATCCTTTCTAATTGGTGTTTCTAGTTTCTTGGGATATATTCCCAGAAGTAGGATCACTGGGTCAAATGAGAGTTCCATTTTTAGTTTTTTGAGGAAACTCCATACTGTTCTCCACAGTGGCGACACCAGTCTGCATTCCCACCAGCTGTGCACGAGTGTTCCTTTCTCTCCACATCCTCGCCAGCACTTGTCATTTGTTGATTTGTTGATGATAGCCATTCTGACAGGTGTGAGATGGTACCTCATTGTTATTTTGATTTGCATCTTTCAGATGATTAGTGACTTTGAGCATGTTTTCATATGTCTCTTGGCCTTTCTTCTGTCTTCTTTTGAAAAGTATCTATTTAGGTCCGTTGCCCATTTATTGATTGGGTTGTTTATCTTCCTTTTGTTAAGTTGTATGAGTTTCCTGTAAATGTTGGAGATTAAACCCTTGTCGAAGATAACATTTGCAAATATGTTCTCCCATGCAGTGGGCTTTCTTGATATTTTGTTGATGGTTTCTTTTGCTTCTTTTTGGTTTTCTAAAAATGGCAAGGTAGATCATTGTGTGTTTGTTGTTGGATTGTATCATTGTTCGTGGTGTTGGCCCCCATGATGTGTTTGTTTTTTATTCCTAATCTATTGTTTAAACCTCTCAATTTTCTCTCCTCACTCATACAACTCACACTTTTTAAAAATATTTATTGTTGAAAGTATTACATATGTCCCCTTTTTATACCCATTCTCCCCTTCTAGCCCACCCCCGCCCATACTTAATAGTAGGGCAGAATCACTACCAAGCAAAATATTGCAAGGCTGGATGTTCATTGGCCAAGCAGTTACTATCAGAGAAATCTCCAGGTGACTCAAAGCCTCTGTGTGAGGAGTTCCACTGGCTGAACTGAAATGTAGTCTGTTGTATGAAGCAGAAGTATCAAATCCTTGAAAATCCTCAGGGAGTAACAGTAATGAGTGAGCCACAGAGCAATCAGATATGCAGGGGCTCTTTTGTGTTAGGCTAGGTATAAGCTCTAGGCAGCATCTGGCAGCAACAACAACAAAAAGACAATCTGTACTGCCCCTGAAATGTGGCAAGATACTTGGCTCTCTTTAGTCTTTTTGATTTCACTATTATATGGCCAAAGATGACCATCAGTGGTGGCATCTTCTGAAACAAAGGGCAGAAATCAATACTTCTCTGAGCAGGAGTCATGTCAATATGATAACCAATCCCCTTTTTCAAGATGGCTAAAGTGTTTTCTCAGGCTGCTGCTGAAATCCATTTTGCCCAATTTTCACAAACAAAGAGCGCAATGATTTTGTTTCCTTGGCAACACTCTTAAACATACCGGCCTTCTCCTTTATCCTCTCATCTGTGTCCAAGCAACAGTCCAACCCCTCAAATTAATCTTTGCATCCAATGGGCAATCACTGGGGAGGTTGAGACAGGTGTTCCTCTGGTCATCACTGATGTATATTCTATTAAAGATTGCTAAGATAAGAAAAGCTGTGTGTCTTAGTCTGCTCAAGTAGCTTATGAACAACATAACTTTATTTGTTATCATTCTGGAGTTTAGAAGTCCAAGGTCAGGGTGGCAGCATAGTTGTGTGAGGACCCTCTTCTGGGTTCCAGACTTCTCATTGTATCTTCACATGGTGGAAGTGATGAGGGATATCCTTCTGTCCTCTTTTACTTATTTTTAAAATTAAATTTATTGAGGTCTCATTGGTTAATAAAATTATTTATAAGGGCATTAATCCTATTCAGGAAGGCTCCACCCTCACGACCTAATCACCTGCCAAAGACCCCACCTCCTAATACCATCATCTTCGGGGGTTAGGGCTTCAACATATGAATATTAAACAGATACAAACATTCAGACCACAGTGCTGTAGCTTCTTAAAGGTTTAGTTTTTCCATGCCTGTAGTAATACAAGATATGTATCTAATCCTTTATAAAATAGCAGACACATGGGATTTTGTATCTGAAGAGGTATTTTCTAAGTGTTTTATTTTTTTTCAATAATGGTAAATAATATTGCCTCGAACGAATATATGGTATGTAGATAAAAGTATAAGAAATGGACTGGAAATCAAGTCCATCAACTTCAGGACAGAAGTTGTCTTTGGGAAGGAAGAGCAAGTAGTAGGATAGCAGGGAGTGGTTGTAGGCGACGGGCTAAATTTGTAAAGGTTTGTTTCTTTAAAAAATGCTGGGGCAGCCCTAACCAGTTTGGCTCAGTGGTAGAGCATCGGCCTGCAGACTGAAAGGTCCCAGGTTCAATTTCGGTCAAGGGCATGTACCTTGGTTGCGGGCACATCCCCAGTAGGAGGTGTGCAGGAAGCAGGTGATCGATGTGTCTCTCTCATCGATATTTCTAACTATCTATCCCTCTCTCTTCCTCTCTGTAAAAAATCAATAAAATGTATTTTTTAAAAAATAAAAAAATGGCCCTAGCCAGTTTGGCTCACTGGATAGAGCGTCGGCCTGGGGAATGAAGAGTCCCAGGTTCGATTCCGGTCAAGGGCATGTACCTTGGTTGCGGGCACATCCCCAGTAGAGGGTGTGCAGGAGGCAGCTGATTGATGTTTCTCTCTCATCGATGTTTCTGACTCTCTATCCCTCTCCCTTCCTCTCTGTAAAAAAATCAATAAAATATATTTTAAAAAAATAAAAATAAAAAAAATAAAAAATGATGGGGAAAATATAGTTAGTGGGATGTTTTTAATATTGTATGTCATGATGGGTGTTTTTTATGTTGTTCTTTCATCTTTTCTGTATTTTAAGATCTCAAGAAATTGAGGAAATCAGACTATTAGCTAATCACATGCCTATTGTGCTTTCTTTTTTTGAAGAAACTGATTGCAATTAGAACAGCCATCCTCGTTGTCCAATTAACAGTTTTCTTAAAAGAAATTTTCATTGGGCTTTAATCAAGTGAAGATCACAATTTTAATGGCACCAGTCACCTTGCTTTTAAATAAATACATTAATATTCAAATTCATGTGCAAGTGCCCCATACATCTGATTAGCAAGCTAAAAGTAAAAATTGCCCTAATATATGCAGAACACCATTCATGTGCTGTAAAAAGCAAATGAAGAAGCTGGAATAAACATGTTGTGAGTTCTATGTGTCTGTCTATTATGAAAATGAAGAAAAATATCCTCTGGAAGAAGCCAGATATTTGCCTGTTTTCCTATTTTATGAGATATAGAGCAAAGCCCTGTACCTGGCAAATTATCAGTAAGGATAAGAACGAGTATATCCCTTTATAGTAATAAGTTGTGAGTAACATTTATATTACACATATGTATCAGATATAGCAACTACATGTGTATAGAATTTCTTTGAGTACAGCATTGTATATAAGAACTTTTTTAAAAAGTCCCCAAATTATTGATGACTGTTTACTTTCAGTCCATGAATCATTTCCTGAACATATTTTACAATTGTGATTCAGCTGTGCTCTTAACTTATTTATTTATTTATTTATGTTTCCTTTAAAAAAAAATCACCATTTCTGTTTCCCGATTGTCCACAGGTTTGGCCTATCTCATGGGGTAAACACCAGACACATCTGTTGATTTCTCCCAAAATGACAACAGCAACAATAGTGTGGTTACAAAATAAAAGCTGGAGAGGGAATTTTTTTCAAAACACAACTGGGAAAATAACCCAAAATGAGAGAAATGAAATAACCAGCAGATGCTCCAGAATATGGAAGTCATCTGTAAGCAGTTAGTGGAATGGAGAATGCTGAAACAGTGCTCCATTTGCCAGACGCCTGAAATAGAGACAGATGAGCTATTCCTCTGAACTTCAACAACAGCGCCAGCTGAACAAGCAGAGCCTTTCTGCCAAGGGTCACTTGCTGAAACTGTTGACTGTAAATCAGTGTTCTCCTTTTGGACTAATGGTACCCAGAAAATACAATGAAAATGTGCATATGTGCACCTTACCCTGGGCACAAAGACCATCATCCTTGGTTGCTGAAGGTCTATGGGGGTGGGGACAAATTGTTTACATGTTTTGAACAAAGGTAACTTATGAAATCCACATGTTATACGCACTGCTTCTTACCTTTCCTTGATGAGTAAGAAATGTTCTCAAATGAAATAACCCACATTTCAACTGCATTGGTAAATAGTGGTAATAATATTTAGGTCTGGAAATAGTCATGAAAAAGCCCTTTATGTATTTTTTTTTTCTTCTGAAATAATTGTTTCTCAGTACACTCAGTACACTGTATCTTCTAACCTGCTTAAGTAGAAAGGAATGTCTTTGTGTGAAGCACACTATCTGGAATCCTTTTCCTCATATTGTTTAGATCATGAGTCTGTTTTTTTGCACTTGCTCCCAGGGTGTCTGAAACATTTAAAAATAACAGTGGGCAGTCAGAACTGCTCACACTGGCAGCGGGTGCCTTACAATTTGCCGTCATATAAATGTCAATTTTGCTTTCTTTTAATGGGGCTAAGCAGAGATAAATCCCAGTAGCATAGAAAGAGGTCTCTTAGATCTTGTAGTTTCCCCCATTTCTGTGTGTGGCCTGACCAATCAACCCAGAGTTCCTCTCCATCCTGTTTTTAACTCCATTGCTTTTTTCCTTTAACATTCCCAGGTCTGCCAAGATGCTAGGGGAATCGCTAGTGGGTTTAAGATCTATTCTAGACCACTGGCAATCACTGTCTGGCCCTAAGACCAGCAGCAGTACCAGGGAACTGGTTAGAATACAGATCTTTCCATCTTACCTGCTAAACCAGAAACTCTGGAGTTTAGGCCCAGTGATTTGTTTGTTTGTTTGTTTATTTATTTATGTATTTATTTATTTATTTAAATCCTCACCCGAAGATATTTTTTCCATTGATGTTTAGAGAGAGTTGCCTTCGGTATACCCCAACCAGGGCCGGGAGCCTGCAACCGATGTATGTGCCCTTGACCAGAATCGAACCCGGGATCCTTCAGTCCACAGACTATCTACGGAGCCAAACCAGCTAGGCCAGTAATTTGTATTTTACCAAGCCCTTCAGGCCATTCTGATGCACACTAATTTTGAGAAACACTGGTCTTCACAATACCAAAATGTCCCCTGGGAACTCTGCAAACTCTGAATTCTCCACCAACTATCCCCAGGGAATCTACTAACTGTGAGAGCCTGAACATTTTTAGGTGTCCTTTTTACATCTAAACTGTGGTGGCTTCATGGTATAAAAAGAATCCCATCTAAATTAAATCTGGTGTTAGTTTTTGGAATTAGTAGTGATGATTTTATTTGCATTAAGAATTTGTCCTAAATTAGCAAAACATATCAGCTAAGCTATAGCCCCAATGTCTTGTAAAAATGACACTCCTTTGATTTTCCTCTCCACTAATGTATAACAAAAGGGAGATTTAAGAGCCTTGCAGAATAGCCCTGCCAGCTGTATAGAAGGCAGACACTCCTGTTGGTTGATAGATGGATTATACATAACAGTTGAGGTG
Organism: Myotis nattereri; assembly: GCF_964212035.1. NCBI lineage: Eukaryota > Metazoa > Chordata > Mammalia > Chiroptera > Vespertilionidae > Myotis > Myotis nattereri. Next base: position 56,347,269 of record NC_138079.1, read on the forward strand.
TTCTTATTGGTGGATAAAAACAACTGATTCATTATCTTCATTCATAGCTTTGAATGTACTACTCAACTGAGTGAGGCTTTGTAGGATTTTTTTTAGGTTACATTAGGAAAGAATGTAGTCAAAATATGCAACCGAGGATCTGTAAAGTCAGTGTTTTATGACATTTAATCTGAAAACCGGTAACACTACAAGCATAAAGAACTATCAAAAGAGATTTTGTGAAGTGGTGAAGTTTATAAATCACCTCGAGATAAATACTGAATTTACATTAAGAAAATAAATGATTCTGTCTCCTTTTTTGTTGTGCTTCTCAAAAGTATTGCTGTTAAAATCCATTAAGCGTATTTCCTCAATGTCATTTACACATAATCTTAGGAGACACTCTCCGCATTTTCATGTAGATACTGCAGTGTTTTTTTCTCCTCCTCCATCAGCCCACAGCCCAGGTAAGTGACTTTTCCACAGCACCGTTGTAATCTGTGTTGACCCAGGTGAGAGAAAGGCCACTTCACAGGGGAGAAACTAGGGTGAAGATTGGCCTGAGGAAGTGCCTAGAGCTAAAGTACTCCATTGTCAAAATCAACAAGTTCTCTCTTTGCTTTCAAAATTTATTCTTTCTTCAAGGAACTTTAACATAAAGTATTGTTAAAAAATATATTTCAAAATTAAAGTGCTGTTTCATTCTTGTATTTCTTATTTTGCAGGGATAAAGAAGACCATGTTGTTATTTGGCATTGCCTGGATGCTAGCTGAGTTGAAGTTAATGATCCTAAGGTAAGATCAGCCCATCTCAGGGCACATAACTGTAGACTCAGGCTGTTTCTAACAGGACCACATGGCCGGTCACAGACCCAAGAATCCCTGAAGCTTTCTTAGCAGAAACCACCCAAAAAAATTCCCAGCCTTTTGAGATTATTGGAATATAATATACACTGTTTCAACACTAAAATGATGCCCTAAGCGTATATTTGAATACCTGCCATGTACAGAGATCCTGAATGCTATGAAAAAGTATGAAAGACATAAAAAGTGTCTATCCTGGGAATAATTTGCAACTAGGATGGAAAAACAAACCAACAGGCATGAAATGGCATCAGGATGCTACAAATGAGTCCAGTCACTTCACATTAGAGCATTAAGCTCCATTGCTTTGCACTCGGCTCCACTTTCCACCCCTCAACTCTCTGAAAGTTCAAAAAGGGCAGATTCTCCCCAGGCAACCATGCTGCTTCGACTCTTATTTGTAGGTCTTGGAGACATTAGTAAAATATGGATTGATGTAACAGGCATTTACAAAATAGGGACTGCCTCATGTTTCAATTTCTTTTCTTTTTTTCTTTTTTTGTTTTAGAAAGAGGGAGAGGGAGAGGGAAAGAAACATTGATCGTTTCCTGCCCTAAATAGAAATCTAACCCTCAAATTTTCAGTGTATGGGACGATGCTCCAACCAACTGAGCCACACTGGTCATGGCTCAATGTTTCATTTTAAAAACTAGAATGCTAAATACCTACACTTTTTATTTAGAGGCAAAATTTCTCTGCTACCTGATTTACCTATAAAGGAGAAGAGAAGAGAATGGGCTATTCCCTGTGAAATTTTCTTCCTACTGTGACAATTCAGGTTATTTATTGGGTGGTATTTCTCTATATTTGCACAAGGCCTGCATTTATGAGCTCAGAATATGACATAGATTATTTTGTCAAAAATAATTGAGACATGCCTGGACAGTGTGGCTCAGTGATTGAACATTGACCCATGAACCAAGAGGTCACTGGTTTGATTCTGACTAGGGCACATGCCCAGGTTGTTGTGGGCTTGATCCCCAGTAGGGGGAAGCCAATCGATGCTTCTCTCTCATTGATGTTTCAATCTTTCTATCCCTCTCCCTTCCTCTCTCTATAAAATCAATAAAAACATACTTAACAATAATAATAATTGAGACAGATTAACAAGAGAAAATGACCAAATTAAGTTACATAACTACTTATGGGAGTCCATCTTACATGAGAGAGTCAGAGACTCCCACGTACATGAGAGGTTCTGTTAAAATGAGGTATACAGACATTTCTTAGCTAAGGAATGAAGTTAAGATGCCCTGAGGCTTTAGAGGGGAAGAGGGTAATTTGCAGTATGATAAGAAGAGCAGATGTTCAGTAATTAGAAGTTTGCCGTGCGCTATAAAGAGTTTATGAAAAGTTATTTCTGGTGATAACTCTTATTATGGGCAAGGCCCCAATTCAAATTCTTCAAGGAATAGATAAAAGTTTCTCTTGAACCTGCAGTCTCAATTGCCTTCAGATCAAATAATCCACATGCCAAAGTAGCACACCTTGGGAAGTCCTGTTCTGAACCCCTTCAGATATATTTTCTCTTTGTGTCTATAAATAGATCCAAAATTAAGGGCACTTACATAAATTAGTATATATATATATTTATTCAAATACAGTGTATGTGCATTTGTGTGATTGTATGTTTATAGTACATACACATAGTATTAGGTTGCATTTGAGCAATTAAAATTCCTTTTGTGAATTTTACACCATGGCATTTCCAGAATATAACATTATATTCTGAACTTAGAGCTATGTCAACAAATTCACACACAAAGAAAAACTAGCAAACAATTTCTGCTCAAGAAACCATTCTCCACAAGTTTTAATGAAACTCAAGTTCTGGCCTATACTTCCCAAGTTGATATAACTTTGCTTTCTTGCATATGTAACTTCTTTCTAAAGTATATAAATTTCCTTTTATCACAAGGTTTCCCAAGCGGAAATGTACGATTGAGGATGTGACTTTGGGGCAATTCAGGATGCATAGGTAGGAGTTAAGGTTAGCCAGGTCTATAAAGTCAAAGTGCCTACAGGACCGAACTCAGCACAGAGTGGTCTCCATATAGCATAAAATGTAGACGGTTCATCTCAGCTCAGAATTAAGAACCATAATTGCTGACAATGTTTTTCTTTTGTTTTGTTTATATACTTTATCGAATATATATACTATATATATTATATATATACACACACACAAAAACACACATGTATATATATACATATATATACACATATACAGATAATCTCCAAGAGAAATTCACCACTTTGACTAATTTTGCGTTATTTACAGAGCAAGATTATTGTGTAAAAAAATGAAGCCAGCCCTGGTCTATTTGCTCAATGTTTAGAATGTCTCCCTGCAGACCTTAAGGTCTCAGGTTGGATTCCTGGTCAAGGGCATGTACCTGGGCTGCAGGTTCGATTCCCGACCCAGTTGGAGCATGTGCAGGAGGCAACCAATTCGTGTGTCTCTCTCACATCTCTCTCTCTCTCTCTCTCTCCCTCCCTCCCTTCTTCCCTCCCTCCCTCTCACTCTCTCTAAAAATCAATGGAAAAAATATCCTCAGGTGAGGATTAATAAGAACAAAAATGGAATTAAATAAAAGTTACTGGATGGAAGTTTTTTAACATGTGGAAATGGAGAGTAAATGGGTTGAGATAAAATGGTTCTATGGAAAATGATGTAAATATTAATTTAAATTAGTAAGTGAGAATTAATTATTTAATATCTACTGCTTTAAAAAGTGTATCTACTGTCATTAAAATGTTAACATTATTCTAGTTTTAGCACTTTCAGATAGAGTTAAATATATATTTTAAATTCAAATTCTTTCAATAGAATTCAAATTTAAAAATTTTCAAAATCTCTAAAGTTTAAAATCATTCAAATGTAATACTATATTTTAAAACTTAATAAAATCAGCCACTTTGAAAAATAAAAGTTCAATCATAGATTTTCAAAAATTTAGAAGAAAAAAACTAGCAACAAACTTGTCCCTTTCACATCTCCCTTTTCTTTACATTCTCTCTGCTGGGTCACCCTTTCTCAGAAATTAAATATTTTTTCTAAGCAGATGATTCATTGTGGATTTTTATTTCTAACTTCATAATTTTCGTTGATGTTTTCAGCTATTTGAAGGGAGCAAAAACAATTTATATTGTCTCCCTATTCTCCAAATTAATTAATGTTATTCAGTACCTTTAGAAATGAAAACATAAATGGTGGTGTTAGAAATTTCAACAAATTTAAATCATTCATATCCTCCTCCTATTAAACACCATGTAACTATTAGTGAAATAATTTAAGGAACTGAGTTTGCATTATTTTAAAATATGCAGAAAATTGCAGTTTAATCTATTGACTTTCAGAAAGAAAAAAAATAACTCACCTGGACCTCTTGACTTTCACCACTATTGACATCTATATCATTTCTGGGCAATATATGTAACCTACAGAATTTGGCAAAAAATCTTACCCAGTAGAATAAAACAGAAGCTTAAAGGAAAATCATGCCTATTATTTTTTTTTTTTTGCTTTTTATAGTATGGAAATCTCAGCCATAATAGGTCCCTCTGCAGTAAGACCAGCTGCAAGAGTAAAAAGAAGAGTTGTATGTCAATCATCTCTCTCCTTGCTTTTCCTAAAATGTCAAAAAATTCTAGACATGTGAAGAAGCTAAGAGGGATCTTAAAGATCATTTAATAAAACTACATTGTTTAAAAAATTATGGGATCTGCATAAATAACTGAGTTATCCAAGGCCACACAGCTAAGCTATGAGAAACGGAAATCACCTGGCTTTCGACTGTTCCATCTTAAGAAGCAGGACGCTTGGCAGCAGAGAGCCAAAGCACCGTGCAGAATGTAGATGCCCCCGTGGGAACTGAGCCTGCAGGTGTTTCAAGTCTCCTTCATGACCACGGCAGCTCTGCCCCAGTGGGCAGATAGAGCAAAACAAGAAGGAGCACAAATCTGTTTCTAGGGTCAAAGTTTTAAACTTCTAATTCAAGTAACGGTTTTCCTCTCTAACTTAAAAGTACTATTTTGTTGTTGCTTTAAATGTATTGGAAAGTTCTGGCCACTGTCTCAGTTGGTTGGAACATTGTCCCATGATTCCCAGTCAGTGCACATTGTCTTGGGGTTTGATCCCTGGTCAGAGTGTGTACAGGAGGCAACTGATTGATGTTTCTCTCACATAGGTGCTTCTATCTATCATCTATCTATCTATCTATCCATCTATCTATCTCTAGCTCTCTCTCCCTTTTCCTCTCTCTCTGAAAAATCAATAAAAAACATATAATTTGGGGAGGATTTAAAAATAAGTTAAGTAAATAGAAGTAGTGGAATATATCACTTTGCTTCTTACAGTATCTAAACTTCATACACAAACCTTCAAGCTCCAGAGATAAATTATCAGTGGCTAGATAATTAGTCTATAAAGCCAAACAGCTCCAGAGCAGTATGGTAGGTAGACAAAACCCAAAAAAGGCAGTTTTCTTCATTTATTGCATACCATGCAACACTGATGAATATATTCACCCTAAAGTCAAGAGTAAATGATGATGATGATGATGATGATGATGATGAATAATACTAATGTTGACTACCATGTGCTCAATTTCTATGTTGTACAGAAGATGCAAGAATGAGTAAGGAACAGCTCGCCCCCTCAGAGAGTTTACAGTTAAACATGTGAGATATGGTGGTATGCACACAAATTTATGTAATTCAAAATACACCAATACCATGAAAAAAATACAAAATTCTAAAGGGACCTGAAGGATATAGCTTTCTAGGGAATGTGAAAAGCATTATGAAATAAGTGGCATTTGAGAGAAAACTTGGAAAACTAGGACTAGCAGGAATGATAGAAATGGGCAAGGGCTGATGTGGCCTCAAAGTCACGTAAGCCCCTCTCATATGTTCTTTCTCCTTTTCCCACCTCTGTATCTTGGTTCAAGATGTTTATTCTTCAGAGATACCTACTTCCAACCCTTCACCCCCATACCTCCTTCACTATTCATAGAACAAATGGGTATCAAGGGCTGAGCACTTCCAGAAATGCAAGCAACTACTTGCCAAAGGTTGCACCCCTGTCTCTGACTTTGGTGGACTCCCCCAAGGAAGCATCACTGCAGACGGAGTAACTGCACAATATTCATTCACTCATTCATTTCATAAATGGTTACTGAGCAGCTACCAAGAGTGAGACACTGTTAAGGGATAGAGGATATAGACAAAATTGATGTGGTCCTTGAATCCATGGAGTTTATAGATAATTGCAAGAATGTGATGGGTGTTATGACAGTGGAAGCACAGGATGCGATGGTGGTACAAAGCAAGGACACCTGCCTAGATTAGGAGGGTCAAGAAAGTTTTCTGAAGAAGGGTGAGGTGGTTCTTCTAGGAAACTTAGCAGGTGCCACCTTGCAGCGGAAATGTGGAACTGCCCCACACTGGGGAGTGTGTGTCTTTAGGGTAAGGCACATTTCAAGGCAGTAACAACGGGGAGCTTCAGGCAGAGTGATGCTGCCTCACACTTGCAAGTGAAAAGCTCACAGTTGCAGTGGGATTATGAGTTTATTGACCAAAGGTCAAATGAAGGGGAAAGGGAGCTGACACGCTCCTAGGGTCAGTGAAAGGAAGGCCTGCCCTGGAGATTGGGGGCAGAGGATTTATTCAATAAAGGGAAAGGAGCCGAGTTAAAGGATGGGGGGTGGCAGCCTTTTGAAGCTCCTCCATCACTAATTACGGCTGGAGGTCAATCCATCAGAAGTCAGAACAGATAAAACTTCAAGCAAACAGGACTTGTTTTCATGCAAATGTTTCTTGAAATGCAAACTAAGGATAAAAAGTGGTAAGAAAACACAGCATGAAAGGCTAGAGAGTTTCCTATTCAGAAGCAATTTCTTTAAACTGAAAAAAAGAAAAAAGAAAAAGAAAAAAGCCTGCACAAAGAGTGGGAGGAAAATGTCTTTACAGCAGGGTGCAAAATAGATGGTGTTCATCTACAACTCTCTAAATTCCATCTTCTGATACATTACTGTAAATCCTGTCTTTAAGAACATTATTCTCCCAAATAGAATAGACCTTATGAATGTCTTCACTCTATAATTTCAACAGAACAGGCACCTAGAGTCTGCCAGAGTAAAGGAAATATTTAAATCATGGAGTGAATGCTCTGTGAAAAAGTGTATGAGGACTCCTGCCTAGGGGTTTAGAAAAGAAAATGAGTAGATAGAAGATAGTGTACTTGACTCCAAAAATGGTGCTGTGAAACTGAGTATTACCTCACTGTGGGCTGCAGGAAATGTGTTTTGTTCTGTTCTGTTTAATTCTGAGGTTAAAAGCAGTAGTCAAACCATGACAGCAAGGAGCTTTCTGCTCTGTTATAGTGCAGCTCACTTTTTTCCCTCCAAATATTAAACAATGCCAGAAAGACTTTTAGTTATTTGGGATAAGATCCATTTTCATTTTACCCTTGTCCTTTTTTGGTTGTGAGATGACAGTTTAATATTCCAGGCTCCAAATGAGAGCTTGGCAAATGTTTTTTTGATGTGTTGTTTTTTTTAAAAAAAAAAAAAAAAAAGAAAGTTTAATTCTGTGGGGAACAAAAAGGTGTGCAATTAACTTTCCACAAGAAACAGTATAACTATTGCTAAAGATGACTAGGTTTATCATCTATTTACCTCAAGCAGTTCTTGGAAAAATCCAGGACACCATAGTCCATACATAATTTCATTAAAGTTCATTAACCCTAGGTTTTATTGTATAAAAATTGACCAATTTTATTCCTCTTCATCATCTATTAAAAATTTGGTTTAATTATCTGGAATTAAGTGCAGGATAATATCATGATTAAAAACACAAATTCAAGAATCAGCTTCTATATGAAATCTCAGTTATGCTTCATAAATTGTGTTACCTTGGGAACTATATTTAACCTCACTCAGCTTTAGTTTTCTCATCATTGACAGTGATGATGTTAATAATTCCAAATTCATTGTGCTTTTCTGAGAATTAAGTATCATAAACTACATGAAAGAACTGACACATAATAAACGCTCAGTAAATAGGAGTTGTTGTTGTTGAGTGAATGCTGAGTTCCAATGATTTAGAACTTGGTTGGGGTTACCTTTCCATTCACACACAATACTTTTCTAGGTATTTCTGTACTTAATGCCATTGCAAATTAATATCAATCCAAGTATGTGGATAACATTATAACTAGCTCAAAGAATGAAATAGAACATTTATCTCAAACGATGGCCTTTGAATATAACTAACCTGCCTACGAGCTGGAAGTTGGTCACTAGGACAGTACTCAGAAAGCCCACATCATATTCTTCATGCACACCTCAAAAAACCAAAGAGAAACATTCATTTGTCCAGTTGCCTTGTTTGACACCAAACATGGTAGGGAAAGCAGTCTGTTTGTGCCTAAATGCTTCAAGGCTTTCTTACAAATCATGGTTTTTTAAAAAAGGCAGGAAAATAAAAAGACATAGCCAAGAGAAATTCCAGTTGTGAAAATGCTATGTGCTGTTGATATTTTGACTTTTACTTAAGTAAACCTTAAGTAGGTCTTGAAGCACCTTCTGGGTTTAATGGTCTTGGAAATTACCTCTAAGACAATTTTCTCATGATTGTTTTATTCAGCAACAATGTGCAATATCTATTACATATGCCAGAGCTTGGAGAGCTCTGGGGCTGCCGTATGGATGGAACCTTTGTCCTGACTCACAGAGTTCACTGTCAAAGTGGCAGGACTAGGAATTAACAGATGTTGCTAGTATAGTTATGTGGTAAGTTCTGTAATGGGGAAAACATAGGATACTATATGTTTGCGTTTGATTTCTGACAAAACGTTGAATGGCTGGGCTTTAGTCATCCAATCAATGCACATTATTTGAGAACTAGTATTAGTGGCAAGTGTTTTCACAGTGGGAAAGATATAGAAAAATATCCCGCATGATTTCTACTGGGCCTCCTCCCAAGGCACATCAAGCAAACAATCTAAATAGAAATAGCAGTCTTTCTAACCAAATGTGTTTTCAGGCAGAGTTCCCTAGCATCTTCCCCAGTTGTCATGTTTAAATCCGTCCCAAGTAGAACTCGAATATATTGCAAAAAAATAACAATTATTATTATTATAACTCATCACCTCATCACCCCCAAAGCTTTTGGTTATAAATTTGCTTGCAGAGATAAATTCAATCCTAAATATGAAATCAAAGTCTCACCACCAGAGGAAACTGAGAACTCTCAACCAGCTAAAAATACTTACCAACCCTAGCAATAGATTTTTTGAGGAAAATGTGTCAAATCACATTAGCATTAACTTAGTGCTAGCTCTTTGGAAATTGTGACACCTTTCAGTTGAGTCAAATTTGTTTCTTAGCTTCTGGTTATAACTAAGTCCATCTTCATCAATTAATCAAAAAATGTTTATCTAAGATGGAGGTGTAGCATAAAATTTAATTATGCTGCTGATCTTTCTTTTGAAGTGCTCTACTGATATGTCCAGAAGCTATTTACTTGGGAGGAGGCTAGCAATGATGTTCTCATGATTCTTTCATTAAAACCAGAGAAGAGACAAGTGCATCTCCCCTTGGGGTGTTCCTGCTAACTTTCTGACCCCAGTAGATGAGAAGGGGTCTTGGTTCACTCACTGGTTGCCCCTTATCTGTTATGAAAGGAAGAAAAATCATGGACATATATGTGATTTGGTATATCTGGCACATACTTTTATTTTAATTTGGGATATCTAGCCAATGACAAAGGTTGAAATTAAGGTGACATATATATGAAACTCATGCATATATACACAAATGCATATACCCAAAATTCAATCTCATAATAAACAATCAAATCTCCCCTGGAATAAAGTGATAGTAAGTTAGAAGTAAAACTTATGTAGATAATCACACACACACACACACACACACACACACACTCACACACTTGGTAAAAGACATAAATTGGATGTGAGAAAAGTAAAAAAAGTTAAGAAGGCAATTCATTTTTATTAACACCTCAGTGAAGAAGCCCTCTGTAAAGTCCATCACATGAGGGACTAAATATGCAGTGCAATAACTTAAAAATTGACAGGAACAAGATTGAAAATGTTAATATAATAGGGCAATAGAATATGTGGAAGCTAGAAGAATGTAATTGTATTTTCACCAAGCTCTATTTAAAAATAAAAGTTTACCTTGATGTCAAAATACTTTTCCACCATTATCTAAGGTTAAGAAGAGGAAAATTAACTATTTTTTTTGTCATAGCATTATAAAAGTATTTTTTAAATATTCCAATGGTTTAGTGACAGTGTTTCTTTTTTATTAAGGTATAATTGCATAACATTATATTACTTTCAGGTATAGTAATATATTATGTTTTACATGTTTCATTATATACAATATAATGATTCAATTATTTGTATGTATTCCAGCATGATTATCACAATAAGTCTAGTTAATATTAGTCACCATACATACAGATTTTTTCCTTATGATGTGAACTTTTAAAACTTACTCTCTTAACAACTTTCAAATATACAATCTAGTATTATTAACAGTAGTCACCACGCTATCCATTACATCCCCAAGACTTGTTTGCTTTATAACTGGAAGTTCGTACTTTTTAACCCCCTTCATCCATTTCTCCCTCCTACCAGCCTTCCCCTTTACCTCTGCCTCTAACAACCACCAATCTGTTCTTTGTATCCATGTACTCAACTTTTTGTTTGTTTGTTTGCTTGTTTCGTTTTTGTTCTTTTTTTTTTTAGATTCCACATATAAGTGAGATCATACAGTATTAGTTTTTCTCTGTCTGATTTACTTCACTTAGCATAATGCCCTTAAGGTATTATGCAGTTTTCATGTCTATCCTATATAATAAAACCCTAAAATGCAAATCGACCAAACAGCAGAATGACCTGCAGAACGACCGGTCGCTGTGATGCACACTGATCACCAGGGGGCAGACGCTCAACACAGGAGCTACCCCCAGGCTCCAGGCCCTGACCGACCGGCAGTGTCAGCGGTGGGGGGCAGGGCTGGTGAGCGGGCAATGCCAGCCACCAGCCAAGGCGGATGCCAGCAGGGGTCCCCTTGACCACCCTCCTGGTCACCCCGCAGAGGGAGGTGACTGGTGGTGGCTGCGGGGGGTGGGGCCAGTGAGTGGGTGGGGTCAGGCCAGCCAAGGTAGGTCCAAGCGGGGGCCCCAACCGCCCCACCAGTCGCCTCACATATTGGCCCTGATCTCCTGCCAGGCCTAGGGACCCAACCCATGCATGATTTCATGCACTGGGCCTCTAGTTATAAATAATGCTGCAATGGACATAAAGGTGCTTATATCTTTTTGAGTTAGCTTTTTAATTTTTTTTCTGATAAATACCCAGATATAGAATTGCTGGGTCATATGGTAGTTCTTTTTTTCAACTTGTTGAGGAACCTCCATACTGTTTGCCACAGTGACTATACCAATTTGCATTCCCACCAACAGTGCACAAGGGTTCCCTTTTCTTTTCTCAACAATATTTATTCCTCTTGTCTTTTTAGTAATAGCCGTTCTAACAGGTGTGAGGTGATATCCCTGATTTGAATTTCCCTGATGTTGATTATCTTTTTATGAACCTATTGGCCATCTGTGTGTCTTCTTTGGAAAAAAATGTCTATTCATATCTTCTACCCATATTTTAATCAGATTGTTTGGGATTTTTTTGCTATTGAGTCATATGAGGTCTTTGTATATTTTGGGCATTAACTTCTTATCAGCTATATGATTTCCAAATATTTTCTCCCATTCAATCGGTTGCTTTTTTATTTTGTTGTTGGTTTTCCTTACTGTGAAAAAGCTCTTTTAGTTTGATATTGCCCCGCAATTTATTTTGGCAGTATTTCTTTATATCAAGGCAGGGCAATAGTGTATATTTAAGACATTTGATAATACAGATAAGCTCAAATGACTTGAAAACTGCTACATTAGAGCAGTACCAAAGAAGCTCCCAGTGCCAGAGGTTCCAGATGCTTACATATTGCTTCTGACTCAGGACACCCTTCAGTTGCAAGATTACACTCAAATGAAATTCACCCCGTGTGACATTTAAATTGCAACAATACTCCAAAAAGCTCAAGATATTATCTAGTTATACCCAAAAGAAATTTCAATTAATGATTTATAATAAAATAGTAGTTTCTCCTGAATTGAATTTAAAAAAGAATTTAGTATTTAGAATTTAGTACTGAGATTTAAATTATTTTTCCATCAACAAATAATCATTTCTTATTATATTTCAAACATTTTACTTGATGTTAGGGATGCAACTGTGATACAAAATCATGTTCTGCCCTTGTGGAGCTTTACTAGTAAGTCTCACTAAATCTTTAATAGTACTAGATGTTTATACATGCATATTCTTTTCCTCATATGTGTATATGTAGAACCTTAATCAATGCCTATGGTATGCAGACATATTTTGTTGGTGAGTTAGATGTGGAGAATAGGTAGTTATTCATATATTTTTAAATTAGAAATTCAATTCAAGTGCTTTGGAACCAAGTGCTATTTGTGTGGCACTGTGCTGAATTGTGAAGGTACACTCATTCAAATCAGTAACTGAAAAATATATGTTGTTTGGGTGATTACTCATTGATATGATCAGTAACCTCATTTGCTTGCACAAACTATAGCTTTTAAAATATTGGATATTAATATAATAACATGAAGAAGATATGGCCTCTGATATGGAGGGCCTCAGACTGCTATGATAAAGACTGATAACAGAATACAAAAAAAAAAGGAATAAATTTTGCCTGCAAAATTTTGGCTGAGATTTAAAAGATTAATTCAAAACCCCATGAATAATAATAATAATAATAATAATAATGAACCGTCTTCTAGACAGAACATAGTTGACATAGAGATCTGAAAATGCTGTGTGACATGGTTGAGAAACCACGTGCCATCCACCATGAATGACGAGAAGACTATACAGGGAGAGACAGAAGTGTTTAAGAAATGGTTTTAGGGGTAGATTTACAATAGCTAGGATGGGAAGCTGAAGAATATGTGTTATATTTTTTGAAAGGGGAGGAACCATTTAAGGTTTTTGAACATAACTATTCCATGGTGAAAGCTGTGTTTCAGGTAGGAAGAATGATAAGTTGAAGTGGAAAGAGAATAAAAGGAGAACTAAGTACAATGATAGTTCAGTTTTCCAGGTTGGGAACAATTAATGTCTCACACAAGGTCTGAGATTAGTAAACCCTCAGTAAATACTTGTGAATGAATTTAAAAAATGAATATACCTGAGTGGCATGGATATAGACTGAAGAGTCATTACCCAAATAAAATGTCTGTGCCTTAGGAAGAATTTGACTCAGGAGATGGAGCACTAGTAATCTAAAGGTTACTCCAGGGCAAGAAAAAGAGGTAGAAATCATCACCTGGTGTTATTTGAGTTACAGAAAGCTTGAGATTACATCAGAAAGGAGAATAGCATGAGGGGGGAAATAAAAAGATGACTGTCACAGGTTGGTTCCCATGGAAACGAGCTCTGATATGGAGATTAGCGAGCATGACATTTATTAGGGAGTGGCTTAGGATCAATAGATTGAGAAAAGGGAGAAGTCAGAGTGGGATCCAGTCTCAACAGAAGCTTTATCTAATCCTCCAGGATGTTCTGAGGATGGTATGAACCTGTAAAGCTGCCCCAAGTTGGAGCAGAGGTGGGCCTTATGCCTCTGTACCAGTCCGCCTTTGGCAATGGCTGCCCTGTGAAGGAGGCATGCTCTTTAGCCAGATGATTCTCTTCAACTCAGATGCCCCCTTAGAGGTGTTGAGAGTTAAGACCTTTCTCCTGGCAGTACACCCAGCAGCAGGAGTAATCATTACTTCCTACCTGAAAGGTGCTCTTGGTAGCACTTCACAATTCTGTTAGGGTGGGTAGCCACCAAATATTGTAAGAAAGCCTAAAATGCAGGAACTGGAAAATGAAGAGTGAAATAGAGCAAGGGTTTCTGGAGGTGTAAGAGGAACATTTTGGTACAGGTGTACTTTGGAAGCCAAGATTCAAGAAGGAAGAGAAATACAACAAATGTAATATTTACAGAAAGTTTAAGTTAAAAAAGGGGGCATTGAATTTGGCATAAAAATTATTAATTTTTAAAAAAATTTCCTATGTACCATGAGAGAAAATAGAAGGGAATTGAGAACTATGTTTGTCCAAAAGTGATATTGCTGAAAACAGAAAATAAAGATGGGAAGTAAATATGCTGAGAAAAAAATAATAGTCAGCAATAGTATTATATTAAAAAATTCACCTACCATTACTAATCTCCTACACTGATCTGATTTCATCCAGCACAAGAAGTAAAAATGCTAAAACCCAGAAATAGATTAATTAAACTGACTCAGTAATATGTTCATTTCATATGACAAAGCTTAGGTAATGAAAAGAGGTTTTTGTACTCCTGTGAATGTTCTGATGAGTCCTCTTGGAAAGTTCCAAGTTATGTGTCATTCAAGATGTTCAAGAAATGCTTTTCTAGATATCCACTTAGAGTCTGAAAATTTGCCAAGCAACTTTATGGTCTAATAAACTTCAAGCTGTAGTATTTTCCAGATTAAGCCTTAGATAGAGTTAGTGCCTTTGTCTGTTTGGAAGTATAAATAAATACCCTTATTTACAATCGTGTATAGGACTTGACAGCACATTGCTAAAAACAGCCCAAATATCTTCAAGAAAGATTACAGACAAAGAAAGATTTATTGACCAGTTATTATGTTGAAGATTCTTTTTCAGATGTTTGCTTGCAATATGTCACTTGTCTTCATTCCAATTCTGTGAGCTATTCTCTGTCTTATAAATAACTTTTCTGCGTTTCAGTTATCCAAATAACACACTGAATGTTACATAGTCTATGAGGACTAGAACAAGCATTTATTAAATAACTGAATGACTGCTTGATTCTTTCATTCACTTAACAAGTGTTATTAAACATCTGTTTTTTGCATTCTTGGAACTCAACTCCGTTCCATCACAAAGCTAATACTCTAAATTTTTATTTGCATGATTATTTTTATTTTCATGTATTTATTTTTAAATATCATAATGTTTTTTAAAAAATTCAAAAAATTTCACATGGCTTTCTAAGATGATAACTTGAGGTACCTGAGTAGAATGACTGAGGTGGTCAGGTACGGTTATTACATAGCATGTACACTGGGAGACACCAAAAACAGGGCATAGAACTGTTGAAAACTAATAATGCCTTTCAAATGATTTATATAACATAAAATAGTCACTTGTTTTTGAGTAATAGGTTTTTTTTTCTCTTTTTTAAAACAATATTTCAATTAAAAATTTCAGAAAATGTGGGTGAAGCATAATGTGTCAGAAAAGATAAACAACCAAAGAGAAAACAGAGCTATTCCTCAAATTTTCCTGCTTATTGGCTATAGAACTTATGTGAATAAGAAAAAAAAAAAGTGTTGACACCAAGGATCTACATTCAACTCATTTAAATTATTGAAGCATTCATATAAGGTCTGTTAAGTTAATTAAATCAGGAGGCCAGTAGACTAAGGAGGATCTAATACCTTACAGCCTATGTACACAAAGCCAAATCTAAGCCTGTAAATGCCTGAAGGTTAAGAAATCAAGACCTAAAGACAACTAATCACAAACAGCCACTGAGTCTTCCCCCAATAATGCAACTGCTTAAGTTATGGTCAATCAAATAATTTTCTTGCTTTGCATCCTCCTCTTCTCTATAAAAGTCTTTCCCCTAGCTCCTGGTGAAGTACTCCTAACCACTTGATCTTTGGTACTGCACTGTTTGAGTCTATTTTTGCTCAAATAAACTCTTAAAAATTTTATTATACCTTTTTAAGCAGTCAGTGGTCTCTAACTCCATTCTCTTTATACGGACCTGCTGATTAACTGAAGTTTGTTCCTATTTTAATGTCTATGTTGTTAAATTTTATAACTATCTATATAACTGTGCTTTTTAAAACATCATTTAGAACTAAATCTTAACAATAAATTACTGAAAGGAAATATGTTGTATTTTCAAAGTAGATTTTAGTTATCAGTGTTGCAGGTGAAAATGAGTTAGTAAAGTCTATACTTAATAAGTTTTTAAGCAGAAAATTTGACCTCATTAAAGTTGTCTAGTATTTCTATAATACAAGTTAATTGCTAAACCAATAGAATATTTATATTTTGGACAATATTTGTTGAATTGTACCACATTACTCACCAATAATCTTTTCAGTAGCACATGAACACACAGAAGATAATTCCAATAATTAAAAATGTTCTTATGTAAAGAAAGATGAATGCATACCTCTGCATAAGCCATTAACTTTCACATACATTTTATGTGCATGTTCACTTTGTGTTTTTTTTAAACTTCTTTATTGATTAAGTTATTATATATGTGTCCTTATCCCCACATAACCCCCTAACGCCCCCACTCATGCCTTTACCCCCCTGTTGTCTGTGTCCATTGGTTAGGCTTATATGCTTGCATATAAGTCCTTTGGTTTATCTCTCCCCCTTACCCCACCCTCCCGTACCTTCCCTCTGAGGTTTAACAGTCTGATCAATGCTTCTCTGTCTCTGGATCTGTTTTTGTTTATCAGTTTATGTTGTTCATTATATTCCACAAATGAGTGAGTTCTTGTGATATTTATCTTTCTTCAACTTACTTATTTCACTTAGCATAATGCTCTCCAGTTCCATCCATGCTGTTGCAAATGGTAAAAACTCCTTCTTTTTTACCTCAGCATAGTATTCCATTGTGTAGATGTACCACAGTTTTCTAATCCACTCATCTACTGATGGGCACTTAGGCTGCTTCCGAATCTTAGCTATGGTGAATTGTGCTGCTATGAACATAGGGGTGCATATATCCTTTCTAATTGGTGTTTCTAGTTTCTTGGGATATATTCCCAGAAGTGGGATCACTGGGTCAAATGGGAGTTCCATTTTTAGTTTTTTGAGGAAACTCCATATTGTTCCCCACAGTGGCGGCACCAGTCTGCATTCCCACCAGCAGTGCACAAGGGTTCCTTTTTCTCTGCATCCTCGCCAGCACTTGTCGTTTGCTGATTTGTATCTACACTAATAAAAGACAAACATGCAAATTGACTGTACCTTTGCTACACCTTAAGCCACACCCACCAGCCAATCGGAGCGACTATATGCAATTTAACCCAACCAAGATGGCGGCCAGCAGCCACAGAGCTGGAGCGAGCAGGAGGCTTGGGTTGCCCCTGATGATGGAGGAAGCCAAGCTTCCCTCCCCACTGCCCTGGCCGGCTCTGAGCTCCTCTCAGGTCTACAAAGTTTCAATTATAGAAGGTAAATAAATCCCAGAATAAAAAAAGACAAAAAGGAGAGGCCAGGAGCTTCCGTTGCCAGGGGGGCTTGGCCAGCCTAAAAACGGCCCTCAGCCCCTCATCCAGGCTGGCCAAACCTCCATGGGGTGAGGGTCCCCACTGGGGGGGGGGCTTGACCAGCCTGCAAACAGCCATCAGCCCCTCACCCAGGCTGGCCAGGCACCCCAGTGGGGACCCCCACCCTGAAGGGAGTGTGATCAGCCTGCAAACAGCCATCATCCCCTCACCCAGGCTGGCCAGGCACCCCAGAGGTACCCCCACCCAATCAAAAAATGGGCAATAGACCTAAATAGATACTTTTTGAAAGAAGACAGAAGAAAGGCCAAGAGACATATGAAAACATGCTCAAAGTCACTAATCATCTGAGAGATGCAAATCAAAACAACAATGCGGTACTATCTCACACCTGTCAGAATAGCTATCATCAACAAATAAACAAATGATAAGTGCATGTTCACTATGGATAATATATTAGAATTGACTAATGTTGATAAGTGATTTAACAAATTAATAAATTAATACTTATGTTAACATTGTAATCATCTGGTTATCTGTTTTCTTCACGAATAGTTAAATAGCTTTTAAAAATGTTTTAGTGCTTCATAAAGATAAAAGAGGAATAATTAAGTAAGAAATAAAGATTAATCCTGTAGATAAATGGTTATATTTATGATCAATATGTACCTCAATACTTTCCCTAGGAAATGAGACACATTGGTAGAAATAGAGAAAAGGATATTCTTGGATCTGTCCCATTTGACACCAAGACAGTCTGTCATCAGTGCTTCCCTAGGAGAATAAGCACATCTAACCAACGAAGCCGGTTGCCTTTTCCTTCATTGTTCCTTGTGCATGCAGACAAGTAGAGGAGAAACAATATATAGCTAAAAAGTTTTAAATATAGGTACGCCTGGTAGGACTGGTGGTGGGGATTCCATACAGAGTTACTTATGGAACTAATACTAAATGAGGATTAAAAAGAAGAGATTTTAGTATGTAACACTATGTGCTCTAGCAATGTATATAAGGACAATTATTTTTTTTAAAGAATGAGAATGGAGAGAACAAATGAAAAAATAACTGCTTCTATAAATAATATTGGTGGTGATGGTATTAAAATTATTATCCTGAGATAATTATGCAGGTGACATGGAATAAAGGAAATGAGAAATTATGGGATATTTTAATTCTATGATATACTGTGTCCTAGAGAGCTAGGGTTCCCAATGTGAAAGGAGACACAGATGAAATATAAAACAAATTAAGTTTTTAAAAAACTGTATAAAATTTATTTAGAAAGTATCAGGACGAGCTTATGAGATATTTTATCTTTAATATGAACTTACATAAAATGTATTAGCTCTGTCAACTAAAAATAGTACATAAACTCTGTCCACTGAAAAGATCTAGAACAATGATCTATCCAGTTGCAATGAGCAAAGCAAATATTGCTAGTATATGCCTCCCAATGGAAAAACAGAAAACCATCTGTAGTCTTGCCAAAGGGATCAAACCTGAGCTACATTTTGGATAAAGGTCTTGAGTTTAGCTTTGACATGCTGTGTGCTACACAAGTAGAACAGCATAGTAACTATCTGAAAATATGATATTGAAGGTTTTGTAAAACTAGAATAAATATTTGAGGGTCATTCTTATGGTGTGGAAATGAGAAATATCCCATAATTTCTCATTTCCTTTATTCCATATTGAAACAATAAAAGTGAATGAGTTGTATGTTAACACAATTAGCAGAGGTCTAAGGTACAAACCTTTAGAAATCAAGAATCAAAACATGGCTAAATAATAGTAAGGACCCATTGAAAATTTCAGAGAAAGAGTAAGATGTTTAGGAGAGGTAATAAGACCTTGGGAGTCATATAAGGAGAAATTTTAGATAAGCCAACTTTTTGAGGTCTTTATTTTCAACCAAAGACCTAAAAATACAAGATATAGTCATCAGTTCCAAAGCCTTATAATAGTGAAATGTGGATAATAATGCATCTTAAAATTGAAAAAGCAAACAAAAAATATTGGAAGCTTCATTTACACTTCAACTTTAAATAACCACAAAAACAAACCTTTGCAAAAGTACATTGTGCAATTATTAACATCCTCATTTTCCAAAGAAGAAAACTGTTTCACAGAGATATCAGGTGACTTTGGAAATCCCAGTTGTCTGATGGAAAACAAGAATGAAGCCAGTTTTTAAAAAATTATTTATCACCAGGGTCTATTTTTTAAGACCACCCTATCTCTATGCCTTAAAATTCTGACTAGAATATTGAAGAATCCTCTTATGTGCCTTCCTCAGTTAACAGTGTTCATCTAAGAAGAAATTGCAGATTCACAACTTGATTCTGTTTTGAGGAAACATCACAGCAAGATGGACAATAGAGGGTGCCCTCCACTTTGAGCATAAGATGCATTGACTAATCATTTCCTGAATCATTACTAAGTGATGCTTCATAAAATTCTTGGCAACTGAGTGTTTTAAACTGCAACAGATGTGAAATGGTGAGTAATGTACTTCCTTATTTTTCTCCCTAAAGGCAGTTGAGATTCAAATCATCAAACTCAAAGCAAAGGCAAACTGACTATACTTAATTAAATTTTGATGCCAATAGAAATCCTTATATCTGGAGATGTTAACAAAGAAAGCTTTACAAAATGAAATCAGCAGCTACTTGGTGTTCACTGATTGCCAAGTCCAGAGTGAGGGGCACAAGTAGTAAGAAAACCTTGATGCTGATAGTAACAATGGACTTTCAGGGGAATGTCATTTTTAACAAACAGTGTCTTTGCTAATGGCTTATTTTAGACTTTTCCACTGAACAGTTACAGATTCCCCCATACAATTTATTAGGGAAACATTTACTTAAACCCTCCTTAACTTTTCAGTGAAATAACAGTAAAAGGCATTACCTTCTGGCACTTAGGTTGAACAAAATGCTTTCAGCAAAGTTATACTATATTTACAGTAATTTCTCTCAAAGGATCAAAGTCCTCATGTAGGGAAGAAAATAGCAAACCATTTTCAATATGGTTTGCAACAGATGCTTTCACAATCAAAATGAAGCACGGAATCCACAGGTTTCAAATGAAGAACTTATTTGAAAATAATGTGAACAGCTGGCCAACTTCCTGATTTTCCCAAGAGGTGCATGCTGAGAAGACTATTGTAGCATTTGGACACCCCTCCTCATCCTCTTCCACCACCACCCTCCCAACGTGTGTGCACATACAGAGAGAGAGAGAGAGAGAGAGAGAGAGAGAGAGAGAGAGAGCGCACTGGAATCTTTAAAGCTTACTAGAATCTATGACCAAGACCTGATGTTCAGGGAGCTTCCTCAGAGCTCTTGAAAACAATTTTTCTGTCTGTAAATTTTATGTTGCAAGACCATCTCCACCTCTGACCCTTTTGCTTTATATTCAATGTCAAAGAATGAATTTATTTTTATGAATTTCAGATTCCTCCAAACATACAACTCTATACACCAGAGATATAAGTATCCCTCCAGAAAACAAGAGCAGAAGTTCTCAACCTTTCCATGGGTAGGGTTGTTTTAATATCAAAAACTTCACAGACTCTGATCATAATAGTTATACTTTTATTGTCAGGTGATTAAGGAATTACAATGATGACAAATAGTTAATAAGTATACAGTGTTATTTTTGCTTATTTGTATTTTATTCATTAACCAACACCTATGTACACTTAAAAATAATGTTATAGTATTTATTTCATAATAATGAGATTTATACCCATAAAAATGTGCAAATATTATATAATAACTTCCTGATCCTTACTTTTACTTTTCCCATCCTAGTCTCAAGAACAGAAGTACTAGTTTCCAGAGAGTTCATTTTTGTCTTAAGATCTTTCATGTTTCAGAAGGGGATTCAGTACAGATATAAATGTTACTGTATTGTCAGAAGCAAGGCTGTTTTCTCATTCAAATTCAGTGGCTCCATCAGGCATCCTACAACATTGGCTGAAACCAGCCAGGTGATGCTTTATGATTCTTCAAACATGCTATTTCTCCCTTCTCACTAACAGCAACTAATTATATACATCATTAATTTAGTAGCCCAAGTTAGACACCTAGACACATATATGGTCTCGACCCATTCAGTCTATCTCCATGTTACTCCTGTTCCAGTTGAGCCTCTATTTTCTCTCCTGGACAATTACTAGAATCCTTGGTCACATTGCTGCCTGAGTTGTCTTCCTAGGCACAGGCTACATGAAGTCACAAAGCCTAATTCATACTTACCTGAGTCTTTCTCCTCTACCTCTTCCTTCTCACCACCTATTCAAGTCTTAGCTACCTCTGAGTGCCAAAGACTCAGAACAAATGTAATGTCCTCAGCGAGGTTGCCTCAATATCTTTAGAAGTATTTGCTCTTATGGAGTTTACATTTAAAGTCACCTAAAGAAATCATTTGAGAACAATGTAGTATCGCTGATTGTAGTTTGCAATCAATACAGGGCAGGGACTATATTATAATTACGGCAAACTAGTCAATACGTGTCTTTGCTGCCAGCAAATGTCTTCTCTATCAAAATCTTTTAATCTCTCAGATTGTACAAAATCAAGTCCAAGGACCTTCAGTTTGTCAAAACTCTAAATACTAGTAAGTGGCCCCTAATCTATCTTTTCACTCACATCTCTCTCCCATTATCTTACACCTGCCTATCATTTTACTAGTAACTACCAGATATTTTATAAACATAGCTATGTCTGCCTTTCAGCATTTCAAAGAATGCTGTCATTATTCAATTTGTATATTTTCCTATAATATTCTTCCTTCCTGATCCCTGTTCCACTCCATTCCCTAATCTTTCTGACTGTTGAAGTCCTCCTCATCTTTTATATACAATTAAAGTCTTACTTTTTCTGTGTAAACATCTTGAATTTACCAGTAAGAATTGTTTTTTCCTTTTGTGTCTCAGAAAAAGTGCACACATATTTTGTTTAAAGCAGAAAACAGCAGACAGTCTATGCCTTGATGCGCTAACAAATAGAGCCTAAAATCTCAGCAGTTATCCCAACAACTTTATTTCTTGCTTACAAAAAAAACCTGATGTGAGTCTGGTAACTGCCCAGGATAGCTGTTCTCCATGAAATGACTTCACTTGTCACCAGCTGCTTTCAAACTGTGTCTCTGCCATGGCAACAGGAGGCTTTCTCAGTTACCTCGAGATGGGGAGCGGGGAGTTGTGTAGGAGCTTTCCATGCCTCAGCCAGAAGGAACATGCTCAAAAGCATGGACGAGGTTAGTCACAGGGTCCGATTTAATGCAAACCAGCCTACCAAAGAGAGGATGACTGCATATTAGAGAGCACTCATGTTAAATACCAGAGAGACTTGCTTGTATTGTAAACATTTATGTATTTACTTGTCTCTTTTGCTTGACTGTGAATTCCTTGAGGGAAGAACCATTATCTTCTTCATTTCTGTACCCCAGAAAGTCAGCCAGTACCATGTGCTGAGTATGATGCCAGTGAATTATTGTTAGGCTGAATTAAATCACAAGGGATATAAGGCTGCGCTTACATTTAAGGAGAAGAAACAAATTATGTCCTCCAACTCCTTTAGCATGTCACATTCACAGACTCATAAAAAGGAAGCCATAAGTCTAAGGGAGTCAGCAAGCACTGGGAAGCCAGACTTCCCAGCTGCAGATTCTGGCACTCTTACTTACTAGCTGTATAGCTTTGGGAAAATTATTCAACATACCTGCGCACCAGGTTCCTCAAAAGGTTGCTATAAGCATTAAGTTAATTCATGTAAAATATTAGAATAGTGCCTAAATTATAAGCACCCAACACCTTATATATGATTATTTGTTTATGACATGAATAAGAACATTTTCCAATGTTCTTTCCTTTTAGGGGAGAATCCAAAATCCTTTTCATGTTCTACCAGGATCTATGTGACCTGGCCCATGGCAATCTCACCAACCTCATTGTCTACTATTTCTCTCTTTATTAATGATGTTTCAAGCATTTCAATCTCCTTTCTGTTTAGCTTTGGCATTTTTGTTGTTGTTGTTGTTTGATCATGCCAAGTTAGCTCCTGCTTTCAGGCTTTGAAACATATTATCTCCTGAGTTACTACAATCTCCCCAAAAAACTATAGGCTGACATCTTACTATCTTCCGGGTCTCCACTCAAATTTTATTTATTTATTTATTTATTTATTTATTTATTTATTTATTTATTTAAAACAGAAAGGGGGGGGGGGGAGAGACAAACATCAATTTGTTGTTCCATTTATTTTTACATTCATTGGTTGATTCTTGTTTGTGCCCTGACCGGGAATCAACCCTACAGCTTTGGCATATAGGGACAGTGCTCTAACCAACTGAGCTAGCCAGCCAGGGCTTCTAATCAAATGTCTTATAAGAGAGTTTCCCTGATCACCTCATCTAAAGTTGCCAACTATTTCACTCAGTCATCCTCTCACACACCTCCTTGTTTTATTGTCTCCATAGCACTTATCATGGCTTGTAATTATTAAGTTGTGAGATTAAGAACGTTTTCTGTCTTCTCAGTAATATGAAGTTGCTTAATAAAAATAGGTATAGAGCATTGGCTTGAAGACTGAAGGGTTCTGAGTTCGATTCCAGTCAAGGGCCGGTACCTTGGTTGCAGGCTCAATCTTTAGCTCTGGTTAGGGGCGTGTGCGGGAGGCAACCAACCAATGTGTCTCTCTCATATCAATGTTTCTCTCTCTCTGTCTCTCCATAAAAATCAATGGAAAAATATCCTCCAGTGAAAATTAACTAAAAAAAAAAAAACAGGTATGAAGGGTTTATGCATTTCCTCACTAGTCATTTATGGATTTTATTATGCATTCCTCTAGGCCTAAGACTAATACATAATTGATTTTTTTTCTTTTTTTATTTTTATTAAATCTTTATTGTTCAGATTATTACAGTTGTTCCTCTTTTTCCCCCCATAGCGCCCCTCCACCCGGTTCCTACCCCACCTTCTGCCCTTACCCCACCCCCACTGTCCTCATCCATAGGTGTACGATTTTTGTCCAGTCTCTTCCTGCCTCCTGCACACCCCTTTCCCCCTGAAAATTGTCAGTCCACTCCCTTTCTATGCCCCTGATTCTATTATATTCAGCAGTTTATTCTGTTCATCAGATTTTTTATTCACTTGAATTTTAGATTCACTTGTTGATAGATGTGTATTTGTTGTTCATAATTTTTATCTTTACCTTTTTCTTTTCCTTCCTCTTCTTATAGAATACCTTTCAGCATTTCATATAATACTGGTTTGGTGGTGATGAACTCCTTTAGCTTTTTCTTATCCGTGAAGCTCTTTATCTGACCTTCAATTATAAATGATAGCTTTGCTGGGTAAATTAATCTTGGTTGTAGGTTCTTGCTGTTCATCACTTTGAATATTTCTTGCCACTCCCTTCTGGCCTGCATAGTTTCTGTTGAGAAATCAGCTGACAGTTGTATGGGTACTCCCTTGTAGGTACCTAACTGTTTTTCTCTTGCTGCTTTTAAGATTCTCTCTTTGTCTTTTGCTCTTGGCATTTTAATGATGATGTGTCTTGGTGTGGTCCTCTTTGGATTCCTTTTGTTTGGGGTTCTCTGTGCTTCCTAGACTTGTAAGTCTATTTCTTTCACCAGGTAGGGGAAGTTTTCTGTCATTATTTCTTCAAATAGGTTTTCAATATTGCTCTCTCTCTTCTTTTGGCACTCCATAATTCGGATGTTGGTATGCTTGAAGTTGTCCCAGAGGATCCTTACACTATCTTCATATTTTTGGATTCTTTTTTCTTTTTGCTTTGCTGGTTGGGTGTTTTTTGCTTCTTCGTATTTCAAATCTTTGACTTGATTCTTGTGATCCTCTAGTCTGCTGTTGGATCTCTGTATATTATTCTTTATTTCAGTCAGTGTATACTTAATTTCTAGTTGGTCCTTTTTCATATCCTCGAGGGTCTCACTGGACTTATCAAGGGTCTCACTAAATTTATTGGCCGTTTCTAGAAAATTCTTTTTTTTTTTTTAGAAAATTCTTGAAAAACCTTATAACTGTGGTTTTGAACTCTATATCCAGTCATTTGCTTTCCTCTATTTCTATCATTTGTGACCTGTTTCTTTGTCTCCACATTTTTTATGCTTCCCTGTATTGATAGAGTGGCTTTCTGTGCTAGGTGTCCTGTAGGGCCCAGTGGCTCAGCCTCCCCAATTACCTGAGGTGGACACTCTTGGTGCACCCCTTTGCGAGCTGTGTGCACAGCCTTGTTGTACTTAAGCCTTGATTGTTGTTGGTATCACTGGGAGGAATTGACCTCCAGGCCAATTGGCAGTGAGAATCAGCTGTGTCTATGGTGGGAGAACTTCTGTGCTGGAGATACCCTTCTGGGGCAAGACTTGCTTCAGTTGGGCTTTGGTGCTCACTGAGTCTGTCCCCTGAGTGTGTCCCTTATGGATCTGTAATCTGGGTGGTCCCACTCTGACCACTGGGTACAGTGGCTCTTGGATCTCTAAGGAGGTGCTAATTTACCTCGGGCTGAGGCTACCCAGCAGGAGTTACAGAGAGATCTGCAGATTCCTCTTCTTTGTTTGGGGTTTGGAGTGCCCAGATGAGGCCCAGCTGTGAAGCAATGCAAGCTGCCGTGGGGCCTTGGGCCTTCTTTTGGATATTCTGGGTCTCTCTGACCCAGCTGCAGTTTGTTAGGTAATTTTAGATTGCAAAGGGCCAGGCCTTTCATATGCAAATCTTCTGCATGCAGCTTGGGTGGGGTGGGGTCTCAGGGAATCAATAGGGTGGAGCAAACAGCTATGGCTGATTCTCAGTCCTGCCCTAATATGCTCCGGGTCTCAGTGTCCTACAGTAATCACTGCAAGCACCTCTGAGAGAAAGCCGCCCTCGAGTTCTGCCCGATGCCAGACAGTCCAGTTTCTCTCTGTATGAGTCTGGGTCCCCAGAGACTCACCCGGAACTGGAGTTCAGAGTAGTCGGGAGCTTGTGTTTCCCTCCCGATTGAAAAAGACAACCGTGTCCTCAGTTGCCAGCCCTTTCCGCATGCGCCTCTGTACCTCTGCACTTTACTTCTGCACCTCCTCTGAGTCTCAGTGTGCTTTTCTCTTTCCTTCTAGTTGTAGAATTTCCACTTAGCCAGCCTTCCTGTGGTTCTAGGTGATGTCCGTTTTGTCTTTTAGTTGTAGTTTTAAAATGGTTGTGCGAGGCAGCCATTTTAGGTGTTTACCTATTGATTTTTACCAGTGTTTACCAGTTGGTTTTACCAGTTGGTGTTTACCAGTTGATTTTTAGAAACTGTAGCTGTAAGCTAGATCAGACCTAGTGCATGTGAATTGTGGGTACTCTTGTCCTGCCAAACACTCATGCAAAAGATTCTCTCTCTCATAGTCAGAAGGGTTAACAATTAACACTAAATCCTTTCCTTCCATCTTGAGCATTAAAGAGTGCCAGAAGTTGCCACATGAAATATGATAATGGTTTTGCTACTTTTGAAAAATTTAGATTTGACCCTGGTCAGATAGGTCAGTTGGTTAGAGTATCATTCCAAAACCCCAAGGTTGCAGGTTCAATCCCCATCAGGGCACATATAAGAATCAACCAATGCATGCATAAATAAGAGGAACAACAAATCAATGTCTCTTTCTCTCTCTAAAAGTCAAAAAATAAAATATTTAGATCCTGAAGATATTTATAATGCATAGGAAGTTCAAGTTATGAATCACATAACACCTAATGAGACAAAACTTCAGAAAAATCACCCAAAATTTATTATAAGTTCAACTGGCTTGAGATGTTTACACTAAATTCATTCTATATATTTTATGACATAAAAACTTAGATATAATTCAGTAGCCCGTTATTGTTTTAAAATAGTAATTATATAAACATGTCAGTAATTTAATGTGTCTAATGAAAGAGTTCAAATTACACAAATTAAATGCAGATGCATTTTTATGTTTATCCATCGAATCTACATCTGTATCACATTAAAATATAAAACTTACGATGATTAAAAAGTGATAAATATTGTTTGAAAATTGCTGAAAAGATGACAATATAGTATAAGAGAAAGTGTCCTGAATTAAAAATTAGGTGACTTGATTGTTTAACCTGAAATTGGCCACTCCAACTTGTTTATAAAGTGACTAAATGGCCTTTAAGGTTACTTCACAGCAACCAATCTATAGCGACAGTATCTATCATTTATTGAACCCTTGTTATACTACTACTAACATTCAATTCCTAATTTAGGATTTTTATAGATAGCAGACATTTCCATAGGCATGTTACATATTTCATTTATTCCTTACACAAACCCTATGAGGTAGGTGCTGTTATTATCATCTCCATTTTACTGATGAGGAAATCAATCTCAGAGAGTTGAAGCTGTCTGTCCAAAGTTTAAAACTCAGCCTGGCTCCAGTTCCTATGCTCCTGACCACTGTTCTCCTCGTCCTTGCTAAGCACTTCATCCACGTTATTTTAATAGAAAAAATTGTGGTGTTTTTGATGGCAAATACTAGAATAGTCAAATAAAATTGACCTAATCAATAAGCTTATTTATTACCTTATATAAAGGAAGTTTCCCAGGATGGTGATGTCATTCAAGGCTCTGGCTCTCCATCTTTCTGCTCTGTTATACTCTGGGGGTCAGTGATCCCACCCTTATGGCCAGATGAATGAAGCAGTTGCTGACATCACTCTTGGGAATGACCATACCAAGCAAAGAAGCAAAGAAAACCAGCATTTTTCTCCATGAATATGGACAAAGGGGTGTTGGGGGGGGGGGGGGCTTTCTCAGAATATATTCTGGTATTTTTCTCAGTCTAAGTGGCCAGGACTGGGTCAGACCTAATCTGACTAAAGGAGGACAGAGAAAGTGAGGTTCTGATATTTGGAGCCTCTGGAGTGAGAGACAGCCTAATAGGAAAGGTGTGTGTGTGTAATAGAGAGGGAACATGTGCAATGTGGAGGGAGTCAAGCTAGAGAGGACAGTAAGGTGGCTGTGGGAAAGCAATCAGCAGTGTCTACCGGGGCACGGATGACTGTCCTTATTTTCCAGATGAGAAAAAAGACTCAAAGAAGTTAAAAATATGCACTAATTGGTAAGGGACAAATTGGATTCAAATCCTGAGTGTGGTGTTGCAGTGGGAACTCTAACCACCACACTATACTGACTCCACAATAACACATAATCTTTGCCATGCTGTTTGGGTGCATGACTCCTGCATTTGTTTGTAACCCGATATCTTCATGTTATTTATATTCAGCTTCCTTTTCTCATGAAAGTCATCCTACCTTTCATTGTTATGTGAAACTTGGGCTACATTTTGTTAATAGATTATTCAACTATGATTCTTAATAATTTTGAGTTCCTAAAATTGTATTCTGTGGTAACAAAAAAGATACAAGAAAAGCTATTTATTGAAGGCTCAATTGAGCACTGTCTGTGTAACCACAATTGACATATCTTTTTAATTTTAAAAAGAAAACTGCACAATATGAAACAGCATAGATGTTTAAAATAAAATTTTGTATTTATTATAACTCTAACAGAATTTAAGAACATTTCCTTTAAACCATTTTTTCAAAATGTTACATAATTGAAGTCATAATTTATATTACCATTTGATATCTCTATTTTTACTTAGTGTTAGAAGAGAAATAATCTTATGTTTGCCATATGTGCTTTGAAGTCATCACATAAATATGCAGTATTTCATCAATTAGATGCATCTTACTTACTCACTCCCTAGTGCTGAACACTCGGTGTTTTCCATTGTTTTGCTATTACAAGAAGCAATGTGTGACATGCTTCTCTATGCATTTTTTGAATTATTTTCTTCAACTAGATTCCCAGAAGTGGAATGACTAAGTCCAAGAATATGAAGCACGTCTCCCCCCCACCCCCACCCCCACCCCCCGGCTCTTCATGGATTCTGCCAAGGGGCTCTCTGAAACGATGGGAAGGTGGGGTCAACTTACAGTGTGATCAGTAATGTAGAGGAGAACTAATTCCCCTGTGCTCTCACCCTCAGCGGGAAACGCATTTCTAAATTGATGCGTAACAATGAGCCTTCATTTTGTGGTGGAAAAGAGAGAGATTGAGAGAAAGAGCTATATAGTCCAAACACTCTGATAGGGGCTTCCAGTTTAGAGGAGGCAAACTAAACACAAGTAAGTATTGATAAAACACTTATAGATGGAGAGTTGACAGAGAAACTATGTCATGAGAGAAATGTGTCCTAACTATTGTGGACTCTTGGAAAGGGGAACAGCAGTTGAAATTCCTCTTTAAAGAGTAAGGAGAAGAAAGGTGGGTGAGGAGGGCATGGGAATCATAGGCACGAGCAAGAACACGGAGGTTGAAATGGTAGGGTACTTGCTGAGATAGTGCAGTTTGAGGTTACAGGAGAGTCAAGTGGGAGTCAGGGAACGGAAGAGAGAATCCTAGTGAAGTAGAAAGCGCAAGATCTTGGAGAGCATTATATGTATGACATAATAGGAAATTTAGGTTTAATCCTGTAGGTTATGGGAAACTGCTGCATGATTTTAAGAAAGAGGGAGGGGGTAGTGATACAAAGGTTTTTAAACCAGTGGTTTTCAATGTGCAGCCTAGAAGAATGGCATCAACATCACCGGGGAACATAAAATGCAAATTCTCACATCCCTCAGGGGACTTAGTAGGTGAAAACTCCAAGAGTGGCGCAGAGCAATCTTGTATTTTAACAAACCCTGCAATTGAGGCTGACAGTAGTGTTTGGGAACTACTGCCTTAGACTGACATTCCGGCAGCTGGGTAAGAGGTGCTTGGGTGGGGTAAGGCTGAACACAGGAAGATCAGTCAGGAGGCTACTGCAAAGGTCAAGGGAAGAATTGAAGTGTCCTGAACTTGAGCAGTGGGATTGAAATCAATCAGGGTGAATGTGTTTATGTAGGAAAAGTATGCAGACTGAGAAATTTTGACTGAGGACAGAATTCTGGGATATACTAATTCTAAAGGGGAAGGCTAAAGAAAAATAAAAGGTATAGTTAGGGAGGTCTGGAAAGAAAAAGAAGGGTGAATGTCATGAAAGCCAAAGGAGTAGAGAGCTTTATGGGAGCCAGATGGAGAACTTTAGCCTAGAAATACAGACTGTCCAGTATCTGGATTTTGCAATTAGGGCATCATTTTTAACCTTAGAGAAAGCAGTGTAGTATAGTACTGAAGATGGAATAAAACCAAAAGAAGGTAAAGAGGAAATGAAATTTGAAAGAATGCAAGAAATCATGGTACACTACTACTTTGGAGAATGTTGAATGTAAAAATATAGGACCTAGGTCCTGAGGTCTACAAACATTTTCTGAAAATGACATAGTAATATTTTAGGCTTGTGGGCCTATGGCCTCTATGGCAAAGATGCAACTTGTAGGGCATTGTAGGGCAAAAAGCAGTCATGGGCAATGCATGAGTGAATGTGCATGACTCTTCCCAATAAAATTTTATAAAAATAAGTGGTTTGCTGGTGAGCCAATTATCCCTGCGTTAGACAATGGCTATCAGAATCAAAGGTTGTTTCCTTCTTTTATTTGTTTACTTTTGTTGTTTTTAAGGTGGGAAAGTAATGCATATAGTTATAGGCTGAAAGAAAAGAGTATGCAAAAGATATTAGAGAGTACAATTATTCTTTAATTTGACCATATTTATTGAACTTCTACTATGTTCCAAGCATTAAATCTAGGCACCGAGACTTCAGGAATAAACAAGATATACAAAGTCATTTATCTCAAGGAAGTAAAAAATGAGTCAATAAATAGCATAAATAAAACATACTTGATGACGATGATGATTGCCCTAAGGAATAGTATGACAGGGTGATATGATGTGAAGAAGAGCACCAGTGGGGTTACTCTAGGTTTGCAATAAGGAAGACCTTTCTGAGGCAGTTGCACTTGAGCCTTGACCTGAATGGTATAGAGAGAGGTACGGACTAGCAGGACAAACCCCTACTGAGTCAGGAGAAGAGGGATCAAAGGGATGAGCTGAGTTTGAATGGAAGAGAACTGGGAAGTTTTGGCATATATTTCTTTAAGTTCATAGATGGAGGCACCAGGAGGTTGAAGATTCATCATGAGATTTCATGATGAGCTAAGAGACAAGTTTATTCAACTACAGTGGTTAGCATGGAATCAAATAGAGGGATTGGGTCAAATAGTGAGTTTAAATTAAGGGGGAAAGGAAAAGGAAACTCATCAGCATCAAATAAAGAATTAGAAGGTGGAAGTGAAGGCCCATCCATATTGGAGATATCTATGAGAAATGTCTGCCTGTAGGAATGCTGCCAACACTTTCAGGAAGAGATATTTGCAGCATGTTCTGCAGAGCATGTGGTGTACTTCATGTACTTAGTCCTGCCTAAAAAATTACATCCAAGTTGTATTTGAAGACTCAATAGTATAGAGGACAGATTTTCCAGAGAGATTAGCTTACTCAGGAGAGTATATTTCAGGAAATGCATTCAAGACTAGGACCATGGAAGCAATTTGTATCACACCTAGCTTGATCATCATTATTAAAAGACAATGGAATTGAGGTCCTATATATTATTTTAAAATACACAAAAGACTGCTGCAGGACACGGCAGCATGTGCCACAGGGCAGAGGGAATGATAGTGTCTGTCACAGAAGGGGCATTTTGGAAAACTGACAAAAGCTAAGAAAGGGGAGAATCAGAACAAGTCCAGAGTCTGGCAAATAAGATAAAGTGGGAAAGTAGGTTAGTCAGCTGGGTAGAGCACAGGGTTTCCTATTCTAAGCTCTAGGAGCTATATGAGTAGGGGAAAAAACAAAACAAAAAACAAACAAACATAAAAATCCTGATCTGGGAACCCAATTCCTCAGCTAAGTGGACCTTAAGAATTGAGTCTGAGATGGGTTGTAGCATCCTAGATTATTTTGTTCCAAGAAACTCATAGATGAGGTTTTTACTTCCCCAAATGCTAGCTTGCAAGAAGCTGAAAAGAAAATTCTAGAGACAAAGTCTAAGGAAATGTAGAAACAAAATATTGAGCATAAGGTCAAAATAAGCCAACAATCTGATCAGTTAAAAGAGAGAAGAAGAATTAAAAATTGAACCAAAGAGAAAGAAAACAGGTTTGAGTGGAGGATGGTAAAATATAAAAGAGTTATATCCTGTGCCAGTCAAAGTAGAGCAACTGTGGATTTTTCTGGGATGTGTGAATTCTTGATGTTACTGGGGAGACAGCTCTGACGGTGCATAAGTGGATATGGGAGGCATCCTGACCTGTCTGGCTTGGTGGACTAACAGGCTAGTTGGTATCACTGTGCAAGGAATAGTTCCACTCTTACTCAGAGAAGCCAGAGTTTATTTTTAAACTCAGCTGGGACATTGACAAGAGCTACACAGTCTTCATGGTTGTTCCATGTTTCTAGGATTAGAGCTGACCATCCAGTCTCAAAAAGTGGGAATGAGATTAGAACAAGTTTCCTGCTATTCCCAAGGGATGGAAGACTCAAAGACAGACCTTGGATTATTTCAATGAAATTTTAAAAAATGGTATTTCATACACCTGGGTTCATTGGACAATATTCATATTTGATGCATGTTTTTCTTAAGATCTATACTCTTAGGAAGTTTCAACATGGATAGGCCTTGAGGGTATTACACTAGGTGAAATAAATAAGTCAGTCAGAGAAAGACAAGTACCATACCACCTTACTTATATCATCTTACTTATATGTGGTACCTAAAACAATTTTTTTTAATTATTCGTTAAGTAGGAACTTCAGTATTCAGACTCCATAATGCAGTGGTTCTCAAAGTGTGTTTCTCTCAACCAGCAACATCAGCAACACCTAGGAAATTGTCAGAAAAACAAACTCTTAAGCTTCACCTCAGACCTACTGAGTCAGAAAATCTGGGGGTGGAGCCCAGCAATCTGTGTTTCATGAAAACCTCCATGTAATTCAGACACTCGTCAAATTTGAGTCCTACTCATCAAGTTTGAGTCCTACTACTGTAGAATAATTGAGAAATCACACACAAAGAATAAGACTTTGCTAGTTATTTAACCAAGATATCTCTGTGTACTTATTTGGTTTTATCCTTTTAAAGTTTCTTGATTAAGGAAGAGTTTGTCGAGATGACTCATCCCAACAGTGGCACTTAAAATCTTGTCTATCCCTTACCTGTTTTACTTTCCAAACATAGCAGTGTGCCATGACAGCCTCTCAGGAACCACTGAGGAATATTCTGCAGAAAAGGGGAAATTTTGAAACTAATTTAACAGTAAGTCATGTGCTTGAGTGATTTTCCCCAAGCCACACGGCTCTTCTGGGTAGATGGGAAAAGATTTCATTTCTGTGTTTTCTACAAGAGGTACTTAATGTGAGTGTAGATTCTTCTAAATTGTTAATGTTCAGGGTGGACAATATGTGAAGGCAAAGGGAACGCAGATTAGACCAGCACAATGTGGGGCATCCTCCTCTCAAAAGCATGACAGATTGTCCAAAGCAAATATGGACATTGAGGTTTTTTCCATGTGTAAGGAAATCTCTCTTTCCCTCAGGGCCCGGCTTTGCAGAATAATTTATATAGGAAATCAGGAATTCCATGGGGAAAGGATACAAATAGTTTACAATAGAGAGAGAATATTATGGATAAAAAATTCTTGCCAAGAAAACTCAGCTTCAAGGGATCTAGTTTAAGTTTTAAGAAGTTTTCAGAAGTTCTAAAGAACTCAGAAGTTCTAAAAACAAAGATATGACAAAGAAACGTGATTTGTAAGTATGAGTTTAAAGAAAGAAGTACAGAATGGTAGGCAGAATCTAAATAAGTGATTTGATAATTAATTATGTATTACTTTAAAACAACTCCATACTTTTAAATTTATTGTTCTCAAAAATATTGTTCAATGTCCATGTGTGCTTGTGCTTTATTTTCTCACCTAATAGGCAAAGGTAACAGTATCATAAAAATAGTTTCTACTTTTCATCACAAGGCATTCAGAGAAAGGTTGTAGTCACATGAATATTTGTAAATCAAATCATATTGTTCCAAAACTAAAATGGGGTAACTGAGCCACACAAGTTCCTCTATAATCTCAATATCAGATACATCATAGGCTTGTCGATAATGAGCCTTAAATGCAAAGATACAAATATCAACCTCACCAATAATTAACAGAGCTGTCTTCTACAACTTAGGACATCATTCTTCTTGCAGTTGGTTTGAATAAACCTCCTGGAGCTAAACATCACGATGGCCCTGAATAATTTAATCCTTACCCTAGGACAGAGGTCCTCAAACTTTTTAAACAGGGGGCCAGTTCACTGTCCCTCAGACATTCCGCATATGCGCACTGCGGGCCCGGGACGAGTCGGCTGCTAAGCAGGACAGGCAGCGGCAGCAAAAACACCCGGCGGGCCGGATAAATGTTTTCAGCGGGCCGCATGTGGCCCGCGGGCCGTAGTTTGAGGACCCCTGCCCTAGGATATATTTTTCCCATTGATTTTTAGAGAGAGTGAAAGGAAGGGAGGATGGGGGAGAGAGAGAGAAACATCGATGTGAAAGACACATAGATTGGTTGCCTCACACACATACCCTGACCCGGTCCAGGGATCGAACCTGCAACCTAGCTACATGCCCTTGACCAGAAATCAAACCCAAGACCCTTTGGTCTGAGGGCTGAGGTTAGAAACATTTAGCAAAACCAGCCAGGGCATGGCTCTGAATTATTTAGAGTGTCATAAAATTATAGGGCATTAGAACTAGAAGCTTAACATTTATCTAATGTAATGCATCTATTTTGTTGATGAAGAAACTGAGACTGCTGAAATCACAGTTTCCTGGCAAAGTAGAATTAGAGAAAAGATTTTGTGACTCGTGTCCAATAAAGGCAAAACCTATATCTCTCTCTTCCACCACAGCTTTTGCTATTCTCTACCTTGTTCACTATGCTGTAGCCACACTATGGCGGCCAGATTCCAAGGGCAAGTGTCCCTAGAGCACCAGCAAAAGCTTTATAGCCTTTTATGACCCAGCTTCGGAAGTCATAAAACACCACTTCCACCCCAGCCAAAGCTCATGGGATTCAAGAGAAGGAAGAACAGGACCAACCTCTTGATGGAACAAGTGTCATAGTCACAGTGAAAGAAGAGCGTAAGGAAAAGGAGATATAGATGTGATCGTCTTTAGAAAATTCAGTCAGCCACAGTTTGAATATATACATCTAATTTTGTTCCCTCCTAAGATTACACTAAAACAATAGTAAATAGATTTCCCACTCAAGACATACACCCACAAACAGAGAGAATGAAAGAAGAAGCAACAGCAACAAAATTTTACAAGCTGGAAAGCAGATGTTCAACTGGCAAAGGACTTAACAGATCCCCCAAAACAATTTTAAACTAACAATAAGAAAAGCTAAAAAGCTCATCAGATTTCTAACACAGAATCCCCCGAAGGCTAAGGATAGGGTAGCATCAGAAACCATTATAAGTGAGAGTACAAGGAAAGAGCTAAAATAAGGAGGATTTTAAGCAGCAGTCAAATCTCTAGATCCTTTCCCAGATTTAGACAGCTGAATGATTCACTGCTCAAATGCTTGCCCAATGGTGGAGGCAAGCTCCCTTAAAGGAGTGAAACCGGACGGGCTTTGGACACCTCACAGGGGTGAGGGCAGAGGTAACATGATAGAAAAAGAGAGGGAGTAAGTATGAGTACTGATGACTGAGGGCTCCAACTCTCCTTCCCTAGTTGCCTTCCTAATAACTAGCAGCTAGGCCCGCACACACGAGGCAAAAGACTTTCTCCAAGGAACCTGACCACTTCAAAATAATGTATCTGGAAGTCACAAAACTAAAAAGCTCAGCTACACCACCCTACCGTGATGTTCACAGATGACAAGATCCACTCATGTCTCAGACCTTCCAGTCAACTTTGTCAGTCTTCTAGAATTATCAGATACCTGAGGAAAACCTGCAACATGAAAAGTAGGAAAAACAGAAAAAGCAACTTGCAAGGGGGAGAGAGCTTTAAAAATATATTAATATTCACTGAAATAGAAGATATTACAACTGTGGAGAAAAACAGGGTGTTATCATAAAAGGAACATTCTGCAAACCAAAAGAGCTTTTACATACTAAAAATATGAGAGGAGATAAGTTTTAAATGCTCTCTATTAAAAAATGGGGTAGAACTAAGTACTAAATAGATGGAAATGGTTGCCAGGTCATTTGACTTTAAAGGAAATAATGCATTTTTTGCTGATAAACTGAAAAACATAGATTTAATGAAATTGTTTCAAATTAAAACTTAACTAATAGAAATAAAAATTTATCTAAACCAATTATAAAAGGCAAGAATACAGAGAAAATATGGATTTAATGTAGGATAACAAATACAAGAAGAGTAGCAAGAAATAATTTTAAATTAAAATTAATAATAACAAGAAAATGAGATGATCAATCCAGGTCTAATATTAAAACACACACACACACACACACACACACACCCCAGAATTCCATAAAGGGTAAACTAGATAAAGGGGAAGAAAATGATAAGTA
Source organism: Myotis nattereri (assembly GCF_964212035.1). Taxonomy (NCBI): domain Eukaryota; kingdom Metazoa; phylum Chordata; class Mammalia; order Chiroptera; family Vespertilionidae; genus Myotis; species Myotis nattereri. The sequence continues at coordinate 56,384,099 of NC_138079.1, forward strand.
AAATAATTCAAGAAAAAATTTCCCAAACTCTAGGAACATTGTTTTCAGGTTGAAAGATTCATTACATGACCAGTGTAATAGATACAAACAGACCTGCATCACAGCACATCATTGTGATAGTTCAGAATACTGAGGACAAAGAGAAGATTCAAAAATTCATCAAGCTTCTAGAGAGAAAGAGAAAGAGAGAGTGGAAGAGAAAGAAAAAGAGAAAGAAAGCCTAAAAAGAACTAGGAATTGAAATGCTTCAGAGTTTTGTCAGCAGCAACTTTGGAAGCTGGAGCATTGAAAGCCAGAAGAGTGTCATTTGTAACAACATATATGAACTTGAAGGTCATTATCAGAAGCAAAATAAGTTGGACATATAAAGACAAGAACTGCATGATCTCACTTAATGTGCAATCCAAAGAAGTCAAATACAGAGAAGCAGAAAGAGAACAGTGGCTGTCTGGGGCAAGGAGATAGGAAAAATGGGGAGATGTTGGTCAAAGAGCACAAAATTGCAGTCATGCAAGATGAATAAGACTAGAGATCTAATGTTCAGAATGATGACAATATAATACTATATTAGATATTGGAAATTTGCTAAGAGAGTAGATTTCAGGGGCTCTCATCACACCAAAAAATGTTAACTATGTGAGGTGATAATATTAATTAGCTTAATGCTAGTAATCATTTCACCATGTATATGTATATCAAATTATCCTGTTGTACATTTTAAGTATATACAATTTTTTATTAAAAATTTTAAAATTTGGTCAAACTCCTTCAATTCATGATAATACATAAAAATGGATGCTAAATAGTAATACAATTTGGCCATAGAAGTAGTAAATCAGAATTTGCTTACATTTCCCTTTAAATCAATAATAGACACCAAACACAGATGCACTCTTGATACCCTGAGTAAAGAATATCTATAAGAGATAGGAGTATGATAATATAACTTGTTATTCATCACTGGTTCAAGAAAAAAAAACACAGCATTTTGTGGAGTTGTATATTTGCATTTATGTTTCACCTAAAATAAAATGCCTCTCACTAACCCATCCTGATGTTGTTTCCATATTAGCATTTTGGTTGGGGTAAGCTCAGCATACTCCATTTCTCTTGAAAATCCTGTCAGTAGCTGTTGCTTTCACGCCTATGAGCATAGCTTTCTGAGTGCCTGGAGCCTCACTGATCTGTTCATTTTGACCATCTTATCAAAAGCGCAGAAATGCTAATAACTGTGTCCCAAATGAATAAACTAATTTTTCCCAATCTGATTTATATAGAGAGATTAAACAACCTCTGTGTCAAATTAATATCATCCTCATTTTCCAAAAGCAATTTAATATGTTTACCATCATGGATTATGCATTTGTAAACAGCAGAGAATTTGGATACTTGCTTTAGGTTGATATGTCATAAAAAATGGGCATCAATTTATTTCCTCCTACATTTCATCAGCCTATTATTGCTGAGTTTTCAACATTTTTTTTTTTTGCTTTTTGCATGACAGATTTATGTGAAAGATAATGCAAAGCCACATAAAATATTTCACTGCATTAAACTAACTCCCTCAGCATACCAGGAACTCTTGTATTTCCTAGAACTAAAAACCATTACCTTACACTTCTTGTGATTTATTTTGAGATTATATTTTGTGCACTCCTCAAAGTGTTCAGCTACTTCTAAAGGCCAATTGGGGTTTGAGAGATTAATGAATACTGAATCTTCATCCTCAAAAAAATATATGTATATATAGTCGCACAGATGTTAAAAACATCTTGGGCATGAAAACTATCCCAAAAGTCTCAGTAATGTCTTAAAAATGGATGCTAAATAGTAAAAGGCTATCATCCCAGCATCCTTTCTTCTGAAGGATTTAATCATAATCCAGTATGTATCCTTCAATCTGTTAATTATTAACTATAATAAAAAGAGATTTAGTAAATTTTATAGTGACTCATTGTCACTCCTGATATTTGATATTTGCATAAATAAACTCTTAGAGATTTAATGTCATCTTGTCCTTATGAAACAAGAGATTGAATTTTGATCTACATCACCCTTATTCCAAGACATCAAGCAGAGTTTGTATTGGGCCAAAACCTGCTGAGTGTGAGGGAAGTGAGAGAAAAACCTGAGTAAACATACATAGAAAGAGACTTTGGCAAGTTAGACCTAAATATGGGTGGGGGGAAAATAGGGACAGGAAATGAGAGCAAAATAGAAAGAACATTGCAAGTTATGGTATAGCTGAGAAGGTCGACATACTCATTGCCTATCTCTGTCCATTTCTTTCCCAGGGACATGTCTCTGTTTAGAGATAGCTTACATGCTGGTTCTAATATACAGAGTACACACTAAATTTAAAAAAAAAAAAAAAGTATGTTTGAGAAACAAAATCCTTTTTAACTGATCGCATAAATCAGTGTGTGTGGTGTGCATGTGAGAGTGTGTTTGAGTGGAATATGTGTGAGTGATTGTGTGAGTACATGCACACATATCACATACACAGGTATACAGATCAACCATCCGGAACAAAATATGAAGTGGCTCCTATACTAGGACACTCAAAACCCCCAAATACAAATAACTAGCTCCACAGTGCGCGCGTCATAGGGAGAAGTTACCATGTTCAGATTAGAATATCCATACTCCTGAGCTGTCTATTTTAAGTCCATAGCCAAAAGAAAAAAATCTTTAGAAATTGTTTACCCATTTAAATTACAGTTATCCAGTTTCATACTGCAGGCTTGCAGAAGAAATTAAACATTTTACTTTCTTTTCTGTTTTATTTCCTTCCTCATGATCTTTTGAAGCTGGTTTCCATTTCTAGAAAGATCTAGTTTATATTTTTTCTGATATGAAATATCTAGAAGTAATTACAATTTAAATATTTTTATTTCATATTGAAGCCTAATTATTTAATAAATGTTTCATTCCTTGTTAGATTATCCGGAGAAAATTCTAGTCATATTTCAGAGCAAAATGTATACTTGAAGGTCTATAATTTCTCAGATTTCTGAAACTTCCCCCCAGTTGAATTTTGTAAACAAACAAACAAACAAAAACAAACACACTTCTCACTAATTTTATTCAATTTTTAAAATCATATATGACCTTACCATTATAATTTTGTAAATATTTTTGAAAATTTATTGACAGATTTGTGTTAAGATTTAGAGATAATGGAGTGTTACACTTAAAAATATAGAGGCTGGTATTATACATGCACACAGATAAGATTTACGATTTGAATTTGTTCATTGTGGAGAGTGGCTACAGCGTTTACACAGGTTCAAGCCTTGGACTGACTTGTGGCAAAGCCACATACAAGTCCCAGCTTTGAGGGCAAAGCCCTCCCAACACAATTACAGCCCAAAGGCTATAGTTGTAAGCTCGACCTCATAGTCCGACCCTGAAATCCTAGGTAGCTAAGGGATGTGGGCTGTGGCCGGGAGGGGGGCAGGGGTGCAGCAAGTGCTGCCTAAACAAAGCTTGATAGAGCTCAGAGAATGGCAACAGTAGGGAAGACGCAGATTTGAAATTCACAAGAACATTGTAAACATCTTGCCCTTGTTTTGCTTTGTGTGATCTGACTATAAAATAAAACTTCGGCTTACAAGGCTGTGTCACTGTTTCCTCATCCAGGCACAGTGACCTACCTGGTCCCAACTGTATTCTCTTGTCTGTTTTCTTTAATCCTTCACTGCCCCTACTTAGGTTCACCCCTGGCCATGCTGGATGAGGCTCAGTTAATTTAGAGAATCTGTTCCTTTACCTCCAAAGTTTAACTCTTTGAATGACATAACTTTCAATTTACTAGAAAATTTTATTACCCAGAACATTCTATTTCATAACCATATTAATTCTTCACTCATTTAATAATAACAGCCATATTAGCTAATAACCTGTGGTAGAGTTTTAGTTCCTATAACCTTTGCCATCTCATGTTATGCCTGTGAATGTGTTATGTTTCATGGCAAAAGAGTCTTTGCAGATGTCATTAAAGTTACTAATCATTTGACATTAAAATAGGGGGATTATCCTGGATTATCTGGATAGGCTCAATGTAATCACGTGAGCCCTTAAAAGCAGAAGAGAAAGGCAAAATAGTCAGATGTGTGGCAAAAGAAGTCTGAAGGATTCAAAGCTAAAGTCACATGTAAAATGCTATTGCTGGCTTAAAATTAAATGGGCCCAAATGTGAAGGTAACAGAGACCTCAGTCCTGCAACCATAAAGAACTGAAAGTTGCCACTCACCAGAATAAAGCTGGAAGCAGAGTCTCCTTCAGAGCCTCCGATTAGAACCTAGTGTGGCCAACACCTTTACTAGTATTTCAGCCTTGTCAGACCTTCAGCAGAGAACCCAGTAGAGCTTATCCAGACCCTGATATACAGAGCTATGAGATAATAAATGGGTGTTGGTTTAAGTCACTGAAGTGTGTGGTATGTTATTATAGCCACAATAGAAAACTAATTCTTAAGCACAGAGCACTTACCATTAATCAAGAACTAAGCACTTTATATATAATCTTATTAAACCTTCACACACACACACACACACACACACACACACACACACATAGAAGAGACTGAGAAAAGGGAAATTATATGGGGAGAAGGGAGAAAATATTAAAAGCAAAACAGGTGGCTGTCAAAAAATTGGAGAAAAATATCAGAATTCTGTTTTTATCTAGCATCCTGTCACCAAAAATAAATGAGTCATAAAAACCTATTTATGAAACTGTGGCTGACTTCCCATGAATTTTGACTATTTTCAATGTGGTTTTGGGGTCCACACATACACTTCCCTACAATAAATGCACAGAGCACTTGGTTCCATGGTAATGTCGTATCTGTCCCTTTGCTGGTTCCCCCAGTGGATTCAAAGCTCCTTGATGAAAGAGTTGGACTTCCACATTCATATCTTTAACACCTTTCCATAACGCTACAACAGTTAATGAGTTTGAAGGATAAAATAAAAAAAATGGAATTAATGTTTTGAAAACTGTACTAAGTTGGGTTTTATCTAAGTACAGTGAGTGGCCCCAGCCCCATTTGGGATCCATCAAAGCATTCACATTTACCCATGCTCCCCTGGGACATCTGTCATCCCAGCACTGTGGGGATGCTAGGGTTACCATTCCTACCCCATGGGAACTTCTTTAATGTGCTGCTTTGCTCTGAGACTATACACTGACGATGTGACTTCTTCCCAACTGCACTGCAGTGTGAGGCTTTTCCTACCAAATCCTGCTTCCTTCCCTTTTGGCCTTCACAGGTGTCAGACCACATCATGGTCTGAGGCACTCCTTGCCTCTCCCCTTTTATCCTTCATAGGCATTTCCCCAATCAGTCTCTTGCACATCTAACTCTCTGTGGACTTCTGCTTACCAGGGGAGCTGAACTACATGACAGCACTTCATTTCAATAACTTTATAGAGGAAAAAATACTTGAAACGATCTAGATTTGAGAAGGACAACTAGAAGGAGCAAGAGTCATAGATGCTACTAAACTAGTAACTTGTGAAGATATGAAGACCATGTAGCCTGAGAGTTGAGATTGAGAGCTATAAATTTGTGAGGTATGGATAAATTTCCCAAACACAAGCAGCCTTGGCTGCAAAATTATCTGGATCTCAACAGTGGGTCAGAGTTACAGAAAGAAGGAAGAGACAGAAGGGTAGAGGTAGGGATAAGACTAGAAAAGATCTTATAGAGAAGTCCCTCAAGGCAAGTAAACCCCCCACCCTGATATTTTGTGATTCAAAAAGGTGGTGAGAATAACAGGTATTGTACTTCTTATATAAATTACTAGAGGCGGGGTCTGGCCAGCCTGCCTCAATGGGGGCCCATTGGGTCAAGCCTGTGGAGAGGAAGGGCCACAGGCAGTTGGCTGGCTGGCCCCACCCCTAACCGGGGTTGGGGGGGAAATTGGGGGTGGGGCTGGCCAGGGGGAGGGGCCAGGGGCAGTTGGGGGCTGGTTGGGGGGTGGGGCCTGATCAGGGCCTGGATCAGGCTGGTTGGCCGCTGCAGTGCGCATCATAGCCACTGGTCATTCTGGTTATTCTGGTCGTCCCTCCATTTAGGTCGCTGGGCTTTTATATAGAGAGATAAACTGCAGATAATAATGACAAAAATATAATGACCCCCCACCAAAAAAATTTCTGGCAAATTAACAAATGACTATAAATTGCTAATAGAACACCTTGTGCTATTCTCCCATGTCATGATCTTCAGAGTGTTGTTAGCAAGATAGAGCTGTCCACAGTAACCATGCATCCAGTCTGGTTTGGCAATTCCCATTTGTGATGACCTCAACACAAACTCTGTGATCTCTAGTGAGATCTATTTTAAAGTCAATTTATGTTTAAAATTGACTTTTAAACAGTTTTAATAAATTTAAAATATATATATATATATATATATATATATATATATATATATATATATTTTCCATTAGAAACATGTATATGCAGCCTTGGCTGGTCTTGCTCAGTGGTGAGAGCACTGGCTGTGCATCAAAAGGTCTCAGGTTTGATTCCTAGTCAAGGCCTAGTCAAGGTTCCAACCCCAGCCCCAGTCTGGGCATATGTGGGAGGCAACAAATTGATGTCTCTTTCTCACATCTCTCCCTTCTTCTTCTTCTTCTTCTTCTTCTTCTTCTTCTCTCTCTCTCTCTCTCTCTCTCTCTCTCTCTCTCTCTCTTTCTCTTTCTTCTTCCTCCCCACCCCCCACCTCCCTCCCTTCCACTCTCTGTGAAAATCAATGGAAAAAATATCCTTGGGTAAGGATTAACAAAAATAACAAATAATAAAATGAAATAAAAACATACAAATTAGGTAATACTATTTTAAAATAATACTATTACCTAATTTGTGAATTATTTGAGCCCTCAGCCTAAAGCATCAGCAGTTACAATGGACAGTTTTGCATGGAGAATGATCTTAAATTGTGAGGGTTTTTTTTTTTTTTACACAGGCCAAAGAAGAGCCTTCAGGTAATAACTTGTTTGCTTCAGATTTAGTCTAAATTTGAATATATAATTTAAGTTGACATTGTAGGATATTTTATAATACATTTAAATAATATCAAACCTAACCAAGGACTCCATTTATTTTGTTTTTCCTTTTGCACAAGCTAAACTTAATTTTGTCAAAGTCTTAGGTATTTGGGAACCAGGAATCATTTACTTAAATCAGCTTCAATTTCATTACCTTTCCATAATCTGAATACATAATTGTTCCAGTTTATTTTTAACATAGAAGGAAACTCACAGGACAAGTTTGGCAGTTCTTCACTTGTTCTGAGTTGTTTATATGGTCAGATTCAGTTATTAAGGCTTAGATCCCGTTTATGTTCACAGCTCTGGCCTGCGGCTTTCTTCTGCGTCTCTGCCTAATTCTGCGGGGGCATCAAGAGAGGCATTATGTTCATGTGATATGATGAAAACCACTGAGCTCATCCAAGGTGTCAAACTCAGGGGCTGATCCTGGTTTCTTCCTTCCTAGTGTGTAAAAATAAACATCCCGGTCTCCGGTCTCTCTGATTGCACCAGTCGCAAGTTGTCAGATGATTCCTTTGTTCTTAAACATTTTTAATGACTGGAAATAACAGTTTTAGCCTCATCTTGCAAAGGCAGCTTATTTTATCCAAACTATTGCTAACAATTCCAAATCTGAAGATACGGTTTTAAGTTTCTGAGTTCTGAGAGGCAGAAAGTTAACTAAACTTTCTTTTTCTTTTTTCCATAAAGAATGTCAAAAGCAAGACCTTCCTTTGTCAAACTGAACCCTTGAGGACAATTTCTAAATGAGAATTCTTGGGTAAATATTCCAATTTTTTCCTAGTTAGGTTTTAAAAATTTGAATACACACATCTTTTTATTCCCATTCCCCCCGCCTTTTGGCAACCATCAGCTTGTTCTCTATATCAGTGAATCTGTTTCTGTTTTATTTTGTTTGTTTATTTATTTATTTTTGTTTTGTTTTAGATTCCACATATAAGTAAGATCATACCGTATTTGTCTTTCTCTGTCTGGCTTATTTCACTTAACATAATACTTTGAGCCCTGATCAGGTAGCTTGGTTGTTTAGTGTGTGGTCCCAATATTCCAAGGTTGTGCATTGGATCCCCAGTCAGGGCACATACAAGAATCAGCCAATGAATGCATAAGTAAATGCAACAACAAATCAAAGTCAGTCTCTCTCTCTCTCTCTCTCTCTCTCTCTCTCTCTCACTCTCTCTCTCTCCTTCCCCCCCCCCTCCCCCCGCCCTTCTTTCTCTAAATAGCACAAATTTTTAAAAAATACTTCTAGGTCCATCCATGTTGTTGCAAATAGCAAATTTTCATTTTTTTATTGCTGAATAATATTCCATTCTATATACATATGCCACATTTCCTTTATCCATTCATTTATTGATAAACATCTAAGTTGTTTTCATATCTTGGTTATTAGAAGTAATGCTGCAGTGATCACAGGGGTGGGCACAGCTTTTCAGATTAGTGTTTCTGTTTTCTTTGGATAAATACCCAAAAGTGGGAATGCTGGGTGATATGATAGTTTTATTTTTAATTTTTGGAGGAACCTCCATACTGTTTTCCCTAGTGGCTGCATTAATTTACAATCCCACCAACAGTGTGCAAAGGTGCCCTTTCCTCCACATCCTCTCCAACACTTGTTGTTTGTCGATTTATTGATGATAACTATTCTGACAAGTATGAGGGGATATCTCATTGTGGTTTTAATTTGAATACCCCTGATGATTAGTGATATTGAGCATCTTCTGTTGGCTATCTGTATGTCCTTTTGGGAGAAATTTCTATTCAGATCCTCTGCCATTTTTAATAGGATTAGGAAGGGGTTATTGTTGTTAAATTGTATGAGTTCTTAATATTAGCCCCTTATCAGATGCATCATTGGCAAATATCTTCAATTTAGTAGATTGTGTTTTCGTTTGTTGATGGTTTCCATGCTATGCAAAAATGTTTTAGTTTGAAATAGTCCCATTTACTTATTCTTTCTTTTGTTTCCCTTGCTCCAAAAGATATATCAAAAAAGATATTAATAAGAACAGTGTCTAAGAGTTTACTGTCTGTGTTTTCCTAGGAGTTTTATGGTTTCAAGTCTAACATTTAAGTCTTTAATCTATTTTGAGTTTATTTTTGTATATAGTGAAAGAAAGTGGTCCAATTTTACTTTTTGTATGTATCTGTTCAGTCTTGCCAATACCCCTTATTGAAGAGACTGTCTTTACCTCATTGTATTCCCTTGCCTCCTTTGTCATAGATTAATTGACAATATAAATCAGTATTTCTTTCTGGGCTCTCTATTCTACTCTGTTGACCTATATATCTGTTTTAAGGCCAGTATCATACTACTTTAATTATTGTAGATTTGTAGTATACTTAGATATCAGGAAGTGTGATACCTCCACTTTATTCTTTCTCATGATTTCTTTGGCTATTCAGGGTCTTTTGTGGTTCTATATAATTTTTGAATTAGTTCTAGTTCTGAAGAGAATGCTTTTGGTATTTTGATATGGGTCACATTAAAACTGTATATTAATTTAGGTAGTAAGAATATTTTAACAGTATGAATCCTTCCAATCCATGAGCAAGATACATCCATTTATTTGTATCTTGTTCAATTTCTTTCTTCAATGTCTTATAGTTTTCTGAGTACAGGTCTTTCACTTCTTTGGTTAAATTTATGCCTAGATATTTTATACTCTTTGATTCAATTATAAATAGGATTGTTTTCTTAGTTTCTTCTGATGGTCATTATTGGTATATAGAAATACAACAGATTCCTATATATTGATTCTATATTCTGCAACTTTGCTGAAGTCATTTATTAGTTCTAATAGTTTTTTGGTGGAGTTCTTAGGGTTTTCTATGTATCATGTCATCCTCAAATAATGAAAGTTTTACTTCTTGTTTTCAAATTTGGGTGCTATTTATTTATTTATTGTCTGATTGCTATAGCAAGGATTTCCAATACTATGTTGAATAGAAGTGGTGGTAGTGGGCATCACTGTCTTTTTCCAAGTCTGAGTGGAAGGCTTTCAACTTTTCACCATTGAGTATGATATTAGTTGGGGGTTTGTCCTATGAGGCCTTTATTATGTTGAAAGTTTTTATCATAAAAGGAGTTTTGTAAGATGCTTGTTCTGCTTCTATTGAAATAATCATATGGCTTTTATCCTTTATTTTGTTAATGTGATGTGTCTCGTTTAATTTATAGATGTTGAACCATATTTGATTTCCTGGGATGAATCCCACTTGGTCATGGTAATTTGTCTGCTTAGAGTTTGAATTTCTTCCTGGTTCAGTTTGAATTTATTCTTGGTTCAGTTTGAATTTCTTCCCGTTTCAGTCTTTATCCATTTTTCTTTTAGATTGTTGAATTTGTTAGCATATAATTATTCGTATTTAATAATCATTTATATTTCTGTGGTGTTGTTTGTAACCTCTCATTCGCAATTTTATTTATTTGGGCTCTTTCTTTTTTTGTAATGAGTTTGGCTAAAGGTATATGTATTTTATTTATCTTCTCAAAGAACCAGTTTTATGTTTTATTAATTTTTTTCTATTGTTTCTCTTTAATTTCTATTTCATTTATTATACTCTGATCTTAAATATTTCCTTCCTTCTGTTTACTTTGAATTTTATTTGTTCTTCTTTTCCTAGTTCCTTTAGGTGTAGAGTGAGAGTGTTTATTTGAGATTTTTTTTCTTGTGTCTTAAGAGAGGTCTGTATATAGGCATGAACTTCCCTTTTAGACCTGCTTTTGCTGCATTCCATAAATTTTGAAAAGTTTTTTGTTGTTTTTTTAATTGTCAAGGTGTCCAGGGCACTGGCCTACAAACTGGGAGGCTCCAGGTGGGGAGGCCAGGTGCGTGTAATAGTGCCCTGTTGATCCTCCGTTCCCTTTGTGCAGGCCGAAATGGGCTCAGGCAGTGCGTCCAAGAGCATTCTGTAGAAAACTCTCAGGCAGACCAGCGCACCTGGGTAGAACCCCCACCGACGCTATGGAGGTGGAGTGGGAGGTGAAGAATGGGCTCACTGGTTCCTCCCATCCGAGAGAATTCCCGCAGCCCCGGCGCTCCGGTGGCTGGCTACAGTCTCCTCTATACAATCTCTCTCAGATTTGTTGTTGTCTTGGTCGCTTGTCAAGAGACCTCTCTGCAGGCTCTGTGTCAGTGGTTCTCAACCTTGGCTGCACATTAGAATCACCTGGGAATCTTTTTAAAATCCTGATTTCTGGGCCTCATCCTCCGGAAATTCTGTTTCTTTGTTATGGGGTGGGGCCACAACATTAGTAACAAAGAAACAGAATTTCCTGAGGATGAGGCCCAGAAATCAGGATTTTAAAAAGATTCCCAGGTGATTCTAATGTGCAGCCAAGGTTGAGAACCCCTGCTCTCTGTGCTGGGTAGTTTAGGGAAGCACCTGGGGCCACGCAGTCATTGATAGTACCTGGGGCACGAGCCTGCCCACCATCACAGCTCTCGGTGGGTGTGGTGATGCCGTGGCTCCTGCTTGCTCCCCCTGTTCCGAGGCAAAAGGCTCTAGTCCATGGCGCTGCGAACAGCTGAGGTGACGTGGCAGGTAAGCCCAAGCGCCTGAGTAGCGTTCCCACCTGCCCTGGGGGCCGCCAACAGTGGCCTGCCGGCTCCTCTAGCCCAGGAGTCCCAGGCAGGATCCCCGGCTTCCCAGGTCTCTTTCTCTGTTTGTCAGAAGTTGGTCATTCAGTGCTCAGCTCTGTCTCAGGAGTAATTGCTACCTATATACGTGTGTTTGATTTTGCTCATGGTAAAGGGGTGAGTTTAGCGTCCTCCGAACACACTGCCACCTTGGACCTTCAAGTATTGCAAATTTAATTATTGTCTTGCTTATCAATTCATTAAGTAAGGCATGTTTCTTGATCAACACTACTATAGATACTGGAATATACAAAAGAAGTAGCACTCAGTTCCTATTTGAGACTTGAAGGCCTCAGGGGAGAGATCAAATTAATACACATGAAATATATAGAGAGCGGGTAAGGGTGAACAGCATGGTACTGAGTTTAAGGGTAACAGGTGTTTGGAACAAAAGGGAGGTCGGTGAAGATCAACATAATAAAAGAACGCTTTATGGAGGAAGTGGTGTTTGAATGAGGATTGCAGGATGAACAACAGAGGCTGTTGGGGAGCTGAGCCTCAGAGAAGTAAGCTTACCTTTCTAAGCCTTGTTTTCCTCACCTGATAGTGGTGTTATTAACAATAATAGTACCTATTTCATACTTTTGTTTATTTGTTTTAGAGAATGACAAAATATATGGCAAGCAGTTAGCCAATAAAGTTATCTGTGAGTATTAGGCTGAGAAATGGGAACATATTAAGGAAAGAAAGAGAATGAGTCAAAAAAAAAAAAGGATGGAATGGAGCTGACCTGCAGATCTATTTGACCAGAGTGCAGAGTAAAGGTGGGGATGGGAGCCTAAAGAGAATAAACCAGATAGATAAAGTAGCACCATGTAAAGGGAACTTAGAAGCTTGCTACACATATTTACCCATCCATTCAAAAGATGAGTAGCATCTACTATATGCAAATGTTGTGTCAGGTCCTGGGATCCCATGGTGAATAGACTAATATCTTTCCTGCCCTCATGGGCCATCAATCCTTAAGGGAATACAAACATTAAAAAATTACATGTGGGAAATGGGAAGTACAAAAATTTGGAAAGTTTTTGTATTATTCTGGATTTTATAGAAGTTGATTATATTAAACAAGAAAGCTTTCCTGACCATAAAAATCATTACTATTAACCTGAGAGGAAAAAACAAATACATACATAGCTCTACATAGCACTAATCAATCAATTTGATAGAAAAAATAAATCAGGTCTGCATAACCAATAGGAAATTTGATCAAACTTTTGATACCGTGTAGACACAGTTTCAGTTCTTAAAACCTCTTTGAAACCAGCATAACCAGCTGTATCTTTCCTCAAAACTTTCTTCAGTGTATTCCCATTTTTCTGGTCTGAACTTACTCACATTATGGCTATGTATATATAAGTCTTGCAGCATATCATATCTTTTTTAAAATCTCAGTATGATTTTTTCTTTCTCGCTTCTCTGTGTTATAAGATAGTATGTGGCCAAAACTTACTTCCTTGCACACTGGCTTTTTCATATAACCTAATTCAATTCAAAGAATATTTTCTGAGCACCTACTATGTTCCTATCAATGAAATAGCCATCTGCTTGGGTTTTATTCCTTCTTGGGATATTATCTTGCTGTAAGTGTGGAGGTTGCACACAAGATAGTCTTAATAAAGGTAGGGTTAAAGTTGATTAAATATTGCACACATATATTCTGTATATAAGAGCTATTTCCAATTCTAGCTGACTATTTCACATAAATAGCACCTTCTGAAACAATCCCTATCTATTAGTCAGGAGAGTCTAGCTTAAATGCAGTAACAAAAGCTACCAACCTTTCCATGACTTACCAGAGCAAAGGTCCATTTCTCATCTATAGTACCTTATTCATAGTGGTCAGCAGGAGAGCTTGGCTTATGGTAGTCACTCAGAGACCAGGAGGACAAATGTTCTACAGTTCTATGAGCTGCTATCTCACCAAAGCCTTCAGGTATTAGCAGGGGTAGAGAAAAGAGAATCATTCAGATGCTCTTCTGTGCTTTAGGTCAGAGGTGACACCAGTTGCTTCACTCTCATATTCTTGGTCAGAGCATGTTACATGTTTGTCTGACTTTAATGGAGCAAAAGACATGCAGTCCTCTCATGTTCCCCGAAGGACTGAAGGACCAGCAATGTTAGTAATATCTCTCATGTCCTCTGAGACAAATCGACCTGCCCATTTAGAAGACATGCTTCACAGAAGGCCATTTGTTTGCAGCAGCGGCATTTGAAGTGAACCGAACTGTAACATTTAACAGTTCTCAGATCATTTGTCACAGAGCAGCTTTCTGTCAGCTTCACTACCTCAACCATCGCCATTTCATAAACAACACTCAGATAAATTCTCCAATAGCTACCAAATACGGAGAAGGAACATGGTTCTCTAGAATTTTAAGAGTAATGACAGCTTCATGACACGGACCAGATTTCCCCAAAATATACGGAGAACATGTCCTCTTCTGCTAATTCACTTCAGAAGGCTTCGACAGCTTTGGGCCAAATCCAGTTTCTGATTCTATTCCCGGAGAAATTCCATGACGTCAAATTATTTAGACTGTCTTTAATCTTGCTCTGATAATGTTCCCGTAAACCTCGGATATCAAAAGAACTGATTATCATTTCTAGGGTGATTGTTTTTCTAAAAGTTGGCATAGGGCTTAGAGTCCTAGGTAATCTAAAAGGCATTATGCAGGAATGACATATCACTAGAGCTTAAAGAGGGAAAGCCAGTAAGTGGATCTAAAATGAAATTATTTAGCACACCAATGATAGCTTAAAATGAAATATAATCACATTGATTAAGAACTTCAAGTTTGGGGATGCAGAAGTATACAGACCATTTTTCTAGAAAGGGTCCTGTAATTCTATTGTCCTCGTACTTGAGAGCAGGTGTATTTGCTCTGTTTTTACTCCTGCCGTAGGTTTGGGTTATATACTTGTCAGTTTTTTGCACCATGATGGAAACACCTTTGCTAGTGATAATCACTGTGGTCTTTTTATAGTGATTATAAAATAAGAATAATACGCCGCACTGTGTACTCTTCTTCTAATCAGCTCGAAGTTTATGTCGCAATCAATATGATCGCCTTTATATTGCTGTCGCAGGCTCTCATTGGCATTCTAACACAAGCAGCTGTCATAAACCAGCTAAAGAAGAATGAGGCCATTATGTTGGACTTATTGATTTAAGCTAAGTGAAAGTGGCCCGTGTGTCTTCAGGTCCTTTTAGCACAACTTCAGATATGACTTAAAACTGTTTATTGAGAAGAAAGACGTGAGTTTTCGTTTTTGTGCGTATTTAAAACATAATGTTTCTGCTCTTATTATAGAAATATGCAGCCACTGAACATTTTGCAGAAGGATGAGTTTTCCTAAATGTTTTTGTCCTGCCGTCATGCTCTGCACTGAGCTTTCTTATGAGAGATTTGCTACTCTGCACATCTCCACGATGTTAATCAGTCTGAGTGGATTTTCCATTTGATGATCTCGATCTCACAGTCTCACTTACTGAGTGAAACACCCACGTTTCCTAATCTGCTTATTTCCTTTCTGCAGCTTATTTAACTGATCGGAGGCTATTAATTCACCTGGGTATTAACACTGTGTGTCCTAGTGTGGATTCTCTCTATTCAAAGCTTAAGACAGGGATTTAGCTGCAGGCTATTTACTTAGGGGGTGACCTCAAAAACAGGAGTGAATGAGCAAGGCAGGGGGGGGACTCTATATATAATGTGTGTTTGGTACAATTCAGCCAGACCTCTGAGAAGCATGGAGAGTGTGTCCTACAATTGTCCTATTAGGAGGATGAGAGGCAAGGACACCCACAAGTTCACTCTGGGGCCTTAACACCCAGTATGTTCCTAGATTGGTTTTGTCCATGGGTGAGCAGGAGCTGTGGCTTTGGAGAGGGTCTCAGCTAGAAAATGGGAAGACAAATGAGGAGGCTTTGATGCAATGTTGTCAGCATGAAACTAAGACTGCATAAGACTGGCCTGCAGCCAGGGCTAAAATCAGTGAGTGGTAGGCTGAAGGATGGGGCATGAGGCCACAGAGAGTATGCCACAATAGAAATTTAATATTAATATTAAACAACTGAAATTAATTTGCCATATCTTCTTAAGAAGCACATAGCATATTGGCATACAGAAACTGCACCTGTTTTGTAAAATATCCAACACAAAGAACCTTTGTGACACGCTACCCAGGTACTATGGTTTAGGCCTTAGAAACCTTAGCTATCATCTTGTTACTGTAACTAAGGAAACTGTGTAAACCCACCCTTTCCATCGCGCCTCCCCTTTAAAATGGATGTTTGATGCCCTTTGGGCACAATAAAGGAGAAAGACTTTTTCTGGTTTCTTATACAAACTCCACCTGTGCCTTCCCTGTGGGACACCCAGGGCACAGGCTGTGGGTGTAGAATCCTCTACCTAGCCACATCCACCGAGCTGCCGGAAATGTCACAGACACACACAGAGCAGTTAGTGCATTGTATCATGTTATTATGTATCTTTATTACTTGACTTTTGCTCTGGGAAATTTATTAGAAAGTATTTTAATATAGGTAGTTCACACATTTATTTGTATTTATTGGTTATTGTGTCTGGTTCATGAATATCTTTTAAGCTCCCTAAGGCAGGGACTATATTTTGTTTACCTTTGTATATCCCAGCACCCAACCAGTAGAAGCTGAATAAATATTTGTGGAATACAAAATTGGATCCAACAAATATAATGGAAGAGAGAAAAAGGAAAAAAATGTGTTATTGAATACTCATTATGCTGGGATCTATATTAAATACTTCATATAGATTATCTTACGTAATTCTTACGATAACACTAAGGTAGATACTATTATTAACCCTGTCTCACTAGTGGGAAACTGTGATTGAGAAAAGTGTAATACCTGGACCAAAGCCATAAAATCAGCTAGTTGTGGAATAAGGATTTAAATCGAGGCATCCAGGCAGCTGGGGTCTGCAGAAAATATATATTTATATATTTATATTTTTATATATAAATATATAAATATATAAATATATATTTATATTTTTATATATAAATATATAAATATATATTTATATATTTATATATATGGTTAAGTGTCCGTCCGTCCGACTGGTAGCTATGACACACAATGACCACCAGGGGGGGAGATGCTCAACGCGGAGCTGCCGTGACGTGCACTGGCTATTTAAAAATAAATGGCACCAGGGACCTGGTGCCAACAAACCAACACTCGGCTTCCCCTAAGTGGGACACAGGCCCCGCCACCACCCTGGAGCCACACCCCACCAAATTGCAGCCAACGCTGCCAAGACCCCATGGCACAAAATGCAGCCCACAGCCCAGCCCAAAAATGGTGGCGGTGGGCGCCGGGTAATGACATCACATAGCAACACCCGGCTTCCTCTCCCTAGCAACTAGCCTCCTTGGAGTTTCTTCAGTCCAGGAACCTGACTTGCTTTATAGCCAGGTGCAAAAATTTCACAGTTTAACCAAATGTTTGTGAAGCGTTTTCCCATGCCTCACCTCATTTGATCCTCACAGAAGTCCTGGAGTAGGTAGTAGGAGACTCAGTAGAATCCTATTTTCTTTTCATTAGCTAGACGCGAATAGCGATATTAGAATATTTCTTCTAATTAATTTCCTTTCAATGTGCATGAATCCATGCACCGGGACACTAGTATCCTTATAAAGTTTTTCCTGTTTCAGAGAAGGCTAGAGAGGAGGCAGTGGTATTAAGACTTTGTGAAGCCATTCTGTAACACAGTGTCCTTCCTGAAGTTTGCACTTCTGGCCTTTAGTGCTCTCTCTTCTACTTGTTGTACCTTTGCTACTTGCTCATAAAACTGCACCTCAATGCTCACTGTCCACGTTTCCCTGAGCCACCAGTTCTTCGCTCAGCCCATAGATCAGGACAGGCCCAGGTCCAGAACATTTTGAGGCTTTTGTACTATCTTTATAGTCAATTCAAATTTCTGGTGTTCTTTTGCCACATTTTTGGGTTAATTCCTCTCCTTTGTCATGTTAGCACCCTATCTCCTATTATCCTCAACAGGGAGTACTGCTTAGAATTACAGAACAACAGCAAAATGCTAAAACTGCAGGCAGCATGCTCTGATTGCTGTGGTGATAACTCTTTCCAGAGCAGCATAATTTCGAGGTTATGAGCCTGGACTCCAGAGTCAGACAGCCACAGTTCAATTCCTGGCCTTAGTCCGTGACCTTGGGCAGGGTATTACCTCATTTGTATAATGGAGATAATAATGGTATCTACTTTACTGGGCTATTCTGGGGGTTAAATTAGGAATTACATGTAAAACAGAGCACAGTACCTGGCACATAATGAGCTGATAAAAATCTGATAAAGAAGTACAAGCCCAGCCAGTAGTATAGATGTTGGATTTCCCATTGTCTGAGTGTAACACCATGCATGAGTTCTTTGGATAAGGAGAACTGGTATAGTGGACAGCAGGACAAAAATGCTAGTTATAAAAAACGCAAAACAAAATGAATTCTCAGGTGCCATTTTCAGCATATGACTCTGGAAATTAAACTGTCTTCAGAAATGCTCTTGAAAAGGCCTCTTTGATTCTAACACCTCCCCACCCTCACTTTCTCTCTCCCTCTTGCTGTAACTATAAACTTTTACTTCAAATGTGCTATTCTACTTCATTAGCGTAAACATCGTCTCCAGAGTTAATTCCTTGACAAGGTTTCCTGGAAAAATGGCTGAAGACAAAGGCCACATTATAACATCCAGGGGACAAGTGCCACACAGTGTGATTCCTGTGGTGTCTTATTACCTCATAAACACCTTGCCTCGGGCAGGCAGGACTTGTCCTCTATTCTTATCTGTTTTCCTTTAACATTGACTGCCCTCACCACCTGCAAAAAGAACACCTTGGAAAGATTAATTATTAATTTCCAAAGAAAAGTCACTTCAGACACTTCAAAAGTCAGCGTAGAAGAGGGAAAACCCCAGTAACTGATTGTGTAATCACACTTGACATTGACTTGATCATTGTATTTATTCCTTTTTTTTTTCTTTCTATCTTGAAAAACAATGGGTCAATTCAGTTTTATGACATCTCAGATATAAGTGCATATTAGTTTAAGAAGTGCTGATGGTAAAATATTTATTGGTTGAATCTGACAATCATATTTATAGTTTTATCTCCAAAGACTTGTGAAGTGTATATGATTGAATGGAATCTATATGGAGAAGTTTTGCCCTCAGAATACGTAATTTGCCATTCTTGGCACATGCCAGTTTTAAGCTAAAAGAATTTCAAGGGCTTCTGGATATTCAACTGTTTTTTTTGAATGTCTGTGGAACTGAGTATGCAATACATCACTGTGATTGACAGTTTGGGCATGTCACAGAGGTGAATCTCTACAACTAACTATGGGACTGAAGAGTTTCAGTACAAGACATCAAACATATCAGAAACTATGCTTTTCATTTTTTCAGACAAAATATCAAGTCACTTTTGACCCGCATGCTCCTTTTTGAGTAGCTGTAAAAGTGACTTGAAGATTGTTAGCCATCAACTACTTATAGTATAGGTGTTTCGGACCTTTTCAAGCTCCAAAGCATTTAGTACATTTGTCATATTTTAAATGTCTAACATGTAAAAGAGACTGCCCTACTTTCTGTCAAGATAAAGAAAGCAACTGAAAATTGCTAACATTTAGTGGGTGCTCAGTTTGTGTAGGGCACTGTTCTAAGTACATTCTGAATATTAATTTATTTAATTGTCCACAACCCTGTAAGAAGGTGATATTATTTCTCCACTTTAAAAAATTAAAAAAAAACAAAGCCAGAGAGGAAAATACTTTGCTAGAAGTCACATATCTAGTAGGAGGTAGAACCAAGATTTGAAGCCAGGCTATCTGACTCGAAAGCAACTCCATTCGTATTTTATTCTGGCCCTCAAGGAGATTTCAGAATAATGGTAGAAAGAAAGGGAGTAGGGAAAATGTACAAATAATAATAGAGTGAGCCCTAAGATGGGGAAGTAAATATGTCATGGAGTTGAAAAAAAAGAAATTATACCCATTCTCATCAAAACTAAAAAGTCTTATTAAAGAAAGTGGCATATTGATTGGCACATTAGGGGTGGTTTGTACTGAAAGCGTTGGAGCTGGCTCAAGGCTTTCTCAGAAAAGGAGAGTTAAGAACTGAGGCACAGAGATGGGGTAATATGAGGCATGTTGGGGTGAAGCAGGTAGTTCCGCGTGGTGAGGTACAGGCTGCAGAAAGCAGTCATCGTAGGTGAAACTGGAGAGGTGAAATGAGGTTTAAAAATGTTGAGGAGCCCTGCCAGCATGCTCAGTGGTTGAGTGTCGACCTATGATTTGATTCCCGGTCAGGGCACATGCCCAGGTTGTGGGCTCGATCCCCAGTGTGGGGTGTGCAGGAGGTACACCAATGATTCTCTCTCATCATTGATCTTTCTATCTCTCTCTCCCTCTCTCCCTTCCTCTCTGCAATCAATTATATATATATAAAATGTTGAAGAATATGAAATGCTAGGTCAAAGAGTTCTAGGACTTAGCAATGCAGAGATTTTAGAATCTTTGAATGATTAAAATGCTTAAAGCATTTTGGGGAAATATTTATTTAGCACTGAATCTTTATTATATTTATCATCCATTCCAAAATATATAATGTGAAATATCTACACTCAGAATAGAAAATAAATGGGAAAGTGGAAGTGATGTATACTTTTAGTAAGACCTAGGAGAGCTGGTTATCGTAATGGCTATCAAGCTAAACTTAAATAAGTGGTTTGCAGGATGGACTGGACAGAGGAGAGCCTGTAGTCGGTGGCCATTGGTTCCATTCCCTGGCCACACTGTAGAATCATTAGAGGCACTTTCAATATCTCAATGCTCAGAGCACATCCAGACCAATTATATCAGAATCTCTGAGATTTCCAATTCAGATCTCAGTATTTTTAAAGCTCCCAGAGAGATTTTTATTGTGCCACCAAGATTGAGAACTATCGCTCTACTAAGTAAGTAATGAGGATCTGATGACCTTCAGGGGTGACAGTGAGGATGGAAAAGAGGGGAAGAATATGAAAAATAACTTGAAAGGCAAATCAATATTTCTTTTTGAAAATACTATGAAAATTGTTTCCATGGCTCTGTTTATTTTAAAAAAAACTCCTCTTTCACATCCAGTTCACAAGTTTGAAAAATTGGACAAGCTTGATCAGAACAGAGCACTCCATAGATACCAAGGCAGAAGGTTGCACGGGGTGGGTCGCTTATGCGGCAGCACCTCACTTTCCTGGTCTGTACATTTGAGTTATTAATATCTCTTCTATCTCCTTGATAGGGATTTTAAGAGCATCCAATGCAATAATACAGGACAGAGGACTCACATGAAAAGGCAGCACTAGGTTCATGTAAGCTGTTGAGAATCGAAAGATAATCATTTCTACTTCGCTGGGGTGATAAACTAACTTTATAATTCCATGACACAAAACACCTTTGGAAGTTGTTTCTGGCATTTCAACAGGTTGAGCCTCAAGTTCTAGATCCATTGGTCATACTTATTGCTCTGCAAAGGGAATTCTTTTGCTACCTCACTTTAAATAACAGTAGCAGCAAAAGCTGCATAATTTGATAATCACAGCTAGAGTCAGCTATAGGTTACCTTTGCTTGAATAAGTAACTAATATAATAGTAACAGCCAGGGGGTGAGTCCTGGCTGTCTATGTGAGCCTTTCCCATGTTTTACCTGGTAACGTTCAAACTGGCCGCAACAACCAGACAAGGACATTTACTCTACCTTTGACTACTGACCACTATTACTCTTAAAGTGGCTTTTAGGTAAGTTTCAATATCCTACCAAACTTTAATTAATCAGTTTTCTATTATATTTTTTACCACCATATAAGGGAAAGAGATTAGAAAAGGGACAAAATGAGTTTGAACCATCCCCTTTAAAAACGCAATGCATCTCTCTTTCTCTCCCTCCCTTCCTCTCTGAAATCAGTGGAAAAATATCCTCAGATGAGGATTAAAAAATACAACATGCAATGAAGTTGAAACTTGCCTCATACCATTACCTTTGGAAATCCTATCCAGCCTCGAAATTATGAATATTAA
Organism: Myotis nattereri; assembly: GCF_964212035.1. NCBI lineage: Eukaryota > Metazoa > Chordata > Mammalia > Chiroptera > Vespertilionidae > Myotis > Myotis nattereri. The sequence goes on from NC_138079.1 coordinate 56,405,916, forward strand.
TAATGTTATCCAGTATTGTATGTTCCCCAAATGTTTTACAGTCACATTTAGTTAATCCTCATAAATCCCACTGAGGCATGCGAGTGTTAATAGAAAACAAGGTTCCGAAACGTTGAAGAACTTTTAGTGATTAAGCAGGCCGGCTGAAAAGTGAGATTAAAAGTCAATGTAGCCTCTTTCTTTTCTGCAACTAACTGCCCTGCCTAAGAAATTCTCACGTAACAGTGCTCCACTGACCTTCCTATAACTCCAAGGCCTTATATAGTGGGCCAAAAATCTTTATATTTGGTAATAGGTCCACTAAGTCATCAAAGACAGAATTTTTGAAAGGTTCCTTAAGTTCCCTGCAATTCAGGCATTTTTGTAAAAAAAAAAAAAAATACTGATCCAGAAAACTGAGAAACTGTGTCTAAGATAATTCCTGAATCACACATTGCTTCATTGTTGAAGTGGTAAACACCAAATGCCAGGTTCCGCCCACGGAAAAATGAATAGATGTGTGTAGTAAAGGCAGTTTTCCCTTATTTTCCCGTTCCTTCCCTTCCAACTGTAGCAGTGTTTAACAAACAAAATTTATTTATTCAACATACTGTTAATGGGAGCCAATTAAGGGTCAGGCACTTCATGAAATACTGGAAATATACAAGGATGAATAATAAACCCACTATCCCAGCCCGTGGTTCACAGCTTGGTAGGGGAGATAGCTATATAAACAAATAGCTACAATGTGCTGCATACTCATGCTGAGTTGGAAGCAAAGTGGGATGAAATACAAAAGAAGCATCAATTAAGGCCTAGAGGAAGGGAATGGGGGATGCTTGCAATAGAAGCCCCCTCTCAGCCAGGTCATCAGTGAGTGTGTAGGAGTTTGCTGAGGAGAGAAGCAGCTTCATTAAGGAAGGAGGGTGACATTCTTTCTAGGGAATGCCTAATTACATCCGAACAGGATTGTAAGTAATAACTATAAAGAACAAATAGCATTTTCCTGACCTGGGTGCTATTCTGCTATCTTCTCCAAACTGCAACACAATCCATATTCAGCAGTTCATTATATATTTTCTATTCCACAGCCTAAACAGTGGTTCTCAACCTTCTGGCCCTTTAAATACAGTTCCTCATGTTGTGACCCAACCATAACATTATTTTCGTTGCTACTTCATAGCTGTAATGTTGCTACTGTTATGAATCGTAATGTAAATATGGGATATGTAGGATGGTCTTAGGCGACCCCTGTGAAAGCGTCATTTGACCGCCAAAGGGGTCACAACCCATAGGTTGAGAATCACTGGCTAAGACTAAGTAGTAAGGGACCATGGAAATATCATATGGTGAAAAGATGAATGAATGGTTTTGAAGTTGGGAAATCAAGGTCATGAATTGGGGAGGAGAAGAAAAGAGACAGGGAGAGTATAGGAAGAGAAAAAGAGGGACAAGCAGCAATTGGCATTAGTATTTACAAAATAGTTCTCTTGGGTATGATTACATTTGGACTGGACCTTATGAGGTTATTGTATCAAATGAATTAATGATTGTGAAAGTGCTTTGTGAAATGAAGAAACTATACGAATAAGTGCCATTATTGAGAGTGAGCTGTGGCCTGTAATGGAGATGGGTCGCCAGGTCCGAAAGCAGCTGCACTCCAGGCTGCCATATCTGAGGGACAACAGAGAGGAGAGGAGGTCTGGGAAGATCTGAAAGAGCATGTGTGCACGGGGTGTGACCTCCTCGGCTCTGCTGCATTGCGGAGAGAATTTCCTGTGCCAGCTCAGCCATAGCCTGCCTTTCCTGCAGGATATCAAGCTCCAAGTTTACAGTTCCTATCAGGGAGTCTCTTTGTTTGAACAAAGCCTCATTTGTTAGGAAGTGTCACAGATCAGCGTGTATCAGATGCAAGATTGAATGTCCCTCAAGCACAAAGACATGCATAGCTATGCCAGGAGACCAGCAATGGGGCTTTTCACCATGAGAAAACAGATGGCCGGAGTGAAAAAGGCCCGTCTTTATGGAAGAGAAATTCTTCTAAGCCTCCCCCACCCCCGTGTCCCACTTCCCCCTCCTCCCCCGGCCCCTGCTCTTCTTTCACTCCACTGCACTGACAGTGAAACATTCGATATGCTGCAACATCATCTGATGTTTGTGTCCTTTTAATTAAACCAAGAGATCTGGAATAGGGACGCCCTTGTCTTTGCAGAGAAATGATTTCAGAATGAAGATAATAGAACCTCTTTTTCTTCAGGCTTGCAAGAGGCTCGTGTGTAATTTGTCCTTTGCAAGAGCAATCAAAGATAACCGGTGTGCAATTGATTAGGGGCTTTGTGTCCTTTTAATTACTTGTTTCTACACACTGGTTTAGTTACATGCTGAAAGCAGATCCATCTGAGTTCTTTCCAAGCTGTAGTGCTTTCTTTTGCTTACATGGTTTAATAATAAAGCTATTAGTAAGCCACCGCCGCACAGAACAATCCTATCAGGCCAGGATAGGTCTTGAATCTTGCCTTTTTTTATTCTTCCAATAGACCATTAGATGTTTTTATGGAAAACAAGGTTAAAGAATGCTACATCATTGCTCAACTAAACAAAAATATTCCGCAACTTCAGGAAAGTAAAGTTTCTCTTATTCCCAAGCACAGAAAGGTTAGAACTTCTATAGCAGGGTTTTAATTTGCTTTTTTTTCTTAATTGACAAAAATAGGAATAAATTTTTTCTTTCTTTTGACTGAACACTAATCTGTCAACTGGTATAACTGAATTCCTCAAAAAACCATAGGAAAAAAACTTCAAAAGTTAGCACAATATGTAGACCAGATTATTATTGTTTGGGTTCCATGTACTAAAGATGCTATCAAATCAGTTAATGCCAGACGAAAATATAAAAACAATTTTATTATTTTAAGTTCTCTACCTAAAAGCTAGGCAGTAAAAAGGTGCTTTCTACTAATAGAAAACTTATTAGCTCTCTATGCCGCTATTTACTTACCTGCTGTTCACTTATGCCTTAGAGAGAAAGAAAAGCTCAAGGGGTGTTGCCCATAAAGGAAATCCATCTAATTTCAATATGTAGACTCTGAGACTACAGCTGCTGATATAGGAAATGAATGGGAAGTTTAGCAAAAGACCCCAGACTCATGCTTTATGGAAGCTCCATAGATATGAGCTCATTGCCAATGATGAAAGTACCTCAAAACTCTGGAGCAACCTCTGGGTAGCAATCTCCAATCACCTGCCATGCTCTCGTGTCCTATATGCATCTCTCAGCCTGGGCATTAGATTCCTCCTCCTTCCCAGGAATGCTCTGCTTTACAGGAATGTACCTCCCTAGGGAGTGTCCAATGTGTCCTCAGTAACATGAAAAATACAGAAATTTACCTTCTTTGAAGTATGGTTCTTTCTGTAATCTAGGCGAGGATATGAGTCTTGAACACAAGGATTATGTAACCATTGACTGGTATCTCATTTTGGTGGTTGAGATTAACTATCTATTTCATGCTTAGATCACTTGCATTAGAAAAAAAAAAAGAAAAATTGTAATTATTTTGCCTTCAGATTCTATTTTAATGCAGCTAGCATACTTTTACACTAAGTCATTGATAAACCTTAAATTGCTAGATGGCTTTAATAGAAAACGGGATTCATTTTTTAAAAAATCTGTGTCTGTAAATAGCAACATGAACTTCTTGAGGCTTTCAGTATAAAGTTACTTATATTCACAAAGCAATGCCTTCAGCTAGATGAGTTGTTTACTTATTGGTATTCAGTAACCCTGCAATTCTTGGTTATGAAAAAGAAAGTGACTGCCAATCAAGGCAAGTAAAGAGAAAAGAACAAAAAAAGGAAGGAGAAGAACTCTGGAATGACTTCAGTGTAAAATCTTCATCATCCTTTCAGTTCACTCTGAATTAAGCAACTGAAGAACTATGGGTAAGATGAGACTGACCATAAATAGCAGACATTCTTTGAAAAGAAAAATGTATCCAGTGCTTTCTGAGTGACAAGTGTGGAGCCAAGCATTGGAAATTACAAAAGGAATAAGACAGTCTCTACCTCCATGAAACTCACTATCAGATGGAAGAGACAAACTGAAGATATCAATCATAAAAATTTACCATGTATCTATATGCCATTCTAGCAGATTTTCATAGTTACATTAATAAGATTTTTTTATTTGCTATGTTTATATTATACCCAATCTAATGTATTATCTTATGGATAGCTATAACACATTCCTCAGTTATGTTCCTCTGTGGTGACTCTTAGTACTATTTCATGAATCCTGCCATGTTTCTTTCTTTTTCCCCTTTTCAACTGCTTTCTTACCAACTACCCCCCCCTCCTGACCCCCACCATTTTCTCTCTTCATTATCACAGAATTTCATTTAGCTCTTATTGGATCTCTCCTCTGATGTTTCACATTATCAGAGTTCTTCCACAAGGTTTAGCCATTTGCACATTTAATTATTTCTTAAAATAATTAAAGAAGTGATTACATAGCTAAGAATTGTGAGATTCTTAGAATGCTAGAGTGTCAATGTGAAAACCATGGTAATGTGATCTTTGGGGAAATATACCTAAGCATTGTACACACACACACAATTTAATGAAATATATGTCTCTAAGTAATGCGTTTATGTGATTCTTTAATAGAGTTTTGAGCAAGGTACTATAGTAGTACAGAAGGAGGGGCAACTAGCAAGCATCTGGAGGTGAATTTGATATAGATCTACTTCTTCAAGTGTAAAATGAGTATTCTCTGTAGCATAATCTAAAACCAGATGTTATAAAATTTCTGTCTTCTTTGTTTCTCGTCTTTTGGCGAATCATCTTCTACATGATCCAGAAATGCACTGTGTCTGGTTTCCTCCTCTCACAAATGCCCGCCCCACAGAATGGACATTGTCGGGGGCTCTGATGCAAATCGCTTCGCAGCAGAAGCCACTCTGCCGTTAGACTCTAATTTGCAGCCAAGCTGGCTTTCAGCTGGTGCCTTGTCCTTGGGCTATCCTTCACTGTCAGGGCTCGCCAGGGCGCACCAGCTGTTCTCTCAGCAACAGGGAAGAAGGAAAGCAGTCAGATGTCACCGATTCCCAAGGAAAACCTGCCTTGGCTGCCATGGCTCCTCCTTGGTTCCGGGACTAAGACTCAGTAGCTAGGATCAGGGCTGACCCTGGGCACACTTGTGGAGTATATAACATTTTCTTTAGTTAATATCTATTTCCCCTTTGCCATCCTCTTTCCCAGGCCTTAGGCTGCACCTGCCAATTCCAGAATTTATTCGGTCTCCCCTCTCCGGGTGAGGGTTCAATCTATAGAACAGTGGTTCTCAGCTGCAGGGCTAATACCCCCAAAACATACCTCACATGTGTGTGAACATGCACACACACAAACACCCGCAAGTGCAACATTTTGCATAAAATTTTGGGTAATTTGCAAAAATTTTACTGAAGGCAGACTAGGATAGAACCTTCTTTTCTCTTCTGTCTCTTTATTTTCTATCTTCATCCTTTCCCCCATTGTCTCACACCTCGTTCTCTTGGTTCCAATCTAATTCACAAGAAAGTATTCAACAAGATTTAAAATATATTTTTAAATTTCTAATTTCCTGTTTAATAAAAGGGTCAATAAAATAACCGAAATTAGAGCTGGTTAAAGCTAAACTCCACTAAAAGGAGTCATGGGTTTACTTCTGTGCCCTCTGCTCACACAGCTATTGTTGAAACAAATGCAATAAACTTGTTTTATGAAACTCTGGGCATGACTCATAAGGAATTCTAAAGAGAAATTTCTTATTTCTCATCTTTTCTAAGGTAATTAAATATCAGGTTGGAGAAGCTAACGGTTAACATTTTCTTCTCTTTGGACACTGGGCAATGGTGATTCAATCTTAACAGCTGCCCGCTGCCTCCCAATGATGATATTTTCAAAAAGCACCGTTTGTTTTATAGCACAGCTGCAGGTGGTGCTTGCTCATCTGTAGGCAGGATTCTAAAACAGCTGACTTGGCATGTTCTGTCCTCCGGTGGCTTTCAAATAGGCTCTGGCCTTCTCCAGGAAAGGAAAGAAAAAAAATAGAAAGGTTGCTGGGAGCACATCACAGGTGAACATAAATGCAAAATCAGAATGTACGGCATTGCTACCACATTCCATCATACCAAAAGCAATAGGTTTCTCATGTGAGTATTTCAGAAGATGGATTAGCTCTCAAATCCTGATTCAGTCCACCTGATGAAATATTTTAAGTGATCTTCTCATTTCTGTACTAAACTTAAAAAAAAAAAGAACCGAAAAGTGAGCAGTTGTACTAGATGACACCTTAGGCGATTTGGGATCATTGTTAGGCTCTTGAAAAGAAGAAAGCTAGGAAAACCTTCTGAGACACCAGGATGGAACATTTTCAGCGTGAGAAGGAAGATGACACCCTGTCAATCCTGTATTCTAAAGCAGAAAGAACGAAAATGTGACATGTGCTACTGCATCTCCCTCCGTGCCTTTTTAAACATTGCTATTTAATTATGACATACTTTGCTGCTTAGCCCAGATGCAGCCTCAGAATCCTTCTAAACACAGTTCCATAAGCACTTGCCAGCAACTGAAGTGACAGATGAGATACAGTTTTCTATTTTTGTGCTAGATCAATGATAGAGTCACCAGGCCACTGCAAAAGCAGAACTACCAGAGTTTTATCATGGGTAGGGGACAAGGGTTCGATGTAATAGCTTCTCTATGCCATGTGACTGGAGCAGGGGTCATCAATCACAACCTGTGGATCAAATCTGACCTGTCAAGTGATTTTGTAAGTAAAAGCTTATTGGAACAACAGCCATCCCCATTTGTTTATGTATCGTGTGGGGCTGCTTCTCCTGCTCTAGATTACATACACCAATAATTTAGCAAGCTAGTTTGAGTTGGATTTTTTTACTTTCATTCAAGAACAACACATATTTCAGAAATTTGGATTCTGGTTTGGCCTCCATGGAGATATGAGAAAGAACAAACTAAGAACCTCTGATTGGCTTATAGATCTCCTTAGCATTTGTGTTGTGAGAGGCAGGCATGAAAGTATGCTCCCACCACAGAAACAGACATGAAATGTGATACAAAGCCAGGGTTCTTTTTTCTTTTTGGTTCCCTCCCTGTCCATCAGCTCTTTCTCCAACATGGAGATTCAGGCTTAGCATTTAGATATTCTGTGAGGCTTTTTCTAAGACAGAGAAAACTACTCCCTAGTGAGTTCCATGATCAAACACCACACAAAACCTGTTTGCTATTCGTGCAGTAGCCTGGCCATGAGGATCACCAATGCTCTGATAAGGAGGTATGTCAGGTAACCCAGCACCACACTGCCATCATAAATTTATGTTTGCAAGCTTCTGTACATACTCATGTTGAAGTCAACTCTGATAAACTTTATGTAATTACTAGAGGCCTGGGGCACAAAATTTGTGCACTTGTGGGGGGAGGGTGTCTCTCAGCCCAGCCTGTGCCCTCTCGCAGTCCAGGAGCCCTCAGGAATGTACAACTGATGGCTTAGGCCTGCTCCCTGCCAGCAGTCGGAGGAGGCAGGAGAGGCTCCCGCCACTGCTGATGCACTCACTAGCCGTGAACCCAGCTTCTGGCTGAGTGGCACTCCCCCCTGAGAGAGCACACTGACCACCAAGGGGCAGCTCCTGCATTGAGCATTTGCCCCTTGGTGGTCAGTGCACATCATAGCTACTGGTCGTTCCGCTGTACGGCTGATTTGCATATTAGCCTTTTATTATATAGATTTCAGTACCATTCTGTCCTCAATGTGTTGTTTATCTTTATAAAGGACCAAATCAATATAATTCATTCAGGAGTTTTAAGACACAAAGAAAGAAAAGGGAGTTAGGGAGATAATATTTCTTGAGTACCTCCGCTATGTGAAGCACTGAGCTTTATGCTGTCCCAAGAACAACTTTATTTCTCATATCTTGCTGTAACATAAAAATGATTCTATTTATTTTATTGAAAGTTTCTGATGTGGATGAACTCAACAGACCTGGTGAGAACTCTTATGACTAAACTCTTATGACTCTTATGACTAAAGTGACTAATGAAACCTCATTCTCATCCTTAAAGGACGTTTTCCAAGATAATGATTTCTTATATTTGGGGGAATGGAAAAAGAAAGAGGAAAAGGCTTAGAGAAAATGTTAAAGAAGGAACAGATGAAGATCTGGGAAAGGAAAAAGAAGGGTGTTATTTCTCATCTTGAAATCACCGTTAAAGCATATTCCCAAAAGATATTCCCATCCCTAGCTAAAGAACCAGATGAAACCACGTGTGTGCCAGATCTGAGCAGATGTATATTCCACAATCCGTGTTGGGCAGATAAAAAAGCCCTTTGACGGGAACTTCAAGGAATTGAAGTAGCAGCCGGGCATTACTGAAACCGGCCATACCTGGCATACACAGGAGAGGTTTCTGAAAGGTTTTGCTGTGGCAAGAATAAAAGGATGCCAAACAGGAAATTCCTGCTGGGACTCCGTAGCTGGGTCTGTTGTCAAAACTGCAGTCAGCTTAGGCAACACAGTTAGTAGGATGGCTAACTGCACACTTAGTTTGTCTGCTCCTTTGCCACAGTTCCAGACCCAGAGCCAACTCACCATAGAGGGTGATATGCAGGGAGTGAAAGAATAGCAGGAGCTCTGCAAAGGAGAAGACTTTGACAGCGGTCCACTGGAGGGGCAAGAGGTCAGTGGCAGGCTCTGCATCCTTATGAGGCATTTTCCAAATGACTGACAAGTGCTCAGCATTTTCATCACTGTTTATCATGAAAGGGAGATGAACTGCAACCATATTCTGCTGAGTTTTAATGGCAGATAGACTTTGTGGATGTCTTTCAGGGTTACTCAGCTTTATTCAGCACATTCTTCTGGCCACGAAGCTTTACCACAACACTTCAGCAACACCATGCAAATAATCTGACTGTTCTTGTTTAGTTCCAATTCCACACTTTTTAGCAAAGGGCAGGTTTAACCATATGATGGTATCATTGGAGAGGTTTTCTTTTCTTTATGCCAATCCAGCTGAGCAGTTAAGCTGCTCCCTCTTTAGGATGTTTCCAGGCCCTCTTCCTTTAGCAGAATTCACTAACCCCTGGCAACCAGTGCTTCCCACACTGCTCTTCCAGCACTCACAGGGCAGTGGTGAAGAGCAAGAAGTCTGGAGCCAGACAACCTGAACTCACATGCTGGCCCTGCCACTATTAACCTTAGACAAGTTAATTATCCTTCATAAGCCTCCGTTTCCTCATCTATAAAATGAGGGGAACTTTGCCTTGTTGGGTGTTTATGAAGTTCAGTGAGCTAGTACAGTCAAAATACTTAGCAGAGTGCTTTGAACAGAATGACCCTATCTGAATCTATTTATCTCTATATACATATATATGTATATATTTATGCTGCTGTTGTAATCATTCTAATTTTTAGAATGTTTTATGAGGCTCTTTTTTAAAAATCTTCTGGAAGCTTCTTATTTTCCCTTTGTATTCAAACAGCAAGCAGCTTTTTCTTTAAGGCTAAATAAAGCTCACCCAGTTCCCCTTCTCTTTACCCATGAGCTATGACTTCTGACCCATTTCTAATGAAGTGTTTCCTGGCTCCTTGTGATTCCAACAACTATTTCCTTTCATACTGCACTACAGTATCCTTCTCTCTAGATCTAGCAGTGGGAAAAGAACATATGAGGAGAAATATGGATGAAAAAAGGAAGAAAAAGAAAAGAAAGCTAGAAGTCTTATGCTTTCCTGGCTAAAAGATTATGTAACCATTGACTGGTATCTCATTTTGGTGGTTGAGATTAACCATCTATTTGATGCTTAGATCACTTGCATTAGAAAAAAAAAAGAAAAATTGTAATTATTTTAATGCAGCTAGCATACTTTTACACTAAGTCATTGATAAACCTTAAATTGCTAGATGGCTTTAATAGAAAACGGGATTCATTTTTTAAAAAGTCTGTGTCTGTAAATAGCAACATGACCTTCTTGAGGCTTTCTGTATAAAGTTACTTATATTCACAAAGCGATGCCTTCAGCTAGATGAGTTGTTTACTTATTGGTATTCAATAACCCTGCAATTCTTGGTTATGAAAAAGAAAGTGACTGCCAATCAAGGCAAGTAAAGAGAAAAGAACAAAAAAAGGAAGGAGAACTCTGGAATGACTTCAGTGTAAAATCTTCATCATCCTTTCAGTTCACTCTGAATTAAGCAAGTAGTGCACGGCATGTGCCAAAGTTGGGTCAGCAATACAAGCTGTACAGATGTGCCCATCTGGTATGCAGGTGTTTGCACTGATATTTCCTAGCCACACTTCAGGGGGTAGCATTTTAGTGGAGCTGGCTCCACACTAGTACAGGGAAAGAAAGAGAGGGGGACCACCCACTGATGATAAATGGTGCCACTTCTAGGTTGACCACATACTCTCAAAGAATAGTTCTTAAATTTCATATGCATCAAGATCACTTGAGCAACTTTATAAAAATGCAAAATCCTGAGCTTCTCTCCACCAAGAAATTTATATTTAATATAATAGAGGCCCAGTGCACAAAAATTCGTGCACTGGAGGGGGCGTTCCACAGCCCGGCCTGCCCCCTCTCACAGTCTGGGAGCCCTCAGGGATGTCCTACTGATGGCTTAGTCCCTACAGGAGGCGATCGGCTGATCAGGGGAAAGCACCACCCCCACTACCCCCTCGCTGCTGCTGCCTCTGGTCTCCCTCTGCGTGAGGCGACCGGGATGATCAGGGGAAGGCGACACCCCCATCACGCCGCTGCCACCGCCATTGCCGGCCGCCAGAGCTGCCTGAGCCTCAGCCTGGCCCTCACAGCAGCAGCCACCATCCACAGCTTGTCTGAGCCTTGGCAGGCTCAGGCAGCTGCTGCAGCTTTGTCCGGAAGACATCTGGTCTGATTAGCATATTACCCTTTTATTAGTATAGATACCTATGGTATGTTCCAGAAATCTACTTTCAACATAGGTTACTCTAATGTAAGTGCTCCATACACTTTGAGAAACAATACCCCAACACAGACTAAAATAAGTAAAAGAACATCTAGAAAATAAATTTAAAAAAATTTATTCTTTAAAGTTTCCAGCCATTCTCTTCATTATGTAAATACTGCCTATAGTAGTCACAAACATAACAGAAAATTTAACCAGGACATGAGGGGGCGAGGGGAGTGTTTGATGAAGAAAACTTTGGGTATTAATAAATCTTTAAAAAATAATTGGTGTTTTTATTTATTAGGCCTATACCTTTATATACACCTTAGTACCTTGGTACTAAGGATGGTAGCTTTAAATCATATAATGAACCTTTGCCCAATTTCACATGATTCTTTGGACAACTGGTAACAGATCCTATAGATTGGTGTCTAGTGTCTTTCTGTGATCACTCTCAAATATGAACAGCTGTCCCCTAGGAATTCTTCTCTGAAGTAGCTCTCAGCAATCAAAAACCACTCACCTACTCACTTATCCCAAGATTGGGAAACATTCAAAGGAAACATTCAAGAACCATATCGTGGAAGTAATTTGGGATCATGTTGAGCTTATTCTTTCTTTGGCAGATGAAGGAAAGTCACTGAAGCCTTTCAGTTAGAGGAATATCATGATCACAATGACTTCATAGAATCCACACAGGCTGTAAGTTCTAAGGGTTTGTAATAATGTATATGACAAAATTCTGCTGAAAGCAAAAGGGATAGCTATTAATAACACTGATGTGATACAATTACAAGTCAATATTACTATTTATACGTCAATATAATCCTCCCTCATCTAAAGTTAAGAATAAAAGGCAATCTGGCACTTCTCATTAGCCTTAAGAATACATTTCTAAGAAAAATGTCCATTCAATAAATGTTTATTTCTTGTCCATGTTATGTTGGGCACTGTGCTAGGTGTGGGGAGCAAAACAGGGAAGGTCTGCACTCTCAAGGTGTTTACAGTCTGCTGAAGCAGACATTGAACAAATAATCAAAGAAGCTCTGGTTTTTCCACTTGGCTCTTTGCTATTCCTGCTATTCTTAGCAATGTCGAGCTTGGATTTTTTTTTTAATGTAAGCCCTTTCCCTATGCCACCTTTCTTTAAGGGCTCCTAAGAAGTCCTCAGAGGTATCAAACTAACTGCCTGCAGACGTATTTTGCTTGGTTCACACAAAGCTGAGGTCCACTGATTTGTGTGCTTTTAAAATATTTGAATTTGTTGCCAACATAAAATTTGAGGTTCTAGTTCCTCTTGACTATTTGGCCATACTGGACTTCAAATTCTACAAGGCAACAGTTGTCTGGAGCTGCATAGCAGCTGCCTTCTTCATAAGTAATGTGTTCTATCCATTTGGCCACATTTAATCCCAGTCTTTATCACCTCCTGACATGCAGGCCAAAGGTTTGCTGGCATTTATCATCTCCCTTCAGTTGCTGTTTTTCCTACACCTGGATCAGTGAACTCATCTACATTACTTGCCAGACTCTCTTAGACAGTTCAGTTTGCAATTCTCAGTCTACAGGGAAACACTTGGCAATCCTTTTACAAAATTCACTTCAGGATATTCCCTCCCCTGGTTCTATTGCTCATCAATTCTCTAGACTAAGTAAATAATCAGATGTTATTCATTACTCAATTTATTCATTCACATATTTCCAACTGTGCCTTTTCTTCAATCCATTTGGTTCAAGCAAGCCAGATCACTCATTGGTTAGCCCCCAATATGACCTGTTACTGTCTGTTTCATTGCCTGAAATCCTGTTGGAATCTATCTAGAACTCACACCAGCTCTCCAAACTTGGATTGTCTAATTCCATCTTTCCTCAGGTCCAGCTGAAATCCCACACCTTGTCCAGGAAGCCCTTGCCAACTTCCTGGCTAGATATGGTATAGCCTCCAGTGAACTCTCTACCACCTATCTGAACTTCAGCAAAGCCCCTCAGACTTTCCACCTCATAACATAGCTTTCTACTTTTGAGCTCCTTGAGGGAGGAATCCTGTCTAATATGTCTTCTTTTTACATTAACAGTGCCTGGCAGAGAACAATAATGATTTGCTCAATAAATGAAGAGAGATTGTGCTTAAAACTAGTTGTAAAGGGAATGGGGAGATGCTGAATATATTTAATCTCCTCTAGGACACCAATATGTTGTTTTCAATCCTCAAGTCACACAGATGTGCACTTTCTTGGGGGGTTGTATTGTATTTGCTTGACCTATCACTCCCTGCAGGCGCTGTTCTCATAAGTGCGCCCACCGGAGACATGCACATTCATTCCATGTGTTTTTCCAGTTTCTTATTTAGTATTCTATTCCAAGAGATTTTCTCTTTTTACTCATTAAGACTGTTATGCAGACCAACTTTCATTCTTGGTTCTAGACTCTAGAGCCACAACAAAGTTTGTAATTTATCTTGCTTTTGCTTGACTACAAGCCCTCGTGGGCAAGAATTCTTGGCTATCACATCTTCTACTGGGAAATTTTTTCTTAACAAGAGCCTTTCTTTTATATTTAGAATCTATTTGGACATTGAATTCTCGAACTAGAATGTATCCTTGTATGGATGTTAATTTCTATTCATTGTAAAGACAATGCTTTTCTCTAGAATGAGAAAAGAAAAGCAGTCATACATATGGAGAAATTAAATTTCTTATGCAATTTCAGTTAGCTACTGAAATCATCTGGACTATTTAAGTTGTGAATGGAATGAGCAGGAAATACAAGTGCATTTTGAAAAGTGATCTTGGATATTCATCACTGCGCTAGGCTAGAGTGTCCTGAAGTCCCCATCTATCCATTCAGCTGCTCAATTAGAACTTCTTGAGAGCTACGTGCTAAACTACCTGAGGCACACACACAACATTTCCCTGCTCACTACTTAACAGTTTCACTCCCAAGGTCAAAGGAGATTTATTATTATTTTTTTTGTAAGGCAACCTTTCAATCACAACCTTGCCTCCAACAATCTTGTCTCCATGTTCCTGCTCTATACCTGTTTCTGTGTCAGCCAGCCATTTTAAAGTAAAAATAAGTAAATAAAAATAAAATAAAAACAGTTCTCTTTTAAAGGGTAAAATATTTCAGAGCCTAAAGTACCCACAGGCAGATCACTTATAAATACCTAGCTTAGTCATAGAGCTCAAGTTGGCAAATTACAATTCGCAAGCCTGTTTTTTAGTTCCAGCCTGTTTCATACTCAGCTAGCCCAACGATTTCCCTTATTTCTAATTCCTGAGGGAGGCCAGATCCTTTCTGGCTGAAGCTCAGGTACAATACACTAAGCTCAAGGCACAGCTTCACTTCTTGGCCTCCACCTGACACCCCTTAACTGGCGGCTTCTCCTTTCATTGTTCTGTCACTAGACCCTCCTGAGTGCCTCTATTAAACACACACTTCAGTTCTGTTTCCACCAATTCCTGTCCTCTTCTGCTCTTAATTCAAATCTCATTTCCTCTCTCTTTGCTGTTTCCAGGCAAATTCACTAGTTCTCTTCTTCTGCCAAGCCTGGCCAATCATGTTAGGTCCTGGTCTCATTTCCTGATGTCAGTCAGCCCCAGGTCCTCTTAATCTTTTGTCCAAAAATGGAAGGCTCTTTTTATGATTGGTGGCCAAATCCTGTGTTTCTAATCTAGGGGATAAAGAGGTGAACGAAGCCTAGAAGACCTTCCATTAGTACTTTTAGTGAAGAAAGTTAGTGCAAATTGAAATGGGGAGGGAAACAAAGTCTTATAAGTTTAGAATATTAGTCCTTCAGGACGTTTAAATAAAAAGGAGATTCTAGGGCAGTGTTTCTCAAAGTGGGTTCAACAGACCACCTATTTTAGAATCATTTGTGGGAAGGTGGGGGTGGGAAGTGGGAGGGCTGCTTGATAAAATCCTGGCTCTACTTAAAATTGACTGAGCCAAAATCTTTGAGCATCTACTAAGAATCTGAGGTGTTATTTTGTGTATGCATGTGTGTTTGGTTTTTTTTACAAAATCCCTGTTCTTTTTTAATGCACATTCAAATGTAAGAACATTGTCCAAGTGTTTCAATTGTCCTTTAAAAGCAGTTCATCCCATGTTGAGTGTCTAATATTTAGGTTTATTCTATACTCAATACAGTATTTAATACATGCTCTTATAAGCTCTGGAAAATGAATGGGCAAGTTTATTCTTTTTTATTAATTTACTAGAGGCTTGGTGCAGGGATCTGTGCACTGGTGAGATCCCTCAGCCTGGCTTGCAGGAATCAGGCTGAAACCAGCTCTCCGACATCTCCCGAGGGGTCCCGGATTGTGAGAGGGAGCAGGCCAGGCCACGGGACCCCACTGGAGGGACTGAGGGAAGGCTCCAGGGCGTGTCTGGCCCATCTCACCCAGTCCTGATCAGCCGGACCCCAGCAGCAAGCTAACCTACCGGTCAGAGCGTCTGCCCCCTGTTGGTCAGTGTGCATCATAGTGACTGGTCGAAGGTCAGACACTTAGCATATTAGGCTTTTATTATATAGGATTGGGTCACATTGGTTAATATAATCATGCAGGTTTCAGATGTGGGTTTCTATGTTATAAGATCTGTATATTGCACTCTGTGCCCACTACCCAAAGTCAAATCTTCCGTCACCATATATTAGGGTCCCGTCCACCCACTTTCCTCTGGCAACCACCACACTGCTATTTGTGTCCACAAGTTTTAGTTTTATATCCCACATATGAGTGAAATCATATGGTTCTTTGCTCTTTCTAACTTATTCCATTTAGCATAATATTCTCAAGGCCCATCCATGTTATTTCAAATGGCAGTATTTCATCCCTTCTGTTTCTTCATGAATATTATATTCTGGTGGGAAAATAGATTTGTGGTCATCATAGCAAGACAGTAAAATGAAAGCTGATGAAAACTCCTAGCCACTTCCTGAGGAAGAAAGATTGCATACATATATACACAAGTGCATTTATATATGTGTATTTTATATGAATTTCTATATTCACATAAAATAAAGAATTAATAATTAGTTTATACTTGTCTAATTCCTAGGTATTACTTTAGAATATTCTTTTAGATTCCTCTATAACATTGTTAGGATATAATTTTAAAGGCTTATGTATAGGCTATATAAATATATTCATTCATAATGAGTAAAATAATTTCAAATACAGAGCAATAAATTCTTAGTGACAAACATAAATCTTAATCTATCCCATAAAGAAAGCAGCATCAAGAGAAAGCATGTGAGTCAGCTAACAGGCACCAGGGCATATGCCCAGTGTATACAGGGGCTGGATGAGTGCATATACCTGCTCCCCAGCCCTCAAGCCAGACATTTACTACCAAGCCACCCTACCACTCTACCAAGTCACTTAAAATTTCTGGGTCTTCACTCAGCATTTCACTACTAATATATAGACAAAGTCACAAATGAATGCCATTCTGGATTTAAATAGGAATTCTGGGGAGGGGGCGAAAAGCATAAAAGTATCTGTGAGCCAAGCTTCCAGCTTCACTCACCCTCTTTGCTCTTGCACAAATATTTCATTTGGGAGTGTGAATATATGTGTGACCAACATGAAAGCTGAGGATTTTAAAATAAGCCAGCAATCCCTGGGCCATTTCAGATGTGTTTCTGCTTCCCAGGGCCTCCGGGGACCGCTGGGAGCAGGTGTGAAGTTCCAGTTTATTAACAAGTTAAGTCAGTGTTGCTGTGCATTTTGAGGGGCCTAATAGACTGGCTAGTCTCAGTGAATACAGAGAAGCACTGCAACAGAAAGACACATAAAAAATTAAAATAGTACCATTGCTACTATTTAAAACAGTACCTATTGAATGTGCACTATATTTCAAGCATTGTGCTGAATGATTTAGAAGCATCATCAAGTTTATTAAATTGTTTAGATAAATTAGTAAAACTTTATTTTCTGGATGAAGAACATTGAAATTATAGCTGACTGTAAGGAACCAACCTGTATTAAAGACAATCTATAGGTTGTTTTCTCCACATATTGACTTTTAATACCTTGCTTTGCTTTGCCAAAAAGCTTAAAATTGGGGCTGAGCCTGTCTGCTAGTACAGTGTAACCCATGGCTTGGTTATCCATGAAAAGTTTCAGAAAGCTATAATCTCCACCTTGGAGGGTGGAATGTTAACATTCATGTTTATTGTGCTATGTGAAGGCACCAGAAGGAAGGAAATAGAACATAAAATATTAGTGCTAGGCAGAACTTAAAGAAACTATTTGGTTCTCTCTCTCTCTCAAATAATAATAATAATAAATAATTTAAAAAATTGAAGACCAAAGACATAGTCTGAGTTTGTATAGTCTCTCATATATCCTTTTGTATTTAGTCTTTTACTCCAATCATCTGGCTTTTAACACACAGTACTGAACCAAATAAAGCTCATCTGATATGTTCGTCCTTTCTAGAACTTTTGCCTGCATAGCCAGCTCACAGGACTGAAAGGCCACCGGCCTTTTTATAAATGGCAGCCATTGAGGAACAAAGTGGCATGCTCAGAACCACAAGTAATTGTAATTGTGGCTGGCTGGAATTGATTTTATAACTTGGAGGTGTTAAAGTTTAGTTGCACTAAAATTGCATAATGGCCCTGGGATATGAAAAAGGATTACTGACAAAAAAAAAAAAAAAAGGAAATAATGATTTCCATTATTTTCACTCATGTTTGTATCAACCGCATCCAAAATAAAGCTTCTCTGTTCACAATTGTTATGGGTGGGGGGTGGGGCGGGGGGAAGGAGAGAGAATACAAGCTGAACACAGAAGTTCACACATGAGCTTCTGATCATTTAGCCCACTATTGAAAAATGAATAAAGTCCTTTTCTAACTCTTCCCCATTTCTTATATAAAGCAGGAGAATGATTCAAACCTATGTGTACCAAGGAAAGTCGTAGAAACCAACCAACCCCAACAAGGAGAGACTATGGGACCCAATCTGAGAAGACTCAGAGAAAACATGTAAGTTATCTCCAATATCTGAAGGCCCACGGTGGAGGGAAACCCAGACTGTTCTTTTGTTCCCAAGGGATGGTAATGATAAGAGTTCCGGTCAGTTATTAGTGCCTACTCACCAGTGTCAGGAACCATGCAAGAGCTTTTAATACATTATCTCTAATTCTCATATCAGTCTTGAAGTAGATAAGGTTATCCTGTTTTATAAGTGAAAACAGGGGGTGGGGGCACAGAGTAGCTAAGCTGAGTACCCAAAGTCACACTCTGAGTAAGTGGCAAACAGGGATTCTAATTCAGGTCTCTCTCTCTACCTCAGCAAACCACAATTCCATCCTTCTGGTTGCTCAGGCCAAAAACCTTGATGTTACTTTTGAGTATACCCCTTTATCTCACACCCTACATCTAATCCTTCAGCAGACTACATCTGCTCTACTTTCAAAATATGTTATAAATCTGAATAGTTCGCACCGCCTCTGCTATTGCCAGCCTGCTCTAACCCCCCCGCACATCCTATCAGTGTTATTACATAACTTCCTCCTAAGTGCCCCCCCCCCGCCCGCTTCTGCCCATGGCCCCTGTTGATCCACATTTGACACAGCAGCTAGAGTCATCCTTGAGAAGTAAGTTCAAGTGTACACTTCTCTGTTCAAAAGCATCCAATGACATCTTACATTATGGGTAAAAGCCAAGGTTATCATTACAGTTGCCTAGGTAAGACCCTACCCAACCTGGTTGCTATTTTCCACCTCCTTTCCACTGTTCAAATACAGGCTGGGGCCCTTGCACTTGCTGCACAAATGCATCTGCAGAATCATCTAATTCTCAATGAGGAGACACTAACGACAGATGCAGAGATTTTCTTACAGTGGCTTCAAAAATGTAACAGAGCTAAGGGAAGTCAAATGGACTGCACAACTGCACAGGGAAAGTGCTTTTGGGGGAGGGACTGGTAAATTCCTAAATGAAAAAGACCTTCTCAAGCCTGTATTCTATGACTCTCAGGCTTGTTCCACCTTGGGCTGGGCTCCTGTCCTGAGGCCATAATGTTTTCTCCAGCTGTATGCTCTGTGCTGCGCTCCTGCAGATATAGGGCAGAGCACCATCTCCTTATAAGGGACATTGAGCATCTTTCCCTCGCATTAGACTAAAGACTGGAAAAAGAAAGAATGAATATCCCACTGTGTCTCAGGTGCTAGGGAATGGGGAAGATCGGGAGCCAGATGAGTCTTTTGGAAAGTCGTAAACAAGTGCCTGGGACAGTGAGGTTGCCCTTATGGCAGACATCACTGCATTTCCTTGTCTCTGCAGTAAGGTGAGGAGACCTTCCTAGCAGACACTTATAGGGCCCATGCAATCCCTGGAAGTGTCTGGAAGATGTGACTAATTCTCCCCTGTATCTAATACCTTGCAAATTATCTCAAACTTTCTGTGCAAATATAATATAATCAGATAAAATGATACTTTCATTTACAATATATTGTTTTTTAGCAAGTTTTAGAAAATATTGAAACTTTTTCTTTTTTTAATGAACGAACAAGAATTCAGGGAATCACAGCCTTTGCCCAAGAAACCCTGTACAACTCTCAATTTAAAGTTCCTCGTTTTTAACAGTCATGGTTATCTACATCTAAAGACTTTTGCCAGTGCAGAGAATATTAAGTACAATTGCCTCTGGTTCTGAATGGAAACAGAATTAAAATTTTTAAAATTATATTTCATCCCACTACACAAATTTCCTTTTGAAGTTGGCATAACTCACACATCAAAACCTCCAGCAAAAGACTTTATTGGCTGTAAGATACAACTAATTGATTTCAGAAGCCTTACAAGAGACAGTATTTTTATTATTATATTTTTATAAACCTGAAAAAAAATTGTTCTTAAAGCAACTGCAGGGTTCTTGGAATTACCAATTTAATTACAATGTTCACTGTACCCAAGGATCCACAATGGTGCAAAATGTCTTCCATTTTCTTTTTCTCTTGGCTTTAAATCAAAGATAAACTATCTCAAAGGCAAATTTGAACCTGGGATTAAAGATAAAGTATTAGCATGGAACTGAATTAGGAAAGAGCTACATGAATCAATGGGTTATTATAATGAAATTCTGCAATATCATAATCTGTGAGTCATTAAGAATGAGTGACACAAACATTCAAAAGGCCTATATAACTGACAATAAGCTAAGATTTTGCAGGATTTTGGAACCTTTTCTGTTTTATTGTTTGAATGTAATGAAGGTTAAATTGAAGACTACCCACAGGGCAAAAGCATCTTTCCATCTTTAGTTTTAGAGTTAATTGCTTTGATGAGTCATGATCTGTGAATAACACAATTAATAGGGAATAGGTACCGTATTTAATTGAAAGAGCTATTTCTTCATGATACATAGTAAATACTCAGTAAATGTTTCTGGAATAAGAAATAATGCTATCTTTACTATTCTTCTGCAAGATACCATTTCCTGTCAGTTTTGACACACTAACAACTTTCCACCCAAGGACTTTGTGCGTCCAGAAAGTTCAACCTGGAAAATTCTCAGGATGTTACTTTTGCGTATATTTCTGGAACACTAGTAACACATTCCAGAACTAGAGAATGGACATGAGAATATTAGCAGATGTCAAAGTGGCTTGGGTTTGAGGTCAATCCAGCAGGAGCAATCTAGGGCCAGATGTATTAGGAAAGGTGTATACAACCCAAGCTAATGGCATTTACTGTTGAAAGTTCACCCAGTCATGAACTCTATGTGGCTTTCTAGGGTATAGTACCTGGTCTTTAGCAAAGGAGGAGGGGGAAGAGAGAGGACTCTACCTTTTACATCAACAAATTCCCATGGTAATTTTCTTAAGACAATCAGAGCACAGAAATCAAAGACATTTTGTTCCTTTGACTGAGATTTGTGAAAAAGGAAAGTGTGAAATGATTCTAAAAATATCTGCTAGAAATTCAGTTACGTGGACCTACACAGTTAAAACCTGTGACTATCACCAGCAACCTTACCAAAATAATTTGGCACCTACTTTTATTTCAACCTGAGGTAACAAAAATGGTTTCTAATTCTGCAGTACTAAGTGGCTTTTGTTTTTTTTTGTTTTTCAAATATACTCATGAGATAGAAAAATTGCTGAAGACTTCCATATAAATCATTCCCCTTACGTTTACATTTAACTGGCTTGCTACATTCATCTAATGACTTTGGTCTGTTTTCCCTTTGCAAGCTCAGCATGGTTTGAAATACAATAAAGAACAGCATTTCTTCCACCATCACCATTCCCAAAATAGGCTCAAACCGACACATTGCAAAGATTATACCCCCCGTAGAACATTCTTATTATCCTCACTTTTCTTCTTTTACTACTTCTATTAATAAAAAATTAGTGGCCATTCTTCTCCAATCTGGACTGGCTTTATTAAGCCATGTTGGAATGAATTCCTCTCAAGTCAAATGGTATATCCTCTCTCTTGTTAGTACTTCACTGGTTGGGTGTGTCTCCTATGAATGTTTTACTCAGAAATGGCTAGCAAGAATATCAGAGGTCTCGAGTTTTCTTGGCAGTGTGGGCATCTATTTCCTGTCAGAATGAATTGTCCTTTGGTCTTAAGCTCATTGCTTCTTTACAACTTACCCCTGTCATATGAGCACATTTTCAGAGTAATGGTAGGCAACTGAATCACATTTAATTTGTGAAAATCTATGTGTCCTTATTGATACTTATACTGAGAAAGCTATAATATCTGACTTGTCAATATTTGAAACAATTAATTAAACCAATTACTTACTTGCTTTGAAAATTGGTAAATTGTGGGAAAGGTTGAGCTTTTTAGTACTTCATAATAGTGACCAAACGTCTCAGTTATAAGCAAAAGCTCTCATTTTAAAAAGAATGCCAGCTAATATATGTAGAAGGAGTGATAAAATTAATAAATTACACTTTGCAAACTTTAATGAAATTATTGACTTAGGCAAGAATTATCAAGTGATATTAAATCCCTGAGGTAAAAATGTATGGAGGAATCAGACATTTGTGTAGTACTGTACCAAAGTAACAGCACATGGATTATTTTCTGGTAGCAAGAAGCAATCTAATATCAAAGAGGATGATCAGGAAGTCATTAACATAGACAGTCAAAGCAATGCACAGATATTGTGTGTTCCCTGATGTAGTACAGTATGGAGTACATGACATTAGTTAGTATGTACTCCTACCAAAATATTTAATGTGATCTAATTAAACCTTTCCATAAGCATGCAAAACAAATCCAGAAAAAGGAGGTATTCTATAGGATAAATGACTTTCTCTTTTTGTCAAGTCAGAATCATGAAACAAAATTATTCTAAATTAAAATAGTTTAAACAACATAACCCCCAACTGCAATGTTATTAACCTGGATTAAATCCTGGTATGGACAAACAAACTGAAAAGGACATTTTAAGGATAATTTTAAGGAATTTGAATATGGAATAAGTATTAGATGATGATTAGTAATTATTAACTTTCTTAGGTATAATAATGCTATTTTGGTTACATAGATAAAGGTTCTCATTTGTTACATATACATTACTAAACTACTTAGGAGGTAGAATGTCACAATGCCTATAATTTTCCTTAAAATACACCAGTATAATAAAAGTTAGTTGAAAGAAGAAAAAGATGAAACACTTTAGAATAAATAAGCACAGGCAATGGATGATAGAGTTCTGGCTCATGAGTTCCCACCAAAACTTTTGAGATTCCTCTGCCCTATCAATATTGCCTTAAAAGAATGATAATTCTTTTCATAAGTTGGACATTTAGTCCTTCTTTATTCAGTGTTTTTCAGAAAGAAAGCAGGAGAGCATTCTAGCATAAAAGTATTTTTTCCATTTTCTTCCTTTATCACTTTTAACGTAGTCCTCCAGAGGGGGTCCTCAGAGAGGCAATATCAGTGTCACTGGGAACTTGTTCGGAATGCACATTATGGGCCCTAACTCTAGGCCTCTAAGATCTGAAACCCTGGGGTGGAGACCCGAGAACTGAACGAGGTGTTCCAGGTGATGCTGATGCACACTGAGTTTTCACAGCCCTTATTCTGGAGCTCCATTTCTCCCTGTGGAGTCACTTAGTCACTGCTAAGTTGGCCTGTACATTGGAAAAGAGAGAGAGCAAGAAATTGAAAACCATTTGAAAAAAATAATGACAGAAAACTTCCCTAACCTGGTGCAGGAAACAGACATCAAGTCCAGGAAGTGCAAAGAGTCCTTAACAAGATGAACCCAAAGAGGCCCACACCAAGCCATGTCATAATTAAAATGCAAAAGCTTAAAAACAAAGAAAAATCTTAAAAGCAGCAAGAGAAAAACAGTTAGTTACCTACAAGGGAACTCCCATTCTACTATAAGCTGATTTCTCTACAGAAACTTTGCAGGCTAGAAGGAAATATTAAAAGGGATGAAAAATAAGGACCTACAACCAAGATTACTCTACCCAGCAAGACTATCACTTGGAATCAAAGGACATAGAAAGAGCTTCCCAGACAAAAAAAAGTTAAAGGAGTTCATTACCACCAAACCAGTATTACAGGAAATGTTAAAGGGTATTCTTTAAGAAAAATAAAAATAAAAATATGAAAAATAAAATGGTAATAAATACATATCTATAAATGATTGTATCTAAGAAACAAAATAAACAAACAAGCAGAACAGAAACAGACTCATAGATCCAGACAACATTTTTAATGTTGCCAGATGGGAGGGGGTTGGGAGTATGGGTGAAAAAAGTGAAAGAATTGAGAAATACAAATTGGTTGTTACTGAATAGTCATGGGGGGGGGGGGGTAAAGTACAGCATAGGGAATATAGTTAATAATATTCTAATAACTACGTATGGTGTCACATAGGTGTAGGATTTATTGGGATGATCACTTAGTAAATTACATAATGCCTAATCACCAGGGTGTACACCTGAAACTAATATAATATTGTATGTCAACTGTAATTGAAAAATAAAAAATGATTTTAAAAAATAGGGCTCATTTTCTGAGCTAGAGTTTGTGACAGCAATATAAATTATCCCTGCCCTTAAATGCTTCACTTGATTTCAACTAATGGGAGCTCCTAAGTACCTATT
Source organism: Myotis nattereri (assembly GCF_964212035.1). Taxonomy (NCBI): domain Eukaryota; kingdom Metazoa; phylum Chordata; class Mammalia; order Chiroptera; family Vespertilionidae; genus Myotis; species Myotis nattereri. The sequence continues at coordinate 56,429,978 of NC_138079.1, forward strand.
TACTGTGTTCCAATTCTCTAGTGGTCTGCCTCGTCTCCCCACTAAGCATTGTATTTGGAAGACTAGTGACCATGTCTAGATGCTATAAAACCCATTGCATTCATACTATATGACTTCTGGGTACTCAGTAAGTGTATGTGTGATGCTGATTCTTTCTTATAATCAGTGAGTAATCAGAGCCCTGAGCCATTCCCCAACACCATCATTTACTAGTGTGCAAGCTGGAAACCTAAACTTTAGTGCCTGATGTTCCATGCAGTGTTTTGGCTCCTGGATATACTGTCAACTGAAGAGAATGTAGAATTATTGTCCCATCCTCATGTCAGAAGTTTGGGGACATATTTAGCTATTTGGTATTCAAGACTAACTGAAGTCAGACACTACTCATAGGACCAAAGGGTGTTATACAAGGTTTGTGTTAAAGCATGACCAGGCTGTTCCCTATTCTGTGCCGTCAGGAATGAGAGCCTCTTAGGTTGCCCATAAACTACAGGCATTAATCCTCACTGCCTGGAAATTTGTGATAATCTGCACAAATCCTTTCATGAGACCCCCTGAGAGACAGTGTCCACTTCCCTGCACATATCCTTCAGTTTTATCACAATCCATTGATAGCCAGACACAGTCGTAAAGGACACCCGCATTTAAGGCAGGTGTCAATAGAGGCAATCCTGAAGCAAGAAAATCCAACTCAAGTATGAATCAATGAAAACGAAAATAACACACTCACAGGAAATAGCAGATGAAACTGAGAGAAGGCAGCAGGGGAAAGATAGCAATGGTCACCTGACAGAATTTACTGTGAAGTTCTCTACTTTTCCTCTTTAACCCTCCAGTCTCAAAGAAAGTTATGTGACTAATTATGCTATGACCATCAGCACGGTACGCCCTTAAAGAACACAGTCCTCCTAAACATCTTCTATCTGAAGTCACAAACTGCCCATGGAGGCAATTACTATGTATATCTGTGCATGCACACATTGTATGCATGTGTTATATATGCATGTATCGCAAAGTTTAAAGCACAGCACTAGATTAGGTAGAGATAGATTTCTCTGCTTGCTCTCCTTGTGTCCCAGATTACAAACATTAAGTCCAAGCTTTTGTTTACCATAAGAGTATAGAAACCAAAGTCTTAATTACACTGCACATCTTTTTTTGAAGGCATTGCTGAATATTAAACCATAAAAAATACACCATTATAAATCACATGTTTTCCCCTTCTCTCAGTTACACATGGTAATTTGACATGCTTACATGCTTCTTCAGACAACAACATGCCTATGAATAAAAGGTTAGAACTAGTTGGGAGATCATTTGCCTGGGACCAACAGTGCAAAATGAATTGGGTGCATTCATTAGCTTCAAATGTAAATCAGGGGGAGAGAGAAAGAGAAATGGAATGGAAACAGAGACAAAGAGACAGAAAAAGATTCAATATCATAGTAGTTAATACTTTGGTAGATTCAACAAATATGTCAATTAGTGAGTGGGGAAATTTAAATTGTATTTATAGTAGGTCCTCGGGTTACGTCGGAGATCCATTCCTATAGCACGACATAATGAGATTTTTGCCATAAGTCAGAACCCACCTACATAAGCACCAACGTCACTCACATGGAGCACATACACTTTCTATATATTATCTGACAACCCTAGAGTCTAAATACAGGTCATTTAAGCTTTACTGATGGGTATAGAAGTCTATCTTTAAAAAAAGTTTATGCCTTTTCATAGATATCCTCTCCATGTTTTTTTTTAAAGTAGGAATAAGACATTATGAACAAAATTAGTATGAATCATAAAGCTTTCCACTTCCTTTTAATGCTTTCACAAAGAGCTCAATGCACTGGTTTAAAAGAAAGGTTTGAAACACCTACTCATGAAATCCATGAAGTCGTCTCAACTTGACTAGGTCATTCTGGATATTAAATTAAATCCTCTCAGTTCCACAAGAGCTGATTTCTCATCCTGAGATCGTCAAAATAAAATGTTGCATCTATTGAAATATCTATGTAAAACAGCACTGTAGACCATGCAACAACATAAATCACTGAGAAACGACATAAATTTATCCTTGGAAGGAAAAAGGGAGGAGAGACAGAGGATGGAAAATCTCAATTTGGTCAATAAAAACAGAACTGCTTTGAGTGTCATGTTTTCCATTGAAGCTGAAGTAAGAACTAGGCAGGATGTCAACCTACGCATCGCAGAGTTTTCTGAGCTTGTGATACAGAGCAGGTTGTGTAGATCCGTTTTTCACCAGTGAAAACCTGTCACTCGGCCAGAGCAGCTCCAAGCCAAAGCTCCCATTATTGTGTGTCTGTCTGTTCTGTGGAGACACCATCTTTTTCAAAACACAAGGGAGCCACATTTTGGGCTCCATGTCAAGCAGCTGTTCTGTGAAGAGAGAGTCCCCCGCAGATAAACAACACAAAGCCTCTGCTGGGCCTTTGCAGGTGCTGTGTGTGAGCGGAAAGAAATTTCTCATCTCTAATGTGCGCAGTAATGGGGCTCATGTCCATCTGGTGAAGCCCCACAAAGTTTTACACTTTGGCCATAAAAGGAAAGAACCATGTCTTAACAACTCAATTAGTTTTGCATTCTCACCATTAGTAATGACATTCATAATATATAGTTTATTCCGAAATTGTTTCCAGGCCTTTTCCTTTTTTAGAATCTTTGAGGAACACTTCTGATGGCAAAACCAAACATAAATTATAACCATTTTTTTGTAGTGATTGGTATTGCAATATCAGTAGCCAAATATTATATCTAGTATATATACATATATGCTGTACTGGGAAAACTTCTTATTTATTCAAGTTTATCCAAGTAATTGATGTGGAAGAAAAAATCTAGTTCTCTTCCATAAAGGCAAATGTTATGAGAAAACATTTGAAATTCAGGCCTTTTTATTTTCCCGCAATTAATGACATCAAAAGCAAAGGCAACAAAAGCAAAAGATAAACAAGTGGGACTACATCAAACTTAAAAGCTTTCAGTTTCTCTGCTCATTTTTAATTGAAAACATCAGAAAATGAAAAGGCAATCTATGGAATAGGAAAAAATATTTGCAAATCCTATATCTGATAATAAGTTAATATCCAAAATATATAAAGAGCTTATACAACTTGATAGCAAAAAAATGGGCAGAGGAACTGGGTAAATATTTTTCCAAAGACATACAGATGGCCAACAGGTACATGAAAAGTAACTCAGTATCTTTAATCATCAGGGAAATGCAAATCAAAACTATAATGAGCTATCACCACACATCTGTTAGAATGGCTATCACCAAAAAATCAAGAGATAACAAGTATTGGCAAGGATGTGGTCTGGGGCTGTATGTACAACACAGGGATTTCAGCTAACACTATATTATATACTTGAAAGTTGCAAAGTGAGTAGGTATTAAATGTTCTCACCACAAAATAGAAAGTGTAATTATGTGATATGATAGAGGCATTAGCTAAAATTACAGTGGTAATTATTTTGCAATATATAAGTATATCAAATCAACATATTGAACACTTTAAAGTTATATGATGTTATACACTGAGTGGCCAGATTATTATGACTGGCCAGATTATTATGACCACCCCATCAGTACAATGAAGTGAATTAGTTATGCAAGTAATAATAATAATATTAATAATAATAAAACCTTGAGAGTATTTGCTTAGGAAGTTTTCAATATTCAGTATTTTTGGAAGTGTCAATGAAGTACTGATGGGGTGGTCATAATAATCTGGCCAGTCATAGTAATCTGGCCATTCAGTGTATATCAATATATCTCAATAAAGCTGGGAATAATGCTATAAAATATAATATTACAGTATTGCAATGTTATAACAAATGATATTACACTTTTATAACCCCATAGTTTGTATTCTACATATAAATATAGAGCATAATCATAAAAATTTGCAAGAGAATAATAAGCATAAAATACATGGTGGTGGTTAACTCTGGGGAAGGAGAGAGGAGAATGGGTTTGGAGAGGAGTATACTGGAACCTGAAATGTACCTGCAATTTTTAACACTATAAACAAAGAAAATATGTCATCAACAAATAATAAAAGCTAAATAATAAAAAAGGCAATAAGCCACTAAAATAATTTAAAATGGCAGGTGAAGGGCAGCAGGAATGTGGGGTGGGAAAAGAGAAGGCAGGTGGAGAAATTTTTTTCATAATAAGCTACATACAAGTGTCCATCTTTAAACTATTCATATATAAAACTATGATAAAATAAAAATACGGTTTTCAAAAACAGCAGTTAACTACTTAAAGGCTATTAATTGCTAATGGCCAATATTCACTGTTTACTACAAGTCCTTCCAGAAATCCTACTACATTGTTCATAGTCAAGATCTTCATAGTTTGGGTTGTGAACTCAAATATATTCATTTTCATAACACACAGCACAGCAGCTCTCACCTACAGGAGAGGACGCAGAGCTGAGGTATGGGTATAACATCTGCTTGATAAACAACTTTTCCCATTTTCCAGGTATATTATAAAATGCTTGTGTGACATTTGTCAGGAGTGGGGCTTTCTGGTTGTTTGACCCCTTTGCCACTTGTAAATGTCCCATTTTATCTCTACAAATGAATTTTTATTAATGCTTACTTTGTCTTATAGCTATTATTTGTTAATGATTGCAAAGGTCATTTATTTCTTTTGTTTTATATTTATAAGAAGCAGATAGTTTAGTTTTATTGTGTTTGGGGTTTTTTTAACTTCATCTTCTATTTGATAATCTTCATCTTCTATTTGGAGCTTTGAGTCCATTTACATAAAATGAAATTATTATGTGGTTCTGTTTATATCCACCATCTTATTTGTTTTACATTTGATCCAACTGTTTTATATACCACTTTCCTCTCTTTTCTTGCCTCCTTTTGTATTAGTCAAATATATAAATTACTAGAGGCCCAGTGCACAAAAATTTGTGCACTGGGGGGGGGGGCGGTGTCCCTCAGCCCCACTTGTGCTCTCTCACAGTCTGGGACCCCTCAGGAGATAACAACCTGCTGGCTTAGGCCCACTCCCGGGTGGCAGAGGGCAGGCCCAATCCCTAGGTGCAGCCCCTGGTCGGGCTCAGAGCAGGGCCGATCAGGGGATTGGGGAGCTCCCCCCTGTCACGCACAGAGTAGGGCTGATAGGGGAGTTGGGGCACTGCCCCCTGTCACACACAGAGCATGGAGGATCAGAGGGTTGGGGCACTCCCCCCTGTCACACTCAGGGCAGAGCTGATGGGGAGGTTGCAGCTCCACCCCGTCACACACAGAGCAGGGCCCATGGGGGGGTTGGGGCGCGGCACCCGTCATGAACAGAGCAGGGCAGATAGGGAGGTTGTGGCCCTGCCCCCTGTCACACACAGAGCCGCAGGGCAACCAGGGGGTTTGGGCGCTGCCCCCTGTCACGCTGCTCCAGGGGCCAGGAGGCCTCGAGGCTCTGTGGATCCCGGTGCTGGGAGGCCTCGCTGCTCCGCTGATCCCGGGGCATGAGGCATCGCGGCTCCACTGATTCCGGGTTTGGGAGGCCTCGCAGCTCCGCTGATCCCAGTGCTAGGAGGCATATTACCCTTTTACTATATAGGATAGAGGCCTGGTGCACGGGTGGGGGCCGGCTGGTTTGCCTTGAAGGGTGTCCTGGATCAGGGTGGGGGTCCCGCTTGGGTCTACTACTTCATGCAATTTTTTTTTTTCTGTCAAGAAAAAGGTAAAAACTTAAGTTACCTGTGGGCCTCATGACCTATTGGAAATATATCATGCCTTGTTCAAAAAAAAGATTCAAGATAACTTACATGCATAGAAACTAAAGGTACATTTTTAAAAGAGTAAAAGCTATCTGGGAAAAAATATATATAAAGAAGATAATTAGATGAAACTAGAGGGAAGTAATTCATGCTATAAGGGTCAAAGCCAGTAAGCCATGCAATGTATTGATCATCATGCTTCATTCAGACAAGTAACACTAATTTTACTCATTTTTCTCTGCATCCTTTAAGATTTTGTTAAACTAATTAACAGAAGTAGATCTAATGCTCATGGTTCATTTCCTACCATTTGAAAGAAAAGATTCTTAAATAGATTGAAGATGGTCTTTATAATTTACCTCAAACTTTACAATTCTGTGAGCTAGGCCAACTCTGAAGGCAAATGCAATTAACACCTATATGCTGTGAAGAAGGGATTTCTCTTTCAAAAAGCTTTCTTCTAGCCTGGCTGGCAGGGTTCAGTGGTTGAGTATTGGGGAGCCTATGAGACTTGGTTGGAAAGTCTGTAAGGAGGACATTCTGATAAAAGGGAAGTGTGTGGAAGGCCACCTGCCCTGTTTATCGGAATTCTGACTTAGGGGAGATTTAGGGGAGTGTCAAAGACGGCGTTCCTAATTCCTTGACCTTTCCAAAAAAATCTGTGTACATGCAGACCCCCGGGTGCTTACTAGAATTCTTATGCCTAATCTTTGGGTGCCCTTGCCTTGAGGACAATCCAAATGCATGTGTCCTCCAAAGATTACTCACCCTACTGATTATATCTAAAGATAAAAACTGCAATATTTACATTTGCAACAGCATGGATGGAGAAGGAGAGCATTATATTAAGTGAAATAAGTCAGTCAGAGAAAGATAAATATCACATGGTCTCACTTATTTGTGGATTATAATGAACAACATAAACTCATGAACAAAAACAGATCCAGAGACAGAGAAGCATCAATCAGATGTTCAAATCTCAGAAGGAAGGTAGGGGAGGATGGGGGTTAGGGGGAAAGATCAACCAAAGGACTTGTATGCATGCATATAAGCCTAGCCAATGGACACAGACACGGGGGGGGGGGGGGGGGGGCCGGGGGGGGTGAGTGCATGAGGGAGGATGGAAATAGGGGGATGAGGACACATATATAATACCTTAATCAATAAAGAAAGGGGGGGGGGGGAAGCCTAACGAAGTAGGCCATCGAGGCAGGCTGGTCCTTTGGCCAGGCCATCCCTTAGCCCTCTCTTTCACAGCAAATGTTGTGTCAGAGTGATCCATTTATCCGTTGCTCAGGGTCTGCTAGTCAGCTCGGCAGTTGAGCATTGGCCTATGAACCAGGAGGTCATGGTTCGATTCCAGGTCATCGCACATGCCTGGGTTGCAGGCTCAAACCCCAAAGGGATTGTGCAGGAGACAGCCAATCAGTGATTCTCTCTCATAATTGATGTTTCTAGCTCTGTCTCTAGCCCTCTCCCTTTCTCTCTGAAATCAATAACAATGTTTAAAAATTGTTGTTGTTGTTTTTAAAAAAAGCTTTCTTCTAATTAAAATTTTGATTTTCCCCAGATTTGGCCAACGTTCTGCAAGCCCTCTAATATTTAGTAGCTCACAAAGCCTAAATTGAGAAGTAGGGGATTAAGAGACTCAAGATCCGTCCTAAATGCATATCTGTGATTTAGAAAGATAATGTTCATTACCAACTTAGCATTTATTACCTTAAATCACACCATCAATGGGCTTTCTGAGATGTTTCCTGACTCTACCCTATCAATTACAGTTGCTTCAGTAAACCACTGACAAGCCCAGGGCAACAGGTCTCATCACCTTCAATAGCTGGCAGATCTTAATCTGATTAGACATTTAATATGAAGCAATATTTTGATGAAGCTATTAAAAATGTTTAGCCTGCATTCATGTATGAACCTCCACCAAAGTTAGTAATAGCTTCAATATACTCTGATTCTTCAGATCCATGTGGTACATTATATTCAATTTGGGGCATCATATTTTAAGGAGGTTATGATAAATGAAAGTGTAAACTAAAGAAAGTGACAGGAGAGCAAATAAACAAAAGATTGAAAAGATTGGGAATGGCAAAAATAAAAAGTGAAAATAATCAATGTCAGCAATAGTTAAAGAATGATCATTTAGAAGAGATTTATTTCTTCTCTACTGTTCCACAGACAAATAAAAAAAAATAAAGATGAATACGTGAAAGGAAAAGAAATATTCATTTCTTAACAGTTTTCAAACATTTTTTAACCATTAGAACCTTCTAACAATAGAATGGGTTGCTTTATGAAACAATGTTCTTTTGTCATTGAAAGTATTCAAGCAGAGTCTGAATTATCATCCATTCCATGATTCATTCATTTAATAAATATTCATGGAGGACTTATTATGTCCAAAGCACTGTGCTCAGACTGTGAGAGAGGCAAGGATGAATTAGACTGAATTCTTCCCAGTTAGTGGAGATACAACTTGAATTCATAATCAGAACACGAGATAAGAAAGGAAAAGTGCCCTAGGCGATGTACGGATAATGTTGTGTAGGAACGCAAAGGAAGGGGCATGACTTCCACTTCATGGATGTTGGAGGAACTCTTCTATGTCCTTCGACAATCCATTCTCCACAGGGCAGCAGGAAATCCGTTCATATTACACTTCTGATCAAGACTCTGCATTTTTTTTATTGTACATGGGACAAATCAAGAATTGCTACTTTGGCTTCTAAAGTCAAATATTATCTACCTTCTGCCTGGGTCCCCAGACTCACGCTCCCCACGCACCAGCCACAGTTGTCTTTCTGTTTCTGAAGCACACCAAGCTCACTCAGCCTCGGGCCTTTTAATTTGCCAGGTCATCTGCTGAGCAGACATGGTTTGGTTGACAATTTCTCATTTCCTCATTTTCAGCCCCCATGTCATTTCCTCCATGAGTCCATCCTTTGGGACTCCATCTATCCTTCTAGCCTATGCCTTCCTCTATCCTACTTACCATCATTTTATTTTCTTTTTAGTACTATAAAAATCTGAGTGTCCTTTCTCTTGTCCATTTATTTATAAAGTGTCTGTTCTCTTGCTCAACTTAACTAGAATGTAACAAGAGTAAGAATTTGCTGTGTCTTCAACATCCAGACTAGAACAATGCCTAATTATAGGCATACAATAAATACTTGTTGAAGGTGGACTGGCTAAAGAGCGATTAATACACAGTGGGAGTTTAGAGAAGAACCTTGAACTCCTTCTCACATTTTCACCTTGTGATATCCATCTCAATGGCAATTCCTCTCAGCTAGGTCAGCCTTTTCAGCATACCTGGCATTTGGGTCATTGCTTTTTCTCATGCTCTGCAGACATTCTCTTCAGCTCTCAAGCTCAAATGAAGACATGTGTTTAGGTGATTCCTTCCTAAGTTTTTATGAATCTTGATTAACTTTTCTTTTTATAGATTTCTAAAATCTGTATTAATCAGTTATGCTTTTTTACATGTTACTTAGATACTACTTTGTACTTGCTTTTTGTTTGATGGATGTGGGGTTCCTATGCCAACACTAGCCCATTGAAATATAATGAAAGTCATATATGTAATTTTTAGCATTCATATTAAAAAGAGGTAAAGAGAAATAGGGGAATTCATTTTAATAATATGTTTTAATTTAACCTAATATATCTAAAATATTATCATTTTAACATGTAATCAATATGAAAATCATTAATGAGATATTATACATACAATAAAACTTTGCTTAATGGGTAATTATTTTTACTACTTCACTATTAAAATCTATGTTTAAAGTAGTTAAAACTAAATAAAATTAAAAATTCAGTTCCCTGGTGACACTGGCCACATTTCAAGTGCTCACTTCACCACATGTGGCTAGTGGCTACATTTAGGTCAATGCAAAACTACGCAACTAAATGGTAGAGGCACTGGTACCAGAACTATCCCTTCAACAAAGTACGTAGTACTTAATTTGTTGGGTAGGTAAATTAATGAATAGGACACTAATTTTAATGAGCAACTGAGAAAATATAAATGAATTGTTTGCATCATTTCTCCAAATATGTGTTTAATTAATGCTATTGCCAGGAAGTGGTGCATTAATAACAATCAAAACAACACTAGAAAGTAATAATACCGATATAATTAATGATTGTCATAAGACTATGCTGCTGTGGTAAAAAATAAGTGTTGCATATGCATTAGGCAAATCTTAATCATAAGGAGAGTTAACTCGGGGCAGTCTTAAGCCTCTCAAGGTTTTGCTTGCTTCCTCACACAAGCTAGAAGTTCTGTTCAACGTAGTTGGCAGAGCAGCTGGATAAAAAGGCTGCCGCCAACCTTTTATGATAAGAACAGGCTATTACCCCTCCTGCTGCCTTGCTTTCATGTGAGCCTCTATTATAAAAACCAAATCATAAAATAAGTAAATAAATTTATTCACTCATACATGTATATATAAATAGAAGAGGAAATGAAGGGAAATAAAAATAAAATAATAAAAAATGGAAAATAAAATTTTAAGAGAATTAATAAAATATTTGAAAACCTCATTAAATAATCGTAAGAATCTTAACACAAAAAAGTGCTTAAATGTGTTTCTTTTAAAAAGACAGAGAAGTTGAATCACCAATATATATAAAAAGAGCAACACTTTTTAAAAACGTGATAGAAATATAGAATGAGAGCAAATACCATGGATAACACTAAAAAAAAATCCAATGGAAATAGAATATTTCTATCATAATAATAACAGTTGCCATTTATTAAGCACCAGTCACGTGCCTGGCAGTGTGCTGGATGCATCAGGCTCATTAGCTCCTCCTTTCACAGCAAACTCTGGTTAATGTTGTCCTCATTTCAGGGGTAAGAAAACCAGGACTTGGAAGTTATCAGCCATCCACCGCGCTAGTAGGTGGAGGAGCTAAAATTGAATGGTGAGAATAGTTAGTATAATTTCTGTTTTAAGTGTTTTGTTAGAGGATAGCTAGACTCTTAAAGAAGTGGAAACAATCACGTTTACCATGAGAACATGAATTCCACTCTCACAGCCCCTTTCCACAGGCAGGGTTGGACTAGGCTGAGAGCATGCCTGGCAGAGAGGTAAGACCTGGTCAGAGATTCTTGCTGAGTCTCTTCTGGGGCATAGAGTTATGTGAGTGCAGAATTCATGTGAGATTACTCATTCATGGAGGAAAGATGAGGTGGAGAGGGTCTGGGTCTACCAAAAGACATCAGTTTAGTAGCCCCAAGCATCTGTAACCCAAATTTAATTGAGTGGCAATACCATGTATCTGCCAATGTTACCGAGACAGAATTTACATGGTACCAAAATGCAACACAAGCTGAATTCTCTTTGATGGGATTTTTTTTTCTGTCTCAAATAAACAATAATAATAATAAGCCCTGGCCAGTTTCACATAGACTGAAGGGATCCTATGACCCTTTGGTTCGCAGGCCGGTGCTCTAACCACTGAGAACACTGGCCAGAGCTAGGGCTTTTATTTATTATTTTTCAAATCTTAGTTTTTTCCATATTATTCCATAGCATAATTTTTTTTTCCTCATTGAGTTGTGTTAGTTTTTCCTGGATATTTTTCTGGGATCTTCTCCTCCAACCCACCCTTTCCCATACACTTTTTAAAAATTGTGCCTTATGTTTTTCTAAACATCAAATTAATCTTGAAATCTCTGTTGCTAGAAATGGCATAGGTAGAGAGCCAAGAGTGCCGTATCAGAGAGGGGCCTGGGCTTCCACCAGCCCAGACACCACCCAAGAAGGATTCATATGTGAAGAGGACTCCCTGGTTGGGAACGCTTTCTTAGTCTTCCTCTAATGTTTCTGGGAAGGCAGGGGTGAATTTTAGCCTCAATTCCATCAGAATGTTGGTGATGAGACAACAATAAGTCCCTTCACTCACATCTAAAGGTTTATTTTGTCAACCTTCACTAACAAGACAATTTGAAATGTATTTCTCAAACTGTTTTTTGGAAACACGCAGAATATGCATTTAGAAACTGTAAAATGGCATTGCAGAGGAGTAACCTGGTCTTTGCGGAGTGGTAAGGAAAGCTGGAAAGCAATGGCCTAGTCTGTTTTCTATGAAATCTTTGGTTCTGTCCAGGAAAAAAACAAACTAATAATTCAACATAAATCTTCTGGGTCAGCTTGGAAGGAACACAGATATGGTTTTACAGATATGGTTACATCAGACTATCACAGACTGATTAGACAACTCTTTAGAATAATCCAGTTCCCTTTACTCAACCTTGGGGTTTCTCACACTCACCTGATCATACAATTACTTTAGCTTCCTTGGAGATTCTGACTTGATGGGTCTGGGCTGAGACACAGAGATCTATATTTTTATGAAGCACTCCTGGAAAATACTTAGGATCAGGCTGGTCTGAGCAACCCTGCTTTATAGAGTAAGAACAGTAATCTTCTAATGTTACTAGTAATTCTTTTCTACTAAAAAGAATAGAGACTTCAGCTGTCACAAGAATGCTGGTCTGTTTGATAATCATATTTCAAATAAATTGGTAAATCGTTTTTAGTTTTGTTTGTCTAAATGAGCACCAGCCATCCACCCCTACCCTCCTCCGGCTCCCTGTTCCAGTGCAAACAGGACAGTGTTCCTACCACTACAACTACATCAGATTAGAGGTGACTCTACCAAGATCATCTTTTAAGGTTTTACCTAAAATGGCTTCTACCTTTACATTTAAATAGCAATTAGCAAGACCTTGAGTGTAAAAACACCCTCTATGTAGAGCAGAAGGGGAAAAGGTGGACCATGTGGGAAGTCTCCCTGAGGTCCTTCGCTATCCCTCTACCCCACCCCAAACAACAGTAAGACTGCCGTTCCCTTGGCCACTTCATCCTGTACCCTCTCATCTAGTTTTCCCACCGAAGATTCTGTTGCTGTTCTTCAGCATCCTATTCTCTCTGAGCTTCCTCCACCTCTTTACAAAGAGGTGACTTTTCAGGGTGTTTTATCCATCTGTCCTCCAAGCATCGTCCCTTGACAATGCTGTTCTGTTTCTCTCTGACACTGGCCCTACCCTATGTTCGGCCATATTAAATAACTCCTAACCTGTATTGTAAGCCGCAGGTAAGCCAGAAATATTATCAGAGGGAGTATTATCAGACTTGGTATTTGAAATCATAAAATCTTATCTCTGCTTTCTCACAATAGTGCCATTATCTCCACTTTCCACTCGGGGTAACAGACCCAGAGAGGTGAAGTGACTGGCCCCCTTCCGATCAATGGCAAGCCTGGAGCTGGCACTCACACAGTTCTCCTCCACTGTGCTCCCCAGTTTGCCCATGTGCCTGTCATTAAAATATTATTTGATTCAAGAATTATTTCCTCTTTCTACCAGATCGTTAAAAAAGACATTAAACAAAACCAGACCTCATGCTGATCCCAGAGTCAACACATTGCCCTGAGTCATTAGGACCTGTCCTCCAGCCAGCTCTCTCCCCGTGACAGAGCACACAGCAAAGCCAATGCTAATTAGGTTGGCAAACAAGATTTATTGAGATACTGTATCAAATGCATTACAAAAATATAAATATATGTGTGTTAAGGTGCATTCATTGTGCTCACTAAGTTTTTAATTCTATTGGAAACCCTATCGAGGCTGTCTGGCCCTGTTTGTTTTTATAAATCTATTCCTTTGTAACAGCTCTTGCAGCTCGTTTGGTTCCATTATCCTCTCAGTGTTCCAATCGTAACAGTGGTTCTGTTATTTTTTTAAAAGGATTGATTTCACAATGGGAAATCAAGTACAGATTCCTTATTCCAAAGTGATTATTACTAAAATGAACAATAATGAACCCCAAAGAGCATTGTGGGCATTTCAGTGTCTTGGGACCAGAAGGAAGATCTCTGATTTCCGTATCCCCTCCCGAGTACTAAGCAGCATGGTTTCAGGGCCAACATTATGAAGCCTGAGAAAGAGTTCAGAGAACTGTGTTTGCAACTGTGTCTTCCAAATGGAGCAACTCCCATTCACGTCTGATTTTTTAGACTTTTTTTTTTTTTCTGGTTTCAACTCCATTAGGTTTATTGTCTTGTTGTAGAATTTCTTGTACTTTGCTGCATAGGAACCTTTACTGATACCCTATAAAACTGTAACTATACATTTTTCTACCTTTCAAGCCATTTGTTTTATAGAATTCTTTTATCTTTTAGTGTAAATTTAAAACGTCATAAAAGGCAAGGAAATTACTTTTAAAGCAAAGTCAAAGTGGTCTCCCAATGACTGCCCCAAAACATAGTTTATATGAATGGAAATTAGGTCAGCTAGGGATTAAATTGACAACCACCATATTTCCCTAACCACAATTGCATAACCTTATGTCCAAGATATTCCCAGCTCAGGACTTTACCATTGACTTGCCAGAAAAATGCTACACGCATACACTTTTTGGCCTGCCTTTAAAAAGGTCCTTTCTGGGCGGGCTTTTTATTTTTTCCTATTGGTCTGAGCCATTTCACCAGAACCATACACTGTATGTACATTCCAAGTAACATGAGCTTTAAATTGCAATACCCATTACCAATATGGTCATCATGGAAAATAATAACTAATTTAAAATGTGGATATCACATATAAAATGCTCTGCTAATTAATGGCACTCCTCGTTAGTATGAGAACAGTGATGTGCCTAGTATTTTTATTTTTTATTGAAAGTATAATATATTTAAAAGGGTTTGACACCTGCATGGGAGGAAAGCAAACTATACTTTATCATTGAGTGAGGAAACCTTATATGTAAAGGGATTCCACAACTTTATATATTTGGAAATATATAGATTGGGGATCAACTTATATGTGAAATACTGTGAACTCATTTATGATCATTGCAAGTATAGCAGCAATTATGGGTACACATTTAGTGGTATCAATATGAAATGATATTTGCATGCAAAAAATGCATAATTCAGATTTGAAGAGTTGCTTGTGGGGTCCTGTTCCATCTGCTGAGTTTGCCTTTCTGCCTCAAGGATATTCTGCACAGGCAAGTTCACAGTTGTCCTAGACTGAAAAAGACAGGGTGCTTTATTATTAGCAACAAACGTGTGTATGTTTTCCTTTAAGGGTATCAGCTGCTACAAGAACAAACTTGTAAACCTTTTTCTGGGTTTACTTCTATGAGGCAATAAAATAGCTTTCTCTAAACTAATTCTTTTGAGTTGGTATTAAGTCGTCATTTTTATTATCTGTTGAAATAGACAAATTAAATATTCATGTAACTATTTTAAATGCACACATGAAAGTAATTTTATATAAATTGATAATATGAAAACCTGATTCAGTACGAATTTACATTCTTAACATGGTTTCACTATTGATTAATATTTGTTTACAAGTTTCATAGGGTATGATATGGGAAGTGACTCACATTTTGTGTTGTGAGTAGAACTACCTTAGAAAAAGTGCTAGTATTTTTGAGCATTTCCTAGGTTTTGCTCTGTACTAAGTACTTTACATACATACCTTGTATCATTTCATCTCCATACAAATCTCTGAGGCCAAGTGTTATTATTCCCATCTCACAGATGAAGGCTGAGGCACAGGGAGGTTAAATAATTCAGTCAAGGCACAGAAAGCAGGATCTGAACACAAGCAGCCTTACACCGAGCTCTTGTGCTTCCAAAAGATAACGTCGGCTGGTGGTTCTGACTTGGCATCAGAGCCCCCTGCAGGGCTCGTTAGAACAGAGTGCTGAGCCTCACCCCGGAGACAGGAGGTCTGGTGAGACCTGAGCATCTGCATTTCCAGGAAGTTCCCGGCGATGTGCGGCTGCTGTCCTGAGGACCACACTGAGATACCATGACGTAGATGAGTCTGAAAGCCAGGACACTGTGATGGACACTGTGGAGACTTTAGGAACCAGAGATGCTACCATGTGGCTGGAGAAAGCAAAGGAGACAATGGGACACGAAGGCAGAGAGCAAAGCAAGACGTTCAGGAAGAGGGAGCCTGAGGAAGAGGAGATCGGGAGCCAGAGCCCCGTGTCAAAGGGCAAGACTGAGGTCAGGCAGAGAGGGCTGGTGGGGACTCCTGTGAGGAAAATCCCTGTCAAATCCAAGGGGGAACTTTAAAGGGGACACTGAAAGTGCCACAGCAATTTCCACTTAAAAAGTAGTCAACTCTGGGAAAATGTTTGACTTTTCTAAAGCTTAAGGATATAGCAAACAGCAGACCATAGTAACAGGCATCCATCTCAGACGTAGGAAATGACCCTCAGCCCTAAGCTACTGGTTCCTATGGCAGCCACCTAACCGCTCTGGGCCTTGGTCTCCTAGAATTCAGTGGTCGGCAAACTGCGGCTCGCGAGCCACTTGCGGCTCTTTGGCCCCTTGAGTGTGGCTCTTCCACAAAATACCGACTTCTGCATACGGGCCACGAAGTTTCAATCGCACTGTACGTGTGCGCCCGCACGTGGTACTTTGTGGAAGAGCCACACTCAAAGGGCCAAAGAGCCGCATGTGGCTCGCAGTTTGCCGACCACTGTTCCTAGATCTTCATCTTATTCTGATTTATTTCTAGAGCCCTTTCTTGTTTTAAAGGGCTAAGTTTCCACTGGCAGGAGTAGTGGGCTATGACTTTCTAGTATATTTGCTTTACCAATCTGCTCTGTCTGACATCCACATTGCTTATAAATCAATCATCCTATTGTCCAGCCTGAGCTAGAAAGGAGATATATGAACTGATTAGTAACTTCTTATTAAAAAATGTGATACTGACATTTGTCTCCGGTTTGGGTTTTAGTCTCTAGATTTTAGCGCAGTTAAATTGCGATATATTTTTAGCATCCAAAAAAAGAGAGGATGATCTAATGTTTGTTGCTTCCTGAGTCCTTCTGTGTGGAAACGTAGGGAAGCCATCGATACAGTCAGTGGGAGAAACAGGGTGCACTGAGTTTATTTTCTTGGTTGTAATTGATGAAGGCCACTCAGGGACATGTTCCATTTACTTTCAAATTAAGATGACATGCAATGTCTCCTGCTCACCCAATTCCTTATATTAAAAAGCTGAGGCACTTTTTTACACCAACGGGAGAGGAAGATGGGCTTATTTCCATGTCTGGGTCTCAGGAGAATTTAAGAAGGGGCTGTTCCAGGCCAAGAGACCAGAAGAGGAATCTCAGGGTGCTGGTGTTCCTCGGGACATCACTCCCACGGATGTCCTCTTCTCACCCAGGGTGAGGCCAGTAATATTCCAGTCTCCATTCCCATACTATTTTTTAAAATATACATTTTTATCGATTTCAGAGAGGAAGGGAGAGGGAGAGAGAGAGAGAAACATCAATAATGAGAGAGAATCATTGATCGGTTGCCTTCTGCACACACACCCCACTAGGGATCGAGCCCGCAACCCATGCATGTGCCCTTGACTGGAATCGAACCCGAGACCCTTCAGTCCACAGGCCAACTCTCTATCCACTGAGCCAAACTGGGTAAGGCTCCCATACTATTTTAACTGTAACCCAAAAAGCATATGACAGTGGAGTTTGAGTCTGCTTTTGAGTTTATTAAACATGGCCATCTGTTTCCAGCTCTATGTTCAACTTCTAATATGTCGTTAGGCAGACTGAAAAGAATCATGACGGTGATTCTGTAGTGCATACTGTACTTTTTGTAGTACTGGGAGTTTGTAATTTTCATATAGTCATTTTTCAAATATAGAAACTGTGATCCAAGAGACAAAAAGTTGCTTTCTCTAGGTCATCCAGCAAGCTGGTAGCAGAAGCAGAATTGGAACCTGGGTCACTTGTCTTTCAGCCTTTGCCATCAGCAAAGGTTTTCCTATTATATTTATTTCCCACTTGCATACACACCCACACACTCACACATGTTTGCACACTTTCACACTCTCACAGTCCTTCATTCACATACTCCTTCACGCTTGCACTCCCACACGCCCACACCCATCTATCTATCTTCAGGAGTGCCGGACAGCAGCTCAGATTCCTTTTGTTGGATCAAAGTGACCCGTGCAGGGTTTGAGACCTGATGTCAACACCCAGCCATGGATTTAGACCAGGACTTGGCCCACGTGGCTCTGACTCCAGCTTTTCTAGTGCTGTCTTAGGTGGCAGGCAGGGAGGACAGGAAACTGAGAAACTGAGAAAGTGGTCAGTAAAGCATCCAGTGGCAGGATTCTAAGATGAAATAGTCGGAAGGGAGTTGATGTCAGACAATAAGTGACAAGAATGAATTTTAAAGACAAAAATCTATGCATATATGCATAACCCATGGACACAGACAAGTGTGAAGGCCTGGGGTGGGAGTGGGGGAGGGCTAGAAGGGGTCAATGGGGGATATAAGGGGACATAGGTAATACTTTCAACAGTAAAGATTTTTAAAAAATAAAAATAAATACAAAAATCCAGGAGAGTTTACACTTCAATTTAAGTAATTGAATAGGATCAGAAACTAGAAACAAAATCCAGGTGCCTGGTAGCAAGGTAAGCAAGTGGAAGTGGAGTGTTGAGATTTCTGTGGTATCAGAGGCTAACTGCTGTCCTACAGCTCGACACTAACCATATGGGAAGATGGTTTGGTTGCAGCTGGGTTTTAAGGCCTTTACCAGGTGACTCTCTTTGCTCTATTCTGTGGCAGCTTCTGACATTTAGGCAGAAGGAGGCAAAGGAGGCAAGGGTGACAAAGCTTAAAGAACACTTAGATTTTATAATTAAAACCTTTGGGTCAGTAGCTATAGGTCTAGCCATCCCCATCCCCAGTTGGTGATCTAACAAATGCCACCCAGGTGAAATGGGGTTTTCTGCAGGTGCCCCAAATTCTGCTGGGTCGACAATGAAGCATCTCAGGAAAGTACCTCACATGTGGTGTCAGGACATTCTAGAACATGTTCTTGCAACCTCCCAGAAGCTGAATATCAAGTTTATCCAGACTTGGATCACAGTGTTCACTGTACACAGCTTTTAATTCATCAACAAATTAGTCAACAATATGCAGATGATAGGTTAGATAATTATTTGGCATATCTGTCACCCTCTCTCTTATATAGCCTGTTTTATATCAGGAAAAATGGGTGACCACAGGGATGGATAGGGCACTGCCTCACCTATAAACTCCACCTCTGGTCGAGACACAGGCATAGCTTGCTACCTCCAAGAGTATAACTATTTCTTTATAGATAATAAAGCCAGAAGTTTTTACCTTATGAAGAATGTACTTAAATTTTGTCTTGTGATATGCTCTCCTTAAAAATAATTTTGCTAAGAGGCCACATAGAGACAAAAACAGAACTCCCAAGTGTCAGGCAGTCCATGCACCAACAATAAGTTTGCAAATACAGAGGTCTCACATTTTGTCAAGAGAAGGTACAGACTTCTTAGAAGTTAAAAACAAGTACCATTTTCTAATGGAACTTGGCTTTTATTCTAAGCCAACATCTGGACTAATTTGGCAATGAAGGCTTTATATTTTAAACCTAAAAGGAAGAAATAGACTAAATAAGTTGTATTTTAGAGTTGATCTGATATCCTAATTTTTATTTCCACACAAACCCTCACTTAAGGTTAAATTATGATATGGGTCTTCTTTGATCTTTCTACATCAGTTGGATGGTGAGTCAGTTCTCAGTGTTTGCTTTGTGGTATCATGATAATAAAAATATCGTAGCAGTTTGGATTTACTATTCAGACTTTCTCAAAGAAGTAATCCTAATGCCAAATGAATAATCAAAACACCAAAGTATTTTATCCGTTGTTAACATGTCAATCATAAGAAAATCTGTCTCTAAGAGAATCACCTCCCTACAAGTGAGTAAAACAGCAATCAACTGTGGAGTAATTTTTTTAATCGGCATATTAAACCTGTATAATAATCAAAAATATAAATATCATGTTTCTGAATAGCATTCACTAGTTATAATTCTTTTCTACAGTTCCTGAGGAGTTCTCGTTTTTGTTTTGTTTTTTTTATTCACTGTTTTTGTTTTGTTTTGTTTTTTTATTGCCAAAACATATGCTATTGGCCATATAAGGCAAAATGGCCCTGAGTGTAGAAGACCACATGGCAAAAGCTTGCAGCTCAATTAAAACCAGATCTCTTGACATCTTGATGCATCTGAGCCCCAGCCATATGAGGGTAATTCTGTCAGCCTCCCCGACTCTTGATCAGTGTAAGCACATCTATTCTTAGACTATGAAATATGTGCCTTAGGTGTCGAGGGAAGGATTGCTGGCTCGTCACAGCTGCGGCCTGGTGGGGAGTACTTTGTGTGGTCTGTGAGCAGAACTTCCCTGCCTTTCTTCCCAGCTGCGCACCTCTGAGGAGGAGAAGGTGTACCCCAGGCTCATCACTCTTCTTTGTGTTCTCGCACTAAACTGGGAGCACTGAAAAGAGGCAGGCTGGGCTGAGAGGTGCAAAGGGCATTTTGTTCCCACTGAGCGGAAGAATGGCATAGAAAAGAGACCAAACAATTGCTCCTCTTAGGTTGCCTAGAAAGAAGACAGAAGCCACCAAATGAATAAACATTCTTTGGGAGCTTCTACACCAGGCGGGTAACTGTATTTGCGTCAAAACTGAATAAGTCAAGGGGAGGGGAAAAAAATCTAAAAAATGTTAGGTAGAAGATATGGGGGGAGGGGGGCTTAAAGGGCAGTTTATTTTTATTCATTGGAGATTAACTTGAAATACAATCATTTGATGACGTCCAAGACTGTTTAAATGGTGAAGAAATTTTTCCAGCTTTTTCAAACCAACAAAAGATAAGTTTTTGTATTTCTACATTAGATTGTGGCTTAATTTAAATAGTTTTAACTAAAAAAAGAACCTATTGTTTTATTTAAGTCATTGCCACCAGAATCAATCAAAAGTCATAAAAAAAATAGATGTGAAGTAAGGCGTGATCATTTTCATTGGGGTTACAATAAAATAAGTTGAATTTTTAGTTTCAGGAACCACTGCTAGCATTTTCCATACCATCTAAAGCCTGGGAATTACATTGTTATGTATTCTAACTCAGGCTTCCAATGCATCTTAGAGATCATCATGAAATAAGCCAGTCTCCTGTTTCCAGTTACTTTGAGGAGATGTCCATTATTCATTTTGTTCATTAAAGAGTCTGAAATTAAAGAGACTAAAATACAGTTTCTGCAAAATCAAAAAAGGTAAAAATGCCTTCCAATTTTTAAAAATTCTTTCCTACAGTTTATGTTTGAGTAAACATTTGAAAAGACTATAAATCAGTTTGCCCACCACTAGTACAGAGGAATCAAAATACAAAACAGATTACTATGATGATAATAAGTGTTCTTAAACTTAAATCACAATCTTTGAAGAAAAAGTATTCTAACAATTAGTTGATTGAGTTTCCCCTGGTAGCTGAAAACTAAGTTTATTTTTGTTGGAATACATACAACTTTTAGAAATAGAAAGTTTTGTTTGCTTTTATTATTCCATGGAATAACAAGCTTTAGGTTCAAGTTGTTCATTTGAAGACCACTTCTGTCTTCCTTTAAGAGTAAAATGCTTTCCAGATACCCTGCACCTGTTTTCACAACCATGACATAGTTAGAAAATTTTCTTCTGCTTAACATTAGTTGCTAAGCAGAATGTATTTCAGAACACCAGCTGTAAAATTGTCCATCAAGCAAACATTGCCAAGTGTTTGGTAATCTGATAAAACCTTAAATTAACAGTCTTCTCTGATATCTAACAGTCAATGCTAGTATATTTAACTTTACCAAGTCATGCTTTTTATTGTGTGAAATCAGAGATGTGATGAAAAAAGTCTGAAATATCAATGTTTCCTACTCTTTCATTGGGGTCCTTGTTTGACTCTCTTAATCTTTTTATTGGAAGCACTCTGACATGACTGGCCAAGTTCACAAAGGTAAAAAAGGTTTGATCAACAGCAGCAAAAAAATTCCTCTAAGTACCAATAGAATAGAAATTCTTTTATAAAAACAAAACAAAAGAAAACACATTTTCACAATATATTTTACTTCATTTTGCATAAGAAAATGTGAGATCCAATCCAAGATTCTTAAAAGTGTTTGGTGACTTTTGTCATTAAATGTGTTGATCAGATTTATACCAAATATAAGGCAGCATGCAGATGCATGCCATTGTAAACTCGGGTTTTAAGAGCTGCTGAGTAGTGTTAAAGGTAGAGGTTTGGCAGAGATCATTCATCCTCATGGCCAGAATGGGAGCAGATGGAGAGCTTTTGTGTGAGTGTTCCTTTGAACACTTTTTGATTGTGCCTTAAGCAGCCCTTTGTGATAAAA
This sequence comes from Myotis nattereri, assembly GCF_964212035.1. Taxonomy (NCBI): domain Eukaryota; kingdom Metazoa; phylum Chordata; class Mammalia; order Chiroptera; family Vespertilionidae; genus Myotis; species Myotis nattereri. The sequence continues at coordinate 56,452,032 of NC_138079.1, forward strand.
CAGAAAGTGGACTATAGGACATTGTTTCCCTTACCTGGAATCTAAAGAGATACCAATATAGGGATTATACACTGAACCAATACTTATTATAATGGAGTTTGGTGCTGTGTTTGTTATTGCCTCTACTTTTCCAGTGGATTGCATGTGACTGTGATAAAGAAACAGTCTATGATAGCTAAACAAAGGAGTAGTCATTTCAGTTTATGTTTGAACTTCCACTCTTCTGTACAAATCAAACAAAGTGGTTTCCAGCTGCTTACTTACTCCAACTATAAAACACTGTTTTATCATATACTTTTGTACGTATCTATAAATATATTATATAAACCATTGCAATATGAGAAAGTTAAGGTTTCAATTGCATCAGAATCAGGAAACATAGAGTTAGGATGGCCAAAGCACTTTAAAATCAGACCCCGCCTCACGTCCCCCCCCACCCCCCCCACCCCGGCTCCTCATTATCAGCAGTATAATAGTGCCTTTCATTTAATGAATTCAGTTTGTTTCCATTTGTGTTATAGCATGGGCATCTGGTTATGAGTGATGAATAAGATGGCAAACCTGTGGAGAACCATTCTTAGGAATGTAGTACATTCTATTTTCATCACTTTACACTCACAATCCCAAAATAGTGCAAGCCTGAGACAGCTGTGAGGGTCTTCCCCATCCTGGGACCCACAGTATATCATGTGGGTCACAACCTATGAGTTTAACCAAATCATTAAATATTAATGTCTTTTTTATTTATTTTTTTAAAATATATTTTATTGATCTTTTACAGAGAAAAAGGGAGAGGGATAGAAACATCGATGAGAGAGAAACATCGATCAGCTGCCTCCTGCACACTCCCTACTGGGGATGTGCCCGCAACCAAGGTACATGCCCTTGACCGGAATCAAACCTGGGACCTTCCAGTCCGCAGGCCAATGCTCTCTCCACTGAGCCAAATCGGTTAGGGCAATTTCTTTTCTTTTTAGTAGCAATTATGGGATTATGTCTAATCACATAAGAAAGCACTCAAAGAAAAGATTTAGAAAATGTAAAAAAATCATAAAAAAAATATTTTACATTTTGCTAAATGTCCTTACTATCCTTACAGAGGCTGTTGTATGTCTGTTTTATAAAATAGACATGTTACTGAAATAGTCTGTAGGCCACCTCTTTCAGTTAGTATTTTATGATTATTTTTCTACCACAATAAATATTTTTTAAAAAAGCATGGTTGTTTAAGGCTACATATTTCATTGTAATGTATGTAAAATCTTTTGCTTAACTACTCTTCTATTTTTGGACTTTAAGAAATGTACTATTAAAAACAAGGCTACATTGTACTAACTTTAATTTTTTGGAATAATATTTTAGAAATAGACTTTTGTGTCGGGCAAGCAAATGAATTTTTAAGGATTTTTGGTAGCTATTGCCATATTATCTTTCAGAAAGCCTATTCTGTGCCAATTATATGCCCAGCACAATATTCCTTTAAGTGCAACTCTATGGAAACCTATCTGCTCACATTTTACTAAGAAACTTTTTCAGTAAATTGAACAGTTGTATCCAGCCCTGTATAATAAAATATAAACAAAAATGATTAAAACGTCCAGACCAACCATTTTATTCTTATACTGAATGAGGACAAACTTTTGAAGTTTCAGTTTAAGAATGTACTTATTTCCTCCATATTGATATGATTTTACTCTCCGTCTTCATACCCTGACTCTTACACTTGCAAAAAGTCCCCTTGAATTTGTAAAGGTTTCATTGCCGCTGTGTCATTACACTGAAGGCAGCATATAAGGAAGATCTCTTCTTCAAGCTACCTAAGCCAATAGAATTGAGCCAAAAAAATACAATTTGCCAAACTATACCATGCTCAGTTGGCATGTGGTTGTACACACACACAGAAGTGATGCAGGCAGGGGAGTTTGAGCTTTTGGTAGGGCAGTGTGCCTTCTCCAGCCCCCATGTCCACTGGTCTGCTAGTGGTGTGATATGTCAGTGGTCTCAATGATAGCCCCCCCCCTCTCTCTCTCTATCCCTCTTTTCTCTCTTTCCCCCTCCCCCACGTCCCCTCTACCTCCTTCCTGCCATCACTCTCTCCCCCGTCCTCACTTCCTTTCTCCTTCTCTCTGTTTTCTTTATGAGGAAAGAGAAATAAAAGGAATGCACTCAATGAGAAAACGCTCCAGTGAAGGTGGATAATAAGCAGCTGCTGCCTGGTACCCAAAACACACAGGTGAGGCCCCGCCTGTGTTGCTTGTGAGCAGGGAAGGATCACAGCCTTTGCCATAACCGCTTTGGGATGCCATCACCTGTACACTTTGCATCTCTGAGGAAGTGGACAGAGGGGAAGGGAAGTTTGGTGGTTTGGTGGTGCGGGGAGGCTGAGTGCGCTCGCTGGCGCGTGCATACCTCTACGCATAGTCGTGGTGTTACTTTAAACCTATCAAACATGAAGTAAAATGATAGGTAGCTAAATGGTCAAAAATATAGAACATAAAAAATATAGTGCAATATTTGAGATATGTTTATAACCATAATCTCATTATCCCATTGGAGGTGTATATACTGTATTTACTCCATATCTTTGGTTTAGGGAACTGAGACAGGCAGATTTATATAATCTAAATCTTCTGATTTTTATAATTGAAATCTTCTGCTTTTTATTTTTTAATTTCTTTTATTTTTTCCATCATTTATCCCCTCTATGCCCTCTTCCACCTCTACCCACCACCACTACCCCACAATCACCTCACTGTTATCCATGTCCATGAGTTCTCTTTTTTTTTTGCTCAATCCCATTGTCCCCAACCCCACAACCCCCGAACACACACACACACACACACACACACACACACACATCAGGGCTGTCTGCCTGCTCTCTATCTCCAAGTCTGTCTCTAAATCTTCTGATTTTTAAACCAATGATCCATATTTCTGGTTGAGTGTCTATGTCTTTTATTTTTTAAAAAATAGTATTTTATTTCCCTTTGTCTTCCATTCCAGCCAAGTTCCCATATCCTTACCTTTTTATTAACTGTGGATGGATTCCAACCTATTCACCCTGGTAAAGGAAGCAAACTTTTCAAGCATGTAGCAAATGTTTATCTAATTACATTTTAATGGGGTACACATTGTTGCTGGGGTTTTTGCTGCAGTAGCATTTCAACCCTTATAGTGGGTTGGTCTTGAATTGGTGGGCTGTTATTTTTGTAAACTCCAAAGGTCAATGCACACATACACACTCCACACACAAAACCAAGCGAAAGTTAAGGACAGCTTCTATTGAAAAAAGGGGCTATGTTTAGACCGTGAATATCCTGCCTGAAGAAAGCCAAATCAATCAAAAGCCTGCAGTTTTCTCAGGCTCCATTTCTCTTTGTGACAAGTTAGTCACAGAAAAGCACACACAGGCACACACACACTCACAGCTGCACCTGGGAATCCTAGGCAGTCCGTAGCCTGAAGCGTCATTCCCCAGCGCATGGAATGGAAGGGGCTCCCATGGAGGCCTGCTCTCACTCTGTGTGTTGTAGGGCCGTTGTTATGCTGGTGGCACTGGTGGTCAGTTTCTGTTGGACCCCAGGTGCAGAGAGTCAAGTTAATTAATAATATTCAATTCAGAACTCTCAATCACCAGTGATCTCACATGTATGTATTTATTCCTTTTCAGTCCTATTTTCTCTCCCCACAGAGGAAGCCATTTTAATGGGTTGAATACATTCCTTTGACTTGTAAGGGTGCTCTATAAGACCTTTGATAAGTTTGTGGTACCATTCTGTTAAATTTTAATAGGACCAAAACATCTATTTCTTCCAGCGTTTCAATGTTTCAAAGTGTGGCTTGTGCTCCTACCTTTACACAAAACCTCTTCGGTACTATCGCTGCCAGAAGTGAATGATTTTCTGTCCTGTCCTGTCTGCCTGCTACCCTCCCAGAACTAGTCCTGTGCTCCTTCCCTCTTGTTTCCCTTCCAGCTTTCTCGTCTTCCAGGACATTACCAAAATACTATGAAAATTACACAAATTATTTGCAGAAATACTAATGCATGGCTGGAGCCAGGAAGTTTCAAACAGACTCTTATTAATAGACAATATTTGTCACGACTTTTTTACTTGCATGTTCTCCCCATGGTGTGGTTTGTAGAGAGCACACACACAGGGACTTACATGTGATCTGCGCTAGGGGCTGCTCTGGAATCCCTTCACTCCAGTCATTACATGAAGATTTAGGGGGAGCGGTGGACCTGTTAGAGAGCCATCAAGGCAGTATTTCATTAAGAGCCAAGATTCCTAGAACTTAATTTTTTTAACTTTAAAAAATCATTGGGGTTGATGTGGTCAAACAAGTCTTCACTATAGACCACTCCCCGCTTCTCCAGGAACCCATCATTAACCCTCATTTACACAGGAGGAAATTGAGCCCTAAAGGGAGTACTTGCCCATGGCCATACAGTTATCAGAACTGGAATCTAGATAGTTTTATCTCCAAAGTCCATGCGCTAAAACTGGTTCTCCAATAGTTTACTAATATTGTCGAAACTTGGCTTGGCATTATAGGTGTGTCTGTGCTACCCTGTGTCCCCTAGTTACCCAGTGGTCTTGGGCCGCCCCGTGTGCCAGGTGCAGTGCTGAGCACTGCCTCTTCTCTAGGAGCTGAAGGCCTGAGCAAAGCAAGCGAGGCTTACCTGTCCACGCCCAGACATTCTTACTCCCGTGAAGCCTAGCAAAGTGCACCTCGAAGGCATCCTTGAAGAGGAAAGATATAATAAGGAAGCCTAAACAATGAACATAAAATTGAGCCCCCTTTTGGTTCAAAAAGCCAAAGTGATCTTTCTATAGCTTGAGTCTCCCATTCCTGACGACACACTCACCCGTGACTGGAATCTCACATATTGGAATCATTCTCATAACTTTAGATCAAACATTACATATAAGCACATATTTATGATGATGATTACACAAAATGATTATTTGGATTTTCGCATCACATTCCTAATTTTATAGACATAAAAGCATGATTTTAGAATCTGATTCTAATGAAAAGAGGAAGACTTCCCAGGATCCGTGTAACAATCTGTTTGTTCCACTCCTGGAAAAGCTATTCATCGAAGTCCATAAAACAGCAATGGATTCAGGAAAAGTGCATTTTGAAATCAGGAAAGTGCATTTTGAAAGTTATTTCCTGGCATTTTGTGTAAGCACTCTAGAAATTGTTACTTATGAAGCCGTAGTTTGGATTCTTAGACATATGCCACCAAGCAGAATATCCTATGTTATAAGCGGCACCCTAACAAAACAGACATGATATGGAAACAAATACTGGTCCAGAGGCTCGCCCGGGTCACCTCCAGGTCACCCATCCACATGAGCAGCATTTCATGATTTGGTTCAGTGCTGCCCTGAGGTACACATTAACTTTAACTGCAGCGAACTGCTGAAGATTTCCTCAGGAATGAGTCCAAGCAATTTCCCTTCTTTCTTCATTTGTAATGTGTTGACATTAATTAGTACCTAATTCCTGGTGTGTGTTCAGGCTTCAGTGACAGACAGAGGAGCGATTTCTGAGCAGATTAGGCACACAGCCTCCTGGCACGGTTCCAGGGATGGAGGTACACACCTCCTGGCTGCTCTTCCAAGCGGGTCCTCAGGCTGGTTTTGGTCCCAGAGATTTTAAAAAGAGAACAGGAAATGGTTCTACTTAATAGCAATAATCACCTTTCCTTAAGAAACCCAGGGTACTCTGGGTTATTGTCCAAGATCTATGTAGAGAATAAAAGGTGGAGTCCTTTAATGACCACGCACAGTGACTGAGCCAGTCAGTGTCAGAAGCAGATCTGATTTCAGGACCCTCTGGCTTTATGGGTTTTCAATTTATGAATTTCTTCATGCATCCCTGATCCCACATCTGCACAGGCAGTTCCTACATTTCAATGAAAATGAGCAGTTCTGAAGGACAGCTTCATAACAGCAGTTGGGCTCTATTTAGAATCGAAGTACAGGGGAACCTGAAAGACCAGAATGGGGTAGTTCATGTGTATTATGTCTTCATCTACTCAAGGAAGCCTTCCCCTTGGCCAGAGCTGTGACAACCCTGTGCCATCACAGAGCTTTACTGGATAACGGTATTAAACGCCTCTGTTTGCCCACATCCTGCTATGTCAGGGTCTTCATTTATAAAACATGTTTTATTACTTGAAAGATGGATATAGAGAGGGAGCAAATTAGTAAATGGTGAACCTCAGGGGAGACAACTAAAATTATACTTTTAAAAAGCAAGTATGAATAGTACACAGATCCTAATGAACGACCCAGCAGTGAGCAGCTTGGAGATGAGAAATACACACAGCAATGGACATAGAATCTGAGTGAAACAAGGAAAGAGCAACTGAGGTTTATAACCTACTCCCACTTATGCAAATTAACAATGCAAGCGCACAGACCGACAATACACATCTCTCACGAACACAAAAAGGACACATAAACACATTAGGTTTCTTTTCAGAGGAAAGAAGGCAATGGGCATGAAAATGAGGACAAAACAATATAAAGAAACAGAGAGGGGGTTTCCCAGGACTACTTATAATAAGCATGAGCCGAGGGATATGATCAGCTCAATTCTGCACCTGAATTTTAAAAATATTAAGTGCCATACTAATGTCCCACCTTAGGACTTCCGGCTCCCAATTTTAATCTCACTCTGTGCTTTATGGTAATATTGTGAGGCCTATGAACAAGCACATCACAAACAGTCTCCTTGCTATATAGCCTCATGGTTGATACTGTCCATGGAATAGTCTAAATAGACACAGCCATTTTATTACAAGAATACTGCAAAGAAAGCTCAGGAAAGCAGATCGTGACTCTGCGTTGCATGGTGCCTTCTCAGATGTGGTCCAGAAGAAGCGTACACTTTCATGCAGTAAGAGAGGGAACAAGAATGTGAGTACATATGCTTTTCTTGCATTTCTTTAAGTCCTTTTCATTTGTTACCATCTGCTAGAGAAGTATTAGCTAAACTTGATCCAAATCCAGGCAAAGGCAAAATTATTTATCACTTCCCAGCCAAGATACTTAGATTTATTGGTCAGAATAGAGATATTAAAGAAACACACCAATATTTTCAGCAAGACAATAACTGACCAAACATTATTTTATCTTCCCTTTAGCCCACACTCTAAGGCAGGGGTCCTCAAACTTTTTAAACAGGGGGCCAGTTCACTGTCCCTCAGACCGTTGGAGGGCCGGACTATAGTTTAAAAAAAAACTATGAACAAATTCCTATGCACACTGCACATATCTTATTTTGAAGTAAAAAAACAAAACGGGAACAAATACAATATTTGTATTTGCATGTGGCCCGCGGGCCGTAGTTTGAGGACCCCTGCTCTAAGGTGTGAGTGCACATACTCATACCTGTCCTATAATAATAGCCCAACATTATGAATATCTTGCCCAGAGATTGAAATAGTAATATGATTAGAGCCAGACCTCACAGCAATTGTGCCAATAGAATGTGCTACAAATTAATTTTTAAAGCAACTAATAGATATTTTAAGCACCAGTTTTTTATTGTGTTGTTTTCTTCATTCTTTGCATAAAAGTTTGGACATTTTGGAAGCCTTCATATTTTGTGAACCGAAACATAATGCTTATACGTACATACTCATGGAGACCTCCTGCCTGAAGCTCCCTTTCAGAGAAAAGCCTGAATATTGAAAATTCAGCAGATCTGGTTTTTAAAGTTGAGCTTTTCGAGGGGATGGGCAATCTATCATAATGGAACATTAACTTCACTTTAAATGCATACACTTATGTTCTGGTTTTATGACACCATTATGATCTTTACTCCTAGTGTTGTTATTCTGTGATCAGAGTGTGAAAAAACTGCAGAGATAAGTGACAAAGTTGAGCTGCCAGTTAGTTGGGGGTTTTAAAGTTATTTGCTATTAGATTTTTAATACAACATAAAACAGCAGCTATTATCTGTCATGGTCAAAGAAATGTAGGCAGTGGTTCACACAATTAGAGTAACTTCAAATTACAAGAGATTGGATTTGCTTTCTCCATAGTTCACTTCAAATGAAATGAATCAAATAACTCATCCACTTTTTAAAAACATATCCTTTGACTTGGGTCTTCTTTCTGCATAAGAGGTAAGACATGGCTGGGATGCTGTGTGGATCAATCTGGTGACCTAAACAAAGTGAAAGAAAGGCAGCCCTAGCATTACCTCCTCTATTTTAGGTGAATGGGTAGGACTATCCATTTTAGGGTGAATGGACAAAACTCTGAATCGTTCCCTTCCTTCTAATGCAATTTCCCATATACTCTTTTTATTTCAACTACTACTTCATTCCTTTAAATTCTTATTCATCACGGAACCCTAATTGCACAGTCAATCAAAAAATATTTATTCACCACGTACAATAGATCAACCATTGCTCTAGTCTCTAGAGCAGTGATGGCGAACCTTTTGAGCTAGGCGTGTCAGCATTTTGAAAAACCCTAACTTAACTCTGGTGCCGTGTCACATATAGAAATTTTTTTGATATTTGCAACCATAGTAAAACAAAGACTTATATTTTTGATATTTATTTTATATATTTAAATGCCATTTAACAAAGAAAAATCAACCAAAAAAAATGAGTCCGTGTGTCACCTCTGACACGCGTGTCATAGGTTTGCCATCACTGCTCTAGAGGCATGTTTCTCAAATTATTTTGGAAATCCCAATAAAAAAATCTATTCCCCGCCATCAAGGCCTTATAAAAGATGGAAATGCAGATGGGAAACAGCAGATCCAGATTTATGGTCAATAAAAATCTGAGCAATGATTTGTGTCACTCCTGGGATAAACTGTTTAGTTGACAATGCTCTCCTCTCTATCCATATCTTCTTCAAACATGGCAAATCCTGAAACTTCATGTTAGTTACTGTGCTTAGAGTTTTCCATGTGAAAATCTATAGATTGAACTTGCCAAGCAGAGATGACAGCAAAAGCAAAGACCATAGATCGCAATGAGCTTGGCATGCTGTAGAACACAAAAATCGGTCAGCATCATTAAAAAATATTGAAGAGTAGGGGAGAGCGGTAAAGGATGAGGGGTAAGCGATGGGGTCAGAGAATTTGATGGGATTTAAGCAGGCCTTGTAAGTCATGGGAAGAACTTCAGATTTTATTCTTGGTGCAGTGGAAGCCACTGGAAAGTTTTAAGCAAAAGACTGCATGACATGATTTACATTTCTAAAAAATCACCCTGACTCTTTGGGAGACAGTGGAGAGGAGCATGGACAAGCAACTATAGGGATTAAAAAATAAATTTCTCATTGAACATCCTGGGCTTAACTTTCATCTTTGGTCCATTTTATTTGCGTGGTCTCTAGAGTTCGTCATACTTAATCTAGGTTTTATGAAAGTGTTATTTCTCCAAAATTGATATTAATAAAAAATACGTGCCTTTGTGGTAAAATCGCAGTAATACTTTTTGCCTCATTTAAGGCTTTATTATGTGACAGCCACTGTGGTGCAAAGATAATTAGGGCAATATATCAAAGCCTTGTGAGAAATCTCTCCATGCTCTCCAACCCCTACTTTCCAAAATCATTTCGCCCTCTGTCCGATGAGTCCTCCCTTTGTCTTCAGTTACCATCAATCCTCTTTGTTTACAGGCTCAGCTATAAATTCATCGACTTTCTTGGCTCCTTGTCCCTCCATCCCACCTTCTGAAACCGTCCTGGAGACTCAGCCCTGCAGGACTTGCGCCTCTTTTGGTCACTGCCCACAAGGTGTGTATGTGGGCAGTGGCGGGGAGGAGGGGGGTTGAGGATAGACTGGGGTAGAATGGGAGGGGAAAATCAGATCATCAAGTTAGACGGAAACCATCAATGAGCTCAGCTGTGCTGTGGCTTCAGAGGAGCAGGAGGAAATCTAGTTCCCAGATTCTGTCCCATTGTAGTGAATCTGCTAACCACCATGATTCTCCATAAAATGGAGGATGAGTTAACATAGTTTATTTCAGTTAGCATGATTTAGTTCAACTAGCATGGTTTAGTTCAGTTAACCTGGTTTCGTTAAATAACCCTGGTCCCCCACAACCTGGTTCACATTTCCATTAACATGGTATATTAACTGTGAGTAACTACATAAAGTACAAACTTTGCTGCTAGCTCTTTATTTCACAGATCACTAAGTAAATAACAAAGGCATATCCTGACCAATGACCAATCATGTCACTTCTTTTAAAGCCTGTCAGTGATTGGTCATTGCACATCTGTTGCTCAATTCTCGCACAGACAGCAAAGCATGTGGTTGTGTTGCCTCCTTGTCTCCCACTGGTAAACCTGCATGACATTTTACAAAAATGGATAATGGAAAGAGGGAATTGGCAAAAAAAGATGCAAGTGCAACAAAGAATTGAAAAGTAACAATGCTGGAAATAAAATTCAAATTAAACATTCATGGAGTTATAAAAGCAATAACGGATGGTAGGAATCTTGATGTTGCCACTTTAGCATGACTATGTACAGTCAGAGTTGCTTAGAGAAGGTAAACTTACAGACATAAATGAGGAAAGGCTTGTGACAAACAGGATAAAGGTGTCCCAGAGGAAATGCCTAATGCTAGCAAAACACTTCACAATAAAGTCACTCTTAGAGATACTTTGTGATACTGAAAGAGCCAAAGATCAATCTCAAAAGCTAGTGGAAATTTGCCAAGGCATAGAAAAGATGCCTTGTGTACATCACAAGTTATACACAAGGAAAATAAGGCAAGCACTGTTCAAGCTATTTTTGATAATTTTTTTACAAAGAAATAAAACAATTTTTAATGTTCATAATATTTTACATTACAATGTACTAATATATTGGTTTTGCTTCTTTTCATTTCACTGTGCAATACATTTATAACCAACATCTATATAAAAGGTCAGAGAGTTTTCAGTATTTGATAGAAATTTTTAAAGGTCATGAAACAATCTTAAATTCTCCCATTTATTATGAGTATTTGCAGTTTCTGCCTGCATGTCATTTTCAGTCCCATGCTACTGCGCAAAGTGAGAATGACCTACACTGAGAAATTCAGCTGAATCCTTATTGTCTACTCCCTCTATCCAGTGGAAATTGTAATTTCTGTTTTTTATGTATTTTGTCTTAGGAACTTGTTGTTCTCTAATGCTTAGAACTCGTGCTGTTCTCTAACACTGTGAAGTGATTTCAAATGCAATCATTTCATGGGGATAACCAAGTAGAATAGAGGGATTGGATATGATGCTCACTCAATTCCTTTAAAAATTTGCCTTTTGACCCAGTAATACCATTTTCAGGAATATATCCCAAGAAAACAGAAACACCAATCAGAAAGGATATATGCACCCCTGTGTTCATAGCAGCACAATTTACAATAGCTAAGATTTGGAAACAGCCTAAATGTTCATCAGCAGATGAGTGGATTAGAAAACTGTGGTTCATCTATACAATGGAATACTACGCTGCTGTAAAAAAGAAGGAATTCTTACCATTTGCAGCAGCATGGATGGAACTGGAGAGCATTATGCTAAGTGAAATAAACCAGTCATTGAAAGAAAAATACCACATGATCTCACTCATTTATGGATAATAAAGAACACTATAAACTGATGAACAAAAATAGATACAGAGGCGGAGAAGCATCAACAGAAGGCTGGGGAAGGTTGAGAGGGGGAGGTAAGAGATCAACCAAAGGACTTATATGCATGCATATAAGCATAAACAATGGACACAGACACTGGAGGGGGGGCAGTGAGGGCATGTGTCAGGGGGTAGGGGAGGCTGGGGGAAGGTCAATGGGGAAAAAATGATACATATGTACTACTATTTGTAATATTTTAAACTATAAAATAAAATTTAAAAAAATTTCCCCTGTTAGCTAAAGACTGGTTCATTTCTTAAAAATACTATGCAATACTACAAAAAACTATGCAATGTGATTCCATTTTTGGAAAATACACATATATATGTACATATGCATATATATATACACATGTCAATGTTTATGTATACATAAGTAATCATAATGAAGGACATACTACAAATGTCAAGGGTAGTTCTCTTTGGGTGGAAAGATTATGGAAATTTTTTCTGTTCTCTGTGTCTGCAATTGGCAGGTAACACTTTTTGTAGAAAGGCTCTTTCAAAAAAATTCTGCTCTCTTACATTTACATTTACTTAATATTTTAGTAACAAAATGAACACTGAAGCAAACATTGTGTTTTTTAACTCCAGCATTCAATTTGCTTTCCTTCCAATCTTAGAGTTAGAACATTTCCAAAAAGTCAGGCATCCCTAATGGTGCTGACTTTCTGGGGGGAAAAATGTATATATGATCAACTATTGCATTATCAAAGCTGCGGCACATGGGAGTGTAGACGCACTCCAGGAGGCTCCAAATTCAAAAGCTCAAATTTCCTTGCCTCCAACTTTTAATATGCCCAGTCCCAGGCGATGCCACCCCCTGATTCTGATGGACTAAAGAAAACATCTGTGTCATGTAGATGCCATTGCCTGGGTGTGAATAGTTGAAAAGCGTTGACAAAATCCACGTGGTTAAATAAATCAGAAAAATGATAACCAAGAAACAGATGTTTACAATCTTCCATCACAGTCACATAAACATAACCTGTCAGGAAAACAGTGGCTGCTGGATTGTCTTTCACATTCACACACTTAAACAAAAAATGTCAAGCTATTTGTTGAGCCTTTATTATGCACCAAGTCCTATGCTTAACTCTTAAATTCATTTTCTTATTTAATCCTCACAACAACCTTATAAACAATGCTATTATTTTCACTTTATAGATTTTATGGGAAATTGCAGCTCAGAGATGTTGAGTAACTCATCCAGGATCAGACACCCAGCCCATAATAATAACCACTTAATGAACGGAATATGTGGTTATATTTCAGGGTTTTCTGTCTACTTACTTAGAACTATACTATCCTTGGTTAAAAAGAAAAAAACAAAACAAACAAATAAAAAAAAAACCCTTTAATCTGCAAACCAACCAGCAAAACATGACATAATAACTAGTTGTAAAATAAACAAGTGACTGTGGGTGAAAATGTATTGTAAAAAACTCACGTACATGGATTTATTTTATTAACTTCCTACATAACTGCCAAGTGCTTACAGGAAGGCAGCAGATTTTATTTAAAGCATGAAAGTTTTAGCACGGTTTTTAAAAGCAGCTTTGGATAAAATTTGACAAAAATAATAAGAAACACCAAGGGGCAATTAAAATAACTTTTTAGCTTTACTAAATAAGGGAAATTGTTTTGCTGAGCCAAAAATACTCTTTTAACAAGAAATCATATGAGAACAGCAAAGTCAACAAACAGCATTCCTTTTAGACAATTCAGTGTACCTCTTACCTCTTCACACAGACAAAATCTATCTTGTCTGGTGGTTCTTACTGAGGACATTCTCCCTGAACTTCCATAACGATCATTCTTGCTCTGATTGCCGGTTCTCTCTGCAGAAGCTCAAAGCGCCCTTTTTTTTTTCACCTTGATCTTCCATCTCTGACCTTTCAAGTCTTCCTGAAATCAAATTGCCAAATCCTGTTTTCTCCTTGCGGAGCATCGCGTAAGCCTCCTAATGTAATTTAGACTGACAGGGCTGAGCTGCAATTTTCAATAATATATCTGCAGATGAAAAGAAGAGTGACCTGAGGGGCACTCCAAACAAGTTTGCCATGGGACAAACCAGACTAGAGAGGGCCCATCCCCATCGCTGGGTGTTGGCGCCACCATCACTACCCACTTGCAGCTGTGCCTTGCTCCTGGCCTCCACTGGTGCTCAGGCTCCTGGTTATATGAAGGCAGGTTATTTTCATTGATAATAATGGCTGATATTTACAGAGTGCTTAGTCTGTGCTAGGCACCTTGCCAGATGTTTTTATATGACATTATAGTACTTACCTACATGAATTGCACATCTATGTACTTCCCATATTCAGGGGGATTAGTGGGCTTACTCAGTGATTAAGAGCGAAAACGGTACATTGCTCTCATCTCTCCCTCTTTCTGACACCAATAAACTTATACTGAACACCTACTATGTGTTAAGAATTGCATTAAGTATAGACCTCACCTTTGTGGAATAACAATTTCTTCAGAGCAGAAACATACAAATAAATAATGTAATAGAAATATATTAAGAAACATGATTCACATACCAAAAAATTCAACTTTTTAATATGTACAACTCAGTGATTTTTAAATATATTTACAATGTGCAATCATCACCATTACCTAGTACTAGAACACTTCCATCACCCCCAAAAAGAAACCCTGCACCCACTAGCAATCATTCTCCTGCCTCTGCCCACCCCCCCACACCAGTCCCTGGCATCCACTAATCTACTCTCTGTCTCTATGGATTTGCCTATTCTGGACATTTCAAATAAATGGAATTAAAACAAAAAAGAAATATGTAGAAAGTAAGCATATTTAAATAATGGGGACTATTTTTTTTTTAATTTTATTGATTTCAGAGAGGAAGGGAAAGGGAGAGAGAGAGACATCAATAATGAAAGAGAACCATTGAGTGGCTGCCTCCTGCACAACCACCACCCCCCGCCCCCAACCCCGGGGATAGAGCCTGCAACCCAGGCGTGTGCCTTGACCGGAATCAAACCCAGGACCCTTCAGTCCACAGGCCAATGCTCTATCCACTGAGCCAAACCAGCTAGGGCAATGGGGGCTATTTTAATCTGCCTACATAAATTAGTTAAAATAATCTTCGACCTCCTGCTTCATTATTAGAGTTCTGTGTTGGGGTGGTCTGGAGGAGAATTTCTATCTGGAGTATCCTTGGTATAGAGCCATCTAGAAAGAACAAACCGCACCTAGATATTAATCACTTTTATATTCAGTCTTATATTTGACCCCCTGCTCCCAGGCTCTTTCTTTATCTAAGGTCAGCTGCCACTCACACAGATAAATTATGTTTGAGAAGAATATTTATGAAAATGGATAAATGATAACATATATGAAACACCAAGCAGAAAATTGCATATGAGTTAAGAGCCCAGGTTAGACAAAAAAAAATCCACTAGATAAACACATATATGCAAAGTAAAATATTAGGAGGAAATGTGACATAGTATTAGAATGATTGAAGGTTTTTATTTCCATCTATATATCATTCTATATTGTGCAATTCTATAAATATAACCACTTAAAAATATATAGTCATAAAAGTAAATATTTCATATGAATAAAGATCAAAAGAATGATCGTAAAGTCTGCTTGTAATTATTGTTTTATTGAATTTAGCAATGTACTAGCTTATGAGGTATGATTATATTATTTTCAAGTGATTTCTTTTTGTTGAAAATCCAAAGAAAACAGAGAAACAGGTCTTGCTAAGTAGCGGTGCCTAAATCTAAATAGATCCTATTCACTATTTTGTCATCAGACTTGAGTTCACATACAAATGGTTTCTTACAGCCCTGGCCAGTGTGGTTAGTGGTTAGTGTGGGCTGTGCACAGATTTAATTCCCTGTCAGTGATGTGTCTCTCTCACATCGATGTTTTTCTCTCTCCCCCACCCTCCCTTCCACTCACTCTAAAAATCAATTTAAACAAAAAATGGCCTCTTACTAGCTACCTGTTGAAGAGTTAGTACCCTTCTTTTGAAGACTATCATTCTCCTCAAGGTCTTTCTTCTTTTCAACTTCCTTAATAAGAAATTTAGAATCTTCTCTCCATATACATGTACCCTAAAATTCATATTTTAAAAAAATATATATTTAAAATATAAGAAGTGCTGGAGCTGGTGATGGAAACAGGGAGTGATTTCAAAGGGTCACAAATCTTCTAGGAGTGATGGCAATGCTCTGGAACTCATTGTGGTGGTGGTTGCATAACTCTGTGAACTTAACTAAGCCATTGAACTGTACACTAAAACCAGTACAATTTATACTTCAATAAAGCTTAAAAAAAATTTTAAAGTGTAATTGCACTGGATATAGGAAAGAATGACTATAGCCTAGGAAAATGTTTAAGGAATTCTGGAAGCTATTAAGGAATCAAGATTATATTGGAAGGGATATCAGACCAACAGGCTCAGCTACACTATTTGGAAGGCCCCGTGCAAAATGAAAACCCAAGCACCCTTGTTAAGAAATCATTAAAAAATGTCAGGGTGGACATAGGCGAGCAGCTAACCAAGCACAGCGCCTTTCCGAGTGCCAGGCTGTGTGGAACTCAGAATCAGCTTTTTAATTTCTACAGAGTGAAGAGGCTGAGGTTTTGATTGGAAATGCATTAAATCTATAGATTAATTTGGAGGGATTAGACATCTTTAAAAGTTGAATTTTTCCATCTATGAATAGGTTCATCCCTCCATTTACTTAAATCCTCTATAATTATCTCAATAATATTTTGTAGTTTTCCTTCTTGAGAATCTTCCTTAGTATCTGATCCCTTTTGGTGCTATTTATAAAAGGCATTTTTAAAGTTTATAGTTGCTAATAGAAATAAAATTGATTTTTTATATTGACCATATCTGTAGACTCAGGATTTTCTACATACAGTAATATATTATCTGCTAATAATGACAGCTTTTTCTTTTCCAATTATGCTTCCCCCCGCCCTTATTCTACTGCTCTGACAAGAACTATAGTACAATGTTGAATAGAAGTTGTAAGTGCAAGAATTCTTGTCTCATTCCTGATAGACATTTCATAGGGTATGCCTAAATCAATTTATTAAATTACGTTATACAGGTTTTCAACATAGTTGTATGATTTTACACTCCAATAGCAGTGCAATAGTTCCAGTGGGAATACTGAGCACCTGTATATACCTAGACCTCTAATAGCCTGTTTTAATATTTCCTCTATTCTCCCTTCCATTTCAGAATTCAACCACTGGAAGAGAAAGACAAAACTATTACAGTGTTTTTTTTTTCTGAGAATGAAGTGAGACTGAGAGGTTGGGAGGGATGGGAAGGGTTGGGCAGGAAGCCGGATTCAGGAGGAGATGCTTGGTTTTCTCTGATTGTTACATTGCTTATCTTGCTAGCATATGCTTGTGTATTATTTGTGTGTATTTTTTTAATTTCCTAGGCAAAGAAATTAGGAGAAAGAAAGGTAAAAAAGAAATAGTATTTAAAATAAACAAGCATGAAAACATTAAAATTACTTAGGTGTACCTAAGAAAAGTGCATTTCTACTTGACAGTAGCTTGGCTATGCCACAGAAAGACCAAGTGTGGGATGGACTCCACATACCTGGGTCTGACTGCATGGCGGGCCATCCTCAGAGTCTGAGGCCTTGCTTCACACTCCAGAGAGGCCGTGTCAGAATAATATAGGAAGAGCCCTGGATCTTCAGCTTGCACTTCATTTGAAAATATTTGGATATAAAATATTTGGATATAAAAATGTGAGTTTAAAATATTAACTGATGACCTGGATCTGAATATTTATTTAAAATTTTTTTATTTTCTTCTCAACCAAAATTTCATAGTGATTTTTCACTGATGGAAACCCATATTTTATATTTCTTTTTCTATGTATTTTGAAGAATGAAATTAGGGAGAAGCTGGAAACCAAAAAGTATTTAATCTTCAAAACTTCACTGAAACAAAATCATTTTCACATCCCCTCCACATTTTTAGCTGCTTTGAAGCTCTCTTCCAGAGCACGGAGATTTTACTGGAGGGTATTGGAGAGCTTGTCTGCTGACATGCTGTTAATTCTGTCTTATCAGCATTATTTTCTTCGGTGCAACAAAAAGAAAATTGCATATTTCCCATTTTTAAGTCCAATTTTTGTTACAAGCTTTGTGTCCTTCTCTCTTCTTGTCAAAAATTCTCTTTTAAATAATGCAAAGTTCTTGCCCGGATGGTTTGGCTCAGTGGTTGAGTATTGACCTGTGAACCAAGAGGTCAGGGTTCAATTCCCAGTCGGGGTACATGCCCTGGTTGCATGCTCAGTCCCCACTGTGGAGCATGCAGGAGGCAGCCGATTAATGATTCTCTCTCGTTGATGTTTCTATTTCTCTCTCTCCCTCTTCCTTCCTCTCTCTGAGATTAATAAAAACATATTTTTAGAAAATTCCTTAAAGAATGCAAAGTATTTAAATGCAATGGTGATGAAAACAGTGTTTGGGCGGATTTTCTGACTCCTCATCTTGACAAACTGGACGTAGGGCTGGCCTTCCACAGCCAAAGGACACCTGAGCATGTCCTTTAACTGTGATCCTATTTCTAAGTCATCCCTCCCACACTGGTGAGCTACTGTTCTGTTTTAAACTGACTCCCTACTGTGTAGGAACAGAGCATGCCATTCCATGTAGTTGAAGAGGGAACTCAGCGGGGCTACGGAAGACCTGGTTCTAATCCTGGTTAGTCTCTGCTGTTCAGCTTCGTGATCTAAGGCGAGTTTGACTGCATAAGGCGTCAGTTTTCTCACCTGGAAATGAGACCTTTGCATTCAGTGACCACTAAGCTTCCAGAGCAGTTTATTAACAGCATCTTGAGATGTCATAATAAGCTTCTGTCTTTTACAAGAACCTATCTAAATCAGTACTTCCTTTTTACTGAGCACCCAAACAAGATTCAATTACAAGACTGATGTGACTGCAAATACCATCTAGAACCAATATCAAATTACTATGTTCATTAGAAGAGGCTCACGGATCTCACAAAGTGAATTAATAATAAGCAAATGCTGTATATTTAAAATTATAAAATAAATTTATGTTAATAAAACTTATCCTTTATCTGGGTAATCTATGTGATTTTTGCAGAGTTGGTGCCTGATAAGAAACAGATGGAAGGGTGATTCTGGAGCAATCATAAGTGCAAGCAGGTAAGGAAGTATCTCTCTCCTTTCTAAGTCTTCATTTATCCCTGCCCCCACGTAAGTAGGAGAATGAGTCCTTGTCATGATTGGAGGCCTGTTCTTTTTTAAATATGTATGTATGTATGTGTGTGTGTGTGTGTGTGTGTGTGTATATATATATATATATATATATATATATATATATATATGTCTTTATTGATTTCAGAGAGGAAGGGAGAGGGAAAGACAGAAACATCAATGATGAGAGAGAATCATTGGTCGTCTGCCTCTTGCACGCCCCCTACTGGTGATCAAGCCTGCAACCTGGGCATGTGCCCTTGACTGGAATCGAACCTGGGACCCTTCAGTCCATAGGCAGATGCTCTATCCACTAAGCCAAATGGCCAGGGCTGGAGGCCTATTCTTGATGAAGCCACTGATGCTAAAATCATTGAGTGTAAGGTTGTTGGGAAACAGGATATTTACATTATTTACATGATAACAAAGAATCACCTCATAGATTACTTATTAATTTAAAAAAGAGCAATAGTGCCTTTATTAGAGAAAGATCTTTCATACACTACCTTAACCAAGTGATTAAAGTTAGTATCATGTGACTCCAGAAATGATGAAATGGGACATATATAACACCACCTGTGAGTATTCTTGTCAACAAAATTTCTAATCTAATCATGAGGACACAGCCAGTGAAATCCAAACTGTGAGACATTCAAAGACAACTGGGCTGGACACTTCAAATTTTCCTGTCATAAAAGTAAAAAAAAAAAGTGCTTCCAAATTAAGGAAAACTGAAGATATATCAAATTAAATATAATACATGAAACTTGATTTCTTTCTTTAAAAGCTATGAAGACATTTAAGGGGCAATTGGAAAAACTGTAGTATGTACTCTATGTTAGATATCGCCTATTGCATCACTTTTTAAATTCTTGGGAGTGAAAATGCCATTGTGGTAATATAGGGAAATGTCTATTCTTAAGTGATAAAAACTGAAGCGTTTACAGGGAGAGTGAAATGGTATTACAGTTTACTTTCAAATGGCTCAGGAAAAAAATTGACAAGAGCATATATTATGTATATATGTAGATGATAGATAATAAATAGAGAACACACAAATGTTATAAAATATTAACAATTTGTGAATTTAAGTAAAGGGTATGTGAGTGTTTGTTGTGTCATTCTTTTAACATTTCCTCAGGCTTGGAATTTTGCAAAACAAAGGTTGGGGGGAACAAAAGAGAGAGACTGGTGTCTGAATAATTTGACCTCAAAGTCACTTCCCACATCAGGGGGATGTTTGCCCATGCTGTTCACCAAATGAGGATGATTAGCAGCGCGAGAGAGTCAAGAAAGCCTAAGTCGGGCTGCAGAATGGCTGTGGACTAATTACCTTCCTCAAACCTCAATCTAAGGAATCGTATTGCCTTAATTCACTAAAAAATGCCTGAACCAAAGGTTAGCCTCGCCACTCAAACACCAGAAAGAGATTTAGAGCACATGGAATTTAGCACCAAAGGAATTATGAACTGATATTTGCTCAGATTTGTTATGTTTATTTACTCACTCTAAGAAAAATATTTGCCTTGTGTAACAAGAGTCTTTGAATTCACAGGAGAGCATCGCTGATCCTGTAAATTTGGTTGAGGGGAATTTAGGGATGAAACAAATATACATTTTGGAATGCTCAGTCATGGTCTCCAGGAAATATAGGCTCTTGGCTTTTTACCCTCAAGGCTCAAAGAAAAGATTGCAGCTATTGTACAAGTTTCAACTGCCCAGATGTCAGCATAAAGGGAGCATTTATGTTTACAATGGGACTCTGACTTTCCCATTCTAGCCTGCCCTGCGGTGCCAGATCCCTCAGTGTCCCTGGCTCACTGGCAGCATTTTAGCTACCAGTGGTTCTCAACCTTCCTAATGCCGCGACCCTTTAATACAGTTCCTCATGTTGTGGTCACCCCCAACCATACAATTATTTTCATTGCTACTTCATAACTGTAATGTTGCTACTGTTATGAATCGTCATGTAAATATCTGATATGCAGGATGTATTTTCATTGTTCGCGACCCACAGGTTGAGAACCGCTGAGTTAGTATTCAAAGGGTCAAGAACTGAAGTCATAATCAGAAACCAAATGGAATAGGCATTCACCTCAACTGTCATTTGTAAGGCGGATATAAACAGCGAAACTGTTGAACCTTTCTTCCCCTCAGCAGTGAAACAAATCTTAAAATATGGAGATCAGGCACTGCTAGAGATAACAGACACCGAAGAACTGAAACCTCTTAACAGCAGGTGGTATCAGTGGGGTTTGCCTTTTGAAAAATGTGTCAGATCCTTTTAGAACTCCGTTAAACACTTCTGGTTCCTATGGTGATGCTGATACTGCTTTGTCAATCATTGTGAGATCTAGATCCACACTGAGTAGTTTAAAAAGCACCTTGAAGGGCTTGAACATTACATTAGTTTCTCTTCTAAATTGCTTGGTGTCAATTGTAGTTGTGATAATTGGAGGAGATATACTCAGTTTGTGAGAAATACTGATCAATGTGTTTTGCCTCTTCTAAAGCTCAGAGAAAGAGAAGCCATAGCCTGAGCCCCTTCACGATAGCCCCAGACACCAATCAAAGTCCACGTCTTCTTCTGGTGGAAGAAACTAAGTAATTCATTAGTCTTTGGGCTATGCCCAGACCTTCACTTAGGAATGTCATTCACTGCTCTATTTCCTAATCTCAAGGCTGGCAGTTTATTTGCCTGGTTCTTCCTTAATTAATTTGTTTCTTAGAAAGGGAATTTTCCAATAAAATAATGTGGAAACATTTTCACAAGCCCAAGGTAGGCATAAACCACCGGCCACTGATACATATCAAAAGCTGGGGTTATTTGGTGTTAGATTAACCATCAACCACAAATTTTGTAATTGAGGGGATGGAAAAGATGGGCTTTCTGTGTTTTTTCTTTCACTGGCTTTTGCGCTTATTAATTCTAGTAACAGTAAATAGAATTTTGCCAGGTTGTGAGATAATTATTGAATTTCCCAGTAGACTGAATTCCAGGAGTTTTGTTAAACTCATTTCTTCAAAAGTCTAGATTGATTACTGTATAGACTTTTCTGTACCACACTCTGAAACTTTGCCAGTTTGTCTTTTGAAGTTGGGTTGACACGCTGTCCTCCCAACTGGAGGAATCATTCCTCCTCAGTTCTAATCCTGTTGCTCTTTAAAGCAACAGCACTCTTCCAGGGTTTTGATGGGAAAGGAGGCATTTTCCAAGGGCTTCATTAACAAGTTTATTCTGTGACCTCGGTGCCACTCTCAAGTTATTCTCAATGAGTTTGTGCAGATTCTGTTATCAAAAAAGGTCATTATTCTTCAGAACATGGAAGATGTTCTTATGCATCTAACACACTATATGACTTACACTGCAAAAAAATCATTTTAGTACACTACCAAAATTATTTCAGAAAAGTAAAGTATTTTTTACCACCAATATAATTGCAAATTAAAAAGAAAAACTTTTAAACCAGGATACCAAAACTTTTTTAAAACTTTTATCTTATTTTTTAATTACAGTTGATATATAATATTAGTTTCTAGTATACAATATAATAATTAGATATATAGATAATTTATTAGGTGATCCCCCCATGAGTCTAGTCCCCATCTGACACCATGCACACTTATTATAATATTATTGACTATATTCCCTATGCTGTACTTTACATTCCCATGATTATTTTTATAGCTGCTCATTTGTACTTCTTAATCCCTTCACCTTTATGAGTATAGTTAGTATTTGTGGTTTTAGTTTATAAAGGAGCATAAGTACATTTGCTTATTGTCATTACATGAAGTCAATACTATCTTTTGCCTACTTTCAGGTTATAATAATAGTAATAATAGCTAATATTAACTAAGCACTATGGTTATGCCTGCCATGCCAACTTACATAATCCTTGTATCAACTTCATTAAGTAGAATCCATTACTGTTCCAATTTTGCAAATAATAAAACTAATGTCTGGTGAGGTGACAAAAGAAGGATAACAGGAAAGGTGTTCTGCCTGACTGTGGTTCCTGAGATCTTGATTACCACACTTTATATGCGCCATCGCCAGCCACCCTTGCCCCCTAAATTTCACATTGCCTCACAGTTCATGTAAGTTTACAGATGTATTAGTCTGCTTGTGGCGCCATAACAAAACACTATCGACTGAGTGGCTTAAACAACAAAAGTTTATTTCTCACAGCTCTGGAGCCTGTGGACCCCAAGATCAAAGTGCCAGCAAGTTTCATCCTAAGGCAGTGGTTCTCAACCTGTGGGTCGCGACCCCTTTGGGGGTCAAACGACCCTTTCACAGTCACCTAAATACATCCTGCATATCAGATATTTACATTACGATTCATAACAGTAGCAACATTACAGTTATGAAGTAGCAACGAAAATAATTTTATGGTTGGGGGTCACCACAACATGAGGAACTGTATTAAAGGGTTGCGGCATTAGGAAGGCTGAGAACCCACAAGGCCTCTTCTCTTGGCCTCTAGGTGGCTGCCACCTTGCCATGTGCTCACATAACCTCTCTTGGGGAGCTTGCAGAGTGAGAGGAAAGCTCTGGTGTCTCTGTTTATAAAGACACTGACCCTATCCAATCCTATTTTATCAGATCAGGGCCCCGGCCTTATGACCTCGTTAAACCTTAATGACTTCCTCAAACGTTCTATTTCCAAATACAGTCACACTGGAGGTTAAGTCTTCAACATAAAAATTTGAGGGGAGATGGAACACAAACATTGTTTATAACAAGTAACTTATTGTATTTGCAAAAGAAAATTATTCCAAGTTCATTAAAATGCTAACAGACAGGTACTTCTTAATTCCAAAATTTCCCCTTAAAATACATTTCTATTTCACATGTATTGCAGACCTCATGTGGATAAACAGATTAAAGTAAGATTTTTCATTGCTCATAGCAACTTGGCTAATTAGATGAATAATGGGGTGACCTTTGAGGAAAGCTGTATCAGAGAACAAAAGCAAAAATTCAGGCAAAACAATGCGCCCCTGCCTGAGTCACTGGAAAGTCAGCGCTGATTAGACTCCAGATAAATTCATCAGCCAGTAGTGTTAAGTTGATACCTTCTGCCTGCCTGGAGGATACTCTACTTTCAGTTATTATGGTAGAAAAAAAATCATTAAATCTACTCATATGTTATAATCTAAGCACATGTATATTTATGCTCTTGAAGACATTAGCACACTGTTGGGTGCAAGTTCCTCAGCCAGGGACTTGACCCCTCTGGGTGCAGGAAATTGGAAGAACACATGAGTGACCATAGGTAGGTGGGACATGCTTTATTACGAACAAAGCAGTAAGGACAGCAAACGGGCCTTTAACATAGTAAGTGTATGGCAAGTGGGCCTTTAACCTCTGGCGCACTCTGGTCAGGGCTCCCATGCACACATACATTCCAAATAATATAGATAAAAAATAATCAGTTGTAACATTTTCCAGAAATGTACTTGCACTTCTTTTTTCATTAATCCTAATCATTGAATGATTTATGTAGAAAAACGAGATTGGAAGTAAGCATGTATATTACATATAGTTCTTGATTCACTAGAAAGAAGGTCACTAGAAACAAAGCTCAAAGGCCTCCATAAAAACATGTGCTCTGTTAGATTTCAATTGTCGGACATGGTTCAGATCCTACTCAATTCATTATGATGTTCGCTGTCAGTATTTTTCACAAGCTCAATGAAGCATACCACAGTATTTGAAGCCAGAGCCTGTAACTATTACTGTTACACAGCTTTCTGCTCCCACGATGGTGAATCAAGATATATGCTATGGATTTTCTCAAATTTATTCTTTCCACTATATACAGTAGCAGGCTGGTCAAGCAGAGAAACATCTAAACATCTATGCAATTAATTTAGGACCTTCCATGGAGCCATAATCTCTATTAGCAGGTGCCAAATTAGAGTGTTCCATGAGCATTTTGTCCAGAAGAACATTGTGGCAGCTTCCTGCCCATGTAGAACCTCAGTGTGATGGATGGCTAACTGACTGAAAGTGCAAGTCATTTACCAAATATATAAGTAAATAGGTAGATGATAGATAGAGATGATGATGATAGATAGATAGATAGATAGATAGATGATAGATAGATAGATAGATAGATAGATAGATAGACAGATAGATAGATAGATAGATAGATCTTGCTAATTGTTTGCCAGACTTCCGATTCAATGGCAATTGGAAGTGAAAGCTCTCCTTTAGGACAGAGGAAAATGGCTTCAGTGCGGAATTTATTTCCTTTTGGTAAATGAGTTCACACTTTTTCTCTTTATCCCCACTTTTTTATCTTGTTACTCTGTTACTATTTCACAAAGAGTCAAGGAATATCATGCTGAGGGGGAAATATAATTCACACACCTCCAGCCTGCTAATTCTTTCCCAAACACACTAACAAAGCACGTTTCCCTTTGGGTGTTGGAATCAAATGAATTGCAAGAAAAGGTTTCTGTCCTTTGTTCTGTTTTAATCCCATTCCACGTGGCCTGACTTGTTTGTCTTCCTGGCAACCTTCTACACTTACCTTGGCATTTCTCCTAATCAGCAAGCAGGACTACATAGGAATGTCGGCCTGTAAGTCAGTTAAGGTAAACCTAGCCACCTGCCTTCCTGTTAGGACTTCCTCAGTGACCATAGACTCACATCATCCAGTGCCAACCAGACAAAAATAACCACAGGCTTCCAAACTGGCCCTTCCTCTGGGAGGATCACTCTCCCTTTCCCCATTCCTTTCTGTTGGCCTTTAGGAATGAGGTGTCTGGCTTTTTCAGCCCTCTCATATCTTACTCCTTTGCACAAGAGCATTTTCCATCACTAAACCATTGATACTGAATGAGACATTATGAATGATATTATTTTTATAACTTCTAAAAACTAATTTTTCTGTAATACTGAGATTCCCAAATTTTACCCAAATTCCGCAGGTATTTGCCAAGCAGCATATTAATGGATATAAGACACAGTCCCTGCCCATAGAGTAAATTTTGCATAAATAATAATACATTAACACATGGCAAGTAGAATATGAAAGGTATAAAAGTTCCAGGAGTAACGTAGCACACAACAAAAAGAAAGGTGAATTATGAATGGAAGAATTCGCGTTAACAGGGAGAGAACAGCATGTGAGCTAGATCTCAGAACAGATGGATTGAGAACTGAGGGGAAGGGGTGGAGAGTAATCAAGAAGCTTATAATTCAAACAAAAGAGAATGGGCAAGGAATGAAAATTTTCAAATGCATTCATGAAACAATAAAGAATTACATTTCTCTACACAAACTAGTCTCCTATAGGCCAGATGGTCTGAGTCTCAAATACTGCTCAGAACGTTCACTTTATTCTGTAGACCCATGTTTCCCCAAAACTGGCCATAGGCCAGTGATGGTTTAAATCTAAGTTTCCACTTGACTGGAGAGAAATGAGAAAAATAAAGACAATTTATAAGGGAGTTGTCTTGTTTCTTTTTTTTTTTTTTTATGAAAGAAAGGCATTCAATTTAAAAGTCTTTCCTTTATTTGGGGATTATGTATTTTCTATATTTGGAATCAAATACAATAGCTTTTATGAAGTGGTGGTAAGAATAGATGGCGCTGAAACCGGTTTGGCTCAGTGGATAGAGCATCGGCCTGCAGACTGAAAGGTCCCAGGTTTGATTCCGGTCAAGGGCATGTACCTGGGTTGCGGGCACATCCCCATGGGGAGTGTGCAGGAGGCGGCTGATCGATGTTTCTCTCTCATCGATGTTTCTGACTCTCTATCTCTCTCCCTTCCTCTCTGTAAAAAATCAATAAAAATATAAAAAAAAAATAGATGGCAGTGTGGTAGAAGGTTCTAATGTTCTTACTAAGCAAGAAGAAAATTGGCAACACTGTTTTGGGCTCCCTAATATATTTTTATTTCACTAGTTCATGAGATCCAAAATTTGGGATCCACTACCAAAGGTAATGTGGACCCTTGGAAGGGTAATGTAATAGGAATTGTTCTTTATAAAGCATAACTCTGGAAGCAGTAACACTAAAAAAGAAAAGAAAGGGGGGAGGAGGGAAGGCAATAAATGAAACAGATAATGGCAGTGTTCAGGGAAGTAGTTAGAAATCTATGGCAAGAAGCAATCAGGACCTAAACCAGGACATCCTATATAATAAAGAACAAATATGCAAATGGTCGTCATGCCCTCACACCCTTGTGCCCTTGTACCCTCGCACCCTTGCGCAGGGGCTGGGGGACCTGAGGCCATGCCCCTTGCCTGAGGTTTGATGAGGGACCTGAGGCTGCACCCACTCCACCCAGGCTTGATGGAGGTGTGGCCAGCCAGGTCTGGGTCTCACAAGATTTTGCGGCACATGCAGGTTGGTAGGGACTTGACTCTGGGTCCCGCGGCGCAGCCCAGACTCTGACAGGAGGGAGATTTTCATATACATTTTACTAATTTTCTTTCATCTCTGACACTTCTATTATAGAGAAAGGGCAAATAGCAATATTAAAATATTTTCTCTAATTAATTCTCTTTTAATGTGCACAAATTTCGTGCACTAGGCCATTAGTTGACATATAAAATTGAAAGAAAGCAATGGATGCAAGAAACAGACCTACAAGATTGGCAATTGAGTGAACATACAAGATTATAAGCTGAGCCTAGAGTCTGAGCCACTGTACAAAAAGTCAAGAAAGAATGAGCAGAGACTTGGAAGACACCTGGAGATATGACAGGCTGGGAAATTGGCAAAGCCTGAAGAGGTACTCCCAGGAGTTATCCGCATAAATCTAAGAGCTGAGAGAGAATAGTCAAGAGAAAGCCCAAGAGACAAGTTCAGGGATAACACCTCCACCACTCGATTCCACTGGATGTACCCTGATCAGTGAACTTTGATTTTTGCTGTCATCATTTCCTTGTTGGTCAACATCTAATACTATAATTTTGAAAAAATCTCAAAGTTTCTCAAGATCCTTTGTATTGCTGCATTTCTCTGTTACCACATACTTCAATTAACTTCAGCAACACATCAAATTGGTGTGAGCTGAGAAGTTATGAAATAGCCATCATTGAGCCTAAGGGAATTAAGTCTTTCTGTCAAATATAAGGAGGAAGAGCGAATAAAATTTGAACTAGAATGACACTACAGCATTATAAAAAATTGTGTAATGTTTACAAAAGAAGGGCACTCAGATTTAAAAGCTCTATGGAGATTTTTTGGCCTGGATATTAGGATTGTGATACCATTTCTTTTTTTATATGGTTATACTAGCTAATATTTATTGAGCATTTACTATGGTCAAACCTTTAACAATCACAACTTTAATCTTCCCAAAAAAACCTACCAGGTAGATAATTTGAGTAATTTTTTTTTCCAAGTGATTAAAGCAATTTTGAGATAAACCACTTGTCCAATGTCACCAAGCAGAAAGTGACTGAGCTGGGGTTAGAACTCAATTACATTCATTAGACTTCATCCTTGGAAAATGATATAAAGCCCAAACTAAAGAGATTATGGAAAGGGAGAATTTATGAATTTCCATAAGTAAAACCTCCGGGAGCAGGACTAAGAGTAGGTCCAGAAGGAACTTAGCAAGTAACTCAAACAGTGTCATCAGCCCTCAATGTCCCTCTCCTCATCCTTACCCAGATGTCTCTGTGTTGGCTCCATTTTCAAATAACTTCTGTTGTGATGTCAGAATGTGTCCAGCAGATCCAGCCTCATAGCCAGGCTCAACCAAGACCAGTGGGAAAACACACCATCTCTTAACCCATCCATCCCAGGAGAAGCCTCATTGGATTACTTCACTGTGATTGGTCCCAAGCCTTCTCCTGAAGAAATCACTGCAGTGTAAGCAATGTTATGCACTAAATGGCCTGGCGTAGAGCCTGGAATGCAATAATCAAGGATTCTTTTAACATAATCAAGGTGCACAGATGCTGGGGACCATGATCAGTAAATATCTCTGACAACTGAACATCCTTGCTGAAGAACCTAAGGTTTTCATCACTATTTTTCCAACTGAACAATGAAGAACCATAAGGAACAGAGATGAGGCTTTGTACATTGACAGGAGAACCCTGCTCTTGGAGAATCCGTCAAAACTACTTTGGGGAAACGAATTATAGGATGAACTACACCTGTTTCTGCTGTGGGAACAACAGATCTGAACACACTCCTTCAAAGAGACTTCCTCTGGGGAGCCAGGAAGAAGATGAACATTGAACCTTTGTCTTGCTTTACTCTTGAGATTACTGAGAGAGAGAGAGAGAGAGAGAGAGAGAGAGAGAGAGAGAGAGAGAGAGAGAGAGAGAGAGACACAGGCCTCCGTCTCTCCCTTCCAAGCCTAGTGTTTATGCCAGAATTTAATGTCAAATTTCCGTCCACCTAGAACCGTGGTCAGCAAACCGCGGCTCGCGAGCCACATGCGGCTCTTTGGCCCCTTGAGTGTGGCTCTTCCACAGAATACCACGTGGGGGCGCGCACGTACAGTGCGATTGAAACTTCATGGCCCATGCGCAGAAGTCGGTATTTTGTGGAAGAGCCACACTCAAGGGGCCAAAGAGCCGCATGTGGCTCACGAGCCGCGGTTTGCCAAGCTGCCGTTTGCTGACCACTGACCTAGAAGATTTTCTTCCATTTCCTTCCTAATACACTGGATTTAGATTGGGACAATGAGGCATTAGTGCCCGTTGCTCCATTTATCCTTTCGAGCCTGTTGACGATCCCACAAAAGAACCCATCTTGTTTCTGTAACAGGTTGCTCTGGTTGGGAAAGGACAGAAGAGAGAGAGCGCCCTGATCCTGTTTATGATTGTCCCTTTCTGTTTCTCTACGAATATTAACTTTCTGGTTTCCTCAAAACCTTCTTTCCCCTTTAATTTCAGCTCACACTCTGACATTATGGTAATAAGAAAACAAAGTACATGGATGCCTGTTACTTCATGGATATATTGATGAAAAGGTTTACAATGCAATTAAATCCCAGTTCTTTGTGCTTAGCAAGAAAGAGGAAACACCCTTCCGGGCTATCTCTTAGCAGTAAAGTTCAGTGAAAGTCTATTACTTCCTTTCCTTTAAAACTCCAGCTTACTAGCCAATATTGCCAGACAAATGGAATAGTTTATCCGTCCTTTATGTTGTAGTGAATGTGAAAAGAAGAGTCTGTACTTCAATAGGATGGGTTTCAAATGAGAATCGAAAAACCTGTGTTCTTTTATAGTTTCAATACCTCATTTAATAGTTTGGTTAGACTCAAAAAATCTTATAGGAATAGCAAATGTATACCTTTGTGCATAAGAAGCAAAAATGTCCCTTTTTGAAACTTAAGCATAAGACCAATGGTGAACTGAATCCAAAAAGAGAACTGGGTATGGTTTTCTTTTATTCCAAAAGGTTGTTAAATACAGTTGGAACAATTTTATAAAACATTTTTTGAGTGGGAGCCTTTTATTTTTATAGTCTTTACTTTTCTCTTCCCAATTGTTTTCTGATATAAAAAAATTAAACTAAAATGTCTCAAAGAAAATATGGGTTCCTGTTCTTCACTTCGAGTTTCTAGACTAGCTTCATCTAGCTCCCATCCCAAACTTCACTCCAGCTGGTTGACCAGCACTTCCCTAGGGAATACCCTCTGAGTTTCCTTTACTCTGTTGTGTTCTATGATGCTGGTGCATACAAGTCAACTTTTTTACTTACTGAAAGAATAGGCAGAGCATCAAAACAAATAGGATGCCCAGGCAGGCCAGGGCTAAATTAATTTGTGGGCAGAGTCAGGTAAGCCAAAATTTATTATAAAAATATATTGTTAATATATTCTGCAAATCAGTAGGACTTGTTCTATGTTTTAATCCTTACAAATTAGAGCATACAAGTATGTTTACTCCCACAAATATTTTTGGAATTTTTTTGTTAATTTTCCTAATAACAATTCCATATCATGTTAACCAAAAATGTGGAAACGATTTATACATGCAAATAAAGTAAGTTTGTCTACACGCACTGAAGCAGCATTTTCAGAGTATGATCTAAAGAAGGTGAGCTATTTCATATCTTATCTAATAAAAGAGAAACATGCATATTGACCGTACCTCTGCTACACTCGCAAGCCACGCCCACAAGCAATGCCCACACGCAACGCCCACAAGCCAATCAGAAGTGAGTATGCAAATAAACCCAACCAAGATGGCGGCAGCCACAGAGCTGGAGCAAACAGGAGGCTTAGGTTTCCCCTGGCGATGGAGGAAGCCTAGCTTCCCGCCTGCCCTGGCCAGCTGTGGGCTCTGCTCAAGGCTACAAAGTTTCAATTATAGAAGATAAATAAATCCCAGAAACCTGCTTTCAGCCTCTGTGGCCTCCACTTAAGGAGGGTCTGGGAGCCTGGGTTTCCCAGGGCTGTGGCCAGCCAGCAAACAGCCATCAGCCCCTCACCCAGACTGGCCACACCCTCATGGGGTGAGGGTTCCCGCGGGGCTTGGCCAGCCTGAAAACAGCCATCAGCCCCTCACCCAGGCTGGCCAGGCACCCCAGCAGGACCCGCCCATCCTGAAGGGGATGTGGCCAGCCTGAACATGGCCCTCAGCCCCTCACCCAGACTGGCCACACCCTCATGGGGTGAGGGTCCCCACTGAGGGTTTGGCCAGCCTGCAAATAGCCCTCAGCCCCTCACGCAGGCTGACCAGACACCCCAGCGAGGTTCCCCACCCTGAAGGGGGTGTGGCCAGCTTGAAAACAGCCCTCAGCCCCTCACCCAGGCTAGCCACGCCCCCCCAGCAGGGACCCTCACCCCATGGGGGTGTGGCTGGCCTGCAAACCACCACAGGCCCCTTGCCCAGGCTGCCCCATGCCCCAAGGGAACCTCCACCCTGATCCAGGACACCCTTCAGGGCAAACCAGCCAGCCCCCAGCAGGCCTCTATCTATACTAATGAAAGGGTAATATGCTAATTAGACTGGGAGACCTTCCTGGAGACCTTCCGGATGTTCTTCTGGACAAAGCCATGGTGGCGGGACTGAGGTAGAGGTAGTTAGAGCCCAAGAGGGGAGGGCAGTTGTGGGTGACCAGGCTGGTGGGGGACAGGGCCGTTGGAGGTAAGCAGACCAGCAGGGGGACCAGTTGGGGGCAAGCAGGCCATCAGTTGGAGGCCATCAGTTGGGGTCAGTTGGAGGTGATAAGGACAGCAGTGGGGGAAGTTTGAAGTGAGCAGACCAGTAGGGGGGCAGTTGGGGGCGAGCAGGCCAATGGGGAGGGAAGGTAGGGGTGAGCAGGCCAGCATGGGGGGCAGTTGGGGGTGATCAGGCTGGCAGGGAGGCATTTGGGGGCAAGCAGGCCAGCGGCAGGGGGCAGTTGGGATTGAGCAGGCCGGCATGCAGAGTGGTTAGGGACAATCAGGCAGGCAGGTGAGCGGTTAGGAGCCAGCAGTCCCGGATTGCGAGAGGGATGTCCAACTGCCGGTTTAGGCCCAATCCCTGCAAACCAGCAGTAGGACATCCTTTGAGGGGTCCCAGATTGGAGAGGGGGCTGAGGAACACCCCCTCCCCCATGCACAAATTTAGTGCACCAGGCCACTAGTTTAGATAGATTTGTCCAGAAGGCCTGGATATCCAAACCTTATCAAGATAACTTCAAGTTACCATCTTCCCAGGGAACTTACCAACTTAAGTACCTTTGTCTTTGCATCGTATTTTTAAATTTTGTTTTATTGCTTAAAGTATTACAAAGAGTATTACATATGTCTCATTCGCCCCCCCCCCTTGACATTCCCCCAGCCTCCCCTACCCCCCAGTGTCTTATGTCCATTGGTTATGCTTATATGCATGCATAAAAGTCCTTCGGTTGATCTCTTACCCCCCCCCCGACTCCCGCCCCCCAACCCTCCCCAGCCTTCCCACTATAGTTTGACAGTCTGTTTGATGCTGCTCTGCCTCTGTATCTATTTTTGTTCATAATGTTTATAATGGTCTTTATTATCCATAAATGAGCGAGATCATGTGGTATTTTTCTTTCACTGACTGGCTTATTTCACTTAGCATAATGCTCTCTAGTTCCATCCATGCTGTTGCAAATGGTAAGAATTCCTTCTTTTTTACAGCAGCATAGTATTCCATTGTGTAGATGTACCACAGTTTTCTAATCCATTCATCTGCTGATGGGCACTTAGGCTGTTTCCAGATCTTCACTATGGTAAATTGTGCTGCTATGAACATAGGGATGCATATATCCTTTCTGATTGGTGTTTCTGGTTTCTTAGGATGTCTTTGCATCTT
The DNA here is from genome assembly GCF_964212035.1 of Myotis nattereri. Taxonomy (NCBI): domain Eukaryota; kingdom Metazoa; phylum Chordata; class Mammalia; order Chiroptera; family Vespertilionidae; genus Myotis; species Myotis nattereri. Next base: position 56,485,200 of record NC_138079.1, read on the forward strand.
GCAATGTTCTTCTTCCTTGGAACTTTAGTCATGGAAGATTTTCAAATCATGCTTATTTTCAAATTTATCACTGTTCTGAGTTGAAATATTAGAAACAAGCAGGTCAAGGTACATAGATGTTAATAAGTTCTTGCTCAGGTTTAGCACCAAATAGATGACTGGCAGTAATTAGCTATAGTTCGATAATTCTGAGATATAAAATGTGCCTTAAAGGATTAGTTGAAGCTTGACATGGAAGGACTTCTTAAAATTACATGAAGTGTAGGGCCTGAGAGAAAACTTTCCTTTTTAATTAAAGCAAAAACCTGAAACTAAGATGTCCATATGCCCTTCAGAAGCCTTTTTGAAGTATTTTAGCTTGTTGGTAATAATTTGATTTGGACAATGTTAACTACTAATGAGGTGTGCATGTGTGTGTTGCGGGGGGGGGGGGGGACCTCCTAAGGATGTTGCTTTACATGATAAAATAATATTTGAAAAACTGAGTCGAAGTTCAAGGGGAAAGAAAGAGAGAATGAATTTCAGAAAGCTGATAGATTAAAGAGTCTTCTTTGCATTAAGTCTGTCTTCTTAGGAAATATTAAATTTAACATGTGATTTGTTAAAAAAATTATTCTCCTAAAATAATTGGGCATACCCAATAATGAACCGTGAACAACGTTATGATTAGGGTGACTTTTTAAAGGATGTTTATCTTGAAATTTTCTCAAACTTGCAAAAAAGCTTGCAAATAATGACAACGAATCTTTTTCTAGAACTATTGAAGAGTAAGTTAATGATCTGATGCCCATTCACCCTCTGATGCTCGTGGGTAGTTCCTGCGAACAAGAGCATTCTTCTGCTAGATACCTACAGCATAAGCATCAAACTCAGGAAATGAACACGGACATGTCACTGCCGATTCACCCTCAGAGCCCATTCATGTTTTGCTGATTGTCTCAATAACATCTTTTATATTAAAAAAATCACATATCACATTTACTTGTCATGTCTTTTCAAAGTCTTTCCCTCTGGAACTGTTCTTCAGTCCCACATTCACTTTCATGACCTTGACATTTTTTATGATTGCAGGCTGGTTATTTTATAAAAGGCCCCTCAGTGGGATTTTTTAAAGTCTTCTCATGATTAGATTCTGACTATGCATATTTGGCATGAATATCACATAAATGATGCTGTCACTCTTTTTCTCTTTGTAATTAATAATTATGTGACAAATTTCTTTTAAATTATGCAAAATTCTATTTCTCATACTTTTCATGTATTTATGTATTTATACCAAACAGATTTATGCCTCCCAATTTTATTCAATGGTCTACAACTCATTATCAGTATTTATAGTGATGTTCAATTTTTCCCAGATTTGGTTAGTGGAGCCCCTCTCAGCTAGGTCCTGCATCCTTCTGCTATGCCCCTATTATTCTTCAAGCGCTTTCTTACTCTATGGCACAATATGTTCCAGCATTGTTTTGTGATCCCTTCATCCAAGCCTGGAATCAGTCATTCCTTCCTTTCAGTAGAAAACTGGGTTTAGAAATCAAGATCTAGACATTAGATCTGCCACTGTCACTGGGGAGTTGTTGATCTCTTACTGGCAAAACTAGGAAATACCTGTTTGTGTGTGTATGCATTCATTTACATTTATGTTTATTTCTTTATCTGTCTACATGCTGAAAACCAAGTATTTACACCAATGCATGGTTTTTTACACCAATTCATCTAGCACCATAAGGTTCATTCTAGTTTTCTGCCTTTTTGTATTTGTAACTGTCCCCTCTGACAGTGAGAAACTTGATTTATATTATTCTTAGTGTATGTATTTATTTATTTTTTAATATATTTTAATTGATTTTTTACAGAGAGGAAAGGAGAGGGATAGAGAGTTAGAAATACCGATGAGAGAGAAACATCGATCAGCTGCCTCCTGCACACCCCCTAACTGGGGATGTTCCCGCAACCAAGGCACATGCTCTTGACCAGAATCGAACCCGGGACCCTTCAGTCCTCAGGCCGATGCTCTATCCACTGAGCCAAACTGGTTAGGGCTTAGTGTATTTATTTAATTAATCCCCCCATAATTAACCAGTTGCTCATCATCACCACCTCCTCTTCCCTTGCAAGGGAGTCCTCCTCACACCGGGACTACCTGTTCTGAGCTGGCCCGTTGTATGGATGTTCTCTGTGTGGTTAGCCTTGAACACCATGCTAAGCTGATCCCATGCAAACATGCCTTCCTCACCAAGCTGGACTCTGACCCTCTGCCTCCTCAGACACCCACACCTTGCTCCTGGCCACCATGACACTCTCCCAACCAGCTCTAAAGACCTCCCAGCCCTCTTCCGTTCCCTACCTCACCCCAAGACCCTACCTTGCTCTGCCCCTAAAGGCCTTTTAGACTCAATTTTTTAAGAGGAAAAAGAAAAGAAGAACAGGAATGAAAAGAAGAGGCAGAGCTACTGTTGTTTTTTAAAATTACTTTCCCACTTCCCTTGTGGGGATGGAGGTCAATGGTGTGATGAGAGTATTTGTGACAGATTCGATAACAGAAAGTGTAAGTTCTACTTACAGAATAAACACTCTTTTACCCTAACCCATTATAATGTGTATAAAAGTTACACAATATTATTTGAGGTAATTCATTTTTTAACAAATCACATGTTAAATTTAATATTTCCTAAGAAGACAGACTTAATGCAAAGAAGACTCTTTAATCTACTTACATTGGAATCATTAAGATAATATAATCACACACATTAAATTCCATGAAAGAGCAAAGAAATTATTTGGAGACTTTAAGACAAAAAAATTTCAAATTAGCCCAATACTGACAAAAGAAAGGATTATTTTGCCTGGAGTAGCCAGATAATTGCTTTAATTCTCATAATATAAAGTATTCCTTACCCCTGTCATGTCTTCCCTGCTCTTTTAAAAGCAATTATCCCTTAACACAGGCTCTGACAATTTGTAGTACAAATACTTTTTTTACCAATCCAAAATTATGGGCACTTAATGATTCTAAATACCAGTTATCAGAAAAAGAGAAAGTAATATTGTAGATGTACTGCTGCCAAAGGTAGTCCAGGCATTTAATTCCAGGATAAAGAACACAAATAATTTCGATGGGTTTTTTTTGACTGGGAATGAAAAGTATACAAATTATGGAAGTTTGTTGGTCAGCCATGTAGAGATGTCCTCACAGTCAGCTACAATATGGTCTGTTAGCATCTGATTTTTAGCTAGAACAAATACATTCCTGTCCCCCAAAAAGCAATACACACAAATATTTCACATTATGTAAAGTCTTTTTTCCAAGAAAATATCACCCTGTCAGGATAATTCAATTCTAAGAGGCTCTTCATGGTGATGAATAGATCTTTTGTGGACCATTCATTTCAATTTTTTCTGTCTATGAAGCATGTATTATTACACCCAGTTCAATTTGGTTGTTAAGAGGAAATGGCACAGGGAAAGAGAGTAAAAAGCTGGATAGGAGGTAAAAAGCCAACAATGATAGTGTACATTAGTGCCATCTATGATATGAAATTATGCTATAATAGTGAAAGATATATTGATTCATGAATTCTCAGTGGTCATTCACTAAAAGGTCCAAAGAACAAACAATGTTTTCTCAATTCTTTGTTTTTATTTTGACAATTAGAAAAATATTTTTGGATTTTGGAAAACCCAGTTTTCATCAGTCCTTTTAAATATTTAAATGAGAGCATGAGAGGGAATTGTTTTTACAGAGCTCATTATTCTGTATATTCTTTTTAGCACATACTATAGTCCTGCCAGCTTTGTAGTCTCCCTGTAACTTTTCTTACCATTAAGCTCACTCTGAGTTTATTTTCCCTTGATAATTCTTTCCCTTTAACCTTCCTAAAATAAAGAAATACAGTAAGGCTCAAACAGAGTTCTTTGATGTGCTAAACCATGTTTCTGAAATTTGTGTGTTTCATGCTACTCATACCATTGAGTGGTGGGAAATGACCAAATAAGATGTGTGATAACAAGAAACAATGAAAATACATGAACTAAGCTTTGAACTAAAAATGCTAGAAAAGGAGCAACCAAGCAAACTCAAAGAAAGAGATTAATAAAGATAAAATCAGAAATTTATAAGACAAAAAAAAAGTAGACACAACCCAAAAAAAAAATCCTAAACTAGTAGCAGAAATCAACAGTCTAAAGCTAGCTATTTAAAAAGATCAGTAAGCTAAATAAACTTCTAACAAGTGTAATTAAATTTGATTGAGTTCATTAAAGCTAAACAATTAACTATTATTAACACACTTAAAATGACATTTAATCAGATGGTATTTCTCATTCTCACTAAAATATCAGAATCTAAGTATTAAATCAGAAAATGTCATTTTGAGCTAAACAATTAATATTTGGTCAACTCATTTAAAACTGTGGTAGGGTATATGTCATATATACAAATATAGCAAAAGCTCTAAATTAAGATAGACCTGGAGTTAAAGTGTAGCTTCCACTTGCTACTATGTGATCATGGGCAAGTTTGTTAATTTACCATGGTGCCAATTTCTCCATTACAAAGTAGGAATAATAATAAGACATTCTAATTTCTTTTCCAGATAATACCTATTGATACTGGAAAAATACAAAAGACAACTATTTAAAGTCTTTAGGGATTTGGGAGGAAAGCTGAAATGCTAAATAAAAGACAAGCATATGGTAAGTTTCTGATTTTTATTCCTTTACATAGAAAATCTAAGGGAATCAACAAAATAACCATTAGAACTAATAAATGAGTTTATCAAAATTATAAGATATAAGATTAATAGACAAAATCATGTCTTTTTAAAAAAAATTATTGTTGAGAGTATTACAGATGTCCCTCTGTTTCCCCCCAGTACCGCCTCCACACGGTCCCACCCCAGGCCAAGTCTTTACCACCCTAGTGTCTGTGTTCATAAGCAATGCATGTATGTATATAAGATCTTTGGTTAATCTCTTCCTGTCCCCCTAGCCCCCTTCCCTCTGAGATTCTTCGGTCTGTTCCATGTTTCCATGCCTCTGATTCTATTTTATTCATCTGTTTATTTTGTTCATTAGATTTCTTGTTATTTTATTTTTTTAGATTCAATTATTGATAGATATGCATTTATTGCCTTCAAAGAAAATTAAATTTTAGATTCTTGTTGCTTATTTAAAAAGAAGGCAAAGTAGTGCCAGGGATTCTCCCACCAGATCGTAATCAAGGACAAAAGTAAAGCAGGCTCCACAGTTAACATTATATCCTCTCTAAGCTTTCTTGTAACCAATCAGTAGTAGATCAAGAACATAAACCCTGCATATCAGAGTGATCTTGATTCACTTCTCCCACTCCCAAGCTTAAGTAATCAGGAGATATGGTAGAGATGCCACCCAAACCATCCAACTATGCTTGGAGTTTAAAACTCTTGAACATTATAGCCAGGCCTTTTAAATTAAACCTTTCAAATTAAAGGTTTAAAAGTTAGGAAGTAGTTAATTGACCTAATTAAAACAATGAATTTTATAGATGCTTATACAAGATGGAAGGGTTACTTGTTGTTGTTTTCTTCTTTTATTTCTGTGATGTGGATTTTAAGTCTGTTTATTTGCTTATATGCTTGAATTAATTCAAATTTTATGGGCTCCTTGTGTGTTCCTGGAATAAAGAAAAAAACTTAAAGACCCAAAAAGAGCCATAGCCAGTGTCTACCTTTAAAGCTAGAAAAACCCACAAAAATATTCAAGATAGTTTCTGGATAGTTTTCCTAGCTCAGTTTGCAAAACATTAAAAATTAACTATAGGATCAGAAAAGCTTTGAACATAGACAAAAGCCTTGAACAGAGGGCTTTGGGAACAATATTTAAAAACTGAGTACAAAAGTATAGTGTGCATATGCTTAAAGTTTACCTGGAATAAACATATATTATTACAAGGATAACTGTGGCTGACTGAGTTGGAAAGAACGATCAGAGAGGGAAAAAGGAAGAACAACCAGAATCTGGTGAAAGTAGAAAAAGGCTTTGGACTTTCCTGTCATCTTTCTTGTGTTTTCTCTTGCTCAGGCACTTCTTTCAGAGTAAGATATTATTCAGGGATGTCCTGTTTATCTAATAAGAGTACAAGTGAGTCCCGTGCCTTCCTACTGTGTGATATAGCTGTCTTTTGAAGACTTTCAGCCTAGGATACATCCAAGGTATTTTACATAATTATCAGGTACTTCATCTGATATATGAGGACCTATAAAGACAAAGAAATATCCTGGTACTGGGTTAGCATTACCAGAGCCATAGGTGTCCTCCATAGTTGATGTCTGTGCTGAAAGTCAGGAAAGCATTTCTGGATGTGATAGTCATTAGGCTGTGAACTCTCCTGAAAGGGAGGCATAAGAAACTTTGCCGGTTGAGTCATTCAAACCCAAGACTGGAACAGGCTGTGGGGAACAGTGGGCACATTCAGAAAAGAGGCTGGACAACCCCAACCAATTGGGTCTTTTCTACTCCAATTCCTATATTCCTTTTGGAAATTTGTTCCTCTTATAAATAAACTCAAGACTACAAGCAACTATTAGAAAAACTATCTGATTTGCAGTCTAGCAGTCTGATTTTCTTGTTGATATAATGGAATTCAGCAATGCTTCTCTCCTTTGGAAAATCCTTTTTAAAGAGGAACATAAGCTTTTAACCAAAATTGGAGCGTATAGACTGAAATTATTCTAACTATGGAGACAACTATTTCAAACAAGAAGTGTTTAAAAGCTAGGTAACATGGTCATCATAGGTAGCTGCTAATGGCTCCACACAGCATAAGTCAATGAAAAACAGCAAAATAAATCTGGATGTCACCAAGTCCATGTGAAAATTACTATAGTACTTACGATGGTACTGTGATGATATTGTGATATGATAAGAAATATATATTTGTTCTTCATTCCCCATTTCTAGCAAAGAGCTTTTAAAACCCTTAAAATTTCCTGAGTGATATGGGAGAGAGGAGCATCTTTTTACTCATAATAAGCCCCTTGAAATCATTACTGAGTTTATGCTAATGAGGTGACTCTTGGTGGGCTCCTCAATAGCTTCAAGATGGGAGCAGGTAGCAGGAGAAACAAACCCTATGATCAGAAGGTTGAATCTTTCAGCCCCACACCCCCAACCTCCTGGAGGGAAGAGGGGCTAGAGATTGAGTTAATCACTAATGCCCAAGGAGTTAATCGATAATGCCTATGTAATGGGAACTCTGAAGAAACCCTAAACAATGGGCATTCTGAAAGTTTGCAACACACTGAGGTCCTGGAAGGGTGGTGTGCCTAGACAGGGCATAAGGGTTCCGTGCCCCTCCTCTCAGACCTTACCTATGCATCTCGTCTACTTGGCTGTTCTTGAGTTGTATCTTTTATAATAAACCAGCAAATGTAAATACAGTGGTTCCCTGAGTTCTGTGAGCCTTTCAAGCAAATTATTGAACCTGAGGTGGGGGGTCATGGACGCCCCCCACCCTGATTTGTAGCCTATTGGTCAGATGTACAGTGGCCCAGACTTGCGATGGCTCCTGAAATGGGGGAAGTCTCCTGGAACTGAGCCCTAACGTGTAGGACTGTGCTATCTCCAGGTAGACAGTGTCAGGGTTAAACTGGATTGAAGACATTCAGTTGGTATCTGGAGAGTTGGAAAATTAGTTAGTATGGGGGTGGGGGGAAAGAGATTCATTCCATTGGTGTCAGAAGTGTTTTGTGTAAGAAAAGATTATAGTATCTACTTAATTGAGTCTTAGGGCCCTGTAGTTATTAGAAGCAACAAAAATGGGGACAGGAAAAAGCTTTCATGAAGGTGGGCTCACTACAATAGAGGTAAGTGACCCATCACAGATTGACAGGAGACAAGGACTAGAAGTATCCAGAACTTCAAAAGCTTGTGATCTCATCATTATATTTAAATGAGGCAAAGAAATCTACACGACACAGGAATCCTGAGGAATGCAGCATAGCATGGTGATTATGTGCACAGGCTCTGAGACACACAGCCGGGGTTCGGATTTCGGTGGGTGTAACTTGCCCCCTTACCTGTGCCTCAGTTGTCTCACCTGTGAAAGGAGGATAATAGTAGTACCTACCTCATGAGATTTCATGCTAGTTATATTACTGAATGTATGTGACATGCTTAGAACGGTGCTGGTACCTTACAACACTATGTAAAGGTTAGCTATGATAGCTGTGTGTGCACATACAAACTGAAGGGTTTGAATCAAAATGATAACTATACCAGGACGTTGCAAAGTGCTTCAGAAGATCCCAGAGAGGTAGGCAGGACAGACATCATTATCACACCTTCCCCCTCATTAACAAATGCAAAGCTCATACTTAATTAGCATCTTGTCCAAATCGTGAAATCAAAGTAAAATGGTAAAGATTAAAAACTGGTTTCTAATTCATTTTTAAGAGATGTCTATTTTTTAAAAGTAATTGAACTAAGAGATTTTTGTTACTGTTGCTCAGGGGAATAAGGTGGACATATCTAAAAAAAAAAAGAGTTGCATATGTAGATATTATCTCCCAATGATACTACATAAAAGAAGTGGCTTCTGTAGAACCCATATATGCCATGTACTTTATTCTTGATTATGTTGTTTTGTTTTCTAAAGTTAAAAATAAACTTCCCACTTTTCTATCACCTCTCCTACACAAAGATCATTACCTGAAAATTCAGATAGAATTCTGAACTCAAAGATACCCCAAAAAGGGAGCAATTAATAATTGATTATTAGTGTCATTATTTAAATAAAACAAAAAGAAAATTGGGAAAAGCTAGATATCTGTACTAGAATTTACCTCCTAGTATTCATTCAAATCAGTCACTCCAAATTATATAATATGTATAGATTTGTAACAGAGTTGTCATAACTTCTAGATACTAGCTGCCACACAGGAATTGTAAACACAAATGTCACTGGACAAGGCTTTAGATAAGCTGGCTTCTAACCCAATGGTAAGTGCATAACTAGTTCAAGCCCTAAATATGGCATTGCTTAGCTCAGTAAAATTCTTAAACTCCCTGAGCCTGAGTTGCTCCTTTTTATTAATAAAGAGGTTTTGAGGCCCACAGAAGTTTAAGTGGCATACTCAAGTTTTCATAGTTAGAAAGTGGTGGATATAGTGAAACGTAGCTAATAATTACTAGCCAAACCAGTTTGGCTCAGTGGATAGAGCGTCGGCCTGCGGACTGAAGGGTCCCAGGTTTGATTCCGGTCAAGGGCATGTACCTTGGTTGCTGGCACATCCCTACTGGGGGGCGTGCAAGAGGCAGCTGATCAATCTCTCTCATCGATGTTTCTCTCTATCCCTCTCCCTTCTTCTCTGTAAAAAATCAATAAAATATATTTTTTTTTAAAAATAATTACTAGCATTTATTAAAAGCCATCCATATTCCAAGCACTGTGCTATATCCTTGCATTATATACTTTAGCCTTCAGAATAACCTATGAAATAGATCATTACTGTTATCCCCATATTATAGGCAGGGAATGTAAAATTTGGAGAGGTTAAATTTCACAGAGCACATTGCCAACAATTGCAAAGGCTGTGATATTAAACTGTGCCTGGTGATTTAGAAAGCTTCCAAATAATGCTAGTTATTATTAGAATTATTAGTATTGTTGGGCCACCACATACTATTCAGGTTACTCTGGACAGGTAACATAACATAATATTTCTGTTATTGAAATTCTATTTGAATAATAATAATGTCTGACCTGCCTATCTTTCACGTGAAATCCAACTAGAAAAAGAGATCTTATCTTCATCTGACCGTGCTACTCTAACAACATACCACAGACTGGGTTGCTTAGAAAACAACACAATTTTATTTCTGGGAAGTCCAAAATCAAGGCGCTGGCAGATTCGGTGTCTGGTGAGAACCTGCTTCCTGCATGGATAGACATCTTCTCACTATACCCTCACGTGGCCAAAGAGACTCTTTTATAAGGATATTGATCCCACTCATGAGGGCCCAGCCTTCATCACCAAATCACCTCCAAAACCCTCACTTCTAAATACCATGGGGGGATGCAAGCACTCCATCTATAGCAGACCCCAAAGTAGGACCACAGAGAGTACTGGGCACTGAATATGACATCTTACTGACCAATTGAGCAATCACTCTCTTTCACTACTATCTTTTAGTATTATTCATAGCTTGTTCATAGAAGGTAGCTTTAGAAATTGTGCCGTGCCAGCACAGCTAAGTTCGGTGAGCCTGAGGAGGGGAGGTGAATGATTAAAGAAGACAGACAAGAGAATACAGCTGGGGCTAGGTTGGATCACTGTGCCTGGATGAGGAAACAGTGTCCCAGCCTGGAAGCCGAAGCTTTATTTTATAGTCTGATCACACAAAGCAAAACAAGGGAAGTGGTCAACATGTTTACAATGTTCTTCTGAGTTTCACCTTGTTTTGGCAGCACTTGCTGCACCTCCCATAACCCATTAGCTACCCAGGAAGGAACTAGGAAGGACTGTAAGGTTAAGCTTAATATGCTAAGAGGGCTCTGTCCTCCAAGCTGGGACTTGTTTGTGGCCCTGCCACAGGTCAGTCCGAGGCTTGACCCTCTACCTGCTCCCTACAAGAAATAACTAGTTTTAAAAATCCAAAATAAATTTAAGGAATTTAGCACAGGGCTCAATAAAAAACAAGGTATTATAATAATAATTATTATTATAATTATTATTATTATTATGTTATATTTGTGGTTTAATCTAACATCTTGAAGTGATGTACAATTAGAGTCTAAATCAGTGATAACCTCTGTAACACTATAACATTTTATATATTATAAAGAGACTCCACAGTTCACAAATTAATAGCAGCTTAAAGAAATGTACTATCGTCTAGTACATCTGGATTTTTTTCTTTCCTATAATCTTCAATCATATCCTTGTTATATTCACTTAACTACACTTTCTTGCCTAAAGAAATAAGATAGGTAAGAGTTGAATATTCTCTTTAGTTAGCAGAATACTTATAATACCTCCACCAAATTAATTAGAAAATTCTCTCTCAACCAACTGCCTTCACCCTCTGCTAACAGACCCTTATGCTAAAATCTATGTAGTGGATCCCAGTCCACAATTCAGCTATTCCATTTTTCCACATCTCCTGAATGAGCTATGATCTTGTAGTAAAAGGGGGAAAGTAGTGTTCTAGTTTCTTTCCCCCACTCTTCTACACAAAATGCTACGAAGGTGCTATTAAGCCTGCCAAAGCAGACAGGACAAATTGGGAAAGTTCATCCCAACCTCTCCAGAGGAGCAGATATGTATTTTCTCTATAATAACAACTCTTAATTTCTCCAGTGTATCTCACATACACAAAATGTGAGATAGTCATGCCCTTCTCAGTTCTGTGCTGGGTCTAGTTCAGAGATGGATGAATTCTGAATATTCATAAACTTTTCCTGTCATATTTAAACTAATGTTCACTATCTAGCAATACAGCTCTTTTGGAAGCTTTTCCTGACTCTGTTTCATTAGCAAATGTCCTGCCTGCTTCGTAGTTATGTTTTGTCTCATGAACATATTTCCATTGGGTGTTTCGTATGATAATCATTCATTGTATGTTCATTATGGCAAAGACCATGTCCAATCTCCCAGATCCTCCTTCACTAATACGTTATGTGTGGGTGCTGAGACAAACCTCACTCAACGCTTGACACTAAGTTTAACTGCTTAGTGCCTGGTAGTTTAAAAAGCTTCCAAATAATGTTAGTTATTGGAATAATGTTAGTGATTGAGTGACTACACACAATGCAATTAAAGGTATTCCTTAATAGATGTTCTAACAATGTAAACTATTCTGCAGCTTTAAGAAGCCATAATACCTGCCTGGTATTTTTATAATAGTCACGGGTCTGCCTTTTCTGACCTGAGTGTGAACAGTGTGTCATCTCTTGCTATTTTCTGAACATCAGAGAAATGAGCTCTTCTGGGACTTTGGGAGGTAGGTTACAAAAGGAGTGTTGTGAAGAGAAATAAAGTCTGAAAGTATCTGAATATGTTTACAAGAAGCCATGTTCCAAAAGCTCAGGCTGAGCCCTGAAAAAATAATAGATATTTTTCAACACTAAGGGCACCCAGTGAAAGGGTGTATCTGAAATCTCCCAGGTTGTGGTTCCCATGAAACGAAGTGTGAGAATCAGATGATTCAGCAGATTTTAAGTGCTTATTTCCTTAGGAGGAGGTTAAACTTAGTGTCAAGTGTTGAGTGAGGTTTGACTGCTTTTCCAGGTGCCAGGGACATCTTTGTAAACACAGGAGTTGGAGATGAATACAATTCATTTATTCATGTATAAACCTTTTCACATGTGCCTGGACTGAGGCGTCAGAAAGGTCTGAGCAAATCCCAACATGATTTATAAAGAGGCTTCCTCTCCCACAGTAAGACCCCAGACAGGTAAGGTGGATGCAGGCCGAGGCAGTGGGAGAAGCACTCCCTCTACCAACCATTCTGGGAAGGTCTAAGAAAGGTCCATTGAAAAGATAATCTGCTCAACAAAGCTAAAAAGTTCCCTTTGGGAAGAAGAAAAACTTTTTTCTGCGAATGCATGCAATTGCCTGTAACACCTTAGAACAATAAAAAAATTATATCTGTGTTCAGCATAAGAGAGAAGGAACAAAGAAATGGTTGGGATGAGAAATAGACCTTTTTTGCCTTTAGTGGCATGCTTTTGAAACTAAAGGTTTCTAGGGACCATACGACCATTCTTTCCTCTTAAAATTTGCCCTTGGGCCCTGACCGGTTTGGCTCAGTGGATAGAGCGTTGGCCTATGGACTGAAGGGTCCCGGGTTCGATTCCAGTCAAGGTCATGTACCTTGGTTGCAGGCACATCCCCACTGGGGGGTTGTGCAAGAGGCAGCTGATCGATGTTTCTCTCTCATCGATGTTTCAAACTCTCTATCCCTCTCCCTTCCTCTCTGTAAAAAACCAATAAAATATATTAAAAAAAAAAATTTGCCCTTGGATGAGGTAACACTCCTACTTCAGTTGTTTACCCTCCCAAGCCCCCTGCCAGAGAGTAAAAGTTGAATGTTTCCACATAACTTTTATTTGTGAATAGGACTGTTTTCCAAAAACTTTCTAAGGGTAGACCCTTTTTTCATCATAAATGACACTGACAACCATCAATTTATTTTATATACTGGATGTCCAAAGGAAACAACTTTCTTTTAATAATTTGTTATTGTGGTAAAATATACATAACATAACATTTACTACTTTAACCATTTTAAGTGTGTAGTTCTAATGCATTAAGTAAGCACATTCATGTTGTTGTGCAGCCATCACTACCATCCATCTCCACAACATTTTTTCCAGCTTTATTAAGATATATTTGACATATAACATTGTGTGAGTTTAAGTTGTACAACATGTTGATTTGATACACTTTATATTGCAAAATGATTACCACCATAGCTTAGCTAACAACTTCATCATGTCACATAATTACCATTTCTTTTATGTGGTGAGAATATTTAAGATACTCTATTAACAACTTTCAAGTATATTATATGGTATTATTAACTATAATCACCATACTGTACATCAGGCCCCCAGAACTCATTCATCTTATACTAAAAGTTTGTACCCTTTGACCAACATCTCCCAATTTCCTCCAAACCACCCCCAGGCCCTGGCAACCACCACTCTATTCTCTTTTTATAAATTGGGTATTTTTAGATTCTGCATATGAAAGATATGTGGTTTGTCTTTCTCTGTCATATTTCACCTAGCATAATACCCTCAATTTTCATCCATATTATTGCAAATGGCAAGATTCAAAGGAAATAACTTTTGATTGGCATAAATTGATACTGAAATAACTTAGTTGGTCCGACGGTTGTGGGTTATTGTTAAGCTGCAATAACTTTAGCAGTTTAATTGTGAACAATGACCTTGATACTATTAACAATTTACTTTTATGGAGTTGTGATGAATAAAATATTTAAAATGTATAAAAATATGGAATATAAGACATCCTATAAAATACTAAAAAGTGAATGACAAGTATTATGTCATTCATTTAATTCCCAAAGTTTATTGTAATTCATGCTCAAGGCAAAAATAAATAAACACAACTCCAATGGAAATTTCTTAATATGTTTCTCTCATCAAGCATTAAAAACCTTTTCTTTTTAATTGATAAAATAAACAAATTTTAAAGATCATAAACTCCATGGACATTTCTCCAAAGTTCACACGTAAATGGGTAGGAAGGGCTACACATCTGCATGTAATAAGGATTATGTAAACTGTCTTGAGGCAATTTAATTTTGCTCACTTACTATTCCAACTCAAGGGGCCAGTATAGTGGAAACATGTCCCCATCTCTACCCGCCTTGCCAGAAGGGCGCTGCCCAGAAAGAAAACTGAGTTAATGAGGGTGGCCAAAGATGTCAAGGACCAGCTGAGTCCCAGGGACAGAGCTGAAAAGCCATCAGAGGAGGTTGCGAGACTGTAATAGCCACATCTCAGGTACCATAAAGTAATAAATCATTTTCCAGTGCGTTCCTGATACTTTTTAAAGTACTTTTAGGGAATCTAAAAGATCATTTCAATGTCTAAGGAGGCAATCCAGTATCAATACCTGCTCCTGAGTTATTTTAAGGCAAACAACATCAGTTGAATTATTCTTTTGACAAGGAATGGAATCGAACTGGTGAAGGACTAATCAAACCTTGATGGGTGTGGGATTGTCTTGAAATAAACGCCTCCCCTGGGTTTTTAAGGCATCAGCTGTGGCAGATGAGACCTCCAGGCAATCAGATGTGTGATTGCATCATGTAAACAACACCCGCTGGACTTGCCTTATTTGCTCTTATGAAATTCCTGTCAGTTTTAAGACATAAATAATTCAAGCAAATGGCTTTGGACCCCAGAGACTGCCAATTATTATTGTGTCACCAACTCACCACCATTTGTTTTGATCACCAGAGTATATCTTTAAAAAAAAACACACACACAACACTTTCAGACTCAGAATAAGTTCCGTGTTAAAGCAATATTCTTTCCCTCCAATTTCTTCCAAATTGGTTTTATTTGTAGTTTAAAAGAAGAAATTGAAATTTATCATTTAGAATGCCTTTTGTGTCTCTTTGATTTCACTACAAAAGTTCAAATATAATAGAGTTGGGAATTAAATAGTACAAGCAATTACATCAGAAAAATGGAGCAAAGCTTTCTGTATTTCTAAAAGAACTATAAAATTTCCAGAGTACAATCAACACATTTAAGAATTCAAGAGGGAGAATTACAATGCTTACATCAGTCTAATAACTGAAATGAATCCAGCATTTCCATTTTAAAGCCACTAATCCAATAATAAAGGGGAGATGAAACAAACTCGGACAGCTATAAAAGAGCTGTTTGGTCCTGCACATTGTGGCTTTGCCTCAAGTTTAGGTCTGAGCTATGGCAAAACAGCACTGATGGGACTGATGACTTGACCATACCACCTCTAAAAGAGCCAGACACTGCTAGGTGGGCTTCAAGGTCATGCTGTTTTTCTGATCCTGTCCCCTTGTCATTAGCATGACAGTGCCATTGATGTCTATATTGTTGACTTCATCTAATAAGAATTTTATTATGGCATATTCTCTTCTCTTCTTCTGTTCTGCACTACGCATTGTGGAACACTACCAGAATTATTTTCTTCGTGTACTTTGCAGTATAATGCCACAAGTTTTGTAGCCCGCCTAGCTGCAAAAACAAATCTACTAAAATTTATGAATAGTAGCACATCTTATCCTTGAACACAAGCAACTTCCAGAAATGAAGTTACTTTATTTTAGTTCGCTTCACACCTCCATAGGAGAAAAAGAAAGAAAGAGTTCTGGGATCTGGATTAGTCATTGACTTTCTGCTGCAATTTAAATTGCTGTTCTGAGGTGATTAAATGAAGCTCCAAGAAGCACTCAGTCAGACAATCAAGTCATCAGTTCCCATCAATGCTGTTTTGTCATAGCTCAGACCTGAATTTGATGATTATTCCCATTATCAAAGTCTGAGTCACTCCAAAAGAAGCACATGTGGAATTTCAAATGATTGTGATGTCTTCCCACAAAGTTTCAGTTGAATCAGCTCTTTTCCTACTAAGATTTGGAAAGAATGCTCCTGATGTAGGATTAACAAGTCCAGCAAATAAAAATACAGGCTGTCCAGTAAAACTTCAATTTCAGATAAAAAATGAGTATTTTTTTAAAAATATATATTTTATTGATTTTTTACAGAGAGGAAGGGAGAGGGATAGAGAGTTAGAAACATCGATGAGAGAGAAACATCCATCAGCTGCCTCCTGCACACTCCCTACTGGGTATGTGCCTGCAACCAAGGTACATGCCTTTGACCGGAATCAAACTTTGGACCCTTGAGTCCGCAGGCCGGCGCTTTATCCACTGAGCCAAACCAATTAGGGCAATGAGTAATTTTTTTAATATAAGCATCTCTCATGCAAAATTTGGGACACACATCAAAATTTATGTCTCATCTCCATTTGGTGTGGTGAACACACAATATAATATAAAGATGATGTATAGCCCTAGCCAGTTTGGCTCAGTGGATAGAGCATTGGCCTGCAGACTGAAGGGTCCTGGGTTCGATTCCAGTCAAGGGCATATGCCTGGGTTGCGGGCTCGGTCTGATGTGCAGGAGGCAGTCGACCAATGATTCCCTGTCATCATTGATGTTTCTATCTCTCCCTTCCTCTCCCTTCCTCTCTGAAATCAATAAAAATATTTTTTTAAATTAAAAAATAAAGATGATGTATAGTAGAATTGTACACCTGAAACCTATATAATTAAACCTATAATTAAAAATAAGTAATAAATTAAATAAATAAATAAAAACTATGCCTCATGCAAAACCTGGGACATATTTATACTAAAAAATTATTCATTGTTTAAATGAAACTCAAATTAAACTGGGCAGTCTGTATTTTAGCTGCCAATTCTACCTGATGACATCACTATTAAGTAGACAAGTCAGACTAGAGAAGAAGGATGGATGGCTGCAGGTGATTTAACTACCAGCTGAAAGTCAGGTGGTAGCCAGCACAAAGGCCTTTAAAAATATTTTTCCTGCAGGCAAAGGGAGCTCTGGTTGGCAAGATAAATTAAGCTGGACTCTGGAAAGTGGCTGCGCCCCGGGGAGAGCCTTGGCCAACAACAAAGACCTCAGTGGTGCTCACAGTCGCTCAATAAAAGACACACACCTGCTCTCAATGAGTTGTCACCATAAGGTGGTTTCCTTTCGTGTATTCTTTTCAAGACTAATGATGTGTCACAAAAATAGTCAAGCAAGGCTAGGAAAAAACCTTCCATGCAGAAACTTTTCATCCAGCTTGTTTTAATAATCAGCCCTCTTTTAGGTATCTCTGGCTGTTCCACTCAATCATTCAAATAAATCAAAGGTCAAAGGACAATTATATATTACTCGAAGCAGATTTTGTTTTAAAGAAATTTCCTGAGTCTTTTAGCACAAATATCACTTACATTTTTTGTGAAAAAGGTATTAAAATAGTAGAAAACAGATTGCTTTTATATTAACATGTAATATGTAAGATTGTGGATGCAAGCAGAGAGAGATGAAAGGAGATAGGCAGTAACTAAGGCTAATTAACATTTTGGAGATACGTTTTGCAACATTGTCCTAAAAACCATAATTCTTACGTTTATCTCCATCATAATGACTCTAAACACTACCATGTCTGGCAACCATGAAAAATGCCTAGATATGGGTGTTATGGTCCCCCCACTAATCTACTCTGTGATCCTCTTTGCATCCTTAGAAATATTATTAGATAAAAGAAGCAATGGAGAATATAATCATGGTTTCTCTCTCATTTTCTCTCCGTATCTCTCCTTTATGTCTAGTCACATAGAAACTAGTTGACAGGTAAACTTCTAACTAATTAAGCAATTAGTATCATTTTCTCTTTTTTTTTAATTAAATCTTTATTGTTCAGATTATTACATTTGTTCCTCTTTTTTCCCCCATAACTCCCCTCCTCCCAGTTCCTGCCCCACCCCCGCCCTCACTCCCCACCCACTGTCCTCATCCATAGGTGCACGATTTTTGTCCAGTCTCTTCCCGCATCTCCCACACCCCTTTCTCCCCCAAGAATAGTCAGTCCATTCCCTTTCTATGTCCCTGATTCTATTATAATCAACAGTTCATTCTGTTCATCGGATTTATTCACTTGATTCTTAGATTCACTTGTTGATAGATGTGTATTTGTTGTTCATAATTTGTATCTTTACCTTTTTCTTCCTCTTCCTCTTCTTAAAGGATACCTTTCAGCATTTCATATAATCCTGGTTTGGTGGTGATGAACTCCTTTAGCTTTTCCTTATCTGTGAAGCTCTTTATCTGCCCTTCAATTCTGAATGATAGCTTTGCTGGATAAAGTAATCTTGGCTGTAGGTTCTTGGCATTCATCACTTTGAATATTTCTTGCCACTCCCTTCTGGCCTGCAAAGTTTCTGTTGAGAAATCAGCTGACAGTCGTATGGGTATTCCCTTGTAGGTAACTGAGTTTCTTTCTCTTGCTGTTTTTAAGATTCTCTCTTTATCTTTTGCTCTTGGCATTTTAATGATGATGTGTCTTGGTGTGGTCCTCTTTGGATTCCTTTTGTTTGGGGTTCTCCGCGCTTCTTGGACCTGTAAGTCCATTTCTTTCACCAGGTGAGGGAAGTTTTCTGTCATTATTTCTTCAAATAGGTTTTCAATATCTTGCTCTCTCTCATCTTCTGGCACCCCTATAATTCTGATGTTGGTACGCCTGAAGCTGTCCCAGAGGCTCCTTACACTATCCTCGCATTTTTGGATTCTTTTTTCATTTTGCTTTTCCGGTTGGGTGTTTTTTGCTTCCTCGCATTTCAAATCATTGACTTGATTCTTGCGCTCCTCTGTTCTGCTGTCAGGAGTTTGTATAATATTCTTTATTTCAGTCAGTGTATGCTTAATTTCTAGTTGGTTCCCCAATATAACATCGAGGGTCTCATTAGTTTTCTTGTAGATCTCATTAAGTTTATCGGCAGCTTCTAAACAGTTCTTGAGAGACCTTAAAAGTGTGGTTCTGAACTCTAGATCTTCCATTGACAATTTTGTCCTGTTTCTTTGTCTCCGCATTTTGTTATGCTTCCTTGGTGCACCCCCTAGTGGTCTTTGTTCGTGGTCTTATAGTTAAATCTTGATTGTTGTAGCTAATTCCAGGGAGGGTTTGACCTCCAGGCCAAGTGGCTATGAGAATCAGCTGTGTCAGCAGTGAGAGAACTTCTGTCCTCTAGGGAGGTGCTAATCTGGCGTTTGCCTGAGGCTATCCGACAAATGCCTCTGTGCAGGGCTTGGGCGGGGCGGGTCGCACAGGATCAACAGGGTGGGCTGGAGAGAGCAGTTATGGCGGCTCTCAGTCCCGTCCCCAGGGGCTCTGCCTCTCTGAGTCCCAGCAACGGCTGCAAAGCTCGGAGAGAAAGCTGCACTCGCTCTGACCGAAGCCAGGCAGTCCCGCTTCTCCCGTTTGAGTCTGGGTCCCTAAGGACTCGCCCGGATCTGGAGCTCAGAGTCTGCGACTCCCTCCCGATTGAAAACGCCAACCGCGCCCTCCGCCGCCAGCCCGCTCCGCGCACTCCGCACCTCAGAATTTGACTTCAGCACTGCGCCTCCTCTGAGTGTCCGTATGCGTTTCTCTTTCCTCCTAGTTGTAGGACTTCCACTCAGCCAGCGTTCCTGTGGTTCTGGGTGATGTCCATTCCGTCTTTTAGTTTCACTTTTGAAGTAGTTGTTCAAAGCAGCAAACTCCGGCGTTAACCTATGCCGCCATCTTGGTTCTCCCCCTAGTATCATTTTCATAATAAATATTAAGATGTCTTTAATAAGCAAAAAGGTTCAAGACCTGTGCTGTCCAATACCGTAGCTACTAACCGCATGCAAATTTAATCTAAAGTTAATTAAAATGTATGTACGCATATAAGCATTACCAATGGACACAGACACTAGGGGGATGAGGGCATGTGCCAGGGAGTGGGAGTGGCTGGGGAGGGGTTAATGGGGGGAAAAGAAGACATATGTAATACTTTAATCAATCAATAAATAAATATTCATTAAAATGAAATAAAAATTATGATTCAGTTCTTCAGTCACACTAGCTACTCAAGTACTCAATAGCCATACATGACGGGACATTCCCATCACCACAGAATGTTCTATTGGATAGTATTGTCCTATAGATTATTACATTTTCCTACTGAACCAGAAAAGATGTGCATATTTTTGGAGTACCACTCTGTCCAACAGTCATTACAGAGAAATAGGGGGGGGGGGGAAAGATTTAAAAAATGAAGACATAATTAAGCAATTTAATTGGAGAAAATTTGCTAGGTTAAATACCCTTAGTGCAACAATTTCAGGACAGTTTTGAGCAAATAAGGACATAGCTACATAAATATGCATTTCAAATGTGAATAAGAATTGTTATTGCAACTGTTATTAAGAACTAGAGGCCCGGTGCATGAAATTCGTGCATGAATAGAATTCCTAGGCCTGGCCAGCGATCAGAGCCAATCTGTGGGGTGCCTGGCGGGGCAATCGGGGGGCTCCCACTGGCACCCGCCTTGGCTAGCCTGGGGCCTGCGACCTGGGGGCAGCTCCTGTGTTGAGCGTCTGCCCCCTGGTGGTCAGTGCACGTCATAGTGACCAGTCATTCCACTGTTTGGTGGATTTGCATATTATGCTTTCATTATATAGGATAGCCAAGATCTGGAAACAGCCCAAGTGCCCATCAGTAAATGAGTGAATAAAAAAGCTGTAGCACATTTACCCAATGGAATACTATTTGAGCATAAAAAGAAAGAAATCTTTTGCGACAGTATGGATGAGCCTGGATATTATTATGCTAAGTGAAATAAGCCAGTCAGAGAAAGACAAATACCATGTGATCTCACTCATGTGTGGAATCTAATGAATGAAATAAACTGATGAACAAAATAGAAACAAAGGCATGGATACATGGAACAGACCGACGGCTATCAGAGGGGAGGGGAGAAAGGGGAACCGGATGAAAGAAGGTTAAGGGATTATCCATAAAACATAAATACAGAACACATAGACACAGATAACAGTGTGGTGATAACCAGAGGGAAGGGGTAGTGGGGGTAGGTAGATGTGGGCAAAGGGGGGTGGAAATGGACATGGAAAGAGACTTTGCTTTGGGAGATAGCACACATGCAGTGTGCAGATGTTTTATTGAGTTGTACACTTGTATGGTTTTGTGAACAAATGTCACTCCAATAAATTCAATTTTTAAAAAATGTTAATGGGTAAAAAAAAATCCCCCCTCTGCACTCCCATTTTACAATTCCTTCATAGTGTATGGGACAGATGTAACGATTTATTTACCTAATTCCTAAGTTAGTCCCCCTCTAAAATACGCATACTGTCTGTTTCATTAAAGTGTGGCCAGGAACTGTGGTTCCTTTCTTTATCCTGTTACTAGGGACCTAGTGCACAAAATTCATGCAGGGGCCTTGGCCCCAGCCCCCGCCCGCTGCTGCCATGGCTCCCACCTGCCACTGTTGTGGCCAGAGGCCTCTGCTGCCTCTGCCATGGCCCCTGCCCACTGCAGTTTTGTCTAGAAGAAAGGACGTCCAGAAGGAAGGTTGTCCGGAAGGACATGCAGTCTAATTAGCATAGTACCCGTTTATTATTATAGATAGCCCCATTGGGAGCCCTCAAACAAGACTGTCAGGGTAAACTTCCTATTTATGACTTCCTAGCTGTTTCATCATAGGCAAGTTACTTAAGCTCCCTGTGTTTCTGTTTTCTCATCTATAAAGGGGGGATAGTAATAATAACATCTACCTTTTTCAGCAGGGCCACCTCACCTGTGTGATTGGTGATCCTCTGATGTGTACAGCACACATCCTGTGCAACTGGTATGTCAACCTTCCTTACTGGGTTTTGAGGGTATTAAAAAAGCAAATTCATTTAAAGGAGACAGAACTTAGCACACATTAAAGCACTCAATAAATGGTAGCTATACTTAAACTATTTTTCAAAAGGAAGTTTCCCAAAGGGAAGAATCAAGTAGTAGAATTTGAAAGTGACTTATAACTAGGGTTACCAACCACCATGGTTTGCCCTAGACTGAATGGGTTCTCGGCATGCAGAATTTTCTGTTTTAAAACCAAGCAAACCAGGATGAGTTGGGTTCTCATAAAAAAAAAACAACAAGAAGTATACTTAACCCCAAGAAACATTCAGAAGTGTATAAAATTTATTCACTCTATTCAATGATTACCAATATTAGCAACAGCATCTGGCTAAACGTTATTAAGTCTTCAAACTAAATACAAGGGTCATTGGATAACTAGGATTAACATGGTTCTTCTTGGCATTAATGTGTAGATCTAGCGAAAGTCTAAATGTCCAGCTAGAGAAGAATATAGCATAGTCCCTGTGTCTTGTGGCTTTGAAATAACAGCATAGGATGCCTTCTCAGCATAAAATTCCATGGCCAAGCTAGGACTGCTTGTGTGTGTGTGTGTGTGTGTGTGTGTGTGTGTGTGTTCTCTCTTTTTTGACTGAAGTGAAAAGGTTTGAATACTTCCCCATAGCCTCTTCCCCTGGAAACTTCAACTCCAAAAGGAACTGCTAACCAGGAAATATTTAATTGCTACAGGGCATCTTGTTCTGTTGCTCTACTTTTTCCAAACCATAAAAGAGGAATTGCATTTTATCCCTACGTATTTATTGCATCACCATTGTTCAAATGTAATCTATACCTTGGCACTTGGAGAAATGAGGCGAGAAGTGGGTTGGTAATGGCCTTAATTAAATCAAGTATTTATGATTTCCTCTGAAGGTTTTTATTTGCACAACCTAGAGCAAGAACACAGCAGGGAAGCAGCAGTCAAATCAATAGAAGAACAGATAGAATTAGCTTGGCAGCCCTAAAACACATGCCATCTCACTCTACAAGTCTCCTTCAACTGAGCACTAAATTGGATTTTATTGGGCGAGCCCCAACTGCTCGATGCTTTTGTGGGTCCCATGGACCACAGCGTTATTATACATTCACATTTATTTGAAATGCTAAGAGATAATAAAAGAGGATAATAGAGAGGTCATTCCAAAGAGATCTTCTTTATTACGTAGGGGTCTCTTTTCAATGGGAATTTTTCTTGCCTAATAACTCTATTCGGGTGTCTTACCTCTTCCCCATCAGGAGAGTAGTCGATGTGAGATCCTAGGCATAAAGAAAGGGAATATTATCCTTTTTTTCGGTATCTGTTTCCAAGTCAGCATCTTTTATCTTTATCCTTATAAGCAGGTGTGCAAAATTTTGTGCCAGCCCATTCCTCTATCAGTTCATCCTTATTAAATAATCACTCATGTGGGGAACACTCTGGGGGAAGAGCACACTAGCAGGGGAAAGGCAACATGAATATAGAGAAACCCAAAGTTAAGTACCAGTTTGGGGTGATTGTCAATAATGGGGGCATCAGGAATGGAGAAAAGTTTCTGAAAAGACAAACATGCCATTTTTATTTTACTTTAGAATATTTTAAATAGTCCGAGGAGGTAGTGAGGAGGAAGGGCAGTTTTAACTTTTGGGTGATATTTCACCAGTATCAACATTAAAATCTGTTGCGCCTCTGAATGCTCACAGATTGATTGGCATATCAGGTGGATGAGGCGAATCTAGGGTAGAAGAGGAGTTATTAAAATTAGATGGCAGATACCCTGCAACAGTCTCATGTTGATAGTGGGGAGGTTACCATGCAAAATTATTTGGCTTTACAGTCCATTAGATGGATCCGCATACCTAATAGTTTTAACCATCAAGTTTGTATCATGTAGATATACCATTTTAAATCATAGGTTAAGGACTGGGTTTTCTTCATGGAGTCCACATCATTAACCAAGCTCATAGTATTAGTCTTCAACACACATCGTTGTGAATCTCAAGGTGGAATGCCAATCAGGCCTGGTGCTCACTTTCTCTCCGCTGTGTAGGAGTGCCTTTGAAGTACATGAGGCTCCGTGTATAGAATGGATGAAGAGACCCAGGCCTTGGAATGGAAATCACACTGAAAAAGAAAGTTAACAAGGGAGACATTTTTCTAACATGATAGTTAAGTGATTTAGGTCTAATTTAACTATTCTGTTGATTTGGGGTTCAATCTTTCATTTTATTACACCTCTCGGGTCTTCTGTCTACAAAATTGGAAGCAATACTCTTATCCTGACCTGTGGAAAACTCCAGATTATCTCACCACATTTTGCAAACTATCACAGATACTTGGTCCTAAGGCTTGCAAGAAATTAGGCTGTGCCTAAAATAAATCATATCCAAAGAAGATAAATAGTTTCATAAAAATTAAAATGATTGCCCCTAGCAAGTGCACTAGGCTTCACAAGCCTCTGATAGTCACAGACCCTGGCACTAAGTGAGGGAAAGGCTGTTGACAATTTTGTAGATTAATAAAGCTTCTTAACAACTAATTTCTTAAAATATGTCTGTCTGTAAAATGATAGTTAGAGATACTCCTTGGATTCAAGGTAGGAAAGACAAGTCCATCTCAACATGGAGAGAGAATCTTTTTTTAAAGATCTTCTGTAAAGGAAATTTAATATTATCCTTCATTTACAAACCCAAGCTCCCTCAATAAATCACTCAGAACATTGAGGATAAAGCCATTTGCTAGTAGAAAATGCCATGTAAATTCAAACTGCCCCTGTGCTAGCATAGCAGGAGTGACTTTACCGATGGTTTCAAACTCACCAACTCTAGTTTCTAGGGATTCTGCCTACCTTAAAACCTCTGTTCTTCAAAAATTGAATGAAAGTAGGAAACTTCTTCAAAAGGTCTTAAGGAAATTTTAGAAATTCAAAAATTTTTATAATTTCCCAAATTTTAAAAGCAAAAACTAAAACAATAGTTTTTTTAAAAAAGGCAAACAGTGAGGTTAATAGCCACACTGGTAATAGCTTAGCATTCTGATGCTAAGCAGGTACAATTAGGAGTTACTTAGATACAGAAGCATTATTCTCACATAGTTCAGAAATATGAACAATTGATCATCTAAGTGAAGGGTACACTCTTTGTTACTACAACTTTCAGTAAATTTGAAATTATTTCAAGATAAACACTTTTTAATAGAAGTCATTTTTAAAACAAAAACAAAAAGAGTCGAATGTTTTTCTAAATCAGTCCTTCCCACAGGTGGTGTCTAGACCAGCATCATTACCTCAGACTTGCTAGGAAAGCAAATGTAACATACAGTGAAGAGTCTATCATTGCTTGCTGGAGAAACTTTGCCAGACTCAGAAGCCAAAGGATAAGAGAGACAATCAAGGTCAGGATTAATATGCAAATATGCCTCTTGGTTAGTAGGGAGACACAGGCGCAGGGGAGAGACAGGAACCCAAGGAGAATAAAATCCGAGGGACTGCTTGCACAAAGTCAAGTGCTGGGCTCTCTGTCTGCATCTTATGTTGGGGATGACCTGGCCTATCTGAATATAGAAATCTCACTACTCAGGGGAGCTAAAAATCCAGAACCTGCCTTTGGACAAGTGAGCAGGGAGGAGGCTATGTGCCAATACTATACTAAGAAGTCCTGGAGAGTACATGCTCCTGGAAAAATATCTATATTTATACATACAGCTCAAAAGTAGCACTTGTAATACTATAATATCTGCTAACTCTGATGACTTATAATGAGCTTTTACTTTAAAGCTGAAGGCCAGTGGATGCTCACTGTCCTCATTTAGTTCACAATCAAATAATGGGCACGAGAAAAGTACACAGCAGCGGCTATTCCACAAGCAGGAAACAAATCCCCTTCAGAGCATTTTAGTGGAGGGACAATTACCCTTCAGGGGGGACAGAGGGTCTGAAAAGGCAGGGTTGAGTAGTGTTTGAAGTGGACCCAGAAAGCACAATCTTGAAAGATAAACTGCATCTTTCTCTCTTTGGAATTTCTAAGAGAAAAGCTTCTGGGGAAAGAAAGGCCAAGATGGAAACTTTCAGAATGGGCTTACAGCAGTGCTCCAATGAATCAGGATTATATGCCAGGACTGAAAGCCAAGGTAGTACCTGGATGAGATGTTAGGATTTCACATACATAAAAATACTCAGATCCAGAGAACCTGTGGAAAATAGCCGTTGAAACAGGGCAGAGAGACAGCATTTAGCAAGCTGCCTGTGATCACCAGCATAACACAGAGCAAAGAGCCCTGAACCTGGACCCAAACATGGGGCCTCCAGTCTCAGCAACGCCATGGGTACCAGTGTTCTGGACAACTCATTTATGCTTTCAAATCCACAACTCCTTTATTTACAAAATAGGAAGTGGGAGAGGATCAGAATAATGATCTCTGAAGTCTTTTTCTTCTCTGAAAGCAAAATGGTAGTTGAGCTGAGGGGGGAAGCAGTGAAGATAAAGTAGACAAAACACCTCTAGAACACAGAAGTTCAGGAAATATGAATTGACCCAAAAGACAATGGAAAAGCATGTTCCTCCCAGTTGCCTTTGAAGGTGGCCTTGCAGAAACCAGGTCAGCCTGGGCCTGAGGCTCTGTCTGCGGAGGGGAGCACCTCCTCATACCTGGGCCATCTTCAAAGAGGTTGCAAGAGTCCACCATTTTGTGGAGAAGCAAGATGCAAATCCCGATACCATCAAAATGTGGCTCCCAAAAAGGACCTATCTCTTCAGTCCACTAAATGAAATTCTTTTTAATTATAAAGTAAATATTTTCAAGCATATTAAGATCTCCGCATATTAACAAGCTGGTTATAGAGAGAAATCCATGGAAGAAATTCTTTCCTGAGCAGCTATAGCCTAGGTCCCGATTTTGCCTGCAGAATAAAGCTGAGTGAAACCATCACTCTTCATCCCCTTCAAACTAGGGCTTCATCGACTTGGGACACCTGGGCCCAATTAGGCCCTTCATTTTCTTTGCATGGTAAGTTTTATTGTCAAAATTATTGCTCCAACTAGCCAATGCACTTTACCTGCCTCTGAGCAACCAAAGAGACTTAATGCCAATAGTGTGAACAGATTAAAGATCCAGCTGTTTCCTGTGACAAACAGAGCCGAAGCCTGCATTATCTTGATTGGTTGACTAAATTAACCAAGAAATCTGGGCAAAGCAAACTCACTTGAAATCTGTACACCAATGAGCATTGAAAATTATGAAGAAAAAAGTCATACTAGAAAGAATACCATTTACATTTATTTACTTTCCCCCACCAGTGATATGACCTTTGAATTTAGAAAGCAAATTACTGTATACAGATACTTATTGGCTAAAATAATAGGAAGGATAATTTTTTTGTGCATCACTGACAGCTAATATCTTAGGTGTAGTTATCTTAATAAGCAGTTTTCTTAATGGGATCTATTACTAAATACAAGAAGGAAAATAAACCTCATATACTGAGTGTTTTGGAAACACTAGTTAATGAAGACAATGTTCCAATTTTAATGGTTCTCTTTCTATTCTAAGAGCATAAAAACAAGAATACAGTGCTTTTATGAAAGTGCTCTTAATTAAAATTGGCTTGAACCTAACCACCCTCCCTTCTCAAAACAGAAAGAAATCCTTGAATTTTATACCTCCATAACCAACAATTCATATCACATAAAACTTCTAATAGCTTCAATTTATGTTTGTTGAATTTCTTTTCATTTTTATTATCAATCTAAAAATTTAATTTGCAATACAATTTCCCGAATCTTGTGTGGGCTGAGATTGATTCAAGTGGATGCTTTCCTCTGTCCTAACTAGTCCCCAGGGACAACTTGCTGGTGCCCCTTTGAACAGCAGGAAGAACTAAACGCACGGTTGTTCTGATCTATGATGTGAAAATACAAAGAGAGAAAGCTATTTAGGAAGAAAGCTGCTTAAAGAGCTGGCCTAATTAAATAGAGGATTCCATGTGATGAAATATAGATCTTCTCTGCTGGATGAAGACGCTCTGGTTCTGGAAGCCAATAAAGCATCAATAGAGGGAAGGCCCCATTCTTCTGGGTGTCAGTCTCAGCTCCTTCATTAGCTCTGGAAACACAATTCACAGGGATAAAGGGAAGTACCTCTCATCCTTTGCTTTCTGTGTACAAAGATTCAGATCGTTTTACAGGCAACAGTTAATGGGCTACTATCTTTCACAATATCAAACAAACATAAACTCAAAGCATCTTTTCTTTTATGAGACTGCTGCTGACTCCATATTTCCAATGTTAAAAAAAAATGTTGGTAGATCTTATTCTTGTGGGATAAATACAGCCAAAAATACAAAAGCATTGAACAGAGAAACTGAACCCTAAGTAAGTTGTAGAAATGTAATAAGTGACTGTCTTACAGGATGACAAAGGAGTGGTACCTGAAAGTATAAGAGAAGGAGTATACAGCATGGGGCAAAAGTAGGTTTACAGTTGTGAATAGGTGAAACATAGTTTATTTTTCTATTATTTATTTATTTATTTATTTATTTATTTATTGTTGTATTATTTTCCATAAGAACAACTGTAGACCTACTTTTGCCCCACCCCATATTAGAAGTTGAAGGATTGGCAAGATTGGGGGTAGCTGAAGTTTGCAAAGATGATTCCAGATGAAGGTAGGGGTTCTGTTCAACACACACTAGGGAAGGAAGTTCAGAAAGAAAGAAAAACTTGGATCTTTGAGAAAACAGCTAATCCAATTTTAAAGCTATTTAGAGGCAAGGACAGAAAAAGAATAGAAGAACCATCAGCCTGGGATAATGGAGTAAAATGCTGCATTCTGTGACAGAAAATTTGTAGGAAACTTTGGCAGATTGGAATTCAGTTGACACCTTGGAAAGACATTACAAATGAAACTGGATAGTATGCCCAGACAAAAAAGATTCTTACTACTGGGTGATATAAAGAAATTATAAGAATGTTCCATACTGACCTGAAGTGAGAGACCTAGGAAAAAACAGAAATATCCAGAGGAAGCCAGTCAGTTTAAATGGATATTACATGAAGATTTGGAGCACACATGGCAAGGCTACAGTATTTCTTTGGAGAAATATTCCCCCTCCCATGTGTGTATGTGCATGCACACACACACACACACACACACACACACACACACACATACTGATTCACAAACATTAGAATTTAGCTAAAATTTAACACAGGGAATGGGGACCAAAATCATTTTGGGACACTTCTCTTTGGTGAAAAACTGAGATGCCCCTTCCATCAGAGAGGTCAACTGTGACACAGGTAGGGTATTGGATAATGTTTATAAAAAAAAAAAAAAAGAAACTAATATTAAATTGGTTAAATCAGCTATTCTTGAAGAAATACATTTCCTCAATAAAGTGAATCACTTGAAACTAAAAAACTAAAGAGAAATAATTTCTTCATACTTTTTGTCTCTATTTTCCATTTAAATTTTCTATTTTCCTAAATTAGGTCAGCTTTGGGGGAAAAATTGAATGAGAACTCTTACAGCAACTATGTCTCTTATTAATAAACTAGAGACCCAGTGCACAAATTTGTGCATGAGTGGGGACCATCCTTCATTCCTCGCCGCCCCCTGATGGTCAGTGCACATCATAGCAGGGATCGGGCCAAAACCTGCAGTCCAATGCTGCCTGCAGCTCCTACCTGCCACTTCCGCTCATCCCTAGCCCCACTGTGTCTGCCATGGGCTCACACCCAATCAGTTCCCATCTGGAGAGGCTCACGCTGCCTCAGCAGTGCTAGCCAGCCATGAGCCCTGCGTCTGGCGCCCTTTCAAGGGAAGTGGCCTGCGGGATTGGGCTGAAACCGTCTCTCTGACATCCCCCGAGGGGTCCCAGATTTCAAGAGGCAATCAAGGCCAGACTGAGGGACCCCACCCATGCACGATTGGGCTGGGGAGGGACCATAGGAAGGCTCTAGGGTTTGTCCGGCCCATCTAGCTTAGTCCTGATTGCCCAGACCCCAGCAGCAAGATAACCTACCAGTCAGAGCATCTGCCCCCTGGTGGTCATTGCATGTCATAGCAAGCAGTTGAGCAGCTTTAGCACATCATTAGCATATTACGCTTTGATTGGTTGTTCAGTTGTTTTGCTGTTCAGTCTATTTGCATAGTACCCTTTTATTATGTAGGATGTCTGCTATACCATCTGACTTAATTATATATAGACTAGAGGCTTGGTGCATGAAATTCATGCACAGGTAGAGTCCCTAGGCCTTGCTGGTGATCAGGGCTGATCAGGGCCTTCCAGCACTGGCCGGGACCTTCCTTCATTCCTCACCATCCCCTGATGGTCAGTGCACATCATAGCAAGCGATCGAACTCCCGGTCAAACTCCCAAGGGGGCAATTTTCATATTAGGCTTTTATATAGATAGATAGAGCCATCATCATAAAAATAATATATTACACTTCAAAGTCAAATAATTCTTTGGAGGAATGAACATTTCATGACATAGACAGACTTTGTACCCTATTGTGTCTTGGTATTTTTTTCAAAAAGTAAGAAGCAACAGTTTGAAGAAAAAAAGGTATTCATACCTTGTTTAATGATACTTTCCATTTTGAAATTTTTGGAAGCTAAATTGTCTAAGAATTTG
Organism: Myotis nattereri; assembly: GCF_964212035.1. Classification (NCBI taxonomy): domain Eukaryota; kingdom Metazoa; phylum Chordata; class Mammalia; order Chiroptera; family Vespertilionidae; genus Myotis; species Myotis nattereri. Next base: position 56,515,837 of record NC_138079.1, read on the forward strand.
TCCCAATGTTATTTAAGGATGATTTATTTTCACTACTCTGTAATCAAGGCATACCATCATAGATATGAGAAGATTGACAATTGGCATACATATGGGGAACTAGTGGAAAGCAAGAAGAAAGGCTAAATCCAAAAAATATCTCTATCTGAGTATTTTCATTCAACCAACATTTACTGGGGATCTCCTTTATGCCAGGCATTGTAATAGGCATAGAAAATCTAGACAAATAAAACGTTCTATACACTTTCCTAAAGTTCAGAGTCTCTTGGGGAAAACAAAAAAGTAAAATAACAGTTAGAAAGCAACATGATTATTTCTGGGATTCAAGAAATATGTCCTGGGTGCCTCCATACTTGAAGGATTAAAGATGGAGCAGCTAAAAGGAAAAGAGAGGTGAGTGCTCAGGCAGTGGTATTGGCATATGGAACAATATGGAGTGATACAACTGTTGGTGCATTTCAGAAACTACATTGTGGAGAGAGAGAGGAGAGGAGAGTAAGATGAGTTTAGGAGGAGAAAGATTAGTTTGTGTGATAAACTATGGAGTTTAAACTGAACTATCCTCCCAGAACATTGAGGGAATTATTGGAGGATTAAACAGAGAGCAACCTGAACACATTTTAGACTGCTCACTTTACAAGCATCATGAAGAATGAATTAATAGGTAAACCCATAAGCAAAGTTATGTCAGGGTAGAGTATGTGAGCATTGCCATGGGCACTGCCATGGGCAGGGCAAGAACTAAGTTTATTGCTGGATGCATTGATTTGCAATTGAATAAACTCATATATACCCATTTTAAACCAAAAAAACCCCACATTTAATATATCCACTGTTATAACTGGAAAGGACAAGGGTGAAACTGGATTTACTTAAGATTAGAGAAATAGCCTCAGGATTCAGTCTGACGCCGGGCTGTGTGTTGGACTCACCTTGTCAGGGCTTCTGTGTGGTGAGGATCTGGGGACGCTTGGGATCATGTCTCTTGGGTTCAGAAAACATGAGTAAAGGGAGAAATGCCTTCAATTCAGAAAAATCCAGTGTCTGATGGCCTGGCTGGATCCTGTGCTCCTTTTACCAAGCAGGTGGCTAAGAGGATGGAAGACTCTAATAGGTCAAGCCTAGGTGTTCATCTCCATGATGATGTGGGCAGAAGACTGTGATAGGCAAGCTCAAAACACCTGGAAAGGTAGTGGGGAAAGATCTGTTACCTAAAGGAAGTTGGGGGTACTATTAGCAGAAAGTGGGAAGAGATTTTGTACAGGCAGAAACAGCAAGCATAGCAGCTAGGTGGAAACCAACAAGGACAGGAACTAACTTGGAGAATTTGGGGTTAAAGAAAAGAATAGAACCTGGAGATATTTAGAAAGCAAAATTGGTGGGACTTGGCAAATAGCCCATAGGATTGTAGGTACCCAGTTTTGAACCAGATGGTATGGCACTGGAATTCTCTGTCAGGAACAGAAATTGTGTAAATGGCAAAAACCCAAATTAATATACCCATCACAAAAATGTGGGTGTGCCTGGCATTTGGTTTAACAGCTATAGACACTAAAGGAAAGACTGGGGGAGGTGAGAAAGTGGGAGATAAGCCCTGGTTCCTGACTCGACCTGCTGAGGGGAGTGTGGTGCCATTGCCCTGAGTGGACTTGTGAGGAGGACAGCCTATTCAGTTTTGTCCGGGTCTGGAACATTAATTAGACTCTGACACATCATCACAAAGGGGGATAAAGGAACTGGTCCCAAACCGTCATCCTATGAGGTGTCCTAAATGGTTTCAGTGCCAGACAAACCTGAATTTGGACCTAGAGCCTGACTGAATCGTTGTATGACTCTAATATAAAGTGTGAAGAATTGCAACACTTGGATCATACATAATGTAAATGAATTGGCATATAGAAAAAATTAAGTAAATGCAAATTCCCTTCTGACTGGCACTTGGTCAAAGTCTAAGTACAATTGGAATGCAAACAGCAATATTTGCCCACTGCACACTGTGTGCCAGGCCTCCTGAGAGACAACATTTGAAGACAAAACTACCACCTGTTGATGTGTGGCTGCCTGTGACAGCAGAGAGAGAGGCAAAGTATGTCGCTGCTGCATGAGGGTGAGGCGAATAAGGGGTCAGGTGCCTTGTGGAAGGAAGGCCAGTCTTTTCCCACTATGCAAGCAACCTAGACCAGTGGAAGTATTGGTTGTGAATGACAGAAATCTGAAGTGAACAGTGGAAGAAAATAATGACTACAGTAAGTCCTCACTTACATTGTCAATGGGTCATGCAACTTTAAGTGAAATGATGTATAATGAAACCGTAAGCTTGATATAAACAAGAGTTAAGTTCATGCGGCATCTCATCAATGTCATAATGAAATGGTCTTATTCATGGACCTGCTATACCAGCTAAAGTCCTAAGACTGTACAATAGAAACCACAGATTGTTTTTTTAAAAAGACTTCTTGTCATAAGTACTTTATAGAGATGGTGAGATTATGACTAGCCATAATGCTTAAGATTCTATGACTAATTAGACTTTATGGAGAACATGAACCAATATGAGCAATCCAAGGGGTGGACACCTCTTATGCCCCCACCTCACATCCTCTCAGCCACTTTTTACTGCAGCCATTGCTACAGCAAGGAACTCTGCATAGGTGTAACCTGAAAGCATCTCACCTCAGCTGTAAAACATTATCACTTGGTTTCTTCCCCAGGGCTTCTCTAGCTCTATAATGTAGGACCACCAGTAATCTTATATGTGTAATCTGTCTGCAAAGAAATTAACACCCCCGAGAACAACTCTTTTCCTTTTTTATGTTTATTTTTATTGATTTCAGAGAAGAATGGAGAGGGAGAGAGAGAGAGAAACATCAATGATGAGAGAGAATCATTGATCGGCTGCCTTTTACATGCCTCCAACTGGGGATCAAGCCTGCAACCAGGCATGTGCCTTGACAGGAAATCAAACCATGACCTCCTGGTTCATAGGTCAATGCTCAACCACTGAGCAACCCCAGTTGGGCAGGACAACTCTTTTCAATGAGTGAAGAGAGCTTGTCAAGAATATCTGTCCCTGGTGGGGAGGAGCAGAGGAGCAAGGGGGAAATTCTGTGATGCAGTTCATGCAGCTCCTCAGAAGATCCCCAGAGGATCAACTAAAGAGCACACCATTTTGAACTGGCTTGCTTTTCTCTCTTTCCCTGTTTCATTCCCGCACACTGTACACTCCTATTTCCCTGATCACTTCCTCACATAAACAGACTCTCCTCTCCAGCTCTGCTTTCTAATGACTCAAACTCAGACCCTACCTTTCCTCTAAGTTCCCTCCAACCCCTTTCTCATAAATTATATTTGCCAGTACTATTCAGAATATTGCTTGGCAGATACTTTGAAATGTAACATAATGTAGTGTGTAATTTGTAAAGATTATATAAATGAGCTTGACCCTCATATTTTCCAGTAACTCATCAAACATGACACAAAGAGTTCTTTATTTTGGATGATCAACTTTGTGAGATTTAATATGAGGTATTCTTTGCTCAAGCTGAGCAAGCAAAATAGAAATTTTCCTTTAAAGGATGTTTTTGGTATACAAATTTTCAAATTGCTATGAAACATATAGTGATTGAACATTGGTCTCTGATCACTCAGCTAAAAATTGGGACTCTAAGATGAATTCTTGATTATCCATATAATTCACTCGCTACTGAGAGACTCCCTTTAAAGTCTTTGAAGTACAGCAGGTATTATCTCCAGATTATTAATGTTCAAGAGAGCTCACTGTTTGCCAGTCTGTGGGCTTAACCTTACACAAATATTATTTTAATATCTGTTAATCCTTTAAGTTGAACGATTTCTTTTTCAGCAGCAAAAATAAATTTACTCTTGTTCCTGTGATAACGGATAACTGTTTCCCCAGACGAGGATTTTGGAAAATGCTGATATGGTGGTGCCAGGCTACTTGCATTGTTCCTGCAAAAGTTTGAAGCGTACACAATATGCTGGCTTTGTATGAAAGATAGAGGCTTAGGAACTGGAAGGTGTGAAATGTCTTTCCTCAGTGATGTTTGCTCACATCCTGGAGAGGCCCACAAGGCTGATAAAGCTGCGCGATTGTGCGCTGGAAGGTCTGTACAGGTTTCTGTGTGGGAATGCTGTGAACCGCACGGAAATGGAAGGATGTTAAAAGATCAGGGGAGAGAGGCCTCAAAGCACTTTCAGAGAACAAGCCAAAGGAACCCCTGAAGAAAAGCACTGTGCCTTCACACCTGCGAACGGAATTCAAGACCCTAAGTCAGTTCCCCTGGTGTGTGTGCACTTTCCCCTCTTGTTTTGTAGCCCCCCTGTGGGCATCAAATATTAGTGCCCTGGGCGGGAAGGTTTTCCACTTCCCTGAAGAAGACGTCTTTGGAGAACTTAATACAGATTTTCCCTTTCCCTTGCATGGCTTGAACTCTCCTTGAGTTGTACTGTCTTTATTCCTATCATTTTGAAAATGGGAAAAGAGTAAACTGCAGTAAGACCTAACCAAGTGCCAAAGAAATTGAGAATAACTTACAGTTGCAGTTTATTCAACTAAAAAGGTTCCAAGCCTTGAAATTAGGGATCCTTTTCTCTCTTTAAGCACAACTGCGGTGGGAGAAATTGGTGGAATCCCTCTTGATTATATGAGAAGTGGGCAATTGAAAATCAACTGCAGGGAGGTCAAAACTCCAGGATCAGTAATGGCCCAATCTGACTGTCATTCGTGATGAGAACACACTGACTAAAATCCTTTACTAACAAGGATGCTGGCTTTTTACAATCTATCCTTAAATTAGTCATCATTTTAGAAATAAAGTAGTCACCATGGTGATATTTAAGAGGATTCTCTATATGCTCAATGGAAAGTTTGCCCTTGTAAAATGATTTGGGATAATAGATTTTTCAAATTGCTGTGAAAACGAGAGGACTCTTGAACATGGCCCATTGCTTCTTGGTGTTAAAACCTATTTAAACCAATTGTTGAAACACTGTTACAAGATGATAAATTCCTTATGTTTTCTTTCCCAAAAAGTCTCAAGAATTTATGAAAGTCTAACTTAAACCAGTTTATATGTACATATTTTGGGGAAATCTATAATTGTATTATTATTATTATTATTACAGAGTTTTGTATATTTATTGTTATTCTTTATCTTTGCACCTAAAACAACTTAGCAATAATCACACTAAGGGCCAAGTTGTGCCAGCAAAAAAGAGGGAAAGTGTTAATTCTATAGTTTATTATCTGTGAGTGTTGGGTTTTTTTTAGAGAAACAGAAGCCCAGTGAAAAAAATATTTAGTGCAACTTGGTTTTGAACATGTTGCTTATCCAAGGGGTAGAGACCAGGTGCCAGTGTGGCAAGCCCAGGATCATCATTGACCCAAATCCCTTTGTCCAACTTCCTGCTCAGTTCCTGTAGGATCACAGCTCCCACTGCAGCAAGAAGTGCATAGCTGCCAGCCCACCCCAGGCCAGCAAGAGATAAGGAACACTTGCCATAATTCACACCGTGATGAGAACAGGTATGTGTTTTTTAAATGTTGTATTGTTTTTATTGATTGAGTATTGCATGTTTATAAATATGAGCCCACGTATTACATGTGCATAAAAAAATCAGAAAAAAAGAATCACCCAGAATCTATTATTTATTACTTAGAAAAAATCACTAATATCGGTAAAACTCCAATACATTCAAGACTATTCAATATTATTTAAATATATAGCTTAATTTCTGGCATTCAACACATATGGTACTTTTTTATTACTCGACTTTATATCTTAACTGTGTGTTTATATTAAAAAGTAAATATACAATTACTTTATTATTTACATTGGAGAAGTTGTATGTCATAGTATTTTAAGTTCTGGGATCAGACTACCTAGGTTTGAACCCAGGTCTTACTGACCATCTCTGTGATTTTGTGTAAGATAATTAAACTCCTTGAAACTCATTTTTCTTATTTATAGAATAGTTACCACAATAATACCTATGTTAGTGTTGTTGTAAAGATTAAATTAGTCAGTTATATAAAGAAGTTACAAGAACGCCAGGCACATAATAAATTTCAATTATTTTTAAAGTTTTGTAATAATCCATTGAATATGTACTCTCCAATTTTTTTGAGAAATCTATTACTTAATTATTTGCAAAATTTTGCTATTGAAAATGCTGTAATCAATATCTATGTATATATTTTCATACATTTCTGACTATTTTGGTGGGGAATAAATTTACAGAAGTAGACTTTCCCAGTCAAATGTTATATAATTCATGGGTATTTTGAAGTTCATTGCCAAATTGTCCTCAGAAAACTTGAACCATTATTTGTTCATCAAGCAGAGTGTGAGAATAATCATGTCAAAAACATTGAGCATATATTATATTTTTAAACTTCTGTCAATCTAGGCCCCCAAAAGGGTTTTTTAAATTATTATTATTATCTTTTTAAATGTTTTCAAAGATTCATTGTCCATTTGTGTTCCTTTTTAAATTTCCTGTTCATGTTCTTTACCCATATTTTAAGTTCTTATTCAGGTACTTATCTTATCCCAATCAATTTATAAGAATTGTTTAAACATAAGGGGCAGCAGCCTTGTGCCATGCATGTTGCAAATATTTTTCCCGTAATTGAAGTTTTTAAATAACTCCCCTATAGGAACTGGGGGAAAACAAAGCATGAACACAGACTTCCATGAAGAACTTACACATATGCTTCAAGAGGAAGCCAGTATCAGCATTGCCAATCATTGTTAGCCCGAGGAGTGTCAACAACCAAGGAAGGAATGCCTGTTTGTATGTGAACTGACCTTGCCATCTCTTCTATCAAATCCACCACAGATAGGATAGGAATTGGAAGAGAGGGAAAAGGGAGCAATAGGAATGGCTTCACCTATACCCTGAGGTGTGAAATGGAAAGACAGTGTGAAACCTCCTGCAGGATCATATAAGATGGGTCCTACTTGAGTGGGAAGGACTCGAAGAGAGGGGATTGCAGCTTGAAACTGACTAGACTGGGGTGTCACTAACCCTAACCCACCATGAAATTCCATTAGCCCTACTCCATCGCTCATGGCTGTTAGAACTTTCAGGGCCCTTGGAACCTTCTATTCCAATCTCCACTGTCAACATTTTAAAGTAGATTAAGAATAGTCAAATTTTTCCTTAGCATAGAAGGACTCAGAACTCCAGTCCCTACAGCTAGGATTTCTTTATCCTTCAGGATTTCCTCTTTATGGGAGAAGAGTTAGTATTATTAAGAGAAGGGTCAACAGAAAAGACCACACTATATCCTGTTGCTTCAAACTCTGCATCTGTTATCTCTATCTTGCACTCCATCCTTCCTGTCTTGAGTACATCTATACCTGACTTAACTGAAAGCAAGAAATGAGGCCTAAATAACTTCTACGGTGAGAATATGTGCCCAAGGGTCAGGGAGTGGGAATAGTGTGTTCTCTGAAAACAACTATGCTCCATTCACCGCAGCATAACAATTAATAATGAATGACCTGCCCTTTTATTAGTGAGGATAATAACAATGGCCCAAGAGTGGGACATTCCCTTTGAATTGCTTTTTGGAAGTGGGGAATGACTATACAGAATCTTCCACAGCCCCTTGCTCATATCCTTTTTACCAGAAAGTTGCAGGTTGGCTGTCTTGACCACATAGCACATCAAGACTATGTTTTTTAATGTAAAGGTGGTGTTAAGGTTGAGCAAACCAGCAAAGAAAACTGAGAGAAAATGGTTGAATGAAATCATTAAACAATAGTTAAACAGTAGATTTGCTGCTAGAATAAGACAAAATAGGAAACTATTAAAGCAATATTAACAATTATTAAAGTATAAGAATCATATGCAAGACTTGCAAATAAATGGCGATAACCCAGACATTTTTATTGCATAGTTCTGATGGGCCCCAAGACTCTGAATTTTACAAGTTCACATCATGAAGGTGGGCTCTCAGGGAACCTTTCAGTGCTTAAAGAATGGAGAAAGAAAAAAAGGAAGGCACCAATGCTCAATTTTGCTGCTTATTTTGTCTTCATGCATTTCTAGGTTACTGATAGTTTTAGTTGATTATTAAGCACTAAGATAGTAAAGAAAGAAACTTGGAATATATATTTGTATATAAATATTAAGTTGCTTTGTCTTGTAAATCTAAGCAAAAAATACTAAAATTGTCTAACTTTTCTGTCTTTTTTTAATGCCAGTTTTTTGTTATAATTATATACTTTAAATATTCAAAATATTATATCTTTGAGCATGTCAATTTTGGGGGAGAAATTGAATTATATAATAATATAATCATTTCTATACATCATCTCTTACCTGTATTACTTTCTGACCTATAATATTTTTTCTTTTTAATATTTTTATTAATTTCAGAAAGGAAGGGAGAGGGAGAAATAGAAACATCAAAGATGAGAGAAAATCATCCATCTGCTGCCTCCTATATATCCCCCACTGGGGATCGAACCTGCAACCTGTCCATGTGCCCTTGACTGGAATCGAACTCGGGACCTTTCAGTCCGCAGCCTGACCCTCTATCCACTGAGCCAAACCAGCTAGGGACTAACCTATAATCTTCACTGGCACAAGGCTTCATTAGGCTGCCAAAGTATCTTGTTTATTTTGTGAGAATAAATTATAAGCTTCTTGCTGATATTTTGATACACACACACACACACACACACACGCACGCACGCACAGTAAGTCCTTTGGTTACTTCGGAGATCCGTTCCTATGGCATGACGTAATGCGATTTTTGCTGCAAGTCGGAACTCACCTACATAAGCACCTACGTCACTCACATGGAGCACATGCACAGCAGTAATGAAGTGAAACAGTAAAAATAAAATTTAAAAGAAAGATAACAATTCCTGACCTTTACTTGTGGTAAATAAATAATAAAAAGCATAAAGCACATATGTACATACATCGAAATGACGGAAATTTTTTTTATATAAATGGAGAGGGTGACGTAACCACGAAATGACGTACTTCGAGTCAGACATAACCTGAGGACTGCGTGTGTGTGTGTGTGTGTGTGTGTGTGTGTGTGTGAAAAAGTAAATATTGGTGAATCCTGTAGGGGAGGGGAAAAAAGAGTTTTCCTCTTCACATCTTAGGTTATCTAGCTGAGGTCCTGTAAATTAGACTGCCAAAAGACAAATTAACAGGATAAAAACAAACAGAATTTTATTAATTTGTGCATTACATGCACACATGGGAGCACCTGATGAGCAATTCAATAGACTGATTAGAACTTGTGCTTATATAGCATCTTAGGGAAAAAGTGTTTGAGCTTCTAGATAGGGACAGCAAGTTATGGGAAGATGACCAGGAAAAGTGTGATAAGAAGGGTTATTCAATAAGGTTTGTTGTGCAGATTTAAATCAGTGTCTTCTCTATTAATAATGTTATTGCATCTTCATGGTATGAGAAACTTGCATGGAAATTTATTTTTATAAAAGGGAAACTTGTGCCTGTATTTAGCTCTTTGCCTGCATGTGCTGGTTCTCAAAAGCCTTTAGCTCAAAATAATCCATATTCCAAATAAGCAGATTTGGGGGTGGCATATTCTGGTAACCTTCACCTTTATAGGCTAAATAATGGGGCTTCCATATTTTCCCAAACCGTGAGATTGTCAATTCATGGAATAGTGGAATAATTACCATGTGGGCAAATCCGTCTGGCATCGGGGATATCTAAGAACCCCTCCCTCCAAAGTCCTATGATTCTATACCTCTTTGAACAGGGAATGTAAACAAGGAAGCTCCCATTCTAAGGGTAACTTCTGAGAATGATTCACTGTTAGACCAAATCCAAATCCATGAGCCAGACGGACATGATGTATTCTAGTGAGTGTATTACTAGCTCTTAGTTTTGGTTTGCCAATATGTAAATTAGCATTATTTTTTAAGTATTTTCAGTGTTTAGCAAAAAGACTTTTTTGGCCAATGGAATAGAATCAAGTGACACCCAAATCATCCGTTCTGTTTGTCTCCAAAACTCGAATTTGCCTGATGCTTGAAGAGCTGATAAGCTTTAAGTATAGGTAAAGGTTTGACCAAGGACATCACTGCCTCCATAGGAAAAATATGTATAATATATGTGGGTAACCCTAGGTAACATTGTTTTTCCATACCTCAAAGGAATTATCAAAATGAAAAAAAAAATGCTTAGAGCCTAATTCCAGTACTATTTCTTGCAAAGTCAGTTCTTTTTATGCAAGAAAATACAAATTGTCATATTACCACTTGATTGAAACAGTGGCCTTCAGACTTCTTACTGACTTCCTTCTTTTTCTATTTTACCCTTAGAGACTGCCAGCCACTATATTTTCCTTCTTGCTGGCTTTATTTTTCTTCCTCTCCTCTTTTTCACTCCCCATATCTTGATACCACCTCATCATCTGTTTTTCCTCACTTCATCCAAAATGGATTAAAGGTTTCACAGTATATTTATGATTAAGTCTTGTTGAATCAAATAATCCCTTATTTGTATACATAGAATTTTTTCTCTGTGGATTTGGTCAGACAAGATGGTCTTTAAACTTTATATTATAGTTCACAATCAAGTCTTGAATTTTTCAGTTAATCTTGACAGAAATCTCATTCCTATCTTACTACCCAATGTGAAAGTATTATATTACTAACAGTTTTGCACCTGAGCATACTGTATTAGTCTTGGATCACACAACTGAAGTATGAAATCTTATTAAAGCTTGTTTTCCCTCCATTGCACAAAAGATAGCATTGACAGCATATTTTGTCCACATTGAGCCCTGTGAACAAAGAGTGCTAAATTACATTTTTAATCCACAACACCATCTTGAATAACATGGTGTTCAGAATTTATCTGGGTGTTATGGGGAAATAGTAGAATGCTATGAACAAATAATACTGGTAAGTAACTCGGGGCTGAAGTTTCAGGTGACAGCTGTAGCTAAAACAGCTCTTTCCCTGCTGTCCCTCTCGTGATTGAAACCCACTCTTTCAACTGCAGACCTCCCAACCTCATTTTCGCAGTCTGTGAAATTTCCCTTGCATCATTGAAATACACTCTAAGTGGGGTTCTCTTTAAAGACCACCCAGAAGTTACAGCCGATGTAAAATGCAGCTGATTGGTCCAATTTGCATTTATATGTAGTCCAGAGAGGAACTAGGCCTATGTGGCTTTGAATGGTTTACTTAAAACTGCCGTATTTCATATGGGGCAAAGTGGCAGGAAGAGCTGAGATCCCTCAGCTTTCTCTCTCCAAAATTCTACGTAAAGTTAGGATGGTCATAATTTATCACCCACACTGAAACAGATTCCAGAATTTAAAAGCTTGCTGCTAATAATTATACTCCAAGTAAACTGAGTCTGTCTGGATAAAGTGGGGATACCAATGAAAGATCTATAATTCCAGAATCCCTTGCCCACAATGAATTGACATGAATCTACTGGCCATCAAGGCATTGACATTCCACTAATAACACACTAGTCAATGTTGCTCTAGGCTACAGATGCTTATGAGTAGTAGTATGTGATTGCAACTTATATCAGGCTCTATCTCTCAGGTTAGTTAAATACATGTGTAATTTAAAGATTTGTTTATCCTAATTTCCTACTATTTTTCTATAGCAGAGTATTTTTGCCTTTACTTAAACTCTACAAGATTAATTAAGAATAAATGGTTTCTTACTTTTTTTTTCTTTCTACTATGGCTAGGAAATACCATGAACTAACCAAAGTATTTTTTAAAATTTCTTTCCTCTCGGTAGCGTTTGCATTCTTTTGCATTGTATCTTCAAACACCTCATCTGTTTTTCTTTTACAAGTCAGGGAGAATTAAATTATTAAAGAGTCAGTTTTAAATGTCAACAGAAAATCCTTTTCCTTCCTTTCTATTGATCCCGGGCCTTTTCAATCTTCATCATGCAAAATATATGTGCATACTTCAATTTTATTATCTGGAATGAAATAACTTGGGTATAATACTAATATAATGTAATTTTAATACATAAATAAAGCCTACAATCATTAGCCTGAAAGGAAGCTGCTGTTCTAGTGACAATATGCTGCTCTATGACATCCCTAACCATTGTGCTATTGAGATACAATCAAATATTTATTGAGTAACCCACATGTCAGCTGACCTAATGATGCGGGCAGGGTGCAGTGGCCTACCCAGGCTGAGTAGAGCATCACATGATGGTTGCAAAAAGTTAGCGCATGGCTGTGATGAGGAAAGCCTCCTCATGTGGGAGGAACCAGGAGCTGCAGAGGAGGATTGGTTATATACAGAGGACACTGACCTAATAATATTAATGACAATGAGAGTCAAGTTTCTCAGTGTTCAGGAAGGAAGTTATAGTAAGAAAAGTGAGAAATGTAGAATGAAACCTATAGTTTGAATTGGAATTGGAGGTACTGGTATAAACTTATGATTTTAAATCTATATACATAGAGATGGCATGTGTTAAGGGGCATATTTATATCTATATGTGTATTTATATGTATATTTATATTCATACATATACCTTCTAACTCTGTCCACTGTAAGGTACCAGGAACAGGCAGCAGCATTCCATGTCAGATTTTGTTTTCTAAATACCATGGTCCACTAAAAGGAGTAAGGACTCCTTGGAGAAATGACTGATTCCTGCTCACTACAACTGGAAAGGTCCCTCTGTTCCATGAATCCTCATGGCTCTCGATGCTAATTCAATGGTAAAAATGATGACCTGCTTTGTGCCACAGGTGTTTGCATACCTATCTTTCCCCTGAGACATGGACCATGTCTTTTAGACCTTTCTGAATGCTTTAGAGCTCAGTGTTTCTTGGACATAATAGTTCTCAATAAATGACAGTGGAAGGAAGGAAGAAAGGAAGGAGGGAGGGAGGGAGGGAGGGAGGGAGGGAGGGAGGGAGGGAGGGAAGGAAGGAAGGAAGGAGGGAGGAAGGGAGGGAGGGAGGGAAGGAGGGAGGAAGGGAGGGAGGGAGGGAGGGAGGAAGGGAGGGAGGGAGGGAGGAAAGGGATTATTCCAGATTCATATTTTTTAATATTTAATACACATTTAATAAAATGTGTTCAACAAAGTCTTCTCACACATAGGATAGCATACTAGAAATAAAATATTGTTGCCAAAAATGTGACATAATCATGGCATGGGAAAAGAGTTTTCAACAAGCAAATTATACTCTGCTGATAGATCTTTTTTTTTTCTTTATTGATTAAGGTATTACATATGTGTCCTTATCCCCACATTGCTCCCCCACTCCCCCCACCACTCATGCCCTCACAACACACCTCCCCCCCCCCCACCCCCGTGTCGTCTGTGTCCATTGGTTAGGCTTATATGCACGCTGATAGATCTTGAAGACTTACCTAGTTGATCTCCAGGTGCGTTATTGATGTCCTTTACCAGTAGAGAGAGAACCCACAAGGGCTCCTTTTACACTGTTCTACTCTAGAATTCCACTACTTGCTTTCTCACCTGCCCAGCCATTTAGCATGTTCTTCTTATTCCCCTGAAATGAGATTTCAGATCTTCATGGAAAGTAGCATTTCTCAAGATCTTGATAACTCCTCATGCAGATTAGGTCTAGATACACCCATCCCATGGATGACTCTTTTACTGAAAAAAAAAACAAGATGGCTAGCACCAGGGCTAATTTCTTTCTTCTACTTACTACTTTATGCTCTTACTGCTTAATCTTAATTGTATTCAATTCAGTGTCCACTGAGCATTCAAACAAGTTTATGGAATGTCAGGTATAGTTTTTATTTATGGGATACTGAGATTGCATACAGATTCTAGGTGCACATCCACTAAACAACTTTATATTTTACTTTAATTATGACACTCAAATCTTTATTTTTTTAATATATTTTATTGATTTTTTACAGAGAGGAAGGGAGAGAGATAGTTAGAAACATCGATGACAGAGAAACATTGATCAGCTGCCTCCTGCACATCTCCTACTGGGGATGTGCCCACAACCAAGGTACATGCCCTTGACCGGAATCGAACCTGGGACCCTTTAGTCCGCAGGCTGATGCTCCATCCACTGAGCCAAACCGGCTTCGGCTCAAATCTTTAATTATGACTGTAAGGAAGACCTACAAAAATAGTCAGCACTTTCATTTTCATGTTAATGTATCATATTGTCTTGTATAATTTAAAATCAATGTTAATAACTAAGTTATATTTCAGAAATGTAAAACATCTTTAAAAAACAGTTATCAACTATTATCTTGGAAAAAATACTGCTTTATTAGGCATTTTAAGATGTAATTTATACAGTTGTCTCTGTCTATGCTGCCTCATCTCTGTTTCCCCATAGCAAATTTAATAAAATTATGGAGACAGCCAATTCATGCAGACTTTCCTATGTATCTACTCAACTACTAGAATTACTTGGCTTAATTAAGGCCACAAATACAATACTTAAATCATGAGGTTGTTCTGAGGACTTCTCTTCAACTGCTTAAAGTAGACCAATTTATTCTTTTATCTAATAGAAAATAATTACACAGATATTTGGATTAATTATTCATGTGATGAACATATGCAGCTAATCTCTTGCATCAGATCCCTGTTCCTACATTTTCAAAACTTAATTTAAAGTTTTTTACCTTGAAATTGTCTGGTTTTGTTTGCTTCTTATTATATACCTATGTCTAGCCCAGAGCTAACTACAGAGTAAGCATAACATAGAACTGGTAAAAGAATGTTGAATGTTTATCTCGGCATTCATAATCCTCTTGATATTAGAATATATGTATCAATATTAGAGTGTATAGAATGCGAACTCTCAGTACTGGGTAAATGGATGAAATGGTGAATGGTTGAATGAATTATATGAATCTTTGAAAATATGTAAACCATTTAACTTTTATTTATGAATAGCTAGAGGCCATAATTATAATGTGAGTTCAACAATAATTTCTGCACTATCAACAAATATTTTTATGCTTCAGCCTTCTTATTTCAAGAAATAGTAAAATTCCAATAGTAGGTAATATAGGGGTCATTGACCTAGCATTTAATTTTTACTCTTAAATATTAGCTTTTGACTTTGTGGGGAGGAAGGGCTTATGACTTTTAATATACATTTAGATTTTTAAATGGTAGCATTCCTAGTGGTTCTTAGAAAAAAGTTCTAATAAGGAATACAGATTTTGATGTTAATTCCACTTTATTAGCAATACACCAGATGATGCTGAATGAACTGATGAGTTTTTTTCTTTGCTATTATCTGGGACCATTTTGGACCACTTGTATGACAAGCCTATTTTGTTGATTTGTCATAACTACATGTTTTAAGTTAGAGAGCTAAAAATTAATAAAAGAATTTTACTGAACCCCAGTTTTTCCTACTGTTCAGGTCATAAGTATTTGTGACTGCTTGAATTTTCCCATGATCTTAATCTTAATCTAAGCTCTTTTTTTTTTCACTTCAATCATTTTTATTTGAAGTATTTAAAATATATATTAATATTCATGTTGTCTTATTCAATAGAATGTAAGTGAATATCATATAATCTTTCTTTTGATTTTGTATGTTTCAGGCCTAAGGCTTCTCTTTGTTAGCATAATTTTAGAGAGAATAATAGATACAAAAGATGTGGAAGACTAGTACTGGACATGTACTGATCAAGGCAAATATTCTAAGTTGATTTTTAAGTTTTACTCCCTAATAGCAGCTTTGTTGATTTGATTCTTTCTCAGAAAAAAAGACAGTTACATTTTAAAACTCTCATTCATTAAGAATTCTGACTAAAGTCAGTATCTTATTATAAAAAACTCTAAGCAAGATTAAGCCTGCACTATTTTAGTTCCATTGTACTTAAATGATATTGTAATATATTAAAACAAGTATAATTAATTAGACAGTATTTATACAGACTCCTAAACTTAAGCAGAAGTTAACTATAGATATTTCTTAGTCTATAAAGTAAAAACTATTCTATGAAAAATAATATTAATAATGAACCAGCCAATTTTTTCAAAGAGAGTATATCCAATAGAAAATATTATGTAGCAAAGTATATGTGACATCTAGATCATTTCTAGTTAGAATTTTTAGTATTCAGGGCATTGCATAATTTTTACCCATGTCAACACATAATTGGAAAATTTATTTCTCATGTTGTAGAAAGATAACAAGAAAGTCTTAGTTAACATTTGGAATCAAAGTTTAAATACATCTTCTAATACCACTGGTCCTGCTCTAGATCTTGCTCTTTTGTCCCTTTATATGTTCACTAGAGGCCTGGTGCACGACATTTGTGCACTGGGGGGGGGGGGGGGAGGGTTCCTCAGCCCGGCCTGCGCCCTCTCGCAGTCCAGGACCCCTCAGGGGGATGTCCGCCTGTCGGCAATCAGACATCCCCTGAGGGGTCCTTAACACTGTCGCCACTGCCGCTGTGCTCACCACCTGGTAGCCCAGCTTCTGGCTGAGCGGTGCTCCCCCTGTGGGAGCACACTGACAACCAGAGGACAGCTCCTGTGTTGAGTGTCTGACCCCTGGTGGTCAGGGCGCATCATAGCGACCAGTCATTCTGCCATTTGGTCATTCTGCCATTCTGTGATTTGCATATTAGCCTTTTATTATATAGGAGGATAACTCAGCTTGATCTCAGATTGTCTTGAAATCAACAACTTCTGCACAATCAGAAGCAAAATTAGGTCTTTGATCATTAGTATTCACTCTCACAACAGGAGAGACTAAAAGAAAAGCAAGATCTCACAGCTCTCAGAGGGAAAAGAATTTTTAAATTCCAAAAAATATGTTTTTAAAAATTGAAATAAAACAAAACAGTTTGATTCTGTTTTTTAGACTCATAGTTATCATTGTCAGATCATTACTGAAAAAGTACTGAACCAAAGTATTTTTAATGCATTTTTATTGTTAATTCATATTGAACCACCCAGGAGAAAAATCCTCAGAAAGTTCTCCTTTCCTGCTTGCTCAGGAAATACCTGGTTGAAGAAAAATCAACTTCATCAATAAACATATATGTGCATGTGGCAACATAAAGGTGGCAAACTATTAGATTCTCTCAAATCTGTACAAAAACAACAGAGTTAGCAATATTCTGAGCCTCCTAGCAGTCTGAGTTTTCCCCACTGGGGTTCTGTTACTGACAAGAAGCTATGATTTGTGTTACCAAAAAATGTCAGGTCCTAATTTGGATGAAGCTGAGATGAATTATACATAGATCATCAGAAACAGTGTGTTCCACAGTGAATGAGGAATCGCAACAAAATTCAACCACTGATGTGCTGAGTGCTTTGAATAAGTCAATCATCATCCATCTGCTCAATTTAAGCATTCAAAAATGCGGGTGTGCAGAGAACTAATTATTAATGTATGCCTATAAATTATTTTGAAATTCTATTTAAAAACATAGAACAAAGAGAAAATATTCCTGTTTATCTATAATTATCATCATTTCTATTGTCTATAAGTATCATTATTTTGCTTTCTTTAGGGCCTACATTTTTCCTGGCTCCTTGAGTCCTGTTGCCCAGCTGTTTCTGCCTGATTTATTTTCTAAATGATCATTTCTAATGATTTTCTGGTCATCTCTTATAGGAGAATTTTGAAAAAGAAGCTGGGGGCAGGGGTGTTTCCAGATGTGTCTGCATCATTAATAACATGTATGTCAAGCAGTGGGAAAGTTCCAGTTAAGGAAGGTACAATTGCCTCTCTCTCCTGGCGTGAGCTGAGCAAGTTGGAATGAAAGACTTCAGATGTTCTCATTCTCAATGGGAGATAGGTGGATTATTTAATATTCATATTGTATTTGACAGCCATGTTTTTAACACTGAATATTTTAAACATATCTTTTTATGCAGTAAGTATTGCAATAGTACTTTGAAAATACACCTTAGAATGAGCTGAATTCAATAAAAAATTGCTGAGACCGATTGGTGGAAAAAAATTAGGCTTGTTCCCTGATCCTAACTGGGAGCTACATGGCTACAATTGAAATTAAATTCCGATAAGCTCTCAATATGTGAATTCTTTTACTCTTATAAACAAATTTGGGCACAGGCTAGGACTTGGACTAGGAATTTTTTTAAATGACATACAGCAATTTAAAACCAAGAGATAGCCCGGCCCGTGTGGCTCAGAGGTTGAGAATCAACCTATGAACCAGGAGGTCACAGTTCAATTACCTGTCAGGGCACATGCCTAGGTTACAGGCTTGAACTCCAGTAGCGAGATGCAGGAGGCAGCCCATTGATGACTCTCAGTATTGATGTTTCCATCTCTCTCTCCCTCTCTCTTGCTCTCTCTGAAACCAATAAAAGCATTAAAAAAATAAAACCATGAGATAGACAGTGGTAGATACTTTAGCTAAGAATAGTCACGTATTGCAGAGTCCTTTCTTAATATATTTTTTATTGATTTCAGAGAGGAAGGGAGAGGGGAGAAAGAGAGAGATGGAAAAATCAATGATGAGAAAGAATCATTAATTGGCTGCCTCCTGCATGCCCCCTACTGGGGATCGAGCCCACAACCCGGGCATGTGCCCTTGACTGGAATCAAACCCGAAGGCCGATGCTCTATCTACTGAACCAAATCAGCTAGGGCAAGTATTACAGCGTTCTTCAGTTCTAAAGTGCAGGAACCACTGAGATAGAATAGCAGTTTTAGATGAAATCCAAAATCCTGAAAATATTTGAACCAAAGGCAATTAAGATCACCTGTCAAAAGAAATGGTTCAGACAATGCCAGGAATTCTAGATTTGCATGGGCCCAGCTATCTTACAAACACATTCTGCTGGTAACAGAATAAAGGTGCTTGTTCCATAAAAATACATCATCTCCCCTGTGAAAGCAACTCAAATGACATACTTCATCTTTATACTGTTTATTTTTTTTTATTAAATCTTTATTGTTCAGATTATTACATTTGTTCTTTCCCCCCCCCCATAGCTCCCCTCCACCCAGTTCCCACCCCACCCTGCCCTTACCCCCCCACTGTCCTCATCCATAGGTGCACGATTTTTGTCCAGTCTCTTCCCGCATCTCCCACACCCCTTTCCCCCCCAAGAACAGTCAGTCCATTCCCTTTCTATGTCCCTGATTCTATTATAATCAACAGTTCATTCTGTTCATCAGATTATTTATTCACCTGATTCTTATATTCACTTGTTGATAAATGCATATTTGTTGTTCATAATTTGTACCTTTACCTTTTTCTTCTTCTTCCTCTTCTTAAAGGATATCTTTCAGCATTTCATATAATCCTGGTTTGGTGGTGATGAACTCCTTTAGCTTTTCCTTATCTGTGAAGCTCTTTATCTGACCTTCAATTCTGAATGATAGCTTTGCTGGATAAAGTAATCTTGGTTGTAGGTTCTTGGCATTCATCACTTTGAATATTTCTTGCCACTCCCTTCTGGCCTGCAAAGTTTCTGTTGAGAAATCAGCTGACAGTCGTATGGGTATTCCCTTGTAGGTAACTGAGTTTCTTTCTCTTTCTGCTTTTAAGATTCTCTCTTTGTCTTTTGCTCTTGGCATTTTAATGATGTGTCTTGGTGTGGTCCTCTTTGGATTCCTTTTGTTTGGGGTTCTCTGCACTTCCTGGACTTGTAAGTCTATTTCTTTCACCAGGAAGGGGAAGTTTTCTGTCATTATTTCTTCAAATAGGTTTTCAATATCTTGCTCTCTCTCATCTTCTGGCACCCCTATAATTCTGATGTTGGTATGCTTGAAGCTGTCCCAGAGGCTCCTTACACTATCCTCGCATTTTTGGATTCTTTTTTCATTTTGCTTTTCCAGTTGGGTGTTTTTTGCTTCCTCGCATTTCAAATCATTGACTTGATTCTTGCGCTCCTCTGGTCCGCTGTCAGGAGTCTGTATAATATTCGTTATTTCAGTCCGTATATGCTTAATTTCTAGTTGGTTCCCCAATATAACATCAAGGGTCTCATTAGTTTTCTTGTAGATCTCATTAAGTTTATCGGCGGCTTCTAAACAGTTCTTGAGAGACCTTAAAAGTGTGGTTCTGAACTCAATATCCTCCATTGACAATTTTGTCCTGTTTCTTTGTCTCCGCATTTTTTATGCTTTCTTGGTGCACCCCCTAGTGGTCTTTGTGCGCAGTCTTGTTGTAGTTAAGCCTTGATTTTTGTAGTTAATACTAGGGGGATTTGACCTCCAGGCCAACTGGCTGTGAGAATCAGCTGTGTCTGCAGTGGGAAAACTTCTGTCCTCTGGGAGGTGCTAATCTAGCCTTTGCCTGAGGCTATCTGGCAAATGGCTCTGTGCAGGGCTTGGGCGGGGTGGATCGCACGGGATCAACAGGGCGGGTGGGGGGAGCATTTATGGCTGCTCTCAGTCCCCAGAGGCTCTGTCTCTCAGAGTCCCAGCAACCACTGCAAACCTCGGAGAGAAAGCTGCCCTCGCATTCCGACCGATGCCAGACAGTCCCGCTTCTCCCGTTTGAGTCTGGGTCCCTAGAGACTCGCCCAGAACTGGAGCTCAGAATCTGAGACTCCCTCCTGATTAAAAATGACAACCGCGCCCTCAGCCACCAGCCTGCTCCGCGCGCACCTCCGCACCTTTGTATTTTCCACACTGCGCCTCCTCTGAGTCTCGGTATGCTGTTCTCTTTCCTTCTAGTTGAAGAATTTCCCCTCAGCCAGCCTTCCTGTGGTTCTGGGCGATGTCCGTTCCATCTTTTAGTTGTATTTTTGAAGTGGTTGTTCGAGGCAGCAAATTCCGGTGTTTACCTATGCCGCCATCTTGGTTTCCTCCTTTATACTGTTTAAATCTATGTTAACCAAAGCCCCATCTTGCATGTACTTTTAAGCAAAATAAACAGAGTTTTTGTATAATACTTTTATATGAAGAAAAATGGCAATAGTAATATGAGTCCACTATACCCAAAGAGTAAACTTATACCTGCATTCCCAACTCATCTTTTCAGGAATCTTTGAGGGATCATTATAGGGGGGGTGGGGGGAGAGAAAACATTAGGACTGATATTACTGAAGAGATCCAGTAGCAAAGACTTTTAAAATCTAAACCATAAGCAGGGAAACTTAGTCTGAGCCACAGAAGAAAAATAAGACAAACAAAATTTTCATAAACCAAAGTCTACTTGTCTTGGACATTTTGCAAATGGAAAGCATTATATTATATTATATTATATTATATTATATTATATTATATTAAATCTTAAGTTGTTTATTTGAGGTTGATATTTTACATTTTGAGTTCATACCACCACCATTTCATAAACATCAAAGCAAGTCTGTTTAACGTTTTCTTTCCTCATCCTTATACCAACATGAAAGCTGAATAGGAAAAACCAATCTGGCCAACTACAGGTAATTTATTCTTGTCCATGTTTCAATATGAAATATCAGGATTGTGGAGAGAGAAGGATATGGGGAGAAAGCAGATCTTAAAATAATAGTGAGCAATGTATATCTGTTGATCTGGTCAAGACTAACCAACAACTGACCATTCAGGCTGCCACCCATAATTGAAAATATTGAAGTTGCCCAATTTTGAGTACTCTCATCCATGTCAAAAACCCACAGAATGCCAGCTGTCATTGTTTTGGCACAGGTGGTATTGTTTCTTCTCCTGCCAGGCCCACACATATCCTTTGCTTCCAAAGTTATTTTTATAAGCCAAGCAGCAACTCCTACAGTTCTCCCTGCTGTCTCTGAGGTGCAATCCTTTGGAGATTTCCTACCTAATTTGTTTATATGTCAGTGAGAATAAGCAAAAATTTACTGGACATGAGAAGAATTATCCCAGTCGTAGTAGTAGTAGTCATTGTTGTCTAAAGGTAATGGGAAAGGGATTCTAAGGCAGGGCCTCCACATACAGCCATGTGGCTTAGTCTGCACACCATGCAACACCATACAACTCCATGGGACAACATTCACGTGGACTATGATATAAATGGTGACTTCAGATGTTGTAAAGTGCAGTGGCTCTGTTCTTTGTGTCCATAGAAATACAGAGTTTAACAATCAAATGAAACTGGTTCTTCTCAAACATCTTTCTAGTATTCTTCTTTAAAAGGCCTGTAAATTATGTTTTATTTTCAAGTTGTACAGAGAAGTTCTGTAGGATACAATTTCCATATTCTTTCATGGAATATTATTAAAAGAACTAAAGAGGGAGAAAATCTCAAATACCTAATTTTCCTTACTGAAGAGAACATTTCAAAAAGAAGGAAAGGTGTTTGTTTTTCAGCTAGTGTAAACTAGTGTATTGTTCACCAGAACTCAACTATACAGTCTTTATTTGTAGAGTGCAAATACACAAATTGAAAAGAACATCTTAATTATATGAATAATCTTCACTATGTTATGTTGAGTGGCATATTTAATTCATTAGTTTACATCATTTCAGAGTTAAATGGTTCTATTCACATGTACTCATCATAAAATAACAAAAAAAATAATTGAATTTTTTTTATTGGATTCAGTTTGCTTTTTTTTTCCAATCAAATTTAATGTGGGTCAAGTGTTTGTAGGTGCTATTGTGAATCTAAAAATGTTTATCTTAATGATTATCCCTATTATATTTAAGAAAATAAAGAACCCTGGGAATGATGTATCTCCTTTTGTATTCCTCCAAGCAGTATTGAGAAGAAGGAAGTCACAAACATATAAAAAACAATCTCACTGATACTCCCCAGTCTGAAGGATGTAGCCTGGTGAGGAGGAAAGTAAGATCATATGGCAGAGGATGTAGAATGTCCTTCCAGATTTGAAATTCCTCGCTGCCACAATAGAGAGATCATAACACGTCAGAAACCAAAAACCTCTTAAATCACCAATTTGTTTCTGTCTCAGTTAAAGGGAAGAGAAACCCAGTAGTGACTTTCCAAAAATAATTGTACCCACTGCAAATGCTCCGCAAAATTGAATAAGGGGTAAAATAAAAACACACTAAAAGATTAACCAACCTGGTGAAAGAATACTAGAAAACCTTCTGTGAATATCATCTGCTTTTTTGCACTTAAATAGCACCAGAATTATCAGGAAGAATTTCTAAATTTACTATTCCACCTCCACAGACAAAGGAAGAAAAGCATAGAAACAACTGGGAAGAGAGAGGTAGATGAGGGCTATGGACATGAAAACCTGGCAGGACAAAATCTGGAATCCAATGACATCTTTCAAGGGGTTGGGATAGATATTTGATGCCAATGATTTCCCTGGGGTACATTGAAGGGATAGATAGATAGATAGATATCTATATATATAGGTATATATAGATATATATATATATTTATATCATTGCCCAGTACACTTCCCTGACCGAGGATCTTCTGCTGGATTTCTTTTGTACCAACACTCAATCCCATTGTGCTGGATCCTGAGAAAACTCAAGCCTAACTATCTTTTCCATGTGCCCATTTGGCCTGCAGGAACACTCATGAATGTTTGACTCCCACCAAATTAATAGAGTACAGCTTAACCAACTGCTAGCTCAATCCTTGCCTCACCCTCAAAGGCAGCCTAATTCCTGCCTGCAGAGCTTCCCAGGCAAGAGGTAAGCACAGATTTCAAGACAAGAGGTAAGCTCGTTTTGAAAACAGCTTTTAATTTTCTCGGTGGTTCTTTTGAGCACCTCCTCAACTTGGCTTGAGGAAAAGGGAATGGACTAATTTCCCCTATCCTCCTCTTTCTTTCCCCTGGGTGAAAGGAAAAGAAATGCCATAGTATTCTCTACTCCCAAAAATTCTCTTCAAAGAATCCACTTTGGAAATCTCCAGTCCCCTCTAATGTAAACTAAAGTTGAGTGATGGTCACAGATTTGTATGGTTGCCTGTAGTGCATGCTGCAAAGATATATCTAACATATCTATTTAGATCATGAAGTACTTGTCCATTGATCTCAACTTTGAGGTTTAGCCAATGTTCTGAACTATCAAGAAAAATCTTACTTTATGTTTTATAATATTTGAAATACTTTGTTTCTAACATTTGTTTGTGGCCACATATTTTGGGTTGGTCTAACTCACATTTGCTAAACTAGAATGCCTTGCTTTTCTTTGAAGACTTGGAAAAATGAAGCATCTATCTACACTTTATTATCACAGATGGGCCATGATTTGAATCTTTTGTTTTAATGGTTCACTGAAATGTCAAACAAGAAGTTCTCTATTTTTGTTAGTTAAAACAGCCAATTATTACTAACTTCAATTTTAATATGATGTAAATTTAATCTCCCATTTTTCCAGATTTTCTTTTAAAATGCCAAATGAAGTAAGATATGGCTAGGTCTATTAAATGTATCTTCTAAATGCCGTCCTTTCCTTTTAAATCCAAATAAAAAAGTTAGCCTTTATGCCTGAGAGTATGGATGCTCCTATTCATAGACTTGCAAATAGCTTAGGAGGCAAAAATTAAGAACATCATTGTAGGGAGAACTTGTACTCTAAGCTGTGTACAGCTTCTGTGTGACCTTTAGCAAGGCACCCAATTTCTCTAGACCTTATTCTCTCAAGTACGTGGCAGATATGCCAGATGCCTCTCAGAACCTATGTTTAACTTTTCTTTCTAGTTACACAACTACTAGGAGCCCAGCGCCACCCACCCACCTGCAGCCCTGCCTTGACACTCAAACCTGTCCGCGTAGAGCTCCAGTGCACCTGGCCCAGCTCCCAAACCCTCTGGCCTTCTCTGGCCACTTCAAGTCCCACCCTCAATCCCTCCAGTTGCCTCGAACGGGTCCCTCCTTCTCTGGGCGCCTCCAGCTTCCACCCTGTCTCCAGTGGCTCCGCCCCTTCACGGGGCAGGAGGAGAGCGTGGAAGCCTCCCGCCTGCTGCGTTGTGCTCCTTCCCCTGGCAGGTGGGCTGCGGGGCACTCAGATTGGCAACGGTGGGGGGCTTAGGACTGGTGAGGGGGGCTCTATGGGCTCTCACCCCTGCCCTCCCCTGCACAGGATGGTCCCGTGCCGACCTGGTCGTTACCCATTAGCATATTAGCTCTTTATTAGTATAGATACTACCTTTCCCAGCCTCCCATCAAGTAAATGTGGCCATGTGGCTGAGTTCTAGTCAATAGAATGTGAGCAGAAGTAATGTTTGTCTTGGAGGCATAGCTCCTAAAAACCTCCCAGATGGTCTCCTCTCTGTTGTGTCTTTCCCTGGCTGGCTAAGAGGAGAAGACCCTCAGAGAGACTTTGACAGCCCTGCTTATTGGACACAATCCTGTGTGCCATCTCAAAATGCCTCATTGCTTCATTCTTTCCAAAAATACCAATCACTGCCTGGACCACTCCACAGCTGCCTTTACTGGTACCATTGACTAGTTCCCCACATTTGCTGAAGTCCCAGGTGAATCCCCATGCCTGCATGGCCCTCATGGCCCACTCATGCCTCATACTGCTCTGTGATTCTCTCCACCTCCACATTTGCATGAAATGTGACACTGAATCTGTAATGGCTGGCTTTCTGAGTGGCCGCTGCAGGGAAGACCACACAGCCTAAGCGTGCCCTGTACCATGAAACTTGACCACTGAGAAACATGAATTAGGAAGAGCTACCTTGGTTGGGGAAATGGCTCCACATTTAGAAAAGCCCTCTCTGCTGGGCTTCTTTTCTTCTAGCATGTGAGGCAAAGGTCCAAAGGGGGATTTTCTACTTCAATCCCTTCCCTCTCCTGAACCCAGCTCTCTTATGCCTTTTCTACCCATTGTATTGAATATCCATTACTCTATTTTTTTATGTTATTAAACTCCTGCCTTATCATATAGTAGAAAATAAACTGTACTGCAGGATGCTTTCTCTTTATGGGCTACTTCCATTCCAGAGTAGAGATACTTCAACTCGTGTATATTTTAGGGAGAAAGTTTTCATCATGGAGGCAAGTATATCACAAGGTATTATATATTGGTTTTCATGAGTTAGCTCTTTCCCTTTGGAGAATCAATCTGGTTAGCAGTAAAATAATGGATAATATATTTATCTTACTACTCAAACTATTTGAAGTAGGAAGAATGTGATGACAACTCTGGGTCAATAACTTTAAAAACATGACCTTTAAATGAACAAAAACTTCCCCTGTTGTGAGAAGGGAACGAATTTAGTAAAAAGAACAAGGACAGAGAGAGTTGCACACACCTGGTTCTGCAAAAGAAGAGACCGAACTTTCCAACCGGACTCCATGCAGGTTTGATTCCTCTCAAGTGTTGTACCCTCCGCTTCCTTCCTAGGCCCTCGTAGGCCATGCTTTTGTTTTTATTTTGAGCCCAATTATAGCAACCATCTACACTTACTAACCGTATCATTTTTGGCAAATAACATAAATTGTTTTGAGTTTAAACTTTTCACCATAAAATGTGAGTACTATTTTACTTCCATAAGTTGTTGGACAGATCAAATATGATAATGTACTTAAAACAGTCTAACATAGTTTGTCACATGGTAGTATTCAGTAATACGTTGGATCCCTCCCTTTCCTTGATCATCATCTCTCTGTAGAAAATTGAAAGTGTGAGTCAATGCTGAGCCTGGAAAGGTAGATCACATCTGCTTTCAAGTAAGAAAGTTCAACTATTCCTGCCATTTGTGAGGGAGGGTCCTGAGGCAAGAGCGATGGCTATCAAGAATAAATGGACTGCTTACAAATGTCTGCTTCGATAAGTCCCAGGCTTCTATTAGAAAATCAAATCCTGCGTTAATGGGTTTGCCCTCTTTCTAGGTCACATAGGGGAAGTATAGAATCTGGCCTGGAAGTTTCTCTATTCCTTTAAATAATTGCAATTTTTTTCACTTATCTTTCAAAGACAACGCAAAACGCATTAAGGGAAGTCAGGCGAGTAGAAAATAAACTATACTACAGGATGCTTTCTCTTTATTGACAACTGAATGGAGATTGAAATAAAGCAGGGAGGTAGACAATTTAGTTAAATGATGAGTGTGATTAATGTTCTAAGCAATTTCTAACCAAGTCAAACCTTGTATTTTACTATTTTTTAACAGCCCCTATGGCCTTTGATCCAGTTAGTTTTGACAGGCTCCAACCAGAATGCTTAAGAAAAAACAAAAAGCCACTTTCTAAGCTGGAAACAAAGGAGTTAGCTAAATAATAAGGTAAAATGAGATCTATAAAATGAGATCTTATAGTTATATTACTGAAAGGAGCTCCCAAAGACTCTTCTGTGTGTGATCCTGCCTCCCAATGGATCAAAAGTCCCAAATAGGCCCAGCCGGTGTTGCCCAGTGGTCGAGCATCAACCTATGAACCAGGAGGTCACAGTCGATTTCTGGTCCGGCCATAAGCTCGGGTTGTGGGTTCAATCCCCAGTGTGGGGCATGCAGGAGGCAGACAATCAATGATTCTCTCTCATCACTGATGTTTCTATCTCTCTCTCCCCCTCTCCCTCCCTCTCTCAAATCAATAAAAATATATATCTTCTAAAAAGAAGAAAAAGTCCTAAATAAACTAGTGTCTAACCCGTTCACATAGCTAACGTTTCATTGGTCACCCAGTCTAGTATCTAATAATCCAAAGAGCAGCAAATAAACAACAACAACAAATAGTTTCATAATAATGGGCATTTAAAGTGATATGTTTGCAGCCCAGGTGGTTCTAAATTGTACATTTCAGGTCTAACCAACATCACTGGAATACCGAGGGCAGCTACATCTGCATGTTTTGATTCCTGATTATTTCTTCGCCCACTCTTCTTTCTTTTCGTTCTGGACTAACCTCTTCCAGATGCGGCCCAAAGTAGAATGTATCCTCCCCCTATTTTGTCCACCGCTCTTCAGGCAAGATCTGCTGCCTCTTGGAAAGGCCCAGTGCTCTCTTAATGCTAAACACCCTGTCATTATACAGGTTCTCGGGAAACTTTCCACAGCTTCTTTTACATCGTCTTCCACATGCATGGTATTATCGCACATCCGCCCCAGTGTATTGGGCCTTGCAGCATTGTAATACCATTTCTGGACACTCTCCAGCCACAGGGCTGCTGCAGTGGCTCACCATTTTGACCTGAGATTGAAGTGTTTCCAAATGATTTGTTTTGTTTTAATACATATATTGTATTCACTTCAATTTATGTCAACGAATATTTATTGCTTATACTTTTGACCATGTGCAGACAAGAGCATTAGGTGCTGCATTGAGTTTATTCAGGTCAAGCTTAGTGCTAAGGAGGCCACATTTATAAAATCAAGCTCCCAAATGGTCTAGTTAATGTAGCTATATTATCTATATTATATCACAGAGTGTTTTTCTAATCCTGGAACCATAAAATTAAAGACATCCATTCCTTGGAGAAAAGAAAGACCAAGCAAGAGATCATGACTCCATTAGACAAAAGAAGGCACAAACCCTACAGAGTGAGCTAGTACCCACTAAGGGAAAGACACCAGTCATTCCATCAGGTTATTTCCTTCCACATCCCTGGTGGCGAAATGCTGATCACTCATTAGGTGCCTATAAACCTGAGTTTTTTAAAGCTTTAGTCAGATTAAAAATTCTTCTATTTTTTTTAATATATTTTATTTATTTTTTACAGAGACGAAAGGGGAGGGATAGAGAGTTGGAAACATCAATGAGAGAGAAACATCAATCAGCTGCCTCCTGCACACCCCTACTGGGAATGTACCTGCAACCAAGGTACATGCCCTTGACTGGAATCAAACCTGGGACCCTTGAATCTGCAGGCCAACGTTCTATCCACTGAGCGAAACCTGTTAGGGCTCTTCTATTTTTTTAAGACATGTTTTTATTGATTTCAGAGAGGAAGGGAGAGGGAGAGAGAGATAGAAACATCAATGATGAGAGAGAATCATTGATTGGCTGCCTCCTGCATGTCCCACCCTGGCGATGGAGCCCCAACCAGGCATGGGGGAATTGAACCATGACCTCCTGGTTCATAGGTTGATGCTCAACCATTGAGCCACATCGGCCGGGCAAAAGTTCTTCTATTTACTACCACACTTAGACAGCTGCCCATGCACAGAACCAAGGCGCTTCATTAAAATGCAGTCACTATCCAATTGTCTTGTGCTTACTCTTTTGCTGACAGTGTATAAAGAGGCCTCATTACATCTTTCTGTGCAGCTTACTCTACTGATACCACATATTTTTTTTTTTAAATAAGTCTTACCTAATGTAAATAATATTTATTGGATGAATCATGGTTGCCCAAGAATAATAAAAGGGAAGGAGTGCTGGAGATGCCAAAACAGTTGATAGACTGTGGTTGCCAAAGTTTGAAAAAATATAATTCTTTTTCTAAAGATACCTAAAATTATCTTTTTTATCACTAATGTCTCTAAATTGTTTTTTAATATAATGTTATATTTTGTTCCATTCAATGTAGTCTGAATTGTTGAGTTAGGTAACTGTTTGACTTACTTTGAAATTGAGGGTATGAAGGAAGAATCTTTAATAATTGCAAATTTTATGTACTCTGTTAGTAGTTACTGTAGTTTCATAGATGTTTTAAGTGCTCAGATTTAAAAATCAATTGGGACTTTTGGAAATATAGAGTGAAATTGATTTTAATGGATCAAATTACTCCAAATCTTTCTACAATTTTTACTCAGAAAGAACTCATGGAGCTATAAACTACTGAGCTTTACATTTTTTTTGAAATTTGTTCCATCAATTTTCTGAAGTAGATGTACATTTTGCATGAAAGCAAAACCTCTAAAAGAAGCCGAAGTTGCTAGTATTTTTTCTCTAACCATGTTTTAAATAAAGTATATAATTAAAGGTCATATCCTAATTTTTCATTTGTAATATTAGAAATGGAATTGAAGATTTTGCTCTGGCTGCCAAGTCCTAGGCACATACTGATGCAGTCAGTCCTCATTATTTATGGATTCCATACTTGAAAATTCATCTACATGCTAAAATTTTTGTAACCCCCCAAATTAACATTTGCTGCACTCTCACAGTCATTCACAGACCTGCACTGAGCAGCAAGAAATTTGAGTCATCCAATGGCCACATTCCCAGCTGAGGTGGAACAAGGAGACATTCTGCCTTCTTGTCTCCACTCCTATTATAAACAAGTGTCCCTTTTGTGGTCTATTTAGTGCTACATTTTTCACATTTTGTGCTTTTTGTTGGTTATTTTTGCTGTTTAAAATAGCCCCCAGGTGTTAATAATGTTCTATCTAGTGTTCCTAAGTACAAGAAGGCTTGATGTGACATACAGAGAAAACATACATGTTAGATAAGCTTCCATCAGACATGAGTTTTAGTTCTGGTGGCCGTGAGTTCAGTGTTAACGAATCAACATTATACATTAAATAAGGTATCTTTAAACAGAAACACACATAAAAGAAGGTTATATATTCACCAATCACAACACTGATCAATGTTGTGACCAGAGGCCCACAGAGATCTCATCCTGCTTTCCCCTAGTTCAGCATTCATTAACTCAGTGTTTAAGGCAACTTTAAAGAATACCACTTCTGTGAATAATGAGAAACTACTGTAAATACTGTAGTCAGAAATAGTCTACAGATGATCAGACAATGGGTATACCCTCAAGCTGCATGTCAGTATGATTCCACAGATGCCTAAAGTTGATCTTTTACCTCCTCCCACTTAAACAAGAGCTTAGCTCATTTTTCCTCCCATCCCCACCTTATTTTGTAACCACTTGTTAACTTGGCGTCTCCTAATTAATATCATAGGCTCAAATCCCTCTAGAAATCTGAAGCCCTGCTTGGGATTTCTACAAATACCCAAGGATTGTGTGTTTTCTTCATCACTCTGTCTCATTCTACCAGTTCTGATTATTTCATTCAGGCTATGGACTGCCTCACCATCCCATTTCCATTAAAAATGATAATAAACACAAAAATCTCACACTAGCCACTGACAAGTTTAGTGTATGGACTGAAGTTTTGGGGCTATGGAAACAGGACAGAGTCATAGTTCAGGAAAATAAGCTATTTGACAGTGAACATTATGCATTTTATTCTTTGTGCCCTTCAGCCACACCATCTCTGAAGAATTTTCAGTGCTTAGTCCCCCTTCATCATATCTTGACTTCATACCACCATGTTCCTTAGAGAAGTAAAAAAAAAAAAAAAAAAGGTAATGAGAATGTGATATAGGACTATAGTTACAGGGGGTTTAAAAAAAGGCCAAGTTTAGGAGATGACATAAGTAAAAATAAATTTTGCAAAGGACTGAATAGATGGAATGAAGAATACAGATAATTAAATGTAACCGAAGATTTGAGGACTAAGAGAGACCACTGATGATTCCATCATGACCCAGAGAACTTCTTAATGTTAATTAGTTAAAAAGTCCTCCTCCAAAGTTCTAACAATGTAAATGGTGGTAGCAAAGGTAAACTATAACTGAACTGCTGTGAACACATTGATTAGTCAAATTCTAATTCTCTGTTAGGGCCTCCATCAACCATTCCAGTAGTTAATTGCCCAAATTAGCTGTAAGCATTGAGCTCATTGATAAACAATTTAATGATAACACAGCATATAGAAACAACAACAACAAAAACCAGCTGAATGCCCAAAGTGAGGTAGAGCTACCTTATAGAAATTACTTGATATTTAGTTGGTACAATTCTCTCACTAGTTACTGAAGGCCCCAGGCCTTCCTATGGAATTTCCACTCAACCCTTCTGATGAAATATGCTAATTGGAAACCTCAGGAATAAATCTAAATATCAAATGAAGTGCAGGTTGAAATATCTGTTCAATACATGGATACTCTACAGGTCAATGAGTGAAATCTCTTAGCCCACTAATCTCTTTCTCATTACTAGGAAAGACTTAAGCTTAATTATATCAATGCATTTCCACTGATGGCATGAACAGTGCCAATAAGGCCAATGAGATTATATGTAGATTATCTACAGTATTAATTACATTTCCATTCATTCGATATGAATCCATGTACACACATTTAGACAAAGAGTATAGTTATGGAACCCTTGACTATGGAACCCTTGGTGAATGGATATTTCTAAATCACTTACTTGCCTGACCCTGAAACAGAAAATATTAATGACTCATTTATCATTAGAAATAACAATTATTAAAGCCTGAAATACCTGAAAACCCTATAAACTAATACTTTTATTATTGGAATTTACTTTATCATAAAGGTACATAAAGATTTTACTATAAGGATATTCATATACAATTGGTTTCATAAATGATTACTTACATAATGTATACTCAAAAGCCATTAAAATAAATATGCAACATTTACAATATTCTTCCAAAAATAAAAAAATGACAGTGAATATGTCACACTTTTAAGAATGAAAAATGTAAATGTTACTATAAAAATATTAATTGTGATGTTGTGCAATGATACAATGGTGACCTTAAGACCTACTGATGAGTGGAGGGCTGTTTGCTCTAACACACACATACAAAAATCAGGCTCCATTGTTCTTTTCCGGTCTTGTGCCTACCTTTTAAAATGTTTCTGTCCTCCATTGCTGTATGGCTGTCTGCTCTTTCTTCCCATTATTGACAGTGCACCTGTCCTTAGCAGCCCTCCTCCATTTTCATTCTCTTAGAGTCATGAGATTGAATAGGATGTTAGTGACCATTAAAACCAAATGCCTTCAAATGCTCAAGTCCACTCACTGCCAACTCTGCCAAATGCCATCCAGCTAAATCTTGTACCTATCCACTTATGACAAGTTGCTTCTTCCTGTTACTGCCTATGGCGCCTTTCAATTTTATGAAGTTCTTATCTATGTTCCCCTTTTGATTTTAGTGATAGCCCCTGAGGCCATTCCAATCTAAACTCCTTTCCAGTTACAGTTCTTTAAATACTTGAAAATAACTATTATGATAGCTAAAGTCTTCTCTTTTCCTTCATTTTTCATTCATTCAATGAGTCATCATTTACTCCTTACTTTGTCCTGGGCACTGCTCTAGACACTGGGAATATGATCCCTGTCCTCATTAAAGTCACATTAAACGAGAAAGAGAGAACTCACAGTAGCACTTCCCTGTGGAGTATATACATAACAGTGTGCCTAGATGAAATTCAGGGGACAATAAAAAGAGATGAAAAGCTTTCTGGGTAATGAAAGTCAAAATTAGAAAGTCTGTGCTGCAAACATCAGAGACTACAGTTCATGTGTTTCCTCCTCATTGGAGAGCCCCGTGGATCTCAAAGTGTGGTCCCTGGACCGGCAACATCAGCAAACTCTGAGAGCTTGTTAGAAATGCACATTCTCGGGCCTCACCTTAGATCTACTGAATCAGAATCTCTGCGGGTGGAGTCCAGCAACATGTGTTTAACAAGCTTTCCAGGTAATTCTGGCACATGTGATTCAGATTTGGAGACTAATCCCTCCTAGTTCTTAAACCAGAAGCAGAGGTATCTGGTTTACCAGGAAGCTATTAAGAAATTCAGATTCTTGGGCCCTGCCCCAGACCCAAGGAATCAGAATATTCATTTTAAAAAGATCCTTAGATGATCGTCTGCACCTTAAAGTTTTGGAAACACAGGGCTTGCCATTCTGCCATGGTTTTCTGCTTTGGGTAACCTAGTGAAAGCACCTGGGGATATTTAAAAGCCTACCTCCAAAGATTCTGAGCTTACTGGTCTGGGCTGTTGTCTGGACTTCAGGGATTTTTTCGAAGCTCACCAGGTGACTCTAATGGGCAGGCAAGGTTGAGAACCACTGTTTTAAGCACTCAGAGTTTACTCACTTTCATTTCTAACAGGCTTCTTCATATGATTTCCAACCTTGCAGGAAATCTTAATCTTCAGCTACATTAATAGAAGAAGACCATCCCAGGTAAGAGTGGTCATTATTTCACTTTCTTATAAAATGATGAGATCACACTCAAAACACCACCTTCAGCTCTGGGCTGCCTTCTGGGGAAGAATGTAGAAAAACTAGAGCATGTTTAGAGGGGCTGGGATTCAGGGAAGATCCTTAGATGATATCATTCTTGTTAGAAATGGTTACAGGAATTTGTAATGTTTAGGCAGCCAGAATGATCTTTTAAAACATAAATCAGATTTTATCACTGTGATGCCTGTCACTTGCATTTGGAAGGAAATCTAAGTCTTTTACCAAGTCCCCACATGATCTGGGGCTGCATACATCTCCCACCTCAACTCCTGTCCTTTGCCCCTCTCATTTCTCACCCTCCCCAGCCACCATTGACCCTTTGTGCTCACCGATCACTGGGAGTTTCCTTATGAGAGTGAATTCACCCTCTGTTCTTCCTGCCTGTAGTGCTTTTCCCTTGGCTTTTTTCCATGGGCGAAGCTTCAACTCTCATGTCTCAACTCAGATGAGGTGCCTTCCCTATCCGAGTACCTTTCTGGAACAAAAGCCTACAGTACTTAGTAGGTATCTTCCTGCTACCTACCGTAACCTGTAATTATCTTCTTTACTTGTCTTTTTTTTTTAAAGAAATTCAGATTCTTGGGCCCTGCAAGATTCTTATCTTCCCCATATCATAAACTAATAAAAATATATGCTACTAAAGTGAGGAGAGTTGAGTACTATGTAGAGAAAATAAAATGAATTGCTCTTCCATCACCAAGCATTTCTCAATAGCATTTTTCTGGAAAAAAAAATTTCCTTCAGGTTTATCTACATACCAACAAGTTGACAGATACATTATACTTCATCAGTTACATATATTTCTGATGTGATATTATTTATTTCCTGTTTATATGTATCATTTGAAAAATGATAATTTAAGTAGTTTGATGATATTTAAAATATTAAACCAGAAAGTCTTTATTTTCCCTATATAAATATTTGTTTATTCAATACATGAAGTTTTTGTTGATGTCAAGGAAATGAAAAGTAATATGTTATTAATTGTCTATAATATGGACATTAAAAATACCAAACATAGCACTCTTCTCTGAATCATTTAAGAATTCATGCAGTTCTGATATAATCAAAAGTATTTTTTTTTAATCCTAAAACAATTGTGGCACAACTCACTTCAAAATAGCATGTATTCTTACAGCTCTAAATTATAGTATGAAGATGCAAACTGTATTCTTGTCAAACCAGACATGGGAGGGTGGATGACTGGAAAGCTCCAAGTATTCTCTCAATTACCTGTTATTCTCAGAACAAAGGACAGTAATAAAAGGTACATAACAGGTTTCTTTCTCCTATTCTATTTAAAATGTCAGATTACTTTATTTTTTAATCATCCTGATTAGAAACATTCTTTTAAGGGTAACAAAAAAAAAAAGAAAGGAAAGAAAATTCTTCTTCCAAGCTCCATTTTATTGAGTTATTTTTAAGAAACAGAAGAAAAAGATTGACTTGAGGACTTACTCATAAGTCTATTCTGGCAGAAACCCAAACAGAAACTAGAAGTTTCACATTGGGAAATGGGATTTGATTGACATCTTGCTTGACATCAGTCTTGACAATTTAAGGAAATCAGTGAGTTAACATGGAGTGCCATGCAAAGAAGTATAGAAAAATCAAAGGACATATCAAGATTTGGGCAATGGATTCAATGATATACTAAATTTTAAATTGTCTTTTTCTCTAAGATTTAGCTATAGCATGCAACCAGCTTCATAATTTCTTTATTGACTAATTTGCTGAGTTATTCAGTATTGACCAGCTCCAGGATCCATGGCTGGAACTGCATTCCTGGAGCCACCAGGTTATTAGTAATGCAGGTGCACACAGTGTTATTTTTTCAAAGTGAGTGAGGTCTTGCAGGCAACCCTGGGGGGCAATTAAAATTTTGGCATCTGGGAAGTCAAAATGACCAAAAGCACCTGTAACCAAAATAGCTCTACCTAGGAATTATTATTCAAGCCAATACTAAGTGTGTGTAATTTCTTCTGTGAAAAGAGATGGGAGAAGCTAAAATTAAATTATTGGTCAGACAACATTGCTTTATTAAAAAAAATGTCATTTGGGGGGAAAAAAATCAAGCCAAGAAATTAAATTAAAAGTGTAAGATATCCTGATTAGAAGAAAATACTAGTTATAATGCTACAGAAGTCCTGTAGAAGCCAGTGTCATTCAACTTTTTTATTTAAAGTTTGGAGTGAAGGTTTTAATATTAATCAAATTTATAAATCATTAGGAGAATTACAATGTTTTTGAAAATTAGGATTAAACTAAAATATGAGCCTGAGAAGTTGGGAAAGTGAGTTAAAAACAATAAAAATCGCTCATTCAATAATGGAAAAATGTGAAGTGGCTCACATAGAAAACAATAAGTACTGTAAAATGCTAATGAGAACAGAACACCAAAGAGCATGAAAAGAAATGAAAGGTGTCAATAATGTGGTACTAATATAAAAATTTTATAATACATTTTATTCATTATATATAGTATTTAACACAATTGAGTGAATTTCATTTTATTGTTTTCATTTAGTATCAAATGAAGTTCATTCTAGCAGTATTATGTAATAAAAGAGACAAACTACATCATTCAGAAGAGAGGAATAAATAAAAGGTTAAGAAAGAAATCCCTTCACTGCAAAAGTTACAGGGAAACAAAAGAGGGCAAAGTAAAAATGATGGAATGTGGGGAAGCACAGGACTTGGTTAGAAAGTCTGTAAGGAGGATTCTCCGAAAGTTCAGGGGCCTCTAGGGGACCTTGCCGAAGGTGGCAGCCCCTGCCTTGATTTTTCCAAACAAGTCTGAACCCCCAGGGGTTTTACTGGAATCTCTATGTTTAGTCTTTAGAAACAATCTTACAGAAGCATATGCTTTCTCAAGGATACTTACCCTGCTGATAGTATCTAATAGTTAATTTTAGTTCAAGCTGTTGTTACAATAAAAGCCTAAGAAGGCAAGCTAATGAGGCTGTTTGGTTGCTATAGCCAAGCAACCCCTTAACCCTCTCTTTCACAGAAACATGTGTCAGAGTAATCCATTCATCTGTTGCTCAGGGCTTGCTGTTCAGTCCTAGCAATGGAACTCTTGTATAATATCTACACATATAAAATCCTAATATGCAAATAGACCAAACGACAGAACAATCGAACAACCGGTCACCAGGGGGTGCGTGCAGAACATGACAGGCATTAGAGCACGGAACATGGTGGGCATCAGCCACTGCAGGATGGTAGAGCAGGTGAGTGGGGGCGCCAGACCAAGGCGGGGTGCTGGTCGCTATATTGGGGTGAGCCTCTGGTGGTTACTGAAAATTCTTTGTTCCTGCACACTGCAGTCCTGCCCGGCGCTCACACCTGCTGCTGGCACCAGCCTTGCTTGCACCAACTGCTGATGCCAGGCACTGGCCCTGATCACTTGGCGCTGTCAGTGGGTGTGAGTGGCGGCTGCTAGCCTTGATTGCCCCTGAGGGCTTCTCCACCTCTCCCGGCTCCTGAGGGGTGATTGGGGCAGCAGCCGCTGCTCGCACCTGCTGCAGGTACGAGCCCCAATTGCTCTGCGCCATCAGTGGGTGTGAACGGGGCCAGCACTATCAGTGTGTGGGAGCAGTGGTGGCAAGAGCAGGGCTGCCACTCCTGGGGACTGGGGCCACAGCAGGAGGGGCTGGGTGGGGGCATGGAGGATGGGCCAAGATCCACCCCTGTGCCCACAGCAGCCTCAGGGCCCACAGTTCCTTTCAAGGTGCATGAATTCATGCACTGGGCCCCTAGTATAAATGGAAAGTATGAGGTATAATGGTTGAGACTTCAGAGTTATAGACCTGGATTTAAATCCCACTTCTTCAACTTTCTTCTGTCCACAAAAAAAAAAAAAAAAAAAAAAAAAAGACTTGATAAGCTATCTCACCTTCTAAATTTCCTCATATGCATAATTCAGAAAATAATGATATATAGGATTATAGTTTTAGGCAAATTTACTAAAGAAAGGTATGGCTTTTCTAAGTCACTGGACTTCTTCATGCCTAAAGAAGAATGATACATACAGATAGGTGTGCATATAAAATCAATCATGGCCCACACCCAGCAGTCTTTCATGAATCCTCAATCCTATCATGGAGACATGGACTATCTGAAATGTCAGAGGGAGGAAAACCTGGCTCTGTGTTATTAAAAATAGATCATGTAGTAATATAAATGATGTTAAAAACAAAAATATTTATATAAGAAAAAAGAAAACAATCCAAACTTCATCTGAAAATAAATGAAATTGATTCTTCAAGTCATATATTTTTACATACAATGTGAGAATTTGGGGCAGGATACAGCACACATCTTGATATCAGGCAAGGGAATGTTGAAGGGATTTTCCCTAGGAAGTTTAATAGAAATAAATCCAAACTTAAGCCTATTAAGTCCAACACTAAATTCTTGCTTTTCCCTCTAGACAAAGTTTAGCTTTATGGGAGCCCTCTGTTCCCATTAAAGAAATGGCTAGCCGCAAAGCACCAACTTGCCCTCATATACTCCAAGATAACTCACCTTCGCCATTCCTCAACGACTCGGGTAAGAGCTCTCTCCTTCCCTTCCTAGGACTCCCTTAAGACGATCTGATGACTCCCCTGCCAACCTGCCTCCTTCCCAAGGTCCCTTCTTTTTCTTTGAGATGGGCCTCATTAACGAACTTGTTCCCTATTGCAACAGACTGAATAAAATCATCTCCTTAATTGTCTGTTGCATTTTGTCTTTCACACACCAAAAACCCATTTTAACGCTTAGCTCAATAGATGGCAACCCATGGCTCAGGCCAAAAGCCTTCGAGTGACCTTTATCTCTTCTCCTCCCGAATATCCCCATCTGATCTATCAAGAAAACCTTTTGATTTAAATTTCAAAATATATCCAGAATCTAAGCCAATGCTACTATCATTGGTCTGAGCCACTGTAATCTCTTACATAGATTATTAATATAACCATCCCACTGGACTCTCAGTTTCCACCCTTGCCTGGCTGTAGTATATTCTCAACAAGCAACATGAGTGAACTCCTAAAATTCAGTCCCTGTCAATTCCTCTGCGCAAAATTCTCCAGAGGTTCCCAAATTCAGTCAGAACCCTTACAATGGCCTCAGAGTTCTCTGTGACCAGGAACACCATACTGTCTCTAAGCTTATACACAACCTACCACTCTCCCCTCGTTCCTCTGTTCTGACCAAACTGGCCGCTCTCGTCTTTCTTGAATATGCCAGCCATGCTCCCACCTCAGAATCTTGGTATTGGCTGTGGCTTCTGCCCTCAACTGCCCTCCTTCAGATAGCTACATAGATCACTCAGTCAACTCCTCCAAGTGTTTGCTCAAATGTCACCTTCTCAGTGTGACATTTTAAAAATTGTACATACTTGCCCTGACTGGTTTGGCTCAGTGGATAGAGTGTCGGCCTGCAGACTCAGGGGTCCCAGGTTTGATTCCAGTCAAGGGCATGTGCCTTGGTTGTGGGCACATCCCTAGTACGGGGTGTGCAGGAGGCAGCTGATCGATGTTTCTCTCTCATCGATGTTTCTAACTCTCTATTCCTCTCCCTTCCTCTCTGTAAAAAATCAATAAAATATATTTTTTTAAAAACTGTACATACAAACCAGCATTCCACATCTCACTATCTTGCTCTACCTTTCGCAGAGCACTTTATTCCTTTTAATATACTGAATATCCTCATGTCTATGTTTATTGTCTGTCTCTCCCTGTAGGAGGGAGAAAGATTTTTATTTTTTTTAATTAAATCTTTATTGTTCAGATTATTACATTAGTTACTCTTTTTTCCCACCATAACTCCCCTCCACCCAGTTCCCACCCCACCCTCCGCCCTCACTCCCCACACACTGTCCTCATCCATAGGTGCACGATTATTGTCCAATCACTTCCCTCACCCCACACCCTTTCCCCCCACCCCCCAAGAATAGTCCATTCCCTTTCTATGTCCCTGATTCTATTACAATCGCCAGTTCATACTGTTCATCAGATTATTTATTCCCTTGATTTTTAGATTCACTTGTTAATAGATGTGTATTTGTTGTTCATAATTTGTATCTTTACCTTTTTCTTCTTCTTCCTCTTCTTCTTAAAGGATACCTTTCAGCATTTCATATAATACTGGTTTGGTGGTGATGAACTCCTTTAGCTTTTTCTTATCTGTGAAGCTCTTTATCTGACCTTCACTTCTGAATGATAGTTTTGCTGGATAAAGTAGTCTTGGTTGTAGGTTTTTGGTATTCATCACTTTGAATATTTCTTGCCACTCCCTTCTGGCCTGCAAAGTTTCTGTTGAGAAATCAGCTGACAGTCATATGGGTACTCCCTTGTAGTTAACTGACTGTCTTTCTCTTGCTGCTTTTAGGATTCTCTCTTTGTCTTTTGCTCTTAGCATTTTAATTATGATGTGTCTTGGTGTGGTCCTCTTTGGATTCCTTTTGTTTGGGGTTCTCTGCGCTTCCTGGACTTGTAAGTCTATTTCTTTCACCAGGTAGGGGAAGTTTTCTGTCATTATTTCTTCAAATAGATTTTCAATATCTTGCTCTCTCTCATCTTCTGGCACCCCTATAATTCGGATGTTGGTACGCTTGAAGCTGTCCCAGAGG
Organism: Myotis nattereri; assembly: GCF_964212035.1. Lineage (NCBI taxonomy): Eukaryota > Metazoa > Chordata > Mammalia > Chiroptera > Vespertilionidae > Myotis > Myotis nattereri. Next base: position 56,556,299 of record NC_138079.1, read on the forward strand.
CTCCTTACACTATCTTCGTATTTTCGGATTCTTTTTTCATTTTGCTTTTCCGGTTGGGTGTTTTTTGTTTCTTCGTATTTCAAATCTTTGACTTGATTCTTGTGCTCCTCTGGTCTGTTGTTGGGAGTCTGTATAATGTTCTTTATTTCAGTCAGTGTATGCTTAATTCCTAGTTGGTCCTTTATCACAACATCGAGGGTCTCATTAGATTTCTTGAGGATCTCACTACATTTATAGGCGGTCTCACCAGTCTTCTTGAAGATCTCACTACATTTATCGGTGGTCTCACCAGTCTTTTCGAGGGCCTTATTAAGTTTATCGGCGGCTTCTAGACAGTTCTTTAAAGACCTTAAAAGTGTGGTTTTGAACTCTATATCCAGCAGTTTGCTTTCCTCCGATTCTTTTGTTTGTGTCCTGTTTCTTTGTCTTGGCATTTTCTATGCTTCGCTGTGTCGATAGAGTTCCTTTCTGTGCTAAGTGTCCCAATTACCTGGGGTAGACACTCTTGATGCACCCCCTTGTGGGCTTTCTGCACAGTCTTGTTGTAATTAAGCCTTGATTGTTGTAGTTATCACTGTGAGGAATTGACCTCCAGGCCAATTGGCTGTGAGAGTCAGCTGTGTCTGCAGTGGGAGAACTTCTGTGCTGGAGGCACCCCTCTGGGGCTAGACTTGCTTCAATGGGGCTTTGGTGCTCACTCAAGATTTTTATTTTTATTCATAGACATATTTCTTAGTTCCTAACTCCTTTCCCTTCCATTGATATATCTCTAGTGCCTAGAAGAGTATTGGCACATAGTAGGTAATTCAATAAATATTTGTTGAAAGGTTGATTGGCCAAATAGCTAACTGACTGGATGAAACAGTGGCTATCTTTTTAAAGTAATTATTAGTGCAGTAATCAAGCTGTGCACTGATGATCTGTACTATTTTCCACTATGATTCTATTGGACTTTTTGCACATCATTACTCCCAGTTCTCTTTCCCAGCTCTGAAAGGGGTAGGAAACCACTACGATTACTGTGTACCTGGCACCATGGACACCACTTATGCATTACCACAGGCACACAGCTCTAAATAAGGAAATTGCACAATCTAAGTTGTGAAATAGGCAAGAGTATGTCCATAAGATAATTCTGCTTGTGAATTCATTAGAAACTTGGAGGCCTCCCATTGATGGAGTATGTATCAAAACCTGTACTCCCACGATCATGCCATAGGCTACTGGGCATTTCATCAAGCCAAGAATGGCCATTCAAGTCTTGACAAGAGCTGTAGAGAGTGGCAGATAATAACTTGATGAAATAAGATACTTCAGCTCTCTGTACCATTGAGAAGAAAGTCTTGATTAGGCTAGAAGAGGATCACAGATTTAATTTAAAATCTCTAAAAATAATTCTTAATTCTTCATTTTCAATTCCCTTATTAATCACACTCATTTTATTTATCAGTGGCTCAAAACCTGTATGATGAATCTCTGTGCATTTTAATGCCAGAATTTTCCAATAAATAAAATAGAGCAATGAAGACTAAGAAACAACTGGACTTTCCAATCAAAAACAGGATTTCCAGTTCAAGTCCTGTACCAACCATTTCTTATGTATCCTTGAGCAAGTTTTTAAATCTTTCAACCTAAATTTCATCCTCTATAAAAAGAGAATAATCTGTGCTTCAGGGAAAAGTTGTGAGAGTGAAGTTAGATCCCCATCCCCACCCCCTCCCTTCTCTGAGCTGGACACCAGGTGTCACTCCTGATAGTAATTGAATAAATGCTACTTCCTTTTCTTGCCTTTCTGAGGTTTGGGAACAACCAAGAAGTCTCCTTCATTCAAATGCCAACTGGGAATTAAAGAACTGCCTTAGATTGCTACAAATGCACCCAGCAGGTGCTTTTTGCCAGAGATTTTTCAGTTCCTTGAACACTCAAATACTGTTGGTACTGTTAAAAACAAACATAAATGAAAACCAGACTTGAAAATTCCCTGAACAGAAAAAACAGTTTAGTCGTACAAACAAAGCTTAATTTAGCTTATTTTGCAAGACAAGGGAACCTAACCTGACCTGAATCATTTCTTATGCCTCTGAAAATCATAAGCTGAAATTTAAATTGTTCCCCAAAATTGACATAAGGTAAACCACTAACCAATTCTACTTCATTTAAGAAAATTCTAATATTGTAACCAATCACTGTAAAGAATAAACAGTCACTGCCATCATACTATGTAAGCTGCTTAAAAACAATATACCTCTGAGCCTCGTTAGTTCTGTTTTTGTTTGAGTGTTCTTGGTTTGCCAACTGTCTTCTAAAAATTTATGCAAATTAATTTTTACCAATTATTACTTCAGTGATCATTGATTTTATTTCTTTTTTTTTCTGAACTGTTGACAATACCTTGAAACCTTGACCTCTACCTGCAACCTTTTCTCCATTCCATAGGCCTTAGCATATCTTGGAAAGTCCTTCCCATTAATGGTGTTTCTTCTCATCTTAAACTTTGTAGCATTATTACAGTTATTTTGTTTATTGACCTGTTGATTCTCCCACCACCAGAATGTGCATTCTTAAAAGTCTTTGTCTGATTGTTTACACTGCAGGGGTCCTCAAACTACAGCCCATGGGCCACATGCAAATACAAATATTGTATTTGTTCCCGTTTTGTTTTTTTACTTCAAAATAAGATATGTGCAGTGTGCATAGGAATTTGTTCATAGTTTTTTTTTTTAAACTATAGTCCGGTCCTCCAATGGTCTGAGGGACAGTGAACTGCCCCCTGTTTAAAAAGTTTGAGGACCCCTGGTTTACAGTATCCCCCAGAACTTAGAAGATTGCCAAGCTCATTAGTGGGTGCTCAAAAATTTGCTAATGAAAGAACTAAAACAAAGAATTTGTACTTGAGAATGGGTCAATATCAGATTCTGTCACAAGGAGTAAGTATCCTGGATGATGATTGCATACCAGGGGGCCTGAGAGGCATGCACCCCCATGTCCCTCAAGGGGCCCCCCCACAGGGGACAAGGGAAAAGGAAACTTCATCTATTTCACATAGAGCCCTGCACTAGTCATGCATTCTTCACATTCTTTGTTGATGGACAGTCCCAACTGGGACAGCTGAAGAGCACATTAACAATTCAACATCAAGAGCCTGACCTCTGAGAATACTTTCCTATGCTTATGCTATATTACTCTTCTTTTGAAACAAGTCCTACTCTCAAATTCAGCTGGATTTGTTTCATTCAAACTTCTGATGAACATGCACTGTTTTCATTCTGGGTGCATTCTCAGGCTTGAATCTGACCTTGCTTCTGGCATAAACATTACCTGAGCCTCTGCATGTGGCTTGGACAATTTGAAATGATAGGATGATGAAACATGAGAGGATAAGAAAAAGGAGAATATGTATTATTTTTGTACTTGTGATTATCTGGACACTGATTTCTTTGGTCCCATTATTGTTTCAATTTATTAAAATGAGTTAAAATATATCTCCTTGGAATTTTATCTAATACTGGTAAGGTAAAAACATACATCACCTATATATTATAATACACTTTGTTTTTTATTATTTAAACTCTTAATTGGTACTATTGACTATTAGAATTGCTGGTATCCAATTTCCCAAATATCTTAGATTTCATGGAATTTTAAAGATGGTGGTGGATGTATTGCATTCTGTCATGTTTTAATAATGTTCTTTTCACTGTGTATACAGATGACTATGAGGAAAGAGATTTTGCCTCCAAGAGAAACTATAAATTGTCTCACAGAAGAGTAACTTTATAGTTATTTACCTCTCTAAAGAAGTTCTTTTCCACTTTCTTGAAGTTTATTTTTATAGAGCAAATGTAATGTAAAAGAATGACTATTTTAGGGATGCATATTTTGCCTTTTAAAACTTATGGCACCGATCTAGAAAAGATGTGTGTGTGTGTGTGTGTGTGTGTGTGTGTGTGTGTGTGTAAAATGACTACAATTGAAATAATCAACAAATACAATAGGGAAACTTTTGGGATTTCTTTCTTAACATTTTATTTATTCTTCTCTTCTGATGTTTCATGTTCTACTATTTTACACTGTCCTGAACGCCTAAAAGTATCATGACAAGAGCTTTTCTAGTAGCAAGCAGACAAAACAAGAGCTTTTCTCCTGGCACTTCAAGGAGATTGTTATCTATTTTCTTTTTTAGCACATATTTTTTTCATGTTAACTTTATTAATTTAATATGCATTCATTCACCTATTTTATTATGTACATGTGTAGAAATACTTTATAATTGCAGGGTCTCTCTAGAAAATCAGGCTTTCATTGCTGATGGAATGTAATAATTTTCATTTGCTAAAGAATATTTAATTATCCTTGTTATTAGCTATCTATCCAGAGATATCATTTTTAAAATTTACAATTTACCAGAATTATTTACCTTAACCATCATGTGATCTGATGGTTCAAGACAGCTATCTTACATCTTCGTACAGAGAGAAAGAAAGTCAAAAAAATTCTCACCATTTTAAAAGTAGAAGTAGGTCTTAGATCCTTTATGTTTTTACTCAACTTAAACACTGATTCTATAAAACAAAAAAAGAAAGTAGCATTTTCTCTTAGTATTATTTTTAAATAGTATTACTAATAGTTAAAATAGTGTATTTTGGCTCAGGTGGCATGGCTCAGTAGTTGAGTATCGACCTATGAAACAGGAGGTCCCAGTTCCATACCCAGTTGGGGCACATGCCCAGCTTGTGGGCTCAATACCCCATGTGGAGCATGTAGGAGGTAGCCAGTTGATGATTCTCTCTCATCATTGATGTTTCTATCTCTCTCTCCCTTCCTCTCTGAAATCAATAAAAATATATTTTTTAAAAAAGAAAAAATAGTGTAATTAGAATAATAATTCTCTGACAATATGATTAAATAAAAGAATTATTAAATTGGTCATTAATCTGAAACTAGGTACGAATTTCAACAGAACATGCAAGAAAACCGAAATAAGAAAACTAGAGATCAGATCCATATGCTGCTAGATAATTGAGTTGACTCCCCCAATTTACAAAAGGAGAAACAGAAACATCAAAAGTAAGCAAACTATGACTTTGACAACTGGAGAGTTGGATGTATACATTAGCTGAACATTTTAAAAGCTGAAGTTCCTATCACCTTTACGTGGAAATTCAGAAGATGGTGTAAGTATACATTGTGTCATCAGAAGGTTTCTTTGCAGTCAATAGAGAAATGCTAAGTCAATTTTACTAAAAAGTGATTTCTTGTTCCCTTTCTATCCCCATCTTTGGTTTATTTTGGTGGATATGAGAAAAAAAGAAAGATTAAAATGAGATAAGAGAAAAATTTGGGAAGCATTGAACAAGATAAAGAATTTTGGGAGGAAAAATTAACACATCTTTTTACAAATGGAACACCCAGGTCTTAATTAGAAATATAAACGTTTTGAGCATTTATCAATAGCATAGTGTGTGTGTGTGTGTGTGTGAGTGTGTGTGTGTGTGTGTGTGTGTGTATGTGTGTAGGGAGGGGGGTACAGATTGATATAAATGAAAGCAATAGAATTAGACAAGCTCAAATATTTTTGACCACTATTGTTTGAAGAAAAGTTTTCCCCCAATAAAAGTATACTTAAGAATACTCTTTAATAGAAATTTTTAAGTAAGCATGGCTGTGAAGCTAAGCATTTCTGAAATTCTTGTTTTGAAATTGAAGAAGCAAGAGATTTGTAGCTTAAAAATTAATAATTCATTATGAAATATCAACCATTTTTGCCTTGGTTTCAAAAAAAGATTCCACAGAAAACAGAGAAGGTTTTCCCGAGGGAGAACTAAGGCTCCAGGTTCCACAGTGAGAAAGTGAGTAGTGAATCAAAAACCCTGGAAAATATCATAATGCTAAGGAAAAATTAAGCCTATTGATTTGATGAACTCATTTACGTGATGATTGACAAATTATCCTCCAGGTTCCACTGCCCAATTTTTATGGGGAGGAGGAGGGCGAAAGGAGACTCTGGTAGCTTGGCCGACTGTTTATGTGCTGCCCAAAGCCAGCGTAGCAAGGGAGTGGTGAAGGACTAGGGCTGCGTTAGAAAACATCCTCTGTGCTGGCTCTCTAGCTTGCTTTAAACTCTTGTTCATCGTTGTGTTATGTGGCAGCTTGTCTTTATGTTGGTGGGAGGGAGAAGAAAAACAAGACTGCCTTTAGGTTCTAAATCAACTTGCTGCACTGCAGATTGCTGGAGAGGCTTTTCAAAGGCAAAGCAAGTGGGGACTTTACAATTCTTTGTCTCTGTGGACTAGGAACTGAGGGGTTTTTTTGGGGGGTGGGATTCTCAGTAGCAAAAAGAGCTTTTTTTTTTTTTAACATATCTTACATTCTTCCTAAAATATCCTCAGTATTATTTTTTTCAATTTGACTGGCAGTTGGAGAAAAGTAGGAATCTACAAAGGGTGCAAGGAGGCCTCCCTTGTCATAGAATTTCATAACCGGAAGAAACCTGGCCATTACCCCTAACACACTCTTTCTTGATTGTGACCTCAGGGTCCAAAGACATTAAATCAGTTGCATAAGACTCCAATTCAGAAAGTCAGTAGACCCTCCTTGCTGGATCCCCACTGCACCTTCTTTACATTGCCCTATGCTGCCTCTAGCGCTAGGCTGAGAAACTGCAAGAAAGAGCGGGGGCAGAGAAAGCGAAGAAAAGCTGGAGAGGGCCAGAGATACTGCTAAGAGGGCAAAAAGTAAAATACCTAAGTCAGGATGCTTGAACATCTGCTTGGACGAAGAAAAGCAGCCTGCACGTCCCAGGCAGTGTGCGCATGGAACAACAGCTACCACTGAACATCGGTGATGCATATTTTCAGCTTTGGAAGATCAGCCTAGGGAAGAAAGCTCATCTCTTTCCTCTGGCTCTCCACGCCTTCTACTTTTATCCAAGTGACTCTTTCCTCGGACATTTCGTGGGCTTGTTCCTTATAACACACTTCCTCACCTGTGTCTTAGGTGTTTTTCAGTCTTCTCTCCCCTTAATTTTCCCAAGTTGTTATCCTGGGCTTTCTTTTTTTTTTTTTTTTTTTAATATATTTGTATTGATTTCAGAGAGGAAGGGAGGGAGAGATAGAAATATCAATGATGAGAGATAATCATTGATTGGTTGCCTCCTGCATGCCCCCTACTGGGGATCAAGCCCACAACCCAGGCATGAGCCCTTGTCTGGAATGAACTCCGGACCCTTCAGTCCACAGGCTGATGCTCTATCCATTGAGTCAAACCAGCTAGGGCTACCCTGGGCTTTCTTAAACTGTAAACTCAAGCTGGCACCTTAGGTGGATTCCTTATTTCGGGGAAAGTCCAGAGGACCATGCCTGCCACCCGCCTACCCTCGTTTAGACACAGAAGGAAGACCCGCAAAGAGCATTTATGGGGAAGAAAGGGTGTATGTTGTGGCCGCTGGTGGGCAGCTAGAGAGAGTGGTAGAAACCCGGCAGGGGCCGCATCTGTGCCGGTGCGGAGGCGCGGAGTGGGAACAGCCTGCGTGCGCCTGGTGCCTTCCTGCCCCGGCGAAGGCTGGCACAATCACCCACCGGGAATCGGTGGTGCCGCGGGCGGACAAAGGCAACGGGCAGGCCTGGCGGGCGGCGCAGAGGGTGGCGCTGGCAGCGTGAAAGGTGTCTTTGTGCAGGACTTGGTGGGGTGAAGGGGTGGTGAGAGAGGCCTGAGCCAGGACCTGAAGGCTGGGGTTCTGGGACGCCGTTACTTGCCACTCCTTAGTCGCGCTGGAAAGATCCGGGTAGTGCCGGCAGGGGGCGGTGTGGTGCAGAAGGGGGTGGGCGGGAGGCCCCAGGGTTTGGTCTTTTTTTTGACACTGAAGGGCGAGAAAGCAGGATGGAATAGAGGGATTTGCCTCCCCGCCCCCTCCCCTAGGTGTCAGGGAGTTCGTGCTGATTGCAAGGGTGCAGCCTCTCACCCGGCGCTCACTCGGTGTCGGGGAGCGGGGAGAGCGCTCCCCAAGGCGGAGCCTCCCTCCTGGCCCCCGAGTACCAGTGCCCCCACCGAGAGCGGGGAGGCGGGCACCGCGCTGCCCTCCCTCTGCGCCCCGGCCGCGTGGCTTGCGGCTTATTTTCCCAGCTGGCAAGCGTCGCGCTGCAGACAAGGGAATGCCTGTGGTGAGTTGTTTATTTTGTTGAAGTTTGCGGTGGGCCCGGGGACGTGGGGGGCGAGCGGCAGGCAGCGGCCGGGACTGTTGTGTTTAGGTCTCCGTCCACCTGTGTGGTATTAAATCTGCCAGCCGCGGGACGGCAGGGGGCCAGGGCGAGAAAACCCCAGCTGCTCCGAAAGGCCCCCCTTTGCCACTTGCAGATCTAGAACCACATTTCATTCTCCACTCCTGGGATCCGCTAGATCCTGGCTTACACGCCCCCTCTCCCCAAGGCCCGGCTCAGGGCTTCCCGCACCCTCTGCGCACAGGACTGGCGCTCCTCGGGGCGGGCGGCAGCCGCGACCCGGCAGCCATGGAAGTTCCTCCCCTACAGGACATGGGAGCTGAGGTTGTGATCTGAGGAGCGCTCGTGGGATTAGCGGGAACTTGTTGGGGCGGCTTCTGGCGTGAAGTCCGTTCAGGGTCTGCCCAGGACTACAAAACAGGGATCCGGGTTGGCCAGAGTTTCCCAGACTTGAGGCTGCGGGGAGGTCTGCGGTTGGCTCCCCGGGGAACCCAGAGGCACCCCGGGGGCTGATGGCAGTCACGGCCGTGGCTGCGTTTGCCTGGAAGAAAAGCCTAAACACATTAGCGAGCTGGTAAAGCTTTTAAGGCCTTTTCGGGAGCGAATGGCTGGCTAATGAGAGGTTAATTTTGTTTCGAAGGGAAGGCTGCGCTGGTTTCCTGAGATAAATGGACAGGAAGCGCATTACCTCCGCGCGCTGGCAAGCGGCTCCCAAATGCTTTTTGCACCTGCCGCTTTGAGCCGCGCGAACAGTGGCGGAGCCCGCGGGGATCGCGGGTGCCCGTGGGGTACGCCCGGGTGATGAGCTTCACGCACGCCCCGGGCCCTCTCCTTCCGGGGGCGCAGCGCTCATGCCGGGCTCTGGGGCCCTTCTCTCACACCCAGGCCTTGCGTGTTCCCGAGCTCCGCGGCTCCCTGATCCCGCCAAGCCCCCTCCAGGAGCGGAAGGGTTAAAAATGATGTAAGTACAACCCAGGAGCTGCTTGCCACTGGGCAGTCTGACTCCCGGGCTATTTCAGCCCTGCTTTTCCTACACTGTGGACTGGGGGTGGGATGGGGGTGGGGGGCTCACTCTAGAATGGATTGCACAAATCGCAACCCCAGGTCTGAGTCCCGGTTCCTCTGCCCCAGTTGATCCGTTAAGCAGACAGCAACCACCCTCGTGTTAGATTTCTGGAAATGGAGATATATTAACTGGGAAACAGAAAAAGAAACCGCATCTTGTTTAGAACCCATTAATGTTGCTGGCATGCGTTTTAATTCTAGCCTCTTGCACGTTCGTACCGTTGCTCTGCTGAGTCCCCTATTTGTACTGTTTTGGCTTCATCTTTCCTTCTTGAACACAAAGGGAGAGAGTACAAGTGGCAAGAATCGGGGAGGATTTATGAGTTGCACAAGCTGTCACTTCACGGTATTTTTTCTTATTAAAATGTAAAAATTTTATAAGTCATCAATTTTATGTCTGTGTCCCAGCTCCCTCCCTAGATTTTTCTTTGTGGAGTCTTAATGTCCTGCTTAGCTTGCAGCATTGGAGCTGGAGGAGTGGATGCTCTATAGGCGACCACTCACCACGCTCTTGCTTTCCAAGAGGATTCGGGATCTTGCTAGCAGACCGAATTTACCCAGTGAGTGTGTCAACTGACCTAAAGTTTTGAAAATAGGAACCAACTTGCGGTTTGTGAAAATTAACATTTTCCTTTAGCCGGCTGAACACTTATGCAGCAATAAAAAAAGTGAATTGTTAGGCTTATAAATCTTGAGCTTGTCAAATTTTACAACAGAGGAGCAATAAAGCACCTTAGAAGAAATGAAGTTTTTCCTCTAGAGCAGTTCCACTTCACACCAGGATTTGCAGTGACTGGAGGGCGCCCTCTATTGATAAGAAAATCAAGAGCATTCATGTACTTAAGGAACAGGATGGGGTCGGCGTGGGGGTAGGGAATAAGGGTAAGGGGGGAAGTCATAGAAATCACGGGTGAAAAGACACAAACTAAACTGAATTTGATCCTTATCTCTTGGTTGTGTGTTTTGAAGCATGTTCGATTAAGTGGGATGCTTCTTTATAGCGGTGGGTTTAAATCTTGTGTTAAAGAAAAAGAAACATTTTACTCTTAATTTTTTTAGCAAAATACTTTGAAAAACTGTTCACATTTTATTACTTTTAAAAGACGTTTACCAATATTTCATTAATTTTATTTCCTTAATAATATGTACTAATTCCAAGAGAGTAAATTTTTGGCCCAATAGTATTTACTCCACAGTATTATCTAAAAATTATAATAGCTAAACCCCCCCCCCCAAGTCATTTCTCCAGTCAACACTGAAAGAATTATTTAGCATATTGTGGATGTATGCAAGGCTTGGATTATATCATGGGCAATGAAAGGTGTGTTTACCACTTGTGTCATCATAGTATGTATAGGTAATGAAAAGTTACAGTAAAAAGATAGGCATCCTTCATTAGGGATCTAGTGGTTTGTACACTTCGTAATGTGTCTAATAAGTAAGCTGGGGTGATGGGTTTGCCCTCAATTATCCTGGTCCATTGATTTGCACATTGTTATGTGTGGAATATTTACATGTCCACAGTTGATACGCAATCCCTAATTAGAGATTCTGAGTAAGGTAGCAGGTAGAGTTGCCTACTGCGATTTGGATATACTGTAAGTGAATTTAAAATGGCAACCTTGAGCTATTTGGGGAAAGGCAAAGGCGAGGACAGTACGAAGTGGCTCCCAGACTTTGAGGCCATTCTAGAGATTAGATACCACTTCACAACTACTGATAAGTTAGAGCCTATTATAACCTCTGTTCTGATAATTAGCTTTTCTCCTCATTTCTTGATCCATCCAATTGCAAAAGTAGAAACTGAACTGTCATTGAATTAATCTATTAGATTATGAATGTGTGGAAAAGCCACTAAGCAACAAATGATGGCGTAATTACTCTACACTGCGTTAAAAGCTGCCTCTCCTCATTAATCTAATTACACTGTAACCGAACACGGTGAAGTTCTCCCGCTCTCAGACCCCTCCCAGCCGCTTTCAGGAAGGGAAATGTCAAAGGAGCCAAGAATACCGGAGCCACGCACAGCTGCCTGCGAATTTCGCTGGGAGCTGACGGGTACCTCCCCAGTCTACCCGATCCGTTCCGCACCGCGGGTCACTTTCTGATTTCCAAGGTGGCTAGCTTTACCCGCAATAGGTTCGAAAGGCGGCTCTGCAGACGTGCTTAGATGCGAAGGAATTTGCCACGTGGCGCTGGATAAAAGCGCCCGCTTCCTCCAGAGCTGGAGGTGGAGGCGCCGTGTGGGGTGATAATAAATAAATAAATAAATAAATAAATAAATAAATAAATAAATAAAACAAACTAGGAAGGAAGTTGAACCCAGTAACATTAATTCAAAGAGCGGTCAAAGGCCGGTTCCTTTGTAACGGCGGCCAGAGAGAGCGGCTGACACCTCTTTCTATTTGATTCGAGGAAACAGGACATCGCGGCAGGGGTGGATGGGAGGGAAGAGAGAGCGAGCAAGTGGCTGGGCCGGGCGCGGTAGAAAGGACCCGCAGCGGGCGGACGCGGAACTCACGTTACACTAAACCGCAGGAGGCAGGAGGCGGTGTGGAGGGGCGGGCACTTAGGGCCCTGCTAGCGGCGGGCTGGGTCCAGGGCTTGAGCTCGCAGCCAATGGGATGGGAGGGCGGGGGTGGAGACGGCGCCGATTGGCGCGCGAAGGGCGGGCGGGGCAGCAGTGCGGGGCTGAGATTGATTGATCCGGGGCCGCCGCGTAGAGAGATCCGGGCGGCAGGCCGCTGCTCGCCTGGGCTGGGTGCGCCTCCTGTGGGTCCACGCCCGCGCTCCACGCCCGCAGAGCCCACGCTGGCCCGGGCCGGGCGCTCGCGCGCTCGGGGCCGCACTCCGCACTCGCTCACGGTCTTTGTGTCTTCTCTCCCGCCTCCCCTCCCTCCGGCCGCTGCGATGCTGCTGCGCCCCGTTGCCGTCGCCGTCGCCGACTCGCTCCGCCCGCGGCGCGCTGCTCGCTGCGGCGGTGGCGGCGGCCCGTCTCCGACGCGGGCCTGAAGGAGGAAGAAGAGGAAGCGAGGCGCGTCCCCCGGCCCATGCCGCAGCCACGGCCCCGGACCCGCCACGGCGCCCGCACCGCCGCCCTCGCCGGAGCCCACGAGACCTGCATGGACGGGCATGGGCTTGAGAGCAGCACCTTCCTGCGCCGCCGCCTCCGCCGCCGTCTCCGGGGCTGAGCAGCGCCGCCACCCCCGGCTCTGCCCGCCTCCCCTGGCACTGCTGCTGCTCCTGCTGCTCAGCCTTGGACTGCTCCACGCAGGTACGAGGCGCGTGCGCGCGGGGGCCCGCCCAGGGCCAAGTGCTTTGTTCCCAAACCCCCCGGTTCCGCGGGCGCCGGCCGGGGCGGGAGGGCGGCGTGGCGGGACGGGAAGGGCCTCTCGAGCCCCTGACATGCACCTTAGCCGGGCTCGCGGCGCAGCGGCAAGAACACACCCGGGACGCCGGGGAGGCCTCCTCCCCTCCTCCCCCCCCCACCCCCCGGCCTTCCCGGCCTGAGGCTGGGACCGTTGATAAATCTCCCCTCTAACAGCCGCTTATCAAAGATTTCGGGGGCGGGGGTGGCGGGGCTGCGCGCCCGGGACAAATGTTCCGGATGCTTTATTGCCCCGTGCGTTGGTGTTTACTGAAAGTCGGGCTGGGATCAGGTTTCCGCCGCCGCCGCCTCCGACGGGAGACAAGGAGCCTTGTGCTGCTGCCCTGCAGCTGGGGGTGGCGGCGAGACGGAGAAATCGCGCCAGATGGAAAGATTTTCACCAGAGTTTGCAAACTGGGAGGTTAATTTCGAAGTAACTTAAACTTCTTCAAACAGGGGTTTCTTTCGTGTTGGCGAAAGCTGCTTCTAATTCAGCGTTCAGTCTCTTTGGAAAAGCTCGTGCTTCCTGGCCAGCTGCACGTTCAGGAGGGGCTGACAGATACGCTGCTTTCTGGAGCTCAGCGCTTCCCCAGTGGAAGCAGCAGTGAGGAGTCTGTTCTAGCCTGGGATACTGTTTTTCTGTTTAAAATCCTCTCCCTAACACAATGTTAAATCTTAGACTTTCCCAATAAAACTGGGGGGGGGGGGAGTGAATATCTAGGATGCTCTTTGCAAACAAGACCACTTCTAGGAGTTTGTCTAGACAAGTTTTTAAGTGCGAAATGGAAATTATTGTTTAGTTTGAGAACAACTTGGGCGTTAGATCATTTTTTTTCTTCCACACCTTTTTGCCCTGTATTTGTATGATAACAGTCAACAATGCTGTGATCTGGAGGATCCTGAACTTTAAAGCCACCCAAATGTGGGGGGGGGGGGGGCGGTAATTTTTACTTACTAAGTCATACTACTAGCCGTTGCTAACAATTCTGGAGGTCTAAGTAATGGGGGTGGGGTGGGGTGGTGGGGATGTGGCCTTTGAGGAGAGGGCTGAATTTACTTTGTGTAACTTCGCATTGTGATGTAACAGCAGCTGCATTTTAAGTGTCACTTGGGAAAACAAACAAATCTTACTGAAGAATGTAGTAATGAAGGCTTTCAATTAGTGACTTTAGAACCTTGGAAAGTAATGTCAATCTGCTTAACAGTTACATGGAATAATTTTCATGACATGTCACACGATATATTCAGGGTTGTTCTGTGTGAAAAATAGGTGTCTATAATGTTCAAGCGTGGGTTTCTTGAAATGGAAATTGAAGTGCTAGGTGGGACTGTGTCCCTCTTGACCGGTGGGATATTGTTTCCCTCCGTTGCTGTAGGGTCCCGTGACAGGATTGGAATGTGGTCTTTGAAGATTTCTTTGCTGGCCCATGAAAGACCTAAGAAGTTGGTTTAAAGGTTTAGAAAATTATGGTGCCTTAGTTCAAGAACTTGGAATGTGAAACTCGTCTCAGTATCTTAATATGCCCTCACTAGAGTCACCATCAGCTTCTTCCCAGAATTGCTGTGGTGAGTGATTTCTGTGGACAGCTTGTCGGAGTGGAGCAATTAATCTGGCTATAGAAAGGAGGACTCCTTTTGAGAGATTTCTTTGAAGAGCGGTGCTATTGAAATGCAGGGTCTGTTTCTCAGAGCAGGGAGCCTAGCAAAGTGCTCTCTGCAGATGGGCTACCATATGTTTTATGCCTGGATCCATATAATTTGCCTCAGCACCCCATATGGCTCCATATTTCACTTAATTCAGCCTCAGCGTATCTTGTTTCTTTTATTATAAGCTGGTGATTGTGCTGCAGATTCACACGTGCAGTCCTGGCATTGAGGAAGCTGTTTTTAAATGATGAGGTCTTTATGTCTGAATCATTAAGCTACACCTGAAAATCCTTTAGCACTTTCATTAACTAGAAGGAAAATACTGTCACACTGATCACAGATGATCTGACTCAAGGAAACAGATATCTGTAACTGCAGATTTTGAACTCTGCCCTTGAGAAATGAAAAGAGTACTTTTATTTGCCTTTTCTTCTCTTAAGCAAACCTCTGCAGTTCCTGACTGGCGGTCCAATATAGGAGTTACTTGCTTACTCATACACTTCATGGCCTTCTTCGCCACATCCTTGAGATTGTTTCTGCTCCGCATTGTCTTGGCATTTTGACAGGAGGCTTACTTTACCGCCTGCAACAGGCAAAGTGTGCATTGTCATTATAAATTCATGAAGCCTGGATATTTCTGGGTGTATGCTGCAAATTAGTCATTCTACAGGAGCCTGCGATGAGGCTCAAACTGCTGACCCAAATGCACTTTCACTCTCATTAGCTTTTCTCCCTCCAATCATCTCTACTCCAGCAGGCTGTTAGAAACCTCATCCAAACAAAAGAGCTCAAGGAGTTCTGTGTTATGTGAGATTTCTCAAAGGAATCAGCACCTGCCTGCTATGAAGGAATAAGGAAGGAACGGAAAGAGGAGCTGGCATCTAAATTCT
Organism: Myotis nattereri; assembly: GCF_964212035.1. NCBI lineage: Eukaryota > Metazoa > Chordata > Mammalia > Chiroptera > Vespertilionidae > Myotis > Myotis nattereri. Next base: position 56,571,484 of record NC_138079.1, read on the forward strand.
GCTTCTTTGCCCTTCTGAAAAATTGCATCTGCATTGCCATGCTGTTCTGACTTTTGATATTTTATGACTATTTGAAATAATTATAAGTAAATGTACGCTCAGATATATTTTATAGACCGTAAAAAGAACAAATAGGCACTGCAAGTTTAGCGGAAACTGTCATTTATTTGTAGTCTGAGGGCTCTTCATTACTGAGTGATTTTGGCCCAGTTTTTATTTCCTTGCTTTCTGCTTGCTGTGAATCTGATTTAAAAGGGAAAAATGTGATAACAGTAGTTACTTACACCTTTTTTTTTTTTTAAGCTATCAAGTACCATTTTGAGAGTCAGGAACTTAGGGGACATGGTGTGTGGAGGAAGGAAAATGGATTGAGGAAAGGCCCACTTCCTGGGCTTCATACAACTGCGTATGATCTGCCAGGACAAGGCCTGAAAATCCCTTTGCCTTGGTTTTTCCCATCTGCTAAATGGCTTTAATGACTTTTGGGTGGTTTTTTGTTTGATTTTCTTAAATTTTGCTTTTGTTTTGTTGAGTAAAAGTAGTTGAAAATGACTTGATCTACTTTGGAGAGAGGAATTCTATAAATAATAGCTGCTTTTGTTAACTTTGCAATGAGCAAACATAAAATAGGCCAGACACAAGATGTCTTTGTGATTAATATTTTAATCTCTTTTACTCAAGTTAAAGTGACTATCCAATCAAGACTATAACATTTTTCCCTTTTTGGACTTAAAAATGTAAGAAAATGGTTGGGGAGATATCTTGAGAAGTGGTCACCTCCTACCCTTTTCTCCCCAGCTAAAGCCAAACACAGATTACAGGCCATTTAATTTAGATGTAAAGGCAGTTTACTACTGAAAAGATTAAAATATCTTTTTAAATCATCTTTATTTAAAAAACATTTTTAGTAAGTCTTTATCAGATGAAGTCCTAAATCTTGATATTATCCTGAATTTTGTTACGCTCATATCTTTAAATAATTACATATCTAATAGAACACTACTGACTGTTTTCTCCCACCTAGAATAAGATATTTTATGCCTGCCGAAACCGGTTTGGCTCAGTGGATAGAGCGTCGGCTTGCGGACTAAAAGGTCCCAGGTTCGATTCCGGTCAAGGGCATGTACCTGGGTTGCGGGCACATCCCCAGTAGGAGATGTGCAGGAGGCAGCTGATTGATGTTTCTCTCTCATCGATGTTTCTAACTATCTCTCTCCCTTCCTCTCTGTAAAAAATCAATAAAATATCTTTTTTTTTTAAAAAAAAGATATTTTATGCCTGAAAAAAGGTCACAAAGTTCATTTTAGAGCAACCTCCTCATTTCTCAGATGAGGAATGTTAGACTTGAAGAGATTGAAACTTGCTCCATTGTTCAGAGGCCTATAAAGAATGTGTAACACAAATACATGTTGCAGTTCATGTCTATAAAGTTTGAGGTGGATGGTAAAGGAAAGAATTTCTCTTTTCAGTAATTCTAGTGTCCCACTTTATGGAGCAGAATTTTAAAAAAAAAACTGGTGCACATGACTGACCTGGCATTGGCAATTCTTACGATTTTTGTGCTTTAAGAGGTTTTATAAATTTTTATGTGAGGAGCTAGTGGCAAAACATCATTTGAAAATTAACTTTTTAAAATAGTAGGGCAGTAATACTTGGTTTTCCATTACTTCATTTCATCACTTTGCTTTAACCATTAAGTATATATGAATTGTTGATTTAAGGGGAAAATCATTCAGATAACTCTAAGAATTCTGTTGTGTTTCTGAAAAAGCATAGTTGGAAACATCAGTTTCTGCACTGTGATTTCAGTGTCCTTTTTTGTTTAGCGTACTTTTCCTGGTGAAACTATTGGGGAGCTGGGATCTCAGGTGATGGATATCAAGGGAGAAGTGAATACATAGCTTGGTCAAATGTATCACTATTTTTTAAAGAGAACATTTATACTTTGTAAAAACCAGGAGATTAAGTAACAGTTTATATACAATTTATTGATAAACATCTATCAGGAAATGCAGAATAATTTAGTGCTTGATTTTTTTTTTCTTGTTATTCTTTCTCTGTTAGCTTTACTAGAATAAGGTAAAGGTGTTTTAGCCAATCATGCTATAATTTAGGGGTTTCCCCTACCTGAGTTGTGGAAGTTTTAATTATGGTTTTGTGCATAGACAGTGCTTTCCAAAGCAAATTACTTATGCAGTTTTCAAAATCAAAACAAAGTTCACATCTTTTGCTTGCCCTTAGAGCAAAGGAATCTTTCTCAAAATCCATAAACAATAGCAAAGTTGGTAAAATTGTCATTTACATTGGCCCATGCTATAAAGTTTTAAGTTAACTAACTGCATGCAGTGTTTCTCCCAGTGGCTTAATTTGTGAGAGACACAGAAGCACAATGCAACCCTATTTCTGAAGGCCTTCTTAAAATAGGAGGATATGAAATAGAACAAACAGTCCCCAGAGGAGAATGTCATTTTCTCATGTAGCTCAGGAAGTTATGAAGCGTTTAAAAAATGTGTGGTCTTATCTTCTTTCCCATAGGTGACTGCCAACAACCAGCCCAATGTCGAATCCAGAAATGTACCACAGACTTTGTGTCCCTGACTTCACACCTGAACTCTGCCATTGACGGCTTTGACTCTGAGTTCTGCAAGGCCCTGCGTGCCTATGCTGGCTGCACCCAGCGAACTTCAAAAGCCTGCCGTGGCAACCTGGTATACCATTCTGCTGTACTAGGTATCAGTGACCTCATGAGCCAGAGGAACTGTTCCAAGGACGGACCCACATCCTCTACCAACCCTGAAGTGACCCATGACCCTTGTAACTATCACAGCCATGCGGGAGTCAGAGAACTCAGGGGAGGGGACCAGAACCCTCCTAATTACCTTTTCTGTGGCTTGTTTGGGGATCCCCACCTTAGAACTTTCAAGGATCACTTCCAGACGTGCAAAGTGGAAGGAGCCTGGCCACTCATAGACAATAATTACCTTTCGGTTCAAGTGACGAATGTGCCCGTGGTCCTTGGATCCAGTGCTACTGCTACAAATAAGGCAAGAATACTTTTTTTTCCTTCTTCTTACTTATACCTTTCAGGTGTCCGACTCTTCAGACAACCTGGGAAAACTGAAATGAAAGACCTAGTTTAAAAAGAACTTTGCTTGGTCTTCTTGGCAGGCAGTGTAAGCAGGGTGGATGGAGGATTAAATGAAAATTAGTAAGGAATTTCTTGGTGGAATTCTAGGTCTTATGAGAAATGTGTGTGTAAATTTAAATAGGCAATGATACAAAAAATAAAAAGTGAACAGTAATGTTGGGTTCTCTTGGGAAAAGGCAGGCCTGTTTAATGAAAAACTGCTTTTTTCAGTGATGTCTTTTTTGAGTGCATATGTATATGACTCGAGGAAATCCATGTTTAGATTTATCAGATTTGACTGATGTAGGTTTTCTGAATAAAGAAAGCTGTGAAGCCTGAGGGCAATAACCCATCAGGAAATATATTTTATTGGAAATTTGGAAGCTATGGTAAAAAGTAATGGCTATAAGCCAACTTCCCAATGGCAAACCTAAAAGTCTGTTAGTTACTGTCCTGTGGTGACCAAGGAAATAAGAATTGGATATTGTAGAGCAGTGATGTATAATCTCAGGCTAACAATTTAAGTGAGAAGCCGAGAGGGAAACTGGCAAAATTAAGTTAAGCTTGCCCTGCCTAGCTGCCAGTATTGTGGTTCTTGTTGCTTGGTTGGTTTTAAAGAAACTAACACTGAATCCTCTAAATCAACTTCAAGGCACAGATGTCTTAGTGCAACGATTTTCAACCTTTTTCATCTCGTGGCACACAAAGTAATTACTAAAATTCTGTAGCACACTTTGCCAATCTGACAAAAAAAAAAAATGGTATAATTTTGATTCATTTACACCCAATGGCTGTTCTGTTGGCTGTTGTCATTTTTTTTTTTGACAATCTAAGGGAAAAGAGGTCAGTGCCCCTGACTAAAGAGTCAGGTATTGCATGTTTTAACAATTCTTGCCCTGGCTGGTGTGGCTCAGTTGGTTGAGTGTCACCCCATGCATTGAAAGGTCGCAGGTTTGATTCCAGGTCAGGGTACATACCCAGGTTGCAGGTTCGGTCTCTTGTCGGGGTGCTTGTGGGAAGCAGCCGATCAATGTTCCACTCTCACGTTGTTGTTTCTCCCTCTCTAACTCTCGTAAATAAAAAAATTTTGCTGTATATGTGCAAGTAGTACATGCTAGGAACTGGGTTTTCAATTGCCAGTCAGCACTACTTCATTCACTAGTAAATAAAGAAGTCGCAAGGGTTTTCCATAATAATAGTGTCCCCCAAGTAAGCAGCTCCCTCCCTTCGTTTCCAACCACTAAATCACACATGCAGACAATCTCATTTTGCTTAATTTCCTTTGTTTATTTTGTCTATTCATCAGTTGGCTTAGACTGAAATATAATTGACAAGGATCAATCTTCTGTAATACTGATGACTCTTCTTTGATTTCAGGACCCCTCCCTTGCCTCAAAACCTGTGTGGTATATTTTTAAAGTGAATTTAAGTTATTTTACTTGGCATTTTGTGGAGGGAGTTTATAACTCCTCCAGAGATATCTGGAGACACCAGTGGTATCACAAATCTAAGATGAGACGTCATTGCTCTGAACAAAGACTATTACAGTGGTGCAGACATCTTAGAGGATCTGAAAATGTTTACACTTCAGTCCCAGTACAAGCCCAAGCTGGCCTTTCCAAATCCTACATCTCAAATAAACTTTCCTTTTCTGACTTTTATAAGTATGCACACAATTTTTTCTATCTGAACATTAAAATATGTACTTGCTATGTTATGATGTAAAGTTATATAATTATGAAGTTTTAGGACCAGCCATGGCCAAAAATCCATCATTAAAGCAGTCAGGTCACAGAATCTGAGATTAGTCTTTGGGAAAACATAGCACTGGAAATTCAAGAAGGCAATTCCATTGGGAATGGAGAAAATCAGCATCAATTGTGCAAATAATTGAGGGCTTAGAGAAGTGGTCTTTAAACACTACTATCAAGATTAGTAAGTGCTATGTGCATGGGAAAATGTTGGTTCAACACTGAAGTACTTTATTTAGATCATTCCATTTCAGTTGTGGTTGAGTCTATCATAGTTTTTAGCAAATAGGCAAATAAAAGGTACATCGTTTTTTCTCTTTTACTTTGTTTACAGATCAAAGGTTTTACCCATTCTAAAGAAAGGAGGTTGGGGGTCTTGTCTTGACATAAATTCAGGCCTATGATGAGAATGCTTGGTCTTTAATTGCACTATTGGAAAGTATTTCCCCACATCTGGTCACCATGCTGTTCAGCAACAAATTACTCTATGGCTTCATGACCTCTAGTAGTTGTTTTTTTTCCTTTTTGTTGTAACTCTCTCCAAAGCCCCCAGAAGCATCTGGAAGGTTACTGTTAAAGGTCTCTCAATGCTGGTATGACCTCTGCTGATGAAACTAAGAGAAAACCTAAAATTTTGCGATACAATTTCCTTTTATCTACCCAGGGACAAAATAAAACCTGTAAAAAAATTCTAAGCAATGAAAAAATGATGGTAATAAAAGTAAAAACAGTATGAGGCAAAAAGTACTTATGAAATAAGTTCAAAAAAGAATCTGATTTTTTTCCCGTTGATGTCTATGCAATAGTATAAAAACACCTTTCAGAAGATTTTTTACTGAAGCTTTGGACACATACATAGACCAGCTATTGGATAACCTAGCACTGCATTTTGCAGATACTGTGCCATCCTTGTGATGAAGCGTTTTTAATGACCCATGTGCTCAGTGTTACTAGCTTTAAGACTGACCGATGGTATTGACAAGACTAATCAGCTGTGATACTGAAATCATATTTAAGCATCTATTAATTTGCCTGCCTTCAGCACTGAACTCAAGCACTAGACCTGGGTATTTTGGCAGTAAGGTCCCTAAAACAATTCTTCATCCTGGGAACCTGGCTTCTTGAGCAAGCACTTTCAAGCTTAGCTTTGTGAGCTCTACCTGACCTTCATTGCCCACTTTCCTCATCACAAAAATACAAAACTTAAGTGGAGGGATATGTAAACAAAATGAAAAGTGAGGTCATCTGTACTCCAGGGACCATTTACTAGCCACGCCTTTCCCCTTTTCCACATGCAGGCAGTGAGTTCAGGGCAGGTAGGCCTACAGTGCTGGACAGTGTGGCCCCGTCCCCCCATTTGTCATGGTGCGCGCAGGTGTGCTTCCTCAGGGCCTCCAGCGTTTTATGTCCTCTGCCAGCCTGCTAGGCTGTCTCTGGAACAGTCTGTGTGGTTGGCCATCTTGCCAGGTAGGTGTGTTCCGAGGCCAGGGCTGGTTTTTCATCTCTCCACCCCTCGGGGCTGTAGGGGTTTCTGGCACAGCTACACACCTGGGCTGAGATCCACATCAGCTCTGGGCCATCTTCCCCACCTTTGGCTGTGAGAGGCGCTTCAGACCTGCAGGCACTGGGGGAGAGATGAGAGGACAGGCTTAGAACTGGCAGGGTTGGTTACTTGGGAAAGAAAAGCAGTTTTTGTTTGGGGGAGGAGTAGTGCACACTAGGCTCCAGGCGGACACAAGTCAATAACTCTCCTGAGCCTCTCCAGTGAATAAATGGATCGTCTGTGGCAGTACTTGACTTCTCTACCTTCTCTTCCACATCCCCCTTGCCAGTCCCTCAGTCTCAGCTCCTGTGTTCTTCTGTGTATCTCTGTTTAAGTGGACTCAATAAAGATTTGTATATGCTGTGATTGTAGAAAGTGATTTTGATAAATTATTTTATGAAAGGATTCTGTGCTTTGCAAATATGCTATATTCCTAATAGCCTATAGCAGTGATGGCGAACCTTTTGAGCTCGGCGTGTCGGCATTTTGAAAAACCCTAACTTAACTCTGGTGCCGTGTCACATATAGACATTTTTTGATATTTGCAACCATAGTAAAACAAAGACTTATATTTTTGATATTTATTTTATATATTTAAATGCCATTTAACAAAGAAAATCAACCAAAAAAATGAGTTCACATGTAAGCTCTGACACGCGTGTCATAGGTTCGCCATCACTGGCCTATAGTATTAAAAAATCAGTTTGTGAGGTGCATTTAAAATTGTTCCTTTTCCAAAAAATTTCAGGTATGTATTTATTGCACACCTAAACAATGATATTTTTAAATTATTTTTTACATTTAGATACTTTTGCTTTACTTTTTATTTTATTTTAATGCATGTCCTTTCCCATCACTATAGCTTTCTTATCCTCCAATCTCAGTGAGACAAAATTACAAATGTGGGGGGTGGTAAGCAGGGGCTGACAGATTTTCCTGTGCTTCATCCTTTAGTGAGAAGGTGGTTTACTTTAAGGCAGTTTGCATTTGGGAAAGAGGTGTTCTTTGTGCTTGACCAAGCCTGGTGATTGTTGGCCAGGTGAGTGGACACTGAGGTGCCTCATATGTTCTTGCTGCCACCATGGGCCACCGGCTCCAGGTTATCCCATGGGCAGTAGCACCCAACTACCCAAAGCATGGGAAGAGGTCCTTACCCTTCAAGTTTCTCTCTATATATATTTAAAAGTTCCTAATTATCCCTAATTCTTAAACTCTTTATAGAAATTCTGAAAACTTTCACTGGGATGATGATGGAAGGTGAAAAATTAGTTCATTTGGTTCATTCTTGCTTACTATGTTCTTCAAACTGTAAACCCAACGTGTTCCTTATTTGCTTATAGGGTCCTAGAGTATGCATTGGGTCCTCTTTCTTTCTGGTGCCTCTTCGCATGTAGCTGTTGTTCCACAACAGTATATGGCATGTAAACCTGTTGTGGATCATTCTGTTGGTTACAAAATCAGAGAGCTGTGTGCCTGCATTGCAAAGCCTTTCCACTGTCATTTTAAGCATATCTCTGGATCAAGGTTTGGAAATCTGTTCTCTCTTGACCCCAGGCCTAGGGCATTGTTTTTGGAGCCAAGTTTCTGTAACCCATATGTTTTTTTTATCTTTACTGATAGATGCAATGTGAGCTACACTGTGGACTAAGGTAGCTAGCTGCTGCATCCTCCCATCAGCAGGAGTGTATTTTAAATATATGAACACTGTTCTTGCATGCAAGGGGACATTTTCTTTCCTTCCAGAGAGCACAACTGCTTTGCAGATATATTGCAACCAATCTTTAAAATCTGAGATTGCTCTTTATTTTGTTATGACTTATCTGTTATGTAGGTAATTCTTGCCATCAAGTTAAGATTTGCTCCTTGTCCTGGTCCTCCTTGTTTTGCAGAAATTACCAGAGTTGCTAGACTAGTTGAGGTATATTGGGGAGCAGGAGGGAAAGAAGTTTGCAGTTATAGCTCCCTGCTTAGTATAATAATTTATCTGATTAAATTTATGATTTAGTTCTGAGTTTCAACCAGCAAGCATCAAAGGACCTACTGTGTGGGGGAGGTGCGGGATGAATGCAGGCTCTGCCTCATTCTAAGCACATAAGTGAAATTTGCAGCAGTCAATGGAGAATTGTGGGATGTGTAAAACCAGCCATTTTCAGGGTGGTTTTTTTTTTTTTTGAACATTGGTGGCCTGCATTCGTAAGCTGGTTCCACGTGCTGCTACTTAGCAAGTTGTTGCAGCTGCCAGGAAGGGCCAGAGAGCCCTGGCTGGTTTGGCTCAGTGGATAGAGCATTGGCCTGTGGACTGAAGAGTCCTGAGTTCGATTCCGGTCAAGGGCACATGTCCAGGTTGCAGGCTCGATCCCCACTAGGGGCTGTGCAGGAGGCAGCCAGTCAGTGATTCTCTCACATCATTGATGTTTCTAGCTCTCTGTCCCTTCCTTTCTGAAATCAACAAAAATACATAAAAAATAATAAAGTAAAATTGCTTAAAAAAAAAAAGAAAGAAAGAAAAGAAGGGCCAGAGCGATGGGTTGCTGAACCCAGAGCGCACTCCTCCACCCTGGTCACTTGTCTCACGTCATTTTTTTTCTTCTGGAGTTTGACAGTCTCCCTTTCCAGCCACTGTCAGAGTCCCCCCTTATTTACACCCACATTTCCTCACACTCCTACAGCCTAGTAGGGTCTAAAGCCCTGGCTGCCACTTTTGAAAGGTTGTTCGTCTTTGATTTAATCCAAAAAGTTTCTAGAATTTGACTATCAGTCTTCAGTTTATAAATTCATTTTTCAGGATCCCATCTCACCTTTAAAACTCATGAAAGCGTGTCTTAGATATCCTTATCTGCCTTGAATTTATTTATTGTAGAAACTATTGAAACATTGAAGAGGTATGGGAAGAGCAGAAATCGGCTTTAATTCCAGGCGGTAGTGCTCTTATTTGTCCTTTTCTGTTTCCTGCATAGCCCTTGTGTGTACTGGATTATCACGTTTTAGGCCCAGGAACTAGTACTCAACTTTGCTTTATATACTGGTAGTTTCAGCAAATTGCCTGGAGGTAAAAAGGATTTCCAAATGCCTGTGGGAAAGACAGCAGAGAAAGGAGAAGGAATTATTAGCTGTATGGTGTAAGTATAAGTAGAAAGGATCACTTTGTAACATGAATGGGCCTACCTTGGTTATTCTTTTGCAGTATTTTCCAAGCAAGGTTCACCTTTATATCGTCTATACACATTAAAACATTCTGGCTAATGAGTCCTTTTACCATCTTTCTGTTCTTTGGAATGAAGAGAGACAGTAGATGTTAGTAGAAACTCTAAAATTGTACCAGGTCTGTATCGGCCTCTTTGAAAGCCTGCATTTTGAATCTCCTGGACTATGTGCCACTCTGTCCCAGATGTGGTTTAGGAGGAGGAGAGGACCTTCCAAATCCCCCACTTGTAAGTGAAGTTAACCCAGGGCCTGCCCTGCCCTAGCCAGGCAGGATTCCATGTGTCCCATGGGCCCCTGCTGCTTTAAAACAGATCCACACTCCTCCATAGTTTAAACCAGCGGCACAAGGCCAAGTCTGATGCACAGCTGAGAGTTAGAACTTGTTTTTCTGTCACATTTCCAAGTGTCTCTCTCTGCCCTGTTAAATTTTCTTTGAGTCAACATTTTGAGAGGAAGGGGCGAGAGGGAAACATTGGGTGGTTGGTACTTTTTTTGTTGGCTTCAACTAATGCTAACCAAACAGTTTCTGCCTGTGCGGAATGTGGCATGCAAAAAGACTTACCTACAGTGTGGAACAATGAAAAATGCTACCTTACCCATTTTGTCTTTATTTGTTTTGACTGCAGTAGAACTTGCTCTTCCACTGTTTTGAATTTTGTGTTCTTGTGGGTGGGGTAACTGAAGGACTCTTTAAACTGCTCAGCCTGCCAGTGCGTGGTAACTAACAGGAATAGCAACACACTTCTAAGATGCAGAATTTAACCGACAGCCTTGCCCTGAAAGCACGGTGCTGTTGGGTCTAGAAAGAACTTCAGGTGAGACTGGTTCTGTGGAGAGAGGAGTTTTTTATGTCCTGGTTAGCTGGTTATTTTTAGAGTTGGAGTCAAAAGAACATTTGGCTAATTCTGTTGGGGATCTCTCAGTGTTGGAATATAGTATGTGTACTGTGGATAGAACTGATATGACAGCATTTCAACACTTTCATAAGCTCTGAAATGGGGTCAGGGTTCAATCTTTGCGTTTTAAGATGTGTGTGAATACGCACAGATGTGCACACATGAGCTTAGCGGTGTTGTCTTCCTCTTTCCCTACCTCAGGAAAATGAAGACAGAAGAATATTGTTTTTGTAGCATTCCTGGTAACTGACTTCTTGAAATATTTGGTCAGGGCCTCTAACTACCTTGTGGGCTTTTTTTTTTTTTTTTTTTTTTTTTAATAATCCTGAGAACTTGAACCTAGAAGTGACAAAGTATGAGTGTAGTATTGGTGAAGACCTTCAAGCCCTTTTATACCTTTTTAATCACCTCCCAAAACTGAAGGGAAAAAAAAAAAGATTAAAGAGGCTGTGATTTCCTAATCCCCAACGGTTTGGGAAACAGCTGTGCTAAACCTAAGCCCAGAGCATTTGCCCACAGACCCTCTGGGGCCTGGAATGTGTGGCCCTGCCCCCACAGCCCCTGAGGAGTGAGCTCCCTGAAGGGGAGGGCCAGACCTGCTAGGGCAGATTCTTACCCCTAGAGTTATGCTTCAGGCCCTGGCTCTCACCTTTCAAAATATTTTTAGCCTCTGGTCTGAAGCACGGTGGCAGCCTGGGCCTGTAATACTGTCCACACATGCCTAGCTTCACATCTAGAAGCACTGTGAGTCCCTACATTTGCTGAGCTCCCTGTATGCAAAGTCTGAGCACAGCCAACAAACAAGAAGTTCCTGTGGAGTTCTCTGAGTGGCTGAGACTTTAAGGACCAGAGGTCTTTTCCTCGTGGCTCCGCACAGCCTTACTCTGGTCTGTACGAGGAAAATAGCCAATTTCCCTGTCTCTGAGCCTATTTATACTTCCAGCCTTCCTTGTTTTAAGTGTATAGAAATTTTACTCTTTGGCAGTGGACGTTTTTGTGCCTGTCCCTTTTATGTGTCATCCCTGGGCCTGCTTCCCTTTCACTCTGGCATGCTCTTTGCAGCCTCTGAGCCCAGTGCTTCTGCCCTGGACCACCCTAGCAGCCTCAGCTGTGGGTGTCCTTCCCTCTGGTTTGGTTTCTTCTTTCTCCGTCTGCTGCCAAGAATCCCTCCACCAGCCAAGGCGGCCCTTGTTCCTGCATGTATTACCTGGGGCAACAGTGAAGAATAAATAAGCTGATCCATTCCATTTCCCTGGATTCCTGTAAGTGTTCCTAGAACAGAGCTCTGTGGAAAGAGACTCTGAGGGGAGAGAAACCTGTTTTGATATCTCTCTTAAAGGTAGCTGATTCTTAGTCCCATTCAAGCCCTAAAAGGAGTCAAGGGTAAGGTTTTTAAGCCTCCACCCTCCTTTTAAACATGTATACTGTCTTGTCCCAGTCCAACACAATCATTTAACAAAATACACTTTTGTAAGTCTTACATTCAGTCTTCCTGTAGTAGATAGTTGATATAGAGGCTGAGTAGTGATTGTAAAAGTTGACTTTAGTTCACTGAGATCACACCTTCTTGGCAAATGTTTTTCCTTTAATTTTAAGTAAAATTGTAAGTGACATCAGTAATCAACCCAACTTTTGTTCAAACAGTGTTATTCTAGATGAATGTGCTCTTTTTCTCCCCTGCTCCTAAAAATGGAAGAGAGACAGAGTTCTCCCGTCTTACAACCAAAGGACAGGCACCTGCCTCCCAGCATAGATGGCTGACTCAGCTCCACCCAAATCGACATTTCCCGGCTTCCCTGTCCGGGTGGGGTGAGGCTGGGGGTGACCAGGGAAAACACTGGAAGGAAGGAGCCTTCACAGCCTCTACTTCCTTTTGGTGCTCCCAAGTGTCCTAGGCTTTGACTTAAGAAGTAGAGAGGCGTGTTTAAGAGCTGGAGATAGAGCATGTGTGCGTCTTGGAAGCATGTGCTCTTGTTGGAATGGTTTCTTTTCTGCTGAAGGTAGAGGCTCTATGCCACTTACCTGGGGAAGGGGCTGTGAGCACATGGTCTCTTATCCTCCCTCAGAGTCACCTATTTTTTCAACCTGTGATGCATCCAGAGAATCTGCTGAAGGGGACATATTAACTAATCATATGAAATAAAATTCATTTAGGTTCCTTTAACACAAGCAGAATTTTAACCAGGTCCATATCAAAATTGTTTCCCCGTATTCCAAGCTAATTTCTGTGACAATTTCACTTTAGTTTGCTGGCCCATTAATCCAAGAAATGTGAGTCCCTTGACCGAGAAGTCCAGTTCTGGTATTGGAGGATTCCCGGAAGGTCCTGCACTTGCCGTGCCAAATGGCCTGATTAAACACTGATAAATGTTTCTTCCAAAAGGCAACGAGCACACATAGTTAAGTGCACAACCTTTGGGGAATTCTGCTGTTTGAAAACCTGTGCACAGCACTTTACAAGGCTATTGAGCTTGGGAAAGATACTGTATCTTGGCAAGACAGTGCCTGAGTTTTCCTTTTTCTTGGCTACCTCATTTTTTTTTTAAATGCATCCTCCCTGTCCCCCAAGGCCCCCCCCCCCCAGATGCCTCTAAATTTTGATATTTCACAGCAAACCTTAAGTCTTTCTTGCTTTCATGTGTGGAAAGGTTGATTTGTAGCTGCTATCTTTCTCTTCCTGATAGACCTTGTGGGTGGTAAAGATCTCAGGGAGTGAATATTAAAAATGAATGAGGAGAACTGGAGTAGGTTGTCTGAGGTGGGGTTTGAGAGGAACTGGGTGGGGGAGGTTTAACAAAAGGCATTGATGTTTTAAATGCACAGAAATGCCATCCATCAATAATAAATGGTGTGTCATAGAACAGATGTGCCAAATTGAGTTATTACAGCATATGGATCTCTTCATAGAGGGAGAAAAGAAAGCAGCATAGCTGGTGTTTTAGAATTATCTGAGAGCTTCAGAATATGATTTTGAATACCCTGTTTTTACAAAGCTCTGATAACTGCTAGTTGGAAATACAAAAGGTTTGGAATTTCCAAATTTTTTAATTAAATTTTAAATGTTTTAAAAGAGTTATTAATGTTTTTTTTCTGAAGAGGGAGACAGAATCTGAAAATGAATTTCTGGCCCTTTATGGCTGAGTGCTTGCCATTTAAGAGCTTGTATTGTAATTATATGAGGAATGAAATTGCATTACAAAACTTAAGTCACGTGAAAGTATTACCTAGTGTTTTCTACATTTACATGGATGGTATCTCTAGGTACGTACTTAAACTACAGAGGACCACTTAGGAAACCCCCTCATGCTTTGAGATCGATGCATCACCCTCAGTATTTTGATTCATGAGCTAAATTGTATACATAGGCTCTTTATTTCACCCCACAGAGAAATATCAGCTTCAGTGTCTCAGAGAATGTCACTCCCAGGGAATTGGACAGATAAAAATCTTTTAGATAAGCTGGAATATTTTGTAAGTGTAGATGCTAGTGCAGAAGTCAAGCTTCGAGTTTTACTTGATCTTCTCAAGGTGTGTCACAGGCAGAGCAGGGCATACGTGTGGGGTTTGAAATGAGCCCTGGGCAGGGTGGGTGTGCTCAGTGGAAACAGCAGGTCCCTGGCAGACATGTGGAAGGACTCCGCTCATCTCAATACTGACCCGTGCTCGCCTTTTGGAAACTCCCGTGGAACGGGATCTCTGTTTTCCCAACAAAACCAATTCCTCTGTTTTTTCTAAGGTGAACAAAAAGTACTTAATTCTTGCAAATAACAAGTCGGTTTAAATTTGAGGTTTGTTAGACTCAAAAAGCAAATTACTTAGCTGTTGCAGAAGAGTTTGTGGAATCTTTGGGAATGTTCTCATTGAAAGCGAGGATACTGATTATATGAAAAGTCTATTACTAGCTCTTATTTTAGCCATTTATATTAACTTTGAATCTCTCAGGTGCAGAATTTACTGGAGTTAATCTTTTCACCTGTAAGGGATCCTGGCTTGTCTTAGAAAAACAACACACACAAAAAACTTGTCAAACTGTCTTTAGAGCCACCAAATAAATCTGTTTTATAGTCCCATTAGATACCTAGCTCAAAATCCCATTCACTCTGGAAGGTCCTATGGTTGGATGCACAACAAATTTCCTGAACTCATCTCTGGTACACCTCCTTTGGGTTGTTAAGAAGGTGTTGAAATGTGAGAAGTCTGGTAGTGAAATTAAATTGTGGCTCAGGGTAATTAGAAAGGGAGAAATCCAAGCATTTCATAGCACATTGTCTGGCCTTAGTTGCAGCTGCAAACAACGGATATGAATTTAACCAGTTGCTACAGTGCAGCTGGTTCAGATCTGGCTTTACAACTGGCTGAAGTAAAATGAAATGGCTGGAAAATTCCAGTCAAGTAACACCAGTGGGAACATGTGGGATTAAATAGTGTGAGCAAATGCTGGCTGAGTTCAGGAAAAAAACTTCAGACATAAACTTGAGGGTGGTGGTGAGGACTCATAGAGAGAGGGGCAGGAGGGGGCCAGGGCCTTTTCTGGCCTTTTTAACAAGGGTCTATTGTTTTGATTAGTTTCCTTGCAGGAGGTGGTTCCCTCCATCCAGAGTAATTTGTAGTGTGTTGGCCTGTCTACCTTCCTCCTTGACTGAAGTCACCTGATACTTTTTTTTTCCCTCCCAGAAGAAAGAAAAATAAGCTGTTACCTCAGTGACTGACAATAACACAAATCTCAGAATGTAGTCCTTTTTTCTTCGGGACCGTTTTCCCACCTTGTGAGACCAGGAGGTCCTGTCTCTTCCTTTCACCACCTGCACGGGAGATGTTGAGAGTGTTAGAGGCCTAGGTGCTCAAAGGTTCAGCTTTTGTTAAATAATTGTTCTCACTAAGGAAAGAAAGTGGGTTCGCTAAAGGGAAGCGTCTGTATTATCGAGGGTTTTTTCTCTCCATGAATTGTCTGCTTAATTTGGAGAATTGAGAGTTGGCTGGGAGAATTCTGAGAGGCTGCAGGGCCGTGTGCTATTTGGGGAAAACATTTGCTGTAACTAGGTTTAGGGTATTTATTCTCTGCCAGTGCTTGGGAGCTGTATTTGCCAAGTGATTTTCCTGTCGTGGGGATTAGGCGGTCATGTGAAACATTTGATTAAGAGATGTAGAGAGATCTTTCCTGAGGCCCTTGCTTGGTAGCTGTGTGGTAGCTGCCGCTGGGATGACCCCTCAACTCTCTGCTACGTCCCCAGTGGTCACAAGTAAGTTTGTAGTGTTTAGTCATGGGATATTTTTTTACAGTCCAATAAAGAAACCTTTTAGGAATCAAAGTTCCGGTAGGTATATTGTTAATTGCCTAATTGAGAAAGGAATCTTTTTTTCTCAGAACTATTCCACTCATCTGCTTTTGGAAAGAGACCAGATATAAACGATCAATAAAAACTGCCTATATCCCAACAGCAACATTGTTCTGACTCAGTAAAGAGACATTTTCCTCATGCACATCTCTGGACTTGTGTTAAATGTTCATTCTAAACACACAGGACTTAATTTTTCCTCACAGCAACCTTCTTCTTGGTGAGGGGCTGAATGTGGAGGTTCTTTCTCTAGCTGTTCAACTCCAGAGTGAGGAAAGCTCTTGATACAGAGGGATGCACCGTCCTTTTCCCTCCCGTTGTGTTAAACTGCATGTTCCTCCTTCCCGCAGATCACGATCATCTTCAAAGCCCACCGTGAGTGTACAGATCAGAAAGTATACCAAGCTGTGACCGATGACCTGCCGGCCGCCTTTGTGGATGGCAGCACCAGCGGTGGGGATGGTGACGTCAAGAGCCTGCGAATCGTGGAAAGGGAGAGTGGCCGCTACGTGGAGATGCACGCCCGCTACATAGGGACGACGGTGTTTGTGCGGCAGCTGGGTCGCTACCTGACCCTCGCCATCCGCATGCCTGAAGACCTGGCCATGTCCTACGAGGAAAGCCAGGACCTGCAGCTGTGTGTGAATGGCTGCCCCCTGAGCGAGCGCATCGACGACGGGCAGGGCCAGGTGTCTGCCATCCTGGGGCACACCCTGCCTCACACCTCTCTGGCACAGGCCTGGCCCGGCTACACACTGGAGACTGCCAACGCTCAATGCCACGAGAAGATGCCAGTGAAGGACATCTATTTCCAGTCCTGTGTCTTCGACCTGCTCACCACTGGTGACGCCAACTTCACCGCAGCTGCCCACAGCGCCTTGGAGGACGTGGAGGCGCTGCACCCCAGGAAGGAACGCTGGCACATTTTCCCAAGCAGTGGGCACGAGACGCCCCGAGGAGGCAGCCATCGGTCTCTCAGTCTAGGACTCACGTGCTTGATCCTTGTTGTGTTTTTGTAGGGGTTGTCTTTTATTTTTTTGTCTATAACAAAATTTTAAATATATATTGTCATAATATATTGAGTAAAAGAGTATATATGTATATACCATGTATATGACAGGATGTTTGTCCTGGGACACCCACCAGATTGTACATACTGTGTTTGACTGTTCTCATGTATGTTGGATGTAGTGTTCTTTGATTGTATCGATTTTATTTTGCAGTTTTGTTAAATGTTTTATAATGTCCCTGCCTGGGGACCTGTTAGAAAGCACTTTATTTTTTATATATTAAATATTTATGTGTGTACCTGGTTAGTATGTATAGTACGTATACAGAGACACCATACCCAGCGACCCTTTGAGTATGACCAGTGATGACATGTGTAGCTGTTCTTGGCCGCCCCCTCTGCCCTTCCCCATTGCTACTGATTCCCACAGTGTGCAGCCTCCTGTTCCTTTGAGCTCCTCACCTCTTCTGTCCTCACTTGATTGGAAGGATGGTTAACTCTTCCTTACAGGTGTTTTTTGGCAGTTAAACACCGATGTTGAGGAAGCCCTCACCCTCTCTCACAGCTGTCACTTCCCCAGGGGGTAGGGAGAACATTACTATGACCTTTAGGATTGTTATATGTGAGAACTTATGGCATGTTAAGTTGAACCATATGAAACTGCTGTTTTTATAGGTCAGAAGGGGCAATTTCATCAAATAACCAGGCATTTTGCTAGACTCCCATAGCTCTGCCTTTCTCATCCCCTGTCCCTTTTTAAACTATAGTGTTTTTCCCCCCTCTTTCAACTCTATTTTGCATTGAACAAACAAACGGCCAAAAAACCCCAAACAAATTTAGCGATGCTGTCTGGCTGTAGAGTTAACGGGAGGCCACTTTCTTAGCCTTCTTTACTGAGGCCCAGATCCCATCACAGTTCCCCACTCTTCCGTGCCCGCCACTGTGTTCTTCGCCACAGCCTGACCTGTTTGCGTGATGGAATGGACTGGGTGT
This sequence comes from Myotis nattereri, assembly GCF_964212035.1. Taxonomy (NCBI): domain Eukaryota; kingdom Metazoa; phylum Chordata; class Mammalia; order Chiroptera; family Vespertilionidae; genus Myotis; species Myotis nattereri. The sequence goes on from NC_138079.1 coordinate 56,589,343, forward strand.
CGCTGACAAGCTTCCTTGGCCCGACTCAGGGCTCCTTAATCTAGACATTCTCATTAAGCAGCATTTCTTCCCAGGTGGTCCCTTTCTAATCACATATTCTCGTAACAGTTGTAGGTGAATATTAGTCAGTCAGTTGCTCATGTAACTTGGTAAAATCCCCATAAAATATAAAAACTCCTACCTCTTCAATTCCATTGTTGGCACTCCCCTGCAAAAGGAAAATAACCAGCAAGCACAGTAACTGAGGAAAGTAAACACAATAGGTAGGTTTATATAGTCCAGCGGTTCTCAACCTGTGGGTCGCGACCCCTCTGGCGGTCGAACGACCCTTTCACAGGGGTCGCCTAAGACCATCCTGCATCTCAGATATTTACGATTCATAACAGTAGCAACATGACAGTTATGAAGTAGCAACGAAAATAATTTCATGGTTGGGTCACAACATGAGGAACTGTATTTAAAGGGCCAGAAGGTTGAGAACCACTGATATAGTCATATCTCAAATGTGCTTGAATCCAAGAAAAAGTGATAGAATTTGTGCTTTACCTTAAGTTTCCATTAATGTAAGCAACAGTTAATAAACTTTAAATACCATAGCAATTTGGGTCAAGGTTGTGCTAAATTTCAGTTGGCCAGGTAACATCTCCCCTTCACCGTGCTCCGTTGATTAGCACTGCCAGAGGCTCAAACTGGCAGGAAAAGAGGATGTCATTTTTCTGAAGTTCTTTTTCTGAGTGAACCGATCTGTCGTCATCCAGTCCCAGGATGGAACTGTGGGTTCACCCAGAAGTGGCAAACGTCCTCTCTTAGGGCAAACGAGAGAATAATCAGGCCAGTCTAGGGGAAAATGAGGACACCCTGCTGCTTAACAAACATTCAACACCAGAAAGCTGAAACTCAACCTGTCATCCTTTTATAAAAACGAGGGGCCTACCTACTACCATTAGCTCCGAACTGTGGCTGCTGCTGTTCACTTAGGGAACCATGTGCCAGGGTCAGAAGCTATAGCTAGTGAGTAGTTTTGTTTTGAAATTGAGAAGAAAGGAGAGGAAATGGGGTACTTCTAACCACTATGTTTGTGCAAATAGTATAAAAGTGAAGTGAAAACGAGTAGACAATTCTAATATCTGGGTTTGGAGTGTGTATGATTAATATATCTTTGTCTTTTTGTAGGGAAAGCAAAACAAGCATCTCTACTAATAGTTGGGAAAAGAAAATTGAACCGTTTTGCCATATATAACTGGAAAGGATGCTTAGAAGCATCCTACATCACTAAGATTAGCACCAGTGTACTTAGCTATTCCCTCTTAATCACCAGTGTCCCTGTACAACACTTAAAATCCTCAGAGATAATTGTTGCAGAAACACTGGTGTTTCTCTAGAGAAGGGCCAGCTTTATTTCTCCTGTTTCTTTTCTGGAATTTCTAGAGAAAATGCAACTTGCACATGTTGGTTCTTAAAATTCTCCTTAACCAGACGAGTTCGGGTGACACCAACATGTGGACAAGCTGTAGCTGTTCCAAGGTCTCCTGGGGAGCCTCAGACTTGGAGGGAAACACTGGTTTTCACAGATGCTCCACATGGCTATCTTTAAAAGACTCAAAACATTTTTGTCCCCTTTTTATGCTTGGAAACCCCACAGTGTGTCCAGTCTTTAGATGTGGTTCATAGGTATTATGAATAAGTATCTGTGTAAAACAGTGAGTGTGCAGTGTGTAAATACTTTAAATTATTATGCTAGAAAAATAAAGTTAACATACCAAGCTGTGGAATGTTTGTTCTGTGGTTATAGTGACACCTGCTGGAAGAGCTGAGAAACAGCAGAAGAAAGGAAGTGAGGGTGTTTGTGCAAAATCCTTTACGGTTACTGACAGCAAGTTGTACCACCTGCCCACGAACTGACTTATTTTCTGAACTGTATCACTACAGTAGTTTCTCCTTTTTTAATTTTAAGCAATTTCAAATAAGTGTCTGCTAGATTGGTCCACTGGTGTTACCCCGGGGACCTGTTCTCAGTAATAGTTTTGGTCCCTCGCAGACATGGGACTTGCACTTTGGTTCTTGAAGGCAGTATGCACTGAAGCGACTTACTCCTGGTGGGGAAGATCTTGAGGGCAAGACTTCCTAGCTTTGCAATTTTTAAAATCCCTGCTTCCTGGGTATTCTAAAAAGAGACATCACAAGATTACACGTTTAAGGAACATGCCAAAGAGTAAAGAAGTTTGAAGAAGAATTAACCCAAAGAAACAGGAAAGCACTCTTACTGCTCCTAGGTAGAATGGTACATGAAGCAAATGTTGATTGAGGGGAACAGACACGTAATCGTTGCTTAAGTGAAAAGCTATGTAGCCCCCCAGTTCATAACAAATGAAACAGGAAAATAAATTGTCAGTTGAACCACACAAAGATGACAGCGATCTAGCCACTGAGTACCTAGTACATAGGTCTGTACCAAGTGAACAGTAAGAAACAATCTACAGCACAATGAAGTCTATGCTTAAAAGGCAAAGATCCTTTTAACGTACTCTATGGCCAGACCCTCCAACTTTTCAAAAATTGAAACTTGAGCAACTGTCCAAAAACCCAAAAGGGAGGCACTTGGCAGCATTCTGTTGCCTGGAGGCAGCTATAATAATAGTCTTGCATTGCTTCAGTCCTTTCTGAGCAAAGATACCTTGCACAGTTTTCCTTCCTGTTCCCTTAAATTTGCACGTGAACCAAAAAGCATCTCCCCCACCATTGAAGCAAGAGGAGCCACTTCAGTGATTTCACTGCCTTGCTCATCATAGTGCTGCTTCCATGCATTTTCTGTATGTCTTCCAAATGGACAACTCATACTCATACTATCATTATTTAGACTAGAGGCCCAGTGCACAAAATTCATGCAGGGTATGGTCCCTAGGCCTGGCCTGCAATCAGGGCCATCTTCCCCAGCTACCAACAGCCGGCCCCGCCCCCCGCCGCCACCCACTTCCGATTCCCTGTTCCCCATCAGCGGTCAGAGCCTGCAGGCCAGGGGGAAGGGGCTGAGAGGTTGGCCAGCAGTCCCCAAATGGGCGATCGAGGCTTGTGGGCTGGGGACAGCTCCTGTGTTGAGCGTCTGCCCCCTGGTGGTCAGTGCACGTCATAGTGACTGGTCATTCCACTGTTTGGTCGATTTGCATATTTCCCTTTTATTATATAGGATTATTATATAGGATGGTATTTTCCTTTGAATTTCCTGCTCTTCTTCCCTTAACACATTTCGTACCGCTCAGGAGTTTTCTCGTGTTTCGCGTGCCATCTGTTAAGGACCGCTCACAAGTGTTCTCGTTTTACGCGCCCATGAAAAAGGAGCAAATCTAGATACTTATGTAAATTTTGTTTGGTCCCTCTTCATAGAGAAAAATGTTTTACGCAGTATGGTACATTAAAAAAGTACTAGGAACTTTAATTGTTTAATTGTTTTTATAAATAAAAATGTTATAATTATTGAAAAACAACACCTAAAGTGCATTATGATGATTTAAATAACGTGCAGTTTGCCCAAAAACATGCGGTCCCTGGCGTATGTCTTAGAGATTTCTATGCGGTATGCAATGTGTTAAGTACCCCTAGTAAGCAAGATGTTTGACATCAAGGAAATAGAATATACAGTCCTTTATACCCAACATGTGATGTCTGTGAGGTGTGTGCAGGTGAACATGGAGAGTGGGGCCTCCAGTGCCCAGGGGGATACACTCACAGATCCTCCTGAGACGGGATGTACACCCTTGGCCTCATTAGGATGAGGCTCAAACCAAATGAACAAACCAGTCCTATCAACTAGAATATATTAAAATCAGTCCATCCAACTCCAGCAAGAAGAAAGCAACAGGGCAGTTTCCTAATTGAGAGTTCCTCATGTGAGACAGTTCCATGACCCATTTTTTATTTCAACTTAAGAAAAAATTGCTAGCATTTTGCTACCAGATTGAATATACATGATCGACCACGTGCAAATTAACCAAGTAGAAACTGCATCTGCCATAAGTGACATTTAAAAACAACAACAACAACAACACCGGATTACTTCCATGATGCTATTGGATGGCGCCAAGGACTTCCAAAGCCTTCCAAGGGGAAGCAGTAAGGTAGGAGTCACTGAACGTGAGGGTGAGGGAGGACAATAAATTTATTTTCCAGCAAGACTGTCTCGTGAGCTGCCCAAGACGTAGCACTCAATACACATCCTTCGAAGTGTTCCTGGGGTGGAGAATTCTGTGTTCACTTGGAGGAGCACTTCCTAGAACCAACCCTATGTGCATTTGCACCCCTATGTGCATTTACACCCCTATGTGCATCCCAGCATTTAGAGCTGAGCCAAAGAGCTCTAGGCATCTGAAGTTAGACATATCCATGAGAGGGATGGACTACAACAGGGCTCTTAGGAGAACAGGCAAGACCAAATGCAAAAGCTGCACACCAGGCGCCTCCCGCCTGCCTCCTCATGCAGCCACCCCAGGAATCTCTGCATAAACTTCCTAAGACCACTGCAAAGAGAGTAATCCTGATTTGTGAGCAACCATTTGTCCCAGATAGAAGTTCATGGATGACGGGTGGCCTGGGAACAGGAAGAACTCTAAAGAAAAGTTGCCACTGGTGAAATTATTGCTAGGGATTTCTGGTCATGTATTATACACCTCAGCAAATAGGAGTCCCAGTGGAGAGAGAGACTGCTGGGGTCCAACCCCAGCGGGTCCAGGGGTCCCCAAAGGTGTGGACGGAGTCGGCGAAGAAGGAATGACACTGAGACAGCGTTCAGTTGATCAGCAGCCTATCCAGGATCTCCAACCAAGTTCTGGTCTGGATCTCCAGCGAGGTTCTGCTTAGGATCTCCAGCCAGGTTCTGTGTCCATGTTCTCTTGCTAGGTTCTCCAGGTTCTCTAGCCAGGCTCTGTAGCCATGTTCCCTCGCTAGGTTCTCCAGCCAGCTTCTGTCCAGGTTCTCCAGCCAGGTTCAGTCACCAGGTTCTAGTCAGGTTCTCTTGCCAATTTCTCTAGTCAGGTTCAGTCCAGGACCTTCTGCCATGTTCTCTCCAGCGAAGTTCTTCTGTCTCTAGAGAACGTTCTGTGTAGGTTCTGTGCCAATTTCTGTCTCTCTCTGTCTTGTTGCATCTGTATTTATACCAGTTGATTCCAATCCTATCAATCTCTATTCCAAAGGTTAGGGCGTTTCTTATCTCCATTCCAGGGAGTAAAGATTATGTAGCTTAAGCATGATTGTTCGTAGTTAAAATGATTAATTACCTGCCTGGCACTTAGTTAAGAGGTTTTATTCCCTCCCTGACTTCAGGGAAAAATTCCTACCTGGGGAAACAACCTTTCTAGGAGAGGAATCCCCTCCCTGACTTCAGGGAAAAATCCCCACCTGGGGATTCAACCTTTCTCGGAGAGGTGACCTTGGTTAAAACACATAGTGCCAAGAAGGTGAGCAAACATATTAAGAACCATATGCCATATATGCCAGGTCCCTTGAAACAGCAAGCATGGACCGGCTCCCGGCAAGAGACAACTTTGGGAAAGGACACTGGAATGCTTTCATAGATTGGGTTGCCTATAAAAGGTTTGGAAACAAGGCGTCCAGTGCTCCCATCAGAACCTTAACTCTTAGCCATAGATCCCTGGGTGTTCACACTAGGCCAGTTACAGCATTCCTATCCTATCAGCATTGCTTGTAGCAGGAAATGGAGAAGGTAAAGAGGAGAGCTTACCATGGCCGCTGAAAGACTTCGATTTGCTCAATTGAGCAAAATCCTTCTGCGCTGTGATCTTAGGATTTTTTCCAATGTAAGAAGTGAGAGGAGAGGAGTTGTGAGAAATTGTCACAGGCACTCAATAAAAAGGCATCATGGACAGAAAATTAATGAAAAGAAAAGACGTTGAAAAAGACTACAAAAATAATAGAAATGAGAAAGAGAGAACTAAAAGGTGAAGGATGTTTGAGAAAAGTTATATATATACAGCTAATTAACACAGAATAGAGACACAAAAATGCAGGCAGTGCTTGAGGTATTTATGGAGAAAAGTATTGGCATGAAGGGATCAGATTATTCTCTGGTTCTTCAGAGAAACAGAACCAACAGAATATGGATATAACCATATTTATACATGGTTGGCAAAAGTAGGTTTATAGTTGTTCATATGGAAAAATACAAATCAATAAATAATATAAGAATAAACTCTGTCTCATGTATTCACAAATGTAAACCTACTCTGTCCACCCCTGTATTTTTGTATGTGTGTGTGTGTGTGTGTGTGCATAGACTTGTTACAGGCAACTGGTTTAAGTTCCAGAGTTTGAAGGTCCAAGAACGAGGAGCTGAGGATCAAAAATGGATGTCTGAGCTCAAGAAGAGAGAGAGAGAATCCGCTCTTCCAACTTTTTGTTTCATTCAGACCCCTAATTGATTGGATGATGCCCACCCACCTCACCCACATCAGTGAGGGGGAGCTCTTTACTCAGTCTACTGAATCAAATGCTAATCTCTTCAGAAACACTCTCACAGACACACCCAGAAATAATGTATAACCAGCTATCTGGGCATCCCTTAGCCCAGTCAGTTTGACCCTAAAATTAACCTTCACATTCTCCTTTTATATAGATTTAAAAGTTATTAGACATCCCTCAGGCATTAAAGGGGCAATAACTGGTCAAAACTTTTTTTATTTCATCAAGTACAATTTGAACTACCTCAACACAAAGAGGGAAAGATTTATTGAAAGGTTCCAGAGGTATCTTAATGGAATCCAAAGGCAGAAATGGAGCCACACCCACAAGGCTAGAAACAGGATCTGGGAGGCTGTTAGGGTCTCATCGCTGTTTCTGACTGTACAGCACTTTCTTCTCTCTCACTTTGCACGCTGATTTCTCTACCTCACAAGTAGTCTTGTTGGAATATGGCCACCTCACAGTTATGGTTCCATCCACCTACAGAGAGTTCACATTCCTGGTGGGGCTGGGAGGATTTCTTTGTGATAAGTGAGCATAACACAAGATGGGCAGTGGGCATCTTTCACACTTCGCCACAGACCTTTGTGACATTTTGGCTCTTTGAAGCTACAGGGTATTGGAGTAAAGGTCCACTTTAATCACTCGGTGAGAGGCCCACCATTACCATCCTACCTAAAATGAAATCCCCTCCCTCACCTTCTGCTTCCAAACCCTACTTTATTTGTTTCTTCACAATCTTACAATATACTGCATTTCATGTTTATGTGTTTAGTGTCCTTGCTAGGATGCAAACTCCATAAGAACAGAGATGTGGAACCAAGATGGCGGCATAGGTTAACCCCAGAGTTTGCTGCCTTGAACAACTACTTCAAAAGTGAAACTAAAAGACGGAACGGACATCACCCAGAACCACAGGAACGCTGGCTGAGTGGAAGTCCTACAACTAGGAGGAAAGAGAAACGCATACGGACACTCAGAGGAGGCGCAGTGCTGAAGTCAAATTCTGAGGTGCGGAGCGCGCGGAGCGGGCTGGCGGCGGAGGGCGCAGTTGGCGTTTTCAATCGGGAGGGAGTCACAGACTCTGAGCTCCAGATACGGGCGAGTCCTTAGGGACCCAGACTCAAACGGGAGAAGCGGGACTGTCTGGCTTCGGTCAGAGCGAGTGCAGCTTTCTCTCCGAGGTTTGCAGCGGGTGCTGGGACTCAGAGAGGCAGAGCCCATGGGGACAGGATTGAGAACAGCCATAACTGCTCTCTCCAGCCCACCCTGTTGATCCTGTGTGACCTGCCCCGCCCAAGCCCAGCACAGAGGCATTTGTCGGATAGCCTCAGGCAAAGGCTAGATTAGCACCTCCCTAGAGGACAGAAGTTCTCTCACTGCAGACACAGCTGATTCTCACAGCCAGTTGGCCTGGAGGTCAAACCCTCCCTGGTATTAGCTACAACAATCAAGGCTTAACTACAAGACTGCGCACAAAGACCACTAGGGGGTGCACCAAGAAAGCATAACAAAATGTGGAGACAAAGAAACAGGACAAAATTATCAATGGAAGATATAGCGTTCAGAACCACACTTTTAAGGTCTCTCAAGAACTGTTTAGAAGCCGCCGATAAACTTAATGAGATCTACAAGAAAACTAATGAAACCCTCGATGTTATGATGGGGAACCAACTAGAAATTAAGCATGCACGGACTGAAATAACGAATATTATACAGACTCCCGACAGCAGACCAGAGGAGCGCAAGAATCAAGTCAATGATTTGAAATGCGAGGAAGCAAAAAACACCCAACCGGAGGGGCAGAATGAAAAAAGAATCCAAAAATGCGAGGATAGTGTAAGGAGCCTCTGGGACAGCTTCAAGCGTACCAACATCAGAATTATAGGGGTGCCAGAAGATGAGAGAGAGCAAGACATTGAAAACCTATTTGAAGAAATAATGACAGAAAACTTCCCCCACCTGGTGAAAGAAATGGACTTACAGGTCCAAGAAGCGCGGAGAACCCCAAACAAAAGGAATCCAAAGAGGACCACACCAAGACACATCATAATTAAAATGCCAAGAGCAAAAGACAAAGAGAGAATCTTAAAAGCAGCAAGAGAAAGAAGCTCAGTTACCTACAAGGGAATACCCATATGACTGTCAGCTGATTTCTCAACAGAAACTTTGCAGGCCAGAACGGAGTGGCAAGAAATATTCAAAGTGATGAATACCAAGAACCTACAACCAAGATTACTTTATCCAGCAAAGCTATCATTCAGAATTGAAGGGCAGATAAAGAGCTTCACAGATAAGGAAAAGCTAAAGGAGTTCATCACCACCAAACCCGGATTATATGAAATGCTGAAAGGTATCCTTTAAGAAGAGGAAGAGGAAGAAAAAGGTAAAGATACAAATTATGAACAACAAATATGCATCTATCAACAAGTGAATCTAAGAATCAAGTGAATAAATAATCTGATGAACAGAATGAACTGTTGATTATAATAGAATCAGGGACATAGAAAGGGAATGGACTGACTATTCTTGGGGGGGAAAGGGGTGTGGGAGATGCGGGAAGAGACTGGACAAAAATCGTGCACCTATGGATGAGGACAGTGGGTGGGGAGTGAGGGCGGAGGGTGGGGCGGGAACTGGGAGGAGGGGAGTTATGGGGGGGGGGAAGAGGAACAAATGTAATAATCTGAACAATAAAGATTTAATTAAAAAATTTAAAAAAAAAAAAGAACAGAGATGTACTAGTTACTGTTTTGTCTCCAGAGAATACAATGGTGACCGCTATGTATCAACAGAGTATTTGTGGACAGGAAGGAAGGAAGGAAGGAAGGAAGGAAGGAAGGAAGGAAGGAAGGAAGGAAGGAAGGAAGGAGAGGGAGGGAGGGAGGGAGGGAAGGAGAGAGGGAAGGAGGGAGGGAGGAAAGAAGGAAAGAAGGCTGAAATTGAACTTAGGGATGTCTAAGTAATAGGACAAAGACTGAAACGGGGAAAAAAAAGAGTCAAGAATTAGCTGACAGGCATGATGATCATAATCAGGAAGACTTCAAGCTTAGGGTAACCACTTTCTGTTAGCACTATCCAGATGGATGCTATGTGAAAGGGAACCAACTGATTCTAGAACTAGACTGATCCTGCATCCAGCAGAGGGGAAGCAAAGAGATCTAATATTGGTTGATCATCTACTATGTTCTAGACCAGTGATGGCAAACCTTTTGAGCTCGGCGTGTCAGCATTTTGAAAAACCCTAACTTAACTCTGGTGCCATGTCACATATAGACATTTTTTGATATTTGCAACCATAGTAAAACAAAGACTTATATTTTTGATATTTATTTTATATATTTAAATGCCATTTAACAAAGAAAAATCAACCAAAGAAATGAGTTCGCGTGTCACCTCTGACACACGTGTCATAGGTTTGCCATCACTGTCCTAGAGATAACGCAAGCCTTGCAAACTTTATTAGATTGGAGAATATTGAGCAGAGAGGTTGAGTAATTAGACTGTGATCACCCAACAATGAGGAGTAGTACTTACACTGAAATTCAGACTTACTGGAACTGTAAAACCCATGTTTGCCATGTGAAATCATGTTCTAGCTCTGTAATGTTTTACTATTGCTCTATGATTTACATTAAACTTTAATAATTCCTTGAAAGAAAATGTTAACAAAGTCTGGATAAATAGCCCTATTAAACAGACTTTCGTTTATAGATAAGTAAATACAAGTCACCATTTTAATTTTTATTAACAGGCAAGTAAAATATTTGAGAATATTATCATAAGGAGATAAATAGCAAATCTATAATCTTACTTATCAAATACTTAGTTTAGACATAAAAATGAACTTCCCTCTGTATATTTCAAACCCCTTGAGTCAATGGGGTCAAAAATAATGTTTAGCCTGTTTTATGTATAAATACCTATATAAACTCATATGTATATTTATGTAACATTAATAAAATTTTATATAAGTTTTAACATTACTAATAACACATCCAAATATGTGTTGAAACTTGTCATCTTATCAGAACCACATTCTTTGGAAATCATGGGATAAAATTATGACTTCAATTTATAAAATAACTCATTGCAGTTGAGCAAGGATTTCAATGAGTAGGAAAATTGGATTGAGTGTAATGTGAAAGGGAAGAGGTATTCATTTAACAACCATCTACTGAGTATCTACTAAGTACAAAACATTGTTGAATGTTCAAGATTCAAAGCCGAATGGTCCTATTTCCTTACCTGGAGGAATTTATAGTCTAGGAATAGGAATGTTATGTTTAGCCCTCTGAGCTCAACTTTAAAAAAAATGTTTTTAAATGGGACAATATAGTTTTCATGTATCAAATGTAGTTCATTTCTATGAAGTCCATCCATAACTTCAATAGGTAACATACTTTCTCATGGTTCTGTGGATTGGCTGGGCTCAGCTGGGTGGTTCTTTCTCGGACTCTTTCATGCAGTGGTTAGAGGTCACCTGGGAACGCAATGCTCTGAAGGGTCCACTGGGCTGGACATCTAAGATGGCTCACTCAAATGCTGACAGTCAATGATGACAGCTGGGAGGTCAGCTAGAGCTGTGAACTAGAGTACCAGCACATGGCTTTCCATGAGACTTTGGCTTGGTCTTCTCATATATAGCACAGAAGCTCTGGGAAGCATGTCAAAAGTAAACATAGTGCAGGCCCTGGCCAGGTAGCTCAGTTGGTTAAAGCATCGTCCCAATACCAAGGTTGTGGGTTAATCGTCTGTCAGGGCACATATAAGAATAATCCAATGAAGGTTCCAGTCAAGATGGTGGTGTGGGTAAAGATGGTACATGCTGCCTCCCACAACCACATCAAAATTACAACTAAAATATAGAACAACCATCATTCAGAACCACCTGAAATCTAGCTGAATGGAAGTTCTACAAGTGGGGAATTAAAGAAGAAGCACATCGAGACTATTGGGAGGGGTGAAGACATGAGGCAGAATCAAGGAACCAACTGGTTCCACACCAATATGTGGTGATTTAAAAATCAGGAGGGATATCTTGGCTATGGAGGTTTTGTTGAGGAGTAAGGGGTCCTAGCCCCACATCAGGCCCCCCAGCACCTCCAAGGCCAACACACGCAGCAACCATCTGCAGATTGCTTTGTGGCCTTGGGAAGGGTACAAGCAGTGGTTGACTTTGAACCTCCCAGGAGGCTCCAGCCAGTGCATCCAGTGGTTAACTTAAACCACACTGGATTACAACCTTACCACCTCCACTAGTGACACACTCAAGGGGCAGACTTGGTGAGCACCAAAGCCCCACTAAAGCAAGTCCTGCTCCATAGGGCTGGCTCCTGCAAGGAGCTCTTCTCTTGTAGTCACAGCCAGTCCTCCCCACCAACTGTCCTCAGGTCAATCCCTCCCAGGGACACCAACATTAACCAAGGTTCAACAACAATAGGACAGTGTACACATCTCACACAGGGCACACCTGGAGTGTCCAGCTCAGGTGACTAGGGAGGCTGAGCCTTTGGGTCCCACAGGACATCAACTACACAAGGCCACTCTACCAAATCTGGGAAACATAATAGATCTACCTAATTCATAGAAACAAACACAGGGAAACAGCCAAAATACGGAAACAAAGAAACATGTCACAAATCAAAGAACAGGACAAATCTCCAGAAAAAGAACTAATTGAAATGGAAGCAAGAAAACTACCAGATACAGAGTTCAAAACAATGGGTATAAGGATGTTCAAGGAACTTACTCAGAATTTCAAAGAACTTAGTGAGAATATCAACAACATAAAAAAGGACCAGTCAGAAATGAAGGCTACACTATTGAAATAAAGAAGAATTTACAGGAAATCAACAGTAGAGTAGAGGACACCGATAATCAAAACAAGAATTTGGAATATAAGGAAGCAAAAAATACCCAATCAGAACCACAAAAAGAACAAAGAATGCAAAAATATGAAGAGCCTCTGGGGTAACTTCAAGCATCCCAAAGGTGCCATAAGGAGAAAAGCAGGAGCAAAAAATTGAAAACCTACTTGAAAAAATAATGACAGAAAACTTACCCTACCTGATGAAAGAAATAGACACACAAGTCTAGGAAGTGCAGAAAGTCCCAAACAAGATGAACCCAAAGAGGCCCACACCAAGATACATCATAATTAAAATGCCAAAAGTTAAAGACAAAGAAATAATCTTAAAAGCAGTAAGAGAAAAGCAGTTAGATACTTCAAGGGAGTTCCCATATGACTGACAGCTGGTTTCTCAACAGAAACTTTGCAGGCCAGAATGGAAAGGCAAAAAATATTCCAAGTGATGAAAAAGCAAGGACTTATTACCAAGATTCCTCTATCTAGCAAAGCTATCATTTAGAATTGAAGGTCAGAAAAAGAGCTTCCCAAACAAGAAAAAGCTAAATGAGTTCATCACCATCAAACCAGTATTACATGAAATGTTAAAGGGTCTTCTTTAAGAAGAAAAAGAAAAAAATATATCAAGAATGGGAACAATAAAATGGCAATAAATACATATCTATGAACAACTGAGTCTAAAAATCAAAATAAATGAACAAGCAGAACAGAAACAGACTCATACATACAGGAAACATTTTTACATTTGCCAGATGGGAGGATAGTGGGGAATATGGGGTGGGGGGAAGGTGAAGGAATTTAGAAGTACAAATTAGTCATGACAAATGGACAGGTGAAAGCTTGGGATGGGGTGGAAGATGGGTGGAGGTGGGCAAAGGGAGGAAATGGGGGACATCTGTAATACTCTCAACAAAGTAAATATTTAAGAAAAGAATCAACCAGTGAATGCATAAGTAGAACAACAAATCAATGTTTCTCTCTCTGTGTCTCTCTGTCAATTAAATTTTTTTTAAAGTAAGCATAGTGCAGAAGCAGTTTCCTAATATCAGAGTAGGTAATAAATCAAACACAGTTAAGGAACCAGCAGTCTCACTTCCACTGTATTTTATAGTCAAAGCAGTCACAGAGCTTATTCAAATTTAAGAAAATAGAGAAATAACTCTGTCTCTTGATGAGTATCAAGATCACATTGTAAAAGATAATGTGGGATTAGAGTTATCTTTAAATATCTTTGGAAAATGCCCTCTGCCACAAATAGAAAAGTCATTTGTTTTGAGCAACATTTCATTTCAAATTATTTTAACCTAGTATTACAACTTTTAAATGCAGTAAATCATCACCTATTTGTAACAAGCTTATCCTATCTATACTGTCCTAAGGGAAAGATGGAAATACCTTAGTTGAGGTAAGAACTCCCCTAGATTGCTAGACAGGTACTAGTTCAGGTCTAACGTGTACACCACACACACACCCACATCCCCACAAAGCACAGGCACAAGGCTTTAATATCCAGGGCAAGATAATAAATTCAAACACAGTCCTTAGTGATAATAAATCTAAATGCTTATCCTAGAGTACATTATCCTTTCAGCTCTCCATCAATTCAATAGAAATTAATTTATTGAAATCATCTATATGATATTAAGTGTATAAAAGCTTATACTCCAGAAGTTATGTCTTCATAAAATTTACAACCTATACCAAAGGGCAGAAAAATATTACCCTCCTTCAGGATTAGTCTCAGTGGTTGATGTGTCTCTTATTATTGGGTGTGTTAGGATTTTTTTTTTGGCATTTTTCTCCCAAATGGCTACCAGAATAAGTTGCTCAAAATAAGAATTAACTTTGAGTAGGTTGCCTTTCAATTTAGAAACAGGTTCATGCATCTCTTGTTTGCCCATCAATAGAGATCATTGTAAATATCTCAACATGTTTTCCTAGTGCTCCACATAACAGAGAAATAAATACTAACAATTTTAACAATAACCAACATAAATTAACTTTGGGAAAACTGTCATCAACTCTTTATGTTTGAAATCATTAGGTAAGCTTGGAAAACACCAACATATTCTTCCAATGTTTAAAACTTGCTAGTTCTCTGTATGTTTTAGTCTTCTTAAAAGGGCAATTTACTTTAAAAAATTCCAGGTGGTAAATGTATAGGATTTGGCATGTGGGCAAGAGAGAAACATGTATAAGGTTCAGATTTTCCTGACAAGAACTTCTTCCTGCCTCACTTTTTGGTGCAAAGTCGAGCAGGCCTTTCTTCACCTCGCACTGTCCATGAGCAAAGATTCAGTCCCCTTTCCCAGCTCCCATCTTCAGCGTGAGCCTGGCTGCCACTTATCAGGATGGACAGTCCTGATGGCTCCCAAGCTTTCTGAATGACGAGGTTAAAAAGAAAGTCATAGGAGGTTGGTTTACTGGAGGGCACTTCAAATTGATTGTGAACATGGGTTATGTGTGTAGGTCAATGAATTCTGGGAGTGGGCTCAGGTGGCTCAATGAAGAAGGTTTACTTCCTTTGGGCTACCTTTGACCTCAATTTAAGCAATCTGTTTATAGTTGTAATAGTGTAGTTTGAACATGACCTTAAATTGAACAAGCCAATTGATAATGCAATGATCACCCCTTATGAAGCACTTTTTTTTTTTTTCCAGGAAAGAGATGAATTTAGATTTTGGAGAAGAATTTGATAAAGACCAAGGTGGTGGACATGTGGGAAGAAACTTCAGAAACAAGGTAAATTATTTGTTTTTGTTTTTTAAAATATATTTTTATTGATTTCAAAGAGGAAGGGAGAGGGAGAGGGAGATAGAAATATCAATGATGAGAGAGAATCATTGGTTGGCTGCCTCCTGCACATCCACACTGGGGATCAAGCCTGCAGCCAACGACCCGGGCATGTGCCCTGACCAGGAATCGAACTGGTGACCTCTTGGTTCTTGGGTCGACGCTCTACTGCTGAGCCACACCTGGCTGAGCTAAATTATTTGTTTTAATGGAATAAATGAATTAGTGTTCCAAACACTCTGTTTCATCAATCAAGTTGGCAGCAGCATCAACAAGCTCAATTGCTAGCAAATGATTATCTGATTGAAATTGGAAGAATATGTCCAACTAAGTAGAGTGTGAACTAAATTTTATAAGATTTAAAAATACTCCTAATGCATTCTTTACTATGTCATGCTGAGTCACACTATTTTTTGCAAGAAAAAGAAATCTCAAGGATTTGCTTATTTGTTACAGACTACACATCCCTTATTCTCTTGAAAATCTTACTTTACTTCTCAAGTTGACTGAACTGCAATGATCCACTTAAAAAGCTAAACTGACCTTAGTTAACCTTGTTCATGCTGCTAAAAATTAACCCCTTAAGGTCATATTGTGTTATATTGCCCATGCATTTTGTTGTGCCAGTCCCAAATATCTCTAGGTACTTAAAAATGTTTAGGGTAAACAACGAAATCACTAAATGAAAATTGGATGCAACCTTGCCTAAATTTCAGAGGAGAAAGGAGTGTTCTTTCCTCTCCACCCAAGGAATGTGAAAATGATGAAGAGAAACATTGACTAAACTTTCTCCGTGGCAGGCAGGGGATGTTTCAGGTGGGTACAGATGGGTATCTAGGACTTTCAAGCTCTAAGCCCCGGGCCTTCAACGTCTTTTGGCAATACAATTGGATGACTCAGTGTGATAGTCTGGTTTGTCTGGTCCCTACTCACCTGGAGCTCTTGCTTAACTGATCTATAATGTATATAACAAGATGACTTTCCCAGAAACACTCCTGCAATCTCCTTCTCTCATGAAATATTTTGTAAGAAAGCTCTCCTGTTGACACCTCACTCAGCACGACACTGTATCCTGTGTAGATTAACATTGCATTTGTCCCAAGATCATCTATCTATCTGGCAAGTTCAACTATCCAAAAGACAGCCAAGAATAAATAGGAAGATAAAAAAAATCACCTGAGCCACCGAAGGATTCTTACGCAAGAATATGTGCTCAAAATCTTGTGCATTTTACTCATCGGAGAATCTCTGGCCATCGCTCAAGGCTTTTTTACTTATATTTTTTGATGCAGTTCTTACATGCTAATCAGCCAACTTCTGTTTCAATATCAGAAGAGAAACAACAAATATACAGAGGGAAGAAAGAAGGCTGGTAGAAGTAGGCACACTAGCAATAACAAAAAATAAACCTGACAACTGCTTTGGATGCAGAAGTGAGAACTTCAAAATATACATCAGAATAAAAGACACAATATTCTAAACTAGAGCCGGGGAGCAAGCAGGCTTAGGCACCTCAGCATCCATAAAGCCACCACTGCTGTTCATTACAGTGAAACTGAGTCATCAGGAAAAAGGTTAAATTATATTTTTAATTCAGCAAACAAAAAAGCAGAATATGCATTGCTCATTATATAAGTTTGTCAGTAAAAACGGCTGAAATAAAGAACTTCATTCATTTTTTTATTAAATAGACATGGCGTGTTTACCATATGCTAAGCTCCACTCCCAGCCCCTGCCTTTCGTTTTTAACTTTAGATAACTGAGGCCTGGAAGATAAGCTATCTACTCATTCCTAACGACATTCTCAAAGCTACTCCTAGACTAAGCCAGGCCATAAAGATAGTGCGTAACTGACCCATGTCCCACCTTCTGCCGGTTTGCTGTTGCTCTCATGAATTATTTATGATGTGACTGAAAGGGGTGATGAGACACTGCCCAGTAAAAACTGTTGCTTCATTAATTATGATGGACTTTGTGGAAATAATAGACATTAGGACCTGGGGATGCATGTCTCTCTGTTCTTAATATAAGAAATAATACTATCTCTTGATTAAGTTATGGGCTCTATCAATCATGGCACTGATCACCATTCCTCTCTTGCCTTGGTACCAGAAAGCTCAAGGCTAAGATAGTCTGATCCATTTCTCATAAATGTAAGGGCATTAATAGATAATTAAAAATGAAGGCACACTGCCCTAGCTAGTTTGGCTCAGTGAAAAGAGGAGTCATTCCTTGGACTGAAGGTCCTGGGTTTGATTCCGGTCAAACACATTGCTTTCACCGAGCCTTTGAGTGCTCATGCCTTCACATGAATGGAAAACCTGGAATCACCAGCAAGTCAAGGGGCACCCCTACATAACTGACACCAACATCCACCTCTATCACCATCCCACTTCCACCCCAAGCTTGAGAGAGAGGGGGAATATGGGGACAAAACAGGGGGGATATCCTCAGATGTATACCCACAGTCAATAAATTGGATTTTATTTTTATTAAAATACTAGTGTCCTGGTGCATGAAATTCGTGCACATTAAAAGGGGATTAATTAGAGAAAATATTTTAATATTGCTATTTGCCCTTTCTCTATAATAGAAGTGTCAGAGATGAAAGAAAATTAGTAAAATGTATATGAAAATCTTCCTCCTGACAGATTCTGGGGCACACCATGGGACCCAGAGTCAAGTCCCCACCTATCCACGTGTGCCTCAAAATCGCGTGAGACCCAGACCCAGCCGGCCCTCTCTCACTGGGCTAGATCAGACCCGGCCAGTCCCACCCTTGTCAAGCCCCACCGGGTGGGGGGCTTGGCCTGAGGTCCCCCAGCCCGGGCCAGGGCAGGGGGCATGGCCTGAGGTCCCTTGTCAAGCCCCATGGGGGGGGGGGGGCGCACAGCCTCAGGTCCCCGCTGATTGCTCCTTAAGGCTCATTATGGAAACTTGGCCTCAGCTGTGGGTGCAGCCATCTTTGTGGTGGAATGACAGTCAATTTGCATATTCCCTCTTTATTATCTATACTAATAAAAGGGTAACATGCTAATTAGAGTGGTCATCTTCCGGACGTCCTTCCAGACAAAGCCGCAGTGGCTGTGAGGGCTGAGGCTCAGGCCGGCAGTGGCAGTAGCAGTGGGGTCATGGGGGTGGTGCCTTCCCCTGCAGAGGGAGGCCAGACTGGAGGCCAAGGTACAGGAAGTTAGGGGCGATCAGACCGGTAGGGGAGGGCAGTTGGGGAATATCAGGCGACAGGGGAGGGACGTTGGGGATGATCAGGACTGTAGGGGAGGGCAAGGTAGGGGCAATGAGGCTGGCAGGCAGAGGGGTTAGGGGCCATCAGGCAGGCAGGCAGGCCTGTGGATAGGAGCCAGTGGTCCCGGATTGTGAGAGGGATGTCTGACTGCCGGCAGTTGGACATCCCCTGAGGGGTCCCAGATTGGAGAGGGTGCAGGCTGGGCTGAGGGACACTCCTCCTCTCCCAGTGCATGAATTTCATGCACCGGGCCTCTAGTATAGGATAAGAATAAATAAGGAGCTCTGGGCATTTACATGTAGTAGAATTAAAGACATCACTTGGAGAATTGGAAAACAAGTCTAGGAAATGTTCAAGAAGGTCCAACAGCAAAACAGTGTGATGGACAACGAAGAGAAAGTTTTGTTTTGTTTTGTTTAGAGCCTCAGTCCTGGATGTGAACATTGACTCTCAGGAGGTCCAGAGTAAATGTGGAAATAGAAACTTGGAGGAGAACTGCAGTGTGAATGGCTGTAGAATGCACCTGCAGAAGCTAGAGCAAGATCTAACCTGCAGTGGTTCTGCACATGCAGCCAATAAAGACATGTGTGATTAAGTATTGTGAGGAACATACAATGAATGAACTTTATTGGAAAATTGATCCCTTGACAACAGTCCCAGTGCCTTCTCTGTTAAAAGACTCCGTAGTAGCAAATAGCCCTAGAAGATTTCATGCGTAGTGACTGTTCTTGTAAAATCAGTCAGTTTTATAAAACTATGCAAAAACATGCTATTTGCTTAATTTTTTTTCTGATGGCAGAGAAATGACCAAACTACAGACTGATATTTATACGCTTGTTACCCTTTATTGCTGTGAAACCTTTGAACCCAAAAAGGTCAATATTATATGTTATGTGGGAGAGAAAAACAATAATTTTGAAGAAAAACATGTCCAAACATGTCTACCAGGTACCAATAACTTATAGAACACCATGACAACTAAAACAATGATACTGCCTCAGAATGAGAAAAACAAGTTAGTGAAACAGAATACAAGCCAACAGTTGATACAGAGGAATTTGATATGCGATGGACTTGATCATTCAAATTAGTGGGAAAAGAAGAAGGCATTTACCTGGTAACAGTGACCTTGAACTGTTTGCTCATTAATATGCAAAAAATTAACATCACATCTTATGTCACTCTACATGCAAATAAATTCCAATGGTTTAGAAACATAAATGTCAAAAGAAAAAAACATTTTAAATGCTAGAAAATAAAAATTTATTTATAGAGAACAAATTTATAATGAAACTTGAATACCAACAATTAAATATTCTTATCTGCCTGCCAATAGAGATAAAAATTAAGCCATTGGTAAAATTCCTTTTTCAAAGGACACTTTTAGATGTTATGTAATATCAATGCCATTATAATATAGTATATGGAAGGGCAATCATTTTCTTCTGTGTGCTAGCACGTAAATTTACTTCATTGTTCACTGATGGCCAAGGTATGATTCAGATTTGGCCTCTATGCAGTACATATAAGGCAGAAGTATTTGATGATTTCTTTTTTGTTTTGCTTATCACTTAAAACCCAGACTACATAAGAATAGACTTCTGATTTTGTTGTGATTTTTGTTTTGTTTTTAAATATGTTTTTATTGATTTCAGAGAGAGGAAGGGAGAGGGAGAGAGAGATAGAAACATCAAAGATAAGAGAGAACCATCAATCGGCCGCCTCCTGCATGCCCTCTGCTAGGGATTGAGCCCAAAACCCAGGCATTGTCCTGACTGGGAATTGAACTGTGACCTCCTGGTACATGGGTCAATGCTTAACCACTGAGCAACACTGGCCGGGCATGTTTTGTTTTCTGAGCCAAGACATAGGGCAGGAATTAGCAAACTATGATCCACAGGCCAAATCTGCTTCACCACCTGTTAGCCCACCAGTTAACAATGGCTTTATTTTTAAATGATTAAAAAATTTTTTTAGCCAAAACCGGTTTGGCTCAGTGGATGGAGCGTTGGCCTGCGGACTGAGGGGTCCCAGGTTCAATTCCGGTCAAGGGCATGTATCTTGGTTGCGGGCACATCCCCGGTGGGGGGTGTGCAGGAGGCAGCTAATCAATGTTTCTCTCTCATCGATGTTTCTGGCTATCTCTCTCCCTTCCTCTCTGTAAAAAATCAATAAAATATATTTAAAAAAATAAAATAAAAAATAAAATTTTTTTTAAAGAATAAACTTCCTAGGAGGAACCAAGATGGTGGCATAGGTAAACACCTGAACTTGCTGCCTCGCACAACCACATCAAAGCTACAACTAAAAGATAAAATGGTTATCATCCAGAACCACGAGAAGGCTGGCTGAGTGGAAGTCCAAAAACTAGAGGAAGTCCGAAACTAGAGGGAAAGAGAAAAGCACATCTAGACTGGTAGGAGGTGCAGAGGTGCAGAAGAGCAGAGGTACAGAGGCATGCGAAATGGGCTGGCAACTGGGTACGCTGTGGTCTTTTTCATTCGGGAGGGAGATACAAACTCCCAACTGCTCTGAACTCCAGTTCTGGGCGAGACTCTGGGGACCCAGACTCATATGGGGAGAAACTGGACTGTATGGTATTGGGCCAGAACACGAGGGCAGCTTTCACTCAGAGGTGCTTGCAGCGTTCATTTTTCCTGTATGGGGCCATCTAGGGCTGCGGGACACAGAGACCCAGGGACCAACCCGGGGCAGGGCCCATGGGCAACCATTGCTGGCTGCACCACCCCGTGATACCCTGAGACCCCACCCCACCTAATTTACAACCACACCTAAGCTGTGTGCAGAGGCTTTTGCATATGAATAGCCTGGCCTTTTGCAATCTAAAATCTAACAAACTGCAGATGGGTCAAAGAACCCCAGAGCTTCCAAAAGAAGGCCTAAGACTCATCAGCAGCCTGCATTGCTTCCCAGCCTGCATGTGCCTCATTTGGGCACCTCCAAACCCCAAACAAAGAGGAGGAATCTGCAGCTCTCTCTGTGGCTCCTGCTGGGTGGCCTCAGGCAGTGGCTGACTTTGTACCTCCTTGGAGATCCAAGAGCCAGTGTACCCAGTGGTCAGAGTAAGACCATACCAGATTAAAACTCTTCAGATCATGAGAGACACACTCAGGGTCAGACTCAGTGAGCACCAAAGCCCCGCTGAAGCAAGTCCTGCACCATAAGGGTGTTTCTAGCACAGCAGTTCCCCCATTGTAGACACAACTGGTCCTCACAGCCAATTGGTCTGGATGTCAATTCCTCCCAGTGATACCAACAGCGATCAAGGCTTTACAACAACAAGACTGTGCACACAGCTCACAAAGGGATACACCGAGTGTCCACCTCAGGTAATTAGGGAGGCTGAGCCACTAGGCCCTATAGGACACCTAGCACACAAAGCCACTCTATCAACACAAGGAAGCATAAAAAATGCGGAGACAAAGAAAAATGTCATAAATGATAGAAATGGAGGAAAGCAAACTACCGGATATAGAGTTCAAAACCATGGTTAAAAGATTTTTCAAGAATTTTCTAGAAACGGCCAATAAATTTAGTGAGACCTTCAAGGATATGAAAAGGGACCAATTAGAAATTAAGCATACACTGACTGAAATAAAGAATAATATACAGAGATCCAACAGCAGATGAGAGGATCCCAAGAATCAAGTCAAAGATTTGAAATACGAAGAAGCAAAAAACACCCAACCGGAAAAGCAAAAAGCAAAAAGAATCCAAAAATATGAAGATAGTGTAAGGAGCCTCTGGGACAACTTCAAGTGTACCAACATCTGAATTATGGGGGTGCCAGAAGAAGAGAGAGCAAGATATTAAAAATCTATTTGAAGAAATAATGACAGAAAACTTCCCCTACCTGGTGAAAGAAATAGACTTACAAGTCCAGGAAGCACAGAGAACCCCAAACAAAAGGAATCCAAAGAGGACCACACCAAGACACATCATAATTAAAATGCCAAGGGCAAAATACAAAGAGAGAATATTAAAAGCAGCAAGAGAAAAACAGTTACCTACAAGGGAGTACCCATACGACTGTCAGCTGATTTCTCAACAGAAACTTTGTAGGCCAGAAGGGAATGGCAAGAAATATTCAAAGTGATGAATACCAAGAATCTACAACCAAGATTACTTTATCCAGCAAAGCTATCATTTAGAATTGAAGGTCAGATAAAGAGCTTCACAGATAAGAAAAAGCTAAAGGAGTTCATCACCCCTAAACCAGTATTATATGAAATGCTGAAGGGTATTCTTTAAGAAGAGGAAGGAGAAGAAAAAGGTAAAGATAAAAATTATGAACAACAAAGTGATAACAAATACATATCTATCAACAAGTGAATCTAAAAATCAAGTGAATAAAAAATATGAGGAACAGAATAAACTGGTAAATAGAATAGAATCACGGGCATAGAAAGGAAGTGAACTGATAATTCTCAGGGGGAAGATGGTGGGAGGGTGTGGGAAGAGACTGGACAAAAATCAAACACCTATGGACGAGGACAATAGGGGGGTAAGGGCATGGGGTGGGATGGGAACTGGGTGGAGGGGAGCTATAGGAAGAAAAAAGGAACAACTGTAATAATCTGAACAATAAACATTTTTTTTTAAAAAAAGAATAAACTTCCTGATATGTGAAATGAAAACTTCAGTGTTCATACATAAAGTTTTTTTAAATACAGGCACATTCACGTTTGTATTGCTACTTTGATGTTACACAGATTGGGTAGTTGCAACAGAGACTATATGGCCTCCAAAGCCTAAAGTATTAACTCTGGCCATTTACAGAAAACTTGCTGATCCCCTGTTCTAGACTATAAATGTGTCTCTTAAAACACTGCAGCTGATATGCAGAAAGAAAGAGGCAGACACTGAAAATAATTTGTAAATTAGTGCTAATGTACATACACGATGCTTTATTCACAGAGAACAGTTATGTAGAAAATATAACACTCAATCCTGATTCAGCACTGAATGAAATTGTGAAAATTATCCTATATAATAAAAGAGAAACATGGTAATTAGCTGTAACTTTGCTACCCTTCCCATTGGCTAATCAGGGCGATATGCAACTTAACTGCCAACCAAGATGGCGGCCGGCAGCCAGGCAACTGACACGAACAGGAGGCTTGCTTGCTCCAGTGATGGAGGAAGCCAACCTTCCCTGCCTGCTGCTGCTGAGCTCTGAGCTGCTCTCTAAGAAACATTGTTACAAATATAGAAGCTAAACAAAACCCCAGAAACCTGCTTTCAGCCAGCCGGGATCTCAGAGCTGGAGTCGCAACAAAGTTTCAAATACAGAAAGTAAACAAAGCCCAGAAACCTGCTTTCAGCAGCCGAGGTCTCACAGCTAAAGCCGGCTCTCAGCTCCAGTGACAGCTATAGAAGGTAAATAAATCCAAGAATAAAAAAAAAGGAAAAAAGGAGAGGCTGGGAGCTTCAGTCACCCACCAGCCTGAAAACGGCCCTCAGCTCCTCACTCAGGCTGGCCAGGCACCCCAGTGGGGACCCTCACCTTGATCTGGGACACCCTTCAGGGCAAACCAGCCGGTCCCCATCTGTGCACCAGGCCTCTATCCTATATAGTAAAAGGGTAATATGCCTCCCAGCACTGGGATCAGTGGAGCAGCGAGGCCTCCTGGCCCCTGGAGCAGCGTGACAGGGGGCAGCGCCCCAACCCCGATTGCCCTGCGGCTCTGTGTGTGACAAGGGGCAGGGCCACAACCTCCCTATCTGCCCTGCTCTGGCGCCCCAACCCCCTGATCGGCCCTGCTCTGTGCCTGATAGGGGGGAGCTCCCCAACCCCGATTGGCCCTGCTGTGTGTGTGACAGGGGGCAGCACCCCAACCCTCTGATCGGCTGGCTCTGTATGTGACAGGGGTGGTACCACAACCCTGTGATCCGCCCTGCTCTGTGCATGACAGTGGGCGGCACCCCAACTCCCCAGTTGGCCCTGCTCTGAGCCTGACCAGGAGCTGTGGGGCAGGCACCTAGGGATTGGGCCTGCCCTCTGCCACCCGGGAGTGGGCCTAAGCCAGCAGTCGTTATCTCCCGAGGGGTCCCAGACTGTGAGAGGACACAAGTGGGGCTGAGGGACACCCCCACCCCACACCCCCCCGCCAGTGCACAAATTTTTGTGCACTGGGCTTCTAGTTAATAATAATTAAGTTGTGGTGATGATTGCTTTTTTCATGTTATGTGAAGAAATAATGTATAATTAAATGGCTCTGCTATTAACATCCCACAGTAAACTGGCTTTGGAGAGGAAAGTTGCTTGCATGAGTTTTTTGAAAAAGGCTTTGGTACATTTATGCAATGGATTACTACACAGCCATAAAAAGGAAGGAAATGTTATCCTTTGGGACAGCATGGATGGACCTGGAGATTATTAAGTGAAATATTAAGTGAAATAAGCCAGTCAGAGAAAGACAAATACCAAAAGATCTCATTTATATGTGGAATCTAATGAACAAAATATACTGACAAACTAAATAGGAACAGAGGCATGGATGCATGGAACAGACTGACAGCAATCGATGACGAGGCCCAGAAATCAGGATTTTAAAAAGATTCCCAGGTGATTCTAATGTGCAGCCAAGGTTGAGAACCACTGCCATAGACACAGACAACAGTCTGGTGATTGCCAGAGGGAAGGAATAGTGGGGGCTGGGTGGTGGTAGGCAAAGGAGGGCAAAATGGGGACATCTGTAATAGTATCAACAATAAAAATAAAATTTAAAAAAAGAATAAACCAATAAATGCATAAATAAGTGGAACAACAAGTCAATGTTTCTCTTTCTCTTCTCTTCCTCCTCCCCCTGCGCCCCTGCCCTCCCCCAGCCAACACCAACCCAATCAATCAATCAAAATACAAGGTGAGGCCAGGCAGGGCAGGGCTAGGGGGGCACCACCCACAGAAGCACAGGTCCCTTGGAGCACTCCCTGTCCTGCACCCCACCATATAATTTTTAAATGGATGGTAATGAGTATCAAGTTGCCATGGTATTTAGATTTGGTAATAATATAAAAAAATTTGTTATAACATAAAAAATTATCTACTTATCTTAAAAATTTTTGGATATCAAATTAAAGTGTGCCCTAGCCGTTTGGCTCAGTGGATAGAGCGTCAGCCTGCGGACTGGGGGTCCCAGGTTCGATTCTGGCCCAGGGCACATGCCCAGGTTGCAGGCTCCATCCCCAGTGGGGGGAGTGCAGGAGGCAGCCGATCAATGATTCTCTCTCATTGATGTTTCTATCTCTCTCTTCCTTCCTCTCTGAAATCAATAAAGAAACATATATTTTAAAAAATTAAAGTGTTTAAGGAAAATTTATAATTTTGAAATTGCTTTTCTAAGTCAGAGCAAGAAGTTTGCAAAACACCTGCCAAGAAGTAACAGCTTTTCTGTTTTAGTTTAATGAGTAGGTTCATACTGCCCTCTGGTGGTTCAAATGGTTGGAACATATGACTTACAAATTTGGACATGTGGCATCTTGGAAACACAGGAATTCTATTTCCTGTTGTTGCACTATGTTATAGAGATGACTACATCTCACACATTATCACAAGTAATTATGAAAGGATTTGAGAAATTAGAATTTTACAATGGATCAAAAAAATCAGCTTGTTCACCTTTAATAATTATAACTTGGCATTGACCAAGCACAAAAGATTTTTGCTTCTCAGAGACATCCAGACAGTGCTAGAGTCCAGAGAAGTGACACAGACACTGTTTTTCAGTGGAGAAAATTGTCCTGTGGATTGCTCTCAGTGCCACGGTGGTGAAGGTTTATCTATATATGTCTCCCAACAGCGTTCTCTCTCTTTGCCCACCTCTGTGCTCAGGGACACCAGGCCCTGCTGCTGTTAGTAAGTAGGATGTTCATAATGCAGAAAGCATGATATAGCATAAAGAGCAGTAGACACAGAAATTCGAAAGAACTATATCTGAATTGTATCACTAGCTGTAATCATGGGAGAATTAACTTCTCTTGGTCAGTTGCCACAGTAAAATGGTCAAAATACTGGCTTCACATGTGCTGTGTAAAACTGTAAAAACACATAGAAAAGGTGCTCGATAATAGCAACCAATTGTAATTATTGCTACTTTATAGAGTTGAAAGATAAGCTAGTTTGCCTATTTGGAGGATAAAGAAGATAGTCACAGGGAATCACTTGTTGGATTCATTTTTATTTACTTAATCATAGCATACAATCACATATATCTTCTTTAATTTCCTTTCCTATTCTCCAAGAGAAATATTTCCCTTTTTCATCTTGATTAAATTTCCTTCTCTCTTCCCCCACAATCCTGTGAGCCAATGCCTTAAAATCTCTAGATAGATAGATAGATAGTTCTGTATGCATAATGTTCCTCTGGAAAACCCTAATTCAATCACAAAGAACAAGCTTGGCCATAAGAAGTCTTCCCTGTGATTGGAGAGCAGGTTTAAGAGACAAGATATGGGAGTGGTTCAGCTGTACTATACGTATCATTGCCAGGGAACTTCCTTTTGTCAGCATGTATTTCTTGAAAACCTGTCTATTCAGATCTTCTGCCCATTTTAAAATCAGATTTTATTGTTTTTGTTATTCATATATGTGGGATATTAGCTCTTTATTGGAGGTATCATTTGCAAATATTTTCTCTCATTTGTTGGTTGCCTTTTAATTTTGTTGATAGTTTCTTTTGCTGTGCAGAAGCTTTTTAGTTTGATGTAGTTCCATTCAGTTTTCTTTTGGGGTTCAGTTCACACAAAATTCTCTGAGACCAAGATGTATAAGTTTAGGACCTATGTTTTCATGTATGTATTTTATTGTCTCAGGTCTTATAGTCAAGTCTTTCATTCATTTTGTGTTAAATTTTGTGTATGGTGTCAGAGAGCAGGCTCGTTTCTAGTTTTTGCAGAGACCTCAAACTTATTTATAGCCAGTTGTACATGTTCGAGTAGAGATGTGCCAAAATATTAAAATCTTAGCATCTATTCATTACTATTATGTCATCAATCATCAATTCAAATAAGAACAATTAATATTATTAGTTAAATTAAAATACCAATCTCTTCTTTCAAGCATTTTTCTATTGATATTGATGGTTCATAGCTTTAGTGGTTAGAATTAAAATAAGAAAAAATATGTTGGAACCCTCTGAATTCTTGAAGTAAGAGAGAAGGTGACAGTTTCAAAAGATATCCTATGTATAAGGGGTTCATTGTAATGGAGCAAAGATGTGAGAGGCCCAAGGAGAAAGGAATCTGACCACGCGTTCTGGCAGCAGCAGTCACTGCTAGTCATTGTTAAACCTCTACTCATTTTTCCTTAATTCTCAGAAAACTGAGATTAGAAGGGAAATTCCTTAATATCATAAAGGCCACCTACAAGAAAACCGATATAGCATATCCAATAGTGAAAGACTGAATTCTTAACCTCCCCCAAACCCATACAGGAATAGTTAAGATGCCCATTCTTACCAACATAGTAGAGGTCATAGAAAGTACATTAAAGAAAGAAGAAAAGGCATAAGGATTGTGAAGATAACATTTTCTTTTCATAGACAATATGATAATTTATGTAGAAAATCTCAAAGAATCTGGAACAAACTATTAGAACATTAGTGAGTATAGCAAGGTCAAAAGAATAACAATCAAATTTAAGTATCAGTGACCACTTAAAAATTGAAATTAAAAAGTAATTTATAATAGCAGGAAAATATGAACTACTAAGTGGTAAATTTAACAATAAGTTGTGCAAGATTTGTACATGGAAAAAACACATAACACAGTGATAAGAGAAATTAAAGACCTAAACAACTGTGTCCATAAGTCAGAAGTCTCGATATTTTTAAATTGTCAATATTCTCCAAATTGATTATAGATTCAATAAAACCTCAATTAAAATCTCAGCAGACTTTTTGGTAGAAATTGACAAGTTGATCCTAAAATGTCTGTGAAAAAGCAAAGGAATTTAGGAGGCCAAAACAATTTTGAAAAAGAATAAAATTTAGATAGTATAGTACTGGCATAAGGACAGAAATACAAGTTAACAGAATAGAACAGGGAGCTCAGAAACAGAGCCACACATAATCTGAACTGATTTTCAATAAGGCAAAGTGAAAATTCAGTGGAAAAGATAGTCTTTTCAACAAATGGTGCTAGAAAAAGTGGATATACATATCCAAAAAACAAAAACAAAACCCAAACACAATCCCACACACAACTTGGATATATACTTCACACTATATACTAAAATCAGAGACTTAAATGCAATTCCAAAAAGTATAATTCTTCTAGAAGAAAACAGAGAAAAATCTTTGTGACCTCAAGTTAGACAAAGATTTCTACACACAAAAAATGAAAAAAAAAGATGATTAAACTGGACTTTATAAAAAATTTTTAAATTCTGTATTTCACCCGGCTGGTGTGGCTCAATGGTTGAGTATCAACCTATGAACCAGGAGGTCACAATTTGATTCCAGGTCAGAGCACATGCCTGGTTTGTGAGCTCTTTCCCCAGTAGCGGGCATGCAGGAGGCAGCTGATCAACGATTCTCTGTCATTATTGATGTTTCTTTCTATCTCCCTCTCCCTTCCTTTCTGAAATCAATGAGAAAAAAAAAAACCACCTTTTAAAAATTACATATTTCAAAACACTGTTAAGAAAATGGAAAAGACAAGCCATAACTGAGGAGAAAATATTTGCAGTTTATTTAATAGATTACTTTAATCAACAATTCTATTTTGTAAAATAGGAAAAAATTTGAATAGATACTTTACCAAAGAGATAAGAATGGCAAATAAACACATTAAAAATGTTGGATATCATTAGTCAGTAGGAAAATGCAAATTAAATTACCACTAAACGCCTATCAGAATGGCTAAAATGAAAACAACCTTCAATACAAAATGTTCACATGGAATCAGAGTAATAAGAACTCCCATCTGTGGCTGGTGGGAATGTAAAATGATACATCCACTTTGAAAAATATTTAGCAGTCTTTATAAAGTAAAAAAAATACACTTTATCATACAACCCAGTTTCCAACTACAAGGTATTTACCAAAGAAAAATTAAATATGTCTATCCAGAGACCTGTACATGAGTGTTTATTGCATCCTTATTCATAATAGCCAAAAGACTAGAAAATCAGTTGGTGAATGGATAAACAAATTGTAGTACATCCTGAACAAAGACTCCTACTCAGAAATAAAAAGGAGTGAACTATTGATAAATGCAAAAACATGAATTTTTAAAACATTATGCTAAGTGAAAGAAAGGCTCAAAATATTAAATCCTGTATGATTCCATCCATATGACATGAAAACAAGTAAAACACTAGGGTAAAATCAGTGCTTGCCAGGGGCTAGGTTGGAAATGATTTATATCTTGAATACGTTGGTGGTTGCACCCATAGTATAATATGTCCAAGTTCCTCATATTGTATACCTAAAAAAGAGGAACTTACTTAATGTAAACATGACCTTTTTTTAAAAAGAAAAATCTAAATGTTTTAAATGGAAAAAAAAGAAAAAAGCAGTTACCAGTGAGAGGTGATTTTTTTTTTCTATTTCAATTTAAAAGCATTGAAACACAACATATTTCATTTGCATTATAATGTCTTTACAAGTTGTGTTCTTTACTTGTAAGTAGGAAAAGATAGTGTATTGTGCTATTTTCTTTTTCTGGCTGACATGGTGGAAACTTACGTGCATATTATTACTAAGTGAGCAAAGTCAATCTGAAAAGGCTATAAACTATGATTCCAGCTATGTGCCTTTCTGGAAAAGGCAAAACTAAGGAGACACTAAAAAGATTAGGAGTTGTCAGGAGTTGGAGGGAGGAAAGGATGAATAGAACACAGGATTTTAGGGCAGTGAAACTATTGTGTATGATGCTACAATGGTGGATACATATCCATCATACATTTGTCCAACTCCATAGAATGTACAACACCAAGAGTGAATTCTAATGTAAACTATGGACTTTGGGTGATCATGATGTGTCTATACAGCTTCACTGATTGTAATAAATGTATCACTGTGGTGGGGGGGGTGTTGAAAGTGGGGGAGGGGAATGAGGAATACATTTTGGTGTGAACCTAAATTTCACCTGAAAGAATACTGTTAAAAAAATAAAAACATTTTTTCAAAGGATAAATAATACAGACAAACCAAAATGTTTGTTTTCTTATTTCATGCATACATCTCTGAATATCTGTTCAAAGAATCATACTTCCTAAGTAGCCATAAATGACAAACCAATTTTTCATTTATATGTAAATATAAGTGTTTTATCTACCCATTAAAGTGTAGTTAATCTATTATTCAAGTCAATGAAATAAACAGTAAAATCCCTAAAACCATATTAGTTGGGGCCTTTCTCTGCCTATTTTCTTTTTAAATATATTTTTTTATTGATTTCAGATAGGATGAGACTCAACCATTGACACCGGCGGCTCTCTATTTTAATTCCTAGAAATGAGACCTAGGTGTTTCCATAGTTCTCAAGCACCTCAGGTGATTCTTATTAATCAAGTTTAAAACTAGAAGATAGTAGTACACAGATTTGAGTAACAAAGACACTGATAAAGCATATAAAAGTTTCCAATAAAACTAACAAACTAGGTAACAGTTACAAGAAAGAAAAAAAAGTCAGTAATAAGGCATCGCATTTCTGGGAGATACCAGAAAATAATGAAAAAATACAATTGGTCTGGGGCACTGTTTCACATGCTGGGGATACAGTAGTGAAGAAAATAAAGTCTCTGCCCTAATGGAACTTACATTCTAGTGAGGAGGCACTCAATGACAAATGATAAAATATACATAAAGACAAGTACTGGTAAGTGCTAGAAGAAAAAGCAAAATAAAGCATATAAAATGACAGGGACGTGAGCACTCCTAACCACTTCCGGTGTGGTGCAGAGGGCCAAATATACTTAAATATACTTTTAATGAAATAAAATTAACAAGCCTTCACTTACCTTTGAACAGTCCTAGTGTCAGGAGAGGAAACCAGAGGAGACATCCCACCACGGTCTCAGGAGCAATGAGCAACCAGGCAAGTGTACCTGTCCAGTCCCATGAGCTCGCTGTTTCTAGAGGTGGTTGGTGGGTAAGTCCCTCTCCAAACCTGGACCCTAGCTCTGCGCTTTTGCATTATGAGCTTTCAGACTCTATCTGAGCATTTCTTTTCCCCCACCAGATCTGGAACCCCGCTGGAGTCAGACTGGGTCCGTGGTGGGGCCGGTCCGATTTCAGCTTATCTGGGGATTATGGGAAGCCTCCGGTGAATAACATTTGTTTTTAAGGATGAACGAACAGGTTAACTCAATCAAACAGATTATCTTTAAGTACAGTTGCCATGGTAAAGTTAACCAAGAATTCATTGTTAAACAAGGTCATTAGACTCAGGTGGCTCCAATGCCATAGTCGCCCACTCTATATTTGAGTCTTGATAGTTTGAATGATAAATCTATGACATTTATGGTCCAAAGATCATTTTCTAGTCAAAAACATAGAGTGCACAGATAAGAATTATGACATTGCTCCCTAGCGCAGCGGTTCTCAACCTGTGGGTCGCGACCCCTCTCGAATGACCCTTTCACAGGGGTCGCCTAAGACCATCGGAAAACACATATATAATTACATATTGTTTTTGTGATTAATCACTATGCTTTAATTATGTTCAATTTGTAACAATGAAATTGGGGGTCTCCACACCATGAGGAACTGTATTAAAGGGTTGCAGCATTAAGAATGTTGAGAACCACTGCCCTAGTGTATACTTTTTAAAAAAAACATTTTTTTAATTGATTTCAGAGAGGAAGGGAGGAGAGAAAAACATCAATGAGAGAATCATTGATTAGAATCAATCAATGATCATAGGTCGACACACAACTACTGCATATAGCCAGGCCCTAGTGCATATTCCTGATAAGTCTCAAGAAAGTAAAATGTGTAAAATCAGTCTAAAATCTACACAACCCTTTCATTATTTAACTACGAAAAGATTACAAACAGAAAGTTATCAGATGTAACCTACTACAACTGTAAAGGTTCTAATTTTACTAAACCACTCTGAATGAACAAATCATTCACACTCATTTTCCACAGCTTTCCAGTCTGCAAATTATCTTCTAACATATCCTAAACAAAAATATTTTCTTCATAAGCAAACAGGCCATTGCTTTTCATAGAATCATTTATTGTATATTATTAAAGTGGAAGGTTAATTGGTACAGTACTATGCATAATCTCTTATCCTTGAAAAATTAAACACAAATGGATAAAAATGCAAAGCAGAATGAGCATGTAAAAGACAAAAATAAGCATACTTTATTGAGAATGTTCCCTGTTATATCTATGTACTAATGTTCTTCTCCATTGTTTTAATAAATTTATGGCTTATTCCTCTTCTATGTAATTACTGACTTCTTACAAATGAACATATTTTCCATCAATTAATGTTACATACAGTTTTAGATTTTTCATTCAATTCCACTAGTTGACTGAAATATTCAACTAAACATAGAATTGTTAAGAATCCATTCCATTGTCTCAAAAAATGTAATACTGTTCATGAAATTTGCATAATAGGATCTAATCCAAATGTCCCAACTACAAAGTGATGAATTAAAAATGTCAACCCTGATTTGTTTTCTGTGTTAGTATTATGACCTCATTAAGCATTACATTTTTTTATTCACTGCTATCTTGTGGAATACATAATCATTTATAGTTAAGTGTGGTAAACAGTGAAAAAGCTTAAAAAATGTGTACTGGTACTGAACTGTTTTATCACTTTTATATTGGTTATAAATGAGATTTAAAAATTGAATTATTCCCCATGTTATGAGACATATCAGGAAAAAAAAGATCACCATTCTTCAGAGTAACTATCTAAAAGAAGAATCACTGCTTTAAAAAACAACAAAAAATGGAAAGCAAGCTTTATTTTGTACCCTTAGTGTAAATTTTAGACCTAATTGGATAAACAGAAAACATTTTAAAAATACATCTATGAACAAATTTCTGTAGATTGCTCCCAAACCTAAATCAATAGGGACACACTTAAGATTATTGGAATATATCAATATATTTGTCAAAGATTCAAATCTGTTACATTACAGCACACATCCAAAAATGTATGCTACACGAGTCAAAAATTCCCATTGAATATAACAAAATAAAAATCTGTGAATAAATATAAGGCATTTTGAAATAATATCTGCAGAAAACCAAAAAGAGGACAACAAAACTCCTATGACCTAAATTTTACGCCATAGATTCATATGGTCTTCAAAATAGATTTAGTTGTAGTGCTACACATTAACTATATTCAACTGCTTACCAAAATATCCATTTTCTGGCAGCTAAATGTTACTACTTAAAAAAAAAAAAAAATAAGTGCCTTTTTTCTTAAATGAGTGAATAAAAATGCAGCAGAAAATTACAGGAGCCCACATATCCTTTTTCTTAAATTTAATTTGTCATATATAAGGTTTTTATATACAATCAGTGTGCATTGTAACAGTTATATTATAAAAGTCAATCAAGTTTATCTAAAATGTTACCTGGCTGCATAGCACATTTGACATTATTGCCCACATGAAAAGGGAAAACAAATGGATTTACAATAACTTTTGGCCATTTTGAATTCTGAAAGTGTTCATACACTTACCCCTTTTAAACCAAATGCATCTGAAAATGTTTCCAGAGCATGCAGTTTAGATTTTACATATTATCTCACCATTTTGCTACTACATACACACTACTGACCAAAAAATAAAAATGTAAAAGGAAAGAAATAACATGTATCTAATAAAATAGTCAATATAAAAAGAGGACTAATGGAATTAAGTAGCCCCTTTCCCCATTTTTTACATTCTAAACAATGATTCCATCAAGACAAATCATTAAAAAGTGTTGTTACACTGATTTTTTTTTTTAAACAATAAGAAGGCCTGAGTTGGTAGGGAAAGGAACAGTCAAAAAAAGCCTGAGAAAGGGAAGGAAGTAAGGAAAGCTCATTTAATCTATTTACAATAATTTACAGTCAATTTTTTTTGTGTATGTAAAAAGGCATAATAATAGATCACAAACAGGAAGTTCCTGGCTATTTTACAGATATAAGTACAGAATTTAAATATTCAAGCTTGTGATGAAAAGCGGCAAGGTGGTCGCAGTGTACAATGTAAACAAGTAGCTTTGGAAAGTGAACAAAATCCTTGAGTGTTTTTTCTTTATTAAGAAAAGAACTCTCTTTCATTCCTTCCTGAAACATGATCACAGGTCAGAGTAAAGTTCATATACAAACATAATTTAAATGGAGGTCAGTCTAAAATCACTGACTTAAAAACAGTTTATCCAGCCTATATGGAAGGGCAGTGTTGAGGTCCCTGTAAGAGTAAACATTTTTCATTTCTTTAAAAAAGAAAAAAAAAAAAGTACTACAATATTTGTAGCACAGTGCAGCATAATCCTTAAATATAAAAATATTTTCTCTTCTGTCGGGATAATAGACCTTGCATCCTGGAAAGAAGTAACAATACTGCTACTGATAGAAGATCTGTTTATATCTTTCAAGTCATGTAAGGCAATTACTGTGTTGGTTTATGATATATGGCTAAAAGAAAAGTCCAGAATGACAAAATATCAGTTTTTGTTATGTTTTCCGATTACTCCAGGTATGCTCAGGTGTACTTTTGTGTTCAATTGAATGTTCAAATGGAGATCTGGAGCCATAAGGAGACCTCTGATCTAGTGGTGATCTAGGCCCACTACTGGAAGCTCTGTGGTCCATTTGCCAATCTGAGTGATACCTATAATCCCTGGAAGATTTATGATGTGTATATTCAGAACTTGACCGGTGATCTGAATGTAACCGATGATCTGAATGAGAGCGATGATCTGAATGAGATCTATCTTTTAAACTTCCTTCCAAATTTGACCTGTGATCTCTACTTCTGTGATCATCCAGTTTTCTGTGTTTCTCTCTATCATTATAATATCTAACAAAAGAGAAATCAGAAATATTAGTTAAATTAATAATACAAATTAAATGTTTCGAAATGAATAACATCTTATGAAAAATAAAACAAAATACTTTAAAGTATACTTTTAATTGTATAAAAGTTCAGTGTTTCACTATAAAACTTCATAAGTAAGCTTAAAAATTACTGGAAATAACTGCACTTTTGAAAAACTATTTGATTCATAAAATTAAAGTGAACCATACAGACCACCTCAGATAGCATCTAATTTCACACGCCCATTTTATGTTGTTTGCTACTTTTTATTTTATGCATCTTTTGTATTAATGCATCTTTATTATCTGGAAGCTAGAATAAAGATAACTACAACTATTTAGAATACACTTGAAATCAGAGCCTTTTTATATGAGCCTCTAAGCACAAAAAAATAAAACTCTAAAATTCAGTCTATGAAATAACTTATAAAAGAGAATTTTCACTGGTTTGCTGATGTCTTTTAAAAGCTTTCCTGAGGTTTGATTAATAAATTGAACATTGATGTTTTTTGGTTCATGAAAGGTCCGTATTATAAACTAGAGGACCAGTGGATGAAATTCGTGCATGGCGGGTGGGAGGGGGTGGTCCCTTGGCCCAGCCTGTACCCTCTCCAATCTGGGACCCCTCGAGAGATGTCTGATTGCTGTTAAGGCCCGATCCCGGTGGGCCTAAACGGGCAGTCAGACATCCCTCTCACAATCCAGGACTGCTGGCTCCCAACCGCTCGCCTGCCTGCCTGCCTGCCTGCTTGATTGCCCCTAACCGCTTCTGCCTGCCAGCCTGATCACCCCCTAACTACTCCCCTGCCAGCCTGATCGATGCCTAACTGCTCCCCTGCTGTATTGGTCAACACCTAACTGCTCCCCTGTCGGCCCGATCGTCCCCACTGCCCTCCCCTGTGGGCCTGGTTGCCCCCAACTTCCCTCCCCTGCCGACCTGGGCCACCCCCCCCCCCAAATGCCCTTCCCTGCTGGCCATCTTGTGTGTTGGAATGATGGTAAATTTGCATATTACCTTTTTATTAGATAGGATAATATAAATTGTTTCTATAAGCCTATGACATAAATATTTACTACTATAAATATGGTCTTTTCATTTTATGCCCTTTTCTAATTTTAAGAGCTATTCTACAATTATGCATTTATAATGTGACTGTGCTTCCCAGAGAGAAGAAATTATTGCAATGAGCACAGTTAAAATACAAAGAAAGTCTACTGACTTCTTTCTCATTTTTACTTTTATTCATTTTTTATTTTTTTTAATTTTATTCATTTTTATTTTGCTTCTGGTAATGATCATTAACTAGTAAAAATATTCTTTTATTAATAAAGGAACAAAACGTATTATGTTGTCATTATATTCAGGTTGTTTAAAGGCTTTAAAAAAACCCCAAAACAATCTATAATAATAAAAGGGTAATATGCTAATTAGACCAAACATCCTTCCGGGTGTAATTCCAGACGTCCATCCGGATGAAGCCAGGGCCAGACTGAAGCATCCCGGGTCCCGGGTGCCTGCCAGCAGTGGCCGAAGTGAAGCAGCCTGGGTCCTGGGTGCCTGCAGGTGGCAGCTGGAGCAAAGCCTAGATCTCGGGTACCTGAGGGAAGCTGGTGCTGGCAGCCAGGGGAAGAAGGCCTACTCTTGCACAAATTTTCATGCATTAGGCCTCTAGTAAACAAATAAAACATCCTGATTTCAGGACCATCTCAGATGCTGTGATTAAATTTAACTGCAATAAGGTGTTATCAAATAAAATTTTTCCCATTGAGTTTTAAATAGAGTGTAATAAAGAACTCCATCAAATTTCAGCCATATTCCATCAAGCTTTTATTTTACCTTACTAGAAGCCTGGTGCACGAATTTGTGCAAGGGTGGGGGTCCCTAGACCTAGCCAGTGATCAGGGATGATTGGAGCTGTCTCATCCAGTTCTAATCAAGGCTGAGCCAAATCAGGGTGTGCCGGGGAGGGGGGTAAGGATAGGAGGAGGGACCGAGTGAGGTTGGCCAGCTGGCGGGGGAGAGGGACCAGGGAAGGTTGGCTGTGGGAACGCACTGACCACCAGGGGCAGTTCCTGCGTTGAGCATCTGCCCCCAGTTGGTCAGTGTGCGCTATAGTGCCTGGTTGACCAGTCGTTCTGATCATTCGGTCGTAACGGTCGCTTAGGCTTTTAGGCTTATAGACTAGAGGCCTAGTGCACGAATTCATGCATGGGTGGGGTCTGGTCGGCCTGCCCCAATTGGGGCCAATCGGGCCAGGCCAATTGGGGGGAGGGGCCATGGGCATTTGGCTGGCCAGCCCTGACCACTGGTCAAACTCCCGATCAAAGGAACAATTTTCATATTAGCCTTTTATTATATAGAATTATATTTTGATGAGTTTTCAAGCCAATATTCTCCAAAACCAACAATGAATCTTTGACATAATTATAGAACTCCCTATGCTTTTTTAAAAATTTTTTTTTCATTATTGATTAAGGTATTACATATGTGTCCCTATCCCCCCCCACTCATGTCCTCACACCCCTGGTGTCTGTGTCCATTTGTTAGGCTTATATGCATGCATACAAGTCCTTTGGTTGATCTCTCCCCCTTATCCTCCCCCTCACCCTCCCCTACCTTCCCTTTGAGGTTTGACGGTCTGATTGATGCTTCTCTGTCGCTGGATCTGTTTTTGTTCATCAGTTCCTCCCTATACTTTCATCTTTTATTAAACTTTGATCTTAAATTTATAATTTAAAAAAAATTTTATAGAAAAATCCAGTTCTTAATATTAACAAAAAGTACTAGAATTCATATTTTTCTTATTTATAAATAAGCACCTTTATTTCACATAAGGCTTGTTTGATTACTTGATGTTTGAAGTGATAAAAAGGTCAAATATAATAAATAAAATAAAAAACAGAAAGACATGAATAAGCAAACTTTAAGAACTGACTGTCAGGTTTACCTGCTGTCTTGCTTGTAGTGATCCCAATCACGATGATCTTTTCCATTACTAAAAGAAGAATAGGGCCTTTTCCTAGAGTCACTCTTTTTGTAAGAATCTCCCTGATGTCGGTCTTTATGATGATCATGATACTGAGATAAGTGTCTATCAGAAGAATAACTGTCTCTGCTGCTATCATCGTGATTTGTATTCTCTTTTAATCTTTCCACATCTGTTAAATTAAAAAATTCAACTTTTGTTAATGACTTTAACTTTGCTGCTACATTGTAAGAACTCCTGTCTTAACTCCAGCTAAACAAAATCAGTTCCCAAATACAGGTAGTTAAAGCATTTAGAAATGGTCTATTAAAGCAATACTAAGAGTTACAAAAGGGGTCACTTTATTCCAAAATGTGAAAAATCACAACTGAAATATATAAGGCCCATTTCCTTCTGAGACAGACTATACTTTTGTGATTCTTGTGCATAAAAAATGCATTACTGCATTCTAAATTAATTAATTATCATTTTAGTAATTTATCGTATTTTAATAATTACCTACAATTTCTATAAGCTGGTAAAAGGTGACTTGTGGAAAGGTTAATAATAAGCAAAGAAAGGATTATTAAGATAATAGATTCAATATAATAATGTGGTTATGTATTATCTAAAACAAACCCCAAAAAGGAAAACAATTTTTAAATGTACTTTTAAAAATAATTAGTAAGACTGACCTACCTGGATTTCTAATCCCTTGAACATTCACGTTGCTGTTCTGGTCATTATTTTGCTAAAATAAATGCACATATGTAAGAATCTTTTAAGTGGTATAATAAACAATTACAAAAAAGGGGTGGAGGACCCTAAAAAGAAAACCTCGAGGCTGAAAGAAGCCCTTACATAAGATACTAAAATATATATATGTAGCATTTGCAGGTACCTTTTTAAAAAAATCATAAACTATTTGTCACATGACATTAAGAAATTTGACTTTGAAATAAATTTAGACTTAACAGAAAAGCTGCAAAAATAATACCAAAGAGTTCCCATAGGTCTTTCTTACAGCAGCTCCTAATGTTAGTATCGTATATAACCATGGCATAATGATCAAAACTAAGTAGTTAACATTGATACAACACTATTAACTGAACTTCATACTTCATTCAAATTTTACATTTTTCCACTAAGATCTTTCTTCCACTCCAGGATCCAATCTGGAACTTCATGTAACACTTAGGTTTTATGTCTAACTTAGTTTCCTTCAATGTGGGACAGCTCCGTAGTTTTTTCTTGTCTTCCATGATCTTGACACTTTTAAAGAGTACTATAGAGTTACTGTGTGGAATATCTCTTACTTGCCATTTGTCTGGAATTTTCTTATGATTAGATTGAGGTTATGCAAACCACAGAAGTGATGTACCTTTCTCAGTGCATCGTATCAGGTGGTTCATGATGTCAATGTCTTATATTTCACTGGTGATTTTAGTCACTTATTTACAGTGGTGTCAGGCAGGTTTCTTTTCTAAATGTTATTGTTTCTCTTTGTAATTAATAAACATCTTAGAGGAGATACTTTTAGACAATGCTAATATCTCATTTCTTGTTCACTAATTTTAGCTTCCTTCAGAAGCTCTTACCTGCAAAAGTTCTTAATGTAGTACTCTAGTGGTAATATTCTATTTTGTTCATTCCTTCTACATTAATTAACTGAATTCTTCTTTAAGGAAGAATGTCTGTTTTGGTAACATAAATAAGGGAAAAAAATGATGCATTACTTTACCTGAGATTCCTGCCGTTTTTTAATAGCATGCTTATATAACTTATGTAATTTTCTTGCATCAAACTCAGTAAACTTAGATACGAAAATCCACAGGTTTCTAGAAGAAAAAAAGGCAAATTAGTCTGGTGAAAAATATTTAGCTTTTTCATAATCCCCGAAACACCCAAACACACATACTTTGCCCTTTATGTAATAAAGCCTAAGGAGATTACTTCTAGTGTTTTTTAAAACTTCATATATGGATAAAACTCTAAATGAACCTAAACATTAAGTTTGATTTCTCTTCCAAATCCCTTCATTTTATAATTTTTGGAATGAAAAGTACTAATCAATCCTAATTTGAAACCAGAGATGCAAATTTACAAATCAGGAAAGGACTCATAATGTGATTCAGATTACTTATAAAAGGAACAAGCTATGTTCCTAGTCTGAACAATTATACCTTCAGATAATAACACTTGTGAAAAAAGGGCCCTAAATAATACTTTAGAAGACAACTGTCATTTTATAATTGTAATGTAATGGTCATGAGAATAACATGACCGGACACTACAAACAATGGACAACATGGAGTCTTTAGGCCTCTCTTGCCATCCCAAGGCAAGAATTAGTAACTGATCATAGTATTTCATGATAAATTCAGATGCAGCCTATGAATACTTCTTAACACAGCTTCCTAAACAATCATTATAATCAGTGACACTTGAGTCTATCTGCTATCACTGAAATAGTAATGGTTTTACATATTCACAATTTTTTTCTTAAATATTTTTCAGTAGGTATTATAAAGTATGACTTGAAACTTGCTTATATAAACAGGGTAAAGAAATTACTAATCAGTCAATGATAGAGTTTTGCATATTAGCCAACATCAACATCTTTAATGAGTCAATCAATCAATTTTAAGGGGAAAAAAACATATATATAAAATCCTCTGTATGAATAATGACTTCCCAAAAGAAAGCCATCTTCCAATGACACTGGTTGAAGGAAGATGGTCTTAGAAAGCAAAAATTCTTAGCTGGAAAATAACTTTTCATTCTATCTTATGAGAGAAAGTATGTGAAAGCACTTAAGTTGGGGATTTATAAATGGCTGACACATTTTTCAAATATCAAGCACCTATTGCTTATCACTACAAAGCAGACATTAAGTTATAAAGCCTTGCATGGGATACTATCGGTAACAGGTATATTAAACTGTTTTTATATTTTCAAAGATCTTTCCTATTATTTAATTCCACAAATAACCTTTAAATAGGCATAATAAAAATAGCAACCAATTTTAAAAATAAACAAGCAAATTAGGTAATGAGGCTAAGTGACTCATATAGCTAAGTAAGGCAAGAAGACAGGGCTTCTAATTTGCTTTCCACTAAAGTAAGTAACTCTCAGCCTTCTGATTTTGGGCATTGATATGTAAGAATAGCTGCTGGCTAGTAAACTACTAAGAAATTGCTATGTGTTAGTAAATTTTGGAATATATAAGTCTGTGAGTTATAA
The DNA here is from genome assembly GCF_964212035.1 of Myotis nattereri. NCBI lineage: Eukaryota > Metazoa > Chordata > Mammalia > Chiroptera > Vespertilionidae > Myotis > Myotis nattereri. Next base: position 56,630,960 of record NC_138079.1, read on the forward strand.
ATTAACTGCAGAATTATCCCAGCACATGTGCATAAAGAGATGGGTGTCTGGTGATTTTTCTAGATGAATTCTTATCAGTGTTAAGTCAATTGTGGCTTTCTGTGTTTTATTAAATAACCATTAGTATTATCAATTTAGTTTGTGAAGGTTGTTTGCTTAACTGCAACATATAACAATACTTATTTTTCATCAATATTTTGGCCTATAATTTTACAAAAATAAGACTGTAAAAACGCATTGCAATTTAAAGAGCTGTCACTATGTCTTCATAGTTAATGGGCACACATATACATAATACTCTCAAAATCTCCTATAGTGAGCAATACCTTATATATAGCCTATAAAATTGGGGTATTGAAATAAACTGCAGCATATTAAGGTATCAAGACTAACATTATCAGGCTCTTTTAAACTAATGGGACACTTTCAAACTACATATGCATAAATTATTTTGTTTCTTAATTTTTTTTCAACCTCATGAAAATTTTCAAACATACATCAAAGATGAAAGAATTTTACAACGATCACCCACATACCTACTACCTATATTCTATTATTAGTATTTTACTATGCTTGCTCTATGATGTTTCATTTCAAATACACCCATCTCTCTGTCAATCATTGTAATTTTTGTTTGCATTTCAAAGACAAATGGAGGTGTTGGTATTTCTCACCCTAAATACTTCAGTATGCATAACATTAACTAGTGAATACCTGCTTATTTTCTTTTAAAAATAAAATGTACATAAAGATGCACAATTTTTTAAGTTTACACTTGCTGAGTTTTACAAATTAAAATACTTTATAACCCCTAAACATATTTAAAAAGTTCTGTTTTGCCTTTTCACGATGTCTAAGTTCTTTTACCAACAGAGTTTTAATAGACAATGGGGTAGGTCAGAAATGGTCCAAAAATTGAGAAGCATTCCCTAGACCAGTGGTCGGCAAACTGTGGCTCACGAGCCACATGCGGCTCTTTGGCCCCTTGAGTGTGGCTCTTCCACCAAATACCACGTGCGGGCATGCATATACAGTGCGGTTGAAACTTCGTGGCCCATGCGCAGAAGTCGGTATTTTGTGGAAGAGCCACACTCAAGGGACCAAAGAGCCGCAGTTTGCCAACCACTGCCCTAGACCAGTGGTCGCCAACTGGTGGAGGTCTGAGAGGTTGGCGACCGCTGCCTAGACTACATTTTCCCATGTAATCGATTAACAGTGAAGTCAAGGAAGGTTAAGAACTAAGTGGAAGAAAAACAAAAAGGTAAGATGCTCAGCTGGGTAAAAAGAAGAATCAAACCTTTGAAGGTCAAGACAAACATAAAGAAGTCAGTCTCCTGGCTACTAGTCTCTTTTGCTTTAGAGATTTCCTCTCCCTGCCCCCATTTGTGTTTATAAACTAAATCTGAAATAGCATATATTTGTATTAGTCACTATATAATTTCAACAAGATATTTATTACTATCTTTCTAGCAAGTAAAATAGATTTTCTCCTTCTCTACAACCTCAAAAATCTGAACTCTAATTATAAGGTTTCAAAATATAGCACACTGAAATATTTTCAGATGAAAACCAAGCTCCTTTACACTAAAAAGTAGAAAAGATGTTTAATATAATCCTTTAAATTAACGAAATTTAACTATAAGAATAATTCACTCCATTTCCTTTATTTTCCCAATTTTACAACAGTTAAGTGACAATCAAGAACATGTTTGAGAGCCAACGACAGAGAAAATTTAACTTTGGATCTTCAATGTAAAAAGATAGATTCCCATGAAAGCCTAAAATATATAATTGACCTTGACTGTATTCTTGATCTATGGCTCTGAGCTTGGGAATCATCCAATGAATTAAAAAGGATGAAATAATTGTTTTATAGTATTTGAAGAAAGAGTTAATGCTCCAGTCAGTATATATAGTCCAACCAAAAATAAAAGATTAAGCTAGAATATATGAATATAGCACTTTAGAATTATTGTCTCCCATTCCTCAAAATTTATTTTATCTACACTAATAAAAGAGAAAGATGCAAACTGACCGTACCTTCACAATGACCACCAGCCAATCAGGAGTATGCAAATTAACCCAATAAAGATGGCGAGTTACTTTGCATATGCAGGCACCGAGCGACCGGGGGCGTTCTGCAACGCCCCAGCTGCTCCAGGCGTCTGGGCAGTGTGGGAAGGCGGAAAGGCGGCTCCAGGCCGGAGTGAAGGCGGTGCCGGCAGCCAGGGGAAGGAAGGCCCATTCTTGCACAAATCTTTGTGCATCAGGCCTCCAGTTATTCAATAAGTGGAAAATATATAACGCCTTACAATTTACAAAGAGCTTCATACCTAGACAGTTTGGCTATGAGGTTGTGGTTCAATTCCCAGTCTCAGGGTACATGCCTGGGTTGCAGGCTCAATCTGCAGTAGCGGGCATGCAGGAGGCAGCCCATTAATGATTCGTTCTCATCATTGATGTTTCTATCTCGCTCTCCCTCTCTGAAGTCAATACAAATGTATTTTTAAAAAAGAGCTTCAAATACAGCACTGGCCAGCTCTGCTTAGTGGTCAACAGCGTTGGCCCACAGTCTGAAGGGTCAGGTTTGAGTCAGGTCAAGGGAACATACCTTGGTTGTAGGTTCCCCAATTCTGGTAGGGGTGCCTGTGGAAGGCAACCAATCGATGTATGTGTGTCTCTCACCACACCCCCCCCCCCCCCCCTGCCGTCTCTCCTTCCCACTTTCCCTAGAAATCAATGGGAAAAATATCCTAGGGTGAGGATTTTTTAAAAAAGCTTCAAATACAGATGTTATCATTTCACCAGTGATAATATAGTATCTGGGGCTCTGAAATATTGTTCAAGGTCATAAAGCCCCAAATTAGCCAAGATGAGGACTGAGCAGATCTTCTGCTATCAACTCTAGTGACTACTCCATGGCATTACAGGCACAACTTAAGGATATTATTATTACCCATACATGGCTTTAGTTTCTTTAGACATGACAGCAAAATTTACATGATCGATTTCCTATCTCCTCTTCCTAAAATGGGTCCTGGTTGAATTTAAGGATAAAAGGAACAAGTGCAGAATTTTTTTTATTTTAGCATAATCACAATCACTCCTCCAGAAATATATTACCATTTTTTTTGTTTTGATGTGTAGTTGTATTGCTATCAGGGACTTGTTTGTGTTTATTTTATGTTTTTCCCAAGTTGATAGTAGTTTGATTTAACACTGATCTGGATCTGGTAATCATTACGTGATTTGTATAATAATATAGCAGTTCAGTTTTACAATTTTAAGATCAACTGTGTTGCTACTGCTTCTAAAATAAAGGAGGATTCTCCATTTTACATTGCTTGAGGATATTAATTTTTACAAGGTGTTATACTCGTATCCAAAGACAAATTGCTAAGTATACTTAAATGATAATAAATTTGTTTGGCACACCAATTTCTAAAGATACTATTGAGAATAATCTAGTGAATTGTGAAGATTTTAAAAAATAAAACGCAATCTAAATTTTAATGAAACAGCTTTTGTTATCTTTTATTTAAGGCAGAAATACCAAGTATGATTACCATGATGCATAATTAATTGATCACTCACGAATAAAAAAGCTTTAAAGGGAAAATAGTAAAAATAATCATCCTCAAGTTACCTTTCTCTAAACATTAGTTACTAAATTTCAAAAATAGAAAAATAAATTGAAATATAAGAAACAGATTATTACATACCCACAAATATAATACTTCCTAAAAAGTACATTACTTACTTTCTCCAATGCTTGATTTGTTCAGGATTTGTATATTCTTTCAGACATTCCGTGATATGGTCACCAATTTTTATTAAACACTGTCTAGTATGCTCTAGTTGTTCTCTTTCTGAAAGGCCTTTCTCAGGCCTATCAAGTTGTTTCAAAGCTGCTTTGACAGGCCTCATTCTTTCTTTACACTTTCAAAGTGGAAAATAAAAACATAAATACATGTATTAAACATATATTCAACAAAGATCTTCTTTCAATTATATTTACATCAGTAAATATAGCACTGTTTAATGCTAAAGTAACTATTAAATATCACCTCACAGCTCTTAGATGCCAGGGGTTTCCCCCTCAGATTCTTTGGAAAGCAAGGCTTTCATTATCAGTCTTTGTGAGAGTAATAACTTTGTATTTTACTTATCTTTTGTAAAAATGGTACTTTTTACACTGGAGAAAACCATTCTAAGCAGGCTTAAACACAGAATGATGAAAAGCATGGTAGCATACAAAACCAATGTATTTTAGACCAGTGTTACTCCAAGTGAAGTCTATGAACCTTGCCTTGGTTCCAGGGGATAGGCACAGAAATTTTAGAAACCTTTTTTTTAAAATATTTTATTGATTTTTCACAGAAAGGAAGGGAGAGGAACAGAGAGCTAGTAACATCGATGAGAGAGAAACATCGATCAGCTGCCTCCTGCACACCCCCCACTGGGGATGTGCCCGCAACCAAGGCACATGCCCTTGACCGGAATCGAACCCGGGACCCCCCAGTCCGCAAGCCGATGCTCTATCCACTGAGCCAAACCGGTGGCTAGAAACCTTTTTATCAGTGGTTCTCAACCTTCTGGCCCTTTAAATACAGTTCCTCATGTTGTGACCCAACCATAAAATTATTTTCGTTGCTACTTCATAACTGTAATGTTGCTATTGTTATGAATCGTAATGTAAATATCTGATATGCAGGATGGTCTTAGGCGACCCCTGTGAAAGGGTTGTTCGACTGCCAAAGGGGTCGCGACCCACAGGTTGAGAACCTCTGCTTTGTATCAATTTGACAGGGCAATTTTTGTCTACTGAACCTAGTAATAAAACATTAGGGCTTGTATTTTGTATATTTTTTTAAAAGTTCACTTTTTGTTTTTATTATACTTCCTAAAATACTAAAAAAGAAGCTACTACTTCACTACAGATAAGAATCAGTATCATATAGGTTACAGGTTCAGAAATTAAATGGTTTAAATTCTACAAATTCTATCCTTGGAGAAGTTCATTCTAAGTAGTCCTTAAATGCCTCTCCTTCGAGTTCTTCATTTATTAAAGTTCTTCCAAATTGATTCTAAATTTAAATTACCTTTCAAATATATTGTTTTTACAACCTGAGTTGCAGTAGCAACAAATTCAAAGACATTTTTAAATTAAAAGCAGCAAAGAATAAAACTGCAATTTAAATGTTATATGGATTATTACTAATAACAGTCTACTAGAGCAGTCGCCAACCTTTTGGACCTCACAGACCACTAGTGGTCCGCGGTTCACCATTTGGTGACTGCTGGTATACTACTTACAATGCTGAATGTCTTCTGATCCAGTTCTTCGGATTCTTCGGATATGGGAACTGGTTCACCACTTGCAGTAATATGAACTAGAGGATCAGACACTGAAGATTTCTTGGATCTTTCCTTGCTATCAGATTTTGATTCGCTCAACTAAAGAAAAAGCAAAAATAAAAACCCAACAATAACAAAGGTAAAATGATTAACACTTCCAAAAACAACTGTTTATTCACTTTTAATATCCCTATCTATTTTATCTTTCCCCAATTTTATTTGGAGAAAACAAAAATAAATAAATAAATAAATAAGGTTACTCTGTAATGTTACCCTATAGGTAAGGAATTTTAAAAAGGATTCAAACCTATTTTTCTCTTCTACAAGATACCCACAGGAATTGAACTTGGTTATTGAGACTAACGTAGGCTGATAGGCAATTTATGCTCCTAAAATATAAATAAGCTGATTGTGTAACTTTCTAAATTTTACATTATGATTTGCATACCTTTTCTTCCTTTATGTCTTTTTCTTTCTGCATAGCTTCTATAGCTTCTTTTACTTTCTTTTCTCTCTTTTCTTTAAAATCTTTTTGCTTTATATCTTTCTTATTCTCTTTTTCTTCTATCTCCCTTTTAAGTTCTCTTTTATTTTCCTTTTCTTTTGCTTCCCTCTTTTCTTCTGGTTCCTTCTTTATAAAAACATCTGGCTCAGGTTTTTCTTCACTGTCTCTTTCTGTTTTAATTTTTTTATTTGGATGTTTCAAAGAAGTGACCTTATCCTAGAAAGTGCAAGTGTGGCCAATGTATTACTAACCAAATCTTGACAAAGATTAAATTTCTTTTCTTTGCATGACTAGGATTGCATGTATGCAGATTCTGAAAAATAATCCAGAATCCAATTAATAATGACACATGCAATATTTACCTTCCTATAAAAACTAATGTAAGCCAGTCCCATTCAAAATTCGTAATAAAATTAAAGGAGACAGAACCTCACTCAAATAGTAATGTTTGCAAAGGAAGAACCTTTGCTCTATCTCTCTAGTGATATATGATATTCTATTGGATGGGTGAAATACTGTTCTGTAAATGAGACTGCATAATAAGCTATTTTTTAAAGAAAATTTCAGTACTAAAAAATAAAATTTCAGGTCTTAGTTCAAATTTTAAATGTAAAACATACCAAAATATGCCATGTTCCTTTCTATTTAACGGTTGCTTTTCTAAAACACATTCTTACCTTATCATCTTCATCGGACTTTTCTGAGAGCAGAGGAGAAGAATCACTCTTTACTTCCTCTTTCACCTTTATAGACTTCATGGATTTATTCTTCTTAGCTCTTGCTTTTCTCCTCTTTGAACCTCCCTAAAAATAATTATTTTTATTCTAACCAATTCCATAAATTCCATTTATAAAAAAAGCTTCTTAAATACTGAATCAAAAAGGCTAAATAAATGAATAGTTTTACTCAATCCTTAGCCTGTTGGTAAAAAGCTATACACCAAGCTTAGAAAGTCAACAAGCGTCATATAACTTAATAAAAATGAAGTAGAGAGAAACAGAAGGAGGGTTTTTCCCATCCTAAGTTATTATCTTCAACTAAATTCAATGCTACCAGAGTAGCATTAGAAATTATTTTCAATGGTACGTAATTATGGCATTGTGGTCATAAGTAATTTTTAAAAATTTCTATAGTTCCAATCACCTCTTCTAGTGTCTTCTTCCTACTTTTTTGGAGGCCCTCATAAATAAGCTCAGTGATCTTTAATGCTACTCCTTAAGCTTTCCAATGTCTCCAAATAACACAGTAATGGAGGCCTAACCTTTCAAAAAGAACTCCATTCTAAACAAGTTGCCCCCACTCCCTCTCTAAATACTAAAGAAAAAATGTGATCTCACTTCTGAAAGACATGACTCATTAGTGTTAACGTGAATGCTGAGATAATTTAAGGCAAAATATTACCATATTCAAGTGACACTACTAAATCACGGGAAAATATACTTGTAAGTTCATATTAACCATAGATGTCTGTCTAGGGCAGTGGTTTTCAGCCGGCGTACAGTGGCATACTGGTGTGCTGCAAGAGACACACTGGTATGCTACAAGAATTTTTAAAATATGCAATACTGGACTATGTAGTCATGGGCACTTAACTCTTTTTCCTTAGATTGTCAGATATAAAAATGACAACAGCCAGCATAACAATAGCTGTCTGGTGTGAATGAATAAAAATTATACCTAATTTTTTGTCAGATCAGCACAAAGTATATTTTTTAGCAATCCTATATAATAAAAGGCTAATGTGCTAATAGAATGGCGGAACAACCAGAACAACCATACACTATGATGTGTGCTGACCACCAGGGAGTGTGCATGGAACATGGCGGGTGTCAGCCACGGTGGGATGGTGGAGGTGAGTGGCGGTACCAGACCAAAGCAGGGCACTGGTCGCTGACATCAGGGCAAACCTCGGGTGGTTACTGAAAATTCTTTGCTCCCATGCGCCAGTCCCACCCGGTGCTTGCACCTGCTACCAGTACCAGAGCTGCCACTCACACCCACTGCCGGCCCCAATCGCCCCTCAGGGCTTCTCTACCTCCCCCTGCTCCTGAGGGGAGATCGGGGCCGGCAGCCGCCTCTCACATCCACTGCCAGCAATGGCCCCACTCGCACCCGATGCCAGTGCTGGAGCTGTCGCTCACACCCACTGCCAGCGCCAGCGCCAGGCCCACTCACACCGACTGATGGCCCTGATCACCTGAGGGCTTCTCCACTTTCTCCTGCTCCTGAGGGGCAATCAGGGCAGCAGCTACTGCTCACACCTGCTGATGGCACCGGCCCTGCTTGCACCCACTGCTGGCGCCAGCTCCAATTGCTCCTTGCCTTCAGAGGGTGCAAGTGGGGCCGGCACTGTCAGCCTGTGGGAGTGGCAGGAGCAGGGCTGCTGGCAGACAGGGGACTGAGGGCCACCGTGGGAGGGGCCCGGCGGGAGCATGGAGGATGGGCCGACACCCACCCCTGTGCCTATCATAGCCTCACGGCCCACAGTTCCTTTCAAGGTGCACAAACTTGTGCACTAGGCCCCTAGTTAGTTTATGTTTGTCATGAGATGAAAAGGGTTGAAAATTGCTAGTCTAAGGCAACCAGTAAGCTAGACTTGTCTTAAAAGTAAACTGCTCTTTAGCATCTGAATTTTAACTTACTGCACCAGAAAGTCTTTGAGCTTCTTTTTTGGCAAGATCTCTACTAAGTAATTTGATGAGGTAGTCTGCCCGAGTCTGCAACTGTTTTGCTTGTGGTTTTTTATCAGGGTCATCTGGAAGAATCTGAAAAGCAATTAATTTTTTCAGTTTGCTTTTCATAAGATGAAAAAATTTAAAGCTAAAAAGTGCTTTTTCATTTTTTAAATATATACAATTCACTAACAAATTATAATTCTTTCAATATTTAGGAATAAACTTAGAATGAAAAATACATTTTTTAATATCTATAACACAGTAAAGATTAGTTTCCCTGGGGAAGAATTTTTAAAAAATACACAATGGGAGAAAAAAATCCCTCTTCAAAATGAGAATACACAGTGTGAGGTTAAAAAGTTCTTTCAAATATACAATAGTATATTTAGCATCCAGTGTTATTAATAACACTAGAGGCCCGGTGCATGAAAATTTGTGCACTAGAAGGGGGAAGGGTCCCCCTCAGACTGGCCTGTTCCCTCTCACAGTCTGGGAGCCCTCAGGGGATGTCCTCTGTGGGAGACAACCAGCCGATCAGGGGAAGGCAACACACCCATCACGCCTCTGCTGCAGCCACTGCTAGCTGCTGGGGCTGCCTGAGCCTTGGCCCTCGCAGGCACCGTGGCTTGCCTGAGCCTTGGGCCAGCCCTGGCAGCGGCAGCCGCCATCCGTGGCTTGCCTAAGCCTCAGGCAGCTGCTGCGGGTTTGTCGGGAAGGACGTCCGGAAGATGTCTGCCCTAATTAGCATATTACCCTTTTATTAGTATAGATTATGGTATTCTTAGGTTTCCTTCCTTTCTCATTATAATATATGATCTATAAAGTACACAAAACTTCCTAGAATACAAGGTATCATCTATCCAGAAGATGACCCACAACAGGCACTGTGAGGAAACTTTTACAGTAGGACTCTAGTTTTGCTTCAAAGTAGCAAATGGCAAATTTCTAGTATTTCAAGATTCCCATTTGTCTGTGAAGAAGTAAAATATAAAAAAGGAACTTAAGTGATAAGAATAAGGCAATGCTTTCAGTGGTTTCCATTCTAAGCAAAGAAATGATTTCGTTAATGTGGTAATATCAAATCATCAAAAATCCTAAACATGGTTTGACAATACAAACATATAAAAGATTTCAGAATCTTTTTCTGCCCATGAATAATCCAGTTAATCATGGAATGAAAGATTTACTTTTAACCTAAAGAAAAATGTCCTAACAAAAATATAATTTTAGAGGTGAAGCAAAATCTTGGAGAATACTTAAATTCATGAAATCCCTTCATGAAAACCAGATTCCAAAGAAGCCAAGGTCACACAACCATCTAGAGCAGTGGTTCTCAACCTTCTGGCCCTTTAAATACAGTTCCTCATGTTGTGACCCAACCATAAAATTATTTTTGTTGCTACTTCATAACTGTAATGTTGCTACTGTTATGAATCGTAATGTAAATAATCTGATATGCAGGATGGTCTTAGGCGACTCCTGTGAAAGGGTTGTTCGACTGCCAAAGGGGTCGCGACCCACAGGTTGAGAACCACTGATCTAGAGCCTTTTTTTCCTGACACCTAGTTGAGTTAATATCTAACATAATTTAAAACATTTTTTTGCATTATTTGAGAGAGGGAGAGAGAGGGAGAGAGCGATAGAAACATCAATGAGGAACATCAATGATCAAGCCTGCAACCCAGGCATGTGCCCTGACCAGGCATCGAACCATGACCTTCGGGCTCATAGGTCAATGTTCAATCATTAAGCCACACCAACCGGGTTCTAACATAATTTAAAAGCAAAATTAAATTCAACATCAGAATGAAGAAATATTTAAGTACCTTGTGTGTTAGACTGAGGTCAGGATCCATTTTAATCATTTCCCAGCTTCCATATCCATATTCATATATGCCAATTAACAAATTGGAATCATCTTCTTTGCCCCAGTCTATATCAAAATGAGCAGCCTTTGTATGGCATGGGATAGTATACCTAGCATTCAAGTTAATAACCAATGTCAAGTTTACAATTGCCTTATTAAAAATTAATTTTAAAAACATGTTAAGAACATATCTGAATCATTCAAAATTTAATTTTATGTTCAAAAACATTTCAGTCAAACTAGCCAATGACATAAAAAAACATTTTAACTTACATCCAAATTATTGAGTAACAAGAAATACTTTACAATGGAAAAAGTAAGGAACTCACTGCTTTCTTTCTTCTGGATCTGAAGGAATGGATTTGTGCAATGGTATTAATTCTTCTTCATGGGAGATGACTAGCTTGGCATTCACTTGTACTCCTGATATTCGGAATGTTGGACCCTTTACTTTTCCAAGTCTACCACCTTAATTTTTTTAAGAAAGAGTAAAAGAAGTATAAAATATATAACTACAAAATAAAAAAGCAATGTATGCTATTATTTATTTTAATAAGTATTACTTAGATGTACTTATTAGTATTATTTATGTTTTGCAGGGGACTTGCTGGCAAACCTTAAATTTCACTACAAGATTTCTTAGTACATATTAGTGACTGAAATATAGGAGATGTAGATTCATAAAAAGCATTTCATGTACTTAAGTGTTTTATCTACTGCAGAAGGTACATCAATCTATTGATATGATCAATAATTTCTCAATAAGATTTCCGGTATGATTTTTTTTTTTTCAGTACATCTGATTACTAAATCTTATCTAAATATTTTTATTTAGAGTATGAATTGTAAAACAAGCATAATGAAGTTAAGTATGCCCCAAACCAGTATTACATATGTATTCTTAAGATATCTTTTCAGTCATGTATGCTAAAATTATAGTACAACTAACAGTAATTCCTGACATTACCTCCCAGTTAGACTGTATCAGGCAGATAGATTGCCTTCAATAATAGAATTCTGCTCCGCATTTCCTATTACCTAGCTAATACTTTTAAGACTGATGAAAAGCTAACAAGATATAATACCTAACTCAATAAAAGCATATTTTAAAAGTCCCATTGACCTCTCTTTAAATCACTCTCATTTTAATATTACCTGTCCGTTCTGTTCCTGAAGAATTATCCTTTAAAGCTTTAATGCAACCATTATGCACCAATTCTCCTAGTCGTCTGAGATCTGTTTCTGACTTATCAACTAATTCAGCATCTCGAGCTATTGCATCCAATCTGTAATAAAATAATACAATTTTCAAGTAAACACACAGACTAAATTTCACCTCAAGTTCTACAAATCATACTATTGCATGCTCTACAAATTTTAGTTCATATAATTGGCATAAGATACATAAAAACCAAGATTTGATGGGGAAACAATTCGTCTATATATTCAAGGATAATAATAAAGTAAACCAATTCATTACAGAACAAGTGGTATGCTTTAAATTTGAAGATTATGTAATAACTAGATTCGTGCACTAGGGGGGTGGGGGGGGGGATCCCTCAGCCTGGCCTGCACCCTCTCACAGTCTGGAACCCCTTGCTCCGTACCGCCCACCTGCAGTGGAGGGGGAAGAGGCTCCTGCCACCACCGCTGCGCTCACCAGCCCTGAGCCCAGCTCGATGCTCCTTAGTGCTGCCTCAGAGACGGAAGAGGCTCCCGCCACTGCTGCTGGGCTCGCCAGCCATGAGCCCAGTTTCTGGCTGAGGGGCACTCCCTCTGTGGGAGCGCACTGATCACCAGGGGACAGCTCCTGCATTGAGCGTCTGCCCCCTGATGGTCAGTGCGTGTCATAGCTACCACTTTTCCACCATTCAGTTGATTTGCATATTATGCTTCTATTATATAGGATTCTACAAAACCTTTTTATAACTGACCAGATCTTAAATTCAAAAGAAGTGCTTAAGGATTGTAATAATGATAAATGAAAAAGACATTATAAGAGTAATGTTCTATAGTTTCTAATTACTATGCACTGAGTAGATATGATTATTAATGTTCAAAGTTTTTTCATCATATAAAATAATTATACAAGTCTTTTATTGTATTGTATGCAAGTCATCAAGATAAAAAAGAAAATATATTTTAAGAAGGAGTTGTGTAGAGAAAAAATTTTAAACCAATTTGAGTCTTTGCCATTCTATATCCGACAATGGGTTTACCATAACAAAGAACAAAGAATATCCAAATCACAGACAATGACTAAAATTAACTGATGACAACAATAACAAAAAAACCTGTCTTGACAATTTGATTTTAATTGTTTGTGTAAGAGGAAGCTGTATTTAGGAAAACAAGAAAATTTCCCTAGTAAGGGAAAATAAAACAGGTCAGGTGACTAGGTTAGCAACTCAGTTTTCTTAAGAATGAATCTGCTAGTTTATAAGTTTCTCATTAAAAAATGATAAAGCCTTTGAAAGTATCTTAGAATTATAAAAATGAAAGGCATTTTATAGAAAACTTTATTGGCAGGTAAAATTTTAGAGACTAGAAAGAATTAAGGATGACAGTAAAATATTTTTCAAAACTATACTTGAATTTTACTTTCTACAGACTCTGCAAATATATTTTAAAAGCAAGTTTAACAAAGTACCTAAACTGAATATTAGTATAAACAAATAACCCTGACAAGAACATAAAACGTACTATGATTCTATGAGAATAACAGATGTATTTACCTTTCTAGAGGGCCACCAAATTTCTTGTAACTCTTGATAAACCTAGCAGAAAATAATTGTTTGATTTAAATGCAGGTTTCAGTACCCATTAAAAATAGATAAATTTATAAATATGTAGAAAAAAGAAAATACTTCTTAGAATACAAATTAATTCAAGGTAGTTACTGACAAAAATGAATAAACTATGCTAGAAACCAAAATGTTAAAACATTAAAACATACCAAGTAAGACAAGAAATTAACACCCAGGATGATGTTTAGAAACCAGTATAAATAAAACAATAGAAGCTAAATTTTATTTTAGAAATTACTTTATTTTTTTTCACAAGACAAAATAAGGTTCAAGGCTACCACAGGAAGTGTCTCCAGAATTATCAATCATATTGCACCTCCTAACATTCCAAGTGTTGATAAAATTTACTGAAAATAGCTTTAATTCAGATGTAGGGTATTATACCAACAATGGAAAATAAAAATTTTACTTAAGAACAAAGCTACCCAAGTGGTTGATGGATGAGGAAAAATATCCAGGAAAAGTTGAAATGCCTCTTCAACTAAAGACAGAAAGTCCAGCAAATCAGGTGGTCATAAAATACCCTTAATAAAATCTAATAACATATTTAATTTTCTGGTAGAAAGAATGAGGAAGAACTTTATCGGTCAGGTCTATGATGTAAAAGAAAAGAGTTACAATGGCTTGAAAGAAACAAACTCTCAAAATACAATAATGAACAACCTTTTTACAAATTTCATAAGCAAAATTATTACATAAACAAAAGTAAATTTATCTTATTCCCCTTAAATATATCTGTATATACACATAAATGTATTTTGAAAGAAAACTACAATTTATCTTACTACCCATTCTTACCTCAATTCCTACTTGGACATAACAGAAATACCCTTAACATGGTTACTTTCAAAGAGCAAATTACTTCAGAATTAAAAAACTAGAAAAATATGGAACTAAATTATCCCCACATAAAAATAGTAATGTTGGGAGTCAGAAGTGCAGTAAGAATTTTTATTAAATAAGTCTAATGTATTGAAATATACATTCATTATTCAAAAAGGCCACTGTTCTGAACCACATTAATAAAACCAAAAGAATGTAACAGTCTAAATATACTAACAATAAATAAATAATATGCAAAGATTAGATGCCAAACATTTTTTTCTCATAGTTATAATGAACACACAAAGGAGAACCCACCCAATTCCTAAACAATTTTCATATATTTGCTTCCTCTAACACTTTCACCTTCATCTTTGAAATGTTGGGATTTCTGTATTTTAGTTTCACCCTCTAATAAAAATAAAATGAAGTAAAATGGTGTCACATCATCTTACCGCCGAATTTCTGCATCACTAAATCCTTTAATATTCTCTCGAGGGATAGTCCGTGGTCTTCCACGTTTCTTCGGCCTTTTCCTTTCTGAGATTGAATCACTATCAGATCCAGAATATCTCCTGCTTCTACTGCGCCTCCCTTCACTTCCATTGAAACTAATCTGGAATTTGAAAACAAAAATTTAACCAAACTTAGGGCAAAGAAAATTGTACAAGACTGACAGAATTTTATAACTTCAAATATTTTTCTATAAATCAAAAATATTCTATAAAAAAACTTTTAAAAAGCAAACAGAAAAATACAGCATCTTGATGAGTTATTAATAACTTTAATATGTAACGCATTCTGATAAATCTAAAGGAAAACACCCACTGTCCTTTTGTAAAAATGAGAAAAGTTATTACCACGCAATTAAATAATATAAGCATAAAATAATACAAACTCATTGGTAACACTTTTTAAAAATGAGAAGTAACAATAAAATGAAATTCTTTTATCAATCCATCAATTTGACCAATACCAACTAAGCAATAATAGCTAATATTAGTATAATGGGATAGAAAAATGAATAGTAATATACTTCTTCTGGGTATTTAAACTTGGGACAGAAGGCAATTTAGCAATATTGTATTACAAGCCTTGAAAATTATCATTCTGCTGACCCAGCAACATCATTCCCAGGCATATTTCCTGAGATCAGAAATGTGAGGAAACATTGGCCAATAAAGTCATTTACAGCATAGATTTCTTTTTTTAATAGCAAACAATCTAAATGTTCATCAAAGAGACTGGACAAGTAACCTATACAAGTTTAAGAAAGCCATCTCATGCTCATGAGGGAAATTAGAGAAAACTTGATTTTGTGGTGCAGCCATGAAGAAAAGGAGCGGTCACCTTTCAGAATACAGGCAGGAAATACAGACCCATCTCGGCTACTGAACTGAGTGCACAGGAGAAACCTAATATAGTTGTAGGACAGCTCTGGCTGGGTGTCTCAGTTAGCTAGAGCACCATCCTGTGGCCCAAAAGGTTATGGTTTCAGTCCCCAGTTGGGGCACATACAGGAGGCAAATGATTGATGTTTCTTTCTCACATCATGTTTCTCCCTCTCTCTCAAATCAAAAAAACATATTCTCAAGTGAGGATTAAAAAAAAAAATTGTATTGTAGAATAACATTCATTATATACTGTCAAAGGAAAGAAAGCAACTTCCAAATTAATACTCCAATTAAATTTGGCAGATATGTATAAAAAATATTGGAATTATGTATACCATAATATTATATTATTAGTGATTACCTCTGGGTGGACAGATTATGTGTCATTTTTATCTGTTTTCCTAAGTATCTACTTATTACTATTCTAATTAGGTTGATCAGATACTTAAAAGAAAAAAAATGCCAGTTGAACCCACATAAAAATAGCTAAATATCCATTAGTTCTTTAACAAATATACCAAAGCATATTTTCGGTAAGTCTTGAGCATTTTTCCAAAGTCTCAGTATATATTTTGAATACCTTTAATATGCTAAAGGCTTATTGGAAGTTAAGAATGGGCATTTAGTTTTTACTGTTCTAACCTCCTTTCATAAGATCTAATATAATGCTATGCTTCTCATCCACTGTAAAAGGAAACCATTATAGGGTTTGAAGAAATAAACACAAACAAGAAACTACAAACATGGTCACTTTCAGGCCAAACACATTATTTGGCTCCATATCTGCGTGGGATGTATAAAGTTGGTAGGTTGCTCCTACCACAACAAAAATCATAATCTCTAAAATCTAATTTAAAAAATCACTTTTCTTAAACACATAAAAATCACAAGGCAACCTAACAGTCTCAAATATAAGGAAATATAGCAGCTTGTAAGAAGAGATGAGGCTCAAATACTGGCTCACTTGGGAAGAACGTGAATGGTAGACATCAAGTACTATAAAGGCAGGTAAGAGGAACTTAAAAATTTACTAAAGGCTGAATGTGGGCTGCCTTGAAAGCATAGAATCCCTGGGAACCAAAGACAAAAGGAGAACCTGTCCCTACTCAAGCACGTTTCCACAAACCTACATCTCATGCTCATGAGGGAAATTAGAGAAAACTTGATTTTGTGGTGCACCCATGAAGAAAAGGAGTGGTCACCTTTCAGAATATAGGCAGGAAATACAGACCCATCTCAGCTACTGAACTGAGTGCACAGGAGAAGACCTAATATAGTTGTAGGACAAGAAAA
This sequence comes from Myotis nattereri, assembly GCF_964212035.1. NCBI lineage: Eukaryota > Metazoa > Chordata > Mammalia > Chiroptera > Vespertilionidae > Myotis > Myotis nattereri. The sequence goes on from NC_138079.1 coordinate 56,647,681, forward strand.
CAAAAAACCCTAATTGGGAGAAGAGCAGCAGGACAAGGACTAGGGTGAGGCAAGTCTCTCATTTGCCTCAAAACTTAAGGAGGCACCAAAAAAACCTCAGTAATAAAGACAACTATATTATAATGATATAGCCTAAAAAACAAAAGTTGCTGAAACCCGTTTGGCTCAGTGGATAGAGCGTCGGCCTACGGACTGAAAGGTCCCAGGTTCGATTCCGGTCAAGGGCATATACCTTGGTTGCGGGCACATCCCCAGTGCGGAGTGTGCAGGAGGCAGCTGATCGATGTGTCTCTCTCATCGATGTTTCTAACTCTCTATCTCTCTCTTTTCCTCTCTGTAAAAACTCAATAAAATATATTTTTTTTAAAAAAAAAAGTTAATGCAAAAAAATCTATATTAAGGTTTTTTTCCTTTTACAGCAGGATTCAAAATAGTTTAGTATGGCACTGTTACCATTATCAAAAACCTGTCTATTTTCTTCATTTAGGGCACAAAATAATCAACAAATTTTTAAAACGTCAAACCATACAGGGAATGCTCTTTGGCCATGACAGAATTAAACTAGAAATTATTAACAAAAGATACTTGGAAAATTTCCCAAATATTTAGAAATTAAACAACATACTTCTAAAAAAGAAACCAATGGGTTAAAGAGGAAGTCACAAGGGGAAGAAAATATTATGAATAAATGAAAACATACCAGATATCAAAATTTAGAGATTCAGAAAAGCAGTACTTAGGGGAAACTTGTAGCATTAAAACCTAACTTTAGGAAAGGAAAGTCTTGATGCAATGGTCTAAGCTTACATCTTAAGACAGAAAAAAAGAGCAAACTTAAAGGAAAAAAAAGAAAGGATACATAATAAAGAGCAGAAATCAATAAAATTTAAAACAGAAAATCAATATACCAAAAGGTAGTCCTTTGAAAAGATAAATAAAATAAGTCTCTAACTAGAATGATCATAAAAAAAAATTTAGCAGTATTAAGAAGAGAGGGGAATCAGTAAATATCTTGTAGACACTAGAAGGATAACAAAGGATATTAAGAATAACTTTATGCCCATAAATTCAACAAATTGGATAAAATGGACCAATCTCTTGAAAGAAACACACTACCAAATTCACTTAAGAAAAAGATATTCTGAATTCATATTTAGAAAAGAAACTGAAGTTAGTTTAAAATTCTTCTAACAAATGCCCTAACTGGTTTTGGCTCAGTGGATAGAGGTCGGCCTGCAGATTGAAGGGTCCCAGGTTTGATTCCGGTCAAGGCCATGTACCTTGGTTGCGGGCATATCCCCAGTAGGGGGTGTGCAGGAGGCAGCTGATTGATGTTTCTCTCTCATTAATGTTTCAAACTCTCTATCTCTTTCCCTTCCTCTCTGTAAAATAATCAATGAAATATATTTTTTTAAAAAAATCTTCTAACAAAGAAAACTCCAGGCCTAGTTTCCCTGAAAAATACTACCAAACATTTAATTAAGAAATATTAACAATTTACACAACTCTTTCCAAAAATAGCAGGGGAGGGAACACTCTTCAACTTAGTTTATGAAGCAAGCATTATCAAATCAGATGAAGATATTACATGAAACTATAGACCAATAGCTCTCATTAACAGAAAAAATATCAATACAGATGCGAATATTCTTTCATTATAAAAATATCTTTAAAATTAAAAAGTCACCTGCTTAGCACAGTTTCTCATTCTTGGAAGCATATAAATTTCTTCAAGTTCTTTTTGTCTTTCTTCCTCTTCTAATCGTCTTCTTTGATCTTCTGGAATGATTTCTTCCCAATTCTTTGAACTTCGTTCAGGTTCCAACTCAATGTCATCCTCATCCATGTTTGAAAAGTTGGCAACCTAATGAATTCCAGAATATTAACAGAGTAAGCATTAAAAAACAACTCACATTTAAATTTTATTTTTCATGTTTTTGGGGAAGGAAGTAGCATGTCAGAATAAGATAATAAAACTTAAAGCAGTGGTTCTCAACCTTCTGGCCCTTTAAATACAGTTCCTCATGTTGTGACCCAACCATAAAATTATTTTCGTTGCTACTTCATAACTGTAATGTTGCTACTGTTATGAATCGTAATGTAAATATCTGATATGCAGGATGGTCTTAGGCGACCCACAGGTTGAGAACCGTTGACTTAAAGGATAATGAATATGACTATGGAGTAAACCAAGTATGAATGCTGAATGCTAAACTAAGTTTATTTCTTTATTAGGTCAAAGTAGATCAAACCAAATGACTTCTAAGAATTCTTTTTCAGGAATGATTCTCTCTTGTCCTGCTATTCAATAAAATTATTACAACAGAACTAGAGAAGGTTAAGAGAATAATAAAGTAATTTATATTACCAACATGCTAATTACCTTCTGCAGGAATTACACCAGTCCATTAACTACCAACTGCTATAAAACAATCCAATATTCTTATTTTTATTTTCATAAAAATAGTACCTAAAGAGCTACTGACAAACTACAGGAGCCCTGAGGCACTAAATTTATTTAGGTTCCCCAACCCCTAGTTTTTTATCTCTAAAACAAAAGTGATAGTAATAATAGCACACTAACTTTTGTGAGGTTTAAATAAGATACTATATTTAAAGAACCGTGCTGTCTGGTATAAGAAAGTACTCTGCCAATATTAGTAACATTAAAATTTATAGATAACTGGATGAAGAAAACTATGCTTATCCTCTATAAGGAATGGGGCTAAAAACAGTGTTTATTCTCTCAAGTCTATTATTTAAAGCCAGCTTTGTGTGAATATCAAACCACTGGCATAAAAATATCAGTCTCATATAAATTTATACTCTAGTTAATTTATCGGCAACTTTTTACAATTTTTCAATTAGTGAAAATAAAAAAGCAAATAGTATACCTTTATGTAAAGAAAAGGTTAGACTGTAGCCAGAGTCAGTGCAAGTTTCAGAAACATTCACTTCTCATAATTACTGAAATAATCTTCAAATTTATCTCCCTGCTTAATTCTTTCCCAATACAGTACATCCTCTCCCATGCAGCAGAGTGATCAATTAATTACGAAAGTTTTTATTCACTGCTATGTCCCTGTACATGGCACATAATGAACAAATGACAAATTGAACTGATCCTTAAAAACTTCAGTTCATAGACAATAGCTAGAATACAGAGGAGCCTGCTTTTTTGTACTAAACTAGAGGCCTGGCAAACAAAATTCGTGCACTCGGGGGGTGGGGCGTGGTCCCTTAGCCAGGCCTGTGCCCTCTCGCAGTCCAGAAGCCCTCAGGCGATGTCTGACTGACAGCTTAGAACATCCTTAGTGCTGCCGCAGAGGTGGGAGAGGCTCCTGCCACCGCCACTGCTGCGCTCGCCAGCCATGAGCCCAGCTCAGCCATGAGTCCTGCATTGAGCGTCTGCCCTCTGGTGGTAAGTGTGTGTCATAGCAACTGGTCATTCCACTGTTCAGTCGATTTGCATATAAGCCTTTTATTATATAGGATAATTGTTGCACAACCTACTTCTTACACTACTAGAGGCCCAGTACATGAATTTGTGCACCAGTGGGGTCCCTCGGCCTGGCCTGCGGGATCGGGCTGAAACTGGCTCTCCGACATGCCCTGAGGGGTCCCAGATTGCGAGAGGGCGCAGGCCAGGCAAGGGACCCCACCGGTGCATGATCAGGGCCAGGGAGAGGTGTGGGAGGTTGGCCAGCGGGAGAGGGACCAAGGGAGAGCTCCAGGGTGTGTCCAGCCTGTCTCGCTCAGTCCCGATCAGCCAGACCCCAGCAGCAAGCTAACTTACTGATTGGAGTGTCTGCCCCCTTGTGGTCAGTGCATGTCATAGCGACTGGTAGACTATCTGCCCCCTGGTGGTGAATGCATGTCATAGCGATTGGTCAACTGTGCCCCCTGGTAGTCAGAACACGTCATAGCAAGCAGTTAAGCAGCCTTAGCATATCATTAGCATATTATGTTTTGATTGGTTGAATGGCAGACTGGAGGACCGGACACTTAGCATATTAGGCTTTTATTATACAGGACTAGAGGCCCGGTGCACAAAAATTTGTGCACTGGGGGGAGGGGGGGGTGTCCCTCAGCCCGGCCTGTGCCCTCTCACAGTCTGGGACCCCTCGGGAGATAACGACCTGCTGGCTTAGGCCTGCTCCTGGGTGGCAGAGGGCAGGCCTAATCCCTAGGTGCAGCCCCTGGTCGGGCTCAGAGCAGGGCCGATTGGGGAATTGGGGCGCTGCCCCCTGTCATGCACAGAGCAGGGCAGATCGGAAGGTTGAGATGTCACACTCAGGGTAGGGCCGATTGGGGGGGTGTGGCACCGCCCCGTCACACTCAAGGCAGGATCGATGGGGAGGTTGCGGCGCCACCCTGTCACGCACAGAGCAGGGCCCATAAGGGGGCTGGGGAGCTCCCCCGTCACGCACAGAGCAGGGCCCATCAGGGGGTTGGGGAGCTCCCCCCCCCGTCACGCACAGAGCAGGGCAGATCAGGGGGTTAGGGCGCCGCCCTCTATCACCCACAGATCAGGGCCGATCAGGGGGTTGGGGCGCCACCACTGTCACACTCAGGGCAGGGCTGATGGGGAGGTTATGGCTCTACCCCGTCACACAGAGAGCAGGGCCTGTGGGGTGGGGGGGTTGGGGCGCCACCCTCTATCACCCACAGAGCAGGGCCGATCAGGGGGTGGGGGTGCCACCACTGTCACACTCAGGGCAGGGCCGATGGGGAGGTTATGGCTCTACCCCGTCACACGCAGAGCAGGGTCCGTGGGGTAGGGGGGTTGGGATGCAGCACCCTGTCACACACAGAGCCGCAGGGTGATCAGGAGGTTGGGGAGCTCCCCCCTATCAGGCACAGAGCAGGGCCGATCAGGGGGTTGGGGCACCTTCCCCTGTCAGGAACAGAGCAGGGCCGATAGGGAGGTTGTGGCCCCGCCCCCTGTCACACACAGAGCCACAGGGTGATCAGGGGGTTTGGGCGCTGCCCCCTGTCATGCTGATCCCGGTGCTGGGAGACCTCGCGGCTCCGCTGATCCCGGTGCTGTGAGGCATATTAATTACCCTTTTACTATATAGGGTAGCGGCCTGGTGCATGGGTGAGGGCTGGCTGGTTTGCCCTGAAGGGTGTCCTGGATCAGGATGGGGGTCCCCAATGGGGTGCCTGGCCAGCCTGGATGAGAGGATGATGGCTGTTTGCAGCTGGTCACACATCCTTCAGGGTGGGGGTCCCCACTGGGGTGCCTGGCCAGCCTGGGTGAGGGGCTGAGGGCTGTTTTCAGGCTAGGACTGAAGCTCCCAACTGCTCCTTTTTTCCTTTTCTTTTTTATTCTGAGTCAGCTTTAGCTCTGAGGCTCCAGCTCCTAGGCCTCCGCTCCTGAAAGCAGGTATCTGGTTTGTTTAGGTTCTACAATCGAAACTCTGTATCAACTCCAGGTCTGAGATCCTGGCTAGCTGAAAGCTGGTTTCTGGGGTTTTGTTTAGCTTCTATTTTTGTAACTATGTTTCAAACTGCCAGCTCAGAGGCCTGCAGGGGAAGGCGGGGAACGTTGGTGTCCTCCGTCACTGAAGCAAGCAGCCTCATGTTAGTTTCAAGCTGCCTGGCAGCCGGCCGCCATCTTGGCTGGCAGTTAATTTGCATATCTCGCTGATTAGCCAATGGGAAGGGTAGCGGTCATATGCCAATTACCATGTTTCTCTTTTATTAGATAGGATGAGATCGGTTGACTTCCATTCCTTTAGGACTCCTGGCAGCCTTTTAGCCCTCATCAAACCAAGAGTATTTATAAGTATTAACAGGAGCTTACAGCTTACTTTGACTGATTTGAAGTTTCTCAGTTGTGGTAATGCTTAAATTAACTTGATGTCTAAAACTGCTCAGTCATGGAAATGTAAAAAAGGGATCACAGTCATTCTTTTACCAAAATATTTGAGTACATGCTATTGGCTGGGCACTGTTTTAGGTGCTAATTTAAGGAAATAATATCCCTCCCCATTCTACTAAATTTAACTGTTCATAAATGACTTGCTACCTTTCAAATTAGTTTGCTACTGGTTTTTCAAAATAAGGAAAATATAATTGTATGCACCTTGGCAAATTTTAAAACAAAAAATATTATGAAATAAAGTCTGTTTCTCTCAATTTACATAAGTATAAAAAAAATGTACCTTGAACTGGGAAAGCAATTCATCTCCTACAGTTAAAGGGCCTGGTTCATTTTCATGAGTTTCAGCCCTCTTCAAGATTTCATCGATATCCATTTCCTATAATTAGAAAAAAATCTTTAAACATACTTTCACATATTTTAAAGTAAATGTACTTTATAGTTAAATATAGTTTAAATAGATGACACATTCTGAAGGTTTTTTTTTTTTTTTACCTGGGGCTCTTGTTCTTCTCCTTCAGGTTCCTTAAAAAGTTCCTCAGCACCAAATTTTAAAATGGCAGACAACTCTTCTTTATTGAAAGGAGTAGAACTAAAATCAGGAAAAGCAAATAAAAACACTTAACATTCAGTTAAAAATTTAACATTTTTAAAGCACCTTTATTATTATGGACAATCACCTTATAACAGCTATCTACCATAGTTAGATAAGCATCATAGTATACTTATTTTATAACGAAAACAACTTGAAGCCTAAATGTTAAAGGGATTTCCCCCAAAATTACAAAACTAGAGTGGTGAAATCAGGTATTGAATTTATGTCTTTGACTAGAAATTAGTCCAATGCTTAAAAAAAAAAAAAATTAGACTAAATGTAGTACTTCAATGATCTGCTTACAGTATTTCAAAAAAAATGAATGTACTAAGATTCTAAAATGACCGTTTTTACAGTAAAGTAACTACCTTGAGGGGGCAGAACCTGTATGTAGCACTGTCTTCCCAGTTGTGTCCATTCTTTGAATCACAAGATGATCTAAAACCATCTTCTTTTTGGCCCTTTCAAGAATATCCTCTTCCACTGATCCCTTCGTAACTAGACGATAAATATTCACCTGTGAAGATATGCATGATGAAACAAATTGAAATTAAAAGGATTTGTTTTGCTAATCTGAAGTACCCAAATATTGGAATATAGACTGAAGCTCATCCCACGTGAAGTTTTCACTGATTCAAAGCAAACTAGAAAAAAAAAAATTAGGGGATAAAGAATACCTGTTTCTTTTGCCCGATACGATGAGCTCTAGCCTGCGCCTGAAGATCATTTTGTGGATTCCAATCAGAATCAAATATAACCACAGTGTCAGCTGAGGCTAAATTAATTCCTAGACCTCCAGCTCTTGTGGAAAGCAAAAAGCAGAAATCCTGTAAGGAATTATAAATAGGGACAATTTTAAATTCTTCCAAATGATAATTCAAAATAATCAATATGAGAGTTTTATTATTCACTTTTTGAACTTAAAAAATATCTTACCAATAAAATGGAAAGGTAGTTTTTAAAAATAGTAACAAAATATATGCACCTCTACAAGACCAAATAAGATTCCAAAATATAGCTATACATGGGAAAAATAAACATCAAATTTAAATAAATTTTTCAATGAAAGTGGGCTAATTTACTTTAAAGCAAACTGCCTGATCCTGAAATAGTATTAAGATTAATGCAACAACATAAACTGATAAAAACAGATCCAGAGGCAGAGAAGCATCAATCAGACCGTTAAACCTCAGAAGGAAGGTAGGGGAGGGTGGGGGTAAGGGGGAAAGATCAACCAAAGGACTTATATGCAGGCATATAGGCCTAACCAATGGACACAGACAACAGGGGGGTGAGGTAGGGGGTAATGTGGGGATAAGGACACATATGTAATAATGTAATCAATAAAAAATATATAAAATGTAAAAAAAGAAAGAAAGAAAGAAAGATTAATGCTCTATAAGATACCATATTAATTTAAAAACCTGACATGCAAATTGAATTGGTTCCCACCGATAAGATGTTTTGTAAAAACTACAAGTATGACAAAAATAATGAATGAAACAGTTTACAATTTTAAAAGCATCCATACCTCTGATCCTTCAGCATTAAAATGATCTAGAGCTTGTTTCCTCAGCTCCCCTTTTATTGATCCATCTAATCTCTAGAATAAAACACATTAAAATATCACATATAAAAGAATTTAAAATCTTTAAAGGCATTAAAATAAATTATAAAATAATATATAAAAATTCAGCATTTTTTTGCTAAAACTGTAAGGGCAGAAAGTACTTTTAAGAAGTAAAACAATGACGAGGCATTATTTCTCTGGAGTCTGTGCTCTTAACCACTAGGACTGTTTCCCCAAATAGTAAATAGCATAGGTTGTCATTCTGCCCTAGATCCTCTGTAAGTAATACATTTTAGAAATGCAAATTATTGAGCTCTGTCCCAGACTGATGAAGCTCTGAGGGAGTTCCAGAAAAAGCCCTCTAGTTAATGTTTAAGAATCACCGATTTGGGGCTCTAGTCAAATAGCCCACATTTGAGTATTAATGAGTGGCTTGGACAAGTGATTTGGCTTTTCTTCTTGTCAGTTTCATCCTTAGTAACATAAGAGTACTACTTACTTAATAGAAAACAGAGGATTCAGTGAGAGAATGCAGTAAAACACTTAGCACAGTGCCTGACAGACTAAGTGCTTACTAAACATTAGCTAACCAATAGATGTCCAAAATAAATATAAAATTTTAAAGTTGTTTCTTTTATCACTAAAAATTACAATTAGAAAAAACTTTTGCCCTGGCTGGTTTTGCTCAGTGGATAGAGCATCAGCCTGCAGACTGAAGGATCCTGGGTTCAATTCCGGGCAAGGGCACATGCTCGAATTGCCCACACAATTCCCAGTAGGGGGCATACAGGAGGCAGCCGATCAATGATATTCTCTCTCATTGTTGATGTTTCTCTCTCTCTCTCCCTCTCCATTCCCCTCTGATATAAATACAAGTAAAAAATAAATTAATTAAAAATAAAAAACTTTAAAAAAATAGTGGGATATCATTTTTTTGAGGCATGACCTAAACCAAAATAAAGTTAAACAATGATTCTGGGTAGTGATCTGGAAAGGAGAAGTAATTAGAGGCAGAGAACAGTTGCTTACAAGTACTTTTGTACCACATCCACACACACACACACACACACACACACACACACTCTCTCTCTCTCTCTCTCTCTCTCTCTCTCTCTCACACACACACACACACACACACACAATTTCTGTGTGTATATATACTTTAAAAAAAAAAAAAATCCTCACCTGATGATAGGTGTTGATTGATTTTAGAGGAAGGGGGAGAGAGAAAAACCTCAATCTATTGCCTCCTGTATGTGTCTCAACTGGGGAATGAATCCAAAACCTAGGTATGTGCCCTGACTGGGAACCAAACCCCGCAACCTTTTGGTATACAGAACACTCTAACCCACTGAGCCCCCCAGCCAGAGCTGTACACTATTTTTATTTGACCACGTACACATAAAAATTTCCTTAAAATCAAACCAACACAGATGGGGTGGGGATGTGGGGTGGAATGGGGAGGCAGAGGGTGATAGCTAAAGGGTACAGTCTCTTTTTGAAATGGTGAAAACATTCTATAATTGACTGTGGTGATGGGTATCTGCGAATATATTAAAAACCAATGTATTATGCACTTTAAATGGATGAGTTGTATGAAACAAATATTACATCTCAATAAAGCTGTTGTTTTTTTAAAAACCAATGGTGTTCTTTCTCACTTTTCCCTTAAATGACTACATATTTCTCAACCATGTTCATATCACCAAACACCTGTCCTTCATAGGACTTACCAGAGATGTAATGTTATATTAGTTTGTAATTAACTGCTTAATGTCTATCTCCCATACCAGGCTGTAAACACCAACAGAGCAGGGATTATGTGTGTTGAGGTTGATCATTTTAATTCTACTTCTATTCTAATGCCTGAACCAAATACACATAATTCACTAGCTATATATACTGGATTAAGATTATAAAATATAAAATTCTGGAAGTAGCACCTAACTCTAACACTAAACACTCATCCATATTTGCTTTAATTATGTTGAATTTCAAAGTAAATACTGAATAAACAGAATATAAGCCAATTTTGGTCGCTAGTATCTTCTCTAAGGTCATTAAGTTTTATTCAGCAAACTATGCATTAGAATAATTATGAGCACATAAATCTTCAGAATCTGCAACTGTCCTGATAACATTCACAAGGAGTGATCTCTCTTTTCCTTCCTCAGACTAAAGCCTAATACATAAGGATGTTACTTTAGATTTGAGCACAGAAGAGAAATACAGAATTAAAAGAAAAGTTGAAGAAAAATTGTTTTGCTGTTAAATGTAAGGTCAAGAAGTAAAAGGAATGATCACAAATAGAATTTTTAAACACACATTTTCTTAAAAGGAGTTTCTATAAAAATCTTCACTTACAGAAGAATTTCAAAGGCTTAAGAATATGTTAAGGAATTCCATGAAATTTAAATCAACAAAAATGACAAAATGAAATGCTTACTTGAAAGGGGAATTGACGATATTTCAAATACTCTGCAAGTATATCTAACATCCGCACCATTTGAGAAAAAATAAGAACTCTATTGCCTCTTTCTCTAAGGCGAATTAACAGCTTGTCAAGAAGAATCAATTTTCCGCTACTACGGATTAAGTGCTAAGGAAACAATAAATTAACAACTGTTACAATTTTTAAAAGAACTAATCAAATGAAACAAATGCCCCACCACTTAAACACAAGTTTAATTTTAAATTGAGATTTTAAATTTTCATAAAGTTGGAAAACAATTTGTTTTCAGTTTACGAAATCTTCTAGGATGGCCTTTATCATTTTGCTCTATGCTTTAGGCTAAAAATTTTCTTGCCACTTGGCACCTAGGTTTTTGTTATATTTTCAAGAGAAAAAAAGAGACATGGTCTCACTCTATTTGCTACTTATTACACTATTTCCCCAAAAATGTAAGCTGAAAAACAATACGCTGGAACTAAGCATTCAAAGGTTTTGAAAGAGTAAGAAAATGTATTCTAGTTTATACATATAGAACTTCATGATCCTAGTACTTCAAAGCATTACTGTGACTGAATGTCAACTACTTTGTTCACACTTCTCATCTGTCTTTCTGAAGAGAGAAGGATAAGATCTGAAGTCAAGATATCCTTCTTAAGACAACCACTTGCCATCATTACATATTCAGCATAATCATTATTAGTGAATTTTTTTTCACAATTATGAATACAATAAGATTTGCTGGATAAATTATAACAGCTCATAATTAGAAAGATCCATTTTTAGAAAAATGATCAAAATAATTGGATAAATTTTAACTTTAAATGAGTTGATAAAGACTAAAAGATAACAAACACCATTATTTAGATATACATTAGCCAAAGAGAACTTCTAACCAATATATTAAAGCCATTTTCAGTTATAACTGAAATAAACATTTCTAGGATTTTGTTTTACCAAAATTAGAGTATTTTAAAATTCTTACTTGTAAGGCCTCCTGTTTATTATAGAATTCATTATTATCTGGTGGTTTAATGAGGTAGCAGTGATTACAACATTTCTTTAGCTCCATCATAATATTCAAAAAGCCTGAGGTACTGCCCTTGGAACCTTTGCTGAGGGCTTTGTAATTCCTAGTTAATATCCATCTGTCCAAAAAAAAAAAAAAAAAAGAAAAGAAAATGGTGTTTAGAAGAGGACAAAACCAGGATGAATTCTAAAACCATAAAAAATAATCAAGCACCAAAGCAAAATTTTACCACTAGGAAGTTTACAGCATCAATGGACTAAATCTTGTTCACAAGACTGATAAACCTCGTTCATAAGAATAACGATAGATAACTTGTTATCTGAACCATTAAATAAAAATGGTAAAAGTTTAATGTAACATAGCTGAGTAGAATGTATTTATCCTTTCCCAAAAAATTTACTTTAAAAATGGTCAATTGTATTGTCTATCTTAACCTTCCTATAAGTTTCACTCCATAGGTAGCTCATGAACAGACCTAAAAGAAATCTCATGAGAATACCTATTTTAGCCATTTCTCTAAATTACAATTATACAAGTTATGGAAAAATTATGGGTGATTACTTTATTACTCCCAATTATACACAATTCTTCTCATCATAAACCATTTTGTTTTCGATCACCTTTTATTTTCTTCCTTTTTACAGTGTTAGTCTTAAAAGGTACTTAAAACAGTTATATCTCTCATTTGCTTCAAAATGATAGTAGTTGGGGGAAGTGGAGGAGGCTAGATAAAAGACTGGATGAGTTGAAAAAAACTAAGTGGAATAATGGGAATTTATTACCATCCTCTTTTTGTATACATTTGGAATTTTCCATAATAAAAACATAAAATTCATGCAATAAATTTATTTCTTTAAATGTATGGCATTACAGATTTTATGATAAAACAGGCTTCTGAGAATTCAAATGCATGCAGTACATTTTATGCAATTAGCTATTTAAATAGATGTGTCATGCGATTAGATTTATTAACTCAATATATAAGATCTGACATGCGTGATTTATACAAAATGATTTATTATTAAAAAAAGAAAAGCAGACCTAAAATATTTTTCTAAATTTCTCTTTATGGTCTCTACCTCTATCTGTCCATTATATAATGATCATCTATATATATATATATATATATATATAAAAGCCTAAGCGACCGGCTGACTGTCTGGTAGCTATGACGTGCACTGACCACCAGGGGGTAGACACTCCATGCAGGAGCAAAAACCACAGGCATGGAAACATGGAATAGACTGATGAATTTCAGAGGGAAGAGGGGAGAGGGGATGGTGGGAAGAGATTAACCAAAGATCTTATATGCATACTAGAGGCCCAGTGCAGGAATTTGTTCACGGGTAGAGTCCAGCCGGCCCGGTCCCAAACGGGGCAGATTGGGGCCGAGCCTGTCGGGAGGAGGAGACGTCAGGAGGTTGCCTGGCCAGCCCACCCTGATCGGGATTGGGCTGGCTGGGGAGAGGGGCTGAGGGCAACTGGCCAGCAGGCCCTGCCCCCGATTGGGGTGAGGGGGCAGATTAGGGGCGGGGCTGTGGGCTGGCCTGCCCCGCTCCTGAATGGAGTGGGGGGCCAATTGGGTCAGTGGCCAGGGGGAGGTTGGCTAGCCAGTCCTGGGGTAGGGCCAGGCAGGAGGAGGGGCTGCAGGAGGTTGGCCAGCTGGCCTGCCCCCTATTGAGGTAGAGGGAGGGTGATCAGGGGAAGGGCCGGCCGGGGGGAAGGGCCTCAAGGTGTTTGGCCAGCCGCCCCACCCTCAATCGGGGTGCGAGAGGCTGATCAGGGGTGGGGCTGGTCGAGTGGAGGGTCCGCGGGAGGTTGGCCCCACCCTCTTATCAGCCGGTTCTCTGGCTGCAGTAGGCGTCATAGACAGGGACCTCACCAGTGCACAAATTTGTGCACCGGGCCTCTAGTAATTATATAACAATGCCTTAATACCATGGAAATCCTAACACTTAAAAGGAACCCTCTATAAAGTATGAAATAGAAAACAACTAATGATGTGTTAGAAGGTTAATGACTTAGTCTTGTATTTCCCATGATGGGTGATGCCACTGAACATTGCCACTAAATCTTTCTTTGCCCCAAAAATGCCACAGGATTCAAGAATTATTACTGTTTTAAGACCCTATTGGTGGGATGGGGACACCTCAATGTGACAAGTATAGGGCGCTTATTTATAATTAAATGTTTAGATCATGTGCTTAGTTTACAACTTACTTGTAATACTGTTTCTGTAAAGCACTCATTTCCATTCTTAATATCTGCTCAACCTTAGCAGGAAGTGATTTTTCCACATCTTTCTTAACTCTGCGTAACAAAAACGGCTCAAGTTCCTTGTGGAGGCTTGCATAACCATATTCTCTGCCTTTGCCATGCTCTTCTTCAAAATCTTCCCAGGAAGAAAACCTTACAAAGTTAAGAAAATGGAAGAATCACTAAAAACAGTCATATTGCAGATGAGATTTTTTTCAGGGTATTCATATGTAAACAAAAAAATAGATTTTTTTTTTTTTTAGGGAAAAATTAGCTAAAATTTTTCAGTTTTAATAACTATCCTTCCCAACAAGTCCATTATATATCCATAAAGACAAAATATAAGTTGTTTTATAAAAATTAGGAAAATCCTTGAGTTAAATAAAGATGAAGTTTTTTCAAATATGGGAGTAATTATCACTAAAATATTTCTCAAATGATATAATCTTAAAGTTCTGAAACTACAGATAGAGTATGTATGTAACCAAGAAAAAGTTATTATACACATTTGGTCTAGTTTTCCTCACTTAGAAAATAGGATTACTAGCAAAGTAATCAGTTTTGAGTGTTTTAAGCAAGGTATATTCTGAACATGGGCAAAATTAACTTTTATTAAAATGGGCTCCTTTATTTATTTACAAAATGAGAAAATTAACATAGCACTTACAAATATAAAATATCTCATTTTCCTTTTTTTTTCTTCTTAATAATCTGTGGACCAATGTTTTAGGACAACAAAATCTCTTACTAACCTTATTATCTACACTATTACTTCCTGCTAAACTTAGCATAGAAACTTTAATATTGTATATCCCGATTTATCTTACTTTTCTGGCATAATGAAATGAAGCAAAGACCAGAGCTCTTTGAGGGAGTTTTGTAGAGGAGTTCCAGTGATAAGGAGACGGTGATTGGACTTAAAGTCTATTAAAGTTTTATACAGAAGAGAATCATCATTCTTTAATCGATGTGCTTCATCTACACCTATAAATGCCCAATTTAGACCGCCAAGGAATGCCTTAAAATGAATAGAAAAATATAGTTAATATTTTGAGAGAAAAATTAAATTTAAACTTATGCTTCTCATTTGACCGTAATTCAAATTATTAAAATGAGGCAAATTAAAATTAAAACCAAACCTAACTCAGATTTCAAATGAAAATTTTATCATTTTAAGATTAACTGGAATCCTCAAATCAAGTAATTAAACATGAAAATAAAGTTCCTTCCATGAACAATTTAGCCATTAGAAAACAGAGCATAATATCAAGTGAACATTTTTATCAGTTTACAGACTAAAAACAAAACACTAATATCATTTAAAATTTTTACAAGAGATTTTTAACCTAAGTCCAGGAAAAGCCTTTATAAATGTCAACTCGGAGAAGACATAATACAAATTTGAAACAGTATCTTACTTCAATTACAGAATTCATCGTATGCTTCTAGAACTATACATTTCTCATATATAAACATGTGTCTGACTTAAATCAGAGACTTTATTCTGTTACTTAATAGTTGTATGACCTTAGGTTAAGTTCATTATCCTTTTGAGACTTGATTTTTCTTTCTAATAAAATAGAGATAGCAGTATCTTGTAAAGTAAATGAGAATTATTTGAGATATTAAATGAAACAAGACAATAGCTATAAAACATTTAGCATAGTGCTACATGCAGTGACAGTTCAATCCTGCTAGCTACCTACCTTCCTCGTCTTATAAATCAACACACTACACCAAACTAGTTTCATATAAGTTAAGAGCTGGCAAACTTTTATTTAAAGAGCCAGGCAGGAAATATTTTAGGCTTTCCAGACGAACGTTATGGTCGCTGTTGCATATTCTTTGGTTTGTTTTTACAACCTTTTAAAATGTAAATATTCTTCTTAGTTCAAGGGCTACAGCAGTGGTTCTCAACCTTCTGGCCCTTTAAATATAGTTCCTCATGTTGTGACCCAACCATAAATTATTTTCATTGCTACTTCAAAACTGTCATGTTGCTACTGTTATGAATCGTAATGTAAATATCTGATATGCAGGATGGTCTTAGGCGACCCCTGTGAAAGGGCCGTTCGGCCGCCAAAGGGGCCGCGACCCACAGGTTGAGAACTGCTGGGCTACAGTGTGCTGACCTTTACTATCTCATTCTATCCACACACATTATAAAGAAAAAATTGATATCCATCAAACAAAAACATAGGAATACACACCTTATCCTTCAATAAAATTTCATAAGTTGTTAACAGTATATTAAATTTTAACCGTTTGGTCTGGGGATGCATCCATTCATGAGTTCTTATCTACCAAGAAATGTTAAAGATAATTTTAAGATACACATTTTAAATAGGATAACTTTACTTGAATTTCTAAAATAAAATCCATTCAAAACACACAAAAATTATGTACATGTTTATATAATAAAATAGTTTTGTTATTCTTTATATAGCCCAACCAGCTGTTAACCATGTAAGTAAAATGTATCAAAAATCTTCTATAAAATAAAGCACACAGGTCTTTTAATACTGTACATTTTTCACTGAAGATAGTTAACACAACACTAGTGATTAACTCATTTAATAACATTTATGGATGAAATATGGTATCTGTGATTTGCTTCCCAATAATTGGGAGGAAAATACCAGGTAGAGGTACAGATGAAACAAAACTGGCAATGAGTTAAAACTTTGAAGCTGGAGATAGGCACATGAAGGTTTATTATACTCTTCTGTTGGATTTCATGTATATTTGAAATTTTCCATTAGAAAGAAAAAATAATCTATAAAGTAACACTAAACCAAAATTTGATTTTTAATTACAGCCAATTAAAAATGTACTGAGCACTTACTTTTTGGCAAGTTCTATGTTAGAAACTAAGACCAAAAAACAAATGAAATAATTCTCTTCAAAGAAAAGTATGCCTATATTTCATAAATTTGTGAAGATACCACTTACCATGTTTCTACTGTTAATGTCACCTAAATAAACCACAGCATTCATTTGAGAAGCCCATGTCTGAATTTCCCTTTGCCAGGACGTGAGAGTGGAGAGTGGTACTACTAATAGAAAAGGTCCATATAATTGATGTTCATTAAACAAATAGTTCAGAAATGAAATCGTCTGTATTGTTTTTCCAAGGCCCATTTCATCGGCAAGTATGCAACTATTTCCTCTACAAAGTTAAAAACAAAAATCATGTATGCAATACTGATTCAAATTTACAAAGAAACTTTTTACATAATTCAAGTATAAGTTTATATGACCAGTTAAATAAAATTAATCTGAAAGGTATTATATACAATATACCACTTTTATTAGCTATAAATAACAAAGGTAAAGGTAAAGGAAAGCAGAGGGAGTTTATCATTTTAGGGCAGAAGAATCTTAGAAATTGAAAGTATTTTCCAATTAATCAACTATGTAGCCAAGAACTCAATCCATCTTCCAATGGTAGAGTTCGAATATATTAAGTAAAAAGTAGGAAGAACATATTAACGGGAAAAACTATAGCTATGGTAAAGTTAAAAAAAAAAAAAGCACTCTAATGTCACCTTATATTGTTAATAATGGAGCAGTGGACATGGGGGAGAGGGGAAAAAAATGAAAGGGCTAACTGGGTATTAGAAATAACTAGGAAAAAGAGAAATAGTCCAAGACTAGTGTGGGATAGGACTATATATGTTCTGAGTTTAAGATGAATAAAAACTTGAGTACTGTGACAGGTTAAACTAAAAACGGCATTACTTTTTCTTCTTAGTATGTAATAAGTATTGTTTATGTACAAGCAATTCAAAGACCTGCATATAAATACTAAAGGGTCTCATCCTTTATGTTGGGGAATCTTTTCCAAATCCTATAATTATACTATCTTACCCTCTCAAATTGAACAGATGATTCAAAATACACTTACTTGCACCAAGAGTGAGCAAGCCAATTTAAACCATTCAGTTGATAATCTCTTAATTCTAAACCTTCATGTCCCCCAATGTAGGATGGCTGCTTCTTTAGGGCTACAAATCTTGGCCTTTGTTTTAATACCTTTAGTAGAAATAAATGTTAATATGAAAAATTATTAAATGTAATAAATTAAAGGATGAAAAATCTCAGCTTTTCCCATAAGTTTTTAAATATCATCTCAAATCAAATTCAGAAATTCCATGACTCAAAATATACCTGATTCAGTTAAAGGAGACTGTCTTCTATTATTATAACAAGAACATACAGTGAAACATTTTGCCCTCCTTTTGAATGAAAAATTAAAGAGATAATTAAGTTCCTGATGAAATATTTGGGTCTTGTGTATTTCAAGCTATGTTATCCATTCACTTTAAGCATTGCTAAGCCCTGACCTAGAAATAAATCATAAAACTGGCTTACCCTCCCATTTGATTTCTGATTTCTAAGTTACCATTATTAATTTAATTCAATCTTGTAATAAAAAATTCCAGTGGTACTTAGACCCCAAAATTATCACTAATAATAACTTAAAGTACACAGATCTTATATTAGGCATGGTAGGTCTGGATACCTTATAGATACGTGACTTTTCCTTTCCTACCTTCAAAGAAAATATTCACTACCTTTTAAACCAATCATATATACCTAGTTTCCAGAAGGATGTTCTATTTTTTGTCCCAAACTTACTCACCACAACTACCACCACCAATTTATCATCTTTCTGACACAGTTTTGCTCACCAAGGCTAAAAGACAGTGCCACATGTAAGATCACACAGTAATTACAAGAATATCATTTCCTATAAGATTTACCAACCAAGTAGTTCTCTTTCTTAGCCTATCCAAAATCAGGATCTAACTCTCTAACCTGGACTTGTAATACTTAAGATGCACAAATACATTTTCAATATTAAAAATGTCAAATAATACTCACTTTGCAATCTTTAAAAGGAGTGGTTTTTGACTGATTTCTGCTAAAATATTCGTCTATACATGCTTGAAACTTTTTGGAAATGAGAGCACCATCCTCCCAGCTGCACTCTGAGTATGGAAGGCCCTGCCATTTGCAATAATAATCAGGATAACCAGCTGCTGACTTTTGATTGGAATGAGCTGTGAGATAAATCAGATTTTGTTTAAAATTAAATCTTACCCAATGAATAATTCTTGTTAAAAACTACACAACTAAAAATTAGTCATGTTTTACAATACTCTATTATTTCGTAAAAGCAAGCTACTGTGTTTAATGTGTAAGCAGTAAATTTAAGGTATTTTTCAGATGTTTAATTAGAAACATTTATTACTAACCAATTATTCGCTCCACTATTTGATACTGTTTATGCAGATCATCTGTAAGTTCTTGCTGGCAATTATAATATTCCACATCTTCTGGAGAAGCATTTTTCAACCTGAAAGATTAAAGCAAGGAACATGCTTCAAAATCTTGCCTAAATAACCTGTCCCCCAAAAAACTATCAGTAACACAAAATGTACCATTTTGCCACTTATCTTATGAGCCAGTTTAGGTAATAAAGAAACTAAAACAGAAATAAAGCAAAGCATAATTAATTTTAAAAATTTATAGTATATGAGAGCTATACTAAGTGATTGTCAAGAATTTATGTATGGGTATTCCTAAGAACTTTTAGGAGATAAAATACAAATTTCTCCATAAATAAGCTATTTTACGTTATCCTTTGATTCTTCACAATGTACTCCTTATTAATAAAAACCTTAGTAATAATCTTAAATCTATAAAAATATTAGTAATACATGTCATATCTACCATCTTTTTGTTTCCTGATCTTTTTTCTTATAATTATCCAATTTTTTCATTCCTCTAACATTCTGTTGTTTAAGGGTTTCTTCTGTCTCCCAAGTATTGTGAATATGGGACCATCCTTTCCATTTAATTAAATATTGGATTTCTCCTGGTTCCTTGTTTTTTTCAAATCCTGCATTTGGGTCACCATCTGCTTCAACTGCATAGATGGTTGTTGTAGCACCAGTAGCTGAAAAGCAAAGCACAATAACATTCCCTGTAATTCTGTTATAGGAATACTTCCATTCAACTCAAAAATTAAAGAATATAAATAGAAAAATATATACTCTCAAGTCAAATATCAGGGCACAGGAATTTATGTGAAGTTACATTATATGTATATAATAAAACCTCAGAATTATAGAACAGAAAAATTACCTAATTTAATCACCTCAGTATTAAAATTAGAAAAAACAAGGTGAAAACTTAGTGGCAAACCTAAGAGTATACAGCAATATACAAAAACTGTTGATTGGGAGATTGATAATTAGAAACTAAAATAACTTAAAATCATTTTTAAAAACTGCATGCCTGAAATCACTATGTCAAAGAAATATCTGCACCCCCATGTTCACTGTAGAATCATTTATAATAGCCAAGCCAAGGAAACAATCTAAGTGTCCATCCATCAACAGATGAATGGATAAAGAAAGTTTGATATATACACACACATATATATATGAATATTATCATCCATTAAAAAGGAAATCTGCCATTGTGACATGGACTTTGAGGGCATTATGCTAAGTGAAATAGGTCAGACAGAGAAAGGCAAATACTATATGCTCTCATGTACAAAAGCTTTAAAAAACAAACAAACACCGAACAACCTAGTAGAAAAAGACATTAGATTTATAGTTACCAGAGGTGGGAGGAATATGATGAAAGTGGCCAACAGGTTCAAAATTCCAGTTGTAAGATAAATAGTACTAGGATGTAATGTATAACATAATGACTATAGTCAACACTGCTATATGGTATATTTGAAAGTTACTAAGAGAGTAGATTCTTTGTTGTTTTTTTTTATTAAATTTACTGGGGTGATATTGGTCAACATGAACATATAGGTTTCGAGTGTGGGTTTTTATATTGTAAGATTTGTATATTGCACTGTGTTCCCACGGCCCAGTCAAATCTTCTCCTTTCACCATATATTAGGGTCCCCTCTGGCAAGCACCACTCTGCTGTTTGCAGTCATGAGTTTCAGTTTTATATCTCACATGAGTGAATTCATATGGTTCTTAGCCTTTTCTGACTGACTTATTTCACTTAGCATACTCTCAAGATCCATCCATGCTGTTGCAAATGGCACTATTTCATCCTTTTTTATGGCTGAGTAGTATTCCATTGTGTCTATGTACTACATCTTACTAAGAGAGCAGATTCTAAAAATTCTCACATTAGAAAAATTTTCTTTCCTTTTTTATTTATTGTATCTATGAACTATTGGATGTTACCTAAACTTATTGTGGTAATTATTTTGCAATACAGGTAAATCATTATGCTGTCCAACTTAAACTTATACAATGCTATATGTCAATTATATCTCAACTAGAGGCCTGTTGCAGAAAGATTCCTGCAAGCATAGGGCTTCCTGCAGCCGGAGCGAAGCAGCAGAGACGGGAGCGAAACCCGCCAAGGCAGGCTTCACTCCCGTCTCCGCTGCCTAGGCTCTGCTCCGTCTCCGCTGCCTCGGCTCCCTCCCTTCTCCACTGCTTTGCTCCCTTCTGCAGCACTTGGCTTCCTTCTACACTGTCTTCAGTCTTTGCTCCACGCCTGCGTATGCAAATTAACCATCATCTTTATTGGGTTAATTTGCGTATTCACTCTGATTGGCTGGTGGGCATAGCGGAGTGACACCAATTTGGATGTTTCTCTTTTATTAGTGTAGACTAGAGGCCCGGTGCATGAAATTTGTGCATGGGGGAAGAGGGATGTCACTCAGTGTGGCCTGTACCCTCTCCAGCCCAGGACCTCTCAGGGGATGTCTAACTGCCAGCAGTTGAACATCCCTCCTGCAATCCCGAACCGCTGGCTCCTAACCACTCACCTGCCTGCCATCCTGATCCCCTTAATTGATCTACCCTTGTTGGCCTGATCACCCTAACTGCTCTCCCCTGCCGACCTGATCCCTAACTGCTCTCCCCCTGCTGGCCTGATCATCCATAACCGCCTCTGCCTCGGCCCCGCCACCATGGCTTTTACCGAAGGATGTCTGGAAGGTCATATGGAAGATGTCCTGTCTAATTAGCATATTACCGTTTTATTTGATAATACAAAAAGGAGTAAAATGCATGTCAAGATAAGGAAAATTAACCTACATATTTGAAGTAAAACAAAAATACATTAAAAAAACAAAAAACAAAAACAAAAAAACTCTCACACAGCCACTTGGCCTGGAGGTCAAATCCCCCCTAGTATTAGCTACAACAATCAAGGCTTAACTACAAGACTGCGCACAAAGACGACTACGGGGTGCACCAAGAAAGCAGAACAAAATGCAGAGACAAAGAAACTGGACAAAATTGTCAATGGAAGATATAAAGTTCAGAACCACACTTTTAAGGTCTCTCAAGAACTGTCTAGAAGCTGCCGATAAACTTAATGAGATCCTCGAGAAATCTAATGAGACCCTCGATGTTGTGATAAAGAACCAACTAGAAATTAAGCATACACTGACTGAAATAAAGAATACTATACAGACTCCTGACAGCAGACCAGAGGAGCACAAGAATCAAGTCAAAGATTTGATATGCGAAGAAGCAAAAAACACCCAACTGGAAAAGCAAAATGAAAAAAGAATCCGAAAATACGAAGATAGTGTAAGGAGCCTCTGGGACAACTTCAAGCGTACCAACATCAGAATTATAGGGGTGACAGAAGATGAGAGATAGCAAGATATTGAAAACCTATTTGAAGAAATAATGACAGAAAACTTCCCCCACCTGATGAAAGAAATAGACTTACAGGTCCAAGAAGCGCAGAGAACCCCAAACAAAAGGAATCCAAAGAGGACCACACCAAGACACATCATAATTAAAATGCCAAGAGCAAAAGACAAAGAGAGAATCTTAAAAGCAGCAAGAGAAAGAAACTCAGTTACCTACAAGGGAATACCCATATGACTGTCAGCTGATTTCTCAACAGAAACTTTGTAGGCCAGAAGGGAATGGCAAGAAATATTCAAAGTGATGAATACCAAGAACCTACAACCAAGATTACTTTATCCAGCAAAGCTATCATTCAGAATTGAAGGTCAGATAAAGAGCTTCACAGATAAGGAAAAGCTAAAGGAGTTCATCACCACCAAACCAGGATTATATGAAATGCTGAAAGGTATCCTTTAAGAAGAGGAAGAGGAGGAAAAAGGTAAAGATACAAATTATGAACAACAAATACGCCTCTAACAACAAGTGAATCTAAGAATCAAGTGAATAAATAATCTGATGAACAGAATGAACTGGTGATTATAATAGAATCAGGGACATAGAAAGGGAATGGACTGACTATTCTTGGGGGGAAAAGGGGTGTGGGAGATGCGGGAAGAGACTGGACAAAAATCGTGCACCTATGGATGAGGACAGTGGGTGGGGAGTGAGGGCGGAGGGTGGGGTGGGAACTGGGAGGAGGGGAGTTATGGGGGGGAAAAAGAGGAACAAATGTAATAATCTGAACAATAAAGATTTCATTAAAAAAAAAAAAACTCTCCAAAAACAGAACAAAAAATAAAAAAACCAAACTCTGAAATCAAAAGCACCTAAATAACTATTATTTAGGCATGGCAACAGAAAAACTCAAATACACAGGTTAAAAATTTTGTATTTATCTGAAATACATGAACTGAGATTAAATACCTAGTTGTTGGGAAGAAAATACTCAAGCGATGCAAAGTATATTTTACAGCAAATAAGTAAAACAGAAGAAAATCTACAATCTTTGCTTTCAAAATTAAAAAACCTTCAAGAAATATTTTATTTAATCTAGTAATATTATTGAAACCACCCAACAGTAAATGTGTTTTGTTTTTAAATACCTCCTTTTCTCCCAATCCGACAATCCATAAATCGTTCTATTGTTTCGAATTCCTCTTCCTCGGGTTGAGGAACATCCTCTCCACAGACTTCAAGGAGGTCATCAGAATCTGTTTTCATTTCTTCATCTTCCTTATAGCTCACATTGACAGTTGCTTGGCGACGAGAACTTCTTTTATCATTATCATAATCTTCATCATCGTCGTCCTCAGATGAATCAATCTGTCTCTTTTTTTGTCCAAGAATCTTCTTTCCATTTTTTGACTTAGATCTAGGAAAGACCAGGGAGAGAGAGGTGTTTTATAGAAACAATGTCATAAAACCAGAATTGAGAAACTATATACAAAAAGAATAAATACCTTCTATAACCAACAATTTTCAGCAAATCGAGAACATACTTACCTATTTTGAGGTTTTCTACTTTTAACTTTGTTTTTTGGTTCATAATCAGATTCCGTTTCATCACAACTGCTTTTATCTCCTTCTTCTTCAGATTCTGAATCTGAACCAGATTGAGATGGAGATCCTGATGCAGACATCTGCCAATCTTCACTGTATGTAAAATATATAAAATACATTTATTTATATTTACATCTTATTGCAAATTTTATCTCATAAAATACAAAAATAATAAAATAAATTGTATTCTAAATATTAAAAATATTGTTGCTTTCATGCATACTAAAAACACTTGTGTCTGTAGAAAAAGAAAAACATTCTAGAAAATATTTGTCATAGATTTCTCCCATAACTCCAGGGTTTTGTTAATCATTTACTTTATACGTCAATGAATGGCCATACATAAATATTAGTTTGACTATCACTATGGATGAAAACAGTATACTAATTTTAAGAAACACAGGGATTAATTTTTAAAATATTGTATAATGATTATACTTACCCACTTAAAAACAAAAATTCAAATCTCTTACAATTATCTGGAGATAGTGAATTTAAAAATATACCCTTCAAAACTGATTTTAAAAAATAGTACATGTTCATCAAAAAACTTAAAACAGAGTATGGGAAAATATATTTTTGAAAAATCAGCCCATCTTAACCTTTAATTATTACCTTCATTACTATTTTTAGTCTAATTCCAATCAACATGTACAAATAAAATAGTGGATGCACATTTTAATATTCTGCCATAATATAAATTCTGAATAAAAGATTTACACTGAGTTCTACATAAGAACTGTCTCACAGTCACTGCTTCTACTCCATTGCTCTGAATCTCTTGTACTAATGACTATGTTAATGGTTACATAAGCAAGTACATATGATAAGATCTGCTTTATAATAAAAACATAATAGAGAAACAAATTCTTTTTTATCTTGAAATCTTTTCAGAGTTTATACATTAGCAGTAACAAGTCGCAGAATATATGAAAAGTCTCCATTTTATATTTTTATAATATAAATTATGATTTTTATATCCAAGCAAGTCTATTAATCATCCAACATTACTCTTTTTAAAATATGTATATTTTATTGATTTTTACAAAGAGGAAGGGAGATAGAGTTAGAAACATTTATGAGAGTGAAACATTGATGGGCTACCTCCTGCACGCCCCCTACTGGGGATCGAGCCAGCAAGCAAGGTACATGGCCTTGACCAGAATTGAACCTGGGACCCTTCAGTCCACAGGCTGATGCTCTATCCACTGAGTCAAAGCAGTTACGGCCCGACATTACTCTTATTTTCAGCTTGCACCTATGCTGAGTTTAGAAATTACGAACTGGATAAGAGTTACATATCTGATGAGACACAATAGTTGAAAATGAACTTAGTAAAGTAGAAGACAGATCTGGGAAAATTAGCCAGATTGTAGCACAGAAATAAAAAGATATAAAACATGATATAGTAAGATTCATGGAAGATAGAATAGATGATCCAATAAATATATACAACGGATATGATCCAAGACAAATTTACATCTATTAATAGTAGTACTAGAGAGAGAAAATATCTAGACATAATGACTGAATTTTCAGAAACTAATAAAAGATATGCATCTTCATATTAAAGATGCATAAGATTAGATGCAAAAGCAGAGTAACAGATTCAAAGCTAGATATATCAAAGTGAAAATGCAAAATATCAAAGAAAATTGAAAAGGAGACAATAGAAAAATGCTTTCGAAAAAAATGAGGAAAAAAACTCAGACCATCTAAATATCTGAATTGAGAATCTGAAGTACTTCTAATACTTTAAGAAATTACAGTGAGTTCCTAAATGAGTTCTACAAAGTAAATTTCATATGCAGATGAATAGTAAGAATAACTGTTAACATAAATTAACAGAATAACCCCAAATCCATCATCAGTTGATCCTTTACACCCTTATACTGAAGTTAAGATTATCTGACATTATCAATAAGCAGATATTTTGAAGTTTAAAAATATATAAGGGAGAGGAGTTATAGGAGATAAACAATTAGCACAAAAAACTTAAGTCATCACAGAAAGATAAATGTTAAGAATTAATGGTTTAACCCAGCCGGCATGGCTAGGTAGTTGAGCGTTGACCTATGAACCAGGAGGTCATGGTTTGCTTCCCAGTCAGGGAACATGCCCAGATTGGGGTTTCAATCCCCAGTGGGGGGTGTGCAGGAGGCGGCTGATCAATGACTCTCTCTTATCAATGATGTTTCTATCTCTCCCTCTCCATTCCTCTCTGAAATCAGTAAAAATATATTTAAAAAATAATTAATGGTTTAAATTAACCTAATCAAATGTCATGAATCAATAGTTTACAAAAGTCCATTTTTGGTAACAATTTCTAATAAAGGAAGAAATAGAATTTTCTTGATATGAGAGCAAGTAATTAATTGCACAAAATCACATACTCTTTATGCTTTTTCCTTTTGACCTCACTCGATGTGTCATCAGAATCTTCACTGCTAGAGGAATCCTGTAGGAAAAAAAAATAATCAAAGTTAATGTTATTAATGATTGCAATTTAACCATCACATCAAATTTTTGCTTGTTATATTATTTAAAGTTCACTTTGCTAATAACAGTAAATATAAAACCTCTTTTCCCATGTTGTTATGTTTATACCATTAGCACATAAAGTGATCAATAACATTTTTATTTAAATTTATAACATAGCCAGTGAAATTAGGTAAACATTATGTCAGCATTTTGTACAAAATTTTAAAATCTGTCATCTGTTACATATAAGGGAGCTCCCTCAACAGAAACTTTACAGACATAAAATATTCAAAATGATGAAAAGCAAGGACCTACAAATAAGATTACTCAACTCAGCAAAGCTATCATTTAACATGAAAGGAGAAAGGAAGCTGAAGGAGTTTATCACCACCAAACCAGCATTATAAGAAATGTTAAAGGAACTTCTTTAAGGAGTTAAAAAAATGATGAAAACTACAAATAAAATGGCAGTCACCACATACGTATAAATAATTACTTTAAATGGAATGAATTAAATGCTCCAATCAAAAGACAGGGCAGCTGAATGGAGAAGAAAATAAGACAACAATTTGGCAACATGCACAAGAGACCCACTTCAGATTGAAAGACACACACACAAACTGAATATAAAGAGATGAAAAAGCTATTTTATGCAAAAGGAAATGAAAAGAAGCTGGAGCAGCTATATTTGTATCAGACAAAATAGACTTAAAAATAAAGGCTATAATGCCCCGCTGGTGTGGCTCAATGGTTGAGCATTGACTCATGAACCAGGAGATTCAGTTCAATTCCTGGTCAAGGCATATGCCTGGGTTGCAGGCTTGATCTCCAGTAGGGGGCATGCAGGAGGCACCGGATCAAACATCACCATTGATGTTTCTGTCTCTCTCTCCCTTCCTCTCTCTGAAATCAATAAAAACAAAAAAAGAACATTGCATATAAAATACTGAAGATAAGTACCCATCGATAGACAACTGAATAATGATGTGGTACATATATAAAATGGAATAGTACTCTAACATGAAAAAGAATGAAATCTGACTATTTGCAACAACATGGATGGACCTAGAGGGTATTATGCTAAGTGAAATAAGTCAGATAAAGACAAATACCACATAATTCCACTCAAATGTGGAATTTAAAAAAAAAGTGAATAAAAACAGAAATAAACTTATAGATACAGAGAATAAACTTATAGTTGCCACATGGGAGGAAGGTTAGAGGGTTGAGAGGAAAAGGTGAAGGGATTAAGTAGTACAAATTGGCAGTTGTAAGAGTTACAGAGATGTAAATTACAGCACAGGGAATATAGTCAATAATCTTAATATATAAAGAGGCAATATGCAAATTAGGCCAGGATACCCTATCACAGGGGTCCTCAAACTTTTTAAACAGGGGGCCAGTTCACTGTCCCTCAGACCGTTGGAGGGCCAGACTATAGTTTAAAAAAAAAACTATGAACAAATTCCTATGCACACTGCACATATCTTATTTTGAAGTAAAAATATAAAACGGGAACAAATACAATACTTGTATTTGCATGTGGCCCACGGGCCATAGATTGAGGACCCCTGCCTTATCGGGACAACTGGTCGAAGGTGAGGCCCGGAGCAGAGAAAGGGGATCCTGCCCCAGCCAGTGCAGCAGCTCCGGCGGCCCAGAGCGGACACAGGCAGAGGAGAGAGGGGGACCTGGGGGAGAAGTCAGGGACGGTCCAGCCTGACTTCCTAGGTGGCCCGTGAGGTGCCTCCTCACACAGCGGGTGGCGGGGCACTTCCTAGCGCGATTGGGCCTCTAGTACTGTAATAACTATGTATGGTGCCAGGTAGGTATTAGACTTAGGGGAGAGGGGATCACTTCGTAAGTTATATAAATGTCTAACCACTATGATGTACACCTGACAGAATATAATACTGAATGTCAACTGTAATTGAAAAAATGAAATCTATCAACTCTGGAGACCATTATTATTGCCTAGTATGACCTCAATAAAGAATCTTAACTGTTGGTATGTCAAATTTTAATGTTTTTCTTCCCTATTAGGCTCACATGCACATAGGAACTATGTGCATTTATAGCTGCAGCCTATTCTTTTAAAAATATGTTGAGAATTTTATTAATATTCTGTATAAATATGATTTAAACAGTATATTATTTCTTCATTCATATATGTGTAAACACATACATATGTGTATTTTCCTGGTATTCACATTTAGCTTATTTCTAGTTTTGCTTTGATGAGCAAATGCACACCAATTTCCATTTCTTATTTTGGATTAATCCTTAAAAGTACAATTATTAGGTAAAATCTCTATTTCAAGACTCTTGATACACATATTTAAATGATCTCTTATCCTTTAAAAACACTTATTATTTCTAATAATCTCTTAAGTATCTTCCTACTTAAATAATTAGGCATCATATCTACTTTTAAAATATTAGCTTTCATAATGAAAACTCACCTCTTCTGATCCACTATTAGATGAAACTTGTTGTTGTTGTTGCTGCTGGTGCTGCTGCTGCTGCTGCTGCTGCTTCTTGAGCATTGCGGATCTCTGAACAGCCAGAATACTAGGGCTGGATTTCCAAAACTATAATAGAAATATGGACCAGTAAAGGATAAAGTTTTGAAAAAAACTGAAAAGAGGTTATTTTATTGAAAAGCACTACCAACATTTTCACTGCCTCCAAATAATAAAGACTACCTTCCTTACTCACATGTAATATAATATTAGTGCAATCTAATAAAGATAAAATGTTGACCTTTAGTTACATATAAATATTTATGCAAGTTTCATAGACAATGTTCTTTTGTGTTACAAGTTAACTTTCAGAAACAAAGTGATAATATGAGACACCAGTGTTACTCCAAGTATGGCTGCTTATTTTTTCTAATTGGTATGAAGTAAACATGAAGAGCTTAAGTCAGAATGCAAATCAGCTACATTACTAAGAATTTTTTTTTTCTCCTGACAATATTTTCTCCATGAAGAAAGCTATGTGTTTATTTATATTCTGGTCCAAGCATCTTATGAATGGTACTCTGGTCCAAGCATCTTAGGATTGGATCTCTAAGTAATACTACATATGCTATTATGAAGTGTAGACAAGTTTTATTAAGTCTTGTAGTAGCTTTTACAAACAGAATATCCCTTAGTTTATTCTATCAGGTATCTTCAAGGAAGCAGAGTTCTCCTGCTACTAGCAATAAAGTATCTCCATGAAGATCCTGAAAGTAGAGATCAGACACTGTAAAAGTTAACAAAAAGATCTCACAGTCTTTAATATTTATCTGTTGGACACTAAACATGAAACTCAATGTCTGCCTCACAAAGAAGAATAGGTTTGGTGTGTGTTTATTTTGTATTTGATGTTTTATAGTTACAGATTCTCTTCCAAGCCAATTATTCCACAGATATTAAACCATAAGTGAAAATCACTGAAAGTAAATTTTAATTAAAATTAATGTTTATAAAAGCTAGATAAAGAATGCTATAAATTGTCTGGCTAGTGTAGCTTAGTGGTTGAGTGTCAACCCATGAAGCAAGAGGTCCCCAGATCAATTCCTGGTCAGACCATGTTTTCCAGTCAGGTTTTATGCCCCAACTTGTGGCTCAATCCCCAGTGGGGAGGAAGGCATGCAGGAGGCAGCCAATCGATGTTTCTCTCTCAGATGTTTCTATTTCTCCATCCCTCTCCCTTCTTCTCTCTCTAAAATCAATAAAAAGATGTTTTTTAAAAAAGAGAATCAATGTTATAAATCTTCCTTCATTGGATACTTTATTACCTCAGCTCCATCAACTTTTGGTGGTTTTGCTTGAACTTTGTTCTCTCCAGAAGTGTCTGACTCAGACTCTGACTGACTGCCCGATTCAGATCCAGAGTCAGAGTCACTGCTACCTGACTGGCTACTGCTTCCATCACTACTGCTTCCAGAACTGGAACCAGATCCAGAGCCCGAAGCTGACCCAGAATCATCATCCGACTGGCTGCAATATGAAAATGAACAGATTTCAAACAAAATTCATTAGGAATTTAATCTTTCTTAAAAAGTCACCAGAAAGCTGCAAATCATTAAACTTTGTTTATTTCCAACTTTCTATGGCCAAATAGAAAAAGGAAATAAGGTTAATTATAGTAATAACTGACATGGTTAATAGATTTTATACAATTTGGGCCAAAACGTAAGTAATCAGATCACAATCTTCCTCCAAGATAATGAACATATTCTACCAAGTACAGAATCCTGGGCTACAAACTTGGAAAGTTTAAGCCACAAGAATATTCTTAAGAGGTTATCTGGCTATAGTAAAATATTAAGTAGAACTTGTGAAGAAAAGGTTAAAAAAATGTGTTGAAAATTCTCATGGTAACAGGTGGAAGTTTATTTGTAGTTTCTACTTGTTTTCAAGTTTATATCTATGTTTTATCATTTTAGGAAAATGTGATTTATTATAACTAGGCTAATATAAAATACAAGGTACTAAGAAGTAAAATCAGTAATTGTTCCTCTGAGAAAATCGACTGTCATGATTCCACAGTAATAATCTAAAATAACAGCAAATTCTCACAATCTTTCCTAACCTCTATACACACAAACGTGAAAGCAATTAATCGTTCATTGAGAAACTATCAATTTCCCCATTACTAATTTTCAGTTCAGGGAAGCCTAGATATAGTCTGAACTAAACAATTGAATATATAAATTATTATTATCCCCAAGGCCATTTGTTCATGTGGCATTCACATTTGAATTATTGAAAATTACAGAATGAAATTTTTGACACACAGCCAGCCTTTGATGTAATTTCATCTGACTTTATAAGCAACAATAGGTAATGTCATCTATATAAAGAAAAACTCATGCTTCAAGTCTTCTGTTGTAATTTTCAGAAAAACCACCAGATGGAAGTATTACCCTATGAAAATAGATTTCATTAAAACAAATTACTTCCTAAAAGTAATTCTCCTTTCCAAGAGCAAGGAGTTAATAGTTTCTACATGGAAACAGTGACATAAAAGTTTGCAAGAAAATTTTTTATTTCAAACGTGAGATATAAATTAAAATGTTTAAAATGCAAATATATACAGATTTTTTTCAATGGAAATATAGAAATAAACAAAAATTTGGTTCCTAAGAGCTATGGATATAAAAATCATTTTTGTGACAATTTCTATCCTCTGATCACATGGTTCTGAAGTCTAAAAACAGAACACTGCCTTTTAATTAAGTAAAACAACAACAACAAAAAACCTATCCCTTAAAAAAGGGGGGGGGGGGAGCATATGTAATACTTTCAATAAATATTTATAAAACAAAAAAACCCACAAAAAATATTATCCCTATTTTACTTGAGTCCCTTGAGAGAAGTTTTAGCAAGAACATTAGAGAAGATATTTTTCCTTACATACAATTTCATTCTACTGTGACCTGATAGGTAAGAGACGTCTACTTATTCAATAAACTTAACTGAGAACAACCATGTTAGGCACTGGAAAGATGGAGATGAGACAGTCCTTTAGAGAACTTCATAAGCCTGGTATGGACAGATGGTTATGTCAATCAATAAATACCATTCTGTGCTATATTTAAGATAATGTATCCAGGTATAAAGGGAGCACTGATGACACAACCAAGTTTGGTACAGTAATATCATAACATTTAGAAGAAAGCATAGTCGAACTAATTCTTTAGGAAAGAATACGCAAAAGGGATTTCACTTTAATTGTTTATAAGCTTCTTGAGGGTACTGTTTATTTTTCCAGAGTACCTACCATAGTACCTTTTACAGGTGGCTACTCAACAAATACTTGGAAAAGTAAACAAATTATTTAATCTGGGGGTGAGGGGCCCATCATAGGCCTGTATCTTAGTCATATCTTGACAGTCCTTCAAGATGAATAGGGAGTAACATTCCTTATTATTAGGCAAGACATGGTTCTGGCTGGAGATAAAAGTAAACAGCCTGAATCTAGGCTACTCTAGTGGCATAGGTTTATTATTAGAATGTTTCTACCTTAGATATTAGAAGTATAAAGTATTTATTTACTTTGTTTAGTTATTCTTAGTAGGGTTAAGAACAAGATTTCTTTATAATTCTTTTTGTCCTTTAGGAATACTCCCTCATATAATCATATTATTGTCATAAAGTCAGCTGAAAAAAATCTAATTCTGTATGGCCAATTGATTTAATTAGGGTCATTTGCTTTTTATTCATTTGGATTTATTATTTACTTGGACTGAACCTGAGAGCTGCAAAACTTATAGTCCAAGTCCAGCTTCCATCCTATCTCCTCTATACTATGCCCACTCTCCCCATTTAGTAATTATTTTTAAAACTTATTTCCCCCCTTTTTTAACATAAGCAAATTATGAATAAGAATGTTTATATCCCCTTTCATAAACAATCAGATTTATACTGTGTGTGTGTACGTGTGTGTATGTACACACACACATACACACACACAGAGAGAAAGAGAGAGAGAGAGAGAGAGAGAGAGAGAGAGAGAATGAATAACAGGAAAATTCAGCAAAAATTTAAAAATTAGTGAATCTGTGCAAAAGGTATATAAAAAACATTCTTGCAAAGAACTTTTATGCATAGATGCAAAACTCATGAACATAGACAATAGTGTGGAGAAGGCCTGGCGTGGAGGAGGTCAATGGGGGAAAAAAGGAGACATCTTTAATACTTTTCACAACAGAGATTAATTTTTAAAAATACTTGGTACCATTCTTGCAACTTTTCTGAAATTAAAAATTAATTCAAAATAAAAATGTCAATAAAACAAAAACATTTCCAATACCACAAGCTTTTGTCATTAAGTGAAATCTCATTTGCTGATAACGGATACAAAATGAGAAAATTTAAAAGCCACAAAAGTCAAATGATTATGAGGTTGGTAAACATTCGGTAGTATGCTATTATACAGTCAGTCAATAAAATGGCCAAAACACAGGTGAAGTATAAAAACTACACAAGCTTTTCCTAAAGTGACATGGAAAAGTAGAAATATTAAGAAAGTGAAACTGAAAACCAATGGTATATAACAGCTGCCTTAGAAACTGCTAGTTGCCTAACTCAGCGTATCATCTTTTCCTTAATAACAGAAATACTACTGTTATGGTCACCCAGTATAAAACAATGTATAGCACAAACTCCCTGCAGTGACTGCTAATAACTCAAGTTCAAATAAGATATTAAGCAGAAATGTTGAGTTGTACTTATCCCAGAAACTGTTCAGTAGGGGCTGACTAAAGTAGGCAGTAGATACTCCCGTTTTTGCCCTTCTGATTTGCCTTCAAAACTTTCAGAACTCTTAAAACTTTCGGCTGACAGAAGAAAAGATGGGGAAAGTGCTCAACGTTTATATCTGCACGGGTTCGAATAGTACAGAGGCCAGTATCTTTTTCCAGTATTTGGAGGGTTATTATAAGCCAATGTTGTTAATAATTTGAGTGACCAGAAAAATTACTATTCTGTTCAATAAGACATGTAATCCATTTTAAAACTGTTTTTTCAAGTTAAATTTTTAGGTGCTTTATAAGTGCAACTATCGTCAATTATTTACTTCCTTGTGAGTTCTATGTAATTAAAATGTTATGATTCAGTATCTATGAAGTAGATTGGAGCAATGCTTTTCAAACTCTAAACCAATATCAAGATAACCCCATCCCTCTCCAATTTTTTAACTGCATATGCCTAGGCCCAATCCCATAATCTGTGTTGAAGCCAAGCACAGTGAATCTGTGCAAAAGGTATATAAAACACATTGAGGGTTCCAATGGCTTACCTTTGTTCTTAGGATAAAATGACTAAAATCGGACTTCTGCCTACCTCTCCAATTTCATCTTAAAACCACTCCCCTATCTCTATTCTGCACCATAGCCTCACTTACTTCTTTCAGCTCTTTAGTTTGCTATGCCTTCTCACCTCATAGCCTTGGTATAAAACAATTCTCCATACCTGGAAAGCTTGTTAATCCTCCTTCCCTGGTACTCCTTCTCTACTCAGCCTTCAGTTCTAAAATTTAGCTTTCCTAGACCTCTGCCCCCAGATTATATAAGACAACTCAGGATTGCTGGTACTTAGTACGCACTTAACATAAACTAGTAGGGGGTGTTTTACTAAATAACTGTATCTCTTATTTTCTAGCACAGTGGTTCTCAACCTTCTGGCCCTTTAAATACAGTTCCTCATGTTGTGACCCAACCATAAAATTATTTTCGTTGCTACTTCATAACTGTAATGTTGCTACTGTTATGAATTGTAATGTAAATATCTGATATGCAGGATGGTCTTAGGCGACCCCTGTGAAAGGGTCGTTCGACCGCCAAAGGGCTCACAACCCACAGGTTGAGAACCGCTGCACTTTACCTGACAAACTCTGAAAATATACATATTTGTAAATTAATTACTGCTACTACTTCCTCTTTGCTTTTTATTCAAAAACACCATAGCTTAAGTTTTTTCATATAATACTAGAGGCCCAGTGCACGAAATTCATGCGGGGGGGGGGGGCAATCCGGGATCCCTCAGGGGATGTCCGGCTGCCTCTCACAATCCAGGACCTCTGGCTCCTAACCGCTTGCCTGATCACCTCTAACCCCTCTGCCTGGCTGCCTGATTGCCCCTAACCACCTCTGCCTGCCTGATCACCCCTAACTGCTCCCCTACCAGTCTGATCGCCCCGAACCCAGGACCCAGGATTCCCTCCTCCGGCTGGTCGCAGGCACCCAGGATCCGGGCTGGCTTCGCCTGGGCCGGCCACAGCAGCAGGGGACCGCGGGGCAGGTGGCTTGTCCCTCTCCCGGGCCACAGGCACAGGCCCAACCGCTGGCGCCCAGGACTATGGGGCGTGTGCAGCTTGTCTCTCTCCTGGGACGCAGGCACAGGCACGGCCACTGGCGCTCAGGACCACAGGGCATGCAGCTTGTCCCTCTCCCAGGCCGCAGCCCCAGCCGCTGGTTCCCAGGACCACAGGGCGGGCGGCTTGTCCCTCTCCTGGGCCGCAGCCTGGCTGGTCCCCATTCCTCTCTTGTGAGCTCATTTGTGCCTGGCTGGTCTCTATTTCTCTCTCCCCAGTGTTGAGTGTCTGAGGCATGATGGTGTGAGGGTGTGATAACCATTTGCATATTAGCTCTTTATTAAATAGGATTTCTTGCTCTTTCCTCCTGGTTTCTCTGCCTCTAATTTTCTCCTTTTGTATTTTTTCTTCCTCCAAGTCATCTATCTAATTTTAAATTGTTTGGGGGGGGAAATAATTTTAAGAAGCTACTTTTAAAGCAGCAGAAATTTGGAAACACTGGGTCTACTTCCCACACGGTCACAAAGTAGCACTAGTTCCTTTCAATGATGAATATGATATCCAATTCATAATGGTCCCCCATCCTCTTATCCCCAATGTCTTATACCTGGACAGCTTTATTCATGTATGTTAACTGCTTGACCCTTATGGCCCTTTCTCTCATTTATACACCAATTAAGACAAAATTTTAAATAGCTCTTCACAGCCTCCAAATTATTTTTATACTGTATTCCATTTTATCTTCACAACATCAACAAAAAATATCTTTGTAGGCATTTACAGGGAGTTTTTCTAGACCTATCAGGGTCTCAGCTTTAAGGAAACTTAATTCTATAGTCAAATACTTAATTCCAATCCCAACCCCAACCTCTTGTTCTGAGGGCCTTACATCCTTCCAAATATCCCGTCCTCTCATATTTGCTCAGAATTTACTGCTCTCTGCTCTTCTGACTTTGAGTTCCCTTTTATTCCTGGCAAGTGGAAAGTTTTCTCTGAAGTTCAGCCATGCACCTACTTTGTTCCCCAATGTTCTATTTCATTTAGCATTTTTCATATGTTTGTGGGTAGCAGTGAGTCTATATTATAAAGTAGTTCAGCCCACATATGGCAGAATAGCAACGTCCCTTTTCTGTACCCAAATCTCCACTCATATCAATCCTTTGAACTCAGGAAAACACTGAGACCTGTACTGGATACATGAGAACAATGTATTCTCAAGTTAAACAAAGATTCTTTTATATTACAAGTATTCTTTGCTTTTTTATCACAGGAATTTGAAACTATTCTGCAATGGAACATAAAGGAAGAATAAAACAACAAATGACCTTATAAGAAAATGGTAGCAATGAGCAGTTGCTTTCCTTACCACCAGATCACTAATAGAAAAAACTGGCTCTGATAAATCTTGGAATAGATTTTAAAAAGTCAAGAAAGTAATATTGGACTTGGTGTAAAAGTTCTGAAGAGGAATGAAAAGAACATCTCAAAACAGTAGCACTAAAGAAAAAAAAAAAAAAAGACTGCATGCTTAAACATATGTAAATTAGACTACCTGTATCAGAGAGAGAAATGGTCATAAGGACCAAGCAGTTAACATAGGTATTCATTAAGTCAGGGCCTTTTAGTTATTTTTATAGATCATTATCCACTTTAACAGAACTAGAAAAACAATATGGAAATAGGCATTGAGTAAATAATTACAATTAGAAAAAACAAATTAGTGGCCAAAGGCCTTTCAAACTTTAAGACCATAACTTATATAACATACATTTTATATCACGATGAAGCATATATGCATGTGTACACATGTATACATGAAAAAACTTGATGAAATAACTCTACAACACTGCATTTTCTATTCTAGTTTATATTATTTCTTTCACTTAAAAATCTTATCATGATCTTGTAACGTGTTGCAACTCACTATTTAAAATATATTAGCTTAGAACAAGTCATTTAGAAAATGAGGTTTAGCTAGGCAGATGATGACCAAAATCAGACTATCTTTAAATTCTATAAAATTATACTGTTAAAATTTGTTATCCATTTTATCTTTTACTACAAACCATAAAATAATTATTAAACATTTGAGCCCTGCTGGTATAGCTCAATGGTTGAGCATAGCAGACTCATGAACTAGGAGGTCATGGTATGATTCCTGGTCAGGATACATGCCCCAGTTTGCAGGCACAATCCCAAGTAGGGGGCATGGAGGAGGCAGC
This sequence comes from Myotis nattereri, assembly GCF_964212035.1. Classification (NCBI taxonomy): domain Eukaryota; kingdom Metazoa; phylum Chordata; class Mammalia; order Chiroptera; family Vespertilionidae; genus Myotis; species Myotis nattereri. The sequence continues at coordinate 56,685,244 of NC_138079.1, forward strand.
CGATCAATGGTTCTCTCATCACTGACTAGAGCAGGGGTGGGCAAACTTTTTGACTCGAGGGCCACAATGGGTTCTTAAACTGGACCGGAGGGCCGGAACAAAAGCATGGATGGAGTGTTTGTGTGAACTAATATAAATTCAAAGTAAACATCTACACTAATAAAAGAGAAAAATGGTAATTGGCGTACGGCGAACCGTTTTCATTGGCTAATCAGGGCTATATGCAAATTAACTGCCAACTAAGATTGGCAGTTAACTGCCAACAAGATGGCGGTTAATTTGCATATGTAGGCACAATGCAGGGAGGCGAAAGGGAAAGCAGGAAGAAGCCCCCTGCCACTGACAGTGACCGGAAACCCAGGGGGGAGCTAAGAGCTGGGGGGCAGGGCGAAGGCGGCCCTGGGGCCGCCTTCGCCCTGCCCCCCAGCCATGATCAGAGAATCAGGCGCCTTTGCCGCCCTGGCCAGTGATAGCAGGAAGTAGGGGTGGAGCCAGCGATGGGAGCTGGGCACAGTTGAAGCTGGCAGTCCCAGGAGCTAGGGGACCCTTGCCTGGGCCTAAAGCGGAGCCCACGATCCCGGGGCCGCTGCAGCTGCGGGTCCCCGCTGCCCAGGCCGGATGCCCAGGCCAGAGGCGTTAGGCCTGGGCAGGGACGGAGCCTGCAACCGCGGGGAGCTGGGGGGGCGGAGCCGGGGATTGGGGGGATATGATGGTCCCCTTGCCCAGGCCTGAAGCCTGGGTCAGAGATGTCAGGCTTGGGCGGGGGGTGGAGCATGCGATCAGAGGGAGATGGGGGTCCCCTGCCCAGGCATGATTCCTGGGCCAGAGGCCTCAGGCCTGGGCAGGGTCAGAGCCAGTGATCGGGGGGAGATGGGGGTCCCCTGTCCAAGCCTGACACCTCTGGCCGAGGCGTCAGGCCTGGGCAAGGGGCCGATCATGTGATCGGAGGGTGATGGGGGTCTACGCCTCTGGCCGAGGCATCAGGCCTGGGCAAGGGGCAGACCCAGCAATGGGAGGGGTCTGGGGGTCCCCTGCCCAGGCCTGACGCCTGGGCCAGAGGCGTCAGGCCTGGGCAAGGGGCCAATCCTGCGATTGGAGGGTGATGGGGGTCAACGCCTGAGGGCTCCCAGTATGTGAGAGGGGGCAGGCTGGGCTGAGGGACACTCCCCCCACACACACACCCAGTGCACGAATTTCGTGCATCGGGCCCCTAGTCATTACATAAAAGGGTACGGTCTTTCTTTTTTTTTTTTTTTTTTTTTAGTTTTATTCATTTCAAACAGGCCGGATCCGGCCCGCGGGCCGTAGTTTGCCTACGGCTGGACTAGAGGGTCGGGTGCACGAAATTCATGCGGGGGGTGGGAGGGCGGGTGTCCCTCAGCCCAGCCTGCACCCTCTCCAATCTGGGACCCCTTGAGGGATCGGGCCTAAACAGGCAGTTAGACATCCCACTCAAAATCCAGGACTGATGGCTCCCAACCGCTCACCTGCCTGCCTGCCTGATTGCCCCTAACCACTCCCGACAGGCTGAACGACGACGCCTAACCGGTCGCCTGCCGGCCCAATTGCTCCTAACTGCCCTCCCATGCCAGCCCAGTCGCCCCTAACTGCCCTCCTCTGCCGGCCTGGTCCCCCCCAACTGCCCTCTCCAACAGGCCTGCCCCCGCCAACTGCCCTGTCCTGCTCCCCCTAAACTGCCCTCCCCGGCAGGCCTGGTCACCCAACTGCCCTACCCTGCTGGCCATCTTGTGTCAACATGAGGGTGGCCATCTTTGACCACATGGGGGTGGCCACCTTGTGTGTTGGAGTGATGGTCAATTTGCATATTATCTCTTTATTAGGTAGGATGTTTCTATCTCTCTCTCCCTCTTCCTTCCTCTCTAAAATCAATATAAGTATATAGAGAAAAATCTGGAAAGCATCTATCCACCCATACGGTTCCGGAAACTGTTAGTGCCACTGCTTTTAGGAACTGAACAACAAATACAATGGTTCCTTTTAGTATTCTAAATTACCAATCCAAGACAAAAATCCAATTATAAAGTAAACTTTGTTAAAGCACAGTACAATACCTTAAAGTCTCTAATAAATGAGAATAAAGCTGCTAGAAATAGATGCTAGGAAGGATAACATTTAGCATGACTGTCTGGGTTTAGTCATGTTGAATCTAAGTTAAAGACAGTAAATTGAAAAGTTTCTGGAAATTCAGGAATCAGGAATCAGATGAGAAATAAGGCCTATGTGTATATGTTTATGCTTGGAAGTCACTAAGTAATAGTCTCATAAAATACATTAAATTTGTTATTAATGACACAATACATCTCAAATTAAATAATTTATAATTACAACAGGTAAGTAAAGCTTGATAACAATTTTTTTCCTCATTGGTATTCCCTATCACGTGGAAGTCTAACATGGAGAAATTAAATGATGCTTCAAAATAATCTTTAAAATAATTGAGTAGGAGGGGTTAGTAGTAGGTAGAATTTAGAAATTAAACTAAAGTGGCCATGAGATAAAATATGTTGAAGCTAGATGATATGTCTTATAAGTACCGCGCGCTAACCGATTGCGCCACTGGAGCTCCAGAAGCTAGATGATATGTACACAAGGGTTCATTTTACAGTTGCCACTACTTTTGCATATGCTTGAAATTATCAGCAATTCTTAGGTTAGCACAAATAAAATAAATGTCTATATTTAAAACTTCAATTTTAAAAAGCTAATCCATTTATATGAACCCTGGCCAGTGTGGCGCAGTTGGTTGGAGTATTGTCCCATGAACCTAAAGGTATTGGGTTCAATTCCCAATCAGGACATAGATTTCGGGTTTGGTCCCTGGTAGGGGCATGTATGAGAAGCAACCAATCGGTGTTTCTTTCTCACATAAATGTTTCTCTCTCTCCCTCTCTCTAAAATCAATAAACATATCCTTGGGTAAGGACTGAAAATGTATGTACATATTTATATGCCTTTAAATTACTTTAATGAATACCATCATACATACACATACACACGCAACACACACACACACACAACCCACAAAATTTCCAGCACCATATGCTTTGCTTTCTAACAAAATTATTTGTAATTTAGTGTTTCATCACAGTCTGCATATACCCATGGGAATGTTTACACATAAAAACAACCTCCATCTACTGTGAGTCATATAGCAAAAAAAGTTAATCAATGTAGTATAGTATGCCTGGGATAAGCTACTGCACACTTGGCAAATGCTTTGGTATAAAATACATGCTAAAATTGGAATAAAGAGATCATGTTTTTGTACTCGTGTACAGCTAGTTGTAATTCTTATAAAATTTCCTTTCAGCTCAAACTTCCTTTTATTAATGAATCCAGAATTTAGTTACAGAAGTGGAAGTATTGCAGTAGTTCCATCAAATAGCAATCTATATATAAAAAGTCAGTGTCCATGATGACCGTGATGACCAAACAACCTGTCACAATGAGGTGCATTGAGCACCTCTCAGCCCCTCCCCTGCAGCCCACAGGCTTTGATCGCAGTAAGGTGGGTGGCAGGTGGGCAGGGCTGTGAGCAGCGGCAGGCTACCAAGTGTGATTTCCCACGCTGGGCCTCTAGTAATCTATATAATAAAGAGCCAGGGTCGTAATGACCAATTACGACCTAAGGATCGACCAGACCGGAAAGTCAGTGCAGGGTTGCCATAGCGACCCAGCACTGACTGGGGCCGCTCCAGGCACCCCAACCAAGCACTGACTGCCTAGGGGGCTGCGGATCAGGCCCAGAGAAAGGCCTGCAGAGCGAGAGGCAGGGTTTGATCTGTAGCCTCTGTGGCAGCCGTTGATCAGAACTTGCCTCTCTTTCTCTCCCGGCCTGGCCAACAGCCTCACCTCCATTTCTCTCCAGGCCTCCATTAGGACTGATCAGCCCTGCCTTTCTGATCAGGCCCCGTTGATAGGCCCAGAGAAGCTGACTGGCAGAGAAACTGACCAATGAGAAACAAATCTGGGTGAATATAAGGAGCCAATGGCTCCTAGGAGGCGGAGCTTTTGAGGCTGACTGGCATAGAAACTGACCAATCAGAACCAAATCTGGGTCAACTGTGAGGAGCTATTGGCTGCCTAGGAGGTGGAGGTTTTTAAAAAAATATATTTTATTGATTTTATACAGAGAGGAGGGGAGAGCGATAGAGAGTTAGAAACATTTATGAGAGAGAAACATCGATCAGCTGCCTCTTGCACACCCCCTACTGGGGATGTGCCCACAACCAAGGTACATGCCCTTGACAGGAATCGAACCTGGGACCCTTGAGTCTGCAGGCTGATGCTCTATCTGCTGAGCCAAACTGGTTAGGGTGGAGGCGGAGCTTTTGATACTGACTTGCATCGAAACTGACCAATCAGAACCAAATTGGCCAGCAGAGGAGGGCAGTTGGGAGCGAGGTCAGCCCGGCAAGGGAGGGCCGTTAGGAGTGATCAGGCAGGCAAGCAGAGGCAGTTAGGGGTGATCAGGCAGGCATGCAGGTGAATGGTTAGGAGCCAGTGGTACCAGATTGTGAGAGGGGTGTCCGACTGCCGGTTTAGGCCCGATCCCTTATGGACATCCCGAGGGGTCCCGACTGGAGTGGGTACAGGCTGGGCTGAGGGAACCCCGCTCCCCTCCGTGCATGATTTTTGTACACCGGGCCTCTAGTCTATATGTATAAAAGCCTAAGCAACCATTATGACCGGTCAACCAGATGACCGGATGACAGGCCGGTAGCTATGACACATACTAACCATCAGGGGGCAGATGCTAAATGCAGGAGCTGCCCCCTGGTGGTCAGTGCACTCTCACAGCCAACCTCTTGCAGTCCTTCCCCACTCCCCACCAGCAGGCCCCACCCTGATCACGACTAGGTGAGAGGGCTCTGATTGGCCCAATCGCAGGCCAGGCCAAGGGACCCCACCCGTGCACGAATTCTACCTCAAGCACAAAAAAACAAGAACAGTTTTCCTTGTGGGCATTTAGACTGTAACTCCACTCTTCTCCAATGGCCCCATTTCTTTACATAAAAACTCTTCAGCATAGTAATTATTGCCTTCTAACATCATTTTTCCTGGATATAAAAAGTACTTTTGTTTTATGCCTTAGCCTGTCAAAATACCTCACCTTATATTATAAACCACATTGCCAGGACTTTTAACACACACCAAATTTAAGATTACCAGCGTTTTAAATGATCTCTCACAAATTTTTTTTAACTTCATTCTGTATTTGGCTTGATGCTGAAATTAACCACCTGTCTTATAATCAAACTTCTCTGTCTCCTACATTTTAACTGCTGAGGACTCTTATTTCTGTATTTACCATATGCACATGATAGTACAAATATTTAAGGCTTAGGTTTCTTGCTTGATTATAAACTTTAGAAAAGAATCTCCAATTTTAGCATTTCAGGACATCTATGACTTAGTAGTTGCTCAATCACCAAAATCAGCAATTTTCAACCAGTGTGTCTCAATAATTTTTAAAACACACTAATACCTGACTACTTAGGGGAAATGACCTCTTTTCCCTTAGATTGTCACATTACAAAAGGACAACAGCCAATAGCTGTTGTGTGTGAATGAGTCAAAATTATACCTGTTTTTGGTCGCATCAGCAAAAATATTTTTTTTGGTATAGTGTAGAATTTTAGTGATTAGTTTATGTGTGCCATGAGATGAAAAAGGTTGAAAATCACTGATCTAAATTAAACAACTACCTGAAGACACAGAACTTTATTTATGAAAGCAGCAACTGGAGAGATGTATAATAGCTACTAGGAGTGGTTCATTAAGAGCTCTCCACTATTTTTGTGCCTTGTGCCTCAACTCTGAGAGATACTATAGCTATTGGATCCCAGAAACCAGTACAGTTTAGCCAGAACTTTCAGTGTCTACTGTATTTTAATCTCAATGATAACTACATCTCACCTAATCTATACATACTAAAGAAATTTTCAAATGTAGTTTAACATTTACTTAAAGTTGACTTCTTAACTAAGCAGTCACCTCGCATCACGACACAAAATATATTCTTAAATATAAACAGTAATGTTTTCATTAATATAGAAGAGAACTTGATTCTGGAACAATAGATTCCTAAAGTTTCTCCCTAAAACCAGAGGTTCTGACCAGTCTATAGATCATAATAATCTTTCTTCAAGTTAATTTCCTGGGAACCTTATTAAAATGAAAATTCTGATTCAGTAGGTCTGGAACACACACAGGAAATTTTAGGGTGAAAGAATCTTTCTATACAGTAGTTGGGTGAAGATACATGATTTCATGTACTTGTCAAAACCCATAAAACTGTATTTCAGAGAGTAAATGTAATAAATACAAGTTTTAAAAAAATCAATCCATGTGACTGAGGATCCCAGGATGGAAGAATGCAAGTAACAAATGAATCTAACTTCATTACAAATTTATGATTTATCCATAATGACGAGGGGAAAGGGAGAGCTAGCTTGAGTAACTTGGGAAAAGTTTTTTAATTAGAAAACTATAAAGCTAAGTATAATAGCAACTGTTCACTATATATAAATATTGTATTCTAGTTAATAAATTTGTTTCTTCTGGGAATATCGCTTAATAATTCCAAAACTGCATCCAGCCAGCGTTGCTCAGTGGTTGAGTGTTGACCTATGAACCAGGAGGTCAGGATTCAATTCCCAGTCAAGGCACATGCCTGGGTTGCAGGCTCGATCCCCAGTGTGGAACGTGCAGGAGGCAGCCGATCAATGATTCCCTCTCATCACTGATGTTTCTATCTCTCCCTCCTTCTCCCCTCCTTTCTGAAATCAATAAAAATATAATCAAAGTTCTTGGAGAGATGGCTGATTCTAGGGCAAAAGGATGGAAGTGAGTAAAAAGACACAGAAGCCAATTTGAAAGAGAACTCCCAATGAGCAAACCTAGAACAATGTGAGCAACAAAATAAATAATTTATTGGCTTATAACCCAAAGTATAAAATACATACACATAAGTCCTTGCTTATATATAAATGAATAATTGAATAAATGGGGGAGAAATGACTTCTTTATAGAATTCCACTTAATATATGTATACTAGAGACCCAATGCACAAAATTCGTGCAAGGGGCTCAGCCCTTGCAGCTGTGCCCTAGTCCCTCACAGCCACTACGGCTGCCTGGCTTCATCTGGAAGGTTATTCAGAAGGTTGTCCAGAAGGACATCCGGAAGGTCGTTTGGCTGTCCAGTCTAATTAGCATATTACACTTTTATTATTATTATAAATATCTGCTCCCAGCAGAGGATGTAACTTATTTCCCACTCCATACTCCCACCCACCTGAGTTGACTAGTGACATGCTTCAAAAGAATACAGAATGGAAAGGGAAAAAAAGTAATTTTACAGTGGAAAAATGTGGCAAATACGTAAGTGATGGCCAAGTGATGTAGGTTAATATCATCAGTAATGCCACATGGATATTATGCTCCCCATATAATGTGAATAGAAAAGCACGTTTCCTCTGTGATACTCTTTCTAAAAACTGATAACCCTAGCTTATCCTAATAAAAGCATCAGACAAATATCCAAATTTGGGGACATACTACAGGATACCTGGCCAGTAATTCATAAGACAATTAAGGAAATCAAGGAAGACTTAGAAACTCTCACATACCAGAGGATACTGGGGAGAGTTAACAACTAAATACAACATGGTGCTCTGGATTAAATCCTGGAACAGGAAGAGAATGTTAACGGAAAAAACAATGAAATCCAAGTAAAGTCTGGAATTTAGTTTTTTCAAAAAGATTTTAAAATATTTTTAAATTGGGTTTCCCCTCTGACAAGTGGAAATCATTGATACTGTGCACATCACAGTTTTGTGAAGATGAACTGTGATAAATTCATGCAATGCACTGTGCACTATGTGTGTTATGCCTGGCTCAGTCAGAGTAAGAGCTCAATAATTACTGGTTGCCATTATTATTGTTTTTTGAAAAATAAAATGTACCCAGCCTCTTGCTGGCATGGCCCATGACACCATTTTTGTGGGGTTCCCAGAAAATAAAAAGCATGTATAATAACAAAAAAAATAAATAAAAATGGCAAGGTTTTTAATGACTCCAAGCAAACAGCTTCATATATATGCATACTGGGGTCCCTCAGCCCGGCCTGCGGGGATCAGGCTGAAACCGGCTCTCCGACATCCCCCAAGGCGTCCCAGATTGCAAGAAGGTGGTTCTTGGGTGATGCACCCCAGAATCAGGCTCCCTCCTTTCTGGTTCCAGGTGCATCACCCAAGAACAGCAGCTGCCAAGTCACCGCAGCTTGGCAGCTTCTGTGTTGAGCATCTGCCCTCTGGTGGTCATTGTGCATCATAGCTACTGGTAGGATAGTCACTTAGGCTTTTATATATAGATTTAATATGAAAACAAATCACTTAGGAATCTATTTAAAATGAAGATTCTGATCCATTAAGTCTGAGGTGGGGCCCAAGGTTGTATATTCTGAATAACACAACTGGACCTGCAGCTTTTCTATTTCTGTATGTTTTTGAATTTCCCATCAAAAATGTAAAACAAAAAGGTTTCTCCATTTATTCGTTATCTCTTCACTACAAAGAAGTACCCATGTAACCCACCAGTCATCGAGATCTTAAATAAGCAACTTTAGCAATATTAAAAAGACACTGTTTGCCCCACATTATCTCATGCCTATGTAATGTCTTTGAGAGTCAAGTCATATACAATTCTCTTATCCTTATGAGCCTCCAATAAATCTGAATAAAGTAACCTAGACTGACCACAATCCTAGGAAATTCTGTGAAAATCTTGATGTAATCAATCCTACTTGGGGAGAGTAACCTATAACTTAAGCTCCTACTTAACAGTTTGAATTTTTAAAGCCTAAGAAATTATCTTGAACGACCTTAGATCCAGTACATGTAAATTTGAGGGAAAAAAAACTTAATAGAAAAAGATGCAGAAAGCACATACTGAACTGAGAAATTAACAAAATATGAGATGAAAAAGTCATACTTTCCTGCAATTAATGACATCACAGGAAATTTTAAAAAACAGTTTCCTTAACTCACTGATTTCTAGCCATTCTGGTTTTGGAATTTCATGTCTTCCTTAAAATGCTCTTTAGTACAAATTTTTGAAATTTAAGAATGAATTTTTTTTTTAACTCTGAGATAATTGCAAAGTAAGCTCAGGAAACACCATTTTAATTGGCGTGGCCTTTAAAAATTGTTCAAATTCATTTAGTGAAAGAAATAGAGTCTGATGGCAAGAAATATTTCTTTTTTAAAAAAAAAATATTTTTATTAATTTCAGAGAGAGGAAGGGAGAGGGAGAGAGAGATAGAAGCATCAATGATGAGAGAGAACCATTGATCGGCCACCTCCTGCACACCTCCTACTGGGGATCAAGCCCGCAAGCCAAGCATGTGCCCTACCAGGAATCGAACCCTGACCTCCTGGTCAGGTTGCATATAACATAAATTCACACAGCTAGAAATTGATGCTTTGAAATCTTCCAATAGTATTTTTAGAAAACTTAACTTCAATGAGATAGTAGACTTTGTGCTGAGTTGAAACTGATGTACAGGTGCATCCTGACCCACATTTCTTAGTAAATAAGTTTCAAAATTGACAGTTATAGCATAGCCAGAGACATTTTCCTATGTGTATTGTTCCTTTCAGTAAACAGTTATAAAGAGCTTTCTACACGGAAAGAATTAAAAAAAATTTTAGTAGAAAGCTTATTATATACCAAGCCAAAATGTCAAATGACCTTTCTTAATTCTATTTCATTTCAGGAACTTCCACAAAGGATAAAAATAATCTGAAGCCAAAATGCATTTAAAAACTCTAGTCAATAAAAAGCAAATTTACAGTGTATATAAATTTTTCAAGCAGAGTACATTTCTCCTCTCATTACTAATATTAATATTCACAGGGTAACTTCTGGGTTTTTGCAAGAAAATCCCTATATCTATGAAATTCAACTCACTTTTTTAACAAGACACAATCTCCCTTCTCTGGACTGGCCTGTTATGAAAGTTTGGGATGGGGGGTGGGAGAGAACCTAAGAATTAGTAACAAAGACAGCGAAGCAAAGGAAAAGGATAGCATAGCAGCAATAAGGAAGAAAATGAAAGTAAAATGGAAGCAGGTTCTCCTTCTGATAAACACCAAGGCAGTTGTAAGAATAGATAACACTTCTGAGGATTAAAGCCTGTATGGGTGAAGTAATGACTCAGAATAATTAGAGAATATGCAATTATTTAAAATGAGTATGCATTATAAAAGATTGCTTTAAATAAATGGATTTCTTGGGGTTTAATTTCTTTCCCCTATACTATCCAATTTCACTTACTACTGTAGTCACCCTTTGCTTCAGATATGGCAGCAAAATACATAAAAGATTACTGAAACAGGTCAGAATATAACAAAGCATAACCTCTTGCTCTCAAGAGTCTTATTTCCTATTTTGTGGGTAATTTGGTTCCTATGTTTCTAGATATTTCTACCTCTTAACCAACTCATTGCTCACTAATGAATAAGAGAAAGTGGACAATGTGATCCTCCTATTCACTTACTACAGTCAGTATATCTGTAGAGATTGAATCACAGCTGAGATTCATCTTGTAATTTAGCCTCTCAACACTGATGATTCTAGTCAAATTGTTGTCTAAAACATTATACTTTATACATTAAGTAGTAAGAGGAAACTTCGAAATCACTTACTTAAATTCTTGTTTCACAGTTAAGAAATCATTCGGAGAACTAATTAGTGCAAAGATGGTGTCAACTCTGGTTTTAGTAACTCCTAGATCAGTACTTGTTCAACTAAATAATGCTGCTCTCCTTAACTGCTCCTTTTTCACTATGATGCTCTTCTTATCCAGTCTGCCTATGGAAGCTGATAAACTAAATAGCCAGCAAGACCAGAAAATCTCAAGGCTCAAGTCAAAGGAATAAACTACTGTTTCATTGTCTATCCAACATTTTTACTGAAATTCTGACTGCCAAAACTATCCTGTTTCCCGTCCATCACTATAATTAATGTTTTAGTTATGTAGTATCCTATGTGTTACATAAAACATGATGCAAATTATAATAAGCAAATATGGAACGCACAGTATATCAGGAACTATGTTAAGCCCTTTACATGTAGCATTTCAATCCTAACTTTAATACCGTAATTCCCATTTTATAAGTGCAAAAACCAGTTCCTCAGAAGTTAAATAATTTGCCCTAACTCACAAAGCTAATACGTAGAACTGGCTTAAGATATCAGGCAGTCTGATTCCAACGTCCATATTCCCGATTTCCACATATAATAGCTACATGGATTGTATTATCGTTGTGCAGATAACTCAACTTTGAGGTCTACAGATGAATTTAAAGACTCTGTACTAGAAAAGGTTTCTCACAAATTAAAATAGCTTAATATGGCTTATTCCCATAAACGGTATCTTCTTTGCAAATACATGGCTCAAGTAAGAACCTTTAACTCATTCATATACTAGTTTAATTACAACTCAAATGTGAAAGATAATGGGGGGGGTGGGGGGGGGTAGCACTGCAGCAATATTTCAACTAATGTCAGATCAGTATTGTCCAGAACTTTTTGCAGTAATAGAAATGTTTTCTGTCTGTGCTGTCCATCATGGTAGCCACTAGCCGCAAGTGACTAGTATTGGAAATGTGTTTAGTGTAACTAACTGAATTTTGACTATTTTGTAAGTTTAATTAACTTAAAGAGCCACACATGGCTAGTGGATACTATATATTAGACAGCACAAGTAGAGAAGACAAAATGCCAGAAAAATACAATCTTACTGCTTTTATTTGGAGAGTGCATTAACAGTCAAATCAAGTTAAATGTCTTTTTACTTACTCTTGCTTTAATTATTAACCCAAACAATAGAAATCTCCAAAGATTTAAGACAAACTTTCTATGAACTCTTCTTTGTGTACTTCAATGGAAAAAAAATAATTAAAATTTTTTACCAAACAAGCTTCATATATTAGACACTTTTTAGTCTTTGGATAGCTAAGAAGAATCTGAATCTGAAAACTCTGCCACCTATTAGGAAACTAAAAATAATCACAAAAATTTTCAATTCTCTTCATAAATACTTGATAGTAAGTGCTTACCTTGATTCTCCACTACTGTTTCTAACACTTTCTTCATCACTATGTCCATTCATTGTAAATATCAACAAGTTTTAAAATGGAATATAAATCTTCCCAGTTTAAAAGATGAATATAAATACTCTTCCTTGAATATCAAAAATTGACAGATGAATTTTCTTCAACAGTCACAGGTTTCCTGGGACCCTTTTTGATTCACCTAAAAAACATATTAAGAAAGTAAGAAAATTTCACTAGAAGAAAAAAATTAAAAAGTCTATTTAGAACTTACACAAATCTAAACCACTTAGATCAGAGGTGGTAAGGAAGAGGTAGAGATCTTTTATTCAAAATACCTAGGCTTCTATCAACTACATTCCTGACTATTAACTAGAATTTAGCACACCACTGCTTACTTTTGACAGAAGAAATTAAAATATTTGTGGAGTGATAAAACTTTTAGACTGATTGCAATGTGTAGCAATATATATATAACAGATAACTAAAGTAAAGTGGTAGTATATAACATATACATACACCCAAAGAATAGAAAATGGAGTCTTATTAAATACTTGGTCAAACAAATTAAGGAGGGAAAGGTTACCTTTAATTGAGCACCAACACCTATCTAGTGCTAACAAGCCTAGAACTTCATATACTCAAGTGAGGGAAAGTTCTGCAAATGCTCACATGAAAGCAGAAAAGAATATTAAAGGGTATCATATAATCTTAACAAACATGTATAGGTCAGAACAAGTATGTTCTTTCACAAGTAAACCGATAGTGGACTGAAAAAATTTAAATAATATTTATCCAGGTTGGACTTGCAGAGATTCCATTTTTTTAAAAAAGGTAATAAAATATGTCCTACTTATTTTGTAATAAGGGGTTTAGGGCAACAATCATGGATCAAGACACTGCATCTCCACTTTCCAAGGCACCAGCACAACACTGGAGATTCACCTACAAGCCGTCCACGAATAAACAAAGGAGATCTCTGGCAGGGGAGGGAGAGGAAGGAGCGGGGGAAGGAGACGTCAGATCCTTCCCCAGCCAGAAAGTACCGAGACAGCCAACAGAGCAGAGCTGTCCTCCGACCTCCGCGAAGAGAATCCACTCCTGTGAGTTCCACTCCGCCAAAAAAAAGGGGGGTGGGGGGGACACAGGCGGTTGCCAATTCAATCATAGCAAACTCCGCATCTGTACAGATCGGGATTTTAATTCTCCAGAGACCACAGTCCAGCACACTCTGCCAGAACTTGGTTATCCAAAAAGTAACTATATACCCAGAAACATGTATTCCTGAGGTTGAGCACTCACTCCAGCCAGCCAAGGAGCTTTACTGTTACAGCAGTCTTACTGAGAAATCTAGATACTCGAGCAAACTGCCTCTCCGCCCAGAAGTCTCTCTCGGTAGAGAAAGTTCGCTCCTCTTTCCGTTCTTGGCTTTCGCCCCTCAAAATGGCTTTCTTTGTACACTGCAACTTCCTTCCCCCCTCTCCTTCCTTCTCCAAGTCCGCTTTCTGAGACCCTTCTCGCAAGTCCCGAAGCCCCGGGCGCCCGCAGCCCTGTCCGAGCCTGCCCAGCATCATAACAATGACTCTCCCCTAAGTCATTAAGCCTCCGCCACCCTCTTCACGCCCCGTCGTTTCACAGTTGTTTTGCTTCTGCGAAGTTTCCGAAGCCGTCCTCGACAGGAGGTTAGAAACCCGCCTCCTCCCTCTCCCCCTCGCAGCGTCCAGGCTACTACCAGCCTCCCACCGGAACGCACGCACCCACCCCGCCCCCGCCCCCGGGCCTCCCGAGGCCTCCATCACCGTCCCGGAGTCTCTCTTCCCGCCTCAAACTTCCCACAGACCCGCCCCGCGCCCTCCCAGGCTCGCCCCGGCCGCCGCCCCCTCCCCCTCGCCGCCGCTCCCCACGTGCAGGGCGCCCGGGCCGCGGTGGGATCGCTGCACCAGCCACAGGCTCGCTGCGGGGGCCTCGCAGCTCTCCCCTCGCGGCCCCGTCCGCCCCAGGCCAACCCCACGCAGAGAAGGCCCGTGGTCGGCCGCCCGGCGGCCAGTCCGCCCGGCGCGAGGATGCGCTCCGCGGCGCCGGCCTGCGCTCGCCACTCACACGCCCCCTAAGCGCCCAGCCCGTCCGCCGCCGCCGCCGCCGGCCTTCCAAGAGCTGCTCGGCCTTCGCCCGGCGTCCGGCCGCTGGGCCGCCGCCCGGGCACCGCGCTGCCTCCGCCCTCCGCCCGGCGGGCTCCCGTCCGCCCCGCCACATCCTGACCCGCCCGCCCGCCGCTCCCTTTCTTACCGGCTGGCGTGCAGGATTCGCGGGGCGGAGGGAGACGACTCGGCTCGGCGGTCTCCCCCGCGCCCGGGCCCGCGGTCTCTTCGGCCGAGTGAGTCCTGAGGCTCCAGGCGTCTCGGGGTAGGCGGGAGTCAGGGAAAGGGAGGGGAGAGGGGAAGGACGCGGCGGGCAAGGGGAAGCCCCGATCCGCGGCACCAACGCGCGATCCCCTACGGAGCGGATCCAACAATCAATTCATTATTGAAGCACCAACGGCGAGGGCAGCAAGAGCGACAAGTAACCAGCCGTCGTCGTCGTCGCCGCGGCCACGCGCGCGCTCCCGTTCCCGCCGCTTATCGGCTCTCAGAAGCCGCCATGACGCCGAGAGAGCGAGAGCGCAACCGTCCCGGTCGTAGCCGTCTCCGCCGCCACTGCCACCGAGGTCGCCGTCGCCTCCGCCTCCCGCGCGACGTAAGCTCCGCGGCTCACTCCCCTTCCTCACTCAGCGCGAGGCAAGCTGGCGGGCGAGCGGGCGCGAGCACGTCGAACCCTCCGAGCGGCGCGCGGGCGGTGGGAGGGGCTACGTTGTGGAGTCGTAGGGCGTAGGAAGCAAGCGATTGGCCCGGAGTCCGGGCGGCTTGCGAGTGCGCGCACGCGCGCGGGTGGGAGCGCGCACGCCGACTACGCGGAGGCCGCCGGACTCTGACCACGGCCGTGGGCCGCGGATCTTGGACTAGGCGCCCTCCCCTTAGCGGCCTGGAGTTGAGTTCCGGGAAGTGGGAGCCGTAGGCTTGCTCCGTGCGGGTATGGACGCTATTCGGGACCGTTGCGCCAGGACGTCGAGGCTGAGAGACTGAGAAGGAAAGAGGAAGCGGAGGGGTGGGGAGGTACAGAAGACTATGATGGGGTTTGGGTAGCCGCGAAAGGTTCGCGCTGGGTCAGTCAAGGGTCTGGGTCGAGCGGGGGGTCCGGTCGCCCGGGCCTCGGCCGGGGCTGAGCGCCTGTCGGGAGGCATGGGGCCGGGGCCGGGGCCGCTGCGTCACACCAGGCAGCCTGGGAACCCAACTGTTGGGCCACTGTGGCCCCCTCCCGCCGCCCCTGCGCCTAGGCGGCCTGCCACTGGGGCTCCCCCGGGGGCCTAGGGCTCCGCGTGGGCGGGGCCGCACCTGGGGTGACGGAGGAACATAGAGACCGAGTTGTTGACATCCGGTGCCGCTTCTTGATTTCATTTTGGGGGCAGTCGAGCCCGGCTCAGGAAAAAACAAAAAAAAGAACAACTTTTACAGCCTTTCTAGGTTCCTTCCCTGGAAGGCGGGGTGGAGGGTGCGGTTCAGAATCGCAACAAAAAAAGCAGTGTGTAGGACGTTAGTAACTGCCTCAGCTGAAGGTGCTGTAATTTAGTTGACCGTTTCTTTCATAACTGTAACCGCGGGCTCGGATACAATCCTTTAAGTGAGTCGTAGGGAACTTTGCAAGCACGGCGGTGCCCTGATTCACTCTTAGAAAAAAAATTTTTTTAAATAAAAAATAGTTTACACTTCATTAGTTTTCATCGATCTTGAATCACTCAAAGTTAATAATTTTTGAAACTTTCTAATCCCATTCTTCAGTTATTTGATTTGATGTAAAGTCCATGAGTTTGAATGTAATGACCGCATTTCCAAAGTAATTCGTTGTGTGGGACAGTCAACTTTTACAAACAGTTTGGTTCAAAGCCTTTAAAAAGATCTCAAAACCTATGTGTTCTGTGTATGGAAGGGTACCTTCATCTTCACCCTTGGGGCGTAGGGAAAGGCAAAAAGGTACGCATGGTCTACCCGAAAAAAAATGTATGTCTGATCAATAAATAGTGAAACAAAATGAAACACTACTGTACTTTGTAAAATTATCTGCGTTCAGCCTCTTGTTTTATTCCTTCCCCCCTAGTTATCAAATAGCTATAATGCTGGGTTGTGAGGAATAACTCCATCTCTCAAGTAGCTGAGTGCTAATTTTTAATATGTTTTTAAAATGTGATAAAGGTGACTTAATGATAGGAACTTTCTGTGCTTCTGACTGATTTCTTTCTTGGATTACTAGAGTGGTAAGTAAAAAAAAAAACGAAAGCCCCCCAAAAGCAATAACCATAGCTGATAACGAATTTTGTAATCAGAAGTATTAATCAGATAAAGTCTCTAAACATAACTATTAATATACTATTATCATTACTGTATAGGCATAATCTGTATGTTTTCTGAAAGCACATCAAATCTTTTTAAACTGATTTGCCATTTGGATATGATATGCTCCATATATACATATGTGATGCTTGGAGATTTATATAACTGGTAAAGTCCTAATATACTTATGACTCCACAGAAGTTTATTTTATTTTTCTTTTTATTTATTTTTTTTAATTTATTGGGGTTACACTGGTACAGAATTTTCCAATGACTCTTGACAATGTGGATAAATACAAGGTAAGTGAAAAACTATAACAATTTTTTTGTTAACCGTTATCTGCACAGTTAAATTCTCAGTTTCACTTTGTTTGAATAAATTGTCTCAGCCTACTGGTACTGAAAACAATTAAAAAACTGTTGATAATCTCAATGCATCACTTTTTAAAAATCTCTGAAAATTAACATCAATCAGGAGGTCTTTATTACTATCTGATTTTCCATTTGATAAATTTTATATTCTTTAAAAAGAATTTTACAGAATCGAGGACAGCATTTTGTGGGTCTTTAATTCTGGGATGCTTTACTAGGACTAGTTACCAGTGAGTAGGTACCTTTAGGTGGAGGTTGATTGAGAACCACTTATCCATAACTGTGAGACAATGATAACTCTGCTTTTCTGTTAATGTTAGGATGCCAAGATAGGATTTTAATTCTATAATTATGTTCTTGTGGCCTAGAGATTTTTGCATATGAGAAACTCCTAAAACAGTCAGTATTAAAATACGCTAGATTAGAATCTCAACCTATGACATCATCCCTCAGGTCCTTGACAAACAGGAAGAGCCTTCCAAATGATACTTTAGGTGATACTTCCAAATGATACTTTAATTTACCAAGGCCTCTATAAATAGAACTCATAAAATTCCAAATCACCTTATAGTGAAAATTTATTGTACTTTTTAAAAAAATTATAAAGTTTATAGCAGCTCTGGTTCTCAGTGTTGGGCAGGGGACAGGAGTCAGTCATCTAGGAAATGTTTTCCTAACTACACATGCCTGTCACTCCCACTCCTCCCCTCTTCTGATATGCAGAATTTCTAGGTTCTGGGTAGTGTTTGGAAAATTTTCCAGCAACAGCTCATCTACCTTGTTTATGGCCAGTGTACTTGTGAATTTTTATTAATGAATCACCATTAAGATAAATTTCAAATGGAAAGTTATTACAGATGATACTGAGAGGCAACTATTTATAAAATCTAATAGGCATTTAAATGGATACAAAGATTCTACTTTCCCTACTTACAAAATTAACTGTGCACACAGACTAAGAAAAAAGTTAAGTAGCTAACCTCAAAATAACAAATTGGTGCATCCATGCTGTATGATTCCTTCTTCAAATCCTTTATTTACTGTCCGTTTTACTTCATCTATGTTGTCTTCAGCTTTTATTCTTAATCCCCACTACTTTATTTAGGCCTTATTTTCTCTCCATCTTTCCCTCCAGCTCACCCAGTAGACTTCCTTCAGACTTGAAATCTTCTGAAATCACTTCCCTGTTTTGAATTCATGTATTTAATTAAATATAACAGATAGCCCTGACTGGTGTGGATCACTTGGATGGGCATCATCCTCTGCACCAAAAGGTTTCTGGTTCCATTCCCAGTCAGAGCACATGCCCAGGTTTCAGGCTCAATCCCCCATAGGGGGCATGCAGAAGGCAGCTGATTGGTGTTTCTGTCCCTTTCTCTCTCTTTGAAAATAAATAATAAGGGTTCTTAATGGGATAGGGGGCGGATTTTCCCCACAGGGAACACTTGACAAAATCTGGATCAGTTTTGGTTGTCACAATGAAGGAGGGGAGGGGGAAGGGTGGGTGCTGCTTATATACGGAGGTGGAGGTCAGGGATACTGCTAAAGATCCTATAATGCACTAGACAGTCCCCCACAACAAAGGATTATCTATCCCAAAATGACAATTGTGCCATTGCTGAGAAATCCTACTATCAAGGTAGGCAAGCTAGGTAGTATTTTTTAGTGAAATCTTAATGGGTGGGGGTTTCTGTTTGGAAAGAGTGCTAATGAGTGAGGATCTACTCTACCTGTAAACTACTTAACCTAAACTCAGCCTTGCTTAAAACCAGCCACAAAGGAGCCAATACATTTGCAGAACTAAGAAATGTGACTATCACAATAGACTATATTTTCCTTGTTTGTTAATTATAGTGCAGCTGAAACTTATTGCTGATAGGGGTATAGATTGGTTATAGGAGCTTTGGAAAATTAATAGGCAGTTCCATCCATTGTAGCTGAATTTATGCCTACCTGATAATTCAGCAGTTTCTCTCCTGAGTGTTTATCTAAGAGAAATGAGTACAAGTGCCTACTAAGTCTTATATATGAATGTTCATAGCAGTTTGATGCATTATGGCTTTAAACTGGAAAAAGTGAAGTGTATTCATACAATGGAATACTACCCAACAATGAAAAAGAATAAACTGCTACACACAATGACATGGGTGGCTCTCATAGGCATTGTGTTGAGTGAAATAGACACAAATTCATATTGTATAATCCCATTTATATGAAATTCAAGAATAAAACTAATACATGATGGAAGTCAGCATAATAACCTTTCTGAGCATGAATATTAACTTAGAAGGGTGTAAGAGAGCCTTATGAAATGTTGGAAATGTTCTATATCATGATCTGGGTGGCTCCTATATTAGTGTATGCATAAGAAAAAATCAAGCTGAACATTTAAATTTTGTGAACTTTACTGTAAATATGCCTTGCCCCCCCCCCCTTTTTTAATTAAAAATTAGGGGTAAAGGCTAGAAAACCTAATTTTGAACTACTTGGAGTCATATCTCAAGTGCTACTAGGTATGTTTTCAATAAATATGAACAACTCTAATGCATTGTTTAAAGTAGAATGAACAACTAGATACTATCTGTCCTGAGAATTTAAATTGGTATTGAGCAAGCTTATCAGATAGTGATCTGTTCTGAGGTACACATTTAGCCAGGGCTACTTTGTCTAGGAGAAGAACGTGGATAACCGAAGTTATGTTGCAGAACAAACATCATTTCATATTATTTTGTCACTTGGTATTATAACTCTCTGAGGTTGGTACTGTTATCCCTAATTTACAGGTGAGGAAACTGAGAAGCTTGACAAACGTAAGTAAGTGTAAAGTTAAAATAAAACCCAAGCAGTTTTTTTTTTAAATGTATTTTTTATTGATTAAGATATTACATATGTGTCCTTGTCCCCACGTTACCCTCTACCCCCTCCCCCACCCCACTCCCCACCCCCGCTCATGCCCTCACCCCCCCCCCCCGTTGTCCGTGTCCATTGGTTAGGCCTATATGCTTGCATATAAGTCCTTTGGTTGATCTTTCCCCCTTACCCCCACCCTCCTCTACCTTCCCTCCAAGGCCCGACAGTCCAATCAATGCCTCTCCGTCTCTGGATCAGTCCTTGTTCATCAGTTTATGTTGTTCATTATATTCCACAAATGAGTGAGATCCTGTGGTATTTATCCGCTCTCCAGTTCCATCCATGCTGTGGCAAATGGTAAGAGTTCCTTTTTCTTCTTCCTCTTCTTAAAGAATACCTTTCAGCATTTCATATAATGCTGGTTTGGTGGTGATGAACTCCTTTAGCTTTTTCTTATCCGTGAAGCTCTTTATCTGACCTTCCATTCTGAATGATAGCTTTGCTGGATAAAGTAATCTTGGTTGCAGGTTCTTGCTATTCATCACTTTGAATATTTCTTGCCACTCTCTTCTGGCCTGCATGGTTTCTGTTGAGAAATCAGCTGACAGTCGGATGGGTACTCCCTTGTAGGTAACTGACTGTCTTTCTCTTGCTGCTTTTAAGATTCTCTCTTTATCTTTTGCTCTTGGCATTTTAATTATGATGTGTCTTGGTGTGGTCCTCTTTGGATTCCTTTTGTTTGGGGTTCTCTGCGCTTCCTGGACTTGTAAGCCCATTTCTTTCACCAGGTAGGGGAAGTTTTCTGTCATTATTTCTTCAAAAAGGTTTTCAATATCTTGCCCTCTCTCTCCTTCTGGTACCCCTATAATTCTGATGTTGGTACGCTTGAAGTTGTCCCAGAGGTTCCTTACACTATCTTCATATTTTTTGAATCTCTTTTCTTTTTTCTTTTTCGGTTGGGTATTTTTTGTTTCTTTGTATTTCAAATCTTTGACTTGATTCTTGGGATCCTCTTGTCTGCGGTTGGATCTCTGTAAATTATTCTTTATTTCAGTCAGTGTATGCTTAATTTCTAGTTGGTCCTTTTTCATGTCCTCCATGGTCTCACTATACTTATTGAGGGATTCATTAAATTTATCGGCGGTTTCCATAAAATTCTTGAAAAACCTTATAAACGTGGCCTTGAACTCTATATCCAGTCATTTGCTTTCCTCCATTTCTGCCATTTGTGACCTGTTTCTTTGTCTCTGCATTTTGGCTGCTTCCCTGTGTTGATAGAGTGGCCCTGCGCGCCAGGTGTCCTGTAGGGCCCAGTGGCTCAGCCTCCCCAGTTACCTGGGGTGGACACTCTTGGTGCACTCTTGGTGCCTTGGTTGTTGTAGGATCACTGGGAGGAATTGACCTCCAGGCCAATTGGCTCTGAGAATCAGCTGTCTGAAGTGGGAGAACTGCTGTGCTGAAGACACCCTTCTCGGGCAAGACTTGATTCACTGGGGCTTTGGTGCTCACTGAGTCTGCTCCCTGAGTGTGTCCCTTATGGATCTGAGGAGTTGCAATCTGGATGGTCCCCCTCTGACCACTGGGTACAGTGGCTCCTGGATCTAAGGAGGTGCTAATTCAGCCTCTGCCTGAGGCCACACAGCAGGAGCCACGAAGAGGCTCAGCTGTGAAGCAATGCAAGCCGCTGCAGGGCCTTGGGCCTTCTCTTGGAAGTTCCGGGTCTGCCTGGCTCGGCTGCAGTTAGGTGCATTCACATGCAAAAGCCTCTGCCGCAGCCTGGGTGGGGCGGGGTCTCAGGGAATCAAAGGGCGGAGAAAGCAGCTATGGCTGATTCTCCGCCTGGAGTCGCGCATCTCAGTGTCCAGGTAACGGCTGCAAGCACCTCTGAGGGAAAGCCGCACTCAAGTTCGCCCGCTGCCCGACAGTCCAGCTTCTCCCTGTATGAGTCCTGGGTCCCCAGAGACTTGCCGAAACCGGAGTTCAGAGCAGTCGGGAGCTTGTGATTCAAAAAGACAGCCGCGTCCTCAGGCGCCACCCCCTTTCTGCGCGCATGCGCGAGCCGCCGTACCTCTGCACTTCACCTCTGCAGCTCCTCTGGCTCTCAGCGTGCTTTTCTTTCCTTCTAGTTGTAGAATTTACACTCAGCCAGGCTTCCTGTTGTTCTGGATGATGTCTGCTCTGTCCTTTGCGGTATTTTTCAATTGTTGTGGGAGGCGGCAATTTCCCGGTGTTTATATATGCCGCCATCTTAGTTTCTCCAAAACCCCAGCAGTTTTAACTCCAGAGTCTGTGCTGGTGTGTCAAACAGAAATAATAGCTGCCTGGGTTACTGATAGATTTCCAGGTCCTGATCTCTGGCCCTTAACATGGTTGAGTCTGCTCTCTATTTTTGAATTGTTTATCATAACTTATTTTTATGATAAAACTAGAGGCCCAATGCACAAAGTTTGTGTAAGAGTAGGCCTTCCTTTTCCCGGCTACCAGCACCAGGATCCAGGCTTCCCTCCGGCCGCTGGCACCCGGGACCCAGGCTTCCCTCCCACACGCACTGCAGCCCGCCGGTTGGTGGCCTGGGCCTCCCTCTTTGGGGCAATCATGGGGTGATGGCCAGGCCCCCAACCAATTGCATCGCACCTGCCTTGGCTGGCCTGTCACCTGTGGGTGTCATAGCGTGGTCCTGGATAGTTCCGCTATTCTGCCATTCGGTTGATTTGTATATTATGCTTTTATTACAGTAGGTCTTCGGGTTTCGTCAGAGATCCATTCCTACGGTGTGACGTAACACGATTTTCTCCATAAGTCAGAACCCACCTACATAAGCACCTACGTCACTCACATGGAGCATATTCACAGCAGTAATGAAGTGAAACATTAAAAATTTAAAAGAAAAAGACATGTACTACTATCTAATACTTTAAACAATAAAATTTAAAATTAAAAAAGTTTAAAAGAAGATAACAATTCCTGACCTTTATTTGTGGTAAGTAAATAATAAAAAACATAAAGCACATACATACATATGTCAAAATGATGGAACTTTTTTTTTTTTAAATATATTGATTTTTTACAGAGAGGAAGGGAGAGAGTTAGAGTTAGAAACATCGATGAGAGAGAATCATCGATCAGCTGCCTCCTGCACATCTCCCACCGGGGATATGCCCGCAACCCAGGTACATGCCCTTGACCGGAATCGAACCTGGGACCTCTCAGTCCGCAGGCCGACGCTCTATCCACTGAGCCAAACCATTTTCGGCGGAACTTTTTTTTTTTTTTTAATAAATAGGAGATGGCAACATAACTACGAAACAACATACATCAAGTCCGATGTAACCTGAGGACTGCCTGTATATAAGATTACATGTCTTTGTGTAAGCTGGATTTCAGCCTATTATAACAGGAAGAATCCTGCTCCAATTTAAATGGGATTGCAAATAACAAACCTCAGAGGTGGGGTAGCAGGTAATAAAGAACTACCCTAAGATGAGAACTTGTTACATTGTGTTTTGCAATAGCGATGTTTTTACTCAGGATTTCTCCAGTAGTGTCTTAGAAATCAGACTTTAGTCACTGAGGTAGGATATTAGAGAATTTGTTAGCTAAATATTAAAAATGTCAAGTGCATTGGTTTACTATATGTCAGTGATGGCGAACCTATGACACGTGTGTCAGAGGTGACACGCGAACTAATTTTTTTGGTTGATTTTTCTTTGTAAATGGCATTTAAATATATAAAATAAATATCAAAAATATAAGTCTTTGTTTTACTATGGTTGCAAATATCAAAAAATTTTTATATGTGACATGGCACCAGAGTTAAGTTAGGGTTTTTCAAAATGCTGACATGCCAAGCTCAAAAGGTTCGCCATATAGTATATGTGGAGTTTTGAAAAGTACATTAGGAAAGAGGACTTTGTAATAAGGTTCCCAGATGAAAGTAGATTGGAACAAATTTGGCAATTTGTGCCAAATTTATCATATTTAACATGATTGCAATACAATTTGCCTTTGGTTCAGTATATAAGAAGTCAGGAAATTACTCAAGACTCATTGAATTACAACAATTAAATTTTTTTACCACCTTGTTTCTAATGACTTTTTACATTGAATACCAGAAAGTGAAATTATAGGTATAGGAGTCTCAAGGAGGAGTAAGTGATATAAATGAACTGTCTATCATTAGCCACAGGGATTGGAATGCACTGTGTGTCTGGGAATATTACTAAGTGGCAAACTGCAAGCTGCCATGCCCACTTTCTTTATTTGCTTTGAGGCTAAAGCAGAGAACAATGAAGATGGGTAGAGTCCCAGCTGTTGCTAAGAAACAAAGTCCAGAAGAATTGAAAACTTAAGGAGAAACCTGACCCACTAGGGTCTTTAGCATTAGCTAAACACACACACAAAAAAATCTCCCTAAAAGAAAATTGGCAGGCAATCCTCCGTGTAGAGCTGTTGCATACCATAAAACCCCAAAGTAGACTCAGACCGCAGGCTATCTCAACTCCTCAAGCACTTCCCGTTCTTGAGTACAAAAAAATCTGCACCAGCCAGAAGAGGGTATGCTTGTCCCAAATGAAGAACTGTAGTGTCCCTTGTCAGGAGTGGCACTGGAGGTCGGTAAAAGAGAATCCAAATTGGGTGCAACCAGATAACTGATTAGGAAGTGGGTCAATTAACTCATGCCTTATAAGATTTCCAGGGCTTTTTATTTACTATCCCACTCCTGCTGTATACAATGTATACTTTAGTTGAACTAGTTAAGTTTATATTTAGTCCACTTTGCAGTATTAATCAAAGTATTTTTTTAGATGTTCTTTATATGCCTATCAGACTAGGTACATGAAAAACAGTGTTAAGATGGGTAAGGGTTATTCTCACTTGGAGTTGACAGTCTAGTTTGGTGGAGGGAAGAGAAGAGAGATACAAATTAGGATGTGTTCTGTAAAGGAAAGCTAAGGTAATGTCGGAGAGCAGAAGGAAAGTGCAATAAAAGGAAAGGGCAGAAGGGTGGTCACAGAAAGCTTGGAGCTGTAACTAGAAAAATAAAGCAAAGCCTATTGTAGGGGAGAACGGAAAGGAAAAGAAGTGCAAAGACCCTAAGTTAAGAAAGGGTTTGTTACATGTGATTAGCTGGAGGCAAGTATAGCTGAAGCATAGTGAGAAGCTGAGCTGATGCTAGATTAAAAAGACAGTTAAAACTCCTTTGATCCTGAGTTGTGTGCTATGGAAAGTATTTTGGGTTTAACTCCAGACACGAAAGGATGCCATTGAAAGTTTTGACGCCGAAGAGTAGCATAATCTGATTTACAGGATTGTTCTAGCTGCTCTGTAGAAAATGGATAGTGGTAGCAAGGGTGAAAGTGACTCTCCACTCTCTAGCTCTCCATTTAGGTATTCTAGTATATAATGGCTATTAGGATTAGAGGAGTAGCTTTGGAGATGTAGAGAAGTTGGAATCAAAATAAATTTGGGATATAAAGGTAACATTCACATTGAGGTCCTCATTTACCACACAGTATCTAAATATGTTAATAAATAACAAGCATATTTGGAAATGTGGAGATAAAAATCAAAGAGCTAGAAATGTTGGAAATGAAGAGAAATATTTTTTAATAAACATTCAATATAACTTTCTAATAAAAATTGTATGTAATATGTGTAATGTGTGTGTATAAGCTTTGCTGTGAAAAGATTAGAGAGGTATGGTTTAGGTGGAGAGAGTCAAGGATTTTTTTTTTTTAAAGTAGAAAATACTAATGTATGTTGGTGGACTGGCATGACTAATAAGCAGAGAATGAAAATTTGATGATAGGTAGTGGACAAATGGTATAACTGAAGAAGCAAAATAGAAGAAGAGAAAATATAGGTGTCAATAGTCAGAATTGTCTATAATAGGAAGAATGATGCTTTTAATTTTATAGAAAAGAAGGCTGAGAAGGTGAGTACAGATGCAGAGAGGGTTTAATATTTGTTAGAATAAAAATGAAGTAAGTTATCTCTGATGGTTTCTGTATTCACAGTGGCTTACAGAATAATATCACCCGCTGAAAATGGGTAGAATGAAGGAGTTTGAGATAATGGGAGAAAAATAAGGTATTTTTACCTCAGAGGATGTAAAGATGAACTTCCTAGGGAAGCATAGTAGGATAGTCAGGTGGGCTTGACTGCTCATTTGCAGTCTGTGGTCATGAATTTAAAAAGAAATCAGTCACCTAATTTCATTGTTTCTTAAGTTGCTTGAGTCTTTGCCCAAAGAACAAAATAACTGTTCTAGCACACACATGTCAAACTCAAAGGCTAACACGGGCCAAATAAACAAGGTGGAAGTTTATGTGGGCCGTAAAAAAAAAGCTTTAATTTTCATAGAAACATAGGTTTATTTCAATAGAGATATGCTGAATACAAAGGGCTGAAATAAATGAGTAATCGCTAACATAAAATAATAGAACATTTTAATAAAAGTATTTTTTCTTGAACATTAACTTAGCAGACACTGAATAACTGCACAAATTAATAAGCGTAATGCAAATAAACCTATTTTTCTTGTTCTCTGAAAGCAAAATATTTCCTGTTGTGCACACCAAGCAAGTCAGTCCAAGACTTATTGACATGGCAATCGGCTGCTAAAATATTTGTTGCTGGTATTAGTAGAAAGAAATGGTGTGCCTGCACGTAAGGTGCATAGGGGAAATTAATGCAACACGATTATAGTAATCAGTCATTAGCGAACGTTGTAGTTCGTTAATAGTTACGTGTAACAGGATATTGTAAAAAATTAAGTTACTAAATTTTTATTAAAATGTTTCTTACATACTGCTATGTTGGCTGGGCCGCAAAAATATTCGCTGTGGGCTGCATGGGCCGCGAGTTTGACATGCTTGTTCTAGCAGGTTTGGGATTTTGGTTGTAATTAAAAATTGGGGTGCTCAATAGGCTGACCAGAGGTCTCTGAGAGGCTGAAAACTTATTTCCAAGCTAAAGTGAGCTGGATGGATAGGAGGTGGTGGACTGAGTAGAATGTTCAAAATTGATATTTTACAGGTAGTACCATTAGCAGTCTTACATGGCCTGTTAGTCCAGGGTGTGAAATGGGGTTGAATCTTTGGAGGTGATGAAGTTAATAAAGTTTTTTCCAATTCCATATGTAAGGAGCTTGGAAGTCATCACTCAGTAGTGAGACTAAAAATTCAGCAGGTCTTCTTGGATCTGTAAGAGGGGGGAGGACACAGAACAAACATCTGCCTTCAAGATTGAAGAGAAGAGCCTTAGCTGGGGCTCAGTGGTTAGAGCATCAGCCTGCAAACCCAAGGGTCGTGGGTTCAATTCCCGGTCAAGGACACATACTGGGTTGCAGACTTGATCCCTGGCCAGGTCAGGGGTATGCGGGAGGCAACCAATCTATGTATCTCTCTCACATTGATATTTATCTCTTTCTTTCCCCTCCTCTCTCCCTTCCATTCTCTCTTTAAAAAAAAAAAAAAAGGTTGTAGAGAAAAGCATATACAGGGAGTCACGTTTACCTGAATGGAAACCAACAGAAACCACTGTGTGAGCCAGTCCGGGATAGAAAATCTGAACTGGAAATGAATTGCTGGAGGCTCAGTGCAGAGAACTCTGAGAATTAAAAACTTTAGGAGACCCAGTCAAAGGGGGAGGGGCACAGTATTGTGAGGTTTACCTCCAGGAGCTCAGCTGGTTCCCACAGAAAATATCTGACCAAAGAATACCTTCTGCTTCTAGCAGAAGGAGTGAAAATGCAACTATCTGAAATATTTCAGAGCATTCTGCCATAAACAAGACCTGCCCTCAGGGCAATTTAGTTAACCAAAGCCTAACCTGCTGGGATATTATCAGATCCTAACTGACCTAGGGGAAGGGAAATAACGCACTCCATCCTGCTTTAGCCATACTGTCCCACCTAAGGAGGCAGAAAAAAACTGAGAGGCACAAATAACACCCAGAAGCACAGGTTCACTAAATGGCTGAAACCTAATCATAGGACTAGAATGCTTACCTCTTTCCACACCTCGTTGCCACTTCACTAAAGTCCTATATACAGCAGTTCCTTTTACACAGCACACTATACCAAGCTATCAAAAAAAAAAAAAACAAACAAAAAAACATGACTAGACATACCATAATGCAAAAAAACCCCGCAAAAAACAAGAAAATCCCACAATTTGAAGAGACAGCAAGCATCAGAACTATACATGTCAGGAATGTTGGAATTACCAAGTCAGGAGTTTAAAACAACTATAGTTAATATACCAACAGCTCTAATGGATAAAATAGGTACCATGTAAGAACAGATGGGTCACGTAAGCAGAGATGGAAATCCTAAGAACAATAACAAAAATGCTAGAGATACAAAAACAAACAAAAAAACCACTAATGAATAAAGAGACTGCTATTAGATGGGTCATCTACATATATTTTGAAAGTCACTGACCATAACTATGTATAGTCTTGAAAAGGAAAAATATGGTAGTAAACCAGGAGCTAATGTTGGCAATAAATAAGAGAGAGACTAGAAATGAATGAGTATAGAGGACTGGCCAGTGGTCAAGCTGATGATGGAACTTATGATCTTGGAGACAAGGAGGACATGGACCCCAGATCCTGACCCTAAGATTCATAATATAGGAGCAAAGAAAGTCTTCACTTGAAAAGAATATGGTTAAATCATTATCAGTTAAAAACATCATAGACTCAGTTAATGCTAAGAATATAGGTTCTTAATTTGATGACAAATTTTATTTAACAACTATTTTGAACATCATTATATCATGCCATCTGTTTTAGGGTTTTTGAGATACTGTAATCAACAACAAAATAATCCCTGCATTTTTTAGAACTTCTGAGGGAGGCCAGAAAATAATCATGTTATATCTGCTAGTGGTAAGTGCTATGTAGAAAAGATATATATATACTGAGAGGGATAGAGTATAATGGGAATGGTATTTTAAACAGAGAGCTTCTCTGATAAAGTAATAGACATGTGAGCCTACAACTGCATAAAGTGAAGAAAAGAGACTTGCAAATATTTGTCAGGGGCAAGGACATTCCTGTAGAAGGAAGAGCAAGGATGACAGCCTTAAGGCCAGAGTATGCTTATTATGTTTTTGGAACAGCAGAAAATCTAATGGAACTTCAGTAGAATGAGTATTCACCGGTATTTATTTACTTACTTATACTAACTTTTGTATTGAAGTAAAAATGTTCATTTCGTTAGAAGCTTTTCTATCTCATTTCATATTTTAAATTCTCCATAGATCTTGATTTTTAAACCTGAAATTTGAAGTATTTGGATACTTGGAGTAAACAGTTATAATAAGGCATAAATGCTTTATTTCTAAGAATTTTGTAATCAATTTGATTTTATGATATATTAATATTATTTGCTATTGTGGATCACCTATTTTTTCCGCTGACTAGTTTAAATTTTAAAAAGATACAAGTAAAAGTTAATGTGAAACTGTCTCATAAATATCACTAACAAAACTTCCAGTGGAAATGGTAGATGAGCCTACATGATTCATCTGATATAATTAGCCAAGACAAATAGACATGTTAGAATGAAAAGGAAAATAAGTGCAAGTACTTTAAGTTTGATGTCCTATGGCTCTTCATCATTAAGTTAACATCTAGTTTTAAATGATGATATATTAATAAATAAAGCTGATTAGACATTTTCAAAACTTTTTAAACTTACGTAAAAAAATACTACATAGGACAGAAAATGTAGTCTAGTAGAATTGCTACAAGGAAAACAGTAGCAGCAGTATTCTGTTTTTTATTCTTTCATTCTGTCCTATTCCCCCATCCCCAAATCCACTCTTACCATACAACCAGAGGGGGGTTTTATCTAAATTTTGTTGTTGTTGTTATTCCTCATCCGAGGATATTTTTCCCATTGATTTTTTGAGAGAGTGGAAAAAGGGGTGTAGAGAAACACATTGATTGGTTGCCTCCTCACATGCCTCGACCCGGCCCAGGATGGAACCTGCAACCCAGGTACATGGGTTGAACCGATGACCCACTGGTGTGAGGGCCAAGGCTCTATCCACTGAGCAGTACCAGCCAGGGACCAGAGGGGTCTTTAAAAACATAAAACAAATCATAATTGCTCTGCTGTTTAACACCCTTTCATGGAAAATTTAACCTCTTTTCCATGGTCTTTTGGGAGCCTGCATAATCCCACTTTAGTCTAGTTAGTACATGGCCTGCAAACTGCGGCTCGCGAGCCACATACGGCTTTTTGGCCCCTTGAGTGTGGCTCTTCCTAAGCCTTAAGAGTACCCTAATTAAGTTAATAACAATGTACCTACCTATGTAGTTTAAGTTTAAAAAATTTGGTTCTCAGAAGAAATTTCAATCGTTGATATTTGGCTCTGTTGACTAATGAGTTTGCCGACCACTGGTAGCTCTCCAAAGTCTTACTCTCATCTCCCTCCCCCCGCTCATTGTGTTTCACACTTGGCCTCCTTTCTGTCCTCAAGGTAGCCAAATTCTTTTCCACTTGCAGGCTTTTGCTCTGGTGGTTTCTAGGCCTGGAATGCTTCTCTCAGCTCTTCTCATATAGCTTATTCATCATCCTTCAGGTCTCAGACCATATGTCACTTCCTTAGAGAGGCCTTCTAAACAACGTCAAAGGAGGCCTTCCTCAGTTACTTTTTCTAGTTTCCTTGTTTATTCTCTTCACAGTTGTGATGATGATTTGCAGTTACCTCATTTCACTTATGTTACTTGTCTATTGTCTTCTCTTACTAGAAATCTATAATAATAAAAGCATGGTATGCAAATTGACCGAACGGCCAAACAGCAGAACGACTGTCCGGACCACCTTTCAGATGAAGCCGGGCTGTGAGGGCCGAGGCAGTGGGGACTGTGAAGGCCTACTCTTGCACGAATTTCTTGCATTGGGCCTCTAGTAGAAAAAAAGCTCCCTCATAAATCTTTTTTCTCCTCTGGATGTTGGATGTGTCTTTGTGAAACTAGGAACTGTTGCAGCTCATTTGCCCCCACAGGAGAAGCAGTCTAAGATGGGGGCCATTATGCAAGGGAGAAGAGAACTGAGGGAACCACAGAGAAATGAATCTAGGGCCACTGAATGAAGCCGACCCAGGTTCCTCATCAGCTCTGGCTTCCAATTGTGGAAATGATTGCATTTCTCACTTGTAGTAATCCCAGCTGAGATTGGAATTACTAGATGTTGAGGTATCCTGACAAAACCCTACTCTTTCTTAACAAAATTAGATATTCTCTAAGCTATTGCTATATTTTATTTAGAAAAATGAAACTTGCTTGTATAAAAGCTTTATTTTATTTTTAATATATTTTTATTTCAGAGAGGAAGGAAGAGGGGGAGAGACACAGAAACATCAATGATGAGAGAGATTCATTGATCAGCTGCCTCCATACCCCCCATTAAGGGTCGAGCCCACAACCCGGGCATATGCCCTGAGCCGGAATTGAACTGTGACCTCCTGGTTCATAGGTCGACACTCAATTTCAGAGGGAAATAACAAACAGCTTTAATAGCTGAGAAGTGTTTGCCTCTAGGAAATAAGACCAGAGATGGAGAGAAGAGAGATGAGGCACAGGCTATTCTTTTTAATTGTTAGCCTTTCAAAACGATTTGATTTCTTAACAATGTATTTTAATTATTTAGACTTTTCAAAATAACCTAATGAAATTAATTTTAAATCCAGTCCATTTTTTAAATATTTCTTTAATTACTATTTTAATACAAGCAATTAAAAAATTGAAATATTTGATGTTCTAGATGTAGAAAATGGTAGTCAAGGACTGGGGTACACGGAGTAGACATGGAAGGCAAGGCAGGGTCTTACAGGATAAGAAGTTTGGAAGGTTTTGTGGGGTTTTTTTAAATGCCTAATGGCTAATATTTTTAAATGTATCTAGTTATACTACAGAAATTTTGAGCCAAAAAAAAAAAAAATACTGAATGCTGTTTCTTAAAATGAAATGAACGTTTTATACATATAGTTTTCATAGTCTGTTTCTGAGTGGTAAGAATAAGTTTTTACTAGATTGATATTGATAGTATGGTGTGTCTAAGTAATATTATGACCCTATGTTTCACTTGTAGAATACTTCCCTGTTTCAATGTGAAGCAAATTTATTACTCCCTGCCCAGGCAGTGTGGTTCAGTGGTTGAGCATCAACCCATGAACCAGGAGGTCATTGGGTTTCAGGCTCAACCCCAGTAGGGCGTATGCAGGAGGCAGCCAATTGGTAAGTCTCATCTTTGATGTTACTATCTCTTTCTCTTTCTCCCTTCCTCTCTGAAAAAAATAAATATTAAAAATAAAAACATTTAAAACAATTTATTACTCCCCAACATACTTTCACGGTGTCCTCATGTCTACTATGCATAAAATTCCAGATAATATGTTTGATACTCTCCTCTTCTTATTACAGATTTACTTTGCAGGTTTTTTCATCCAGATTTCAAACGTCATCAGATATATCTCTTATAGAGTGTTTCAGTATTTTTCACAACCACTTAATTTTTATTCAGGATAAATAATTGAAGACATGTTCAGTAATTTCTTCATTACACAAAAACGCCCAGGTGAGGGGAAAGTGATAGCTGAAATCCAGCCTGTGTCCACTCACTGTGTAGTCTTGAATTTGCTACCAGGTAGAAAGAGCACATTTTGTAATTCATACAAAGTTTTTATGTGCAGTATTAGAGTATATTAGTGGTAACTAAGGTTCTAGAGGGAAATAAAAACAGCAATAGGAGAGGTTCATAGAATATATAGTTAATTTCAACTAAGATTTTTAAAGCACCCACTGAGGGCTAGGCACTGAGATCACAGAAATGAGGACATCAGTGGGTCCATATGAGTAGGGTGACCATGGGCCTGTTTGCATAGGACTACCCCAGTTTGTATCTGTTTTCCCATTGTCCCATCTGGTTAGTGTTCCCTTTCACTCTCAAATGTGTACCAGGTTGGGCAGTAAATTATGTTGTCACCCCAAAAAGAAGAAAAAATTAATTCTAGACCAAGTTGCAAAATCATGGGTAAGTGAAAAAGCATGATCTCCTCTGGTTTGGCCTGGCAGGAGGGTTGTTGGGGGGAAATGGCATGAAATGGAAATATGACTGATATGATAGGGTGTCTGAGCTGGTGAAAGGCCTTATACACCACTTTTAAGGAGTTTTTATTTGTAATTAAGGTATTGGGGGATACACATGACGCTTAGCAGAGAGACCAAGATGGTGGCGTAGGTAAATGCCAGGACTCGCTGCCTCCCACAACCACATCAAAATTACAATTAAAGTACAGAACAACCATCATTCAGAACTGTGTGAAATTTTGCTGAATGTTAGTACTACAACTAGAAAAATAAAGAAGAAAGCACATGGAGACTACCAGGAGGGGTGAAAGCGCTGAACAGGCTGGTCCAACACCCATGTGTGGCATGTTTTTTCAATAGGGAGGGGTATCTAGGCTGTGGAGACCTCCTGAGAGGAGCAAGGGGTCCCAGCCCCACATCAGACCCCTCAGGCCAGGCTTCCAGAGCTGAGAAGAGAAGCTCCTGTAACTTTGAGCGGTAAAAACCAGCAGAGACTGTGGCTGAGTGACACAGAGGCTGCTAGAGTCCCAGTAGCTCCTCTTAAAGGACCGGCTCCTTAAAGGGTAGTTGGTTAAGCTCCTCTTAATTGTTCCCTCTGAGCTCCAGCACTGGGGCAGCGGCTTAGGGGGATCCAGGGACATATTGAGAGGAACTGGGTTGTCTGACACCTCTCAGACAAAAGTGCTCACAGAGGTCATTTTTCCTATCTGAGACCTCCCCCCACCCTTGTCACAGTCTAGCAGGCACCATATCTATTTCCATCAGTCTGGTGCATACTGTTCCCTCCACCTTGGTGATTTCCTGAGATTCCACCCCACCCAATTTGCAGTCCCATCCAAGCTGTTTGCAGCAGCTTTTCCATATGAATGGCCTGTCCTGGCTCAGGCTTCACACTTTCCTAAAATCTCTCAAACAAGCAGTAGCTAGTGTCAGCATGCCCCATTCCTCTCAAGAAGAGGCCCCATACCTGGCACTAGCAGCAACCGCCTTTGTTTCACAGCTTGGCCTCTCCTGAGCACTGCCAAGCCCAACACAAATAGCAGTCATCTGCAGATTGCTCTGTATTTCCTGATGGATGGCCCAGGCAGGACACAGGCAGTGGCTGACTTTGCACCTCCAGAGGGGTTAGGGTGAGTCCCAGAGCCAGTGCACTCAATGGACCGCTTCAGATCATGCCAAATTACAACCCTTCCATATCCACAAGTGACACTCCCTTACCTGGTGAAAGAAATAGACTTATAGACAAAGAGAGAATTTTAAAAGCAGAAAGAGGAGAGCAATTAGTTATACCTATAAAACTGTCAGCTGATTTCTCAACAGATACTTAGTAGGCCAAAGGGAGTGGCAAGAAATATTCAAAGTGATGAATAGCAAAGACTTAACAACCAAGATTATTCTACCCAGCAAAACTAGCATTTAGAATTGAAGGTCATATAAAGAGCTTCACAGACAAGAAAAAGCTAAAGGAGTTCAACACCACCAAACCAGTATTACTAGTACATGAAATGTTGAAGGGTATTCTTTAAGAAGAAGCGATAAAAAATATGCACAATAAAATGGCAATAAATACATAGCTATCAGCAATTGAATATAAAAATGAAAATAAATGAACAAGGAATCTAATGAACAAAATAAACTGATGAATAGCCCTAGCCGGTTTGGCTCAGTGGATAGAGCATTGGCCCATGGACTGAAGGGTCCGGGGTTCAATTCTGGTCAAGGGCACATAACTTGGTTGCAGACTCGATCCCTGGCCCTGGTCGAGGCATGTGCAGGAGGCAACTAATCAATGTATCTCACATCAATGTTTCTCTCTCTCTGTCCCTCCCCCTCCCACTCTATCTAAAAACAATGGGGAAAAATATTCTTGGGTGAGGAGTAACAAACACAAACACAAACACACACACACACACATACAAACTGATGAATAAAATAGAACCAGAGGTGTAGAAACATGCACTAGCCTGACAAATCTCAGCGGGAAGGTGGGGCGGGGGGCAGGCAGGAAGAGATTAACCAAAGAACATATGCATATATGCATTACCTATGGACACCAATAGGGTGATGAAGGTCTGGGGCAGAGCGGGAACTGGGCGGAGGGGGATAATGAGGGAGGGGGGAAGGGGGACATCTGTAACACTCATAACAATAAAGATTTAAAAAATGTTAGCATAAAATTTAAAAATATATATATATATATTGATATATATTGATATATATTGATATATTGAGGACCGATGGTGGTTTGGTGTCAGGCAAACGATATGATCAAATCTGTTACAAAGAGCAAAAGTACATTTCCCCACCTCTCTCACCCCCCTATATACATATGGGGCTAGGGAGGAGAGCATCATGTGCTTTGTGAACACACTTATAACTGAGCTCCACTTAATCTTAAATCCACAGTAACCCTTGGACTGAACAGCCTACTCCATTCCATGTGTAAAACACACTGCTGTCATTGGCATGCTGAGTCGCTAAATGCTTACAGGTGGTAAGCTACTCTAGGACAACCTACGTTTCTGCTCCTATAATTTGAAATGTATATTTTTAAAATTACGTGTTCTTAAATCTGTTAATGCTATTTGTACTTGTTATTGCTGTTATGTAACTGAAAAAAAATGTAAACTGATGAACAAGAAAGCAAATAGTTGTTTCTATGAAAATGTTGTGAAATGCTGAAAAACTGAAAGGCAACTGGCTAAAAATATTCAGGTCATGAGGTGTGGGTGAGACAACTATAAAAAAAGAGAAAGGAAAATAGCATAAACATCAAGAAGGTTCTGTGCTCAGTTTACCATATACTAGGTAGCTGAAGCCACATTAATAATGCTGTGGTAAAGAGACAGGTCAAGTCTGGCATCTGCAATTAGGACTGCTATTTGGTTAGGCTTGCAGTAGTGTATGGTCATTCAGGTTTTGCAGAGGGCAGACAGATAAATTAAATGGTGATATGATAGGGACCATGTATTAGGGTTCTCCAAAAATTGAACCAATAGGATATGTATAAAAAGAAATTTTATTTATTTATTTATTTAGATTAAAAATGGCGGCAGAGTAAGTTGATGCTGCATGGACATGCTCCCAGGAACAAACTGGTATTACAACTAAATACAGAAAAAATTCCTGAATAATCAATGGAAAACTCACAGGAGAGAACCTTGATACCTGAGGACTGAAAGTGGAGACCACATAGAGACTGGTAGGAGGAGCGGAGGCTGGAAAGGACTGGCCAGGCACCCACAGACAGCAACTGAAGTCCCAGAGAGATATCTCAGGTGTGGGGGGTTGCCACTGAGAATACTGGGATATAATCCCCAAGCTGGGCCTCCCAGCAGAGGGCACTAAAACTGAGGAGGGTACCCACATGACATCTGGCTGTGAAAAGCAGTGGGGGGCTGTTTGCCAGGGAGTAACAACTGAAAACTCAGGCACCCCCTTAAGGGGACAACACACAAAATTCCCTGTTGAGCCACCCACCTTGTGCTCTGGCAGAGGGAGGCTGAAGTGGACTGGAGCTGTGAGAGCAGAAGCCAGAACTGGGGACTCGGGGGATAGAGCTCAGAAGGCACACTCCGCAAGTTTCCTGGGCTGAGTAACACTCTCACACAAGCCAGGACATCTTTCCCACATAGACATCTGCCTTGCCTGGGGGGAAAACAGTCCACGCACCCTATTGGAAAACACCTTGCCCTGAGGCTATTTAAGAGATTAAAAATAACAATTAGCCTCCAGCCAGAAGCTACTGCCCCACCATGTTGGAAAAAAAAAAAACAACCCTCAGCACACCTAAGGACGACTGCCTGGGGGACAATTCAAGTCGAAATCCTACCAGTCTGTAGGCAGAGGCGGTCTCTGGAAGCTTTGAGTCTATGCCTGATCTAATTAGTCAGAAACAGCCTTTAACACTGTCCTGCCCTATAGATGTAGAGAGGTGTAGAGGATCTACCTAATACATAATCCCAAATCCAAAAAGAAAGCCAAAATGAGGAGACAACCCCCAAATGAAAGAACTAGAGAATTCTCCAGAAGAAGAGATGAATGAAGCCGAGATAAGAATTTATTTATTTATTTAAATTTATATTTATTGTTGAAAATAGTACAGATGCTCTTTATTCCCTGCCCCCCATTGACCCCCTCTATTCTGCACCACCACCACCCCCAGGCCTACTGCACTATTGTCTGTGTCCATGGGTTATGCATATAAGTTTTTCTTCCCACCCTCTCCTCTCCCCGTCCCTCTGAGATTTCTTTGGCTAATTCAGTTATAGAGACTAAGAAGTCTTAAGATCTGTAGTTGGCAAGCTAGAGACCAAGGAGAACCAATGGTATAGTTCCATCCTAGTCCAAAGACCTGAGAACCAAGAGAGTTGATGGTTTAATTTTCAGTTAAATCTTGAGTCTGAAGCCAGGAGAAAACTGATGTCTCACCTGGAAGATAGGCAGAGAGGGCAAATTCTCCCTGTTTTTTGTTCTATCCATACCTTCAGCAGAAGCCCACCCACAATGGGGAGGACAGCCTGCTCAGTTTACCATTCAAATGCTAGCCTCATATGGAAACACCCTCTCAGACACACCCAGAATGTTTCAGCAAATATCTGGGCACCCTGTGAATCAGTTGAGTTGGCACATAAAACTAACCATCACAGACCACTACCCAGGCATCCTTGTGATCCTTAAAAGTGGCAATAATCTCCGCCATTGCCACCCAAAATATGATATATTGCTTTTGGTTTATTTTGTCTGAAGGGGGCTTGGAATCAGTTACCAAGACTTCTATTTGGACTTCCCCACCACAGCAGCTCCTATTTCATGGGCTAAAACCCAATGTGGGGATTACTCCAACTGCCAAGTATGTCAATCTTAATTGTAACCGTCAGGAACTGAGGAAATGACCCCTAGATGTTTCCATGAACCCAGTGTAGCTGAGCCAGGATTTGGCCAGGACTACTAGTATGTATGCTCCTATTCATAACTGGGGAGGCCAAGATGATATTCTGAGTCTCCACATATCAACGCAACTCAGACCCTGTGCCTAATTTTCCCTGAAATGTCTGGATATTCTCCTGTTCTCAGTGCACAGTTAACTCAGAAATTGGCCTAAGTTCCTTATATACTTGTCATAGTGTTGTGGGGTCCTTTCCTCCAGGACCTGGCTACCTCTACAGTCAACAGGTTCTGAGCCTGAAAAATTGACTCAGAACTGGGAATAGGTAAAAGGGATCATGACACTTTTTACTTTAGTGACCACCCTCAGTCTCGTCATCCACTCCTGCTTTCCTTCATTACATACATTAAGCAGCACCCTTACCCATCTATTCTCCCACTAGGGACACTGGATTCCATAAATATCTCCACAACACTTTCCAGGTTGAGCTCCCTTGGCTGTCACTCTGATTTGCAAATTATGATCATTGTGACTCCCCCTAACTTCTGGCATTAAGCTCTGCATCCCGGATCTACTGTGCTTCTGGGCTCAATCATTCCTGCTGCTGTTAATAAGCCCAGCTCTATAACATCTACCTGAGCCCCCCCCCTCAGAGGTGAGCTGTTTCTGAACTTCTTAGCAAGCCTGATGTCTCTCTCACCTCAGCATTCCTGATGACCTGGTGCATGGTGTATGTCTGGCTTCTATGGAACATAATGCTCCCTGTGGGCTTCTGGCATTACATAATATATCTACTCTAGTCTTTGCAACTCCCTGAACTTGTTTTTTTATTATTATTGACTAGAGGCCCGGTGCACAAAAATTTGTGCACTCGGGGGGAGGGGAGGGTCCCTCAGCCTGGCCTGTGCCCTCTCGCAGTCTGGGACCCCTTGGGAGATAACGACCTGCTGGCTTAGGCCTGCTCCCGGGTGGCAGAGGGCAGGCCCAATCCCTAGGTGCAACCCCTGGTTGGGCTCAGAACATGGCCGATTGGGGAGTTGGGGCGCCTACCCTGTCATGCACAGAGCAGGGCAGATTGGGAGGTTGCGGCGCCACCCCCTGTCATGCACAGAGCAGGGCCCATCGGGGGGGTTGGGGCTCCGTACCATGTCACACACAGAGCAGGGCCCATCAGGGGGTTGGGGAGCTCCCCCCTGTCACTCACAGAGTAGGGCCGATAGGGGAGTTGGGGCACCGCCCTCTGTCACACTCAGGGCAGGGCGGATCAGAGGGTTGGGGCGCCGCCCTCTCACCCACAGAGCAAGGCCAATCAGGTGGTTGGGGCACCACCACTCTCACACTCAGGGCAGGGCTGA
Source organism: Myotis nattereri (assembly GCF_964212035.1). Taxonomy (NCBI): domain Eukaryota; kingdom Metazoa; phylum Chordata; class Mammalia; order Chiroptera; family Vespertilionidae; genus Myotis; species Myotis nattereri. The sequence continues at coordinate 56,724,379 of NC_138079.1, forward strand.
TGGGGAGGTTATGGCTCTACCCGGACACACACAGAGCAGGGCCGATCAGGGGGTTGAGGCGCCACACCCTGTCACACACAGAGCCGCAGGGCGATCAGGGGGTTGGGGAGTTCCCCCCTATCAGACACAGAGCAGGGCTGATCAGAGGGTTGGGGCACCTTCTCCTGTCACGAACAGAGCAGGGTGGATAGGGAGGTTGTGGCCCCGCCCACTGTCACACACAGAGCCGCAGGGCGATCAGGGGGTTTGGGCGTTGCCCACTGTCACGCTGATCCTGGTGCTGGGAGGCCTCTCGGCTCTGCTGATCCCAGTGCTGGGAGGCATATTACCCTTTTACTATATAGGATAGAGGCCTGGTGCACGGGTGGGTGCCAGCTGGTTTGCCCTGAAGGGTGTCCTGGATCAGGGTGGGGGTCCCCACTGGGGTGCCTGGCCAGTCTGGGTGAGGGGCTGAGGGCTGTTTTCAGGCCGACTGAAGCTCCCAACTGCTCCTTTTTTTCTTTTTCTTTTTATTCTGGGCCAGCTTTAGCTCTGGCTCCAGCTCTGAGGCCTCTGCTGCTGAAAGAAGGTATCTGGTTTGTTTCGGTTCTATAGTCGAAATAATGTATAACTCCAGCTCTGAGATCCCGGGCTTGCTTAAAGCAGGTTTCTGGGGTTTTGTTTAGCTTCTATATTTGTTACAATGTTTCTTAAACTGCAAGCTCAGAGGCCGGCAAGGCAGGCGGGGAACATTGGTTTCCTCCGTCACTGAAGCAAGCAGCCTCATGTTAGTTTCAAGCTGCCTGGCTGCCGGCCGCCATCTTGGCTGGCAGCTAATTTGCATATCTTGCTGATTAGCCAATGGGAAGGGTAGCGGTCGTATGCCAATTACCATGTTTCTCTTTTATTAGATAGGACTTTTAACAGAGAGGAAGGGAGAGGGATAGGGAGTTAGAAACATCGATGAGAGAGAAACATCGATCAGCTGCCTTCTGCACACCTCCCCCCAGGGATGTGCCTGCAACCAAGGTACATGCCCTTGACCAGAATCAAACCTGGGACCTTTCAGTCCACAGGCTGACGCTCTATCCACTGAGCCAAACCAGTTAGGGCTCCCTGAACTTTTTAATCCACTATCTGTCATGGTAGTTCAAGTATTTCAGCATCTCAGCATGGGCCATTACTTTCTCTAGGAACCATTCTAAGAGGAAGTTGGCAACATCCTCTAGGATTCAGCTGTTCTCAGCCTGTGGGTCATGACCCCTTAGGGGTCGCCTAAGACCATCCTGCATATCAGATATTTACATTACAATTCATAACAGTAGCAAAATTACAGTTATGAAGTAGCAACGAAAATAATTTTATGGTTGGGGGTCACAACATGAGGAACTGTATTTAAAGGGCCAGAAGGTTGAGAACCACTGCTCTAGGTGTTAAATCTCGTATCCTAAGAATGCTTCCAGGTCAATAAATTTACCCTCATCCAGTCTTATGGTCAGCTGTCTTGATCAATCACTAGGGAGGGATGCAGAGGGTCTTCCACTCAGCTACTCTTCCATCATCCCAGAAGTTCTGCAGGCTCCTCCAAGAATCCTGGGTCCCTGAAAAATACTGTTGGGAAACTGTTACAGAGAAACAAGGTAAGAATCTGAAAGCTTTGCTCCAATTTTGTGACCTTGAACTGGCCATTAATTCTCTTTGATCTTTGGTTCCTTGACCTGTACAGTGGAGATATATAAAATATAGATTATCTCTAAGGTAGCTCTAAAATTCTATGATCTCCAGTTCTACCTGGTGACAAGTCATTCCACATCTGTCCAACCAATACCAGAAATTTAAGTTTATGAGCAAGCCAGGCTATGCCAAAGGGGAAACAATTCTTGACTTTGCACTGCATTGTTTTGAACTCTGGAAGCGTATGTCATATACCACACTGGCTAACTTCATCTCTGGTCAAGAATTATCCTAATATTAACTGGTTTATCTGGCATAGAAAGGAATGTTCATGTTGTAATTTGAATATTCTGATTTCTGGTACATGAATATCAAATGGAACAGAAACATGGCACATAGTAAGCACTCAATAAATATTTGTCCCTTGTGATTATGCTAAATACCACTGAATTGTACACTTGTAAAGGGTGAATTTTATGGTATACTAGAGGCCCGATGCATGAAATTCATGCAAGGGGCTCAGCCCTTGCAGCCCTGACTTCGTCTGGAAGGTTGATCCGACGGTTGTCCGGAATGTCGTCTGGATGGTCCTTCTGCTGTTCTGTCTAATTAGCATATTATCTCTTTGTTATATAGGATGAGTTATTTCTCAATTTTAAAAGAAATTGAATAGCCGAAACCGGTTTGGCTCGGTGGATAGAGCGTCGGCTTGCGGACTGAGGGGTCCCGGGTTCGATTCCGGTCAGGGGCATGTACCTGGGTTGCGGGCACATCCCCGGTGGGAGATGTGCGGGAGGCAGCTGATCGATGTTCCTCTCTCATCGATGTTTCTAGCTCTCTATCTCTCTCCCTTCCTCTCTGTAAAAAATCAATAAAATATATTAAAAAAAAAGAAATTGAATAAATGAACATAGAAGTAAGGAAATTCATGTTGCAATTTTGAAATTCTGATTTATGATGCTCAGAATAAAACAACCAAAAAATAAAAGTAATGGAAATTTAAATCAAATACCTAATAACACCATTAGTTGTCAGGAGACATATTTGGGATACAGTCTTGAACTTTGAGATTTTGGCAAACATATATATATATATATTTGAAGTTCCCTTGCTACTTTTTCAGAGGAAAAAGAGTGATTAGATACCTCTGCTCCTTCAAGGCATTTAAAATGTTTTTTATATTTTGTAAGTATAACACTTACATTTAATGGCATGAATTCATGGTGCCTAATATGTTGCATATTATTTCTTTGAGTAAGCTTCTTACTGCAATGATAGCCATGGTCGTTCTTGTAAAAATGTACAATGTTTGATCAAACTCACATGAATGTAGTATTTTAATATAGTTCCTCCTTTCTAAGTAAATGAATATAATATTTATTGAGAGGAGAGGTAGGAATCTTAGGTTAGTTTAAAATAAAAATGCTTTGTATTGGGTTTATTTCTTATCTTCACCATATAATTAACAGGAGAGGGCAGTCATAGACTACTTTCAAGAATTCTATAGCTTACATATATTTCAGTGGCAAAGTCTTATAATTCTGCTTTAAAAGCACTTCCTTCGGTAATGTGTTACATGCTATTTGAAATCATTGCTGATGAATCATTTATACCTCTGATGTATTCATTAGAGCAGGGGTCCTCAAACTACAGCCTGCGGGCCACATGCAAATACAAATATTGTATCTGTTCCCGTTTTGTTTTTTTACTTCAAAATAAGATATGTGCAGTGTGCATAGGAATTTGTTCATAGTTTTATTTTAAACTATAGTCCGGCCCTCCAACGGTCTGAGGGACAGTGAACTGGCCCCTGTTTAAAAAGTTTGAGGACCCCTGCATTGGAGTATGAAGGGTCCTTAGTAAATGTCTAACTCCTCATTTTATAGGTCAAAAAATAAAAACCTAAGGAGCTTATGTGATGTCCCCAAGATTACCTAGCCACTTGATGGCAGAGTTTGTTTAATTTTGTCTTTATTGTGCACCCACACACACACACACCACTACCAAATGAACCATGTCTTTAATATGTGTCTATGAAATGGAAACTAGTTATGAACTTTGTAGTAGATTCAGAAGAATCTGAAGAAATTTAGGCTTGAATAAGGTCAGGTTTACCCCCTCAGAATTATTTCATAATGATTACTTATTAAAAGAATTAACTTCCATTATCTGAATTTTTTACAAAGAGACACATTTTTTAAAAAGATAACAATTTTAGGTTTGTTTTGTACTATATGGTATTAAGTTTGGATGATCTATAAAAATCATTACTTATTGCACATTATCACAACATCTATATGTCTATTAAAATTATCCTTAGCAAGAACTTTGATAGGTGTTGAAATTTGCTGGCAAAAGTTGTATTTGTTATTGTTTAGATAGTTCTATTTAGATAGTTCTAAATAACAATATAGCACCCATGATAACACTGCAATATGAGGAAATTATAGAGATCAAAAGCGTAGGAGAGACATTTTTACTGACTGTTTCTCTCGGACTCCCTCAACCTTGGATTTCCCATCCAGGCCTATGTTGTCTGTGCCTCTGGGATCTGAGTTGGAAAATTGTTCTTACTAGTGGATTCAGCAATAGCAGCAGGTGCAGTCAGTTTACCAACTTATTTGTTATATCACCAGAATGCTTCTGTCATCACTAATCAATTTTTATAATGCACTTACTGACAAACCAGAGAATCACCAAACATCACACACACACACACACACACACACGTGAACCTGTGGTGGATGCTATGACATGTAGATTCCAACCCTTAAAGACCTGTGACACTCATGCTACATCTGCCTACAGTGTTGGTTACTAACTGCTCATAACTACACTCTTTTCTGGAAATTGATTTTGACCTAAAGAAGCTACTGCATCAGTCTCTCTGTCAATGTGAGGATACAAAGACTTGGCCCCCTTGCTGTAATTCAGAACTTCTCCAGAAAGCTTCAGGGCTCTAATAGGTCCACAAAGGCCTCTGTTACAACTTCATCTCCCTCTGTCTAATCCTACCTCTCACAAATCTTGTTCCCAAGAGTAACTACCCCCAGCGTGCCTCTTACATGTAGATCTCAGAATCTCAGAGTCTGTTTCCCAGGATTCCAACCTGCAACAGTAAGCATATATGTGTACATGAAAATAAGGGAAGAAATAAATTTGAATGAGTTGATTAATTTTGGCTATCACATGTGGCATAATGATGGGGGAAAGGAGAATAAAACAAGGCCTGGATATCAAATTCATTTTCTTAAGTACCACTGGTCCTATTTTATCTAGAGTCCTTTTGCTGCATTATCTTCTCCCATTTACCCCTTAGTTTTAGATTACCTCATCCTTCCATCCTTCACTCTTTTCTTTGTATGATGCCTTTGCATTCAAATTAGGCCTTTGAAATTAATTAGCTCTTAACACACAAATGGATTCCTAAATCGTTTAACTCTATTCTAACCTCCTTTCTGAGATCTAGATGAGTATTTCCAAAGGCCTTTTTAATTTCTCAATTTGAATTTTCTACAGACACTTAAAAGTCATTGTGCTCAAACTAACTTATAAAGGTAATGAGTCTATGGGGTAACAACTGTCCCCCCATGGGGTCTCCATCTCTTCTTAATACAATCACTGTCTTCCCAATTCCCCAAAGTAAATTACCTTAATCATTGTTATTCTTCCTCCATACCATACTAACAATTAGTCACCAAGTCTTGAAAAATTCTTATCAGAAATATGTCTAAAATACATTTTTTTCTCTGCTTTATTCGGAACCTTGGTTTTTTGGTTTTTTTTTTAAGATTTATAACCTACCTATATATCTAATTTTATTTCTTTAACCATCCTCCTGTTTTCTCTTTCAACCCTCTACTTCTTAATCAGTCTAACTCACCATGTGCCACTTACCTGTATGCCTGTAAAAGAAACTACCCAACGGTATTTACAGAAACAGTTCTAGGCTGACTATACATACTACATACTCTGAGTCCTCATTCCATCTTTTCTACTTCCTAAACTTAGCAGTTATGTCTAAGTTCTGGCTCTGAAATCTTGAATCTTAGGATTCTGACTTGGCTTTCTCTTTTCTGGGCCCCTGCAGGTAATGTAGTCACCATCATCAGTCACATGCTCAATAGTCTACAGCCCAGGCAGCTTAACACCCAATCACTATGTGGAGATAATGGACATTTTGCTGCTAACTGTTGATTCTAGAAGTGTACTTTTCTTAAAGATACATGCAAAAATACACTTAAAATTTGATTTGAGAGAGAGGAAGTGGGGGGAGAGAAACATTGATTTGTTGTTTCACTTATTTATGCATTTATTGGTTGATTCCTGTTAAGTGCCATGACCAGGGATCCAACCCACAACCTTGGGGTATCAGAACGACGCTCAGCTACCTGGCCAGGGCTCAAAAATACACTTTAAATCAGCAATTTTTTTTCTACAAATACTTTTTAAGTGTACATTATATGTTAGATGCTGTTCTGGCTACTAATGATATGACAGTCAACAAAAGTTCTTAGACTGTAGAGCAGTGGTTCTCAACCTTCCTAATGCCGTGACCCTTTAATGAAGTTCCTCATGTTGTGGTGACCCCCATTTCATTGTTACAAATTGAACATAATTAAAGCATAGTGATTAATCACAAAAGCAATATGTAATTATATATGTGTTTTCTGATGGTCTTTGGGGACGCCTGTGAAAGGGTCGTTCAACCCCCAAAGGGGTCGCGACCCACAGGTTGAGAACCGCTGCTCTAGAGCGATAAGTGCATCTGTTAAAGCCCAGAGATGAGGGAGGGGAATGTTGACCACTGTACTTATACATAAACACCTGGCTGAACTAGTGTGTTGAAAAGAAACTGCTTGTCCTGCTAGTGCCAGCATTTCCTCCCAGAGCTGTCCAAGGGATCTGCAAGCCATCACTGTATCCTCTCCTCAAATACATCCTGAGGTCAATAAGAAAAACTGCCTTTCTTGCTTAACTAACTTTAAATTCATATGGAAGCCCAAGATTCATAATTGGCATGATTAATAGAGTCACATTTTACAATATTATACTGATACAACTTAGTGCTTCTTCGAACTCTTTTTTCTCCTGGGTTTGAGGCTTATTACACAAAAGGAGCCAAAGGCTATTGCACAAAAGAAGCTACACCAGAAAAGGGCATTGATGAGCTTTAGACTCAAAAGCTGACTTTCCTGACCTCTCTAAGACGGTAATTGTCTTGCAAAACCTAGGGAGTGAAAAGGTATTCTCAAACTCCTTTAACTTGCATTTAACACATCAAAAGCTAAGCCAACTAGCCAGGCTTTCAAAGCACCAGTAACCACAATAGGAAATATGTGTTATGACCCAGTTCACATGTGTGTATAATATTCAGTATATAGGTTATAGCTGAAACAAGTTTCACATAAAAAAACCTTACTCTTACTACTTGCAATGGATTTTTATATGATCTGTCCACTACAATTTCATTTATTTTTAATGTACTATTTACAACACTGAATTGTGATCAATGTTAAGGAAAACTAGCCTAGGGTTTTTCAAAAGAGAGGCTTCAATGAAACAGAAAAAGAAGAGAAGCTCTGGAGAGGTTGGGCGGGGCTTGAAGGCAGTGCTTAGGGAGAATTTGAAGGATCAGAGTGTTAAAATTTTTGGTGTTGAGTAGAACGGGTCAGGGGGGAAATGTATTTTTTGGAGAGTGAAATTGTATTAATGTAAGTTACAAAAAGCAGAATATATCAAGCCACTGAATTCAGGTCACCAAGACACTGTGAAAAGTAGATAAGGATGAGGCAAGTGCAGAATGTTTACATTCTTATGACGATAAGCATAGGATGAACTAAAACCACAACTGGAGTTTAACCAAAAGAAGGACGAGCTATATACTGTAGAGCAAGCATGTTAAACTCATAGGCTAACATGGGCCAAATAAATAAGGTTTAAGTTTATGTGGGTCGCAAAAAAACAAAAGCTTCAATTTTTATAGAAACGTAGGTTTATTTCAATAGAGACATGCTGACTACAAAGGGCTAAGATAAATGAGTAATCGCTAACATAAAATAATAGAACATTTTAATAAAAATTAATATTTTTTCTTGAACATTGACTTAGCAGACACTGAATAACTGCACAAATTAATAACCGTAACGCAAATAAACCTATTTTTCTTTTCTCCGAAAGTGAAATATTTCCTGTTGCACACACCAAACAAGTCAGTACAAGACATAAGATGGCAATCAGCTGCTAAAATATTCGCTGCTAGTATTAGTGGAGAGAAATGGTGCGCCTGCGCCTAAGGCACATAAGGGAAATTAATGCAACACGGTTATAGTAATCAGTCATTAGCAAACGTTGAAGTTCGTTATTAATAATTATGTATAACAATATTGTAAAAATTAAGTTATGAAATTTTTATTAAAATGTTTCTTGCTCTAACGGGTTTGGCTCAGTGGATAGAGCGTCGGCCTGTGGACTGAGGGGTCCCGGGTTCGATTCCGGTCAAGGGCATGTACCTTGGTTGCGGGCACATCCCTAGTAGGGGGTGTGCAGGAGGCAGCTGATGGATGTTTCTCTCTCATTGATGTTTCTAACTCTCTATCCTTCTCCTTTCCTCTCTGTAAAAAATCAATTAAATATATATATATATATATAAAAAAAATGTTTCATAGCCCTAGCCACTTTGGCTCAGTGGATAGTGCGTTAGCCTGCAGACCGAAGGGTCCCAAGATCAATTCCAGTCAAGGGTACATGCTCAGGTTTTGGGATTGATCCCCAGAGGGGGGCATGCAGGAGGCAGCCAATCAATAATTCTCTCTCATCATTGATGTTTCTATCTCTCCCTCTCCCTCTGAAATCAATAAAAAAAATATTTTTAAAAAAACCACACGTTTCTTACATACAATTATATTGGCTGGGCCGTGGGCCATGAGTTTGACATGCTTGCTGTAGAGGCCCCACTCTTGGTGGACAATGAATAATGATATTTTAAAGAAAAGAAAATGAAGTAATTCTTAGACAGTGGTAGGGTACCAGGGGTCTAGTTAGCGTCACTTTGGGGAAAAACTCGGTAGCAATTGTAGGGGTGAGGGAGAAGGAAGTTGTGTAAGAAAGATGAGAACATAAAAATGCCATGCTTAACACTTTGGGGCCTCAGGCCTGCTATAATTAACTGACAAGGTTGTGTTCACTATAGACATTGCCTCATGAGTGTGTCCTATCCTACAGCTTTGAGCAACAAATAGATTAGGCTGAGGTTTTCCTAGGTTGGATTAGATTTAGATTCTTTTCTTTCTTGCTTCCCAGAAGGATAGGGGCCCACCAGAAAGACTGGATAGGTTTTAGACAGTGAAAAGACCTCATTGTCATTATCCATCTGAGTATAGTGAGTAGTATGTGACCCTATCCTTTTGAGCTTTGCTTAGATGCCACCTTTTAGCAGGCCTCTCCTGACTCTGTTTATAACTGTACCCTAACTAATCCTTATTCTTCTATTCTGCTTTATTTTTCTACATAGCATTTATCACAAATGAATAATTGTGTCTGAGTGTGTATGAATGGGGGTCAACCCCCATGTTCCAAAACTAAGCTTCAATAATCATCAAGATTTTACCAATCTTGCCCTAACCGGTTTGGCTCAGTGGATAGAGCGTCAGCCTGCGGACTCAAGGGTCCCAGGTTCGAGTCTGGTCAAGGGCATGTACCTTGGTTGCGGGCACATCCCCAGTAGGGAGTGTGCAGGAGGCAGCTGATTGATGTTTCTCTCACTTTGATGTTTCTAACTCTCTATTCCTCTCCTTTCCTCTCTGTAAAAAAAATCAATAAAATATATTTTAAAAAAAGATTTTACCAATCTTATTGAACTTATACTGCCACTACTTTTATTTTTGGTACATTCTAAAGCAAATTTCAGACATTATAGCATTTCCTTCCATACTGTAGATTTTATTTTGTTTAATGTCTTACCTTATTAGAATGGGAGCTGGATGACGGCAACAGTTTCTATCTGCTGTATCCAAGAAACATCCCCAGCACCTTAAAAAAATCCTGGCACATTCATATATTTTTTTGAATGAATGAATGTAGAATCTAAAAAGTGACATAGTCTCCTGCTAATTAAGCAGAGATATAGGAATGATTTTATTTAGATAACCTGCAGTTTCCCATTGGGGAATTATATGTGAGTTTCTGGCCACGACTGTGCTTGAAGTGTCCAACCTCTCCTAACAGAACAATTTGCACGTCTCTCTTGAAGAATGGGAAAGCAGAATTTAGGTTTGTGTAGCAGCAACTGGCCCGCACTTATAGCTTAGATCAGGAGGACCTCAGGAGAGCACTGACTGGGAAGCTGGCCTAAACTATGAGTCCATGATTTGGCCACAGTTAGCAATAACTGAGACAATTAGGCAGAAACAGCAAGTGGAGATTATGCCTTTTAGTGACTGGTAGTGAGCCAGACATAGCCCTAGTCAAGTCCTAAACTAGACAAAAACACCTTGACCCATGATTCAGAGGAGGAAATACAAACATGAGCTTAATTGTATCCTCATGCTCATGTTGCTTTAGAAATTTCATGTTCCCTTTTCCAACAAAATGCCCTATGCTATAGCTCCACCCAGTCATCTTCTTTGGATTAGGAAATCCTGGAGAACTTTCTTCATTTACCCCAAACCTTTACCCCCTTTGAAAAACCATCACCGTGGATTTCATGAAATACTTGGGTCTCTTCAAAGATCACATCACAACCTTGGTAAATGCACTCACCAAAATGGCAGACTTTATTCTCTTCACTGAACTTCCAATTACCCTAGTCATTGTCATATGATTTAGTAAAAAAAATAAATAAATAAATGCCTAATACTGATAACCTATCATTTGAGCCTTTTCTCCTCATGCTTCCAGCAGTCACTGCTCAAAGTACTCCATCTCCATATCCACTTGGCCATCACCCACCATCTTAGACTGTTACTGCACCAACCATGTTCTAGAAGATTATTGTCATGCTACATACTTTATAGTCCCAAGGCATAATCTACTCCAATTTAAAGTTTCAAAGAGTGTATTGTCCTACCCATTCAGCTAATCACATCATTCATTGCCATCACAGCTTCCATCCCTACTTCCCTGTTTCCTGCCCCTCCAAGAACAAGTCTCTGTTTGATTACATGGATGAGCTGCTCAAGAAAAACCTGCAGGATCCCCTCTGCTCTTGGACATTTCATGTTTTAGCTTAGCCAGCACATTCTCCTTCAGATCAGGCATCAGCTTTTTTAGGGCTTTGCCTCTCTTCCATTGTTAGGTTTGGACTGATCCCACCAGCTTTAATCCAGGAGTGATTGCATGGTTCAGTCAGAAAAATCACATTAGCCTAGCCACAGAGCTTGGATCATGGAAGACGGAAGACAATTTCTGAGCTATATGCTAGAACTTTGGGAGCAAAAAAGTTTTCCTTAAACCTAATAATAAAAATCTTGAGCTGCTGGTAGGAATTTTGCTACTGTCTGTGGGGAACCTGTCTGAGATTGAAACTAATGCAGAGGAAAATAGGATTGAGACATGGCTTGACGATATTAGTTGAGCAATTGCTATGTGTTAATTAACCATACAACCATTTCATCCTACAATAACACCTTAGGGAAAGGGTCGACATTTATCATCCCCAATCTAGAGATGAGGCGAGACTAAATGTTTCACCCAAAGGTTCACAGCTAATGTTGAAGCTGAGATTTGAACCTAGGCAGTGTAGAACCTGTGTTCATTACCACGTTGTTACTGCCTAAATATATGCTTTTGCTAATAAATACAGAGAGAGAGAGAGAGAGAGAGAGAGAGAGAGAGAGAGAGAGAGAGAAACTGAGACATTATTTGTCTTTGAATCCTTGGATCTAATCATGCCTGAAATCTTGAACTTCTTGATATTTTTTTTTTTTTAGTTAAACAAAGAAATGTCTCTCCCCTCTCTGTCTTTGACAGAAGCCCATTTGACTCCTAAAACTGGAAAAACTGAGTAATATGTTCTCCAATGTGCAAGGAGCACTATAAAGTATATAGAAACCTACACCAAACATCAAGAGAGATGACTGCATGGGAAACATTGGATGGCTTTTCCTACCTTATAGGCCTTTACATTTGCACCTGTCTGAGAACAATTCAGTAGGTTCTTTAAGATAAGTCATTGAATTAACCAATCCTTTCATATTTCCCCCGTATTTACTCCTGCTCTTTTATGCTATCATTTATATCTTCATGCCGAATCTGGCTAACATATACCCTGCTGTATGTACATCTAGGGTCTAAACTTCTTTAGATGGGGAATCAGAGGGCATAGGGAAAGCAGTGCCCTGGCAGCTGGTGTGCTGCAACCCCGCCTCCCATATCAAGGTTTCCCCCGAATGCATGGCATCTTTTCCTTAGGTTATTCCAAAGAAGCTCAGACTGAGCCCCGTTTGGCAGGGAGATCTGGGTCAGATATACTGACCAGCTAAACTCTGTGCTTTAAGCCATCCCAATATACCTGCACACCATGAATACCAGGTACCTTTCTGTGCCTGCTTTAATCCTGTATGTAACTGATTCCTGATTCTTAGAGACATCTCTTATTTGTCATCCTGCTTCTGTGGGCAAGGATTTCTTAATGAGTATTACAAAATGAACTGACCATAAACGAAAATATTGACAAATATGTACTATGGCTAATGTTAAAATCAACAATTTCTGTTCATTAAAAGATACCATTAAGAGAGTGAAAAGGAAAGTGATAAATAGGAAAATACATTTTCAATGCTTATTAAAAAAAAGAAACCCTACAAAGAAAGTTAACAATAGAAAAATAGACAAGAAACTTGAATAGGTACATTAAAAATACGATGTTCAATTGATCAACAAATATGTGATAAAGCACTCATCAGTAGTGAATAGGGGAATGCAAACAATGTGTTAGCATCACCCAGTAACCAAAATGGTTAAATTAAAATATCAGTACTAAAAGTTGATGTGGATTTAGATACTAAGCGTTGATGTTGCTCTAGAACTCTCATACATATTTAATAGTATAATTGGTACAACAACTTTGGAAAAATGATACATACTATCTCTAAAATAGAACATATACACCCTCTGTGAACAGCAATTTTAGTCTTAGGTATACAACCAACAGAAATGCACATACACATCAAAACTATACTGAAGATTCATAACAGTATTATTTGTTATGACTACAAACTGTAAGCAACCCAGATGAAATTAGAATGGATAAATAAAAAGAAACATAATATAGACACATACCTTCACACATACATACATACATACATATAATGGAATACTATTCAGCCTTTACAAAGAAGGAAAATCTGTAATATTCACCAACATGGATGGACCTTGTGGACATTATGCTAAGTGAAATAGACCAGATACAGAAAGACAAATACTGCATGATTCCATGTGTATGAAGTATCTGAAAACAGTCAAATTCATAAAGTCAAAGGCTGGAATGGTGGTACCAGAGGCTGGTTGGAGGACAAAATGGGCAGTAATTAATCAACAGGCTTAACATTTCAATTAAGTAAGATGAATAAGCTCAAGAGATCTGTTGTACCACATTGTACCTGTAGTCAGAAATAATACAGGGGTGGGCAAAAGTAGATTTACAGTTGTAATACAAATAAATGAATGCAATAATTAATAAAGAATAATACAAGAATAGACTGTTTTGAGTACTCACAACTGCAAACCTACTTCTGCCCACCCCATCTATTGAACACTTAAAATTTGTTAAGAGACTAGATTTCAAGCTAATTGTTCTTCTCACAATAAAATAATAATAAAATGTGGATAAGTAATGTTTGGTGTATTCATAAAGTAGAAAACCATTCAGCAATGAAAGTGAACATATCCTATAGTTACATATATAATATGAATGAACACCTCAAATATAATATTGACTGAAAGAAACCAGACATCAAATCTTTCTCTGTAGTGAAAACAGTGATTCTTTGTATTAGTTTAGTTGGAATGCTAGCTATTCTAACAGATAAACACCAAATTTAGTGGCTTAACATATTGAGTTTATTCCTGACTCAACAGTCTCATATCAGTGGCCTTGCTTTGGAGGCCTTCTGAATATTTTTTCAGGGACCCAGACTCTACTTTATGTTCTTCAAGACCTCTCCAGTCAAATAGTAGATTGAAACCCTTCCGTGGGAAGTTTTCATGGGTCAGGCTGCAAGTGGCTCATGTCATTTATGCCCATATCCCTTTGGCTAGAGCTCAGTGTTATCACACATTTCATTGCAACAGAGACTTGGAAATATTGTCTATGTGTGTGCTTAGGAAGAGATATGAGTTTGTGGGCATCTGAACAGTGTCTGCCAATATTTTGTAATAGTCAACAGTTTTAAAGAATATGGAAGTATAGCCTCAGTCAAGAAAGAAAATTTTATATACACACAAATACTCTAGTGAATTTCTCTTGTTCTCTACTGTTGACTTCTCTCTCTCTCTCTCTCTCTCTCTCTCTCTCTCTCTCTCTCTCTCATACATAAAGATTAACAATCTTATTAAACAATTTTATTTTATTATCCTGGGATTTATTCTACAACTTCAGGATTCAAGAAAGGACAACTCCTTTGGTAAACATCCTCTAGCATAAACCCAATTTTTTTGCTAATCCTCACCCAAGGATATTTTTCCATTGTTTTTCTTTAAAAATATTTTTATTGATTTCAGAGAGGAAGGGAGAGGGAGAGAGAGATAGAAACATCAATGATGAGAATCATTGATTGGCTGCCTCCTGCAAGCCCCCTTCTGAGGAATGAGCCTGCAACCTGGGCATGTGCCCCTTGAGCAGAATCGAACCTGGGACCCTTCAGTCCTCAGGCCAATGCTCTATCCACCGAGCCAAACCAGCTAAGGCTCCATTGTTTTTAGAGAGAGTGGAAGGGAAGGAGGGAGGAGGAAGAGAGAAAGAAACATTGATGTGAGAGAGACACATTGATTGGTTGCCTCTGCATGTGCCCCAACCAGGTCCAAGGATGGAACCTGCAACCCAGATATGTGTCCTTGACTGGGAATGAACTCACAACTCTTAGGTTTAAGGGTCGACACTCTTACACCAAGCAACACTGGCCAGGACTAGCATAAACCTAATCCTTATGTATCACTTCATTTTAGCGACAGGGAGATATTAAATATTATTGTAACAATCTGCCTTTCTTTGGCATCAAGTCTGCTTATATATGATACCCTAACAGTGTTGTATTACTAACCTCTAAAAATGTGATCACATTAAACTATGGGTTGCCCTACAGTTTTTCTATTGTTTCCATTGTTCATGCATATAAGGTAGAATAGTCTCCAGCAAATTATTGACAAGTGTTTTTTCCCCCACAGCAAACAGACATTCATATAGTTTACAAAGTGTTCCCTCAGATAATTCAAGTGCCCACCTGTCACTATAGATAGTTATTACAATATTTTTAACTGTACTGTATTCCCTATGCTATACCTTATATCCTCATGCCCATTTTGTAACTGCCAATAGTACTTTTTAATCCCATCACCATTTTTTACCCCATCCCTCACAATCCCTCCCCTCTGGCCTCCATCAGTTTGTTCTCTATATATGTAAGTCGGTTTCTATTTTGTTTCTTCATTTATTTTGTTCTTTAGATTCCACATATAAGTGAAATAATATGGTATTTGTCTTTTTCTGTCTGGCTTATTTCACTTAGCATAATACCCTTTAGGTCCACCCATGCTGTCGCAAATAGTAAGATTTCATTCTTTTTTAAGGTCAAGTAACATTCCATGGTATATTACTTTTATCCACTTGTGTTGACTCCTCTCTTAAAAATGCTTTGTATTTCTCCTTAAAAACCACTGGCTGGTATTAAGGTTAGAATTTCTCCTAAAACAAGTTTCACACAATCCATCTGTTGGACAGTGGTGAGGAGAACCAGTAATGAAGATGTAAGAAGAAAATACCTTCTTCTTTTGCCTGCCACATCCCATTATGCTCACTTTGTTTTACTTTGTCTCATCCAAGATACAGAACTCAGACCTTTCACACAAAAAAATGTACCTGTCTTAATGTTTGAATGAGAAATATAGGCTTTATTTGACTTACTACAGGGGGCAGGAAGGAACGTTTGCATGCAACAGTTCATGTTTTTAAATGTAATAAAATGAGGTATATTTATTGTATTTAACTACAAAATAGGGGGATAAATAAGAGGAACATAAGTAACTTGTAATCCTTCCCTGTAACTCAACCCAACTGATCACTGAATTTCCTTTATGTTTTTTTGTTTTGTTGGACTTTTACATAACATGTAAAATAATCTATAAAACATCAGCTTGAGAAACAGAGCCCTTAGGTAACTCAGGCTCTACATGGGCCTCCACAAAGAAGAAGAGACCTCGGGGCTAAGGCAAATGCCTGCCAGGATGGGATCCTGCAGTGTCCCCTCATTGAAGTCAAGGTCTACTAAGAGCCTGCAGGAATGCAACACTGGGCCAGTTGACAGTGCATGTTCTTGTAAGACATCACTGATTTCCTAACTCCTTTCTCAGCTATCATGCCATCGGTGGCTTCTCTCTGTGGCCCTTCTCTTATGTATATCCATTAACTTGGCTCACTTTTCTCCACTTCTCAAATATTCCCCAGAAGCTCAAATTTCTCTGCTCCTATTAGGAAGAGTTATTTTTTCCCTTCATCCTAAGTCTTCATGCCAGCTAATACCCAGACTTCTGCCTTCAACTCTAAGGAAAGTATTTTCCCAATACAAAATAGCTGCTTCTCAATAAAAGGAATTCTCATATTCACTCCTAAGATAATAAAAATCTCTCCATCTTACAATGAATCATTATTTTCAAAAACTAAACTTGAGCTGAGTATGTTTTAGTGTACCATGGAGGATCAAAGGGATGTAATGTCTGGGGCTGAGCAAGGCCTTGAATAAAAGATAAAACTGTTGATGAGAATTAACCTGTTCACCACCACTTAGTTATTGCAGCACAGCTCTGGGACAATTAACATAGAGGGTTGCCCTTCAAAGATGTTAGTTCCATGTGCATATATGCATAACCCATGGACACAGACAATAGTGTGGTGAAGGCCTGAAGGGAGGTGTTGGGGTAGAGAGGGTCAAAGGAGGGAAAGGGGGACAACTATAATACTTTCAACAATAAAGATAAATTTTTTTAAAAACAGTAAAAGAAAAAGATGTTAAGGGGTCATCAATGGTTTCAACAGTCTCTTAGACTTCTGGGTTTGTATTTTGGATGAATATTTGTGATTTGGCCCAAATGAGTGACCTGAGGGAAATGAGAAGCAACATAACACAGACACTGGGTCTAAATTCAGTCCTTGGTACAAGGATCCTCATGGAGATGGTGCCATATTGGGTGCCCTGGATTTCTTTCAATCCTAGAAGGTATGAAAGTTAATTGCTTGTTGGTAGGGAATAACATTCATGAAGTTGGAGGATGCCCCAGATAGAGCTACCAGTATTGCCTAGACACCTTGGAAATTAATATTTTCAGACATAGAATCAACTTCCCAGGACAAGAAATTTTATATGTAAACAATGGAAGACAGAATGCATGAATGTTTATGCCTAAACATGGACTCTGCTGAGAGTTGTGGTTTGTTTATGTCAGCATATCTTTAGTTGGTACCATAATTCCATCCCCAGGGTGACCCACAAATAAAGGTGGAAACCAGAATATGTAATCCCTGTTCCCTATTGCATGTACATATCTTGGAGTAGTTGGATTTTCCCAAAGCATTTGGAAGTCCAGATCATGGTGGGTTCACAAGCATTAGATATCACATCAGGGTGCAGGACTATGAGCCCAGCCTGGACGTGCCTAAGAACTACTCTAACAAAGTAGAAACCATTGAGAACATATCACTAGAAGTCTTTATTTCTGGATCATAGCACACATGGCCTGCCATAAAGAAAAGGCTATATAATGTTAGCTAATGTAATAGATAAAGCTAGCTTTTGGAACATACATTCTTCCCTTTCTGACACATGGAAGACCACTCCTTGTCTCTTGCTGTTGAGTAGAGCTGTGTCACTAGATTTGAGGAATGAATGTGAGCAGAGGTGATAAATTTCACTTTCAGGCTGAGGTAGTGAAAAGCCCATTCACAAGTCTTCATCTTTCTCTACTGGTACATGGAGGAGCCTTCAAGTTGAGATGAAAGAACCAACACATGAAAGCAAGCTGGATCACTGGAATGTCTGTGGGAAAGTTGTCCTAGAATAACTCCTGAACCTGCAGTGAATTTGGCATAAAAGAAGAAATTAACTTTTATCTCAGATATTTTTTCTTTTTTATAGCAGCATAACCTAGACTCTCCTGACTAATACAGTGATTATTGTTGTTCATATTATTTCTAAAGATGTTTTTATTTAAAAAGTGCTGAGTTTAATTTTATTGGAATGCTGTTTTACAATAAGAAATTTATAATTTGGAGCAATCATTGATTTTTCTTTTTTTTATACCCACATTCAATCCATTACTAATTCTTCTAGAATCCAGCTTCTAAAGATATCCTAATTCCAAAAAATGTTTCACTGTTTTGAAAACATCTTAATCTTTTAGCTGGATTACTACCATAGCCTCTTCAGTCATGTTCGGCATTCTCCCTACTGCTCAGCCCACCCACTCTTAGGTATATGCTCAACATAGCAGCTCAGGATGCTTTTATTATTTCTTTAAAAAAATGTTTTTGTTGATTTCAGAGAGTAGGAGAGGAAGAGAGAGAAATAGAAACATCAATGATGAGAGAGAGAGGGAGAGAGAGAGAGAGAGAGAGAGAGAGAGAGAGAGAGAGAGAGAATATGAGAGAATGATGGGACCAGTACAGAAGGTCACCAGAGTGGAAAGCCCTGGGTGCCTAGCAATGGGCAAAACGGGAAAACAAGGATCTTGGCCCCCAAAGTAACCTTTAAAAACAAAAAATGATGAGAAAGAATCATCCATCAGCTGCCTCCTTCACACCCCTACTAGGGATGGAGATTGCAAGTCAGACATGTGCCCTGACTGGGAATCGAACCAAGACCTCTTGGTTCCTGGGTGGATGCTCAACCACTGAGCACACCACCTAGCTGGGCTAGGGATCCTTTTAAAGGGCAAGTTAGATCATGCCACTTCTCTTTTCTAAATTCTCAAAAGCTTCTCATTTCACTTAACATAAAAGTCAGTTTTTAGCTGTGGCTGGTGTGGCTAGTTGGTTGAGTGTCGTCCTGTGCACTGAAAGGCCACTCGTTTGATTCTGGTCAGGACACATGCCCAGGTTGCAGGCTTGATCCCCAGTTGGGGTGCATGTGGGAGGTAGCTGATTGATTTTTCTCAAATTGATGTTTCTCTCTCTCTCTCCTTCTCTAAAATCAATAAAAACATTTTTTAAAGTAATAGTTTTTATGACTGTTTACAAGGCTTTTTAGTGAGAGCTTTCTTTGCCATCCTGTTTAAAGTATAGAACTGCCTCTGTGTTCCCTCTTCCCCCCACACTTTCTCCCTTCTGTGCTTTATTTTTAGTTGAAAAGCTTAGTCATTACTTATTAATTTTATTATTGTCTATCTCCCTCTGTTAGAATATAAACTCCATAAGGGTTATCTTGTTTACTGCTGTATCTCCAGCATCTGAACAGTGCCAGGCATATTCAGAACTCTATAAATATTCTTTAAATGAAATAAAGATTTCTATACAGTTAGGGAAAAACAGGTTATTCCCATATTCATTATAAATAAAGAAGGATATGTAGTTATTTGAAAAGTCTATGTCCTTAGTTATTTAAAAAAAAGGACAACTTAAAAACATGTGGCATTAAGAGTGCCGATTACGTTCTCGAATTAATTATCATTGCAGAACCTCATAATGTGTTTTATATCCTTTTGGGATCTCCAAGTAGAGAGAGGAGTTTCATTATAATTTTGAGGCATAATTTGTCACATAAAACTGCTCTAATGAGAAGAGTTATAGAATTTTATTTAAGGCTTTAATCAGTCATTCTGCTGAAATGTGAAATATATCACTGTTCCTGGCAATATAAATTGGAAGAGATAAGGAAGATACTTTCTAATGGGACATGGGTGAGTTATTACAGGAGTTTACTTAGACTAGTTTTTTTCTGTTTATATTTAGTTAAATATAAGCAGAATTCAAAATTACCCTTAGGCATAAAAATTTTCCCTTAGTCACTTATTGTGATTAAAAGTTGCCCTCTTATGCCTAATATAAGAAAGTCAATCTGTGACAAAAATAAAACTTTATAAATATTAAATGTAAAAGTTATGTGATAGCATTAATGTAAAAATTCTTCACTTTGGATACTGAATTTAATATTGCTCCTTCTTATCTCCTGGTTTCTAAAATGTATTAGGAGATTAAAAAGATGAGTGGGTAATGATTTTCTTAGCAACACAGTTTTCCTAGTAAAATTAGAGTCTGTTGAAAGTCACCTGGAGATTAGCACATTCATTATGCATTTTATAAAAAATTACAATTAATAGTATAGTTTGGAGTAGAAAAGGAAAAGAACTCTGAAGACTGCATCCTTGATAAAACCCAGTGAACTCCAATAATAGTGTGAATTAGTGCTAGAAATCATGGTATAAGTTTCAGTTTATATTAAATAATTTTATTTTCACTAATTCGTACAGAATATCACTAAAATTTGCATTCAGTATAAAAATTGTTTTGTAATATTATTGAGATATATTATTACATGACGATATTTAAAAAGTCAAATGAAAAAAAAAGACCGTCCAAAAATTCTATTTAGTTATTACGGCTGTTTTAAAAGTTATGGTTTATTGGTGTTCTGAAGGCTATCTCATCATCACTTACCTATTTGTTACACTCACACCACCTATGCACCATTTCCTAGATACTACAAAATATCCTCTAATAATATGGTGCCATTCTCCCTCACCCCTGGAAACAAAACAATACAATCATATGAATCAGCTACATCAATGCATTCATTTACACATTTCAAAAAACTCATTACAAAGTTCAAAAAACTCAATAGTAGCAATCTTACTCCATATGACTGGGACCCAAATATGATTCAGGACACTAAAAATTCAATTTAGATTAGGAAATCATTTTTTAAAAATGGTACAAACATATGCTAAACATTTTATCTTGACTTAAAACATATGCATATTCATACATTCATGAATTTTTCTTGAGTACAATTTAGCTGATGTCTTCTTTCTGGCATGAAAAATATTCAAAGTAGCATGATGGAATACACAAATTGCATCATTTCTGATTTATAGTTTCTTTTTCTTTAAAGTGAAATTGGCCTTAATGACACTGATAAAGCAATTTGAGTGCAAACTCAACTTTTCTTTTATTAAACAATTTTTTAAAATATATTTGTATTGATTTCAGAGAGAGGAAGGGAGAGGCAGCGAAAGAGAGAAACATCAATGATGAAAGAAAATCACCAATTGGCTGCCTCCCGCATGCCCCCCACTGGGGACCAGGCATGTGCCCTGACCAGAACCCTGACCTCCTGGTTCAGGGGCCAATACTCAGCCACCGAGCCACACCAGCTTGGCTCTTTCAGTTTTTAAAACTTTCCCCCACATTTTTACAGATGCCTTGAACACTCTAATTTGACAGAAACATTTTCAAAATGACTCATTTTTATTGAGACTTTACAAGGTATTAAATTAAGCTTTCAGAGATGTAACTTTTTCTTTTTTTATTCATATTTTTGGCTTTAAATTTGACATAGTTTGGCATTTATTTATGATATAATACAATGGAAAATATTGTATTCAATTTAAGAATACTTTATTTATAAGTTGACAAAATTAATATTTTATTAAATTAAATAATTATACTGATAAGCACAACTGACTGAAATAGGTTAGGGAATTCAGTTAAAAGCTTACAACCATCTGGGAAAGTAGAATATTAGGAGGCACTAGAAAGAGACCAGAGAGAATGAGGCGTTAAGTAAATATTCATTAAGAGAGCGACCACTATGACTGAATTTATGAAAAGTATTTAATGGAAATTTTATATATCACACTGTTGTCCATAATTAATACTTCTGAATATCTGAAACTCAGGGCAACTAATTTTTCCAGAGTTACATTAGTACATTCCATTAATATTAAATGAAATTATTCTAGTTCTTGGTAGATGAAGGTCAACACTATGATTCCCAATTTTGTATTTTGCTTAGGAACTTTGCTTTACTTTCTGCATCTATACTGTTCCCTAATCCCCATCTGTCATCCTAGTCATTTTCACATTCTAGTCTGGGCTTTTGATGGCTTATGGATGGTAAGAAGGGGTTAGGAAGAACTACCTCAAGCAAAAGTATATCACAAGCAAAAAAAAAAAAAAGAAAAAAAAATTCCTGAAGACCAAGAATAAGCAAGCTCAAATAATCTCTTTGATTTCTTTCCCCATGAGATCTTTTTTTAAAAAGCAGGGTTAAGAAATGCAAGAGAAAAAAGAACAGAAGAAACCACATTGCCATTTAGAAGGAACCCTGGAGTCAACTGTCACTTATCCATAAAGAAAGCAAATTTCTTAGAGAAAAACAGAGTGAAGAAAAGCCAGGTGTAATAGCACATGTATTCATGGACATTTTATTTATATTACAAGCTTATTTATTTATTTATCTATTTATTTATTTATTGCCTCACCCAAGAATGTGTTTATTGATGAGAAGGAGGGGAGGGAGGAGAGAAAGGTGAGAGAGAAACATTGATCAGCTGCCTCTCATACATGTCCCCACTGGGATTCAACATGCAACCTAGGTATGTGCCCTGACCAGGAATCAAACCTGTAACCTTTTTGGTGTATGGCAGTGGTTCTCAACCTTGGCTGCACATTAGAATCACCTGGGAATCTTTTTAAAATCCTGATTTCTGGGCCTCATCCTCTGGAAATTCTGTTTCTTTGTTATGGGGTGGGGCCACAATATTAGTAACAAAGAAACAGAATTTCTGGAGGATGAGGCCCAGAAATCAGGATTTTAAAAAGATTCCCAGGTGATTCTAATGTGCAGCCAAGGTTGAGAACCACTGCTGTATGGGATGACACTCTTAACCACCTGAGCTACCTGGCCAAGGCTCACATGTTTTTTCACCAATCCCTAGGACTTCCTCCCCTTTGGCAATCATCAGCTTGTTCTCCATATCTATGGGACTGTTTCTGTTGTGTTTTGCTTACTCATTTGTTTTGTTTTTCAGATTCCACATACAAGTGAAATCTTTCTCAGTCAACTTCTCTGCTCTCCACAGGCACTTGGGCCTGCTACTTCCTCTTGCTGTCTGCAATAGGCAAGGCAGTCTTCTTCTCCTTTCCTTATATTAAAGTGTGTTCAGCTCTATAGTGCCCAACAAGTTTCACCATACTGTAATACAATGATAAAACCTAACATTCATATAGCTCTGTGTGCCAGACATAATTACATGTTTTCTACATGTATCAGATCACTTAATCTTCACAATAGACTCATGGGTAGGTACAATTATTTTTCCTATTTTAAAGAAAAGGCGAAAGGTTAAGAGACTTCCCAAAGTAGAGATACCATTAGATTTCAGATGATCTAGCTTCAAAATCCATCTCTTGACCACTATGGTACACAGCGAGTCCTTAATGACTGTAGTACATAATGTCTGTTATTTTCTGTATGCACCGTATACATTCTAATAATACAAACCTCTTCCTAATATCAAGCCACTCCCTTGTTCCTACAGAGAAGTCAAAGCTCTAATAGAGGATCCAGTGTCTCAGGAACCCTTGATGCCTCCCTCCTGCTTGCCTGCACTGTGCGCATTTTCTTTTTAATCTGTGCATTCTTACGTACAGGTGACTAATTCAGGGGTTTCACCGCAGCCAGAAGCTTCTCCTCTTGCTGTATCCTGGGCCATCTTCCACTAAATCTGAGGTCAAGGTTTTAGCATTTCCAAAGTTCTGTTAATCCAATCCCAAAACTCTCATTGGATACACTTAGCCCAAGTTCCAGATGCTCAACAGAAGCATGAGATATCCCAGACATTACTCACACCCCCAAAATTTAGACCAATATATGTCATGATCTAGATTAGCACTGTCCAGTGGAAAAATAACGGTAGGCATATATGTCATTGTGAATAATTTTCTCATAGTTTTATTAGAAAACTATAAAGGAGTAGATGAGTTAATTTTAGTAATATATTTATTTTAACCAATATGTTAAAAATAAGATATTTTCAAGATGTAATTAATATAAAAATTGAGCAGTTACATTATTTTTTTGTACTAACTTTTTGAAACTGAGTAGATATTTTACAGCTAAGGAAGCTCTCAATTTACACAAGCCAAATTTCAAGTGGTCAAAAGCCATATACAGATTTACAAGCCATAAGCCGAAAGAGCAGAGGTAATTTTTCTCATAGGGAGTAGACAGAAGAATAAAATGAAATAAAATAACAAAGGCTATTTGATTTCAACCCCACCAAGACACAAATAAATTCCTGTTGATTGTTTGCACCTCCATGACACAGGCTTTCCTGAGATCCTCCTTCTTTTTCTTTTCTTTTTCTGAATTATTTCCATTGTCCCCTAATGTTCCTACTATTTTGGCCCCACAATCCTGAATTGAGGGTGGCCTATGCTCGCTAACATAGACCCCACTCTGTGAGCTGCTTTAATCCCAGCAGAGCCCCAGCTTTGCTTGTACCGTGGCTCTAAGTTCTTCCTCCCACTGTACACACAGGGGCTCGTTAAGAAGTCTGTTATCTTTGCCCTGTCTCATTCCCCAAATCTTACATGTTGTCAGCATGGAAATCACATAGCCTTGGTTGAACTGTTCCTTCTTAGAGTGATGTCAACATATTTTTCTGCCACCTATTTTCCTGCTCTAGCAGGAATTTTCTATTTTCCCCAGAGTTACGTCTTGCTTCTGCCGCCCTGGCTGAGGAATAGGATCAAGAGGAAATAGATCCTGGAGTGGAGAACATAGAGCAGTCCTACAGTGTGATTGGCGCAGAAGTTTGCACACTGAAGCTCTGCCTTCAAGTCAGCCCAATACCCTGGAGCCCAGTCTTTGTCTTCACCAAGTCCTGGGTCTATGTATCTGTTCCTGTCCTCGTTTAAAAGTCTTGCTTTTCTTGTGGGGATTTACCCATAAATAGTGAAACAGCCCATCAAGTTTGAGGTTCTTGAGTGATCTAGCCTCTCAGACCTTAGCTATGTACTCACATTGGTCAGTTTACACCAGACGTTGGTGATCAGAGTCCCAAATTCTGAGTGATAGGCTATTAGGCTGGGCTACAGCCTCCTACCACAATGCAGTCTACTCATGAGTCAGGGCCTGTGAGCCCCCGAGGATTTCTATTGCCTAAGTTAGAGGCAGACTGAGAGACCAGAACCTCAAAATCGTACTACTTGAATGGCATGAATGGCAAAAACAAACACATGAATACAAGGAAAAATGAACCACAGAGGCCTAAACCTGAGCCGGTAAACACCCAATCAGCCTTCCGAGAGCTACAGTTGTGTCGCTGCAGTTGGTTTGGGGAGTAAGAGCTGTATCCAAAGGACTCTTCCAACCACTCTGTCTTACTTCAGCCACATTGGAGGTTTGCACTCCAAAAGTGCAGACTCAAAAAACACTAGGCCACTGCTGGAGCTTTAAAACTGGTCACCCCTCCAAAAATGTTCACTATCAAAGAAAATGAGTGAGAAACAGGAAGACATCTAGAACAATTTCTGAATATCTTGCGAGATGGTGGTACCGATAGCCAAGACAGACTGTATAAAAGAGGCAGCCATCCTATGGGAGAATGTGATGAGAGTTCAGTTTTGGTTTGTTGGTTTGAGTTGTCTGTGATATCCAGGGGTAAATGTCTAGTGGGCAGTTGAATATATTGGACCGAGGCTCAAATTGCAGAGAGTTCTGGGATAGGGATAAAGATTTGCAAGGCAGAAGAAAAAAGGTAGTAGTTGAAAGTTCAAGATAAAATTTTGCAGCCCTATTGCTCTATTATTACTGCTTTTCATGTTGTTGATGACACACTTAATTTTTGCCTACCAGTTTAAAGCATAGTGTTAAATATGGGCAGAGAGAACATCGCTCATCTTTTATATCTTCTGTGCTATAATGCATTGATTCCATATTTCATTGTTCTATGTAAAGATTTTCTTTTGATCCTAGCTGGGTTGGCTCAGTGGATAGAGCGTCTGTCTGCCAACTGAAGGGTCCCGGTTTTGATTCTGGTCAAGAGCACATGCCTGTGTTGTGGGCTCAATTCCCAGTAGGGGGCATGCAGGAGGCAGCCGATCAATGATTCTCATCATTGATGTTTCTCTCTCCCTCTCCCTTCCTTTCTGAAATCAATAAAAATATATATATACTAGAGGCCTGTTGCACAAAAAGATTCGTGCAATAGGCCTTCCCTTCCCCTGGCTGCCGGCACCAGTTTTCCTCCGGCACCCGGGACCCAGGCCTTCGCTCCGGCTGGAGCCGCCTTCAGTCTTCACTCCGCCGCTTCTCACCTACATATGCAAATTAATCACCATCTTGTTGGCGGTTAATTTGCATCTCTTGCTGATTAGCCCATGGGAGGCATAGCGAAGGTATGGCCAATTACCATGTTTGTCTGTTATTAGATAGGATATTAAAAAAGATTTTCTTTTAAAGGGTGTTAACTGGTGGAGAAAAGAAAAGGGAGGTGGAGTATTGTTATAATGATTCTGATGCACAGCCCCTCACTAGCTCCTTTCATTCCCAGACAGATTCTATACTTTGATTTTTAGTGGTTTTATTTAAGAACTAGAGGCCCAGTGCACGAAATTCATGCACTGGGGTGGGGGGGTCCCTCAGCTGGGCCTGTGCCCTCTCATAGTCTGGGACCCCTTGGGGGATGTCCGTCTGCCGGCTTAGGCCCACTCCCTGTAGGAGGCAGGCGGACATCCCTCTCGCAGTCCAGAACCACTCGCTCCTTACTGCCTGCCTGCTTGCTGCTCCTTAATGCTCGGCTCACTGCTCCTTAGCACTGCCGTGGAGGTGGGAGAGGCTCCCGCCACCGCCGTTGCACTCGCCAGCTGTGAGCCCAGCTTCGGGCTAAGTGGTGCTCCCCCTGTGGGAGTGCACTGACCACCAGAGGACAGCTCCTGCATTGAGCGTCTGCCCCCTGGTGGTAAGTGTGCATCATAGTGACTGGTTGTTCTGGTCATTCCGCCATAATGGTCATTTAGGATTTTATTATATAGATATTTCTCATAATGGTATCGAGAACATATTCATTACAATATTTGAAATGCCAATTTAAAAAATGAAATTCTTAGGCTCCTTCCAAACCTATCATGTTACAATATTATACATATAATATATTTTAAACTAATATTTAAGAATCTCTGGCTTGATAATTATGGTTCCACTGAAGATAACTGTTGATATAACCACCTTGGAAACAATTCTCAAATACACTTTAGTGTATATATCAGTCACCTGGGTGTTTAAGAATACATATCACATCAGGTCTAGGAAAAGGCCAAGAAATTTACAATTTGTTGTTATTATTGTTCTCAGCCAACAGGCTGAAAAGGGATCCAAGAGATTTTCATTTTAAATAAACATTCCATAACTGTAATCACACTTTGAGGGGTCAGGATAGTTATAGAACAGGGTTTCTTAACCGAATACTCACTCCCAAGGAACCCGTGGATAAAATCTAGAGAGTTCATGAACTTGGCTGGGGGAATAATAGGTCTTCATTTTTCAATTAAACCTTAGCATTTAAAAAATTATAAATATAGTCAACAAGCCACAAAAATAAGAGCAGTTCCTCTAACCTTATTAACAACAGAACACAGATATTTTCATATCACCTTAGAGTTGTCACAAATATCTTGAAATGTTGTTTCCAACCATCACTTCTTTGAAATTATGGTAGTTATTAGACTGCCATTATATCTTATTTAAGTTAATAAAGAAGCACACATATTACTATAAATTTAAATGTAAAATACTGAGGCATTAGAGAGGTGTATTACTTAATTCTATGAGGAAAATAAAGCACGAATACTTACACATCAAAAAAGATTTTTGTCCCAGCCCCCACTTCTCATTCCTGACTAACTGCTGGGGTCCAACCCCAGCGGGTCCAGGGGTCCCCAAAGGTGTGGACGGAGTCGGCGAAGAAGGAATGGCACGGAGACAGCGTTCAGTTGATCAGCAGCCTAGCCAAGATCTCCAGCCAGGATCTCTAGCCAAGTTCTGGTCAGGATCTCCAGTGAAGTTCTGGCTAGGATCTCCAGCCAGGTTCTGTGTCCATGTTCTCTTGCTAGGTTCTCCAGCCAGGTTCTCCAGATTCTCCAGCCAGGTTCTGTAGCCATGTTCCCTTGCTAGGTTCTCCAGCCAGGTTCTGTCCAGGTTCTCCAGCCAAGTTCAGTCACCAGGTTCTAGTCAGGTTCTCTTGCCAATTTCTGTAGTCAGGTTCAGTCCAGGATCTTTTGCCATGTTCTCTCCAGCGAAGTTCTTCTGTCTGTAGGTTCTGTGTAGGTGCTGTCTTCTTTCTGTCTCCTAAGTTCTGTCTCTTGCTGTCTTATTACATCTGTATTTATACCAGTTGATTTTAATCCTGTCAATCTCTATTACAAAGGTTAGGGCGTTTCTTATCTCCATTCCAGGGAGTAAAGATTATGTAGCTTAAGCATGATTGTTCATAGTTAAAGTGATTAATTACCCGCCTGGCACTTAGTTGAGGGGTTTTATTCCCTCCCTAACTTCAGGGAAAAATTCCTACCTGGGGAAACAACCTTTCTAGGAGAGGCATCCCCTCCCTGACTTCAGGGAAAAATTCCTACCTGGGGAAACAACCTTTCTCGGAGAGGTGACCTTGGTTAAAACACACAGCGCTAAGGGGAGCAAACATATTAAGAACAGTATGCTATATATGCCAGGTCCCTTGAAACAGCAAGGATGGACCGGCTCCCGGCAACTAACTTTTCACTCTTCAGTACTTCTCATGAACTTCACATCTCTGGTTTGTTTACTGCTCCTCACTGGTTGAATGGCTGTTTTCTGTCAAGGATGACAGCTTTTAATCACAGGTCTCAAGCTCATTATGAACATCAATTAATGCCTGACACCTCTTAATGAGGTAGGTAAAAACTATTATCATTTTATAGGTGGGAAAATCAGGCCTAGACTAGTTTGATAATTTGCTTTTAGGCCACCCAAGAAACTGGCTAATTTCCAGAATTTAATGCTTATTCTCTTCATGTGCAAATGCATTTTAAAAAATGTATTATGTACCAATCTGTTGCAACCAATCCATTTTGCATAATATTTAATTAACATAGATGTGGAAACAATCTTTAAGGTAGAAACATTTGATGGTATCAATATTTACACTACTTCAATACCAATAATTTGTTTGTGGGGTTGTTCTCTGAAAAATAATAGATGTCTTGATTGGAGAGAAAAACACCATGCCAAAATAAGCTATTAGAATACACTATCAATTTTGAAATAATTAGTTTCTTGTTTTATTTAAAAACTTTACCCAGTAAGAGTCAGAGAGGAACAAAATAAATATGAGTTATCAAAATGCATCAACTTAACTTTTGCTCTTAAAATACCACAATACACAGTAAGGGCTTTTGTCTTTTTGTTGTCATTTTGTTTCTTATGAATTCACTAGGGGCCTGGTGCACAAAATTCGTGCATGGGTAGGGTCCCTAGACCTGGCCGGTAATCAGAGCCGATTGGGGCCTTCCAGCTGCTGGCCGGGGCCTCCCTTCCCTGGCTGCGGGCTTCCAGCTGCCAGCCAGGCCTTTCTTTGTCCCGTGCCGCCTCCTGGTGGTCAGTGCATGTTATAGCAAGCGATCGAACTCCCAGTCTCCTGGTGGAACCCCTGAGGGGACAATTTGCATATTAGGCTTTTATCCTATCTAATAAAGAGGAAATATGCTAATTGACCCTCATGCTGTCTCAAAGATGGCGGGGCCCATAGCCAATAAAGAGGGAATATACTAATTAACTGCCATACCCTCAAAGATGGCAACGCCCACAGCCACAAGATGGCTGGCAGGGGAGGAAAGTTGTGAGCAATCAGGCCAGCAGAGGAGGGCAGTTAGGGGTGACTGGGTCAGCAGGGGAGGGCAGTTGGGGGCGACTGGGCTGGAAGGGGAACAGTTAGGTGTCAATCAGGCTGGCAGGGGAGTGGTTAGGGGGTTATCAGGCTGGCAGGCAGAAGTGGTTAGGGGCAATCAGGCAGGCAGGCGAGCGGTTGGGAGGGGGATGTCCGACTGCCAGATTGTGAGGGGGATGTCCGACTGCCTGTGGGATCGGGCCTAAATCAGCAGTCAGACATCCCCCGAGGGGTCCCAGATTGGAGAGGGTGCAGGCTGGGCTGAGGGACTCCACCATCACCACCACCTCGCCCCCCCCCCCCCCCGCAGTCCACGAATTTCGTGCACCGGGCCTCTAGTATATGTAGATGACCAAAGGTGTTTGTGTGTCTGATCTTAAGCTAACTTTTTGTTGCTTGACTAGTCCATCTGGCTTGAGAGGGTAGTGTGAAAAATTTAAAAATCTTTGTGAGTTGTCTTTTTAAATGGTATTGATTTTTATCTATTGCTTTGCTAAATTTCTACTGGCCTGGCGAGGAAGAGAAACAGAGGAACACATGAGCAAAAATGAAGGGCACTAGTAAATAAATAAACAAATTAATAAATAATTGAGGGAGAAGGGATATCTTCTCCTTATAGAAAAATTCCAATTAATATATGTAGGGGAAATTCCATTCTGAATGGAATTTGATTGAAATTCCATTCCAATCAAACTTTTTTAAAATGAAGAGGTGATTTGCAGCAATTAAAAAAAAAATAACTCTCCATTGGTGATGGGGGAAAAAAAAGATTTTGATGGCTTTGAAATATCTGTATGATATATTTTTTCAATCCAATCCAATAACTTTTTGCCTGGGCACATACAGTTCAGAACTCTACCTCTTTTAAATGCATAGAAGATCATAACCTTTTTCATTATGAAATATTCTACTTTTTCCTCATATGACATAGGTACTTAAAGAAATATTTGTATAAAATGGGAATAATGATTGCTGTCCTACCCATCCTGCTTTTTCCTGCTGAATTACAGGGTTGTCATAAAGTATAAAGAAAGAAAAAAACTGAGAAGTATTTTCTAAGTGATAACCATTGTACAGGTATAAAGTGTTCATCTTTTTTAATTTTTAAAAATGTATTTAGAGAGATTGCTACAACTCTGCCAATAGGATGTATTGTAATCTTCCTCTTTGCCTTCCTGAAAGTGACCTGGGACCATTTATCCATGTGCTGGAAATAGGAAAACATCTAGTTTTTGTTTTTGTTTTTCTAATTACTAGGACAGGCTTGGAGTTGATGCTATTTCCTGTTTGGTTTGATTCCTTCTAGTAGTGGGCCCAGTAGGGTCACACATATAGCCCTATAGTAATTCTCTTTGCACCTGAATCTATGGTTCCCAAGAACACATTTGCAAACCAGGAGACTCTGCACACTAGTTCCCTGGCCTCGTGGAAGGAGGATTTATATGATAGAAAGGGCCAAGTGGAAAGCATTGGAATTGACCTGTT
Source organism: Myotis nattereri (assembly GCF_964212035.1). Lineage (NCBI taxonomy): Eukaryota > Metazoa > Chordata > Mammalia > Chiroptera > Vespertilionidae > Myotis > Myotis nattereri. The sequence continues at coordinate 56,755,645 of NC_138079.1, forward strand.
AAACCCAAATATTAAATCACAAACAATACTGCCTCCCTCCCTGAGGAGGTTTGTGAAGATTAAAACTTTTCACCATGAAACTTTTGAGAGATATGAAAGTGTCGTCTTGGCCTGGTAGTGTAGTCTCCTTCCTGGTGCCAACAGCACCATCTCTGACAACTGGTATGCAGCTATTGCTCTGGAAGATGCTTCATTGTCTCTTTATCAACCAAGAAGCAAGTTGCTTTCATATTTCCAAATAAGGTCATATTCTGAGGTACTGAGGATTAGGACTTTGACATACCTTTGAGGGGGGACACAATTGAACTCATGACAACAGCTTTACGGAACAGTGATTTGGGGGTAACACATTAAGTTTAGAGAGAGCTTCTATGGCATGAATACTAGGCTGAGGAAATTACATGTTTTTTTGTTGTTATGAAGAGGCACTGAAAATGTTCAAGAAGTGGGACCAAACTCAGGCATCTCCCTCACTTCTCTCTCACAGCCCCCTGAAATGTCAGGAAAACTTTATTTACCTTTTGGTTTTATTTGTTTGTTTGGTAATGAAACTATAACATCACTTTAAAACAGGATATGAGGAATACATGAAAGGTAGAAAGCAGGTGTCTGATGGACGGAGGGAGCAGCAGCCTAGGGTGGCGGAGGGAAGCTCTGTTGTTCCTAGAAGAGCTCTGGAGAAGCTCTGGGCTGAATCCGTGCAAAACAAAACAAATGGGACATGGATAAATCTGCAATGATTTATGTATAAAAGGTGCCAAAATTTCTATGAACTAGAAAGTCTATTCAAAATGTAAACTCTTGATACTGTCCAGTGACTGTAATGGTGGTGATTCATCACATAAAACCTATAATGAGTTTGGTTTTCACACACTACATGTTGGGTAATTGTCCTTGATATATGATGACATCATTCTCATTTAAAAACAACTGAACTTCTAGAAAACTTCACTCTAAAAATTATTTCTCTGTAGCCATTTTTCATTAAATCAGTGAAAAATCTCTCATCAAAATATTAAATGCCTTGTTAAAGACTATTGCTACAAATCTAACCATTAAATTCTCAAAGTATGAATTCTGGATGCAAGTATGCACTTGAAAGGGTACAGTACAGAGCGGAGCTTTCATAGAGAGTTAACTGTTCCCCCACATGAGATACAAATAATCAGATTCCAACTTCTACACTTGTCTCTGAAGCAGTCACAATAAATTGACTCTTGAAAGTCAGCTAGACTTTGCTGGGTAGCTCCATTGGTTAGCAGTGGTTCTCAACCTTCCTAATGCCGCGACCCTTTAATACAGTTCCTCATGTTGTGGTGACCCCCAACCATAAAATTATTTTCATTGCTACTTTATAACTGTAATTTTGCTACTGTTATGAATCGTAATGTAAATATCTGATGTGCTATATGTGTTTTCCGATGGTCGCGACTCACAGGTTGAGAACTGCTGTGTTAGAGCACCGTCCCCATATGCCAAGGTTCTAGGTTCAATCCCCATTAGGGCACATGTAAGAATGCCTAAATAAGTGGAACAACCAATTAATGTCTCTCTCTCTCCCTCCCTCTCTTAAATCAGTCAATCAGTTATATATATATTTAAAGTCAACTAATCTTATAACTAAAACTAGTTTAAGTGGAATATTGAATAAATTTTTAGGTGTTGGAAAAAATACCTTCTTTCCTTTTGGCACCAAAATTTTCAGATTATTTATTAGAAATGTCACAGAATTTTGGGGAAAATAGTCAATGTACAAAATATTCGATTGTAGTCAATTGCTGAGATCTAATGAAAGTAGGAAACTGCTGTATATGTGGGTTTTTTTTGCCATTATTTCCCTGTACTAACTTTATTACGAGAAAGGAATATGTATTTAGACATATATTTACTTGGCAGTCTGTTGGTAGTGGAAAATCAGTGTAATGATTTGCTCTGACTCATATCTACTTTCCAGTTTTTTTATTAAATATGTTTTTGTCAGAGAGGAAGGAAGAGCGAGAGAGAGATCAAACCATCAATGATGAGAGAGAATCGTTGATCGGCTGCCTCCTGCATGCCCTACACTGGGGATTGAGCCCACAATGGGGGCATGTGCCTTGACCAAGAATTAAACTGTGACCTCCTGGTTCATAGGTTGATGCTCAACCACTGAGCCATGCCAGCCGGGCTACTTTCAAGTTTTAATTGAACCTGAATCTAACTGTCCTCCCATCTTTCCCTTCAGCTTGAGGATAGTCAATGTAACTATTTTTGACTCCAAACAGATCATTTCAAATACATGAAGAAATTAGACTAAATGACAGGTCAGCACTACAGAAATTAATTCATGGTATAAAGGCAAGGTGGTGGGGCTCGGGTGCAGGCAGGCCAGATGTATTTCTCCAAATTGTTTTGTAGAAAAAGTGTCCAGTGGACATCAGAGGATTCCTGGTAGCCAGGTTCACCTCTGGCAATTCCAATATTCCCTAGATGGGCCTAGTTGATCCAGAACCTGTTCTGTTATGTGATTCCAATCTAAAGAAGACCTCACCTCCTTTTAAATTGCAGACTTTCCTCTCTAAGCAGCAGAGTAAGTTATTAAAATCAAAGCCAAAGAGATGTTTTCTTCCACTGTGAATTAAAAAGGGAAGAACAGGCAACTCCTGTCCCCATCAAGAGAGGAGTAGCTAGTGGTGTTTCTAAAGGACTAAGTTAGAACGTCTCTTCCTGCTTCTGCTTTGGCAGGAGGAAAGGAAACTGAAACATGGCCAAAGTTCCCTGTGCCCAGGATTGCCATGAAGGGAATGCTACACCTTTAGACAGACATCACAGCTGGAGGATTTCAGAAGGCAGACTGGCGTCCTTCTCCAACTTATCAGGGCAGCATTAGCCACCCCAGGAATCACTTCCTCTCCTGCCTCCCCATCATCACCAATATCTGCTGATTTTACTTCCCTTGTGAGTGTGGGCATGACTCCAAATTTAATTTTATTTAAGAAAATAAAGAAATGTGATGCTTTCTGCACCTGGATATGTAGGAGACATTTGCCAGGGCCATGGTTGTTGTAAAATTAAATTCACGTCCACAGCTGTCCCCAAGATTTTCAAAGTTACTCTTGTATGTTTGTGCCAGAAGCATAAAGCTATCCAATGCTGGCTTCTGTTTGTGAAAATAACCTTATAGTAGAATTCTAGGGGGGATGGGTGATTATTCAGAAGAGTCTAAAAATTATTGTTCATGAACTGTTAACATACCTTTCTTCTAAATTCACCTACTTTTCTTTCTCTCTCTTTTTTATTTAATTTTAAATTCTTTATTGTTGAAAGCATTACATATGACTCCTTTTTCCCCCATTGACCTCTCCCGGGCCGCTCTCACCTTCCAGCACATGCCCTTAGCCCCCTTCTCTCTGTGTCCATTAGTTAACGCGTATTCTGTCTCTTTTATTTACTTAGTAGAGGCCCAGTGCCCGACATTTGTGCACTGGGAGGACTGGGGGGGGGGGGGAGTCCCACAGCCTGGCCTGTGCCCCCTAAGCCAGCAGTCAGACATCCCCTGAGGAGTCCTTAGTGATGCTGCAGAGGTGGGAGAGGCTCCCACCACTGCTGTTGTGCTTGCCAGCTGTGAGCCCGCCAGCGTGGTGAGCACAGTGGTGGTGGCAGGAGCCTCTCCCGCCTCCGAGGCAGTGCTAAGGAGCAGCAAGCCTGGCTTCTGGCTGAGCGGCGCTCCCCCTGTGGGAGTGCACTAACCACCAGGGGGCAGCTCCTGCATTGAGAATCTGCCCCTGGTGGTCAGTGTGCGCCATAGCAACTGGTTATTCCACTGTTCAGTAAATTTGCATATTAGGGTTTTATTATATAGGACTAGAGGCCCGGTGCACAAAAATTTGTCCACTGGGGGGGGGGGCGGTGTCCCTCAGCCCGGCCTGTGCCCTCTCACAGTCTGGGACCCCTCGGGAGATAACGACCTGCTGGCTTAGGCGTGCTCCTGGGTGGCAGAGGGCAGGACCAATCCCTAGGTGCAGCCCCTGGTCGGGCTCAGAGCAGGGCCGATTGGGGAGTTGGAGCACCGCCCCCTGTGATGCACAGAGCAGGGCAGATTGGGAGGTTGTGATGCTACCCTCAGTCACACTCAGGGTAGGGCCAATTGGGGGGTTGGGGCACCGTCCCCTGTCACACTCAAGGCAGGGTCGATGGGGAGGTTGTGGCGCCACCCCCTGTCACGCACAGAGCAGGGCCAATCAGGGGGTTGGGGCTCTGTACCCTGTCACACATAGAGCCGCAGGGTGATCAGGGGGTTGGGGAGCTCCCCCCTATCAGGCACAGAGCAGGGCTGATCAGGGGGTTGGGGTGCCTTCCCCTGTCACGAACAGAGCAGGGCGGATAGGGAGGTTGTGGCCCCGCCCACTGTCACACACAGAGCCACAGGGCAATCAGGGGGTTTGGGCGCTACCCCCTGTCACGCTGATCCCGGTGCCGGGAGGCCTCGCGGCTCCGCTGATCCTGGTGCTGGGAGGCATATTACCCTTTTACTATATAGGGTAGAGGCCTGGTGCACGGGTGGGTGCCAGCTGGTTTGCCCTGAAGGGTGTCCTGGATCAGGGTGGGGGTCCCCACTGGGGTGCCTGGCCAGTCTGGGTGAGCGGCTGAGGGCTGTTTTCAGGCTGGGGGTGACTGAAGCTCCCAACCGCTCCTTTTTTTCTTTCTTTTTTTTTTTTATTCTGGGCCAGCTTTAGCTTTGAGGTTTGGCTCCAGCTCTTAGGCCTCCGCTGCTGAAAGTAGGTTTCTGGCCTTTGCTTACAATGTTGCGATCCTGCTGGCTGAAGCCCGGCGGACTAAAGCAGGTTTCTGGGCTTTTGTTTAGCTTCTATATTTGTTACATAGTTGCTTAGAGTTGCAGCTCAGAGGCCTGCAGCGGTAGGCGGGGAACATTGGAGTCCTCTGTCACTGAAGTAAGCAAGCCTCATGTTAGTTTCAAGCTGCCTGGCTGCTGGCCGCCATCTTGGCTGGCAGTTAATTTGCATATTGCCCTGATTAGCCAATGGGAAGGGTAGCGGTCGTACGCCAATTACCATGTTTCTCTTTTATTAGATAGGATTTTCTTGTTCCATTTTTTTCTTTTGTATTATTAAATCTCCCTCTAGACCACATATATATTTTTAATATGTTTTTATTAATTTCAGAGAGAGAGAGGAAGGAAGAGGGAGAGAGATAGAAATATCGATGAGAGAGAATCAGTGTCCAGCTGTTTCCTGCACACTCCTCTCTGGGGATCAAGCCTGCAATCCAGGCATGTGCCCTGACCAGGAATCAAGCTGGCAACCTCTTGGTCCATGGGACAATGTTCAACCAACTGAGCCACACTGGCTGGGCCAGACAATATGTTTTATGTAATAATTATATATTATATATAATACACGTGGATGTATTATATGTATTTAAAGATTATCTGGATAAACAGAAGCAAAAATACACACCTGAAAACAAGGTTTGTCTATGTGATGGGGATCTGAGCTTTTTAAAGCACTTGCCTCTATCTTCCTGTGCCAGGAATTAGCACAGTGCCTTTCTCACAGTAGTCACTCTACAAACATTCTTAAGTGACTAGATGTTCTCCTCAGGTTTCACTTTTCTCACTCCATTTTCTTGTATTCTTGTTTTCCCTTTATCACAGCTCCAAACTAGTCTTTCTATTCCCCCCCGGCCCCCCCCACCCCTGCCCTCCTCCCATCTCTGGTTCTCATCCATCTGTTCTCTTCCTGCTATCATCCAAGGTAAGCACATGAATGCTCCATTTGGGGTCTAAGCCAAACTGTGGCCTCAGCTTTGCCATCTTACAGAAAGACATGAGTTTAGTTTCTGACTGCCACTTACATGTGGTGTAAGCCTTTCCCACCTCCTAAACCTCAATTTTCCTTCTGAAAAATAGAGATAAGAATGCCTACTTGGCAGAATTATTGTGAGACTTAAAAAAGGTAATATACCAAAAGTGTCGCCCTAGCCAGTTTGGCTCTGTGGATAGAGCATCGGCCTGAGGACTGAAGGGTCCAGAGTTTGATTCCAGTCAGGGGCACATGGCTGGGTTGCAGGTTCCATCCTTGGACCTGGTTGGGGTGCATGCAGGAGGCAACCAATCGATGTGTCTCTTTCACATAGATGTTTCTCTCTCTGTGTCTCTCCCCCTCTCCAAAAGTCAATGGAAAAATATCCTCAGGTGAGGATTAACAAAACAAAACAAAACGGTTATTTTCAGAGTTTTCCATCTCAATAGAGTATAAAAATAATAGTGCAACAAATATTTTAATTTTAGCAAAAAGTGAAAACTTTAGGCCAAAGCATGAAGGGCAAAAAGAATACATTATCTAAAAGAATTTGTCATAGGGGAGAGGAGCGGTTGGCGAGTCTCAGAAACAGGAAGTGATAGTTCTGGGGAGTACCATCAGTCCATCTGGCTTACCTGGCAAAGGCATACAAAGCTGTGGCACCGTGGGACTATTTAAATTGAATATTGTTAATTAGGGCCTACATCCCAAGGGAGGAAAAACAATATGGGCTTCAATCGGCTGTAAGTTAAAGCTGCCTCTTGAGGATTTCTGAAACTCTCTGAGGATTTCAGAATCTGTCTGGAGGATGGAACCTGAGGGTTCCAGATTTTGAGAAACCTTTCTTGCTGCCTCCCCTGCCTGCCAGCTGCTATCATTTTCATTATAGGTTAAGTACATTGAAATTGCCATCATTTTCATTATAGGTAAAGTCTTAAAGTGCACATCAAAGGCAGACCTGAGAGGGATAGGCTATTCCACGAGAGCCAGGGAGGGTCTCAACTAACTGAGTGGAGATAGATCTTACTCATATAGATTGCTTTGATGAAAAAAGCAGAAGAAAAGGAAGACTTTATTTGTATAAAAAAGTGACTTATTTTTTTAGCATAAATTGGCAGCCAAAGCCAAAGAGCTAAAACTGTTATAACAAGTTCCATCTTGGTAAATTTTCAAAAAAAAAAAAAAAAGGCCCACATTATCCATCTTAATTCACTGTGCCCTGCAAATGATTCTTGGTCCATATATTACAGAATTGGAGCATGTTTCTAACAAAGCCATCCAAATTTATGATTTTAGAGTACATAATTTTCTTCCAAAGTCATTAGAATACTTTTCACACCTTGCCTAATATAAGTCTTTGTACCACTTTAAAAAAAATCAGTAGTATTATGATTTCAGTTTTCCAGGTGCGAAATGAGAGATTGGACTATTGGAGCCCAGGGTCTGGATTGTTCTAGCTTCCAGAATCCAATGAGCATCTTGTAGAGAGGAAGGCCTCAAAGTGCAGAGAGAGGAAGCACCGTGCCTAAGTTGCCAGGAAAGTGCTGACAGAGCAAGGATTTTTACCAGCATTTCCTGGCTCAAAAACAAGTTCTGACTTTGGTCTTCAATGGCAGTAAAACAGGGATCAGAAACTGTTGCTGTTTGTTCAAAAGCAGAAGCTGGAACCATTTCAAAGAAAGAGAGAGCAAAATTGAAACTGAGACTGTTCCTACCGATGCGTAGCGCCAGTGGAGCGTACCGGCCACAGCTTCTACTACCCTTGTGGCAAGTGAAATGATTAACCGCAGAGGTGTCTTTCACTTAGGTCCTAAATTAGGATGCATTTTGCTGTTTTAGGTACCTCAAACAGTCTTTAGTGGCTTTATGAAGAAATTTGCTCCTTTCCACAGCGTGTGTATTCATTGGTATCACTTCTGAGAGCTTTAGTCTGGCTCGGTAATTAGACTAATTTGTACCATTCATCAAAATGCTCTATGAAATAACCCAAAGCCAAGTACAAAGAAGAGAACTGCATGGTACGCAGATTTGTGCTTCTTCTTCATTTAAACAATTCCATAGCCTTCATGGAATCCAGGATCTGATTTAAGAGAATTAATTAGTGCAGCCATCCCTCTTAAAAAACAGACTTTGACCAACAGGCCCCATTCATTCTTCATGACCATGATGGGCAACCCAGTATCTATAATAATAAAAGTGTAATATGTAAATTGGCTTGTTGGCCTAACAGCAGAATGACCGTCTGGACACCCTTCCAGATGACCTTCCGGACAACCTTCCAGACGAAGCCAGGGCTGTGAGGGCCAAGGCAGCCAGGGCTGTGAGGGCCTAATGCATTGGGCCTCTAGTTTTATATAACTTAAACAATTGTAAGATAGTCACAGGAAAGAAAAGTGAGGGAATTCTCATGTCATCATGGGTGTTAGGAAGGGTAATGTGGGGGGAGGTGTCATAGAGGAGGCAAGGAATTGCCAAGAAACTAAGCATATGAGGTAATTTCATACCTTCCTCAGTCACTCTCATTGCCTAAAATGTCCTTTTCATATTTCTAAGTGATCTCATTCATCAAGTCTCAGTTCAAATATTACTTCCTGTCAGAAACTCTTTTATCTGTCCCAAACCTCAGAGTGACTGGTTTCTTATTTGTGTTTCTGTGGATGCTTCTCAACATATCACATTATGTAGATTTTTATTTTTTTTAGTTTTATATCATGATAGACTCTGAGTTCCTTGAGATATGAAGCATTTATCCTTACAATTTTGCAATATGCACACTGTCTATTATATAATAGATAATACAAGCTTGTTGAAGGGAACCAATCTGGGATAGAAAGTTGGTGACTGAAATTGACCTAAAATCCTCCCTCTCCCAATTTATCCTGCACATTCTTCCATCTCAAGGGATGTGTCTGTCACAGTTTAGATGATGCAGGATCAGACACCTCATCTATTAAGCTGTCTTTCAAATGTCAGATTCTCATTTCTAACAATGTTACACAATTGTATGTTATTTTAAACTTTTCAAACCTCTTTTGCATGTATTACCTCATTTAGTTCTTAGGACAATTCTACAAGGTTCCAGATGAGATAACTGGAACTTAACAAGCATCAGTTACTTGGTTGAGAACTCAGGTCTTTTGTACCCTCAGTGTAATTCTATCTGAATCAGAGCTTAATTATTATTTTTTTAAAGCTTAATTATTTTTAAAATTTTTATTTTGAAATAGTTTTAAACTTATGGAAAAGTTGTAAGAATAGTGCAAAGAATAGTGCACTAGTGTACTTCACCCAGATTAACCATTGTTATCATTTTGCCTCATTTGATTTATGTCTCTCTATCATCTATCTATCTATCTATCTATCTATCTATCTATCTATCATCATCACTTTCTGGCCTTTGAAAGTAAGGTAGATATTTACTTTCTCCCTAAATATATCAGTTTATATTTCTTAAGAACAAGAATATTCACTAATCCATACCATAGTAAAATGATCAAAATCAGGAAATTTAACATTGATATGTACTTTAATCAACAGACACTGAAAGTTTACATATTTTTCTGCTCACATCTTTTATGATTCTTCTGGTTCAGGATTAAATAGGACCACATGTTGCATTTAATTTTTATATCTTTTTTCTCTCTTTAAATGTGGAAGTGCCCCTCACTCTTTTTGTTTCATAATATTGATATTTTTAAGAGTTCAGAGCATTTATTTTATAGAATGTAACTTAATTTATGTTTGCCTGATGTTCCCTCACAATTAGATCCAGGTATTATTGATTTGGGCAGAATACTACATTACGAGCAATGTTTCCTTCTCAGTGTAGCACACCTGTAGGCACATGATGTCAGCTTGACCCATCATTGGTTAAGCCTGCCAGGTTTCTTTTCTTTATGAAGTTACTATTTTTTCATTTTTAGTTATGCCCAGGGCTTTTTAATTTTTAAATCTCTAGTAGGGTTGTTGTATAAGCAACTGGTGTGACCCAACTCATAGAGGCTTGGGCCTTGCTCTCCTAACCTGCACTGGGAGTCTGTGGATTTCTGCCCCATTGTTCCTCAGCTCAGCAGAGGGGATGCCTTTGGCAAGTAACAGACCTGCTCACACATTGTATGAGAGAAGATTAATGCCTGTGGGCAATCAAGGACAGACCGCAGGAAGCACATGCTACCTTTTTCTATTCCTTGAGTAAGTACTTCTGAGGCTTACTGTACACAGCTGTTTAGAGGATCCCAATGGGTCATATCCAACTTGAGAACATCTCATGTACTGCTTTCTTTTCTTCCCTGTTATTCTTCTCAGGCCCTTCACCCCTGAGCCCTAGGATCATTTCCCAAAACAGTCCCTTCCATGTAAGTCCATGTCTCATGTTCTCCTTCTGAAAGGACACAGATTGCTGGAGTTAGTGCATCGGGGAGGTGACACAACAGAATACTGCAATAGAAAATAGTGATGCTTCTTTCTTAGGTGATCTGACCAGACCTTCTTTCTTATCCACAAAACAAAAATATACCTTCTTCGACATTAATGCCACTCTTCCAAGACTCTGACTATGCCACCGGGGGCACTTCTCTCCAGTCCCACATTTCTTTCTTTCACTTGCCCTACCAGTGCAGTGCCTTCTAAACTGTAATCCCCGAGGGCATTGCAAGAGAATGAAAGAGTCTCAGTGAATATGATTGCTCTGTTCAACTGAGCACTACTTGTCCTCTTCCTTCTCACCATCCTGTCCTTTAACTTCACTTTTTCATTCCACTAATTATTTTCATTTTGTCCTGTTCATTTACTTCTGATGGGCAACTTATTATCCTTGTGGAAAGAAAATAAAACAGAGAAAAGATGAGATTCATATTTATTCCTGTTTAATGGGAGAATAGAACAGAACAGAATATTCCATGTTTGTGCATCTGTGTTTCCTAGAAGAAAATAGCACCTGATTAAGCACCTAGTAATAATTTGGGGTGCTGATAAAATCCAGGAAGACCCTCAGACCCCTTGACAGGTCACTGGAATGAAAAGTTTTGAGAATTGGAGAATTCCCTGTCTTGGACATTAGGAGACTGACAGTTGCTTCCAATTAAACTCTATGAAATGGGTAAAATTTTAAAACTTGCATAACCAATGTCCTCTTCTTTAAATTAAAGGATAACATGACTACCACACAATTGAAGAAAAGTCTGAGATAATGATATAATAGGATTTTAACATGTTTTCAGGTGACACAAAAATATTCCTCAATACAGTATAACCAATTTTTTCTTCTTTGCCCCTATATCATGCAGGTATGTGGCTTACTTTTGCTTTATTTACACTGGTTGTGTTATATTATATTCTGCCACAGTTTCCTTAAGCTATTATAGCTGGATTGTAGACCTGGAGCAAACTTTTGCCCTTGAGTTACTGACAAGCATTGTAATTTAATTAAGTTGACATTTTGAGCATAAATTCTCAGAGCTGGAAGAGAACACAGAGAACCTTTCACCCAACCTTGTGCCCAGTGTAGAGAGCCTCTCCACAGATACCTAACAAGTGGCTTTTCCTGCCTAATAATTTCAACCACTGGGTGCCAGTTGTGAGTACACAAGCATTTTGTTACAAAGTCATGAGTCTACATTTTCTTGCTTTTCTCACACTGCAGTAGAAAGTGCACGATGACAGTCATAAAGCAAGATTAAACTATGAACCATGTAACGAAGCCTGTGGTTTGAGTTGTCATAGAGGGGAATTTGCAGGAATCCAGCCACACTTTCTCCTTGCAGAGATAAGGCACATTGTGAGGGACTGTGCCGAAGGTAGGAGAGTAAGCAATCCATGGCACACAGTATCCAAGGGAGGTAACCACTAAGATACTTTCAAAGTAAAACTGAACAGAAAGTCATTCTAAGAGGTGTGAGATGGTATCTCGTAGTTTTGTTTTGCATTTCCCTAATAGCTAGTGATGTGGAGCATCATTTCATATATCTGTTAGCCATTTGTATGTCTTCTTGGGAGAAGTATCTATTCAGATCCTCTGCCCGTTTTTTTTAAACTGAAACTCGTAGACACAGACAACAGAGTAGTTACCAGAGGGAATGGGGGCTGGAGGGTAGTAAAGGGCAAAGGAGATAATATATGGTAACAGAGGATGATTTGACTTTGGGTGGCAGGCACACAATGCAATAGACATATCATGTATCATAGAAATGTACATTAGAAACCTATGTGATATTATTAACTAATGTCACACCAATACATTACATTTTAAAAAAACTGAACAGATGTCATAGCAGACAGTGACACTTCTTTTCTGGTAATTACTGCCCTTATAACTTTAATACATGACTGCTATGGAATAAAAGGTAGGTGGCAATTTATACAACAGATCATTGTTTCACAGTCAGCAGTAAAGAAGGGCAGCACTAAGAAACATAATATTTGTAAACCTGTGAGATAAAATAGTAAGGGTATTAATAGACTAAGACTAAAAGCAATGTCTTAATTATGGTCCTTTTTCTGGTCCTCTTTTAAAGATAATGTCTACTGTCACTGATGGACTAGAAAGAAAGGTTACAGTTAGGTTGGTAATATAAGGACTAGTAATTGTTGAGGTAAGATCAGAGAATTTCCCCAGCCCTAACCGGTTTGGCTTGTGGATAGAGCATCAGCCTGCGGACTCAAGGGTCCCAGGTTCGATTCCGGACAAAGGCATGTACCTTGGTTGCAGGCACATCCCCAGTAGGGGGTGTGCAGGAGGCAGCAGATCAATGTTTCTCTCTCATCGATGTTTCTAACTCTCTATCCCTCTCCCTTCCTCTCTATAAAATATCAATAAAATATATTTTTAAAAAAAGAATTTCCCCAAATCTTGGTTGCTCAGAGTACCAGAAGTCAGCTATTTTCTATTAGAAGCAATAGGTAATAGGCAGCTCATAAAAATGAAAAAAAAGTACTTCTTAATAAGTCCATTACATAATATACGAAACTAAAACTAAACTGTATAATTTCATAGGATCTCACTAGATCTTAATGTTCAGCCAACAGGGTGATATGCTTTCTGTTATAGCCCCACCAACTGGTCATCCAACCTGTGGGTGAAAGTCACAGAAAAACAGATTAGAAATTCTAGGAAAGAATGCGAGGCAGAAGACAGATGAACTCATATCCTCCATCTGTAGCGCGATTCAGATTCAGGCTTCATGTTTAAGCAAGACATCTGCTGCTCTCCACCATTTGTTTCTGGTAACTTTCGTGCCCTTACTTAAACTATGCTTGCTTTTTGACCTCATGACCCCATGTGCTTTGAGTCCTTCATTTTCTCCTAATCAATCATCCCCTTCTGCCTTCCCGCTTTCTCCTTTCCAGCCCCAGTCACTGATGTCCACCACTTAAGTCATGCTTTCATTATTACTTTCAACTCTAATATAGCCATTCTGTTTATTTAGTGTTGGAACTGAGCACCTGAGAGTTTCTGGAGAAAAATCACTGCATAGCAATGCTTCCTAAGATTATGATTCATATGTGTCTGATCAACTGACAGCGGCTATTGTAAATCTTCCCTCTCCTCTCAAATCCCCTTCCTGACATCAACACCACTTGCTTAGACCCAGCAGATGATGGTTCTATCATTTTATTGAGAACTGCATCAGCGAGGGCATGATGCGAGAACTGCACTTCCTTTTCTCTTAGAAGCTTATTGGTATCTGTACTTCCCCTTCCTGATGGAAGAGTTGCCCAACCAAAGGCTCATTTTTTTAACCTGTGGCTTGGATTTCATGCCCTCCAGCCTACTCAATGAGTTCATTTGTTCTATCATCTCCCTTCTCTTTTACCTCAGAAAACAGAGAAAAATGGTTTATCTCATCAAACTATGAAAACAAAAAGCAGGACTACAGTATTGGTATGGGATTTTCAATGATAAATAAAAGAAATCAGCTCAGATTCTTTCAGGAAAAAAATGGAATTCACTGGAAAGATAGTGGTGTAACTCATAGCATTGAAGAGAAGGCAGCAAGTGCTTTATATTTATTGATTTCCTTTAAATATTTCTGCAAATGTAGTAACTAGAATTTATTCTGTGGGGAGTAAAAAACTTAATAAAATGGGAATAGTTGTTCTTACCTCTGGAGAGGAAAGCTCAAGGACAGGGTCTTATCAAAACACCACTCTTCACTGGTGGAAGCAACATGAATGGCATATACATTGACCTGGCAGAATTATGTCAACCTTTCTTCAGCTGACTTTATTAACCCTAACTTTGCAGATGTCGTAAGAAAAAACAAATGGTCATTCACTTGTAAATTTGACGCATAAGCTCTGTGGACATAAGAAATGTCTAAGCCTTGTAGAGAATTTTTATGAGTTTATTTGAGCCAAACTGATGACATATGCCAGGGAGCAAGATCTCAACAATGCTCTAGAGAATAACAGTTTCGCAACTTCTTTTATTATGCATTTGAAATTAAGGTGGGAATGTAAGGAAGATTACATGAAGGTGGGAGGAAACAAGGCCAGGATTGGAATACAGGATAGTTAACAAGATTATGTGTTGTCTAGAGGGTGATGGCTTATGTCAAAGAATGGGCAGGCTTTACTTAAGGCAAAGATAAACTCTTTACTAAAGAAGTATATGCCTGGGATGTGACTACCCACTATGACCTACCCAGTTAGGAACTTATGATCAGATCATCCTGTAAGATTTTCATAGAACCTCTTTTTCATCTGTAGCTTACCTATAAGAAATATCAATAAATGTAACTGGAATAGTGAGCCTTAAAAAATATGTCACCTTATTTAGAAATTCCACGTACATTTGAAATACACTAAAACATAAAGTTAATATCTAAAAGTACATACAAACTTAGTTAAATGTGTTTTCTTATTACATTAGAATTTTTTTCCCATTGTGTGTTTTAGATGTCATTATTTTAAGTAAGGGCTCCAGATAAAGTTAAACTATATACTCCACAAATATTTGATATTTGACAATTTATAAGAGGTAGGAGTGTTACATAAAATGAGACAAAAATTGTTTTTAAATACCATTTAATTAGGTTCAAATTAAAATAACATAAAATATATGTTGCTTAGTTGTATAAACTACACCATGCACAAAAGATTAATAGTAGAAAATATAGTAAGCCACAATGCTCTAACAAATAATAACTAGGAAATCTTAAAACAGTTCATCATTTAACCAGAAAGGTTTGAGATCTGACCTTTGATTTTTAAATATATGTTGCTTACTCTGCAAGAGTGTCAAGTCCTGAATGATCTAATAGTAAGCAGCTTCTTTCTCTTTCCATGCTTCCACAACGCCGGGAGTTATTTTGACAAGATTCAGTACCAGGAATACTCCTTTTTTTTCTTTTTTTTTTTCCCCCAGCCCACACCCCAGGAATGCTTTTTTTGAACAACAACAAAAAAGAAACCTGAAAATATTTGTCTTGGCCTATTTTAGAATTAGCATATAAATTGTGAGTATTAATTAGTGATCAATTAATTAGATGGAACCTGAAGTCCTATAAAACATCTTTACCCCTCAAGCTAGGTATGAGGTAAGACATTACAATGTGAGAAGTAAAGCAAGCTTCAGACTGAATTTTGAATCCTAGCAAGCATTTTTAGCATGCAAATACCAACACATCATACCACCTGTCTATATTTTCAGTGAAGTCCAGCTCCCTTTTTTGGGGTCCCCGATACACAACTTGCATGGAAGGTTTACTCAAGACAGATGCAATAATATTATCACAACAGAATTCAGGACCAGTTCACCTGCAAGATATTTCTAGCCAATCCATTGGACATTGGACACCAGTCATTTCACTGATGCAAAATAACTGCTAGCATTCATTATGTCAGTTAATAATACTTTGGTGAATGGGGATAAAGATAGATGAAGCTAAGAGCAGCTACTTTTAAAGGGTTTTTAAATAGTCTTCCAAATACTAACTAACTTTCCCTGATATATGTGTTCAGCTTTTAGTTTGTAGGTTAAAGCTAATATATAAATGTATCACACAGCCCATGGAAGTGTATTTTAAGTTAAGTAAATACAACATTCCATCCTAATATTTCAACATGTTTCTTTAAAAACAGAAATAACTTATATGGCCAAAAATGACATTGTCACACTTAACAAAATGTATAATTTATTTCTGTTACATAATACCCAGTCTATATTTAATTTTCTCTTACTGTTTCTTTGAAAGTAGTCTATATTAATTAAGAGCCATTCCAAACACATCTTGTTAATTCCTTGCATTTCTTTCATTCTTCCACAATACCTTTTGTGATGACATTCTGACTTGCTGAAGTCCTCCCAGTTGTTGTTTAGAGGCCTACATAATAAAAGCCTAGGTGGCGTCATGCCTTTCTGTGACGTCGTCACAAGATGGCCGCCACAAGATGGTCACTCCCATGGCTCTCCGTGGTGCAGAGGAGGCCATTCCTGGTGGAGGAGGCGGGTCGCGGCAGTGGAGGGCAGTTGTGGGTGATCAGGCCGGCAGGGGAGGGCAGTTTTGGGCAATCAGGCCGGCAGGGGAGCAGTTAGGCGTCTATCAGGCTGGCAGTGGAGCGGTTAGGGGGTGATCAGGCTGGCAGGCAGAAGCGGTTAGGGGCAATGAGACAGGCAGGCAGGCGAGCGATTAGGAGCCAGTGATCCCGGATTGTGAGAGGGATGTTCAACTGCCGATCCCTGTGGGATCGGGCCTAAACCGGCAGTCAGACATCCCCCAAGGGATCCCAGATTGGAGAGGGTGCAGGCCAGGTTGAGGGACACCCCTCCCCTGCACGAATTTCATGCACCGGGCCTCTAGTGTCTTATAATGTTTGATCCCTTTCTTATGGTGGCGTTTTACTTGTTCCTTTATCCCCAGTAATCTCTGAATCTAGAAGTCAAATCTAAAGGCTTTATAAAATTCAAGTGAAACGTTTTTATTGAAGTTAAAATCATAGATGATGTTCAGTAGTCTCAACTGCATCATACTGGTAGTCACAAATGTCTGTCAGTCCCACCAGTGGTGATATTAAATTTGGCCATAGGATCATGGGGTTCAAAAGTCTGTTTTTTTTCCCATTAACAATAATGTTTCTCAGTTTATGACCAAAATTTTTTGGCTGGACTGTGTGAATTTTCAGGTTACCATTAGCCGTTTGCCTAATCCTTCCAACACCAATTGATAAAACTTGGCTGAATTAATAACCTCATTAGCGTTGCAAAATAGTTATATAGCATTTATAATTATATCATTTATTCCACAGTTATTAACTGGCTTTTTTCTGCCAAGTAGACTCTTCAACTAGAGCTGTTTAATTACTCTAGATGACAGTTCCTTTTGGGAAGGTGGAATAAATGCCAACCCTTTCCTTTGCCTCTAAAATTTGGAGGTAATTTACTGAGCAGATATCTGTCTCTAGAACTCTAATTAACCCTGCACAACATGGTTGCTTTCTAATACATATCTTTTTTAAAAAAAATAATAATTCCCATTGTGCCTGTACCAAAATGGCTACTTGGAAAAATTATTATGGTGTATTGCATTTCCTGTTTGTCTCTTGTTGCTATGTAAAATTCCCCCGGTATCTGAAAATGTAGTAATCACTGCTCTTACTCTCTTCATTATATTTCCCTGTAAGGTGTAGTTGATTCACATACTGAAACCATTTCCTACTAGGATACTCCCATGGTGTTCCACAATTTCTGTTGTATTTTGATTATCTCATTTATAACATTTACTTGGTGCTGAATTGATTCTTATAAATTGGTCATGTTCCAGTGCTGATATCCTGTTACTTCTTATTTTACCATCACTATTACCCTCTTTGGGTATCTAAACAGAACTGTCTTTTAGGTGGTCTCAGAAACAATTTATATGGCCAATATTTGTTAAAGGGTAAATACTAAAGGTCTAGCACAACAGGCAGGAAATTATCTCTTGAACATTTTAGTTAGTTTTAAGACTGACTTAGATTTGACAAGATGTGAATTTGTCATTATGGGATCCCACCAGTTTTTATTCTGGTGTTGTGCTAGAAGCTAAAATAGTTTGATATACTGGTTAGGCCAATGTAACACATGAGATAGAGTGTGGTTTGAAAGTTAAGGGCCATATGAAAGAAAATTACTTTGCTTTCCATGTTGAAGAGGTTTAAATATAAATTTTAGACAATATAAACCCGCCATGAGACCAGGGGCCAGTGCTGAGTCCCCAGAATGAAGCCTCACATGTAATAAAAACCAAACAAGTGTTTGTTGAATTAATTTTAACTCATTTCTAATGGGAACTAAAGACTAAAGCAATACAGATGAGAGTTAAAAAATTATCTTGTTAACAAAAAGAAAAATAAAAGAAAAATGATCTTGTTGAGATCTCTCTCTTAACTGAGATGCTATGTGCTCTCTTATAGGACAGAGCGTTAAAGGTCATTTGCCTTTCTTGAAGGTGTTTATAACACTAAAAGGTGTTTCTTACCTTCCAACATCACTTTCTTACCAATATTATTACTAAAATTTAATAATAAAATAAAGGTACTACTTGAAGAAAACATTCTGATATCTCTCAGGTTCTGCTTCCCCTATTTCAATATCTAAATGCTCAGAAACACAGTTCTTCCTAATCACCTAGACATACTTAACCATGTATTTTCACTAAAACGTAGAGACCGATGTGTTAATCAGAATGACAATGAAAATATATCTGCCAAAAGGACAGACCATGATCAACTAGTCAACATGGGTTATCTCTTTTCACCATCAGAATCTGCAGAATGGTCTTCCAGAGCAGGGAATTAGGTGATTTAATGACTTGTACCATCGTAGCTGGTACCGGGTATTTCAGTTTCATTACGGTCATTTAACTGCCAAATCAACACAAAGTTCTATGTTTGTCAGACCTCTCCGCCCTCTGGAGAGTGTTAGAAACCCAGCACTAAAATTAGCCTCTTCAAATTACTCTTTCATACATAGTAAGCAGACTATTTCACTATTGTTTATATACTAGAGGCCGTTGCAGGAAGATTCCTGCAAGAGTAGGGCTTCCTCGGGCCTATTCCTGCAAGAATGGGGCTTCCTCCCTTCTCCGCTGCCTCGGCTCCCTCCCTTCTCTGCTGCCTCGGCTCCCTCCCTTCTCTGCTGCTTTGCTCCCTTCTGCAGCACTTGGCTTCCTTCTATGCTGTCTTCAGTCTTCACTTCGCGCCTGCATATGCAAATTAACCGCCATCTTTGTTGGGTTAATTTGCATACTCATCCTGATTGCCTGGTGGGCATAGTGGAATGACGCCAATTTGCATGTTTCTCTTTTATTAGTGTAGATACTTTAAAAAATAGTTAATGTTTATATCATCTCTGAGCTTTTACCTTGGTCTATTTATTTAAATTTTAGTTTTCTACCAAAAGGCATCTGATCTTATTTTTATTATTTTTCTTCTGATATACTACTATATAATGAATATATGTTTTATGAGGGATGCTGTTCTACTCAACATTTTATTTTGAAATTTGTCAAAATTACAATAAAATTGAAAAGAGTAACACAGTGAGTTCTTGTGTATCTCTTATTTAGATTTACCAATTGTTAATAGTTTGCCAAATTAATTTTATGTCTTTTCTCTTTCTCAATTTCTCTCTCTCCTCTTAAATTTTATGGATCATAAAATTGTTTCAATGCAAATAATTCATTAGCACTATTATTGCTTTGATGTCAACTTGTCGCAAATTTGACCTGAGAGAGCCCCTTCAGATCAGATACTTTATATTTTTGACATGATCATATTTACCCATTATGTTTTAATTCCTCTTGATTTCAAGTTGTTAAACTTCAGGTTTGCTACTATTTTGCTATCTTCTACACATATGAATGTTTAGTAATTTAAAATAATTACTTGGGCACTTGCTGGAGTGGCTCAGTTAGTTGAGCATCATCCCATGCACCAAAAGGTCACCAGTTGGATTCCTGGTCAGGGCACATGCCTCAACAGGAGGCAACCATCAATGTATCTCTCTTACTCTCTCCCTCTCCCTTTCTCTCACTCTAAAATCAATAAAAACATATTTAAAAAAATAAAATAACGTGATTACTTGGTCCATTTGATGTCATTAGGGCAAAGATTTAAACATACAGTATATATAATTTGATTTGATATTCTTCTATTTCATGAAAAAGTGTGTTTTTAAGAAAAATACTTTCTGTTAAGTTCAAAGGCTAATACTGGAGATGGAAATATGGACCTTAAATTGACATTTGCTTCTTGGTGTATCTTTATAACATTCTACTCAATACCTCTTTTTTAGTGTTCACTGTCTTATATTATTTCTTATGTATTTTAAAATTACATCATATGAAATTTAATATACTTTCAGAATTCTGAATTCAGCTAGAGATAAAAAAAACAACAACAACCAAAATATTACAGAGACTTTCAGATGAACAATCTAGTAATGCTCAGAAAGGTTAAGTTACAGGACTTCAGTAAAGAAATATGTTAAAATTGCATACGTGAAAGAATACATTAAAATGCATACAATATTCTATTCTTGTCATTTCTTAATAGAATGGGTTGATATGTGTCACTCCTTAAGGAAACTATTACTTTTTTATAGTTCCTTCAAAATATTTTCTGGAACTGGGTTATATTCATAAAATAGAGATTTTAAAGTCTCCCATCCCATAAAATATTCTTTGTTTCATAAAGCAAAATTTAGCTTAAATGTGCACTGTTACTCTGAAGGTAGAGGTATAATGTCTTAAGCTAATTCAGGCAATCACTTGCTCTAAAATTGCCCTTGGGGGGAAAGAAGTGTTATTTCTAGTCCCAGCTCTTTCAATATCCAAATCTATTGTTACCTTACGGCCTAAGTAGTGGTCAGCAAACTCATTAGTCAACAGAGCCAAATATCAACAGTACAGTGATTGAAATTTCTTTTGAGAGCCAAATTTTTTAAACTTAAACTATATAGGTAGGTACATTGTTATTAACTTAATTAGGGTACTCCTAAGGCTTAGGAAGAGCCACACTCAAGGGGCCAAAAATCCGCATGTGGCTCTCGAGCTGCAGTTTGCCGACCACGGCCTTAGGCAAATTATTTGACCTCATTGGGTTTACTTTCTTCCTATGAAAAAATAAGAGAACTTAACGAGATGATTTCTAAAATCATCTCTAATTTTAAATTTCTGTGAATCTTTGGTAACATCTAACATTTATTATCTGAAGAGAGTACTAAGAGAAGTCCTTCCTTTCATCTGCAAATGCGCCAGCAACAATCTTTTGCTAGAAATGGAGATAAGAGCCAGCAGCTAGAACGTAAGATGGATATACTGCACTTCTGTTTGCTCTTTCCTTATTTACCCTTTCTTATATACACTTTGCAAACACAAAGTATTGCCTATGTACAGCATTGCTGTGCTGAATAGGACATACTCCCGTACAAATGTAAAGAAGAGGAGAGATGGGAGATCAGGCAATCGTTCTTTGTCCCTTC
This sequence comes from Myotis nattereri, assembly GCF_964212035.1. Taxonomy (NCBI): domain Eukaryota; kingdom Metazoa; phylum Chordata; class Mammalia; order Chiroptera; family Vespertilionidae; genus Myotis; species Myotis nattereri. The sequence goes on from NC_138079.1 coordinate 56,776,906, forward strand.
CAAATTTTAAAAATGCATCTATGCTAGCTTACACCGCTCTGCAGCATGGGAGCAATAGTAGGACAAATATGTTCATTTGAGAGGCATTGCTGGCTCGGCATCTCTAAGTCTCATCTCAGCAAACCTGTCTCTCTACCCTCAAGTTTTACCGCAGCCAATTACTTTCCGAGACATTGCATAGGGTTCAATACATTAATGACAGCAGGCTATCTCCTTGGAGCAGAGGCTCATCTGCCTGCAAATAAATTACCGGAGAAAATGTATTCCGTTCAAAGGAGCCATATTTCCTACAAACTTTCTGGAAAATATTCCTCAAAATGTTCTAACTTAGACACCCACTTACTGCTGGCTTAATGATCAAAAGGATTTCGCGAGCACAAAGCATTCTGAAGCTGAAGTGATTGAAAAGCCTGCTCTGCCATATCCCTTGTTCTTGAATGTGTTCACTCACTTGCTGAATTTATCGAACCAATTTGGGAAAAGAACAATGTTCTTGTCTCCCCTAAGAAATTCCTCAGATTCCTCACAGTGACAATCAAAAGGAAATCTGGGTTGCTCTTTGTGAGACATTTCTTACACACTCAGCAGTAAAAGTTTTGAGTGTTCAGGTTTTAGCAAAATTCCCTTATTTATTCTACCTTTAAAAGCATAGTTTGCTTGTTTACATATATATTTTTACCCTTAAAAGCATCGTTTAGAATGCTGCAGTAGATTTAAAAAGAACAACAACAAAAACAATTAGCCACAGGTAGAGTGCTTGCGGCATGAACTTTACAATCAGACAGATCTGGATTCAAACGCTTGCTCAGGCGTCCGCTAGCTCTATGATTGGGCTGTTATCCTTAGGAAATCTGAATCTCAGTTTTTCATCTGTAAAACAAGACCCAGTGCTTAGTGTTATGAGTTCTAAATGAGATGATACATGCAATATACTGAGCACAGTCCTTGGAACATATGAAATGCCCAGTACATACTAGCTATTATTCACTGGTTCCTAACTTTTTAACTATATCTCCAAAAGTTGAGAAATATTTTTTAAAATGTGACCAAATATTAGGGCTCCTTTTCCTTGCATTGCTTTTCGGGCAGCACACCACCGCCCCCTCCTGTACAGGACAGTAAAGGGAGACACCGTGGCACTGTCTTTCTTGAATTCATTTCAGAGTCTCCTTCTCAATGACTCTCTAAATTTCATTCGGAGTAGGCCACAGGCTGTGAAGGTTGTGAGATCCTGTTGGCTTTGCACTGGGGAAGTCCTTTAGAATGCAGGATATTCCTCAGTTTTTCTTAGCCATCGTCAAAATTAGGAGTCAACACAAATCATCCTATTTCAGATCCTGCCCGAAGTGGTAAGGTCATGCTTAGTGCTATAATAAGGGTTGAATGATGTGGCAAATTAAATTCCAACATACCTAGAACTGCATCTGTTTCTTTGTTTACATGAACTCAGTTGTAAATAAGTGATTTCACTGTACAAAATTTCATTATTTTTTATCCTAGAACTGCTTGTTATATAAGAAGAGAGAAATAAACTTAAAAAGGATCCCCATGATATTATGACCTTAACCTTTACATCATTCCTGTTAAATATAATAGTAACTTCACAGCAGCTACTTGTCTCCTTTCTAAAAATCAAATATTTCATGTTGCTAGCCATTATTAGTAGTTTGAATCAAATGTTGTGATCATACCTCAGTCATGGTCAGAATAACCTAACCAAAGTGTGGTCATTTTTAATTTTAGTCCTATGAGTTTCAAATATAATTCTGGAAGAATCTTGGGAGGTCATTCATCTTGGCTCAGTGCCGTCCAGTAGAACATTAGGCAAAGATGGACATGTTTGTACGGCACTGTCTAACACAGGTGGCTACTGAGCACTTGAAATGTGACAAGTAAGACTGAGGAATATGATTAAATATAATTTTAAATTATATTTAACTTAAATTAATATAAATTTAAATAGCCACATGTGACTAGTAGCTACTATTTTGGACAACTCACTTCTATCTTTGTCTAAACTATTAATTAAGCAAGTTTTTTTCTTTTGTAAGACTGATTTTTTTTCCCCCATGAAAAATAGAAATAGAATGATTAATATGGCAATAACTATAGATTCTTCTGCCTTGGAGTCCCTTCTTTATTGAGAAGAATAATTGAAAGGAGAAACTCACCACTGTCTTTTCATTAAACATCTTAAGTCAGTGGTTCTCAACCTTCCTAATGCCGCGACCCTTTAATACAGTTCCTCATGTTGTGGTGACCCCCAACCATAAAATTATTTTCGTTGCTACTTCATAAATGTAATTTTGCTACTGTTATGAATCATAATGTAAATATCTGATATGCAGGATGTATTTTCATTGTTACAAATTGAACATAATTAAAGCATAGTGATTAATCACAAAAACAATATGTAATTATATATGTGTTTTTCTGATGGTCTTAAGCGACACCTGTGAAAGGGTCGTTCGACCCCCAAAGGGGTCTCGACCCACAGGTTGAGAACCGCTGTCTTAAGTGATGACATTTAGTATTATTAACACAACGCTTGTTTAGGGATCTTCCTTGACATGTATTTGTCTAGAGAAGTAAAATTCACATTATGTTATCTGTTTTTTTGTTTTCAGAAAGATTCCCTCAATATCATGATGTCACAGCATGGGGGAAGAAGGAGGGGGGTTATGCTCAGTTCACACAAAACAACAGTTCCTATGAACTCATTGCTTCTGGCAGGCACTGTGTTATGTGTGAAGGATTCAGAGAGGAATAAAATAAAGCTGTCCTGTGTCCTGTCTTGGATATATTTGGAACACTCCTGTCTGTGTTTTGGCAGGAGATTGGAGGAAGGGAGAAGGGTGAGGCTGGCCGTGAAAGGTCAGAGCTCCTTAACTGCTCTCTCCATCTGGGTGTCAGCAGCCCATTTTCTTCTAAGTCTTTCTGGCTATGCTAGCAGTACAGTCCCAGTGACGCACACGTTCCCTTAAGGCTTGTCTGCATCCTGCCATATCTTCAAAACCCATCCCTTTTAAAATAAATCCCCCTCCTGTGTTATCTGGTGATGTTCCCTAATGCTGACTGGGACCCAAAGTGATACACTTCCTCCTTCTCCCTGGGCTGTTTCTGGTGGTTTCTGTCCTTTCTGCTTGGGTTGGGTGGAACATCGCAAAAGGTGCACTGGGAATAGCAACCCTGAGGCCCCTCTTCTTCTTGAATCCTGGTCAATGCACGGGTGCCATACCCTAGACTCCAGCCCACTGAATGCCCAGCATGCTGGGGGCCTCAGCCCCATTGCAGATGACCACTCTATGTTGAGCTGTGGGTTTGAATTGAGGCAGCACCCCTTGGGGAATCATTCCATTATGGTATGCATACCATAAGAAACATTTAAATTCTTCAATGATCTGATGATGAATTCTGTTAATGGGTATAACTTTACTTATTGACCAACCATAGAAAGATTTCATTCATAGAGTGGGGTGCTCGATTAATGATTTTGTGAATGACAAAGTTTGGATTTATTCTTAAGTTATGAATACATAATGCATTTATATTAGTTAATTATGTAAGAGGTCAAAATATTAACATCATTTAATATATTATGTCTCAGATCACAATTATATTTTAACTTCGATTTACAAATCTTCACTTAGTAGATTATCATGAGGAGACAGTTTTATTCTCTCAGATAATATCATTGTGGTGGCTACCTCTTTTTTTCTAAGTGATTTTTTGAATATCTGTTATGTGCCAGACACTTTGGTAGGTACTGGGATTAAAGTAGTAAATGAGTAGACACTGTCTGCATTTGGGGAGCTTATATTTTATTGGATAAGATGTATACCAAAGGAATAATTTAGAAATAATTTACATATTACAACTGTTGCACGGTAATATTTTCCCCTTCCCCCCTCCTCATTCTGCACCCCACTCCCCATCCTACCTGGAGCCTGACTCATATTGAAACCGAGCAAACAGCATTTTTGGAAATTTGACTCAAGGAGGAGACAAATATTCTTTAATATAATAAAATGCAGGAGCTATCTAAGAGGTGTTCATCTTGGGAGTATGAAGAAGCTAATGGCTTTCTGTTGAGAATCTGAAAAACTGGCTGAGTGAATATTTTTTCTCACTTTTATTTTCTGACCACAGCAATGAAAATCTCCGGAACATTTGGCAACAGAACATACAAGAGCTGAACTAGGCGATACCCAGTGACAGACTGTAGGGTTTGGTTGAAGAGGTGAGAGTGAGGAGAAAAGCAATATAAAGAGAATCATAGAAGCTGTGGGAGGAAGGAGATAGAGAAGTGACCTTGGTAGAGACACATCCATTCTGCCTACGTCTAGGTTGGCCACCTGGGGATGCCCTGAATATCCAGAACATGGGAGGAGCCAGGTCTGGGACCAGCTTTCCAGAGAGTTCTCAATGGTTTTAGCCCCCAGGGATTCACATCCTTATGCAGTCTCCTCCCACATTGGAAAGGCCTGACCTGTGTACCCAGTAGGATACTGTAGAGGTGATTGTGTCTTGTCAGTCCGGGTCCTAAAAGGTATGTTGCCTCATTCTCATGGGTCACTCGATCTGGGAGAAGCCAGCTGCCATGCTGGGAGGACCACTAAGCAGCTCTATGGGGAGGTCCATAATCCAGGACCCACAGCCGCCTCCAGTAGCTCGGTGAGGAAGCAATCTTGGAGGTGGATCTAGCCCCAATCAGGCCTTCAGATGACTCAAGCCTGAGCTGATATCTTGACTGCAATCTTGTGAAACTGAACACGAACCAGCTGAGCTTCTCCTGAACTCCTGACCCAAAGAAACTGAGTCATAAAGCTGTGCTGTTGTAAGTCGCTATGGGTTGGGGTAATTATTTGTGTGGCGATAACTAAAATACCGAGAGCTGCATTAAAGGGAGTCTACTCCAAGTCTCCACTGCCTTGTGGATTTTGAGTTGAACATGGTGCTTGGCTCGCCCTCCTTGAGGCACACCCCCTTCCTTTCCAGTGAATTTTCTTTCTCTCAAACTCCAAGGGTCCCCACAAGACTTGCAATCAGGGGAGCAATGGGCAGCGGCAGTTCGTCCCAGGTTAACCCCCCGAACCTGCCTCCAAGCCCTCTTTTCTCCGACTTCCCAGTGAGCTGACAGCAGCCCCACCTTGTCTCTATCCTGTTGCTTCTTCTATCCTAAGCCCTTTCTTGTCTCACTGACCCAGCTTTAATAAACATACTCTCCAAAACAAACAAACAAGCAAACAAACCCTAAAAAACCTTCCAAAAATACAAAAAAACAACAACCCCACAACCCACGTTGCTCTAATCTGAGCTCTTTGTTCTTTTGAATCTTGTGTGTATGTTTGGCTACAAAAACTCCACAACACAAAAAACAAAACTTCAGGACTAAGTACTATACCAGCCCACTTTTACCTAATAAAGGGTGTGGGGTTCAGGTTACAGCTCTTAGTGCTGAAAGGAGAAATGCAGGGTACAATAAAAGAATATAAGTTGTTAATAGTTACTGGTTACAGGTGTGAGAGATTGACAATCTGAATTAAACGGTGCTGTGCACACCTGTCCTAAGAATCACCAGCTTGATATTTTCCTGCTGTAAGTATCTGGGCTCTTTATTCCTCAGTACATTAACCTTTTCTTTTTAAAAACACTTATTTAAATCAATTTCTACTTTAATTTGGATCATAGTTTTGTCTTTCCCTTTAAAAAACAACTTTGTTGCTGTCTCTTCTGGTAACAGAATATTCTAAAAACACTTCCTTTGTATTCTACATTTTAGAGCCACTTCAAAACCCAAATCCTTAAAATTGGCATTGCTTATCAAATTAGCAATGATTTATACCACCACAGACACCTCATTAATGCTCTCTGTGGCTTAATGTAACAGTTTTGCCATTGCATAAAAGGATATGTACCGATGATTCTAATAATTGAAACACCAATTGGAGTTTTCTTTTAACTGGAGAAAAGCTTTTGAAATTAATTCATTAACAAAAGCCCCACTGTATTCAGCAAGGCAATTTCAAATGGAATGATACCACTATCTCCCTTGCTCAGATGTTGCTATTTACATATTTTACATCCTGAACCACTATGGAGATTTCAGTACTATTTAAGCATTAGCATAAAACAAACATGTGAACCAGATGCACCTGCCTACTGCTTTTATACATGGATCTGACTCCTTCCTGTCTTTAACTTTGCCATCTAACTTAAGTCTTCACTAGTTCTAAGGAGATGACATAAGGAAAGTCAGCTTCTGGTGCCCTCTTGTGGACACATACTCCTGGTGTTAGTCTTATTGGCAGCTCAGTTGTGGTGAGAGAAATCTGAAAGGATGAATCATTTTTTCATTTACTAGTATTTATGCAACATGATTTGAATTTATGAAACAGTGTGATTCACTTCTTGCTCAGTTATAGGACTGAGGAACTGAGATTAATGTTGATTAAAGCAAACATGAGATATTATAAAGAACCATTATTAAAGCAATTAAATTCCCCTTAAACTTATTAGCTGGACTCATTTGTTCTCACGTGTATTGATAATAATTGCCAAAATACCAATACCTTTTCTCCCTTCCTTCTTGATTTAAGAACGGACTAAAAGGGAGCCTTCCATTCAGCATCTATCCTCTGAGGTTCAGGGTCAGGAGTCACCACTGTTGGGAAGCGTGACCCTGGAAGATGGGTCATCGGACACAATCCCTAACTCATCCCATTGCCATGCCTTTCCACACAGGATATCTCTGGGGCTCCACTGACATATTAATGTTCTTTCCCAAGGTCAGGAAAAAGTAATTGAGCAATGATTGAGCACTTACCATGAGCTGGAGTAAGAGGATAGCACAGTGCTTGTATAACCCATGCGTAGGTCACACAAAACTAGGAATTAAATTAGGCTCACAACTTGTGCCCTGTTTCTCTGATTCTGCTTGAACTTGCCTATGTAGGACCTCCAGCTGCCTCCAGATATCCCCATCCCAATATTTCTGGGAGTTTCCATCGATTTCCATAAGCGCTCACCCTCAGTTCTCTTAGCCACCAAGCAGTCACACACCTGAGGCGAGTGTGGGAGTGTAGCTGCTGCTGACCGTGGCCGCGAGGGTGCTGCCCCTGAGATGCCCAGGCCAGCTGAGCTCGCTGGGGCTTTGCTCGCTAGGGGCTGGAACCGTCCTGGACGCTGCTGCTGGGGTGCGGGAGCTCTAGTTATGCCAAGGCTTTCCCCCCCTTGATTTCAAAAATCTGTACCTACTTCATCCCCAAATGAGGAAAATTCCTATCTTCTGTTTTACCATCTTTCAGAGGTTCCAAAGCAGTACCCATGTGGGTGCCCACTATTTCTCAGACCTTTGGGCTAAGCAGCTCTCCTACATTTTTGTTAATGGCTTCTCCCCTCAGGCTCTGGCACAGGTTCCTGGAGGGAGGGAAGGTGCAGACTAAGGGAGTTGGAGGGGTGGGAGGGAGAGTGGAGGGGGCGAACGGTTCCTGGGAGGAAAAGTGGAAGTCATAGAATACTCCTCTCACTCTTTACCCAGGATATTTTTATTGAAAGAAACCAGGAGTTTCACTTCTTTTTCTTTCTTCTCCACGTCCCCCTCCCCCCCCCCCCCAAAAAAAAAAACAAACCCAAACAAACAACAAAAAAACACCCAGATTCCTCATGGCTCTGATTCATCTATTAGCCAGAAGTGCTCAGACATGTCTGAGACTAGGAAGAATGCCGCCGAGGCTCTGGTGGGGCTCTCTCCATATTGCGTAGGGGTGATGAATGTGATACTGGATGGCGGTGGGCAGGGGAAGGGAAAGGAACCTCTTTAAATGGAAAATGCTGGCAGTCCTCATGCTTCTAAAACAGTTTAGCAGTTGTTCTTGGGGGAGACTACATCTCATGGAAACTATGTTCTAAAAGTTGACCGTATCATGAGAGCATACCACTAAAACTTAAGTGCTCTTGCAGTATTTTGCTTTAAAAAGTACTTCCACCTTGTAATGTGTTCAGCAAACATTATGTAGAATTATTGTAAAGGTCATTGTTTACAAATGTTGAGGTTAGAAGAGACTGAATAGTCAAAGGCCGATATAATTAAGTAGACAAAGGCCTACTCTACAGGGAGATTAGCCAGAAATCTGCATAAACACTTTTTTGTTTCTTGGAATGTTCTAGGTAATTATATTAGAATCTCCCAGCACCTCCTCTCTTCTCTGCCTCTGGCATTTTTATGGCGCAATAATACACTCCTAGTTCCTCTTGATATTCAGCCTGATAGTTTTGAAGACTGTATGCTAAGTGGACAGCCTGCCTAGTTTTGAATTCAGGTGCCTTCACTTTCTAGTCAACTCTCACTGACAAGTAACCTTAGTTCTCTCAGCCTCAATTTCCTGATATATAGAATGGGGTAAATAATACTGGTAGTGCCCACCTCATAGGTGGCAAGACTTCATTGAGATTATCAATAGAAGCTAAGGCAGTGCAGGGCATGTAGTAAAGGCACAATAAACTTTTGTTCTTACTAAAACAAAATAAGAAATTTCTCACTTAATATAAGTTCTTGTATGCCAATCATTCTTCAGTAAAGCTGTTAGCAAAAGTGAAAGAAGAAACGTTTCAGTGGTTCCCAACCTTCCTAATGCCGCGACCCTTTAACACAGTTCCTCCTGTTGTGGTGACCCCCAACCATAAAATTATTTTCGTTGCTACTTCATAACTGTAATTTGCTACTGTTATGAATCGTAATGTAAATATCTGATAGGCAGGATGTATTTTCATTGTTCGCGACCCACAGGTTGAGAACCGCTGGAAAATTGTTTTCCTAAAAGAAAGTGCTAAGCTTGACTCCTGAAAAATCTGACGTTTTACAAAGGAAGATAAAGTTCTGGGAAAGGCAGATAGGAGGACTATGCTTCCTGCCGCACTTGGTGGAGGCACTGTCCGGGGACAACATGAACTGAGGTCATTGTTATGCCCGGATTTCAAGATCCCCCAAAGGACATCACTAGGGAGCGCCGAGTCCGATGCAAAAGCATAGAGTCTTTTATTCAAGCCCGCTTGGTCCCCCTCTGCCTCCATTACTGGATGAGAGAGAGCCCGGAGTTCCAAGAGAACAAAGAATTTATAGGGCTTGGGGTCGGGGGTGGGGGGTGGTGAGGGGGTGGGGGCACACTTTGTACACAAAGACAGGGGGGTGGCTAGCAAACTTTTGGCCTTGGGCTAGTTTAACTGATACATTCTGCGGCTTTTTCTTGGAAGAGGGGTTAAGGACACAGCTATCAGTCCTGTCCTGTCCTTTCAGTCATAAGTTGTCCTTTGCTATGAATTTGAATCTCCAGTTTACTCTGTTTTATCTCAGCCTGCACAGTCCAGACACATGTGGCTCATCTGAATTGAGATGTGGTGTCAGTATAAAATACACACTAGAGACTACAGTTAGTATTACCGTACTGAATATTTGCAAGTTGTTAAGAGAGTAGATCTTAAAAGTACTCATCACACACAAAAAAGTTTGTGAACACGAGTGGCGACATGTTAAGGAGACTTAGGTGGTGATCATTTGGCTATATATGCAAATATTGAATCAGCATGTTGTACACCCAATGTATGTCAATTATACCTTCCTTGAGAAAAATACACACCAGATTTTGAAAATTTAATATAAAAAAGGATGTAAAATAGTTTATATTTTAAACTATTGATTATATTTTATGTAGTGAAATAATAATGTTTGGATACATTTTTTTACAAAATTCAGATTTTGTATGAATTCTAATTCGTTTTCACTACATTTAAAAATATTTTTATTGATTTCTGAGAGGAAGGGAGAGGGAGAGAGACAGAAACATCAATGATGAGAGAGAATCATTGATTGGATGCCTCCTGCATGTCCCCTACTGGGGATTAGTATTCATTTATTAATACATTCATTTTGTACTCGGGTGGGTATTAGCTGACACTAAAATTTTACTTTAAATTCTTTAGCATCAAAAATTTTATCTACTAATTATATGAAGATTGGGAAAAGACTTTCACTATTAGGATTTTTTGTAGTTAAAATATCTTAGAGCAGCATGTGAGAAACCAGTGTCTTGTAAGATGATGGTTTGAAAAACCACTGTGATGAATTTTGAATGCCTTATTATCTTGATTCTGCTTTTCTATGCACTCACATTTGTTAAGGGGTTAAGATTTAATCAGATCTTTGAACGAGGTATTAGATTTGGATTGGAATAAAGAAAGAGGATGTATAAGCTGGAGAGTGAAAGAAATATAGGAGAAAGATGTACAGACAGACTTTGACCAGAATGCAGAGGGGAATCAAGTTAAAGACTGCTGGGAGAGCATGTTTGCAGGCTAGATTTGATAGGCAATATGTATTATGGTAAATTGCACAGTGGCATAAAGAGCATGATATTTGTTGAAGAAAACATGAACTAAAAGGTTCATAATCCATTAAAATATATATGTTTTTTTGAAAAAGAAAAAAGCCTGGCCGGTGTTGCTAAGTGGTTGAGCTTCAACCTATGAACCAGGAGGTCAGGATTTGATTCCTGCTCAGGGCACATGCCAAGGGTGAGGGCTTGATCCCCGGTAGGGGGTGTGAAGGAGGCAGCTGATCAATGATTCTCTTTCATTGATGTTTCTATCTCTCTTTCCCTCTCCCTTCCTCTCTAAAATCAAAAATATATTTTCAAAATGTTTTTTTAAAAAGGCTCATAATTATCTTTTTTTTTTTTTTACTGTCTTACATTGTTTATTAGGTAAGAATTTCACAAACATCTATATATATAAAAGCCTAAGTGACTGTTACGACCTCGACTGGTCGTTATGACAACACACCAGCGTGCAGATGCTCAACATAGGAGCTGCCCCCTGGTGGTCATTGCACTCCCACAGCCAACCTCCCACGGTCCCTCTCCCTGGCTGGCCAGCCAGCCCTGATTGGGACTGGGCGAGATGGCCCCTGGCCCTGATCGCCAGCCAGGCCAAGGGACCCCACCCATGCATGAATTCATGCACCAGCCTCTAGTTACTTATAACGATGGTAACGGTGGAGCTGGAAAGTGTTCACCTTCTTCACACTGCACCGCGAGAACCACCAATAATATGGCAGAACTTGCGGCCCTTTTTAAGGTCACGGCCCTTGTCACCTGCAGATGTCAGCCCTTGCTTGTGGACTGGTTTGGTGATTCATTGGGTGCCAGGATTCCATCTGATAGCTTTAGGGAGTGGATCAGTGAGGCTAACCTCAGATAATTTGTCTGTGGAATCTTCACCAGCCCAGTAAGAGTTCAGGACTCTCAGAGCAATGATGTTCAGTATGCTCCCAGACTGAAGGCTTTGAGCAAACTTTAGCTGTTTAACACTATGATGGACAGGTTTGCACGTAACCTTAGGAACCGGGCATTTGCAGCCACCACGGCAAACACAGATCTGATATGTGACATAACCTTGCTTGGCCTTGTGTCCGAGCCTGCGAGGGTGGTGGTGGGGTGAGGGGCAGGGGGCCTTTGGAACACAGCGAGCTCCTTCCTCCGCAGCTCCTGGATGTACTTATAAGCACCGTTCTGGCTTACCTGATGGCTGTGGCCAGGCTAAAAGATAAGTCTCTTAACAAGAATATTGGAATTTGGAGTGGTGATTTCTACTTAGCAATTGGATGTTGCTAAGATGCTATGTCATCTAATAAAATGTATTCAAAGACTTTTCTACCCCATAGCTCCATTTCAAAATGTTGAAGTTTTAGGTTGAAAAGGGGTGCTTATTTATTTATTTATTAAATGTATTTTTATTGATTTTTTACAGAAAGGAAAGGAGAGGGATAGAGAGTTAGAAACATCGATCAGCTGCCTCTTGCACGCCCCCTCCTGGGGATGTGCCCGCAACCAAGGTACATGCCCTTGACTGGAATCGAACCTGGGACCCTCCAGTCCGCAGTCCGACGCTCCATCCACTGAGCCAAACCTGTCAGGGCAAGGGGTGCTTTTTTAAAAAAGGGCTGCTTAGCTGGTTTGGCTCAGTGAATAGAGCTTCAGCCTGTGGACTGAAGGGTCTCAGGTTTGATTCCGGTCAAGAGCACATGCCTGGGTTGCAGGCGCGATCCCCAGTAGGGGGCATGCAAGAGGCAGCTGACCAATGATTCTCTCTCATCGTTGATGTTTCTATCCCACTCTCTCCTTCTCCCTTCCTCTCTAAAATCAATAAAATATATTTAAAAAAATAAATAAAAAAGGGGTCTTAGTTTGTGTTTAACTTCTGTTAGCACGTGTTAAAAGTTACTTTCCAAGCAGTTCTTTGGAACATTGTTTAGAGAGTCAGCTACTCTGAACTATGATGGGAACTATAAAACTGCCTGACTTTAAATCCCCTTTGCCTCTCAACACTCTCTTTTTTTAGGTGAGAATTTAATAGATAGGCCAAAGGTAACATATTCCACTAACACATCTACTGCAGAGCAACTAAATTTTCTTTTTTCAATATTTCCTCTCCCATCTTCCCTAAATCTTATTTAATAACATTAAATTGAGTTATAGAATATTAGAACTGTGAGGGATCTTGGTTCACATGGTTGGGAACTCTTCGTATTTCTGCAGCTCTCTAAGCGAAAGGGGGAAATACAAGTCAAAGTAGTTCATTGTGTCTGGGTGGGCCTGGGGGCTGGTTCTACCTCATGACCTGGCCAAATCCCACGTTCTTCCTATGCTCGGTGTCTGCAGACAAGCTCTCCCGTGCTCTTTACCTGGTCCCCTCCCCCTCTGTTAAGTCTGATACTCAGCTGTGTAGAATCCATCCTCCCACAAATGAAGAGAACTTGGCATATATTTTTTCATGTCGCGACTTCAGTACACGTAGCGATGCTCCTTCCCACCGTCACTGTGTGCTGAGTGTGGCGGTTAACTGGATGTGTCCCCTCGGCTGGGCCACTGCACCCAGATATTTGATCTAACACGTCTGTGGCTGTGAAGGTATTTTTGATGAGGTTACCGTTTGAGTCAGTAGACTTTCCGTAAAGCAGATTGCCCTAGACCAGTGGTTCTCAACCTGTGGGTCACAACCCCTTTGGGGGTCGAACGACCCTTTCACAGGGGTCGCCTAAGACCATCGGAAAACACGTATATAATTACATCACTATGTTTTAATTATGTTCAATTTGTAACAATGAAAATAAATCCTGCATATCAGATATTTACATTACGATTCATAACAGTAGCAAATTACAGTTATGAAGTAGCAACGAAAATAATTTTATGGTTGGGGGTCACCACAACATGAGGAACTGTATTAAAGGGTCGCAGCATTAGGAAGGCTGAGAACCACTGCCCAAACTGTGGGGTGGGTCTCCCCCATCACAGTTGAAGGAAAAAGCCTGCCTTCCCTGGGCTGGGGAAGAGAGCTGCCCGCAGTCTGCCTTCAGACTCAAGCTGCAGCACCAAGCCTTCCCTGGGTCTCCAGCCTGCAGGCCTTGGTCGGCTTAAAAACAAAACCCTGCAGATTTCCTGCTTGCCAGCCTCCACAGTGCTGTGAGGCAATTCCTTAAAATAAATCTCCGCCTCCCCCATCCGACTGGTTCTGTTTCTCCGGAGAAGACTAATACAATTAGCCAGTCAGGATTAATGGTCTACCTCTGGCCAAAATTTATCTATAATCCTATGTGCTAGAGTTTAAAGTGAAAGTAAGAGACTAGAGTCACATTTTATAGATGAATGAATCAGTCTTCATAAGCAAAGAAAAGAAAAATGGAAATACCTAACATGATTTTATTATTGTCCAATGGCTAACACCTCAACTAGAAGAGGATTTTGCTATATCAGAGATTAGTTACCGTTGGGAGAAAATCCACGTTTGCTTATATAGCTTGGGGAATGTTCTTTAATGGAATACAAAAGTACTATTTCCAAATTGGAATCACAGTAATTTACAAAAGTTTAAAGCTGACAAATACCATAAATATCACAAAATCTGCAAAGAAAAACATATATTTTTTACTCATTAATTGCCTTACATATCTGTGTACATTATGCGCCCCCCCTCCCCCAATAGTTTTTTGGTGTGCATTTTTTTCCTTTTTCTTTTCTTTTTTGGTGTGTATTTAAAAAAAAATTAAGGTATTTTTATTGATTTCAGAGAGAAAGGGAGAGGGAGATAGAAACATCAATGATGAGAGAGAATCATTGATTGGCTGCCTCCTGCATGCCTCACACTGGGGATCGAGCCCACAACTGGGGAAGTGCCCTTGACTGGAATCGAACCCGGGACCCTTCAGTCTGCAGGCCGATGTTCTATCCACTGAGCCAAACGGGGGGCTGGTGTGTATTTTTTATTACACTTCAGAATAAAAAGACAATTTAGTCCGTAAATTTCAAATTGTGTATTTCCTAACTATCAACACACTTCCAAGCCAGATACTATAAGATGCATTCATTCATTGGAGGTAGGGCCTTGCCCTGCACCTTCCTGTCACCACCGTGAACGAGCTCGCAGTGTTTATTGGAAGATGTATTTCTGCACTGCGACGACCGGCAGTAGCTGAGCTATACGGTGATGCGGCTGTAAACCCTACACATAGATCCCACCAAACCCCGACTACGTGCATCCCTGACTTCCTCACCAGAGTCAAGAATGCCACAGCCGCTCAAATGCCACCCAACACGAGGAGGCAGGTGATGGAGGGGAATTCAGAGAGGAAGGAGACAAAGGTCCTAAGATAAGATAAAATATCCTCGTTTTGTAAATTTTACAAAAACATATGAGTATGTGAAATTTGCCTTTGAAGTGTCCTGGGTAAAGGAGAGGCACCAAAGCTTAAGCCTCTGGCTCCCACAGTCCTATGATGTCCTTCTCTTTTCTCACTTCTACATAACTTTTCAAAGAATCTCTTACTAATGTAAATTTATTATTATATTTTCATGTTATTGGAGTTAATGTGTGAACTTTCTCGTAATTAGCTGAAAGTATTTACACTGTGAGTGTGGGAATGACATAAATGGAAAATGAAATATCTTTAAATCATAAATTTGCAATGAATATTTTAGAGCAGTGTAATTAAATCTTGCTTATAATTTTGGTAGACATAAAACAGTAGCTTTGCTTGTTTGTTTATAGCTTTTTCTTTTTCACCCCAGAAGGGCAGAGGAAAGGAACAAGAAAAAAGTGAAACAGGCCAGCGTTGATCACGGGAGGCTGACTTCAGAAGCAAAATTTGTACTGGAGTCATTCATAGAACTTATTTCAAAATGAAATTACCATTGGCTTTCAAATGGAAATTTCAGGGAGAAGATGTTAATAAAAATGTAATGGTGATAATGGCAACCCTAATGACGATGGCACTATGTGTGTGTTGTTAGATGAGTAACTGTCAATCTGTGACACTTTTTTTTCAGTCCATAAAGAGGTAGACTGAAATGGGATAATAATTTATTCAAGTTTCCCTAGCTCATTAAAATGACTTTGCCATTATTTCTAAATTCTCATCATATGATAAGGCCATGCACATATGGCGCAGAGAATCAGACTGTCAGGAGCTTTAGTCAGTTCCAATTCTGCTTTCATTATTCGCAGGACTAGAGACTCTCTCTGTGAAATCAGTTATCTGGCATCTTCTCATTGATTCTGAAAGAGGTTTATACGTGAAAATGCACAGGACTCTGTGGCAGACTCTGCATTGGGGTGGCCCCCCATAACGGTGCCTCTCAATACTAACTGTATAGCCCCTTCCACAAGGACTCTGGGCTTGGCCATGTGACCGGCTGTGGTCAACGGATATTAGCAAGGCTTGTTGAGGGCTTGCACATTCAAGCTGTCTTCTTAGAAAACTCAATCTTAAAACCCAGATACCACAGTGTAAGGAAGTCCGGGCAATGTTGCTAGCGAAAGAGGCCAGGTGAAATGGCCCTGGAGGGTAAAGGGCCCTGGGTAAAGGAGAGGCCAGAGCTCCATGCCAAGTTTCCCGTTGAATGTAGCCATAGGAGAGACCTCGGCTGACCCTACATAGAATAGAGACACCCAATTAACCCACAGACATGTAAAAAATGGTACATTATTGTGGTTTTAAGCCAATGAGGTTATTTATTAATTTATTAATTTATTTATTATTGATTAAGGTATTACATATGTGTCCTTATCCCCCCATTGCCCCCCACCCCTGCTCGTGCCCTCACCCTCCTAGTGTCTGTGCCCATTGGTTAGGCTTATATGCATGCATACAAGTCCTTTGGTTGATCTCTCCCCCTTTCTCCCACCCTCCCCTGCCTTCCCTCTAAGGTTTGATGGTTTGATCAATGATTCTCTGTTTCTGGATCTGTGTTTTAAGCCAATAAGTTTTGATTTGTAAAACAGCAATAGAGTATGAAAACAGGATTATAAAAAAATTTAAAAGCATCTTACCTGTATATGAAAATCTGAAATGATTTAATGAGAATTATAGAAAGTTATTAAGTTGAACGCCCCTAAAAATGGTGTTCAGCACTTTACATGTACTGCATTATAATTTTAATAGCTAGCATCAACGTTTATTAAGTACTTACTACATGTTAGTCATTATCCTAAACAGTTTACATTTAATTTCAAAAATCTATATAACCACCCTAAGGGGTAGGCACTATATTTGTCTCCATTTTACAGATGAGGAAGCTGAGACTTAAAGACAATAAATATTTTGCCTGAAGTTACACAACTTCCATACAGTGTGTAGAAGATATACAAGAAATCTATAAAATGCAGTCTATATAAGCAATAGAATGCACAGTCTTTAGAAACATTGATATCCATGATTATTATTATAAGAAGAGATGCTATTATATTAAACAGTGAAGTGTTAGTTAAAAGAACACTGTATTTTGAATCACAATGACACAGGTTTAAATGGTGGCTCTGCTACCAGCTTTCTGAAGTTAAACAATTTATGTAAACTCTCTGAGCCTCAGATTTCTTTTTAAAAATGTTTTTTTTATTGATCTTAGAGAGAGAGAGGGAGAAGGAGAGAGAAACATCATCATCCATTAACTGTCTCCTGCATGCCCCCTATTGGGTATTGAGCCCACATCCTGGGCATGTGCCGTGACTGGGAATCCAACCTGTGACCTCCTGGGATGTTCAACCAACTGACCATCACTGGCCAGGGCTGAGCCTCAGGTTTCTTATGTAGAAGATGGGGTTTGGATATGTCTTCCATGGTTGTTGAGAATGTGACCTGGGCAGTGATGTGTTGGAACTAGCTTGTATCTACTTCTGATCGTGGCCATTTCTTCCAAAATTCGTGTTCAGGAACATCACATTGGTAGTTTAAAGTCAGCCTTGGTGCGAGTATTAACACCATGCAAATGGTAGACTTCCAGCCTGTGGTCTGACAAAATCTGATTTGTTGATTGACGCCCAGCCAGGGAGCACACTTGGAGACACTGCGGTGTCACCCTGAACAGGTGTCACCCTGAACAAGGGGGAGGAGAGAACCATAACCGCTGGGTTACTTTTGGATGATTCTGAGGAGAGAGCAGGGGAAGGGGAGATCCATTCTGCGTTGGTTGCTGACAGGATTGAAAGTGGGGATTAACTAGGGGTCTCCTACTGCCGTGAGGTAGGAAGGTTTAGCAATGGGGCATCTAGGTGGAAAGAGCAAAGGGCATGTCCTCGGTAAGAAAGTAGTGATCACTCTCATAAAGAAGGTTGTTACCACATTTTACAGCCACATAACTTTGGGAGAAGCAATCAGTCCTGTTAACCTGTGATTGGCTTTATGTGTTTGTCCTTCCACAGAGTGGCTTTTGTCTTCCAGTCCAAGTTGATTTTTACTCTTACTGTCTCACACAATGTTTCAGAAATCAGCGTACACTACAAATCAGGGCTTTGTATTTTTCTTGGCAACCCAGTTGTTAAACATTTACCAGCACATCACTACTTGTTTGTTCTGATATTTCTGTCCTGTAGGAGAGACTTAAGACTCAGTGAACAGTCATATCCCATACATATAACTAATAAAAGTCAATGTCCTCCTCAGATATCTCTTAGAATCACCAGAGAATGCTTATGTTTCACAAATCCAGCCTTAAGTATCTACCTTTGGTACACTTTCCCATTTCAGGGTTTTTCTGAGAATGTTTGAGAAGAATTCTTGTCATAACTGCCTGACTAAAAAAATCCTCAACATAACATTTCTTCTCAAAAAATAAGTCTTTTATCCAGGAAAAATAGTTCTATTTTTTACCTTAGTCTGTAAGATTTTCTCAAAAATTTTAAAAAAATAAAAAAATCAACCTTTTGTAATTCAGCAAGTTGGCACAGTGACTATATATATGAAAATGAGAATGGTTGAGTTATGCTCATTGGCCCGGAACTTCTCTAACTGTACAAAATGAGAACATGTTTATCTGCCTGTTTAGGTAATACTGATGGGGAAATAACCATGTGTTTACCCACTCAATGCATTTGTTCAAAGATGCAAATGCAATTGTTAGACAAAATGCAAACATCCACCAGAGAACTTTTCAATCATGATGTTTCAAAATGCAAAATTATTTGTGATCTTTTCTCCTCAAATATTATATATTTTGGAAAAAAATAAGTTTTGTCTATAATGTGTAGAAATTAAGGTAAAGAGAAACTATGACTCAAAATGGAAGACACACATAGTTTGGAGTTTAAAGGGAACTTTGAGATTATCTTAACATTTTTAGATTACAGACCTGCTGGGTAATCTGAAGCCCTGGTGTGTGCACACATACATACCCTGGTCATAGAATTTCAGTGTTCTTTGATTTCTTCAAGTCCATCAATATGTTCCAATTAGGAAAAATCCAGATTTTTCTGGATCCAGCCTGTTCATTTTCCTTCATTTTACTCAGAAGGTTATCAAGTCAGGTGACATATTGAAGCAGTGGTAAGTCTATGATTACAAGTAACACTCTTGCCTTAGTAGGCTGCTGTCCCCATGTCTTCTCTCATCTCCTGTTTCTCCCCTACCTCCAGCATGAGATAGTTAACCTAGAAGGTTCCAAGACTTGTGACAGGAAACAGGTTTGAAAAGAACATACAGTATTATAGTTCAAAGCACAGGCTTTGGAGTTGGGACAGCCTTGGGTCAGGCCTGTACAACAAGGGTTGTACAGTTTAGTTACTGTACAACCTTTCTAAGTTTAAATTTCATCATTGTTATATAAAGAAAGTACAGAAATTGAAGAATTGTGGTAATGATGAAATGAAAACAATACACACAAAGAACTTAGTGCATGTGTCCCCAAAATTGGGGAGATGGACAGGCAGACACATAGAATCAGAACTTACTGGAGCAGAATCCCAAGAATGGAAACCTCTGTGGGAACCAGTATGGGTTAAGAACACCTGAGCTGTAATTGCTGAAATGCTAGAAGTTCAGTGTGGACAAGTCTGAGAGTTAGGACCTCCAGGGGAGCGTAGTCTGAGGTGGGATTTATCTCTAGGAGCTCTACCAGATTCTCACAGTGAAGATTGGAGAAAAATACCATTTGAACCATTTTGAAATACACCAGAGCATTCTGTTCTTAACAAAGTCTGCTGCATAACTTCAATGTTCTGAAGGATCTAAGAAGAGTTTTCAATTTTCAGTTCAGTTTTTTACTTGTTATCATGGAAGTTCTTATATATGCTGGACTAAAAACTGGAAGGAAGCCCTGGACAAGTTTCTCATGGATATATTTTTGTTTCTCTTGGGTAAATACCTAGAAGTGAAGATTTTTAGTGTTTCCTTTTGTTGGCAATGAAGAATTATGACTAAATGTAAGTACTGTATTTCAAGTTTTTCTTGTAGTTTACCAAGTAAATATGAATATATATTTGGGCAATGGTTCTTTAAAAACTACATTATCATAACATATGATTGTTTTGCTGTCATCTTTGAGATGTGCTGCTAGACGTTTAATATTGTAGGGAGAAGATCTCACCAAAGAAACTTTACTGATGGTTTTTCTTCTTTTTAAATGTTTTATCAGGAAGCCGATTGTCTGTCCTTGGGTGATAGGCTAGTCATTAGTGAGAGTTGAAAGGTATTCCTTTCCTACTGGCCCCTCCATGTCTAGGCTTCCAACAAGGGTAGAAAAGTATTGGAGTCCTAACATCTGGGCATCGACTAGACCAGAGACTGGACCTATCTGGCTGATGGCCAGGTCAGGGTACCTCATGACATGGGTGTAAGTGTAGCATCTTGCCTAACTACCACATGGGACATTCCTGGGACCCTAGTAAAGCTCTAGGGAATAACTGAAATCTGATAGGGGTAGGGAAGTGTCAAAACACCCATGATTTAGGGATAGATTGGAGCCTATTATTGCATCCCAAACTGGTGACAAAGGGGAGTGATGCCTGTTATATAATTAGTAATTATAAATAAAACAAGTGTAGCCAATTATTTATACTAGAAAAGTTAACCTTAAATTAATATTATTCAAGTTATCCTTTTAAATATCACTTTTACTTGTTTTTATTCTAAGATTTTTATGAGAAGAAGAGGTATAGAACTGAGTGTCTTTGGGGTAATTTTGAATATTAATTAATAAGAATGTTGATATTTTGTAATTTTTAAATCATAAAATAATCTAAAATTTTAATATGAGCAAAAATAAGTATATTCTGGGTCATCTGGTTGAACATTTTTAACTGAGAAGATAGATGTGCAATCAGATGATCCAGAATATACTTATTTTCGTGGAGTGTGCATTTATGTTTATGACTTATATTTTACCCAGTAAAGGCCAAATGATAGATACCACGATGTACTATAGACTGATAGTAGTCGTCCAAGATGATCCTTGTGAGGGATCGAGAGCCAGACGATCCAGTTAAACGGTCTTGACTCCCAACTGGAAATGGTGAGATAATGCTGTTGTTTTAAGGTTGTTATACTTCAATAGATAACTAATATTCACCACTTAAGTTTTCCTTCTGTATCACTCTCAACAAATATTATGAAACTTGAGGATATGTTTAACTTTTTTTTTAGTCAAGGAAGCACAGTCTAGTGTAGCTTAAATATAGCAGCACTGCCAGTGTCACTGTAAGCTTTCTATGGATGATTTCATGTCAGGTGAAATTCTTGCCTGTTATGAACTTTGAAGAAAATCCCAGAGTTCTGATCATTAAGGTTTAAGTGGAGTTGATGAGATTAATTATTATAGTTATATCAATAACAATTATGCTCTGTGTTAGCTTTGAACAGAAGCACTGGTGCCTTTATTCTGAACATTTGAAATAAATGGAAATTTATTTGGTTTGGCAGTTTAGATTAGTTGGGTTTAGTTTTATTATTGTCTATGGAAGATTGGGTTTATAATGATAAAACAATTAGCCATTTGACATATCACTGCCTGTTCTGTTTCTGCTTATTCTAAAAGAACTAGAAGAGCCCCCCCCCCCCCCCCACTTTTTAACAACAATTTTTTTTTCTGTTTTCAGTCCAAAGGCAACATAAACCTACAGCATAAAGCCTTAGGAAAAGGAGAATTGGATATAAATGAGTTCCATGTTGGTTGTGTTTATTCTGCTGATATTATATGAATACCTTTGAAAGTAAAGACAATGATAATGAATGTGATGGTATACTAGGATGTTGAAAACAATTTTAAAGAAATTTCATTATAATTTTCTAGTAATTGGATCATGAAAGTGCATACAGTGCAATCAACTTTCCCTTAAAGCATTGATTATTTTGAAAAATAGTAAGCATTTCTTTGGGCAATTAACTAAGATTTTTATAAATAGTTTATTCTGAACCTCTCTTTAAAGAAGTCTCTGCAGCATGTAAATAGGGTAGTCTACATGTAAATAGACTTAGGAGGAGTCGTGTAGACATGGGAGAAGAAACAGAGAATGATTTTTTGAATTTATGTGGTGAGGTTTTTTTAAATTAAAAGCATTTTTTCTATCTAATCTTTTGTGAAACAGATATTAATACATAACTGGTTTATTGTTATAACTGATTAATATAAGAACTAGAACTAAACTGCTGACATAACCCAGCCTAATGATGACCATGCCCATAATGGCAACTATCACATTTTTTCATGCTATTAGAGCCTTTCCAATAGCTTCCATGAACTTCATTATCGCATTTCAAATTTGTACCCATTACAAAAAAATAAAGAAAGTATTACTCTATTAATATTTATATCTTATTTGAGACTGAGTGATCTGGATATTTTCATTGCAATGTGATGGAAACTCCAGGAACATTAAGACATATAAATAAGACAATATTACATAGTTTTTAAACTTCCTATTATGCGTAATGCCCAAATAATAGTTATTACCTATATTGCTTCTGTGACCAAAGACAGAGAACACTCTACTTTAGGAGGTGAGTCCTAAAATAGTGTTTTTGGTGCTGAGGGAGATGACTGGTTTGTGTGTGTATGTGTGCTTTTGTCTAGTGTCCACAGCTTCCAGCTGAAACTCTTCAAAGAATTCCTGGGCTACCAGTTCAGTGAGGAAAGGAGTGTCTTTTTCATTTGTTATTCTCTCACCCAAGGCAGTGGTTTTTAGATCCAAGTGAAATTGAACTGAAATCTCAGCTCATGATCTAGTCAGATCTGAATAAATAAATTATGGAGCCATGTAACGTATTTCATAGGGCGAGCCAGCTGAATCTGTAAACAAAAGGTTTTTCAAGCAAAGGACTGGCACATGTTATTGTGGTAGCTGGCCTTCAAGACTGTCCTGCATGACCCTTACCTCCTAGAATCCATGTTCTTGCGTAGTCTCCTCCCACACAGACCACAGGGCTGATCTTTGTGACCAATAGAATTCAGTGGAAATGATGATGTGTGACTTCGAAGCCGAGGCCATAAAACGCATTGAAGCTTCTCTTTGGCCTTCTGAAGTTCTCACTGTGGGGAAAGCCAACCGTAAGGACCCACCGGCAGCTCTAACAAGAGGCCCACATAGGGGACAACTGAAGTCTCCTGCCACAGCCAGCACCAATGTACCAGATAACTGGGTGACCCACCTTGCAAGTAGTACCTGCCGTCCTAGTTAAGCCTCCTAATTCCTGCAGCAGCAGTCAACACTGCCTGTGCTCTCATGAGAGACCCTGAGATAGAGCTACCAGTCCAGCTACTCTGAAATTCCTGATCCATAGGAACCATGAAAGGTAGCTTCTCTTGCTCTGTCATTAAATGCTTACCGTGGTTATTTATCCCCCTCAATATGCTGGTGAAGATATCTGACCTGAAAAGGGGACCTTTGCTGTACCTAGCTTAGAGTAGGTACTCAGGATATTAATTGAATAAGTGAATGAATACATAAATGGAAGGAGTTAAAAATATAATGCAGGAATTTAGCTAAGATTTTAGAAGTAAATTAGCATCCTGATGACCAGACAAATATTTTTATATTGTTAAAACATTTAGCTTCATGGCATAGGACAGTGGTCGGCAAACTCATTAGTCAACAGAGCCAAATATCAACAGTACAACGACTGAAATTTCTTTTGAGAGCCAAAGTTTTTAAACTTAAACTATATAGGTAGGTACATTGTTATTAACTTAACTAGGGGCCCGGTGCACGAAATTCATGCACTGGGTGTGGGGGAGAGGGGAGAGTGTCCCTCAGCCCAGCCTGCCCCCTCTCACATACTGGGAGCCCTGAGGCGTAGACCCCCGTCACCCTCCGATCGCCTGATCGGCCCCTTGCCCAGGCCTGACGCCTCCACCAGAGGTGTCAGGCTTGGACAGGGGACCCCCATCTCCCCCCAAACACTGGCTCTGGCCCTCGCCCAGGCCTGAGGCCTCTGGCCCAGGAATCATGCCTGGGCAGGGGACCCCCATCTCCCTCTGATCACTTGCTCCACCCCCCGCCCAAGCCTGACACCTCTGACCCAGGCTTCAGGCCTGGGCAAGGGGACCATCATATCCCCCCAATCCCTGGCTCCGCCCCCCACCCAGGCCTGATGCCACAGCCAGAGGAGTTGACCCTCATCACCCTCCGATCACCAATCACTGGATCGGCCCCTTGACCAGGCCTGAGGCCTCCGGCAGAGGTGTCAGGCCTGGGCAGGGGACCCCCAGCTCCCCGCGGTTGCAGGCTCCGCCCCTGCCCAGGCCTAACGCCTCTGGCCTAGGCTTCCGGCCCGGGCAGCGGGGACCTGCAGTGGCAGTGGGGGGCGCCGCGATCGTGGGCTTCGCTTTAGGCCCAGGCAAGGGACCCCTAGCTCCCGGGACTGCCAGCTTTGACCGTGCCCAGCTCCCATCACTGGCTCCACCCCTACTTCCTACTATCACTGGCCAGGGCGGCAAAGGCGCCTGATTCTCTGATCATGGCTGGGGGGCAGGGCAAAGGCGGCCCCAGGGCCGCCTTTGCCCTGCCCCCCAGCTCTTAGCTCCCCCCTGGGTTTCTGATCACTGTCATTGGCAGGGGGCTTCTTCCTGCTTTCCCTTTCGCCTCCCTGCATTGTGCCTACATATGCAAATTAGCTGCCATCTTGTTGGCAGTTAACTGCCAATCTTAGTTGGCAGTTAACTGCCAATCTTAGTTGGCAGTTAACTGCCAATCTTAGTTGGCAGTTAATTTGCAAATAGCCCTGATTAGCCAATGAAAACGGTATCGCTGTACGCCAATTACCATTTTTCTCTTTTATTAGTGTAGATTAGGGTACTCCTAAGGCTTAGGAAGAGCCACACTCAAGGGACCAAAGAGTCACATGTGGCTCATGAGCCTCAGTTTGCTGACCATGGGCATAGGAGATACATGGAATCTGTTGAACAATAGGACATAACTCTAATCTCCCACCATATGGCAGAGATGTTTGTTTCCACAGCAATATTATGAAAAGAAAATAAGAAATAAAAGTCATTTGATCTTTGGCAGAGATAGTGTGATGGTTAATGTAATATGTTAACCTATCTAGGCCAGAGTACATGGTATATTTAATGAGTGCTAATCTAGGTGTTGCTGGGAAGATATTTTATAGGTGTGGTTCACGTCTATAATCAGTTGACTTTAAGTAATGTGAGTGGGCCTCATCCAACTAATGAATGGTCTTAAGAGCAAAAACTGATGTTTCTGAAGAATTTCTGCCTCAAGTCTGTAGTGTCAACTTCTGTCTGAGTCTCCAGCCTGCTGGAGTGCAGATTTCAGATATACCAGCATCCCTTCCCGCCCCGCATCATGTAAGCCAGTCTCTTAAAGTAAATCTCTCTTCTCCCACCCCTCCACTGTCCCACACACATTCTACTGTTTTTGTTTGTTTGTTTTCCTTCTGGAGAGCCCTGTCTGATATAGGTATTTGCTGCTTAGTGGGTATGGATGTGCTACAGCCTTCCTTAGTTAGTTTGATGCCAAGTGATCAGATTGGACAATGGACTGTGGGCAGCAATGACCCATGTCATATTTATTTCAAGCCACTGAGGAGCCAGGATGCCTTCTGCTGCTTTCCCTGCCCAGATTGGTAGGACCTTGAAACTATGTGCCAAAATAATATACCTATGCTGTAAAAGAGGCAGCCCAACTAGTATTGGACTATGATGTGAACAAAATTAAATCTTTGTTGTGTTAAGTAACAGAGATGCCAAACATTATTTTACCCACTTATCCTATCTTGAATAACACTATGTAAGTGGAAAGAAAATCAGGTCATGGGCATGTTAATCAGAGGTCTCTGGTTATATGTGAATGAAAAGGAAGAGAATTGAATGGCTTATATAATTGAATGGTTTAAGAGTAGATCTTCAGATTTAGTCATAGCTAAATCAAAAAAAAACCCCAAAACAAAACAAAAACAACTATCATCAGAATTTGGGTAGTACTCTAAGCTTAACATGTACTCTTATTTTATTTTTTTAAAACCAACAAAATCTAGGGGATGATTCTGATTCACCTGCCTAGATCATGTTCCTGGCTCTGAACCATCCACTAAGGCTGGGTCATGGATTAAACTCATTGACAAAATTATTATTATTATTATTTAAAACATTTTTTAAAATATATTTTTATTGATTTCAAAGAAGAAGAGAGAGGGAGAGATAGAAACATCAATGATGAGAGAGAATCATTGATCAGCTGCCTCCTGCACACCCCCTACCGGTGATTGAACCTGCTACCTGGGCATGTGCCCTTGACCAGAATTGAACCTGAGATGCTTCAGTCCATAAGTCAACACTCTATCCACTGAGCCAAAATGGGCAGGACTTGCCCAAATTATTCATATGCCTATTCTTAGGGTTGAGGTGGTTGAAGGACTGATAAGATCAGCCCCACTCATATTACAGCAACTGAAGATTGGTTCGGGGAGATTCTCCAAAGGAAAATTGGGTTGCTGTGACCAGAAGTGGAAAGGAGGTCAGGCAGTCACAATAGATTTCCATTGCAGGGGAGGAGAAGTTTATACGCCTTGTGTGTCAGGAGAAAGGAAGTTGGGTTGCATATACAGAAACACAAATGTATTCTTGAAACACGCTTTTTAAAACTGGAGGGTTGTGAATGAGTGATAAGTTAGCTACCTGTTGCAGTGTGACAATTCATTTTAATCAAAGAAAAAAGAGACAATTTGTCACATCTAGACCATGTATATCAATAATACATCTACCAATGTACAGAAGATGTCACATCTGGTTGAAAGCAATTGAAGTGATATTACTATGTCTCTCAAGAAATAAAAGCCAAGAGCAGGTTATTCCATATTGAAATCATACCCACAATCACACATTATTTAGGTAATAATGAAGTATTTAGAACTTGTTCAGAGAGCAATTAAGAAGCTGTTTAGTCATATTCTAATCTATTTTATGTATTGTGAATAAAACTAGTCAAATAAGAAAAGTAATTCAAATGAGGAAGCTCCTGTTTCTCAGTTATATTGTAGTATTTATATGAAATAAGTAGCTAAATGAATTATGGCAATTATTGCTTATAAAGCACATATAATAGGTGTGTACGTCCATTATTAACTTAGTTTTATGATATATATATATATATCACAATTTGTAAAAATAAATAAAATTGAGTACAATTATATATGTAAAGCACACTGAATAGTTACTAAAGATTTGAAAATTTTATGAAAAAATTCTCTCATTTAAGATGTTTTGGGAACAGTCTAAACAGCAATTGGAATTGGTTGGATGCCATGAAGAGGAAAAATATATTCCACTTACCTCTTCTCACTTCCTTTTTCCTTTACTTTTTTTCTTTTATCTTTTCCTTTACTTTTTTTTTTAAAGCAAAAATATTAAGTAGAAATATAGAAAGTGAGAGCCTAGCAAAATATTTGGAGAACAATAAAATTTGGTACAGGTTAATTTTCTGTCACGTTTCAGGATTATGTTCCTGAATTTTAATGGCCATGACAAAACTGGAATTCGTAGGATCTCATAGACATTTGGAAATTAACAGAAATTTGGAAAATATTGTAATATATACAAAATAGAGACATTTACCATTAAAAAATATAAGTAAAAGTTCAAAAGGCACCTGTTTTCAGAACAAACCACAAGTTAAAGCTATAAAAAACCTGCACCAATAGATAATTCTCTTCCTGAATTACTTTCTTCAATTACTTAATATGATGTTTTTTTAATAAGTCTTTATTGTTCAGATTATTACAGTTGTTCCTCTTTTTTCTCCCCATAGCTCCCCTCCACCCAGTTCCCACCCCCCCATGCCCTTACCCGCGCCCCCCCCCCCCCATTGTCCTTGTCCATAGGTGTCCTCACATCGTCAGTGGTTGGTTTTGTTGCTTTTGGGCGTGGAGCTGAAGTACAACTGAGGCTAGATGTTATCTCTAGGGGGGAAAGGTTAGGGGCTCCAAACTGCAAGACCAGCAATGTGCTAGGGGAGGAAAAGTCACCTTGGAGCTAGATCCCACCCTACAATTGTCCTTTGCTAGACACCTGGGGCTTTCCACCCTAGTGACCTTCTGTACCTGGCCCATCACCCTTGCTCTGCTCATGTCTGTCTAACTGCCTACAACATCATGCTTGGCCAAATATCTGGACACCTGGAAACTCTTTCCTGAAAGAGTGGAACTGGAGACAAATGAATATTTACTCTTTGGGTCTAGTTTTTTCAAATGTCATGTAGGCTATAGTTTTATTTATTTATTTATTTATTTATTTATTTATTTATTTATTGTATTTGCGCGCACACGCACACACACACACACGTTTTTTTTTTGTTTCCCTGAAAGGATTTTAGTAGACTATCCAGATTCACTAGCATTGCAATTATAAATGTTATTTCAAAGTGTTAATTATCAGATAACTAATACTCATTTAATAAAAGCATAATTAATTCTACTTCAGAAGATAACTTTACCTAAATTTGTTTTGTAATTCCTAGAGGGCAGCCTACTCAAAGCCTAAAAACAAGAATGTGTTAATCGTATGTTTTCAGGTTATTTACTTTAAAGTCTCATGTGCATCTAATTTATGTTACTTAATGTATGTCAGGCATCCACACACAGGCACAATTATATACACATTTAAACTGTGATGTGAATTTAAAGTAAAATTCCCCTATAGGACTTTCATGGATCATTTCCCTTTTCCCATTTTTTTGGAATGGTGTTTGAAAACTAACTTTAGATGTTTGGTAAACATTTCTAAGATTTTTGGTTTTTTCTTCCTATACTTTCTAATGTGAAAGATAAGCAGCTGAGAGAAAACAGAACCAAATTTGGTTGGCCCTGATACTGAAACCGCACAACCAATGGGTTCAGGCTGCCTGTCACTACTTGAGCCAATTAAGCAAAGACAGGGTTGAATCATATATGAGTGTTTATTTAAAAAATGCCGGCAGTCTGGGAGAGCAGCAGGTCACTTATGAAAATCTGTTCTACCCCTTCCCATAATCCAGCTGCTTATATTGGGTAGAAGGACAAAGATTACGTGGGGAAGTGGGCAAAAAGAATTACAGGCATGGGGAAGTAGACAAAAGAAATAAGAATGTATGCAATGGTTATGGGTTACCAGCAATTCGGGCTGGGTTAACTAATCTCCATTTTTAAAGGTTGTTAATCTTTTCATGATAATAGGCAGTTCTTGGATAAGGAGGGATAAGGAGAATAGACTGCATTTCCAGGTTAACTCCCATGTCCTGGGCTGAGGTGTACATCTCTCAGCCAGGTTAGAATATGTTTTCTCTAGTCAGAACAGAACAATTAAGATTAACAGTATGATTAATATTTCTTATAACTATAGATAACAATCACAGTTAATAGAGCATGATTAATATTTCTGCCCCTAACTATACAGATTACAACTATTTATATCCCACAGCTACCAAACTGGCTTTAAAAAAAAATAGTAACAACTTTAGCCACAATCTAAATTTTATCATATCAGCAAAGCTTATAAACGCTGAAATCAAAATTAATTATACCAAGAGTTAAATCTAGTTTAGTGGGCATATGAATTTATAAAATCATGAAATCACAGGGAATCCTCACTTTTTTCAATTCATTTCTGGAAAATGCATTATAAAAACATTGCATTTTCCCACAGGAACCTAAAATTGCAATTGTATTCCTGCTCACTCACCAGCAAATGTCATGGTTGTGACTAGCAATCCTATATAATAAAAGCCTAATATGCTAAGTGTCCAGTCGTCTGGTCAGCCATTCAACCAATCAAAGTGTAATATGCTAATGATAAGCTATTGCGGCTCAACTGCTCGCTATGACGTGCACTGACCACAAGGGGCAGACACTCTGACCAGTAGGTTAGATTGCTGCTGGGGTCCGGCTGATCAGGACTGAGCGAGACAGGCCAGACATGCCCTGGAGCCCTCCCATGGTCCCTCCCTGGCTGGCCAACCTCACATGTCCCTTCCTGATCCCGATCGTTCACCGGTGGGGTCCCTTGGCCTGGCCTGCACCCTCTTGCAATCCAGAACCCCTGGGGGGGCTGTTGGAGAGCTGGTTTTGGCCCAATCCCACAGGCCAGGCCGAGGGACCCCACTGGTGCACGAATTCATGCACTGGACCTCTAGTGTATTATAAAAGCAAAGATAAAATGATAAACCTACAATAAACTTAATA
Organism: Myotis nattereri; assembly: GCF_964212035.1. Lineage (NCBI taxonomy): Eukaryota > Metazoa > Chordata > Mammalia > Chiroptera > Vespertilionidae > Myotis > Myotis nattereri. Next base: position 56,806,895 of record NC_138079.1, read on the forward strand.
ATAAAATCATTTTATAAATGCTATATAGATTTAGAAAAATGGTTTCTCTGTATTCTTGAGATTGTACTCAAAAAATTCTACTCAATGTTAAAATGTTGGCAAATAACTTAAAATGTTTTAAAAATAAAAATACTGTGGTGGTCAAAGAAAACACGGATATAAGACCTATTAGGCCTAAGTTATTTTTTAAAAAATATGTTCTTATTAATTTCAGAGAGAGGGAGAGAGAGATAGAAACATCAATGATGAGAGAGAATCATTGATTGGTTGCCTCCTGCACTCTTCCTACTGGGGATTGAGATTGCAACTGGGCACGTGCCCTACTGGGAATGAACCAGTGACCTCTTGGTTCATGGGTCTACTGAGCCACACCAGGGGGCAGGCATCAGTTGTTTTTTTTTTGTCTTGTTGTTAACCCTTGACTGAGGATATTTTTCCATTGATTTTTAGAGAGTGGAAGGGAGGGGAAGAGACAGAGAGAAAAACATCGATCGATTTGTTACCTCCTGTACGCACCCCAACCAGGGCCAGGGATAGAGCTTGCAACCAAGGTATAGCCCTTGATTGGAACTGAACCCGGGGCCCTTCAGTCTGCAGGCCAATGCTCTATCCACTGAGCGGAATTGGCTAGGGTTAGGTGTCAGTTTTTCATGTTTCCTACAGCACAACCTTGAGCTTGAAGAAACAAAGTGATACTGAAAGAAGTTTAATAACTTATCCAAGATTACACAGCAAGCAGAATAAGAGACTGAACTAAAACCTAGTCCTATTGATTTTAGTTAATGTTCCTTCTATGTCAGGGAAGGAACACTTGGCGATGCACTTTAAAAAATGGGTAAGACCCTGGGAAGAGAGAAGATGTTACTTGATAAAGGAAGTCCAAGAATTGTGCCTCAAGTATTTTACTCAGCGAAGCCAGAGGAGGAAAGTGAACTTAGGCCTCTGAGCAAGGGGAACAAAGCACACATTCACCTTCCACAGGCAGCATGCGTAAGGCAGGTTTGGGTGACCAATTGCAACCTCTGTTTAGAGTCCCACTCTGTGGTGTTTAAAATTAATTTATTCAAACTTATTTGTTTTAGCTTATATTACATTATAATTATACTAGAGGCCTGGTGCACAAAAATTTGTGCACTCGGTGGGGGGTGGGGGGGCAGTCCCTCAGCCCGGCCTGTGCCCTCTCGCAGTCTGGGACCCGTCGGGAGATAACGACCTGCTGGCGTAGGCCTGCTCCCAGATTGGCAGGCCCAATCCCTAGGTGCAGCCCCTGTTCGGGCTCAGAGCAGGGCCGATTGGGGAGTTAGGGCACCGCCCCCTGTCATTCACAGAGCAGGGCGGATTGGGAGGTTGCGATGCCACTCTGAGTCATGCTCAGGGTAGGGCCGATTGGGGGGTTGGGGCACCGCCCCCTGTCACACTCAAGGCAGGGTAGATGGGGAGGATGCGGCGCCACCCCCTGCCACGCACAGAGCAGGGCCAATCAGGGGGTTGGGGTGCTGCCCCCTGTCACTCACAGAGCAGGGCCCATCAGGGGGGTTGGGCTCCATACCCTGTCATGCACAGAGCAGGGCCGATCAGGGGGCTGGGGAGCTCCCCCCTGTCACACACAGAGCAGGGCCGATCAGGGGGTTGAGGAGCTCCCCGCTGTCACAGAGTAGGGCCGATAGGGGAGTTGGGGCACGGCCCCTGTCACACACAGAGCAGGGCAGATCAGGGGGTTGGGGTGCTGCCACTGTCACACACTCAGGGAAGGGCCTATGGGGAGGTTATGGCTCTACCTCATCACACACAGAGCAGGGCCCGTGGGGCGGGGGGGCGGGGTTGGGGCGCCACACCCTGTCACACACAGAGCCACAGGGCGATCAGGGGGTTGGGGAGCTCCCCCATATCAGGCACAGAGCAGGGCTGATCATGGGGTTGGGGCGCCTTCCCCTGTCACGAACAGAGCAGGGCGGATAGGGAGGTTGTGGCCCCGCCCCCTGTCACACACAGAGCGCAGGGCTATCAGGAGGTTTGGGCGCTGCCCCCTGTCACACTGATCCCGGTGCCGGGAGGCCTCGTGACTCCGCTGATCCCGGTGCTGGGAGGCATATTACCCTTTTACTGTATAGGATAGAGGCCTGGTGCATGGGTGGGGGCCAGCTGGTTTGCCCTGAAGGGTGTCCTGGATCAGGGTGGGGGTCCCCACTGGGGTGCCTGGCCAGCCTGGATGAGAGGATGATGGCTGTTTGCAGCTGGTCACACACCCTTCAGGGTGGGGGTCCCCACTGGAGTGCCTGGCCAGCCTGGATGAGGGGATGATGGCTGTTTGCAGCTGGTCACACACCCTTCAGGGTGGGGGTCCTCACTGGGGTGCCTGGCCAGTCTGGGTGAGGGGCTGAGGGCTGTTTTCAGGCTGGTGGGTGACTGAAGCTCCCAACCGTTCCTTTTTTCCTTTGTCTTTTTTTTATTCTGGGCCAGCTTTAGCTCTGAGGCTGGCTCCAGCTCTTAGGCCTCGGCTACTGAAAGCAGGTATCTGGTTTGTTTGGGTTCTATAATCGAAACACTGTTTCAACTCCAGCTCTGAGATCCCAGCTGGCTGAAAGCAGGTTTCTGGGGTTTTGTTTAGGTTCTATATTTGTAACAATGTCTCAAACTGCAAGCTCAGAGGCCGGCAGTGGCAGGCGGGGAACATTGGAGTCCTCCATCACTGAAGCAAGCAAGCCTCATGTTCGCTTCAAGCTGCCTGGCTACCGGCTGCCATCTTGGCTGGCAGTTAATTTGCATATCACCCTGATTAGCCAATGGGAAGGGTAGCGGAGGTAGGGCTAATTACCATGTTTCTCTTTTATTAGATAGGATTATAATTATATTATATTATATTATATTATATTATATTATATTATATTATATTATATATTTATATACTATGGAGAATATAAATGTAATGGCATGTTTTCAGACACCAGAAATGGAAAGAAAACTTAAAAAGTAGAGTAAGGGTAACATATATGTTACATAAAGTGAAGATGCTAACTATAACAGCAATAAAGTAATTTAACAGTAATGTTGATTGCCTTCTTAGAATTTAGCTGGGGCTAGGGACTGATTTGAAAGAGCCAGGCAGCTTAAAAACTTCCTAGGGAAGTTTTGTTGATGATTTGTTTCTGATCAATTTCCTTGTAGCAAGCAAAAACAATTTAAATTATGCTGTTTACCTTACTGAACGCTCAATATTATGTTTGTCCTTTTAAAATTTAGACATTGCAGAATTTAAATATTTAAAAGCATTATTAAGCACTTCAGTCATGATGGGTTGAAGAAAGGTCCCTTCTTACTCATCTTCTCTATTATATCTACCTTAAAGGAGGATTTATTCAAGTAGAACACAGGGCTTCCTTTAGCCTTATTTCAGAGGTCTACCTCCTTCTTTTCCGTTCCTTCTCTGGGAACTATAACCTAAGTCAGTAAAGGTGATGAGAAATAAAGCTCAGGTATCAATTAGGCAGACTAGAGTGAGTAACAGCACCCAATGTATTGGGCAAAAATGAAAATTGTGTCCGATACCATTTCCTAGTTGATGACTAACATTATTCAGATTTTCTACTATATACCTAAACACCTATTTGTTTTTGTTTTTTTTAATCTTCACCCAAGGACATTTTTTCCATTGATTTTCAGAGAGAATGGAAGAGAGAGGGAAAGACAGATAGAAACATTGATCTGAGAGAAATGCATTGATTGGTTGCCTCCTGCATGTGCCCCTACCAGGGCTTGGGCTGGAGGAGCCTGCAACTGAGGCCTTGACTGGAATTGAACCCAGGACTCTTTTGTCTGCAGGCTGACGCTTTATCCACTGAGCCAAAACAACTAGTGCCACCTCTATTTTTAACAAGAGGAATTTTTCTTTATTCTTTTTAACAGGCTTTTCTACTGTAGTATACCATACTTTATGATTACTGAGTTTGGGCTACTATCTGCTCGTGTGTTGGTTTTACATGAACAATTGACAAACAGTAATTATCTATCTATCTATCTATCTATCTGTCTATCTAAAGGCTAATATGCTAAGTGTCTGACTGTCTGACAGGTCACTATGATGCGCACTAACCACCAGGGGGCAGATGCTCAATGCAGGAGCTGCTGTGATGCACACTGGCCATTTACAGAGAAACGGCACTGTGGACATAGCGCCCACAAAGCAATACTTGGCTTCCCCTAAGTGGGACACAGGCCCCACCACAGGCCCCAATTTGGTGACACCCCACCAAATTGCAGCCAATGCTGCCGAGACCCTAAGGCACAAAATGCGGCCCACAGCCCAGCCCAGCTGGAAATGATCACTGTGGGCTCCGCGTAACGATATCACATAGCAATGCCCGGCTTGGCTTCTTCTCCCTAGCGACTAGCCTCCTTGGAGTTTCTTCAGCCTGGGGACATGACTTGCTTTATAGCCAGGTGGAAACATTTTACACTTTAACCAAATGTCTGTGAAGTATTTTCCCATGCCTCATCTCATTTGATCCTCACAGAAGTCCTGGAGTAGGTAGATAGGAGATTCGATGGAATCCTATTTTCTTTTCATTAGTTGGAAAACGAGGATTTAGAAAGCTTAGAAACTTGACCCGACTGAAAAGAAGTAAGAAATGGTGGACCTTGAAAATGACTTCTGGTTTTCTCACTATGCAGGATATAGTCAAACATTGCTGCAGTTAAATATTTTACCCTCTGTTCTCCCTGAATGATCTACAATAATAATTTGCTTCGTGTTCATATTTACTATTTTGTTGCTGACAATTACCTAAAAGAGTTGAGGTGCTTCACTGGGCTTGAAAAAGTTTAGCTAAATCAGAAAGCAGGTCTAATTAAGCAAGTTTATTCTCTATATATAATAAGCTAAGTTGACTCACGCATGCACGATACATATACAGTTCTAGCTGGTGCCAATCACAAGTGTGTATTTCGATCTGTCATTGTAGATCGTGAATTTGGTTGACACTTCTATTATAGAGAAAGGGTGAATAGCTATATTAAAATATTTCTTCTAATTAGTTTCCTTTCAATGTGTACGAATTTGTGCACCAGGCCACTGGTATCTATACTAATAAAAGAGAAACATACAAATTGATGTCACTCTGCTATGCCCACCAGCCAATCAGGATGAGTATGCAAATTAACCCAACAAAGATGGCAGTTAATTTGCATATGCAGGTGCGGAGTGAAGGCTGAAGACTGAAGACTAAAGACTGGAGAGGCTTGGTTTTTCTGCTGCTGCAGGACCAAAGGCCTGGGTCCCAGGTGCCGGAGGAAAACCGGTGCCAGCAGCAAGGGGAAGGAAGGCCTATTGTACGAATCTTCGTGCAATGGGCTTCTAGTATATATATAAAAGGCTAAGCGACTGTCTGACCACCTGACTGTCCAACCGGTAGCTATGACACGCACTGACCACCAGGGGGCAGACGCTCAACTCGGGAGCTTCTGAGCTCCGGTGAACTGTCCTCTCGAAATCTGGGACCCCTTGGGGGATGTTGGAGAGCCAGTTTCGGCCTAATTCCCACAGGCCAGGCTGAGGGACCCCCCACCTGCCAGAGGGTTCCCACTTACTCTGTAGATGCCCTTGGAGCCAGGGGGCCATCCCAGGTGCAGCTGGCAGGGGAGGGGCCGTGAGAGGTTGGCTCCAGGGTGTGTCTGGCCTATCTCACCCAGTCCCACCCAGTCCTGCCCCACCGGCCAACTTCTAATTAATTTCATTTCAATGTGCACAAATCAATGCACCGTGGTAGTAGTCTTAGATAAATGATTAATAGTTCTTATTTTTCTTCTTGTATTTGAGAAATACTGACTTTCTCTGATGCACAAATCTTAGGTTTGCATATGCCATATCCTATAGTATATACATAGTACTAAAGTATCCTCATTAGATGATCTCTTGTCTCTCTGACATTAATATAACATAATAATTTGAATCTTGGCTTATCGCTTGCTAGCTGTGACTTTAGGCCAGTTAGTTAACCTCTATGTACCTCAATTTCTTTAACTGACAATAAGGATATAGTAACAATGATTCCTCATAAATTTGTTATAAGATCAAATGAATTCACATTATAAAACATCTGCATACTGTGAGGTACCTAGTTAGTGCCATATGCATATTTGTTAAATAAATAAAAAAACTTTCCCCCCTTCTAAATGTATATGTGATACCATCTAACTCCAGACTTCTATTCAACTAATAGACTAATTTGCCATCTTCGTCTTTGCTTCTCTTCCCCTCCCTGTTCTCATATTAGGCTTCAGAGGGGGGACAAAATAAGAAATTACCTGGAAAGACTGGCCTGTGTGTGACAACTTTTCAAACCTGAAATTACAGACTGACCAGTTAGTATACTTTGGGAAGCAAGTAACAAAATTCACTTCAATGCCACTGCTTTAAATTGACTCACAAAGGAAGGGGTTCAGGGCCGGCTCAACTCTGTGAGTATGACTTCTTTTCTCTGCAGTTCCTTGGCTTTGTTCCTTTAGGACAATAGTTTTTTCCTGAGTAGGCTTTGCAAAATGCCTTTAGAAGTTCTAGGCTCCATATAATGGGCATAGAGAGAATGAGAGGGACTCTATTTTGCTTCATGACTTACTGACCCTTATTAGGTTACAAGCTGATTTTTGAACCAATTTTTGAGGCTAAGGGACCACCATAAACTAATTAATATGGGGGATGGCAATACTCTTTGATAATGAGGCCCAGCTGGTGCTAAGGTCCATCAGTTTCTATTAAAAATTATTGATAATGGTGGGAAGAGTCGATGCCTGAACAAGAGTGGGATTGTGTTAGAAAAGAGGAAAGAGGAATGGATACTTTACACACAACTATTGGTTATGTTTTCTATGTGAGAAGATTAGAAATCTTCTGTTAATGCATCAGTGTTGGTAAAAGATGAATGAGGAAACAGTTGTGGCTAGTGCACCTTCATAAAGTGACCGTTTATTTTTATTTATTTTTTTAATCCCCACCCGAGGATATGTTTTTCTTGATTTTAGAAAGAGGAAGAGAGAAATAGGGAGGGAGAAACATTGATATGCTGCTTCTCATATGCACCCCCACCAGGATTGATCCTGCAACCTAGTATATGCCCTGACCAGGAGTCGAACCCACAGCTTTTTGGTGTACTGGATGACACTCCAACCAATGGAGCCACTAAGCCAAGGCTTTTAACTTACATACTTAATTTTTAGGATTTGTGTGGCTATTAGAATTAGGCATAATTAAGACAACATAACCAATCTTGTCTGTCCATGTGTTAACTATGGCAGCAGGGCTGCACAAATTTAACTTATTCTGGGCTTATTTTTTTTTAAAAAAAATAACCATAGTTAAATATTTTTTATTTTACTTGGAAATAATTTTAAACTTGTAGAAAATTTGCAAGGATAGTACAATTAACTTTTTTTTCTGGACCATTTGTAAGTTGCTGACATGATGCCTGATACATTCCACTACTTACATATGATGCCAAAAGCAAGGACATGCTCCTACCTAAATACCATCTAAGTATCAAAATCAAGAAATTAACATTGCTACATTACTTCTAGCTAGTTTTCAACCTCATTCATATTTTGGCAGTTGTTCCAATAATATATTTTATAGCAGAAGAATCCGGCCAAGGATCAGGTGTTGCATTTAGTTTCTCTTCAATCTCCTTCAGCCTTGAATCTCAGTCATCCTTGACTTTCTTAGACCATTTACTAGGTATAATAGCCCTCAATTTGGGTATATCTGAGGTTTCCTCACAATTACCTTTAGATTATATATATGTGGTAGGTATCTGACAGAAACAAGTGATGGTGTGTGTTCCTATTATTGTATATCATCAGGTGCTCTATGATTTTAATTTGTTCCATTATTGGTGATGATTATTCTGAATGCTTGATTATGGTGGCATCTCACAGATTTCTCTACTGTAAAGTTACTCAGTTCTCTTAATAACTACTAAGTATTTGTGAAGAATTTATGTGCAGAGGTAGATTGGCCTTCAGGCCTAGCTGAGTGGTATTATTTTATTGTTGCAATTTTGTTAATTCTTTTTGCTAGTATATCTAAATATGTACATACCTCTTTGTAAAAAAATATGGAATGCTTCCTGAATTTTCATGTCCTCCTTACACAGGGGCCATGCTAATCTTCTCTGTGTTGTTCCAAGTAAATATCTCTTTCTTTGTCAAACTTTCACCCATTAGTTTTAGTATCTATTGCTATATTTTGGCTGAATTGTGTTATGATAAATGTTGCCAATATTAATTTTTCTAATTCAAGCATTCCTTCTATACTTATAATTGCCATTCTAGTGTAAGGTTCTTATTTATTCATCTATTTACTTATTTATTTATATTGACATGGACTCACAAATTATTTACTTATTGATATGGGTTCACAAATTACTATTAAAATGGACTGTAATTTTCTTATTATTTATTTTGATGTTCACATTGTTCTTGATCTGGTCAGTGGATGTTCCTTCATACTGGCTTCTATGTAATTTGTTATTATCTCACATAAAAAGAAGTTCCAGACTCATCTTGTACTTCCCCAACTTCAGTCCCAGAATCAGACATTTCTCTAATGGGCTTTGCTTCTTTTAATGGAGAATGGTATTTAGAAACCAAGATTTAGGGTTGGATATTTTACTATTCTATTTTTCAATTCAACATACCAATATTCTATTTTAGCTTTCTTAGAGGGATAATTTTCTTAATTATGTACAAGATATTGGGTAGTACCCAAAATACTCCCATGAAATGTTCAACTGTATTAGTTTCCAATGGCTGCTATAACAAATTACAAGAAACTTGATGGTTTAAAATAACACAAATTGCCCTGGCCAGGTAGCTCAGTTGGTTACAACATTGTCCAGATATGCCAAGGTTGCAGGTTCTATCCCAGGACAGGTCACGTACAAGAATCAACCAATGATAAGTGGAACAATAAATTGATGTTTCTCTCTCTCTCTCTCTCTCTCTCTCTCTCTCTCTCTCTCTCTCTCTCTCCCTCTCTCTCTTCTTTCTTCCTCTTTCTTCTTCCTCTCTCTCTAAGATCAATAATAAAAAATGATAAAAATTAATAAAATAACACAAATGTATTCTCTGACAGTTATGAGGCCAGAAGTCTGAAATCAGTGTCACTGAGCTAAAATCAAGATGTCGACATGGCTGATTCCTTCAGGAAGTTGAGGGAGAGCCTCTGTTTCCATTTTCTAGAGGCCTCCTGTGTTCCTTGGCTCAGGGCCCTTTCCTCCACCTTCAAAGCTCATTCCTCTAGTCCAGTGATGGCGAACCTATGACACGCGTGTCAGAGGTGACACGCAAACTCATTTTTTTGGTTGATTTTTCTTTGTTAAATGGCATTTAAATATATAAAATATAAAAAATATAAGTCTTTGTTTTACTATGGTTGCAAATATCAAAAAATTTCTATATGTGACAGGGCACCAGAGTTAAGTTAGAATTTTTCAAAATGCTGACACACTGAGCTGAGCTCAAAAGGTTCATCATCACTGCTCTAGTCTCTACTTTTCTCTTCCAGTCTCTGCAACTGGCTTTCTCTCTTCCTGACTGACTCCTCCTGCTTCTCCCTTGTGATTGCATTGGTCCTACCCTGAAAATTGCCTCAGCTCAAAATCCTTACTTGAATCTCATCTACAAAGTGTCTTTTACCAGGGAAGGTGAAATGCTCACAAGTTCCAGTGATTGGAACATGAACATCTTTGGAGCCACTACAACACAAACACTCAATCTGTTTCCATTTTCTGATTACTTGTGGGATACATTTCACATTTGAATTGTATTTATCGGCACACTTGCATGTGCAAGTGTCAAAGGGCTTCATTGGCTCCCATAAATGCAAGTCTCAGGGCTGTCCTCTACAGGTCCTGTGGAATCCAAGAGGTCAAATATATTGACGGGAATCTTCCTCTCCTCCTGCTTTCCTTTGAGTGTGTCCTTAGCCCGGCTTCATTATCCTATTGGCAAGGTAGCCTCTAGACCTCCAGGATTTATCTTTCCATTTTGGAATCCCAGGATAGAAACAGTTTCCCCCTCACTATGGTGTCAATAACCTCAGTTAGTGAGTTCCATTGATCCAACTTTAATGCGGCTCTGTAAATCAAATGTTTGTTGCTCTTATTGAAATTACAACCATTTTATATGTTTTTAGTTTATATACTACTTGATATATTATTACTTTATTTATTCAGTTAAGGCTTTTCTTGACTTCCTTTCTCTCAATCTTGCTCCTTTCTTTTTTTAATACCTCTTCACTTAAAAAAGAATCAGATGGTATATTTGTGATTCTTAATGCTCTTTAAGTTTCTGTTTTAACATTTAATTTTTTTTTAGAGATAAAAATAAGTTAGCAAGAAAATGTGGTCTTATTGTGGATGATAATTTAATTATTTAATAGTTATTAATTATTCCACTAGTATAATTAATTATTAAATTTAATAGCTTTGTTTTTATTAAAGTGCTTTTTATAATAGAGCATTTAAGTAAATTGTTTTAAGTCACTTTCTTATCATGTGTTAGTGAACCCTGAGGTGGGAATATAATGCATGATTGTTAGAGACATTTAGACTTAGAAAAAATATGAAAAATGTATTTACTAGTACGTGAAAGAGGTTAAACGCTTCATATGCTTTTAGCAGTTTCTGTGGTGTTGTTTTCTTTGGTGTTTAGGTTCCTGATTTCTTTTGTTTCTATCACTGAAATATTTATGATGCATAAATAGATTTGGGCCACCTGCTGATTTGAATAAATAGGTATAGTATCTTTAGGGATCAATCAATAAGGATTGCTCTTTTTCAGAATTTTCTAGTATCAACTATTCTTCTAATTTTCAGGAATAAAGCACATGTTATTTTCAAACCAAACCAAGCCTACTTGAATAATAAGACACATTTTTTAGCCCTGGTTGGCATGGCTCAGTTGGTTGGAGTTTTGTCCTGTGCTGATCATGGGTTTAATTCCCAGTTAGGGCACATACCTAGGCTGCAGGTTGGATCCTTAGTAGATGCATGTGGGAGGCAACCAATGGATGTTTCTCCCTCACATCGATGTTTCTCTCTCTCTCTAGTCTTCTCTCTCTTAAAAAAAAATAAAAAACCTCACACATTTAAAAAATTCAACTTTATATTAAAAAAGTGTTGCTAACCTCTCTAATATTCAATTTTTAAAATTACAAAACTGGTACTTCTTATTTGGAGCCAGAGGCATTTCTTTTAATGCCTTTTTCATTAGAATTTATACTCCTTTGAGAGAGAGAGAAAGTTTAGATGAGTTTAATCAATACCTTCAGACTGACTGATGTTCACATTGTAAAGCTGAGGACTGTTACTTAACAATGCCTCTTTAATTGAAGAATCATAATAGAACTTGCCTTTTTTTCATATTGTAGATATCCAACTGATATGTGACAGACAAAATACTTGATGCATTATCATCTATAGATGCTGTTACATTTTTGCATAATTTAATATTTCCTTTTGGTTTAGTGTAGACTCATTCTACTCTAAAATGTAGAAATGGTGGGACACAAAGTGTACAGTCATGAAGCAACTTCATTTCATCTCCCATTATTCTTTGAAACCCTACTATGGAGCCACTTCTCCTCTTGCCCTATGAATAAACTTAAGACTAGTTTCATGACTTTTCACGTTACTTGTAGGTTCATCTAGTCCAAGACAATCTCAGGTCATTTAAATATTTATTTTAATGAAATAGAATTTTCAAGGTCATTGAAATTAAAGATTTTTCGCTTCCTTAGATTGGGCTATCAGCTGAGAAAAAGGGGCCTGGTTAGCTTCTTTATTTCTCCAAAGAGTGCTTCTCCTCTTCCTCTGGAAGATGCTTCTCATTTCTCATCTAGAGTGGAAAGAGGTGTGGGGAGGGCAGGTATCCTATCTAATAAAAGAGAAACATGGTAATTAGCGTATGACCGCTACCCTTCCCATTGGCTAATCAGGGCGATATGCAAATTAACTGCCAGCCAAGATGGCGCCCGGCAGCCAGGCAGCTGGAAGCGAACATGAGGCTTGCTTGCTTCAGTGACGGAGGACTCCAACGTTCCCTGCCTGCCGCTGCCGGCCTCTGAGCTACAATTCTAAGCAAGTATGTTAAAAATATAGAACCTAAACAAAACCCCAGAAATCTGCTTTAGTCGCCGGGCTTCAGTCAGCAGGATCGCAACATTGTTTCAAATACAGAAGGTAAACAAAGGCCAGAAACCTGCTTTTAGCAGCGGAGGCCTAAGAGCTGGAACCAAGCCTCAGAGCTAAAGCTGGCCCAGAATAAAAAAAAAAAAAAAGGAAAAAAGGACAGGTTGGGAGATTCAGTCACCCACCAGCCTGAAAACAGCCCTCAGCCCCTCACCCAGACTGGCCAGGCACCCCAGTGGGGACCCCCACCCTGAAGGGTGTGTGACCAGCTGCAAACAGCCATCATCCCCTCACCCAGGCTGGCCAGGCACCCCAGTGGGGACCCCCACCCTGATCCAGGACACCCTTCAGGGCAAACCAGCTGGCACCCACCCGTGCACCAGGCCTCTATATAGTAAAAGGGTAATATGCCTCCCAGCACCGGGATCAGCGTGACAGGGGGCAGCGCCCAAACCCCCTGATCGCCCTGCGGCTCTGTGTGTGACAGGGGACGGGGCCACAACCTCCCTATCTGCCCTGCTCTGTTCGTGACAGGGGAAGGCACCCCAACCCCCTGATCAGCCCTGCTCTGTGCCTCATAGGGGAGAGCTCCCCAACCCCCTGATCGCCCTGTGGCTCTGTGTGTGACAGGGTGTGGCACCCCACCCCCCCACCCCCCCACAGGCCCTGCTCTGTGTATGACGGGGTAGAGCCATAACCTCCCCATCAGCCCTGCCCTGAGTGTGAGAGTGGCGGTGCCCCAACCCCCTGATCGGCCCTGGTCTGTGGGTGATAGAGGGTGGTGCCCCAACCGCCTGATCCGCCCTGCTCTGTGTGTGACAGGGGGCGGTGCCCCAACACCCCTATCGGCCCTGCTCTGTGAGTGACCGGGGGGAGCTCCCCAACCCCCTGATTGACCCTGCTCTGTGCGTGACAGGGGGCAGCACCCCAACCCCCTGATTGGCCCTGCTCTGTGTGTGACGGGGTGGCGCCGCAACCCCCCAATCGGCCCTACCCTGAGCGTGACTCAGAGTGGCATCACAACCTCCCGATCTGCCCTGCTCTCTGCATGACAGGGGCGGTGCCCCAACTCCCCAATCAGCCCTGCTCTGAGACCGACCAGGGGCTGCACCTAGGGATTGGGCCTGCCCTCTGCCACCCGGGAGCAGGCCTAAGCCAGCAGGTCGTTATCTCCTGAGGGGTTCCAGACTGCGAGAGGGCACAGGCCTGGCTGAGGGACCCCCGCACCCCCCCGAGTGCACAAATTTTGTGCACCAGGCCTCTAGTTTATAGTAATAAAAGTTTAATATGCTAATTAGACTGGATGTCCTTCTGGACGATCTTCCCAATGAAGCCAGGGCTGCGAGGGAATCCCAGGTCCCAGGTGCCTGCCAGTGGCTGGAGGGAAGCCCGAGTCCTGGGTGCCAGAGGGAAGCCAGTGCCAGCAGCCAGGAAAAGGAAGGCCTACTCTTGCAAGAATTTAGTGCATCGGACCTCTAGTATAAGTATATGTATGGACACTACTTGTCTGGTACTGATTTGTGTTGGTTTTCTCTGTCCCTGGCCGATATGCAAGGCCAGCTTTTACTGGAAAAAGTGCCTTTGTGTGCTCTTTGGAGAACACCACACCTTCCCTCCTCCATTGTTGAAGATCATTTTCTTGACTTGTTGGCGAACATATTTTCTGGCTGTTTATAGCTCTTTTTTCAGCTCTTAGGAATTTAGAAGGTCTACTCCCTGCTGGTTTATCTCATGTGTAAAGCCAGTCTTCTTGGGCAGGATAACACCAAGGCCAATTGTCTTTTGTGTCAAGAATACATTGAGTTCAGACCTAGCGGTTTGGCTCAGTGGATAGAGTGTCAGCTTGTGGACTGAAGGGTCCCAGGTTCGATTATAGTCAAGGGCACATATATACTCTGGTTGCAGGCTCAATCCCCAGTAGGGGCCATTGCAGGAGGCAGCCAATCAATGATTCTCATCATTGATGTTTCTATCTCTCTCTACCTCTCCCTTCCTCTCTAAAATCAATAAAAATATATTAAAAAAAGAATACATTGAGTTCAATGAAATAATCTCTCTGAACTCACTGCCATTAGATACAGAGCAGACATGGTCAGCGTCAGGCAGAATCAGGTGTGGGTCTGAGATCAGGTAGCTGTGATCTCCAAAGTCTAGAGGAAATATGTCCAGCTTCCTGATTAGACCATCAGTGCCCCTTCTACAGGCTTTGGGGTACATAGTGGTCCTCTGTCCTCCTAATCTCTCCTAATCCTCACCTTCCCTTTTTTCTTCAGTTTCTCTTTTTAAAATTTTCTGCAGATGACAGATTAGCTAAGGGTCTATGTGGCCCCACATGAGCTTGGGGTGGGAGAGCAAAGTAGTTTCTCGGCACTTGACTTACAAATCCTGCTTTGGGGGTCTGGAACCTTTTGTTGGTATTCAGGACTGGTGCCACCTAGTTTCTGACTCTTTTATAGAGACTATTTAAATCCATGACAAGCAAAGTATCACTAATTACTTAAGGATATGATCTGTTTTGTTTTCCTATTCAAGGGCCAGTTATTTGATAGCTGGAATATGATGTGGGAAAATCTAAGTTATGATAGTTTTTTTTTTTCTGCTGTTGCTCTAGTTCCTTAATTTATAATATTCTACTTGTCTCATGGTGAGATTATCCTATCTAATAAAACAGAAACATGGTAATTGGCGTACGACCACTACCCTTCCCATTGGCTAATCAGCGAGATATGCAAATTAACTAACAGCCAAGATGGCAGCCGGCAGCCAGGCAGCTGGAAACTAACATGAGGCTTGCTTGCTTTAGTGATGGAGGAAGCCAAAGCTTCCCCGCCTGCCTTGCTGGTCTCTCAGCTGCACTCTAAGCAACTATGTTACAAAAATAGAAGCTAAACAAAACCCTGGGCTTCAGCCAGCAGGACCGCAACATTGTTTCAAATACAGAAGGGTAAACAAAGGCCAGAAACCTGCTTTCAGCAGTGGAAGTCTCATAGCTGGAGCCGAGCCTCAGAGCTAAAGCTGGCCCAGAATGAAAAAAAAAAAAGGAAAAAAGGACAGGTTGGGAGCTTCAGTCACCCGTCAGCCTGAAAACAGCCCTCAGCCCCTCACCCAGACTGGCCAGGCACCCCAGTGGGGACCCCCACCCTGAAGGGTGTGTGACCAGCTGCAAACAGCCATCATCCCCTCACCCAGGCTGGCCAGGCACCCCAGTGGGGACCCCCACCCTGATCCAGGACACCCTTCAGGGCACACCAGCCGGCCCCCACCCGTGCACCAGGCTTCTATCCTATATAGTAAAAGGGTAATATGCCTCCCAGCACTGGGATCAGCGGAGCCGTGAGGCCTCCCAGCACCGGGATCAGCAGTGCAGCGAGGCCTCCTGGCACTGGGATCAGCGTGACGGGGGCAGCGACCAAACCCCTTGATCGGCCCTGCTCTGTGTGTGACAAGGTGCGGTGCCCCAATCCCCCCTGCCCTCCACGGGCCCTGCTCTGTGTGTGACGGGGTAGAGCCATAACCTCCCCATCGGTCCTGCCCTGAGTGTGACAGTGGCGGCGCCCCAACCCCCTGATCCGCCCTGCTCTGTGTGTGACATGGGGCGGTGCCCCAACTCCCCTATCGGCCCTACTCTGTGAGTGACAGGGGGAGCTCCTCAACCCCCTGATCAGCCCTACTCTGTGCGTGACAGGGGGGAGCTCCCCAACCCCTGGATCGACCCTTCTCTGTGCGTGACAGGGGGCGGTGCCCCAACTCCCCAAATGGCCCTGCTCTGAGCCCGACCAGGGGCTGCACCTAGGGATTGGGCCTGCCCTCTGCCACCCGGGAGTGGGCCTAAGCCAGCAGGGCGTTATCTCCCGAGGGGTCCCAGACTGCGAGAGGGCACAGGCCGGGCTGAAGGACCCCCCTCCCTCCCGAGTGCACAAATTTTTGTGCACCGGGCCTCTAGTGATGATTATAATAGTGTAAAGTACCTGGAACTAGTGTGGGGGGATTGAGTAATTATTTGGCAAACAGCACATAATTGTTCTTCCAGATATCTATTATACAAGGGTTGTTATCTGTAGCTTGTTGGTGGAGAAATTGAGGCTAAAATGAACAATATTTTGGAATGAAAGTACATCACACCTGGAATGTGATTCCATCAACACCTTCTAAGGCAGCTGCAAAAGATCTGCAGGAGAGGAGAAAGAATAGTATCACCCTCCTTGGGTAAATATGTTTTTATCAAGTAGCTGCTCAAGTTTGAAGGCACTTGCAAAATAAGTGCTTGCTCTAGTTCATTCATCTCAACAATTAGCCATTATTGGCACTACAGTTTCATTCAACAACAGTTTGTAAATAACAACAGCTGGTTTATAAATATTATGCAATTCATGAAATGCACACTTGTTATTAATATTTTCTTAATGGACTACTATGAAACTGAAAAGAAATACTATCATTTTAACAATTTTGTGAGTAAAAGGGGCAAATTATAAATATTATAGGAATATAAGTATTAATATTCACTTCATTCTAAGATCAAGATAATAGCTTTAGAAAATAATACCCAGTTTAGTAGGCTGTGAAGTTTGTATATTACTTTTATTTATTTATGAGAGGCCCATTGTAGGAATTTGTACACCAGTGGGGTCCCTTGGCCTGGCCTGCGGGATTGGGTTGAAACTGGCTCTCTGACATCTCCCGAGGGGTCCTGGATTGTGAGAGGGCACAGGCCAGTCTGAGGGAACCCACCGTCGTACGATCGGGGCCGGGGAGCGATGTGGGAGGTTGGCCAGCAGGGGAGGGACCGTGGGAAGGGTCCAGGGCCTGTCCAGCCTGTCTTGCTCAGTCCTGATCGGCCAGACCCCAGCAGCAAGCTAACCTACTAGTTGGAGCGTCTGCCCCCTGGTGGTCAGTGCACATCATAGCAATTGGTCACCGTTCGACTGTCTGCCCCCTGGTGGTCATAGCAAGTGGTTGAGCGGCCTTAGCATATCATTAGCATATTATGCTTTGATTGGTTGAATGGACGACTGGACACAGCCTATTAGGCTTTTATTTTATAGGATTTTTCCCATGGATTTTTTAAAAATAATTTTTTTATTGATTTTTTTACAGAGAAGAAGGGAGAGGGATAGAGAGTTAGAAACATCAATGAGAGAGATTGATCAGCTGCCTCCTGCATGCCCCCCACTGGGGATGTGCCCGCATCCAAGGTACATGCCCTTGACCGGAATTGAACCCGGGACCCTTCAGTCCGCAGGCCGATGTTCTATCCACTGAGCCAAATCGGTTTGGCTCCCATGGATTTTTAGAGAATGTGGGAGGGACGGGGAGACAGAAAGAGAGAAATAATTGGTTGCTTCCCCCACATGCTTTGACTGAGGCTAGGATCAATTTTTGGGCTTGTTATATTTTCTCATAATGTGGGGTAAGATCATGAGCTCTGGATCCACAGTGCATGGATTTGAACCTGACCAAGTGACCTTACCTCAGGGAAGTGACTCAATCTCCTTGTGCGTCAGTTTTCTCAATTATACTAGCAATTTTGTCCATTACACAGAATTGCTGTGATGATTATATAAGCTTTCCCATGCCAAGTGCTTAGAACTGTGCCTGCCTGGCACATAGTCGGTGTTCAATGATGTTTTTCATGATGATGATTATTGCTTCTGGTCCCTGGATCCAAATTTCCTCCTAGCTGCTTGAATGTCTGGAATCAGGCTTGGATTAGGTCTCCCTGAATCCACAGCAGAGCTGGCTTATTGTGGAGAAGAGCTGCAACTCTGTGGTCCCTGGCTTATCTCTTGCTTGAGGAGATATCTCCCTAGAAATGTCTCAGAAGTTATTGTTCATCTAGCCCTGACTTGGCATGAACCGGCAGGCAGAGGCTGTTGTTCACCTCTCTAGGTCTCAGATTTTCTTTCTCTTTCTTTTCTTTTCTTTTTTGGTGAAAGAAAGGGTTAGATTACATTACTTCTGTGGTCTCTTTCAGTCATAATAATATGACTTTTTAAATAATAGAAGGAATGCACAGGTGATGTTAGTGGTGAAGTGAAGTGAAGGATAACTCCTCCTATTGCATTTTCAAGCTTTAAAACATTGCTCTGGACATTAAGATAAAAACTTGTCTTTGAAGGCTATTTAGGCATATATTACATATGAAACAAGTCTAGTTTCTGGAAAAATGAGAGATGTTTTAGTAATTATGTTATCAAAATTTTATTCAATTTAGATACTAAATTCCATATTCTAAATCATGAAGATGTATTTATATCTACACCTTCATACACCATATTAAAGACAATTTAAGTATGGACAAATTTAATTTGCTTTAAAACATTAGTAGTACTACAATTAATATTTTCATCCAATAGTCTTAAGATTTATGTTTTCTTTTTTCAAAAAGTAAAGCAACTGCTGTGGAAATGAAAGGCCCAAATTGCTTAAAATGTAGCAGAACCAAGAAATAAAGTCTTAGGAAGGCAATAAAGGGCTCTAAGTAGAAAGGAATACTTCAGGTTAATTAGATTTCGCCTCTCTCTTGTATTGTCCTGGCTTAGAAAAGTAATGCCTCACAACTGCCAGCAGAGGGCCTCAGTCCCATAGTTTATCAATTATATTTATTGCAGCATCTCTTCCCTATGGCCCCGCAAACTGATTCCAAGGACTCATTTGCGTACTTCGGATGTCTAGTCACCTTCAGTGTGAATGGCCTATGGCTTTAAACTATTAATGAATGAGAATATATTTAAATTAAAAATACAATTAGTATGTGTAACAGTGTATAGTATGTAGCAGAGTATTATACAGATGCTTTTTAAACTATGGAGGAAAAGTGCAAGTTTCATATTATTAAATCAGTGGTTTCAGAAAAATTCATGAGATAAAGGTAAAAAATCGTGAGGAAAAGACTGAACTGCTGTGCGAAGGTCTCATTCTTTAAATCTTTTTAGCTTTGTTCTTTTCTCAGTTTGAACTATTCTACTGGGAGAAAAAAATGAAACAAAAGTGTTCATGTAGGATCTTCTTTAGTTAAAAATTCTGAATATTCTTACATTTTTTACTAAAGATGAATTTTAAAAAGGAAATAAAATAGAAACAGGAATAGCTAACAGGAGGCCATGCCATCTTATCTAATAAAGGGGGAATATGCAAATTGACCATCATGCTGTAACAAGTGGCTGTGCCCACAGCAGAGGCAGGGATCCCATAACACAAGATGGCTGCACCCACAACAGATGCTGAGTTCCCATAATGATCCTTAATGAGCAATCAGCAGGGACCTGAGGCTCTGTGGTGCTGGGCTGGGGCAGGGGACCTGAGGCTATGCTACCCGCTGGGTGGGGCTTGACGGGGGACCTCAGGCCGTGCCCCCCGCCACTGTGCCAGGCCAGGGGACCTGAGGCCATGTCCCCTACCCGGTGGGGCTTGATGGGGAACTCAAGGCATGCCCCTGGCCCTGGATGGGGGACCTCAGGATGCACACCCCACCCCCACGCCAGGCCTGGGGATCTGAGGCTGCACCCTCCCCCCCGCCCTGCCCGCCAGGGCTTGATGGGTGACCTCAGGCCATGCCCCCTGGCCTGGGCCAGAGACCTCAGGCTGCACCCCCTGCCCTGGTGCTAGGCCAGGTGACCTGAGGCTGTGCCCCTCACCCGGCAGGGTTTGACTGGGGTGGGGCTAGCCAGGCCTGGATCTAGCCCAATGGGGGTGGGGCCGGCCAGGTCTGGGTCTCGCGCGATTTTGAGGCGCATGTGTGTGGGTGGGGACTTGACTCTGGTTCCTGTGGAGCACCCCAGACTCTGACAGGAGGAAGGTTTTCATATACATTTTACTAATTCTCTTTCATCTCTGACACTTCTATTATAGAGAAAGGGCAAATAGCAATATTAAAATATTTCCTCTAATTAATTCCTTTAATGTGCATGAATTTTGTACAATGGGTCACTAGTCTGAAATAATTAGATAATGCCTTTTGAGTTGTCAGTTCTCCACATCCCATTTCCTTTGTCTGAGATACCGCTGTAAGTTCTCTTAAGGGTTGGTCTAGGAGTCTAAGTATCTACAAAAACTAAGTAGCCTTTTAAGAGTTTTTTAAAAAGCTTCTGCTGTGGACTGGGTGGCACTTATTAAATTGATGGTAGCTTCGAGAGCAAGTAAACATCTGTGCAGGACTTGTTTATCTTTCCTTCTTCCCTATCTTAAGCAACAAGAGCACACAGTGAGAAAGAATAACCAAAAGGAATGCTATATTCGTTTTTAATCTGTTGAGTGTGACTCTCCTATTTCTCAGTGCTGCTCAGAATGATAGGAGTAACTAATTTTCATGTACACAATGACATAATAGGCATAGATACGCATCGAGGTCTTCAGGCCTAGTTATAAAGGTTTGGTTTTACATAAAGATATTTGGAGTATATGTAGTGTTTTATTAATTCAAATGTTGCATGTACATAACACAGCATTTTTTCAGAGCATTAAAAATGTTGTTCAGGTGTATATAGTACATTAATCTTTATGTCTTTTATTCTCATAAAACTCTTTATGTGCTGCTATTTGAGACATTCTATTATACCCAACGTTCCTCTGAACACTATTTAGACTGCCGAATAGCAATAACTATCTTTAAAATATTTGCTGACCAAATGAAAATTATTATGTAACATATTGCAAAGTTATACAGAAATTCATGAACATGTCTGTTTCATATACAAATTAGATCTTAGAGTATATTCAACCATGTTATAGAATCCTTATCATAAAGTTTTATTAGATGCAGAAGCCCTTAAGTATTATTTTGCAATTATACTCATTTGCATTCTTAAATTCTCTCCGTATAGGACCTACATTTATAAATTTCACAACTCACATTGGGAGATTACATTTTAATTTTTGACTGCTATCCTAGTGCGGCTTGGTGTTTTTCCGTGGCTTGGTAAAGTTGAGGGGGTTGGATTTCATTCTCATTTTTCTCTGTCTAAGCAACAACAAATATCTTAAAATACAGATTAAAAACTTTCATCTACTTACCAACTAAGCTCAAATAACATATATCAGACTGCCTATTTGTAGATAAAATCTGAGATATTTATTGCTCAAGGTCATAGATGCTCTTTCTTTTGTGTTTCTTAATTACTGGGGCTTCTAACCTTAGTGTGGTGTCTATTATTGTTAAAGGGAAAAGAAATACCAGAAGAACTGACAGGTGTCCCTAAGGGACTGACATTGGAAATGTGCTGCATATTGCCCGGGTGTGAAGAGAACTGTTTATAGTTCCTTCCTTATCCATATAAATGTTACAAGACACATCTAGAATGGAAAATAATGGAAATTCTAAAATTAGTTTTAAGGTGAGGTTAGAAGCATTGTTTGGTTTTAATGTTTGAAAATATGATCTATAATTCCCAAGGGTACAACCATTCATTTTCCTGTATTTCAGAGCCATTTTGCACTCACTCAGTTACTCCTATTTAGTTCCTGGGCTAAGAGTCACTCAAAATCCCTTAATCTTTTTTCACCTCATTAGTTTTCAATTTTGCACATCAAATATCTTCAATGATGGAGAAATGCCGCCTTGCTCAGTCTTTGTTATGGAGAAGAGTTGAAAGGGGAAGGTGGCAGAGGAAAAGCTGACAATTTCTTCCCCAGAGGCCACTGAACTGGCAAAGAGAGGGAATGGTTTTAAATCCCCACAATGGGGTTAGTCCTTTGACATTCTAGAGAGAAAGTGATAGTGATAGTATTAGGACAATTTGATCTTCTGATTATATTAAAAATAGAAATAAATTTTAAAATTTAGTTTTTGAGTTTTTAATTTGCATGTTGATATTTACTGCTGGTTTCCATTGTATTCGATGAGCAAGAAACACTATTCTGAAAGCAAACACCAATCCCCAAAGCAGCGGTTCTCAACCTGTGGGTCGCAACCCCTTTGGGGGTTGAACGACCCTTTCACAGGGGTCGCCTAAGACCATCGGAAAACACACATATAATTACATATTGTTTTTGTGATTAATCACTATGCTTTAATTATGTTCAATTTGTAACAATGAAATTGGGGGTCACCACGACATGAGGAACTGTATTAAAGGGTCGTGGTATTAGGAAGGTTGAGAACCACTGCCCCAAAGCAAATAAAACAGAAACCACAAAAAACTTTCAACGTTACAATTGTGTTAAGAACTTTCTCAGTGATAAAGAGAATTATTCCGGGCCAATATCTTGTCAAGATGATGATGGTGGTGAATTATTATTTTAAGTCATATTTTTATGTCATTTTTGTCAATAACTCAACATAGGTATGTGTGTGAATAAGGAGACTGTATTGTTCTTTTGATAAAGGGGCAATTTGTAAATCTGCTGCTGCTAAAATTATTTCTTTTTGGGTATTTATGATTTCAATTTTGTGAAAATAAAAAAGAAAATGATAATCTCATTCCAATGTCATGCTAACTTTGCCAGGATGGAAATATGACTAAATCAAAGAAGGGTTAAATTGAACATTTGTTAAATAATTTATCAAAGTTCCTATGATGCATAATGGGTGAGCTGACTGGCAGATATCCCATTGCTTTTGTTTTTATATAGATCTTGTTCCTAATAGATGGCCAGGAGTGACTGTAAAGCCAAATCTCCTATTTAGCATTCTTTGGGGGAGGGATTTGATCGCCTTATGGTCTGACTTCTTTGGGCTGTGATGTAAGGTGGTAGGTAGACAGTTACAGCGGAAACAAAAACTCCAGAAAGGGAAGGTCCTTGTGGCCATAAAAGATGGAGAGCTCATGCATTATCCATCCATGTATTTTCATCTCTCCATAGTTTTGTCCTTCCCCCTTTATCTAAGATATGTGAAGAAAATCGATACACCTGTTTTCTAAATTGCAATGCTAAGGCTTAAAAAGTACTGTACTTAAGGCTTAAACAATTAGGGTTGAGAGGGGTTGTTGGAAAAGGACACTTTTATTTATAAGCTCTTTTCTTTAAGCTTCCCTATTCGTTTCATTTTAGAAAATATAATGATAAATACTTTTTCCAGACTTAATTTTTCTTGTTATTTAATGTTATATTCATATACAAAAATATTTTATTTAGAATTTAATTATAAATTTACATTTCTTGAAAATGAAAAAAAATGCATTAATTTGAAAAGGGACTTAACTGGAATTTACCTTAATGTTTTCAACGAAAAGAATTTTGTTAAGAAAATTGATAGTAGCCTGGCCAGTGTGGCTCAGTGGTTGAGCATCAACCTATGAACCAGGAGGTCACAGTTTGATTCCCTATCAGGGCACATGCCTGGGTTGCAGGCTCGATTCCCAGTAGGGGGCATGTAGGAAGCAGCTGTTCAGTGATATTAAAAACCATTCTTATCTATTAAAGTAGGACTTCAGTGTTGGGTAGTTCGGTTCATGTATACAACTGGAATAATAAAGCTGTACACTTAAAATTACACTATATTTATAATTATGTATATAGTAATGGACACTTTTCATATCTAGATAAGAGTTTTTTTCCAATGAACAAAAACGTGATAGTTTTATAATATCAGTTTTTCAAAAAGACAGTAAAGGACAAGAAAGATTTTGAAACTGTTAAGAGATCAATTTATTCTTTCATTACACCTTTTTTTTTTAGTCAAAAAGATTGCATTAGAAGTTACTTCTACATGTTGAAGTATAATCTTTTTTAAAAAATATATTTTTGATTTCAGAGAGGAAGGGAGAGGAAGAGAGATATAGAAACATCAATGATGAGAATCATTGATTGGCTGCCTCCTGAATGCCCCCTACTGGGGATTGAACCTGCAACCCAGGTATGTGCCCTTGACTGGAATTGAACCTGGGACCCTTCAGTCTTCAGGCCGATGCTCTATGCACTGAGCCAAACCAGGTAGGGTTGAAGTATAATCTTAGCAAAATGTCTTTTTTTTTTTTTAATATATTTTATTGATTTTTTACAGAGAGGAAGGGAGAGAGATAGAGAGTTAGAAACATTGATGAGAGAGAAACATCGATCAGCTGCATCCTGCACACCCCCTACTGGGGATGTGCCTGCAACCCAGGTACATGCCCTTGACCGGAATCGAACCTGGGACCTTTCAGTCCGCAGGCCGACGCTCTATCCACTGAGCCAAACCGGTTTCGGCAACAAAATGTCTTTTTAATCCCTAGAGATTACAGTATTATTGATCAAGCATTATAAGTAATTTCTCAAAATGTGGTACTTCAATTATTTTAATAGAAAACACTGTACTATGTATGAAAGTAGTACAGTAGTGCAAATACAGCATAATTGGACAACATAGTATTACTTAATCTGTGGCATTAGTTGAATCAATGAGCATCCCTGAGTCTCAATTTCCTAATCCATAATATGAAGAATTTAGACTAAATGACCTGTAGGGTTACTTATAATTCTAAAATAATCTATTTCTATAATATTAGGATCACATAGCCTCAAAGAACATCAGTATCCTGTCATTTTTGAAGAGTGAATTTATTTAGAAGAACAAGACTTTTGGGATATGAGCTTATTCATAAGGTTAGTTTATTAGATCTAAACCTTTCATTTTGGGGAAATTACTGAACTTGCATGATTGTTACCATTCAAGGAAGAGCTGCTTAATTTCCTTTCACAGGAAATTATATGTTATTTGTAAGTTTCATTTTGTTGTTGGCACTTGTATTTTAGGGACACCTGAAGAAACTAAAGTGTTGTTTTTTTTAATCTTTATTGAAAGTATTACAGATATCCTTCTCCCCAGCCCCCATTCCCCCTTCTAGTCCACACCTGCCCAAAATAGTGTTTTACTATAGGTTACAGTTGGCATTGATGGCACCAAAGGACGTCATCAGCTATTTGGAGTGAGATGTTCAATACTTTCCTTCCTGCATGCAACATTTTAAAAACCTTGCTTGGAAGAGAAGTTTATTTTTCACACAGGAGCTGGTGATCCTTTTGAAATGGAATTATGTTCTTGTTGTTATGACAACATAGAATTCCACACTTCTGCTTTCTACAATGTATATTTCTCTGAGTCTGGGTGTTTATAAGTGTTTTATTCATTGGTGGCAGTGTGTGGTTACTGGCATCAAAATGATACATCAGCCAGATGACATCTGTGGTGCCTGCCAACTTAGAATGTCTGAGATACATTGAGCATTCCAAAGGTGATTACCATGTCTCTTTTAGGAGGGATACTTCCACTTTCTCTATTAATCAGTGTATTTCATGCTAGTGGCTATAACGAACAACTCCCATATGTCAGTGGCGTAGCACAACAAGGGTTTTTTCCCCCTTGCTCATGTCAGATGTGGACAGGGCAAATCTCTACCGGAAGGTGACTTGTCTCTATTGACCCTTAAGGAGATACAGGGAGTCCTCCACTGTATCTCTTTCATCCTCCTGGCTAAGAAGCAGAGGGAAAGCACTCAAATTGTACAGGTTGTTTTCTGACCAGTTCTAGAAGTGGTGAACATCAATTCTGCACACATTCCATTGGCCAGAACCCTCTCAGGCACCCCTAACTAACTGCAAGGGAGGCAGGGTGTGTAGTTTTACTGAGGCCCAGGAAGAGAGGATGGGATAGGCAAACAGCCTGTGTCTGCTATGGTGTGTTTTTGTTTACCTTTTTAAAAAAATTTTTAATTGGAATATTTTTGAATAAATTTAGTCCTCTCCTTTTAAAATTCACTTTGATGAACAGGTGGTAGCTGATATATTAATTAAAATTTATCCATGTTGCTTTTCCATGAAAGGCTTGTTCCCTTCTTCTTTCCTTACAATTTAGAGCATTCTGAATTTACCCATTGGCTTATTTTTTTTAATATTTATCACTACCTTACAATCTCACTGTCATTTCATCAAGCTCTTTGCTTCTGTTGAAGAGAACTCCATAACTTACAAAGTAATAATCATAACAGGACTTTTGCAATTCCTTACAGGCTAGATGAACTTCATTTGCAGTAATTTAATGTAAATTATTTTGTTCGGAGCTATCACTTTTAGTTTAACTCTCTGGTAATACAGGAAAAAATGTTCTTAATGATCTCTTTGCTGATGTTCCTTGTATCTGCAGTGAGTGTACAGCCATGCATGACCAACTAGAGGTGTCCACACGTTGTCTGACACTTCTCTGTTGCGAAGTGGAGTCTGTGGGCCCTCCTCTTGACTCTGAGTGAGCTCGGACTGCTTTGACAGTAGCATGTGGTGGGATTGATGCTGTGCCAGTTTTCAGGCCTAGACCTTAGGATATGGCAGTTTCTGCTTTTGGTCTCCTGGAATAGATGACACTCTATATGAAGCCACTCTATATAAAAGTGAAAGCCACATGTAGAGGTCAAGTGTAGGAGCTCTGGATCAAAGCTCCAGCTGATCTCCCATCCTGCAGCCAGTATCCATTATCAGCCCTGTGAGACAGCCACCTTGGACACCAGTCCCATTGAGCGTTTAAATATATCTGTATTGATTTTAGAGAGGAAAGGAGAGGGAGAGATAGGAACATCAATACTGAGAGAGAACCATTGATTGGCTTCCTCCTGCACACCCCACACTGGGAATTGAGCCCGCAACCCGGGCAGGTGTCCTGACTGGGAAATGAGCCAGCAACCTTTCTGTGCACAGGACGATGCCCAACAAACTGAGCCAGGGAGAGTTTCATTGCTAATACTTGTCTAAGACACTTATTTATTTATTGAATATATTTTTATTGATTTCAGAGAGGAAGGGAGAGGGAGAGATAGAAACATCAATGACGAGTGAGAACCATTGATTGGCTGCCTCCTGCATGCCCAGTACTGGGGATCGAGCCCACAACCCTGGGCCTGTGCCCTTGACCGGATTTGAATCTGGGACCCTTCAGTCTGCAAGCTAATGCTCTATCCACTGAGCAAAACTGGCTAGGGCCCATGGACCGTTTAGATAACTTCAGCCTCCGGCGCTTTCTGAATACAATCAATGAGAGATTTTAAGGAAAAAACTGCTTGGCTGTTTCAACCAAGTCAGAAATGTGAGAGATCATAATAAATTGTTATTTTATGTGACAATAAAAATATAGAACATCATATCTTTATTTATTAATAGTTTACTCCTCAAAAGCTAACATCATCGCAAGATTTCACCAACCTTTGATTATGGTTGAATAGCTTATAGATTTTGAGAAATGATTATGTATCACATTTCTTTCTACCTAACATCTATCTATCTATCTATCTATCTATCTATCTATCTATCTATCTATCTATCATCTATCTATCTATCTATCTATCTATCTATCTATCTATCATCTATCTGGTTGCAATCTAACTGCCAACTGGGACAAGTGGGTGGATTCATATTTGAGTCTGAGTGACATTACCAAGGACTGGGTTCAATATGTTATATTTCTCAAGGTTAGCAGCAGGCAATATTCTTAGAGTTTCTTGGGTCACTGTCATAAAGTAGAATTCTAAGAACATAATCATTTAGTGTAGGGGAGCATCAAACTCAATAGTTTGTCCGTGGTGGTAGTGTCAAAGTACAGTTTGTTGGAAAGCTTTGTTCTCTGGGAAAAACTGTAGACTTGAAGCTGTGGGAGAACTAGGGGATGTAAACATTACTGATCAAAAAATGTGAATACAGACAAATCAGGCTATGTGTGAATTATGAGCTCATTCCTTATATCTTATGAAAGGATTAGATTACCTTAAGTGCTTCCCTCATATAGCAATCTATGCCCCACTATATGACCATTACAGAATCAATCATTTGTGTTATTCCTGCCCCCTCCAAAACCTCCATTAAAATGTAAACATTATTTGGAGGAATATAATTTGAACAAACTCATGCTCAGGTATTATGGATTTTCAGATATAATCTTTCTCCTATGGGGAGGAGAACCTGCAAAGAATTGGTATTGTTGCTTAAGTAATTGCTGTTGTTTTGGGGAAGATGCTGAGTATTGAAATAGAGAAAAAGGAGAGATGACATATGACATACTTCATAATTTTAACTGAGCTTATGCTAAATGCACTGTGTACTTCTAATTCTATATATATTACCTTCTGCTGGTCTCTTTTGAAGTCATAAGCTCTTTGAGGCAGTTTCATATATTGTACATCCTATACAATAAAAGACTAATATGCAAATTGACCAAACCACAGAACGACCAGTCGCTATAATGTGCACTGACCACCAGGCGACAGACGCTCAGTGCAGGAGCTGCCCCCTGCCTGCAGACTCCAGGCCAGCCAAGACGGGTGCCAGCAGGGGGGCCCTGATCACCCTGCTGGTTGTCCTACAGATCAGCCCTGATCACTGGCCAGGCCTAGGGACCCTATCCGTGCATGGATTTCGTGCACCGGGCTTCTAGTGTTTTATAAAATAGTAACATAGTAAGTCAATAACATTTATTAAAACCTACTATTAAATGATAAGCATACCTTTTATCAGTCTTGTTCCTGGACACATATAAATCTTTGGAAAATAACAATGTGAATTCTGAACATGATAATGCTTTCTTTAACAGGTACATGCTTAGAATTGTAATTCATTTGGTAGTTCCTTTGTGTTTTGTGTTTAAATGGAGTAATAACCTAAGGCAACAGTTTCTCTAGACAGTGCAGCTAAAATAATTTTACCAGAAGACTCTCCTCCCTCCTCCCATTTTATTCTCTCTTTGGGAGCACATACCTGTCTGGCTAGAGATTACATTTCCCAGGTTTCTTTTGGTAAGGAGTGTCCACATGACTAAGTTATCACCAGTGAAATGGGAATGAAAGTGATGTGGACAACTTTTGCCTCATTTGTTTAGAAATAAAACGTATTCTGGATTTTCTCTCCTTTTTCCAATCTTTTGAGTAGGAATATAATGTGATTGTGGCCCATCTTCAACCATGTAGATGAAAATAATACCTTAGTGCAGTGAGTGATGGCAGCAAGACAAAAAGGTCCTGTTATTCTGAAGCACCTTGTGGATTAGAGCTATCCCAGAACCCTTGAATGCTCCCCTCAGGATTGTTATATAAAAGAGGAATTGTATCCGATATAAGCCACTACTTCTTATCTCTTTGTTAAAGTACCTTAGCCATAATTAATATACTTCATCTTTTATGATTAAATAATTATCATCTGTTTTGAAAGAGCTCAACATTTAGCCTAGTGTATGTGGTTGTTAATGGCCTCAGTAACTCAATTACATTTTTTAAAAAAGTTCTGAAAATGATACACTGGGTTGGATGCTCACATACATGTAATAATAAAGCAGTATTTAGGTGATCCAATGAAACATCTAATTCAGGATGCAGACCTAATAGGAAGGCACCAAATTTCTTCCTGTCAAAATATTCCTTGGTTTTGTCATTTTACTTATTTTTTAAGCCATGGACTTCTATAGTTGCTTAATAAGAATATCTTTCATTCTCTTGTTGTGTCCTTACTTTATTCTAAGTACTAGAGAACTTTTGCTCGTTCCCTGGTCTGTTTTGATGAACATCATATCCTAGGACTCAAAACAGTGCCTACCATGTAGGGTACTTGTTGAATATTTTAAGACTGAATGAAAATCGTTTATGAAAGCAGATATGTACAGAAAAGCTTAGTAATACAAGGCAGTATTAGAGTGACATGTGGTTTTGCAATAAGAGCCATAAAGTTTAAAATAGTGAGAGTCAACAGTAGAGTAAAAGCTCTGAAGGACATATCAGATTTAGCTGGAGAGAGTTTAGGTTGGTTCGTGGGGACAGGGGCAGATAGTATGCACGAAGTTAAAGGCAATATAGGTCATCTCTGTCCAATAGAGCTTTCTGTGATGATGGAAGAGTTCTATATACTCACTTTCTGTTATAGTACCAACTAGCCACGTATGGCTACTCACTAAAGTGCCCGAAGTGGGAGTACTGAGGTGTAATTTAAAATAAGGCTGCAGAAAGGTATATATCTTTAAGTCCTGCCTGGAAACAGCTACGTTTACATTGGATTTGCCATAGTACTTACTGCTTTAGTTGTAAACACACACACAGCCATTAATGAGAGCTATTTATTAAAAGATATTGAGAAAAGTAGAGGAGTTGGACAAGATTTTAAATTGCAGTCTCTGTTTTCTCCCTCTTAAATTCAAGTTCTTAGCTTTTTATATTTTAAATATATTTTTTTATTTTTCAATTACAGTTGACATACAATATTATATTAGTTTTAGGTATAGTTACTACCTTTAAAAATATTATTCTGAGATTGTATGCATCAAGGTATTTAAATTCAATTACTAGAGTTTTGCTAAAATTATTTATTCCATAAAAGCCATGACATACTAGCTTTCAGCATTTATTTTAGTCTAAATGTTTTCCAAGAAATTAGGATATGTGGAAATAGAATCTAAAATGTTTCCCTCAAATCCAATATATCTTATTGGAAAGTTGAACATTATTTGTGTCAACTTGCCCAAAGAGATGTTTTTATCTATGTAAACACTGGTACTTAAAATTTAGTGATTGAAGTTCTGAAATACAGTATGTTTAATTTTGTACATTTATGTGAGAAAGAGAAAATTGAATAAGAAGGGAAGATGGAGATAAAAGGAAAGATAACAAAACACAGGACAGAGAACTCTTTGGTGGAATATTTACTTATATTGAGTATTTGAGTTTAATTTCTCTGTCTCCAGTGTGTGCAAGTGAAATGGAAGAGCAGCAGGTCCTCTACACTGAGAAGTATCAGGATGAGATAAATCTCTCTCCCAGCTGTCACGGTGTACTGCGTAGTATAAGCAATGTGCAGGCTCTGTGATACGAGAAAATAGAAGTGATGGGAAAATAGAACATTTTTTCTTCCAGATATCGAGGTCATTTTATGAGATGTAAAGACAGAAATGTTTCTGGGAGGCTTTCTGCTCACTCCCAGAGAGCTTTTATCGATCTACTATAAAAAAGCCAATTTCTACTTTCATATGTGTAGAACTCCTATTGAGGTCAAAGGTAAAGGACACACCTCGATCCAAAAGGGATATTTTAGCTTGAAATTTCTAAAGTAAATTTCAGCAGGAAAAAAGTTAATATAAAATATTAAGCCCAGAAGATTCATTCCACATACAATGATATCTCTGTAATATTTGTTTCCTCTGCAGGAAACTTAATCCACTCTCTATTTGTTTTGAATTGCTCTGTCCATCTACTTCACTTCCAGAGGTTACCTTTATTCCCTGCTCAGCTTTTTGAGGGAAAAGACAGAAAATAAAAGGGCTAACACACAGGCTGCTGGAAACTTGAGTTTTTAATTCGCAGCTATTTGTTTCACTCTTAAGTAGTAACAGTTGAGTAGTTTGAGGCAAGCTACATTAAACTCCATGATATTCAGATTCAGCAGCTCTAGATTGGACATAATGATCCCTGCCAACTGTTGGTGAAAGAATTCAATAGGGATTTCTGTGTTGCTGTTCTTAAATGGAAGAGATATGTGGTCTAGGCAGTCTCCAGACTAGCTTCTGTGACCTTCTATTTGCCATCTTGCTTCATTTATATTAGGGCAGTGATTGGGCACTTACTGTGTTAGAGATATTTTGCAAGTCCCATTGTGAAGAAGAGTTTTGTTATTGGAGTAAAGTCAGTTTCCTTAAGAAATAAAAAAAAGATTTTTGGTTTACTGAGTAATTATATTTTTCAATCAAACACATTTCTGAATATCTAATTGCTTTTCTACATTACATATCTCACCCCTCCAGCCCCCAATTATGTCAAAACATTTATATTTCTTTAGAATATAAATGATTTAATCAAATGGCTCCAGAAATCTTGATAACTGATTCCTTAGTAGGCATTCTATCTATGACCTATGGGGTCATTGTTTCAAAATCTGGACCTGTAGAAGGGCTGTGGACATCCTCATGATGATTTGGTGTTGTAGAATGGAGTTACCCTCTCCTGAGGAGAGTAATGCCCCTTTTAAGCCTTCTGAAAGGTCCACTGGGACTGTATATCAAGGCTGGAGACAAAGGGATTTCTTGGTATTTCTGATGAAGTTTGGGACTGAATCAATATGTGCAGAATCAAGAGGCCCCCTAAAAGATTGGCTAGGCCTGTGAGTTATGGCTGTGATTCATTTTGTCATTTCCTAAGCACAAGTTGGACTAAATTGGGTCTAAAATACATCCCACCATACTCTTGCTCCCCTGGTCATCTTCCATTAGCAAGGTGCACCGACAATGGCTCTTCCCACGGTTAACCAAGGGATCCTTTTGTCATTGAGGGTGAGTGTGCGTGTGTGTGTGTGTGTGTGTGTGTGAATTTGCACCTTCTCCAGTGAACAAGCTGTCTTTTTCTCCATTGACCTATCTAACCCATATAGCCTTCTGAAGCCCATATTACTCAAAATTTTGAACCTTTTAAAACAAGCCAGAAAAAAAAGCCAAAACTTCATATTCTTTGTTCTTCTCCCCAAGTTTCTTTGTCAACATTTGGTTTCCTATCATTAAGGGAGATAAAAATATTCAAAACCACTTTAAGAAAGAGGACAGGCTATTTTTTACAGGTATTTTTTCAAAATGGAAATTCTCAACTATACACAAAAGAAGAGAGAATAATAAATTGAACCTATACCTAACTTTGGCCAAATTTTTTATCGCTTTTTCATCTTGCTGGTCTATTTTTTTTAAAAATTTTCACCTGAGGAGTGAGGATATTTTTTCTATTGATTTTAGAGAGAGTGGAAGGGACAGGGGAGGGAGAAAGAGAGAGAGAGAGAGAGAGAGAGAGAGAGAGAGAGAGAGAGAGAGAGAGAGGTGTTAAAGACACATCAATTGATTGCCTCCTGCTCTCACCCTGATCAGGGCGGGAATTGAACCTGCAACCGAGGTTCATGCCCTTGACTGGGAATCGAACATGTGACCCTTAGGTCTATGGGCCAATGCTCTAAACATTGAGAAAAACTGGCCAGAGCTTGCGGGTCTATTTTAGAGCAATCTGAAACATCATATCATTCTACATATAAATACATTGATACACATTTCTAATATATAAAGAGAAATTTAAAATTAACTATCATGCAGTAATCATTTCTAATAAATTTAACAATTATTCCTCATATCAGTTATTTAAGTCATTATTTAAGTTCTTTTTATTATCTCAATTATGTCATTTTGCTGCTGGTTTATGCAAATCAGGTTTGAACAAGATCCACAGTTACATTTAGTCATTAGGTCTTTGAAGTCTCTTATTCTATTAAAGTCCTCTCTTATATACCCTTTTTAAAAATTTCGTAATTGATTTGTTGGAGAAACCAAGTCATACGTAGAATGTTCCACATTCTGGACTTGGCTAATTGCTTCCTTGTGGTGTTATTGAATGACTGCTCTATTCTATGTTTCCTGATCACTCTTCATTAGAACTAGAGGCTTTATGAGATTCAGATCCCAATTTTGAGGGAAAAATACTTTATGCTGGCTACTGTGTACTTTATATTGCATCCCATCATGAAGCATATTCTTTTTTGTTAACTCACATTTAATGATTCATCATTCAGTGGAGTCAGCCTAAAGCTTTCATTATGAAGAGCACATGGATCATAAGGCAGTTCCATATTTAATTTTTTGAGGTAACTCCATACTGCTTTCCACAGTGGCTGCACCAGTCTGCATTCCCACCAGCAGTGCATGAGGGTTCCTTTTTCTCCTCATCCTCACTAATAATTGTTTGCTGATTTGTTGATGATAGCCATTCTGACAGGTGTGAGGTGATATCTCATTGCAGTTTTAATTTGCATTTCACTGATGATTAGTGACGTTGAGCATCTTTTCATATGTCTACTGGCCACTGTATGTCCTCTTTGGAGAAGTGTCTATTTAGGTTCTTTGCCCATTTTTTAAATTGGATTGTTTGTTATTGGCTTTTTTTGGGGGGGTGGTGTTTTATGAGTTCTTTATAAATTTTGGATATTAATCCCTTACCAGCTGTATCACTGGTGAATATGTTCTCTCATTCAGTGGGTTGTCTTTTCATTTTATTGGTGGTTTCTTTTGCTGTGCAGAAACTTTTTAGTTTTTTTGTAGTCCCATGTGTTTATTTTTTCTTTTGTTTCCCTTGCCCAAGGCGATACATCAGAAAAAAATATTGCTATGAGAAATATTAGAGATTTTAACATTTAAATCTTTAATCCATTGCCAGAGGGAAAGGGGAGTGGGTGGATGTAGAAAAAGGTAAAGGGGGTGTAAATGGTGATGGAAGGAGACTTGACTTGGACTAGTGAACAGACAATACATTATATAGATGATGTATTATAAAATTGTACACCTGAAACCTATATAATTTTATTAACCAATGCCACCCCAATAAAGCTTTTTGCTTTCTGGCACAGCAAGATGACCCTATGTGCAGTGTATACTTCTTGTTCCAGATATAGAATCAACCAAAAAGCCTCCTTAAACGATATGTAGCAAGCACAATCTGGTGGCTAGGGGTATTTATTGCTACGGGGGAGTCATTGCATCTAGGCCTTTTCAGTGGGTAGAGTTAGGAAATGTATAAAGATTTAAGAATAAAAAGTCATGAGTTTGTACTGATGTTTTACATTTAAGTTTAGAATTTATAGGTATCCAGAGTTAGCCAAAGTTGAGGTTAAGGGCACGATCCTCAGACTGCTAAATCTGCCCACAAGTTCTGATACCAGCTACAAGATTGGGGGTCTCCAGAGCGACCCTGACTTCAGATCAGCTGGCTATAAATTCAGAGTTCCAATGGAATCCCTCAGGGTTGATAATTCACTGGAACAATCACAGAACTCATGAAACTGCATTACTTATGATTACAGTTTTATTATAGAAAAATATACAAATCAGAATTAGACAAAGAAAGAGACACTTTGGGATAAACTTGGGACTGGGGTTTCCAAACTTGGAGCTTCCATGGTTCTCAGTGACACATTTCCTCTCCTCAACACCCCCCCCCCCCCCCCGCCCCGCCACCTTCCCAGCATCAATGTGTGGCAACACACACATGCAGTATCACTAACTCAGGATGCTCACCTGAGCTGCTCTTTTCAGCGTTTTTGTTGGGTTTTATCATGTAGACATGATTGAACCATTACCCACATGGTTGAACTCAATATCCACTCCCTTCCTCTCCTTGGAGGGCAAGCTGCTAGCATATGGCTTAAAACTACCACTCCAAGCACATGGTTATCTTTGTGATGTAGCCAGCCAACCCTGAGTCATCTTATTAGCACACTAAGAGGGCCACCATGAGTCACCTGGGAAACGTAAACTCAAGTGTGGCCTGGACAGCAAAGACCCTTCTGTCCTATCACTCAGGAAAACCTGAGTTCAGAGGTTACCTTCCAGGAGTTGGGACAGATCTCTCTTGTGGTAAGGTTAATTCTTTACTACACAGCAAGTTTTTTACTTAACAGTTTTGCTATGTAATCATATTCCTTTTATGCTGAAACTACTGGCTTAGGCTCAGGGAAAGATTATCCTTGGTTTAAGGAATTAAGGAGCTAGGAAATGCAAAAAGGCCACTATAAAACATTAGAGAGAGAGAGAGAGAGAGAGAGAGAGAGAGAGAGAGAGAGAGAGAGAGAGGAGACACACATTGAGTGTCATAGCATCTGGTATAATGTATAAGTGCTCAATGGGTGTCAATGAGAGTGACTATAAGTGACTTAATGGAAGAGGCAGGCTCAGGTAAGCTGAACTGTTGTGACAAATGGAATCTCAAGTGTAACGTTTCAGCATACTAAAATTATTTCTTGCTCATGTAATAGTCCAGGGGCTGCCTGGTTGGCAGGGGATTCTGGATCCATATAATCCTCAAGGATTCAGGCCAGTAGCAACAGAAGTTGCAACTTTGACCCCTGGCTTCTCAAATTGACCTGGGTGTCACCACCCCAGTCTCCTGGTAGGAAAGAACATGAAACAGTGAGCGCAGCACGTTTTAGGAGTTCTGCCTGTGGGTGGCTCCTACCACTTGCACCCACATTCCATTGACTATAGTACTCATTCTTAGGGGCCCAACAAATAGCAAGGGAAGAGAGAAATGTGGTAAAGCTATACTCCCAGCAGAAAGGTAATTAATTTGGTGAGCAGTTGGCAGTCTCTATCACACAGGACTTGAGCTGAACTTTGAAGATGAAATATGATTTGGAGGGAAAGAGAACATATCTCAGGGGAAGCTGAGGAACAGGCAAGGCAGACAGCAAGAGTCAATTCCTACTGTTGTGAAAAAGTATTTTGTCAGAAAGGGCTGGTGATGTGATTCAGTAGATTGTTCCTCAACTCACATGGATTTATAAGTATTTGTTCACAAGTTAGTTTCTTCAACTAGACTATAACCTCCTAGCACAATATCTGGCACATGGCGAATACCCAATTAATGTTATACAATCTGGATGCTAATTTGAATTACTTAAATACTTAGTTTAAATCAGAACAGTGCTCACTTTGAGATGTAGTTTAGCTGTCATCTTCAGGACACATCACTTTTCAGAGATTTAATCAACTAATATTCTAACATGTGTTGTTGTTTTTTAAAGAAAATACTCTGGATATATTTCAGAATTATCTTTTTTTAAAATATATTTTATTGATTTTTTACAGAGAGGAAGAGAGAGAGATAGAGAGTTAGAAACATTGATGAGAGAGAAACATCGATCAGCTGCCTCCTGCACATCTCCCACTGGGGAAGTGCCCGCAACCCAGGCACATGCCCTTGACCAGAATCGAACCCGGGACCCTTCAGTCTGCAGGCTGACGCTCCATCCACTGAGCCAAACCGGTTTTGGCATGGATATATTTCAGAATTATCTTACCTTGAGCTCCCAGCTGTCTTTTTATTGTGTTTATTTGCTCTTCTGTTTATATAGATTGAATTATGAGAGGGGTCAAAATTAACTGCCTTCTTAACAGAAATGGAAATAAATTTTATTTATTGAAAACACAGGTTTTATATTAATCTATAGTGAAGGAAGATAACCTTTAAAATGGTTAGATTATAAAAGAAGCCACTCAAAAGAGGGAAAATATAGAGAAGATGGAAAAATGGTAAATGTTTATGGAAATATGTGAGAGATAAATATCCTATCCTTTTAAAATTATTATCTCTTTAGCTGGAAGATGAAAAATTATTCTGAATGAAAATGCTTTATTTTCTTTACCACTATTTTGTGTCTATTGATGTGAGTTTTGTCCTTATGTGTACTCAGAGCACAGAATTTAATAATTAAGCATAACAATACTAATAATTTGTATTTGGCTTGACATAATGTGTTGGAGAAAATATTGCTAGGGAGAGGAATGACTAAGAAAAGATTTTGTGTTGCTTAACTTGTGCATTTGATTGAATTAATTTATGAATAGAAATTTCAGTTACTATGTAATATCTTACTTTTGACTATTCAGATCCGCTTCTCTACCATGCCCTGTGCTCTGAGAAGCTAACCTGAATAGACTGCATTGATGGGGTTTTCTGTTCCCTGGCTTCTGCTTGAGTTAGAACAGTGAGACAGAAGGAGAGAGGGAAAATGTATTACTCCAGTTTCTAGCCCTTGCCATTGTACATAAACCGGATTCTTTCTTGGCCTAAAAGTCACAGTTCCTTTCAGGTAGTACTCCCCTCCCCCCCTCCCCCCTGCCCCCAAATCTCTCTTTTTTTTTTGGTCTGTCTAACCCTCCTTCTGGGTTCTGGCAGACACTCCTCTTATTCCTCATTGCTGTGGGCCTGGAGATGTTAACATTGTCCCACTGTTACTAGTCCTAGGTTATTTAATTACCTTTTGTAGCTTCTTTACATCCTGTCCACACCTTTGTAAACAGGTCCATTTATGAAATTCTTCTCACATAATAAACTTGAGACTTTGTTATTTTGGGGCCGGATATGGTATACAGTAATTGGAACCGGCATTAGAAAGGGATACTGGGAGTGAATTGCTCACCTAGTTCAAGAGAACTTCCTTGTCAGAAGGCATGGGCCATGAATAATTACTGGCATTTAGTGATCATCTCAATATTGATACTAGGGGCAGAAGATTAGGTACAGGTGGAGGACTAGGCATTGAGAAACCAACTGTAAAATTTGTTCTTTTGTTGACAATAGTGATTATAAGTTATGGTCCTTGAGTATATATACAGGGAAATGGAGAATATGC
The DNA here is from genome assembly GCF_964212035.1 of Myotis nattereri. NCBI lineage: Eukaryota > Metazoa > Chordata > Mammalia > Chiroptera > Vespertilionidae > Myotis > Myotis nattereri. Next base: position 56,845,156 of record NC_138079.1, read on the forward strand.
ATTAAAAAATCAAACAGCCTCTGTTGGCTGAAAGCAGACAATGGAGCTCAGTCCTACATCCACAAGGAAATGAATTCTACCTGCAACCAATGAACTTGGAAGGGACTCTTAGCCATAGATAAGAACTGAAGCCCTGGGCCACATCTTGATTTCAGCCCAGTGGGACCCTAAGCAGAAAATCCAACCTTCCACCAGGTAATCAACCTTCCACCAGAGTTTTTTAATCCACTCATCTGCTGATGGGCACTTAGGCTGTTTCCAGATCTTCGCTATGGTAAATTGTGCTGCTGTGAACATAGGGGTGCATATATCCTTTATGATTGGTGTTTCAGTTTCTTGGGATATATTCCTAGAAGTGGGATCACTGGGTCAAATGGGAGTTCCATTTTTAGTTTTTTGAGGAAACTCCATACTGTTCTCCACAGTGGCTGCACCAGTCTGCATTCCCACCAGCAGTGCAGAAGGGTTCCTTTTTCTCCATATCCTCTCTAGCACTTGTCGTTTGTTGATTTGTTGATGATAGCCATTCTGACAGGTGTGAGATGGTACCACACTGTCATTTTGATTTGCATCTCTCAGATGATTAGTGACTTTGAGCATGTTTTCCTCTTTTTTAATGATTTCTAAGTGGTAGAGTATCCAGGTCCCAACTCTTAATGAGCCCTTAAAATTTTCGTGAGTCTCACAGGTTATATGGTGATAATAGCCTGATGATGGTATTTTCTCTGAATTCCAGATTTGTATATTTAATGGATTACTTGAAATCTCTACTTACATGTCTGATAGTTATCTCAAATTTAGCATATTCCAAACTGAACTTCCCATGTTTCCCCCCCAAACCTGCTGCTCTTCTAATCTTTCCTGCCTTGGTAAAATGTAATTGCGCTTTTCTAGTTTTTGAGATAAAACAACCTTTGATTTTTCTCTTTCTCTTAGAACCTATATCCAATTTGTCAAGAAATCTTATTGGTTGTACCTTCACAATATAACCACTTCACATAGCTTCCCCTTCACCTCCTGCATGTCCGTACCAAAAGTCACTTTCTCAATGGAAGTCAAGATAGGTCAACTTGGACCCTCACACCCACCTGCAACAGTCTCTATGCCTTTTCCTATGTGTTTACTTTTTAGCCCTCATATTTAACATACTTATATTTTACTTATGTTCCTCTTATGTTGTCCATAAGAACAAATATACTTGTTTTGTTTACTGATGTATCCCCATTGCTTAAAAAGTGTCTTACACATAGTTGAAATTTAATAAATATACACTGGATGAGTAAATGAAAAAATTTGTACTGAGAATTAGGAAAAGTAAGATATTTAGAGCCAGGTGTTCAAGAGCAAATAGGCCCTTGGTTATTATTTCCATGGTTCTCCTGTGAGTAAAATTTTAGTCTTTTAAAGTAGCAACTTAATAACAGTAATAACTAAGTACTTGTTATGTGCAGAAGCCATCCCACATGTTTTATTCACTTCTTACTTAAGCTGTGCAAGGGTAAGAAATAGCTATCATTATCTCTGTTTTAAAGATGAGGCAAAACAACTTGTTCAAAATCACCTTGCTGGGATTCAAAATCTGTTCCATCTCATACCAAAGTTCAATTCTTTTCACTTTAATACATAGCTTACTTTTTGGCTCTTGATATTAATAAAATAGCCGGAAAAACTGAATGATATGCCATTAAGCCAATTGAGTTTATTATTTGCTTTTACATAAATGTCAGTATAATGCAATTTTAATATATTCTTTTTATTTGTGGGGATATAGTCAAAATGTAGGGCAAGCATTGTTTGCATTTTTAATTAAAAATTAAAAATTGCCCTGTATCAGAGTTTATGTGTATTAACACTAGACACAGGTGTACTTGACCTTTTTTGTGTTGTATTTGGTTGTTAAAAAAGAAAAACTTTTAAAATATTTCTCCTGCATTTAGGAGATAAAATAAAATTTAATAATAGCAAATCCTCATGGATGTAATGCAAATATCGGCTGTGAGGCAAAGCATGCTTTATTTTATGATTTGTTCCTGCATTCATTACATTGATTACACTGTTATGGGCTTCAGGGACCCTCACAATGAAGAGAAAATGGAATAGGTAGATGTGAAAGAAAATTAGTGGGCCATCTGTCCTGCATTCAGATCAGACATTGTAATTTTTGTTTTGAGCTTTGTAACTCATTCACTTTGGGACTTGTGGTAAACAACACAGATCTTAATTTTTCAAATGTAAATTGGAACAATTTCTTTACTTTTGATGCATCTTTAGTTATGTGATAAAATGTGCTGATAAATTAATCTACTTTTATATATAAAATTTCATTTTCTAGATCAAAGAAAATGTTGATTATAAACACACATACTTAAGTAATGCAATGGTTTAGGCCAGTGGTTGGCAAACTGCGGCTCACGAGCCACATGAGGCTCTTTGGCCCCTTGAGTGTGGCTCTTCCACAAAATACCACGTGCGGGTGCGCACGTACAGTGTGATTGAAACTTCGTGGCCCATGCGCAGAAGTCGGTATTTTGTGGAAGAGCCACAGTCAAGGGGCCAAAGAGCCGCCTGTGTCTTGTGAGCCACAGTTTGCCGACCACTAGTTAGGCTTTTACATTTCTTTAACACATTGTTTGCGGGTAGTTTTTATTGCGCGCTAACAGGTGGCGCGGGCCATTTTTGCTAATTTTTTGCGCAAATGGCAATGTTCAGTAAAATTACGATAACTTTAGTTTACGTATTTATACATTACCCGCATTCTACCGCTAGTCTATAAAAAAAGTATTAATACGTGTCCCGCGCTCTACTACCAGTCAACGTAAAACATATAAGTAAAACGTATAAATACGTTTCCCGCATACAATGTGTTTTAATATCTTTGTGCCTTTCTTTCTTCCTCTGAAAACGGAACGTAATTCAAGATTCATCCATGTTGAATGAAAGTAAGTCTGTACTTCCTTTGGTTTAATGGCTAAAGTGATAATCCATTGCATGTATATACTCAATTTGTTTACCCAGTATCTGTTGAGGACATTTGGGTTGTTTCTACATTTGCCTACTCAATAGTGTTATTATAAACATTCATCTACAAGTATTTGAATTCAATTTGGGTTTTAAATAATATTTTTCCATTCATTAACACTAGTTTCTCTTTTGTACAATTACTGCAGTGATCTGACATATATTGAGTACTTGAATTCTATGCTGGCCACTATTTTGAGTTTAATTCAGGTTGTTGATTTCTGTTTTAGCCTCTGGTAGTGTTTTCCTGGGGCGGGTGTTGATAGTAGGTTTGGTCAATGATTTGGCCGTTGGTCCTCAGTTTGTTCTTCACCAAGTAAGTGGGAGCCAATGTTGGGCCACCAGCTGAAGACATACATGATGAAGCCAATGCCAAAAATGGTAATTGAAGTAAAGAGCCAAGAAGTACTGGACCTTGAAAGTTGAAGAAAAAGGGAGCATTAGATTAAAGCCAGGTTCTGGGTTTCAAAAAATATGATTTACAAGAAAGACACATTTTTGCCACATTCCTATATTCTTTTAGTGCATATGTTCCATCTTTTTGTGACTGGCTTTGTCTATTTTAGGTTAACTATATTCATCAGTTAGAGGCTAATATTATATCTTCTTACTGTTTGAATCAGAATCTAAAGACTACTGCCCTGGTTGGTGTGCTAAGTGGTTGGAGCATTGGCCTGCGAATCGTAGGGTCATGGGTTTGATTCCCAGTCTAGAGCATATACTTGGGTTGCAGGTTCGATCCCCAGCACACTTGGGGCACGTGAGGGAGGCAACCAATTGCTGTTTCTCTCTCTCTCTGTCTCATTCTCTCCCTTCCACTCTCTCTAAAAATCAATGGAAAAAATATCCTTGGGTAAGGATTAACAAAAATAAAAAAAAAGAGAGAGTACAATGGGTCCTTGACTTACGAGTGTCCCGACTAACAAGTTTTTTGAGATACCAGCTGTCTCTCGGCCGATTTTTTGCATTGAGTTGATAGAGTAATTTGAGTTAACGAGCTCCTTAACGAGCTCGGTCTCCGAAGGAATTAAACTCATAAGCCAAGGCCCCACTGTACTATCATCACTTTTTTTTTTTTTTTTTAGCAAAGTCACATTGATAAAAAAGCTTACTTAAACTATATCAGTTTGAACCTTAGGATTCTTCTGCCCTATATTGGATGTACACAGGGATAAAAAGTAAGAAACAATTGAAAGAAGCAGAGAGCATTACTAAGACTCAGTTACAACTTTTGAGTCATGAGTTAATTGCTTATCTACAAATCTATGTGTATGTGTGTTTTTTTTCTCCCAGCTAGTCAATTCTTCATAAATCTTCAAAATTGTGTAATCAATGTGACTACTTAAACACTAAAGCACATAGAATCAATAAAATTTTCTGAAGAAATCGGAATTAACTCTGTGCTGCCTTTTATTATTTGGTAAAAAAAAAAATCATGTTTATTGTCTTGTTGACAGGTTTTTATTTGCAGGTTTATTTGAGGGAGTCAAAATGAAAGCAAATAAATAATGTTAAAGGGAGAATGTTGCTTATAATAAAGATTAAGAATATTAAATAGATTGTTTTAACTGGTTGCCATTTTTTGTTTTCTTTTTCTGTTTATTAAAGTATAATTGACATAAACTTGTATATATATATACATATATATGATGAAAATGATAGTTTGAAATACATATATATTGGTAAATGATTACCACAGTCAAATTAACTCATATATCTATCACCTCACATAGCTACCTTTTGTTTTCTGGTGTGGTGAGAACACTCAAAAGCTACTCTCTTAGCAAAGTGCACATATACAGTGCAATATTCTTAACTATTGCCACCATACTGTATATTAGATCCCAATAATTTTTTACCTTATAACAGAAAGTTTATACCCTTTGACCAACATTCCCCATTACCCCTACCCCTATACCGTGATAATCACCATTCTGCTCTTTAGTCCTGAGTTCAACTTTTTGGGTTCCACATATAAATGAAATCATACATATTTATCATTCTCTGTCTGGCTTATTTTACTTAGTATAATATCCAAACCATATAGTTGCAAATAACGGGATTTTCTTATTTTTTTTTCATGTAAATAATATTCTACTGCGCGTGTGTGTGCGTGTGTGTGTGTGTGTGTGTGTGTGTGTATCCTTTAATACATCTATTTCCTTTTGAGTTAGTTGTTTCTTACTCAGAACTGTTGAATACAATAAAACTTAACCTATTTACTTTTAGTCTATTAACTCATCAAATATTCATTCAGTGCCTACTATAGTTTAAGTTACAGGGTCTATTTTATACTACAAATTATAAGACAGGATAATGGGATAAAGAATAATGGGGGAGAGGAAAAAAATTTTCCCCAGGGTGCATAGGAGTTGAGATGGAGGTAATTTGTGTTGAAACCTAAATGGTGAGAAAGATATATGTGGTAGGTAGGATTCTACTATGTTCTGGCCCCTACTGTACATATACCTTCTTTCAGTTATTCAAACAAATGTGAACCTAGATACTGCTGTGAAGCGATTTTGTGATGTGATTAAGATCTCAAATCAGCCCTAGTTGGTTTGACTCAGTGGATAGAGCATTGGCCTGCTGACTGAAGGTCCTGGGTTCGATTCTGGTCAAGGGCACAAGCCCAGGTTGCGAGCTCGATCCCCCGTGTGGGCCTTGTAGGAAGCAGCCTATCAATAATTCCCTCTCATCACTGATGTTTCTATCTCTCTCTCTCCCTCTCCTTTCCTTTCTGAAATCAATAAAAATATATTTTAAAACTTCTCAAATCAGTTTATTAATATATGATAATATGAACTCTTAGAATTCAACAATAACAAAATGAAAACTCCAAATAAAAAAATGAGCCAAAGACCTTAACAAACACTACACCAAAGATTATATACAGATTAGAGAAATGCAAATTAAAACAACAATGAGAGCCACAATAGAGCTATTAGTATGGCCCAAATTACAACACTATCAAATGTTGGAGAGGATATGGAGAAACAGGAACTCTCACTCATTGCTGGTGAGAATGCGAAATGGTACATCCACTTTGGAAGAAGTTTGGCAGTTTCTTCCTATACTCAATATGCTCTTACCATTTGATCCAGCATGTTCACACACAATTCAGCACATGGGTGTTTGTAGGAATTTTACATAAATTTCAAAACTTGGAAGAAACCAATTTGTCTTTTAGTAGTATAGGTATAAATAAATTGTGGTACATATAAACAATGCAATATTATTTATTGATAAAAAGAAATGAGTCAAGGTATGAAAAAAACATGGAAGAAACTTAACATATTACTAAGTTAAAGAAGCCAATTTGAAAAAAAAAATCTAAATACTTTATGATTCCAAATATATGACATTTTGGAAGGGGCAAAACTATGAAGACAGTGAGATTAGTGGTTGCTAGGGATTAGGGGAAGGGAGGGATGAGTAGATAGAGTGCAGAGGATTTTCAGGGAAGTGAAGCTATTATGTTTGATATTATAATAGTGGATAGGTGTCATTATACATTTGTCCAGACCCATAGAATGTAAAATAAGAGTGAACTCTAAACTATGAACTTTGAGTAATAATGATATCTTGATACAGATTTATCAATTGTTACAAAGGTACCACTGTGGTGGGGATGGTAATGATGAGGGAAGGATATATGTATAGGGGACAGGAAAATATGGGAAATCTCTTCCCTGTTCAATGTTGCTGTGAACCTTAAATTGCTCTAAAGTAGGGGTCCTCAAACTTTTTAAACAGGGGGCCAGTTCACTGTCCCTCAGACCGTTGGAGGGCCGGACTATAGTTTAAAAAAAAACTATGAACAAATTCCTATGCACACAGTGGCGACAAAAACACCCGGCGGGCCGGATAAATGTTTTCAGCGGGCCACATGTGGCCTGCGGGCCATAGTTTGAGGACCCCTGCTCTAAAGTATAAAACTTATTGAAAAATTTGTGTAGGCAAGAGCCTCTGATGGAAGTAGGCCTGTTTTTGCTGCTGCTTATTAATATGCAGTTCCAGCACCTTGTCCTAACTGTCAGACATCTTAAACTATGAGGTACCCAATGACAATTTGTTTTCAACTTTGGGGCCAAGTCATTTATTCTTGAGCAAAAGAAAATTTTTGTTCAAAACTTCATTACATTGGTATTGTAGGAATAAATTTTAAAGCCATTTGTCCACCCCTTGAGTTATTTAGGTTCAGGTAGAAAATATATTTTGTAAGTCCATTAACTACACACAGATAAACTGCAATGCATTTAGCTAAGCTTTAAGTAGGGTTTAGTACAACTCTTCTGAGTATGGAGCCCCCACTCTTCCCTTCAGATATTTGGACAAGTGAGAGCTCCAGGCCTAATGATTTATTAACTATGAAGTGAAGTTTATTTTTTTTCTCATTTTAAAATAAAAATAAATGAAAAATTTTGACATTTTCTTCCTACACTCCTATGGATCATCTTGCTCATCCTTAATGAGGACAAATACAGAGAAGGCAGGTGACAAATGTGGCTGAGAGATAAAGGAATATGAGAATGGGGAATTGTTCACAGAATTTAGTAAAGGTGGAGATGATGCTAACTCTTTCGGAGCCATTCAGTGGTGGACAAGAGAAAATACTGAATGAAGAGGAGAGGAGAGAGTGAGATAAAGAGCATCACTTTTGAGAGGGAGATTTTTTGTGAATAGAAAATAAGCTTGATGGGCCATGAAAGTGTTAAGGATTTTAACACTTGTGTGATATATATGTATGAATACACACATACACACATCATCTATATATACATGAAGATCCATGCAAGAATGGGCCTTCCTTCCCCCGGCTGCCAGCACTGCCTTTGCTCCAGCCAGAGCCGTCTTTCTGCCTTCCCACACTGCCCAAAGGCCTGGAGGGGCTGGGGCAGTGTGGAACGCCTGTGTCCTGTCCTGCCCCCAGCCACTCAGCACCTGTGTATGCAAATTAACCCACCATCTTTGTTGGGTTAATTTGCGTACTCACTCCTGCTTGGCTGGTGGGTGTCGTGAAGGTACGGTCAATTTGCATCTTATTCTTTTATTAGTGTGTATATATATGTGTGTGTGTGTGTGTGTGTGTGTGTGTATCCTATCTGAAAAGCATTTTTAGCTTCAAATTGATTCTCTATAGCTTGTCAGAACATTGCTGAGAGGATCCTAGTAGACAGGCACAATCTTCTAATATATCTTTTCAATTTTCAATTTCAAAATATGTTGAACTAGGTTTTATCCAATGTTCTCATTTTTCTTCACATGCTTATAAGTTGCATATAAATTACTGCTTTGCTATGTAGCCTTTGATGGCTTGATCCATTCTCAGGGGCAAAAGCAATATGGAAAACAAGTGTCTTCTTCCATGCCAATAGCATGGCTCATATGACTGTGGCCTGAGCTCAGGGAAGGCAGACACTGTTGCTTACCTACTGCTAGAAGTAATAGTTTAGGTTGGCAAAACTTTAATGGTAAAGCTGTACAAAAGTGTAGCCCCCATCTGCAGCCAGCTCGCTTTGGGGCATTTTGCAGCTAATGGCAGTGAAACTGACAGGAGGTGGTGTGTTCCAAACCAGGGAAGCAATCCTGAGATGTCCCTTTGGAGTCTGTAACAGCTGCTGCTCTTTTCCTAGGTTAAAATCATTTCTCCTGTGTACTAGCTCCAGAATTCGAGTCTGTACTTCGTTTATTCACTGTAGACACACTGACAGCCTCCATTTAGTCATTTGGCATCACTGGGGGATGCTCAGATGATATACAGGTCACACAATAGAAAATTGATAGGTTATACAAATATGGCACTAACTTGCATTGTATGCTAAAATAGAAATAAAACCTGCAATTTTAGTCATTGTAAGATCTAGAAATTGCTTTGCAGATATTTCAAAAAGCTACACAGTAGTGTGTAAAATGCAATTGCTATACTAAAGAGACAATTATTTGAAGAAATAACTCAATTTATTGTTTTAAGTTAGCAGGAAAAAATGTCCAAAAATCAACATGATAATAAGACTAATGTATAACTTGAGAATGAGCTTCTGAAGCCAAAGACTTATAGTTTGATCACCCCCATTTTTAAAATTGTTTACTGTCTGGCTTTATTGATTAGTGAATATACCCTAAACAAAGCAAATGGAAGAGAAAGAAATAGAATAAATGGCACATTGGAACTGTATACCTGTTTAGGTATGCTTACTTTCATATAGAGAATATACTAAACATTTATATGTTCATGTCAAAAGTATTAAACTTTTCAAAATTCCAAGACCTCTCATCATAATGTTATGATAAGTATCTGAATATAATCCTATATAGTAAAAGGCTAATATGCAAATAGATTGAACAGTGGAATAACCAAACAATCGAACAATTGGTCGCTATAATGTGCATTGACCACCAGGGGGGCGTGTGTGGAACATGGTGGGCGTTTGCCCCCAGGAGGATGGTGGAGCAGGTGAGCGGGGGCGCCACACGAAGGCAGGGTGCTAGTTGCTGTCTTTGCGGAGAGCCTCTGGTGGTTACTAAAAATTCCTTGCTCCCACATGCTGCTGTCCCACCTGGCGCTTGCAACTGCTGGGGTGCTGGAGCCACTGCTTGCACCCACTGCCAGTGCCGGCTCTGTTCGCACCTGCAGCCAGTGTCAGAGCTGCTGCTCACACCTGCTGCTGGTGCCCAATGCCAGTCCCGATCACTCGGCTCCAACAGCAGGAGCGAGCCGTGGCTGCTGGCCCTAATTGCCCCTGAGGGCTTGTCCACCTCCCCCTGCTCCTGAGGGGTGATCAGGGCAGCAGCCCCCTCTCGCACCCGCTGCTGGTGCTGGTCCCAATTGCTCTGTTCCATCAGCAGGTGCATGTGGGGCTGGTGCCATCAGTGTGTGGGAGCAGTGCCAGCGGGAACAGGGCTGCTGGCAGACAGGGGACAGGGGCCATGGCAGGAGGAGCCAGGCAGGGTCGCAGAAGATGGGCCACGACCCGTTTCTGTGCCTACTGCAGCCTCGAGGCCCACAGTTCCTTTCAAGGTGCATGAATTCATGCTCTGGGCCCCTAGTAATATATGTCAAAGTGAGTGTATTTGTGCATAATTAAATGTTTTATGAATCCTCTCTGCTTGTCTACTCATTTTAACAGCATTCAGACAACAAAATCCTAGGACAAACTAAGGACAAACACTTCCTTGAAGTTTATTTGAATGTCATAGAATCAGAAGCTAATACTAAATCTTACCTAATTTGCTTGCTATTGCCTATTCAAACCTGTTGCCTTTCAGAACATCAGGCATAATAGTGACTGAATATAAGGACATGGCAAACTGCTCTCAGAACTTGAAGTGTAGGACTATTAAGAGTGAATGCATAATTGATGAGATTTGCCAATTGAGACCATCCAAGAAAGGTTTCAAATATGTCACTGGGAGACTTGGGGTTACTGGGGTGTAGAATTAAGAAGGCATGAATAAGTGGGAGTGTAACTTAAGAAAGCTGAAGCCTCAACAGCTGTACTTTAGTCAAAGGAAAATGATAATCACAGATAGAAAGTTTGCCAAGAGTCTGGAAAAGAGAGCACAAACTCCGTGTTATCCCTGCCCTGAGAGGGGAGAGTCCTTACCACCACCCAGGCATCTGATCTTGCACATTCACCTCCACGTCAAAATGCATGCTTTGGCGATCATAGCTCAGTGGCTCACCAGCACTGAATCCTGTTATTCTGATTCTATAAATGTCAAGCAAATGTTTGTAGATTTAATTACAGAATTTTGTATCAAGGAGACAAGTAACAAATCCTCCTTACCCCCAACATCAAATCAATTAATTGAATAATTCAACAAGTACTTATTGAGCATCTATTTTATGTGTGAGTTTGGATATATATTGCTCAATTAAAGAAGCACAATCCTTACCTTCATGGAGCTTAGAAAATATTCTTTCCCATTAGTGGTTATTTATCATTAATTTTTTATTTTTTACTTTTCCATCCAACCTTTTTATTAAAATAATTCCCAATCATGGAAATATTGCAAGAGCATAAAATGAATATCCATATTAATCACCCAAATTCACCAAATTTTAACATCTCTCTCTCCCTCTTCTTGTCTGCCTATTTCGCTATAAATAGAAGCTTTAATTTTTTTAAAAGATCTTTGACATAGTGCTTTGTTAATTTGGACTCTTATTTATTTATTTCTTAGCACATATTAGTTGGCCTGACTTGGGTTACTCTGAGCATTGTAAAAATATATGTTTTTGGAGATGCAGGCAAGAACAGAATTCTTGTCTGTAATGTTCCCCAAATGGCTGTACCAAACACAGATGTTATCTGGATGGCTAGCTTGTTACCTTCAATGACATTGCTACCTTCTTCATTCCTACCTGAAACAAATATTTTCAGAAGTGGTCATTAGACAAGATTTCAAATGAAGTATGTCAAAAAGTAAAAATGATCTTCATAACACTATTCCTGAGTAAAGATAAGGTAAGGGAGAATTATTGATACTCAGATTTCTTACACAAACTAGAATAAATAAATACGTCATCAAATTTAGTTTTAAAAAAGGTGTTATTTCCCCAGTCATAAAAATCAAAGCACACTTGTTAACTTAAAGGAATTTCTTTAAAAAAATTTTACTTATAATTGCAAATCTTTTGTTTGTAATCGATTATTTTTTCTTAACCCAGCTAAATATTTCAAGTTAATTTTAAATACGTAAAAAAATTAAATAAATATCAAAGAAAGCATATTGAATTAAACTAGAAAGATAAATAATAATGAAAACTAAGGAAATCAAGTAAATACCCTATATAATAAAAGGCTAATATGCAAATAGACTGAACCTTGGAACTACTGGTCTCTATGATGTGCACTGACCACCGGGGGGCAGATGCTCCCACAGGGGGAGCACTGCTCAGCCAGAAGCCTGGCTCACAGCTGGCAAGTGCAGCGGCAGCCCTAAGGACATCCCCTGAGGGCTCCCGAACTATAAGAGGGTGCAGGCCAGGCTGCAGGACCCCCCACCCCCCTGAGTGCACAAATTTTGTGTGCCGGGCCTCTACTTATGATATAATATCTGAATCCTTGATATCAATTCAAGTATCAAAATCCATGAGATATTGAAAAATGACCCATATACCAGTGATGGTGAACCTTTTGAGCTCGGCGTGTCAGCATTTTGAAAAACCCCAACTTAACTCTGGTGCTGTGTCACATATAGAAATTTTTTGATATTCGAAACCATAGTAAAACAAAGATTTATATTTTTGATATTTATTTTATATATTTAAATGCCATTTGACAAAGAAAAATCAACCAAAAAAATGAGTTCGTGTTTCACCTCTGACACGCGTGTCATAGGTTCACCATCACTGCTATATACCCTTTCCCAGAACTATTTTTTATCTATCCTCTCAACCTTGAGAATAGTATATATTTAGTAATTTTAAAATTTGACCCCTTATATATAGAATGGGTATAAAAAATAAAATAGAAAATAAGATAGAAAGCATAGCTTAATTGAGAATATTTAATTTGATTACATATTTGTGTTAAACTTTGTTTTTAAGTTAAGATACTTAAATTTTAAAGCTCCAATTTTGTATTAAGAGGCTTTCTCTAAATATAAAATAAATCTGTATTTTATAAATATTAATATGTAAAAATAAAATTCTGATTCTGTATCTAGTTATTTAGAAAGGTCTGGGCACAGATATAAAAAGATTTTAAAATAATTGAGTTATTTATCCATAGTACTCTGAAAGATGCACTTTTTAAGCATTTTCGAATCTTGAACTGCTATTTGCTTTTGATTAGATAGAAGATATTAGTTGCCCTGATTTGGGTTACTCTGAACATTGTAAAATAATACACTTTCACAATTGTAGCTTTATTTTAACAACAGATCCCAATTCAGATTGAGTTAGAGCAATCATGCCAGTGACTTGGGTGCTCTGGTGCCATGACCACCAAATGCCTTCTTGTGTCTCTCCTCACCTCATGTTTCTCTAGAATGCCCCTTCCTCCCCCTGCTTGTTTGCCCTCCTCTCTGCTTTTGTTTCAGGTGCTAGCCCAGATCAATGTACATTTTTTTTTAGGAGGTTTGCTTGATCCTATTAACTCAAATGATTTTGTTTTTTTTGATGAATCTATAGAACTTTTTGTTATTATTCCTGATTTAGAATTTGGCATAAGTTAAGTAGTTGTACTTATAGATTTATATATCATATCTTCTGAAATGAAATAAAATACTTACCAATAAGAGTTCTAATAAATTGGTGGCCAAGGCATATGGGCCTGATGAATTTGGTGACGCAAGGCTCCAGGACATTTCTCTGCTTTCTTCAGAGATTTCGAGACTCTAGACTAGCGGTTCTCAACCTGTGGGTCACGACCCCTTTGGGGGTCGAATGACCCTTTCACAGGGGTCGCCTAAGACCATCAGAAAACACATATATAATCACATATTGTTTTTGTGATTAATCACTATGCTTTAATTATGTTCAATTTGTAACAATGAAATTGGGAGGTCACCACAACATGAAGAACTGTATTAAAGGGTTGCGGCATTAGGAAGGTTGAGAACCACTACTCTAGACTAAGCTGTCCTTTCCAAACTCCACCAGATCCACTGAATGCTTAGAATTGCAAAAAGACTATTCTTGTTTTAATTTTGCAGATATAACAAAATGCTCCTTGCCCATCAATGAACATTTCTATGCTTATGACTCACTGAGTTTTCCCCTTGGGGCATTGTATAATTAGCGAGCCAGATCAGAAGAGGGGGAGGGTGTTTTGACTGATGTTGGAGCACCAGCTGAGCTCCTGTTGCTGCTTCTCACCTTCACAGTTCTGTTATGCACTGCATGGTGCCGATTCCATTGGTTTTAAGGGTGCTGAATGGACTTCCACGTATCCTGACTCAGTTTGAGTCCCCAGAGAGCAGTCAAGGACTTAGGTGAGGCAGTTTATTTGTGAAGTGATATCAGGAGTGAGGGAATAGGGAAGTTAATGTAGGGTATATTAGGAAGATTGCTGCCTCAGGCCATGAGGCCTTGAACTATGAGAAGTCCATCTGAAAAACAGGATGAAGCATTTGTCTATCCAGTCCTATCCTCTGCTTGAAGGTTGCCCTGGGTATTAACACCCTGTGCCTTCTGGATTTGCTTGCAGGACGGGGACCCCACAATGGTGGGATTGATTCTGGGGCGCAGTAGGAACCTGGAAGTGTCAGGTATATAAACTCTGTCCCACAACTTTGAGGCAAAGGGGGATGTGCCATAGACCCACGAGGCATTTGCTGCATATCCTACTGAAGAAACCAATGGTTTCAGATGGATGCCTCTGAGAGAGAACTAGCCCAAGCAGGTATATTTTGGGTGAAGGAAAGATTGAGAGCTATGGTTTTTGAGTTCCTTAGAGTTTCTTCTTAAGCTGTGGGACAGAGAAACATGTTTAATATGTCTTTTTAAAATTGGTTTCAGAGAGGAAGGGAGAGGTAGAGAGAGACAGAAACGTCAGTCATGAGAATCACATTTGGCTGCCTCCTGCATGCCACCTACTGGGGATCGAGCCTGAAACCTGGGCATGTGCTCTGACCTGGAATTGACTCCTTGGTTCAGGGGTCAATGCTCAACCACTGAGCCACACCAGCTGAGCCAGAGGAATAAGTTTAGATCTTCAACCTTTCATCTTCATTCCACCAAATGGGTTTGGTTAACATTTATCTATTGTACATATTGAGATTCTGAATGAGATTCAGAAGCTACGAAAAAATTTGAAAACCACAGAGAGTGGTGCTGAAGAGTGAGGACTTAGGCTGTAAGCCTGGGATCTACCACTTGGCTACTGTATGATCGTGGGGAAGAAATTTAAGCCTCAGTTTTTACTTCCCATGGCATTTAAATGCCCGATGGGTTTGTTGCGAAGATAATTTGGAATACTGCATGAAAAGAGCTTAGCACAAGGCCTGGCACACTGTTAATCCTGCAATAAGCTGGATAAAGTGCTCTGAGCAAGAGGGACAAACGGAAGTCCTGGGAACCTGGAGTGGGAGGGCATCAAAGCAGGTGAAAAGGGAAATAGAAATTTTACTCTTAGGAGCTGCACACTTTGCCTAGGAAGGACACTGATTGTGGGTTTTTAAGCATTAGAGATACTGAAGAATTTTAAACCGGACAAAGTCAAAATCTATAATTTATATCTACTAACTTTATAAACATTGAAAAATGTACAGCTTTTTAATACTATTGTATTTGATTGCTTTCTTCAAATATTATAATCATTTTTAAGATAAATCTCTGCACATTTCCTTATATAGCTGTATGTTTATAGATGGCGGAGAGAATTCCTTTCCATGTATATTGATGGTTATACGGTCAGTGATTTCATAATATTCATGAAGTCTTTCTGGCTCTGAATATGTATTTGGCATATTAGTTTTCATTCCATACCAATTATAATTCCATCAAACAAAATTAATATTCTACATATGCAAACTCATTTTGATAAAATGGCTAAAAAAGATATTATTTTTTGAATACTGAAAGCAGAACTCTGTATTTAATGTTGCTTTAAAATTTTTATCCTTCTAATAAAATTTGAATGTTTCTTTTATTTTTCTCAGATTGTGAATAGTAGCCATAATTTCTATTTTCTAGTTTCTAAGTGTTAATTGTAAGTTTATTTTATAAAGAGGTAATAATGTACTTCTGAATTTAAAGAAAATTATTAAATGTGTCTTCTTTAACTGGAGAATATGTATAAAATAAATTGAATTATAAAATATTTTCATTAAATGTACTAAAAGGCATATAGTTAATCATTTATTCCTATAATTAGAGTGGTTTTATAAATATCGAAGACTTTGGTTGCTAGTTAATACAGATTTCCTCATTCTTCTATATTATCACAAAATATAACACAATTTACTACAACATATATACATCTAATCTCTGCACTTTTTACATATATTATCTCATTAGTAAAACATCCTATGCAATAGGTATTATTTTGCCCATATTTAATAGAGGAAAGTAAGTCACACAAATATTAATTGAATGTCACATTGATTGTGACAAAGAAGAAATTAGAACCAAAATGTGTTTGACTTCTGAGCAATAATGTGGTATGCATCTCTAAATGAGAAGAGATACAGTTTGTAGGCCAACTTTCATGTTTTTTTAGGTCATTTTGTTATAGCCATCCAGCCTAAATGAGCACCCTCTTACTTTATTCCCAGATAATTTATTCTTTGGATGAAAAGAAACCTCAGGCTGCTCAGTATGCCAGCTTGGGGACATTTTTTTCTTTTTTTTTATTGGAACATCCTAAGCATACTATCTAATAAAGAGGGAATATGCTAATTGACCCTCACACTGTCACAAAGATGGCTGCGCCCACAGCCAATAAGGAGGGGATATGCTAATTGACTGTCTTGCCCTCAAAGATGGCGGCACCAACAGCCACAAGATGGGGGCGGGCCTGGCCACTTTGCGCACCTGCCTCCAGAGTCCCCCATTCCCCTCAGCCCCCCAGCTGCCCAGGGCTGGCTCGAGGCGCAGACAAGCCTGAGGCTCAGGTAACCAGGGCCGGCTGAGGCTTTTGCTGCCGGCAGTGGCAGAGGCAGCAGTAGAGGTGTGATGTGGTATTGCCTTTTCCTGATCACCGAGTCGCCTCCCGCCCCTGAGGGCTCCCGGACTGTGAGAGGAGGCAGTCCGTGCTGAGGGAACCCCCCCTCCAGTGCATGAATTTTCATGCACCGGGCCTCTAGTATATGAATCAAGCTACAAGTGAATCCCAAGGCTGCATTAGATTAAAAAACTAGACCATATGGAAAGGGGGATAGGTTGAGGTAGCAGAGGGTATAGCAGGGATAAATGGTGATGGAAAGATACTTGACTAGGGATGGTGAGTAAATGATGCAATACATCTAGATGATGTATTATAGAATGCTACACCTGAAGCCTGTATAATTTTATTAACCAATGTCACCCCCAATAAATTCAATAAAAATTAAAATAAAATAAAAAGAAACTGGGAGGTTGAAGCTATTATTTTCCAATAACTGCATTAGTGTTACTTACTTCTTGAAGTACAGGGCTAGTACATTATATTGTGAGTGCGAACTCCAAGGAGCTCACCTCATTGTGTCTCAGAATGGCGCCACCTGGGATTATACAGGGAGTGATTTGGGCTTTCACAGTGGCACTGACAAAGGAAACAGGAGTTGAAGCCTCTTGCAGGCAATCAAAGGCCTACCAAATAGGGTACTTTTTATTAATACTTATTAATTTAATAAGTATTTACTGCATGTAGAACTTAACCCAGAAAACACAACCCTAACATCACCATGTAACTGAAGTTAATGTACAGAGTATAGTATGCTTGTATCCTATATTTCACTTACTCATTATGCTGCCATCTAAGTACCTTCCACATCAGGACCTGTGTGATTGCAAGGAATATAGAGATAAGAGACCACACAGGATTTCACAGTACGGTGAGGGATATGGCTAAGACAGGAACCAGACCATTATACAACAGGTGGCAACCCTTTTGACAGAGGAATAAACAAAGTGTGATGTCAGACGTACACAAGGATGAGATGTATGCTAGGATAATTTTCCAAAGGCAGCAATAATGCAATGGGGGTGATTCAGCACTGTTTGGCTGAGGGGACATAGGCGTTTCATGGGGAGTGTCACTGTGGGGCAGTTCATAAAGTCCAGGAAAATAATGGGGCAGTAGTTATGTCACTTGTCCTGGCAGATCCATGGAAATCAATGGAAGGTGCTCACTAGACAGCAGCTAGATCAGCTAAGCTGTTTCTCCAGCACAGGACAGAGTAGGGAGGGCTTGCAGGCTTTGCTGCTACGTGCACCGGCTTCCCTGGTGTGGACTCTGGAGGAAAGTGCCAACAGCTGATTTCCTTTTCAGCTGATTTAGTGTCAGCTCACAACCAACCCCAGGCCTCTCTTCTCTCTGAGCCCGAGGACTGTCACCTGGACTCCCGAAGGAAGGCTCACCTGACTTTTCTTCACACTCTTTCCAGACTAAATTTACAACAAAACCCACCAGTGTGAGCGCCTTCAGTGCCTCTCCGCCACGCAAGGCGCTTCTTTTATTGGAAAGCCTTTTTTGTGATAACGGCTTCAGAAGCCTATTTTGCCGATGCCTCTGTTGGGTGCTAAGAAAAGAAAGAGAAACAACGACAAATACTTTCCATTTCTTATTTTATGGAAGTAATTCCTTACATAACATCAAATCAAATAGTTTCAAATAGTCTTACGATGAAATCCCTCGCTTCTTCCCTCAGCACTCCCAAGGTTTTCTCTGCAAACACCCTTAACATTTTCAGTTAGTTCTTTGGCACTTGCTTCTGTATTTTAAAATAACACACTTGCCTTTCAGTTTTACATATTGTGATAGGCAGAATAATGGCCCCCAAGTACGTTTATATTCTAATGACCAGAAACGGTGACTATGTTGCTAGTGGCAAGGGTGGATTAAGGTAAGGGATGGAAATGCAGGTCCTAGTCAGCTGGCTCCAAGATAAGTAGAGTCAGGCGGGTTATCCAGGTGGGCCCAATGCAGGAACAACAGTTTCTTGGAATAAAAGGGAGGCAGGGGTTCAGGTTAGCAGTGACGCCTTGTGAGAAAGGTGCACTGGCCGTTGCTGGCTTGGAAGCTGGAGGAATGGGGCAGCGTCTAGAAGCTAAAAAAGGTAAGAAAACAGATTTCTTCCTAGAACCTCCCCGGGAAAAACGCAGACCTGCCACACACGGGAAAAGGTAAGGAAATGTTTGTTCCCTCCTTCCCCCACCCTCCTTCTTAGAACCGCCAGGAAAGAATGGCCTGCCGCCCCGGAAAAGGTAAGAAGCGAGGTTTCCCTAGAACCTCCAGGAAGTGCACAGACCTGCTGTCTGCCCTGCTTTTTGCCCAGGGGACTCATCTTGGACTTCTGACCTTCAGAACTGTGAGATATCAAATTTATGTTTATTTAAGCTGCTATATTTGTGGCCACTTGTTTCACCAGCAATAGAAAATTAAAACTGATATCATACGTGCCTTTCAAATGTTCTGTTAGGGATATATCATAATATTGGTCATGTTTACAATCAGTGTTTAGATTTTTAGGGTCATTCATACTTTTCAGAGGTGAGCTATATAAGGCCTTGGGCAAATGCTAATTTTTCCTGTAGTAATGGCTACGGTGGTTTGCTTTGTTTTTGAAATACTAATGGCTTTCTGAGAAAGGTTACTTGGGAAGTAACTTTTTCAGACTTAGAGTGTGTGAAATATTTTTATGCTACTCTCATATTTGACACATAGTAATTGACTGGGTACAGATTCCATATTGGAAAAAGTCTGTATTTTTCTCATAATTGTGAGTGCATTGCTCTAGCTTTTTCTGGTCTGTTGCATTTGTTGTCGCTCATTAGTCTCCTTTGCTTTTAGGCTTTAAATACAGGACACATCTACAGGAAGGAATATAAAGTATTCATGTGTTGTGTAACAAATGATTTTAAAGTGATGGTAGTTTAACTACCAGTTGGGCCAATAAATAATACATTGATGGCTCCAAAGAAGTTCCTGTATATCTTTTTGTGATTTTACTACCTTCTCCTTTAAAGGCAATCACTCTCTCGATATTTTTGTTAATCACTTTCTTGCTTTCATTTGTGTTTTTACTACCTATGAATGCTTCTCTAAGCAATGCGTTTTATTTTTGACCCCCTTTTCAGCTTGATGTCAATGGAAATAGATTATACATAATCATTCAGGTCTTTGCTGAGTATTGTGATCATTGAATTTATACATGTTGTTAGTAGCAGCTGCGGTCCATTTCATCCATTTTATTGTTATGAGTCTGCCATGGTTTGATTGGACCACAATTTATTTTTCTATTTTTATTGCTGGGCATTTTGAATTTTTTTCCATGTTTTTCTGCCTTTTAGCTTCCAAATTCTGTTTACTTCTGCTGCTGACCTTTCTTAATTCTACTTAGTTGTCTATTTTAAAATCCCTTATGCCTTTTTAAAAAGTGTTTTTACTCTCATTTTCATGGATGGGGAGTGGGGAAAAGTTGGGATTTAAATCCCGTGTTTAAATGAAGCCAGAATTGTTTTTTCTAAATACATTTTCTGATACAGTAGCTATGGAGATTATTATAAATACATTTTTAAAAATACACTATAGTTCTTTTTGCTGGCATAAAACCAGAGAACTCGTCTGACAACCTTGGGATTATGTTAAAGGTAAGTTTTGTAAAACCTAAAATTATGATTGGGTTTATAGAGATCTTGGTGTGTTTGGTGTGGGGATTCTGTGGTTCAAAGAGAATGAAATAACTGCATTCATAAGAGGCAGGGCAACCACAAACTGTTTAACATTTGCCTTTGAATTTGTATTTGTAATAACTTCCAATCCTCCATTGCCATTTTTGCCTTAATGGTCTCTTATATATTACCTGGAATGATCCTTTGTCCAGGAAGAAATACACATTCTGCAATGACAAATATATAAAATTTTGAACATGTTATTTCTTTGTTTTTGGCATTCTCTGACCTGCAGTGCATTTCAGTATCTTCTGCTTTCAGTGAACAGGGACTTCTTCCTTATTTTGATCATTATACCCCAACAGCACTGAGCATGCCCAATGGTCATGGACAATAATGATAGCTGAGTGCAGACCTACATATAAAAATATTACAAAAGGTGTTGTATTATTTCTAGGCATTAGCACACAGCAAAAAGGAGAGTATAGGTAATTAAATAATGTGATATAAATATATACTTTACTTTCTTAATTGCTAAATACAATTATATAGCATGCATCATAGATTGAAAGCTTTTTGTTTTGAAAAGAATAACCTAATTTTTTTTTAATGCTGTTTTAAAACCCCCATTGTGAACTTGATGATGACACGGTTTAGGAAAACTATATTTGAGAGGTGTTTTTGTTTTTGTTTTTTTTTTTAAAATTTTCTGTGTAAAGGGTATTTTTCTACTGATTCCTTAAAGTCACTATAGAACATTGTTTTCTCAGAAGTTATACGGGGTAATGATAAATATACTGCCATATCATAAGCATCAGTGATTAATTGAAGAATGAACCCAAACTCCAGAAAATGTGGTATCTATTTATTTGTAGGAATGGATGCTTTGAAATTAAAAGATACCATGCACAGATAAAGAAAAAGGAGGGTACCTTAAGGAAGAGGAAGTCTTGTACACTGGGCACTTTACCTGCGATATGGTGCTATTGCAAAGACCATTTTTTATTGTCTCATATTGTGTGATCTGGAAAGGAAAGCATTGTCCTGTTGCCCTCTATTCACAGAAAAAATAAGGCTGTATGGAATTATGTTACTTCTATAAGAAAGGCAATATTTCAGCACTAAGAATATTTGAGAATTCTGAGATGATTTTTCTAAAGCAGAAATTGTTTTACTTGGAATGTTTTAGTTAACTCCAGTAGAATATTTTGCTGGAGCTCAAGACTTGGTTATTTGTCTTTTTCCCCCTCTTCTTTCTCCTCTTTTTTTGATAAATGGGCCCAGCATTCCTGTGGAGAACAGAAGGTGGCGCTCTTCCTTCTAGCTTGTGATATTTTCCACTTGCGTGTTTATTTTAATTCTTTTCTGTTAAGATTCAGAGCAGCACTCAGTTGGTGAGCTGATTGTTTCTTTGTGGTTAATGACTACTTTTTCACTTATCAAAAGGCAGGGGCATGTTCCATGAAGTGTAATATCACATGTGAGACACCACCTGTCATTGGTAATTCAGTAGTAACAGTGGTTAAAGTTTGACAAGTCCCTTATAGTTTAGTTGCCTGTGTGAGCGACTTGTCTCCTGAATGATTTTCTCCTCATTCTGTTTTATAGACATAGGCAATAAGAAAACATTTAGGTGCATAAGCGCACTTGGAAAAGATTTGCTGTGACCATTTATTTTCACATGTGCTGAAATTGATCAAATGAGCATATAGTGATGTAATCTGTGACCCTTCGGTCAATTCTCAAATTAAACTTCTTTTTGAAACAAATCTTGTTTTACTTTATTGTACTTGATATTTAATCTTGGCTAGCTTGTGTGAGTAAAGGTGAGCTTACCCCTCATAGATGGCAATAACAATCTACTTAATTGCTTTACTTTAAATTTATGGTGAATTCTTTTCCAAAGGCATGAACGCAGTTATAGATATGCACCAAGTATTATCTAAATAGTTTCACATGTTAGTTAGTATTAATATATTCTATTTTTGAAGGTCATCTCTTTTATTATGCATATAAAAGAGACCTGGCAGATTTTCCTAGTGATACCTGCATTTTAGGCTCTCTTGTCATCGAATTAACTTTTTTAAAAATTGCTTCACCATTTATATTAACTCCAAAGTAGTATATTTGAATTATAAATATCACTGTTTCCTGTTACTAATGTACACTATTTGGGCATATGTGTTAGGAAATTGCAGTTTATGTAAAATTGAAATCCTATGACTTCATTTTATTTTTAACATTCTGCCTGGTATTAGTGTTGAGTCCCAAACCTGGCTCTGTTCACTCTGTTAGCAAAATTGAGAAATTTCTTTGGGCAATTGCCCCAGCTAAAGAATCTTTGGGAAGCAGTATGGTTTTTTAAGAGCTGTATGGGCGGCTGCTGCAGTTCTACCTTATACGTCCCAGGTAGTTGTGCTATTTCAACTGCAGCAGTCACTCTTAATCAGCTAAGTAATTTAAGTCTTAAGCTTTGCGCTCTTGCAAAAGCATATTTATTAAGGAAGCAAACCTAAGTTCACTATCAAAATAAGTGTTTGCTTCTTTATAGGAACTAGATAAAGACCCAAAAAAATTGTTCTGGGTGTTCAGATATTGGGCTAAATTAAAGCCTGAGGATATCTCTCAGCATATTCCTACAAGCATATGGCTAGTAAGATGTAGGAAAGTGGTGTCAGTAACCATGACCAGAGAGGGCTGCTTGGCTGTCATGATACACATCTGTCTCTTATCTGTATCTTGATAAACTATCGAAAGAGGGTTTCCCAGAAGTTAACAATTAAGATGACTGCCCTATAGGATCCCCCTCCCCCCCCCCCCATCCCTTGCAGAATATAGTCCCGCAGAATAACGGAGCTGTGTAACAGAATATTTGAAACGCAAAATGGAAAGCTACAGAGTCTAGGTAACACTACGACTTTTTATTATATTGGGGTCTGGGCATCTATGCAATGTAAGTATAGATTTTCCCCAGTGAGAAGGCCGGTGACTTGGTTTGCAGGGACTTTGGAAACAGTAGATCTAGGCTGTGTAGCCGGTGGTTACTGTGTGCTTGGCTACAGGAATAAAGTCACCATGCCTAGGAAAGCATCCTAATATGAACATGGATGTTCTATAGCAGGTCAGCAAACTTTTGTTGTTGTTAAGGACCAGGTAGTCACCATTTTAGTTTTTCTGTGTCAAGAGGCCAATCAGGATATTGTATAGATACTTGTATAAATAACTGTTTACAATATAACCATTTCAACATGTATCAATCATTCTTGGTAGCCAGTACAAAAATAGACAGCAGATCTGAGTTGCTCCATAGATCAGTTTTCTCATTTCTATAGGACTCAAATATTTTGTGCCATGTTTACGTTATTTCTAGAAATTCAGGCTAGCATCCAAAAATTTTGCTTGGTCAGTTATATAGGAACACCAATATTCTCAGAGTTCTATTCTTCGTTTGAATTTATAGAAGAACTGAAGCTGGTCAGATTAAAATTTTTATTTGATTGATTTGCCTGCACTAAT
The DNA here is from genome assembly GCF_964212035.1 of Myotis nattereri. NCBI lineage: Eukaryota > Metazoa > Chordata > Mammalia > Chiroptera > Vespertilionidae > Myotis > Myotis nattereri. The sequence goes on from NC_138079.1 coordinate 56,868,956, forward strand.
AAAAGATAAAATTACATCTGGTAAACATAAAATCGGGTCATCAACAATCAAATGGCATTATTTAAACTATTATGGAAATGTGAGAAGTCCCACTAGAGACAAAGAACCATTACAGTAGATAGTTTCTGATGTTTTATAATTCTCTGCTTCAGAAAGAACACGATCTAGTTTAGTAAGTTAAACCATTCAGGAAAATATACTATTAATCGAAAAGGAAATATATAAAAGCATAATTCAGGGAAAAATTTTATCTTATAGAGGCTCTTTAATGATTGATTCCCTGGTCAGTGCTAAGCCTTTGAGAATTTGCCTCCTATGTAATGGATAGGAAAACTTCCAACAGATGGGCTAAAGGCCTTGTCTAGTGATTGAAAGAGTTGTTAACCCAAAAAGGAACTGGGTCATTCAGTCAGATAAACCCTTTCTCTTGAGGCCCTGCCCAATTGCTTCTCTGGATGGCAGATAATCATCTGGCCATATGGGTGCTTTTAACATCAGGCTGACAATTCCAGGAAGAGTTCAGCAAGTTTAGTCCATTATAGTTGGGCTAAATGTTCCACTGTTTATATGTCTCATATTTTGTCAAAATATCCTTATTGGAAAAATCGAATGGCTATGAGCGATTGCCCACCTTGACTTGTCAGCTGTAGGAGGTGATGTTACTCCCTTGATGTTGTGAACAATGATTCATGATATCAAGATACTTCTCCATTAGTTTTGTCTATGTGTGTTCCTCCACAGTTGGAGTACATGTCTAGCATTTCTGTTGTAGGTGATATATAACGTGTTTTAATTTTATTTATATGACAGACAACATAAAATTTAGTTATGGACAAATAAGAAATTTAACAAGTGTCTTCAACAAAGAAAACAAACTCAGAAGTTTTCTAGATTACAAACCAGAATTCTAATTTTGAAAAGTAACAGAAGCTTGTTCTAATTTACTGAGTTGCTCAATAAGCATGTTTCAGCCTTATTAACTTGCTAACTAAAGCATATATTTAGACCATTTCTTTACAGATTATCTTGGTTTGAGTTTAAGATACTGATACAAGGTTATGTCCTTTGAATTAATTGCCTCCAAAATATACATTTTACTTAAGGAAGAACCCTGTGCCTTTCCCAATAGTTGACAGCTAATAAATTCACAATGTTTTGTAACAAAGTGTTCCCTAGATTAACTGTCATATTATATCAACTCCAGAGGCACTTTTTTTTTTTTCTTTTTAACCTTTTTGGAATTGGGATGCATCCTATCAGTGATAGCATGTTATGGTATAATTGGAAGTGTAGAACTGCATAAAATGACAGTGCTTCTTAAAATTGATGGTGTCATAGATTCAATGAAACAGCTTCTAAATTACCTTGGAAAGAAGAAGCAAATAGAAAAAAAATCATATAAATAAGGAACAATTATCATTTGGGGATGTAGAGCTCAACTAAACAATACTCTGAAGTTAAACTCATTCTTAAAATGCATATTCATTGGTGGTCTATATTATGCATTAAACTGGAAAATTAAGGAATTATAAAAAAAGCTATATGATACCATCATTGATCTCTAAGAAATTACAATATGTTTTGACAGACTCAGGAAAAGAAATATGCAGTAATGCAACACATATTGTGTAGCCACTTTACAAATATTAAAAAATGTTTGTTTCTCTGTGTGTTTGTTTACTATTGTAGATTAGTTGAGTCATTTGGAATCTTCATAAACATCATCATGATCACACCTAACATTTAGTGCTTATATAGACTATAGGAACAGTGTAATGTAAGACATAATACAAAAGATCCTGAAGATATGCTAGAGTTTATCCAAATTCTAGATGTCAGGACAAAAAGGCATTCCAGGTGGGGAAAATGGCATAAAAAATACTTGAAGTCAGTTATGGGACTAAAGAGTTTCTGTGGCAGTAGGATATGATTTTGTGAAACTCAAAGACTAATGCTGGGAGCAGTGGTGACGAAGTTTGCTAAAAATCTGGTACAAATGGTAGAGAAAACTATGTGCCAGGATAAAGAAAGCCCTGATAAGCCACAAGGGACATTTGACTTCGGGAAGGACATCTCATCTAGAAAAAGCCATCTCTGCCTCTGCTGTTCCTTGTAGCTATTACTCTATTTATTTCATTCACTGCCAGCCATAAAAAGGTTGCCATTCACTCTGTAATTACATGCCTTATTATATATTGACTAGAGGCCCAGTGCATAAAATTTGTGCACTGGTAGGGTCCCTACCAGTCAGGTACTCCCTCCCTTCCCCTGGCCGGCCAGCCTGCCCCCTGGTAGAACTCCTGGTCGAAGGGACAATTTGCATACTATGCTTTTATTATATAGGCTTATTTACTTCATGCAGCATGCCCGTCCTCCCCCATTCTGTGGACACCGTTCTCTTAAGTATCTGCACATGAAATCTTGGCAGTACCATTTTATGGACTATTCAGAACTCCCATTTTAAGCATGAGAAAGCTGAGGCCTATAAAGTTGTTTTGACCTGAGGTTATTCAGCTCTGTGTGTGAAAATCTGGACCTAAAAGCAGACCTGCTGACTCTCTTCTCCTTTTCACCTGAACCAGAACTCCTTTGTTTGTGCTCACAGTGCTGTCTGCCCAGGGCTGTCAACAACATCCCACTGACGTACAGACGCCTTGAGAGAGACCTAACCAGAGCAGTCATTTAGTTATTTATTTTTAAATCTCCTCATAGCTATAACCTAACATCAAAACCCAAATAAAAGAGTTGAATTATAATAACTATTGATTTTCTTAAAGCCTGAAGTACTTGAAAAAATTAATTTTATCCATTTTTAAAGTGATCCTAATAGGTAGATGTTATATAGATGCTACAATGGGAAAACCAAAGAATTGAGCTTTAATTTATTTAATGACTTAATCAAACCAGTGGAAACAGTTGCTGATGTTCTGTATGTGATTCATACTCTTGCTCACTGACTTTCTTGTGTTTTTTCCACCACCATTCCCCCCCTCCACCATCATTATAGTGTTGACCATGTTCATGAGTTCTTTTTTTTTCTTTCTCAATCCCTCCATCCACCCCCTCCCCTCAACACTCCCCACACCTCTAGAAGGGTCTGCCTGCTCTCTATCTATGAGTCTGTCTCTATTTTGCTTGGTAGCTCAGTTTAATAAATTCCACATATGAGTGAGATCATAGGGTACTTGCTCACTGATTTTTTTTCTTAATAGGAGCTCTGTTTCAGTAGATGGGATGAGTGTGGGTGAACCCTATTTCAAATGATTTTTATCCATGTGTTATCTTTGTCTTTACCGTCTTAACTTGGAGAACACAGATTAAAAATTTTATTAATAACCTTATTGATTTATAAATACCACCCTAGGAAAATCTGTTTTATTAACATTTGTAATGATTATGTGTCATGCAGATATTTCCTAAGTGTGAAAAGCATAATGTTATGTTACTGCATTTAATGACCAGAAACCCCAAAACTGATGCTACCCTGGGGTGCCTGTGAGTCCAGTGGTTTCCTTTTCTTCCTCTAACTTCCAGCCTCATGGACACTATTGCTTCACTTAAGATGACTCTGGATGACATAACGTTTTTTCTTTGCTTTCTATGCAATCCAGTTCAATTTTAGGGAGAGAAACTGTAACTCTTCTTGGATTTAACACAATTGGGAATTTATTGGTTCCATAACCAAAAAGCATGGCACCAGATGCTTAATTTATACTGTACAGATTCCGCCTATCTCCATCTTCTGGTCAGGTGCCTGCAGGTCCTGCCAGCCCCTGTAGCATTTGTCCTGGACAAAAGTGTTTTACTGTGGATGGTGAATTACATGCTCACCCTGTCTTTCCCCTGCAGTGCAGAGCTGGGCCCCAGCAGTTCCAGTCTGGAATTGTAGTGGCTCATGCCTGCTCAGTCATCGTGGCAGAAACCCTTCTTACTGTGTGGCTCTTGTGCCTTCCCTGAACCAGTTATTTTGTCCTGATAAATGAAATGTGCTCACCAGGAGTTTTCTGCTATTGTTAAGGTCAGGGGCAGGGGGTTGATTTTAGCTGTACCAGAACCATAATGAGTAAGATGTAGGAAAGAGTGGTTTCAAGGCAAAATTTCCCCCAAAGTGCTATTTCTAGGTTAAATGTAGGATGGATACCTGGTAAGCAAAACTACATTATTTATGGAAGAAAGTAGATCTCTATCCTCTAAACTGGAATTACCAAGGACAGTTTCCTTAATGGTAACATTTCATCTCCTTCTGTCTTCCAGATTGTGTGCTTCATTTGGTTATTGAATCGTCCATATTGTCCTGCCTAAGACATGGCCCCATCAGTCACCTCCATTTTCTCACCTCTACCACCGGTTAGCTCCTCTCTCTGATATCTCTACCTTTACTCCACTAGTTACTTTCCCTTAATAATACACAATTTGGAATATATATTTAATTAAAAAAAACAACCACCTGGATCTTTGCCCAGCCAGTGTGGCTTAGTGGTTGAGCATTGACCTATGAACCAGGAGGTCATGGTTTGATTCCCAGTCAGGGCATATGCCTGGGGTTGTGGGCTCAATTTCCAGCAGGGGGAGTGCAGGAGGCAGCTGATCAATGATTCTCATCGATGCTTCTCTCTCCCTCTCCCTTCCTCTCTGAAATCAATATATATATATATATATATTTGTTATTACTCACCGGAGGATATTTTCCCATTGATATTAGAGGGAGTGGAAGAGAGAGGGAAAGACAGAGAAAAATTTTGATATGAAAGAAACATATCAATTGGTTGCCTCGTGCACCAGCCCCCACCACGGCCTGGGCAGGGGAGGAGCCTGCAACCAAGGTACATGCCCTTGACTAGAATCAAACCCAGAACCCTTTGGTCCACAGGCCGATGCTCTATCCACTGGCCAAACTGGCTAGGGCAATAAAAATATATTTACCACCCACCCCAAACCCACCAAACCCTGGATTTAATGTCACATCTTAATTATATCTGGTCTCTTTATACTTGTTCAGTTTGTCAATTAACTAGTGCACGATTGCTATGTCTCCCTTTTAAGCCTTTCACCTTTCAACACATTTTGGTCAGCAAACTGCTTGGGCTTTCTAAAGTCACCAATAAAGGGCTTGAGAATTTGGTCCTTTCTCTTGAACTTGGCACCATGGGTCACCCCTTCTGTATCTTGAAGGCCAGTTTTAGATGCCCTGTTCTTTCCATTCTCCTCTATCTTGTTTCGTCTCTGAGTCCTAGCGAGGCTCCTATTTCCTTGTCTGCCCCTCTACGTTGGGTCTTTGTTCTTTTGTCTTTGTTACCTACACTTCACACTGGCTCTAGCTAATCACAGTTATTCTAACATTATTGTACATCATTTATATACTGACTATTTCCAAACTCATAAGCCACTCCAGACCTTGCCTTAGAGCCCCACATTAATATATTTAGCTGCTTGCTGGAGATCTCCACCAGAATATACTTTGACACCTCCAATCTCCGTTTTTTAGACTGAACTCATCTTCCCTCCTGCATCGACTCCTTCTCCGGAGTTCTCTGTTGTTCTCAGATGCAAAACTTGAAATACATCTTGAAATCTCCTTCATTTTAATTATATTTAGTCAATCATGAAGACTGCTGATTTTTACCATTAAGTGTTTTTTTTGTCTTTTTTTTTTTTTTTTTCAGTTCTCCTTGACTGTTAGTAATTCCTACTATTAGTTCTCTGTCTTAGGACTTGAACTCTTATCTACTACTGCAATCATATTCCCTTTAAAATTTCTGCTACCAATTTTGTTTCCTTCAAATTTGTCTTCCACATGGTTGCTAGAGTCATTTAAGACACAAATCTAAACATGCAATGCTCTTACTGCCAACCCTTCAAGAGTTCCTCGGCCTGCCATTACAACTACCAACTCTTTAAGAAGGTTATACTTTATCTAGTTTGAATATGCATCACTCTTACTTTCCTGTTGTTTTTGCATACTTATCCATTTATACTATGTGAAAAATATGGTCTAAAAGAAGAAGGAGCCGAAACCGGTTTGGCTCAGTGGATAGAGCGTTGGCCTGCGGACTGAAGGGTCCCGAGTTTGATTCTGGTCAAGGGCATGTACCTGGGTTGCGGGCACATCCCCGGTGGGGGATGTGCAGGAGGCGGCTGATCGATGTTTCTCTCTCATTGATGTTTCTGACTCTCTGTCTCTCTCCCTTCCTCTCTGTAAAAAATCAATAAAATATATTTTAGAGAAAAAAAAATAAAAGAAGGAAAGATATCTTTGTGACTATTCAAAGACAGATTATGGATAAAGTTTTCCATGAATTATTTGATTTAAGAAAAAAAAAAAGGTAAACATCAGGTAAGGATTTAAGAGGAGTTGAGAGGGCATTTAGAAATAAAGTGCCATTGGAGTCAAAGCTCAGAGGAGATAGTATCATTCCTCACTGAACAAACACTTGAGTGTATTTTTCCAGAAAGAAGGCAAGAAAGTAATGGTTCATGGCAAAATCAGTGGGATTTAAAAAAGTTTAATGTCAGGATTTTATAGTATGTCAGACCAGGATTAGTTCTTACCTGGTGTCTATTTCAACTAATTAATTTTACAATATAAAATATAAATTTAGATACAAATTCTGTGCAAACACTTGTATTTCTACTTTCTCTTCTAGTATTACTAAGAGGGTTGTAAGAAGGCAGATAATTAATAGTCTGTTTACTGCTGTGTTGTCCTCTGGTCTAGGATTTTGTTTTTTTCTCTCTCAGCTAATGGCACTCCTAAGTTCTTCACTTGTTGATGAATTGTCTCACATAATCAGACTCTGAAGACACATATTTGTAAACCAGAGCCAGGTTATTTATAAAGGAAGATCCATCTAGTGCAATCTGTAACTGGTACCAGCTGTCTTCACAGCACACCACTCTTCTGACATCAATATATGTGGGGAACCCAATTTCCTAGTAATAGATGGCTTTGGCAAGCATAGAATCAGCCACAGCAAAGGGAAGTGGGTGGATTTAAGGGACCCCTTCTTTAAGTTAGAGATAGAGCCTGAAGGAATTATACTGCCCCACAATAAGGGTAAATGCGACTGGTAATCAGTGCCTGCCATTCAGAGGCAGTGTCTCTGCTCTCCATGCAAGTTCCTGGCAGACACGGGGAAAGTTCTTGTTCTCTCTCTTCCCAGCACTGCTGTTGACCCTAATGATTCTTATTCTTTTTCTTTTACCCCCAAGACTGATTTTAGGTAATACTGAGGAGTAGATACAATTGTCTTCATGTGTTTTGCTTAATTTTTTCTAATCCCTTTGTTTTCAACTTTTTACTAGAATATACCCACAAAAGAAATCACATATAAATGTGCATTTCTTTGAATTACCCCAAAGTGAATGCGTCCGTAAACAGCATAGAACTCGGATTCCTTTCTAATAAGTCCCTTTCACAAGTGATCTGCTACCATTTGGTTTTTCTCCACCCCATCCCTGTTTTCATATTTTAAAACAGACCAGAACACAAGGAAAGTGCTTAACACAAGGTGATGAATTGCTGAAGATGGAATATCATGCACATCAGGGAAGATAAAAATCAGAGCTGCCCGATTTTTACTTTGGACTATGTGCTGGGGGATTAGGAGGCAACAAATTGTAATAAGAGTTGGGGAAAATTTCATAAAAAATTGAGAATGAATTTTGAAATAAGAGTAGAATCTTATCTATTAGAAAAAGACAGAGGGAGAGTGGGTGGAAGTGAGAGGAATAATGCGGATTGCCATAGTGTAGAAGTGGGTGAGGAAGAGAAGGAAAAGGCCCCCCAGGGCCACCGGGGCAGAGGACTCAGGTCAGGGCACAGTGGGAGGCAAAGATTCAACGGTTCAGAGTTCAGCCAAAGAAAAACAGTAAACACAAAGCAGAGATTTTGGACTGAATCATGGTTTATGACAGTGACAGACCTGCTGTAAGAATAATGGTTGGACTTTAATATGTTGAAAGTCTTTGAGGGGAAAGGAGGACAGTTGAGAAGAACAGTTAACCTGTTGCTCTACCTAAGGTTTGGTCTGATTTAGATTGAACTATAGGAATGGATAGAAATGAACAACTCATACATATTTTGAGATAAAGATCAGTAGAATTAGGTTACATATTACATAGAGATGTATACATATCAAAAAAAGTAAAAATTAAAAGATTTCATATCTGTAGGATTGATGGCTAAGAGGAGCTTAACCCCCATGTGGACACAAGATGACCGGCAGGGGAGGGCAGTTAGGGGCAATCAGGCTGGCAGCAGAGTGGTTAGGGGGTGATCAGGCTGGCAGGCAGAAGCACTTAGGGGCAATCAGGCAGGCAGGCAAGCGGTTGGGAGCCAGCAGTTCTGGATTGTGAGTGGGATGTCCGACTGCCCGTTTAGGCCTGATCCCTCGAGGGGTCCCAGATTGGAGAGGGTGCAGGCTGGGCTGAGGGACACCCCCGCCCCCCCATGCATGAATTTCATGCACTGGGCCTCTAGTGAGAGTATAAAAGGTTAAGATTAGAGATGCATTTGGGAATTATATGCATGGGCAATTATGAGAATGAATAAGCTGCCATTTCAATGGTGAGATGGGCAGAAGGATAATATCTTAGACTTTGGGTCTAGTCATTGAAAACAGGATGCTTTAGACATAAGAGAAAAATAAAAAAATTTTTTGAGCAGTTTTTTTATGCGTCTACTATTCTAAGTATTTTGAGTATACTAGTTCATTTACATTAGAGAAAAGGAAACTAAAACATTAAGAAAAACCAGAACAAAGTCTTGAAAATCAAGGAATTTTAAGCTTTATATTTCTGCTAAATGCTACATAAAGGTTCAAAGAAGGAACAAAGAAGGATCATTGTTACATTTGAGGTAAGAAATTTCATAAATATCAGTACAGAAAACAAATTTTAAATAAGTAGAAAATATTTAGAAGCAGTATAAAAGAAACCTACCAGGTATATGCAATGAGTCTGACATTGAATGGAAGAATAAAAATGGGCTGAGAGTAAAACTAGAGAGTTTTTGGAAAGAAGTTGAAATATAATTAAAGGGAGATGGCGGTGGTGGGGGGGAAGTATGTGAAAGAAAAATTACAGATCTATGAAGGAGGGAGATATTATGAAAGGCACATCTTGGAAAATATGAAAATAAATGGGATCTAGTGTATGCATGGACACATTAACTGCTGGAATAGGAGATGTGTTCTTGCTTAGTTTTTTGGGAAGAGCGTGTGAGGGGACCTGGTAATAAAATACTTCTCTGCTGACGCCTTCTCTATATGAAGTGCTCACAAAAGAGCTTATGGCGTTTTCATCATGTAAAAAATAGAAGCAGGCAGTCCTGGGAATTAAATAAAAAATATGAAGGAATGAAAGGAGACTGTAAGATAGGAGGAGGGAGCTAATGTGCATTGGAAATCCACTCTGTGCCAGGTGCTGTGATTAAAACCTCTGACAAATTGGTCACTGTGAGTTTTTAATGCATCAGCTTTGTAAAACTGAACATTTTTTTTCAGGTTATCTATAATGTTTCAGTCTTTATTGCTTTACTTGGGACAATTTGTTCTCTTCTCTCATATTTTATTTTGCCTTCCATTGACTCTAGGTTGACTTATTATGTAAGAATAATTATGCTCAGGATGAATTCCCATTTGGATGTTCTATATATAAACATACTCTTGTGTACCAGCAATTTCCTTGATTTTGAAGCTTGCATAAATACTCACACTTTGGGGTTCTCCATCATCTATTGAGTAGAAGCCTTCAATCTCCTTAATGCAATCTTTAAGGTACTTTATGTCTGTTGAAGTGTTTGTTTTATGGAGGAAGTAGATGAGTTCTTAGTCTCAGGCAGACTAAAAGAATTATGCTCTCAGGTATAAGAAAGAAATAACATTAAGTTTATTATGTACTTGACAGAATTTTACTTAGTGTCTTTATCATCTTGAATATGATAGAATATCCTAGGGCTTCTTTTTTCTCTTTGATAAAATTACATTAGTCTATAAACATAAAAAAACTGCATTACTGTGTAGTTAAATTGATATTTGTTTTCTGTCTTTCATCCTTTTTAGCTGGCCATTGAGCACTGGTGCTTCTCATGGATTTGTGCATTAAAAAGATACAATCTACATTGGAAAGACACAGGTCAATAGAAAGGAGGCCGGTCTTCAAATATCAGTGAAAGCATTTTTAATGCTCAATGACATCCATGTTTGCCTATTTTGTCTCCTCTAAGCCCTGGAAAGCAAGTCCTAAGAGCAAATTCCCACTCTTGTGTCTGCATAGGTTTTTCACCTGGCATCATTACCAGTGATTGCTCTGTATTATAGACGCAACCAGAGTTCTCAAAAGCAATTTAAAGCACTTGTTTTGGGCCATAGGATTATCAGAAAAGTGTTTGTAAGGGTGAATATAGATCCATTAACAACTATCCTAAGTGCCCTCTTCTGCTATTAGATCAGTGGGAACATTTTCCTTAGGTAAGGTATAAGATTTTTAAAAAGTTACTCTGTGTATAGCAAAATAAAAAAATGTAAGCTTCCCTCTTACAGATTTATGTTGAGTATATGTATTTTTAAAAATTTCACTTGCTAATTTTGAGGTATTAAAATTTTCCAAGTGAAATTTTATATGTCACAATTCAGAATTATGAAAAATTTAAAGTATTGATAGTGTTTTGAGTTCTGAGTTGTCATGATAAATTTCTTAAGCAGTTAAGTAAATTAATATAAAACAACTTCTAATTGTATCAACATTTTTGCATGTGTTAATTTTTGAAATTTACTCACTGGGACTTTTGCTTTAAATCCTTATTTTAGAATATTAAAAAGAAGCATTACAAGAGAAAGTAAAATAATTGCAATACATAGGGTGTAAGCTGAGTTGCTGTAACCAAGAAAGACGAAAAGACTAAACAAGGCAGAAACTTATTTCTTTCTCATCTAACAGATGAAATTCCATTCCAGGCATGTGGTTAATTTTGATCCAGGAGGATGTTCAAGAACCAGGCTCCTTCTGATTGAAGGTTCCACCATTTTTTCAAGATGTACCCCCTGTCTGTATGGACAAAGCTATCTCAGTACTGTATCTATAGTCAAGTTTATAGGAATGGGAAAGGAGGAGGTGGGAATTCCTGCCTATTTCTGGCCATTTCTGCCCATTTCCCATTGGTCTAAAATTAGTCACAGAACCTTGCTGCAAAGGAGGCTGGGAAACACAATTCTTTGCTAATATAGGCCATTAACTCATTCTAAATTCATGAAGTTTATTTATAAAAAAATAAATAAAAAGGGAGGGGGGAATGATAGATCCTAGGAAGCACATAGTAGACTCTACTAAAACACTTGGGGAAATTAATAATCCATGGATGAGAAATTTTGAAGAAATGAAGGGAAAACTAGGAAATATTTAAACAGTGCAAGGCTTCAACCCTCTGTTAGAATTGTAATGCAACTTATCAGACCCCTTATTGCTAAGCTATTTGTAAATTAGAGAAATGCAAGAGACACTTTTAACAGGTAGTTTTTTTTTTTAAACCATACTTAGAAAGTCAATTTTACAATCTCTGCCTATACATTTAGAGACTCTGCAGTGCTTAACATCCATAACCTCATCTTTGCTTTCTTCTGATAGTGTGTTGGACTGCTTCCATTGTGCTTCTAATCCATCTAGCTTGTAATGACTAGAAAGCCTTTGTGAACTTGCTCAATTCCTTGTAAAATGTAAAGGCAGAACGACAACTCTGACAGTTAAGTTTAAAAACCCAGTGAAAATTTCCCATAAAGCAATACCTACATTTAAAATGGTTTATCACTTTACATAAAAAAGCCAAGCTTGAGCTTATAATGAAATTTGAAAGCATTTCTTTTAAAGCTAAGGCATAAAAAAGAGATTATAGATAAAAACACAAATATAATTCAATGACACAAATCCTTCTCTGTTTCCTTTCTTTCACAGGAGTGCTAGCCTCACTTAATTTGCTTTTGCTATGTTGTTATTAGAAATGTCCAAGGTTTATCTGGCGTAGAATATGCATGTAATCTGATAGACTAGAGTGTGGTTTCATATTTATTATTGTGATCTATTAGTTTTAATGGCTGGAATAGTTCCTTCTTTTACTTATTTCCATCCTATGGACATATGCATGCCCCGCCCCCATACCTCTACTTTAGGGTCTTTATGTTAATAGCAATATGATAAAAAAAGACACTTTTTAAGTTTACATTAAAAGTACTGATTCTTCAGGGACATAGAAAGGGAATGGACTGACTATTCTTGGGGGGGAAAGGGGTGTGGGACATGCGGGAAGAGACTGGACAAAAATCGTGCACCTATGGATGAGGACAGTGGGTGGGGAGTGAGGGCAGAGGGTGGGGTGGGAACTGGGAGGAGGGGAGTTATGGGGGGAAAAAAGAGGAACAAATGTAATAATCTGAACAATAAAGATTTAATTAAAAAAAAATAAAAGTACTGATTCTTGGAATTTGAAGTTTCTTGCTTCTCTCTGCTGGAACTGAAGGCTAGAAGAAAGACTGTAGCCGATCTGATATTTTTATGTCTCATATTTCCTGCTTAGGATTCCTGGCTGTAACCCCTATTTTTTTTTCTTCCTCATCATAACCGATTTACTCCTTATAATGAAGATGAAAAAAGGTAAATATTCATGTTAGGAGTCCTAAGCAGACATTCCAAGCAGGTTGAGGTTCACTGATACTAGCTGATCTTCATTTCAATATGTACATCCCATGTAATTACAGTAGGAAACAGATACTGCACAGCTCGTAGACAAAGATGGATAACTTGATTACCTTTTATAATTTTCTTGACTTGACAGGTGTTGACAAAGGCAATACATACTCACTGTCTAGGGCATCAAATGTCATAATGATAATGGGGTTTGGGAGCCACATGTTCCCTTTGGTGACAGGTTGCCACATGCTGTTCTGTGGTGTTAGAATAGTGTTTGGAAGGTTGCAAGGAGGTGAGGAGTATATGAATCAGTTCCTGGGGTGTCCTGGGGCTCGGAAGAAAATGACTTGAAACAATTCCAGCTTTCACGTTTTTCCTCCAATCAATTCCCAGCTGGGTTGTGACAGAAGGCAGATGATAAGGAAAGAGAGGAGAGCGATAAAGTTCAGCCACTTTATAAAAGAAGCCGCTTCCCAGAGGGAAGGGGAGTGAAAAAGAAGCAAAGAACTGGGGGAGGGGGAGCAGAGTACAGTCTTTAAAGGTTCTGTACATCAGCAATGACAGCCATGAAGGCGTGGAAACAGGTGTGCAGTGGGAAAGGGCTTCCTAAGCACTATGACACCCTCTCACTATGTTGCTTAATATTCATGTCGTTGACAATGAAAAACTACCTTGGCGAGCTGCAAATGAAGGTAAAAGGAACTTTTTTAATTGCCATGTGAACTCCTAGTCATTAGAAAGGCAGGATGATTCTCTAGTAGTGAGCAAGAAACCACCAGGGACTCCTCAGTCATAAGAATCACTGGGACCATATTAACTGTACTTCATTTCATTCTGAACTCACGGGCATTTTTCTGTCATGGCTTCAGATGCAGGTTCCAGAGCGCTGGTTTGTTTTGGCGTGTTTTGAGGAGAAGGCTGCAGTGCTTCCGTGTCCCCCATCAGCTAAATCATTGCCAGACACCTGGAGGCACATGCAGACTTGTAACTGATAAGGCCAACGCGTAGAAATTCAGGACATCACGCCATGACAGATGAATCACGGGCTTTTCTGTCATCCTCTCTGCTTGACAAAGCAAAATTAGGCGGAGGGTAGATAAAGTATTTCCCACAGAACTTCGGAATAATGGAATGCATGTTAAAGCTTAAAGACCACTGGTAATAACAATAACAATATTTAATTAACAGAAAGTTAGTTAACACATACTTAAAAGGAATTAAAGCATTATTTGGAGAATATCCCTACAATGGACAGAGAGACAGGAATGTTTTCACTTTATTTTCTTCCATAAGGTGATTTTCTAGTATGTTCTTGTGTAAGTCAGAGTGTTGGGGACATACCTAAATGCCTGGGTTTCTTGGGAGAAGCAACTGCTAAGTGGTGGTTTCTCTTTTGGTAGCACAAAGGAATGACCCCAGCTTTAGAAGATAGAAGAAGAAATATATCTTTATATCTGTCTCTATAAATCTGTCTCTCTCTCTCCTTCCCGCTCTCTCCCACCCTCCCTCCCCTTCCCTCCCTCTTCCCCTTCCTCCCTCCCTCTTTCTACCCCTCCTTCCTCCTCTCCTCCTTCCCCCTTCCCCCTCACCCCATCCCCTATCCCCTTTCCCCTCTCTGTGTCTCTCTCTCTTTTCTCTTTGTCTCTGTCTCTCTTTCTCTGTCTCTCTCTGTGTCTCTCTGTGTCTCTCTGTGTCTGTGTTTCTTTTTGTGTCTGTGTGCACATGTGTCTGTGTGCGTGTCTCTATGTGCATGTGTATCTCTCTCTGTATCTCTGTCTTTCTCTGTTTCTCTCTGTGTATGTGTCTCTGTGTGTGTCCTTCCCCCTCTCTCCCTGCCCCTCCCTCTCCCTGCCCCTCCCTCTCCCTGCCCCTCTCTCTCCCTGACCCCTCCACCTGCTCCCCCTCTCCTCTCCCCCACCCTTCCCCTCTCTCACTCTTCCTCTGAAACTAGGAATGTTTCAGGTTTATAGTAATTTTAATGATGGTGAGTCCAGAAAATTTTACAGGATTAAGAAAGTAGCTATACTTCTATTTACTTCTCTATGTCTTAATATTAAGCATACTCGCTCAAGGTACTTGAGTTTTTGGAGACACAAGAAAGGCTTTGCTTCCAGTCATGGAACTGTAGAGTGATGACTTAATTCCCTTTGATCCCATTGCATACCAAGACTTGGGAGATACACAATCCTAGACACAAGCTATAACTGCTTTTTTTTTGGTTGATTGGGTGGGACTCAAACACTTTGCACTATGCATATAGACTTACTTTTGTGGACTATGAATATAGATTTATTTTTGTGGACTACAAGACTGTTTGCATTCTATCTCTTGTCCACCCCCACACTCTTTACTAATATCACATTCTTTCCTAATAAAATTATGGCCCTGCCCCCAAAGAACCACACAATATGGGTTAAAGTTGGGCAGATTTGTATTAATGTCTGTTTAATGCTTATTTAGAAATACTTTATTTAAGGACTTGAATTTATATTTCAGTGATAATTTTCTTATAGTGATTTTGAAATAATTATTATGTTGCTAAGGAAAAAGGGACATTTAAGAGCTAAGTCAGTTATATCACTTTGAAATCCCCATGCCAGCATCCCTGACTATTATCATACTGTCTGTCTCATGCCTTGCTTCTTCCACTCAGCCTTTTTTTATTGCATTTATTGGGGTGACACTGGTTAACAAAATTATATAGGATTCAAGGATACCATTCTATAATACATCATCTGTATATTATGTTGTGTTCATCACCCCAAACAAATCTCCTTCCATACCTTTTATGTCCCCTATCCCCTTTTCTACCTTTCCCAAGAAAAAGATTTGCTAGTGAAAAAGTTTTCCTATTGATTTAAAAATCCCTAGATCTTATCTTTCCACTGGAGGCCTGGTGCACAAATTTGTGCATGGGTGAGGTCCCTTGGCCTGGCCAGTGATCAAGGCCTATCAGGGTGGCTGGTTGGCTAGCAGGGCGGAGGGATCGCGGGATGTTGGCCAGCTGGCTGGGGGGTTGGCTCTGGGAGGTTGGCTGGCCAGCTGGGGGGCAGGGTGAGGGGCTGCAGGAGGTAGGGCAGCTGGGGGGGAGGGGCTGTAGGAGGTTGGCCAGTCAGCTGTGGGGGAGGGGCTGCGGGTTGGCTGTGGGAGAGCTCTGACCACCAGGGGGCAGCTCCTTTGTTGAGTGTCTGCCCCCTGGTGGTCAGTGTGCATAATAGTGACTGGTTGGTCATTCCGGTCGTTGGTTGTAATGGTCGGTTAGGCTTTTATATATACAGACTAGAGGCCTGGTGCACAAAAATTTGTGCACTCGGGGGGAAAGGGGGGTCCCTCAGCCTGGCCTGTGTCCTCTCGCAGTCTGGGACCCCTCGGGATCTAACGCCTTGCTGGCTTAGGCCTGCTCCGGGGTGGCAGAGGACAGGCCCAATCCGTAGGTGCAGCCCCTGGTCAGGCTCAGAGCAGGGCCGATTGGGGAGTTGGGGCGCCACCACCTGTCATGCACAGAGCAGAGCGGATTGGGAGGTTGCAATGCCACCTTCAGTCACGCTCAGGGTAGGGCCGATTGGGGGGTTGGGGCACCGTCCCCTGTCACACTCAAGGCAGGGTAGATGGGGAGGTTGTGGCGCCACCCCCTGTCACTCACAGAGCAGGGCCCATCAGGGGGGTTGGGGCTCCTTAACCTGTCACGCACAGAGAAAGGTCGATGAGGGGGTTGGGAAGCTCCCCCCTGTCATGCACAGAGCAGGGCCCATCAAGGGGGTTGGGGAGCTCCCCCCGTTACGCACAGAGCAGGGTCGATCAGGGGGTTGGAGAGCTCCCCCCTGTCACGCACAGAGCAGGGCCCATCAGGGGGTTGGGGAGCTCCCCCCTGTCACTCACAGAGTAGGGCCCATAGGGGAGTTGGGGCACTGCCCCCTGTCACACACAGAGCAGGGTGGATCAGGGGATTGGGGCACCGCCCTCTATCACCCACAGAGCAGGGCCGATCAGGGGGTTGGGGCACTGCCACTGTCACACTCAGGGCAGGGCTGATGGGGAGGTTATGGCTCTACCCTGTCACACACAGAGCTGGGCCCGTGGGGAGGGGGGGGGGGTTGGGGCACCGAACCCTGTCACACACAGAGCAGGGACGATCAGAGGGTTGGGGCCCCGCACGCTGTCACACACAGAGCCGCAGGGCGATCAGGGGGTTGGGGAGCTCCCCTGTATCAGGCACAGAGCAGGGCTGATCAGGAGGTTGGGGCGCCTTCCCCTGTCACGAACAGAGCAGGGCGGATAGGGAGGTGTGGCCCTGCCCCCTGTCACACACAGAGCCGTAGGGTGATCAGGGGGTTTGGGTGCTGCCCCCTGTCATGCTGATCCCAGTACTGGGAGGCATATTACCCTTTTACTATGTAGGATAGAGGCCTGGTGTATGGGTGGGGCTGGCTGGTTTGCCCTGAAGGGTGTCCTGGATCAGGGTGGGGGTCACCACTGGGGTGCCTGGCCAGCCTGGGTGAGGGGATGATGGCTGTTTGCAGCTGGTCACACACCCTTCAGGGTGCGGATTCCCACTGGGGTGCCTGGCCAGTCTGGGTGAGGGGCTGAGGGCTGAAGCTCCCAACTGCTCCTTTTTTTCTTTTTTTTCTTTTTTTTTATTCTGGGCCAGCTTTAGCTCTGAGGCTCCAGCTCTGAGGCCTCTGCTGCTGAAAGCAGGTATCTGGTTTGTTTGGTTTCTATAATCGAAACTCTGTATAACTCCAGCTCTGAGATCCTGGCTCGCTGAAAGCAGGTTTTTGGGGTTTTGTTTAGCTTCTATATTTGTTACAATGTTTCAAACTGCAGGCTCAGAGGCCGGCAAGGCAGGCGGGGAACGTTGGTTTCCTCTGTCACTGAAGCAAGCAAGCCTCATGTTAGTTTCAAGCTGCCTGGCTGCCGGCCGCCATCTTGGCTGGTAGTTAATTTGCATATCGCCCTGATTAGCCAATGGGAAGGGTAGCGGTCGTACGCCAATTACCATGTTTCTCTTTTATTAGATAGGATGTTTTTCATCTTTAATTTCCACACAAATTTGCTAGTGGGCTTGGATTAAGATCTTCAAATCATAAAGTGATAAAGCTAATATAATACAAATCCCAGAAGAGTCAATAATGACAGATGAATGTCAGGTTTGTGCTAGAAACAAGAAAAAAAATCCAATGAGACAATTATTGGGAAGAAATTCGATTTTTCAAAGGTAAAAGGACTGATTTAAAAAAATTGTTTTCTCTGCTATAATTGTACATTGAAACGTAAGTGAAGAACATAATACTTAAATGCATTTCTTAGTTCAACACAGAATTTTTTTCTTTACCGTGAATGAAACCTTTCATCTTTGAAAAACACTCCATTTACTTATTCTATTACACAAATAATCTCATAGTTTCTTTCAACCAAGATTGAATTCTGACCCTATAAAAATTGTCCTGATAAATGCCTATGAAAGAACAAAGCATAGTGAAGTTTACTGTCTTGATGAACTAACAGTACAAACTGGCTGATGAGAGTGTATACCTCAGTGTGTTTTGGAGAAGAAATAAATTGCACTGCTCATAGGGTTGCAGTATCACATGCTGTGTAGAGCGGCTGGGGTCAGGAAGATGCGGTGGTCATAATGAAAAAAATTTATTATGCATGAGTCAATTCCCTTATGTTGTGTCTGGAAGATGTTGTGCTTGGCAGTAGGGGACTAGTGGGAATAGAGTTTTAAGTTCTTTCCTGTAACCTTAAAATAAATCAAAGTTGAACATGATGGTCTCACTGAGCAGAACTCCTTTTTTTTTGTTTTGTTACTCCTCACTGGAAGATATTTTTTTCATTGACTTTTTTTAGAGATTGGAAAGAAGGGAGGGAGGGGGCAAAGGGAGAGCAAGAAACATTGATGTGAGAGAGATTGGTTGCCTCCCGCACATGCCCTGACCAAGGTTGGGAAACAAACCAGCAACCTAGGTATGTGTCCTTGACTAAGAATTGAACCCATGACCCTAAACAATGAGCCACGACTCTTGTAACACACCAATTTGGGCCTTTCTGGCTCTTTTAAATTAATAGACAGGCAAGCCAGGGAATGAGGGAAAAACTTTTCCAGAATCATCACGACTCCTTTATAGCCTGATCTATTCTGGGGTCCCTAGCGGTCTGCTTTTAGGAATGCTATAAAAATGTTTTCAGTTGACTAGAACTTGGGGATAATTTATGGTTATATCTGTGTGGGATAGTCATATGTTTATGATGGTTTATTTAAAAATGAAGCTTCTTGTGGGCGACATGGTGTTTCACGTTTTCAAATCGAATTGTGTACCTTCCATAAAAACATGGTGGATTTTCCTGGCTTTGAGTGTTTGCCTAAATCTTATTGGGAAGTTCTTCTACCCATTTCTGTCTGTCAGTCCCTCCTGCAAGCTTAAATGCTAACATCCTTCCGAGCCTTTTCTGATCTAACCCTTCCCTCCAGTTAGGGGGGTCTCTCACCTTAAAAATCCAATACTTTCTTTTACATCCTTTTCTTACAGCACAGAATATGCTGCCTGGCATTAGGGTAATTTGTGCACATACCTGCTTGATAGTATTTCGAACAATTAACTCACTCATTTCCTCTCTTCTTATTTGCCTCCTCTCCCATCTCCCATTTAAGCAGCAAGATTGTCAACTAAGCCTTCCCTCCAGGGAAGATGTGACAGAAGGGAAAGCACATACAAAGGGCTCATCTGACTTGGGTTTCTAGAATATTAAGCTCAGGAGAATGGAGTGAATTTGAGTTTAACCAAAATATTAAAGGGGCTGAGAAAGGAGAGATTCCCCCTCTTATTTCTAGCAAAATTCCATGTGGGGTTCAGGGGAGAAAAAAGCAGAGAGGAAGTGATGGGGGCAACAGATTCGGTGAGTCACAAGGGACTCTGCTTCCAGGATTGGGTCCCTGGGGTTAGAGAGGGAAAGGTATGCAGGTGGGTGGTAAATGTGTGGAGATTTCAGGATGTGGAGCCACCCAAAAGGAGACCCCTTCTTTTCTCAAGTAGGAGTAGGTAGTTGGCAGTAGGGAATGAATTTTAAGTTATTTTTCTATAACCTTAAAATCAAATAATTGAGACTCTTCAGACCTCAAGAGATAAGGGGCAGGGGCATCTCAGTTTGCTATGTGCTTGGATTAAGGCAAGCATGTCAAACTCGCGGCCCCGGGCTGCATGTGGCCCACAATGAATATTTTTGTGGCCCAGCTAATATAATGGCATGTTAGAAATGTTTTAATAAAATTTTCATAACCTAATTTTTACACTGTCCTGTTATACATAATTATTAATAATGAACTACAGCGTTCACTAATGACTGATTACTATAATCGTGTTGCATTCATTTCCTTTATGTGCCAGTGCACCAATTCTTCCCACTAATACCAGCAGCGAATATTTTAGCAGCCAATGGCCACGTCATTAGTCTTGTACTGACTTGTTTGGTGTGTGCAACAGGAAATATTTTGCGTTCGGAGAACAAGAAAAATAGGTTTATTTGCATTATGCTTATTAATTTGTGCAGTTATTCAGTATCTGGTAAGTTAATGTTCAAGAAAAATATTAATTTTTATTGAAATGTTGATTATTTTATGTTAAAGATTACTCATTTATTTCAGCCCTTTGTGTTCAGCATGTCTCTGTCGAAATAAACCTATGTTTCTATGAAAATTGAAGCTTTTGTTTTTTTGTGGCCCACATAAACTTAAACCTTGCTTATTTGGCCCATGATAGCTTTGAGTTTGACATGCTAGGATTGAGGATTAAGGAGAAGGTGGCATGATGGGTGATGCAGAAGGACACAAGGCAGTGAAAACCGGGCTACTTATTTCTGTCCTCTCATTTTGACGCCTTTGCACTTTGTGACCCTTTAAGAACATAGATGCAAGTTCAGATAAAAGACTGGATGTGGCCAGGTAGTGGGTTAAAAATAAAGTTGCACCATCCTATTTGGAAAGGGCAGAATAACTTCTTTTAGTTTAAAAAAATAATGAGGACTGTATTTTGGGGCTTTTTTGCTTACTTTTTTTATGAACTAAATTCCATGTCTCGACTACATTTAAAAATTATTCTCATCCACATTTAAGAATTATCAACATTAGGATATGCCAAAAAAAAAGTTAGGTGATGTCAGATTTTCTTCTAGGTATTTCCTGCATGTTAACTAATTTTTAATCATTCCACCATGAAAATAAACTTTCTTTGCCTCATCTCCTTATTGTTAAATAGATGGGGAAATTGAGGCAGAGGATGATTATGGAAACTGCCCAGATACTTTAAGTGACAAATTATAGAATTTGAACCCAGGGAGTCTCTGGTAGCTACCCTTTACCATTGCTCCTGGCCACCTCTCACACTTCACAGTTTTCATAAGGGCAGGGCTGTGTTTTATCTACCGTTGCTTCATCTGAAGTCCTGTTACACTGTTTTACTACAGGTCTACTGCAATTAATTTATTAAAATCTGTAGTCCAAGTAGAAAATGCATATTAAATAAAAACATAAACGAAAAGTCCCAGAAACCTGGGGGAGTGCCCAAGCCCACTGAGGAAGTGCCCTGTTTTCTCGATCATAAGCCACTTGCCACTGCCATAGAGCTCTGCAGTGAGAGCCTCCAGAACCGAAGTGCACTAAATGTGGAACAAAGAACATTTTTATTTCAGTTCCCCCCATTTTTTTTGGTGGAAAGCTATTTTGTGGTGCCATTAGATGTGAGCTAGAGCTGTAAGTGAAAGTTCACAAAGCAATAAATACCACAGTGTGGAGTAGGTTCTCATATGTATTATTTACCCTGCTCTTCTCCCGTCAGATTTAATTGCTTTGAAAACAATTGAACACTACCTGTTCTTTCCTCTTTCTCTAGAGTTTATACAATTAAACTTACCGCATTAAATCTTAAATCCACCAGAGACCAACTTTTTGAGGATTTTTGGTATTTGTTTTGTTACCTTGTATATAATACTGTCTTCTCTGATTCTCTTTGTCCTTACTCATAATCAAATCATCCTACAATGTTCAATCATACAATCTATGCTAACTCGCTCTCTCATCCATGTAGATTTTATTATTTATTCCATCTTCCATGCTAATAGTGGGCTTTATTCTTTTTTGTGTTGCTAACTTACAACATTGCATTTAATAAGTACATTCATTTAATCATCATTTATTTATAGTCCTCCCCACCCCCAGATATTTTAGTTGTGGTCTATGATTCAAGGCTAGGTTTTTTAAAAAAAATTTGTAATAAAGGCCATATATGACAAATCTACAGCTAATATCATACCCAAATGGTGAAAATTTTCAAAGCTTTTCCAAAATATCGGGAACAAGACAAGAATGCCCACTCTACTTTCATTCGACATAGTTAGAAGTCCTAGCAATAGCAATTAGCAAAATAAATACATAAATAAATAAATAAGCGATCCATATTGGAAAAGAAGAAGTAAAACTGTCCCTATTTGCAGGTGACATGATACTATACACTGAGTGGCCAGATTATTACGACCACCCGTCAGTACAATGAAGTGAATTAGTTATGCAAATAATAATAATAATAAAACTTTGAGAGTATTTGCTTAGGAAGTTTTCAATAATCAGTATTTTTGGAAGTGTCAATGAAGTACTGATGGGGGTAGTCATAATATCTGGCCACTCAGTGTATATAAAAATCCTAAAGACTCCACCAAAAATTGTTATAATAAATAAATTCAGTAAAGTTTCAGGATACAAAATTAATATACAAGTATCTCTTATTTCATATAATAAAGATAACTGACAACTACATATAATAAAGATAAATCAATAAAATAATCCCATATATAATTGCATAAAAAAGAATAAAATATCTAGGAAGAAATTTAATAAGTATCCAAATGGTCATGACCATGATTTCCTTTTACTAAGAAGTACTCTGAAATTTGATGTTTCTTTTTTTTTTTTATTGCTTAAAGTATTACAAAGGGTATTACATATGTGTCCATTTTTCCCCCCCCGCCCTAGACAGTCCCCTAGCCTCCCTGATGTTTCTTTATAGGTGTTTCTTACTAAAAGAAAATGAGAATACCAACAAAACTATCTATAAACAACACTAGTTTCTCCTTTTTTGGGTGTGTTACAGAAGAGATCAAAGGGAAGTTCTACTCTGGTTCTTTAAATACAGAATTGAAGATGTCTCTCATAGAAAAAAGTCTACCAGTAAGCAGAAATAAAAAGTTTGGCTATGAAAGGCAGGAAGTGCAGCTCTCTATCCATGCATTACTGAATATTGTAGCCCTCTTCCACACTTGAATGTCTTTGCGGTACATTCCTGCCTTGCTCTACCATTGCCTAAATTCATCAAAACAAATCTATAGGAGAACCAGCCAAAGGGAAATCTCCCTCTACACAGTATTGCTTTGACAGGGAATGCAATAAAAATACCCTAGTTTATCAGAATAGTGGTCCATCCATTTTAATAATCATTTATTCACTCTGTTAGAATATGCCTAGGAATTCTTAAAAGTATATCTGTTTGTCTTTTTGTCTTTTTTACAAGAAGCCGTATAGGCACTCACAGGCACAGTGTTGTCATCCAGGCAAGCATGGCCCTAAAAATAGTCTGTGGCATGTGCCTTTTAAGTGTGCTCAGCATCCTATGATATTCCCAGAGGCAGATAAAAAGCAGGTAGGATTTTAGAAGGCTGAGCATGAGTATGTATGGGTGAATACGACTGTTGTAACCTTTATGCCTAATGAGGCATGGTCAGCCTTTTCTGAGTCCCTTGGATGATTTATGGACTATTTCTAGTATCATCATCAGTCTCTTCTTTGGCCTTTTGTTTATGTCCTTCTTAGTGACTAAGTATAATTACTCTAATGCAGAGTCACAGTTTTTTCTTTTATTTAGTGCAAATTAATACCAATAATCAGTGTTCAACACATCAGTATACTTTAACAAGTAGTATATGTCTGCTATGTGTCAGGCACATGTTGGGAACTGAGGATTCTAGGATGAGTAGCACTAACTCACTGCCAATGAGCTGAAGCTTCAATGAGGAGATAGAAAAGCAATCAATGGCTTATTGATAAAAGGGTGCCTAGGGAACTTTGAGGAGCACAGAGGAGGACAACTTCACCACACTGCTAAGACAGAGCAATGTTTGCAAAGGAGATGACTAAATCACATCCTGCAAAAGGAGGAGGAGTTAGTGAGGCCGAGCATTGAGGGGAGGGTAAATATGTCCTGGCAGAAGGAAAAGGATCTAAAATGTTTGGGGGGGAGAGGAAAAAAGGGAGAGGGAGAGGGAAGAAGGGGGAGGAGGGAGAGGGAAGTTGGGGCACGAGGGGGAGGGAGAGGGAGGAAAGGGGGAGGATGGGAGAGAAACATCATGCTTGAGGAATTAGAAGAATTTCTGTATTGCTGGTTCAGGTAGAGTGTAAGGATAGTAGCAAGGCATGAGGGTAGAGAGGTTGATAACGGTCTGCTAGGAAGGACTCTGTGCGCTGTGTAATAAATTTGGACTTGAAAGATCTTAAAGATAAGAGACATAAATTTATTTAATTTTTTTGGTTACAGTTTTATTGAAGTATACTGGGTGGGGCAAAAGTAGGTTTACAGTTGTTCATATGGAAAATACAGTAGTTAAATAATAAT
The DNA here is from genome assembly GCF_964212035.1 of Myotis nattereri. Classification (NCBI taxonomy): domain Eukaryota; kingdom Metazoa; phylum Chordata; class Mammalia; order Chiroptera; family Vespertilionidae; genus Myotis; species Myotis nattereri. The sequence goes on from NC_138079.1 coordinate 56,893,288, forward strand.
ATAACTCTGTTTCATGTACTCATAACTGTAAATCTATTTTTGCCCCACTATGTACTCTACAATGCACACATTCAAAATGTACACTCTTGATACAGTTTTGCATGCATACACATGCACACACCTGTGAAACCATCACAGTTATCAAGGTTATTCTTTGCATTTTAGATTGATCTAGCAGAAATATGGAAAGTGGACTGGAGTCAGGGATGAGGCTGTTTTTAGATAATGAAGTAGTGGCACTGAGGCTGGAGAGATGTGTTAAAAGATACTAACGCAGAATTCACTGGGTAATTTATTCTCTCATCTGGATAGGAAGGAGAAAGAATCAAGGTTGAACTCTGTGTTGGTCCACTGAGCGAATGGTATAATTCTTGTGGGATTGGGAATAAAACAGAAGAGATGATGAGTTTAGCTTTGGACATGTGTCTTGGAAATTTGAGCAGGAGGCTTGGAAAATTAACATAACAGGAAGAGAAAGAAATGGTTCAGCAAATGTACAGAGTGAAAGGAATATAGAAGCTAAGAAGGAGTGGGGAAAGAAGTTGAGAGAAGTTGGTAGACAGCCAGGAAAATGTGAATGTATGGATTTAATGCACAGATAACATCATAGTATTGCACTTATATCAGTATTCCCTCAATATGATACATTGTGATGTTATTGCCTGCTCTCTTCTGTATGGTTCTTTGTTCTCTTATGGTTTGTGTGTCAATCATGGTTATTTATTGCACAACTTACCCCTTTCTCTGACAGGTAGGTTGCCAAGGAATGCCAGTAAAAGCAAAATCCTAATTTATTATTAAACATTTAAATTATCTGACTTTACTTTTTTAGGCTTCTGTATGTAGAAGCATTGATTTTTAAGTCTTGCGTTTCTCATTATAGGCGACCATTTGCTTTGGCTTCTTCATAAGGGTGTTCCATTTATTTCAGACAACTCATTTATGTCAGAGAATCCATTACACTAAAAAATTTATTTTAAGGAAGAGCTACTAAAATTTAGTTCCTGAGGTCAGTGTCTCTTTGTTTCAGGTAAATCCTATTCTTTTATTAGAGATTTCCCCCAAATTCGATCAATTCCTAGTACACCTTTACTCAAGCAGGTTTGCTGGGAAAGTTCCTATTTTTTAAACTTGTGTTTTATTTATTTTATTTTTTCAATTACAGTTTACATTCAATATTATTTTGTATTAATTTCAGATGTACATCATAGTGATTAGACAATCATATACTTTACAAAGTGTTCCCCTGATATTTCCAGTACCCACCTGGTACCATTCATAATTATTATAATATTACTGACTATATTCCCTATGCTGTACTTTACATCCTCATGACTATTTTGTAACTACCAATCTGTACTTCTCAATCCCTTTACCCTTTTTACCCAGCCCCCAACCCCCTTCCTCACTGGCAACTTCAGTCTGATTCTCTGTATCTGTGAGTCTATTTGTGTTTTGTTGGTTTATATTGTTATTCAGATTCCACACATAAGTGAAATCATATGGTATTTGTCTTTCTCTGAGTGACTTGGCATAATAGCAGGTCCATCCATTCTGTCACAAATAGTAAGATTTCTTTTATGGCCCAGTAGTAGTCCATGGTATATATGTCCCACTGCTTTTTTTATCCACTCACCTATTGATGGGCACGTGGGTTGCTTCCATAACTTGGCTATTGTAAATGATGTTGCAGTGAACACAGGGGAGAAAGTTTCTATTTTCTTGTCAACTCCTTGTCTTGTGATTAAGAGGTGGTGGTGTTTGAGTGTGCTTTATCCTCATAAATTGATGGTAACTGGAGTTTGACTAGGAGAAAACTCTAGTTATGTGTCAGGCTAACACATTCGGACTTTATCTTGAAAGAATTTAAGTATGATGGGAATATGAATAAATTTACTTTTTAGATAGATTGATATAGTAACATCATATATCCTGATTTATTTTCATTTTACAGGGGTTTGGTCATGGAACATAATTGCATTGCTAGGGTTTCCCAAGATGACTGTTTGCCTCAACATAATGATACCATTTGAGGACTCCCCTCTCCTCTCCTCTTCCCCACCCCACTGCTTTTCTGCAAAAACACTTGCTTATCCCAAAGTGTTTCTCTCATCAGCTGCCTTTATCCCTTTCTGGCTCATATTTTTCACTTTTCGCTATGTAGGTGCTACAACATACCATAGTGATGCCTACTTATAATAGACATTTAACAAAGGCTTATTGAATGAACAAATGATCTCCTCCTGTCTCTGTAGATTCCAGGACACCAGAGTGACATGGTGGTTCTCCTAGAGAATGGTTTCTTTCTATACTGTAAAGTGTTTTAAAATTTAGCCCAAATTTGAATTAGATAAAAATTCTATAAACTGGAGCAATTAGTGAAGTTTTTATAACTAAAATTATACTAAGAGTGCTCAGAGGTGAACATGTGGGTTATTTTCTTGAAAAATGTGTTGTATCCCATACTCTTTTACTTGTACATGGTTACATTAGCATGTTTCTCACCTTTGTTTTTAATAGCCTTTGTACTTTCTAGGTCACTTTCGCTAACTTTAGTAAACTACTTTGGAAAAATTACATTTCCACCTTTTGCCCTCACCAAATTGATGATACTGAATTTTAAATCAGGTTTTATACATCGTCTGCAGGAGGAGTTGTGCCAAATATTAATTCTTAAATTGAAAGAACTCTCTTTTCAAGAAGGAATGGTTTTCATATGGTAATCAGTCCAGTTCTAAACAATCAGAAAGCACTGGTTATGCTTATAATTGCCTTGTTCATGAATATTCATAACTAGTGGTTACACTCATTTAGTATTTTGTTCTCTAGGTGATCTAGAATAACATTTACCGTGTCCCATTGGCAAGTAAGTTACCTTATCAAACAAGGACACTTTTCTATTCAGGATAGAAATTCAGTGAGTGACATCTGCTCCAGTTTCTGAGTTTACTGTAATTCTCTTTTTTTCTAAACGAAGATCATATAACAACCTTTGCTATTACATAAATGCTCTCTTTCATCTCTTGAAAATGCTTCTCAACAATCTAATATGAAGTCAGATATGTTTTAACCTAAGTTTCCTCCCCTCTTTCCAGTGAGAGACAAACAAAAAGAAAATGCAGTTAAAAATGAGAATTGCTTGCTGTTTGGTGAATCTGCCTTTGCCTTTCCCTAACTTCATTATTTGAAGTAATTTTAAGCGTCCTGGGAGGAGACTCCAGATTTGAGCAGAATTTAAGATGACTCCTTTTATCCAATTTCAAGGCAAAAGGAGAGGATATCTTTGAAGTTACAGAAGCAAAAGACTCAAACATACACAAATCTTATGAATTATAATGATTAATTAAATATGCCTCAGTCATATAACTTTGGTTCTATTTCAAAATAAAGGAAATTATGTTCATATCATTGACAGCCCAAGGTTTTTTTTGTATAGCAAAAGATCACTGAAAAAGGAAGGCTGAGTAAAAAATACAATAAGTACACACAAATATGTGTGTGCGTGTGCACTGCTTGTATACGTATAAAAATTTTCAATAAATTGTGCATATGTGTGCCTTAAGTTTTCTCTTTCCATATTAGTTTACAGCCTTTTAATTAACAAGGAATTTTTTAATATTTTGAAAAAGAATTTGAACCTCATTTCACAGTGGTATTACTTTAATATCCATTAACTGGGAAGATACTTACTAATGGTGAGATATTAGTTGCATTTATATAATGTGCCTGAACAACTTAAGCCACTTAATATTCAACTCTAATATACTAATTTTTCATTTGCGAATACTGAGTGAGGTAAAGAGGATCATAACTTGCCCAAGGCCACATTTTCTTATTTCTATATTCTATACTGCCAGTATAGTATAAATTTGGTAGCATTTAATTTTAATTTGTATTAATTGCTAAGGTAGTTCATATTATAAGTATAGTACATACATATATGTGAGAAATGATTTATATGGTCCATGTACTGATGATGCTTAATGGGACTCTGTTTTGTAGTGTATTTTTGTCTCATGTTTTAACTCATACTGACGGACTCTGAATGGAACCTGCCATAGGGTCAAATATGTTTCCTACCCTGTGTTAACATCTTTTAGTATAAACTGTCATTTGGCTAGGAATCTGTTTGTCTAGACAGAATTAGCTTCCTAGTCCTACCACAAATGTGAAATGAGTAAATTTTTATTTACTATTGTTTCCAAATTGTTTTCTTTCCTCTTCAAGCATCTCTTCAAGTGGCATCCAGTAGCTTTCTGTAATCAAAATCTTAAAGCTGTAACTTTATAATTACTTTTAAATGATAGTAAATATTACTTTCCCCCATGGAGATTTTCATTTTCATAAGAAAAGTGGAAGGAATGTAGCTTTTAGGCAGGATATGAATCTTGAGATAACATCTTTCTTCAAACCAACCTTTCTCTCTCTTTCCCTCCTTCCCTGCTTTTCTCTTCCTCCCCTCACCTCCCTTACTTACTTCTTTCTCTACAAACAAGTGGAATGTCACTATCTCCTTGACACCAGACCTCATAGACTACGATTCACCTTGACATCAGGGAAAATTCAAATCTAATTAGGACGAACTCAAGCCATAGTCTGACCTCCTAGACCCGTGGTCGGCAAACTGCGGCTCACGAGCCACATGTGGCTCTTTGGCCCCTTGAGTGTGGCTCTTCCTAAGCCTTAGGAGTACCCTAATTAAGTTAATAACAATGTACCTACCTATATAGTTTAAGTTTAAAAAAATTGGCTCTCAAAAGAAATTTCAATCGTTGTACTGTTGATATTTGGCTCTGTTGACTAATGAGTTTGCCATGAGTTTGCCACTGTAATCTGTAATGAAATCTTTTGAGATGCTAAAAGTAAGAAAGGTACCTTTCTTAATCCATTCACAGTTCAGGTAGGCAACCAAAATATGTTCAACTGTGGTAGGCAGACATCTTCCAGAATTTGATAGTGTGTCAAGTGCTAAGTGCTAAGGCTGTAGGCAGGTGAGATTCTGGCTCAAAAGGTGATACGAGGTATTCTGTCTCCTGTGTCAAGAATACTTTTTAGGCTCTGGGGGAGATATGAATGATAGCAACAGAGCTGACCTCTCACAAGGTGTCATTGACGAAAACTGTCAAATACTTAGAGGTGATTAATGATGACATTTAAGGAGGTCAGCTGCTAAGTGTAAAAATAAAATGAAGTATGAATGCTAACTGGTAATTGGGGCTATGATAACATTTTAAATATCCAGAAAAATGCATCTCAAGTTAAGTCACTGGGAAAATGTTCACTAAGCAAATTCTAACATGCAGCTACAGACTTTAGGAAGATGAAGGACCTTATTGATCTTGACAAAATGCCATCTTGCCGGGATTCTAAATATTTCAGGTAGATCAGTAAGTAATCCCTCCTGGCAAAGTCATACTATTTTAAAAATGATAACCTGAAAAATAAAAAAAGAGGATGCATTTTAAGTTCACATTTAATCAGAACAAATAACTTTCCAATATAAATGGAGAAGCAACTGGATACAAGTCAAAGTTAATTTTCCACACACATACACAAAAACATAAATTCTAGTAACCTTTCTACCTATTTCACACACATGTCACTTTATAACTGGAAGGTATAAAATTATTCTTAAAATTAACTATCAAAGACTACATTAGTTTGTTTTTAGGTAACTTGGCTGGGCCTTGGTCCAGATATTTGGTCAAACACTACCCTGGATGTTTCTGAGAGGTGTGTGGGGTGTGTGTGTGTGTGTGTGTGTGCGCGCGCGCAGATGAGATTAATTTTTTTAAACCAGTGGACTTTAGAGCAGATCGCCTTCCATATTGGTGGTGAACCTCACTCAATTAAAGGGCTTAATAGAACAAACACTGGCCTCCCTTGAGCAAGGAAAGAAGGAATTCTGCCAGGATATGGCTTTGATTTGAATACAGCATTGGCTCTTCCTGATTCTCTAACCTGTTGGCCCACCCTGCAGATTTTGGTCATGTCAGCCTCCATAATTACAGGAGCCAGTTCCTTAAATCCTTCTGTCTTTATACACATCCTATTGGTTCTATTTCTCTAGAGAAACCCAATTAATACAAAGTGATATTTCCATATTTCTCTTGCTTATGTATCTTTCTTATACAAATACCTTTCTTAATTCTCTTAATTCCAAAGTGACTATTGGTTTATAGTTTTAGCACATTATTTTTTGGGCACCCATTTTAATAACAATAAATGCTAACTTTCTTAATTTAGTTCTATGATCTGTAGTAACCTAAATTCTTAGTAATAGTTAACACATACCTTTCCTCTATGCTTATTTTTACATAAGTATAGATTTTCATCTATTTTTGTTTATACAATTGGGGAAAAAGTCTAATTAAATACACAGTTATTTGTTGTGCTAAAAGTTTTGTGAACAGAAAGCATATAAAAGCACAATGGATAAGGCTGTTGCAGGATTTTTCAGTCTTACATGAAAATAGACAATGCCTTTCCACGATGCTGCTCTTCTACCTTCCCAGTGTGAGCACTTGAACTTTGCTACCCTTTCCTCTGTAGCTCATATTTCTATGTGGAGCTCTCTAAGCCCCAGTGCGACTTCAGAATAGTGAGACTTACCGTACCCCTTTGTCTGAGTGTGCACTCACAACAGGGGCACAGCCGCCCCTAAAAGGGCTTACAGTGATGCAGAAAATGATAGCATGTTCTTTAAAAAGGTCTCTTTGGCCCACTGTATAGCATTTTCCTTTCATCTCTAATTTTATTTTTAACCCCATTCTGAATCCTTCTAAGAAGAACCTTCTATACCAACTACCAGACAATTTACCCGAAGATCAATTCAGTAAATGGTGTTTAGTGGTGGGTGATATACAACATACATATTAATTCCTTTGGCAATGAAATCTCTGCTTGGTTGTGATATCTACTGGAGAAGCATATACTGAATGAGAGTGCTTTGTTTTTTAGCATAATTTTAGATCTATGAAGTTAAGATGGTCAGTTCTCAGAAAAGCCTCGAGTCCTTGGGCCTTAAAATATTTTGGCTTTAAAAATAAGTATTACACTTAAAAGTACATTTACCATTTTCAGTCTATGAGCTGATAAAACTTCTCAAAAACTAAAGCGTGGTATCTTTCTTTGAAATTAAATTAACATTAATGAAGTTTCTGTTTGTCATTTTTTAGTGTAACGTTCAAAGACCCCTAGAAATTTGTTTTTCCTGGTTCCTTAATAACTAAACTCTGCTCTAGGACAGAGCCAGTGGTTTTAAATTGGGCCAGACCTGCAAGCTGACTCTGGTGGTGGCCTTTACAATTCCAGCAGTGACCAGACTGCTTGGATGAGGGGTTGGGTGAGGCCATACTGAAATTTTAAGTCACCCTAAGAGCCTAGTATATAGATTGTTACACTAAACAGACCTGAGTAACAAGATCAGTTCTAATTGCCTGCATTTTGTACTTCATTTTTCTCTTCATTCACTATAGTGATATAGAGCGAAGAGATCAATGAAGTACTGTGACAGGGTATGCACTTGTCACTGTGTGTCCATAGCCTGCCTTTTTGCCTTGAGTGGTTGTGGGTGAGGCAGGTGGCGGAGTGTTGCATGCTTCCCCGAGTCCTGTTTCATCAGCCAGACCCTACTGCGATTGGTTCTAAAGAATCTGGACAGGTTTCCTGGAAATTTAAGGTGGTTGTTCTTAGTGATGTAGTTTATTCACCTTAAAAGCTATCAACATTTTTATCTAGGGTTTGACTTACTAAAATTTTGGGGGGCTTTTGAAGCAAAATTCACGAGAGTTTTTAATTCCAGTGTGAATGTCTGAATTCAGGGACCTCCAGGAGGAATGCTGGTCAGTATAAAGCATGCTCTGCTGGGAACTCTCAGGAATAAGAAGAAAACAGAGGGAGGTCTCCTTAGGGTCCTCCAAGAAGAAGCTGGCATCTCTTCTGGAGGCATTTTAATAATGAGCTGTTGGTGGAGTCTTGCCTCTGTTACTCGCTAGCTCTGTGACCTTGGGCAAAAGTTTTAACTTTTCTATGCCTCAAATTATTATCCACAAAAGGGGAATAATACTAATATTCCTCTCACATAGCTGTTGGCAGATTACATGCATGAATTTGTAACTCACACACTAGAGCATTACTTAGATGTTCGATAACTTAAAAGAACTCTTTGCTGGCATTTCTGTAGCTGCAGCAGAGGGCTCGGCAAGGACATCGCGAGCCGGCCTCCAGTGGCATTGCCGAGAGAAAGCAAGCCTGCGCGCTCTTTCACTAAATGAGATGTGTGTTGATTTTATTATTTCTATACCTGAAAATGACTTTGTTTCAGAAGCTTCCATTTTACCCTCAAGCTAAATCACTCACTTGCAGTTTAAAATACTGTTTTGTTTTGTTTAATGATTCACCTCAGGATTTCTACTCAATCAATTCCAAGGCAGGGCCTCGGTGCAAAGGTAATTTGTGAATACAGTAGGGCACTGGGGAGAGGTGTCTGATCTGCCGATGGACATCTCTTTCCCGTTGTATGCTAAGCCCTGTTTTCATAGCTTTTGTCCTGGGAAGGGAGCTTGTGGTGTGTGTGGTGGTTGCTCTTGGGGAATGTCTCCCTGCTGATAAGACTCCAGCACTCACAGGAACTGCTTATCTTCTGTCTGAAACTCGGCCATATTCTCTATCCAATCCCAGCCTTAGTCTGTACACCCCAAGTTGTCTTCTGTGGAATCCTTTCAACTTGCCTCACAGCAGTTCCCTGGCAGGCTCTCCAGGAGCTGCTGTTGCTGCTGCCACTGCTACTCCACAGTAGCCCCATGGTTTGGGGCGCAGAGTGTATAGCAGCATCTCTCCCCTTAGAGCAGCGGTTCTCATCCTGTGGGTTGCGACCCCTTTGGGGGTCGAACAACCCTTTCACAGGGGTCGCCTGAGACCATCAGAAAACACATATATAATTACATATTGTTTTTGTGATTAATCACTATGCTTTAATTATGTTCAATTTGTAACAATGAAATTGGGGGGTCACCACAACATGAGGAACTGTATTAAAGGGTCGCGGCATTAGGAAGGTTGAGAACCACTGCCTTAGAGCGTCAAGAGAGACGCCTCTGTTCTCTGGATCACCTTAGGTTTTTCATGGCACAAAGACTCCTTTAAGGACACTCAACTTTCACTTTTGTAATATTTAAAAAAATAATTTATTTTTAAAGTAAATTTCTTTTGTTCTTTTTTTCTCCTTTTCACTCTAGTCCAAGAAGGGATTGCTTTTATACCCTTCATGGTGGAACTCTTTCTTTAGAATTCAGCAGTTCTCAACCTGTGGGTCACAACCCCTTTGGCGGTCGAACGACCCTTTCACAGGGGTCGCCTAAGACCATCCTGCATATCAGATATTTACATTATGATTCATAACAGTAGCAACATTACAGTTATGAAGTAGCAACGAAAATAATTTTATGGTTGGGTCACAACATGAGGAACTGTATTTAAAGGGCCAGAAGGTTGAGAACCACTGCTTTAGATTATGGTGAAACCTCTTTATTCTGTGGCCAGCATTTACATACTTGATACTCTCGTTAAAGGGTTAGGCTAACTACAGTCTGTGGGCCAGAACTGGCCTGCTGCCTGTTTTTGTAAAGCTTCATTGGAACAGAGCCATGTTCCGATATAACTGATGTTTTATCTATGACTGATTTTGTGCTACAGTGGCAGAGTTGAATAGTTCTGATAGAAATATTTTAGGCTTTGTGGGTCAGAGGATCTCTATTTGTCACTTTACAGAAAAATTCTCCAGGTCTGATCTCCCAAGCAAAGAGATTTTGAAATTCATACAAATCCATTCATATCTTAAGCATTTAATTCTTGAAAATAAGGCACCTTGTCTTCATGTGCCTGCTGTGAGTCTTAAAAATTCTTTAGTACTGTAGTTGGCTTCTTTGTTTCAGACCATTCAGGGTTCCCCTTGAAGCCATAAGTGCCACAAATCCAATGGACTGAGAACCACTGACATTAATATTTTTCAGAACAATGCTACCCAGTTTAGAATTTCAAAATAGTGTCTTGATATCACTCATTCATTTGTTCGCTCACTGATTTAGTTATCAGTCATTCATTTACTCAGCACAACATGCCAGGCACTGTGCTAGGTATTAGGAATACAAACACTAACAAGGCATAAAAGTATTTCTTTGATCTCAAGTAGATCAGAAGCTATCATAACAGGATTAAAAAATAATTGTGTGACTCATGTATTGGTTTTTCCTCCTTTCATGCTGTAGGCAGACAACAAGGCTCTATATAGTTATGTCAGACACACTTTCAAGGTAGAGAGTCAGTTAGTGTAAAGGCAATAATACGATTGGTCTTCTGTAGAAGTACAAGTTCATTGTAAAAATGATGTAAGGGATCCTGGAAGGGAGGGTGGGGGGACTGAAGCATCTTTAAATGAAGGGAGAAAACATAGGGTTCAAAATGGGGGTGAGTAGGTCTGTAGCCATGGGCTCTGGAGTCTGTGGGACCTGAGCAACACCGCAATAATGCTCTGGGAAGGCGGAAGACAGTAAAACAGTAGCTATATGGCTCTCCTGGGGAGGAAACTGGGCGTATTTCCCAACTGAACAGATTCCTCTATTCTCTGCACATAGAAGCAAAGCTGAGCACTGTTTACTTCAAGGAACTTTGAAAAGCTTCGAAAATGAGTATGTCAGTGAAGACTGGGGTAGAATGCTGATTAAAGATCTTTCCCCCTTTTCTTCCAGAGCTGCATACTTTTGGTGTGACCCTAAAGGCTTTTGTTGTGATCCTGAAGGAGTGCAGGGTAGTAAGAACTGTCTGAGATTAAATTTCTTGCTGTTCTGGTTGGACAGGAACTAGGGTTCAAGTTTAATTTAGTTGAGTGAGAAACTAGAAATGAATATTTTGAAAACATCTGAGCATATGGTCTAGGACAGTGATGGTGAACTTATGACATGCGTGTCAGAGGTGACACACGAACTCATTTTTTTGGTTGATTTTTCTTTGTTAAATGGCATTTAAATATATAAAATAAATATCAAAAATAGAAGTCTTTGTTTTACTATGGTTGCAAATATCAAAAAATTTCTATATGTGACATAGCACTAGAGTTAAGTTAGGGTTTTTCAAAATGCTGATACGCCAAGGTCAAAAGGTTCACCATCACTGGCCTAGGATTTATATCCAGTGAAAGAACAAATTCAATCCCATAATGGTAATATTTTCATTAAACACCTACCGTGCATTAGACAGTCAATGGATTGCAGTTGGTTAAGATGAAGTTACTGATTCATGCCACATAGCAAATAAGGGATTAGGTTGAGATTGTTAACCCTGGTTTGAGTATTGTAAACCAAGAGTGCTTTTCCACATGACCTCTTTACACCTGGTAAGCCGGGGCTGAGTAAAATTAAAGAATCGGGGAGGAAGTAAAAAAAAAAAAAAAGTAAAGGGAAATTTCCACCAAGGAGTGTAACTGAATTGTTGCAACCAGAGATGATAGAAGATTTAGCATTGAATTAGGTAATTGTTTTTCCCCAGAGGATTTCATTTTTTTCTTCTATTTAATAAATACACTATTGAACTTAATATCTTTTATTGAGGAAGGACAATAGTGAAGACAGTGAGGAAAGAAAATAACTTCTCATCATGATACATGATAAGTTTGGGTTAGAGCCCCAAAATATTTGGGTAGAACAAATTACAGAAAACAATACGTATGATTCTATTGCTGGCTGAATGATATAGCCTGGGGAAGTGGGTTATAATTAGTTCCATTAAATCATGCCTGTTTTGTGCAGCCTGACCTGCATTGAAGAATTTTATAGATCTTGATTTAGATAAAGTATTATGAATGTACAAGTAAGAGTGAGTGCTTTACAAATAGTTCCAGTTTAGTATGCACCAGCAGAGCTAAGGAAAGCAGAGTTTGTTTGAGGGCAATATTTTCAAGAGCCTTTTGGATGCCATCTTTGGCAATCTACCACTTCTTAAAAAATGAGTGTTTTTTAGGAAAAAACACACCAATAATTGAAGAGTCTTTGTATTTCATCATACAATATGGCAGTTCAGTTATTTTCACGGGTGAGACAGCTAGTTGTCAAGCCAAAAAAATAACTTAGATTCGTTGTGAGTCCTCACACACTCAATTCTCAAGTGCCAAGTTTCTATAGTATACATGGTCATAACTTCTAGTATTGAACACATGTTTAATCCTTCACATGTTAGAGGGTAGGGATGGTTAAAAGAATAGAACTTCGGATCTCTGATTAAACTTTCAGTCTTTCATTTCAGTTGCGTATTTCAGAAAAAAAGTACATATATATTTATGGAGATAGAAATTTCTATATACAGATTCAAACTAGAATTTGAACTCCTGATGCGAGGCATTGTTCTAAGTAACATAACTATTTCCAGAGATCTCATAACTAGACATCTTTAAATTTAGAATTTTAATGTTTAAAGGAAATAGCGAGATTTTGTTCAATATCCTTGTTTTACAGATGGTGAGACTCAGGTTCACTGAATTTAAAATACTTCCTGTCCTGCTCTGGCCAGGAATGGTTAGAGCATCATCCTGAATACCAAGAGTTTGTGGGTTCAATTCCCAGTCAGGGCACATACCTAGGTTGAGGGTCCCATCCCTGGTTGGGGCGCATACAAGAGGCAACTGATCGATGTTTCTCACATTGGTGTTTCTCTCTTTCTCCTTCTCCCCTCCCCATCATCCTCTCCTTTCCCCTCTCTAAAATCAATAAACATATCCTTGGTTAATTTAGAACACTTATGTTGATATCTTAATATAATGCATGTTTGTCTATCTAAAGAAACTAATTAGGAAAAACGATTGCTTTTTCATAAAGCCCAACAAGTCTTATACAAATTTGTTTACTTAATTAACAGATACCAGTATAAGCAATGTACTAGATTTTTTACAGATTTAGAAATTTATATTATTATAAATTGGAAGCCCCCCAGTCTCCCAATAAAGGCAAGTCAAAGTCACTCTAAATATCCATTAGGATTATGACTCTTAAACACTTATTGACATTTTTTTGGTTCTATTCTTAATACTCTTCTATAATATATTAGCAGCTTGTGTGAGATCTAAGTGAACATTTTGAAGGAAAATGGATTTTGGATATAATATTTTCAGCTTTTCATAGATTAATACTTTTGTAAGGGACTAATTGGTTTCACATGTCTAAAATTCCAATTTCCCCAGGACAAAAAATATATTTCTGTGAATGTTTTATTATTTAGGGTATGTGTTGGCATTCTGTATGTGGGATAAAGGCCACCCAGATGGTCTGTGGCAGTCTAGCAGAAAGGCAGCTGGACTGTGCTTGCTTTATCTATATGGTTTAGCAGCCATGCAAAAGGCATTTGTTTTCTTTGCATTTTTAAAAGTGAAGACAAATATATTTAAAGTATGGCCCATATACTGCAAATGAACACCCTGAGCTTTAAATTCATTAAATAAATAATGACAAAATCTTAGCCATGTTTATATGTTTGCTCATGTTGTGTTTTAGCTAGGTTACTTTCACAAGGAACAGACACACAAAAAGAATCCCACAATCTCAATTATGCCAAATATTTTTCATTTAAAAATATTGTAAAATGGATGATTGAATTCTAGAAGAAAACATTCTTCCTAACTTTGAGGCAGTTTCTCTATATGGATATGTATATTTCACCTATTTAATAGTTATTAACTAATGCATAATAACTAATTATAAAGTAAAAGAAGAACAGGAAATTGGCTAGTTCAGAGAAATAGTTTTCTGAGTTCTGGTGCACAAATAATTTTAATAATTCATTTTAATAATTCATTATAATAGGACTTCCATTAAATTTCAAATTTTGTAAAGACAAAAATTTAAAGGTAACAGTGAAAATTTCTGTGGATGCCTAGATTTATCAGGTTCAACCAGGCACATGCTCTTTAGATAAGGGTTGGAATTTAGGATACTGTATTTAGAGTTTTGATTCTCATACCGTGGTACGTATCAGAATAACCTGTGATGTGGATTTAAAATCATAAATAAAACAGAATCTGAAGCAGTGGGTTTAAAATGCTGGAAGTTCTCATTTCTGGCATCCAGCACCTCTAAATGATCCAGTCCTTCTCCTGTGAGTTTCTGCTCTTCCTCCCTAAAGGTTCTTCCACAGAGTGGAGTGTGAGTCTGCCCACATGTGCTACCTTAACATACTTTTCCCTTCCTCCCCATCCTTGGAGAACATACCATTTTAAGACAGGAGCATTCTTCCATTTCAAAGAACTTCTGTTTTCTGCCTTGAAAGAACAGAGAAAAATATAAGGCAAAAGAATACCAATTAAATGGGGACTCTGGAGAGGGCAAACACAAATCAATGAGTTATCTCAATACTTATGTGGTGAATTTAACACTGGGCATCATAATACAAACAAAGATTTCAAGGGAATGTAGAAGCTGGACATTAATGATAAATCATAATACTAGAAATATGCCAAGGGTTACGTGCTGTTACAGTTCTTTCCCTTTTTGATGACTTCTTTCCTTTATTCGGAAAAGGCAGCCATAGGGAATAAACTCTGTTCCACTAACCTGCACCTAAAGTTCTCTGTCTTAGAAGCTGAGAAGCAGGGATATTACTTTATGAAAATAATTACTAGAGCGGTGCATTCTAATGATACATCAGATGTAGAAATCTTCTAATTTTCTCTTAAGGGTCATTACCTTGCTTAATTATTAATTGTAGTAAATTTCCAACAAGACATATATCATTTTGAAAAATGTTTGCAGTACTTTAGCTATGATAGTATTTTCTAAAAAAATTATATTTATATTCTTATATAAAATTATCTTGTCTGTGACTGGATAAGGTGGTTAAGAGGAGCATGACTTTTAATTCTAATTTGCAATATTCTTGTTGCATATCTATATTATGTAGCTCAAGAGTAAACTTTAAGCACATTTGGTCATTTCAGAAAATTGTAGAGAAAAAATACAGTTCATAAAGAAAAATTACAGTTTCATGTTATATCCTGAGACACCACATTAGTAGGTGTTATAGTAATACAAAAAAGTGGTTGTAAAGTATAGTATACTATCATATTTTATTAACATCATTATTTTATAATTACTTTTATACATTATAGCCCGTTACCTCTCTCTATATTTTATTTATATTTTAATTTATAGAACTGATAAAGATTTACTTCTGTTGCATAGTCAACCTAGATACGAAATAATGTTTCAGTCCAGATTATGACAGATGAACAAATTGAGGCTGAATGATAGTAGGTGACTTGCCCAAGGACACATAGGGACAGCAGAGGTAGGATGAAGAAGCATTTTCATCCTAATATCTCTGTCTGTATAAAAGCCCAAGGGACCCAACGACGGGTCTACTGGCCACTGTGATGCACACTGACCACCAGGGGGCAGACGCTCAATGCAGGAGCTGCCTCCTGATGGTCAGTGCGCTCCCACAGTGGGAATGCTGCTCAGTTGGCCGATGGGTGCCAGACCTAGGGCTCACGGCTGGCCACCACAGCCCAGAGACCACAGCAGAACAGCAGTGAGCCTACTAAGTGGCTGTGGAGCCCGGATGAGCAGGAGCCGCAGGCAGTGTTGAACTGCTGGTTTTGGCCTCATCCCCGCAGGCTATGCTGAGGGACCCCACTGGGCCTTTAGTTTCAAAATAAAAGCCAAGAAGTAAAATTGAATGAACTGTCCATACTTTAGCCTCTTCAGTTTCAAGGTATATTTTCATTACTTCACAATTGTAGTAAATGCCTCTATCAAGGAGAGGTTATCATAGGACAACAAAGTAATATCTATAATAATAAAGATGTAATATACTAATTAGACTGGACATCCTCCTTCCAGACAAGCTTCCAGATGAAGCCGGGGCTTCGAGGGAAGCCCGGGTCCCGGGTGCCAGAGGGAAGCCGGTGCTGGCACCCGGGGGAAGGAAGGTCTACTCTTGCACGAATTTCTTGCATCGAGTCGCTAGTATTTAATAAACAAAAAACAATAATACAGAATTTCTGATGAATTGGAAATAAGTCAAAGAATTTAGAACCTTATTTTATCATAATGATTCAATTAAATGACTGAGGTAAAAAATTGAACAATTTTCATTTTTAAACACTCTCTGCACACCCTAAAATACAAGATATTTGGAAGGAGAAATGGTTTAGAGATGTAGCTTTATAATAGTACTATTGACATATAATATTACTAATGACATAAAATGTAGATAATAAACATGCAATTAATTTAAATGAGTTTTAGTCATTTGAGGATGTCTACAAGTATCTTATGAAACATGTAATGTACAGCTGATTGGGAACTTCTCTTTCAGTTTTCTTTTTTTTAATTTTTATTTTTTTGTAATAGAAAGTAAAAAGCCTGAAGGAGAAAACTTCTATCATTTTTCATCAAAGAAATAACCCTGAGACATTCTCCCCACTTATTTTTCTGCCTCTGATCTTTCAGTTTGTGAAAGCTACCTAAATCCACTTTCAAATCTACCACTAATTGTGACCTTGTTAGTTGTCTTAGTAGAGAGTCCAAAGATTAAGTGGTTGTGAAGACTAGACACTTGTACTATTTTGAACATTGTTTTGCAGGTCGAGTCTGAATTCTATTGACTGGATGAGGTTATACAAACAATCACAGTTTTCTAAACTCTGTCAGCAAAGTCCCAACTGATTTATAAAGCATTATAGTATGTGAGCCACTATCAACCAAATTTAAAGAATGAAAATTGGAAAAATTTCTCTCAAAGAAATTGCCAAGAGTTG
Source organism: Myotis nattereri (assembly GCF_964212035.1). Taxonomy (NCBI): domain Eukaryota; kingdom Metazoa; phylum Chordata; class Mammalia; order Chiroptera; family Vespertilionidae; genus Myotis; species Myotis nattereri. The sequence goes on from NC_138079.1 coordinate 56,910,089, forward strand.
TGTTGACCCCAGTAAGAAAAATAAGAGTTCCTGATAATGGATAAGTAGTAATAAGGCAGGTAGGCAGGGAAATCGGTGCTCTGGGCATCCCTTTATTGGGAGAGGTCCTGAAATAATGAAGGATATAAACTACTTGGTGACATTTCACAAACATATGCAAGCCTTCCCAGAACAGGCAGTGAATCTTAAAAATGTGGGCTAGCCGGGACTGAAAAAGGTACAAAGGTAAGAGAGAGATGAAGAGCTGTTAAAAACACCTATGTTCTTATAACACTCCCTCTCCATTAGTAGCTGGCAATTACTTAAGGTCAAATAAATGTCAATATCCAGTCTTTTTTAGTCTGTGTTTTTTATTGTATAGAATCAGGGGTCCTCAAACTTTTTAAACAGGGGGCCAGTTCACTGTCCCTCAGACCGTTGGAGGACCGGACTATAGTTTAAAAAAAAACTATGAACAAATTCCTATGCACACTGCACATATCTTATTTTGAAGTAAAAAACCAAAACGGGAACAAATACAATATTTGTATTTGCATGTGGCCCGCGGGCCGTAGTTTGAAGACCCCTGGATAGATAGTACAGTGAGTGACTCATGATGACATTTCATTACGTTCAGTGTTTGGTGGTACAACTAATGAGATCGATATAACATTCTACATATAAATTTGTATGATTTATATGCTTCTTTGGCATTGATTTCTAGAAGTTTAATTGCTGCTTCAATGGGTTAGTGCATTTTAATTTTTGATGCGCATTATAAGGTTGCCTATTGAGCCACTGTGTTCTTGATGATAGATCTTCAGTTTTTCTATCATTTTTCAAAATACTGAATTGCTTTCCTGATATGTTGGGAATACCTGATTTCAATTTTTACTTGAATCACAACCTTTCCAATTTAACTTCTTATTAATTCTATTACTCAGTTTTTCCTATATTAAAATATTCAATGTTTTCTTACTCTCTGCAGCCAGAGATTACATAATTAGAACTTAGGTTAGTTTTAAAGAAAAAGGGAATATATATTAAATATCATGAATAGGAACTAACTCTGGGGTAGACTAAATTGTTCTGGGCACTGCTAATTAGGAATAAAATAGAACTTTTCACCAGAACAGTAAAGTTTCAAATTTAGTATGGATTTGGCTGTAGCTTTTATGAAATAAACTGGTGTCATCACTATTTAAATCATTGGAAAGTAAAAAACTATGTAAACAAACTCCACTAGGTTTCAATTTCCTCTGTTATAACTCTCTAAGATTATGCTTAATATTAAATGGCTAGGCTACATCTAGAGATTTTTTTTGGGAAAAATTTGTAAAGAATATTTGATATACCTGGGATATTTTTCTAAGTCTTTGTCAGTGTAAAGAGGACTTCAAACAGAATGACAGACTTGTCATCGCCATCACCTGGGTAGTGTACAGCTGTAGTTAGCATTAAATTCATGTTAACTACCCCCTCCATTTATGCCTCTTACAGTAATAATTTCTTTAAGGTAATAATTGTGAGAATTTAAAACAGAGGCTTCTGTTTTCAATATCTACTCTTACCCCTGTACTTGAAAGGTAGGTTTGAATAGTCACAATGGAATGCCAGAATTTATGGTCTCACTTGCTTTATAACATCTTTTCTTTCTCTATTATTCTGACTATTCTCCCTGGTTTTTATCATAACAGAGGAATTTATTGGCCATCTTCATTGTATTGGCCCTTAAGTTTGACAGTGAAATTTTTTTAAACTATGGATATTTTTTCCTCACAGTTTCTATGAGTCAGGAATTCATGTGCAGTTTAGTTGGATCCCTCTAACCAGAGTCTATCAAAAGGCTGAAATCAAGGTGTCACCTGAGGCTGTAGTCATCTCAAGGGTCAATTAGATGAAAATCCACTTCCAAGTTCAAGCATGTAACTATTAGCAGGCTGCAGGCCCTTGCTTGCTGTTAACTGGAAATAACACTTCCTGGAAACATGGGCTTCTCCAGAGGGCTATTCACAGCATGGCAGCTTGCCTCCCAGAGTGAGGGCTCTGGGGTAGGTGTGAGCGATGGAAACCACAATGTCTTTGTAACCTAATCTGAAGTGGTATCCCAATTATTTTTGTATAACCTTTTTATTTTGGAATAATTTTATATTTTATAAAAGTTTATAAAGAAAATTCTGAGTTTCCTGTACTCCTCTCCTAATTTTCCCTGATGTTAGCATTTCACATTACCATGCTACATTTTTCAAAATTAAGAAACCAATATTGGCATACTATTATTGACTAAACTTAAGACTTGACTCAGATTTCTCCAGTTTTCCCACTAATATCCCTTTTTGGTTTCAGGATCCCACCCAGGCCATTGCAGTGCTGTTAGTGTCAAGTCTCTACTCTCTTCTGATCTGTGACAGTTTCTCAGTCTGTCTTTCTTTTTCCTGACCTTGAGAAATTCATGGCATGCTTATCCATACTCTCAATTTGTCTGCTATTTTCCACATGAGTAGACCGGAATTACAGGTTTTAGGGAAGGATCCCACAGAGCTGAACTGCCCTCTGCATCCTATTATAGCAGGTGTATAAGATATCACGTGACAGTTCACTGGTGATGTGAACTTCGATAGCTTTTCAAACAGAGGAAATAAAAGGTTCATCTACTTTCCTCTCTTGCTTTTCAAGTGTAAGACTTTTATACTATTTCACCGAAGCTTCCTTCTATTAGGATTTGTTACAAAAGGAATGAGAAGAATATTACTAGGATATTATTCAGTTTCTGACATGTTAAATAGGATATTACATTTTTTTCTAACATACATGTACCCAATTAAAACATTAATTCCTGAATAGAGAACTCATATAAGACTCTAATACTTATAAGAAATTATTCCTGTGTACCTTTAAGGTTTGGTCAACATCCTAAGAAGAGAAAGTATTATGTAGAGTCAACAAAACTATGCCCTTTTCTATCCTTAGAGAATGACAGGGGAAAAAAGAAAAGGAGATAGGAAAATAAAGCAATTAGATATCTATCTCCCAATTTCCTCTTCTTGCCTTCAGCCCAGAATGAGGCGTTGTGTGTGCTTGTGTGTATGTGCATGTTTGTGTTTGTTTGTGCATATACGTGCCAATGAGCTGAGGTGAATGATGAGTGCAGGGAGTTCTTATTTGAGACTTCAACCAGAAGCAACTTTGAAGGCAGGGTTATATCCATATTAAAGTAAACCAAGCTACACAGTATGGCCATACCAAAAGAGACCCGAAGATTGTATTTTCACATGCCGACCTCAGTTCCTGCATTGCATGGATGGTGACTAAAGCCCTAGCATAGATGTCATGGTAGTGACAGAGGATGGGTGGATTCTCCGTCCAGAGAGATAGATGGCTAGAGAATGTTGCAGATGTATGGAGGGCCGCTAGCCAGGAGGAGGGAAGGTCAGGATGGGTTAGCCAGAGAGCACTATCAGGCTGTGACAGGGCATGAGAGTTATTGCCTCACATGCCAGTTCTAAGCAAGATTGCAAGCAATAACTGTTACCACAGTAGAAGGGTGTGCCCACATCATGTACCCTAAGACAACACAAGGTCAGGAAAATTCTCACCCCAAACTTCAGAAGGACATTTTGGCCACTTACCCCGTGTCTTGTGTATATATCTACACATCATTTGAGGAGATAATTAAAGGTGAAAGGTGGCTATGAGAGACTGAGCATTTCATGTGTGGATATTGTTAAAGTGTGGCCTCAGCTTTAATTATATTATTCAGGCTTTTTTTAAGATTTTAAAATTAATTTTTTAGAGAGACAGAGAGTGAGAGAAACACTGATGTAAAAGCACAATATTGATTGACTGCCTCAATGCCCCCTACTGGGGATTGAGCTCTAAACCTGGGCATGTGCCCCTACTGGGAATCTAACAGTGATCTCTTGGTTCATAGGTAGATGCTCAACCACTGAGCCATGCTGGCCAGGCTGACTTAATATTTTTACTAAAAATTATTCAACTTGGGCAAAAAGGATGAATTTAGAAAGACATTTGGAATAGAAAATTTCTATGTGAGGCGAGCAAGCCACCTAGTCTCTTTAATCTTCCTGAGATTCATTTTATCTCTTATAAGGAGAGTTTTAAAAATTGTTGGTTTATGCCAATAGTCATTGCTCAATCTGTTAAAAGGAAAATGCTATCCAGAAAGAAAAATTGGAATGCAGAAGCCCTTCCACTCTAATGAAGTCAGGTGGCTCTATTAAGATATTGATAGAAGCTTGGAGGAGACATTTAATGATTCAAAATATCCTCTCCATCCTTGCATAGTTTAATTTCAATTATTTGCATATTCATGCAGTGACAATTTCTATTAGCCATCCAGAAGGCTGGGTGCCAAGGTAGTCAACAGTCTGGTTGACTGTTTTTGTCTTCTTAAAATTGATCTAACACATTTATTCTGAGTCATCTTTACCATCTGCTACATAATTGTGGATTGGAGGAAGGACAATAGACAGCTCACAGTTTGGGTATGTAAATTCCACTTAAAGGTGTGACTATGGCAGGGGTGGGCAAACTTTTTGACTCAAGGGCCACAATGGGTTCTTAAACTGGACCGGAGGGCCGGAACAAAAGCATGGATGGAGTGTTTGTGTGAACTAATATAAATTCAAAGTAAACATCGTTACATAAAAGGGTACGGTCTTTTTTTTTTTTTTTTTTTTTTTAGTTTTATTCATTTCAAACAGGCCAGATCCGGCCCGCGGGCCATAGTTTGCCCATGGCTGGACTATGGTCATATTGACAAAAGCCATGGAAACAAATGCAGCAGTTATAGAGCTAAGGTACTCACAAATAAAATGACAGCATTCTAGAATACTGGTCACTCATTCACCTTATCTATTATTTCCCCATACTTGATAGTAGGAGTCTTAAACCAAACTGAAATGACAATAATGTAGTACATTTGCATAGTCCTTTTACAGTTCCTTACTATCATTTTTATCTAATTTGATCTAATAAAACTGCTATATAATCAATTAAAATGGCAACAAATATAACTCAGAAACTACTGTTTTCTTTCACACTGAGAAACCTAAGTGGTTTTAGTGAAAACCAAAGGAAGTGATATTGTAGCAATCAAGGCCATAAAAATCAAGTGTTAATGGACACCTGGGGATCTACATGGGTTAGCAAGGGAAAGTGGTTAGAGGCTGAAGACTAATGTCTATTTATAATATTTTACAGTTCTGTAAACTGAGAGCCACATTGAAGGGATTCTCCAATCAGCTTTTTACTAAGAAATATAAAGACTCTTAGACAGTGAAGTTGCAGAGAACAATTCACAATTAGTGTAAAGCGCTGGGCATTTACTTGGGTATTGGTATATACGAGGAAAACAACACATGAAGGCAGTTCCTCAGACCAAAGTGAAGGGTGAGGCTTATAAAGGCAATAGCTACCAAGTTTCAGAATTAGTTCATTGAAAGAGAATGTAGCATGGTCAACTGTTGAGCCTTACATCCATTTATTGGGTTTAGATAGTCACCCATAAGTTCACCATCAGGCTGTTTTTTAAATGCTGCTTCCAACCAATTTTATGAGACGCGCTGACTCTGGTTCCCTGACTGCTTCTTCTCTTTCACCCTCTAGGACTGAGGTCATGTGGTGGGCAAGTTTGCATGCCTAGGCTCATGCTGAGAAAATTTTCCCCATACTTCCATCAATGACCATGTTAAAAACGTGTGCCTTTATTAACTGTTCAATAACTTCTTCATGTGCTCACTAAGTCCTTATTGGCTATTTCCTACTTAGTTGTTCTCTGACGCATGGGAGAGTGGGCTGGCAGTCATTAATCAACAACCTCCCAAGCTATCATTTTCTGTGATGTATTTGATGCTGTTTTTTTTTAAGAGAGTATCACTGTAAAGATAAAGGATCTGTTTCTAGTTTGAACTCCAACAGAAGTACTTCTTTTTTTTTTTTCAAGAGTTCTTTAAAACCTGCCAGATAGTAATTATAAATAAACCCGGACAACAGAGCAGAATACTTCCTATACTTGAGATTATGGGAACCAAGCACAGGTGCACGTGGATCCCCCAATCTGTACATTTAAAGAACATATAATATTCAAAAACTATGCTTGGAGTGACTACCAAGGCAAATTAAGGCTTAACAATATTATTCCTAGAGTAGGGGTGGACATTTCTATGTAGAACCACATGGGCTTGGGACAAGAACAATATAGGACACATGGAAGGGATTTCAAATGAAGCAGCATGGGCCTGTCTTAGTGATGTTGGCTAAGAATTACTCTTGGTTCCTAACCGAGGAGGAAATAGTGATATCAGAGGTTGTGGTGTATCTTTTATTGTTTGTGAAGTAAGCAAGCAGCATATCTTTGTGTGTGTTTATCATTGTAAACAATAAAATTGCCACATAATTATCATTTCAGAATATGGATTTACTTATTCCCACAAATATTTTGACAAGAAAACTATCGAGAATTAAAGGCTTCCTTCCTCACATACTTTGATATTTAAGAGACATGCAGACTTAGATTTGGAGGTTTCTCAATGATTAGCAAACTAAAAATTCTTGCTCCCAATTTTGACAAAAACAGTAAGAGGTTGTATTTTTATGCATTTGCTTCATTAAAGTTTATTTTTCTTAGATGTCCTTCAGTTTTCAGCCCACCTTCTTAATCTTTCATAGCTCGGCGTTACCTTTGCTAGACACACTGTCCCATCGCTTGCCCCTGCCCCTCTCAGCCATCACTCCATTTCAGCCAAGGTACCACTATTTTCTGAATCATCCACTAAAGTTCTTTTAGTTTTTTTTTAAATATATTTTATTGATTTTTTACAGAGAGGAAGGGAGAGAGAGAGAGAGTTAGAAACATCGATGAGAGAGAAACATCGATCAGCTGCCTCCTGCACATCTCCCACTGGGGATATGCCTGCAACCCAGGTACATGCCCTTGACCGGAATCGAACCTGGGACCTTTCAGTCTGCAGGCCGACTCTCTATCCACTGAGCCAAACCGGTTTCGGCAGTTCTTTTAGTTTTTATTTTAAAATTCATTTTTTTCTTCTCTATATGATAACTTTTCTAAATGGAACACCCAGGCTTAATTCAGACTGATTTTCAGAAATTGTGGATGGACATTCAATGTGGAGGTAGAGGCAGTTTGGCCTGCAGAAGCAGGTTTAGTGCAAACTGGGTCTCATGTCCACATCCCAGGCAAGAGCAGCCTGGGCTACAAATGAAAATATCCTATTTCAAATTCATGGCAGGAATTTTGTGTGATGAAGCCAGACGAGGATGCACCATTGCATAAAACCTCTGGCTTCTCTGTGGCTGACTCTTTGCTTTAGAAACTCCTTCCATGAACTTGAAATTTAATGAAGAGGATTGTTCTGTTATCTACATTGTTCTAATTTTAATATGAGATGTATCTATATATTACTTATGAAATTAAAAATAAATATAAAGGAATATGAAATTTAAAAAAAAATGAAATAGGAAATGGACTGTTGTGGAACAAGTCTGGAGAATACTTTTATCTTACTGTGAGATGACATTGGCCTGAATGAGCCAGAGAATGGGATGGTAAAGATAGAAACATATATATATGAGATAGCAATTGGTGGAATGTGGTAACTGAGGGCAAAGCCGACACCAAAGGCTCTTAGCTTGGTCTGATCGGGATCACAAGAGGAGAGGCAAGTACTTGGAGGAAAGCTGATGAATTTTTGGTGGTTTTTTTTTTTTTTTAATATATTGAATTTGAGATGTCTGGGGTCCTCCAAGTGGAGATGTCTAAGAGGAAATTGCATGTATAGGTATGATACTTGTAAGAATCTACAGCAACGCAGTAATACACTAACAGCAGCAATAATAGTTATATCATTCACTGATTTGCATACTGTATTTCACACTCTATCCCAATTGCTTTCTGTTCTATTCGTCTACCTCTCTTTCTATTATTATGCTTGCTTTAGCTGTGTTAGACTGTGCTTCCTTGGACTCCTTCCTTAATTTATTTCTCTGAAAATTTCTGGTTTGCAGTGGCAAACCTTTGGGTTTTTCAATGCTATTCTACTCCCCACTCCTTTTAGCCCCCCATTAACTTTGTCATTTCAGTGGAATTTTAGGAGGGAGGAGAGATACGTGAGTGTCATCAGTTTGAACGTGAAGCCAGAAACTCTGAATTGAAGTGGTATTCTGCTTTCTAGAAACTTTAGAAATCATGCTTGAAGGGAATTAAATGTGTTCAGGCATGGCATGATCATTTCACTGTACAAAATTATACTCTCTTGTAGCCTGCAACAGAAAGCACAACTTTGATGAAATGTTGGACACCCAGCCCAACTGAGTATACAGAGGACTCCAGCTCCAGACACCATTTGATTGCCATTGTATAAAGCACGGCAGGCTCCGAGAGAGGGCTACTCAGCCAGGCCCTGTCAATTATGGGACACAATATTAAATTTTTGTTAAGCCACTAAACTTTGGGACTGTTATGGAACATTAGATAATCGAAGCAATAGACAAATGTTTGATAACGCAAGTTTGAAGCAGTTTCATGTCTACCTGTTCCAGACTGCTGTCTTCCGTTTATAGTAACCATGGGTCAGGTTGAAATAAAATTTGAACTCATGGGCAAGCTCACTAAGAGCAGCACGTAGAGGCAAGTGGAAATAAAGCTATGAATTTTAAAGAAATCTTTGAAACTGTGCTTAGCTTGTTTCATGAGGAAGCTGCTTTTTATATACATACATATATATTATAGAAAAAATAACTGGACTTCTGAATTTTGTCACTTTGTCTTTTGGTAAAAAATAGACATGAAAATTCTGCCAATGGAGGCCAGGCTGGCATTATATTTAGTTCCAGCTTCAAACAAACAAATGAATAAAAAAAATTTTTTTTAAATTATGAGCAAGAAAATTTATCAGGTTCATCATAGTAACTGACAATCACTTATTAATATTAATTTAAATTATTGAACAAAGTGCTAATTCACATGTTGAGCCCTAGTATTAATGGGTAAGTTTTTAATCAAGTGAGGTCTAAAACTAGCTGTCTTTTCTGAGGTGATAGTGAGGGGATATTTTTCTCTGTATAGTCATCATTATTGATTATGCTAAAGTTATGAGTTGCTTACTAGCTCTGTTTCTAGTACTGTGGGAGCATTTTGTAAGGCAAAATTGTAATTATTGTCTTGAACAGGTTAGAGCAGGTAGGATAAATCACCACATAAGACCTTTAACAAGACTGAAATTCTTTCAAGTCCCAAGTGATGGCCAGAGCTGACTAGGCCTTGAAGAGCATAATGGGCAGAAGAAGGTTAATTTAAATGGACTCTGAAGGGCAAGGACAGGGGGCCTAGACATCTAATTAAAAACAAAACAACATATTTTCTAGAAGAAGTGAATGTGATGGGGAGATCCAAGAAGATGAGTTTGAGAGAAAAAAAAAAAGCGTTTATATTTGACAAAGGGAAGTTAGCAGTTCTTAGACTCTTATAGAGGTATTGAGGTTGAAAAAAGAAGATTCTGTTGCCAAAAAGCATGTCAAAATACATTTTATCGTATAACTTAAGAAACTCAAAATCATTTTTCCTTTCTCTCTGCCCACAAGGGGAACATGCTGTGTTCTGCTGTAGCTTCTATACTGCTGGGGCTCTGGCATAGTGCCATCACTCACCAGCCCTTCTATTCTGTTCACAGACTTTCTTTCTGCAACTCCCCCACCCTGCAGTTGAACATAATAGTTTTTTCATGGACTTATTATAACAGAAATACTCTCTTTTTAAAGATGTATCTTTATTGTTGAAAGTATTACAGATGCCCCCTGTTAGCCCCATTGACCCCCTCCACCACCCCTATGTGTATATGATCACTTTGCTTTTTTTGTGTTTATAGTAGGGGCTGGTCAGCCTTATGTAAATGTTTAGATATAACCTTCCAAGTTCAGAGAAAAGCTTAAATCAGGACTGAAAAGAAATCAATAAATTTAATTAACACTTAATGAGTGGTTAGTAATTGATTTTAAATTTCCATTTTTCAAAATTATAAAATAACTTAAAATTTGTTTTCCTGAAAGTGTTAAAACAATTCATACCTAGGTGCTTAACACCTGTTAGTTTGCATATGAGCTATTAGATACAGACTAGAGGCCTGGTGCACAAATTCGTGCACCAGTGGGGTTCCTCAGCCTGGCCTGTGGGATGGGGCCAAAACCAGCTCTCTGACATCCCCCAAGGGGTCCCAGATTGCGAGAGGGTGCAGGCCAGGCCAAGAGACCCCACTGATGCACGATCAGGGCCGGGGAGTTATGTGGGAGGTTGGCCAGCAGGGTAGGAACCTGGAGGGCTCCGGGGTGTGTCTGGCCCATCTCGCTAGTCCCAATCTGCTGGACCCCAGCAGCAAGCTCACCTTCCATTCAGGGCGTCTTTCCCCCTGGTGGTCAGTGCATGTCATAGCAACTGGTTCACCAGTCAACTGTCTGCCCTTTGGTGGTCCATGCACGTCATAGTGAGTGGTTGTGTGGCCTTAGCACATCATTATCATATTACGTTTTGATTGATTGAACAGCTGGCCGGATGACCGGACACTTAGCATATTAGGATTTTATTATATAGGGTAGAGTTTAACAAATATGTAGATTTAGACATCTACTGGTATCAAAATATTTTAAAATTCCTATCACAGCATTGAAAATCAGAGGTCATAAAGGATAAGGAAATTCAACAAAAGTTGTTTTGCTTTTAGTCTTTGCTTGCATGTCATCTTATATATGAGGCCTCTCGACATTCTTTTAAAAATTTCAGAACCCCCTCAACACACCTCATTTCCTCAAATGCTCTGATGCCAATTTCAGTGGCACAGTCTCTCTTATACTTCCTCATATTTCTTCTAATGTATCATATATTTCACTGATTTATTATGTTTATTTACTGTGAATCCTTGGCATCTAGAAAAACACTTGGCACATAATATGTGCTCAATAAATATTTATTTAATCAATTGAATTGATATGTCATTTAAAAAAAGGCAATTGGATAATTCTGAAGAACAGGAAAGCAGTAGGCATCCAGATGTTTGCAAATTTATATAATAAATTTGGTTATACAATACTAGAGGTTATATAATACTAGAGGCCTGGTGCACGGACATTTGTGCACTCGGGGTGGGGAGGGTCCCTCAGCCTGGCCTGTGCCCTCTCTAAGTCTGGGAACTCTTGGGGGATGTCCACCTGGTGGCTTAGGCCTGCTCCCTGGGGGATTGGGCCTAAGCTGACAGACATCTTTAGTACTGCTGAGGAGGCGGAAGAGGCTCCTGCCATCGCTGCTGCACTCGAAGCCATCAGCCCAGCTTGTGGCTGAGCAGAGCTCCCCCTATGGGAGTGCACTGACCACCAGGGGGCAGCTCCAGCATTGAGCGTCTGCCCTCTGGTGTTCAGTGAGCATCATACTGACCCGTTGTTCCTGGTTGTTCAGTTGTTAGGGTCAATTTGCATATCACCCTTTTATTATATAGGATTTATTATATAGGATATCTAAATATCTTCAAATAGAGCTTCCAGTAGAGGTTCTATGACAGACTTTGATTTAACTTTTGATTCTTGTGCCATGATGCACTTTATATGAAATAAATAGTTGTATGCATGTATTTTTATACAAGTATTATTCATATATTTGGACTTTTACATAAACTAAATGGGTGTGTATTTATAGTGTGTGTATATATATACACATATATATATATGTAACACATATGTATATGCACATATAAGTAATTGTTCAAAGGAGATGGGAAGAGAATTATTATAAAAGTTATTAAGAGAAAAATTTAGAGAATGAGTTATCTATTTGATAAACTGTTTGAAATTATATTTTAACTAGTGTCCTGGTGCATGAATTCGTGCACATTGAAAGGAAATCAATTAGAAGAAATATTTTAATATCCTATTCACCCTTTTTCTATAATAAAAGTGTCAACCAAATTCACGATCAACAATGACAGATGGAAACACACACGTGTGATTGGTGCCAGCAAAAGCTTTATATGTATAAACTTGCTTAATTAGACCTGCTTTCTGATTTAGCTTAACCTTTTCTAGCCCAGTGAAGCACCCCAACTTCTCTTTTAGGTAATTGTCAGTAACACAGCAGTAAATATCAACATGAAGCAGAGTATTATTGTAGATCACGCAGGGAGACCAAAGGGTGAAATATTTAACTGCAGCAGTGTTTGACTATATTCTGCACAGTGAGAAAACCTGAAGTCACTTTCAAGGTCCACCATTTCTTACTTCTTTTCAGTTGGGTCAAGTTTCTAAACTTTCTAAATCTCCGTTTTCCAGCTAATGAAAAGAAAATAGGATTCTACCGAGTCTCCTATCTATGCACTCTAGGACTTCTGTGAGGATCAAATGAGATGAGGCATGGGAAAATGCTTCACAGACATTTGATTAAACTGTAAAATGTTTGTACCTGTCTATAAAGCAAGTCGTGCTCCTGGGCTGAAGAAACTCCAAGGAGGCTAGTCCCTAGGGAGAGGAAGCTGGGTGTTGCTACATGATGTCATTACCCAGTGCTCATTTCTGGGTTTGGCTGGGCTGTGGGCTGCATTTTTCTCCATGGGGTCTTGGCAATGTTGGCTGTGATTTGGTGGGGTGTTGCTCCAGGGTGGTGGTGGTGCCTGTGTCCCACTTGGGGGAAGCCGAGTGTTGGTTTATAGGCTCCAGGTCCGCGGTGCCATTTCCTTTTAAATGCCCAGTATGCGTCATGGCAGCTCCTGCATTGAGCATCTGCCCCCTGGTGGTCAGTGCACATCATAGCTACTAGTCAGATGGTCAGACGGACACTTAAGCTTTTATATATATAGATAGGACTTTATTTTAATTTTTTCCTCAGTTAAAATTTTTATTTCCATTTCTTTTTTTATGTGAATGTTATATGATACTTCAAAGTACAAAAATCAGAAGAAAGTTATGTTATGCATAGACAAATTATAACATTTAGCCTAAAATTAGAGCTAAAAGTTGCTTTAATAATTGTGTAATCAGAAGTAACTTTTCATTCTTTTTAATATAACTTCTGTGCTGCAAAGACTATCTAATTTAAAAGTATGGAATTCAAATTTGGGAGAAACCTTAGAAAATATAGGAGGTTTTACCTTTATAAATAAGAGAGCTAAGGTTCAAAGGTTGTAATTAACTTGATGAAAGTCTTAAGAAAAACAAACAAACAAAAGATTCAGTAATAAAACCTTCAAAGCCATACATTCTGCTTTGCAGTCTGGGCTTTCTAATACACTTCCCTATAACCGAGTTACTTTGCTACTCTGTCAGCTTTCTCTTGTGAAATGAAGAGGGGCCACATGCTGATCTGACGAGCTCAGGGAAGGCCCGTGTGGTGGCCTTGGCCTTGCGAACTCAGAGACTTAAAATAACCACAAAGAATTAAAACTTTTTTTTTAAAAAAAAACTAAAAAGCAGTTTATGGTGGGTAGTCATGTCCTAGGCTGGTGTCTTCCCTGACAAAGGTCAATCTTTACCTTAACTGAGCCTGTTGTCTTTTTGCATCTACGATATCATATCTTTGGAATGTCAAAGTAACTCCTTTTTTTCCAGACCCCTCAAAGCACAGGCATAGCTATGTGGAGACCACAAATCCCTTCGTTGTTATTGAGTTAATCTGTGGCTACCACAAACCCCCTTATTGAGTTGGCTGTTTAGCTTGCACCCACCTAAGTAAAAGAAATATGTGTCTCTCATTTTACTTTTTTATCCAACCCCAGAGGTTTCCCACTCCCTACTCTCTCACCAATGGATTTCATGTAACTCACTTATGTCTCCTCTTTTGATTGTAATGTATAAAACAAGGTGCAGCGGGGGAGGGCTAGAAGGAGCCAATGGGGAAAAAAGGGAGACATATGTAATGCTTACAACAATAAAGTTGAAAAAAAAAATAAAACAAGGTGCAAAACTGCCATTTTCCGGAGCATTATGTCAGTTCATCGAGATTCTGTTTCCTGGCAATTGGGGGCAGTTTGGCTCAAATAAACTCACAAAAATTCTTCATTCTGAACACCTGTAAGGTATTCCCATGGTAGATGTCTTGTTTTCATGGGATACATAGGAACAAAGAATAGTAGTAGTTGAACATGCCATTGAGGATACAATTATCTTGGACAACTTTTTCTTCAAAAGCATTTTTTTCTAATGGGATTTAAGGTGTTTTTTTTTTTTTGTGTGTGTGTTTTTAAAAATATATTTCATTGATTTTTTACAGAGAAGAAGAGAGAGGGATAGAGGGAAACATCGATGAGAGAGAAACATTGATCAGTTGCCTCCTGCACACCTCCTACTGGGGATGTGCCCACAACCAAGGTACATGCCCTTGACCGGAATAGAACCTGGGACCTTTCAGTCCACAGGCCGACGCTCTATCCACTGAGCCAAACCGGTTACGGCGGGATTTAAGTTTTTAAATTTTACATTCTAAATCCCTTAGTTAATTTTAAGTCAGCAAACTACATATTCTTGGGTGAATTTGTTTCCAGGAAGAGCTGAAGTGCATAAAAATACTGATTTCATCCCAAATTAATGTGAGATCTTTTTCTTAGAAACACACACACACACACACACACACATACACACACACACACAAACACATTTGACTCACTAGTTTGCAACTCAGGCTTTGGAAATGTTCCTTTTAACAGATTATAAAAAGGAAGCAATGGAATGCCTATTGGACTCACAAACAATTAGGATAGAAAAGCTGAAGCCGAGGGTGAAGACTGCTGACTACTATTATTATAGTAAAATTAACATGCGCACAACATTGAAGTAAGTTAGAAGATTCTTAATTCATTTTACTTGGTGATTATGATAGTGATGGATAAGATTCCTATTATCTTTTGAAAAGGTGTTTGATCATGCCTCAAACCATGATAAAGGGAAGAGAACTCTTCCTATTACCTGGTGTTTAGAATTGCTAAAATGTAGCAGAGACCCAGCCTGACTGACCTTCAGGGTAGTTAAAATGTGCTTGCTGCTGCTTTTACTTGCCATGTATCAGGTGCTGTTGAATATAAGGAAACGGGGTGCAATTGCTCATTTGTTGTCACTGGCTTATTTTTAGCACTTTAAGCTTGGATGCGCCTCTGCCTCCACACACTCCCCGTTTGTTTCTTTTCCATGTTGTCAGGAGCCTGACAGTAGCTTGCCTGTGCATTATCAGCCTCCTGTTCTTCCTTCTCTAAGATAATAAAGGTCACATATCCTCCTAGACTAGGGAAGTATTTTGAAATCAATAAAGTTGCATTCAAATAGCTCAGAAGGTCAACTTTATAAGAAAAAAGTTTAGTGTTTCTTTGCCAAAAGATTTTCATTAAACACCATTGGCCCACACAAATGAGTTTGCCTCTTGAAGTTTTCTTACTAAAATAATAGAAAAAAATAATAATTGATATCTTTGAGACACAAAGCCTACATCATGTTGACAGTCCATGGGCCAGTTAGGAAAAAAAGCTCTGATTTTTATTACATTTAATTGTAGTTATAGAAAACACAAAACCTTACAGGTAAGCAGATAAGTGTTTATGAAATGAGTTTTCTGATGGTTGTCAATCATTCATAAATAATTAGAATATGGAAAATATACTTGTCACTTAAAAAGTCAAGTTTCACTTAAGATATGAAGTATAACACTTTCAGTTGTGTGTGTGCTTGGCTTGTGTGTTTTTTGGGTAAACAATTGGCTGTTAAAAAAACACACACAAAAAAACACACCAGTATTTTATAAGTCCCCCATAAATTGGCATTTATTGTAAGAAGAAGAGATAACTATTGGGTTCTGTTCTTTTTAGCTTATTAGAATCCGATACTAGAAGTTTTTCCAAGGAGATTTTCTGAAGTTGGTACGAATATTCATGCTTGTCTCTACCTTGGTATATTATAGACGGGTATTCTAAACTTTGTACTGGAAAACAGAATATATCTGTGAATACACTCCCTCTCCCTCCCCGCAAAAAAAAACAAACCACTGCAGTAATTACCTTCCTATGTCATACCAATGGACGGTGGTCAGCAAACCGCGGCTCACGAGCCACATGCGGCTCTTTGGCCCCTTGAGTGTGGCTCTTCCACAAAATACCACGTGTGGGCACGCACATACAGTGCAATTGAAACTTTGTGGCCCATGCGCAGAAGTCAGTATTTTGTGGAAGAACCACACTCAAGGGGCCAAAGAGCTGCGGTTTGCCGAGCCGCAGTTTGCCGACCACTGCCCTTGGATAATCTCTTCCCACATTGATTCTGGGTTTGATCATGTGATTTGCTTTGGCCAATGGAACATTAGCAACTATAAGATCAGCAGAGTCTTGTTAAGCATTTAGATATTGGGATTTGTTTTTTGTTGTTGTTGCTCTTAGGAACCCTGTGAATAAGCCCAGGCTTCCTGCTAAGTGAAGAAAAACACTTGGCCTCGTTGTCCTAGTAGCCCCGGACATGGAGTAACTGCCAGACATGTGGGTGAGACTATGTACTATATTGTCCCCTCCGCCAAGATAATCCAGAAGAACCACCAGGTGATCACAATGTTGTGAGACATAATCTGTGGTTTCTGTTTTAAGCCACTTGATTTGTAGGTAGTTTGTTATGCGACAAAAACTGATACTGCAAAAGTCATTTGTTGATAAGTATCAATTTCTTCAGCTATAATAATCTTCTTTATACCCTGTGATAAATCAATAGGGTCCCCCCAAATTTGTATGTATCCAGAGCCTCAGAATGTGACTTACTTTGAAATGGAATCTTTGTAGTTACAGTTAATGTCATGATTGAGAAGAAATTGTATTGCATTATGGTAGGCCCTAAATCCAGTGAGAGTTTCTCCTATGTGACAAAAAACAAGACAAAACAAAGCAAAAGCTACAAAGAGACACAGAGGAGAAGAGAAGTTGAGGCCAGAGTGGAGTGATGGTTTTTATAATTTAGATGGGATGGAGGACACAAATTAAGTTCCTCAGAATTTGATATTATTAATAACTAGGGGCCCAGTACACGAATTTGTGCACCTTGAAAGAAACTGTGGGCCGCAAGGCTGTGGTAGGCACAGGGGCAGGTCTTGGCTCATCTTTCATGCCCCCTCCTGGCCCCTCCCACACGGCCCCTGGTTCCCTGTCTGCCCACAGCCCTGCTCCTGCTGCTGTCACCAGGCACTGGCAGCAGGTGCGAGTGGCAGCTGCTGGCCCCGATTGCCCTTCAGAGCAGGGGGAGGTGGAGAAACCATCAGGGGTGATTGGGGCCAGCAGCTGCCACTCGCACCCACTGATGGTGCTGAGCAATTGGGACCAGCGCCGGGCTCCAGCAGCGGATGTGAGTGGTGGCTCTGGCACTGGCAGCAGGTGCAAGCAGGGCTGGCGCCAGCAACAGGTGTGAGTGCCCGGTGGGACTGTGGCACGCGGGAGCAAAGAATTTTCAGTAACTGCCAGAGCCTTGGCCCAATGATAGCAACCGGTGCCCCACCTTGGTCTGGCACCCCCACTCACCTCCACCATCCTGCCATGGCCGACGCCTGCCATGTTCCACGCGTGCCCCCTGGTGGTCAGTGCATGTCATAGTGAATGGTTCGGTTGTTTGGTTGTTCTCCCAGTCAGTCTATTTGCATATTAGGATTTTATATATATAGATTACATCAGTTTAAGAAATGTAGGCTTCTTATGACCACAATTATTCATTTAACTTCATATATAATAGTATGTATATATCTATGTATATAAAAAGCCAGTGACCAGAATGCCATAATGACTATAACGACCGGTCGCAATAACTCCCACTGTGGCCAGTGAACCAGCTTGATCGGGGTTGGGGCTGGTTGGCCAACCTCCTGTGGCCCTTCCCCAGCTGGCCCACCCCTGATTGGTCTCTTCCACTCCAATAGAGGGTAGGGCCAGCCAACCAACCTTCTACAGCCTTTCCCCCTTGCCAACCGTGCCCCCGATGGGCTCCCACCATCCCAATTGGCTCGCAGCACCCCCTGGCTGGCTCCGCCCCTGATCGGTGCCCTCACCCCATTTGAGGGCAGGGCTACCAGCCCACCACTCACAGCCCTTCCCCATGGACAGCTCCACCCCTGATCAGCCCCCACCACCCCAATCGCCCTTGGCCCCTCCCCTCAGCCGGCCCAACCCTAATTGGGCCTCAATCAGGGTGGGCCCACTGGCCAACCTCCCGCTGTCTCCTCTTCCTGACAGGCCCAGTTCCAATCCGCCCCATTAGGGGCCTGGCCGACCAGACCCCACCTGTGCATGAATTTGTGCACTGGGCCTCTAATATGTATATAAAATAAAAATATGGAACAAAGTTAACTAAATATAAAATTATATGTTATATGTATGAAATATAAGTAGAAAACAACTTGTAGAGCATAACCAATCAATAGCTTAAATTATCTTTATAATTTGGCCTTTTTTCTCCCTGAAGAACTTGCAGTGATATAAATGCCTTTACAATAATCATTTATATGATAAAAGTTAATTTCAATAACATGGTTAGCTATTTCTTTGAACTAGAATAGAGACCCTAATTCTGCCTACTAGACTATTTTCATTTTATACTGCCAATGTTTTATGAGTTTCTTGTGTTTTTGTTTTAATTTGAGGTATAATCAGCAACTTTTTAAAGCCAAGTTATAAATTGGAGACTAGAAGTGAAGCTCCAATATTATTTTTACAGCAAAAACTTCTAACAGTTAAAATGCCATAACTTATTATATTGAATTATTATATTCATTCCTTATTAAAAACTTAAGATTTAATTTTTTAATGTTTCCTTATTTTATTTTTAGGGTTTGATATCCAATATCTACCTGTGACCATGGCCAGGAACTTTTATAAACAACATCACCTTTTAAAATATTTCTCTAAATAAAAAGCAAAGTTGTTTTATTAGGAGCCCCTAATTTTAGATTTGTGATAACATTATATACCCAGTGCGTATAATAAATATTCGCAAAATAAATCAACACTGCAAACCATACATGATCTGTTTAGTAAAATAGTCAGAATAAGCAACAGCGCAAGTTCTCTCTGTTCTGAATGTGTGATGAATCCATACACATCCATGGCTTTTGGTGGTGTTGGTTGCTGAAGGCACAACAGTGAACAAAGCACCTGGAGAGCCTTGACCTCATTACCTTATTACATGATTACACGTTATAGCGTAACAGTGTTTATCATGGCAGTGAACACAATAACAAGCATCATTGATATGTTTGAGACTAGCTCGTTTCAGAGAGAGTGGTATGTTTCTTAATTATGTTTCCCCCTCCCCCCAAATAGTCAAAACATGTTAATTTCTGATGCCTATTTTGTGGTAGTATTTCATATACATTATTGAATGCATATAATGCATATATTGCCACCTTACATTAAAACAATCTTACAAGGTAACTATTATTCCTAGTTTATACATGTGTAAACTAAAGCTCACAAAGTTTGTATAATTTGTCTTGGGTTATTTAGCAATTCAATAGTAGAACCAAGTTGCCATGTTCCATATATATATAGACTTAGTTACATCATTAGGTTCACTTCAAGATTAATTTCTAGAAGAATTTCTATTATAGATGGGTGGGATTTTTCTTTCTTTGATATTTATTCCTTTATTTGTTCAGATAGCAATTTATTGAATAAACCTGAAACCAATTTCTATACTGTGTTCTGAAAATAGAAAAATTAATAATGCATAGTATCTGCCCTTGCAGAGCGTGGAGTCTAGTACAAAGAGGTGTTGTGTGTGTGTGTGTGTGTGTGTGTGTGTGTGTGTGTGTGTGTAAAAATGTTTAGGTGCTAAGACAGATTATAGAGGGGATAAACGTCAATTCTTACTGTGAGGTCAGACTTTAGAAGAAGTGATGTTTGTGTTGAACCTCAAAAATATGACTTGGTAGATAAAATGAAAGAAATGGCAAGTTCAAGGACCCGAGGGAATTATACAACATGGTGTGCGAGGGAATTTTAAGAGTTGGGTAGATTTTGTATATGGGGTAGTGGTGGTTTCAAAAGGTTGTAGGGACCAGGTCCTGAAAAGCTGTTTACACCATGTTAATAATTGGGCCTCTCCAGAGTGGTCTTTGAAGTGTTTTAAGCGAAGGAGAAATGCAGTGTGTTTTCAGTTCCAGAATGATCATTCTGTGGCCATGTGAAGGATGGATATTGTGGATTCTTGAAGGTAGAGAGACTAGTTAAAAGTATTTCAAGGATCCAGAAACAAATGGGATCTGGAAACAAATGAAGAAAGCCAAAATTAGGTTAGTACCAGTAGACCTTAAGAGGAGAGGATAGATATGCAACATTAATGTGGTAGAATTGCCAGTTCCTGATCACCAAGCATATTTTAGGATTGAGAGAAAAGGAAGGTTGAAGATGATTCTAGGATTCTAGTTTAGGATGGGATATTTCATCAGTAGTTTATTTCTATACAAAATGTAGAAGAAAGGTTGGGTTTCAAGAGAAAGTTGCCACCTTGGATAGGTTGATTTCAGGTACTCTACTGATACCAAATGGGTAATATCTAGTAGATAGTTGAAATATGAGTCTGGAGCTCAGAAGAATAGTCTAACACTTTAAATTCTCTCCCAATACCCTTGACCTGATGTTTCTGAAATGTGGTTATGCTTCTTTTCCTCCGAGGTTCACTGACTGCTTGTTTAAAAATAAGCCTCTAAATTTTTCAGGAATTTGATAAGCTCACCTTCCTCTCAATAATGACAGGCTTGGTCTAGTTGATTTGAAGATATTGTGCTCAGTAAACCAATCCTAAAATACAATTAGAGTTCCTCTCAGCTCTGCCTTTAACTTACAATGTGACCTTAGGCTGCTTATTTAAACTTCCTGTGTGTTAGTGCCCCCAGCTGCAAATTGCAAATACTTTAATACATGGTAAAACACTGAGCAGAGGGAACGGAAACTAATATCAACTTTACTAAAATGCTTAGTAAATAGAAAATCTTATATAAATGCTAATCCAAATATATCCCCCATTTTCTCACTGTGCTGATGATAATAGCTTATAAGGGGAAGAGGAGATGGGTGCAAGGTACTACTCCATAATTTGTTGCAAAGTGAAAGAAAAAAATGGGATAAAATGTACATACAACATCCTCTAATGCATTATCTATGTATTATCTGGTACTTTTGACCTGGGGCCAAAGTAATTCCTATAAATTTCTCTGCGCTAAAATTATGGTTATATTTCTCTCTTCATACTATGATTGAACAGTGAAATCATCAGCCTCTATCCAACAGGAAACCATCCTGCCTATGACATTCTGGCTCTTACTACCTGTGGGAACCAAGCTCATGAGCCTGCATTTTCAGTAATTGATGGGAGCTGTCCACTGAGTTACAATGCGAGTGGAATTTCTGGCTTGAGAGTAGATGCTCAAAGAGGCAAAATTAGGGCACTCCTGGGTTTTGGTTACCATTTTAAGAGGAATAATTCATTTTTAGAAATATGTAAAATACTATAGATAAAATACATACTATAGTAAGTATTAGTCATCTCCGTGAATCTTTACCTACTTGCTGTAAACTAACTAGTTATAACCCTAGAGATTATACTCCAAAAAGAAATACTTACTGGGAGATTTTCTTTCCCCTGTGAACTAGATGTACAAGAACTTGGTGTATGCTTAGAGGTCAGAAGTCAATTACTTTGCTACATGTTTGTAAATAGACATTATACTTTTCCTAAAGTTACATCAGAATCTCTCTGGATTTCATTTTATTATTCTGAGCAAGTCTCATGAACAAAAGGAACAAGTATTTCTTGACAAGAAATAAATCAATCAGCTGAATAAATAAAATGATAACTTTTGTTAAATAAATCAAATTTCTGTTTTTCAGGTAGATTAGGGGAAAAAGGAAGTCTGGGATAGATAATCTCTGTAAGATTTATATTGGTCTTCTCTTTAAAAGATTAGAAGATCTTGCTGTATTTGGCATGAAATGAGGATAAGATATTCCTTTAGAACAGGGCCTGTGCTCTACATTTGACACGTCCTGTTAGTCATCTTCCTGAGTCTGAATTGGGGAAGAAATTATAAGCATAAATGCTCCGTTCTTTCTTTTATGGTGGAGTAATTTTTAAAATAACAGTAAATGCTTTCTTGCACGAGTTTCCCTAACGTCTTCATATTTACATCCCAGAAAGTTAGGGAAATAAACTAAAGAAAGCTCTGTGTTCCAAGAAAAATGAGGGAGAATGTTTATTTCCTTGAACATGCCCCAATTTGATTACTTACATTACTTACCAGGCCACTGTTAGCTTCACTCAGCCAGGTTCCATCCTAAAGTTGCCTTTCATTCTTTCTTGTTTAACCCCAAGGCCAATCAGTTTTACTGTTCTGCCAGCACTTTTTACTTGCTTTTTCCCCTCTCTCTCTTTAAAAATTTTTCATTGTTGAAAGTATTACATATGTCTTCTTTCCCCCCCATTAACCTCTCCCTGCCCACTCCCAGCCCCCAGCACAAGCCTTCATCCCCCACACTCTGTGTCCACTGGGCGTGCTGATGTGCATGTAGCCACGTCCTTTGGTTGTTCTCTTACCCACCTCCCACTCCCCTGCTCTCCCTCTGAGTTTTGACTCTCTCTCTCTCTCTCTCTCTCTCTCTCTCTCTCTCTCTCTCTCAGCTCTCACTATCACCACTCTTTTTTTAAAAATACCTAAACTGGTCAAATAATCTCTCTGCCTTTGATATTTTCTCTCATAATTCATCCTTCATTGATTCAATACCCCTTTGTAATATATTTGAGATCTTTCACACCTTGGCTTTAATCTGCTTTTTCTTTTTTTAAACCTGATCTCATAATAGGTGATGACAACTACTTTATTTCTCTATATGATCCAATTTTTGGACTTTCCCATCTCATTGCCCTACATATACCCATCACCTTATTTGAAGCTGCCTTCCTCTCTGATCCTACCTAATTGTGAACTATTCTGATAGCTGCAAATAAAACCTCACCTCTGTAAAACCATCCTTTAGTAGTTCAATTATTAATGATCTTTTCAACTTTATGTGCCATATTAACTTTTCTCTCACAGTTATTTGCTGTGCATCATTAAATTCATGCTGTTGTTGGTTAATTTTCTCAATTCTGTCTTCACAAAAGACATTGTAACGTATTCAATTCAAAAAATCATGTCTTGTATTTACTTTTTCCTTCAGAGCAACCATAAGTGAATTGAAGATATTGATGACTTATATTTTTTAATTACGTGAAATGATTGAAGTATAGGTATTATGGGAAAATTTTAGAAAATTTCCTCATGGGAGTTTAAACCTCGTATAATTTGTCAATGTAACAGTTTTTAAAAAAATTCTTAAAGGAACTGAGAACATTAAAAACTGAATGACCAACTGTTAAAATAGCCAAAAGTCACTGTGTCCCTTGTATGGTAGCTGCCTATTTGCATTGAGGAAGCACTAATTACATATGCAAATCCCTTACTCTCCAGGGGATCCTGCTGGTTTTGGAATGCATCCCTCATCTATTATGGGAGCCATCTGTGCTTTTAAGATCTATTAGAATTAATGGGGGTGAAGGTCTTGATTTAGTTAAGGTCTATGATCTAGGCTAGGGTGATCATTTAATTTATTGTCAAAACTGGGACCCTTATAGAATGAAAGGTAGCACTAATTATTTGGCACACTGGAATAACGGGCATAAAATGGACTTTCTCTTGATAAACATGGATACATGGCCATAGGTATAGCTTGACACGATGAAGAAGATTTTATATTTATCTATATGCCCACTAATGTGCCCCTGGAAAAATTAAGCAAGTCAAAGGACTATCTTCTTCTATCTAGCTGTAGGATGACTCTAGTGGTTTCTGCCTCCTGATATTAGTGACCTTGTGTGAAATTCATCCTCTTGTGTGAAGACTGAACCTAGGGACTTGTTCCTCAGAGATGGATTATGGCGAAGTGATTGGATGTCATTTCCAAGATTAGGTTATAAAAGACTGGCACAATTTTTTTTTTAAATGCTGCTAGGTGTTGTTTTAAAAGATTATTTTATCATGTTAATGAAGTTCCTTTCCTAATTCACTAAGGGAGTTTTAAAAATAAAGATTAAATGTTGATTTTTTAAAAAATATATATTTTATTGATTTTTTACAGAGAGGAAGGGAGAGAGATAGAGAGTTAGAAACATCGATGAGAGAGAAACATCGATCAGCTGCCTCCTGCACATCTACTGGCATGTGCCCACAACCAAGGTACAGGCCCTTGACTGGAATCGAACCTGGGACCCTTGAGTCCGCAGGCCGACGCTCTATCCACTGAGCCAAACCAGCTAGGACTAAATGTTGATTTTTATCTTAAAAAAAATGGTCTGGGACTGTCTTGTCTTTGTTCTCATCTCCTCTCTGGCTCTCTCACATCCTCATCCTGATAAAGCTCATGTGGCAAAGAACCGAGGGGGACCTCCAGCCGACAGTCAGCCAGCACCTGGGTTTTCAATCTATCACATTGCTGAAATCTCTTATGAGTTCTAATATTTTCTCTGTAAATTCCTTTAACTTTTCTATGTAGGTAATACTATTAACCATAGCTATAAAAATATAATTTTTTTCTTAATTCTCATACATTGCACTTTTTTTTCTTTTGTTTTAAGTTTGACAGGTCATCCATAATGTTGAAAGGAACAATAATGCTTAATACTCTTGTCTTATCCATGTGCAGATTTTATAAGTGATGATTTGATACATGTATACATTTGAGAATATAAGTTATCAATGGTTATCCTCAAGAGAAAAAAACACATAACTTTGCCTTTTTTCCCCAAAAATCAATGGATTAGAGAAGCTCATCCCTCAAGCTGATCCTTGAGAGTCATTACTAGGTTGCTTCTCACCCATATAGTAGGCTCCTAAAAAAAAATCTCAAAACCAAAAAAATCAGTTGTTCTCACGAGATATTTTATAGAAAAGCATTTGCTTCCCAGCCCTGCAATGTGATGAGATAAGTAAATGTTTTTCTTTTTAATATGTTTTTTAAAATGTACTAGTCCTGTGGATGAAAGTTGACCTAGAGTTCTAGACTGAGTCATGTTTTCATTTGTTAAAATTGGCTTGGCTTACATATGGGAAATTAATGCAGCTAAAAGCATTAATGTAGTTAATCTACTTACTAAAAGACAGTTCTTCAAGTTTATAAGGTAGCTTAGTTTTAGCTTCTTAATTTCATTAGAAGAAAACAAAACCATTTTCTTCTACCATTAGCATTAATTATTTATTCACCCAGCATTGTTCTAAGTAGATGACTACAGACCTTCCCGGGGAATGGCACTTTGTCGTTTATCATACTGGGCTATGCTGTCTTCCTAACCATTCTGCACAACCTTGATTTTCTCATATTAAGAGAGTAGTTGGCAATAACCATAAATGTTCATAATCTCTGCTCATTATATAACCTTAAAATTTTCCCGAGAACTTTTAGCAAAGAACTCTAATAACATAGATAGAAAAGCAATCACAGAGCCAGAGCGTTTGTAAACTTTCTTGGTCTTATAAACTCTACAGTAGCTCAGGAGATTGCATTGAACTTATGGGTATTGGACAAATGATTTCAATACTAGCATTAATTAAATAGAGCTCTAAGACGGCTAGAGATGTTTGCTGTTCTTATTAGCATGATTAGATGGCAAAGTTTCAAGGAATAAAAAGTAAGTCTGACTTTTAAGAAAGAAGTGAGTCACCCTTCTTCCTTTTGAGAATATAGTTAACTATGAAAGTATCTCTTTTTTTTTTTTTACAAAAATGGATTCATGGAGATACAAAAATGGTGGTCATTGTGCACATATATTGTAATAATTTATAATCTTGTATGTGTGCACTCATGTGCTAGTAATTCTGATACCAACAGGAACTCACCTGGAAATATAACTGATAAGTCTCAGATAAGACATCCAATGGATAATTATTTGTAGAAGACAAAAAGAAGACATTTTACCGAATCTAGTGTCAATTTTCTAGTCTCTTTCTTTGTGAGGCTTTGTAAGAAAAGCGAGGATGATAATGTGGGGTTCTCAACCATCTTGCTGTTAAATTCAACAAATGATTTTTAAGTGCCTAGTAAGTGCTAAGTACCTTATTCTTTCCCCTTTCCTTCCTATGTCATGCTAAAATTTGTTTCTATGTAATTCTTCATGAGAATTCATTAGGGTCCTATGAGCATAAAATTTCAGGAAA
The DNA here is from genome assembly GCF_964212035.1 of Myotis nattereri. Taxonomy (NCBI): domain Eukaryota; kingdom Metazoa; phylum Chordata; class Mammalia; order Chiroptera; family Vespertilionidae; genus Myotis; species Myotis nattereri. The sequence continues at coordinate 56,936,328 of NC_138079.1, forward strand.
AAAGTGTCCCAGGAAAACAAATGCATGAACAATTCTTTTCCCCCTAGCTTTATGAAGTATGATTGACAAATAAAATTGTGTATATTTATATTGTATAATGTGATTTTTTTTAAGTGTACAATGTGATGGTTTAATATATGTATACATTTCTGGGGATCTAATGCATAGCATATAATTATAGATGATATTACTGTGTTGTATACTTAAAATTTGCTAAGAAAGTTAGTCTTTTTGTGTGTGTGTTGTCACCACAATAGGTAACAATACATTATTTATATACTAGAGGCCCAGTGCACAGATTGGAGCACTGCTGGGGTCCCTCAGCCTGGCCTGTGGGGATCGGGCTAAAACCAGCTCTCCGACATCCCCCAAGGGGTCCCAGATTGCGAGAGGGCGGTTCTCAGGTGACACACCCAGATTTAGGTTCCCTCTTCTCTGGTTCTGGGTGCATCACCTGAGAACTGCAGCTGCCAAGTCACCACAGCTTGGCAGCTCCTGTACTGTGCGTCTTCCCCCTGGTGGTCAGTGCGTGTCATAACTACCTGTCAGAGCATCTGCCCCCTGGTGGTCATTGTGCATCATAGCTACCAGTCAGATGGTCAAATGGTTGGGCAGTTGCTTAGGCTTTTATATATATAGATAGGGGTATGTAAAGCCATATAGTTTCAAATATTGTAAATATATTTTTCTATCTCAATCTAATCTCTATTTTAAGTACTTGTATTGCCTGGCTGAAAAAAATGTAATATCACTCAATTCTGGGTTCTCCAACTTAGATCCATTTTAAATTCAGTTGACAAAGTTTTCTCCTGCCTTCTCCCATGGACTGGCCTAAAAACTCGAGGGGCTGGAGCAATCATAGCATTGGGTTTAGGAATGCAGCTGTTCCTTGGTTGAGTCCTCTTTGTTGCTTCTTCTCATTTCTGTATTCTTCCCTGGGGCTACAGTTTATGCCATGTTTAGGGGTCCCTGTGGGATCGGGCCTAAACCAGCAGTCGGACATCTCTCTAACAATCCAGGACTGCTGGCTCCTAACTGTTCGCCTGCCTGCCTGCCTGCCTGCCTGATCACCCTTAACCACCTCTGCCTGCCTGCCTGATTGCTCTTAATCACTCTGCATGCCTGCCTGATCACTCCTAACTGCTTGCCTGCCTGCCTGATCGCCCCAAACCACTCACCTGCCTGCCTGATCTCCCCTAACCACTCTGCCTGCCTGCCTGATCACCCCTAACTGCTCGCCTGCCTGCCTGATCACCCCTAACCACCTCTGCCTCAGCCCCCACCGCCGTTGCTTCGTCTGGAAGGTCGTTCAGCTGTCTGGTCTAATTAGCATATTATGCTTTTATTATTATAGATATTATATAGCATTAGTTACCTTGGGGCCATATAAATATATACAAATAAATTGTTTGTTTTAATCTTAAGTTATTTTTGTAGAAGTCTTTGTTGTTATCCCCTTCCTTTATCTTTGTCCTCAAAATGAGACTTATTAAATTGATAGTTTTTTTTTTATATTATAAGAAGAAAATGTTTCTTATGATAGAATTTGACTTATAATATAGTTGGATAGCCCATAGGATATTCAGTTTGAATCCTGACAAATTAGTTAAGAAAATTTCTTAAAATAGCTGTTGATTTAAGAGAAAATGAACTCTAGAATGTGCATGATAGAACTGCTTCTGTCACCTTTAAAAGACACTCATCCTGGTGCTATACCAGTAACACAATTTTATTTTTTGTTTGTAATTGCTTTCAGAAAATTTTTAATTTTTGATTACAGCAAGATAAGTACTTCATTTCTACCATGTGACATCTCAAAAATTCTGCCTCATTTTTTTTTCTGAATGAGCTTAGATTATGATGGACATCTAGTGCTATAACATTCCCCAAGCTGTTAGATAAAACAAGAATCACCAAGTCAGTGAACAATTATGTCCCAGGTACTTTTCTGGGTGCTGGGAATAGAGCAGTAAAAAAACTCCTTGGAGGTAAGGCAGAGGGAGTTTCACCAACCTGAACACCAGGGAAGAAATTCACTTTATATGTAGTGAATCCAGAGAGGCTAGACCTCCAATTGCAAATCTTAATCTCCCGAACAGCTTACCTTGCTTGTATTGTTCAAAATAAAACTCTCATATGGTTGCTCACATCTAACATTCAGTATTATCCTCCACCCACTTTCTCCGAATAATAATAGCATCAACATATTTTCAAACATCAATTGTCATAGAACTAACTTAATTGAATTTTGGGCCTGAAAATCTATGCTTCACAAAATTAATTTTTTGCAATTATGGCCCCTAATCTTCTTGTGTTTTAGGTTCCACCTCTTTAATTTTATTTTGTTCATTTTGGAGAAAACTTCTTCCTAAAGTGAAATAAGACATTGGAAAATGTCAAGGAATGCAAACTGTTTCTTAGTATAAAAAAAGAAAAACTCTTTGGAATACAGTGATAGTCTCTGACAGAATGCAGAGCTGGAGTTGGGAAATATTTAGGTTGTCAGCCAAAATAATAGTGCTATGTCATATGAACAGTAATGAGTTTCTTAGCCTGTTTGGGGAGGTCTAGAGGTCAGTGTCATTATGACAAGTTTTAGAAAATGACAAACCAGAGGCACAAAAATACCTAAATGATGTGCCCTAAAATTGTAGGTGTGTCATTGGGTCACACTAGCCATTAGTAATAAATTTATGCGAACCATTCGAATGCTGTCTCTCTTAGCAAGACACAGAAGTAAAATGGGATAGGAAGAACTTAAGGAAATCAAGGGACTGACAATAGTTTTGTTAAGGCAGAATTAAGGATTTAAGAGTTAGGGATGGGGAGAAATAAGAAACATGATTAGCTGCAGAATATTTATGGACCTGGAAGGGAGAAGGGAACTCTAAGCTCGGAAAGCCTTATTGATAGTACCATATTGTGCTTTTGTTTAAATGTAGCACTAGAAAATGGGTACATTTTTACATGCAATGCTGAACTCTGTAGTCAGTATTTTGTCTTCTGCTTTGAATGGATTTGCTTTCACTTTTCATTTAGTTAAGAACTCCTTTGTATCAATTCAGGTGGAGAGACTTTTTTTTTTTTTTAATTTCCATGCTTTCTTAGGTGAGTCCTGGCTCATGTGCTCAGTGGTTAGAGTGTCAGCCAGTGCATTAAAGGTTCACAGGTTTGCTTCTGGTCAAGGGCATGTACCTGGGTTGTAGGTTGATACCTGGCTTGGTGGGGACTCATGCGGGTGGCAACCAATCAATGTCTCTCTCTCACATCGATGTTTCTCTCCTCCCTCCTCTCTCTTTCTCTCTCTCTCTCTTTTTCACCCCCCTCCCCCATTCAACTCTCTAAAAATCAATGGGAAAAATATCCTTGTGTGAGGATTAACAAAACAAAAAGAACTATGTGAGATAACAGAAACACTTTTTGAGGGAAGTGGGGATTAAACTTTGAAACCGTCAGTCACCGAAGAAAGGTTTGAAATCACTGTGTGTTTGGCAGTCTTTACAATCTGGCCGGATCGTCATTTATTGTGGGTCCAGGCTGGAGGTTGAACAGGATGGCCCCTCAAATTCCCTCCTGCTTCTGTGATCAGTCATTAACTGTTGTTAAGGGTAGTGCAGTGGATACTATAGCAGCCTCGCTTCACCAGAATAAATCCCACTTGATCATGATGCATGATCTTCTTAATGTATTGCTGGATTCGATTTACTAATATAAATATGTGTGTATATGTTATATATATATATGTGTGTGTGTGTGTGTGTGTGTGTGTGTGTATATATATATATATACATATATATATATGTATATATATATATATATATATATACACACACACACATATATATACTTTAAATATTTAATTGATTTCAGAGAGGAAGGGAGAGGAAGAAAGAGATAGAAACATCAATGATGACAGGGAATCATTGATTGTCTGCCTCCTGCACACCCCCTACTGGGGAATGAACCCGCAACCCAGACATGTGCCCTTGACCAGAATCAAACCTGGAACTCTTCAGTCTACAGGCCAACACTCTATACACTGGGACAAACCAGCTAGGGCTCGATTTACTAATATTGTGTGAAGAATTTTAGAACCTATGTTCATCAGGGATATTGGCCTTTAATTTTCGTTTTTGGCTGTACTTTATCTGGTTTTGGAATTAGGATAATGCTGTCCTCATAAAAGGGTTTGGGAGTGTTCCCTCCTTTTAAATATTTTGGAATAGTTTGAGAAGGATAGGTGTTAGTTCTTTGAATGTTTGGTAAAATTCACCTGTAAAGCCATCTTGTTCAGACTTTTGTTTGTTGGCTTGTTGGTTTTTTTTGATTACTGCTTCAATTTCACTAGTTGTAATCTGTCTATTCAGATAGTCTGATTCTGCCTGATTTAGTTTTGGAAGCTTGTATGTTTCTAGGAATTTGTCCATTTCTTCCACATTGTCCAATTTGTTGGCATAAAGTTCTTCGTAATATTGTCTTACAGTCCTCTATATTTCTTTGGCGCCAGTTGTTACTTCTCCTCTTTCATTTTTGATTTTATTTAGTTGGGTCCTTTCGCTCTTTTTTTCTTGATGAGTCTGGTTAAAGGTTTGTCAATCTTGTTTATATTTTCAAAGCACCAGCTCTTGGTTTCATTGCTCTTCTGTATTTTTTAAGATTCTATTTCATTTATTTCTGCTCTTATCTTTCTTCCTTCCTTCCTTCTACTCTGAGCTTTGTTTGGTCTTTTTCAAGTTCCTTTAAGTGTGAAGTTAGATTGTTTATTTGAGCTTTTCCTTGTTTCTTGGCTGTCAGAGGGGAGGGGCGCTGGGGCACTGGATGAAAGAAGGTGAAGGGATTAAGCAACCCTCACCCCCCAACATATATAGCACATAGACACAGAAAACAATGTGGTGTTAGCAAAAGGAAGATGAGGGAGGAGGTGGGCAAAGGGGAGGAGATGGGGCTGGAAAGAGACTGCTTGGGGCAATGGGCACACAGTGCAGTGTGCAGACGCTGTTTCGCTGAGTTGTCCACTTGAAACCTGTATGATTTTGTGAACCAATGTCACTCCAATAAGTTCAATTAAAAAAAGAATAAAAATATGAGAAAATGAAAATATTAAGGTTATAGAATTGTAGTGACTTCAGCCTTTTTCTTGGTTTTCTTTTGCTATTATTACACCATCATTTTTTACACTATCTTTTTTACCTCCTGTTATTAAACTGAGAGCAGCTTTATCTGCTCTTGAGGAGGAGGGAAAAAAAAGACAGGAATAGTTCAACAGTTGAACTGCACTAAATAGCTTAATGCTTCCCTTTTAACAGCTGGTAATTTTCATGGATGGCTCCAGCATTCCTTGACTTGTGAAAAAATCATTTAGGAAGCTTCTTCCTTATGAGCAACTCATCATCCTTAGGGAAGCTGGATAAAAAAAAATGTATGATGTGCCTGTGAGTCATCCTTAATATACTGGCATTTTCTTCAATAAGCTTCTCTAATGGGGAAAACTTATCATTCCACACAAACTTCTGAGACCTGTTATCACTTGATAGAGTGAAAAACCCTTGGAGACAAGGCAATCTACTGGGCAGACAGTCTGGAAATGGCTTCTAGAATCTAGACCAATCAACTGCCTGGAAACAGCCTTTGGACCAATCAACCACCTAGAGACAGTACCTGGACCAATCACTGTCTTCTGAGGACTATTTCTTCCAATATCTGCTGCTACTGCCTTGCAAACCAAAACCAGAGATATAAAACATACCTGAATTATTTCTATACTGACTTCACTTGTGCCAGCCCACCTATGCCTATTTGACAAGTACCTCAAAGTCTGTGCCCCGCAGTGGAATTTATTCTGCACCAAATAATTATTTAGCTAGCTCATATCCTTTGTGGAATGAAGTAAGGAATAAATACATTTCAGGATATATATATATAAAAGGAAACATACTTTATGGTAATGGTATTATAAGTAAAACCATCTTCAAATGAAGAAAAAATATAATAAAAGGCCATCCGTCATCTCATTCATTCTACTTTTGTGCAGGTGTGGGGGGATCTGTGGTGGAATTTGAGAAGTTTTGTGTCACAGAAAAGGATTCTTCAAAGGGGAGTAATAAAAGTAAAAATAGGAAACTTGAACTTGCTCACTTAAAAGTTTAAGGTTTACTTGTTTCTCCTGCTGACTTGGTTAAGCCAATGTAATCAACATGGTCATATTGGTAAATATGTGTGTGAGGTAAATTATATAATCGTGTCTCCATTGTCTTGTTGAGCCTACTGGTCACCATCACTGCTTAGAAAGAAAGCCAGAATTCCCTGGTCCGGAAAAGGTTCGTTTTTTCTCATACCTGTGAAAGGACAGCATTCAAGGCAAGCAGGGTGCTGTTCACCAGCCATGGGAGGCTGGCCTGCTGGGAGACACCTCTCCTTTGTGACTCTTGCCTTTCTATCAAACATGGGACAGGCCCTTTGTAGTTTTTTTTTATAGTTTAATTTATATTATGAAAAAGATAAAATTAAATATTCTTTAAGGGGAATAAGACTGTGGCCTAATATATGGCAAAATTAGAAAGTCAATTAAGTTCTCATTAAGAGACTTTAATTGTAACCGTGTGCAGTCCTACTCAGACACTGCGGAGTTTGTTGTCGCTAAGGAGCCTTTCCTGACATGGTTGTCTACTGTTTCCTCCTTCCCTGCATAAGATGGGAGGTGGTTTTAGTTTCCGAATCCTGATGGTGGCTGCTGGCTTTCTCCCTGTTCTTGTGGCTAAAATGCACACCAGTTCTCAGGGCAGATTAATTCTCTCCCTCACTGTGGAACAGGGCTGTCTAAAAGCAAGGTTATTTTATTTAGAAAACAAATTGCAATGTTTGTGAGGCTTGGGAGTCAAAAGCCAACCCCTGGCAAGATGAATATTGTGGCCAATTAGAGCTTGTGAGTGCTTGACCGTGGTATTCTCAGAGACACCCATATATCCACCCAAAGCTGAGCAAATGAAGTGCTTAATTTGATTTCTTTTATAAGTAAAGAGATTGTGGTGCTTGCTCATAGGAAGTTGGTCTTCTGTTACTCTTTTAACTAGTAGAAAAAAATAGAAGGCTCCTTTTTCATCTCTATTTCTGCAATAGTTTTGTCTTCTCTGCTGCCAGCAGGATGGCTTTTAGGTATGTAAATGCTGTCGGTCAAGTGTAAAAGCTCTGTTGGCAGCAGTGGAGAGGAGAGAGAGAGGAGGATTGAGGAAGATGGAAGAAGCGAGGGAAGGAGGGAGAGAGGATGAGAGAGAATAAAGAGAATATGTCAGCCAAGACAGTGTATCAGGCAAATGAAAAAGAAATGCCTCATTGGGTAGAAAGTTGAAATGGAAGTAAGTAAATATAGGGGAAACAGGAGAAACGTTTATTTTTTCTGCTGCCCCGTACATGTGTGGGAATGACAGTAGTCCATAGTAGACTAAAAAGATAAAAGCATTTCAGGAAGTTCAGGTCCTTTGGATGGAGGATGAATGGGCCTGGGGAGAACATGGCGTGTTCAGAGCTGTTCTGTTCTGAACGCACAGGCGCAGGACAGATGCCCTTCAGAAGTGCTCCGAAAAGGTGGTGCTGGCAGCTGCCAACACCGTCTGGGAAGACGGCGCCGAGTAATGAATGATTCATCTCAGTTCATGCTGCTCATAACATTTTTCTTCCTTGCATTGGGGTTGAGAAAGGTGAAGATACCAAAATTCAAATACAGGAATTTCAAAACTTTAACTTTTGCCTTATTATTATGCAGGCCTGTGTTGAGACCAAGGCCTCTTCATTAATCTTTTCTGACCTGTACTTTGGCATTGCTACCTTCTATATTTTAAAATGCCTCATTAATATCAGAGTTTTATTATCTCCATATATGGGTTAGAGTCTCTAGGGCAGAAACTGTTTTAAATGAAGTCTCTTGGGGCTGAAAAATAAACTACTTACTATTAGAACTCATTTTTCCTTAGTGTTTTATTGTCTAAGGTTGTCTCATTGTAGTTTATATTTATTTATTTCACTTGTAGCAATTACATTGTGTGCCTTTTGCCTGAGGACACACTAATTTACGATTTAAACACATTTCTAGGTCAATTAAGATTATTTTCAATCCCTAAGCCAGAGAACACACATCCCAACTACTTAAATTGTTTAAAGGATTCATGGGAAATGGTGACAAGGAAGTTATTACGGTTACTTCTCTAATTATTTGAAATACTGAGCAGTAGCATCTGCCGTCACTTGAGTACTACTATGTTTTTCGGTGCTTTTCTGTTTTGTAAGTAAAAATAATTTTTTTAAAAATAAAAATGTCATGCCGAAACCGGTTTGGCTCAGTGGATAGAGCGTTGGCCTGCGTACTGAAAGGTCCTAGGTTCGATCCCGGTCAAGGGCATGTACCTGGGTTGCGGGCACATCCCCAGTAGGAGATGTGCAGGAGGTGGCTGATCGATGTTTCTCTCTCATCGATGTTTCTAACTCTCTATCTCTCTCCCTTCCTCTCTGTAAAAAATCAATAAAATATATTAAAAATAAATAAATAAATAAAAATGTCCTGAAAGAAGAAATTAATTAGGTGAGAAGACATTGTACCCTTATTTCTTAGTAAACTGTGAATCATTAGGCTGTGGATTAAAGCTGGAGGTGCTGAGTCATTTGGGTTCAAAGATAAAAACCTTCGATTGCTAAGGAATCAGACTCCCCTTGTCTTGATTGTGAATTAATTTGCTGGAACCTCACAGGTGCTAAAACCTGCAAAATGAAAAGAAAGTCTGATTATACAGTAATAATACTAGTTCATAAAAGGTGAACATGCTAGCAGTTACAAACTCTGAATAATTTCTCTTTGGAGGCAATATACTTCTTTCAGCATTGCTGGTAGTGTGGGCAAACTATTCTCTCTCCCCCTCTCTATCATTATCATCATCATCATCTATATTAAATTTAAATTCTGTTTAAAAATTGTCTTTCAAATCAGAACATGTGCCACACAGGAAAATTACTCCTACTACAGTGTAGGCATACCTTGGCTTTTACCCCAGATAATTCATGCCAAATGGTTTGGCTAGTTTAAAATATTAGTTTATTTTCAGAGTGAGTGAAGCCACTGGAAAATTAAAAGAGGAATTTCAAATGTATTTTGATCATGGTCTCATGGGTAGCACACCAAGAGGCCATTGGGAAGGATTCGGTGTTGATCCAGGACCCTGGACTTTGTGAGTGTCATTGCTAAGGATTGACAATATAAATTTATTTTTCTGGTACTAAAGAGAGGCCAGATTCCAGGGCTTTTCCTTTGATTGTTGCAATGCCAAATTTTAGTGAGGCAATATCTTTAAATAAACACACAACCTCATAAAAATAGAATAAAATTATTTTTTATCTGCTATTTTATTTCCTTTATATCTTCCCTTTAGAATCTTATGAAAGAATGTCTGGGTGGTAATGACACTGAGGAGGGTATAGGGATGGTTGAAGCCTCAAGGCCCTAAGTATTTTATGAAGACAGGATAGTGGCTTGCATTTCATTTCATGCAAAAATAGTATTGAATTAGAAAATGTGTGTAAGAAACCGAGGTCTGATTTCCACAAGATAACAATTTCAATAAAAATATATTAAAATGTCAAATTATTTTAAGTGTTTTCTCATATTTGATGCTTCTGCTTTGCTGTTATTCTCGGGGTTTTTGGTTGTTGTTTTGTTTTTCTCTGCTTCTTGGATTGGCCAGCTCAAGGAGTTCCAGCAAAGGTCACATGAACCTCAGGATGAATGCCCAAAGATATTGCACTGTTCAGAAACCAAGTTATACATGTGAACCTGGGAGGAAATGAATTATATTTTTAGAAATGAGAAAGAGCTCAGTTGGTGTGGCTCAGTGGTTGAGCGTCGACCAATGAACAGAAGTCATGGTTTGATTCCTGGTCAAGGCACATGTCTGGGATCCACAGTAGGCAGCTAACCCATGATTCTTATCATTGATGTTTCTCTCTCTCTCTCTCCCCCCCTTCCACTCTGAAATCAATAAAAATATATCTTTAAAAAAATGAAAATGAGCAAATGTTTTAATATAGATTTTATTTATGAAGTATCTTTTGAGGTTTCTAGGTAATATTCATTGGTTGGCAATATATAACTGAATTAACAAAAAACTTAGTGCAAAATGTTTGTCTTTGTTCAAATAATAACATACTCCTTGGCTAGTGGCTTCAGGAGAACTTGGATTCTGGCTTACTATTTTACATTCAGAATATAAAATGCCTAGAAGTTGTTCCAAACACTTGGATTAAACCTAACTAGTAACCTCAGTGTAACCAAAACAAACACTTCTATAATTTTTTCATTGTCAGAAATTACCACTGCACTGGGTAAACTGCATGGTGTTTATAAAATAGCAAAAGGAATATGGTAGCTTATTTGGAACTCTGAAAATATCCAATATAATAAAAACTCAGCGACCATAATGGCAGAATGACCAGACGACCAGTTGACTAGTCACTATGATGTGCACTGACCACCAGGGGCCAGACGCTCAACACAGGAGGAGGGGGAGGAGGGTGCAGTGAGGCCTGGAGGTGCTTGCTATGGCCCAGGGATCCCAGAAACCGCAAGCCCAGAGCTTGCTTTCCAATAAAAAAAATAAATTGGGGGGAAAAAAGTGGCCAATGCCGCCAACCTGGGAAGAACAGCTCCAGGAGCAAAAGGCCTCCCCAGGCCCTGCCTGGCCTGGCTGGCACATCACGGGTGACATACAGGAAGCACATCCCCTCCGACTCCAAAGCCGGTTGCACCAACAGCTGCTCCTGGTCCAGCTCCATGGCGGACCGCAGCTCTGCCAGACTGCCTCAGCTCCGATTTCCAGCTTCTGGCTTCCTGCCCACCCCTTCGCATACTATGTGCACTTGGGGGCATGGCTTCAGCCTCCCTGGCCAGTAGTGCCATAGCACAGCGAGAGAGTGGCAGGACACAGCCACCAGGGCTGGATCGGCATTGATTTGGCTGCTGACTGACGTCCACGTGCTGTTACATTGTGTGTTTACATTTGTAGGAGTGCAGATATCCTTTGGAGATCAGGATTTCAGTTATTTTAGATGTGTATTATGAAGTGGGATTGCTGGATCATATGGTAGTTCTATTTTAAGTGTTTTGAGCAATTGCCATACTGTTTTCCATAGTGGCTGCACCAATTTATATTCCAACCCATAGTGCACAAGTGGTGTAATTTCTCCACATCCTTTCAAACACTTCTCTCTTTTTTTTAAATAGCCATATTGACAGGTGTGAGATAATATCTTATTGTTTTGTTGTGTTTTTTTTTGAGCTTGTTTTCATATACATGTTAGGCATTTGTGTATCTTCTTTGGAGAAATATGTATTCAAGTCCTTTGCCCATTTTTAATGTGGCAATTTGATTTTTTGCTGTTGAGTTGTAGAAGTTCCTTATATATGTATTTTAGATGCTAATATAAAATGTATGGTTTGGAAATATTTTCTTCTGTATATTGCCCTTTCACTCTGTTGATTGCTTCCTTTGCTATGCAGAAGCTCCTTAGTTTAATATAGTACCTGTTTTTTGCTTTTGTTGCCGGTACTTTTGGTGTCATATCCAAAAAAGTCATTGCTGAGCCCAATGTCATGAAGCTTTTCTTCTCCTTTTCTCTCTCTCTAAGATTGTTATAGTTTCAGGTCTAAGTTTAAATCTTTAAACAATTTTGAGTTAGTTTTTGTGTATGGTAGAGGATAGGGGTCCAATTTTATTCTTTTGCATATGAATATTCAGTTTTCCCAGCACCAGTGTTGAAAAGAGTGTTCTTTTCCCATTGTGTATTCTTGGTATCCTTGTTGAAGATCAGTTCACAGTATACATATATGTGCATTGTTTTAAAGACGTGCTATTCTGTTCTATTTTTCTTTATGCCTTAATGCCAGTCTCATACTGTTTTAATTATGGTAGCTGTATTGTTTTGTTGTACTACTGTACTAACACTGTAGCCAGGATTCACAAAAATTCCAAAGTTGCTCAAAAGGAATAATTGTACCACAAAAGAATTGATGACAATCCATCTTTGGACTTAGGTTTTGATAGCTTGCCGTCTGCTTGTCCGAGTCCTGAGAACACTGACTGTGTAAATATTGTTTTACAGAGTCTGATGAGCCATTTAAACTTGGCATCATTGAAAGCATAATGAATTTTCTTGTAAACCCATTAACTTGTCTTCTAGAACAAATGTAAAATATTGCTTCCTGCTTTAGGCCTAAGCTGTTCTTCCAAGTTTTACTCTTTGTGTAAACATAGTTATAAGTTATACTATTTTTAAGAAGATTGTAAATATAGTAGGCACTAATAAATAAAATGACAAACAGTTTGGTCAGAGAGAAAGCAGAATGATCTTCTGGTTAATTAAGATAGTATATATTTCTCTAATGATTACATTTAAGTTGCACAAAATTGGTAATATGCAGAATGTGATTTTGTTCTTGGCAGATAAAGAAAAAGATCTTGTGACTCTGCTAAGTGCTCTTTTAACGATAAAGGAAAAGGATAATAAGTTTTGTGTAGACTTGAAAAATTTACTGTTGGGATTAGTATTGATGGAATCCAACGACATAGTTTGTAGGAATGTGCATTGCTACAATAATTAGGTTGCCAAATAATACTATTTTTTTTCTTTTTCTTCATAGAACGTATTCACCAGGCATGGGGGCTATTGCTTATATTTGGGGATGTATTTCTAGCCCACCAACCTAAAAAAATACATGATCAGCCTTAATAACCCAAATACCTGAATGCCTTTTTTTTTTTTTCACAAACTTCCATTATTTCTCCACTGTTACAAAAAAAAAAAAAAGGGATGTGTAAAAACAATGTATGAACACTATTTGAAAGTCAATTGAATTTCACTCAGAGATAAAAGGATACTATGATACTATGATTTTTTTCTTTTACTGTACCTTGTACTTTAAAGTTTACATCAAAGATTAGGATCAGGTATTGGGCCAGAAGACAGCTGTTAAGGTATATAGTGCTGGTGTAAAATGGGGCTTTATGGCTTTGAAAAGTCATATAGGACAGAACAGGTATCATTCACAATATGTCTCTTGCTGATGATTTATTTTGGACACAGTTAAATCTGGGTGTATGATTAAACTGCAGTCTCTGTGAGGAGGCTGTTCAATATGTTTGTGTGGGATTGAGTAGTGAGAACATTGCTACTGTCTCATCTAGAAGAACATGGCTAAGGGCAAGGTGTGCACATGAGTTTATGAATTTACAGATGTCTGATTTGTCTTACCTCAGTGACACTAGCCTTAACCACTGTGAACTGGGGCAACAGCAATAAAATACACACAAAAAAGGAGCAATAGAATAATTGTCACCCTGGCCGGGTACTCAGTTGGTTAGAGCATTGTCCTGATACATCAAGGTTGCGGTTTGATCCCCTGTCAGGGCACATACAGGAATCAACCAACGAATACATAAATAAGTGGAACAATATTCTCTCCCACTTCCTCTCTAAGATAAGTAAGTAAGTAAGTAAATAAATAAATAAATAATTTTTAAAAGGAATAATTGTCATCTGGCAAAGGACACCCGAATTTAATTTTGGAGGAAAAAGGTTCACAGTGTTTTAAAATTTTGGGAAAGTTGTAGAATGAGGTCTGCCTCCAGCCTGGAGTTGTGATAACAATAAGGCCAGAAAGAGCCTGCTTTCAAATCATTCTGTAGAAGAAAAACAATTATACAAAGATGTTCATTATCCAACACATATTCCTTTTAATAGAGCCTGTATAACAATGGAGATATTGCATGCTACCTTGATATTTTCTGAGTTGTTTGTGATTTTTTTAATTGAATAGGAAAATAATTAATATGCAGCATTATGGTCATCTGATGGGATAGTAACATTTAAATTGCAATATTTTTTTCATGCAATGATGAAAATATTTTTGAAATTTTTTAATACTAAATGAACATTTTTTGAGATACTTAGGAATTAGAATTTACTCCCTTACATATAAAATGAGGAAGCTCTATTCCACCAGAGACTCCTAATCAAAATTGCACCTCTCAACCCTCCCTGAGTCCTGCCCTGGAAACCCTGATTTGGTGGCATAGGGTAGGGCCCAGCTGTTGTACATAGAAAAAATTTTACTAAGGTCTGGTTTAGGAATCACTAGACAATCTGATTCCAAAATTTAGTTATAGCTATAATATTATGACATTCTCACTTTCAGATTAGATAAAATTATATAAATTCTCATCATTTTTGTAGTAACATATCTTCCTGTATTTATCCTACAATGTTTTAATCTATCTACTTAATCCTCCAATGTTTAATTAAATTGCATGTTTATATTCACATGCTAATATTTTATAACAGTATGTGTATATATTCATCTATATGCATATCCATATATGTATAATACACATATATATGCACATATACACATGCATGCACTTATACAAGAAACCTTATTTCTGTCATTCATATTATCATATTATTTACCCTTTGTTCTCTCACAATGAAATGACAAAGGAAAGGCTTGTATGTTATGCTAAGGCTGCTGAAGAATATATCAAAATATTTCAAGGGACCAGTTGGGAAAACAGAACCTTTTAAGTATACATTCAAAGCTGAAAATGTTATCTCTGTTTAGGCTTAGTGTGTATCTGAGTTGAAATATGGCATATTTACAGTATTAGCATCATTATTAAAATATTTCTCAGCTGCTACACATAGTAATATAGTTATTTCTTATTTTAGGAACATATTATAAAAATTCGTCCTTCATCTCTACTTTTTAATATTTGCTCTACCTTTTATTGATGTGCTCTTTAAGTAAGGCACCATACTTCCCCAAATAATCTAGAATTCTAGTCATGTTTCAAAAGCATACTACTTCTACAATGTACTGCTGATAGCTCAGTTCTATACCCATAAGTTGAAATGCATAAATAGGCTGTTTTAATGCTGTAGTGAAACAGCTTAGTAATGGTATAACCAGATATTTTCCATACAAAGCACTCAGGATTCTGAGAGGATTGGTCTACATTTTTTCACCTTCTTCCTCTGTATGTTCTTATGCCTCCAGAAATATTAAATATTTTCAACCAACTCTCTCTTATACAATTTTTTCCTAATATCTTAAATGAAGGTCATGTAGAAGAGTGGGTAATAGTGCAATTTTATCAGACAGCTTAGTGACCCCACAATTACTATTAAGGTTGTCCCTCATGTTCTTCTTGAACTATCCAGAAAAAGAGGAAGGGCAGTTTGACTAATCCAGACCATCCAATTTTTATTTTTTTTTAAAAAAAATATTTTATTGATTTTTTACAGAGAGAAATGGAGAGGAATAAAGAGTTAGAAACATCGATGAGAGAGAAACATTGATCAGCTGCCTCCTGCACACTCCCTACTGGGGATGTGCCGGCAACCAAGGTACACGCCCTTGACCGAAATCGAACCTGGGACCCTTGAGTCCATAGGCCGATGCTCCATCCACTGAGCCAAACTGGTTAGGGCACCATCCAATTTTTATATATTAAACTGTAGTCTCCATAAAACCTTAGATAATAATGTGAGGATGAGAGAAAAAGACAATTACATGCTATTTACAGGATATAAAATAACTTGAATTTATATTACATCTTTATGATGAGATGCAGCTTTTCTATTTAAAGGCATATCTGGCATTTTCAAATGATGAATAAAATGATACATTATAAAATATTAAGCTTAATTTATTTTTCTGAAATAATCTAAAGTAAATCATATTTTAGGTCTATAGCCTTTTTATTTGATGATGAATGGAACTAGTTTTTATTTCATTTTAACCTCATTTCCTTCGGAATTATGTTCAAGGACAGTCAAATATCACCAGTTGTGTCCAGCTCATTATGCTCCCTGGCTTGTTTAAATGATCAGTTTTAGAATATTGTCAGTTAAAGATTGCTTCAAGCTTGCTGACTCATTGTTCAGTAATTGGTGGTGCTAAAAATGTGGATATTTTTATTCACCATTTCACCTCTTCATGTATCATGAGGTTGTTCGAATTATATAAATCCTCATCATTGGTAGTTGAAATACTTTGAAATCAATGAAGTGTTTCTATTATCTCTTTCCCATTCTCTAACTATTAATAATAGCTTTGTTTTCTAATGGGCTCAAAATGGTGTGTGTTGGACCGTGCCTAAGGCTTTTTCACCATGTGGAAGGATTCCAGTTTGACTGTCTGGCTTTTTGAATCCTGGCCATCCCAGTTCATTACTGTGTGATGTCAGACAAGTGTTTCCACCTCATTGTTTCTTAATCTGGAGTAATGGGAACAGTAGTAATACTAATCTCAAAGTGGGGAGGGATTGTGAGGTTTAAATTAATTACTATGTGCAGAGATCTTAGAATTGTGCCTGCCATAGCTTTCAATGGTGTGTGCCTTTAAAATGGCTTGCCAAAAGAAAAAGAAAAAGAAAAAAATCAGCTTTCTCTTTCCTTATTAAAAAACATTTATGAAGTACCTAATATGTTAAAAGAAATTCATTAGCCCTTGGGAATATAATTGGAATGCAACCTGCAGGATACTTCCTAGAAGCTCTTAATAGTGAGAGTGTATGAGAGGGCATGAACAACAACCCACCTAACAGTGGGGTAGCTCTTCTAATGGGGGGAGTATAGTATGCTAATTGAGGGTAATTATCCCCAATTTGAGCATTTTATTCCAAACGACCCAGTGATGATATTTTGGAATAATTGTTAACATATTCAGTAAAATAATTCATGACACTTTTTGGATGATGAACATTACCCAGATTCCTAGAAAATACGGGTTTTATTCTTATGCCATCAGATCAACTCACCCCCTACCCATTATTGTTACAATTATCTATCAACACCTGGGCACCAATTTCTTGCAAGGTTATGATTCTTAAGGTACTCTTTCTACCTCTAACTCTATTTTCGACTGCCTTATTGATTTTAATGTTCCTCCAAACTATCCAGGCCTCTCAGTCCCTAGATGTCCTGTCCTTCAGCGATCTTGTCCTTTACCGTACACTACACACTAACTTGCATGGTCAAAATATAGTCCTTGCCACCCCTACGTTATTTTATTATAAAACGGCTTAAAGCAACAAACATTGAGGCTAACACAGACTCTAATCTCAGAAATCTGGGAGCCCTTTCCTGGGTGCCGCTGGCTAGAAGTGTCTCACAAAGCTGCAAACAAGGTGTTGGCCAGGGCTCCAGCTTCAATGGGGAGAGATCTATTTCTAAATTCACTCCTACAATTGTTAGCAGGCCTCGGGTCTTCGAGGGCTATTGGTGAGAGACACCAGTTCCTGGCCATGTGGACCCTCTAAAGGCAGCTCATAACACAACTGCATGTTTCTCCCAGTGTGAGGGCTAAGAGAGATTAAAACCTGTCCTTTTTGTCACTTAAGTTGAGAAGTGATATCCTTGCTCTTTGCCAGGTTGTTTGTTAAAAGTGAGTCATGCCTTGGCCGGTGTGGCTCATTTGGTTGGGTGTCATCCCATGCACTGAAATTGTTCAGTTTCTACCTAGGTCAAGGCACATGCCTAGGTTGCAGGCTCGATCCCTAGTCGGGGGTGTGCAGGAGGCACCATCAATGTTTCTCTCTCTCTCTCTCCCTTCCTCCCGCCTCCCTTCTTCTTTCTTTAAAAGTCAATAAGAAAAAAATCTTAAAATAAAAAATGTGAGTCACTAGGTCCACCTCAGTTCAAGGGAGTGAGTACCAAGGGCAGAAATCTTTGGTGAATACCTTCCAGGCTATCTCCCACCCCTTTCCTCCTCCCCTCAAATTTCTAGAACTTCTTTCTCTCATCTGATGGCCTTTATTTCTATTTTATGGAAAATTAGGGACAACCATAAAAGATCTCCACAGGTTACCACCACATTATGTTGTGCCAATATTATCTTCCTTCTCCTGCCATTATAGATGAGTTGTTTTCTACCACTAACCTAAGCCCACACTCCCCACTTGTGCCCCAGTGTCCATATTTCATAAAGATATTGCTCCAAAAATATCTCCCCTCTTTTTTCAGCATCATCAAATTTTTTTCTCGATTGGATCATCGAGAAAAATATATGTCATCACATAATTTCTTATAGCGTCAAATCTCTTTCTCAATTTTACCTCCTTTTGTAGTCACTGCCACATTTCTGTGCTTGCCTATTTTTACATTATTTGAAAAAAATGTGCTCCTATTCTTTATCTCAATTACGCTCTTCTGTACTTTCTTCAATAATTGTATTACGCTTGGAGTTTTGAGGCAGGGGGTCCCGCGGGGGTGAGGCCGACGGAGTCCTAATGAAGCATGCCCGACTCCGGAGACAGGTTCAAGACACAGTCTGAACTTTATTGTTTAAGTACAGGGACATATATAACATTCCAGACCAATCAGAAGTTTACAACATCCTTAGGGCAACCAATGGTAGGAAAGTTAGGGTACTGTGTAGGGGCTCTAGGGGCTTGCTCAGGCGGGCGCTGCCACTTCCTTCCCTGTGTGCCGAGGAAGCTTGTGTAGGCGGAGTGCGCTCACGCCATTGCATCCGCCACTGCACTGAGATAAATCTCCTGAGCTCTTCCCACAGAGTTTTCCTTTCTTTTTGATGCTATATTTAGTAGATATTATGTTGTCATAATTCTTCATACAGGATAGGCATAGCAGATGGATATGGTCAGATTAAAGAATTTAATATGAGTAACCAAGAGACCAGAAGTGTATAATCTTTCTTCAGTGTGTATGGCTTCTGCAGAATAGTATAGTGAGTTCTGTTCTGAAATTGAGACATTTTCAGTTTAGCAGAGGCATTATACTCTTGGGGTAGCAATCAACCCTGCCCACTGGTGAATGTCATCTTTGTTTCATGATGTAACGACAGTTTTCTTTTTGGAAAATTTCTTATTCTCTTTCTCCTAAAAGAGATGTTAAATTTCCACCTGAAATTAGTTGTGAAAAAGTCAGACTCCTTCCCACCATGGAGTGACGAATGTGCTCATTCTCAAATCAAACTCTCTCATCCACAGTACTGCTGAATAAGACCTACACACTACACACGCACATCCTGTCATTTTACACGCTGTGTTTACCAGGGTTTGTCTTGAAAATCATTTGAGGCTGGGATTGGTCTGCTGGGTTTTCAAGATGTTCAGATGGCTTCAGTCCTCACTGGACCAAAGCAGTCTGGTGATGTTTAGTCAATATGCATGATCCCTGAAATGTATCTGCCCCGAATGACCTTATAAATTTTATTTTATTTTATTTTATTTATTTTTTTAAAAAAATATATTTTATTGATTTTTTTACAGAGAGGAAGGGAGAGAGATAGAGGGTTAGAAACATCGATGAGAGAGAAACATCGATCAGCTGCCTCCTGCACATCTCCCACTGGGGATGTGCCCGCAACCCAGGTACATGCCCTTGACCGGAATCGAACCCGGGACCCTTGAGTCCGCAGGCCGACGCTCTATCCACTGAGCCAAACCGGTTTCGGCATAAATTTTAATTTAAGTAGGGTTCTAAGGCAACGAAGGCCATTCCCATTACTGTCCTAGCTGCTAAATCTGAATATTAACAATATAGTTTCACTTTATTACCCACTGTAAAATTAGAGCTCTTATTATGTAACTTGCCCAAACAGTCTCTATTTCTAAAAGAAACAACGCACACCTGAGACAGTGAAATGGGCAGCTGAGAAGGGGCGTTCCTGACTCGCCATTCTGTGTGGGCCTCATCTTGTAGCGTTTCTCCACGCCCAGGAGCCGCTCTGGGATTCCGGTTCCTCACTGTCGTGGCACCTTAGTCGTGTCCCACACGCTGTTCTTTGTGTTGCAGGACTGCTCCAGACTGCTGAGCTTTTGGGACTAAGAATTAAATCACCTTTAAAGGCCCGGGAGGATCTGTTCTCCACTGAGGGAAATACACATTTGAAGGAAAATCAAAATGCACAAAATATGGCAAATAGATGTAAAAAAAACCCACAAGTAGTAAAAAGCATGTGGAACTTGTCACTCTTTACACAATGTCCCTTCTACTCACCTTTGAGGACTGGTGACATATTCTGAATCTTGAAGGGGGTAGTCTTAGTTTTTGTGGAGTTCTCCAAAATATAAGAAGAATTTGTTTGCTGTGTAATGACTCCAGAAGTGTGCACTTGTCTTGTTGCTTTTGTGCATACTGATTGGCTCAGTCATACCTTCTAAATTCAACTGCTGTATAATCTACATTACTTAATTGTTTAACTACCAGTCACTTTCGGTATGTGCCAATAGGAACGTTAGTGCAATGGCAACAGCAAAGGGCTGAGATGGTGCTCAGGTAAAATTTCATGTAGTTAGTACTTTGGTGAATATTCTAACTTGGCATTCAAGTAAATTGAAAATTGTAGCAGGCTTAATTTGAGTCTTTTTTCAAGAAAGGGGAGTTAATCTGTTTTTTCTTTTGGCATTCATGCTACATATTATTAAAGCAATAGTACATTCCATAATTACGATGATCAGAAATTAAGAGCTTACAGTAAATAAGCAAAGGAAACATTTACAAATCTAAGAAAAGGGGATGGTTCTGGGCAAGGAGCAGCACCTGAAAAATTGTTCACTGCAGTGAGCCTTACTACTAATTACTCACCCCATCAAGAAATTACTTTATATTACATGCAAGTTTGAAAGAATCAGGTGGAAAGTAGTTCAGCAGATTTTACCTGAAGCTTAATTTACTTGTGTGACAGGTTTCCTGTCATATGTGAACCTATTGTTTGTATCTCACTGAGTTTTAATTATTTAGAATTTTCTTTAGTGAATTCACATAATACCATTGTTTTTGAACACGTAGAAATGTTTTAATTTATGGGAATGATCATACTTCATGGGCCTCTTGAGCAATTTCTGTAGAAATGATCAATGTGGGTAAAAATTTCATACAAAAACGTTACCTTTCAAAGAGACACATTCATCAGATGTTAAAACCCCCTATACATTCTTTATCTTTTTTAAAATCCAAGATTCTTTATGGGCATCTTCATATTATCAGATATTCTTCTATCTTTAGCATTTCTCCAAATTTGAGCAATTGCTCCCACGAGGTTTCCTGAATAAAGGAGAACACGCACGGAATATACATTGCTTTATCAGAAATAGGTTAGGCTCCAGGGGAAAAAGACTTGATGCTTTGTCATCTAGCCTTTTTTTGTTTCTGTCATATAGCCTTTATTACCACCTCCAGTAAAATAGCTATTACAGTGCACATCACTGGAGGAGAAGAGTGTGTCAGCTCTATCCAATTCCAAGTGACTGAAATTCCTCGCTATTAATCAGCTTGTAGTACAGCATAGGAAAAATAATACATTTGGTCTAGACAATTTTACAGCATTTGTTTTCTGTGTCCATGTACATTACAATGTACAGCCAACCACATTTTAGAAGCTGCTTTCTTACTACCACACTAGCTACATACTGGAGTAAGAATTGATAATAGCTGTGTGAATACAGCCTTATATAGTGAGAATCTACTTAAGCAGGCCCTTAAAATCTGGGACACATGAGAATCATGGTAGCTCCTGATTGGTGAGTCATGAGTGAATAAAAATCTCTAAAAAATGTATTAATAAAGTAATAAATTCATAATCAAATACTACATGAAATTATTTTCTAGACATGTAACCGTGTTATATATCAGTTTCATATAACTGTTGTCTATCCTATATAATAAAAGCCTAATATGCTAAGTGTCCAACTGTTTGTTTGACCAGTCACTATGACATGCACTGACCACCAGGGGCAGACACACTGACTGGTAGGTTAGCTTGCTGCTGGGGCCTGGCTGATTGGGACTGGGCAAAATGGGCGGGACATGCCCTGGAACCCTCCTGCGGTCCCTCCCAGGCCCCAATTGTGCACAGGTGGGGTCCCTCGGCCTGGCCTGTGCCCTCTCACAATCTGGGACCCCTCAGGGGATGTCAGAGAGCCAGTTTCAGCCCAGATCCCTGCAGGCCAGGTCGAGGGACCCTCCTGTGCACAAATCTGTGCACCGGGCTTCTAGTGTTATATAACTGTTTTAAGGCTGTTGTATACTTAGCAGATGATAGTGTTTTGTTTGTATTATAAATTGAATATGTCCCCACCCCAAATTCACATAGTAAATCCCAATGTCCAATATAATGGAATTCGGAGGTAGGACCTTTAGGAGGGTGGAGCCTCATGACTAGGATCAGTGCCCTTATAAGAGATTCTCCCAAGAGCTCCCTTGCCCCTTCTCCCATGAGAAGACAGCTAGAAATGGTCATCTATGAACAAGGATTTGGCTCCTCACCAGACACTGAATCTGCTGGTACCTTGATCATGGACTTCCCAGCCTCTAGAACTGGGACAAATAAATTTCTGTGTTCATAAGCCACTCGATCTACAGTTTATTATAGCAGCCCAAATGGACTAAGACCGTTTGTGATGTAGCCTGTCGTTGTCATTTTTTTTTATCCACAGTTTAACATGGCAATTTGCTAATTATGCTTTTAATATGATTGCTGTAGTCATCCAACCACTATAATTTAGAATCCATAGAGGATTTTTTGGTATGATTTATTTGTACTGGCCATCCTCATAAAACAAATCTAGTATCACTGTTCTAATGCAATATTGTCACGAGGGTATTTCAGCTTTTGGCACAAAATAAACAATATTTGCTTCAGTGCTTAACATTTTTAATTCTATGAAAATAGCAATGCATAAAGTTTTTTTTTTCTAGTAAAACAAAGAAAAATGAGTTTATCTCATCCTCAAGACATCTATCCTACTTCCATATTTTTTCAGGCATATACACAAACACATGGATAAATCTTGTTTTACACCAGTGGGATAATACGTACATGTCATTTGCTTTATATCTTGGAGAGTTTTTCCAGATTATCATAACAAATCTACATTATTCTTTTTAACAGGTGTATATAGTCAATCTTTCTATGGATATTCATATTTTATTTAACCAATCGACTACTAAGAAACACTAAAGTTGTTTACAGGTCTTCCCCTCCCCCTATATAAGCAATGCTATAAAAACAACCTTGTATACATATATCTGAGTTATGCCCAAATATATTTGTAGTATAAGTACCCTAAGGTAAAATTACTGAGTCAAAGGGTTTGCACATTTTACATTTTTGGTAAATTCCTCTTCAAAGAGATTATACCAGTGAATATTCTTACTAATGTTATATTGTACATCAGAAGACGCCTTAATGAATAAGCCAAATTAATTTGGAATCTTTTATTAATACACTAGTACTAGTGGGCTCAGAGTAGAATATCTCTGTCAAATTCTGGGCCCCAACATGGTGGAAGTCTTCCCTATTTATACGTTTTTCAGTTCTTTGTCTTCAAAATTTGGAATGAGACTTTTGGACCTTCTGAGAAAAAGTTCTGTGTGCCGGGACAGGGCTGTGAGACCATATCTCAAGGCCTGGCCTGGCCTGGCACCAGCACTGACAACTCTGTCTGGGGCATCGTTTATGGCCTCTCTGGAATGGGAGTAGTCTTATTTTCCCCTATTATTTAAGCAAGCAAACGTTTACAGAAGCCAGAATAGCAGGGTTAAAATTTTAAACAGCAGTTTTTACCCAAGATGGAGGTTACCATGCTTCACTAATATATGAAAATACATTTTTTCATACCCTTGATAATACTGCATCCCGTTAGCCACCTTCATTTATTCAAAAATTATTACTACCAGTCTTCTCCTGCTTAATTTTCTTTCATAGCACTTACTACCATCTGACCTATGTCCACTTATTTACCTATCTCAGTGGTTCTCAACCTTCCTAATGCCGTGACCCTTTAATACGGCTCCTCATGTCGTGGTGACCCCCAATTTCATTGTTACAAATTGAACATTATTAAAGCATAGTGATTAATCACAAAAACAATATGTAATTATATGTGTTTTCCGATGGTCTTAGGCGACCCCTGTGAAAGGGTCATTCGACCCCCAAAGGGGTCGTGACCCACAGGTTGAGAACTGCTGATCTATCTCTACTCCTTGAGAAACAACGCAGGACAGAAGATTTTGTCTAATTTGTTCACTGCTATATCCACTATGTTTAGAAATGTACCTGGAACATACTGTGTGCTCCATACATATTTATTCTCTGGCACAGACACACATAGACAGACAACACAGCCACTTTAAATCTACAACAGGGTGGCTAGCAGTAGAATGAGGCTCCCTTAGTAATACAAATGACTCTATGTTGTAGTTGTCAATTGCAATTCTCCTTTGTGTCAATGCAGTAAGAAAGAAAGTGTTTATTGTCTTTTGATATGGCTAAGTAATTTGTTAATTTTTATCTAGACTTCACTCCAAGTCTCTTAGATTCTCTGATCCCTCTAACACTGGCCTCACAGTGATATTCAGTATGTTGGAAACTAAAAAGAAGGTGGTTAATGAATGAGGGTCAGATAAGAAATAGACAAAACTTGAAATTGGAGAATCAAGGTGAAACATTAGTGTGCACAGAAAAATGAAGAAAGGGAGGATGTTTTAAGGTGAAAGGAGTTTAATTGCCAAAACAAACAGGTAGAAATTAAATATGGTTCAAAGGGAAAGACTAATAGTGACTTTAAAAGTTTCAAGAAAAGAAAAAAATAAAATAAGAAAATGGGTAAAAGATAGTAACAGTCATCCAAGGGAGCAGACACCAGAACAAAGCAAAGGAACAAATTCCTAGCAGAAGGACATTATTACTGGTTTTGGGCTATCACTTCATTGGTTATGTTACAGGTTTGAAGTTTTTTTTTTTCTGTTTTCATACTATAAACGATGCTTCTGTTTCATTTCTTCAAACCTCAGCTGGGGACAGATGCAGCCAGCAGTGACCACAGAGATGGTACAATGCAATCAAACGTTGTTGAATGGAGCCTGGGTGTTGTAGGTGGCCAGGATTAGAGCAGACTGAAAGGGAGAGTTATTTTGTAGTAGTCACATACCTTCAGTAGAGCATTTCTTCTGTTCTCATGTAAACAAAGAGTACTGTGCTTAGGATATAGAATTCCAAATTGATTTTAGTCAGCTAAAATCAATGTATAGTGCAGGCACAGGATTTGCTAAAATGATGTTTCATTCTAGAAGTCAGAAGGTTAGCATCCAACCAGTTAACCTCTGCAAACATAATGGCAGGTAACTTCAATGTTCAGTTCCAAGGGACACTGTACTATATTTACCCTGCCCCTACCCCGCCCCCCAGCAATGACTTTGGATATAAGTTTGAATATATGTGATCCTGAAGTCACTTACTTTTTCTGCTAAGAAACAGTCTTTTAGGCAATGTTGCACTTATTAGCTGTTCTATAAACAGGTGTCACCAAAGAATTGACAACATAATAAGGTTTTTTGTTTTAACCAAAGTCTTTTCTCATTTCCAGAAAATCTTACCTTTTAAATTCAAACTGGAACCTTAGAATAGCTCCTTGCCTTTGCTTTGTTGGTGCTTGATCATTCTCTTGGGTGTAATTGCTTCATACTAATGGCTCATATTCCCACTTTTCAAAAGTATTATCAGTAAAGTGATACAAAGAATAAATAATGTTTCAATAATTAAGATTTTTCAAAATTTAAAAATATATAGCATAATTAATAATATTATAGTATTTTGATATTTTTATTTATTCCCATAAAAGAAACTACTTTTTGTTGATATTTTTCTAGTCTCTGGGTAATTTAGACATTATTTTTCTAGTAGGTTGTAATGAATATGTATAATTTCACATTTGCTCAACAAAATGTTCATAAATGTAAATGCTAGCTTATAGTAGAGAGGCATTTCCAATTCCATATCATATATGTTTGATGTTTCTTCTTTGTAATGACTATAAAAAGCTTACATTTTTTAGTGGCTTACTATGTAGTAGAAAAGATTTTTTTTCTTCATGGATCTGTGTGGGTTTTAAATAAATGAAGGATGGAAAAAAATGAGAAAGACTAATAATAATTTGTCTCATGGTTTAATCAAGTTTGCTCAATGCAGTTTTTAATCAGAACATGTATTTCAAATGACCATATTGTTCTGAAGGACTAACCAGACAATAAATATTAAAAATAAACATTTAATAATTGGAAGTGATCTGTGAGCACTAATTTTCGTCTCTGTTTCTGAGCACGCCTGTCTGGTGTGCGGAGCGAGCGCTGCTCTGGTGACGGGCGATAGTGCCTACCTCTGCAGGACTGCCTCTCTCGTGCTGTGTGTCTCGAGGGGCAAGTGAATCTCTAACTGGGTAATTAGAATGAAACGGAATTGTCCACTTTCTAAAGAGTTTTTTAGATATTAATGTGCTTTTATATGCAATTCTCATAAAAATTACAGTGAAACTTTTAAGACAGATGATTATGCAAAACTTAAATTCCTCAGGAAGATGAATTTCCAAAAAAGCCACTAGAAGTTGGCACTAAAGATGGGGATGGGAATATGCAGGGAAAATGAAAATCTCTGTTTCTTTCTTATCTTGGATTTCACCTATTTTTTTTTAAAATTATTTCACAGTTGTTTGATTTAAAGCACTTTTGGAAATTCAATGTAATTCCAGCTATTCATATTCTCACAAGTTACTGCTCAAATGTCTTCAAGTTAATTATATGCCAGGCACTGAACTGTTTACATACACTTTCTCATTCACTCTTTATAAAAGTGCAATACTATTGACCCCATTTTATATATGAGAAAACTAGTACAGAGAGGTGAATATCTTGGACAAGATCATCCAGCATAATCCAATATAATGGAGCAGATGTTGTGTCTCTAACTCCACTCATATATAGTTGTATTACATTTATTATGTAATAGATAGTTACACTAAACCCAACCTTCCAAAATATTTCTCTTTTCTTTTGTCCCATAAGCATGGCTAGTACAGTTGTTCACCTAATTGCTCTCTATGCTTTCTAAAGGTTTAATTGTTGCCAATCATGGAAAACATAGCTTCCAAATATCTAATTCAAACCAGTCATTTAGTATTCCACATAATTCTTTTTATTATTTTTCATAAATCATTCAAAATAGAATGTGTCACATACTGGAACTCAAAGCCTCTTTAGCCAACAATATGAAAGTATATGGTTAGCTACCCTTTCTCCCCCATACCCCCTCTCAAAGACTAGAGCTTCTTTCCCCTGAACTCCAGCCTGCTAGTAATTGTATTATTTTATGCTGTCAAAAGCCTCCTTGCTTCCTTTTCTAATGTGTCCAGGTCACTTTCTCAATTTTCTTTTCTCAGTGGGTCACGCACGATTTAGCAAGCTCTACTCATATCATATGCAACTAAAGTAATAGAAGACCCAAATCCCCATATGATCTCATTATGTAAAAGTTTGGCTAGCTATTATGCTTAATGTGCCCTTTGACCTGAAGAAAGTATATCTAAGATGTTTTTTCATTGAGAACACTAAATTAGATGTATTAAAAGTTTCTTAACTAATTGAGAAATGCTTGAATGATCTTGTCTATTTGCTACCTACTGGGATACATTTTAGTGTTCATGTGAGAGAAACCTTGGAATGTAATCAGTAAGGTGGAGCATTTTTAAGCAAGAGATTTTAGATTAAAGAATAGTGTCATTGAAATGAGCTTCAAAAAAGGAAGAACACATACAACATGATCAAAGAGCTAAGCACAAAGATATTTTTAATGCCGAGAGATAAAATTAACTTAATTAAACCATATTATTGATGGAGATAAAATCTCTAGTCTGAAACTGGAGCAAGATAGGCTATTTTATGACTTTATCTTTGTTTAAGTTTTAAAACATGCATACTATAGATAATGAATGTTCTTCTGTCTAGTGGTGGGAGGTGGAGGGCTTTGATTTCATGAGGTATATAAAATACATGTTTATAAGCCAGTTCATTTCAGTCACTTCCACAAAACCACTCTACCAAGGATTTATGCAACCACTACCTTCTGGGGCTCAATAATATGCAGAAAACCTAGGTTTTATAATATGAATAATTATCTGAAATGGTTGCACTGTATTCTAAATGATGGCAGGGGCCATTTAGCTTTTTATAGATATCCCTGGTCCATGAAAAATAATGTACCCCTGACCTTGGCTAGCCATCTTACAATGTCTGGTCATGATTACAACTGGGCCCTTGTGTAAAACATCTCTAAAAGAAGAGCCTGTTAGTAGTTCTCATTAGCAATATTAAATGAGGTAGAGCTATATGTTAATTTATTTTTATGCAAATGGATTAGACAATTAGAGGCAGAGAAATGGAGAGAAAAGACTCCAAACTTATCAGACATATTGATAATAGTCAAAGAATGTCTGTATATATAAAATAAGGATGTAACAGATAATTAAAATTAATAAATAATCTTCAAATCATTTTATGGTCAAATCTTCTTTCAGTGAGTTTTTGTAAAAAAAAGGGAAGTGTTATGGGAGAGGGTGTTGCATCCTGCCAAGCCAAGTGAGGGAGAGCACTTAAGAGGAATATTTTAGGGACTCAGGATACCTTAGCAGAGTCTTGTTCTGTTAGAATGTTGCACTAAGAGGAATATTTTAGGGACTCAGGATACCTTAGCAGAGTCTTGTTCTGTTAGATTGTTGCACTAAGAGGAATGTTTTAGGGACTCAGGATACCTTAGCAGAGTCTTGTTCTGTTTGATTGTTGCACTAAGAGGAATGTTTTAGGGACTCAGGATACCTTAGCAGAGTCTTGTTCTGTTAGATTGTTGAACTGTGCACCCATGAAGTGTAGCAAAGTGAGAAATCTCTTTGGACAACCTGAGTTGTGTGCCTGTGATTTTGGAGGCATGATGAGCATGAGAACTGCAAATGCGGAGGACTGATGGAGCACCTGAGATGGCAGGGAGAAAGGGAGGTTTTGCACCACCCTGACAAACTAAGTAAGGAGAGCTTCAAGAAAATTGCCCAAGAAATTAGGGCTGCATTCAGGAAGGGGACATTGGTAACCCATTTCCAGGGTGGATGTTAGTTTATGAAGCAGATTGCTTGCGTACTCTGTACTGATCTGAGTGGGGAGAAAGGGAATGCAAAACGATATCAGGGCAGAGAGAACAACTGTTGCAGGTTGAATGTCTTCAGATTTGTAAGCAGGCCATTTACTGGGGAGTGTTCTTGGGAGTAGCACCTCCGGAGGGAAGAGGAAACAAGGATGTGGTAGAGGGAGAAGATGGGCTGCACCGCAAAGTCAGTGAAAGCCACATCTCTGGAGTTGGGAAAGATAATCCGAGTTGTCCGGAATTGAGTTGAAGGGACTAAGTCTTTATACCTCTGGACTGATCAGTTAGATCAGTCATTGAGCAGGCTGCTCTTGGAAGGAAGTGAGGTCTTGGACAGGACAGTTTTTTTCTTAAATGAATTAATCCCTAAAAACTGCTGATAGCTGAAGGCTATCATCTTGTGTCACTTGCAGCAGCTGTTAGAAAATATTGTTGATTTCAGACCTGAGGTCTGGATGGTGCATTATGGTAGTCCTCAGAATTATGAAGGGGTGTACTACAAAGGTCTTCCAGAGAAACAGGACAAAAAGGATATATATATATATAAAATATGTAATTGTATCTTAATATAATTAATGTGTTATATAGTTTATGCAACATATATATATAATATATGTATATGCATATAATTATATAATATGCATATGCTATTTGTATATATTACATGGCATGTTTTATATATGTAACACATATACTATATATACTATGCCATATGTTGTGTGTGTGTGTGTGTGTGTGTGTGTGTGTGTGTGTGTGTGTGTGAATGTTTAGGATCTGTGAGCAGGGTCTGTGAGCAGGCTAGAGACTTGGGAAGTTTCTGTTGAGTCCAAAGGCAGCTGCTGGCCAAATTCATTTTGCTCAAGGTGGTCAGTCTTCATTCTAGTAATGCTTCCAACTGATTAGATGAGGCCCACCCACATGATAGAGTATAATCTGCTTTACTCAAAATCTGAAGATTTAAATGTTAATCTCACTCAAAAAACACTTTCATAGAAATATACAGAATAATGTTTGAGCAAATACCTAGTCATCATTGCCAAGCCAAGTTGACACATGAAATTAATTATCACAAAGGGTGTCTAAGTGAATCATGGTACATTTAGTCTAACAATGTAGAAACTTTGACCTTAATACTGTGAAAGCAGAGGTAACATGTTTAATTTAGTCATATATAATATGAAATTGTTCAACATAATAAGAATACCAATATATGGCCATATATTTGTCTAAAGTAAACCTTATTCATACATACAGCTCACCTACATATATTCCTCTATATGGAAAGGAACTATCCTTTCACTGCTGTCACAGCAGGAGGACACTAAGGCTTCAGAAGAGGCTTGCCTCCAGCGGCTCATGCCCTGGCAAAGAGATTTGGTTAGATCACAACAAGACCAATCAAATCGCTGATGCCAACCTCCATTAGCAGAACCGGATGCTGCTCAAAGATAGGCTGATCATCTGCATGTCTGTAACTGTCCATTCTCAGAGCAATGCAGGAGAAATACCTCGGTCCCCTAGAAAAGCAGGCATATAGGTAAGCAAAGGCTATGCCAGTGCTCGGATGTCTGAGAAGCAACCTAAAGGAGGAGGAGGACAATGCTGCTGTTTGGAAAATACCGTGACTCTCAGAAGGCTGACCACCACCTTATCAGTCTGTACCTGAGGATGAAGGGAATGATTTTTTAAAAAAAAATAATAAAAACAACAAGCAGATTCTCTTGAGCCCATCTATAAGCTGAAGGCAGAAGTAGTCAACAAGAAGCACCTGGCTGACCGGACTGAGACCCACTGGTTTCTGACCAAGGGAGCTGAAAGCAACAGAACAGCACCAGGTAAAGAAATAGGAAATCATTAAAACCCTGTCCAAGGCAGAAGAGACCAAGAAATAAATACTTGTTTGCACATAGTAGCCTCAGCAATTACATAAATCAGTCATTCAATAAAACAAGCTTTTATCGGTCTGCCCTCCTCAAAAAAAATAGAAGAGTATGTCATGCTTTAACCTCCAGGAGATGTTTCTGATGGCCCATTAACTAATGGCACTGATGCTTTCTCTCCCTGACAGATGCTTAGGCGTCACTGTGGATGGGATCCAGTATGAGAGCTGTCTAAAGAGCAAGGGCCAGGGCTTCTAGCCAGAGACTGATAGATTCTATTAGTACACATGCTGTCTCTGCTGTCCACGCCTTTTTGGCTACGTTTTGATGTGTATGCAAGTCGCCCTCCTCTAGGATGTTGGCACGGATTTAACGCTGTGGTCCTCATTAGGAACTCCACAGCTTTCGTGTGTAGGTACTGACAAGGTGCTGTAGCCAGGAGTGGTTCAGAGTCCTGATGTACTCACATGTGCACTGATGCCTAGTAATGTATGTGTTCTCTGTTCAAAGAGAGCACAGGATAGAAGGGCACCATTCTGAGCTATCTTGGGCCTTCCTTGAGAAAACTGTCTGCTACCAGTATTCTCTTCTCAGAGCAAAAGGCAGAGGTTGTGAAAAGGGTTAGAAGAGATCATTGGGGATTAACCTGCCACATGAGGAAAATATGCCTCCTTCAGAACCAGGTAATCATTTCATAAGAAAACACCTTATTTCCTAAATGCCATTGAAAACATGAAGAAGTATGGTAGGAAATAGACTTATAATAGCAAGATCAAGGTTGAAGCCAAATTTCCAGGAAGAAAGAAGAGTCCAGGTAATGGTATGATCAAGAGTATATATAACTTAGCATTCTGAAATCATTAGTTAACAACAACAAACCACACATATAAGTCTTGGAAAGAAAAATCATGATAAAAATATGATGCAAACAAAACCATAGTATTTTATTGGATGTTTATTTAATAAAAATAGTCTTTAAAAAACATTCACTCACATAACCTCTTTTGACTCAGACTTTCTCCTTTTTTTTATTGTGGAAAGTATTACAGATGTTCCCTTTGGGGTGTGTGTGTGTGTGGTTTTCCCATTGACCTCCTCCACTCTGCACCCGCCTTCCAGGTCTTCACCACTCTATTGTCTGTGTCCATATCCTATATAATAAAAGCCAAATATGCTAAGTGTCCAGTCATCTGGTTGCCCGTTCAACCAATCGAGGTGTAATATGCTAATGATATGCTAGGGCTGCTCAACTGTTCGCTATGATGTGCATTGACCACAAGGGGCAGATGCTCCGACCAGTAGGTTAGCTTGCTGCTGGTGTCCAGCTGATCAGGACTGAGCGAGATGGGCCGGACATGCCCTAGAGCCCTCCTGCGGTCCCTCCCTGGCTGGCCAACCTCCTGTGTCCCTCCCCGGCCTTGATCGTACACAGGTGGGGCCCCACGGCCTGGCTTGTACCCTCTCATAATCTGGGACCCCTCGGAGGACGTTTGAGAGCCGGTTTTGGCCTGATCCTGCAGGCATAAAAGGCTAATATGCAAATCGACCAAATGACGAAATGACTGGTTTCTATGATATGCACTGACCACCAGGGGGCAGATGCTCAATGCAGGAGTTGCCCCCTGGTGGTCATTGCACTTCCACAGGGGGAGTACCGCTCAGCCAGAAGTCAGGCTCACGGCTGGCGAGCCAGTGGCGGTGGCGGGAGCCTCTACCACCTCCGCGGCAGCACTAAGGTGCCGGGGTCCAACCCCAGCGGGTCCAGGGGTCCCCAAAGGTGTGGACGGAGTCGGCGAAGAAGGAAGGACACGGAGACAGTGTTCAGTTGATCAGCAGCCTAGCCAGGATCTCCAACCAAGTTCTGGTCTGGATCTCCAGCCAGTTTCCGTGTCCATGTTCTCTTGCTAGGTTCTCCAGGCTCTCCAGCCAGGTTCTGCAGCCATGCTCCCTCGCTAGGTTCCCCAGCCAGGTTCTGCATCCAAGTTCTGGTCTGGATCTCCAGAGAGGTTCTGCTCTGGATCTCCAGCGAGGTTCTGTTTAGGATCTCCAGCCAGGTTCTGTGTCCATGGTCTCTTGCTAGGTTCTCCAGCCAGGTTCTCCAGGTTCTCCAGCCAGGTTCTGTAGCCATGTTCCCTCGCTAGGTTCTCCAGCCAGGTTCTGTCCAGGTTCTCCAGCCAGGTTCAGTCACCAGGTTCTAGTCAGGTTCTCTTGCCAATTTCTGTAGTCAGGTTCAGTCCAGGATCTTTTGCCATGTTCTCTCGCTAGGTTCTGTCTCTAGGTTCTGAGGCCAGTTTCTGTCCAGGATCTTTTGCCATGTTCTCTCGCTAGGTTCTGTCTCTAGGTTCTGAGGCCAGTTTCTGTCCAGGATCTTTTGCCATGTTCTCTCCAGCGAAGTTCTTCTGTCTCTAGAGAACGTTCTGTGTAGGTTCTGTGCCTAGGTTCTGTCTCTCTCTCTCTGTCTTGTTACATCTGTATTTATACCAGTTGATTCAATCCTATCAATCTCTATTACAAAGGTTAGGGCGTTTCTTATCTCCATTCCAGGGAGTAAAGATTATGTAGCTTAAGCATGATTGTTCGTAGTTAAAGTGATTAATTACCCACCTGGCACTTAGTTAAGAGGTTTTATTCCCTCCCTAACTTCAGGGGAAAATCCCTACCTGGGGAAACAACCTTTCTCAGAGACCTTGGTTAAAACACACAGTGCCAAGAAGGTGAGCAAACATATTAAGAACAGTATGCCATATATGCCAGGTCCCTTGAAACAGCAAGCATGGACCGGCTCCCGGCACTAAGGATGTTTGACTGATGACTTAGGCCTGGGGGAGTGGGCCTAAGCCATCAGTCGGACATTCCCCAAGTGCTCTCAGACTGTGAGAGGGCACAGGCCGGGCTGAGGGACCCCCTTGAGTGCACAAATTTTGTGCATTGGGCCTCTAGTATGCATATAAGTTCCCGGTTGACTCAAACTTTCATTACTCTGTGTGTTCAATTACACTATAACTAAAATAACTGTTGATAACTTTTCAAATATTCTAAGTCCAACTATAGAAAAATCATAGAAGTTTTAATATGTTATAAAAATATGAAAACAATCTTTTTGCCATCTATAACGTCTACAAGAGACGTTATAGATGATGAAATTTCATGGTGGATACAGAAGAGAAAAATTGGGGGAAAATCTTGGGGAGTTTACGACTTAAATTGAATTTGTAGAAAGTCGAGATATGCTAACTTGATAAAACAAGAAATAGATGTAACTATTATATTGAATCATAATCCTGTGGAGATACAGCACAGACAGCAAGAGTATAGAATCCTAGTGCAGCTGGTAGCCATGACATAATACAGTCTAAGTAGCAATCTGGTATGAAACATGCTATTTTTCCTCCTTTTCATACTATTATTTATTTGCCATTTTCCCATTTTTGATGGTAAGTTAGTTTTCTTATTTCTTGATTGCCTTTTTAGCCATTTGTCTGCATCACTGAACCTTATATCCCATGTCCCAGATATTTTCAAGTAGGGATATAAAATATATTCTAAATTACATATCTGGTAGAAATATCCCCCTTCCCAATTCTAAGGAAAATAACTTTTAGGCATCAAGGATAATCTTTTGTTTCTCAATTACCTTGAAATGTAAGGGAAATGTATTTTAAACCTTGTATCTTTTCATTTTGATACTGATGGAAGCCCAAGACTGTTTTCTTATTTATTTTTTTGGTGAAATAGTTGAAACTGTAACAAGTCAAATCTTCAGCCTTCAAATATCCATAGAATGGAATGCATTTTTAAAAGGTATAATTTAAGCGTATGATTCCTTCTTAATTTAGATGAGTAAAGGCCAGTGGCTTCAATTGCCTGGTCACTTGCCAGGGGATTCTAGAATATTATCTAAGTCTCAGTCTTTGAAGAAATAGTTACCAGTATGTTCCTTGGGTCAACGAATTTTAGGTGGGGAATTTTAGGTTTTAGTTGAGGGGAGATAATGGAATAACTTAATAGGGGCTCAAGGGACTCACCTTTGGGCTCATTCTTTTTAAATTTTTTTAAATTGATGTGAGAGAGGAAGGGTATAGGGAGAGAGAGAGATAGAAACATCAGTGGGAAAGAACATGGATCCACTGCACACCCCCTAGCGGGGTAGCAGGCCAAAACTTGAAACTCATGTGCCCTGACTGATGGGGAATTGAACTGGTGTCCTCTTGGTGCATGGATTCACCCACTATCACTGAACCACACCGGCCAGGCCGAGCTCATTCTTTTGAAAAAATTAATACACAGAGGATGCAAACATTTTGACGTGATTAGGCATTAGCATAAGAATTTTATTTTGGGTCATGCGAATCACATTTTCTTTGTGGCTGAACACTAGCAAGTGAAGTTTATTCTTTTACAAATTATAGGCTGTGTAAACCTTGCCACCCTCTTCACAGTAAAATAAATGAATGAAGTTATGAAGACTTCATTTTTCAATCAAAGAATGTGTGAGTGATAACTTGAATCAACACTGGAATCAAAGTATAAAGAACCCCAGACCTGTCAAATAGCATTGAAAGCAAGAAAATTTACTAGTAGCATTCTATCACTACCAGGGCAGCTTGCCAGCCTCTGTTACAGAAGTAAATTAACAGGGATGTTTTGGCTGAAACAGAACAGTGAGGAGGGAGCTGAATTCTGTTGTATAGTGCAACAATATCCCATTTAGTTCCAGTTGGATGTCTTTGGCAACTTCTCCCACGTGTGTTGGTTTAATACACTCTACCTCAAAGAGCCATCTGGTCTCTACCATGAGGAAGGAGAAAATTACCTACAATTTAAAAAGCTTCATTCTTTGTTGTCAGGCAGAGATCTTTCTAGACTCTTACAACTTAAAATCCCTTTGCTCCCCTCCCCCCCTTTTTTTTTAACCCAGAATCTCATATGTTCTCTTAAATTCAAGCTGAACATGTGTAAGTGTGTGTGTGTGTGTGTGTGCGTGCGCGTGCACGCACACACACACATTTTTGTGTTTCTGTAAAGGAAACTTAGGCTCATAGTTTTGAAGAAATAGAAAATTTATTTTGCAAGTTTTAAGATTTTTAAATATGTATTTTATTGATTTTTTTACAGAGAGGAAGGGAGAGAGATAGAGAGTTAGAAACATCGATGAGAGAGAAACATCGATCAGCTGCCTCCTGCACATCCCCCACTGGGGACGTGCCCGCAACCCAGGCACATGCCCTTGACCGGAATCGAACCTGGGACCCTTCAGTCTGCAGGCCGACGCTCCATCCACTGAGCCAAACCGGTTTCGGCGGTTTTAAGATTTTTAAATATAGTATTGTCACAAAATTGTATGTGCAAAATGCTTAAGTGAATTTTGCTTTTAACGGAATGGATTTGAGACATTTTTCAATTTCCTCTTAAAATTCATCCTGATTGAAAGAAACATTTCTGTAAAGTGTTTAAACTTACCAACAGGCTCCTCATACTTTTGTTTAACACATAATGACAAAAAAAGGTTAAATATAATTCCTTGGAAAATATTTAATGGGATAATATAAGATTATGTATTTGTGGTTTTATATATTTAAATTAAGTTCTTTTATTGAAAGGACATTAAAATGAGAAGAAAAGCCTTTAATAATTATCCACACATTAAGTTTTTCTGGCACTCTTTATTCTTTTGTATAGATTCAAGTTTCCATCATTTATTTTCCTTCTACCCAAAGAACTTTTAAAAATATTTCTTATAGTACAGGTATGCTAATATCAAATCCTCTCAGCCTATCTGAATGTCATTTTTTAGCCTTAATTTTATTAATAACATGAAAATACATTTATTGTTTAATAAAAATTCATATATAGTGTCTTTCCATTTATGTCATTAAACCTATAAAAGTACAGAAAATTTTTTATATCAGAATGTATCTGGACTTACCTTTAGGAAGGGATTATAACTGAATTATTAACTTCTTTTTATTCACCTAAATTATTTAATTTTGTCATATTCTTCCTTTTATTATTGTGGTCAAATATACATAACATCATATACTTATTTATAAGTATAGAGTTCAGTGGCATTGAGCACATTCACAATATTGAGTAACCATCACCACTATTTATATCCAAATGATTGTCATCATTTCCAACGAAAAGTCTGTAGTTGTTCTATAATAACTCCCTTCCCACTTTCCCCAGCCCCTGGTAACCTGCATTTTACTTTCCATCTCTACGAATTTGCATACTGTAGGTACATCATATAAATGGAATCATACAATATTTATTCTTCTATGTTGGGCGTATTTCACTAAGAATAATGTTCCCAAGGTCCATCCACACTTTAGCATGTATATATATCAAAATTTTATTCCTTATGGTGGCTAAAAAATGTTAATTGTTTTAATTTTTAAAATGTATGTTTATGGAAATTTCAGGATAAAATAATTGAAATATTTAGTGTTTAGAGGCAAAGTCTTTACTATCATTCATCATTAAATTTAAGGTAAACACATATATGTAGTCTTTTAAAAATATATTTATTGATTTCAGAGAGGAAGGGAGAGGGGGAGAGAGAAATAGAAATATCAATGATAAAAGAGAATTATTGATTGGCTGCCTACTGCCCCCCACTGAGGATCGAGCCTGCAACCCTGGTCATATGCCCTGATGGGGAATCGAACCATGACCTTGTAGTTCATAGGTCAATGCTCAACCACTGAGCCACACCAGTTGGGTGTATTCTTATAATTTAGCAAACAATGTTCTATTTATGTGGCTATGTAAGAAACAAACTCTGTCTTTGCTTTCTCCTACACCTCTAATGCATAAAATCGGAGATAGCCATACTTTGGGAAACAACTATTTAAAATGCTGCAGTTTTCTTACTAAATTCAGTAAATATGATATCATTTTTTTTTCAGTGAAAGGTTATTATATAGCTATTATAAACTGGGCACTAACAGGTAAAAAAAAGTATTATAAGCCACAGACCATGCTTTCCAAATGCTCACTGTCTAGTAGAGCAGACATTTTAATAGGTAACTCTAATACAGTGGAAATTCAGTGCCACAGTGGAGTCAGAAAGCAGTGTGGAAGTAGACAGTAGGGTGTGACCAGCTGACTAACGAAGAGGAAATACTTCCCAGAGAGTTAACCCATTAGCTACATCAAGAAGAATAAATAGTATTTCTGCAGTTGAAAGAGATGGGGCAATTCTAGGCAGAGAATCACATATGCAGAGCTATTAGTATAGCATAAAGAAGGGATGTTCAGAAATTTAGCATAGCAGAAAACAAAAATGTGCAAAGGAAAAGAATAGTAGACATGAAATCAATTTTCATATAAAAATGTTGAAGATAATTATAAAAAATGACAAACTTTTCTTACAAAATCAAGCAATGGTGATTTGAATTTGAACAATGATGTTATATTTTAAGAATGCTTTAAGAATAAAAGTTGATGTCTTTTGCCTTCTTTTTTGTTATTCTTTTTGAAGGCAATGTGGTCTAATTTAAAAATCTTAAGCTTTGCAGTTTTTATTCTATAGCTATTTAACTTGATGTCTTGGGTAAGTAACTGCAGATGTAACAAGATGAAGACAAAGGAGTCTCTGAAGATTACCCACTGTCACAAAGACTGCTTCCTATGATGTTTTTCTGAAAGTTTTTACAATTTTAGCTCCTCCATTTAGGTCTATGAACCATTTTGAGTTAATTTTTACATGATGTGAGTTTGTGGGTCTAGCTTCATTCCATTACATGTGATTATCCACTTGTGCCAACACCATTTGTTGAATGACTATTACCCTATATAATAAAAGGCTAATATGCAAATCAACTGAACGGCGGAACGACCAGTCGCTATGATATGCACTAACCACCAGGGGTCAGATGCTCAATGAAAGAGCTGGCCCCTGGTGGTCAGTGCTCTCCCACAGGGGGAGCGCTGCTCAACCAGAAGCCAGGCTCAAGGCTGGTGAGTACAGTGGCAGTGGTGGGAGCCTCTCGTGCCTCCTCAGCAGCGCTAAGGATGTCTGACGTGGGGAGCGGGCCTAAGCCAGCAGTTGGACATCCCCCGAGGGCTCACAGACTGCAAGAGGGCGCAGGCTGGGCTGAGAGACACCCCACCCTGAGTGCACTAATTTCGTGCACCAGGCCTCTAGTTCTATATAATTGACTTGGCAACCTTGTTGATTATAATGAAAGTTTTGGATGCTAAATTCTACTCTATTCCTCTATATATTTGCCCACATACCAATACTACACTCTTGATTCTTGTAACTTTGTAATAAGTTTTGATATCCTATAGGGTGATTAACTTTTGGATGATCTCCCTTGGTTTTTCCACTTTTTATTTCTGTTTTGGATGTGGGTGTAGGGTACCAGATTGGTTTGGAACTCCATGAGGTCCACAGTGAGAGCATCATCTGGCCTATGAGCCAGTTCTGGTTTGTTTAGCTGGGTGCTCAATGTCCAGGTTGCAGTGGAAGATACTATAAGTGACCTCACTGACTCACATGAAGGCAGTCAAGTGTTCCATGGTGGTGTGGTCGGTTAAGGTGGAGTTGTAGGATTCTGCAACTACTGCAGACACTTGTGGGATGGGGTAGATATCAAATTCCAACTTGCATTTTTGCTGTCGTCAACCAAAAGCTGCTTCATTAGAAGGGAGGTGAAGCCTGAGCCAGTACCATCCCTTAAAACTATGAGTGATCAGAAAACTCTGAAGCCAGGAGCACTGGTCATCTCAGCCTTAGCTTGCGATTCCTGCTAGCACAGAACCTCAATGTCAGCCGGTGATCAGATATTACAGCCTTTTCAGGACTTTGCTGGGCATGTGCATTGCCCTGCACATGTGCATAGCCGTCTACATTCTAGGTTGGATATCTCATTTTCCAAATATTCCTTTTAATTCCCCCTCTCCCCCTCCAACATCTTGTTTGTCCCAATTGGTTTTGCTGCCTCAAGCAACTTGGATGTGAAACAATCGCAATTGATTATATTTTCCACAAAAACCTTGCGGAGTGGGCTTTTCTCACTAAGTAAGCCCTGAGTCAGGTCAAATAAAGACAAGCCCTGTGAGGTGGGGCTTTTGTAAAGGGTTCTCAGGTCAAATAATGGCAGTTTTCTGCAGATGGGATTTTTGGAGGGAGGGCTGGCAGTCCATTCTGCCCCCTCCACTTGCTGCCTGAATGATGTTTTCACACCTGCTATCGTCCCAAGGAGGCTGCCTTTTGAGGTTCTGCAGAAGCAGTGCAAGGTAAAACTCCATAAAATGCGTCTTACAGAGATCCAGGCATCTTCCTTGAGTAAGCACTCCTGGGATTGTTATAAGCCTTTAGATAATTTCCATAGATTTGAAAAATTGATTTTGACAAATTTTGCCAGTTTTCTCATTGCTTCTTTAGAAAGGTTGATTTGTGGAGGTCCTTACTCCATTATTCTGGAAGTGTTTCATTTAACATAGATTTTTAAACATCTGTGTACCAACTACTGTGCTATGCACTGGGGATACAGTGGTAAACAAAATAAAGTCCCCATCCTTACCTTCAAATTGAATCAAATTACTTAGCATTACAGAAACTGATATTGAACTGATTTAGTTAGTCCTCCTGATCTGGAGGGAGAATAAGACACAGGCTGAAGAAAATAATGAATGCAGCACCAGTTTAGTTGTGTCTTAACTATTTCTAGATTTATTTCCTTCCAAAAATACATGGTTATTTTCCCCATGGGAAAATTTTCTCATGTAATGTCTATTTAATATCAGGATCATATCTGCTTTCCTTGTGACCTGTCTCTGATGTCCAGTGATATCTAGCACAGTAATTGGCACATAGAAGGAAATACTTGAATTGGGTGAATGTAAAAACTATGTATGTTCAATGGAAAAAGAAGGGGGAGAGAAGAGCTGTGGAGCTGGTCACCTGATTTCTAGGGAAGCAGTACAAAGTTGTTGAGATAGCGTATGGTTAATTACAGTTTATCTCCACATCATAAGTCTTGAAGTGCATACTATCCTGTAAGCAAAGGCCAATTTTTTTTTCTTTGAGATCCCTTCAGTAGTAGCAGGTGCAGCTCAGCTGAAGGGGTATCATGCTGTCTGTTCCTGGTCACAGTTTGACTGAGAAGTTAATTTTAGGCTGCAAATTAATTAGAAAATTCCTCTCTGCTGTGAATGAAGGAACCACTGGACAACACCAAAAATAGTTCTGGTTCCCTTTATGTCACACAGATTTGAAATGCTTTCTGTCTTGTCATTTTCCTAAAGATGTAAAATTAGTCACCTAATTCTTGTCTCACTTTATTTAGCTCATTGAGAAGTCTCACATCTATTCATTTATAAGCACTTTTCTGTGGAATGGGAAACACACTGTTAAAATGCCAGGTTTAATAACATCCCATGCCAGTTATGCATATAATTATCAGTTTTGTAGTTGTTCCTCAATTGGCTGGTGTTAGGCACATTCTCTACCTTTCCCCTGCCCTCCATTATGCCCCTCCTGGAGATTTTCCTATTATTCTCATTACAGGTTTCCCAAGACATTATTAATGGTTTTCAGTTTCCAGTAAACTGCCTTACCTAGTTTCCAGTAAATCACCTCACCCAGTTTTTAGTGGACTGCCTATACCCAACATCTGGCCTCCAGCCTGCACCTGGCTCAACAAGGTTACTTTGACCTTTACGGGAGACATAAATATCCCACTCCCCCTACTCTGGCTTGCTGGCTCTATTTTGGGGCTCAGCCTATCTGGTTTCCAGATGGCCTAATACATTTGTAATTCTTTACCACTTTTGGCCTTATGCATTCCTCCTTCAGTGATCCTAACATTTGGTGCCGAAACCTGGGAAGGTTCCATGGGGAAGGGGAGCCATCACCCAGGCTTTGGTCACTCCGAATCTTCTACTTGGAGAGCTGTAGGCAGCAGCAGCTAGTCTTGGGCTTACCTCCAAATCCTACCCAGGTGACATGATCGCCTACCTCGATTAGGCCTCCTTCCCTCGTGGGCCCTCCCAAACCACCCAAGGAGGACACCGGTTCAGGGACCTCTCCTGCCCATTGCTAACCCTGCATTCAGTACTAGCTCCTTTCATCTCCTGTAAGTAACTATTAGATCACCCTTCTGGATTTCTGATTTGCCATTTTCCATCTCAGAGAAAGACCTAGCACGAGGCCAAAAATCCCCTCTAGTCCGGCCTTGGCCCCAGGACCAGGTCCCACAATCTTCCTCATTTTGGGGATGACTACATAGAGCAGGCTATCTTCCTCCCTCTGGAGCCTGACTAGATGGTGGGGATGCCCTCTCTCTAGTCTGGCTTCCCAGGTATCTCTTTGTTACTTACTTCCTCTCCCTAATTTACACCAGGGGGAATTCTTTTTCCGTACCCACCAAAAAACATTGCTCTGTGATGTCTCTTCTGTAATCTTAACACACTCAGCCTTTCCACAGAGGTTCAGCCAAAATGCCTTATTTTCTATTGTAATACTGTCTGGCCACAATATAAATTAGACAATGATTCACATTGGCCCAAGAATGGAACTTTCCATTTTAACATTCTCCGGGACTAGACAATTTCTGTCGCCTCAATGGGAAATGGTAAGAGATCCCCTAAGTCCAGGCCTTCTTTACACTCTGCAATCTCTGTGTCAAATTTTCTCGACTTAATGAAATCCTACTTCTCCACTCAAAGCCCCCTTCCACCAGCCCCAGACCTTTTCAACCCTAGGCTTCTGATCTATCCTTCCCCTACCCATTAGGTCCCTCAGACCCTCTCTTTTACTCTTCTGATCACTCAATTCTCTGTTCCCCTCCGGATCCCCTGAACTCATCTTAGGTCCCTCCTCCGACTGTTCCCCCCCCCCCTCTTTGGACTCCACCTCTTCTTCCCTACCTCTGACCTCTTCACTGAGACCCCTCTTATTCATTTTCTGGAAAACCCAGCCTCCAGCCCCCATCCTTCCCCTCTGAGAGGTGGCCAGGGCTGAAGGTATTGTCCGGGTACATATCCCATTTCATGTCTGACCTTGCACAGGTTGAGAGGCATTTTGGGTCTTTTTTTCCACTGACCCAACCATCTTTACTAATGAATTTGGATATCAGACCCAGTCCTTTGACCTGTCCTGGCACAACATCTAAGTCATCGTGTCCACTTCTCTCACCCCAGAGGAGAAGGAGCACTTGGCTAGCATCTCAGGAGTATGCCAAAGTCCTCCATAGATAGAATGCCACGGCCAACACAGTGGCACTGACGTGGTCCTCAGAACTGACCCAAGATGAGACTCTCAGGTTAACTCTGCAGGGTATCAACTCTGTAGCCATATGATCACCTGTCCCATTGCTGGACTAAAAAAGGCTTGCCCATATCTGTAATACTATCAAAATAAAAAATATATTAAAATACTAGTAAATAAAACAAATAAACCAAAAATGTTTTCCCTTAAGGCTGTCAACTATGGCAAACTTAATTAATGAAATCACTCAGGGCTCTGACAAAAACCCAGCTCTCTTCCTCTCCTGCCTCACGGAGGCTTGACAGAAATTTATCACCTTAGACACCACCGCTTCAGAGAGAACCCGTCTTCTGAACACCCATTTTATAGCCCAGTCAGCCCCGACATATGCCATCAATTTTTAAAAATAGACACTGG
Organism: Myotis nattereri; assembly: GCF_964212035.1. NCBI lineage: Eukaryota > Metazoa > Chordata > Mammalia > Chiroptera > Vespertilionidae > Myotis > Myotis nattereri. The sequence continues at coordinate 56,979,865 of NC_138079.1, forward strand.
TCCACAAACCCCTCAAAAAGACCTCATTTAACCTGGCCTTTAAGGTCTTTAATAATAGAGAAAAGGAGACCAAGTCCAAAAACTAGGGTGAGATCAGGCTAAGGCTGAAGTCTAGAAGGAGGCCTTTTGGCTCCCAGGCACCACTCTCACGAACCCCGGACGAAGTACCAGTCCTCCAACCAAGGGTAAGTCAGGGTCTAAGCCTCCTCCGGGCCCATGCTTCAGTGCAACAAGGAAGACACTGAGCCAAGTCCTGCTTAAACCCCAAACCCCTGCCTGGGCCCTGCCCAAGGTGCGGAAGGGAAAGCCACTGGAAATCAGACTGTAGTCTGGCCCCTCTGGGTGGGACCTCAGCCAGTTCAGCAAGGCTGCCCTCTGGATCCGGTTTAGAGCTCTCAAACCTCCTGGGACTGGCCACCAAAGTCTGAAGCTGCCCAGGCCCTGACAAGGCCCCACAGACTTACATCACCAGGACAGAGCCTGGGGTAATGGTTGTGGCGGCAGCTAAGCCAACCTCCTTTTTAATTGCCAGTGGGGCCACTTATTCTGCTCTCCCTGAATTCGATGGCACCCTTGTCCCCTCCTTTGTCTCTATTATGGGGGTTGATGGATTAGTCTCACAGCCATTAGCCACTTCACCTCTACACTGTATCTTACTAATTACCCCCTTTATCCACTCTTTTCTCATTCTACCTCAGTACACGACAGGGGCTACCTACCGAGCATCCCTTCATAAAGCAAGTTGTCCTGAACCATAGTCACCTACCTCGGATTCATTCTCACCCCACAGAGTAGAACCATTACCTTAGACCATGGGTGGGCAACCTTTTTGTGAGTGCGTGCCAAAACCAGCAAAATCTCTGACTCAAAATTCTTCTGCGTGCCAACCCTAATTTTTTGAGAACATGTTACGCCTACTTGATATCTCTTAAGGTGTACGTATGTGAAGAACCTTGAAGAAATAATAAAATTCATTCGAGTGACAAAAACACAGTATATGATGATGAAAAATACATTTTTTTTAATGTATACATGTACACTGATAGCCTGACAGAAAACTTTATGACTCCGCTTGATATTTTCAGTGGGACTTTTGCTGCTGCATCACTGATGACAGAGATTTTACATCAGGTTTATATTTCATGACCTTCAGAGATATGCACGAGCTACTACTTTCATCCATCAGGCTACTCTTATTACGAGACTTAACAAAATTCATCACTGAGAACAAAGATTCACAAGCGAATGTGGATGAAACCAAAACACTGGTCTGATCTAGGAAGGCAGAGACATAGAAATTGCTCTTCTCCTCTTTCGTCAATCCATGTCTATGGTCTTTAAGATAACTTATGTAAAATCATTTATTTATCTAATGATACCTACACTGAATTTATCTGAAAAATAAAAAAGTTTATATTAAGAAAAAAATTGTAAATGAAAAATTATAAGAGAGGGTTTCACGTGCCAGCAAAAGTTACTGGTGTGCCAGGGGTTGCCCGCCCCTGCCTTAGACCATAACACCTTGTCTTCTCCATGAGTGTCCCCTCCTCTAGACAATAAATACTCTCCTTTCTCAGGCTCACTGGGTACTTTTGCCTCAGGGTTTCCAACTTTAGTCTACTTGCCCCTCTGTGATATGGTGAAAGGACTCCTTACTGAGCCTTTAGATCCCAAGGCCAGCATTCTCACCCCCTTTATCCCTGTGAAAACTGCTCTCACCTCAGCTCCTTCTCACTCCCCCCTTCCCAAAGAACAATTTTCTTTACTGCAAAACTGCAAACAAATGAAGTTAAAAGAATAAACCTCATTTTGGTTTAGGAGACTACAACCCTCCAAACTAATGTCTCTTTCCTTCCACCAGACCATTTGTCATAATTTTTGTTCTAGCTTTCACCCCAATAATACTAAAATTTATAAAAGTTTGTCTTCACCAGGTTATAAGCCCTGCTTTTACTCAGGAAATACCACTGCGAGACACCTCCTTTTGTGCCCAAGCCTCATCATCCCTGTGATAGACAGCAAGGATTTTTGGCTTTGAAGAAAAACATACCCCCTTTTAGCAGGAAGTAGCTATAGAAGAGACCCAACACCCTATTATGCCCCTCCTGGGCCTCTTACCCTCCAGGTAGTTTTCCTATTTTCATTGCAGGTTTCCCAAGACATGGTTAATGGCTTTCAGTTTCCAGTAAACTACCTTACCCAATTTCCAGTAAACCACCTCACCCAGTTTTTAGTGGACTGCCTATACCAGCCGTGGGCAAACTACGGCCCGCGGGGCGGATCCGGCCCGTTTGAAATGAATAAAAAAAAAAAAAAGACCGTACCCTTTTATGTAATGATGTTTACTTTGAATTTATATTAGTTCACACAAACACTCCATCCATGCTTTTGTTCCCGCCCTCCGGTCCAGTTTAAGAACCCACTGTGGCCCTCCAGTCAAAAAGTTTGCCCACCCCTGGCCTATACCCTACACCTGGCCTCCAGCCTGCACCTGGTCCAACCCGTACTTTGACCTTAAATATCCCACTTCCCCTACTCTGGCCCACTGGTTCTATTTTGGGGTTCAGCCCATCTGGTTTCCAGATGACTTAATACATTTATAATTCTTTACCACTTTCAGTCTTGTGTGTTCCTCCTTTGGTGACCCTAACAGTGGGGACTGAGTGATTAAAGTGCTCAGACTAATACCTTATTACACTATCATTACCAAGTTATTTTCTTCCACCTCTGAGAGATCATAAACATATCAATTTTCTTTCCTCCTTTGATGTACTTTGTCTGTTAATGGTAGCATGTCTTTATAACTGCTATCCCAAAAGAGCCATTTGCCTCCTGAGACTCTTGTATCTATCATCCATAAAGGCACTGCTAAGTGATGAATACACTCATGACATTCAAGGATAAGGCATATATTTAGGTCATACATTTTCACAGAAGATGAGTCCAAGTACATTCTTGACTTAAATACCTTTTCCCTTTAATTTTTTGGAATAATCAAATAAAATTGTTTTGCCAGCTAAAATGAGTCAGACTTAAATGAAACAACTCCAAATATATTGAAATATTTAAGTTTTACTCTGCTATGTGTATAGCATGATCCTGTATGCTGGGTCAAAGAGATAGACAGGAGAAGATGGAGAAGATAGTTTTTACCCTGAGGTGATTATAGAGGAGGCAACTTGATTGGAAAGAATCACAATTAAGAATTGGAAAATTTTAGTATTGGATTATGGAACTAAATTGGTATGGTTTAGAAACTACACTGGTCATTTAATTGCTTTTGGTTTTAACAACTTACTTATAATATCCCAGGATTTAACTGAGGAATCACTGAAGACCCATTTTGCTCTATTATCTGCATTTCTGTTTTATTTTTATTTGGAGTCATGTTTTACAGATTTTAGATTTGTATATAGATGATGTAATAAATATAGTTGAATTTATATTTTATTAGTTTTCTGGAGACCATAATACAAAGCGTTTGTAATTATTTATTTGTGAATGACAGTTGTCTGCGTGAGTAGTAATAAAATTCAAAATGATAATGATGAGCAAAAATCATGAGGCTGAACAAAAACAAAACAACCAAGGTATAGATGTATGATTCCATGTGTGTAAACTTTAAAAATATATGAAAACATAAGAAACAACCTCATATTTAGATATGTGCTTATTTGTGACATGAAAAGAAAAGGAATGATGAATAAAAATGTCAAAATTGTGATTACCTCTGTGGAAAGAACAGTGAGGAAGAAGGATAGCTTTAGAAGAAACACATGGGCTTCCAAGGTATTCTGATGCTCTAATCTTAAACCAGGTTGAGAATATATGGTGTTAATTTATTATTGTTATTGACATCTTATATCTTTCTCATACCCATTGTTTTGTATTTTAGAAATGTTTCAGAGGAAAACATGTTTTTAGAAATGCTTCATAGCATCTGGTTGCAAAAGAAATTGGTACAAGTATTTTGTAGAACAATTTGGCAATATTCAGAAAAGTAGAAGATATGTATTGTCTGTGAAATAACAATTAGATGAAATGAGAATACTTTATTTTTAAAAAATATCTTGATTGTTGAGAGTCCTTACCTTTTCCTTTCCCGCCCCTTTGACCTCCTTCACCCAGTTCCTACTCTACCCTAGGCCTTCACCACCCTATTGTCTGTGCTCATGGGTAATGCATATCTCTCTCTATATAAAAGCCTAAGTTACTTTTACAACTGGTCGACTGAACGACCAGTTGATTGGTTGCTATGACATGCACTGACCACCACGGGGCAGACACTCAATGCAGAAGCTGCCCCCTGGTGGTTGGTGTGCTCCCATAGCCAACCTCCTGTGGCTGGCCAACCTCCTGTGGTCCCTCCCCCACAGCCAGCCGGCCTTGATCGGCCCCAACCAGGACTGGGCAAGATGGCCCTGATCACCAGCCAGGCTGAGGGACCCCACCCATGAATGAATTCATGCACCAAGCCTCTAGTATGCATATAAATTCTGTGGTCAATCTCTTCCTGTCCCCCTTCTTCCTTTCCTCTGGCATTTGTCAATTTGTTTCATGTTTCCATGCCTCTGGTTCTGTTTTATTCATAAGTTTATTTTGTTCATTATGTTTCTTATTTTGAATTTCTGATCCGATTGTTGATATGTATTAATTGCCATTTCATTGTTCATATTGTTTATCTTATTTATTCTTTTTATTCTTCTTAAAGAAGACCCTTCAACATTTAAAGTAATACTGGATTGGTGGTGATGAATTCATTTAGCTTTTTCTTGTCTGTGAAGCTCTTTATCTGACCTTTAATTCTAAATGATAGCTTTGCTGGGTAAAGTAATCTTGGTTGTAGATCCTTGCTATTCATCACTTTGAATGTTTCTTTCCAGTCCCTTCTGGCCTGCAAAGTTTTTGTTGAGAAATTAGCTGACAGTCATATAGGAGCTCCATTGTAGGTAACTAACTGCTTTTGTCTTGCTGCTTTTAAGATTCTCTCTTTGTCTTTAAACCTCGGCATTTTAATTATGGTGTGTTTTGGTGTAGGCCTCTTTGGGTTCCTCTTGTTTGGGACTCTGTGCTTTCTGAACTTGTAAGTCTATTTCTTTTACGAAGTAGGGGAAGTTTTCTGTCATTATTTCTTCAAATAGGTTTTTAATTTCTTGCTGCCTCTCTTCTCCTTCTGGCACACCCTTGATGCAAATGTTGGTATTCTTGAAGTTGTCCCAGAAGTTCCTTACACTATCTTCATATTTTTGGATTCTTTTCTCTTTTTGCTCTTTTGATTAGGTGTTTTTTGCTTCCTCATATTCCAAATCTCTGATTTGATTATTGGTGTCATCTACTCTACAGTTGATTCCCTATAAATTATTCTTTATTTCAGCTAGTGTATTCTTCATTTCTGACTGATCTTTTTTCATGTCTTTGATGTTCTAATTTCCTTGAAATTCTAATTAAGTTCCTTGACATTCTCACTAAGATCCTTGAAGCTCACATTAAGTTCCTTGAGCATCCTTATAACCATTGTTTTGAACTCTGTATCCAGTAGTTGCTTGCTTCCATCTTATTTTATTCTTTTACTGGAGATTTCTTCTACTCTTTTATTTGTGACATATTACTTTGTCTCTGCATTTTGGCTGCTTCTCTGTGTTTGTTTCTATGTATTAGGTAGAGCTAATTCTTAGGGTCAGAAACATATTCAAGTATTTCTCATTTTTTAATGCAATTTGACATGTTGAGCAATATCTATATGCAGCACCATAAGACTTTAAATATGAATGTAGCCTATATTTAAAGAACTTTCAAGATTTCTGATTAATCAGGATGGAATAAACAATAAAGGGTTAAATAAGGAAAAACTCATAAGGTTATGAGTGACTTACAGAGTTTGCCATTTTTTTTGGTGTCTATACATGTGAAAAGAGGGTGCCCATTAGCAATTCTTAGAGTAGCTAAATCATGTCCAGTAAGGGTCTGTTAGAGTGGTGGTTAAGAACTTGGGTTCTGGAGCTCACTTACTTGGTTTTTAATCCTGGATTTTCATTTACAAGCTTTATGACCCTGGGCAATGTATTTAACCATTTCTCAGCATCAGTTTCCTCATCCGTGTAATGGAGATAATAATGGTACCTATTTCAAAGGATTGTTTGAATATAATTTAGTATTTCTAAAGTACTTAAAGCAATGCCTGGCTCAAAGTAAGTGCTGTTCATTTTTTAAAACAATAAATAGAGAAGATTAATCTAGTGGAGTGATGTCAATAACATTTCAGACACTTGAAAGAAGATGAAAAATTATAGCATTATTCATGGCGGCCAAGACATGGAAACAACCTAAGTGTCCTTTTATAGATGATTGGACAAAGAAGATGTGGTACATATATACAATGGCAAACTCCTCAGCCGTAGGAAAAGATGAAATACTGCCTTTTGTGACAATATGTGTGGATCTTGAGAATATCATGCTAAGAGAAATAAGTCAGATGGAAAAGTAAAGAACCATAAGATTTTACTCAGATGAGGGATATTAAACTGAAAGCAATAAATGGAAAAAAAACAAGTCAAACAATTGAACAAAAATTCATAGACAACAATATGGTGGTTACTAAAGGGGAGAGGGGCCAGTCAGTAAAGGGGGTCAACTACATGGTGACAAAAGAAGATTTGACTTTGGGTGGTGGACACACGGTACAAATTACAGGTGATGTATCATAGAACTGTACACTTGAAACCTATATATTTTATTCACCAATGTCATCCCAATACATTTAATTTTAAAAAGGCAACCAAAGTAACAGAGTAAGACAGTTTAAGATAGTTTATATTTCCAAATGCACAATAGGTTTGAAATTGAAGGCACCAAATACCAATGAAAGCAAGAGTATAGGGTGTCTTGAAGACAGAAGGACTGGCAAAATGTCTATGCATGCAGATGCACCAATTTTCTCCACAACCATCTGTAGCCAGGTAACTTCTTCCCACCCCCCCCTACTCCCCCCCCCAAAAAAGGAATAAAGATTACTGCCTGGAGAGATGGAACCAGAGGGACTCTGCATTCTAGGAGGTCAGGAATGAATTCCACCTACAAAGCAGAGAGAAGCCCAATTGCTTTCTTCCACTCTGTTCCCAATCCTATACAGCCAGTTTTGTTTTTATTTTATATCAGCAAGTGACACCACATCCACTCAATTGTATATGACAAAAACCTTCGTGTTTTCTCAAAAATGTACATCTTTTTCATTCATCCCTCACTAAATTGCATACACATTATCTCTTGAATATTTTTAAAGTCTGTCTATATCTTCCCAAGTTTATCTTTGCTATTAAAGTTGAAGCTACAATCCCTTTTTCTGAGTTAATACAATAGCTTTTAAATTAATCTTGCCACTTGACTCTGGTTCAATGTCTATCCATTCTCCATACTGGAACCAGGATGGTGTCAACATGAATAGATGCTCATGCCATGTCCTGATGAAAGCCTTTTAATCATTTTTCAGTGCCTTTAGGATAAAAAACAAAACCCTAAAGGAGGCCCTCCATGATTTGCTCTCTGCCTGTATTTTTATCCTTATCTTTCACAATTCTCCTAGTCCAGCACTCCCTAGTCATCGTCATTTTCTTTCACTATCTCAAATACAGTATCTATACTTTTCCTATTTGGGTCCATTTTCCGTAGTGCTCTCCTGAGTTTTAACTCTCTGGGTAGCTGCCAAGCATCTTTCCGAACTTGCTCAGATAACACTTCCTTGAAGAGACCTTTCCTAATCCTCCAGACTGCATTAAGATCGCTCATGATATGCTCTGGAAGCACCTTATAATTTTCCTTCATAGTACTGAATATACGCAGGAATTATAGGTTTAGTTGTGAGACTTTTGTTATTAATACTTATCTAACTGGTAAAGTCCAGGGAGCTCACGTTCTTATCCACAAAACAGCACAGTGTTTGGCCCACAGAAGGGTAGATGCTTAATGTGTAAAAATAATCAGTCAAATCAGACCATTCCAAGGCATTTCATTTACCCAAATTATTTACATTTCATACATGCACCAAATTTTAATGCTTTAGAGTTTAACAACTCTGAAAAAGCATATTCTATTACCCAATATAGGGAATAGTAAATTACAAATTTGTATTTGTAACATGTATCTATGACTCAGTAACTGCTCTGTATTTTCCCTTAAACAGAATGACTAAAATGGACCTCACCGATATGAACACCATTACCTCAATTGACATCTTTTAACAGATCATGGGATTTTAATTTATCCATGCGTCTCTGGGTTCCACTGTTATAGCAAACTGAAATGAATTTTCTGTAAAAGGCTTTATTCCTTATAAAACTAATGTCTTATGCAATGAGACTCACAACAGCTTTTACCTGACTGGTCTTTTAGAGGAAACTCAGAGAACAGGATAAAATTATATAACATGGCAGCAATTAAAACACCTTTTTGTTGTTGTTAGTTAGACATATGCATAGGAAAGTTTGAAAGAGAAAACTGTTTTCCATGAAAATCTCCTCCTCCATCTTACCCACTCACCCTATTGCCAGTTCGGGGACATGTCCTGTAAACCCAGGCCAGTTTAAATTAAACACATCAGTCATCCTCAGGCTCAAGAATGACCTGATGCTGTGATGAAGGACTGTGACTGAGCGTCTTAGGGTTTGCTGTCTCAGGTTTGCTACCATGTGTATTTGTTTTCTAGCCTAAGACAGGCTGATGCAAAGTTGAAATGGGCAGTTGCCTACGTATTGCTCAGAATACCTCCAGAGTGGCCTGCTCTAGTGCTTGGCATTCTAAACTCAGGGTTATTTCTTAGAACTAAGACGCTATCAACAAAAGGTCCTTGCTCTGATATCAGTACATTTTCTTGAGGAATGGTAAGATAAACAGCCAGCCATAACAAATAAGCACATCAGAATACTAAGGTGCTTTTCCCAGAGCAAAGTCCTGAAGAATTAAAGCCAAAGGCAGGTGGGTGCCTTTTGGTGTTGAGGTGGATACAATCGCCTGAATTGTAAGGTCCTGGGATCCTGATTTATTAACATCTTAAAAGAAAAGAGGAAATTTTAGGTCACTAAGAACCTAAGGGTGGGTGTATACAGAAAATAGAAGGTTGGTTTTAAGTGGACGCTCTGGGACCCCAAGTAAAACATTCTTCTTAAGGCTGATCTTGTTTTAAATGTGCTTCATTGCTGCAAAAACATTAAGCAACCATATATTTTTTTCCAATTAAATGCAGATAATATTGTTTTGTAAAGTGAGACGACCTGAGGCTAAATAAAAACAATGTTGCTTTTTAAAATAATTTACTTGCTAAAAGGATTTACGGGATTTTTGGAATTAGATTAGACATGGTAATTATATGTCTTCTGCAGTCTGACTGGTTCAGCTTGCCTACATAGCTAAACGAAGGATGAAGTGAACACATTTAGATGAATGGTTTAGAATCATTTCCTAATCTCACAGCATGGAGCATCTGAACATGTCTTTTTTTTATCTATTTGTTTTTGGTGGTGGGGGGGATGAATATATAATTTTCTTTATCACTGTCAGCCATGCTTTGTCTGGAATAAAAAACAAAAGTGTGCTAAAATGCTACCTAGGAAAATGGTGGGCTGCTTTAATGCAGTGAAAGGGAGAAAAAGCCCATGAACGAAGTTTGGGATGTGCCTGTAGGTGTTGAATACAGTTATTTTGTAAACATTTGGACTCTTTCCCAGTCTGGTTAATGAGGTGGCCATTTGCTTGACTGAATGGTCTTTGAAAAACCTTCTGTTTAGTCAAAGATATTTTCTGTTGCTGCCAGGTAATTCCTATCACCAAGTGTGTTTGGAGACAACAGATCCAGTCTGGATGGCTGAAAGGAGAGAGTTTCTTTAATCATCTAAATTGACTTTCTTTTCTTTTCTCATCAATCTATATAAAAGATAGACACAAAAGAGAACCAAAGACCAGTCTTCACAAGTATCCATTTTTTTTTATTCTACTGTAAACATTTTCCAAGCAGCTTTTTAGCAACATGTAGAGTTTTATCAATCATTCTCTTAACCAAGCATGTCAACTGCCAAGCCTCCGCGCCAGCCTCTTCCACCTGGCCTGGTTTTCTATCTTTTCACTTGCAGACTTCAGTCCCGCCTGACTGCAGTAATTCCTCAAAACTGCTGTTAAATCAATTTGACCTCTGCTTTCACCTTGCCACCTGCCTTCTTTAGCTATATAGTGACTTTCTAAATGTCCTACAAATTGGAACCGAGATTCTACTTTAACTCTATTTATCCAAGTGTCCGTGGTTCTTCCAATCTCCTTATTGTTCGCTTTCCATGATCTCAGTCAAATTTCTAGCTTCCCTCCTGCACCACTGCTTCTCAAGCTCGCCAAACTCTCTGCCTTCTATCATTTAACAGCTGATCTCCCAGCATCAAGAATGTTTTCTCCCAAATAATTAAAAGTGTAATAGTCATTTTCTAAGACAACTTCCAAGATTTCCAAATTATCAATTGTTGCAAGTGTGTGCATATAATAAGCATTATTCTAATTCAGATTTCTATGTTTATGAATCACTTTTGGAAGTATTGCAACTTTATTTTTTCTATAACATTTATTTTGCCTTTTCTTACTATCACTTCCCACTAATTCTGGAATCTATATGGCACCCTGAAAAAAAAAAAGGTAGAGAAAAATCTTCTACTGATTGATTTTAAATGCAGATTTAGAGTGAAGATGAATTATATTAAACGGAGAAAAGAAAACTGGTATAGCCTTTGTAGAAAATAGTTCAGCAGTTCCTTAAAATCTTAAATATATAGTTACCTTATGATCCAGCAATTGTACTCCTAGGTATATCCTCAAGAAAAAATAAAAACATATAACCACACAAAAATTTGTACAAAAATGTTCATACCAGCATTACCCATAGTAGACAAAAAAGCGGAAACAACTGAAATGTCCATTAACAGATGAATAAACAAAATGTGGCATTTATACAAAGAAATATTATTCAGCTATAAAAGGAATGAAATAATTGGTACATGCAAAGTGTGGATGAACCTTGAAAGCATTATGCAAAGGGAAAGAAGCCAGACACAGGTATTAATTCTTTGAATGCTTGGTAGAATTTACCTGTGAGGCCATCTGGTCCTGGACTTTTATGAGAGTGTTCTATTTTTATTTTTATTTTTTTTATTACTGCTACAATTCCATTGCTAGTAATTGGTTTATTTAGACTTTGCATTTCTCTATGGTTCATTCAGTTTTGGAAAGTTATATACTTCTAGAAATTTATCCATTTATTTGGATTGTGGAATTTGTTGGCATATAATTGTTCATAGTATTGCTAAATGATTATATTTCTGTCGTGTTGGTGTAACATCTTCTCTTTCATTTATGATTTTATTTACTTGGGCTTTCTATTTTTTCTTGATGGTTTTCGGTAAAAGTTTATCTATTTTTATATTTTCAAAGGACCAGCTTTTAGTTTTATTGATCATTTCCATTGCGTATTTTTTAAAATTGTTGTTTTGTTTACTTCCACTCTGATCTTCACTATTTCCTTCCATCTGTTTACTTGGGTTTTTGTTCATTCTTTTTCTAGATCCTAGATGGTGGGTTAGATTGTTTATTTGGGCTTTTGCTTGTGTCTTGAGGTAGGCCTATATGACAGTGGTTCTCAGCCTTGGCTGCACATTAGAATCACCTGGGAATCTTTTCAAAATCCTGATTTCTGGGCCTCATCCTCTGGAAATTCTGTTTCTTTGTTACTAATGTTGTGACCTCACCCCATAACAAAGAAACAGAATTTCCGGAGGATGAGGCCCAGAAATCAGGATTTTAAAAAGATTCCTAAGTGATTCTAATGTGCAGCCAAGGTTGAGAACCACTGTGCTATGAACTTCCTCTTAGAACTTACACAGCATTCGCAGTATCCCATAAAATTTGAAAAGTTGTGTTTTCATTTTCATTTGTCTTAAGGTAGCTTTTGATTACTAGTTTGATTTCCTCTTTGGTCCATTGGTTGTTTAGAAGCATGTTGTTTAGTCTCCACATATTTATATTTTTTCTAGTTTTCTTTCTGTAAAGAATTTCTAGTTTTATGCCATCGTAGTGGGGATAGCTCCTTGATATAATTTCAATTTTCTTGATTTTATTGAGGCTTGTTTTGTTGCCTAATACATGATCTATTTTGGAGAACATGCAATTTTGGGGTGCAATATTCTATAAATGTCGATGGTATGTAAATTATATCTCAGTAAAACCATTAAAAATGGCAGAAAGAGAGGTTGAAGATACAGACTTAAGAAACAATTCTTGAGAAAGCAAGGGGGATGGAGTCAAAGTACATGCAGGGGTACTGTATGACTTTTTTAAAAAGTGAAATCCACATAACATGAAATTAACCATTTCAGAGCAAACACTTCATTTAGTATATTCAAAATATTGTTTGGTTACAGGGCATTTTCATCACCCCAAAAGGAAACCCTGTACGCATCACGGAATTACTCCCCATTTCCATCTCCTCACAGGCCCTGACAACCATTAATATGCTTTCTGCCTCTATGGATGAACTTATTCGAGATATTTTACATATAAATATATTTATATGTGGAATCATACCATGTGCGACCTTTGTGTCTGCTTTTTGTTTATTCATTTATCCTTCATCTGTTGGTGGACATTTTGGGTTTTTTTTCAGCTTTTTGCTGCTGTGAATATTACTTCTACGAACATTTATAAACATGCATTTAAATACCAGTTTTCAACCTGTTTTTAATTCTGTTGGGTAAACACCTGGGAGAAGAATTGTGGGGTCACATAGTGTATATTTCAGATTTTTGAGGAACAGCCAAACTTTTCTCACAGTGGCTGAACCATTTTACGTTCCCAGCAACAATGTTTGAGAGTTAAATTTCTTTACTTCTTCTTCAACACGGGTTATATTTTAGTCTTTAAATTATATCTATCCAAGTGAGGGCAAGGTAGTATTGTCATTTTTATATTTCTCTAATTACTAATGATATTAAGCATCTGTTCATGTTTTGTTGGCTATTTGTATATCTTGGAGAAATGTTTATTCAAGTCTTGCTATTTTTAGTTGGGTTTTTCTGTTGAGTTTTAAGAGTTTTTTATACATTCTGGATACTAGATCCTTATCTGATATATGATTTGCAAGTATTTTCTCTGGGTTTTGCATTTTTTTTGCATTTTTACGGAGAAGGCATTCATAATCTAGTTTAGTGAGAACAAATATAAAGGATAGGTTAGAAAATGGTTAGGAAAAGGTTTAACTGAAAACCACATTATCCTTTAAATGGTTTTCCAGATATAAACATAAATTGAGAAGGCATGACTGCCTACACTTATTCAGAGCCTCGTGTGTCCTGTGGCCTTAGGGATTTTTTCCATAAACATTGAGACACTGAGTGCCCCATCTTAAGATGGAAATTGTGGTTCATTGGTCCTTGGTTCAAACCAATGGAATTATTTACAAAACCGTTTTCTAATTCAGTAGGCTGTTTTCATTATAGGCAATTAGAAACTTTTGTATCACTTTATACTTAACAACTGTCATTAGACTACAGCTTTGACATACATTAAAAATGTTAATCGTTTCCCAAGGCAAGTGAGCTCTTCTCCACAGCCCTGGATCTCCATTAGTTTTCTAAATATAAATTCCTAATCTCATTGTACCACAACGATTCTAAGGTATTGTATAGAGAAAAGATAAAAAAAAAATCAGGTTGCAGACATTGTACAAAGTGCCACTTTTTCTATTTTTTGAAAGGCAGAGAGTCAATAATTTATGACGGCATGTCTCTCTTTCTCCTTGAGGAATTTTTGAGAGAAAGGCAACTTTTTGTTTTAGAACAAGAACTTCAGATCAATGAAGGTTAAACGTTTAACAGGATAAGGAGTTCGGTGAATCCCTAAAGCATCACACTGACATTCCAAGACAGAACTCGTAAAGGTCTCCCTTTCTTGATGTCATTTTCAAAAGAATGTATTATCAAAATGTCACCTATTTGGAATATGCATGCTTACTCTATCCATCTATAAGTCTCACAGGGCTCAGTGAAGATTATAACTGCATTTCCAGTGGCTGTTTGTCTCAGAAGAGGTCAGCCAGATGCATTATAAACTGTCAGTGAATGACTTTAAAACAGGCACCTGCTGTTCAAATTCTTTTCAATGGTATTTGCCATAACACATACACATACTAAACACACACACACACACACACACACACACACACACAATTAAAGTAAGTTTATTTTCCAACTTAAACTGGTCTTGATCAAGAAGGTGATCTAGAAGCTCTGGATTTACTAGTATTTACTTAGTTCTTTCCTTGGGTCAAATAAATATTGCTGCATTTTCTCTATTTTTAACATTAAGATTATAAAAATTTCAGAACGCTAGAGTTTCAATGAATTATAGCAAATATCCAGTTTGATAGTTTTGTCATCTACCTGATTCTTGAATATTGAGTGAGGAAACTCACTGTCTTGGAAGAAATAAGCTTTATAGCCACTCCAAATGGATCTATACACACACATATGTACACATTTTAAAGAAATCCTCTTAACTACCATGATAAGCTACTTCTCAATGATATAATTCAGCCATTTGCCTATTTTTTTTTGAGAACCACGTAATTGCTAAGTTCCTTAAAAAGAAAAAAAGGGCCCACCCTTACAGATGAATGAGATGGAAAATTTTTTTAAAAACTATTTTTTGTGTGTGAGATGTAGGTAGAGTTTTCTCTTTACAAATGAAATGACCTTCCATAAACATTTTACTGATAATGGTATTGTGGGGGAATATCTTACACACTAATGCTTAAAATAGGATCACTATTCAAACAGCATCCCAGACGAATAATTTTTTCCATATGAAATGTTGCCTTAGATACTGAATGCTATTCTTTAAATTGTGCAAGAGGCCTGTAGTTATTATACAACTTATTGAAATAAAGGCATACTCATAATCTCTCACTAACCTCTGTCAAGATGAACTTCATTGCCCTAGCTGGCTTGGCTCAGTGGATAGAGCATCAGCCTGCAGACTGAAGGGTCCCAGGTTCGATTCTGACCAAGGGTTGTGGGCTCAATCCCCAGGAGGGGGTGTGCAGGAGGCAGCTGGTCAATGATTCTCTCTCATTATTGATGTTTCTATCTCTCTCTCCTTCTCCCTTCCTCTCTGAAATCAATAAAGATATATATTTAAAAAAGATGAACTTCATTGTGGTAAAGGCATCTTTTGTTATGTTAATGAGGTGACTTTTAGAAACCATCTAAGGATGGGGGCTAGTTGCCAATGGAACCAACCATGTGATTAGAAGAATGGAACTTTTAAGTCTCATTCCCCAAATTTCAGGTTTAATCAATTGCCAATGGCCAATGATTTAAGCAACCATACCTACATAACAAAGTCTCCATTAAAAACCCAAGAGTACTGGGTCCAGAGAGCTCCCAGTTTGGTCAAGAAGTGGAAATGACAGGAGAGTGGCTTGCCTAGAGAGGGCCTGGAATCTTCATGTCCTTCCCCCACACTTTGACCTATGCATTTTTTCCATTTGGCTGTTCCTGAGTTATATCCTTTTGTAATAAATCAGAGAGGCTAACAGTGAATGCAACTAGTAAGTAACATGCTTCTCTGAGTTCTGTGAGCCATTCTAGCAATTTAATTGACCCTAAAAAGGGGGTTGTGGAAACCTCTGATATAAAGCCATTTAAGTCAGAAGTACAGGTAACAAACTGGACTTGAGACTGACATTGAGTTGAAGGGGGTTGTTAATCTTCAATCTGCAGCCAGTCCACCAGAAACATAGGTTCAAGCCTGGACTATGGCTGGCATCTGAAGAGTGTGTGCATGTGTGTGTGCATGTGTGTGTGTGTGTGTGTGTGTGTGGAGGGGGGAAGGACAGCCTTGTAGGTCTGAACCCTTAACCTGTGCAATCTGATGCTATCTCAGGGTAGATAGTGTCAGAGTTGAGTAGAATTCTTGGATACCCTGCTGATGTCCTGAGAATTGTTTGTTGGTATAGAGGAAACCCTCCACCCCATGTGGGACATTGAACTCAGAACACCAATTTACTGACTGACGACTGGGCATCATTTAATCAATCATTTCCTCTTTTCTAACTCTCAGAACACACAAAGTAACAAACAAAAGTGAGAACAACAATAAAATAATACTCCTTGGTCTTTCTTCCATAATTCTTTTATAAATTGAAATAAACCACCAAAACCAAAGTCTTCTCCCACCTCACCTTGAGGGTTCAAATCAAAACTGTCTCTAAGTTCTGCTTACTATGTCTCCTCTGGCTTCTTCAGATATACACCATTCTCTATGTTCTGTCAATCTTCTTTAGATTAGACACTAATTGGCTGATCCATGTATTGTTGCAATAAATTATAACTCATATCCCTGTCTTCAATCTTATCTCTTTAAAATTCATCTTCCATAGAACTACCAAAGGATTCCATCAAAAACCCAAAAATGTCTGTTTTTTTTAACACCTACAATAATGTCCATCTCTTACAAACATGTTTCACTCAATATTCAAAGCCCTTCATAATCTGGCCAACCCTATCAGACTCCTCTTTTGCCATTCTTTCTTAGTTGTGTTCTAGCTTTGATAAGTTACGTGTGATCACAAAGTCTTCTTGGCCAGCAAATCTTCTTTTTTAAAAAAATATATTTTCTATTAATTTCAGAGAGGAAGGGAGAGGGAGAGAGAGAAACATTAAAGATGAGAGAGAATCATTGGTTGGCTGCCTACTGCATGCCTTCTACTGGGGACTGAGCCCACAACCTGGGCATGTGCCCTTGACCCGAATCAAACCTGGGACCCCTCAGTCCCTAGGCTGACACTCTATCCATTGAGCCAAACCCGCTAGGATTGGAAATCTTGTATGTCCTCTCTGACCTCTGCTATTCATACTTCAAGGATCAGTTTAGGCATCACCTCCTCTGTGAAGCCTTCCCCTGTTTTTCTTTCTCCCCTACTTCTTTGGCCTTTTATAGGAATGTTTTTACACCACAGTTATCAAATGTAACGAGCAATTTGTACTTCGTTATTCACTTGTCTTAGAATTTTTTGAGGGGATTGATTTTTGTCTTAGTCTTTATTTCAGTAGTAACTAGCATATTGCTGGGCACTTAGTAAATTACAGACCAAATAAATAAAAATAATCGTTTTCTTTTATCTTGGAGTTTTTACATGAAGGATACTATTTTTGAATTAGGTTTTTAGAGACTGAAAATAAATTGACTTTATTTTTTCCCTAAGTGTTCTGAATAATTACCTCAACCTTGTTTCCTATGCGTAGATTGAAATAAAGATAATAGTATTGGGAAGGTGAAGTGTCAAAATGGGTGATTATAAATAGCACATAAATAATTTTCTCTTGTGTTCTGAATTATATAACTTAATTTTCTAGTTAATTTTTTGCTACAAAGGCATAGTCTCATATACTAATGAATGAATACATATATATGATTTGTATCTTTTTGAAATGTAAGCTAATGAAACAATGATATAACATTAAAATAAGTGAAAGGGCTTTCCTTTTCATGTTGGAATTACAGTGAAACTGATGGCACAGTAATACCTGGTCACATTAAAATTAATTTTTATATTAGTGTCTACCAAATAAGAACCTATTCCCCTGCTCCTAATCTCAGATTCTAAAGATGAGAGCAAAATTACTTTTTAGTTATGATTGTAATGTTTATATAGACTCTGTATGTCTTTACAGTGCTTTTGTTTATTTTTATCACATATATGTATTTTAATATTTAATTAGTCTCTGGCTCCTGTATTATAACTTGCAGCAAAGACAAATGTGAGATTTGGGGGAGGGGGAAACAAACTTAAACAAAAAGGAAAACAATATATTATTGTTCAATATGAGGCAAAATATGACATACAACTTGGATTTTTAGTAATAATTGCAAATATATTTGCCAGTGTAAATTTTGACTTTTCCATTTCATAGGTGAATGATAAATATTTCCCTATGATAATTAAGATCCTTAATATTTTTTTCATTATTGATTAAGGTATTATAGATGTGTCTTTATTCCCTCTCTGCCCCCCACACTCCCACTCATGCCCTCACCCCCCTGGTGTCTGCGTCCATTGGTTATGCTTTTATGCATGCATATACAAGTCCTTTGGTTGATCTCTCCCCTTACCCCCACCTTCCCCTGCCTTCCCTCAGAAGTTTGACTGTTGGTTCTATGCTTCTCTGTCTCTGGATCTGTTTTTGTTCAAGATCCTTAATATTTTGAGATGATGTTTATTGTTAAAAGTGCTATATTTTCAGTACCATCAGTCTTTATAAAACTATTCAATATTACAAATATTGAATTTCAGATAAAACTGATGAAATAATAGAAGAAAAATTTTATGAAATATCAAAGTGATTATTTTAATGTGGAGATCTATTTGATTATATTTTGCCTATTGGTAATCTTTTCAAATTTTGCACACTATGATAATGGTGAATTTCATAATGCTAAAATAATACTTTTACTTTATGAAATAAAAATGAAAGTGCACTGGAAGTTTGAGGACTATGTAAAATACATTTTTCAATGCTATCAAATATCAACAATATCACCCTGCATTGTCATATTTTCAGATTGCAATTGACAGTGCTTTTTGCCTTTGGACATTCATATTTCTGCCTTCCTAACATAATTTTAGTTTTATCCATGTGTCCATCCTCCTCTGAATACATAAGCCTCAGTGAAGGTTGGTTCCTGCTCAAGCCCCAAGTGTGGGTTTTGATGTTTCTAAGCCGATTCAGGGTGTTTCTATTTTTTGCCAATGACTGAGCTGAGCTTTATGAGCATGTGATGGGATTCCATCCAAAGAGGCATGAGAAAGCCTGCTGGAAGGCTCCATCTGTGTGAAAAGATTGGAACTGTGATAGCCATATGTTACCAGAGCAAGAATGCCACCAACACACAGAGAGTGGAGCTAAGAGCATTACAAGGAAGAATAACCAGAGCCCTAACTTAAACTCCAGCAGCTTGTCCTACCTATGGAAGTTTTTTGATTTTTAGATTACAATTTTCTTAGTGTCTCAACTTCCTCAAAGTCCAAAGTTTACTATGACAGATGGTCCCCGACTTAGAGTGGTTCGAGTCTATAAATTTGGGATGGTGCCAAAGCAATACACATGCAGTAGAAGCCCTATTTTGAATTCTGAATTTTGCTCTTTTCCCCAGCTAGTGATATGCAGCACAGTATGCTCTGTGATGCTGGGCAGCAACAGCTCCCAGTGAGCCACATGGTCACAAGGATACATAACTGAGCCTCTAAAGCAAGCATGTCAAACTCACGGCCCGAGAGCCACATGAGGCCCACAATGTATATTTTTTTGGCCCAGCCAACATAAGGATATGTAAGAAACATTTTAATAAAAATTTCATAACTTAATTTTTACAATATCCTGTTATACATAATTATGAAAAACAAACTACAATGTTCGCTAATGACTGATTACTATAACTGTGTTGTATTCATTTCCCTTCCCCACCTTATGCGCATGCTCACCATTGCTCTCCACTAATACCGGCAGCGAATATTTTAGCAGCCGATGGCCAAGGCATTTCTCTTGGACTGACTTGTTTGGTGTGCGCAATAGGAAATACTTTCCTTTTGTGGAGAACAAGAAAAAATTGGTTTATTTGTGTTACGCTTATTAATTTGTGCAGTTATTCAGTGTCTGGTAAGTTAATGTTCAAGAAAAAATATTAATTTTTATTAAAATGTTCTGTTATTTTATGTCAACGATTACTCATTTATTTCAGCCCTTTGTATTTAGCATGTCTCTATCGAAATAAACCTACGTTGCTATGAAAATTGAAGCTTTTGTGTTTTTTTGCGGCCCACATAAACTTAAACCTTGTTTATTTGGCCCATATTAGCCTTTGAGTTTGACATGCTTGCTCTAAAGTGTATAGTAGTCTCCCCTTAACCTCACTTTTGCTTTCCATGGTTTCAGTTACCCAAGGTCAATTGTGGTCCAAAAAAGGTAAATGGAAAATTTCAGAAATAAACAATTCATATGTTTTGAATTTGTGAGTCATTCTGAGTAGCAAGACGAAATCACATTCATCCCTTACCTTCCTGCCTGGATGGGAATGGTTTCTTTGCCCAGTGTATCCATGCTGCATATACACCTGCCCATTCGCACTTAGTAGCTGTCTGTGTTATTAGATCAACTGTTGTGGTGCTGCAATATCTATGCTTCAATAATCATCATTTTGCTTAATATTTCCTCAAAACACAAAAGTAGTAATGTTGGCAATTCAGATACACCAAAGAAAAGCCATAAAGTGCTTCCTTTAAGTGGAAAGATATATACGTATAGGGAATAGAAGCATAGAATATGTAGAGTTAGGTGTTATCCATGATTTCAGCCATCTTGGAACATGTCCCTCACAAATAAGGCACATCTACTGTGTTGCCCTCATTCTTCTGGTATTGTGCTTTGGCATCCTGTCATGTCTACAAAATGACCATTGTGTCTGCTACTGCTGGTGGAAAGTAGAAGGTAATTACATTTCTAGACAAAGATTCCTGCTCAGGAGAATATTATTTTATTAAAGTTAACTTTTGAGCCATTGGGAATTGATCAAATTGGAACTCCTTCATCAGAGTAAACATGAAAAAGTGGTGAAGGAATTATTTGAATTTTAAATGAGGAATCTTTGTCTATCAGAAGATACTGAATAAAAGCTTACATTGAAATATGAATAACTATGCAAATGGCTCTATTTAAACTTGCAAGTTAATATCTGTTTTATAGATGATATAATTTGTTCTCTCGAAAAAAGGAGTAAAATTGAAACATGATGTAATTGAAATGCGCTCTAATTATAGAAACTGAATATTTTATACATCAGTTTTAGCAGGATTCATCTACTTATTCATGTAATCTTGAAGTTATATGATTTTATAAAATTTTTTCCACCTGAATTTTATAGATAATAATTAAAATATAATTCCAGACACATTTCTCTAGCTATTTTAAAAACTTAATTATAGTTTATTTGATATACCTTTATTATATTTTCTAATATACCTAATTGACACTTGAGAATTTGAATTCATATAGTATAAAGTAATAGATGTCTATACTTAATCCAAAGGCCTCTTAAAAATTAGAGTTTTGCTATAGATTTGTTAGTAATTAGAGGTAACAATAATATCCATATAAATAAAGTTTGAATTCTGATCATGAGCCAAAAGATTTTAAGCAAAACATCAAATGCCTGTACTTTATTGCTAATCAAATGGAATTACAAGACTATATGTTATTTGTTTTGTTAATCCTTCTCACCCAGAGGATATTTTTTCTATTGATTTTTAGAGAGAGTGAAAGGGAGGGAGGAAGAGATAGAGAAACATTGATTGATTGCCTACTGCACACACCCTGACTAGGGCCAGGGATGGAACCTATAACCCAGGTACATGCCCTTGACTAGGAATTGAACCCAAGACCCGTTAGTGGGCAGGCTGATGCTCTAACCACTGAGAAACACTGGCTAGGGCAAGGCTATGCACATATTTTTATCACCCTGAATAAAAATTAAAGTCTACAACTACTATTGAAAGAATTTTTGGACTTATATGTGGTAAGTCTTGATTTAACACTACATAACATGATATATTATGTTGATTAGAAAACAGTGATTAAAAACTTGTACCTTAGAAAAAGAAGCCAAATAAAAAGTTTTAAGATCAGGATGGCATTTAGTAGAGTTAAAAGTTAACTCAGTATGTAGATACACATGGATTTTAATAGTACTGAGAATTAAACAATAGGAGGAAGAGATGGCTTACCGAGGTAAATTTCGTATGTATTCATCTTGAGCCTATAATTATCTATTAAGTCATATAGATGGACTAGATAATTATGGAGACTGACCTCCTGAGTTTTAATTAATGGCAAAGAAGGAAAAACTCTCTTCTCCTCACATGTTTCCTCCTACCAAGAAAACTCTAGTAGCTGGAAGTCTCCATATTTTAGGAGCTTCAAAGAATGCCAACATTTTAAATTGAAAGTGAACTAAAAAATGGAGCCAAACTGACCATCAAATAATTACTTTATAATCACACGGTCTGAGAGATGAAGGGCAACTCTAGAACAAAGTGATCTGATAAAATATTACTAGTGAGTATAGTCTAAGGACAAAGGAAAGTGCATACAAAATATTTTGAATTTTATTCAATTATATTATTGCTTGCTTCAATGTCACATAATTTTGGATCCATTTTCTTGGATTTTTAGATAAAGCAAATAAGTGATGATGAGCTTTAATAGGGTAGATAATTATTTTTTAGTATTAAAGGAAAGAAGGTACAAATACAATATAGAATTAAAAATTTTAAAGGGAACTATTTACTGTTAGAACTTAATTGGAAGTATCAATATGGATGTACTAGAGACCGATGCATGAAATTCATGCAAGAGTAGGCCTTCCTTCCCCCAGCTGCCAGCACCGGCTTCCCTCTGGCACCTGGGACCCGGGCTTCCCTCGAAGCCCCGGCGTTGTCCAGAAGGTCGTCCGGAAGGATGCCTGGTCTAATTAGCATATTACACTTTTATTATTAGAGATGACTTTGTAAGGAAAAAAAGACATGTTGTCTGTAGCTTCATCCTCTGAAAGGGTTTACCTTGTTGTCCAGATTCTCACTGTTAATTGTATTTTCCCACTCAAATGAACCAGACTTCCTTGGAGATAAGAATGTTAAGGGCAGGAATGTATAAACGAGACTGAAAAATCATGTTGTGTCTGAAAGCAAAGAGGCTTTTAAATATTAATGGCATCGTGTCAAAGGGTCACAGAAGTCAACATTAATGGGGATCTCTCAGGCCAAAATTGTGAGAATTTGAGCATCGAAAAGGAGAAAAATGGCTTTGGTCTATTGAATCACATTAAGTCTAAAAAGGCGTGAATCATAAAATATTCCAAAGCAAAGTCATTATTGCATCACTGAAGAAACTAGAAACAATTAACTCAGCTAAGTGGTATTTTTCTGAATCATGGGAAATATCAGTTAAAACACACACACAGATACATACGACCCGTGGGCGGACAATACCAAGAGAACTGTAAAAACTTCACTTGGATAAAAGATTAAGTCTCACACTTACCTGGCAGGGGAGATGCCATGATTAAGAAGGTGGTTTACCCAGGGTAAGGCTTATGCATGGCACTTGGATGAGCTGACCCCTGTGATTCCTCCAAATGTGGAAGTGCAGCTGCATAATTTGTGGTTGTGGGGGACTGTGTTTGCACTCGCCACTGGGGAGAAAAGATTAAGTTTCCTTAAGAATTATATAGTCCGAAGTATTAAAGAATGAGAGTACATCCATTCAAAAAATCTTTGTAGTTACGGTTCTGAAGATCCCAGCAATGATATAAATAATTGATTTAGGTTTTGATTTTGAGGTAAAATCTTAATAAATTGTTCTCAGTACAAATACATCTAATGCATTTATAAGTTTAGTATATTGGATTTATAAGAATTAATTTCTGCTCAGAAGGTTGTATGTGTTAAATCATGTAATATAAATACTTAAGGCAATACTTGATGATCCAAATAAATTCACTTTAGACACAGACCATTAACCACTAACATTCATAGCTTGGTCCCATTCCCTGGCCACTAACTGCTTGATCTCCCTCACTGTATTCATGCTCTCTAACCACATCTAGAAGAGATCCTTGTGTCTCCTAAATTACATTTCCCTGGCCTAATCCAAGAACCGTTCAGTTTCACATGTAGGCAAAAGGGAGCTAATAAAACAAGTAAAAAATGCTTAGTTCATACCCACTTTATGCTACAGCAGGTTCTTGTATGATGTACTGTCTTTTTGTGATGCTTGCAATGCAGAATATGTCCAAGTCTCACCTAGGACAACATCAGGAGTTTGGGTTCCTTCACCCACTAACAAAACGACATTCCAAATTAATTGGCTACCATGATATCTTAATGGGAATATGCCTGTTCTCTAGATGGCCCCAATTTTTCTCCTTGGGGATGGCAAATGCTATTTCAGCATGTGTTTTCAGATATGTATATGTGAAGTGCTAAATATTTTCAACCATATATTTTATGTTACATCAAAAAATAGTGACTGTAGCAATAACCTAAGCCCCCCAGGAAAGCCTATTTTCCTTGTCTATCTCATCTCGTGTCTCAAAAGCACTGGGAAAGTGTGTGTATAGTAAAACGAATACATAAGTATAAATGTGCGTTGAAACCTGCCACTTCGAAGTCTACAGTAATTCATGTCACACATTCTAAAAGTTGAACATTTAACTTATAAGGAGATTGTTAAAGTTTCCCTACTTTGGACAAACACAGGGACTAATTTATACATCTTCATTGTCACATCTCTTTTGGACACTAAATATTTTCCTGGACAAATGCCATGGTCTCTTTTAAATATATTATCAGTACTTTCTCAGCTAGCCTTTTTCATGTTTTCTAACTTCTATGTAGCTTTACTTCCCTGCCTGAGTGTAATGGGGCGCTTTCTTACCTCATAACCACAGTGCAGTACTTACAGGGGTAGAAATCTGAAAAACTAACTTAGAAAAGCAATAATCTAGTAATGTACTAACCCTGCAACTCCACCTTGAGGCACGTACTCTACAGGAAGTGTTGCATGTGCACCAGGCAACACGTATGGGATGCTTGTGACAGTGCTATTAATATTAACTAAAGACTACAAATAACCCAAAGCCCATTGAAAGGAGATTGGAATATTATGTTACATGGCAATGAAAATCAACCTATGTAAGGACAGAAATGACTTTAAGGAACATAATGTTGAATAAAAACTGTGAGTGATGTGGAATGATCACAATTACATATAACATCATGCAAGACTAAATTACATATCATTTAGCAACATAATTATCTTGGTACAGTTACAAGGAAAAGCAATGAAATAACTAAAGTTTAAAATGTGGTTTTCTGGGGAGGAGCACACCGCAACTTCTTTTAAAACAGATGATAAGCGTACTTAGGCTTCTTTTTTACCTTTTTCTTTTTCTGGAAGTTTGTACCTTTACCCCACCTTCATTCAGTTCCCCACTCTGGTAACTACAAATCTGATTTCTCTTTTCTATAAGGTTTTTTGTTTTTAGATTCAACATATAAGTGAGGTCAAACAGTATGTCTTTCTTTTTCACTTAGCATAATGCCCTCAAGATCCATCTGTGTTGTCTCAAATGGCAGGATTTCCTTCTCTTTGTACAGCTGAAAAATATTCCATTCCATATGTATTACCACAACTTATTTATCTCTTTGTCCATTGATGGACACGTAAGTCATTTCCATTTTTTGTAGATAATGCTGCTATGGAAATGCAGCAGGGTGCAGATATCTTAGTGACATGGGTATATTCTCTGAAGTAGAGATGCTGAAACATAGGGTAGTTCCATTTTTAATTTTTTGAGGAACCTCCATACTATTTCCATAGCGTCAGCACCAATTTGCAATCCCACCAATAGTACACAGGGTTTTCTTTCTCTACAACCTCACCAACATTTGTTGTCTCTTGTCTTCTTGATGATAGTCAATCTAATATGTACTAGGTGATAAGCTCATTGTGGTTTTGATTTGCATTTCCCTCATTAATGATGTTGGTGGATTGCATTAAATTTACAAATAAATAATTAAAAGGAATCACTAGAAGTTTATCAATACATATAGAAGGCTAATTACATGCCAGGAAACAACCAAATCAGTGCTTCTCAAACTATAATGTGCATACAAATGACTTGGAGATTTTTGTCAAAATTCAGGTGCTGATTCAGTAGATCTGGGATAAGGCCCTCAATTCTGTACATCTAGCAGGTTGTAATGTGGTGCTTATGTGGTGCAATGATGCTGCTTGTCCATGCACCATACTCTTATGTAGGATGGGTTCAAAGTTCTTCCCATTTTTGATATTTAAAATTTATAATAATCAAAATTGTTGAATTTTCAGGGACAGATAAGCTTAAATAAAAAGTACTTGCACATCAATGCCAAAAGTTGAAATATAGGCATAGAAATGCAGGCAAGGGGGCCCTAGCCGGTTTGGCTCAGTGGATAGAATTTTGGACTGTGGATAGAATTCCAGTCAAGGGCATGTACCTAGGTTGCAGGTTCCTCCCTGGTCTGTGCCCTGATTGGGGCGTGTGCAGGAGGCAACCAATCCATGTGTTTCTCTCACATCGATATTTCTCTCTGTCTCTCCCTCTCTCTTCCACTCTCTAAAAAAAATCAATGGAAAAAAATAAAAGAAATATAAGCAATGGGATAAACTTTCAACAACTATAGATAATGAACTTAAAATTCCAGAGGAGTATATTCCATTTCTTGATATAAAGATTATGTCTCCTTCTTGACTAATGTTCTTATAATGTGAGAAAAAGGTGCTTTTTTGGAAAAGATATTGCAAGGTGATTCTCAGTGTTTAGATTTTAATATAGTCAGATAATATCCAGTGCCTCTGTTCTTTAAAAAAAATATAAAAGATGCGTTAAATTATTTTCAGAATCTAATTAAGAACATATGGCTTGGGTTTATTAATTTCCTTTTAATACACAGAATATTCAACTGGAAAAAAAAAATCCTGCTTTGCATGTTACTTTTTATTACAAGATCTGCTTTAAGATATGAATGATGCTCCTTGTCTCATCTTGTTTGATAGGATATAGATAATTCTGTTTAATCTACCTGGTGGTTTTTTTTTTTTCATCTTTTGTCCTCAAGTAAGGTAGACAAATTGAATTTCACTTTTAGTTTATTTATTCTGTCAAGAGATTCTGAATCAGGAGTTTAAAGTCATTGTCTGACAAGAAAAAGTCAACATCTGTTGAGTTGATTTATTATTTATGTATTAGATTTTATGGCAGTTTTCCTCTGAAGAGCTGCAAGTGTTCTACACATAATTCTTACACTTTTCAAATACCTTTCACAAGAAACACCTATAAACATCTCAACATGAAAAGCGACAGAAAAGGGACTGATTGAGGAAACCAGAGAAGAAGAGGACCCTAGGGCAAATGATCACAGCCTCAAATAGGAGGTGTGCCTAATAATCTAAGAATTCACTTTGCAAGGCCATGGGGGATGTGCATGTCTCTGTCAAAGCTTTCCCCCTGCACATCTGTCATCAGTGCATCTTACCTGGCTCCCAGAAACTCTTCTTAGCTGTCAGCTTCAAACATTGTGTGGATTGGGGCAACCCAGGAAGTTAGTATGGTAATGAGAACTCGGTGCCAGCTAATGGTTCTTACTCTCTACTCCTATAGATATTGACATTTCTTAGAAGGTGGGTTTGTGGTAGGGAAAAATAAAGGGTCTTATTTCAACACTAGAGGACCGGTGCACGAAATTCGTACAAGGGGCTCAGCCCTTGCAGCTGCTGTGGCTTGCCTTGGCCCTCCCAGCCCTACCTTCATCCAGAAGGTTGTCTGGAAGGACATCTGGAAGGTCATTTGACTGTCCAGTCTAATTAGCATACTATGCTTTTATTATTATAGATACTTGCACCCAATTTTAATTATTTAAATAAATTAAAAATTGATTTAAATTATTTTAAATAGATGAATTAAGATAGAAAAAATTTATTGAAAATTTTATGAAGACTCCTTAGAGATATGAAAGCATACTTTATATGCTATATATATATACATATATATGTATATATATGTGTATATATTGTTTTTAATTGATTTCAGAGAGGAAGGGAGAGGAAGAGATAGAAATATCAATGATGAGAGAGAAATATCAATCAGCTGCTTCCTGCATGCTCCCCACTGGGGATTGAGCCCACAACCCACGCTTTTGCCCTGACTAGGAACTGAACTGTGATCTCTGGGCCACACCAGCTGGGTGATTTATATTTTTTTTACAGTTAGTCATTGATCAAAAATTGGAAATTAAAAATATGTTGAAATTATACTAACTCACTTATACATGTGATCTTCTTTAATGCCTAAATTGTATTTTTCAATACTTTTAACATGAAGAATTAGAATGTTATTGAGTAAATACCACTTTCTGAAAAATTTTATATGTATATTTGGTTTGATAGCTGAGTCAAAGGAATATATCCTCTTCTTTAATCCTTTTAGAAATTCATAGTCTGAAATAGTGTAGACTAAATAGGTCCTTGGAAATAAAGTGGAACATTGCTGAGATAATAAATATATAATTTTAGATTTCATAGTAATTTCAATTTTCATAATCCTATATTGAACTTCATATTTTTGACTCATGCTAACTCTTTTTTTATTTTTCTAATAGAAAATAGAATTACAAAATATGGGACGGTATTAGGCAAAAAGCAGGAAAATATGGCAGAGTGCTATATTTTAAAAATAAAAGTTACTAAAGTAACTCAATATTCATTATTTTCTAAAATATATTAAATGAATTAAGGGTTCCTAGAGTCATAACTAATACCCACCATCCACTTAACTTGAATTCATTGCTATACTCAGTGAAGCAAAAAATAAAGAACTTGACTGCAGCTAAAAAAGTGTTTTCCTGTGGATGACGAAAGATAAAATAAGTGTTGAGCTTTATTATTTTATTAAGAGTGAAAATAAAAATACATCTATTCTGAACTTCTAAGATTATTACAACAGAGCAAAGCAGAGATAAGAGACATCTGTGCTGTTTTCTCTTTAGCTCTGATGCAAGCTTTGTTTCCACAAAGCCACCATATGAATTATTGGTCCCCAATATATTACACCTTTGTTGTATTGTTTGATCTGAGGTGTATATCAAAGCGCTGACTGAAATGAACAGGTGTTAGAGATAAGTGTGTTCCTGAAATAGAGTATTCATCTTCTTTTATGGTCTCATTTATTTATGTATTGGTTTTACAGAGAGGTACAGAAAGGAGAGAGAGAGAGAGAGAGGTACAGAAAGGAGAGAGAGAGAGAGAGAGAGAGAGAGAGAGAGAGAGAATATTTGTTGTTCTAGCTATTTTTTAAATTGTGTGTGTGTGTGTGTGTGTGTGTATTGATTTCAGAGAGGAATGGAAACAGAGAGACAGAAATATCAGTGATGAGAGAATCATTGATTTGTTGCCTCCTGCACGCCCCACACTGGGGATTTAGCTTGCAACCTGGGCATACGCCCTGACCAGGAATAGAACCATGACCTTCTGGTTCATAGGTCAACACTCAACCACTGAGCCATGCCAGCCAGGCTGTTCCACTTATTTTTTATGCAGTCATAGGTTGATTCTTGTATGTGTCTTGACAGGAGATTGAACCCACAACCTTGGCATATTGAGATGATGTTCTAACCAACTGAGCTACCTGACCAGGGCCTTTCATAATCTCTTTAAACATGTGAAGAAAGAAACTTGATATAATATTGTTTTCATTTATCTTTGATGAAATATTTGGCTTTCAACACTTGAACATATTTATTTGAAACATATCTTTTTTTAAAAAAATTATTTTTATTGCTATCAGAGAGGAATGGAGAGGAAGAGAGAGATAGAAACATCAATGATGAGAGAGAATCACTGGTCAGCTACCTCCAGCATGTTCCCCCACTGGGGATAGGGCCCACAACCCGAGCATGTGCCTTGACCAGGAATCAAACCCTGACCCTGAACATTTCATAAAATGGATCTGATTTCTCAATTATAAAAAGGCCACCCATACCAATTTAGTATTTTTCAATACATGTCTTTATTATATAAACCTTGGCTTTTTATGTAGCTTGCATAAATCACTTAGTGTGTTTCAGTCTGTTCATATTTTAAAAGGGAATAAGATCCTCTTCCTGCATCTTGATACTGTTAGAAATCTTTTGAAGACACATCATTGTCTGTAGTGTCCAAGAAAATTCTATGCTAGTCAGACCTTAGAAAAGCTGAAGTTTGAATGAAGCTGTAAGGAATAGACAAGGCTTCCCTAGCCTGTTGGATAGGTTTAAAGCAGCAGTTCTCAAATTGTGGGTCGTGACCCCTTTGGGGGTCGAATGACCCTTTCACAGGGGTCGCCTA
The DNA here is from genome assembly GCF_964212035.1 of Myotis nattereri. Lineage (NCBI taxonomy): Eukaryota > Metazoa > Chordata > Mammalia > Chiroptera > Vespertilionidae > Myotis > Myotis nattereri. Next base: position 57,009,918 of record NC_138079.1, read on the forward strand.
AGACCATCGGAAAAACACATATATAATTACATATTGTTTTTGTGATTAATCACTATACTTTAATTATGTTCAATTTGTAACAATGAAAATACATCCCACATATCAGATATTTACATTACGATTCATAACAGTGGCAAAATTACAGTTATGAAGTAGCAACCAAAATAATTTTATGGTTCGGGGTCACCACAACATGAGGAATTGTATTAAAGGATGCGGCATTAGGAAGGTTGAGAACCACTGGGTTAAAGGCTCTCTGCGAGGGGGTAGAACAGTCAGAGAGCTGCAAAGTACATGAAGACTGGGAAACAGGAGTCCATCTGGAATGAAGGAACCAAGTAGTTGGATTTGAGACAAAAAAGTTGGTTGGAATGTGTCGGGGCTTAAATACCTGGATCAAGAGTTGATAGACACTTGGGAGTATTTGACCACTTGTGAGATGGAAATGACATGGTGAAATCAGTGCTTTAACACAGTTTTGAGAACTGGGTATGAAATGTGTTTAGTGCAAACTTCAGGCCAACTTGACAAGGACATAAAATGGGACCATGTGGAATGAAAAGAAAGGGACACATGTAGCAGCTTTCATAAGAATTGGATGTTTTCCATATTGGTCGTACAGTTTGCAGTCCCACCAACCATGCACGAAGGATCCCTTTACTTTCTCACTAACACTTGTTATTTGTTAGGATTTTGATAATAGCAAATCTAACAGGTGTGAGGTGATATCTGACTGTGGTTTTGATCTGCATTGCCTTGATGATTGGCAGTGTTGAACATCTTTTCATATGTAATTATCGTCCATCGGTATATCTTCTTTGGAAAAATATTGATTGAGGTCCTTTGCCCACTTTTAATTGGATTATTTGGGGGTTTTTGAGGTTGAGTTTTTTATATATTTTAGATATTAACCCCTTATCAGATATGTCATTTGCAAATATCTTCTCCCACTTAATGGGTTGCCTTTTGGTTTTGTTGATGGTTTCCTTCACTGTGTAAACACTCTTTAGTTTGATACAATACCATTTGTTCATTTTGACTTTGTTGCCTTTGCCTGGGGAGACATTCCCAGAAAATATTGCTAAAACTGTCAAACAGTTTACTATCTATGTTTTCTTTTAGGATTTTTTATGGTTTCTAGTCTTACATTTATGTCTTTAACCCATTTAGTTTATTTTTGTGCATGAAATAGTACAAGTGTGTAAAAAACTGGTACAGTTTCATTTCTTTGCATCTAGCTTTCTAATTTTTCCAGCACCGTTTAATCAAGAGAGACTGTCTTTCCTCAAGATATATTCTTGTCTCCTTTGTCGTAGATTAATTGACCATGTAAGTGTGGGTTTATTTCTGTGCTTAATGTTCCCTTGATCTATGTGTTTTAGTGCCAAAACCATACTGTTTTACTATAGCTTTGTAGTAAAGTTTAACATTAGGGAGCATGATATCTTCAAATTTGTTCTATTATTTAAAAAAATAATCTTGGAAGAGTGATTCTTATTGTTTTTGGAGAGTAGAGGTGTGTGTGTGTGTGTGTGTTGAGGGGCAGGAGGGGCGTAAGGTTGCAGGGAATTAGAAAGATTTTAGTTTAAAACAAAATCTGTGATTGTCTATCAAAGACACATGAAAAATATAGACTTGCGTCACTTGAAGGCAGGAGAGGAGAAACATTTTTGGCATTTCCACCAATAATTATGAAATTAACTGACCAAGCACCTTTTACACCTGTAGTTTTGATGAGCTGCGGTGAAAACGTCACAAAGTAAACTGCAACATGACTTGCTGTTATTCCAATGCTCTGACAATTCCAATCCCTCTTAACAGGCCCTAGGGTTATACTTCTCCAGGGTTAGTATGATGATTTAGCTTTAAAATGCATGTTGTACTTAAAGATGCATTCAGTACCTTTTCTCCTACAGGAATAAAGCTTTAAACAAATTATTGTGACTCATTTCTGGCTTCGGTATTTATAGTAATCCTCAGGTAAATCTCAGAGTTCTAAGTATGTGCTTTGTAAAATATATAGCTTAAATGCATTGAGTAAATCTATGCTGGGTGCTTATTATTTTTATTCAAGTCATTTGTTTTGTTTCACATGAGTAGAGAGCAATGCTGAATTTGGGTTAGTTTAAAGTAAATTTGTGATACTTAAATTTTTTTATTATAAATTATACTTTAATTTGAGATTTAATGTTGACTCTCATCATAAGCAAACATAACAAACGTACTTGTTTCATTGCTTCTGTTTTTCTATTAATATAACAGGTAGTGTTGACATTTTACTTAACCTGGAGAGTTATATTGACTTTTATGTCAGATGTCAAAGGTCTGTATTTAGTAAACTTTGGTTAAGGTACAAAGGGAAGCAGCATTAATTGGTTGCCTACCAAATAACCACCTTGTGAAAATATCTCCTTTTACAGATGCTGTTGGACGAAGGGAGATAACTTGTCTAAATTACAGCACTAATGGTCTACACCCGTGGTCGGCAAACTGCGGCTCGCGAGCCACATGTGGCTTTTTGGCCTCTTGAGTGTGGCTCTTCTACAAAATACCACATGTGGGTGCAGGTACAGTGCGATTGAAACTTCGTGGCCCATGCACAGAAGTCAGTTTTCGGCCTGGGCGAGTCTATTTTGAAGAAGTACTGTTGATATTTGGCTCTGTTGAATAATGAGTTTGCCAACCACTGGTCTACACCAACATTAATTTTTCTTTTATTAAAAATTTCAAGTATATACAAAATTAGGAATAACAGGATGACTCTTATGTACCCACCGCTCACTTTAAAAAATTATTGTCTTGACCAATTTTATTTCATCTACCCTCTTTCCCACTTTTCCTCTCTCTTTGTTTTATTTAGAAGCAATCTAAATACTTAAGTCTAAAAGCAAAAAATTATTAAATCACCCACAATACGATTAAAACATTTGAAAATTATAATTCCTTAATGTTATTAAATATAAGTGGCTCAATTTTCTCTGCCTCATTTTTCACTTTGTTTGAGTTATGATTGAAATAAGGTTGAAATTGGTTCATGCAATTGTTTTATTTTTTTGTTTGTTCTATTTTAACCTAGAGCTTCCTTTCTTCTACCTCTTTCATTTGCTTTATTTTTGGGGCAATTTAATTGTTGAAATAACAGGATTCTTTGGTAGACTATTTCATAGTCTGATTATACCCTTCTCATATTATTTAAGATGTTATGCTGTCCCTGTATATTCTATAAAGTGACTATTCAATTTAGGGGCTTGATAAAGTAGGGGTTCTAGATTTTAAAAGATTCATTTATAGGTGATATTGAATATTTATATCAAGAAGGGCCCATTGTGTGCTTTTTCTCTTTTTTTGTAGTCATTATTATTTTATCATGGGCTAAAAAATCATGACATCGTAATTCTGCTTCTCTTTACTTACTAGCTGCAACAGTTTTATGACAGAAAAATTTCCCTCAACTATTTTGTTTTTCTGAGGTACAGTTCATATAGAAATTCCAGATTAATGTTTGATAGTTATCCTTTATCCAGTTTTTTAAAATTGAGTTAATTATATATATAGCATCTTTCTTGAATAACCAAGGGGTTGTTTTTAAAAAGTATTTTAAGCTTATGGATTTAAAAGTATTTGAGTTAGACTTCCATTACGAAATTTAGGGGTGGCGGGAGATGGGGGTAAGAGATCAACTGAAGGACTTTTATGCATGCATATAAGCATAACCAATGGACACAAGACACTGGGGGGTAGGGGAGGCTGGGGGATTGTCAAGGGGGGGTGTGAAAAAAGGAGACATATGTAATACTCTTTGTAATACTTTAAACAATAAAAAAAAGAAATTAAAAAATTTTAGTAATATTAATAGAATCATTGTTAGATAAATGGTAGAATATTACGCAAACTTTCTGTACATTGCTTATTCACTTAAGTATATGTACCAAGGATTAATCCATAGTTATATATACTAGTTATTACTTATTACTTTAACAAATATGTATATTTCATTGTATGAATGTGAAATAATTTATTGAAATTCCTATTAATGGCTACTCTCAGCCATTTGTTGTTGTAAAGTATAGTGGTCCAATTGGCAGATATTTGTATATATATTTTGAATTTTTCCATGGTATCTTTAGGGAGTTTTCTAGGAGAGAGATTGCTATACCAGAGGTTAGAGCATTTACGATTTTGTTAGCTATTGCGAAATTCCCTTTCCTATGGGTACACCATTTTTCATTCCCTCCAGCAATGCCTGAGTGCCCCTTTGTCCTAAGCATCATCAAGAAAATCTAACTTCTGGATTTTTTCAGTTGTAGTATTATCATCTTCAAGTTAGTCCAAATGAAAAGCCAATACTTTTTTGACTAATCTATATTGTCTTCTCTTACACAGAATTTATATAGTTTGTAATATAAAAGTAGTTCTTGCTGTGAAAACAAGTGTGTACTTCTTTATTTATTCCCAGACATTATTACAGTCCCTGCTAAAGTAAACATGGGACTCTTCTACTGACTTATTTTTTGTATGTATTTCAACAGCATACCTGACTATGTTAATTAAAGTGTTCTAAAGACCATTTCTCAGGTGTCTCTAACCAGTTCAGGAGGCAGTCTGCCTGTTGGGCTCCCATGTAAATGTTCTGTTCTGATCAGTGTGACACTTTTGACTAAATTGCTTTGTGGGAGACTTCATTTTCCTGCTAAGTTTACAACACTGCTTCAGACAAAGAAAGCTTAGATGACTTTATAAAAAACCATGAAGAACACTTTTTTTTTTTTTAAAGGGCAAGACTAAACAGTGCTGGATTTCTCACCTCTTTGAGTCACTAATATAATTTCTGATCATGATATATACTGCTTTCATTTATTGTCCTGGATTTCAATTTTTGCCTCAAGCTAGTTATTTTTCCTTAAAGTGAATCATTGATTTGCTCTCCCTCAAGCTGAATTTCAGACTCACAACCTCCTGCAGCGATAGGCTGTGGTGACTACAGAATCAGTCAGGGAGTGAAGGTTGTTTTGAACTATACATGCAACACAGACTTCTCTTTTCCAATCATAGAAATACACCAGACTCCCTTTGACAGAAAGCAAACAAAAGCAACAGTTCATGAAAATACTTATACAATGGAGTGTAGAAACCAAACATAGTGGCAGCCACTTAGGTATTTTAGATTTAGGTGCATTCCTTTTTAACAGAAATACAAATAAGCCCAGCTTCCCAAAATTTAGGTACTGCCTTCGATTTCATGAGAAGTTTTTTCAGAGGAACATGCTTTTATATTATCAAGGGATAAGTAAATGACCTTAATTTCTACTGATTCAGTATGAAACTGAGTATACACGTTAACTCCATTAAGTTCACTTCAACCAATATTTACAGTTGCTAAATGCAAGAGGAGTTATGGGAGGTGTTATGAAGAATACAGAGATAATTAAGTCATGATCTCTGAGTTCAAGAACAGCCCCCCCACCCCTTCCCAAGTTAACACAGTATCTCCTGTTGATCTTTCAAAATCCTTTTACAACATATCCTTTGCAGTTCCAATAGGATGATTGTGGGGATTGTGTTGGAATCATTAAATGTCGCTTCATTCTTGTATCTCTAAAATGGGGTTACAGTATTTTGGTCTATTTGAAACACACTTATTTTAGATATTTTGTCTAAGCTATTCTCAAAATATGTCCAGACATATTTTGTCCAGCTAGGCAAATGAAGATGTTACTGCGAGCAGCATGAAGCAGAGAACACTGGTTACTAAATCCATTTCTGGGTCAAACATCATGTTAAATGTTCTTAATATATGGGGTGAAACAGAATAGAAGGGTTGTATCATGAATTAGTGCCAAGTGTTAGAATATGATTGATCCAGTGAGGTGGGACATCAGGAAGGAAAACAAGATTTGGATGCAAGTTATAGGATCTCCTCCTCTAGGGAGAACATAAAAAACCAAGAATTTTCATAGTTTTTATATTGAAAAATGAAAGCAGTGTAATATACTTTTTTGATGTTTTTATTGATAAGCCAGTTTCTCTGCCTGCCATAAGGTTTGTCCATGTGAAATAAGCTGAGAAAGAAAATATACAATATACATGAAATTTCTGCTAGAGGAGAAGGGGAAGTATAATAAAAATCTGCTACTTCTGACCCCAGTGAATTATGGGGACAAAGTGAGCTGAGGTAAGAGAAACATCTGTTTGCGATGTGTGAGACCCAATGTCATCCCTCTAAATAAAATCCTAGAACAGAAAGTACTTCAGATGTCAGAGGGCCACACTGAAATTGGAGAGACTTTGCCTCCTCTTCCCAATTGGGATTATGTAGGGACAACTGGTAGTAACTGTGATCTGGATTGATCCAGGCTGTCAGCTTGAAAACAGATACTGTAGTAGAGAGGACCTACTAAGCACTCATGAGGCACCCTTGGCTGTCTTTGGTTATGAGGCACATACTTCCCTTTTAGCAGAACGTCCTCCTTACAACTTTCCAACCAAGTCTCTTGTGCTCCCCAACAAGGCACCAGAGTTCCTTCCTTGTGCCATACTGGGGGCCATGGGGGAGAATACTAAAGGTAATGAGAGTTTGTGGGCATGCTATGGATCAGAGCCCAGATGACTCCACAGTGCATGCTGTTGGGCAGACTGTCCAAGTCTAGGAACTTGTGATGAACAAACATGAAGAGAATCAGAATGTTTGCAATTTCAGTGAGAGTACCAAGGTGGCACCCACACAGTCATAAGATCTCACTGAGGCCCAACCAAGTTGATAGACACAAAATAAATTGAGCAGCAGGAACCAACATATTACCCAAGGTTGGAAAGGTTTACAATAATGCCTCAGAAATCCCAACCAGTACAGACACAAGAACCAGCACAAGGCAAGGTTGTTTGCTTTCTGCTAATATTATGAAGTCAAATAAAGTACCTTTAACAAACCTAGATGCCTTCTTGGAGTGAAGCAAATGTAGAGTGGAGTATCATATACAAGAGGCTGAGTGTTAAAATATACTGTTATAAAAACATTTTATATTTGTGTAAGTTTAACATTTATGTTTACTCCTCTGCTTAGAAAGTAAGATCAATAAAAGATAAAAGAAGATATATTTTCTTTAGCACATCTACTAGTAAGTGCAGTGTAAATAAATGTGTAACCCCATTAGAATTAGATTATGGTTCTTTGTCATCAATACTTTATATACCAGTGGGATGTAAGTGACTTGAAGGCAGAAAGCTATCTTATTTTTCTTTGGTAGCTGTTGTGAAGAGCATAATGTTTGGCATATAGAAAATGCTAAAACAGTGTTTGTTAGATTGAAATGAATGCATTGCCATCAAGAGCATTTTCTTTGAAATCTAGGTTCCCTTATGCTTGGGCTGAACAACTGTAGGCTAGAATTCTAGTAAATTTTCCAGAGGTTCTGAATCTTGAAGAATTGGTTCAAAGGCAATCTAAGCAGAAGTATGAGCATAAGCAAAACATAGAAATAAGAAAATGGGACGAGTGTGTTTGCAAAATGGCGAGTTCTCCCCTTCAGCTGATTAGAGATTATCATTGTCAGAATTAAGGTTCATTAATAATGTTAATAGCTACAGTTTACTAAGCACCTTTGCCATTAGCATGTTACTGTGCTTTGCAATTTGCACCCTTCATTTCAATGAACAAACCTATAGCAATGGGTAATACTGTTATATTAGTCAGGTTCCAATTAGGATACAGAAATCACACAGTAATTTGAACAGGGAAGGTTAAATATAGAGTTAGCAACCATAATATGGGATTGGCTAGTATGGGGGAAAGACAACTAAAGAATTCCAGAATAGCAAATATGCTCTTAACTAGGGCTAACACCCAAGACCCAAGAAAGAAGCAGATCAGGACAGTTTCTGTCCAGAAGACTAAGATGCAGATGTTGGAAAGAAGGCAGCCATAGCTCACTGGATGGTGGAAGCTGGCTGAGGTGTTGCAATCAGGACTCACTGGGAATCTGCCTCTGGGGTGATGGTGATGCTGTCCATGGGGAATTTTGAGCCTCAGAACTGTGCAAAGCCAAGTGAAAGCTGTTCATGGGGATGTGTGTGGATGGTAGTACCTTCTGCAAAGCTGCTCCAGTGAGTGTGAAAGGGAGCTGCTCATGGACAGGTACTGCATGCTGCTTGCTAAAAGGTGCCATTTAAACAGGGAAAGTTAAACATAGAGTTAGCAGCTAAAATAGGGGAATGGCTAGTGTCATTAATTAACCTCTGTGTTCTGCAGGTTAGGCATTTGTAACATGGAAATTATAATGGTTATTTATGACATGGGGTTATAAGGAGTAACAAAATTCATATATATATATGAATATATATAATATATATATATTAAAAATAAATGCTTGCTATTATCATACTTTCATGCTCATAGCACAGTTTATTCTGGAAATCTAGGTGAGAAAATCCTACAGGAGCTGTCAAAGATGTTTATCAGCTCATCTTGTTAGTACTTAATGCAAAAAAAAATAAAATAAACACACAAAGAAACAGGAAGTCACTGTATCTAAGGAAGTTGAGCAATAAAAGCAGAAAATAAGAACAATATTTCTGCTTTCCAAATTTTAGCACAATAATTAACAAATTAACAAATATTTCCACAAGCACAATTTGAAAGACCTCATTTTGCGGTATTTAATTACCTTATGTGAATAACAAGAAACAATAAATTACAGGAGTCTGTGGGACATCATTGAAGCCTGAATATTACCTGAATGTAAATGAGATCTGTGAGGGGTAAGAGAAAATAATAAGCAGATATCTAAGGAACAATAACCAGTTTCTTGTGCATAATCACTTTTGTAAGTGATATTTACCAAACGTATTTGTAAAAATTTAATTAAAAATTTTTTCCTCAATGTAATTTTAATATAGACATAGTATCATGAAACAACTATCCTGGAATGCTTCACATGATCCCACTCTATATTATACTTTATGCTTTTAAAATAATTTCCATGTAAGTTATCTTAAATAGTTCTGACAACTATTATTGGTGGAAGTGGAGTTCTTGGAGTACCCCAAGGAAATGAATTTCCTGAGGCCCCCACAGGAGAATGATGTTTGGTGGAAAGCTTTATTGATGATGTGATATTAAGGGGACTCCCCTTCAAGGTCTCCTCTCTGTCTGTCTCACCATGGAAGAAGTCCAATCTTATCTTCAGTAGGGCCAGAATTAAGGCCACTGCCCAGAATTTCTGTTCCATACTAAGTACAGTCCAGTCCAGCATCTGGCTAGCTTACTTAGCCTGTGTTCCCAGCTATAGTTCATTGTGTATGAAGTCATGAGGCTGCTTAAGGCTACATGGCTATGGAGAGAGAATGGAGGAACTCCTTGGGTAAGTGTGGGTCATAGAGCAAGACTGAGCAGGAGAGAGCAAGAGCAAACAAGAGTGAGGGAACTCTTTGGGGATTTTAACCAGGAGCTTCTTCGACTAACCAATTAAATTTCCAAGATTTCACACACTTCTGATGGGGTCCACCCTCTAGCCAGTCCATTGTTCCCCAGGCTAGACTGACAGACAAGCACTTCCCCTGTGTCAACCCAATTTTTGTGCATGTGCCTATTTCTCTGTTTACCCTACAACAATCTAGTAACAGATGGGGGGGGGGAGAGGAGGGGTGTTAACCCCCTTGGGGAAACAATGCTGTGTAAAGTGTAGCTTCCTGGTGAAGCCCCCCAAGTAACCATGCTTACAGTGTCTGACTTCCCTTTGCTCTCTTCCTTTTATTAATATTAATAGCGACCTAATTATGACCATAATGCAACCACGTGAGAGTTAATAGAACAAACATGAAACATCTTTTTTTTTTTTCCTACCAGGCTAAACAAATGAATGAACCTATAAAGACCCTATAGAGGACACTTTGCTCCTTCCTCATTTATAGTTTAGTGGAGCTCTAGATCTGATTAGGAACTGGATAAGTTCAGTTTCATTCAGAATTTCTAGATCTATTCATACCTCTTCAATACCACTTACATGGAACCTCTGAGACTTTCCAAGGTGTGGAGCAGAAATCACTGTGGGCTTTGTCCAACAAACTAGACTGTTAGTTGGGTATTTTCTGGGGCATTTGTACAAAGATATTCAATGCAGTGACAAATATGGGTTTTAAACAGTCAGATCTTATTCAAATAGCCTCCCTAAAATCTATAGCTATTTTGTCTGTCATATGGTTACCGTCAAGATTCTGTCCAAGAATAAGTAGTACATGAGCCATGGATTTTAGCCTCCCCCAGTGAGTGAAAGTGTGTTTGATTACAGAGTTGAGAGTTTCTAGAGAAGAAGGCTGACATGTAAGTAACAGATGCAAGCCCCTCCTGGATCTTGCTATATATCTGCCTTGAAAATAGGTTGCAATGGGGTTTTTATTTACATAAGATCCCATGCTTCCCTGGTCTTTGTTGACCCTAACGCAAAAAACTCTCTAAGACTTTTCAAAAAAAATTCACACTTCTATTTTAAAATTCCTATTCTCCCATTTTTTTTGGTGAAATAAAGAAATCATACTTATTATCTGAGAAGGAAATAAATGCGACAGAATTATAGGTGTTTGTCTCCTTTTCAATTCTGTTTAATTTTCTATTAAACTTAAAGATACTCATATGTTATTTAGTCAACCAGTTTCAGAAAGTAGCTAAGGAAGACTAAGATTCTGGTCAGAAGGGCCTTTCCTTGAACTCATCCTATAGATCAATGGTCCTCAACCTTGGCTGCACATTAGAATCACCTGGGAATCTTTTTTAAATCCTGATTTCTGGGCCTTATCCTCCAGAAATTCTGTTTCTTTCTTACTAAAGATGAGGCCCAGAAGTTAGGATTTAAAAAAGATTCCCGGGTGATTCTAATGTGCAGCCAAGGTTGAGGACCACTGGGCTAGAGGAAACTTTAGTGTACATAAGAAACACCTGAGATTCTTGTTTAACATGCAATTTCCTGGGTTCCACCTTCAGAAATCTGAGTCAGTATATTCTGGTAGCGCCCAAGAATCTGCATTTGCTAAGGATCCTAGGTGACTGTGATGCTAGAGAGCAGGACCACACTGAGAAAAACTGCCCTGACAGGTGTTTTTCTCCTCCCAATTTTGCAGTGGAATCATCTCTCCCAAAGGCCTGCTTTGGCTGTATACATTTATAGCCACTGGAGGGGCTGATAAGAACAGCTGAGGAGTCCTGGATAGTGTTTAATTGTAGGAAAGCTAATTAGCCTCTCAAACCAAAGAGATAATAAATTATGGGTTGTAACTTATTTTAAAAGCCACAGATCAAATGGACAGCACAATGAGGTGTAAGCGGTTTAACTTGATTAACATACTTCAGAGCTCACTGACCTATCGTTCTTCTTTCCCGCCTCATTTCTTCCTCCCATTTCCAAGAGGTCACCTGTCAGTCTCCTCCTTGTCTTTTCTCTCGTTTTATGTTCAACCTCCTCAACTGTTATTTTTCCTTTCACTTCCATCACGTTGTTATTTTTATATTCCTTTCAAATCTATTTCTTTTTCACTTTTCCTTCTCCCTCTTCCCCCTCTCAAAAAAGGTGTCTTTCCACCCTATATCCACATTGTCCACGAAAACAACCTGTTCCTGATAACATTCCAATTGAGTAATATTGTTCAGAATAATATTATGGATGATCAAAGTGAATTTATATGGGAGTGTTTTGAAAATTAATTAGGACTTATTAAGCTAAACATAAAGATTTGTTTTGGGTTGCAAAATGAGCAAAAATGATGTTTGGGGTTGAATTCAAAATTGCCTCCACAAATATTGAGAAGAATACACATGTGATAAGGATACAACAAAGTGGTGCTCTCATGTTCCTCCTAGAGGCACCGCAAAGTTACACAGCCAATATGCTTACAGGCAGGAAGGAGGCAATGGGCCAGAGGAGCTCAGAGATGAGGTCTGTGCTCTTATTCCATTGGGAGGAGCGCAGGGAAGAACATATTGGCACTCAGGGAAATTATGAACATTTTTAATCTTAAGAGACATTAAAAAAATTAATCTTAAGGGACTTAAGAAATCTTGAGACTTAATATTAAGAGATTTAAGAAAATTCTGCTGAAAGGATTTCAACAAAATTTCTGCCCTTACATCTTTACATACTATTTCTTCTCTACTAATTGCAAGCATATTGGTTTACAGAAGCTTTGACCTACCTGTAGTCTCCATAGATAAAGTTGTCCTATCTCATACAATTTGCTTACATTAAGTATCTACACTAATAAAAGAGAAAAATGGTAATTGGCGTACGGCGATACCGTTTTCATTGGCTAATCAGGGCTATATGCAAATTAACTGCCAACTAAGATTGGCAGTTAACTGCCAACAAGATGGCGGCTAATTTGCATATGTAGGCACAATGCAGGGAGGCGAAAGGGAAAGCAGGAAGAAGCCCCCTGCCACTGACAGTGATCGGAAACCCAGGGGGTAGCTAAGACCTGGGGGGCAGGGCAAAGGCGGCCCTGGGGCCGCCTTTGCCCTGCCCCCCAGCCATTATCTGAGAATCAGGCACTTTTGCCGCCCTGGCCAGTGATAGCAGGAAGTAGGGGTGGAGCCAGCGATGGGAGCTGGGCACGGTCGAAGCTGGCAGTCCCAGGAGCTAGGGGTCCCTTGCCTGGGCCTAAAGCGAAGCCCACGATCGCGGCGCCCCCCGCTGCCACTGCAGGTCCCCGCTGCCCGGGCAGGACGCCTAGGCCAGAGGCGTTAGGCCTGGGCAGGGGCGGAGCCTGCAACCTCGGGGAGCTGGGGGTCCCCTGCCCAGGCCTGACACCTCTGCCAGAGGCCTCAGGCCTGGTCAAGGGGCGGATCCGGTGATTGGTGATCGGAGGGTGATGAGGGTCAACTCCTCTGGCTGAGGCATCAGGCCTGGGCAAGTGGCCGATCAGGCGATCGGAGGGTGATGGGGGTCAACGCCTGAGGGCTCCCAGTATGTGAGAGGGGGCAGGCTGGGCTGAGGGACACTCCCCCCCCACACACACCCAGTGCACGAATTTCGTGCACCAGGCCCCTAGTAACTCATAACATAGAAGCAGGTAAGTGATTAATTATTTACTCTACCAATTTTCTGAACAATGAGTGGATACTCTAATAATCTCCATGAGTTTTAAAATATTATCGTGAACTTAATGTCATTTGTTTGACATAAGCCTGTAAATTGCAGTTATTATCATTATTATTATTTTGATGTTCTAGCAGTTCCATCCTTGGACAGTGAGAGCCTATCCTCAGGTTGGTTCCTGTGTGCTTTTGACACAGTAGCCTTTGTTTTCTGTCAAAATAGGATATCCCATATGTCTCTTATATATTACCTGATCCAGCTGAAATCAGTTAATTGCCTAAGAAGGCTGGTCTCCTTTTAGTAAGAAAAGTATAATTATAAATTCCATAATCTAAAAGCTTCCTGGTATCTTAACCACTTGATTCGAAGTCAAAAGAGTAATTGAGAAGAATAACATAATAAGACATTAGTTTATGTAAGTACCTTAGGAAATCAAGAAAGCTTGAGACAAACAATTAAAAAATATATTTGCACCCTGTCCCGTGTGGCTTAGAGTGTTGGCCCTAGCATCAAAGGGCCACAGATTCCATTACCAGTCAAGGGCATGAACCTGGATTTCAGTTTGATCCCTGGCCTGGTGGGAGCTCGTGCGGAAAGCAACCGGTCGATGTGTCTCTTTCACATCAATGTTTCTCCCTCCCTTCTACTCTCTCTAAAAATAAATGGCAAAAAATATCCTTACGTGAGAATTAACAAAAAAAATATTTGCAATATAGGTAATATTTTATTCTAACTATCCTTTTCCTTATATTTTGATTTGACATCTGTCCTCATTTTGAAGACACCTGTATTTACTGCCTGTTTTACTTGGTGAGTCTCATTAAGTTTACTATGAAAAATAAAATTGCCACCGTAAGTGAATTGAACAGTCTCAGCCAAATTTTTTTTGTTATTGTTTAGCCAGTTTATCATTATGTTGAATAATGTGGGAACATAGATTTAGGCTGAAGAGCTGGCTCATTAATTATCTACTACCATAATCTCTTCTTTTAAGTAGTAAAGCTTTTGTTAATGAAACTGTTGGGTAGTGAAAAACACCTAATGAGCCCTTCAATTTTGCATTAGTGTGTTAGACAGCAAAGATGTATACAGAGAACTGGGTGTTGTAGAGCTATAAGTCTGAAAGAAATTCTTATTTCCTATCTTAGGTGAAGAAATAGATATCCAAAGAGATTGGGTAATTTTCTCAGTGCCACATAGTATAAGAAATTGTTTTTAGAAATTTGACTATTAATAAAATGCTCCCTCCCCGCTTCAATATCAAAGTTTACTTGAAGGAAAATAGGTGATTGGTTAACTTTATCTTAAACTCTGCTTACATGGAAGTAAAATAAGTACCAAAGTATTTATTTGAAATAAGTAATTACATGTGCAGGGGAAAATACAATTATATAGTATTATCATCTTAGAATTTATTCTTTAGAAATTTTCAGGAAAGGGTAATATGGTTGAGCAAATTTTTATGTGATAATAGAAATGCTTACATCCTCATATCAAAACTTACAAGTCAATTTATCACTTTTTTGAAGGTATATTTTAAATCATGTACCCTGTCTAAAAACTAGTTATAAGTTTCCTTACAGTACAATTCCATTTGGTGTACAAAATTTAAAGTAGAAAATCTAAATCATAGATTCTTTTCAAATAAATGTTTTATTTTCTCCCAAAGATAAGCAGAAACCAGACTCAACATGTTAGAATGGTTTGTAATTTTCATAATACATGCTTATCACCAATATGTTTCTCCATTTAAAAAACAAACATGTTGCTATCTTAAACATATACATATACATAGACATGTCTTTATTATCCTTTTATTTAGAGACTAGTGCCAGTGCACAGATTCGTGCACATTGAAAGGAAATTAATTAGATGGTGGCTGGAAGGATGGAACTGGGCAAGATGGGCTGGACACATGCTGGAGCCAACCTCCCGCATTCCATCCCCGGCATCTGCGGAGTGAACCGGGTCCCTCTGGCAGTTGGGATCCCTTGGCCTTGCCTGTGGGGATTGGGCCAAAACCAACATTCCAACATCTTCCGAAGGGTCCCAGAGTGCAAGAGGGCACTCTGCGAAGTTGCTGTCATACAAGGTGTGGAACGCAAATGCAAGTGTGCAGTAAACCACACTTTGGGGCCGACAGTGCCCCAGCAACAACATAACCCACGGCCAAAGGTGGAATTGCGCAGCCCCGCAAGGAATCAGGCTCCTCCTCTCTGGTTTTGGGTCTGTCACCTGAGAACCGCTGCCGCCAAGTCACTGCAGTTTGGCAGCTCCTGTGTTGAGCATCTTCCCCCTAGTGGTCAGTGCGCCTCATAGCAACAGATTGTAAGTTTGGACAATTAGCATATTAGCCTTTTATATATATAGATAATAACATGTGATAATAGAAATGTTTACATCCTCATATCAAAATTTATAAGTCAATTTATCACTTTTTTTAAGGTATATTTTAAATCATGTGCCCTGTCTAAAAACGACTTATAAGTTTTTAGACAGGGTACATGATTTAAATATTTTATGGAAATATTAAGTAAGTAAAATATACATAAATACTTTGCCAAACAATGTGGGAGATACCATGATCACAGAGTCCCTGACCTAGAGGACTGGTAAGAATAAATGCATAACCACAGTATGAGATGTGGGTAGAAATGTGGCCTCACATTCTTTGTGTCATGATGATGTCTATTCCATTTTTGAATGGAAACTGTCCCTGTGATTTTCTTTGACCAATAGAATGAGAGAAATGATGTAAGGAAGTGACTGTCAAGTAAGGAAGGTATTAGTTACTGGAGGTGAGAAGCTACATGGGAAGAAACCAAGGTGCCCTAGTTGATGGCAAGCATGAACTGCCAGACATGAACTGAATGTAAGGGATATTGTAGCAAAACCCCAAATGGGTTTAATGTTTGGGACCAGGTGACAGATAAAGGTGAGGAGACTGAAGGCAGAGACTAGGAAAGTGGAGAAGGAACTGTTGGAAGCTAGAGAAAGTGCAACCTGCATTGTATGTGGCTATACAGTTGTCAAAACTATCACTTGTGGTAATTCTAAAGATAGATATTATACCAAATACCCTATGGGTTTAAGGAGATAGCTATACAGATACTGAAGGAACTCATTAGTTTTCCCTACATGTGTATGATTTGTGGGAAACTGAAGATGAACTAAAGAAGGAACTCTTTGATTTGAAAGTAAATTTTAGAAGAAAAACAGAAGGTCCTAGGATTGCTAAACCAAAGAATAAAATAGTCTCTCATTTATAGTCTCCTCAGCTGGTAAAAAAAAAAAAAATCATCACCAAGATAAATGAGGTGTAGAACCAAAGATCAAGCTAAATATTTGTGAGATGTTTTGTGACTTGTAAAATGATTAAGACCATGTTTTGTTTATTTCAGGTAGGCAAATGGTCCTCTAGTATCTTAAGGGCAATTTTCATACACAACCCAAAGTAGAGAAAGGTGCATTCACCAAAGAATTATGGATGTGGCTTTGGTTTTGAAGAGAATTGTATTAATAAAATACTACCAACTTGGACTAAAGGGACAAGAGATTTTAAAAAGAAAAGCAGGTCATGGTAATTACTTAATTACAAACATGGGCTATAGAAAAGAAAAGGATATTTGTGAGCAGAACCAAGAATCCAGAGAAGGAACCAAAGACTTAGGAGAATGGACTAAGGAATCATTCCTAGGGAACACTGATGGGCCATGGTCAGAACATCCCCTGCCTTCAGACTTAGGGCGAGTGACAATAAGTGATGGGCTGAATTTTAGAATTATTAGCAAATTCTGTGTATTTTGATTCTCTTTATTGAAGTTATGTGTTCCCATATTTCTACTGAGGTCATTCTGTCCCCATCATACCAATGTATATTGGATGGATGGATGTGTGTGTGGGGAGGGGTGATGGTGGAGGTCATGGTATATCACTTTTTTTTATATCACTTTTTATTTAGCTTACAAACCTCTGGACAAAATAAAGGTAATTAGATACTGAACTTTGAGCCCAATGCTATTTATGGGTAAGACTTTTAGGAGTCCTGTGAAAAAAATAAATGTATTATTTATGTGGGAAAATTATAAATAATTATGACCAGAGGATAGATTGTGGTACATTTAATATGGCCACAAATTTTGTAGTTCCTTGCAGCAAGAAGTGGAGTCTTTTTACAGCTCTGTGAATCATAGCTGGCTTTGTGACTCACTGTGCCTTAATGACATGCAGCTGTAGTGATGCGTCATCTCCAAAGTGTAGGCCTCTGAGTGTAGGCCTTGCAGCTTTCTTCTCTACCCTCATGGAATGCTGCTCTGAGACCATGATCTCACTAAGTCAGTATAGCCTGTAGGAGGCTGGAAGAACATATCTAAATAAATAACCAAAGGCACACCTGCTGGCAGCCAAGTAATAGCTGCCGGACATAAGTGAAGCCATTTGGGACCTTCCCCGGAGCTGACTGCACACAAGTGAGAAATGGCAAAACCAGCAGAGGAACCCCCCAGCCAATCCTCAGACACAGGAGAAATAATAAATTGTTGTGATTCACTAAGGTTTGAGGGGAGTTTGTCACAAAGTGGTATCTAACTGGAAATAAGACAACAATGTTCTATGGAACAGAAGATATTTTATGGAAGGAAGGACCACATTCAGTTTAGGAGAAATACCATGAAGAACGTGGTAGTTGAGGTTTGGTACTAAAAGATGCGGCCAGAAGAAGAACTGGGGACAGGTAGAAGAGCTTTGAAGCCAGGATGTCACATTTATACTCTGAAGTCAGTGGAAAGCAGCACTGCTCATTTAGAGTTAGCGCAAACCCACTGTGGTGCCAGGTTATCAGGAGAGGAACTAGAACACCGAGGGCACCTCAAGGAAGATTGTTGAATACATGACATGAATTGCCTATCTATCAGATGTTACAATCCAGTGAAACCCAACTTCATGTCAGTTTACTAGGAGAAAGTGTCAGTATGCCAGGATAAAACAGTCTAGTGTTCATCAAAGGGCCTGTGAACAGAAGTGAATAAACATGTCTTAATGTTGAATACAGTGTGGAATACCGTATTGAATACATTGGCACGCTGTGAACCTACAATGGATAGTTTTGAACAGATAAGCCTTGGGGGAAAGGCTGCAGTAAGAGTAAACAAGATGACCTTTCTGACTTAGTGTGCCACTACTGTATGCATGGTCACAGGGCACTTTATGACACACAGCGTACATGTGGAAAACATTCGCCCTCCCTGGTCATTTGGATTAATTTGCACCATAAATGCATCTTTTACCATCCTGTTCCCAGATTCATGGGTTGATATATGGCACTATTTAGGTCTTTATTTTCCCTCTTGACTTCTCCTGCGGGAGTCTTCCAGTGCGACCATACTGATTGATGGCCACCTCCCAGTGACTAACCTCACAAGTGCGTATGTGGAGAGCTATATGGCTCGTAGAACTCTGGGAACATTTCCAAACACTTTCATTTTGTTTCCCCTTGTTTTTTGCTCTCTCTCAAAGGCAGAAGTTTGAACTCAGTTTCTTACTTTATTTGACTTTGATAGAAAAACTACTCTTGAGTCTTGATTTAGCTACTACATCCTTGTTTCACTCTGTTGGCCAGTAGGCACTTTGCATGTACTGTTATGGATCATTGGCTGTGTCTCAGGGTTTTGCATATTAGAGAGTCTCCACCCATTTTTGTTGATGATATTTGGTTATATTGGTGTGTTAATACATTGTATTTTCTCTGCATTTTAATTTGCTGAATTGTCAGTAGTAGTTTTTACCATATTCATTTCCTTGTTCTTGATTCTTTTTCTGAAGCTATTGCTAACTAAAACTGCCCTTCTCATTGCATTGTCCCCTACAATTAATGATACAATAGGTGCTCTTTCAGTCATTAGGCTGAGGAATAGAGCACGTTAGTTATGAGTAACCTAGAACAAAGAGCAAAAGCTTTTACTTGAATTAAGTCCCAGTAGTATAACTACTAAAATCCAAGTTCGTTCCTTCCTTCCTTCCTTCCTTCCTTCCTTCCTTCCTTCCTTCCTTCCTTCCTTCTTCTTTTTCTCTTCCCTTTTTGCTCCTAAAATAATGTTTAATTTCTGGTTGTCTAAGTTACATAAGTTCACCAAAATATTTCAGGAAATAAAAGTTTCAAAAAAATTTCCTAAGTCATTGTTCTTCTTTGAGAGACTATCAATCATATGTTAAGATATATACTTTCTTGTACAGTCAATGTTGCCCAACAGTTGTTTCTGTATAACGATGATGATGATGATGATGATGATGATGATGATTATATTGGTAATACTTACTGTGCTCTTCTCATGTATAATTTAATTTAATTCTTATTTTCATCTGTGCTGGATGGCTGCATCATCACTGCGTCTTTCTGTTATCGGACTAAAGAGGTCCATTCACCTGTGCACATCAAAGCCCAATTAAATACTAAGAGGATTTTGTAGCCAAAAGAAGTAGAGGTTTGTTAGTTGAGGAA
Organism: Myotis nattereri; assembly: GCF_964212035.1. Taxonomy (NCBI): domain Eukaryota; kingdom Metazoa; phylum Chordata; class Mammalia; order Chiroptera; family Vespertilionidae; genus Myotis; species Myotis nattereri. Next base: position 57,029,493 of record NC_138079.1, read on the forward strand.
ATGGCGCCAAGCCCAGAGTCACATGTAATCACCTGCTAAAAGACCTGGGTCTCTGATGCTTCCAGGGTAGGTTTATAAAGGGGAAATCTCATTCATCATGGTGGCAAAGGAGTTGGGGTCATAGGCTCTACTGATTGGTTGGGACCTGAATAAGGAGAAGTTGATTTATTGTATCAGGTCCTGTGTGTTAGCTGTGGCATTGTTCTATCTGTTTTTATGAGGGTATGGTCTGTAGGGTCACTGCTTTCATGTGCCTGGGGCTAAAACACAACTGAAGTCAAGATGTTTTCTTTAGCTGACAAAATTCTGTTTCTGTGGTCAACAGAGTTGAGGCTTTGTTCATAAGACAGTTTGATACTGCCCAGAATCTGATTTCCTAAGGACTTAATAATTAGTGAAGGGATTAGACAGACAGAAAGAAGAAAGGGTCATGTTAAAAGAAATGGATTTTGCCGAAACCGGTTTGGCTCAGTGGATAGAGCGTCGGCCTGCGGACTGAAACGTCCCAGGTTCGATTCCGGTCAAGGGCATGTACCTGGGTTGCAGGCACATCTCCCAGTGGGAGATGTGCAGGAGGCAGCTGATCGATGTTTCTTGCTCATCGATGTTTCTAACTCTCTATCTCTCTCCCTTTCTCTCTGTAAAAAATCAATAAAATATATTAACAACAAAAAAAAGAAATGGATTTTCTGTGCAGTTGCATATCTAGGGTCTCCTCAGCAATGCAGGAAAGTCAAGGCCTATAGGTTCTGGTTGGCCTGTGCCAACAGGAAGTATTTCCGTTTGATTAGGAAGGCAGAAGGAAGGAGAGATACTTATTTCCTGGAAGCAGTTGCAGCCAGATGCTGTGCAGATGAGAGAGTCCTACTGGCTTCCTGGCCAGCTCCTGACAACCACCTCTTTCACTGCTGCAAACACAGAAAGTCAATGGGAGTTTCCATATACTTGCAGGAATTGCAGTGGCTTCCTAATAAGCTCATGAAAAACCCCATATTGGTGCAGCAGGCTGAGATGGTGGGCTGTGGCTTCCCTGACCTTCATGCCCCACTCTTCCAATGAGTAGGTATTTTCTCCTTTGTATTAAACCTGTCAATGCAAGGAATGTCCAAACCTGCAGAGAGTTTTTATAAGAGTTCATTTGAGCCAAACTGATGGAGGACATATGCCAGGGAACAAGATCTCAGATGCTCCAGAGAATAACAGTTTTGCAGCTTATTTTATGCATTTAAAAATTAAAGATGAGAAAGCAAGGTGAGGATTGGATTACAAGATTATGTGTTGTTTTGAGGGTTTATTTCAAAGGTGTGTTAACCTAGCCACACAGAAGCAATGGTAAAGCTTGCTTAAGGCAAAGATAAGCCTTTCAGTACAGAAGTTATATGCCTGGGGCATGACTACCACCATGACCTACCCAGTTAAAAATTTATGATCAGATCACCCTGTGTATTTCCTTTCCAAAGAACTCCTTTTTTCTTCCATAAACTCTTCAGTCTTAGAACACATACAGTGGCTTCTGTTTTCCTAGCAAACCCTGACTGATAAAAAGTTCCTTATGTTTAATGTTGATACTCTTACTTTTCAGTTAAGGAAGCAGATTTAGTGAGTCATGTGACTTGGACAAGTACATAGAGCTGGTAAATGAAGGGGGAATTAGTAAGGAGTCTGTCTTTGGGTTTCTCCAAATCTCTGTGCAGCTGCTACTTCTGCCCCTTTATCAGGGCTTCATGTGCTCACTTCCAGCAATGCTGCCTCCTCTGCCCCCTAATGTTTTGTGACTGCAGCCTCTCCACTACCCATGACCGTCATCATCACTGCACTGAAATCTGAGCCTCTCTTTGTTCTCATGGCCCTGCCATGGTTACTGAATTTGGGGAGTGAGAGGTACCTCTTTTTACTGCATTCTAAAGGTAAAGAAATTTCCCTTGGGTATTCTGCTCCCTAAAGGTTTTACAGGGTTGTGAAAAATCCACCTGTCTGTTTTTTCTGAGGGAGCTTTCATCTCCGACCTCATTCTTGATGATGGGGAACAGTGATTAGCTTCATTTCAGCCATCAGCAGATTTTCCCTTTCTGAGAGATTCTTTGCCTTTGTATTCAGTCTATAGCACTTATCCTACTGTTTTTGTGGTTCTTTCTCTTTAAATAAATGATCAAAATCTGAGATCAATTTGTTTCTCATTTTACAGTGTCTCTTATGACTTCTTTCATTCTCTTCTATATCTCTTTATAAAGCTTATTGATCTTCTGAACTGGTGAGATGCAGAGATTTGTCAGATTTACTTTTGGGATAATAAATTCACAATCTAGAAATGCTGCTGTGGAATTTCATCTTGTGACTTTCTGTGCTACTAATTTATTCATGGTAAAGAGTCTATATTTACAGAGCACATTTAATTATGGCACAAATCAGGCATTTTATTAATTTTAGAAATAAGATATCCATTTTTCATTTATATTATATTACAGATTTAAATTATATTACCGGTAACTGCAAATTAATTGCTAAATATATCAGCAACTTGATTTTTTTCAAGATAAGTGATACATTAAAAAATGTGGCTAGGGTTTCAGTATGTCTTGACTTTTTTCATGTAGATTTCCAATTAAAATGATGCTTTTACTATCAGTTGTCATGGGAAGATGTTAAATCCACTCAATTAATTAAACAGTCAGTTGTGAAATTTCTGGGTCTAACTTTGACCCAACTTAATGCTAATTTAGCCTCATTTGAACAGAAAGTCAATGGTTTATCTAAGGATTTCTATTGTAGTGTGAATTAGTGAATCTATGTCAAGAAGAGATGAAATATTTTGAAATGGAATAGCAATGTCTTTTGATGGACTATGGTAATTATTAAGCTATCTCTATCTCTGTTCACTTTATATTGCCTTGGAAAGATACAAATGTGTTTGCCTATTGGCCTCTTCTATTTTTTAAATTAAATTTCCTACCACAATTTATTTCCCCTAAATCCTCTTTCATCCCCCCCCCCCCCAATCTGTGTCCATGAGTTCTTTCTCTTTTCCCCTCATTTGTTGCTCAATCTCTCCATGCCCCTGCCTCCCCCAGCCCAGAGCTGTCAGCCTGCTCTCTATGAGTCTCTATTTCTCTTGTTAGTTCAGTTTGTTCATTAGATTCCACATATGAGTGAAATCATATGTACTTGTCTTTAGCTGACTGGGAAGTGAAACTATTGGCCTCTTTTGAATTCTGTTTTTATACCTGCAACTGCAGGCAATTATATATATGTCGACTCTAAGAAACACAACACTCAGTTTCATCATATGAACTTACTTTTGGTTGTCAGATTTCAAATACCTTATATTGTCTTACCTCACTTATTTACTCATCCCAGACCCTGAGTCTGATTCTCTGCTTTAGGTTCTAGGCATACCCTAGCCAGCATTGGGAACTCCGAAAATAAAAGATGGGACAGACATCTAATGGAATAAATAATAATACAAACTAGGAAATGTTAAAAAAAATAGATATGATTAAAATGGATTGCAGAAGAGGAGTTTTTCAAAATTTGTTTAAATTGTCTAGGAAAGCCGCACCTAAACACTGATGCATTAGCTGGGACCTCAGCAGTATGAGCAGAAATTTTATCTGCTAAAAACTGTAGGTTGGGGAATGGGTTGAGAGTGGAGTTAAGAGTCCCAAAGGAAAAACAGTATAGGTATTTTCTCTGGGTCACTAATAAGAAAAATAAAATAGTCATCATTTTTATATTTAATATTTGTAGCCAGATTTAATTGAAAACTCTTCCATTTTAATTGTCTCTCTTATTTAGACGTACAGTAATAGTTTATAATGTACTTGACAACACATTAAGCTCAGTTTTGATATTTTCTTCATTGCTATTACAGAATTCCAAATTCTGTCATTTAAGTTAAAGTAAATAAGAATTTTATTAAGAACTTAGTGTTTTTATGACTACTATGCCTTAAATTTGGGGATAATTGCTTCTCCAAAGAGCTTATCAATGCTGCTTCCAAGAATTAGCAAGAGCATAAAAAATAAAACAAAACAAAAACTAGCTCAGAATGACTCTAGAAAACGTTACTTCTAAAAAAAACCCCAATATCTTCACAGATTGGGTAAGAGATTTATTTAGGAGGGGGAATGCACTACCTAGTAGTGTGCTTTAGTGAAGTCTTCAGGTGCCTGGCTGCGCGCTGATCCCAGTCTTTCTGATTTATGGAACCCCTGTGGGCTGAGGTTGGTTCCTCATGTAACAGTCAACCTGGGAGGACCTAGAATATGCAGGTTCTGGGATTGTTTCAGGACACTTCATAGCAGTGTGATTTTGGATAATTAATTTCTTGGAGGTGCAGTAGTTTCCTTATCTGTTAAGTGGGGGTCATGCCATTCTGTGGAGATTTAAATAAATGAAATAATCTCGATAGGAAAGAGCTATATAAACTACAGGGTACTGTATCATCTCCTTAAGCATACTTAGCTAGTCTTGACACAAGAGCGTGCACAATGTGGGAGGCACTACTCCAGGACAGGAGAAGGAAACTTCGGAGGTGTGAAGTTGGCGAGAGAGAATGCCAGGGCAGGACCAAGTATCCTACCCAATGTCTCTTCAAGATTCTTCTTGCTACTGTATTGTTGAGTTTCCCTGTGAGTTTGTGTTGGAGAAGTGAACTTAGAATATTGCTGTGCTGGCAGTTTTGCCACTAAAAATGACCACTTAGGAAAAGCATGTTTGTGGCCCATCTGCCTTCATTGTGGGAGCTGTAAATGTAAAAAGAGATACATTACTTCCCATTAATCTGTGCCTAAGAGCGCATTTCTTTTAAAATTTTTAGAAGAAGTACCTGTCATTTCATAGTTAATACTATACTAATTCACACTAATGGCTTAAGAATTCCCCAGAGATAAGTAAATTGTGCAAATGAGTAGCAATGGGCATTAAAAGGCAACATTACAAAATCAGGAATGTGGAACCCCAACATGTACTTGCTTTATTTATTTTGACAAGGGCAGTTTACTTTCGGTAACTCATCACAAAGTACCTCTGTAGAATAGTAAATGTACTAAAGTTGTTTTATTAAAGTAATAAAGCCTGAATGGGAGTCCTCACTAAAAGCCCACCACCATTAAATTGTTATTAAATATTGAGGTGGAGATGCTGGGCTATTGTGTTTTTTATTTTCTGTATAAAATTGAATTTAGAATTGTGGAGCTTCCACAAAACACAAGGGATTTGGTGGCTACTGTTCTTTCCTCTACTTGTCTTTGGAATGAAAAGACTTTTCTGATTACCTGAACAAGTCCAAGCACTCATTTTCACTTTCTTAGATCATTTGACTAATCAGACTAAGATCATGATCAAATTTCACAGACAAGCCCCTGCTGAGAATATATGCTTGACCCTCACCCAAAGCACTTTTGCAAACACAAACCAGAGGCACAGGAAACAGTGGGGTCGGTGGGCGGTTCCAGGAGGCACACCCATCCTATGTGCACGCACTCTAGCCACTGAGTTCTCCCTGGTTGTTTCTGCCTATTCATAGAGTTCATGTCCATCCACTCAGCTTTAGGTTGGTCATAAGTTTCTCAAAGTCAGGCACCACACCTTTTGTCTCTTTTGGGTTCTCTCAGAGCCCATGATACATATGAATATGTAATACGTGTTGCTGATCATAAGAAGCTTGATCAATTTTATTTATTATGGCTAAGAAGAATGGGAAATATATTTTACTTTGTATATTTCCTTCTTGCTGTAAATTTTGGTAAAAGGAAGAGCTAGTGGGTCACAGTGAGAAAGGGGCACAAAATCAATGTAGTAGCACCTGGGAAAATACACAGAATCAATATTCTTGCTTATATTTTTAATAAAGCACCACATGAACAAGTTGGAAAAGCCTAGTAAAATCCATTGGCACTTCTGGAAAAGTAACTTAGTGCTACTGAGTGGCTATTGTGTCCTTTTCTCTGGATAATCAATAACTCTTTTCATTAACAGTGTGGAACTTGGAGCCAGACGTAAGTGATTTCTGTACTCTATAAATACAATTTAGATGGGCTTAAATCCACATTAAGCTGAATTCTGTTCTACCATTTTCCATTGAGTGAAAACCCAGTTTGTATAAATAGATTGCTAGTCATTCAAAGCTTCTAATAGGTTATAACCCACACAAAGTAACTAAACAAAAATAGCAAGTCATGATGTATTTTCTCCTTTTATTCAATTTTCTTTGTTGGCATGGTATGTAATGAAATAGTGGGAATATAAATATATAGTTTATATATGGTATTTGTTTTAATAGTAAGTAAATGTTATTTAATTTCATATTAAGTGAAATGTGTTTATCATTGGCTAGTTGTAGTTCACCAGGTTACAAATAAAGAAATTTCTAACATAAAGTATAACAAGAGGGCATGAAACAAAGTGAAATTATATTGTTACTGAATTTTTCCTCCATCTCCTACTCCCTCTTGTCCCCTTTACTCTTCTATCTAGAGTTCCCTGGTTCATTGTTTATTTGGAATTCAAAAGTGGAGGTGAACTGGTGGCTTGTGAATTTTGAAGAGCCCAGAGGAAAAAATTAAAAACCTCTTTTAAGCAATATACAGTAATATTGCATGGCAGAGGTTAGAAATGCCCAAATCTATTTGAGAGCCAAGTTCCAAGGTCAGTTCAGGGTTAAAATATAGAGGATGCCAGGGCAGACCAGCAGCTCCTAACGACAGATGAGTGGATCACTCTAACACAGCATTTGCTATGAAAGAGAGGGCTAAGGGACAGCCTGGCCAAAGAGACCAGGCAGCCTCGATTGCCTGCCTTGTTAGCCTTTTATTGTAGCAGCGGTTTGAGATAAAGTTTATCTTCTAGATACAATCAGAAGGGTAGATAATATTGGGAGGACACATGTGTTTGTAAGTCCTTTAAGCAAGGACACCCAAAAAATTAAGCATAAGGATTCCAGTAAACACCTGAGAGTCTGTACATGCACAGACTTGTTTGGAAAGGTCAAGGATTAATTAGGGGCACCGCCTTTGACACTCCCCTAAGTCAGAATTCCGGTAAACAGGGCAGGCGGCCTTTCACACACTTCCCTTTTCTCAGAATGCCCTCCTTACAAACTTTCCAACCAAGTCTCCTGTGCTCCCCAACAACAGGATAAGAGTGATGGGATCTGGAATATTCCTACGGATAGTGGTGTTTTGGTGTTTCACAGGCTCAGATTTGTCTGAAATGACCCAACATGAGTCAGATTTTTTCCTCTGCAATTGTCTTACTTCAAGTTTTCCACCTCTTACTGTCATAGGGTATACAGTCCATGAGGCCTGAAATCACATTTCAGCTTCATCATTTACTGGTTATATGAACCTGGATATATTAATTAACCCTTTTGAGCCTCAGTGTCCATGTTACTTTTGTGGAATTAATAATTATACCTTTCTCTTAGGTGTACATTATATGGTATAATAAAAGTGATTTTTAAAATTAGATACTGCCATATTTTAAGGAGGGTTGGTGGGGGGTGTGGTAAGAGATCAACCGGAGGACTTGTATGCATGCATATAAGCATAACCAATGGACACAAGACACTGGGGGGTAGGGGAGGCTGGGGGAATGTCAAGGGGGAAAATAAAAAAGGAGACATATGTAATACTCTTTGTAATACTTTAAGCAATAAGACAAAATTAAAAAAAAAAAAAGTCCACATATATTGAAGAGGAAATGTACTGCTTATTCATCCAGTGCCTTACCCAGTTTATCAACCATTTTGGAAGAGTCTATATTGAAGTCAGGTAGTACACTAGTTATTGAAAGGAGTTTTTAGGAGTAAAATAGGCAGGTTTAGGGAGTTTTAGAAGTGCAGAGGGTCCATGGGGAGGCACAGTTGGCTGGGGCTGGGAGCTCCCAAAAGGCATACCTTCACAAAGAACTAAAGGCACCATAGCCTTAAGGGAAAGGAAGACACCCATTCACAGGAGATAAGGGGAGAGCCACAGGGAGTAGAAAAACAACAGGGAGAAAGAGGGAAAGATTTTCACAGGGAATAGAAATTCTACCACAGGAGGGGTAGAAAGAGTGGGGAGCCCACTTGGGGTTTGAACTTTGAAGCTGCTATAGTGACCAATCAGAGGGGATATCAGGACACAAAGAACTGCAACCTGTATAAACCTTAGGAAAGAGCGACTTAGTGGGTTTCTTCTTTGAAACCCCCTCCCCATGTGAGAGTCTGTGCTTGTTTCCCAATAAATTTCCACCTTTTCCTATACCACCTTTTGTCCGTGGCTTCATTCTTCGAATCCACCTGGACAAGAACCCAGGAAATCACCTTTGCATCCTGCCCAGAGGAAAACCACGTTTCAGTTTGATTTCCACATTTCAGTATGGGAGATAGAAATCTGGGCTGGGCTCTAGTAAAGCTTAGTAGTTAATTATATTATCACTATAAATATCATTAAGCACAATTATAAATGATAATTATTATAATATAATTATTATTATACAATGATACAGATACAGTGAAATATATATTAAAGGCCTATGTGAGCACAGGAAGAAGACACTGTCAGGTAAGCATACAAATAATATAGAAAACCTTCTTGGAAAGATGAATCTTAAATTGAGTCTAGAACATTCTGAAGAATACTTTAGATGAACAAGGATTTGGGTTTCCCAGACATTCCTGACAAACAACAAAATGTCAGATGCCACCAGTACCTAAAGTTTTGTGAGGAGGTTAGAGAATACTGAGCACATCCCACATGGCCCAAAGAAATCTCTGTTGAAAAGTTATAACTTTAAAAATGGACAATTTGTGATATTTTCATTATGCAATATGATTTATTTATTTTTTTAATATATTTTATTTTTTTACAGAGAGGAAGGGAGAAGGATAGAGAGTTAGAAACATCAATGAGAGAGAAACATCGATCAGCTGCCTCCTGCACACCCCCTACTAGGGATGTGCCTGCAACCAAGGTACATGCCCTTGACCAGAATTGAACCCGGCACCCTTCAGTCCGTAGGCCGACGCTCTATCCACTGAGCCAAACCGGTTAGGGCTATGCAATAAGATTTAAGTAAACAGCAAAGTAATCAACTTCTCTCAAACATACAACCTGAGCCAACTCTTAGCTCATAAGAAGCTGTTTATTTTTACTGCCTATGACAAATTGCACTAAGACACAAACTGCTGCAATTATTTTATGTTGTCTTATGTAATTAAAAATGTATAATATTTGTCACTCTGGGTGGGCAATGTGTTTGTTCCATTAATCAAATATTTAGTGAATGCACTCTCCTTGGTCATGGCAATTAAAGATGTGTTGGCAGAAGGCATGGTTTCTATTTCTGATAATAAACTTTAAAAAATAAATCACTTCATTTTATTAAGTTGTTATAGAGTTTTCACAAAGAAATTCACATAAACCTTGCTTTTAATTAAAAAAAAAATGTTATCTTGTATTTCTCCTCACTGAGGTGATAGGACCAGAAAATCTGTTGATTGCTGTGTAAAGTAGCATGTACTTTTCTATGTTTGTTCTTTCAAATGCCACGGGGATGCCTCCTGGCTATAATTTTACTAGGGCTGTGATTCAGTCAGTAAACAAAAGTATGTTAATCATATTGTTATTGCTGTGAGTCTGGGCTCTGTGGATTTCATACTTTCATCTTGCTTTCCCTTTTCACTTGATGGACTTTCTCTCGCTCCTTTAGGTGACATTTAAGATAAACAACTTGGAATTGCTGAGTTATTATGGTTTGGGACATTGGAAAAAAAAATCCTATTTCCTATTTTGTTCCAGCAGCTTTCTACTGATTTGCATTTTTTGATGGTTAAGATTTGTTCAAGCAACATTTAATTTAAAAATACTTTCTTTGCGGTGTGGAGCATGTCTTCTAAGCACACTTGCTTTGGATCTTTGTAGGCATAATTTTGTATTTCCAGTGGACATATAAGGAGGAGGAGGTAGAAGGGTCAATGTGGTCTTATTTGTGGACTTGGCTAAGTAAACCTTGGGACAAAAAACTGATTAAAACACTTTTCTTTAAAAGCAGTATGTGTACTCGGAAGTTTCTGTAAGATTTTTTAATGTTTACTTAATGTGATCACATATTTTCATTAAATTCAATTTTAGGATAAATTTTATTTGCATATTACTTTAATACCTTTGTTAAGATGTTGTAATAAATGTTTGTTTTTAAAACAACATTTAAAAAGATCTATTTGTTTATTAATTTCACACCCTATTTTGCTAACTTTTGACTTTACAAAATTAAAATATTCCAGATGATATTAAGGTATTTAAAGATAATTGATTTCTCTTTTTCTGTTTCATTAAAGAGTGTGTGTCTATGTATGTATATGTGAAAGGAAGTATTTTCTCTCATTAATCTGTTTTTAAATAAGAAATGTTAAAAACACTTTTTCTTAAAAGTACACAACCAGTCCCTGGTTGGTGTGACTCAGTGGTTAGATTGTCAACCAGCCCATCAAAGGATCTCGGGTTTAATTCCCAGTCAAGAGCACATACCTGGGTTGCAGGTTCCACCCCTGACCCCAGTCAGGGAGCATGCTGGAGGCAACCAATTAATGTATTTCTCTCATATCAATGTTCTCTCTTTCTCTCTCTCTCCCTCCTTCTCTTCCACACTCTCTAAAAATCTAAAAATATCCTGAGGTGAAGATTAACAAACAAACAGAACATATACAACCAAAATTCTAGCTCTACATGTCTTTAAGAATTTAGAAGTGATCTAGTATGCAATATTGAGGACCACAAACTATCTAAAATTAAATTAATGCACTGGGGGAAGTAGGGGAGTCCCCCAGCCTGGCCTGTGCCCTCTCACAGTGCTGGAGCCCCGCCATCGATCGTCCCCAAAGAGGTAGGCCCCACACACCCATCCAGGACCCCTGGCCTTGCTGCGTGGACCCGCCCACTCCCACTCTCGCACATGCAGCCTCCTGGTGATTGCTTGTTATGGCATTAGTGTGTCATGACCACATAGACTTTTATTAATAGGATTATAGATCAGTGTTGTACTGCTACTGATTCCCAGAGTAAACCAAGTGCAAATTATTCTATTTTTAATTTTCTAATTATTCATTGAAATAAGTTTTACACTGAATATATCAAGATAGTTTATATAGAATAATATAATAACTCTATTAAGAAAGATATTCTTTAAACCAAATTTGAATCATGGTCCCTGTATAGCAACATCAGCATCTCCTGACAGTGTTAGAAATGCCAAACCACAGACACCTCCCCTGGACTATTTCATCAAATCTGCTTTTTAACAAGATCCCCAGGTGATTCATTGCACATTAAAGTTTGAGAAGCACTCCTCCAACCGAGCTGTTATTAATAAGAAATAATGTCTTACCGATAGTTGAAATTCCTGATGAAATGCAAAGCCTTTTACCAGCCTTTTGCTGACATACAAAAATTTCAAAGAACTTTTAGGGAAATTCTTTGGTACTTGAAACACTTTATAAAATCTATAATGGCAGAGTAATATTTTGAGATATTAAAGTATTTCAAAATTCCCCCCATTTTTCCCCTTTTGTCTGTATTTTCTCCTTTTCATCACTCCCCTTCAAATAGTCATTGCCTTCAGGGGACAGTGTGATGCCCTAAAAAGGCAGAAATTGTTTGAGTGATCGTGGTTTTGCAAAGGTTAAGCCTTTCTGTCAGAAACCTTGACATAATGGTTTGCATACTAAAAGCATACCACTGAGGTGTTTTATTTGTTAGTAACATGCTTATTATTTTAGTTTTTAATTCAGAAGTGTATAGTCAAAAGGACTCCCTAGGCCTGCCTCCAGTGTCCTGGAAACAGGGTTGGGGACCCCTTAAACCACCAAGGTTTAATTTCCCCATTACACTAGCTGGATGGAAATTAAAATCAAAATTAAGTTATAAAAAAAATCATTAGCGGACACTTACATAGCATTTGCTGTGTAGTAGGCATTGCTCTAAGTTGGCCTTATTGAGGGCATTTGCTAGGCAGATGTCTGAGGAAGTGTTCTGGGGAGAGGGAACAGCCACTTCACAGCCAACATACAGTCTCCAACGTGGTGATATGCCTGCCTTGTGTGAGCCAGGAACAGAGTGAGCCAAGAGGAGAGCAAAAGAAGATAAGGTCAGAGAGGTGACAAGGGCCTCCCTTACTTTAGGGTCTTGAAGGGCTGTGTCTTTCATTCTCAAGTGGGAGCCATTTCAGGGCTAACTCTTTTCTTCAATCTTCAGAGGGTCTGTTCCTTACATCATTTAACTGATTTCATTTCTTCAGAAAGACCTCCCCTGACCACACAATCTAATTACCTTCCTATCTTAATCTCTATCCATTTGAATTTTCTAGATGTTTATTGCTAACTAAAATTGTTTAATATATGTGCTTACCTTCCACCTGCCTCTTTTGTTTATAGATTTCATTCACTAGAACGAATAAGTTAGTGGGGGCATGGCTTTTGTCTTCCTCATTTCTAGATCCCCCAGGCCTAGAACAGTGTGGACATATAGGAGACACTCAATAAACATTTGCTCAATAAATGGTTGTATTTAAATGGCAAGTAATCACTATGTATATATGTTTTATCCAGGAACATTAATTGCTCAGAACCAACTTTGGAAGAGTAAGAAAATTGGTCTCCTGTGAGTTTGGAGTTTGTGTATGGAATGAGATGGGTGCATAAATATAGAGGATGCCTTTAAGAGTCAATGGAATTACGGTTTTGAGGAAGTCAAAGCATTGATTGTAGACATACTACTGGAGGAGGAAATCAGGGAGCCCAGTGGTGGTGTTTAGAGAGTGAGAAGTAAGAAATCAGAAGTAGTCCAGGTATAGGTAAATGCAGTGCTTGGCTTGCAGAGCTGAGAATACAAAAAATTGAAGTTGAAGAGTTCAAAATCCAAAAGCTCAGAGTGTTGTGTGAGTCTGTCTCCTGATGCTGAGGTTCCCAAGAAGCAGAGATGGAGAGGAGGATAGTAAGGCAGTGCCTAAATTCTGAATGAAGGGGAGTGGATATCATATCCTAGCCTATTGGCGCCTAGGATATGGCTGCCTTAATTGATACCATCAACATTATTCTTTTAACTGTAATGCCTATACGTGGTCTCCCTGCTTTTTGTCTTTTTCCTCCTTCAATCTGTCCATCTACCCCAGAACTTCTACTTTTTTAAAATGTAGCTATGATCAACCCCTTTTTGAATTCCTTTAATCAGTCCTCACAGCTCTAAAATAGTTTTTATTCATTTGTCTTGCAAAGACCTCCTTAATGTGGCTTTTACTTCCTTCTTCAGTATAAACCCCTACAGTTTCACCCACTCCCTCTTAGGTGCAGATGATAAGGACCTGCTGTGACATGGCTTATTGTCTGTACAGCGAGTTTCTCTATTCTCTGCTCCACTGCTACATTTATTTTTCTTTCATGTTATAGATCAGGCATTTTGTCATAATTTGTCTTCTACCCTTATTAGACAGTAATATCAAGGGAATTTATTATAATGTTGACACATCATATGCCTTCAATAAATATTTCTTTGCTGAATGAGCGAGTGAATAAATGGATAACTAAATTAATAAACTTGTTAGGTCTATTAGCAGTGATTGTTAAGGAATAATTATTTATTTCCATACAGACCAGAGACAGTAGATATCCCACTGTAAGTTTGCTGTTATTAGGAGCTTTGTTGCTTCTTGCTGTCTAGAATAATAGAATTTCTGACATTTCCTTGGAGTATGCCATAATGGTATGTAAATATACACCATTGCCACAAAAGATCTTTATCTTCCTGTCTCTGCTCATTTCTTTCAACCAGTGTTATTGCCAAAACTCTGGCATAAAAAGATATTTTATTGAAACATATTTTTATAGAAAGGAAGTAAAAAATTTGATCAAGGACAAAGCATGACATTACTAACAAAGTATTTAGAATTGTTTAGTAGTTAGCAAAAAGAGTTGCTTAATAAACTAGGCATACTAGACAAAGGCATTACATAAAGGTGCATCTTTTTAAATTTAAAATAACACATGCAAGTTATAGGGTGAAAGTTAATTATTGTTTAATGACAAGTTTATGTTTTATGAATAGGCGACTTTAAAAGTGTTCAGTTATATTTCAGTAGTATCTTCTGTATTTATTTATTTATTTAATGCTGGATAGAATTAACAGATGGAGAATATACTTCCAGAATTCTGCTAAATTATGACTATCAGTTTCTGAAATATGTCATGAAAAGACCGACTGCTGGCAGACGTGCATAAATGTGAAGGAAACCTTTATATAACAGGAAAAACAGTCTATATCTTTTATGCTATGTCAGAGTACTCAGGCAGGGAAGACACGTTTTGAGTATGATAGCTAGTGGCATTGTCAATAAAATCACCTTGCTCAGCATACTTAAGCCATATTTCTGGTGCAGAAAAAACCAGAGTTTCATAAATATGTGTGAAAGTAATGGCATGTAGAACAATTAAAGTGGAATTCCTCAGGAGATCTGTCTTTTGCTCAATCAGATGTGACCACATTTTCTCTATGTCTCCTTGTTTTCCTGACTGGATTTCAGCCTTCCTGTCAGACTTCATGGCTTGGCCATCTAAGAGGAAAAACACTTTTTTTAGTTGTATCTAACTGAAAATAAAAGTTTCATTCTTTTTTTTTTTAATTTCTTTTAGATTTCTATTAGATTTTACTTTTTTTCTTAAGAGAAAAAGAGTTGCTCAGCTTTTTTGGGAAAAATTGGTTCTGAATTGGGATTCTGAAAGACTTAGTACAAAAAGGTATCCAGCTTTATTCAAGCTTAACCCTGTAATTCAATAACCAGAGAGGCACAGGTGTTTATAATTTACTAAAAATAAGTTTATTTACATAATTTTAAAATTGAGAATGATGACACCAATGAAAAAGAGGTTCACTCACAAATACAACACATTTCTTATTCATCAAATTGAGCATTTAAGTGCTCAGGTTACTTTATAAGAGTGAATAAAAACTAAAAGTAAGGGAAGTACAACGTAAGTAGAATAGAGGAATAGAACATTAAGTCCATATGTAATTATTACCTTTTCCCCCCAAATTTAATGTCCCTAATGATAAAATGGATGTATTTCATCTTGTTAAATATAATTCTATTTGAATACATATTAAAGGATTTACTATGCTTATTTATATGCTTCCCTATTGGTTCATCAGAAGACTAGAATTAATATTTTTAAATGACAAGTATTAGGGTAATATTTGCAATTTCTTTGAGTTACTTGAACATTGACTTTTGAAGAGGAAGTTTGCTTTTACAGAATGGAGTTATGGGTATTAAATTGAGCATGTGTGGGATAACTATAGGCCCATTTGAATCTTTTAAAAATACTACACCAGCACCTCTTCCATTAGGAGGACATCTTTCTTCGGTGTGGTTTTTCAGTCTCTTATCCACAGTTCTCTCATCCTCTGAGGATGAGAAGATGGCTTGTAGGTCCTGCTAACACATCCAAAAGCAGCTACCTAAAGGGCTGGTCTCAATTTCTGCTCCTGCATTTGCTCTGGGTTCTGTTTCCTGTGGCCTGAGGTCTCAGCTCTTCTGTGAGTCCACAAATTAGTCTGTATTCTTAAGTATTCCTTCAGTTCCTCTAGGTTTTAAATGTTCCCATCTCTGGGAAATGATTGAGGGCCTGGATACCCAAAGGGGGCTGTGCTGATAAAGAGCGAGGCCAGGGCTTGGGAAAGTAAGAGTAGTTGTCTGCAACTCAGAGGCTCACACATAGCTTTCCCAAATGCTCTTCCACGCATCTGGTAAAGACCCCTCGGGACTTGCTGCCTGGATTGCTGGCGCTTAGTTTACAGAGCCTTTATAGCAACTTGCCTCACATGCTTCTGAGAAGGGCACACAGGATATATATGTTTTTTCTTTACAAAAATTAGACTTTCTATATTAAAGCAGGTGGGTTCTCACACTCTGGGGACATTTTTACCCAAGTAACTAATTCATATCATGAGTCTTATATAAATATTAGGTAAAGACACCAACCCCAAGATACAAACTTTGCAGTTTGCCAGATGCCATCTGAAATCCTTGCTGGCTTTGCTTCCAATAAGTCAGGGTTTAGAAATCAAACATCTTGCAGAAAAAAAGCAGGTTTAATGTCTCCAAGCTCTATCATGGTTCAACTCTATCATGGACGCTCTGCTTGTCGAATAAAGATCAGTTAAGTACAAACTCTATCTGTGGCTTTTACCACCAGCTTTTGACTGTAAAAGGCAGGTATTGTTTATGGGCCAGGCTGTATAATCTCAATATTGATCCCTACCTCTTAGGGCTGCTTCAGAGCTTTTGTCAAAACACTTGCACAGTGTCTGAGTGGTCAGAAATCATTTTCTGAGAGCAAATCTTTATTTTGTGTACATTTTTTTAAAAGACTGTGACCTAACTACTCTCCTTTTTCATTTTTACTAGCACAGTTTAATATAGCTTTAAGATGTTTTCCTATCTTGGTAAATAATAAGGCAAACATCTTTTTGGTATGTTGACACTGTGAGCATTGGGAGTAAGTTGGAGGGAGAAGGAAAGCTATGTATAACCTGCTGCAGCAGACTGTAATCTCAGGCCTGGACATGGCCTGATTCCTGTCAGCTGGAGTGCTGACATAAGAAACTTCAATAAAGCAGCATCACAGCATAATTCTTAGGTTCGGTGTCCATCCCTTGGACAAGAGAAATAAACTCTTATGGAACCTACTGCTGTCTTTCTCCCTTAATATCTACTGGGCCAACAGAATTACAGACTTGTCCATTATGTTTTTAAACCCTATTTCCAAATATGAGGGGTTCAGGACTGTGGAGCCAGCGAGGCAGACATCCAAGAGTCACCTGAAGTATGGGGACTGTGAGAATGGCAGGTGAATTATAGGGCAGGGAGCCTAAGGTAATCCAGAAAGGCAGCCTCGGAGGCTGAACTCAGGTTGCAAGCCTAGTGGATCGTGGAACTGAAGTATCTCTGTGAACGTCACACTCAAATATATCCAAGGATAAGGGAGTGGAATCTGGAGACACAATAACTGAGCAAATTGATCTAGAATGGCATATAGCAGGCAGAGACTGGCTAGATCATCCCCAAAGCATTGGAGCCGAGGCATAGGTGATTTTTTCAGGGGCTGTGCATTTGCCTTTGGTTGGTGATGGAGCTGATGAGGACTGGTTTCCACGATCTTCCCCTATAAGTCTTCACCTCCTAAAGTACCTCTTCATTTTCACTGTCAGATCATTGTTAGGACGAACTACCCTTGACCTCTCCTGTTTGGACAATGTTTTCTTTGAAATAATATTGTGATGAGCCCCTGCCAGCGAAGTTGCTAGGTTCTTATTATTCACAAAATTTGGCCCTTGGTTGACCATGACAAGTCCATCTTAGCAGATAAATTACTTCTTAAGGTTCCTATCTTCTCAAGGTCCACACTGTATAGATTTTGTTTAGTGGATATAATATAAAATATTTAATTATTCATCTACTCTTATATCCACCCCGGCATTTTATCATATATCTAATGTTCTAGTATATTGGAATTCTTTCCATGTCTTTAATAGATAAATTTAAAAAATAATTCTAGGCCATTATACATACTGTTTTAAATTTCATAAATGCTTTTCCTTCTCCATGTACCACCCTTCTCTACTGAGTTAACTCTTACTGATCGAAATCCTGCCTAGTATCTAATATCTGTCAGACCAAGAGCATTGGTACTCTTGGAGGCTACATACATGTCAAAATATTTAAAAGATATAAATCAAGATAACATGTTATACAAAGCCTGTTCTGTTTACTTGAGTTTTGTGATTTATAAGAAATATATGTTTAGTTATTCAGATGACCAAAATATACATCTCAAATATATTTGGCCTTCTTTCCTAATTTCTGGCTCACAGCTCCAGGAACTCTTAGAATTTCCTGTGTTGAGAGTTAAAAAAGAAAAGTGCCTTTTGTTATGTTAATGCGATGACTCTTTGGAAAGCTCCTAAGGATAGGGTCTGGTTGTAAAGAGACCCAACCCTGTGATTACAGGGTCTGAGCTTTCAGTCTAGTGTAGTGTCTTAATTATTCCTCTCTCCCAGCCCCAACTCAGAGAGGGGAGTGGAGCTGGAGGTCTGATCAATCCCCAGCGGCAAGTGATTTCCTCAGTGACAACTACGTAATGAAGCCTCCATACACCCAGGGAGAGCTTCTGGGTGTGAGATTTAGAACTGCTTGCTGGGAGAAGGCACAGGAGCCCACACCCCTTCCCATATACCATGCCCTGTGTGCTTCTTCCATCTGGCTGTTCCTGAGTCATCCATCTGGTTATTTCGGTCATGATGGCCCCTGGCTTTTTATATATTAGGATATTTTCACACTAGAAGCCCGGTGCACAAAATTTGTGCGGGGCGGGGGGGGGGGGGGGGCAGGAAGGGTATGTCCCTCAGCCCAGCCTGCACCCTCTCCAATCTTTTCAATCCTTCAAAACTGTGGGACAGCCAAACTTAATTTGTTTATTTTTTAAGGAATTTGTCATTATTAATAGCAGACAAAAGTTCTTATCAAATAGCTACAGATGTACTCAGATTAAAAATATCTATTTTTGCTAGACCTCACTTTGTTCTTTATCTGAGGATATTTTGTTGTTTCTCTTAAATCTGGTACATTGTATCTTGGTTGAATGAAATCTGATTGCTTTAACAGCATGTTAAATTGCCATCATGTGTTTAAGAGAGGTGGTTGGGTCAAACATGTTTGATATGTTTTTGATCAAAATATGCTATCTTGGACAGATCCAGAAAATGGAATGTATAATATCTAATTCTTCCAAATAACATAATTAATCCTAGTGCATTTAAGACCACTTCTCCCAGTAACATAGTATAACACCACTGGTAAGGAAATTCTTACAAATTATTCAGCCAAAAATCTGACTCATACACTTTCTCTTCATTGTCTATGTTAGCAACATTATCATAGACTTGTTTACGTTATTTTAAATTGGAGTTTACTATTGATAAAGTATTTGTTCATTAGTTTTTCACTTAAATCAAAACTATACTTTTTATGACATATCTAAAGCTGATAAAATATTTCACTTTGTGGGTTTTCCCCTTATAATTCAACATTTATATAAATGTTAGCTGTTCAGCATGACTTTTGTCCTTTATTATTACTTTTTACTTAAACATAACATGGGTGTTGTTTTTCTTTGTTTTTTGTTTGTTTGTTTGTTTGTTTGTTTTTATTCTACTAATCTCATTTTGAAGTTACCATCTTAGTTGTCAATGATTTATTTTTAAAATTTATTTCCATGTTCAGTCTCTCTACCATTAGATTTCAAAATCACTTCTTTTAAATATAGAAAATGGCCATTGTCTTCTGTAATAATTCAGATGGTGTCACACAAAATGTCATGCTGATCTAAATGTGGGGCACACAGTGATAACCCTTTGAAAATATTATACAATATTTACTATTGATGACTTGTTTTTGTTAAAAATTACTGACTAGCTTTTTATTAACCTCTTTTATCAATTCTAATAAACAGATATGTACTTTTAGGGTGATTTTTTTTTTTGAGGTGGGCAATTAGATCTTAATTTAAAAAGTAATATGAAATTATAGGAACATTATATTACCTGTTTAAGTCACAGAGTTGTAATGTTCTGTTCATGAATTTTGCATAGGTCATGCTTGACAGAAAACTCACTTGCTTTCAGATTTAAAAATTTAAGCAGATTTTCTCTGGAATTTTTTAATTTTTTTATAACAATATTTTTTTCTTAGCTTCTCTTTCTTATTATTTATTTCTATTTTAATCTCTACTCTTTTCAAAAAGACTAAAAGTAATTACACTCAAAGTGTACAATTTAAAAAATGGAAATTAATGTAAATTTAAACCATGAATAGTTATAGTTATATTTCATGTTTTGAAAAAAATCAATTTTTTCTTATAAAATATTCCAAATCATCTGCTAAAATTAAATAGGGAGATAAAATATTAATATATGAATTAATCATGAGTAAATATATGAACAAATCAAAGTTATTTATTTGCCATAAAAATATGGCAAACTTTGTATTTAATTTTGATCATTTAATAAAATCTTATTAACAATTTTTAATATAGAAAACTATTTTGCAATTCTGTCTTCCCATTTGCATCTAGTTGTCAGTGTAATGAATTGGTATTATGTTTCATGCATATGAAATGCAGGAATATATGTATATTATTTGAGTAATATGAATATTTATATTTTAAAATATTCTTTGGCTGCCAAGTGCAATTCTTGCAAGCACTGTACTTTTTCTTTCTACCCTTGGGATCATGAATTGGAACACAAAAAGAAGCAGAAAAATAGATGCTTGGCAGGACTAGGTAATGCTACTTTGTTATGCAAGAATTGACCGCATTCAAGTAATCTATGGGAAATTTCATGTAAGGGATTTCCAAGTAAATTAATTCATCTTATACTTAAGCCCTTCTGTCAACCAGTTCTCCCCACACTGTGAAGGTGCCCTTCTCTGACATTGACAAGGGTACAAGCCACAAACATTCAAAGCATTTGGAGGCCGGTACCCTCTGCTGCAAAGACTTAGAACAGAACAGTAAATATGTCCCTGGCAACTGAGTGATGTTTGTCATGAGAGCAGATGTTTAGGGTTGCAGATTTCTCTGCGCCAGACCTGGAGTGACAGGAGTCCATGACTTCTTTCCCAGAACACACTCAAAGTCATCTAGGAACAGAGCCCAGGCAGGAACATTTTACTGCCCCAGCCAAAGGGCAGTCCTATTCTATCAATCATCAGGTTTCATTGTAAACATAATTTTCTCAGTGGTTTTCATGATCCCTTAAATAGCTCAAATCTCATACACACTTTCATATCATACTAATCGTTTTGTTTATAGTAGCAGTTGTGCTAATAATTTATCTGTTTAAAATTTGTATTGACTGTTAATACACCAACTTTGTATCCTGTTCACTGCCATACCTTTAATTCTGCATTGCTAAGAACATGGTAGGTCCTTGTCGAATTGTACTCCCTGTGAATAATGTATATTAGTTGTACACAACTTCAAATGTGCATTTATGATTACTGTTTTAGTTTTGAATGAATGGTTCTGATTGGGATTATTGAATCAGAAAGCACAAACATTTAAAAATTTTTGCTTTATTGCTAGATTCAGCTTAAAAAAGTTCAAGTTATTTTATGTGTTTAAGTAATAATGGTATTTATTTTGTTGTACTTCTTTCTCTACCTATTTTTAATTTTTATCAATGTGATAGAAACAGTTTTTTTTAAAATATATTTTATTGATTTTTTACAGAGAGGAAGGGAGAGAGATAGAGAGTTAGAAACATCGATGAGAGAGAAACATCGATCTGCCGCCTCCTGCACATCTCCCACTGGGGATGTGCCCGCAGCCCAGGTACATGCCCTTGACCGGAATCGAACCTGGGACCCCTCAGTCCGCAGGCCGAGGCTCTATCCACTGAGCCAAACCGGTTTCAGCGATAGAAACAGTTTTTTAATGGTGTTTTTGATTTGCATCCATTTGACTTGAGAAATTGAACATTTTTTATTTTTTACATCGTCTATATCCTCTCTCTCTTTTACCTGCTACTTTTCTTCTAGGTAGATAGATTTGTAAATACTCTTTATGTACTACAGATAATAAGTAACTTTTTCCTGTCAAAACTTATTTGCTTTTCAAATTCTGTTTTTGAGTGTTTGATGATGAGAAAATTTAAAATACAAAAGAAAATACTTCAATATATTTTTGTGGTTTTAAATAGAGTTTTATATGTATATTTATTCAACTGAGTAATAGGAAAATAATATTCTATATCTGATCAGGTACTTTTTTAGTGTCTTTACAATATTTAACTTTTTATTCCATCTTGAATTTATTTCCTAGTGTGCTGAGAAAATGATGTAGTATTTCCTTTTGTCTCCAAAAGGTGGTGCAATATTCTCAGTACTAATTGACTGATTCTTCCTTAGAATCTTGTAATTTGGAAGGAAGTTGGCCTACAGAAACATTAGAATCAAACTCAGCATTTCAAATTATGTATCTTCTGGGATTGTTGTAACCTTTAATAAAGAATAACTGGTATTTTTATCTCATGCTAGATCATTTTACTTTTTAAAAATTGAAGCATAGGTTCCAAATACACACTTTAATTATACAATGAATACATATGAATGCGTGTCAGAGTATACCCAACACTCAAATCAATGTAGACTATTTCCAGCACTGTAGAATGACCCCTTGCCTTCTCCAGTCAATACTACCCCTCAAAGGAAAACACTTGTCTCACCACTCTCACCAGAATTCAGTTTTCCCCGATTTTGAACTTGATGGATTCATGCAGCTACTGTTTTGTGTCAGGGCTCTGTCGCTCCATTTTATGTCTGTGAGATACATAGCTGTTCATTTTTCATTGTTAGATCCCTCATTGTATGAATATAACCATAATATATTTAATCCATTTTATTCTTTTTGGACTTTTAGGCTGCTTTCAGTTTTAGGCTTTATAAATAAAGCTGGTATTAACATTCCTATGCATGCCTTTTAGTAGATGTATGCACTTATTTCTTTTGAGTACATACCCATACTTGTGCTCGCTTCGGCAGCACATATACTGAGTACATACCCATACCCAACAGAATTGCTGGTCACAGGGTACAAATATGTGTAGCTTTAGTAAAACTGCCAAGTAGTTTCCCATGGTGTTTATGCCAATATACACCCACACTAGTAATATATGAGAATAACTGATTTTTCTTCCCTTTGGGCATACTTCTTTTAAAGATTTAAAAAAATACAATTTCTTAAATGCTTTTAGTTGGAGTCACCCATGGAATTTGCTTTCATTTTAGTAGATAATTAGGGTAATCAAAGTTGGGCTTCTTAGTAGGAATTTAGCAAAATGGCTAACAAGATCAACTTTAAAGTCATAAAAGACCCAGTTTCTAATTTGAGCTCTTTCACTTCTCCCATGATCTTGAATAAAATGCTTAAATTATTTAAGTGGTGGTTTTCTCATTTGCAAAGCAATTGGCAAATACTTTATAACATATTCAGTAATAATATAATTTTTAAGCTCCAATGAGAAGTCAGGTACCACAATAGAATTTTATAGCACTTAAAAGATGATGCTAATTTATTATTATAATTTTATTATTATTGTCTTTCCTTTTTAACCTCTACAGTTGGAATATTCAAAGGTAGTATGGTCTCTAAAACATTGGAATTTAAAAGGAATTTCATGAGCATTGAAACACTACTACCAGTTAGTCTGGGTTGACTCATGAAGAATTCATTACATTTAAAGTATTAACTCAAGTGATCTTGAAAAAACTACTTGGAAAGTTAGATTTTGAGTATTTTATCTAAAAAGCACCATAGCCAAGTGTTTAAAATTAAATTACTAGAGGCCCAGCACACAAAATCATGTGGGTAGGGTCCCTAGAGCCTAGCCTCCTGCAATCAGGACCATCTTCTGCCCGTTCGCCAGTCCCCAGGCGGAACATCCTCTCTGCTGCTGGGCTGTCAGGCTGTTGGGATCACCAGCTCATCCCAGGCTGCCCCAAGGCTCAGGCCTGCAGGAAAGCAGGTGCCAGTGACTTCACCTCCATGCGCATGGGGCCAACTGCTGATGGAATGCGCTGCCTGCTTGTGCTCAGGCGGGAGCTGCTGCAGCCACTGCTGCCGCTGCTGCTGGGGCTTGAGGGGCTTAGGGAAGCTGCGGGGCGTGCCTGCGACCTACCCGCCCGAGAGGGCAACACGTTCCATCAGTGGATGCCCAGTGCATGCGCATGGAGGTGAAGTTGCTGGTGCCTACTTTCCCGCAGGCCTGAGCCTCTGAGTAGCCAGGGATGAACTGGTGATCCCAACGGCCTGACAGCCAGCCCAGTTCTCCCACCACCCACCCTGATTCCCCCGTTTATTATCACTGATCCATTGGAGCCTGCGGGCCGGGGACAGGGACCAAGAGGTCAGCGGTTCAGCCTGCTCACCAGTCCCCAGTCCCACCCTGCTCGCAGGCTGGGGGGCGGGGAGTAGGGACCAGAGGTACTCAATGCACCTCATGGTGACTAGATGTTTGGTCATCACGGTTGTCATGGACACTGGCTTTTTATAGATTGATAGATAGATGATAGATAGATAGATAGATAGATAGATAGATAGATAGATAGATTATGTTACATTCTGTAATAGAAAGTATCAGGAGAACCTCTCCACACAGAGGGGCTGTGAGTAGAGGTATATCTCAGAAACAGAATCAGAGTGCAAAACCAGGATAGATGAAGCAAACCAAATATTGGGCCAGAATCAGGTAAGGAAATCATGCCACCCAAAGTGTTGTCAGAGGATTGCACAGGTGAAATTCCTCTGTCACTAGTGGGAGTGGGGTTCTTGCGATATCTTCAGAAAAGGATTTTTCTAAGACTCGCACAGGAGAATGAATGATTTTTAATTGTGTGGAATTATATATCTTGGTTTGCAAAATCCAGTTTGTCTTTAAACCAGTCCTGGAAAATAATGCAGTTGGGGCTTTATTACAACTAAAAAGTAGGGCCAGTGTCTAGAGCAGCGATGGCGAACCTTTTGCACTCGGCGTGTCAGCATTTTGAAAAACCCTAACTTAACTCTGGTGCTGTGTCACATCTAGAAATTTTTTGATATTTGCAACCATAGTAAAACAAAGACTTATATTTTTGATATTTATTTTATATATTTAAATGCCATTTAACAAAGAAAAATCAACCAAAAAAATGAGTTCGCGTGTCACCTCTGACACGCGTGTCATAGGTTCGCCATCACTGGTCTAGAGTTTCGGTTCCATGGTGGAGTTGAATCCGATGCAGCTTCAGTCTCGATTCAGTCCATCAGTCCATTGTGTGGGTGAATGCAGGGGAGTGTGCCCCCTGCAACAGGAGTCCTGGGGGAGTAAGAGGGCCAAGAGAGCAAAGGAGGGAAGTTTCTTTGTTCAGGACTTCAATATTTCAGATTTTGTGCCCTTGCAGTGGCCATGCCTGTTCTGACCACTGACTCACTCCCAGGTGTGCCTGACAGTAAGCATCTTTCCACGTCACCCAGATGTGACTGGGCATGTGTCTATTGTCCAGTCCCTTCCCCCAGTGATCTGTGGGGAACAGACTTGGAGAATGTTAACAGCAGCTTCCTGGCAAAGCTATGTAAATGACATGCCTACTTTATCTAGTCTCCCCTTTGCTCCTTTCCTGTTAAATAATAACCAAGTTATTACAAAGGTATAACAAGGAGAACTCATATCAGAAATAATGTCAAATCAAGATGCATTAGTCAGGAACCAGCAAATATATAGAAGTTGGTGGTCATGTCATCAATTCAAAAGGCAAGCAAAAAGTTAGAATCAAGGGATATGCAAAAGCTGCTCATGGGCAATGACATGGATGAGACAGATATAGCAGTAGACATATTTCACAAGAAAATCTGTGAATTTTATTTTCATTTTCTCCCCCAATCATTTTTTAAGTATAGCCAAACCAAACCAAGCTTTTCTTTAAAATGGTCTCTATGAAAGATTTTGATTTCATTAGTGAATTTTATCAAACTAGTAGAAGTCAAATTCCCTCATTGGCAAATGTTTCTAGCGGAATCAGAGAGGAGCCATAGCTGTAGGAGTTTCCTTAGTTTTCCAGGTGCTCAGTGCTAAAGGCAAAGACAGTTTCCTAAGTGATTCTGGAATACCTTCCCTTTATTTCATCAGGATTTAATTGACGTCCTCATAGTCTATTTAACTTATGGGGAAAGAAATTAGTCTATCCTCACAAATTGCTAGAAGGTAATTATAGAACTTTTAGAACTAATTTCTCTGGTAACCCCTCCTCCCATACTTGGCATTGTTTTCTTTCTGTTAATGGATAGATTTAATAAGTGAATAATGAAAGTAGGTCTCTGTAAGAAACCAGCTATACCAATATGTTTATTTACTTTGTTGTAGGACCGCCAGCAAAGCCCTTTGCTTCTGGAAAGCATTTCACAAATTTACTGTCACCATTGGGCATAAAATGTAACACAATTGATTCCTTTACTTTTAACCAAGGTTACCCATTTGAAGGGCACATAAAGATTAAATGACAGCAAGGGTAAGGCCCTTTTCTTTTGCAGCTTGGTCTATTGCTCCGCTGGCTTTTTTTTTTTTTTTTTAAACAGAATCTCATTACTTTGCAACATTAATTGATTCTCTTGAAATTGATGCCTTATAAACAAGGGTTCTGGTGAATTTTATTTCTAACATTATTGCAGCTAGAACAATGACATGCAGCCACTTTTTTATTATGTGAAAAAAGAGTAACATGGCAGAGGAAAATTATGGGCAGGGTGCATTGGGAAGCGCTGGAAACCAGAAATCAATCAACTTCCATATCTAGTTAGAGGACCTTGGGCAAATCATTTAACCTCCCAGGACCCCCGTTTTCTTATTTGCAAGAGAAGGAAATTTGTGATAGATGACTTCTGGACCCTTCCAAGGGGAAATTAGTTCTTTCATTCATCATTATTCATTTCCAAGTCTCTGAATCAATACTTTCCTTGAGAATGGAAACAATAAAAAAGTGACATTTAGTTTTAGGTGTTTGTTTTGTTTTCCTCACTTACTCCTTTATGGTGGCATAAATACACAACTTAATCCCCAACAGGTAAACAGAAAAGTGTGAAATTGAATAATTCTTAAATTGGAAAATATGACTTATAAAAATTGTTCTATTTCTGGCCTCAGGTGGTTATTTCATTCTAAAATAAACAATGTGAAATTTATTTATAATACCTGTATTAAAAATGTTTTATTTTAATAACTGGAAGATCATCTCTAAGAACTTAGAAAACATATTAACACAGAAAAATACGTTTATTTTGTCTCTGTGCTCTGCAGTGTATTATCTCCCTTTTCTAAACTGGATCACATGCTTGCTATTTGAATTGTATTCAGTGAAACTGCATTTAGTGATATATGCTAGTTTTTTTTAACCTTTTGACATTGTTTTAAGAGAAGAAGAGATTCCTTTTTTTGCATTTATCTGCAAATAACTTATCAAACTGGGAAAGAATTAGAATATATCAGAAAGATTCATTTATTACATTTATTTACAATATTTAGATTTAACATGTCTCACTTTCAAAGGAGTTCAAACCTTTTCACATAAGATTTGAAAAGACAGACATAATGCTATTGGTAATGTAGAATAAATAAGACAAATAATAGAGAAATAAATCATAACTATATATGTATTTTATTCATATGTAATTATAGGAATAATTTTGAAGTGTAATAATATTGGATGAACATTGGGATGGAAGGATATGCCCATACAGTTCTTCCTGATCTGGTCCCTGTCTACTCCCAGGATCATCACATAGGTCTCTCCACCTGCCTCCTCTCCCTGCCCCCAAGCACTCTAGGAGCATGAAACATTTTAATTCTCCTGAATACATGTGATCCTTCCTACTTCACTCTATTCTTTTATTGCTTCAATAACATCTGGCCTGTTGACCCAAGGCAAATGTAACATTGTTTTGGTAGTAGGATTTGGCTGTAAGGACTCGGATAACTATAGTTCTCCCAATCAATGTAAGAGCAGAGGTACTCTTAAAAGTAAGGATAAAATAAATGGATGGTGCAAACTGTATTCATTGAACTTTTCAAATTAACAAGGCAGAAGGGTAAAATGATACTGGATTAGCAATGAAGATATCAATATGAACTAATATTTAACTTAATATTGATACTGATAGACATATGAATAATTATAGACAGGTCTATTTCACAGGTTAACATACATACATATATTTCCTAGGTCTGTCTGTTCAGGGGACCTAGAAGCAAAGACACTCCAGTAGCAGTGAGTACACTCAGTATTTCAGTTTCTGATGTCATCTTATCTAATAAAGAGGGGATATGCTAATTGATGCTCATGCTGTCGCAAAGATGGCAGCGCCCACAGCCAATAAGGAGGGATATGCTAATTGACTGTCCCAACCTCAAAGATGGCAGTGCCCACACAGCCACAAGATGGCAGTGCCCAGTCCCCTCAGCCCAGCCAGGGCAGCAGGAGCATGGCAAGGCCGGGCCCGCCTGCCTCCGGAGTCCCCCAGTCCTCTCAGCCCCCTAGCTGCCCAGGGCCAGCCCAAGGCACTGGCAAGCCTCGGATGGCGGCTGCTCAGCCAGCCAGAGCTGGTCCGAGGTGCAGGCAAGCCTTGGATGGCAGCTGCCCAGCCGCCCAGGGCCACCAAGGCTCAGGGATGGCCGAGGCTTGAGCTGCCAGCAGTGGCAGCAGCAGAGGTGTGACGGGGCATTGCCTCCCGCCCCTGAAGGGTCCTGGACTGTGAGAGGGGGCAGCCGGGCTGAGGGACCCCCACTCCAGTGCATGAATTTTCATGCACCGGGCCTCTAGTTGTCTAATAAAAGGAACCAATGTTCCTTAGACAAATTACTGGTTGTGGACTGAGGCAGGAAATATACAAGATGAACCTGGAGCATCTTTTAGAGCTAGAGAGTAAGAAAGCACTCAGAAACCCAAGCAAAGGGTATGTTAGAGATGCAGGAGCCCCCAGTGGCCAAAGTTGGGATAATTTGAGCAACAAAATAAATAACTGTAGTGATGGACTGTAACGCAAATTATATAATAAGTATGCACGAGTCCATAGTGATTCGGGTTATTTTCCTGAGCAGGATGCAAGGGTGATTTCCTTCCCGGGTTCTTGTCCAGATGGATTTGAAGAATGAAGCCATGGACAAAAGGTGGTAGATGAAAAGGGTGGAAAATTTATTGGAAGCAAGTACAGATACCCACATGGGGAGGGGGTCCCAAGGGGGTCACCCACCAAGTTCTTTTTTGCTAAGGTTTATAAAGGCTGCAGTTCTTTGTTTATTCATACTCCCTTCCAATTGGTAGAATATCAGTTTCAAAGCCCAAACCCCACATGGTGCCACCCTTTTTCTCTCCCCCTTCAGTGGTAGACTCCTCTATTTCCTAAGAAAATCTGTTTTCCTCTTTCTCCCATTAGTTGGCATTTCTCTATCCTCTGTGAAAGTTTCTTTTTCTCACCATACCCTGTGGCTTTTCCCTATCTTCTGTGAATGGATATCTTCCTCTCCCCTTATCCTATGGCACCTCTTTTATTTTTTCTCTCTGTGAATGTATGCCTATTGGCAGCTCTAAGCCCTCACATATGCCTTCCTCCCCCATGGACCCTCTGTATTCCTAAACTCCCTAAACCTGCCTATTTTATCTCTAAAACTCCTTTCAATAGTAATATAAGTAATGCTATTAAATAAATAAATGAGAAGAGGCAAATTTACCATACAGAATAATTCTAAATTATTTACATAGATATACTCCCCTTCCAAAGGTTAGTAGAACATAACTCTGAACTCCTTAAGTCTGGATGTACTTAGTGACTATTTCAAAGAGTACACTATGAAAAGAGGTGGAAAGTAACCTTATAGTGCAGAAATACAGAAAACACTATTCCAGCCAGTTAATCAAGGTTAACATACCCACTCTTTTCTGCTGAAGAGTTTTACACTAAGTTATAGCCATAATATTCTTTTTTCTCTTGTCTCTTTTATATAACTTTTTCATATAACTTACTGTGCAGCCTCATCTATTTCTTTAGACACATTTCGCTTGTCTTTTTAAGTGCAATTACTCATGATCCCCAGTCAGAACTTAGTTTTGGAGACTCCTAGCTGTTGGTTCATTCTCCCAGTTCCAAGTGCTGACTTTGCCCACATTAGCCACTTTGCTGTCATTTACTGTGAGAAAACAAGTTGTTTCTCACTCAAGTTCCCTGTAATTATTTCTTTCCCATCTGGAACTTGCTTTTACATTTGTGTTATGCTCAGAGAGGCAGCTTTCTTTTCTTTATTTTTTTCAAATTGTGATAAAATGGATCTACAAGATTGTGTAAGTATAAGGTGTACAACGTGATGATTTGATACTTTTATATATTGCAATATGATTGCCACCTTCGCTTTAGCTACTACTTCTATCCCATCACATAATTATCATTTCATTTTTGTGGTGAGAACATTTAAGATCTTCTTTGTTATTTTATCTTATTTTCTGTCAGGTATAATTTTCATCTTGTCAACTCTTCAGATGTTTGATATTTACCTAAATGAGATGTTCTTCTATGTATTCTTTCATCAAAAGTTTCAAAAGATTTATCGTATATGGTAAGCACAAATTAAGATACAGTCCCTGCCACCACAAGGCTTAATGTGTGGGAAGAGCCATACCATACAGAGATAGCAATTATAACTGTATGACAAACTTTAGGATAAAGGTGTGCACAGGTGTTTATGAAAACCCCTTGAAGGAGTTTCTAAACCAGCTGTGTCAGGAGTGATTGGCTAAAGAAGACATCCTGGAGGAGGTGTCACTTTGAGTCCTAAAAAACAGAAGGTGACACTTAGGAATATAGAAAAGAGAGAAGGTGGGGTGGCTAAAGTTTAATGTTGAGAAAGATAAATTCATGTTCTTCGGGTGAAATTACTTCAGGAGATGAAAGTTGAATGTAACTGAGGAGAAGAAAGAGAAGGACCGCAAGGGTGATGGGTTTGAGTTATGTCAGGATCTTGACATAATCAGGCTTGTGTATTAAAAGATCATTCTAGGAATAATGAAGAGACAAGATGGAAAAGGACATGGTCAGAATCAGGCAGGACAGCTGTGTCTTAATTGAAAATAATTATGAGGCAATGAATTATAACAGTGGAAATAAGAATGGAGAGAAGTTGAGTCTCCAGTGGCAATCACAGTCCCCATCAAAGCCAGCACTTAATAAAAATTTCGATCAATAGAATGAAAAAAAAATTGGGCTAGAGATTTGGTGGGTGCTCAGCTTGCGCAGTAAATGGCTGACTATAATAGTGAGAGGTGCAATAAAGGAAATTTTAACTCAAGCACAAGTAGAGGTAGTAAAGCCAGGTGGCAGCATCCTAGAGGAGCAGGTTTCATGTGACTAAAAACTCTTATCATTATTATAACTCTAATGTTCCCAGAAGTAATTTTTAAGACATTAATCTTATATTTCTGATATCTGATTGAGCAAGTCGTGATATACTGCCAGAAAAAGAAATGTTATGTTCTCTCTGTTATCTCTACCAAAATGCTTATATCTTCTGGCTTATGAAATTCCATATAAATACTGTGCTGTATAGCTTAGCATAGCATACGCCTCTGCTTTCTGTCTTTTCCCTTCTCCCTTAGACCCATGTCCATTGCCATGACTTTTACAGTCTATTTTGAATATAACTTGCAGGACTTTCATCTGTGCCTATAATTCCTAACCTGTTTGGACTATTGGGTAAGAAGAATCAGATCATGTGTTCAAGTCTGTTCTGATTTGTCAAGCTGCCACACGAGTTACAGCATTTTGCAACATCTGAAATTATGGGCCAACAGAGCCTGGAAACACCTATGGCCCCTAAGTACTATTCCACTCCTATGTTGCCAAGAATGTCTCAGGGAAAGGGAAAATCTTAAAGAACCCTAGTCCTACCCTGGATGGCAGCAGGACACAGTGATGGCAAACCTTTTGAGCTTGGCGTGTCAGCATTTTGAAAAACCCTAACTTAACTCTGGTGCCGTGTCACATATAGAAATTTTTTGATATTTTCAACCATATTAAAACAAAGACTTATATTTTTGATAGTTATTTTATATATTTAAATGCCATTTAACAAAGAAAAATCAACCA
Organism: Myotis nattereri; assembly: GCF_964212035.1. Lineage (NCBI taxonomy): Eukaryota > Metazoa > Chordata > Mammalia > Chiroptera > Vespertilionidae > Myotis > Myotis nattereri. Next base: position 57,061,240 of record NC_138079.1, read on the forward strand.
AAAAAATGAGTTCGCGTGTCACCTCTGACACGCGTGTCATAGGTTCGCCATCACTGACTAGAGTGTGATTGTCAGCAATTCATCACTGAGCTTCTGCAAATTCAGCAGACACATTCAAAAGAACACGATGTAGACAAGTTCTTAGGTTTACCTAGTCTTCACCTACTTGTCATTTGTACAAAATGTCCTTCAGGCATTCTGGCTTTATCTGTTCTATTGTTATTTTGGTGCCTTTTTGGTTTGGCTTTCCCCAAGGTTTGGTTTTCTGGCTTACAGCAGGCCTTCTCACCCTCCTTAGTTATTATCTGAACATTCAGTTCTTCTAATATCTCTGGCTTGATTTGATACCCTCCATGGATTAGCTCTAACTCCCCTAGTTCCACCTGCTTTTCTGCAGTTATGGAGGACAACATAGGGCAAGAGAATGGTGGGAGTGGTGGAGAAGAGAGGTCCTTTACTTCCAAATCTGTCTTTCAATGTATTCCAGCCAGATAGATGCCAGTTATTATCTCAAGTAAAATAAAAGCTGATGAATTAAAATAGCTTTTATAGCCATCTGGTCAAGCATATAGTGGGGCCTTGACTTACAAGTTTAATTCGTTCCGTCACGGAGCTCGTAACTCAAATTACTCGTATGTCAAATCAAAAAGTGAACGAGTGAGACACGTGATGCTGGGCTGATGTTGTGACGTTCGCTGCGCTGACTAGTGGTGGGGTATCTGAAGCTGGCTTGTAACCCGAATTTTAGTTCGCAACTCAAAGCAAAAAACCGGCCGAGAGACGGCTCGTATCTCGAAAAATTCATTAGTCGGGACACTCATGAGTCAAGGCCCCACTGTAATTTGAATGAGATAAAATTGAATAATCTATTTGGTATTAATATTAGCTGACCCATGGATTAATTTGAAAATAAATGTTCAATCCTGTGCATATTGTTTCATTGACATAATCTTACCTTTATAGCTTATATTTTTAAAATTTCCATTTATATAAGGAAATGAGTCATATGGTAATATACAGCTTGACTAAGGTTACTCTAGATAGTTCCACCTCCCCTCTTAACTAGGACTCTATTGACATGATTTTCAATTTTCAGTTTATTGTCAAATGTATATTAAAATGTAATAAATTTCTTATTTTAAAATTTGTTGTACATTTTGTATAAGTGAGATACCTTTAGAAATAAGATCAAATTTATTTCAAACCCCTATAATCATGAATGGATTTTAAATTTATTTTGAGCACAGCAAGGCAACAAAACCTAATGATAAAGAACTTAGTCTGGAACTTGATTACCTAGCCAGTGGTCGGCAAACTCATTAGTCAACAGAGCCAAATATCAACAGTACAATGATTGAAATTTCTTTTGAGAGCCAAATTTTTAATACTTAAATTATGTATGTAGGTAAATTGTTATTAACTTAATTAGGGTACTCCTAAGGCTTAGGAAGAACCACACTCAGGGGCCAAAGAGCCGCATGTGGTTCGCGAGCCGCAGTTTGCCGACCACGAGGCTGATTTTTACAGATCCCACATACTAGTTGTGTTACTGCAGGCAAGTTATGAAAACTCTCTGTGTCTGCCTTTCTTCATCTATAAATTATCTTTCTTATAGGGTTGTGGTAAATATAAAATGAGTTGCAAACATCAGATATCAGAGCACTGACACATAGAAAATGATATCTAGATATGTTTGCTAAATAATTTTAAAAATGTTCTGCCAGTAAAGTGTTGTACACAGTTACTGATTAAAGATGTTCCATTAAAGAACAGTGGTAAATTCCTTCAATTTGGAATTATACTCAGGTTTCTAAGATTGGGAGGCAAGAAAACAAGGCAGTCTAATGAAACTAGAATTTCAATGTTATTCTCTTTTAAAATATATCCATTTTATATCTTACATTATTACGTCTTTTCAATATTTTTATTATCTGTTTAAAAATATAATATATTTTGAACTGTTCAAAGAACAGATAAAAATGTTAATGATATGGTCAGCAAAACCAGTAGGAGTGGACACATTGCATATTCATAAAGTTTGATTTATAGTGATTATTACCAATTTTGTTCAGTTTTTTTTTTATGTTGGGTTTTATCAACAAACAGTATGACTCTCAAAGGTCAAAAATGAAATAAACACTATTTTATGCATCTGCTAGTTCATCCTACTTTATTTAAGTGGCAAAGTGGTTGGCAATTGCTTCATTGAAAGTTTAATTTTGCTTTCATATCTTTCATCCTCTGTGGTTATATAACTGACTGTATTTGCACTCATGCTTTTCCACAGATAAAAGCCCTTTGAATTCAGTCACTGGTTGAACTTTTAAAATAAATACTGATAAAAGAAGTCTCTATGCCACATTTCCCCCATTTACTTATTCTTATAATGGTCAAATTCTTCTTACTATTTTAAACTCAACTTTCTCTATCAAATCCTTTCACATGCTGCTATTTGAAGTTTTCCCAACTTCATTGCAGTACTGATTTTTCTTATCATGGTTGAAGAACCAAATGGGAAATAAACGAAAAATAAGGTCGTTTTATCTTTAGTGCTGAAGCAATTTTTATAATTTTTCAATGACTATTAATTAAACTTGATCAAAATTCATTCTGTATGCTACACAGAAATTCAAACAAACATACTCCTGCTATTCTGTGAATTATTCTCACAGAAATAAGATAAAATCTGCTCAAACACATACCAATCAAGATATTTGTTTTGTGTTAAAATGACATTTTCTTTTTTCACCACTTTTTAGTTGAATTAGCCATAATATTTACATATTCTGTTTAACAATATTCTTCCTATTGTTAAAATGGAAACATTTTGTTGAAGTTTTTTTTTTTTATTATGAATACCCACAATTAATTTGAATGTTTGTTTTATGTTTGTTTTCATTTAAATGCCATTGTAACATCTGATTTGTCGAAACAGAAAAGTGTTGGTCCAGATATCCTCCTGTAATTGGTATCATCTGGTTTGTCCATTGTCAGACATAGAATTTCAAGGCCATTTAATTTTAGTTAATAAGTTCAGTTGTGGTCGTGTCAGAAAAAAAGCAGAGGGGCTGACTCAAAAAGATGTATGAAGACATTTAAAAAATGTATGAATACGCAGCATGGAACCATCCACTTTCTGTTTACTAACCAGAAAGATGATTATATTCAGACACACAGAGATCAATCTACACTTTATGTATGATCTTTGGTGTGTTTCTGGTCTTACTTTGAATTCCTCTTTACCAGAGAACTTTTTAAAGGAAGTGTCTGTCCTCATTCTGTGTGGACAGTGTGGAGATACCTTTTATCATCTGCATCTGCAGCACTTCTTTCTCATGTTTTTATTTAATCCTGACATGGCACATTTTCAAATAAGAAACTTCTTTTATCAAGGTCCACATGCTAATTGCATAGATTTCTGAAGCTCTGCCATTTCCCAAACTTTCCACTTCAAAGTAGAGAGCAACATTTCACAAACTTTGTTCAGTAGAACATCAGGATCCCTCAGTTCAGTTCGGGAGCGTTAAGATATTTTCTCTTATTTCAGCATATCTATAATTCACATTACCAATGAAAAGATTATAAAATGTGATCAAAGAAACCAGCTTTTTTTTGTTTATACTATTGCTTTCCTGTGTTGGACCAGGATATCTTTATTTCTTTAACCATTTGGTGTTACTGAAAATAAGTGCTCTGTTAAATATAATTAAAAAATATTGTAATTTCTTTAGATTTACTAAAGCCATTCTTATCAGTATGCCCGAGATCCTTGCAGTGCCACCACCTAATGGGTTGAGGTTCTTCTCCGCCCCCGCATTGCACAGTCTGCCCGCCACAGCTGCCCGAGGAGGTCGTTCCCTGCCTCCCCTTCCTTCCCCAATGGTGAGGAGTCATACAACCCATCCTGACGATACAACAGAATTAAAATTTCAGTCTAAGAAATACTTCAGTCACTCTTTGCTTAATCTGAAGAATGATTTTTGCCTACTTTAGCCCACAATGAATCTTATGAATACTACAACTAGGATATTATTTTTTAACGATGTCATGTTCAGCTTTTCTATTTGAAATGACTGAATTGGCTGATTATTTTTATATCGGTGTATACACTTATGTCTATATACGCATACACATGTGAGTAGTATTCCATGTGAAATAACTACCAAGAGCCAGGCAGGCCAGGCAAAGCAGACTCTTACCACCTGGGACTTTAGAGCCTAGTGTGTGCACAGTAACATCTCTACCTGCCTCCGTTTTGTGTTTCAGTCACAAACTTCCACACTGCGTTTGTAACTAGGAAAGAAGTGGGTGCTCACTTAGATGTTGGAGGGAGGGTCTAGGGACACATTTTATCACAGAGATGAGCCCAGGAGAGATTCAGTCATGGGAGCAAATAGCCAAAAAGGAGTTGAACTGATTTTTTTGCCACCAGCAGCTAGGGTGAGACAGCTGTCTCTCTGTGCTTTGCACATGCTGTCATTAAGGACTGGGGGTCACGTTGCAGAGGCAGAGTTCTGCGGAGCTGCAGAATTCCCAAACTGGTGGGGCAGGAGCTGAGTCCGATGTTCGGTAAGAACCAGGGTGTGTTTTCTGTTGCCTCATTACCTTTTTGTTCCCACCTGATTCCTGAGCCTGTCCGCTGCTGGCTATTTGTTCAGGTCTGTGACTTGCCTGTTATCTGTAACATGATACATTTGCTTCTTAAATTTAAATTGTTGTGTAGCCTGACTGGTATACCTATCGTGAAAAGCCCGGGTTAGAGGGGAAGGAAAAAAATTAATGTATCCAGAAAAGAATATCTCACTAGCTGGGATAATTAAAACCTCAGTAGCGTATTCCCAGCTACGAAGGAAACAACCAACCTGTAGTATTTGAAATGAAATAAATTATTTCGTTTCTATAGGGTCTTTTCTATGAGAGATTGAAAGCCATATCTGCATAAATAGTATGCATGCTTATTGTTACTACACTGATTCTCTTGGAATTCTCTGACATTGATAAGAGCAAGGATAATGATTAAATCTCATTATAGTACTTGGTTAAGGTTAGTTTCATTTTCACATCTGTCTATACTGAAATTATGCTAAATTATTTTAAATAATTTTCCTTTTCCTGTACATTACATTTCTTAAAAGGGAGATTTTACTTTTATATTTTATTTCTCTGTGCTTAGCAATATTTTATGCAGTCACTAGGGGTGGACAACTTCATTAGATTACATCACATTTTCTCTCCTTGAATATTTTGCTTGAGTAAAGAAGTCTAAAGCAGTGGTTCTCAACCTTCTGGCCCTTTAAATACAGTTCCTCATGTTGTGACCCAACCATAAAATTATTTACATTGCTACTTCATAACTGTAATGTTGCTGCCATTATGAATCGTAATGTAAATATCTGATATGCAGGATGGTCTTAGGCGACGTCTGTGAAAGGGTGGTTTGACCGCCAAAGGGGTTGAGACCCACAGGTTGAGAACCACTGGCCTAAAGTATATTGTAGGAAGGAAATTCTGTACCTTCTTTTCCCTTTCCTTAGCTCTTTTTGATTGCTTTTGTGTTACTGCTTAGGGTGTCTCCATTCTGAGCCATGCCAGTTATGAGACTTCTATCCTCATTGAATCCTCCATCGTCTGGGTCCCTTTTTGTAATCAGTTATGAAGTGATACAGATGCAGCCTCCATTCTAGTGTGACTGGTCTTTTGTTATGTGAACTGGGCCTTCATAACTTTAAACTGTGCTCCTGTAATACTCACGAATTCCCTGATGGTTTTCTTGTCGTATGTTCAAATGAGCCCATGTGTTTAAGCACAATTTAAGTTCCCCACTTCTGTGATTTTTTGTTCATGCTGCTACCTCTGCCAGAATTCAGAATAACTAACATGTAAAAATTACTTACTATGTTTCAGGCTCTCCCAAAACTTTTTGCATGTCTTATCTCACAAAATCATCTAACAACTCTGTGAAGTAGAAACAAATTATACTCACTTTACAGTTAAAGGAACCAAGCACAGAGCATATTAGTAATGTGCTCAGGGCTACACAGCTAATAAGTGGAAGAACCAGAATCTGATTCAGAGGTCTTAACCAGCAACATCACCTAATTAATGAACATAAGCTAAGCAGATAAAAGGCATGCTCTTTACGTCATCATGGTTATCAATCGAGACAAACAGTAAAACACCATCTTCTTTATTGATGCTAATAAAGTAAATGGGGAGAATTACCCCAAGTTTCTATATCAAAATTCTATTCATTCTTCAAATTCCATGTCTAATGATACCCCTTCCAGGAAGATTTTCTTGTCCTCCTTCTCTCCCCAAATCCCTTTCAAACACTTGTCACTTCTTTTTCATCTAGCCCTCATCCATTCTACACTATTCCGGCATGAATTAAGACTCTTCTAGTGGATTATATTTTTCCATTATGTTTCCACTATGTGGTCAGCTTCTCAAGGTCATGTTTTCCTCAGCCTTTTGTCCTGTGAAAAAAGCAGGTGCTCAAAAATACTTGTTAGTTTTAAAGTTTTGTGGACAATTACAAACAATAATGGCTAAACTTAAATTGCTTTTGACAGCTTTCATGTCACATTGTAAAAGTATATTTGGATGTTTATTCACATTTTGCAAATAAATATTCTGCATTCTTTTCTTAGATCTTCATGATTAAAATATGAGGTCTCTACATCAATTTTCAAGGAGGGTTCCTATTGTTAGGTATCCCCTACAACTGTAGTCTCTGGCTTCAGCTATGCAGAAAAATGTTAAACCCAGTTTCCCTATGGTCAGCCAATCAGGAAGAGGACAAAATTATTCATGTGCAGAGGGCTGAGAAAACCCATATAACTTTGGGAGGGTGTACGGGATGGAAATGGGAAAGTCTTCCAAATGTGACCTGATATGATGGTTTCACATGGTGCTTCTTTTTCAAGGAACATTATACAATAAAAAATAGCGATGTGGCCGAATACTCACTAATGCACCAGGGGCGAGAGGCAGGAAGCTGCCATAGCAGGTGTAACTCTATTTAGACAATTAGTATGCTAAAATGAGGATAGGTACCTGGGTGAATGTTTTTTTTTTTAATTTTTTCTCTGTGTATGATTAATTGCTACAGAACAAGGTCCTCATGGAGTATAGCTTTGAAGTTAATTTCGCCTGTTTTTCTAATAATATATGGCTCATCAAATTAACCAGACAAGTGGAAATGCATAAAAGAGGCACAAGAAAGTGTATTTTCTTTACAGGGCTATAGTGGGGAAAAAATGTTGACAGTAGGGTAAAGGAGAGATACATATTGTTTCTCTTGTTTATTCTGACCATGGTCCCAGCATCTGCCAGAGGGTAAGAACACCCTGGGCCATTTCATTTTTTGATGTTCTAGTGTATTAAAAACAAGAAAGAAAAACAAATTGCTAACACGGACTGCAATAATAGTTTTAGGTTGTATAATGTTTGCTTTTGGGAAGCTCATAATTTATCCTCCCAACCCTTCTCCCTAATGCCAGGATTATAACCTTTGTAATGGCAAGAAAATTCGGTGTTTTAAAGTAAGGTTTTAAAAAATATATTTCATTTCCTTCTTACATGCAGTAGATTTTTGTTAGTTACTTAAAGTTTTATAAAAAGAATTAAGAGAAGTGAAGAGAAGGAAAAGAAGTGTTAGGGGAAGTCCATGATAGAACAAAAAAGCACATTGGCAGTTTCAAAAAGTGTTGAGAATGATGCTTCCTGGATTATGCTCTATCCAAGCACGTCTTACAGAGAATAGTAGAGCTCCTTTGTGACCAGGGAATCTGTGGTGACCTTCAAGAGTGACAGTCCTTTGGAAATTCCCCTGCGTTGTCAAACTTTGAGGAGCAAAGATTCCTCCACAAAGCACAACAGCACTACAGTGGGAAACTGTGCAAAGATCAATACAAGCTTCTTAGTTCCCAGTGGTTCTCAACCTGTGGGTCGCGACCCTTTGTGGGTCGAACAACCTTTCACAGGGGTCGCCTAAGAGCATCGGAAAACACATATATAATTACATATTTTTTGTGATTAATCACTATGCTTTAATTATGTTCAATTTGTAACAATGAAATTGGGGGTCACCACAACATGAGGAACTGTATTAAAGGGTCGCGGCACTAGGAAGGTTGTGAACCACTGTTCTAGACAGACCAGAGTGGCTGGGAGGTGGGTGTATCTGCATGTACAGTCGACGATGGGGTTTGGACTGAATGTCTCTGCAGTTTTCTTGTTCACCTGCGTGTTTCCAAGTTATGATGGCTTTTGAGAACAAAGACTAAGCTCACTTTTAAGCATTAAATCCTTTGTTTGAACACTTCCCCCAAATATGTCATCATCCTGGTTGATTAAATAATTCAGAGTTTGAGTTAGGATATTAGAAAGTGAGTGCTATAAGAAATGAAATCCATTGAAAAGAAAACTCCTACAAATAGGGTGACCAATTGTGCCAGTTTCCCTGGAACTGTTCTGGTTTTTGCACTGCAAATCCGGCATCCCAAGACACACCTCAGTCCCGGGCAAACCAAGGAGGTTGGTCACGCTAGGGAGATGTCTAAAGAATAGAACCTCTCTATTTCAGAGGTAATTTTCCCCCCAAGAAGCCCCTTTTTTTTTCTAAGCCTCTTCTAACACGGGTAGTGTTTTCTCAATTTCAAGACACAATTCCAGGCCCATCTGTTTAGACAGGCTTTCCTCCGTTGGTGGGGGAGATAAACTGCTGCTATTCCTCCTTTGCATTTATGAGGCTTTTTCTCCCTATGCGTAAAACGCTTTCTAAATATCTCATTAATCCTCACACCATCCCTGTTGGTAGGGGAGACAGCATTATAACTTCAGGTAGTAAGATTCTTGTCACTCTAATAATGGCATTTTATTACTTAGCTTAATGTGATGTTATTGCAGGTTCCTGGAAGTTTGAAACAGAGTAGCTTTTGCAAATGGAAATAGTAAATAAAGAGAAAACATCAACTTGACTATAAATGCTTGAGAATGAATGTGAAAATTGACCGTGAGGTTTGAGATAGAAGAGTACGTGGTACTTTCTCTTGCGTTTTTTAGTTGACATTGAGCTTTGGTACTGTTATTTTAGCCAGCTTAAAATGGTGTTCTGTGTAAATGTTTAAGATATCTCAAGCCTTTACTTTGGTTTAATGGTGAAATATGAAATGTTAGCGTTGAGGGAGATGCTAGAGATTACCTAGCATTCCATAGTAATTCAATTTGCTAATTTCTTTTTGCAGATGAGGTATAGATGTATACTGGCAAGAATTCTGGGCTGAATTCCCATCTGTTTATGGCCTTGTCAGGCTGTGGGAATGTTTGCAAATCCCTCACTCTCTCTGAGATTCTTCATTTTGAAAGTGAGGGTGTTGAACTAAGTAATTGCTGGGGTTCTCTCCAGTTCTGAGTTAATGGAGAACCCCTGCTTGGGGAGTTTGGGACTTAGCCAAGGTCATAGAGCTGGGACCCACACCCCCGTCTCTGCATTACTGGTTCATTGAGCCTCTACAAGACTCAGTTATGTCTTCTTGTGGCTTTTTAAGTTATTTATTTTTTAAAAATATATTTTCATTGATTTTAGAGAGGAAGGAAGAGGGATAGATAGAAACATCAATGAGAGACATCAATCGGCTGCCTCCTACACACCTCTTACTGGGGATTGAGCCCACAACCTGGGCATGTGGCCTAACTGGGAATTGAATGGGGATCTCTGGGTTCATAGGTCGATGCTCAACCCCTGGGCTACATTCTTCATTTAAGGATCTTACTTTACCGCCCATAAAATACAGCTATATTGACTATCTTCCCTGTGTTTTTCTGCAACTATCTTCTAAAATTGGAAATACAAAGAAACTTGCTTAGGAGACCACCTGGATTCATAGACCACCCGCCTAAGCAAATTTGCCAAGCACTGATTCTATTTCCTGGAAGTGTGCTGCATCTGGTGGCCACCTGCTTTATGGGCCTGCGAGCAGCTCACCAGGTGCCTTAGGTGATGAATCGGGATTTTTTGTAGAAACACAATAAAAACAGAATCCCCCCAAATTTGTAGGATATCAAGCCTTTAAAATTAAAAATAATTTTTTTTGTACAAAAATTCACTTAGCATAACTTGTAACTCGAGAAATTCACAAATCAAATTTCTGTTCACCCTAACAAATAGTAGTTCTGACCTTTTGATCAGACTGCTTTCCCCCCTTGTACTTACATTGAAATAATCTTTTCCTTTTAAGAAGCAAAAATACTATACATTTGATTTTGATTTGCTTATCATGTCCCAGAGACTGAAAACATAATCATTTCCATTTTATAACCAAGGTGATATTGGCCTGGTGAGGGAATGATGGAGATACATTGAAAGGAAATGGTTTCTGGATTCTCAGGCTGGTGCTTTATCCACTGGGCTTGTTCTCACTCGCCCTGAGGCAGGGTTTCTAGCAAGCATTCTGTCTTGGACAGTGGCACCATGTTCATTCTGCTATACAGTTAAGGTAGAAGGTAACACAGGCGAGTTGCAGGGATTCTAGAAGTGGTAATGAAGTTTGCTACCTTCACCCTGTCAGGCATTGGTATTCTCCCAATCCCAAACATTAAATAAAACAGTTGCATTGCCCGAGCAGCTATGCTTGTCACTTGGAAATTAAAGTTTGCCTCTAAGTGACTGTGAAAGCAGCCATTTTTTAAAAAAGTTACTGGTCAAGCTCCAAGCTCACTGAGTAAAGATGTGTGGGCTAACACACCCTAAATAATAACTTACAGGCCTTGAAAGAATGTCTTTGCCTTTTTCAGACCCTATGTTGAAATTCTTCATGGGGTCACAAATTTCAAAAATATGTTGGTAATTTGTGGCTGAATATTATAATTAATATTACTGTATTTCATCAAATATAAGGCACACTGTATTTTGTGTGGGACCACAGAAGTAAAAATCCTTCCAACCAAGGTTACAGATATTGCAAATCATGGCAAGTTACATTTTAGAAATGATGCAAAGTGGTTGTTTACAAAACGTTATCTCTTGCCTCGACCGATGTCAGGATTGTGTGGATTTGTAAATTGCACATAAAGCTGTTACCTTTTCATTTTGAAAGGGTCCAATGAAGTACCATTATGGCTGACTGTTATTTCAGCTAGGAAAGTGAAATAAACAATGCTAGAGTGATCTTTTCCCTAATATCATGGGCTAGAAATAGTGATTATTTTACATAGATAATTTAAATAGCTTCCCAGGGATTTACTTCTTTTTGAATAACTCATTTTAGATCCAAAAATACTTTATAATATTCCAAGGGAGAAAGCATCTTTATTGCAAACAGGCCTTAAACAGTGCTTACAACTCAATCCAATAAATCTTTCATTTTTTTCTTTGTTCATAAAGCTGTGGGTAGGAAAATACAAATCTAGGAGCAAAGCATTGCTGTATCACTGGGTGCTGACATTTGTATGTGAATAACAGCATCATTTACTATTTTCTTCAACCATCGACCAAATGTTTTCTGACATTCCACTCTAATTTTGCAAGATGCAGAATTAGGTGTCATAGGTGACAGAGTAGGTGAGCTGCAAGAATCAATTTAATGTCGCATTTTTCTCATTTTTCAGGGGTTGAGATAGGTAGAAGTATTCTAAAAAATTCACTTCATTGTGTATGAATCTTCATAAATGCAAATTCTATTAACTTTAATGTTCAATTTGCTAGCCAACTTGAAAGATTTAAAATTGCACTTGAAAATGACTTATTTTGGGCAGTCAACAATAAACATTTTCCAAGCAATCGATGACATTTAGGTCACAGTAAAACCACAATTCAATGTATGAAAAATAAACAAAGATTTCTATTCACATTTGCTAATGTCATCATCTTGAGGCAAATAAGGACTTTGACATCATTTTTAAACATAATTAAAAAAATAATATTTTTATTGATTTCAGAGAGGAAGGGAGAGGGAGAGAGAAATAGAAACATCAATGATGAGAGAGAATCACTGATCAGCTGTCTCCTGCATCTCAAGCACACTGGGGATTGAGCCCACAACCTGGGCATGTGCCCTAATCAGGAATCGAACCATTACCTCCTGGGTCATAGGTTGACATTCAACCACTGAGCCACATGGGTTGGGTTGACATCATTTTTTGTTGTGTATCGCTAGCAACAAATTCATCTGATTTGTAGTATGCACTAAATATATGTCTTTTGAACTAAATACACTGTCACTCATTAAATCATTAGTTCATTAGAAATATCTTTGAATCAACTTGTTTTTTGCCAAAGAAACATAACTGCTTTCTAGTTTCCAGTCCTATTCCTGTACTTGCTCTTAATATTTTTTTCTCACTATAAAATGACTCGATTATCTTCAGCTTGGGTGCTTGTACCTCATTTTCAGTTGATTTCCCATTTCCAGGATTGAGAACCTTTTCATCTGTCTAGCTATTATTTTCAAAGATGCCTTCTTCATCTGTCACACTGACCCATCTTTCCCTACCCAAAACCCTTCATCAATTTTCCATTGCATTGAGCATCAAGTCTGTAATATTCTCATTATTCCTAAAGCCATTCACCAGGAAGATAAAAATACTTTCCTTTTTTTTTCAATCTTCTCCTTTCAGTCCTTTTGTCTGCTTCGAATTTGCCTTCTTGTGTGTGTCTCATTTAAATTGTCAACATTTTTCATCCTTTTGCAAAGCATAGTTTATCTTGGCATACCCTTCTATTCTAGCAACAACACATTATTTAGGCAATTTAAGCAGCTTCCGAAATGCAATTGTTTCCACTAAAACTTCATAAACTATTCAAATTAGTACTAGTTTATAATCATCCTGACCAATCAAGATAGTGAGATTTCCTTCCTTCTGGCATGATCTTCCTGTAGTAATGGAGAACAGTCATCCTAAATTGTGTTACACAGAGTATCTTGTATTTAATTAAGTTCTTGGTATAGGAATTTATTCCATTCTCTATATTTCTTAGAAATAGCTCTCCATGTCTGTGCTACCTATTTGAAGTCAGAAACTGTTTAGACACATTTCCCTGAAAATGAAACACAGGCAATATATCCAATTAAGTGCTTTATTTTGACTGCTTCTATTAGTTATTAATTAGTTTTCCTTTATTTTCACCAGCAAGGTTATAATTGCTGATTGCTCTTCTATTGTTTTCAAAAGGAAATGCCAAAATAACTGATTTTAAAATACTATCAGTAATAGTTATTCTTTAAAAAAAATAGTGTATGTTAACTAGGGCAGAGATGGACTAAAAGGGGTTATTGGGGAGAAAAGTGAACATATGTAGTACTTTCAATAATAAAAGTTGAAAAAAGAGTATGTTAACTGGATACTCAAGCTGTATATTGAAAAGAACTCAGAAATTGTTGTGGCCACACTATTTTTTTTTAAGTTTACTTTTTCTGTCGGGGGTGGGAGGGAGCCAATAGTTTAGACATAACCAGTAAAGCTCTGTCCATTGCAATGGATAGTTTTTATTTTTCTTCTCTAAAGCTGTACTTCTCATACTTTAATATGCATAATAAAATGCAGTAGGAGGTTTTTATCTACTTATTATGTCTGGATCCTAAGAATTTACAATTTTCGATTAAAAATTTTGCTTTTGGATTGGATGTTTATGTCTCTCCAAAATTCAGATGTTGAAGCCCTCACACCTACTGTGATAGTGTTTATAAGTGAGACGTTTGTCAGGTAATTAGGTTAGATAAGGCCATGAGGATGGGGCCTCCATGATTTGATTAATGTCCTTCTAAAAAGAGGAGGAGATACTTAAGCTCTCTCTCTCCAGGTGCATGTGCCCAGGAAAGGCCATGTGAGGACACAGCAAGAAGTGGGTGCTTTATAAGCCAGGAACTGAGCTTTCACTGGAAAGCAAACCCTACAGTTACCTTGATCTTGGGAATTTTCAGATTCCAAAACTGGAAGAAAGTAAATGTGTGTTGTGTAAACTATCCACTCTGTAATATTTTGTTATGGCAGATGGGCAGACTAAGACTATTATGCTTTCTTGTAATTTGCTTTCTTAAATTATATTATCCCATGTCAGAGGCTGATTTATCACAGTTGCTTGCCAAAAATGCTCATGTTCACTAGACTTATTATATATACTAGAGGCCTGGTGCACGAAATTTGTGCATGGAGGAGGGAGAGGGTCTCCTCAGCTCAGCCTGCACACTCTCCAATCCAGAACCCCTCGGGGAATGTCTGACAGCCGGTTTAGGCCTGATCCCAGGGATTGGACCTAAACCGACAGTTGCACATCCCTCATAATCCTGGACCGCTGGCTCCTAACCGCTCACCTGCCTGCCTGCCTGATCGCCCCTAACTGCCCCCCTGCCTGCCTGATCACCCCTAACTGCCTCTGCCTACCAGCCTGATTGCCCCCAACTGCCCCCCTTGCTGGCCTGGTTGCCCCATGCAGCCTGCTGTTCAGTTGTCTGGTTGCCCCCAACTACCCCCCCTTGCTTGCCTGGTTGCCCCATGCAGCCTGCTGCTCAGTCTTTTGGTTACCCCTCACTAACCCCACTACCGGCCTGGTTGCCCCATGCAGCCTGTTTGGTTGCCCGTTCGGTTGCGATGGTCGCTTAGGCTTTTATATAGATAGATACTAGAGGCCTGATGCACGAAATTCATGCATGGGTAGGGTCCCTAGGCCTGGCCAGCAATCAGGGCTGATCTGTGGGGCAATCAGCAGGGTGATCAGGGTCCCCCACTGGCACCTGCCTTGGCTGGCCTGGGGCCTGCAGACTGGGGGCAGCTCCTGTGTTGAGCGTCTGCCCCCTGGTGGTCAATGTGCATCATAGCGACTGGTCATTCCACCGGTCATTCTGCAGTTTGGTAAATTTGCATATTAGCCTTTTATTATATAGGATTTCTTACTACATTACACTACATTGTCATTTGGGTAGTGAATTTGTATTTTATCTTTCTATGGGAATTTTTTGTTGAAATAGGTTTTTAAATTTTCTGCTTCAGACATTCTGTGGAAGTTTAGTCTCCTGTAACACAGTGCATTATTTTGATCTTTTCACCATTTTGAAAAGGAAAATGGCTGTTAGGCCTATTATATCATTTTATAGATTCAAACAGTCTTTTCAAAAGAGTTACTGGGTCCACTTGTGTAGTTACCAGGAATGTGATGTCAGAAATAAGTAGCTCATGATAGTGGACAGGGGTGCCAAGCTCTGTAGAAATTAAGCACTGTTTCAGTGGAAGATAACACTAGAGGATTTTTTTTTAAAAACTTTGAACATTGTTTATAGAAATGTTTTTATGCTCTTCCTCATTTGCCACCTTTTTCTTTTGTATGTAACAGTTTTCTCACCTGCTCTCTATAAGGCACTATCTCTTCTTTTGCAGCAAAACTGTATTATTCATTTCCATCTCTTTCTATTTCAACTTTTTAAACTTTCTTCATGTCCCGTGACCAGAGACTTATAGCTTAAATAAATATTGATCAGAATTTAAGAGACTGTAAGACATGTTTTCTACTTAGAATTTTTCTTTATACTGGATATATGAGTGTACACAATTCTTATGTCTAGAAAGAAAATTTAATGTCTATGTAGTTCTAAATAACTTTTTCATAAAAATCTTTAGTGAGTATAGGGATGACTGTATGGCATATATATGTTACCTTTGCTTAAATACCATCTTATCTGCTTTACTGTTATGTAGCACATTCAAAAAGATATATGCCTTTTCAAGTCACATCTGGAATGGAGAGCTGGTTTGTGGAGAAATGAGGTTTAGGAATTTTATCACCAATAGTCATGTGAAGACATTGACCATATATCTCTTATAACCACTTAAAAGTACTGAGAGTGTTCCACATTGCTTAAGAAAGAAAAGGCATGAATACAGAAAAAAAAAAAAGAAATGGATAGAAATTTATATAGAGAATTTCTTAAAGTTAGCATATGCTAATTATACTTAACACACTATAAATATTTCAGTGGAATTCCAATATAAATTGTTAGTTCCTCCTAAATACACACTGGTGAAAATTCATAGCCAACGAATTCTTAAGAATTTACCTTAGTCTCGTTTGATCCCAATATCATCTTCTGTACATTTGTCTCAATTCTGCTGATCTTATTTCATAGGTACATACTATACCAGATGAAAAGATCAAGTATGGAAGCAAGGCTGCATACCCTTGGCAGTGTGTGGACTCAGAGACTTGCTAACTATGTATTCTACTTTAACCTTTTCACCCATTCTGAGCTGCAGTTTCTTTGTATATTTAATGGAACTAAGATTTCGTAGAGCAGTGTGGTCTACTCAGAATGATGTCTCAGCACATAACTGGCTCTTAGTGAATGGTAGCTTCTGTTATCATGTTGATGATGATCTGTAACTTTTCAATTTTTATGTTTGGTTCTCTAAATTAGGTCCTGACCTCAAAAATACTGTTTTCCATAAATTTCGGGGATAACAAATTCTTTCTCAACTACTTTAAAGCATTTTTCTTTCTTATAATGTTCTCTGCTAAATGCCTATCACGTATTACCCGGGGTGTTATTTCTTTTTCTCTGCTGCCTCTGTGGTCATCAACCTTTTGGCTCAGTAGAGGGGAAGGTATATTATACTGAATGAAAGGAGTGTCTCCCCTTGGTTGACACTGAGATGAAAAGTATCCATATATGTATATGCAAACATGGCTCCATGACATTTCCTTTGTAGCTGAATTTAACCCCTCATGGGGTAATGCCTAGCTGCCAGTATTGATGGCAAACAAAGGTAAGGCTAGCTACTTGCTCTGTAGGATAAATCATTAAACCTTAACTCTTTAGTAATGATTTTAAAAAATCATATATTTGAAGGGTCTGGTTGGCAAAGAAGTTTCACGGACTGGACTTTGGCCTATGAGTGACTTACATTTAAAAGAGTAATATACAGTTTTCCTTTATACAGAGGAAGAAGCAACAAAATATTATTCAAGTGAAGTGAGCTAATGTTTTGTCAGTTGGAATATTGGTTTTAAAATAATAATCTCTAATTCAAAGGTTCATTTCTCCCTAGAAATATCTAATGCTTATTTCCAAAAGTCCAAGTGCCTGTTAAAATTCCCATTGCAGTTTACACCAGGCTTTTTCTATGTTTATCTCTCTTTGGAAGTTGTAGCAGCTGAAGACTTAGTATCAGCTATGAATTTCATTACTGTAATTTTACTCCCATTCCAAATCATTAATATTGATGCTAAATAAATGACAGTGTTACCCAAGCTAAATAATATTATTCTAAACTGCTTAGAAAAGAAAATACTCTCACAATTTTTCTCATTGCTTTTGCTGAATGAGGAGGAACTGAAATATGACAGAAGAGTATAAGCCATTGTAATGCTGCCATTCTGTTTTTTTTTCTCTTCTAATATTTTTGACATTTATAAAAACACCTAAAAGACTATTACTGAAAGATTTTTATTCATAAGGCATCAAGGCATAATATTAATATCTATTGTGTTGGAATAATTAAAAAGAAAGTGTAGTAGACACATTGATTCCAAGCTAACTGATTTATTCAATGTATCCATCTTCAAATTAAAGAGTGCATTTAAAACACCTAATCTGCTTATTTCCTAACATAATTTACCTTCAACTTATAGGTCAATTAATATTGACCAACATTTTAAAACAACTAATTGCTCTACTATTTACTTTAAAAAAACAGACAAAATATATAAAGAGATGCAGTTTGATAGGAGAATGACTTGCTGTGACACACGTGTGTGTACATACACATACATACACATTTAATTTCTTCTTTGCTTTCTTTGGTATTTTATGCACTTATATTTCTTGGCACATACTCTGTAGTGACTGGATTCTTTTAAAAAATGCAGTTTATTGAGGTCTTAGAGATATACACAAAGCTGTAAATATTTAATATATACAACTTAATCTGTTTGGAGATGAGTCTATGCCTGTGAAACCATCATCATTATCAATGTCATATACTTATTAATAACCTCCAAAACTGACATCTCTGTCAGTTTTTCTTAAAATATTGTGATAGGAACACTTATAAGATCCACCTGCTCAGCAAAGATTTAGGTATACCGTTACAGTGCAGTATTATTCACTACAGGCACTATGTTGTATAGCAGATCTCCAGAATTATTTATCTTGTACAGTTAAACTTTGTTCCCTTTGACCACCACCTCCTCATTTCCCCTTCCCCCCAGATGCTGGTAACCATCATTCCACACTCTGCTTCTGTGAATTTCTATTTGAGATTCCATAGGTGAGATCATACAGTGTCTATCCTTTTTGTTTGCCTTTTTTACTTAGCATGATTTCCTTCTGGTTCATCTGTGTTGTCATAAATGACTGAATTTCCTTATTTTTTTAAATATTTCCTTAAATATGCCATTGTATGCATATACCACATTTTCTTTATCCATTCATCTGTTGATGGGCATTTAAAATGTTTCCAGTCTTAGCTTTTGTGAATAACACTGCAGTTAACACAGGAGTACAAATATCTTTTTGAGATCTGTATTTCAACTTCTTTAGATGCATACCCAGAAGTGGGATTGCTAGAATATATGGTAATACTATTTTTAATTTTTTGAGGAAACTCCATACTCTTTTCCAAAATGATGGTACTAATCCACATACCCATCAAGAGTTTACAAGGGTTCCCCTTTCCCCCACATCCTTTCTAAAATTTGTTATCTTTTGTTTTTTAACAATAGCCATTTGTAACAGCAGGAGGTATTATCTCATATGGTTTTGATTTGTATTTCCCTGATAATTAGTGATGTTGAGCATCTTTTCACAGACCTGTTGGCCATCTTTATGTCTTTGGAAAAATGTCTATTCAGGTCCTTGGCCAATTTTTTAATCAGGTGTTTATTTATTTATTTTTGCTTTTGAGTTGTAAAATTTTCTTATATTTTTTAGATATCAACTCTATATCAGATATATGCTCTGCAAATATTTTCTCCCATTCTTTGTATTATCTTTTCATTTTGCTCATTTTGTTGGCAGGTGTAGCTTTTGCTGAGTCTCTGGATAGAAGGGACTGCCTCTAGGATGTGAGCAGAGCTGGGGCTGGGTCATAGTGCTGCTTCCAGGTTGGATTTGCAATCAGGTCCCCAGTCAGCTGACTGCTACCAGGAAGAAGGTCAGCCTTCTGAGCAGCACTGTCCTTTGTCTTGGGCTCCAGCAGGGTGTTGCAACCTCCTACCTAGATCCTGAAGCTCCCACAAAGGCACTGTTGTCTCTCGATGGTTGCAAAATCAGTGGTTTTGTAAGGGATGAAGGCAGGCTACCTTCTATTTTATCATCTTGCTGACATCACTCTCTGACCATGAGGCCATAATATTAGAAATAAACTACAATAAAAACAACTCAAAATACTCAAACACTTGGAAGCTGAATAGCACATTATTAAATACTAGGGGCCCGGTGCACGAAATTCGTGCACTGGGTGTGTGTGTGGGGGGAGTGTCCCTCAGCCCAGCCTGCCCCCTCTCACATACTGGGAGCCCTCAGGCGTTGACCCCCATCACCCTCCAATCGCAGGATTGGCCCCTTGCCCAGGCCTGACGCCTCTGACAGAAGAGTCAGGCCTGGGCAGGGGACCCTCATTTCCCCCCATCACTGGTTCTGCCCCCAGCCCAGGCCTGATGCCTCTGGCCCAGGCATCAGACCTGGGCAGGGGACCCCCAGACCCCTCCCATTGCTGGCTCTGTCCCTTGCCCAGGCCTGATGCCTCGGACAGAGGCGTAGACCCCCATCACCCTCCGATCGCCTGATCGGCCCCTTGCCCAGGCCTGACTTCTCCACCAGAGGTGTCAGGCTTGGACAGGGGACCCCCATCTCCCCCCGATCACTGTCTCTGGCCCCCGCCCAGGCCTGAGGCCTCTGGCCCAGGAATCATGCCTGGGCAGGGGACCCCCATCTCCCTCTGATCACTTGCTCCACACCCCGCCCAAGCCTGACGCCTCTGACCCAGGCTTCAGGCCTGGGCAAGGGGACCAGCATATCCCCCCAATCCCTGGCTCCGCCCCCCCAGCTCCCCGTGGTTGCAGGCTCCGCCCCTGCCCAGGCCTAAAGCCTCTGGCCTAGGCATCCGGCCCGGGCAGCAGGGACCCGCAGCTGCAGCGGCCTGGGATCGTGGGCTTCGCTTTAGGCCCAGGCAAGGGACCCCTAGCTCCTAGGACTTCCAGCTTCAACCGTGCCCAGCTCCCATCGCTGGCTCCACCCCGACTTCCTGCTATCACTGGCCAGGGCAGCAAAGGTGCCTGATTCTCTGATCATGGCTGGGGGGCAGGGCAAAGGCGGCCCCAGGGCTGCCTTTGCCCTGCCCCCCAGCTCTTAGCTCCCCCCTAGGTTTCCGATCACTGTCAGTGGCAGGGGGCTTCTTCCTGCTTTCCCTTTCGCCTCCCTGCATTGTGCCTACATATGCAAATTAACCGCCATCTTGTTCGCAGTTAACTGCCAATCTTAGTTGGCAGTTAATTTGCATATAGCTCTGATTAGCCAATGAAAATGGTTCGCCGTACGCCAATTACCATTTTTCTCTTTTATTAGTGTAGATTGATTGGGTTACCAATGAGATCAAAGAAGAAATTAAAAACATCCTGGAAACTAATGACAATGAAAACACAACAATCCAAAACCTTTGGGATGCAATGAAAGCAGTCCTGAGAGGGAAGTTTATATCTCTACAGGCCTATCTCAACAAACAAGAAAAAATGGTAGTAAATCATCTAAATCTACAGCTCAAAGAATTAGAAAGAGAGCAACAAGAAAAGCCCAGAGTGAGCAGAAGGAAGGAGATAATAAAGATTAGAGCAGAAATAAATGATATAGAAGATAAATAAATCCCAGATACCTGCTTCCGGCCAGCTTCAACTGGGAGCTTGGGTGGCTGGGGGCCGTGGCCAGCCTGCAAACAGCCATCAGCCCCTCACCCAGGATGGCCACCCCTCATGGGGTGAGGGTCCCAGCTGTGGGGCTTGGCCAGCCTGCAAACAGCCATCAGCCCCTCACCCAGGCTGGCCAGGCACCCCAGCAGGACCCCCCTCCCTGAAGGGGGTGTGGCCAGCCTGAAAATGGCCCTCAGCCCTTACCCAGGCTGGCCAGGCATTCCAGCAGGGACCCCCAACCTGGACGGGTTGTGGCCAGTCTGAAAACAGCCCTCAGCCTCTCACCCAGGCTGACCAGGCACCGCAGCGAGACCTCCCACCCTGATCCAGGACACCTTTCAGGGAAAACCAGCCAGCCCCAACCCATGCACCAGACCTCTATCCTATATAATAAAAGGGTAATATGCAAATTGACCCTAACAGCAGAATGACTGGGAATGACTGGTCACTATGACACACACTGACCACAAGGGGGCAGACACTCAATGCAGGAGCTGCCCCCTGGTGGTCAGTGCGCTCCCACAGGGGGAGCTCTGCTCAGCTACAAGCCAGGCTGATGGCTGACAGTACAGTGGTGGTGGTGGGAGCCTCTCCCGCCTCCTCAACAGCGCTAAGGATGTCCAATTGCAGCTTAGGCCTTGTCCCCTCTGGCAAGTGGACATCCCCCAAGGGCTGTTGGGCTGCCAGAGGCTTGTCTGACTACCAGCTTAGGCCCTATCCCCTGGGAAGCGGGTCAAAGCCAGCAGGTGGACATTCTCCGTGGGGTCCCAGACTGCAAGAGGGCACAGTCTGGGCTGAGGGACCCCCCTGAGTGCACAAATTTTTGTGCACCAGGCCTGTAGTATAATTATAAATGGCTCTACAAAAGGGTGACTTCTACTCAGTTTTCAGAGCTTCTCCTGTGTCTGCTGTTACTTAAAAATAATCAGCCTAAAATAATTTTTATGCCAAAGAGTGACAAATCTCCCCTTGAACACAAATCTTTTATATAGACTGCTAAAACCCAACACGATTGTGTTTTCAGGCTCTTGATATCCTGATTTAAAGTTATTGGAAAGGTCAACATTTCCAAGATTCCTGCTTAGAAATACCTTTTGATGTCCTTCCTAAGTGACGTGGAATGGATAGGAGAAAAACAAAAACAAAAAAAATTAAACTCTGTAGCAGTGTTGAAGGTAAAATCTCAGTGCTTTAGAAAAATGCATTTCAAAGCCTTTTTATCTTTAAATGTCATTCATTAGTTGAAGGCAAACCATAGAATCACTCTATAATTATAGTGGCAACTAAAAAGTGTATTTCAGCACTTGACTTTTCTTTATGGTAAAAGGAAAAAAAAAGAAAGAAAAAAAATATAGCTGCAGGCACAACAAAGCAGTCCCAAGAATGCAATTAAACCCAATTGCTTTCTAATGTGTTCTTCACTCCTCACAACTATTACATTTCTAGGGTAACACATTACTTAAAAAAACAATTATCCCATGATTAAATTGTTTTATGCAAAATGTTATGATGCCAGGACTAGAACTTATGTAGAAAATAAAATCAATGGCTATTCAGGTGAAAAGTTCATAAAAATGAATTTAACTTTGGTTTACTTTAGCTACCATTTTAGAAAGTGAACATACCGTTCGGTTTTAGATTGAGAGAAAATGCCAGTTCTTGTCAAGGATATCATAGTAAGTGAAATGGGAAACACAAGCCAGGATTCTGTGGTTTGTGTGGAGGGGGTTCTAGAGAGTACAACTGTTACCTCTCTAGCAAGAAACTCCCTGTTGTTCATTGTTGGTTACAAATGAGTGAAAGGCCACGGAAGAGAAATTGGAGCAAAAATTACTTCTAGGTTTCTTCCATTTTTAAGAGCAATAATACCTGCTATGTAGGTCTTGCTATATACTGAGAGTTTTACAATGGTTAGTGCTCAGCACAACTTATTAGAAGTATCCATTTCCATATCCTGCTTATCCTTGTGGAAACCTAGGCTCTAAGAGATAAGCAACTGACCCAAGATCATGCCGTTAATTTTGAGTCAGAAGTAAAATCCAGACCTGTGGGGCTCCAAAACCCATGTTGTTAATTTCTGACCCCCACTGTCTCTCTTTACAATCCGGAATACAATTTCATACAAATGCAGCCAGTGAGATTATTAATTTTTTTTTGTTTGTTTAAAAGAAATTCACTCTCTCCAAGTTAAATGCATACTTTAAAAATTACATGTATGTAACTGTAATAGGAACAAAATTAAATATGGGGGAAACAGCAATATTACATGTTATTCCTCAGAATCATTTAAAAAAAAAATACACACACACGTAAATACTCCTCCCCAAACAAATACATTTAAAAATGTATGTGGATGATTCTGATGACCAAAGTTTGAGAAAACTGAGTTAAGTCTACTTGATGAAGAACATGGTATCTTATATAAAATCGCCCTCATGAGCCCTAACCAGTTTGGCTCAGTGGATAGAGCATTGGCTTATAGACTCAAGGGTCCCAGGTTCAATTCCAGTCAAGGGCATGTACCTTGGTTGCGGGCACATCCCCAGTAGGGAGTGTGCAGGAGGCAACTGATCGATGTTTCTCTCTCATCGATGTTTCTAGCTCTCTATCCCTCTCCCTTCCTCTCTTTAAAAAAATCAATAAAATATATTTAAAATTGCCTTCATGAGAAAGCGGTATTTTATCCTAACATTTACCATGATGCCATTGATACTAAATGTTTTGGTCTCTTAAAGTTTGGTAGGATGCTACATCACCCTTAAGGCTTTTCTCAATGCCCACTCTCCTTCCAAAAAAAAGTACACTGTATTCTTTTTGTTCTTTAAATGCTAATTTGTCGTGCTCTGTACCTCTCCTATGAAACACTTCACAGCCTATTTTGTGCTGTTTACTTACGTGCATTGTTGTTGATAGTATACGTTTGATTATCCACAGTGCCTAGAAAATTATTTTGAATGTCACATAATCAGCATTCAGTTTGTTGATAAAAATAATAAATGAGGGAATAGATGACTACAGAAAAGATAATAATGATGAAAAACCAGTGTAATGGTGTTAAATACTGGCTGAACCAGGTATCAGGAGACTCTTAGGTCTAACCCTGCCCTGTAGTTGGTCTTGAGTTTACCGAACCTCTCCTTTTTACCAATTCATTTTATACAAATACTGGGTAAAATTCTTACAGACTCTTTCACTGCATGCAGAATTCAAAATAGTCAACTATTTTCTTTGACTAAATTGAAGCAGTATCTTTCTTCCTATGTCTCAAACTATATTTCTACCTAAGTAATCATGTCCTGAAATTGTAGACAGTTTTCATTAATAATTATTTTAATTATAGACCAAAGACATTATAGGACATTAAATGTCCATGATCCTAAGATGTGGCTGAATTTTATTACATGACTGTACCAGTGTCTGTGCTGTGTAACAAACGACACAGACTTAGTGACTTTAAACCACATACACCTATTACTTCACAGTTTCTATAGGAGAGAAGTCTTGGTAGGGTTAGCTAGTTTCTGCTTGAAGATTGGCTTGGGCTGCAGTCTCTTCAGAGGCTCGAATGAGGCAAGGGTTGCCTCTAAGTTCTCTGATACTTACATATAACTGAAGGAGCAAAGGTAAGTTTTCTGCTACTTCATAACTAGGATCCCCTTTCTCGTTTTTCTGATAACATGTTTTTCCCTTCCTTCTGAGTCCTGACTGGCAGTTTTGGCCACATCTGTATTTTTACTAACAGTCTGCTTAAGTTGATTCGGACTCCCTTCTGCTCATCAAGATCCTTCCAGCTTCTTCCCACTCCCTCGGCACTCCCACATTTTAGTCATTTATTACAGGCACCACTTGTGCTACCAAAATCTGTATTACTTTTCTATGGCCATGTAACAATTTAGCCCAAACTTAGCAACTTAAAACAACATATACATAGTTTCTCATAGTTTCTGTGGATCAGGATACCAGACCTTAACCATTCATCTAACTCGTGTTCCTAGACCCGCTGGTATTTGCCCAGTGGCTTCCCTTCCTGTCCACATGGGATGGGCCAGGGTCTTGCCCTCTGCTGACCACCCCATGGCTCCCCCGATGGCAGTTCCTGCTCAGGCTGAGGGGTCCCACAGTGGGCATGGATGATGGGGATGGCTTACCTGTGGGTCCTCAATTCAGGGTCTCCTGAGGCTGCAGCCAGTTTTTCAGTTGGGCTACAGTCTTATCTGGAGTCTCCACTAGGAAGAGGTCCATTTCTAAAGCTCATTCAGCTTGTTAGCAGGATCCATTTTCTTGTATCTGTGTGATTGAAAGCCCGGGCTTTTTTTGGTGGTTGTGGAGAGGATTAGGTAGCAGAGGACTGTGGTCAGCCTCCTTGGGCTGAGAGCCCCCAGATGACAGCCCACAAGAAAATAGAGACCTCAGTCCTGTAGTTACAAGGAGATGAGTTCAGCATACAATCTAAGGGATTTCACCTTCTGACGAGAACTTAGTTCTGGCCAATACCTGGAATTTAGTCTGGTTTGACTGCTAGAATGATAATATTTCATTTCAATTTCAAATGTACATTATCTCTAATTTACTACATAAGCACACATAAGTCATTTAGTTCTTCATATCTAGTTTCCACATACATAAAACAATGTAGCATGGTAATTAAGAATATATACCTTGTGATCAGAATCCTTGAGGTCACTTTCTAGTTTTGCTCTGCATCAGGTATTAAATTCTGTAAGCCTTGGTTTATTTTCCTATGTAACACTACCATATAGGGTAGTGAAGGTGAAATAAGATGCTTATGTAAAGTCTTCACCTGGGCATCTGGAGCATGTAAAGTATGTAATATGCCTTTATATTTTTTGAATGGGGGAGGGAAATTATTATTTAGGTAACATTAATTAACTGTGTATTAGTATAAAGTAATTCTAGGAACCAACATTGGGAAAACAGTATTTGACATGACTAAATTTCACAAAAATCTTCCCAACCTGAGGATACGAATATGTTTAGTAATATCAAGGAAACAGTGATTTTTCAATGGTTTGGTCAAAAGGGTTATATTAATTTTAGAGACTAAATTAAATTAACAAACTATCAGTTCCCCAGATCTCAGGTGTATAATCCTGTCAGAATGGCAGCTTCTTTCATGGGTTTTAATTCACAGTCTGTTTATTCTTTTCACAGTTATAAATACTTAAAATGAAATGTAGACAAGGACAGCCAGCAGGGTTCTGCCACATCTAGGCATCCATTAAAAGCATAATTGTTGGTAGCATCTTGCTAGTTCTATCTTGTTATCTACTTCTTTGTCAATGTGCTTTTTAGTGTAACCGCAATATTGGCTATAATTCAAATTATTTCTCTCTCAAAACTTTTTGTGCCACTGTCTTTTCAAAGCACCTGTGTTAGTCTGTTTAGGCTGCTGTAACAAAATAGACTGGGTGGCTTGTAAACAACAGATATTTATTTCTCACAGCAAGATCAGTGTGTCAGCATGGCTGGGGTGTGGCAAAGGTCCTCTTCAGGGCTGTAGACTTCTAACATCTCAGTGTGTCCTCTCAGTGGGGAAAGGGCTAGGGAGCTCTGCAGATCCTTTTTTCACTGGTCGCAATCATGAGGGTTCCTTCCTCATGATCTAATCAGCTCCCGCAGGCCCTGCCTCCTAAATCACCTTGGGGATTAAGATTTCAAAATATGAATTTGTGTGTGTGTGTGTGTGTGTGTGTGTGTGTGTGTGAACATTCACAACACAGCAACACCCAACATTTGTCTTAGGACCACCCATTTGGAATGCCAAAAAAACAACAAGGTGCAAATGAGTGAAATCCCTAATAAGTTTAGGTTTATAAGAGCCGGATTAGTTGGATGTGATAGAATAGTCATTAATCAGAAAGTTGATGATATGGGTTCCTGCCTTATGTCAGGCACTAAATTGCAAGTGTGGGAATATTTAAGACCCTTGGTTCCTGCATCATGTATGGGAATTGGGGTAGATACAAAGTCCCTTTTAACTACCAAACATGTTTCTGCATTTTTGTGAGTATATTTGATACTTGAAGATAATTATCTGAGCCAGAAATAAAGATGGGGAGAGAAAGCTCCACTGAGTGATACTACATAGCTTTATGAACTAGAAGCACTTGAGTCTTCGTGGGGCAGCTTGGAATAGATTCTTTCAAGGTGGCACAGAATATTCTCCTACTCTTCACCCTCCAGCCTTGGTCTAGAGTTAACATCACATCATTCATCTAAGAGAGTGAAATAATGGACTAAAAGTCTTTTGTTAATTAACATAGTTGAAAAGAGGTTTCCAAATTGAACCCTGGATCAGCTGATTTTTGGTACATTTTTAAAGAACAAGTAATCTTTAAATTCTTGTTGTTTTAAATATATAAACCCACATTTCATACATAGATTCTCATTAGCATTAAAGAAAAAAGTATTAAAGCTATTTTTATTTGCTTAATTTTTATTCAAGGCATGTAAGGCATATTTTTAAGGCTTCATTGTGTGGTTATTCAAAGTTAATTAATACCTACTATCAATAGACTTGAGAAATAAAGCGAATCTGGATCTTTTATATTGAAAATTGATTTTAAAAATGTTACAAACATAGAAAGCATAGTTTGGTAAGGTGACATAATATGTGTATTTCCAACATAAAGCAATCCAGTGGTCCAGATATAGAATGTGATACCTCTTTTCATTATTGATGTAAAAGAAACTAAAATCCAAGAGAAATCATAGGGAGGGATGAAAGGAACATTTATTTAGAAGTTTTCCTACCTCCTGATGAGTCATAGTGCTTAAGGCAGAACTTACTTTCAGAATATATACATACAGCCAAAGAGAATTCATAAAACTTCAGAACCAAAAAGCCAGCTGCCGATGAATGAACAATTTCAGTTAAGAAAAAAAGGCATATAATTGGACATTTTCCTCCCCTCTATATTTTTAAGGACTTGAGAACGAAAAATTAGAGTTAAGAAAATGAAATTGTGTTTTTTTTTTCTTCTTAGAAAATAGAGGCATTAAGTATGATAAACAATTTAAGCTAAAATATATGACTAATTGTAACAATTATGAGATCTCAGTATTATTTCCTAATACTGGAATTAAATATTCTTAAAATGTTCTCTAACTATATATTAGATAAGGAAGATCAAAAAGATTCTTGCATTTCTTCTCTTGTCATTTTTAATGAGTACACAGATGATTTATTTATACTGATTCTCATGATATTTACTAGGTTGCTGAAAATCCTCTGGTTTATATACATATTGTAGCAGAAGAATTATTTTTACTTGTTTTTATTTTCATTAAAAGTTATACTTAAGTAAGCAGGCCAGATTACATGAACAAATTTTTTTTGCTGTTACTGAAATTTGATAGTAGAGTACAAGAAACTAATAGTAAAATATAAGAGATTAAAAAAAACACACAATAGTGAACACAAAAGACAATATTAATATTAGACCCTTTCACAAATACTGCTTCTGGAAATTGGACATTTGAATAGTTGTATTTATTACATGCTTTATAACATCAGTAAAAATGTTAAATTGTAACTTTAAGAAGCAAACTAATTGCCTGGCCAGTGTGCTTAGTGGTTGAGTGTTGACCTACAAACCAGGAGGTCATGTTTTGATTCCTGGTCAAGGCACATGCCCAGGTTGTGGGCTTGATCCCCAGTGTGGGGCGTGCCAGAGGCAGACAATCAATGATTCTCCCTCATCATTGATGTTTCTCTCTCTCTCTCTCTCTCTCTCTCTCTCTCTCTCTCTCTCTCTCTCCTCTCTCCCTTCCTCCCGCTCTCCCTTCCTCTCTGAAATCAACAAAAAGTTAAAAAGAATCAATGTAATTAATTTTATATTACCTAATCTCACATTGCAAAATTTGCTAAAACCCAATTGTTCCAGATATTTTTCAGGATTTATATAATTTACTTTTTAGGAATTTAAATAACATACTTTGTATGATTTCTATTCTTAATTTTTTTG
Organism: Myotis nattereri; assembly: GCF_964212035.1. Taxonomy (NCBI): domain Eukaryota; kingdom Metazoa; phylum Chordata; class Mammalia; order Chiroptera; family Vespertilionidae; genus Myotis; species Myotis nattereri. Next base: position 57,090,121 of record NC_138079.1, read on the forward strand.
TTTAATAAACCAGAATATGGTTTGTCTTGGTCAATGTACCATGCACTTTAAAAGTGTGTTCTGCTGTTGTTGAACAGAATGTAATATATACATTTCAATTTGGTCAAGTTGGTTGAAAGTTCAGGTCTTCTAAATATTTACGAATTTTCTGTCTTCTTTATCTTGATTACTAAATGAGAAGTCACCAAGAGTATCCTAATCTGCTGTTCACCCACATCTTTGTCTCCTGGACTGACTTGCTTGGTAATGTAGTAGAAGCAGAGAGGATTTTCCCCCATGGAAGCAAAGTAGAAGTACCCTTCTACATAGATTAAGGATGTTGACCTACTAAAAGAATTACAAAAAAGTTTCTAGAACTTTATTCATGAGCTTTATATATATTATGCATTGTTTTTTGTTGTAATGTGTGCTCAATCTTAAAAGAAAAATGGTTCACTGACTTTGATTTCCTTTGATTAAAAGCTAGGGTAATAATCTATAATAGTTATTGTGGTATCAAATTATGATTTTTTCAAGTATTTTCTTACCAGGTTTGTAGGCCTGAACACACATATCCCTCTCAATATTTTATTTTCAAAGTTGCATGAGTAATATGAATAAATTTCCATTTGAAACATTAAAATAATCCAGATAACTCTGACCTCTATTCCTTGACCATTATCCAATCTCACTCCTCTCATCAGGAAGGACTAGTGTTTTGAATTTAAAATGTAAACCTCAGCCACTGCCTTTCTCCCACCTCCTGTTACACTTACAATAAGTAATTTCATTGAGTTATGCTTACATAAATGATATTATTTTTAAAAAATATTTATTGTGAAAGTATTCCACAGTTCCTCCTTTTCCCCCCATTAACCTCTTCCAGTCTGCTCCCATCTCCCATCCCTCCAGGCCCTCACCACCCCATTGTCCGTGTCTGTGGGTTATGCATATATGCATGAAAGTTCATTGGTTGATCTCTTCCCACCCACCCTCCCCTGCCTTACCTCTGAGGTTTAACAGTCTGTTCATGCTTCTATGATTTTAGGTCTATTTTTAATCATCAGTTTATTTGGTTCATTAGATTCCACACATGAGTGAGATCATGTGATACTTCTCTTCCTCTGACTGGCTTACTTTGCTCAGCATAATCTCCCCAGGTCCATCCATACTAGTTTTAAATGATGAGAGTTCTTTCTCTTTTATTGCTGTGTAGTATTCCATTGTGTAGATGTACCATAGTTTTTTTTATCTACTCATCTGCTGATGGGCACTTAGGCTGTCTCCAAGTCTTAGCTATTGTAAATTGTGCTGCTATGAATATAGGGGTACATATATCCTTTCTGATGAGTGGTTCAGGTTTCTTAGGATATGTTCCTAGAAGTGGGATAACTGAGTCAAATGGGAGTTCCATTTTAATTTTTTGAAGAAACTCCATACTGTTCTCCACAGTGGCTGCACCAATCTGCATTCCCACCAGCAGTGCACTAGAGTTCCCTTTTCTCCAAAGCCTCGCCAGCACTTGTCATTGGTTGATTTCATTTTATTTGATGGTAGCCATTCTGACAGGTGTGAGGTGACATCTTATTGTTGTTTTGATATGCATCTCTCAGATGATTAGTGACTTTGAGCATTATATTTCTTGGCTTTCTGTATGTCCACTTTGGAGAAGTGTCTATTTAATTTTTTAATTGGATATTAAAAATATCCATTTTTAATTGGATATTTGACAATGATACATCTGATAAGGGGTTAATCTCCAAAATATACAGGAACTCATACAATTTAACAGAAGGAAGACAAATAATTCAATTATAAATGATATTATACTGAACTTTTTATTCTTAACATTTTATCTTTACTAAAATTTTTGTTTTGCTGTCTTTTGAGGCTCACCAGCTGACTCTTAAAAGATAACCATTCTGTTAAATAATTTAGTCCTTCTTTAAAGTTGTTTGTTTCAACAACATTTCTAAATTCTCTAGATAACATATCTAAATCCTCTTTTTTATTTTATTTTATTTATTTATTTTTTTAAAATATATTTTATTGATTTTTTTACAGAGAGGAAGGGAGAGGGATAGAGAGAGAAACATTGATCAGCTGCCCCCTGCACACTCCCCACTGGGGATGTGCCCACAATCAGGGTACATGCCCTTGGCCGGAATCAAACCTGGGACCCTTGAGTCTGCAGGCCGATGCTCTATCCGCTGAGCCAAACCGGTCAGGGCTAAATCCTCTTTTTTAGACCAATATCTTTTTGCTCAATATTTGTGTAAAATTTTTTATATACATACAGGCTGCCTTTATCAGCCACCCATTCTTGATCAGCGTAAACTCTGTGGTGGGCATAGACCACTCATCAGGCCATTTTTTTACATTTATTTCTTCCCATATTGTATATGAACATACAAAAGAGACATATTTAATCATATGCTGTAAAGGGGAAATAGACTCTATAATCCTTGCAGAAGCATAAATAGACTCAGTAAAAGCAGATATTTTTATTCAAAAATGTATTTATTGAGTGCCTGCATGGTTAGTCATTGTGTTAGGCACATATATTAATATATATCAGTATAGTATTACAATAAATCTCATTCAGTCATACAATTATTAATTTATTCATTCAAGAAATATTTACTAACTGCTCCCATGTGTCAAAGCTAAACTGTGTGCCAAGATTAGACCTGAAGTTGATCACTACATTGACAAGGTCACTATAGATAATTATTTAATGAATGATTTTTTTTATAATGTCAGGCATTATAAAGTAATGTAGGTAATATATGTTAGGTGCCTGAGCATTACTGAGTGGCTGAATTAGAGAGTGAAATCTGCTGCCTCTCTGGAAAAGTAACATTCAAGCTAAGACCTGAATAGTATAAGCCAGCCAATCTAAGATTTGGGGAAATTTCATTTTAGTCAGAGGAATATTTAGGGACAGAGGAACATTATGGACAAAAACAAGTTTAGGGGGCTTAGAAAATAGAACTAAGGTGATAAAATATCTTTATTCAAAGATATTTTTAAAACAAAGTGAACAAGTGGGAAACATGAAATTATGGCTGAGAGGTGGACAAGAGCTAGAGCCTGTACATGTGATAGATTGTAGTTACAGCTTGTTTTTTACTTCTTTTTAAAATAAGTTCAGTAGGAATTCATTGTAGGAGGATACTCAGAAAAATGGTCTGATCATATGTATATATTTTAAAGCTCACTGTCTGCTATATGGAGAATAGTTTGTAGAACAGTGGATTGCAAAAAGAGGAAACAGAATAGTTGGGTAGTCCTGGTGAGAAGTGATGTGGCTTGGAGGATGGAGTTAGGAAAATGGATGGATATGTTTTGGATATATTTTAAAGTTAGAGTTAAAAGGATTACAGATATTTTGTATATGAGTGCAGGGAAAAATAGAGGGCCCAAAGGTGAAAACATCATAGCAAGAATATTTAATCCATTTAAGATTGTTGCAGGAAGAGCTATTTAAGTTGAGAGCTAAAGGATGATGAATAGTAAGTCTAGGGTGGTAGAGGGAAGAAGCATGTAAAGAGCCATGTCAGAATAATGCTAAACAAATGAAAATTTTAAGTAGGAAATATGATAATCGTATTTGTCAGATCAGAATGATGGATCATCAGAATCATCTGGCTTCTAACACTATAAATTCAGACCTATTGTGAGAGATTCAATTTAGCTTATTCTAAGTTTGGGTGAAGTACTATAGGCTTTCAATTTCTTGAAACCTAGTAGTGTATCAAGAAATTGGAAGGACTTGATGCATGAAGGGGAGGATTGCTAAAATCTCAGAAATCAGGCAAAAATGGAAAGTCTATATTCTCCAACCTAAGCATGCTGAATATTTTGTAAGATATCTTGCAGAAGCTTATTGAGAACATATAATAAGTAAAGTATGTAAAAAACAACAACAACAACAGTCTGAGAGATATCACACAAGATGTCTCACCCACTGAAACTCATTTTATGAAATAACAAAATCCTCAGCTCTCTAAATGGATGTTTATGTTAGGAAATATGAAAAAATGTTAAAAGAGCTGCATTGCTTATTTTTTAAAATATATTTCTTTATTGATTTCAGAGAGGAAGGGAGAAGAGAGAGAGACAGAAACATCAATGATGAGAGAGGATCATTGATTGGCTGCCTCCTGCATGCACCCCACTGGGGATTGAGCCTGCAATCCAGGAATGTACCCTTGGCTAAAATCGAACCTGGGACCCTTCAGTCCACAGGCTAATGCTCTATCCACTGAGCCAAGCTGGCTAGGGCTGCATTGCTTATGTTTTTAAAAACATTATCCCTTATAATTTTTATTTTTCAGTGTTTTTATTGTTAGAGGTTGTAAGAATTTTCAGTAGGTGCAAGTGGAGATCAAGAATATCCATTAAGAAACTCCTGCCCTAGCCAGTTTGGCTCAGTGAATAGAGTGTTGGCCTGCGAACCAATGGGTCCCAAGTTCGATTCCGGTCAAGGGCACATGCCTAGGTTGTGGGCTCAGGCCAACGTGCAGGAGGCAGCCAATCAATGATTCCTTCTCATCATTGATATTTCTATCTCTCTCTTCCTCTCCCTTCCTCTCTGAAATAATAAAAACACATTGAAAAAATAAAAAGAAACTCCTTTTCCTGAAATGAAGCAACCATCTGTGTAGTGAACAACCTGAGTTTTTATACCACTTGTAAGCATAGGTGGTTAAATAACTACTACAACCACTGATGCTCTCTGTACAGCTTTTTCTTCCTGGGCATGTTATGGCAAGTACAGTATCAGCAGGTGCCTTGCAACTTAATTATGCTGACGAGGATGTGTTCAGTGTAATATGTCAGGAAAGTAGAATTTTGCAAAGTTGGATACTGACTTGGGGATTATCAAATATTTTTCTCTTTTAGGTTTAAAAGTGTTTCAGGTTTTGTATTTTGTGATTAAATTTTCTTTTCCACCTCTGCCAGTTTTCTAGAAATGGAAGAAATATAAAGATATTTGGCAAGGCAGGGGATGAGATCAAGTTTTGGTTGCTGATATTGTTATTCCGTTGTGTCAGGCATCATATGAAAGAATTTGCTTAATGGCTATAGAGAGATAAACTGTCCTTTTAGGATCTGGCCTAATTTCTGCATCTTTTAATTGCTGATCTATGCTCACAGGTTAAATTTTAGCAAAATCTTCATAGTGTTAAACTTCTAAGCTATCATATATAATAAAGAGGTAATATGCAAATTAACCCTCATGCCCTCACATGATGGCTGCCTATGACCAGGTTAGCAGGGGGGTTAGTGAGGAATGACCGAACAACTGAACAACAGGCTGCGTGGGGTGACCAGGCTGGCAGGGGGGCTTGGGGGTGACTAGGCTGGCAGGGGGGGTGCAGTTGGGGGTGCAGAGACTGGCAGGGAGGGGGCAGTTGGGGGTGACTTGGCCGGCAGTGGGGGGCAGTTAGGGGTGACCAGGCTGGCGGGGGAGGTGGGCAGTTAGGGGCAATCAGGCTGACATGCAGAGGCAGTGAGGGGTGATCAGGCTGGTGGGGGGGACAGTTAGGTGTGACCAGGCAGGCAGGCAGGTAAGCGATTAGGAGCCAGCAGAGAGGAATGTCTGACTGCTGGATTAGGCCCAGGGATTGGCAGTCAGACATCCCCAAGGGATCCCGGATTAGAAAGGGTGCGGCCTGGACTGAGGGGACATCCCCCCACCCCAACTCCCATGCATGAATTTCATACACCGGGCCTTTAGTGTAATATAATTATGGGATTGAATCATGGGGACCCCACCTTAGACTCAGAATTTAAGGGAATTTGTGATGATTCTCTGGTGCATTCTTCCTTTTACCCACTGTTTCTGTGGTATTTGAAGTGGTACTTTTTATATTGGAGTTCTTTATTCTCATATGAATTAAAGGTACTTGCAATTTTTATCTATAATATCTCACATTTTCACTGTGATAGCATGTTGCTCATATTTTTCAATGCTCATTGGAATTTCCCTATCTGTTCAAGTTCCCATTCCAACTACTTTTCTGTTAATATGTGAAAGTGCATTGAGAGAAACAATGAGAACAAAAAAAATTAAAAAGCAAGGTTTGGAACTCATAAGAAGAAATGATGGACTACTAAATGTTGTCCTCAAATACAAAGTTTTACTTTTCCAATAAACCTCATCTTTAGTTAAGCCAGGGCCAAAGGAAATAACAGGGCATATCTCAAGTGAATTTTTGTCTGAACAATTAAGATTTAAAAATAAAATTCCCCACAAATTTATTAATGTTAGTCGTAGTATCCCAGGTTATTAACTTGGAAATATCACGGTTTATCAGCCAGGCTTAACAATGGAGGTGGTGTATTGGTATGGGTTCCCCTAAAGTGATACAGCAATTTGGATGTAAATCATTTACTGGGAGGGGTGCTCAGGTAGCACCATGAGACAGTGACAACAAAGGTAATACAGAGTGTTAGTGAGTGGGCAGCTGAGGTCAGTGTCCTCTGAAATCTCTGACAGAATATGTGAAAAACACATCAGAATTGTCCCAATGAGGGATGACTAACTTACAGTCACCATGTGAGGGCTATTTTGGGGCATAACTTTTTGGTAAATCAGGCCTAATTCATAGGCAGAAATGCTGCTGAATCTAGATAACAAGAGGTTGTTTCTGTGTGACATTTTGGAAGGAAGGGTGGTGGATGGGTGAGGAGCTATGAGCTGGGTACCAACAGCATTTACTTCACAGGATATATATAAAAACATGTTCATTATGTACCTAAGCCCTCCATTTTCTCCCATGGAAATGAAAATCTTGGAATCTTTTAAAATCAGTAAACAAAATTGAACCAATTTTTTTTCCCCAATAAGTATCCATCCTACAATCAATCTAACTGGCTTATTACGGTACTTTCTGTCTATTGTATTGTGCACATAGACTTTCTGTTGCAATCACAATTTGTGTTGTGATTGCACTGCATTGTGATGTTCAAGTATCTTTTTCCAGGGGAAAAGGCACTGGAAAGGTTGCTCTTTTAGTGTGATGCCTTGAGACATCCTTTTCACAGTTTGCATGTGATGATCTGCACTGACTGGCTAGACATAAAAGGTTTTATTGAAATGTTGTCACGAAAAGGGGGTCTCTATGTCCCACCGTTACTATTTCTAACCCTAGAATCAATGTTTATACAATATTTGGGAGTACTTTAAACAAATTGCCATTCTGCTTTTCAGATGTGTATAGTATTGTTGTTACTGCTAATAGATGAGAAGATTTGGTCCTAACTAGGGGAAAAACAAGTTCTTAGAAGCAGTATACCTCCTGCATGGCTTTCTTGCCACATCAAAACATTTCTGAAACTCTCCTTACGTTTTTAGCTATTGTTATCAGGCTCAGACGGGAAGCATGACCTCTCCAACAATTTCCTCTGGGTTACCGACAGTAGCCATTTTCGGAAAGAAAAACATTGGGAATTTGTGAGTCATTGGTCAAATTTTAAATAGCACAGGGTTTTCTGATTTGGCCCATCACTTCAGTATTTACGAAAATTGAGATGGGTCATGCTTAAGTAGAAGAAAACCACCGTTGCCTCTTTTTTGCCTTTGCTTTCAGAGTCATTTCTGGGAAAAGATCCAAAACTTCTACCATCTGTGGTTCCTTAGCAATATGGAAAAGAAAAGGGTCTGATTAATAATTGAGCGAGAGTGAGGTATCGGCCAGAGATTTGCATTCAGATAACCTTCCCCAAGACCAATTGCCTTCCTTTCATTTCTGATGGAGACCAAATTGTTCAACTATTTCAGAATGTGCAGTTGCTCCTCCTCCAGTAAGCACAGTGGCTGTAAACTCAGTGTAGCATAGAATCTTACTACAGTGGAATTTGACATGAATATAAGTTTTTTTTGTTTTGTTTTTTGGCAAGGCAGGTGATGAGATCAAATGAGCTTAAAGTTGAGCAATTCAGACAAGAAAACAAGACCATACATTACTCTCTACACTAGTGGTTCTCAACCTTCTGGCTCTTTAAATGCAGTTCCTCATGTTGTGACCCAACCATAAAATTATTTTCGTTGCTACTTCATAACTGTAATATTGCTACTGTTATGAATCGTAATGTAAATATCTGATATGCAGGATGGTCTTAGGCGACCCCTGTGAAAGGGTCGTTCGACCGCCAAAGGGGTCGCGACCCACAGGTTGAGAACCGATGCTCGACACTCAGATTATTGCATGAATTTGATTTCTAGCCATTAAGAAGGAACAATTTGTACATGAAACAGTCTCAGTAAGCTGCATATGACCTAACCTAGCTATTTGACCTACTGTCAGTGATATAAATAATTTTTTGAATCCTTGTTTTTGAATAATTTATTTGAAATTTGAGATCTTCAAATAATTATTTAGTTTTTTTATGCTAATCCCTATTTTACACTTGTTCATTATGTGGTTTGTATTGTGATTTTTCTCTCACGAATTTGTATTCTTTATTTTTCAAATCCTTCATAAGATTTTTGCCTAATATACTTTCTATTTCTATAGAGGTTATAATAAGGCAGATAAAGCTAGTCATTAAAGACTACTTTGTTATTGTAAAGGTTTTGAAATAGGAGATATTATAAAATCTAAATATTTATATCAGCTTATATGCAGTGTATAGTATGCAATTCTATTAATTTTACTTATCTTCTTGACCTACAAAACTGGTTTTTATGCTTCCTGGGTGTAAGTAATATGATCTCATAAATAGATTATAAATTCATTTTTGGAAGGAGTTCTCTTCAAATAGTGCAAAGCTCTTCTATCTCTTCCCTTCTCTCCGTGTGTTTCCATTTGCTCAAGGACCTCCATGTTCTTGTCTCAGAATCATCTCCAGACTCAGCCTTTCCTTCTCTACCCTACTGCCAGGACTTCTTGAAGTTTAAATTATTTTAATATGAAATGTACTTTAAATGTTTTATGTAGATTTACACGTTTAGAATTGCCTGTGTTTTACAGGCTTAAAAACATATTTTCAGCATTTTCTAATTACCTCTAAATTTTGAAGGTCCCATTTCCCATTAAACATTTGTTTCAGACATTACAGAATTTTTTGAAGGTCTAAGAGGTTAGTGAAGTAAATGAGCTTTTATTTCTCTTCTTAAATATGGTTTCTATCATCTTAGTTATGCAGTGTAATTATTTGTTATTTAAAAGAAGTATTTCTGTCTTTAGGATTGCACAGAATGCCTTGAGCAGTTACTCATCAGTGTGCCTCCAGTATTAAAAAGTGACGTTTAATCATTTCCTCAAAATGTGTTTCAAAATCAGAGTCTAGTAACAACACATTCATTTAATTGTAAGTTTTCCTTAGACATTTAGTAATAGATAAAACTTCTTAAAGATTTTTAAAATAATATCATACCAAATATTTTTTACTGCTCTATAGGGAAAATTGGTTCCTTATATCCAAACCCATATTATATCAATTCACTTTCATCCTCTTGCCATTACACATATTTAAAGGATTGGTGATAGAGTAAGACAGTGTGCTAGCTCAGAGACTATTTCCACCTTTGGGAGACCAAGCCTACTATGCACAAGTTTTTAAATCAATCTCTGTCCTGGGGTCTTAAGAGTGTTTATGTCCATAGGCAGAATGTTAATTTAATAATGTTATTTGACTAATTTAAAGTAAAAATAGGTCTGGGCTGAGTTTAGTGAGTTACATAGCACTGTAGAGATATTGAAGGAATTGGGAATGGAACCCAATCTCTTGGATTTAGTCTATTTCACTTCCTTTGCACTACACTGGATTATCCACTGGTTTTTTTCATTGTAGATGCTCAGTATTTGTTGAGCATCTACAATGTGAAGGTCCTGGGAATACAGTGGTAAACAGGCCATAAATAGTTTATGCCTCATGAGTATTAATTCTAACTGGAAATGTATTTGATTTATCTTCCATTTTCTTTATTCTTTCTATTCGTATTATATATTTATTATTATAACATACTAGAGGCCTAATGCACGAAAATTCATGCAAGAGTAGACCTTCCTTCCCCCAGCTGCCTGCACTGGCTTCCCTTACACACCCAGGACCTGGGCTGCTGGCACTGGCCTCCCTCTGGTACCTGGGACCCGGGCTGCTTCCCTCCTCAGGCAGACTGCAGGCACCTGGGACCTGGGCTGGCTTCCTTCCAGCCCTGGCTTTGTCAGGCAGGACATCTGGAATGACATCTGGAAGATGTCCGGTCTAATTAGCATATTATCCTTGTATTATTATAGATTGATTATATAAAAATAGTACTTGCTCTTTGTAAGTAATTCAAACTTTTTAGAACAGTTTAAGCCACTATTTCTGGCTTAGTTATTGTGAAGAACATCCTTCCAGATACTTTGTATGCCTGTGGGTACACTTTTCCATAAATATAATAGTACTATTTTGTCAATGTTTTTGTCCTCAGAGAATAACTTCTTAAATATATTGCCTAAGATTTTATATCAAAATTTCATATACTATTATTTTCTAATAAATCCATATCTGGACCCTCCAAAATTTCATTAAAATCTGATGAACTTCAGTTTAAAATGAGAATATTAAAATTAGTATAACTCAGGGTATCTTGTCTGTGACAGGGTGAAGAACATCCTAAACAAACTCAGGCTAAAGGGCCAGGAAGTTAACACATTGCGGGCCAGTAGTTTTATTGCTAGCTTTACCCAGTGGCCAGATAACTTTCTATTGAACATGTACAAAAAACATTTTACATAAATCTTAAAGGCATGCTTTAAAATTAAATACCCATTGCATTTTGAAATTCTTTATTACATGTTCTTACAAGCTGATATCTTTTTAAAGCATGATACTTTGTAAAACACTGTGTAATATGAAGCAAGAATTCTCGTGATCCGTCCTCAATGTGTTAACAATGGTGAACTCAAGGCAGAGAGCTGACATGAGTGGATTAGGCAGCTCGGGCTGCCAGAACAGCACACCACAGACTGGGTGGCTTAAGCAACAAAGATTTATTTTCTTACAGTGTGGAGGCTCGAAGTTGAGGCTCAAGGTGCCAGTAGAGGTTGGTTCCTGGTGAGACTTTCCTTTCTGGCTTGCAGATGGCTTTCTTCTGGCTGGTCCTTATTTGGCCTCTCCTCTGTGTGCATTAGTCATATCTTATCAGGGCCACACCCTATGATCTTATTTAAACTTAATTGCCTCCTTAAAGGTCTAATCTCCAAATACAGTCAAGCACTGCATAATGACATTTTGGTCAACTATAGACCGCATCTATGATAGTAGTCCCGTAAGATTATCATAAAGCTGCAAAATTCCTGTCACCTAATGACATGGTAGCTGTGCTAACTTTCTAGGTGCAACACATTATTCACTTGTTTGAGGTAATGCTGGCATAAATAAAACTACTGCACAGCCAGTATGTGCTAAAAGTATAGCATGTGTAATTATGTACAGTCCATAATACTTGATAATGATGACAAATGGCTAGGTTACTATAGTATTTACTATACCATACTTTTGTTATTTTAGAGTGCACACTTTCCACTTATAAAAACAATTTACTGTATAATAGTATGCCATACTACGCCAGCAGCAGCATCCTACATATCTTGTTGACCATGTCTCTTGATTGTCTCATTTTCTCTGGAACCTGATTTAGTCACAGTGGCCCCTCAGTGTTTGCACAGTGGTGAAATCACCTAACAACACATTTATCAGATTGTATCCTCAGCATTGAGACTTATGACTGTGCAGCCACATTGGAGATTAAGGAGTCAACATATGAATTTGGGAGGGGACACATTTTAGCCCTTAACAACAAGTTAAAAAGCACTGCCAGCATATTCTCTTATCAGTGAGAGGGATGTAAAAGGAGTTGGGGAGTCTGTGGTGTAGCCATGCCCCAACCAAGGAGTTAGCTACTCAGTCAGTTGTTGACAAGGAGAAATGCCAGCTCTTTGATTTTATGTAAAACCTGCTTTTTTAAAGTTTGGCAATTAATTCTAAATTGATCCAAATTATTATGCAGGCCAAACAAAACAGTCCATGGACCGCATTTGGCCCTTAGCCTGTCAAATTATGATCAATGCTAGGGTGAGCAGAACATATTTTTTGCACAATATAGAGCTGGGTTTAAATGCTGGTTCAGGCACTTATTTATCATATGATATAGTGAATGTTCCAACCCACCCCAAACACCTATTTTTAATGGCTATTACTATACTAAAATTACATAAAAATATAAAAATTCTTGGGACATGATGTTGCATTTCCCTCATCTCTAACATGCCTTGGCTTCTCTAAATAGAATTTTCTAATTAAACAATTTAGGTGTCAGTAAACAAAAAGCAGAGTTGCCTAGCCTCCCCTTTTCTGAAACATTTTAAATTATCTGTGTAAGTATATAAAGAGCAGTCATCCTCTCCTATTAAGTCAGTTGTTACCAGGTGTTGCTCTATGGAAGCTAAGCAGGAAATACCATTTCTTCTCCTTAATTCTGTAACAGCTTTATTGCTTTGTTACTCAAAGGTTGTAACAAGCCAGTGTTGGCAGATGCAAAAGTTTTCATCTTCAAGGCAGTAGTAATCCCTTTTCTCAACCTAGACCAGCTGAAAAGAATAAGCTTGTAAAAAACCTTTCCTCTTAGAACTTAAACTGCTTACAGTCTTCAAAGCTCAAGGAGGGGAACCAAACTTGGCAGAAATCCATGGATCTTTGACATTTATTTTTCCATCTTTTTCTAGACCATTTTGGTTTTGGTAGAGACTATGAATTTATGATATAACCTAGGCATGTGCCCTGACCAAGAATAGAACCATGACATCCTGCTTCATAGGTTGAAGCTCAACCACTGAACCACACTTGTCTGGCTAAAGATTGTTTTTAAAAGGCTGTTTGCCGAAACTGGTTTGGCTCAGTGGATAGAGCATTGTCCTGCGGACTGAAAGGTCCCGGGTTCGATTCCGGTCAGGGGCATATACCTGGGTTGCGGGCACATCCCCAGTGGGAGATGTGCAGGAGGCAGCTAATCGATGTTTCTCTCTCATCGATGTTTCTAACTATCTCTCTCCCTTCCTCTCTGTAAAAAATCAATAAAATATATTTTAAAAAAAAGGCTGTTTTTTATGGTGCTATATTGCTGATATTCTGGCATTCCAAGGAGCTCATAAAGATGAATCCAACAGGAATAGTTGGGGGCTGGGTAAGGGAGTAAAGGGGAGTTGTTGCTTAAAGGGTATGTAGTTTCATTTCAGTGAGAGATCTGTTGCATGACAATGTGATTGTCACACTACTGAACTATACACTTAAAAATAGCTAAGATGGTAAATTTTATGCTACGTGTGTTTATTTTACCTTATTTTGTTTACCACAATTGGAAAAAAAAGAAAGATCTTGACTCTGTGGACAGGGCAAGAGTAGACACAAATAAATCTCAGAATTTTTTAAGTTTAAATATTTTTTTCTGAGACTTGCAAACTTACTCTGAAAGAAAGGAAAGGAGATAAGAGATAAATGGGGCGGGGGAGGGAGGATTTAAACTAAGGTCTTTTTCTTTCTTTTTTTTTTTTTAAAAAAAAAAAAAAAATCTTTCAAACCAGGTCATGAGTCAAGAAAAAGATTTGGATTAAATTTTTGAAAATTATTCATTGTATTAAATTGGATTGTATTATACAATTTGGTAAAACCAGCTTATAAAAACAGAAAAGAAGAACCTTAAGTAACAGATTTGACAAGGGAAAAAAAACACACACACATGATAAAATGGTTGATACAAAGCAAGTATATATTGACCTTAAAGAATGAGTAATTTAGGGCTTTTGTTCAGATGTCCTTTTCTGTTTTGAGCCCAGAAAAAAATTTCCATGAGTAGTTCAAAGCCATGTCCGGCAGAAGGTTTTAATTAACCAACTATAAAAAGAAATAGCCAGCATAAAAATAGGATTGCGCCGAAACCGGTTTGGCTCAGTGGATAGAGCGTTGGCCTGCGGACTGAAAGGTCCCAGGTTCGATTCCGGTCAGGGGCATGTACCTGGGTTGCAGGCACATCCCCAGTGGGAGATGTGCAGGAGGCAGCTGATCGATGTTTCTCTCTCATCGATGTTTCTAACTCTCTATCCCTCTCCCTTCCTCTCTGTAAAAAATCAATAAAATATATTTAAAAAAAAAAAAATAGGATTGCTTGGAGATGGACTATTTATAGTAGAGATTTAAAGTGTTCAGGTAACTGAAGTGATTGTACACTAATTTACATAAAGTGTTTGTAAACACCATGTGAGGCTGAGTTTTTCCTGACATCCAGTAGGAAATGGCTGCTTTGCAGATGGCATGCACTTTCCAAAAGTGAGCACTGCTCAGTTTAGGGGCGGAAACCAAAGTGATGACTTAATAATAAATTAATAGTTTATTTTGCTATTATAAATATTGTTAGATTTTTGTTGGTGAGAAGCATCTTGTAAAAACAGTTAGAAAACATTATGTTACCTTCTCCCATGAATTTTAACGACAAAGTATTTCTCCCTGGAATGGTCAGAGTATTATTCTAACCTGTCTGGATTAGAGCTTCCATGAGTATCCATGTCATACAATGGGTGTATGTTGTTTCTGGTTCTGTGATTCCCTATTTTGAAGATAATAGATATCAGGACATATAGGATGTGAAAGCAGTATGAAATATAAAGTAATATTGGTCCAGTAAATTAAATGGCTCTTTTGTATGGTGGAGTTCATGCCACTGAGGTGAAGTGCCTGATTCTTTGAGTTCGTGGTTCTTTGCAGAGCCATCTTTAATAGGAGCGTGGGAAGCCTAAGGCAGGTGCTGGGGTCATTGTGGAAACGGAGTGGGGAAGCCATCAGGAGAAAGCCTCTATATTCCCCTCTTTAAAGTTTGCCTAGCTCCTCTACCTGAGGCCCCTCACTACTTTTTTGTTTTATAAAAGTAGGTAATGAAAACTGTCTGGAAAAAGGCTTTAGGTGTTTGGCAAGTTTGAAAGTAGAAATTAATATAAAATGAAGAATATTAAGATGTTGTCTTCCTTACCAGTTCTGCACTTTGTGCCCTAGTGTAAAATATCATTATAGTCCAGGACAAAGTTATGAGGGAGTTTTCTACAGGAATCAGGCTCAGAATTATGGCCTGGTTGTATGTATCCCCCTCATTCTCATCATGGAAAAGACCTAGAGGTACACAATAGTAAAAAGAGTTATCTATACTAATAAAAGGGTAATACACTAATTAAGGGTGGACGTCTTCTGGACGACCATCTGGACGTCCTTCTGGACAAAGCCTCAGTGGCTGCCTGAGGCTCAGGCAAGCCGTGCATGGTGGCTGCCGCTGCGAGGGCCGGCCTGAGGCTCAGGCAGCCATGTCCAGCTATGAGGCCCGAGGCTCAGGCAGCCATGGTGGCCACTAGTGGCAGCAGCAACGGGGTGATGGGGGTGGTGCCTTCCCCTGATTAGCAGGTCACCTCCAGCAGAGGGAGGCCAGACTGCGGCTTAGGCTGGGGGCCGAGGCAGAGGCAGTTCGGGGTGATCAGGCTGGCAGGGGGGCAAGGTAGGAGTGATCAGGCCGGCAGGGGGGCAAGGTAGGAGTGATCAGGCCGGCAGGGGGGCAGTTAGGGGCAATCAGGCCAGCAGGCAGGCAGAGGGATTAGGAGTGATCAGGCAGGTAGGCAGGAGAGCGGTTAGGAGCCAGCAGTCGCAGATTGTGAGAAGGATGCCCCCGAGGAGTCCCAGATTGGAAAGGGTGCAGGCTTGGCTGAGGGACCACCCCCCCCCCCCCCGCACAAATTTCATGCACTGGGCCTTTAGTCTCCTAATAAGACACTGGCATACTGACGGGGAAAATCAGCTCTTTTGGAAAGAGGGTTCAAATTTCAAAACTTTTCTCTGACTAGGTAATGTTGACTGCTAGAAAATGAACTTTGATATCATTCAAGCCAAAACTAGTGAGTTCTAAATGCTGAATATTAATATTTGCCTTTACCTCATTTTCCACAGGAAATACAGAATGTGTATATATATATATATTTCTAATTCTAGAGGCTTGTTCCAGGATACGTCAAATCTCTACTTTCATATAATTTTTTCTGCTTGTTTTTGTTAAGTCATAATTGGTTCCTCATCCTTTTCTTATACATTTGAATTGATGTTATAGTTGAACAGTCTGCTACATTTATTATTTTACTTTCTCACTAGATCCCTCCTTTACTCACACTATATTAAAGACACTCATAGATGTTCCAGGTTGTGCCAAACTGCAGAGTACTATCCCAGCCTGGGCCAGTCATCCCAGTCTTCCTTTTTTCTATAGGGAGACATTTATCAGGAAGGAAGAATGCAACATAGATGAGATCAGTCCCTGTGGCAGAAGAAATTACTTTAAATGTGAGGTTGAAAAAAAACAGAAAATCCTCTGTCTAATTAAGGAGATTAAAATCTAAGTCTTGGGAAACCAGGACTCAGAACTAGTGGTTTTTAATCAAGAAAAGTAAACTAGCCCTAACCGGTTTGGCTCAGTGGATAGAGCGTCGGCCTGAGGACTGAAGGGTCCCAGGTTTGATTCCGGTCAAGGGCATGTACCTTGGTTGTGGGCACATCCCCAGGAGGGGGTATGCAGGAGGCAGCTGATCGATGTTTTCTCTCATCAGTGTTCCTAACTCTCTGTCCCCCTCCCTTCTTCTCTGTAAAAAAAATCAATAAAATATATTTTAAAAAAAGAAAACTATATTATAGTCTATCAGAGTAGACGGTTTAAAAGAAGAGAGATAAGTCTGCAGAGTCTCAAGCAAACAAAAAAAGGGCTTAGAATAAGCAAGTTGATGAAATTTGAAGGAAAAAAACCCACTGGCTTTCAGAGACATATTTATATTAATAATTAAAGATTTGTATACTATTTTGCTTTCAATAGAAACTTTCATAAAACTTTTACACAATTTGCACACTTCTTAACCCTTAACCCAGATGCTGTCTCATGTTAGCTACTCCCAGACAAGGAAGCAGATCCATAGTTACTGGCATGAGAAGGGGATCGAATGTCGGGGATAGGTGTGGGCCAGAGGGGCGGTGAGGGTGAGGCAAACTGCTGCTTGTGAACTCTCTGGCTGCTGAAGGCCACTGTATACTCATGTTGGAGAAGCACTATGACAATAGAGCACTGCTGACAGGGAGGGTCCTAGGATGGAGGTGAATGATGGATGGGGGAAAACAAGAGAGGAAGTTGAAGTAGAGAGTGGGGGACAGAATGCACCATTCTCCTTTAGAGCTAGGAGAGCCTGCCTTCAGAGTTGTGTTTTGTTTTGTTTTGGTATCTTTGCTACAATACAAAGGAAGGAGTGGGGAAGGAGTTTACCAAGGAAATTTAAGGTATCTAACTGAACATTCCAGGTGCACAGCTCAGAAAGGCCAGATCCTGAGAAGAAGAAAAAAATAGTACTCAAACCATGAGGGAGATAAATAGTCAGCAATAAATTTATATTCTTGTTTATGTGCTGTTCTTTGGCCATTTTGATTAGCCTGATTTAACACTTGAGAGCTCAGTGGAAATGAACATAGATATCAAATTGAAATGTTGGACCATAAAAGCTGAGGGTCAGGCAATGACTACAGCAATCACTCCAAACACAGACCATCCTGAGGGTCTTCCTTTGGGTGTGTGTTGGGGCTGAGGTGGGTGTCATTTATTCTCCATTTGTTGTATATTTTATGCTCTCGTGAACCTATGGGTTGCAAAAATGCAAGGGCAATATCGTTGCAGGACTGCTTTAATTACATCCTGTATCTAGAAAAGCGAAGATTAATTACGTATAAATATACAAATTGTGCGTGAATGTCTTTAATGTGCATCCATATGCTTAATTTAATGCTGTGTTGTAAGTTAATACTGGTGGATTCTCACGGGATAGATGTTTTGAACATTTTTCCAATGTGAGCTAATATAACCACATTGTAGCTATTTACAAGCAGGTGCTTCATTACAAAAATGCTGACATACCCTTACTATATTGATGCTGATTAGTGGGTAGGAACTAGCTCACTACATTCCACAGTATAGGAAGTTAGTTATTCTTAAGGGTATTTTTGCACTCCTTGGAAACTTAACATTCTTAAAATGAGGGGTTCAGCTACTAATATATCCTATCCATCAGACTTTGTAATATTTCTTCCCCAGGCTTCAACATTTAATGAAATAAACTGTGAACCTGTTCTCAAGAATGCTTTTTACATTGGAAAATTCCTGAACATTTCAAATCCACTTTTGGAAATGCATTCATCAGATCCTCAGATCCATCTATGAACAGATTGCTGGGCATTGTTGTGTTCTAAGCACTCGGCTCTAGGTTGAAGACATAAAGATGAAATATGTAATATTTTCCCTTAAGGATCCACAACAGGAAAACACATTTGTCAACAGATAGCTATAACTATGTGTTAAATATGCAGCAACGGAGAGCTAGATACAAGTTGTAGAACTAGTAAAGAACAGAGAGTAATTGTTATGTCGTGCATTCGGAGAAAGAATGGAAGACTTTCTAGAGGAGGTGCCATGTGAACAGAGTTTCAGAGAATGACCAGGAGCTTGCCAAATAGACAGGGGAGGAAAAACATTTCCACCCGTGTGGATTGCCCCTGCAGTCATTCCTACAGAGGCATTGCGACTATGGGCAACTCAGAGTAACCCAGTAAGGTTGGGTCAGGAATGTTGAAAGAAAAAAATGTTGGGAGCTGAGGTCAGAGAGGTCAGAAGTTACCAGCTTATAAAGGGTGTTTGTTTCCTGCCTTGCTAAGGAAGTTGGACTTCATCCTATAATTAATGGGAAACCACTAATTGGTACGAAGCAGGGTGATGGTATCTTTATATTTATGTTGCGGCAAAATCCTTTAATGGGCAAATCTGGGGGTTGATGAGGGAGAGAAAGCTTGGAGTCAGGAAGCAATTGCCATGCATGTGATGCTGAGGGCATATATTTAGATAGTAGCAGTGGGGAAGAAGGTAATTTAGAACTAAAAGTTATATCTGAGGTAAAACTATACAGGAAACTGTGAGCATGGAGAAAATGGCCAAGGTCAAATGTGTAGTGTATCGTGAAATAAAAAAAGTGCTCTAAGCAGAATTGTAAAGAAGATTCACTTTTAGAGCGTGGATATAAAAAAAGAACTGTCTTAAGAGACTGAGAATGCACAGTAGTAAGAGAAGTAGGGAATGACGCTGAGGAGGAGAAGCTGGTGGATCCATGCTCCTTTCTGCATTTGCTTGTCATTTTCCTTTTCTACAGAGCTCACCCGTTTGACCTGGAGTCCTTGCTAATTAATCTTGTTCCAGCGCAGTCCTATGTCATGTCATATTTGGGCAATCTATTTTCTGTCACTTGTACATTAGCCTGAACATATTCTTACTGAGTCTTTCTTTTATATTCTTTTTAAATTTATTTTGACAAATTATGGTATAATATTTAGTAAAGGATATGGGAAACTGGCAAGATATAAAACCTCTTAATAAAATATCTCATCTTTTAATGATTACTGACATTGAACTGAATTGTTACTAATGTGGATCATAGTTTCTTATGTTTTGACTTAGAACTGCTCTCTGTAACAAAATATTAAATATATTTTTGTCTATAATTGGCAAAAATTAAGAAGTCTGACAAAACCAAGTATTGACTCCAGTCAACCCCGTGGTGAGGATGTAGATCAAAGGAGAACGCTTAAACAGTGTTGATAGAGTGTGATTTGCATTGAAGTTTAAAAATTTTGTTTAAAATTTCAAAGATATGTAAAAATAAAATTAAATAAAACATTAGTTGATAAGACTTAAAGACAAAACTTTTAAAACATGAAATAAATTCTATGTTTGGTCATATTTCTATGTGTCATATTCATCAGAAAAAAACAGTGGTTGCATGGAAAATCTATTCACTCAGGAAAAATCATACTTTGTTGATGGTTCAGAGACAAATTTCCTAATTTTTATGTTTCTTGTCTTTTGTCCTCAAACTAATAGGGTGATTATAACCTTTAAAAATCCAGTTTCGAAGAGTGAAAACTTTTGTTTTTATGCAGCTGAGAGAATTCTTAATTTTCCTTAATATACAGAACATTTTCTCACTATAGAGTTCCTGAACTCTGTTGTTCCTTTGTCAATGTGGTTTTAGAAAGTAAGTCCTGGTAAGTTACTCCACACGTCTGATGTGAAGAGGAAGGCCATCCATAGGACACTAGGGAATTAACCACTTGTACACTATAGTCACTTCCAGCAATGACATATTTTATTTATAGGTGGTTTTATTCCTGATTTGTCAGGAAATACTTCATAAATATCGGAGATTGCTGTTCCCACTCAATATTCCTTTTCTTGCTTATTTTTCCTTTGGTTTTGGTTTATGAACAAATTTTATTGCTTCATCACTTTATCCCCATCACTTTATCCACATGATAAATCACAATGTGTAATGTTATAGATTTACTTCACAGATGAACTCTTCTCTTTTTTAAAATTTTGTTTCATTCTTTTATTGAATTTATTGGAGTGGCATTGGTTAATAATATTATATAGGCTTCAAGTATACAATTCCATAATACATTATCTGTACAGGGTTGGGCAAAGGTAAGTTTACAGCTTTGAACACACAAAAGTGTATTTTATATTATTATTTATTAATTATTGTGTTTTCCATACAAACAACTATGAACCTACTTTTTTATTGTTTAAAGTATTACATATGTCTCCTTTTTTCCTGATTGACCCCCCCCCCCCAGGCCACTCTTACCCTCGAGTGCAAGCCCCCACCGCCTCAATGTCTGTGTCCACTGGTTATGCTAATATGCATGCATTCAAGTCCTTTGGTTGATCTCTAACCCTCCCCTCCCCTGCCATTTGTCTCTGGATCTATTTTTGTTCATCAATTTATGTTGATCATTATATCCCACATGTCAGTGAGATCTGTAAACCTACTTTTCATACCCTGTATATTGTATTGTGTGTTCACACACCAAGTCAAGTCTCCTTCCATCATCATTTATCCCTACATTGCCCTCTTGTACTTCTCCCTATCCCCTTTTCCTCTAGTAACCACCATACTGTTGTCTATGTCTATGAGATTATTTTTTGCTTAATCCCTTCACCTTTCTCACCCAGCCCCCAAATTCCATCCCATATGAGAGCTGTCAGAATGTTCCCTGTTTCTATAAGTCTGTTTCTATTTTGTTAGTTAATTTTGCTCATTATGATTTCACCTATATGTGGAATCTATGGTC
The DNA here is from genome assembly GCF_964212035.1 of Myotis nattereri. Lineage (NCBI taxonomy): Eukaryota > Metazoa > Chordata > Mammalia > Chiroptera > Vespertilionidae > Myotis > Myotis nattereri. The sequence goes on from NC_138079.1 coordinate 57,111,337, forward strand.
TTTCTTTCTCTAACTAGCATATGTCACTTATAATTCCTTCCAGGTCCATTCATGCAGTTGCAAGAGATAATACTTCCTTCTCTTTATATCTGAGTAGAATTCCATTGTATAAATGTACCACAACTTTTTAAAAAACATTTTAAACTATTTAATGTGTATATAAAATACTATTTCCAAAGCAATTTTTTTAAAAAAATATATTTTATTGATTTTTTTACAGAGAGGAAGGGGGAGGGATAGAGTTAGAAACATCGATGAGAGAGAAACATCGACCAGCTGCCTCCTGCACATCCTCCACTGGAGATGCTCCCACAACCAAGGTACATGCCCTTGACCGGAATCGAACCCTTCAGTCCGCAGGCCGACGCTCCATCCACTGAGCCAAACCGGTTAGGGCTCCAGAGCAATTGTTTTGTCCAACTACAAGGCAGTTACTTTGTGGTGAATTAGCACAAAAACTCAGATTCTCAAAATTCAAAGCACTAAACACTCACATAGCAACATATTCAAAGAGGAAGTAATTTTTCAACAGAATGGCTTAACCATTTAAAATATTATATCAGAAAATGTTACTATATTCAATTGAAAAATTACCTTCTCATTGCATATGTTGTTATGTGAGTGTTTAGCCTGGATTGGTTAGACTTTGGAGTTTCCTCTCTCTATATGTAAAAATGTGATGCACCTAAAGTAGATGACAGGTGTTTATAAAGCTCACACTGTCAGATTCCTTGCATTGGTCACAGCCCCATGCCTTCACAGGCTGTCCAGACCTCTCCATGGTGCTGAAACGTTTGTCACTCTTGATCATTTGAGAGGAGAGTTCATTCCAACCAGATTTGAAATCCATAAATGGCCTTCTGTGTTAGCAAGTAAAGTTATCTGAAGAATTTCTGTAACACATACTACAATTCAGAGACTTTGCCCTTCAGTTATCAACCACAATGCTCAGGAAGCTCAAAGAAGATTTTGGAGCAGAAATCTTCAAGTATTGACAAAAAAGAGAGAGAGCTCTTTGAGAGATGAAGTTTGCTGATTGTTGTAAGTGTTCTTCAAATTGAAAAAAAAAAAACCACAAAAAAACCATATACACACACATACAGAATACAAGGTTACTCAGAGAACAGAGGATTCCAGAAAAGTTTTTGATTTTAATGCAGAAACCAAGCTCCCATTCGTCCAAAACAGCCAAATCACTCCATCCTATCATTACATCTACTTTTTGATTAAAAGATAATACAATGAAATAAAGTGGTTATGGAGGGAGACTTGATTTGGGGTGGTAAACACACAGTACAATATACAGATGATGTATTGTAGAATTGTATACTGGAACCTCTATAATTTTATTAACTGATGTCACCTGGATAAGTTCAATAATAAAAAAAATAAAGCTCAGAATTCCACAAGGCAATGCACACACTATATAAACAAATATGCCACACTCTAGCCCCAGATTCTGTCTGCTGAAGACTAACACAGCAGACATCAGGCTCTGGTGGCTTTCACAGGTTATCTCTTTCTGAGGCTGAACCATATAAAAAGCCATATGACACCCGATGATGTCACCTCTCATGTAGGTGACAGTTGCTGCTGTATGTAGATGAAGTCCTTCTAGGGAGTGTTTGGCATAGATTTTCTTGAAAATCTATTTGTATTAAGTAGCATGGTCTTCTATCAATATACTTAACCCTGTCATAATGCTATGAAGAGAAAATTAATTTAATGCTCACATATGCCACAGAGTCTCTGTTTAACTTAAAATAAGTTTCCGGTGCTGCTTTAGGAAGTGAATAACTGTAACTAACTCATGGTGAATATAGTAATGAAGGTTTTTTTTCCCCCTCACAAAGCTGCTATGGGAACTAGAGGAACTGTAGAGACATAGAATCTACTTCTAAAACATTTGTCAGAAATCTTAGCAAGTTAAAAAACACTCCTTTAAAAATCAATCCATAAAGACTGCCAAATAAAAATGGAGGCAACTGTCTTCAACTCCTAAAAATAATTTACATAATGGAATTTTAAAAATATTCTATAGACCAAAAAAATCTTACTAACACTTTCTCTGAAATTTTTTAGTATGTTTTCAAATGTTTGTAAGAAACTTTCTTTAACCCATTATTTTTAGATGTTTTCTAGCTCCAAATAAAAGAGCAATTAAAATTTTAACTATGTTATAACCAATCTGTACATGCAATGTAATATCATACATAGATATTGTTATAAAGGTGTGATAATGAGAAATGCCCATTTTCATTCTCTGTAATGTATTTTATCTTTCTCAACTAGCACACATCATAATTTAGGATTTTCAGTCACAGCTGATGTCCTGTCAACTAATAGTTAAATCATGTAATTCCCTTTCATGCTAATTCAATAATCCTGATAATCAAAGTGAAGAATAACTTTTAATCTAATCAGTGTTTATTGAATGTATACCCTCCTTTAAAAAAGTTGTTTATTTATTTATTGGGTGGCATTGGTTAGTAAAACTATGTAGGTTTCAGGTGTACAATTCTGTAATACGTCATCTGTATATTGTATTGTTTTCACCACCCCAAATCAAGTCTCTTTCCATCATTATTTATCCCCACTATATCTGCTTCTACCTCCTCCCACTCCCCTTTCTCTCTGGTAATAACCATACTGTTGTCTATATCTATGAGTTTGTTTGTTTGTTTTGCTTAATCCCTTTACCTTTTTAAAAAATATGCTTTTGTTGATTTCAGAAAGGAAGGGAGAGAGAGAAAGAAACATAAATGATGAGAATCATTGATTAGCTGCCTCCAGCAAACCCTGCACTGGGGATTGAGCCCAAAACCAGAGCATGTCATGATCTGGAATTGAGCCATGACCTCCTGGTTTATAGATCAATGCTTAACCACTGAGCTATGCCAACTGTGTGCCCTTTACCTTTTTTACCCAACCCCCCAAACTCCATCTCCTCTGACAGCCAGTCTGTTCTCTATCTATGAGTCTGTTTGTATTTTGATTATTTTGTTCATTGGATTCTACATATGAATGAAATCATATGGTACTTATCTTTCTCTGGACTCTTCTCTCTTCTCAAAGTAAATTCGTAGAGCTCAGAGGTGAAATTAGTTTTAAAAATATAGTTGCTCATAGTTTACATAATATATTAGTGATGTTTTTGGAATTCTAGTAGATGTAATCATTTTCTGTAAATAAACCGTATTTATAGGTGAGAAAGCATTTCAAAATAATTTATATTCTTTCAGCTAAAATAGATATTAGATATTAAAATTATTTTAGTGGGAAGAGTTTTTCAGATACTGCCAGGACTGATCAGCAGACCCTGAGTGACGGATGAATGATCACTCTGACACATTTGCTGTGAAAGAGAGGGCTAAGGGATTTCCTGGCTAAAGGAACCAGACAGCCTCGATTGCCTGCCTCTTCAGGCTTTTATTGTAATAGCAGTTTGAGATAAAGTTTATCTTTTAGATACAATCTTGGGGTAAGTAATCTTAGGAGGACACATGTGTCTGCAGTGTCCTTTAAGCAAGGACACCTAAAGATTAAGTATAAGGTTCCAGTAAACACTCGGGGGCTCAGACTTGTTTGGAACAGTCAAGGCAGATCTGACATCTTTGGCAAGGTCCCCCTGGAGGCCTCTGACCTTTTGGAGATTCCTCCTTACAGACTTTCCAACCAAGTCCCATGCTTCACTACAAGATACTATACATTATTTATTTTAAGGTGAAAACTTTTTTTCATTTTTGCATCCCTGCTACATCAGAATGCAGCTAATATTAGACAATATCTTATAATAACTACAAGCAAGATATCAGTCATGACTCCTCATGTTATCCAAAATAAGAGAAAGGGAATATGATCCATATTCTGAGAAGCCATGCTTTCCGTGCCTGGGGGAACTCCTGGAATTCTGGCTAATTTTATGGTTACCTCATATGCTAATCAATATCAGTAACATACCTCGCTTTTTTAAGAGCAAAACTATGGTCAGTTTTTAAAAAGCTGTTTCATCTTTTAGTTGTGATAGGCAGGCATCTTTATTCTTTTAGTAAGATAGGCTATAGGCTTCATGGTGTGACAATATGTATTTTAAATTTCACTAAATAATCAGCCAAACATCTTTGCCCATTTCTGGATGAAAGTACTTGGTGGTCTCCTATGTTTTGATTCTGCAATTATGCACAAACTCAAAGCCCCTCATTCACATATCAGCCTTATTACTCATGCTCTCACATCATATGTACTAAGCTTCCCTTAGCTTTCTCAAAATATGGCTTCTGCAAGTGATTGATGTTAAACAAACCTGTGGTTTCCAAGATAGTTTTCTGCCTCTGGAACATGGACGGCTTCTGGCTGTCCTCCATCATGCCCATTTGACATTTGAGAAAAACAGGGCACAGGATGATTAATAAACTTGTCCATGATCACACAACTGGGGAATCACAAAGCCAGAATTTGATTCCAAATATTCTGTTCAGAGCCATGATCTTAAGCATGAGTCTGTTTTAATTCTATGATATTTAACCAAGATAAAATATGTGTTCTATGTTATTGAATGAGTAACCTTCCATTTATTTATTTTTTTAAAACTAAACCTCAATTTTATTTTAAGAACACTTTCATATTACATATTTTCTACAGTTGGTCAGTTAGCATTCACTAAAACACTTAATTTTAAATATAATGAAATGGCAAACCTCACACATACTAAAATATTATCAAAGACTGATTTTGGTATGTTGCACACACGGAGCATACACATTCAGTGCCCTCCAACAACTTTTATTTTTCATCCACAAAGTAACTCTGACTTCACTTTGCCTCATATACCTCCCTGAGAGTTGAGTTCAGTCAGCTAATAGCTTGGGCATTAAAATTGATAAATCAGAATTGCAATTACTGGAGACAGAGAAAAACCAAGCAGGCAAAAGAATGTATAACATTGCCATCTCCTGAGAAATCAGTGGCAGTTTTCCTTGGAAAAGTCAAGCTCCGTTAGTTTGAGGAAAAGGATTAGAGAAAGTTCTGTAATTAGAAACTTCACATGCACAAAGCAAGGAAAATCATTTTCCCTCAGCCTGATGATGTTCAGAAGGGTAAAGGATCAGGTTGTTAATCCAGTTCCTCTTAAATGTTGATCTAGAGTCAAGGCTGTCACCGTTTGATGGGTAGCATCTACAAGCTCCACAGTTTGTGCGCCGGTCCCGTATGCAGTGAGGAGACTTACGCATAAATCCTAATAGAGAGGGTGGATGGTAGATTGGTTCTTAAGGCAGTCGGTAGCTAACAAATTACCATCCTTGGGTGAAAAATGAGGTCATGAAGATTTAAATGTAGCAAGAACGAAGAAGGTGCTGTCTGCGCAGGAAAGATACTTAGTGTGAACCCATCTGTGGTATTAGATTAATTGCCTTCATTAGCAAAGATGTATATCTTACACCAGCCATCAATAAATGTTTCACATCTCCTCAGGAGTGACTGCTCTGTTGATGCAAAAGATAAAACTTATCCCCAAACAAAAGTAAAAGTAAATATATTTCTAAAATTTTCCATAATCTGGAACATAGTTTTATAATAAAGATATTATATATCAAGTAAAAAATAAGGATGAGAAAAGGATTGCTTTAATAAACTTCAATGCCTTTAATGAATAGTTTTTATGAAGCTCAGTGATCATCTGAGAGGTATTTCTGACGGGAGGAAACTATCTTTACTGGTCTTGCTTTGCTTTGGCCTCCCAGTGGGACGTTTTTTTTAAAAAAGATAGATTTTTTGGGAACTCTCCTTTTATGTAACCTTAGACATGTTCCTTAACTTCAGTCTCGTCAGTTTTCTCACCTGTAAAATGTAGATAATGTCACATACCTCATCCCCATACTGATTAAGATGATGATATTGTGATTTATAATAAGAAATACGTATTTTATGTGTCCCTTTTCTGGCACACTGCTCCTAAAAACTTAGTAATTTCCTAAGGCATGGGAACATCTTTTATTATAATATTTGATCTTTTGTCATCAATTTCTCAGTGATAAAGGTGAAAAATTGTCTCATTATACATAATAAGCTCTTTCAACCATAACAACATTTATGCTAATGAGGTAACATTTTTGGAAAGCTTCTAGATAACCATACGATGAGGGCTGGTTGCTAAGAAAGCCGATGTGTGATTAGAGGGTTGAAACTTTCAGCCCGACTCCCTGACCTCCTGGGAGGGGCAGGGGCTGGAGGCTGACTGAATCACCAATGACCAATGGTCTAATGAATCATTCTTGTGTAGTGAAGCTTCCATAAAAACTCAGGTTTGGAAAGCTTCTGGGTTGATCAACACCCAGAAATGCTGGGAAGGTGGTGCACTTGGAGAGGTCACGGAAGCTCCATGGCCCTTCCCACATACCCTGACCTATGCATTTATTCATCTAGCTGTTCCAACTGTATCCTTTTATAGTAAACCAATCATAGAGTTAGTCAACTGTTTTCCTGAATTCTGTGAGCTATTCTGGCAACTTATCAAACCTGAGGAGAGGTTCTGGGAGTCTCTGACTTACAGTTGGTCAGCCAGAAGAATGGGTGACCATCTGGACTTGTGGTTGGCATTGGAAATGAGGGAGGGGAGCGGTCTTATGGAACTGAGCTCTTAATCAGAACTGAATGGAATAGGTGGACGCCCAGCTGGTGGTTGAGAGTTGACAGGTGTGGGCAAACCCTACACATTTGGCAATCAGAAGTTAAGTACTGAGAACAGAGTTAAAAGGAGACATAGGAGAGTTTTTCCTTTTCATGATTAAATGAGGTTGCATATTTAACCCTTTTTGGTCCAACCTCGAGGCTGACTTGACAGACCAGGCGCTAGGAGCAGGCCCAACGTCGAGCAATAAGAACATTAAAAAGTTCAACATTCAATCCCGTCAATTAATTTCAAAAATAACATTGGACCTCAAAGGGTTAAACTGCCTAGTACAATTTTTGGCCAATGGTAGGAGTTCAGTAAAAGATAGAGGAAGTCTTTTTATTTCTGTTTCCTGTTAATAGTTAATTCTAGCATCTTTTCTTGAAACACAAAATGTAGCTGATTAGATTAGCTAGGATCAGGCCCACAGTAATAACAACATGTTGCATTTTGAAGGCCAATATTTCAGAATAGGATGAAGTAATTTAATATACATGCTGTAACTCACCAAAGTGGCTGAAGGTACTATCAATTAGTAGTGATTTTTATTGAATTTCTTCCAACTTTTATTTTTCATTTCAGTTAAGAATATACAAATTGGCATATAATTATGTAGAGAACATATATGGGACTTTTCCTTATGAGAGTTATAACTTCTACAAAATTGTCCTCTAAGCTTAAAATATTACAAAAACTTTTTGAGCTTGAATTTCTGAAGAAATTAAACAAATTCAAGCTTTTTCAGAAGTTTAAATACTTTTTTTCCAGAGAAAATGACAATTCTTCCTTATCATTTGCAGTGCTAAAGGGAATTTTTGAAAACTGCTTTAAATAGGTACTTTGGAAACAAAATTAACTCTTTCAGGTAAATAAGCAGTTTCATCAATAAGTGATCATATTTTATTTGCTAAACAGTATTCTAATGATGTACAAAAGTTTATAATCTTTTAAAAGCCTTTCATAAGTTCCTAAGAGATAAACTCCTAAGAGATCAATAGAGTTGGGTTTATTCTTCCACATTAAAAATAAAATCATATTGATGCCTTTGCTGAACATTTACAGTCCACAACTTGTGATTGCAGAGTAGATGATTTATACCCTTTTTGCCATGAAATCATGAATTTTACTGAGTTGTGATTGTGTTTATAGCTATGGAATAATGAAGCCACCTTGTTAAAGTAGAAGGTCAAAGAAAAATCTGCAATTTATCAATAGGAATTTCAGAGAATAAATCAAGATAAAATATCCCACTATTATGTAGACAAACTATCCCACTATTATGTTTACAAACCCTAAGGATGTGCGTGCACTAAACCATGCAGGTCTCTGGGAGTGGAACCTTCTCAGCAGAGGGAAAAGCAAGTGTAATTCCTTGAAGTAGGAGCTTGCTTGCGTTGTTGGTGATTAAGAAGCAGCAAGGAGCCAATGAGGCCGGCACAAAGTGGTTAAGAGGAGTGTGGCGTGTTAGGAATAGAGAAGGACACCTGCGTTTGCACCTTCCTATCTTTACGCCCTCCTCACAAGTAGGTTTTGTCTTTTCTGACCACAAATATTTAAATTAAGTCTTTCCTGTTAATCTGTATTGCAGTATTCTGATTGTTGCTTCTTTATTATCATCTGTATTAATTTGTTCACATGTTTTTGTCTGTCTCTTTAACATGAATACAAATGCCACAAAATCAGACCACGATGTCTTCTTTACCATATGAGTGTTCTCTCTAGTACTTAACACAGTGTCAAGTACCCAGGAGGCACTCAAATATCTGTTGAATGAGTGAATGACGGTTCTGTGAGATGGTAACTGGGACATGTTGATTTGATAAAACTTACCAGGCTATGACTTAGGATTTGTGAACTTTTCTATATGTATTTCAATAACGATTAATCCCTCCACTACCTGCATAATGAAAAAAACAATAACAATCAAAATGTAACCTGATTTTAATGAGCTCTGGGAAGTGATGATAAAAAACAAAATGAAACTAAACCCAAACAAATGAACAGCTGCTCCAGACCAGCAAGAAGAGCTCTATAACTGGGCAGCCACCTCAGTGAAAGTACCCACCAACTTCCCACTCTCCCTGCACCCTCTCTGTTGCCTGTCTCGCGTGAAAGTTTTACTTCTGCTCCCGTGCCTCAGGGAATCAGTGGACAAGGAATTCTTCCTATCAGTCTAAAACTTGGAACGTTTTTCCTTAAAATAGAAGATTTAATTTTGATATCAAGCCCTTCTGAAGTAGTTCATTTATGTTTTTAATTGAATTATCTTTTGTAAGCACTTTGGGAATTAATGTTGAGGTAGGTTAGTTAGTAGGAAAGTAGGAAAATTCCCTGGCAAGTGGAAGGAGGAAACTGAGACTAATGGTTGAACTAACAGCTAAGCAATTAACAACCAGCTTAAAAAAAATCACAAGACTATCCTCCCTAACCAAAGATATCCAATCACCTTAGTCAGGAAGATAGATAACCAAAAAAACACAATTATAGCCAAAGTAATCCAAGATGGAAATGGAACTAACCAGAGAATGATTCCCAGACTCCATTATATGCTCATTTTAATACATCAGCATACTAAACGACATTGTTGAAATATTTGGGACTCTCCATAGGAAGTAAAGAAAATCCAGTGGCTGGTGACTCCTGGGAAATATGTAAAACTTTTTCTCCCCTCCACTCCACTCTCCAGTAGCCTATCACCAAGTATCATTAGAATTGGATAACCTTAGTATGGTAGTCAAAGGTAGATAAACACATCACCATCTTTCTCTTTATAATTACATTAATTAAAAAAAAGAAGAAGAAAAAGAAAAACATCTCACTATCTGAGAGAGAATGTGTACATTTTTCATATACATGAATCCTTGTTGACTGATTACTTGAGCTCAGTTACTGCTATATATACTTCATATAGTAGAGGAGATACAAAACTTGAATTAACATGTTAACTTCCTTGTTTACTGTGAGAGAGAATAGCTTGTGTTCCACAGGCTGAACTTTCATCTTGAAGAGCTTAAGTGCCTATTACCAGTCCTTGATTAATTTGCAAGACTGACTTATCTTTTGTACAGATCTTCTCAATCTTTAAAGGCTTAATTGACTTGTTGCTCAGTAATGGACCAGACTTCTAAGTCACAATCTGAACCTAGAATAATAGAGTGTTCTTTCTAACCAACTGCCAAAAATAACTTTTTGAGATTTCACAAATTAATGTTCCTGAGAAAGTCATATTATCTGCATTTAAATATATAGCAGGGGCATTTTTATGGATCATCATGTCTGCTTTAGTACTGTGGTATAACAATTATTCAATTACTTCTCTAAAATATCCTAATTCTAAGATGGGCTATTAAGGTAGATAGTACAAAGGTATGCGCCTACTAACTGCATATATTCATTTATGCACTTATTCTTTCGGTTATTAATTCAACTACTATTTATTTAGTATAAACCTGTTTAAGTTTGGGGGACAGGCTTTGAAATACAGACATTTCCGATAATCTCCTAGACATTCAGGAGTTTATTACTTAGCTGATAAGAAGCATTCATGCAAAATGCAATTCATAGGGCTATAAAAGCAGCCTAAAATCATTTTTTCTTTAATTCATAAGAAAATATTAATGTGAGAGATTATAATGTTAGTAAAAAATGCAACCTAATATAACACTATGTTATTTTATTATAAAATGTTACCTTCTGAATTCCTTTTACAGCAGGTCTGGTAGTCATCCTATAAAATAAACCATGTTTTAATTAAAAAGCATTTGAAAATTTTTAAGGAAAGTGAAGTGTCAGTAACCTTTAGACTATTAGAGCCCTGAGCTCTTTTGATTGCAATATTTGGGAAATTATTTTATTTGGCTTTTCTCAGGCCTGAGAAATGATTTGGCAGAATGACTTGTTTCTGAAAAAGTATAACGTGGAGTGAGAGGATAGAAGGCCATTGTTTTTACCTTTCTATCAGCTGGTAGGATGGTTGTTAGGCCTCTGCAGTTCACTAAGAGAAAAATGCTGTAAGCATACATCCATACTAAAGAGGTGGGTGGAATTAGAGTTTTATTGATCTTCTATCTCCATATTTTTAAGTAGGAAGGAGGTGTTTATAATTTTTATTGTCTGTTCTTTTTATATAAAATGAATCTTTTAATGTTTAATTCAACTTTTCAAGTTAAAATATGTACAGAATCGATAGAGAACTGAATTTTCAGTGTTATAAAGAATCATGGATTTGGTGAATTAAGTTTCATTGAAAAAATGTTGCAGATGGTTTTAATCTATAAAATCTCCCCTTCAAAAGAAATTTCATGTGAAGACTATGTGTAAAATTGAAAAATCAGGAGATTCCCAACCTTTTATACTATTTGTACCAATCCTCTAGACTTCACACATGAATTTCTGCAGAAGTACTGAAGTCCACAATTTATAAGAAACAATCAAAGCATGTTGTTTTGAAAGTTTTCATTACCCATGATGGCTGCAACAGGAAGCTAAAAGAAACAGGATACTGTAACCAAGAAACGTTGATAAGATGGACATCAAAGCATGCTTAGCCAATTGCGCAATAAAAACCAATGACCTGTATGGGAAGGTATCCCAGCTTTATGCCACTCCTGGAACACTGTAAACTTCCCAACTCCTCATTTGAACCCTGCTACCTCATCACATAGAAATGTAGGTCTTCATCATCTCTCTCTTTTTTCAAAGTCCCAGTCCTCCCAAATCAAAGGCTTATGAACAGTATGATTTTCAGGGCACCTTCATCATTAATTATAACATCTCTTATTCATACAGAAAAGAATGCCACCTCCTTTTCATTTTTGCCAAATGGATACTAGAAACTATAAATAAGAAAGGCCTAAACAAATATGCATCTCAATAATCTTCCCACAAAAAATGTGATTGTTAAATGTGTGTGTACTTATTTTTTTCTTCTTAATATTATAGCCATAGCATCCGAACAGGTTGGGATACTGTACTTTTAGTTGAAGTATGGACTGACCATCCTCCCCAGATCTCTTGGGCATTAACTCACAGGCCCTTGGCTTACAGACTCTCCAGCTGGCAGAACGATGCTACTAAGGGCACTGCAATCAGAGCAAACGCCTGAGTCAGGTGTTCCCTCTAGGCTGGGCTGCCAAAGGACTCTGGCAAGTCACTTGGTAACAGCAGTTATTTATACTCTCATACCCAAGAAATGCTATCATTCCTGAAAATGGACATGTGTTTTCTGCGTTTGTAGCCAGTTTGTTGCCCAGTTCTCATGAGAATGAGCATATAGGCAATTCACTAAGGATTTTTGATGAATCTCAGAATTAATGAGCTCCATTTTTCCAGTTTATATGTAACTTGAACAACTTTCTCTAAAGCAAAACTGAAGATGTCTATCCCTGGGTGACATGGAAAACCCTTTTAAGAGCCTTTTTTCAAATTATTAAATGTTCAGGTGCTAGGAGTTTTGTCTTATTTTTGGCTGTGGCCAACCTTTGACTTTTAACTCAGTTCTAGAAACTAGAACCCGTATGTTAATATGTCACATATTGGTCCTTATCTTGTTACCTGGGTCTCTAAAATAGGGGCTTCTTTTGTTTATGAAATTTGCTAATGTAATTCTCCATGGAAACTACAGTACAATCTCTGAACTTCATTTCCTGGGACCAGAATAATGATAGACCTTTCAAGACCTTTCAGGTATATATTAGAATAATGCTAGAAATATATCTGAAAATCTAGCTTTATTTCTTGAGCTGGCTGACAGATTTTTATTTGATAAAGATCTATACCGTATTGGATTTGCTACCCTGCATGGAAAGTTTAGCTCAGTCCTATGTCTTCCCTGGTCTAGCCTGCACTAATACCAGCCAGGTGCCATTTTTGATGATCTGGATGAAACATAAGGCTGATACTTTTCTGTTGTCAGGAACCTCAAGATTTAGATTCTTTAGAATAAAGGATAGGAAAAGAGAAGGGAGCTGGTATAGGGAGCTCTTTTTATGTACTAAGTTTGTGGTAGATAATTGTGTGTATGTTCTAGCCTTTGGACACTCAGTTCTTTGGGAGCTGGAAACATATTTTTAAACACAGAGTCCAGCAGAGTATCTGGCACATCATAGATAAATACTTTATAATAAATTATCACATTTTCTTCTCACATGCAACTTATAAGGGAGATATTGTGACCATATTATAGTTAATAATATTGACATTCAGAAAAATTGGGCAATTTTCCCAGTGACATTTTCAATGATAGTCCAGCATTCAAGTCCTGGATCTAACTCTAGAATCTATGCTCTTTATTCTATTTGCTTATTACCATACAAGAGGCCCAATGCACGAAATTCATGCAAGGGGATCAGCTTTGGCAGCCAACCCTTGCAGCCTCAGCTGGCCCTCACAGCACCAGCTTCGTCCGGAAGGGCGTCTGGATGGTTGTTCTGCTGTTCAGTCTAATTAACATACTAGCTCTTTATTTTATAGGATATTTTCACTATATATATATATATATATATATATATATATATATATACACACACACACACACACACACATACACACACACACACACACATTACAAAAACTTTCAAAAAAAAGTTGAGGCAACCTAAATATTAACAAGTATATGACAACTATATTTTTAAATTTCAGAAACATTCTAGAATAAAGGAGATAAATAATTTTATATTAAAGAAAAACTTGAAGTAAGCGATTTGTTTCCACTAAGTGTGAACTCTGTAAAAGACCAGGAAAAAGAACACACAATGGATTATAGTGCCGTTTTATTTTCTAACAAATGAAAAATTCAGGTTCTTTTGCTAGCACAATTTTCCTCACAATGAACATAAAAAGAAAACAAGTGAGACTAAACTGTCGCTAAAACAAATAGGAACACTAGAACTAATGAAAATGATTAACAGAAAGAAAAGGTTGGGCTAGTTTTAGCTTATGATTCCATTGATAAGCCAGTGGAATTATCCAAGTGACAGTAACGATGCTGAGGCCTCATTTAACCACAAATCTACATTCAGTGATACCTTTATATGGGGTGGGAGTTCCTGACACAGGACTCTGTGAATATACATTAGTGACCCATGGGGGAGGAGGGTGTTTCTCTGCAACCTTGAATTTACATGCTTGATTTTCTCAACATATTATTTGCTAGTATTAGTGTAAATAAATTCATGAAATTTCCAAATAAGATTGAGATCACAAAATGTTATGAACAACTGTTTAAAATAATATCAGTTGTTAAAAAACCCCAATAGAGTAATAAATTATTGCAAACACATAGAATGCCTATTTACTGCTAGGTGAATGCTAAATACTTCATGGAAAATACATTCTGTGAACCTTACAATAATCTGATGAAATAAGTACTATTATTATCCTCACCTTCCAGATGAGCAAATTTAATAAAAAAAAAAAAGATCAAGTAATTTTTCCAGAGTCACAGCTATTAGAGAGAATAAAACTAGGGTGTGAACACAGGGGATAACTCAAAGGATTTTGCACATTTAACCATTGTACCATCTTGAAAAATATCTAAATTTTTGTTTTAATTTCTGGTTTATTCTGAAAGCTAGAATAGTACTTGATTCATTGTATATGTTCAACAAATCTTAGCAAAATTAATGCTTCTGTTCAAATGGATATTATACCTGGTATTTTTTCAAAATTCCATTTCTTAAATATATTCTATTGAATATTATAATTCTCATATATTCTCATTGGCCATTTTTTACTGAATGATCTGACATGACTATAAAAAATATACAATATTTCTTTTCCCTAAACATTTAGAGTTATGTACCTAAAAACTTTCACCTAGAATTTTCACCTTAAAAAATTTCACTTGAGGAACATAAACCTTTATGAGAAAAGTAAGCTAAAATGCTTAAGGTCAAAAGTAAATTTTAAGGCACTGTATTAAAACAAAACAAAAATCAATCCAATTAATTTCCATTTATAATCTCTCAAGATATTTGTCTTCCACAATAGTAATAAGATGCTTGAGACTATGTTTTGCCTGGTTTAAGTAATATGTGTAGTAAGAGCCTTTTATCCCTTATGCATAATCCTCATGAATTTCGTTTCGATTTTATGGTTTGACACTTTTGACTTTGATCTCAGTAAACCCAGCTGAGGATCTTGCGATTCAGAATATCTTCATAGCTAAACAAAAACATTCAGAAACTTTTAACAGTTGCTCAAATCAACATAACCAAGAAACTCTCTTCCCATACACAGTTACAGAGCCTTAGTTCTATCCATGATAACTCAGCTCCAACATGCAAGAGCCCGAGGATACACTAAAACACTCCAACTTGACTTTTATAAAAACTATTTCATTGGTTTATTTATTTGTTTATATAAATTTTCACAAACTGAATACCCTCATTTGGACAGTACCAACATCAAGAAACAGAATAATACCAGCACCCTGGAACTCCTCCTCCCCTTGCTACCATCTAGTCACTACCAACCTCGCCCCCTACAAGAGTAACCAGTATCCAGATTTCTTACACTGTAGATTAGTTTTAACTGGTGTTTTAGATAGATGGAATCATATGGTACTCACCTTTTTTTTTTTGGAATACTTTCTCTTGACATGCATGCATATATTTAGTTTCAACAGATATTGCCCCATACGCTTCTTGACTATAAAAATTTTCAATCTCAAGGGTATTTTATGAGATTTTTGTTGCTTTAAATTTTTACTAAAGCTTTGTAGTTTTTGTCTTTTTTATTTTAACAATTCTGAAGATTATTTAGTGATATCATATTGTGATTTTTAACATATACTTCTCTGGTGACTAAGTTGCTTGTTTTTTACATGTTTAGCAACAATTTGCATATCTTTTTTTTTTGCAAAGTACTCCTCTCTTGCTAATTCCTTTATTTAAAAAATATATTCTGGACATGAATCCTTTCTCATACATATGTGTTGCAAATACCTTCTTTCTGTTGGTTACCTTTTCATTATTTAATGTCATCTTTGGCAAGCAAAAGTCCACAGTTTTAATATATTCAATTTATTTGTTTTATTTTTTTATGGTTAGTATTTTTTATGTGTCTTGATTAAGAAAACTGTCTAGCTCAAGGTCATTCTGTACTTTCTCCCAAAAGCTTTATTATTTTGCCTGTAACACATTTAGATCTTCAAATCATCTGGGATTGATTTTTATACCTGGTATCAGCAGGGGTCAAAATATAATTTTGTATATATATATATATATATATATATATATATATATATATATATATATATCTCCCAGAACCATTTATTAAAAATAGTATCCTTTCCCCACTGACACTCTGATTTAACTTTATATTCTCTTTTTTCTTGGTAGACATTTTACATTTTGTATTCATATTCTTTTCTAAGACCTTCCTTTATTTTTTCATTACCAATATGTGTGGCTTAAAACCAATTTATTTCTAGTTTTAAGAAAAATATATAATGCATAAATCCTGCATAAACACTGTAATTTTTTATAATGGACCTTCATTGTCAGAGAGGACACAGCACTGTGTTAATAATTACCATGACCATTAGACAATTGGCTCACAACTCCCAGCATGGGCAGGTCTGTAATAGGTAAAGTGGGGATGGTGACTAGGCAGTCAGTATCTGTTCCGTCCTCCTCCTTGCGTGCCTTCCTGTTCTTAGGAGCTGGGAAGTGTAGAAACTAAATAAAACAACTTTTTTTTGTCTAGACCCTTTCAGGCTGGGGTTCTTACATGTTTATTAGCTGTGCTCATACAAGGTTTGAAAGACTGAAGATAGCAGCGGACATCTTCCTGTAGCTTAGCTCTTCTGTTCTTAAGTTGCTGGGTGCAGAAGCTCATACATCGTCAGCAGTACTCGGTGTTCTGTCTCAATTTGAGGTATTGAGAAGTAATTATGTCTATTTTCTGATTCTGAGACCAAAGCTCTATCAGGTGTCCTTATAGACTGAGGTCCTGTTTTCCATCTTTCTATCTGTGACAGTACTTACTAATTTCTCCAAATGACTGTTTGTGCAATTCATTCTGGGGGCTTTGCCTGGAAATATAGCCTAAAGCTTTTCAATATTTGTAACATTTTTATATTCATTTGATTTCCTATAATACATCCTTTGTTGACCAAATAATTAGAGTAGCTTATTTCTTGCAGTTGTACCCTATTGAATAAAGCAGGGGCTACAGAATTTAAATGAAGGGTGAAGTACCTGAGGGAAGGAGGGCAAACTGCAAGCTGCAACAACCAACTCCAACACTGAATTTGGACTCAGAAGTACGGTTAAGTAATGGAAACATATACTGAGGGTTCTCAAGGCAGTGACACAACAGTACTGGTAGTAGAGAAATTGTACCATTGAACAAAATGTGCTCATTAGTCATGTAGTATGATTTGTTAAAAGTCTTCAATGAAGAGAAAGCAAGCCTTAGCTAATTAATTGTTCAATTATGTATTTTCTAATGGCTTTTTTCCTGCTTGTCATTAACCAATTCAAAATTGGCTCAGAATAAATAAATTTAGAATTCTGAATACCACCTTTGCTACATGATCCAGTTTATGGATCCAAATTTCCAATTTTGTTATTTGTAGTAGAGATGATTGCCTGGAGGAAACAAAAGGAATTAATTGGATCCTTTTCCTTTGTTATTATTCATAACTCACCTAAATGCATAAGGGATTCAAAATAAAGTTAAAATATGAGGATTCATATCAAAGAAAGATAATACTGTGTAAAAGAGACAGAGGCTAGAAGCAGCAACTGAGTATAAAGTTGTACTTTAGGTTTCCTAGAAACTGAGATAAAATAGAAAATATTTTTCTATATTCTAAATTTTATTATCTAAGAAAAGATAAAATTTTAGGCTGCCAGAATACACAAAGATTTTCCAGATGTTAACTGTGAGAAAAATTTAGAGAGTTGCCAAACTTTGTTAAAAATGTAGTAAGATTTAAAATTGTGATGCAATTTAAAAAAGTAATAAATAAATCAAACACATTTCCTTATTTGAGGAAGATTAATGGTATCCAGACAAAATTTCATATGTTACATGTGTTTCTGGTTTTCCAGTCACACCCAATACTAATAATTATTTCAAATAAACTATAAATACTAAACTCAGTATTTATTTTTAATCACCTGAGGATATGTTTTTATTGATTTTAGAAAGAGAGGAAAGGAGGGGGGAGAGAGAGAGAGAGAGAAGAGCAAAGGAGAGAGAGAGAGATGAGAAACATCCTTCAGTTACCTCCTGTACACACCCTGACTGGAGATTGAACCTGCAACCTGGATATGTGTCCTAACTGGAAATGGAATCTGTGACCTTTCCTTGTATGGGATGATGGTCTAACCAACCGAGCCACACTGGCGAGGGCTAAACTCAGTATTCTGAAAAAATTATTAAGTTACAATATGTCCAGAAACTTAATAAAATGTGATTTATTATATTTTTCATAAGGCATCTTATCATTTCACTGACATACAATGATTTATGTAAAAATAAATATCTGTTTTGGAAATATAAAAGCAGAGATAAAATGAAAAATAAATATAAACAAAGTCTTCATTTGCTTTTCATTTTGACTTTCTTAGCTATTCCTTCAAGAACTCCTTACCGAGAACCTGTTTTGTTTGGGGGACTATTGGGATTTCTGGCAACTGCATGATTCAGTTTTTATTCAGATGCTCTGATTACTTTTTTAACATGTGAGCAGAATAAATTAAACAGTTCTAACACTTCTACTTCCCTATTCTTTGCCATCACTTTTTTTCTCAAGCTTCCAGCAGCCATTGAGCAGTGTTTGTGCTGTGTATCCTGGTTTCTTACCCAGCTGTTCAAGCTTATTACAGGAGACTGCTTCCAAAGCGATAACTCTAACTTCTCAATGTTATGTTTTCCGCTCTCAGACTCAGTCTTAGGCACATTCTCTCTATTCTTGCCGGCATGTGTTATCTAGGTCTTGCAGCTTCTTTCATGTATACGTGTTCGTTCTCTCTCTCTCTCTCTCTCTCTCTCTCTCTCTCTCTCTCTCTCTCTCTCTCTCTCTCTCTCTCTCTCTCTCCTCTCTCCTCTCTCTCTCCCTTTTTTACCATGAAACTGAGCAGAATTGAATGGGATTTAACCCTCATTATTTGTTGGATTGTCCGGAGGGGATTATTTTATTAAGTGTCTGTCTGATGCGAGGCCTTGGCATTGTCTTCAGGTATAAGGAGTTAATCATCTTCGAACACCCGAAAGTAATGGGCCATATCAGTATATTCAGTGGGTTCAGGAGAGTGTAGGATTTCAAGCTTCAGAACTGTGCTTAACCAGATTTCCTCATCTCAACATGAGGGTTTCAGTTCTTTCCTTTTATGGCCTTGACCTTGGCTTAAACAACCTTCTGGAACTGAGACTTTAAACACTTTCTGAAGTTGGTCCATGACAGTTACATTCTAAACCTGGTCCTCTGCTCTGTCTGCCTTTTAGATAAAAAATGATTAGCATTTCCAGACATGTTGCCAAGGAGACACTGGGCTTTCACATCGTGCCATGAATTGGTGATTAATCATCCTAACCCTGTCATTACCCATCTTCTACAAATCAATGGAAGTCAGTGGCACTTAATTCTATGGCATTTGTGATTAACCACCCTGTCATACTTCTTCAGTAGCAAAGATATTGTACCAGCCACAGACCCTTGCAGTGATATCCCATTCCAGTTCATCTTTGGTGGAATTTTTAGCACCTGCATTGTTATAATCTGCCAGAAGTTATTCCCGCTCTACTTACTACCAATTGTGGTTTCTCAGTGGCAGCTAGCCAGCAAGTAATCTATTTCAAAATCCCATATTAGAGTGTGCTTCCTAGAACTACCCTTGGTAGTGGCTGTCTTAAACTGGGTTCTCTGGAAATAAACTCTGAGACAGAGAGTCATACCAGAAGATTTATTGAAGAAGGGTCTTGGAGAATACACCTGTAAGAAACTAAGGAAGACACAGAGAAACAAGCTATCCCTTGGATGTGAGGCTCCAACCAATTTTATGGGGAGCTCTGGACCTGATGGTCTCTCAGAATTTTCCTGAGTTGAGACAAAGGAGCTGGAACTTGTATTCATGCATCAGCCAATCACTGGCTTTAGACTAAGCCTGTACAAGGCACTACCTTTATATAAGGATGTTCCCTGTGGCCAGTGGTAATTTGAGTGAAGGGCACACAATATGAGCCATCAATTGCCAATATTTCTAGAAGCTAGGGGACAGGTGAATTTACCCTAGAAAGAGACATAGGGAATCTAGGCAGAACATTATAATATCCATTGAAACCTGAAAAAAAAAGTATATTATGCAATTTACTGTCAACAGGAGATTATAATCTATTGAAGAGAGAAAAACTAACATTTTGAAACAATGAAAATGACATTTATGTATTATGTTGTGATCTAATTGCTATAAGTCCTATCAATCTATACATGTGGAACCAATTAATTGTGGGAGATTCTAACAAGTAAATGCAAGCTGATGTTCTCTGGTGCTTACATGTTTTTGTTTTTGTTTTTGTGGGTTTTTTTTAAAGCTTATACCCATAAATTAGGAACTCTCCATTTCTGCCCTCTCTTGGAAGTATTGGTGACAAAGTTTCTGCCATTGTCTTAACATCTTCTTTTACTTGCTCTTATGGATAAATAATGACTTTTCTGATTGAGAGCTCAGCATCAGTTGGGTTTCCAGCAGCCTATTGGGTATGATGGGTTTTGCTCCGCCAGCCTGGACTTGTCACTTGTCTTTTCTTTCACAGCTTTCTGCCTCAAATAGACATATTCTACTCACTGCCTTCCTTATTCACCAGCTCCTTGAGAGAGCGTAAAGCAAATAACATGACTCACAGAAACCATTTTTGGGTGTTCCAAGTTCCATTCTGGCTGCCTGATAGCTCTGCATGTCTTTTCATATAGATAATCACATTTTCTTTTTGCTTCTATGGTACTTTATGCATATCTCTTTTGTCTCCCTGCTATGAAATAATTAGTTTTCCTATCTGATATCGCTTGTTTTCCTCTTCTCTGCCACATGCATTCTGACGAATGATGACCACATATGACTCATTTTTTCACTCATTCATCAAATGATAATTATACTGAAAACCACTGGGAGATACTCAGATACTCAAGACAAACTACTGCTCTCAGTGATATCATAATCTACTAAAGAAACCAAACATATAAATTATAATGTTGCATGATAATATTCTTATACTTTTATGTCTTTATATGTTAAGTACTGATTCTGGCACATTTTGAACTATTTGGTGATCCCTGAACATTTGCTTTTGCTCATGCCATTCCTTATGCCCAAATTACTCCTCCATATCATTAAATTCTGTTCTGCCTTCAAGATTCAATTGAAGTGGGTGAGCCTACTTTTAGAAGGTCTCATAAGACTCAACCCAGTATATTTAAGTCTGGGCTGGCTGAACTTCCTCTATAATTACATAACAAAAATCAAATTTTATCATAGCCCTATTAACTAGTGCCATTTTGAGTAATAGTTACTACTATTTATTAATACCTATTACTTTACTGTGTATTGACCATTTACTATGTGCTAGCCACTGTCCTATATACTTTGCATGTGTTGATATATTAATTTTCCATAGTGTCTTAGAAAGTAAACAATATTTTTATTTTACTGTGTGACAATATAATTATCATTATGATTCAAAGGCAGTTTCTTGGAGCCTCATGTCGAAAACCATGAAATCACTGTTGTTGTTTTTCTTCCTCTTGAGAAAAACTGAAAATCTCTTACACTTTCCCTCTTGATAGACACTTCATGGGGAGATGAGCAAGATGATAATACATCGAAGACACCCCCATACCCTCAGCAACTGTGCTATTTTTCCAAACAGCAACCTTAGGTCCGTGGCCACCTAGATTGTCTCACTTTTTAGCGCTGATTTTTTACAGGAACATTATAAATTTCACAAAAGTGCTCATTAAGACTTGGAGATGATAGTGTAAGATTTTAGAAACACGTAGCTTTACGTAAAGAAAATGTGCAGTAAGCCTGAGTAAATAATTCCCTGACTTACAAATCTCCTTCTAAACTAGTTCCGTCTTATCTTTCTGGAAGTATCATCCTCAACCCTGAGGTAAGTTCAGTCTCTTACAGATGTTCCCCTGCCTCATTTAATTTACTGACAAAGAGAGAAAACAAAAGTGGCCCGAGGGTTAAGTTTCTTTTGACAAGATGAAAATATTTTGTCAGAAATTCTGTGATCTGCTATTCAGGCTTATTGAACATTATTAAATATGAATCCAAATAGAAGGCATAAAGTGTGAGTGTATATACATATATGAATATATAATGAAAAATATATAGCATATAATGGAAAATATGTATACACACACACACACACATATATATCTACAAAGCTTTTATGTATATGTATGTGTGTATATATATGTATGTATTTATCTGTATGTATGAATGTGTATATATACACATGAAAAATAACCTGGAAATGTATGGCTGTCAAGGGTTATCTCAATTTTGAAGCAATGTTTTTGAAATATAAGCCCTAAAATGTTCTTCTAATTAAGAAAAAAAAATTAGACCTTGAATCTTTACTGCTTTTCCTTTTTTGATCATTTTTGTAGCTGTTCTCATTTTAAATACTACATTTGTGTATATATATAAAAAGGTTTTCATCATAGTGACTAATGTAAATAATTTCATGATCACTCTAACAGACCAAATGCATTGCTCTCATTACAGTCTTTTAATAGCACAACGTCCTTTCCCCTGAATTTTCAATAAATGAGGCTATTAGGTGATGGAAATCATTTCATGCCCAATGAAAAGCAAAATACACTTAATGCTCACAGAAGTCAAAAGAACCACTGAAAATAGATCTCAATTTGCCTTTATAGCATCCATTTCTCTTTGTGAGTCAAAGAAGTCACGCTGGGAGAGAAACAGGTGCTGGAAGGCTGCTCTTAAAAGAGACCATTAGCTTCAAGAAATGATAAGTCTGAAAAATATTTTCTTTTCCCTGATTCATATTCAGGTGCAAGTCTCTCCCCATTTAGTTTGTCACATCCTATCTCTCTTTCAGATTTCTTGTAATTGAAAGATTGATAATGAAATGCTAGTATGCTGCATGCTATAGTTCAATGTTTTTTAAGAAAAATATTTCCAGGTTGCTGTGCTGCTTTACTTCTGAAGCATTATAATTTTTATTGTGAAAAGCAAATATGTTTTTACAGGTCACTAGTTTTAAGTAACATAATATTTAACATAATGATCACTTCCTTGTAGAATGAATGAAAACAAAACTGTTAAATCATTACTTATTTTGAAGAGACATGAACAGAACTTTGTTGAAACTTTTCTTTATAAAAACAATAGGCAAAGAATGAAGAAAGTAAATATGGTTTTCCTATCAAATTTTTGTTACACTAATCTTAAAGTGGCATTATTACAGGGAATGTTCCATCTGCCTGTAAATATCAAATATCCTGTGAAACCATAATTATATATGATTTAGGTATATTTGAAACATAAAGAACTCTAGTGAGTAAGCCCAAGAAAAAGCTGTCATTAAAAAAACCCATTTTTCTCTTTTACTTACCAGAAATCAAAGAACTGCTTGAAACAATATACATATACGCCTCAGCTTTAAAACAAAGTGAACAAAGGGTCTCGGATAGTTTGTCCAGCAAATATTTTCTTGCTGCTGACTGTGATGGAAGAAGTTGAGCAGCACTGGCTAGTGGGAAAAACAAACAAACAGAAGGTCTATTATAGAATTGCATCTCTTTTAGGCTAGTTCCCCAAAACCCATTACATTTTTAAAGTATTTCCATTTCAGATTGATGATTTTATAACTTCTGAAAAATAATGTTTGTTGCTTATTTGTTATATATTATGCCAATTTACCAAAAGAAATGCATCTAAGCTTGCCATCTGGTCTGATTTACTAAGTTACGACTGCTTGTAAAACCTATAATTGGATCTAAAGAGCGAAACAGTCATGTGCATGGAACAACTGGATTTAAAGGTCAAGCTCCTGTCTACATGTGCTTTGCATCAGCTTTACTGCTGCAAATGAAGAATCCATGCCCAACTATTATTTGTAATTACTTAAAGTATTTTATTCTTTAATCTTAATAATTATGTTTACTTTAGAAGGAATATTATTATTTTTTTGTTTGTGTTGTTAATCCTCATCGGAGGATATTTTTCCATTGATTTTTAGAGAAAGTGGAAGGAAGGAAGAGAGATGGAGAGAAAGAAACATCAGTGTGAGAAAGAGAAACATCAATGTGAGAGAGACACATTGATTGGTTGCCCCTGCACATGCCCTGATCGGGGCTAGAGATCGAGCTGGCAACCCAGGAACCAAGAAACCTGCAGTCTGTGGACTGACACTCTTACAACTGGGCGACCCAGCTAGGTCTAGAAAGATTAGTTTCCCTCCCAATCACCAGAAATATCAGGACAACAAGGGTGTTGGATTAGTTGTTATGAAACCTTTGTTCAGGATAGTTTGTCAAAATAACCTGTAACTGTTAATCTCTCTGGGGTTCAGTTTTCCTACTTGTGAAAAAACCACTGTTAATCTCACTTTCACTCAAGGTGAAAAACAAATGCTTGAGGTTTTAATGTTTATATTTTATCTTACTAATGTTAAAGTAAAATGAGAGAATAGTTTCTTTTTCTTTTATTGCCTTTTTCTTCCCACAATTTTGTTTCTTTAAAGAGAAGTACATTTAAATTCAATTAGAAGGTTCTAAGTCCACTTGTTTTCTATGATCCCTCCCTCTCCCCTTCCCCCTCCCCGCCTCCCCCCTAAAAATTCTGCCTCTAACAGGATCACAAAGCTTGGGAATTTAAGGAAGCAAAAATAAAAGTAATGTAATTATCCAACACAGCAAACTTAATCTGTACAGTTGGATGTTTCTTAAGTAAATATGCCTTTCCCTGAACTACCAGGTTGATTCTTCATATGTTTAAAAAACAATTATAATAACCAATAATCTTGACTTTTTTTTTTGGCAATAAAAATGAGCTCGGTCACAAAGAATGAGGGCTTTATGTCCTTTTAACTTTCAGAGGTTCTGTATTGTATTTTTTAACTACACTGAAAAAAACAACAACACCCTTTCCTCACTTCCATGGGTGTGAAATTCAGTTGCCTTCCCCCAAGACTTAGACATATAGTAAAAAGATGTGACAGAAAATATTAAGCACTAAATGATTCAGTTGGAGTAAAAAAGATGAAATAAATATCATTTCAAGCAAATGAAAAATATTTTAGTTATCTCAGCTGGAGCATACTGAAGAGCTACATAGAGAACTAGGACTATTTTAGCAACAAAGAGAGTAGAGTTTAGTTATTAGACAAATAGGATCACAGCAGAAAGAGTACATGTCAAGAAAGGGACGGAGCTGTGATATTACACACAAAATATATAAGCAATGGCAAAGGAAGATTTCTTGGAATAGTTTGATAATTTGAACTACTATACTAAACTTCATGCTTTCTAAATTTAGCACGAGCGCCTGGTGTGGAAGGGTAGGTCCCAGCTGACCTCTGGGCCCTGGGCAGCACCTGGGCCCCCAGGCCTCTGCACATCCCCCTCCGCCTGAGTCACGGCGCCCGAGTCCCCTCGTGGAGATCGCCAGCCAGGCCTAGGGACTGCACCCATGCGCGAACTTCATGCACGGGGCCTCTAGTAAATATT
This sequence comes from Myotis nattereri, assembly GCF_964212035.1. Classification (NCBI taxonomy): domain Eukaryota; kingdom Metazoa; phylum Chordata; class Mammalia; order Chiroptera; family Vespertilionidae; genus Myotis; species Myotis nattereri. The sequence continues at coordinate 57,136,725 of NC_138079.1, forward strand.
ATAATATCTGCATATAAAATATATAAAGGAAATTCTCAATGAAGTAGAGATACCCTCCCAGTTCTTTTGCTTCCTTCTGAGATTTTTAATTCACCATACTCTCATTATATGCATCACATCCCTAAAATATTGAAAATTCATTGTTTCTTTATGTTCAACTTTTTGAATTGTACTCTGATAAATATTGATTTCCTCTGCCCCCAAAGCCTTCCTATTTCTTCAAATAATATTCATAGTTGTCAATAATTAGTTCAAACCTTTGAGACTTTATCCTACCTATAAATGCAGAATCTTTTGTTGATTTTCAGTATCTTATGTTGCCATAAAACTATGTTCATATCCAGAAATGCAATTATTTTGTGTTGTGATTTTCTGTTTACATTACTGGGTCTCTTGCTTGTGCAGACCAAGATAGAGATAACATTTTATTAATCTTATATCTTCTGTGTCTGGCATAATTCTTGGCTTATAATATGCATTCTTCCAATGTGTTGAAAGGATGATCAAATAAGTCACACCTACATGATACTACAGAAAGCAGTCAAGGTTTTATTCACTGAGAACAGAAGTTAGACAGATGGTGTTGATTAAATTTTTGCTTTGCTGTTGAATATTTGGACACCTTACAGACACTGCATTTGAAAGCAAGAGAAATTACCAGGTCCAATAAATAATTTTATTTTATTTTTAGATTTATCTTGCAGTACTATGGAGAATAAACAAGAAGAGGAGGATTGGCATAAAATAAGTGAGGAAGTCCTTACAATAATACAATTACCAAATGATGCTGTGAGCTGACCTTGGGCAAAGAGAGTGAGGAAAATGCAAAAATCTTCTAGAGGTAGAAAAGATTTGGTAACAATTATCTATATTCAAAATAGTGTTATAGAGAGGGAGCCAGTTACACAGTTTATTGTTTGAATGGCATTCCTAAAAATGTGAAATTAAGGAGAATGAAATTTTTTTATCTATTCTGTTTATGGTTTGGGAGATGGAAGTAAAAAATATGATTATCTCAGTTTTAAGTGTATTTTCATTGGAGTCCTGGAGATACAAATAATGTCTAGGGATTATGAAAGGTTCCTGAACAAAATATAAGGATATAGTCTTGGAGATAATAATCAGAAATATGACTATTTAAAGCAACATTTACCCATGAGATGATGCAGAATTGTATAAGAAATGAGCAGAGAACATTAAGGATCTAGAGGTAGGATCAATTTCTATAAAGGGAAATGAGAAGGAAAAAAATCCAAAGAAGGAGAATCTTTAGTATCAAAAATCAAGGAAGACCATGCTTTCAAGAAAGAGTAACGGTGCCATGGTCAATGTGGACCAGTTGGTTGTGGCATTGTCCTTTACACCAAAAGGTGGCAGGTGTTATTTCTGATCGGGGCACATACCCAGGTTTCGGGTTTGATTTCTGGTTGGGGTGGGAGGCAACCGATTGATATTTCTCTCTCTCCTCTCTCTCTCCTCTCTCCTCTCTCCTCTCTCCTCTCTCCTCTCTCCTCTCTCCTCTCTCCTCTCTCCTCTCTCCTCTCTCCTCTCTCCTCTCTCCTCTCTCCTCTCTCCTCTCTCCTCTCTCCTCTCTCCTCTCTCCTCTCTCCTCTCTCCTCTCTCCTCTCTCCTCTCTCCTCTCTCCTCTCTCCTCTCTCCTCTCTCCTCTCTCCTCTCTCCTCTCTCCTCTCTCCTCTCTCCTCTCTCCTCTCTCCTCTCTCCTCTCTCCTCTCTCCTCTCTCCTCTCTCCTCTCCCCTCTCTCCCTCTCCCCCTCTCGCCCTTCCTTTCTCTAAAATCAATTTAAAAAAGAAAGAAAAAATAAAAGTAATGGTGAAGAAAGGCACCAAATCCATGCAGATTAGAATAAGCTAAAATCAATTTTAGAAATATTAGTCTTTTGTCTTGTTACAGATTTTTAGATTATGCTCAGGAAAGACAAATTTTGTGCTCATTTTATATGTACTGAAAAAATAAATACAAATAGAAAAGGCTTTCATACAAACAAATGCACATGTAAAAAGAACACTGACCCAAAATATATATAAAAATTACATTCTATTACTTCCCACACCAAATATAACAATAAGATTCCAGATGAGGCAGAGTCTTTAAAATTAGACCAAACATCAATTTGAAGTATCTAAGAGTAAATCTAAGGAAGAACATGCAGTGTCAATAAGACTGTTAATGGATTGTTTTTCTTGCAGTGGATTTCATTTATTTATCCAATCATTTATCCCATAATCCTATTGATTTGCCTACTGAGTAGCAGGAAATTGGTTAAGAGATGGGGTATAATAATAAACAAAACTCATAATGTCCATAATTCTCTAGGAGTACAGAGGAGGAGTATCTACTACATATTAGAAAGTCTGGGAAGATGGAGGATCATAGATTCTATTCCAGAGAAAGCAATTCATTAGTTAAGGCCTAAAAGATGATTTATTAGAGAAATAGGATAAGTTGAAGGGAAGAAAACTTTAGAAACATCAAAACAATATTTGAGGCACTGGCTGAGTAGCTCAGTAGGTTTGAGCATTGTCCCGATACACCAAGGTTGTGAGTTTGATCCTTTGTCAGGGCACATACAAGAAGCAACCTATGAATGCATAAATAAGTAGAACAAATCTCTCTCTCTCTCCCTCTCTCCCTTACTCTAAAATTAATCAATAAAAATTACATGAAATTTTACAGATGTGAAAGGTGTATTGGAGGACATAAAGTTACTTGAGTATAGCTGAATAAGAAAATATTAAGGATGTATCTGAAGAATTAAGGGCTTTGAATAACTTGCTAAGAAGCTTGAACAACATTTTAAGGCCAATGGGAATCACTGATTGATTAAAGTAGAGGAACAATAGAAATTATATTAGTGAAGATGAACAGATGCAGATGGATTAAAGATAGATTTTGATGTTGAATTGAATGACTCAGTAATTTACTAGATGTGGAGGATAAAGGAAAGGGGAACTGAGAGTAACATCTTTGGGTATGAGATGTGGCAGACTTGGAGAATAACATATTTAGGATATACAGCATGTTAATTTGATACATTTAGGAATTGTAATATGATTGCTATTATAAATTAGCATCTCTACCATCATTAGTATCTCTGTCGCCTTACAAAATTATCATTTTTTAGTGGCTCCAATAATTTAAGTTCTAATCTCTTAGCAAGTTTGATAATTGTAATGCAACTAGAGGCCTGCTGAATAAAAATTTGTGCACTCGGGAGGGGTGGGGAGGGTCCCTCAGCCCGGCCTGTGCCCCCTTGCAGTCTGGGACCCCTCGGGAGATAACGACCTGCTGGCTTAGGCCTGCTCCCGGGTGGCAGAGGGCAGGCCCAATCCCTACGTGCAGCCCCTGGTAGGGCTCAGAGCAGGGCTGATTGGGGAGTTGGGGCATCGCCCCTTGTCATGCACAGAGCACAGCGAATCGGGAGGTTGCGATGCCACTCTCAGTCACGCTCAGGGTAGGGCTGATTGGGGGGTTGGGGCACCGCCGCCTGTCACACTCAAGGCAGGGTCAGAAGGGAGAGGGATAGAAAGTCAGAAACATCGATGAGAGAGGAGCATCGATCAGCTGCCTCCTGCACACCCCCCACTGGGGATGTGCCCACAACCAAAGTACATGCCCTTGACCGGAATCGAACCTGGGACCCTTCGGTCCTCAGGCTGATGCTCTATCCACTGAGCCAAACCGGTCAGGGCTGATATCCTGTTTTAATTTCCTTTGGGTGTATACCCAGAGAAGAAATTGTTGGGTCATATGAGAGATCTATTTTTAATTTTCCAAAGAACTTCCATAGTATTTTCCATACTTGCTGTACCAAGTTACATTCCCACCAGCAGTGTACAAGTGTTTCCTTTTCTCCACATTCTTTCTAATACTTAGTCTGTCTTCTTGATAATAGCCATTCTAATAGGTATGAACTGATATCTCATTGTGGTTTTGGTTTGCATTTCCCTGATGACTAGTGTTGAGCATCTTTCCATGTATATGTTGGTCTTTTGGATGTCCTTTTTGAAAAATACCTATTTAGTTTCTCTGCCCATTTTTAATTAGAGTGTTTTATTTTGTTATTGAGATGTATGAGTTATTTATATATTTTGTCTATTAACCCCTTATTATGGTTTATAATTATTTTCTCCAATTCTGAAGGTTGCATTTTCATTTTGTGCATTGTTTCTTCTTGCTATTCAGAGACTTTTAAATGTGATGTAGTCCCACTTGTTTGGCCTTGCTTTTGTTGTCTGGGCTTTTGATGTGATATTCATAAAATCACTGTTAAGACCAATGTCATGAAGCTTTTCCCTATATTTTCCCCCTAGAAATTTTACAATGTCAAGTCATATGTTAAAGTTCTAATTCATATATAGTTGATTTTTGTGAATAGTGTAAAGTAGGTGACAAGTTTTGTTCTCCTGCATGTAGATAACCAGTTTTTCTAGCACCGTTTGTTAAAGAGATTCTCCATCCCTCATTGTGCATTCTTGGCAGCCGGTTGAAGATCAGTTGACTGTACATATGTGGGGTTTGTTTCTGGGCTTCCTATATGTTCCATTGTTCTACGTGTCTAGTTTTTATGGTTGTACCATACATTTTGTATGTATATTTGGAAATTATGAAGTATGATGTCTCTGGCTATGCTTTCCTTTCTCAAGATTGATGTAGCTATTCATGGTTTTATGTGGTTTCATAAAAACTGTAGAATTATTTTTCTATTTTTGTAAAAAATGCCACTGGGACTTTGGTAGAGATTGGATTAAATTTGGAGATTGCTTTGAATAGTATGAACATTTAACAATATTAACTCCCTCAATCCATAAACACAGCATGTCTTTCCATACTGTGTCTTGTTTAATTTTTCATAAATATTTTGTAATTTTCAGTATACAAGTCTATCACTTTCTTAAATTTCTTAGCACTTTATCCTTTCTTAAATGGTAATTTGACTATTAAATTCAGTTTACACAGCCAAGCTTATATAAATTTAAATTCTATTTTAAGAGTTGTGACTTAGCATAGAAAATACTAGAACATGATGTTGAATTTACTACGTTAGGTAAAGAAATAGAATGTAAAAATGATTGACAGAAGGGTTATGATCCATTCACCCAACCTCCAGCAGGGATACAATGCCTTTCACAGTTGCACGAGTGAGATGGTCTGGGGTGGTATGGAACATTTCTTGGGATTACTAGTTGGCAGTGATCCCACAGGAAAAGGAGAGATTATTTTTATAGGTCCAGACGTGAATGCTAGAATGCAGATAGGGGGTGAAGGGTCATATAACTGAGCTACAGATTAGAAAATATGACTGGAGAATGTATTCCATATATTCCAAGGTTCTGTTGCCCTTATTTGAATGTGAAATTGGAATTGGGATTATGTGTGAAGGGATTCTATCCAGTTTTAATTGAACATGCTGAATGGGAACCTTCGTATTGCTCAAACACTTTTTATAGGAAAAATAAACAATATAGAGTCCTGGAAATGTGAGACTATTGTTCTCATTAAAGAAATGACTGAAGCGAGAGCATTAAATCCCACTCACTCAATGGAATATGACAATAGCCATCTGAGGATATAACAAGGCGAGTCTCCTCATTACTTACACCATAACCAACCTAGTAAAGAATGTACAAGAAGTGTCAAAGGTGACTGGTATGCCCTAAAAACTTGGGTAATGTGTTATTTTTCATAACTATTTAGAACCTTGAATGGGATTATTTTCATTTTTGCGTGAAATAATTTTCAGTACATACTTAGTTATTCCATAGGGATATTTAAATACATTGATTTACACCATAATGTAATGTAGTGGCATGTGAATTTGATAGCCATTAGGAATAAGTTGGTTCCCTGCATTGCTGATATCAAGATAATTGCTTCCTTGGCTGATAAACACAGCTGAACTATATGGTAGCCCCTGTGTGTTAAATTTTGAGGAATTACCTGGAGAAACTAGAGAAATACCTCAAACTGTGGGAAATAAGTGACTATTTTTACTGACCCTGCCACTAACCAGGAAGCCCAAAGACAGCTGAATCTTTTGGTTTTCTGTGAAATTACATTCTTCACTTAAGATTTGTATTAGTCCCAATTCACAAAGACACCAGAAAGAAACAGAATGTGAATGGAGCCCTGAGCAAAAACTCGCACTAAAAGATGCCCTTGAGGCTTTTGTCCTAATTGCCAGCTGGTGTAATAGTGTCTGCAAATAGGAAGTGCTGACTGGAGCCTTTGGCAGAAACTGAACATTGCGCTTGATAGAAATCACTGGAAATTTGGACTCAGAAGCTGCAGAGCATCTCACAAGATGCCGAGGCACTTTTTAGACCTGAAAGATAATTGCCGGCTTGTTACTGGGGGCCTGGGTGAAAAGTGACCCTAACAATGAATGAAAGCAGATAGTCCTGGGACTAGAAATACATATAATGTCGGGTAGTGTCAGAGAAGGGTAGAGAAAGAGCAGTTCTGCAAAAGTCACTCATAAAATTGAAATATTACATTCTACCATATGTGAAAAGAATTCAGGAGCTATAACCACATACATGCACAGCTTGCTTGCCTCATTCCAAAGCCAATGACAGCTCTCTCTGTGGATCTTTCTACCTCTCCACCTACCTATTACCTGTTGCTCTGTTCATTGATGCCAAGATGTAGTTTGCTTAGATGGAAATTCCCAAGTCTGGAGTTGAATCACAATTGGGAATTGGCCACAGTACAACTTACATATAGTAAAATTTGGGTGAAAATGAAAGGGTTAAATCTACAAAATAGGTAGAGCTCAGTTATGTTTATTTAGGGCTACAAATGGTTATTGACTGGAAATAATTATATTATTCGAGGCTGCTTATTTTGAGAAAGAAGCAACTACAGAGAATACAAGGGAAGCTTAGAAATAAGCAGTTGGTCATTTTGATCTACATGAATATATTTCCTCTGAGGAAGGTTTTCACTTCACTGCCCACTAATGTTGAAAAATGGGGGTAGGAAGCATAATGTAGCAAAGGCATACCACATACCATCTAACACCCTCAGAGCATTCTTTTTTTTTTTTTTAAATATATTTTATTGATTTTTTACAGAGAGGAAGGGAGAGAGATAGAGAGTTAGAAACATCGATGAGAGAGGAACATCGATCAGCTGCCTCCTGCACATCCCCCACTAGGGATGTGCCCGCAACCAAGGTACATGCCCTTGACCGGAATCGAACCTGGGACCTTTCAGTCTGCAGGCCGACGCTCTATCCACCGAGCCAAACCGGTTTCGGCAGAGCATTCTTATTGAGAATCAGAATCGGCAAATACAGTATCTGCTACTCAAAACTTAGGATGGAAATTTTGATGTTGGTAAATTTCTGGAACAACAATCTCTCAAAGACCACTGAGGAGTTTAAAATTTGTAAAACCACTTTAAAAAATCTACTTCTGATATTTAAGGCTAAATATCAACATAGCCTCTGCATCAGCAATTTTATTCCAATAAAAGTGTATGTGTATGCGCACAACCTGACATATCCAAGAAGGAACATCACAGCATTATTCATAATAAACAGTTCAAACTGAACGCAATGGACAATGGATAAATAAATTTTGTATAGACATAATTTAATTCAATAAAACATTGAACAATGACACCTACAACTCTGTAGGACAAAATAGATAAGTCTCATAATACTGAGCTATGGGAGCCTGGAATAAAATAATACATATTGTATGATTTTTGTGTAAATAAAATTTAGAAAGAGACAAAGGAAATTTATATTTTTACAATTGGGGATAGTCTTTAACTTTGGACGCACTCGGGGGTATAATCGGGAGAGTGCATGGATGGACAACTAGATGTTAATATATTCTATTTCTCACTCAAATTTATGTAGCTGGTGAGTGGCAGAGCAGTGATTTGGACTTGAGTCAACTAATTATAAAACTTACATTTTATCCACTACATCACAATGTTTCCACATTAAGAATCTTTCTTATATCATTAAATTTGTCAATTTTATGTTTCAAGATTGCCATATATCCACAACACAAGTAATCTGGTCTTAGATTTTTCTACATTCTAAAATTTAATGTGTTCTAACAAAGCTTTGTAAAATGTAATGGTATAAAGCAAAACTATAGCATCTCACATGATTTTGTGACTGGGTTCAGCTGGTCTGTGTTTTTTCTGGGAGCCTCTCATGTGTGTTTGACAAAAGTTGGGTGAAATTGAAGTAATCTGAATGTTAATTAGATACTTCAATTTACAAAATAGTTTCTCCCCTTGTTGGTCTGGTGACTGAGCTGGGATATCTTCAGGGGAACAAATAGCTTCCTTAATTTATAAAAGACTACAAAACACATAAAATCCATTTGAAAGATTTTATTCCACACCAACTTGAAGTGCAGCATTTTTTGTTGTTGTTATGTAACAAAGTATAGTTTGAGAATAACATTGAATCGGCTACCCTTGTGCATTGTACTTTTAGGTACAAAAGAAAACACATTATGTCATCATTCGAAAAAAGGTCACTTGCCTCATAGCTTGATTTTCTGTGTTTGGACATTGTCACATCTGACCTTTAACTTAGAGGTAACTTTTGGCCTTTGCTTCTACTGTTTCACTAACTACCTTTAAGAGTAAAATGGAAGCATATTGCAGAAGCCAGTCATTTAGGTGCTATGCAAAAAATACAGGAGAAAGAAAAATAAATGCTTATGTACCACTACAATTTCTAAATAATTCCTGATGGCAGAAAGAATAAAAACAAAGATTGTTTCTTCCTGACCCTAATTTGTGTTCAAAATCTTGTGGGGTTTTGTTTATTGGTTTGCTTTTTGCATATAAACTACAGTGTTTGAAAAACCCCTGTTGGGGAAAGAAAGCTGAGAGCACAATCTGCATGAGCATAGATAGGACTGCATGCAGGTAGTAATTCCTGCCTCACAGGTGGCAAATCCCCTCAAAAATCTAGATAGACATACTTCACAAATCTCAATTTTTGTAAAAAAAGAGGAAAGTGGTAACTAACATTTATTAAGAGACAGATGTCAGCCCAAATATTAGAAACAAAACTAAATAGATAAAACAGGCGTTAATGTGTAGATTTTTGAATAGCTAAAAATATTTTATGAAAGCTTGAGCTCTGAATCCTATCTAATAAAAGAGAAACATGGTAATTAGCCCTACCTCCGCTACCCTTCCCATTGGCTAATCAGGGTGATATGCAAATTAACTGCCAGCCAAGATGGCAGCCGGTAGCCAGGCAGCTTGAAGCGAACATGAGGCTTGCTTGCTTCAGTGATGGAGGACTCCAATGTTCCCCGCCTGCCGCTGCTGGCCTCTGAGCTTGCAGTTTGAAACATTGTTACAAATATAGAAGCTAAACAAAACCCCAGAAACCTGCTTTCAGCCAGCCGGGACCTCAGAGCTGGAGTTGAAACAGTGTTTTGATTATAGAACCCAAACAAACCAGATACCTGCTTTCAGCAGTGGAGGCCTAAGAGCTGGAGCCAAGCCTCAGAGCTAAAGCTGGCCCAGAATAAAAAAAAAAGAAAAAAAGAAGCAGGGAGCTTCAGTCACCCGCCAGCCTGAAAACAGCCCTCAGCCCCTCAACCAGACTGGCTAGGCACCCCAGTGGGGACCCCCACCCTAAAGGGTGTGTGACCAGCTGCAAACAGCCATCATCCCCTCATCCAGGCTGGCCAGGCACCCCAGTGGGGACCCACACCCTGATCCAGGACACCCTTCAGGGCAAACCAGCCGGCCCCCACCCGTGCACCAGGCCTCCATCCTATATAGTAAAAGAGTAATATGCCTCCCAGCACCAGGATCAGCGGAGCCTCGAAGCCTCCCGGCACCAGGATCAGCGTGACAGGGGTCAGCGCCCAAACCCCCTGATCGCCCTGTGGCTCTGTGTGTGACAGGGGGTGGGGCTACAACCTCCCTATCCGCCCTGCTCTGTTCGTGACAGGGGAAGGCGCCCCAACTCCCTGATCAGCCCTGCTCTGTGCCTGATAGGGGGGAGCTCCCCAACCCCCTGATCACCCTGCAGCTCTGTGTGTGACAGGCTGCAGTGCCCCAAACCCCTGATCGGCCCTGCTCTGTGCTTGACAGGGGGGAGCTCCCCAACCCCCTGATTGATCCTGCTCTGTGCGTGACAGGGGGTGGTGCCGCAACCTCCTCATTGACGCTGCCTTGAGTATGACAGGGGGCGGTGCCCCAACCCCCCAATCGGCCCTACCCTGAGTGTGACTGAGGGTGGCATCGCAACCTCTCGATCCGCCCTGCTCTGTGCATGACAGGGCCCAGCCCCAACTCCCCAGTAGGCCCTGCTCTGAGCCCGACCAGGGGCTGCACGTAGGGATTGGGCCTGCCCTCTGCCACCCGGGAGCAGGCCTAAGCCAGCAGGTCGTTATCTCTCGAAGGGTCCCAGACTGCAAGAGGGCACAGGCTGGGCTGAGGGACCCCCCTCTCCCCTGAGTGCACAAATTTTTGTGCAACGGGCCTCTAGTAAGTAAATAAAAGGCCAATGGGGGAAAGAAAATATATGGGTTATAAAAGTTTTGGTCTGAAAATAAGAGGAAACATAAACAAAAGTTGTATCTTCATTTGCATCCATTGTCTTCATTTTATTTTTATACTGTATAACAAATTGCCCCCAAATGTAGTATCTTAACACACATTCTTTATCTCATACTTTCTATGTGTCAGAAATTTGAGAATCGCTTAGCTGGGTGATCCTAGCTCAGGATCCCTATGGAGTTATGGTGAAGATGTTGGCCAGGTCCGCAGTCATCTGAAGAGCTAACTGGAGTGGGAGGATCCACTCTTCAGCTCATTCACATGGTTACTGGCAGAGCTGCTGGTTCTTCACCACATGCACCATATTGTTGCACCCCCACACCCAAACTCATATATTGAAAGCTTAATCCTTAATATTAGTGCCCATGGTGTAACATGGTACCTGAGGAAACATGGAGAGAGGAAAGGTGGTGGGGAGGGTGGATGAGGTAAAAGGGAAGGTGCAGTGTCTCATATAACCTAATTCAGAAGTGACATACCATCATTTTTGCCATTTTTTACTGGTGGCACGCACAGACCCATCATAATACAACATGGGAGAAGGTATGCACAAGAGAAGAGTGGGTCTTTGGGAGCCATCTTGAGGTTAACTACCACAATCCCAAATGAGATCATTATAACATTTCAGTCTACTAGTAAAGGAAATTTCTGAGTTTATTTCTCAATTATTTATTTGTGAATGTTCTTCCAATTTTTCTGTTCATGAGGCAATACACAAAACTCTTTTCTGTTTGTGCCAAGGATCCAAGGAATTTCAGAATTTGATCTCCTTTAAATTTAAGACAAAAACTGCAGTAGTAAATTTGGAAGAACTCATAAGGAACAAGATTTGAAGTGGGGCTGTGTATAAGGAGTGAGGAACCACCTATCAGAAATTCAGGAATCCCTGAGCTGACATGGGGAGGGTACAGAGTTTATATTCATAGATTTGTCCAGTTTTTTACCTTTTCACAATTAATACTTAACTAGCTTATGAGATAAGAATATTTCAAGAAAGTTGAGAAAAAGTATTTTTATATTTCAATGAACAATTTTAAAGTCAGTGTAAAAATTAATGAACTATAACAGTTGTAACTGAATGTAGGTAATTAGGCAATTAATCTGTAATATTATTATTAACATCCCAATTTCAATTAGGCATGTAAATACTAAGTACAATGTACTATATACAACAATAAGAGTTAATGTATCAGGAAAAGACATCTGTTTATTTAGTTCTGTCTCGCATAGCAATATTGAATATTTTAGTTCAGTCATGCTTCCCTTTATTCAGTCATTTTGTAAAGAAAACAGTTTTCAACTACTACAATTTGGGTCAGTTGTCTTATTAGTATGGCCGTATATTTAAATCCAAAGAATGAAAAGAAGTGTCCCCTTTCTGCCCCACGTCAGGCACTCATGGAAGTGCTTTGTTTGCATTACCTCGTCTAATACTACAAGTCTATGAGATAGTTACTGGTGATACTTCCTTTTTTACATGAGGAAACTGAGGCTCAGTAACATTAGTTAAGAGCTGAAAATCACACATACGTGGGGAAGCAGGATCTCCTGCCTGGCTCATATGAGGGCAAAACACACACTCTTAATGACTCCAATACTCTGAATATAATATGACATTTGTGGTGGTTCATACACTTTATAGTAATGTCAGGATGTTTTCAAGATTATTACGCAGAAATTTTCACTTTATTAGCACAAAGCAGAATTTTTTATTATCTTCTATGTATATATCTATCATCTATCTATCTATACGTATCTATACACAAACATATAGGAAAACATGCCCTGACAGGATATTTCATTTATTTATTTTTAAACATTCAAGATATTGATTTAGAGAAGGTTGAGCTGTTACTTTAAAGAAATTATAATAAATATATTGATTAAACAAATGCTCAAATCATCCTGCAATTATGTATACATTGATTCCATTAATGTTGACAAGAAGTGCAAGTGTGAGGAATTATGTTTGGTGAAGATTGTACAAATGAAAGATAAGGGTCTGTTTCAATCACTTAAGCTGAAGGAGTTTGCTGGAGTTCTGGTACCTGCAACATTTACACCTAATCAGAATCATTTTTAGTTCTGATGTCTAAAGTAGGGAAGCTAATGTGATATTGTAAGGAATAAATCCACATAATGAGTGATCAAAGAGCCTAAAGGGCTCCTATTATATGTCTCAGATTTCATTTTGCCTCTCATTTATGTGTAGCAATGAGGTGTGAAAATTGTTTTTTGGTTGTCTTAAGTATCAGTAAACTGCATTACACCACACTTCTTTACAGTTTAATGGAAATGGGTGAGATTCACTTTAGAATTAATTCCTGCATTTAAATTAAAAAGGTAATATCCAAATAGTGTTGTACTTCCTGTTCAAGTGAGGTTTTCCAGTGAATGATTCATTAGCTCTTTCAAGTCTAGTTAACAACTCCTCTTTTGTAAGACCTTTTTAACATAGATGAGCTTCTCAAGTCATTACTTTTTGCACAAATTATACTCAATGAAGACTTAATTATCTAATTATATTTTCACTGGAGCGATAGGTAGCCAGTCCTATATCCAGTGATGATGTTAAGATTTAGTGTAGGGGCAATGTTAAACACTCACCAAAGGACTAACTAAATGCAATTTTGATGTTGCTGCTCCTAAATATTTAAAGTGCTTTCCCATGTCTAAATCCCTTGGATTTAGAGGCTATTAATATTGTGAAATTTATTGACTCTTTCATCCAAAAGGGATAAATTGAATATATTTTTGCTAAATTATTGAGTGCTTGGCCCCAAGGAAGTAAAGATTTTAAACACCTTACAAGTAGTCAGTGTTATGGCTGCATATTGTTGCCCCCGACTCCCCAAAACTCATGTTGAAACCTTAATCTTCTGTGTGATGTGTTTGGAGATGGAGCCTACAGTAGTTACGTTAAATTAGTTCACGAGGGTAGAACCACTGTGATGGGATTGGTGCCCTAACAAAACCAGAAAGAGTGGAGATTGCACTCTAGGCCATGTGAGGATACATCGTGAAGGCGATAATCTGCAAACCCGGAAGTGAGTTTACACTAGGTACTGCATCTGCTGGTGCCTCAGTGTCGGACTTCCCAGTCTTCAGAATTTTCATAAAGAAATGTTCGTTGTTTAAGCCTCCTAGTCTATTATACTTTTGTGCAGCAGCCCCAAGTGACTAAGAGTGTTCGGTTCTTTTTACTTCTGAAGCAATATTGCAGTCCCACCTTTCAGCTCTTTTGGCAAGTATTGAATTAGATCCTGAAAGTCTGAATAATAGCCAATGTGCATTATCATTTCTTTAAAAGAAACTCAAAGATGTCAGTACAGGAGTAATACAGAGTAGTGTTATCTCTTTTTCCAAGGGGAACTTGTCTACTGATTCATTCACACAAAAACTTTTTGAACTTGTATTTGAACTAGGTGCTGCTTGCTCTTTATAACTAAAATGCCGCAGAAGGTTAACTTTTAACCATAAAATGATGAAAGGTTTATTCCTAATAGCAGCATTATTAATAATCTTATTCCTGTTTTGGCTTCATTCCATTCTATTTTTCAGAATATGGCTAAATAAAAAAGTGTGGAGTTTATTGTTTTTATTATAATCCTAATATTTTTTTTAAAAAAAATGGTGGTTTATTTATTTAATTATAATTACTTTTTAAAAACCTCTTCACATGAGAGGCTTCGGAGTTTTTTGCAGAAGAGTGACCCGAGATTGGATCCTGCTGCTTACAACTGATTTTCTAGTTTGACTAGAGTATAAGATTCTTCGATGTCAAATATATTTTGAGAATAATTGTGGTCTATGCTGTGTTCATTACTTCTGATGTCCTGAAATTCTCTTCATTTACTTTTTAAACGTAATTGTCTATGCTTGTGCTTCTTTAAATGACCTGCATATAATCCTGGATCCATATCTATAGTTAAAATATAATTCAGATACTGTAACATTTTAAAATAGAGAGTTGATAATCCATTAAAAAATCTCCAGTCAGATATTTTAGGATTCCTTTTTCCTATTGAAGAACTTCCTGAAAGTTAAAAATAAATAAATAAAATATATGTTTCTAAAATATATGATGGAATACAAACTTGCTAGAAAATTTACTACTTTTATAAGTCATTTTTAATATTTCTACAAAAGACTACAAGGCAAATTGCAATGGAAAAGTTTGTTACAGATCCTTAGTAGGTACACCGCATGCCTCCAGGAGTCACATGGGGAGTTCAGGCAGAGAACAGATGGGAGGGAGAAGCAGTACCTGGGGGACATGCCTTTATTAAGGTCTACGAGCGAAGAGTTTTGAGGTCCTGAGCTAAAGCCGGATAGGTCAATTCAAACCAAAAAGACTAGGGTTTTGATAAGCTTCTTTGGGTCTTATCTATGGAGCACAAAGAGAAGGCTGTATAAGACACAAGAGACTTGCTCACATTGGTTGTTGAGAAAGTCACTTCAGGAATTTTGATGAGCCATGCTGTACTGGTGCTGGTATACAGAGATGAATGAAAGCAATAGACTAGATTTCTACCTGCTTAGAGACCCAAGTTTATTTTTAACATATTGTTTTCTAAAGCACTATTAAAACAGTTAGAAAATGTTCTATTGCATGAATGCAATAAAATGCACCTAGGAAATATCAATTCTCATCCCTTATTATGATTTTAAACCGTGGGCATTTATAAATAGTACTAGAGACCAGGTGCATGTCCCTCAGCGGGGATCAGGCCATTCCCGCTCCTCCTGGTTCAGCTGAATGTCTCCCCCCCGACCCCCCACCCCTGTCTTCCACCGCTGTCCCTAGCATCTCCTGGTCTGCCATACCCAGCTATGGAGAAGTGGGTCCCTAGGGTGGAGCTCCTGCAGCCTTGCTAGGGGTGCAGACTGATGCTTGGAGAAGTGGGGTAAGTGCCCAAGGGGCACCCAGGGTGGACCGGGGAGTCGCTGTAGCTGCACAGTGAGGCTGCCCACTTCGCGCACCATCCTGCAAGTCCTGGGTGGCTCCGGTCTGATAGGAGGAGGTGGGTGCTAGGGACAGAGTTCGTGGTCTCTTTTTTTTTCTCCCTCCATCCCTTGGTCCCGGCTACCCAGGAAGGATGCAGCCAGAGGGGTTGACAGGCGTTGGGGGCACCGTGTCTCTGGAGAGGTGCCTGGGAGTGGCACCTGGGGAGCAGCAGAATTTGGACCAAAGGCCCAGCCTCCCAATGCGAACTGCAGCTCAGCCCCACCTGCTTGCAATCTTTCATAGACTCAATCGCCTGTTTCTCTTTTTGTCTGTCCAAGTTGACTGCCCCCTGGTGGTCAGTGCACATCATAGTGACTGACTGACCTGTCAAACAGTTGACTGGTCGCTTAGGCTTTTATATATATAAACTAGCGGCCCAGTGCACAAATTCGTGCATGGGTGGGGGCTGGCTGGCCCGCCCAATCAGGGCCGATTGGGCCAGGCTGGCCAGGGAGAGGAGCCATGGGTGGTTGGCAGGCTGGCCCCACCCCCTGGTTAACTGCTTGAGGGGACAATTTGCATATTAGCCTTTTATTATATAAGATAGATAGCAATGAATGGTCTTGTAGTTAATTCTATGTCTTTATTGTGATTATTTCCTCAGAATACATTCTGAAGCAGATATGTGAAATGTCATTGGTTCAAATACTCATATCCTAAAGGTAGCCCTTCATTAGTAGATCAATTGAAATATTAATATGCATTGTGTTTGAAATAGAGATTTAGGAAATATCCCTAAATTATTCCCCCCTCCCCTTCTTGTTTTTTCTTTCTTAGTCAGTGATGATCACTAATTTGGTCTATACTCTATCACTTGCTATTGGTTTTCATTTATTCCAGGATCCTGCATACAAATGTTAATGAATACATAATTCAAATTTCTGACTGTGCAACCCATAGTGGTACCTAATTGAATTAGAAAGCATTGTCCTTATATGATAATTGCTTAATTCTTATATTTGAAAATTGCACTCTCTGATTATGACACATACATTTAAACTAAAGACCTGAATTAAACTTAATTTTAGAACATGTTGAATGCATCTGGGAATATAATTCTGTTTAGACCTTCAAAAGTATTAGACAGGACTACTATGACTACTAGATTTAGCATTAATTTTTCACAATGAAATGGCAGGTTGTTCTTTCTTAATATGCTATGCATCTGAAGTGGCTAAAGTTTATATAAGCACTTAATTAGTTTAATTTATAATTATTTTAAGGAGTTCATCACCACTTATTTTTTTCTTTCACACAGTGCCTTATTTGAAGCACTTACCTTCATGTTTTGTTCATTTGACATACCTTAGAATATTTATTAGAATTCATAAGTGTTTGTGAAGCTTTACAATGGCTTAAAAACTATGTGTCACTGTATAATTAACACTAGCTAAATATGTCTTAGTATGAGGAACTTCAATTTAAGAAAATAGCATAATATACAGAGCGAGGAAAAAGGGTCATTTTTCTCACCAGAATGTACATTTATCAAAAGATGTCTTCACAGTGCAATGAAACATCTTGTCTAGAAGTTTTGACATGCTTAGTGTAAAAATGAATTGTAAATATCTTAAAATTACTAAAATATAAAACATTGCATAAATGAACATAAAAGATGGATGCCCATTCAATATTTTGTTTTGTAACTGTATATAAAATGCAGATTTTTCTTTTTTTAAATTTTTTTATTGATTAAGTTATTACATATGTGTCCTTATCCCCACATTACCCCCCATCCCCCCACTCATGCCCTCACCCCCCTGTTGTCTGTGTCCATTGGTTAGGCCTATATGCTAGCATATAAGTCCTTTTGTTGATCTCTCCCTCTTACCCCTACCCTCCCTTACCTTCCCTCTGAGGTTTGACGGTCTGATTGATGCTTCTCTGTCTCTGGATCTGTTTTTGTTCATCAGTTTATGTTGTTCATTATATTCCACAAATGAGTGTGATCATGTAATATTTATCTTCTCTTATTGGCTTATTTCACTTAGCATAATGCTCTCCAGTTCCATGCATGCTGTTGAAAATGGTAAGAACTCCTTTTTTTTTTTTTTTTTTTACCACCGTGTAATATTCCATTGTGTAGATGTACCACTGTTTTTTAATCCACTCACCTATTGATGGGCACTTAGGCTATTGCCAAATCTTAGCTATGGTGAATTGTGCTGCTATGAACATAGGGGTGCATATATCCTTTCTAATTGGTGTTTCTAGTTTCTTGGGATATATTCCTAGAAGTGGGATCACAGGGTCAAATGGGAGTTCCATTTTTAGTTTTTTGAGGAAACTCCATACTGTTCTCCACAGTGGCTGCACCAGTCTGCATTCCCACCAGCAGTGCACAAGTGTTCCCTTTTCTCCACATCCTCGCCAGCACTTGTCGTTTGTTGATTTGTTGATGATAGCCATTCTGACAGGTGTGAGATGGTACTGCATTGCTGTTTTGATTTGCATCTCTCGGATGATTAGTGACTTTGAACATGTTTTCATATGTCTTTTGGCCTTTCTTCTGTCTTCTTTCAAAAAGTATCTATTTAGGTCCATTGCCAATTTTTTGATTGGGTTTTTTATCTTCCTTTTCTTAAGTTGTATGAGTTCCCTGTAAATGTTCGAGATTAAACCCTTATCGTTGATAACATTTGCAAATATGTTCTCCCATGCAGTGGGCTTTCTTGTTTTGTTGATGGTTTCCTTTGCTGTGCAAAAGATTTTATTTTGATGTAGTCCCGTTTGTTTATTTTCTCTTTAGTTTCCATTGCCCTAGGAGCAGTATCAGTGAAGAAATTGCTTTGGCATATTTCTGAGATTTTGCTGCCTGTGGATTCCTCTAGTATTTTTATGGTTTCCTGTCTTATGTTTAAGTCCTTTATCCATTTTGAGTTTATTTTTTGTATGGTGTAAGTTGGTGGTCTAGTTTCATATTTTTTGCATGTATCTGTCCAATTTTCCCAACACCATTTATTGAAGAGGCTGTCTTGACTCCATTGTATGTTCATGACTCCTTTGTCAAATATTAATTGAGCACAGTGGTTTGGGTCGATTTCTGGGTTCTCTATTCTATTCCGTTGATCTATAAGTCTGTTCTTGTGCCAGTACCAGGCAGTTTTGAGAACAGTGACTTTGTAATACAGCTTGATATCTGGTATTGAGTTCCCACCTACTTTGTTCTTCTTTCTCAGGATTGCAAAATGCAGATTTTTCAATCAGAATAGAAATATAATGTTAAACTTTAAATGTCCAGCCTCTAAAACATACCCCAAATCTATCTACTTTTTTTCTCTATTGCTACTGCCACAATTACCTCTCACCTTTCCTAATGCAATGACATTTGTGAATTTCCTTTTTCCAAGATTGTCCCCCCATTTCTCTTAATTCACACTTCTTTTGGTGCCTAGACTCATTTTTGTCCCTCTTTCACAAAAAAACAAAAACAAAACAAAAACAAAACAAAAAACCCAAAACACAACAGCAACAAACCCAACACCAAGGTACACAAGAAACTGGGTGGTGTTAGTTATGTCTATTAGCTTAGTTGTGGTTATGCGATCATGGGTATGTGCATATGTCCACGTTCACCAAATTGTACACAATGAATATGTGCAGTTCTTTGTAAAAATACAATAACAACAATAACAAAAAGCAATCTATCCCTGATTTCAAGTACCCTAAGAGTAAAATTCAGAATCTACCATGGACGTCTCATAATGTTCTACATTAAGCTCTCACATACTTCTCTGATTTCATCTAGCAACCATTTTCTCTCCACTATGCTCCAGCCACAATGGCTTTCTTTTTGTGTTTTGGAAATGCCAAGTCCTATGCTATCCCATGAAGTTTGTTTTTCTTAGGATGTGCTTCTTCTCATCATTCAGATCTTATGTCATATGTGACCTCCTCAGAGATGGTCCATCTAAAGTCATTTGCATAGTATATTGTTTTTTCTTTAAAACATGTGTCTCAAATGGACATCATGTTATAAAATTATTTGTTAATTGTAACCTGCATCTCCTTGCCACAATTAAGCTCCTGAAGCAAGGATCTTTTGTTCCATATTTGCTTCTGTATGATCAGGATCTATATCAATACTTACAACATATTAGACACTCAAACATTTCTCAATAGGTGTGTGCCATCTCCCAATGCTTGGATTTTAGTCATCTGCCCTATGAAGTAAATATATATAAGAACAATGAATTAAATTTAGAACTAATACAGAAAATAACTTTTAACATCCCATATAATCTGTGAATTTTCAAACTTACAGATGAGGAGAGTGTAAACATTGATAAATAATATCAAAAGAGTCACTCCAGGTTTCTTTTCTTTTCTTCTTCTTCATGTATACATAGAATAGACAAATGATCTTTGGAATTTACATTTATAAGGAACATAATGGTAGAGAAAAGTCATGTCTGTCAGTTAAATCGGTTGAAAAGGAAAAAAAAGCTATTGAAATTTCTCTCCTTATGATTCTGACATTTTAAAATCTCTTAATAGTCTTCTGTTGTGTATTTTGATTGTCAGAGATATTCTGTGAGTCACTATTCATATTTAGACGACAATTTGACTCAAGGACTTCATGAAATAGAGATTTACACCATAAGGTAATCAGAAATCAGTTCTAATTTCATACTTGCACAGAACTAAAACAATACTCTTCAAAGAAAAATTATCCCAGCTTTTATATTCCGTATTATATATGCAATTTGTTAGGACAAGGCCCTTTTCCACACTCAAAACATGACATAATCAATCTCTACGCTTTTATCTGCTTTCCCTAAGCACCAAAAGAGTGTTCTTTATCAGATGCTACAATTTCATAGTTATATTCAAGCTTTCTAAAATAAAAATACTCATGAATTAGTTTAATTAAATGCTATGTTAGAAGTAATATTTTATTATTATTTTGGATACAATTGTATTGAATGAACCCAAACAATGTCACATAAATACCATGAGCATGAAAATTTTGCAAATAAAACCTCATCATTATTTTAATGTTTAAAACAAGTTTGTAAATGTTTATAGCAGAGAGAAATGTATGTATCAAGTAATTATAGAATACACAAATACTTGTATGTATATTTTATAAGAGAGAATCTGGGGAGTGTTTTTTTGTTATATTATTTGATTATTTTAGTCTTGAATTGTCAGATATTTTAATTTTCTAGTTTACATTTCTGGCATAAATTAGTTAATGGCAGAAATGTTTTGGGATGCTTGCTATGTACAAGGAACTGTGTGAGAACAAATGATTATGGTAGAGTCACTTTTTCTTCATGATAAATTAAAGGTTATATTAAATATGAAGTGAGGGGGAAGTGAGCTTAATTGTGGCAAGGAGAGGCAGGTTACAATTAACAAGTAATTTTATAACATGATTTCCATTTGAGATACATGTTTAAAAGAAAAAGCAACATACTATGCAAATAACTTTATATTTTCAACATTTTAAAATTGAAGTACAAATTTGCAGAAACTGCAGAATACTGTAAAAGTGGGTAATGGTGGATTCCAGCAATGGAGACCTCTTACAATGGCCAGGGGTCTTTATGAGAAGTTGAAATTTATGGTGAAGCTCACATAAAAAGAAGTTAGCCATGTCCACATCTAGGCAAAAAATATTTCAGGCGGAAGAACCAGTAATTCAAAGACTTTGGGACAAAAAAACATTCTGGAGATTCAGGGAACTTAATGGAAATTAGGGGAGTGTATCCACAGTGAGTGAAAGAGACAGCCTGTTGGATGATATTATGAAAATAGTAGAGCCCACAGAGACCTGTTGACACTTATAATATATTGTATTTTATATGAAGAGCAACTGAATTATTTTAAACAGGGGACTCACATAATATTATTTTTTAATGTGTTCATGTAATTTTAGTCTGGGTAGAGAATGAATTGAGTGAAAGAAAAAGAGCAAGTGAGGAGACCATTTAGAATGATACCATTGTTGTCTACCAAGAAATCATAGAGACTTGGTCTAAGGATGTGGAGAAAGTGAACTAGCTCTAATTACGTATCTGTGATAAACATGATTTGATGGAAGTTGGGGGTAGAAAAGAAAAATAACTGTTGGAAAAAGCAGTCTCATGCTTGTAGTCTTTCTGCTCCCACTTGGCTTTGTAAGCATGGGCCTTGGACTTGGAACACTACCTTACCAAGAGATAGAGAACCCACAGGGCTTCTGCCAGGCTTATACATTGTGTGGCAAAATGTAAGAGATAGGTAGATTCAGAAAAATGAGACTCTGGGAGAGATCTAAGCAATTAAATTTGAATTTATAATGACATTAGAGGCCTGGTGCATGAAATTCGTGCACTCGGGGCGGGGGGGGGGAGTCCCTCAGCCCAGCCTGTGCCCTCTCATAGTCTGGGAGCCCTCAGAGGATGTCCAACTGAGGGCAGTTAGGGGTGGCTGGGCCGGCAGAGGAGGGCAGTTGGGGGCAACCAGGCCTGCAGGAGAGGAGAGTTGGGTGGGACCAGGCCTGCAAGGGAGGGCAGTTGGGGGAAACCAGGCCTGCAGGGGAAGGCTGGAAGGCAGAAGTGGTTAGGGACAATAAGGCAGGCAGGCAGGCAAGTTGTTAGCAGCCAGCTGTCCCGGATTGTGAGAGGGATGTCTGACTGCCAGTTTAGGCCCGATCTCATAGGCAGTCAGACATTCCCCAAGGGGTCTCAGATTGGAGAGGGTGCAGGCCAGGTTGAGGAACACTCCCCCCCCCCCCCCTGCACAAATTTCATGCACTGGGCCTCTAAGTGGTTAGGTAAAGAGAAATTGAATTAACATAGTTTTGTAATTATCTACAGGTTTCATTTCTTTTTTTTCTGATGTTTGAAAATATTGGAGCTGGCTTTAAAAAAGTTGGCTGCTAAGAGACCAGGAAGTTTTTTTAGATTGTTCTAGCACACATAAAGTATATATTAGCTGAGGTAATGATTATCACATTCTTCTTTACAGGGGTTGATACATTTGCAACATTGAATTTTGTTGAATGTCATATGTAAAAAGAACATTGACAAATGTTAGGCTATATAGCCGTTGGTTTATTGAACAGTTAAGATCAAGCTGTCAATACTTGCGAAGAATTAAAGAAAGTAGGAAGATCTGAGCTAGTTATTTGAGAGGAATAAGAACTAGGATGAGAGGCTGAAAATTACTTGGAAGCTGAATCTGTCTCAATAGATGAAAGTAGATGATAAACATTATAACTCCCCAACTTTAAAAATGGGCTGTCTCAGAATGGTGAGCCATTTGTACTGGAGGGGGCATTCAATCAAGCGCATGTGTGTATTTGTCAAGGATGACAGAGAAGTAATTCTTTCACTAGAAAGGCAGTTGGATTGATGTTTCTTCCAAACCTAATAGTCTGTGATTTTGTGAGGGTAATTGAAAATGCTATCTCTTAAAGAATAATCTGATATTATGAAATATTTTTAATATGTGCTATTATAAACAAAGAAAAATAGTACTAGATTATGACCAGAAGAGCATGGTAGATAGTAAACATGTAAACTACATGTTAGAAGAAATAATATATTTGAGAATATATAATATGCAACTTGCTAATTTCAGAAGACTTTTAATTCATTTCTCTCAATGCACAAAAATTTAAGAAGACAAAAAGTAGATAAAAATATAAAAAGCATGAATAACAAGGTAACACTAATTTTGTATATATTCAATTCTATATTCTGAAGACAGAGAATAACACAGATAAAATATTTGAAAAACACATAACTGATACAAAATTGGTAACCAGAAAATATTTAAAAAATAACTCTCAACTCAATAGTAAGAAACAAATAATCTAATTTTAAAAAGGATTAAATTTTTTTAACAAATTGATCATGTACACAGAGCTATAGATGGTAAACATATGAAAAGATACACAATATCATTTGTCATTGTGTCATTAGTATAATGCAAATTGAAACCACTTGAGACGCCATTAAATACCTATTAGAAAAGCTTAAAGTAAAATTGACTATCCCAAGTGCCAACAACAATTAGAAGCAACTAGAACTCTTAATTGCTAGTGGGCATAAAAATGATAGAGCCACTTAGGAAAACATTTTGGCATTTTCTTTTTAAATTAACCAGGTATTATCATTAAACCAAGCAATCACCTTATTTGGTATTCAGCTAAAGGAAAATAGATATATCTATCCAAATACCTGTATGTAAACATTTATAGATTTATTCTGTATCACTCAAAAGTAAAAAAAAAAAAAAATCTAGATGTCCATCAACTGTAAAATGGATAAAATTGTGGTATATCATACAATGAAAAGGAACAATCAACTGATACATGAAACAGAACAGATATCTTAAAAGAATCATGCTAAATGAAAGACATTAGGCATAAAAGACTACATATTGTATGGTTCAATTTCTGACATTCTTAAATAGACAAAATTATAGGGACCAAAATCAGATCAGTGGTTTTTCAGGGGTTGGTAATGGGGGAGTGGCTACAAAGTGGCACAAAGAAGCTTCTTAGAGTCATAGAAATGTTTTATATCTTGACTATAGTGGTAATCACAGAAATTTATGCATATTTGAAAACTCAGAATAGTATGTCACAGAATCCCAAGTGTAGATTATAAATTATACCTTAATAAATCTGATTTAAAACATTCTTCATCAAATTAAAAAAAAAGAAATTAAATAATTTTTACTTATCAAATTGGCAGGTATCCAAGTATTAGATAATACCACCCTTGCTCACTGGAAATGCTTAGGAAAAGCAGTGCTCTCAGATACTTAGTTGGTTAAGTGTAAATTGAAATAATATCTATGTACCAAAACTTGGCTATTAACTATCATATTTTATATGCCACTTGATCCCTCAAATCTCCTTCTAGGAATTTATACTAGAAATGTAATTTTACATATTCACAAATAGTTTGCACAATTCAATGCTTATTGCAGTATATTTATATATACATTTGAAACAAATGTCCATTGGTAAAAGGCTGGTTAAATAAATTATGGAACATTCATCCAACTGGATACATACTAAGTAGCTGTTTAAAATATTGGTCAATTTTATAGCTATAAATGGTGACCTGATGAAGTAACTAGAAAAAAGACCAGGGCCACATAATTTAGAGTAGTATAGTAAGAAGTCTGATTCAAAGTATCTACAGAACCAGTATACTAACGGCATTAGTATATGGTGAGGGTGATCAAGAGGTGGGGGACATGTGTGGAGGCAAAACTTTGTTTCATGGATTGTTTTTCATGATCTTTTGTGATTTGATTGTGTTATTTGCATCTACCTAAGATTATAATAACAATTTTAAAAGAAAACAAATTAAAAATATTTAAGAACAATGGTACCTTGATCACATCTGATCCGCTCTTCTCAATTTCCCTAGAGCAGAATAAAAGCCAGAGAAGGCAAACTGCAGATTCTGCAGCATGCAACTATCAGATGTAGTTCACTCTCTCCTGACCTGGGAATTCCTGCTCCTTGATGCTGGGTGGGAGCCAAGATAAAAGCAGCCAGCCTGCAGTAGGACTTGCCTAGCCTCCCTGCTTGTGGTGAAAATCAACCCTAACCAAACAAAGTGCCTAGACAAACAAATGAAACCAAATCATCCTGAAGTGCCTCATGTTGCCCGATGCCAGCTCAGATAGAAGTGGATAGAATTACAGTGTGGCTGGGTGAGCACTACCACTCCTAGGCTGGGAATCTAGGAGCTCAGATGCCTCTTCCTTGTCCCACAGCACAGGAACATGGCTGCTTTTGTTTTGTTTTGCAGTTACCACTAGCGTTCTAGAGCAGAGACTGCTGCGCTTGCATTCTCTCATTTCCCGTTTCTTGAGAAACAGATCTCCTGTTGAAGAAATGAAAAGTCATGACAAGAGAAAGAAAACAAAAACTCACTTCTCAATGCTAAGGCACCAAAGGGAAGAAAAGAGAACAAAAATATCAGAGCTGGCTCTTATTCGTTTTAGTGAAAGGAATCCTTTGTGATATGTTTTAGTTGTCTCCAGGAAAAGCAAATAGAGTACAAAGTATTTTCTAATTCTAAGCTAAACGTTTTTGAGATGAAAATTTAATATGTATACGGTGAAGGAAGATGGCCAAAGGAAACCTAGCCAAAAAGTTTCTATTAAGTTTTAAGTAAAAATTATTGAATGAGTACATTTTAAAAAATCCTATAAAAATGGAATTAATAATAAAAGTATCTCCAGCAAATCTCCCTCAAATTCCGATGGCTTGACAGTGCATTCTACCAAACTATCAGCATTCAAAATATAACCCCTATTTAATATATGCAATTTCAAAAAAGAAAAATGGAAGAAAATGCTACAAAGTTAATTTTTGAATCTAAATCAACCATCTTTTAAAACCAGATAAAGGCAGTATAAGTAAAATAGTTATAGGGCCATTTAACCTACAAAAATATTTTGTTTCCTTTAGAAATCATAAACAAATCCAAAGTAGAAAGAACAGTGCAATGAAAATAATAATACATCATGATCTAGTAAAAGTGAGGATGTTTTAATATCAGATAATCTGTTGGTATAATTTGCCTTATTGGTGGGTTGGGAGAGAAACAAAATCACGTGATTATATAAAGTAACAGAAAAGAGAGTCATAGATATGACAAAAAGTCTCATAATACTAGAAATAGGAATTCCTTAGTTTGATAAAGCTATGGGAACTAAATAGCTAAAATTAACTATCATACTTTAAAGGAAACAAGCTAATTCATCTGGAAACAAGAAAAGAATATCTGGTATTATTTCTAGTTTATAAATGAAAAAAATTGAAAGCCCTAATTTACCAAATAATTAAATCAGAACAACTAAGTATATGAGATGTGAAAGGGAAGGGACAATACTTTTCAATGTCTGTGGATGAAATTAGCTTCAACATAGAATGGTCACTGTACCAGGAAAAAAAGTAGAACTAATAAAAATTTACAGCAAGTTTGCCAGAACCAAGAGCAACATAAAAGTCAATGATGGTCCTAGAAAATAACAAACATAAGATGTATGTTTATAAGTTTTGTTAGTAACCCAGCAATTCAGTCCTTCACTACAGACACAGAAACATATAAAATTGACCCATAAGTATGTACGTTAAAGAATATGAACCATTATACAGCAGTGAAAAGGAAGAAAAGCAAACAAACAACTAGATATACCTGAGGCATCATTAATAAATCCATAAAAGTACCCTATGGACAAAATAGTAAGAAATTAACCAAGATCAATGGTACAATATCAATTACAAAAATTAAAACATACTTATAGATTTCTATTTTAAACTGAAGATATTGATTATAGATGTTCCTGCAAAAATAAAGTAAAAAACAAACACAAAAAAACCCCACTTATGTTAGAAAATATTACAATGCTGCTTAAGTAAGGGGAATGAGGAGCTTTAAGATTCCTCAGCAGTTCTCAACCTATGGGTCGTGACCCCTTTGGGGGTCGAATGACCCTTTCACAGGGGTTGCCTAAGGCCATCGGAAAACACATATATAATTACATATTTTTTTGATTAATCACTATGCTTTAATTATGTTCAGTTTGTAACAATGAAAATACATCCTGCATTTCAGATATTTATATTATGATTCATAACAGTAGCAAAATTACAGTTATGAAGTAGCAACGAAAATAATTTTATGGTTGAGGATCACCACAACATGAAGAACTGTATTAAAGGGTCATGGCATTAGGAAGGTTGAGAACCACTGTTCTAGAGTATCTCGACCCATAGAGATCTGAGATGATAATCCATAGCCACTTTTTTTGCGGGTGGAGAGTGTCGCCTAGGACATTCCTCATTCTGGATGCCATCAAGAAGCTGTGTTGGCTTTCTCCTAGGAGATAGGACTGCAGTTGAAGTAATAGAAATAAGCATGATTTTGTTGTTTTATTGTGTTTATAGTTTTGCATGTTTGGAGTGAGTCTATTGGACTTGAAAGTCATGAAATATATCACAGGTTTTTTCGGAAGACATTTGCCAGTGTTTGAAGCTTCCCAGGGAGGGCTCTTTAAACAGCATCTCTGCAAGACTTTGTAAGGGCAGAAATAGAAACTAACACAGGATATTTTATTGATAAATTCTATGAGAACTCTGCATGTTTGTTGCATTTCTTAGAGCTACTACAATTTGTGTACCTCCTATATCATGGTACTGATAACCTATCTGAATAAGTGGTTGCTATGTTGCTTATGTAAAGAAGCTAGAAATCAGTGTGTTTCCCAGAAATGAGGAGAGTCAAATTTATGCAGTTTTTATCATAAAAAAAGTATATTTCAACTCATTCTTGGTACATCAGTTGACACTAATCTATGTAGAATACACTCAATTTCCAAGAGCAATGAATGTAAAAGGAGGGGAAAAAGGTTTTGTGAAAAACACTATTCTTTAAGTTTATATCCAGAATTATTGGCAAAAGTCTATTCTGTGTACATACAATGAATACTATATGCATTATTTTAATGTCAGTTGTAAAGCTGCATGAATAGGAAGTGACCCTTAAAACAGCAAAAACAGCCAAAAGAGGAAATAGGAGAAATTTTAAATTTGGTACTTTTCATTTTGTATCACTAAACATTTAAAAAGAGAGTTAATGGTCAACACAAATGTAATGCCTATCGTTTTGAGACTGACTAGACAGTTATTTTAATGGCTGTCATATCACAGTGTCTCTCTGTAACAGGCACACAACTCTCTTAATGTGATGCTTCAAAGAGTGAGAGCCTATATAGATTTAAATTTCTAATGAAATCATTTAAATGGTGGTTCATGGTACTTAATAATGTTTCTTTTTGTAGTTAACACATACTAAAAAGCACCATTCTTATAAATGACCCTTATTTCTGGCTACTTATATTTTACTTCTCATCAAGCTATCAATTCATGCCTCTATCTGGATTCTGTACTTAGTATACTAAATGCCCTAGTGGTCTGAAAGAGTTAATGTAGCTCCCTTAGCATGTAATTTAATACATGAGAGTGACTCGAATACTGATAATGAGCTAGCTCATTATATATTATAGGGAATCAGTCATCTTGTGAAAGTAGCAGTTAAATACACTTTAATTGAGATTTTTGTTACAAGTGGGGAGTTTTAAAAGTGCTGATGAATTAAGAATTCCACTAGAGTCAGAGTTAATGTTTGGCTATAGGGCTAATGTCTAGGGTATATTTAAGGCACCATGAGCGTGGATGTGGACATAGCAGGAGTAATTCAGGCATCTGATGGATGGTTGAGCTAGATGACTTTAAGGTCCTTTTTAACTCTGAGAGTGCATGATTCTATGCGTATTAGAAATATAGCCTGGAACAAATATGCATGAGCAATCACACTATAAAACAGAGCTCAAAGAGGAAACTATAAAAGTTACCAGAGTGTGGGGGAAGATGGACAGTTAAAATAAGAGCCCTGCTGTGAATCAGCGATTTAAAATGACTTTAAGATGCTTTAGTGTGAGTGTCCTTTGACTAGTGGTTGCCAGGTTTTTAAGGAAAAGCCATGTTTTCAAATGATTCTGTATGCTGTTAATACTCAGTGTTCAACGTTGTTTATATACTCAGCAGACCAGGCTGAGTGTACACATGGTTTTATAGAAATAATCCTGGGCTCCCACAGGGGTCTTAGGCCACAGTTTTTAAAGCACTTCTTTAAAGTATTATTTCTTAAGAATATGGATTTCTTAAGACTTGTCATCGGTTCCTCATTTGAAATTTAGAACGTGAGTCTGAAATCCCTAAGGAGCTGACACTTAATGAATATTATTGGAAAGGACACAAAAACACCCCATCATCAGGAGACAGTAACTACTATGCTCTGTTTCTTATAACCTATTTGGCAGGAACAATATGGACAGCTTCATATTTTTGTGAATAACCTCACAAATATATTAGGAATTATTATTATTATTATTATTATTATTATTATTATTATTTTGCAGGTACCAAAATCTCAAATTCAGAGATGTCAGATAACTTGTCTTATCTAATAAAGAGAAAATATGCAAATTGACCATCATGCAGTAATGGTCAAGATGGCTGCGCCCACAGCAGAGGCAGGGATTCCATAATACAAGATGGCTGCACCCACAGTGGAGGCCAAGTTCCCATAACAAGCCTTAACAAGCAATCAGCAGGAACCTGAGGCTGCGCCCCCCACCTGGTGGGGCTTGACAGGGGACCTCAGGCCATGTCCCTAGCCTGGTGGAGCTTGACGGGGGACCTCAGGCTGTGTACCCTGCCCCGGGCTGGGAGACCAGAGGCTGTGCCCCCTGATGGAGGGGCTTGATGGGGGACTTCAGACCATGCCCCCTGGCCTGGGCCAGGGGACCTTAGGCAATGCCCCACATCCTGCCAGGTTTGATGGGGGTGGGGCCAGCCAGATCTGGATCTAGCCCAATGGGAGTGGGGCCAGCTAGGTCTGGGTCTCGTGCAATTTTGAGGCGCATGTGGGTGGGTGGGGACTCTGGTTCCTATGGCGTGCCCCAGACTATGACAGGAGGAAGATTTTCATATGCATTTTACTAATTTTCTTTCATTGTTGACACTTCTATTATAGAGAAAAGGCAAATTGAAATATTAAAATATTGCCTCTAATTAATTCCCTTTATATGTGCACAGATTTTGTGCACTGGGTCACTAGTTTAAAGATAAATGGATTTAAATACTAGTCTATTTGTTCCCATATACTGTGTTCCTTTCACTAAATGATACTTATAACATGTAGTGAAATATGGCTAATATTAGAAATCAATATGAATAGATTGGGAAATATCTTATTTGCAAATACAAGTTTAAATTGGCAACTTTAAGTAATATTTTCAGTACTATGAAGCTTTTAATTTCTTTTTCCACAGACTCTTGACATAGAATACCAGATGGTGAAAATATTCTTGCTCTTTCAAGTAATTTTTATAACACTTTTAATGTTCCACTGGGGGTTTTACTGCACATTTTTAACACATTAAATTATCACAGCAACACCTTAGGTAATAATTTTATCTTCATTTTACACATGAGGATTCAGAGGAATGAAGAGGTTAAATGACATCCCCTAAGTCTTATGGATAGTAAATTGTAGAAACCAGAGTTTAAGCTTAGCCTAATTCAGAATTCAGTTTTCTTTAATTATTTACTCATTGCTTTAAATTATCATAAAAATATGCATAAGAGGACACTTGGAAAAAAACTGGAAGATCCTGGCTTCCAAGAAATTTCACTTTATACCATCTGGTTGTGAGATCAAGGGCAACATACACATCGTTCATTGGGATGGAATTTTGTAATTCTCAAGTGATTTCATCTGTTATATAACATTTAGTTGCAACTTTTAGAGAGTGATAGAACAGTTATTGTTTTCTCCATTGTATAAATGACTAGCTATATTTAAAGGTGGCAAAGTCTGACTTAAACAAGTGGTAGACATTTTTGTGGACAGGTTTAGTTTATTTCTGCTCAAGTCTTCTATAAACACAAATACTACCTTAACTAATTATACTTTTTGAGTCACTGGGGCTGGCATTTCTGGATTTGGAGATATTTAAAATAAGAAAACTTCTGGCAGAATGGACTTGACTAAACATTTCATTCAAGTCACCAAAAGTTCCAAAGTAAAAGCAGAGGTAAAATTAGTGGCTTAAGAGAAAAATGTTGATTCAAGTGTGGCTACCTCATGAGAACTTGGTCTTTAGTCCTAAATGTGAAATTAAAGAGCTATATGTGCACATATGTACATACATGACAAGAACAAAATCTACATATTAAAGTATATATTTTGACATATTTATTTGCCTGTCTTTTGGCCAATTCCACATATACAGCTAACTTCTAAGAAAAATTACTTCTCTACCTAGACTGTGCTTAGTTAATGGTGCAATGAATGGAGATATGGATTTAGGGAAGCCAAGATGGATAATGTGCTTGGAAAAAAATGGGAACACCTGAAAGGAAAGGACTTAAATGGGGGGAGGCACCAAGGACAGGCATTGGGATATGAGAGAATAATAGTCTAATTCAGTGGTCGGCAAACTCATTAGTCAACAGAGCCAAATATCAACAGTACAATGACTGAAATTTCTTTTGAGAGCCAAATTTTTTAAACTTAAACTATATAGGTAGGTACATTGTTATTAACTTAATTAGGGTACTCCTAAGCTGGCCTTTGCTAAAAACGTCCTCAATCTGATTGAGGTACGTTTGCTGAGGCCGACCCCTTCCAACTCTCCCATCCACACTCACTCATCTTGTATACTTGTTTCAGATAGACGAGTGAATGTGGATGGGAGAGTTGGAAGGGGTCGACCTCAGTGAATGTACCTCAAAACAATGTACCTCCCCGCGCTGTGTATCCCGTGGCCCGCCTGCGCCACTGTGTCTCCTGTCGCCTGACAGACGGACACCCTCCAGTTCTTCTAACGCCACTTTTTCAAAATAGACTCGCCCAGGCCGAAAACCGACTTCTGTGCATGGGCCACGAAGTTTCAATCGCACTTTACGTGTGCGCGCGCACGTGGTATTTTGTGGAAGAGCCACACTCAAGGGGCTAAAGAGCCGCATGTGGCTCGCGAGCCGCAGTTTACGACCACTGGTCTAGTTGATAGAGGAGAGATTTCTGACACGGGAGAAAGGGGAAAGAAAGGGGAAAGAAAGGGGATTCCATTCCAGTGAATTTTTCAAACTGTTCATCAGTGCTGTGAGAGTGAAATGTTTGTGTCTGTGTGTGCACACACACGTGTGGAAGGTTACAGTGTTTTGTATGAGTTTAGGTGCTTTTATAACATTTGGAAAATTTTGAGCTCACCTTAAACCTAATCCTAGAAGAGCTTGTTTTATTTGGGTTAAAATGGAATGATTATGACAATAGAAGGTGTGAAGCTTGTTCTCATTTGTTCTGTCATCTCTGTCCATGGATCTTTGTGCCTTTGCTTCCCCACTGAGTGAAAGAATAATTGCCATCTATTTCTTTCCCCAATATACCATGGGAGATGATTTAATTCCTCTCAAATGATATTCTAGCTTTTCAAGTATATTGCTCTGTGATTAGGATATTGCTCCATATTCTCATTCAGCTGAACAATGCATCTTTATCTGAAAGGATCATTAACAAAAGATGCTAACCTGATTTCATTCTCTCATGAAAGGCAGGAAGCAGTACTTTGTCTTCTTTGGATGAAAAAGATGTAATAGCTTGTGTACAGAGAACAAATTGACCTTGTGAATACGATGCTTAATCAAATGAAGACCATAATTGAATGCCAGTTTGCACTGAAAAATGGTCTGCCACCCTCCAAGATTCATCTAAGAGCAATTGAGACAATCAGTGGGTAGGTGTTTATGAGCTCAACATTAGGTCATTGCAAATGTTCTATTAGTAATTACTGCCTTTATTATCCTGCTTATAAGGAGTGTTAAGCTTTCTCCTTGCCGGATGTGCATAACACTTAATATCATAGGAGGTATGCTGAGCATTGATTGAAAAGTTACTTTGGCTTCAAGTGACCTGTGACAACTAAGTGATTGATTTTAGGAAGGATTATGGAAAAAATCTACACATCTTACTGTCTGGGGCATAAATCTCCTGTCATTTGCCATTATCAATGTTTCCTAATAATGAAAATAGTGGTCATTTATAATTGTTTATTCAAAGGAACATTTGCCAGAGGTAGCTGCAGTTGTGTTCCGTAAAAGGTTTGTCTATTAGTATTGTATAAGAGTAAATAATTCATTTTCTTTTGTTTAAGAACCTGCTCTATCTCCCTATGGTATATACATACATCTTTATAGTCTAGTTAGAGAAGAGAACAGATTTTCACTTTAAAAGTCATTAAACATTTGCTTGTTCATGGAGATTTTGTCACCAACCACACAGAACATCTTACCAGTCATATCATAGTAAATTGTTACAGTTTATGGAGTTAGATGGTCTAAAATTTTGTGGCAAATGTTTAGCTGTGGTTGTTGGTAAGCAAATTCCACACCCAGTTCCCATGATAACCCCAAACATGAGCAATGAAGTGCCACTCTAGATTCCACGTCCACTCAGAAATATTACCTATTGTTATTCAGAGAACTGAGAGCAATGTCAATGCATTTCAATATAATTTGTGAATTGTGGGGGTTCCAAAATATGTTCGAAATCATTTGACCAATTTCTACCACTTAATTTTAAAATTATTTTTATTACCTATTACATGTTAATTAATCAAAATGTCATACGGCTTGGGGTGTTAGATTAGGTTAAGCCATTTTTAGCTATCAAATAAGTGCTGAAATATTAAAGGATTAAGATAATTTCTCCAGGGGAGCTCCCTTCCAAGTGATTTTTTAAGATCCTACCATGTGGTTTAGCAGTACAAACGTAGTTTCTGGGTTGCTGTCACTGTTTGAGCAAGCAGGAGGGTAGATCTGGAGCTTTTCAATGTCTTACCCAAGAAGTGACACTTGCGACTTATGTTTATATTCCATCAACTGGAACTAGTCACATTACCCTAATTGTAAGCAGGTTGGAAATTCTGGTGTGTAGGAGAGGAGAAATTGATAATAAGAGTTAGTAATTGCTACTACACTCAGAAGAGCATCATTTCTAAGTAAATAGATCTCAGTATAACTGCATATGATCTTGCTTGCTGTTTCCCAAGTCTATTGTTCTTCTGAACCTTTCAGCCAAAACTAAGTTCTGGAGAACTGGGACACCTTGGTTTTCTCATGAACTTAGATCTACTTTAGATCTTGTTAATTCCTACTTATTGAAGGGTTAAATCTCTAATATTGCTTTGCTTTCAATATCACAGGAAATAGCAGATGTGGACTGAATAGTTCAGGCAGAAATTCACAAATTAACACGTAAGCACCCAGTCAGTAACTGGTGACTGACACTATACTTTCCATCAGGAAGACAAAGCAGGCTGGGTGCTTAACGTATTAAATAATTCCAAGTTATTACATATGTAAGGGGAGGGAACAGATGTTTATTATCATCAACCACTCACACTTAATGAGTACCTACTGGGTGCTTCTACCATTGTCTTCAAGGCTTTTTGGGATTAGGAGGTTTAGAAAAACCTCTAAGCTGAAAATATACTGTTTTAGGCCAGGTGTTCTTAACTTGGGTACATGAAACCTTAGGGAGTCCAGATGGCCTTGGTGGAGTATATCTGAATCCATTAAATTATATGTAAAATTTTGTAGATATATGTATGTGTGCCTTCCCCCCCTCCCTCTCCGCCCACCCCACTGTGTTCTCAAAAGGATCAGTGATAAAAAAAAAAAGGTTTAGAAATGTCCATTAGGAGAATATGTTTATTTTGCATTTAGGGTCACAGGAGAAACAGTGCAGGATTTGAAGAAGTAAAAATGCTTTGCAAACACTTGGTCACCCGTTTTTATGTCTTGTATTTCATTTTTAAAACAATTGCTTTAAGATTAATATGTTCTTCAGATACCATTTTGAAGCATAAGGCTTGGCATTCTTTATTGCAGTCCTATAGTCCAAAAAATATTCCCCTCAGTTGTTTGTGTTTTTTTTTTTTTTTAACCCAGTGAAACTTTACCTTTGGATTAAACTATTCTGTTTTCTACACTGAGTGGCTGAGTTATATGCTCAGTGTTAACTAAGCAGTATTGAAGTTGGTCATGAATTTAATGAAATGAGTGAGAATACATTCATAGATATTTTAGGTGCCTTAAAATGAAATCTTTTAATAAAATTGTTTTGTAATTCTTTTAATAGAGTTTCTCATTTTCTACTAGAAATTCAGGAATAAAGTGTGTGAATGACCAGCATGACTTCCTTAGAACATGAATAATACAACATCTATGAATTAGTAATAGTAAAATAGCTTTTGGGTCTTTTAAAAACCCAGAAATTGAGTTAAAAAAATGCTATGGCTAAATACAAAGGGGAATTTGAATACATTTTTTCTCCCAATGATTTAGTTGTTTTAAAATGATAACTTCTGTACTTTAGATAATTCAACTTTATCTCAGTCTAGTATTACTTTTCTGTGATCAATTCCTTGAAAGCATAGAAAGGCTCAATTTTTATAGTAACATTCCTGTTTTTGTCCTCAGTGTGCTACCACTTCTAAAATCTTGTCTTTTGCAACCTAAGTATGGCAGTTAGAACTGGCTTCTACACAAATTGACTAGCTTATGTAAATCCACATTACATTCACTAAAAGCAAAGGCAATTCATTAGGGAACTGGTGAAGGCACAGGCATACTAGTATTCATAAACGATGCATATTGAACAAAAAACATTGACGGGGGAAAAAGAGAAGAACTAAAAGTAAAATTATTTATTTTATTAACTTTTATAATTATTTCTGGAAAAATGAGACCCTTACCAAATCTAAAGATGATAATATTTAGATGTGTGCCTATAATTTTATCTTACAATAAAAAAGAAACGGAGCCTTTAGCATTGTATTTTTCATCAGCTCTTGTTTTCCAATTATAAAACTAGATAGTGTTTCTTCTGGGCACAGGAAAATGGCTTTGGCTCTCAAAATAGGTGTTCTGATGACAACTAGCCCATCTTATAGAAGACACACAGCTAAATTAAAAAATACATCTGACACTGTATATTGCCCATTAGAATACTTCGATTGATAACACTTTAGCTATATAACGTGATGACCTACATATCTGTGAAAATAAACCAAATAAGCCATCTTTCATTAGATTATCTGGAAGGTTTTAATGTTATCAATGCTTGAAATTGCATTATTTTTTGGTAATAGCATTTAAGTTTTATTCAAAAGGGCTATTCAATATTACCAACTGTGTAAATTGTGTATTCAGACTAAAATTAGAATGTCCTAGGAGTTTACCTTTGGTTGTGTCCTGTGACAAATCATTCTTAGATACTGCATCCAACATCTCTGCTTTTATTTCCTTTCAACACACTTGTGCTGCAACATAAGGCAGGAGTGACAGCAGCAGTTGAGCTGGGACATTCACATGAAAAGAATGAATCATACCTTGTGTTTTTTTTCTGTAGGATCTTGAAGCACAGAACAGCACATTTTGGAGTGAAAGTTTCACTTGTTTCTTCTTTGATACCCTTACTTTCTTTATGTAGTTCTGAATTTCTGACCTGTTCTTTTCCTTCTCTCCAAAGAACATTTTCTTAGCAAGGCATGTCTACAGGAAACACATTTTCTCTAATTTTGCTTGTCTGAGAAAATATATTTTTTTACTTTTAAAGGATAATTTTGTAAGACAAAATTATATTTTGGTGGTATTTTCCCCCTCCAACACTTTAAATATATACCTTTATTCACTTCTTGCTTGCATTGTTTCTGAGAAGTCAAATGTAATTCTTATCTTTGTTCTTCTGTAAGTAAGGTGTGCCCTTCCCCTGCCCCGCCCCATGGTTTATTTCCAAAGATATTTTTCTTTAACTAGAGGCTCAATGCACAAAATTTGTGCAAGGGCCTTGGCCCCGGCCCCCACCTGTCATGGCCGCTGGTGTGGCTGCACGGGCAAGGGCCTCTGCCACTTCTGCCTCGGGCCCCGCCTATTGTGGCTTTGTCTGGAAGGAAGAACGTCTAGAAGGATGTCCGGTCTAATTATCATATTATGCTTTTATTAATTTCTGTAGTTTAAAAAGATATGCATATATAGGTTTTTGGGTTTATTTACCTTGCTTGCTGTTGTCTGAGGTAGCCCCAACCCCTTCCCTTCTGACAGCTGTCAGTATGAATTGATCAATTAAAATCTTATTGTCAACACCATAAAACAACAGATTTCAACAGAAAAATTTAGATAAAACTTAGTCAATAAGAATAAAATTGTAAGTATGGTTTATTGCAGAAAAGTACAGCAATATATTTGTTTCTTGTATAGATAACATTATTATCAAAATTTAGATGTACAATATTGTCATTATAGTGTCATTTCCTAAATCACTCTAATATGTTCTTATACAAATTATTTTGAGTTTTTGTTTTTTTGTTTGTTATGTGATTAAGAATAATATTTAGCCCAGCCAGTATGACTCAGTGCTTGAGTATCCACTCATGAACCAAGAGGTCACTGGTTTGATTCCTAGTCAGGGCATATGCTGGGGTTGCGGGCTTGATGCTCAGTAGCGGGTATGTAGGAGGCAGCTGATCAATGATGTTTCTCAATGTTTCTAACTCTATCTCTCTTCTTTCCTTTCCCCCTAAAAATAAATATAAAACATAAAAAAATAATATTTAATTTCTTATTTCCCATTATTTTTTTCTCAATGATTACTACTGTATGTTTCCACCAGAAGGATGACTTAATGGCCAAAGAGTACATTCATTTTTATCTGTATATTTAGATAAAATATCTAAATTGCTGCCATCACTGTATTTGAATTTTACTATGGTCAGGTAGCACTAGGCATTATGCTTAATTTTATTAATTTAATTCAATGTAATTCTTGTCATGGTTTAATGGAATTTCTTAGATAATTACTGATTTTTATAACATACATTAGGAAACTAGATAACTATCAGACCTTTAGCCAAGGCCAATTAGATCAGTGCCCAGATTGGGTATCAACAAAATCCTCAGTATGACTACTTGAAATTAAAATTGTCAGAATAGATAGACTCTGCTGACTTAATCACCATTATGTTAGCATTCTTTCACTTTGAGTGTACAATATTAGGAAATCTCTGAAAACATGTATTCCTAGGTTTATATACTGTGATTCTTGATCACATTAAATATAAGTTTCTATATGAAGATATTTAGGAAGAATAATAAGTAATAAAGAAATTCAGAAAATGTAAGAGAAACTTACTAGTTATCACATTAGAAATTTTTAAAGCAGGTATGAATTGGAGAGGAAAACTGCTATAACAGTTTTGATGATGACCCAATATGCCATTCATTACATATAGACCTCTGTATATAGAATAAGGTATTAACAGTTTTAGTAACATTTTTATTTACCATAAATATTTTATTTTGACAGCCTCTTCAGTTTTTATTTTACAATTTAAACTTATTTAATTTTGAATAGCTATATTTACAAGTTTCTCAAAACTCAAAATATGAAATTGCATGAGATGAAAAGTTGCCATTTTATACCGGATACTCCCAATGCTAGTTCACAACATCCCTCATACTATTATTTATTTCTTGTCTGACACTTCTAGAGATTTTATGACAATTTTATGTGTTGATTTTACTGTAACATAGAAATATCATTAATTCAAAGTATTTGTTTTTCTCTCTAGTGTGAATTTATTGAGTAGGCTAAACAATTATAACTATTTAAAAAAAAATTGTTGAACACAACCCAAGAAAATATAAGTCAAGGGATTTTAATTTCAGACTCCATCTATAAATTAAGACGTAACTATCATACATACTTTTCAAAATTCAGCTCAGTGCTTCTTCAACAAAAAGAGATATATTATCCTGCCTAGCAAGAAGTTTAGACATAAGAAAATTCCATTGCTATTTAATTCAAGGTTCAATAATGTCCTCAGACGTCTAGATTATTTTCATCTTTCTGCTATATTATCTCAATAGATCAGTTTCCACCAAATGAGTTCATCACATATTTGCAAGAAGCTAAAGTGGTTCCAGACTTTATATCCACAGGCAATAGTGTCTAGGCAAGGCCAAGGCTACTCATTCACTATTTCCTGCTTTAAGAATAAGAAACCTTTTAATTCTCTCCCTAGCACATGTACCATTGCATCTCATTGATTAGAATGTCTAACATGCCTACCAGTAGACCACTAAGAGTAAGGGGATCATTTTGAGTGGTTTAAAACAAACACACTTTTAACACAGAATTATGTTGTAGGAGAGCAAGCAATCGAATACTTGGTTCTCTTCTAGTAAAAAGGAAATGTACAGAATGATAACCAACAGTGTTTTCTATATTGTTCTAATCACTCAATTATATGGGAAAAAAGAACACAACATACAACAAATATTTGATTCATCATGGAGAAAAAATACCCAGTAGATGTTTAAATAAAAGAGTGTGGGACACTAGTTTTGGGGAAGAAGTAAATGTGTAGTGATGGGAAATATTTTCATTAACCACTCAATGTGTGTGTGTGTGTGTTTGTATGTCAGCTCAGGCTGCTATAACAAAATACCACAAACCAGGTGGCTTAAAGAAAAGAAATTTATTTTCTCACAGTTCTGGAGGCTGGAAGACCAAGACCGAAGACTTATAGAGTGAGCTCTCTGGTGTCTCTTTTTCTAGAGATACTAATCTATTGGGTCAGGGCCCTACCCTAATGACCTCATGTAATTTGAATTACTTTCCGATAAGTCCTATCTCCATATAAAGTAACATTGGCATTTAAGGCTTCAACATATGAATTTAGAGATGACATAATTCAATCTATAGCAATATATTCTTATTAACAGGAACATATAATTTCAGAATATAATGACTAACATATAGATTATGGTATAGAGAAAAGCAATGACTGCAAAACCTTAGGGGTGGGGGAAAAAAAAAAACCACACCAAACTCCACTCTTGAATTAATGCCCAAGAAGTGACTTTACAAACCTCTCACTAGCAAGTATTACCATAACCTCTTTGGTAAGGATGATTTGGTGCTTCCAGCAACAGTAAATGATTTAGATAGTGAGTTAGAAATACTTTCAATTTACCCTTTGGCTGTTTTTATCACCCAAACACAAGCAGGGCATGCTGCCCTGGAACAGAGTTACTTGCTTTTGATTCTATAGACGTTTAATGCTGTGATTCTTAGACACAAGGTCAGGAAAAGGAGAGGCCCTGTGAGGATTTCTCGATCAGTGCCTTTTTCTCCAGCAACAGGGCTTTAATTTCTGATCAATTCAGTTCAGAAAGAATGGCTCCCTTGAGACATAACTCATGATGCCCTTTGCTTTTGTGAGTGTTTGGTTGTGTTCTTCTTTAGAATAGTAACCATTTTGTCAAAGGCTAAGCCAATGACATAAGGGGACCCAATCCCCAAGATACTATTGCTTTTCCATCGATACAGGCCTAGCTTCAAGATCTGGAGCATGAGAAAGGGCAGTTGGTAGATACTACCATTTTTTCTTTTAACTGTGGTTATTTACATTATAGTTCTTAATGGAGTTGTGAAATGTCACCTTGGCGGTATGTCCCATGAGTTATAATGGGAAAAGCATGAGCATTAAAATGTCATAAATAAAATTAGAAAAAAAGGTATTAAAATAGCTGATGAAAATTCACATTGTTGAAAATATTGCTTTTATAACCCTGGCAGAGGCAGAGGCTGGTTAGCAGGTCCTTGTGAATCAGAGCTCATAGCACAAAAGCTTTTTTATGGCAGGGTGCAGGCATCATTGTTAAGAACATAGCCACACCAAAGGCTACTAATTTTCACTTTTAGAAATAACAATGTATTTTATTCCTTGAACTGAAAAAGCCCTGAGTTATTTTATTTTTATTTATTTATTTATTGCTCAATCAGGTGAATAGCTCAGTATGAAGGAGGGAAATGATACATGTGCAGCACATGTTATAGATCACATAATTTATATAAAAATCAGCCCTAGTCAGGAGTGGGAGATGAATGAAGCCTTATTAGATAGCAGCCTAAAGAGTGTTATTTGGAATTCTGGAAAAATATTTGTTTCTTTTTTTAAATACATATATTTTTTATTGATTTCAGAGAGGAAGGGAGAGAGAGAGAGGAATAGAAACATCAATGATGAGAGAGAATCACTGATTGGCTGCCTCCTGCACCCTCCCCCCATCCCCGCCTTTACTGGGGATATTGAGACCGCACCCTGGGCATGTGCCCTTGGCCGGAATCGAACCTGGGACCCTTTAGTCCGCAGGCCAACGCTCTATCCACTGAACCAAAATGGCTAGGGCAATCTTTGGTTCTTGAGTAATGTTATGATTTTCATAAATATAACTTCAAACACTGATAAAAGTTAAGAAAAGTAAATATTATTTGAAAATTCATGAACTATATTTGGATTGCTTCTTTGGAAACTACAATAACAGGAAATTAGCCCACCTCTTAAAAAACATATGTCACCTCATATGTAATTTTTTTAATTGTAGCAAATGGGCATTTCTAGAAAGAACGGACATATTAGCATATGATACGCTTTATATGATTGTCATAGTATGATATGACTAGTATAAAAACATGTGCACTTTAAAAATCTCAAACATATTAATATGAAGGAATTTAAACAATTTATAGCATATAAATGTAATGAACCATTACTTAGTTGCTTTAGCCTAAGTAATTTGTATCTAATATCCTTTCTCTGTTCCAGTGGCTTATCTGGGATTCCACATCATATTTCGTTTTCATGACTGGTTAGGATCATATTGAGTATTAATAATTTTCAGACTTGTCTTGTTTTTAGAATGCTTTTCTACTAGAATTTGCCTGTTTTTCTCATGACTAGAGTGTAGTTACACGTTATTGGTAGGAATAATACCACCAGGCCAAAAGCCATTTTCATCACATCATATCAAGTGTACAGGCTATCAACATGGTCTATCACTGTTGATACTGACCGTGGTCACCTGGCTGAGGTAGTGTTTATCAGGTTTCTCTACTGTGAAGTGACTGTTTGACCCCTTTTCATAGTGTACTGTTTGGAGGAATTCACAATGCACAGCTCACACTTAAGTAGGGGTGATTTATACTCTTTCTCCTTGTGGATAGAGTATCTACAAAAATTATTCAAATTCTTTGTAAGATATATTTATCTCTTTCCACCATTTGTTTATTTATTCAACCACTTATTTATATCATTATGAACTTGGGGATATTTGTTGTATACTTTAGGATTATAATCTGATACTTTATTTTGTTGTGCAAATATATCAAACTTTGGCCCTTAGGAGCTCTTTCATTTGGCTTCTGTGTTCCTTTGATACAATCCGCTCAAGATAGAATTCTTCTTTTTCTTTTTTAATCATTTGCTGCAGAGGGTGGTTCTTTGAGTTTCTAATATTATCAGAACCCAAGATCTGGGTGCTAGGTGTGCTCTTTACCACTAGGGTGTCATTGTTTCTGGGCCTTCTAATCAGAAGCTTATACTAATGTCTCTAACTTTATTGCATTATCATGAGTCATTCTACTCACGTCTTCTTGTCTGTACATTCCCCCTCCAATTATCAGAAACCTGATTTATACCATTCATCATCCATTCAATGATTCAATTGAAATATATTTATAAAGTATTAGATTTTTACCCATAACACTTTGGCGCACAACTTTATCAGCTACAGTTCAGTGTCTATGTGCAGTTCTTTTTGCTTGTAGTCTCGGACTCCATTTCAAAAGTTACTTTTTCCCCAACCCCTTTCTTTAGGTTATTCTATACATTTGTAATATAATTAGATTCCTGTGTCACAGTCTAAATTCCCTTCTGGAATCTGTATCCTCCTATATGAGATTTTCCTTAATTTTTTTGTACATTAAAGTTCACTTTTTGGGCTGTAAATTTCTATGGGTTTGAAGAATGCATGAAGTCATTATCCACCATTACAATGTCATACAACATAGTTTTATTGTCCTAAAAATCCTCTGTGCTTCGTCTGTTCTACCCTTCTCTTCTACACCCAAATCCCTGGCTACCACTGATCCCCCGCCCTCCCCCACTACCATCTCTACAGTTTTGCCTTTTCTATAATATCATATAATGGAAATAATACAGTATATAGTCTTTTCAAATTGGCTTTTTTCATTTAAGGTTTCTATGTGTTTTTTTGTAGCAAG
This sequence comes from Myotis nattereri, assembly GCF_964212035.1. Taxonomy (NCBI): domain Eukaryota; kingdom Metazoa; phylum Chordata; class Mammalia; order Chiroptera; family Vespertilionidae; genus Myotis; species Myotis nattereri. Next base: position 57,180,034 of record NC_138079.1, read on the forward strand.
ATAGTTTTTTTTCTCTTTTTTTATGATTTCTATTTCAGTGTATGATGTATCACAGTACCACAGTTTATCTTACTAACATTGAAGGATATCTTGATAGATTCCTATTTTGGGAAATAATGAATAAAGCTGCTACAGATTTTTGTGCACATGCTTTTGTGTGGACATAAGTCTTCAGGTCAGTTGGATAAATACCTAAGTATGGTATTGGTGCATCCCATGGTGAGATTGTTTAGCTTTGTTAGAAACTGCTAAACGTTCTTTCAAAGTAGTTGTATCATTTTGCTTTCCACCCAGTAAGAGCTACACAATTGTGAGACTAATTTGCATACCCATTGTGGATTGTGTGGACAGATTTAGAACATAAGATATTGCTATGTAGCAATGAAACAAGACTACAGGCAAGGTTCAAATCATAAAAGCCCAGGTGTCACACAAACTATGGAAGGGGGGGAGCATCACTGAAAAGATTTGATTAGTTGAGGGACATAGGTATAGTCATATATTAAAATTATCACTTTTGTAGCACTATTAAGAATAGAAGTGTGAGAAAGTAAAATAAGAAAAACCATTATGGTGTCAGACAAAGATGTGTGTCATAAATGATGGATAGAAACAGTGATGAAAGATGTAAAAAATAGAGGTGGAAAGGTAGGCACACATTCTAAATTTATTATGGCAATGTAATTGATAGTGACTGGCTGGATGTGGGATGTAAATGAAAAGAATTTGACTAAGGATTCAGTTTTCTCATTTAGATTTCTGGCACCATTAACTAGGATACTGAACAGTTAGTCTGGCATAGAATGCACAATGAGAGCAGCCTGTAGGATATCCAGGTAGAGCTATTGTAAAGACAATCCATATAAAGATTTAGCAATTGGAAAACAAATCTGGCCTGGGAGGGACAGATTGGAGAAGCATTTCTCCATAAGTGGTGGTCGGAGTCCTGGATAATATAGATAAAAGATCCCAAAGATGAGGTTAAAGTAGTTCTAGCTTTACAATCAACATGTAAGAGGGGGGCACAAGAAGACAGTCCCATGCAGACTGTAACAAACACAAATGAAAATGACCATACTTGAGGACAAGAATTAGAGACAACCACAGCACAGCACTTGGAGGAAAAAGATCCCACCAGTCAGTTGGGTTCTACTACAGATTTACCAAATCAAAATCAATCCCTAAGGCTTTGGAAAACTGCATTTAAAAATTCAGCAAATATAGTCTGTACTGTGATGGGCTATTAAGAGTAGATATTATCTTGCAATGAACTTAGGGTGTGTGGAAGTGAGGAAATGGGGCATTGAGTAAAATTTACAAATTCATTTTACAATTTGGCCACGGAAGAAAGAGAAGTGGCAGTAGATAGAACAAACACGTGTTAAACAGAACGAAAGAAAAGCACTAAGGAGATGAAGAAAATGGAGGGGATTCCTCATAGAAAAGTTTATACATATAGATTATACGTCTGTACATGTTTATTTATATGCATTTGCATATACAAATGCTCCTTGACTTATGATGGGGCTATGCCCCAGTAAGTTTATAATAAATTGAAAATATCCAGTCAAAAATGCATTTAATACACCTAACCTACTGAGCATCATAGCTCAGCCTGGCTGGTTGCACCTAAATGTGAATCGCTTTCACAACATCATAAAGTAAAAAAATTGTAGGTCAAACCACCATATGTTGGGCGCCATTTGTATTCATATTTTACATATATGTATATATATATATATATATATATATATATATATATATACATATATAATTATGCTAATGTTTAAGAATGTGGGTGAAAGAAATCTTAGTTCTGGGAACCACCAATGGTGACATCTTAAACAAGCTGCTTTATCTATGTTTCACTGTTTATTTGTATAAGAGATAATAATAATAATACCTGCTTTCTGGAGGAGTTAGGGACAATTAAATAGTCTAGAGAAGACTTGGAACGAAGTTCGCCACATGAGTGAGCACAAAGTATATATTAGTTACTTTGTTAGTGATATGTCTTCAGTTTCTAAAAAGGTTCTGGTCTAGGATAGGGTAAGAAATTCAAAACTCAACACCCATCCTTTGTGTATTTCAAACATACACTAAACCAGAAAGAAGATACATTTACAAATAAGTAAATATATACCTTTATTTTTTTCAGTAGAAATCTATTCTCAGTCGTATGTACTATAAAGCTCCTGAGAACAACAAATCCAACATTTCTCAGCTAGGATTCCCAGAAGAACATCCTTAACAGCAATATCAATAGCTCTTACATTTAGAAGAGCCTTCTATATTCTTCAAATATTCCTTGTTGGTAGAAATGTCCCACGTTTCAGTAGTTAACATTTCAGACATTGGTTGCAACCATTTCTAGAATTGTAAATGTTTAAACACCTGGATTTGCATTGTTCTACTTTGTTAGTCAGATTTGTAAACAAGACCCTGAGGGGAAACTCACTGTGAAAGTTTCTCAATTATAATGAAGACAAAGCATGTGAGAGTAGTTCCCTCTATGAGTTTACCCAGGTAGACAGATCTGTAACTCCTGAGTGAATCAGGCGTAAGGTTATGCTTCTAAATAATTTTTCAAAGCCCTTTTTATTTTTTTCTGCTACCCTGTCTTTGGTTTATGCTTTCCTAGCAGGGATAAATTTATAAATGCATAGTATGTGCATAACATCCAGGAGTGGAAAGAAATTTCTGATCCTTACCACTGAGCACTCCACATAAGCACACACTCTAATTTATACTTGGGCTTGTTTACTCTGTCATAAGTAACATTTAATGGCTTTCTATGTAAATAAAACATGTTAGTTCTTACCAAACACCCCAGCTACATGGTATTCACTTAATAATAAACTCTTGGATAGCTTTAAAGTAATATTTGGCGGTATTTGCATGGTTGCATGTGCTTTAAACTATGATATAACAGCTAGCTTTGTAAACTATTAATTAGTGCACAATTATAAAACAACTAGAGGCCCGGTGCACTAATTCATGCACCAGTGGGGTCCCTCAGCCTGGTCTGTGCCCTCTCACAATCCAGGACCCCTTTGGGAATGTAGTAGTGTGGGAAGAGGCAGGCAGCTGAGGAGGAGCCTGAGCTCTGGCCAGGCGCCCCACTGCTCCTGTTCATCCAGGCCCCACTCTGCCTGCCACCACCGCTGCTGGGTAGTGCTGCTGCAGAGGCAGGAGAGGCTCACCATGCCACAGCTGCACTCGCCAGCTGTGAGCCCGGCACCTGGCTCACATCAGTCAGCTGAAAGGCACTCCTGCTATGGGAGTGCCCTGACCATGAGGGGGCAGCTCCTGCATTGAGCATCTGCCCCCGGTGGTCAGTGCATGTCATAGCAACCAAATGGTCTACAGGTTGAAGGGTCGACCTGTTGCTTAAGGTTTTATATACGTATATACTAGGGACCCAGTGCACAAATTCATGCACCTTCAAAGGAACTGTGGACGATGTGGCTGTGGTGCGCACAGGGGCACATCTTGGAACATCCTCCGCCTGGACCCTCCCACCGCAGCCCCTGGTCCCCTGTCTGCCCCGCTCCCTGCTGCCATCACTCTGATGTACTGACAGCACTAGCCCCGCTCGCACTCGCTGCTGGTGCTGGCCCCAATTGTTCTGCGCTGTCAGCAAGTGTGAGCAGCAGCTGCTGCCCTGATCACCCCTCAGGAGTAAGGGGAAGTGAAGAATGCCTCTGGGGCAATCAGGACCGGCAGCTACCGCTTGCACCCACTAATGGTATCGAGCATCGGGATCAGGCCGGGCGCTAGCAGGGGATGTGAGTGGCAGCTCTGGCACTGGCTGTGGGTACAAGCATGGCTGGCAGTGGGTGCGAGTGGCAGCTCCAGTGCCAGCAGTGGGTGTGAGCAGTGGCTTCCAGCCCCGATCACCCCTCAGGAGCAGGGGGAGGTGGAGAAGCCCTGAGGGATGGTCAGGGCCAGCAGTCGCCTCTCATACCCACTGATGGCACTAAGCAATTGGGGCCGGTGCTAGGTGCCGGCAGCAGGTGCGAGTGCCAGGGCAGTACTGCAGCACATGGGAGCAAAGAATTTTCAGTAACCACTAGAGGCTTGCCCCAATGACAGTGATTGGTGCCCCACCTTGGTTGGCACCCCCAGTCACCTCCACCATCCCACTGTGGCCAACACCTGCCATGTTCCATGCTCTGCCACCTATTGCCAATGCCCACCATGTTTTGTGTGCACCCCCTGGTGGTCAGCACACGTCATAGCGACCAGTTGTTTGGTTGTTCCTCAGTTCGGTCTTTTTGCATATTAGGGTTTTATATATATGTATAGCTATTGTTTGCTATTGAAATTAAAAAAAACAGCAACAAAGAAACCTAAACCTTTTACTACAGTGGGCTATTATGATTACTTGTTGAGCATGTAAATGATTTTAAACACTTTGTGATCCCTAACATTTAGGAAAATACACATTTTAAAAAAAGTAGTGCACCAATGAACTTTTATAAATTGAACCACTTACAATTTAAGACTAAAATGTGGACACCTCCCCACAAAATGTGTTTTCAATGACAAATCACTGATGAGAGACTGGATTTGATTATGTTCATAGTATTTATGTGGATATTACTTATTCACATAGTTATGGTGTCATATACACATTGGAGTTCAAGACTTGATATTTGTCATTTTAAGCATAAATAGGAATGCCATCATTCCTCAGACCCAAATAAGCTTGCATCAGATAACTATTAAGAGGTTTAAGTGCTGAGACAATTTTAATACTACAAAAATGTCAGAAAGGAGCTAGCTTGGTGTGTGTGTATGTGTGTTAAAACATACATAACGTTTGGACCATTTTTAAGTGTAAAGTTTAGCGACATTAAGCACATTCACATTACTGTGCTTGGCTGAGTTTTAATATCAAGTCTTATGCTACTATTAAAAATAACTTTTTGCTTTTCAGAGCACGTATGTTATTGAGAAAGGATGACCTGACTGGTTTAGAGAAATATTTTAATACTTAAAAAGAACTGGAATTGAGATATTGCTTGCTAAGCAGGAGGACTTCTTTCTATTGCTTCAATGAAACTAGGGATCCTGTGCTCAATGCCATACAGACCTACTATTAGGAATAATATTTTTGTTGTCTATTTGTCAATAGTCTTGTCTTATTTCTAAATTGTTTCTAAATTTGGGAAAATAGGTATTGCTATTGATTACTCTTTCAGAATAACATACCCTTAATAAACCTTTTAAAATGGATAAAGAGTCAACTGGTATATTATAAAATTGAAAGCATGCATGATAACACTGACCTACATTACTGCTTACATGAAAACTTGGTATTCCATGTTGAACTGCTTCAGAAAAAATGAGATAGCTAGAATGGGTTCAAGGCTAACGAGGAAATGACCCCCAAAAAGTTAGTTTTTAGAATATTTGTATAAAAGATGTTTAAAATATGCATTATTAATTTAGAAATCCAACCCATGTGCCCATGGGTTGATGTAAAATGTTACTGCTGATTTTTGAGAAGGTAAACATTCAATAAAGTGACATAAACAGTATGTGTTAGAATACTGTATCCATAATCATTACTTTTCTTAAAAAATATCTTAATCAGACATATTGTACTGGCATTTCTTTTGTCCTGGCAGAATAGCAATCTCATGTCTATTCCAGTATCAAGGAAATCACGTTAAATACACACACACATACACACACACACGTATGTATATAAACCAACTTTTCTGATACTTGTTTTACTGTTTCATTCACTGAAGAAGTCCTAGAATTTTTTTGTACAGCTGCTCATGGCAGACTGAATAAAATGCCCATTTTCTCACTGGTCCCTTTGAGATTTGAGGACATACATTTTTAAGCCTAATAACAACATTTTTTATTTCCCACAGTGTGAGTAATCTTCAGAAAAATGACTGTATCTTTAGGTAAAACATATTAAATTGGGCAACCATTTTAAACATATTAACCACAGAATGAATTTCTACTATTACTGCTGAACACATGTCCACAAGGTATTTTCTTAGAGAGATCTTGTTGAAAGAGTGTCTGAATCTGATCCATATTTAAGCTGACATCCCATTATTCCTATTGGGAAAGTGTCAGCAATTATAGTTCAGTCACTGAGTGGCAGGCACTGTTGATATTTATAGATTTTCTTTCTGAGTCTTTTCTTGGCTCATCATTTAAAGTTTTTTGTTTTGTTTTCAAACAGAGTATAAGTCTCAAATAAAAAATAAAAAAATCCACCCTAGCTGGTTTTTCTCAGTGGATAGAGCAACGGCCTGCGGACTTAAGGGTCCCGGGTTCGGTTCTGGTCAAGGGCACATACCCAGGTTGCAGGCTTGATCCCCAGTTCGGGGTGTGAGAGGCAGCCGCAGATCAATGATTCACTATCATCATTGATCTTTCTCTTTCTCTTTCTCTTTCTCTTTCTCTTTCTCTTTCTCTTTCTCTTTCTCTTTCTCTTTCTCTTTCTCTTTCTCTTTCTCTTTCTCTTTCTCTTTCTCTTTCTCTTTCTCTTCTCTCTCTCTCTCTCTCTCTCTCTCTCTCTCTCTCTCTCTCTCTCTCTCTCTTCTCCCCTTCTCCCCCCCCCTTCCTCTCTGAATTCAATAAAAATATTTAAAAAAAAAATTCCATTGTAATTCCTAAGGACAACAGGAAGTAGCATGGTCTAAAGGGATGGCATTTTTATATTTTATAGCAGAGGAACAGTATTATTATTATTTACTAGTTAACAGTAACTGCCAGTGACATAAAAAATAGCTGAAATTTTTCTCCGGTCCATCTCTTTTCTTTATCATCTTTGTGTCTATGTAATTCTCATAGTCTAGCATCTCATTTTCTGAGAGGCAGAGGCACTGGCTTGCAACGGCCATCTTACCTTCCTCAGATAGACTTATTTTTCATTCATTGTTTTCCTTGCTCCTTTGAAAAATAATAATAATTATATACTTACATTGTACTCTGGCTATTCAGCTAATGTGAATTATTTAAAGTGGATGTACTAATTTGAAGTAATAAGTTTTACCACAGTGTGGTGATCTTACCATGTTTCTCCCCCCGGCAAAGAGGATTGTCCTCCATACCTTCTCAGAAATAAGTCCAAGGCATTTATCTTTCCTGTCGCATTTCAGTCCCTTTCTATTTTTGGTGTTGGTGCCTTAGTTCAGATCTGTAACTCCTGCTTGATTTTAGTAGTCTTGTAACTTGTCTTGTTGTTTCTGATATCTACATTCTTCAGTCTTTCAATCAGTTTAGACATTCTACCTGCTGGCTTAACAATAAAAAGCTAGCTCAGCTTTGAGAGTTTCTATATGACCCCAGTGGAAGGAAGGAGGTTGGAAGGAAGAGGGAAAGTAGGGAACAATAAAGGTATGCAGGAGAACATAGGGAAATGATAGGCTCAAATTGTAATTTAGAGTGAACCAAATTCAATATAAGTGTACATTTTCCATATTACTTATTTGTCATGTTAAAGAATCCTTGAGATAGTTTTGGATTCTGAATTCTTTTTGCAATCTTCTCCATACAAATCAGAAGTGCAGACCATTGAATGTTTGGAAATTTGACTTCTTTTTCTAAGAATACTTTTATTTTTCTTCTATATTTCGACCATGGATTGAGATTTCCATGTTATGGGTTGGTATTTTTCCTATCAGGATAGTCCCTAGATGAAATATTTCTCATAGCATCCAAATTTTATACTATGGCCCACATTGATATTCTGGAGAAAAATGATACTTCTTAAATCCCTTTCTACTTATCTGCTAAAGTATATTCTTATGTCTATAACTAATATCATAAGCAGGTAATAGTTTTATTCCAGTAAAAGGAAACCAGACATGTCAAAGTAAAGTACTGTATAAGCTATTTAGGCGTATGGACAGTATCTTCAAACAATATATATCCTCACTGAGATATAATCCACGTGCCATACAATTCACCCATTTAAAATGAATGATTCAATGCTTTATAGTATACTACTCAGAGTTGTGAAATTATCACCAAAATATAATTTTAGAACATTTTGTCACTCCAAAAAGAAGCCCTGTACCTATTAGCCCACATTTCCCATTCCGTCCTCCCTTTCCAGCTATAGGAAACTGCTAATTTGCTTTCAGTCTCTACAGATTTGTCTGTTCTGGACATTTAATAGAAATGGGATCATACAATATATGGCCTTTTGTGTCCACCCAGAGCAGGGCTTTGGGTGGGGTAGGAACAAGCCAACTCACAGAGCCACTCTTTTTATTGAGATGTAGTAGATTTTCTAGAATAAAGTTTTTCCTTTTGCAGTATAACCGTAGGACAATTTCCGGGGCCTTAATCCATTTTTATTTATTTTTTTAATTTTTCAGCAGTTAAATGGTTGTGTCACTGGGGGAGATTTCACTGAGCTCCTCAAATTGCTGTTCCCAATTCCCTTCTCTATAAGAAGCTTTCTAAATGAACTCCTTAATATACTGAAAGTTTCCCAAAGTGACCATTTTCTTGTAAATTATACTTTACTACATTTTGCTATTTAGAAATAAAAGTACAAAATAGGTGCTATAAGAGTCATATAAGAGGCAAAAGTCTGGTCCAAAAGAGGTGTGTTTAGAAATTGATATATTTGATCAAATATGTTGCTTGACTATCATGTATCTCAGGACCCCAATCTAATAGTTGGTCATTTCCAATTGGAAAACTGACCAAATGCAGCCTCTGGAAATAGGAGGTGTGTTGAGCAAACCTTTCCTAGACCCAGGCTTCCAAGGATGAAACAAGATGATACTGAGGGAAGCATTCCAACTGTTTGAGAGATGATTCAAAGGAAAGAATGATCTAGAAGACATCAGTCTATTGCATCCTGTCACTTATTATTCCTTGTAGCTGTCTTAAAGACAAACCTAGCAGACCTATATATGTCCTTTGTTCTGTGAACTTCCTTTTATAGATGAACAAAGAAAGAGAGGGAGGCAGATGGACACACAGTGCCATTAGTAAGAATACAGATTTTTACAAAGAATGTGCATTTTAAAAATTGGTCAGTTTATCATTTACTCAAAACAGGGCTAAAATTCCTAAAATACACAATAAACTCAGTTTCTAGAGTTCAATTAATAGGAGTCTGTACTCAACATAGAATATAGCTCACCATTGCATAAGGAGGGAGGACTCAAGAGGAGGACTCTGGTTCTGAGATAATAATCTTTGCGCCATGGTGGCAAGGTAGTTTGTTCAAGGTAGTTTGAGATCTTGTTGGGGTCTCCAGAATTGTCGAACCTTCCTCTCCACCACAAAAATCTGTTGATCAAGCAAAATTAAATTTATTAGACTTAATGCAACGATGGAAAACATGAGTTTGGCAGAGCCTTATTTGTGTCTCAGAAGAATAAATGTAGGAAATGTTTAAAGAGATTTAGGACCTGAGAATTTGGGTGGATTTTGAAAGGTAAAGAAAGAACTGACTGGAATTAAGCAGAATTTATGATATAATAGCTTTGGTTTGGTGGACACAACAAGGCCATGGTCATAAAATGAGTCTTGATGATCCTGCTCTTAGTTTAGATATGTAGGCTGATTTTGTTGGGTTACAGACTTATTTTTTGAAAGAAAATATTTCCTAGGCAACTGCTAAGTTATTTTTGTTTGGTCTCAAAGTTGTTTAACTTGGACCTAAAAATTTGCCTGGCTTCATTTTTCACACAAGGACTGGTAATTATATTGGTTTCATTTCTCACCATCTACATCATATTTTACAGAAGAAATGTGAAAAAAAATAATGTCAGAAAATAATCAGCTAAGTATTACACATTTCGAACCTGATTACCTTTGGTTTTTGAACTTTCTATATGTAATAAATATATCCTAATGAGCTTTGAAATATTCCCTCAGAACTAGCAGCTAGTTTGATGCTACTAATCTGATTCACATTAATTTGTGGTTTTGTTTCCTCTCCTCTCTCTAGGAATTTTAGAGTCTTGCCTTATCTTTAGTGTTCTGACATTTCACTACAATATGTTAACATGCATTTCTTCTTCAGAGTGAAAGGCAATTTTAAATAAACTTTTTTTTCTTAAAATCCAGAAAATTGATGTAAATGTTTTAGTAATCAACCTGTATACATTTGAAACTGTTGGAAATTCTGATTTTCTAGATATTCTATGTTTTTAAATTGTCTTTTACTCTACACTTTGGGTCATTTTCTTCATTTTGGTTTGTAATATCTTTTTTGCTTTTTTATTTTTGCAGTTATATTTTCAATTTCCAAGAGATCTTATCTAATTTCCAAAAGACAACTCCTATTTCATAGTGTCTCTTGTTTTTAATCAGTATAATAATCATTATAATAGCTTCTGTAATTTATCTGAAACTACTAAATTAAAGTTGAGTTTTAAATGCCCCCCCCCCTCGGATTATCTCTACTTAACCTAAAATCAGATTGTGTATTTTAATATCTTAAGTTTTTCTCTTTCCTGCTGCAATTTTCTGAAACCTTGGGTGACCCTTGGATTTCCTCTGATATTTAAGAAAAAGACAGAAATACTCAGAAACTCTGTGTATGGGGGTTAGGCACGTCCCACGGATAAGCTCTACTTTAAGAATAGTCGAGGATCAGTTAATACTTTCTGCACTTTGAATTTTTAAGATATTTAGAGCTTTAGTTTAGGAAAAGAGAATCTTAATTAGGCTCCACCCTAGATTATTCTCAACAGATTCTATAACAAGCTGCATATTCACTCTTTTATATATATATATTTTAATGTATTTACCTACCTGTGATTGGCAAACTCACTCATGGTTTTTGCAGAAAGGACAGGGAAGGTATGTGGGGAAGTTTGACTTTAATTCAATTAATGCCTACCTCAGTTATTCCTGTCCTCCATTGATAGTACATTCATTGAATCCATGTGTCTCAGTTTATTACCTAAGCCAAGTTACTTAGCCCAGTCCTCTGGCTTTTTTTGGATATGGCATATCAGTCAACACTATCCCTCAATTGTCCATCTTTTTAGAAATTTGTTGAAATCTCTTGACTGCTGAGAGCATGGAAAGAATGTCCTCTCCATTTTCCTTGTGCTTTAGGCTTATGCTTTTTGACAATTTTTCTTTCATATCATTCTGTTGGGTTTTAATAGGACAGAAAATAAACTCATATGCTCACCTTTGCATGCTTAAGCTTATGTTTTAATAACAGTACACACTATCCCTCTATTTCATCATATCCAAAACCACTTTTCATCTATTATATAAGCAAAGGTTAGGATGTGAAAATCGTATCGCTGTTGTGAGAAAGGTGAGAGGATGGTCCATAGACTGCTCGGAGCAATCTACATTGGGATGACATTACTGGAAAGAAATTTGCCTATGTGAATTGAGATACTTAAAGATGTAATATCTGATAATTGAAACAATCTGTCCTAAGGAAATATCTAGAGACCTATTTGAAGAACTCTGAACAGGGCTGTTCACAGCAGTTTAAATTAACGGGAAGTTTGAAATAACTAAATGCTAAAAGATTAATAATCAGGGAAATAAAAATAAGATTGTTTAAATGACAGTATATTAAATGAGAAAGCAGACAGAATACTGTGTATTCAATATAATACAGATTTTAACACAAATCATCCAGAATTACCATTTTTATCAGTAGAAACAGTCCTATTTTAGCAATTTTAAATTAAAATGTATGCCTATTAAATAAATATAATTGTAAACATTATATAATTATATAAGTTTAAATGAATTATATAAAGTATAAATAAAAATAACTAAAAAAATCACATTGTGAATGAACTTTAATCTATAAAATATGTTATTCATTCCAATGAGTATTTAATAATTTAAGTAGGAAAAAATATCCTAGCTCTGTTCATTATAGTTTTCCTTTAATTTGTTTGAACTTTATCATTAAGCTTTTGGGATATTTACATTATTATATCAGTGTATATAGAACAAGTGTATTTCTCTAAGGCAGAATTTAATATTACAGATTCACAAATAGTTGTTGAGACAATTTGACTTAATTTTTATTTGGCTTATTTTCTGCTGCTGTAGGCATTTTTTATCTTCTGCATAGAAAGCACCTTTTTCTCTGTTAAAGTTCAGCACTATTCACAAAGATAGTGGCTTACAGGGGAGTTTGGGAAAGCAAGATAAGAGCCTTTTAAATTAATACATTAACAGACAAGTCTGAACTAAACCATCATCTAATATGCTTGCTGAGAAAAAAGTGCAATTGATTGATTTTTATTCTTTCCTTCTGTAAGAAGCTGCTCTCATCTTCAACAGGTCTAAGTTGTGATGGTTCTATTTTTGTTTGTGTACTTTGAGAACATGTAAGGTATTTTAGCATTCTCAGAAACATACTTTTGTAATGAGCTTCTGTTAAACTTTCAGGCCCCACCAACAATATCTGTGTTAACACTGTATGTTGTTGACTTAGAGCACACATTATGTCAGTCAGTTGCAGAAAATAATTTTAGGCAGTGATATAATAAGATAGATTATGAAGTTTTTATAAAAATTATAATTTCTTATGAATTAGACTGTTATTCTGACCTTTAAAATTAACTGCTATTTAGTACAACTGGGGAAGTTTATTTACATGCATATATCTGTTAATTCTGTATTTAAATTACATCAGTTTTTTCTCAGTAGAGCCTGGGTACCCTGGTAAGTTTCCCAAGTTAGCAATAACTTTTCCAAAAATCCCCTTTAAAAGAGTCAGATGTCTCTGAATTTAAGCTGACAGGATTCAGGTAAATATAATGAGGGCTGAGGGCATCTCTGTTTGGATATAATAAGAGGATTACCTCATTTGCAGTATACTAGTACATGATCAAAATCAAATGGCTGAAAGCAAGGTTTCTTTTCTTTTCTTTTCTTTTTTTTAATTAGGCTTGTGTTTCCCCTCCCTATGAAAATCTCAATTTGCTATTAGATATGTTTGGAAACTTAGGGGAATGACTTTAACCAAGGTATAAAAAGAGAAAAAGGATAGGGAGTGTCTCATATGTCCTGAGCAATGTTACCACCTTCACCATCTAGTAGCTATTGCCTGTAAGATACACTGGGTAAGATATCATTATTTTTCAAGTGTGCCTGGGTGAACTATTTCTTTAGAGAATATGCTTTATTTGCAGCATTAAATCTCCATCTTTCAGAAACCTTGCTGGTATCCTGTTAATATCAAAGAAGATAATGTATAAAGTAGTTAGTATGTATAAATAGAAGACTAGAAAGCAAAACTGTTCATACCCTGCCAGCATGGCTAAGTGGTTGAGCATCAACCTATGAACCAGGAGGTCATGGTTCAATTCTGAAAAGACCACAATAACAAAAAAAGAAACAATTAAAAAAACAAGACTCATTATATTTGATACATATATGTCAAAGAGAAGGGAAATAAAAGAATATGAAGAAAGAGAGAATGAAAGCAAACAAGCATGAGACTAGTTCTTCCCTAGATATAATTTCCTGTACTAATTCTGCCTCCTGTTTCAAAGAGAACATGCCATTTGTATTACCGTCGGGACTTAGTATTATTTTATCATGACAATATATTTAAATTTTTAATACCAACCTCATTTTGTAGCTTGAGCACCTTAAGAAAAGTATATGATTAACTCCAAAGCAAAGCATTCTACTACTATTTTAAACTCTTGGGCAAGAGCTAAATGGAAGAAATTGAATTAAACAAAATTACCTATTGCCCTTTTTTATTAAAAACTCCTACTAATGGGCCAAACATATCTGCATTCCAAATGCATGCAATGTTATGATATGAAAACTAACAGAGCAACAATAGCTTGCAAAATCCATCAGGGGAAAACTTCACACTGACCTGGGTAAGACTACTAATTTAATTTTATCGTTTCAAGTGAAAGTGACTTGAAACCAAGGGAGACTAATCTGAACAGTAAGTCTAATTGCAAATGCCTCAGTACATTATGCAGATAATAACTGCTCCCATGTGGGTAATAGAAGTTAGGAGAGTACTGAAAATTACACTTTCTTTTGCCATAGTGAAAATGAACTAATATTGCATTTTACTTTCTGATCCACATACTAAAATGGAAATTGCTTTCCAGGTTTTACTAATTTTACTGACAGGATATTATGTCAAGCTCTTTTTTTTTTCCTTGTGCATTTATTCTGATTATATATAAAAATGCACTCAGTAGCAATATTTGAAAATGACAAAAAAAATCAGAAAAGAGAAATTCTAGACATGCACATGTCTGATTTCATATGGCTTTATCATCAGCATTCATTTCAGTATCTAAAATAAGTTGAGAAGATTTCTGTTTCAAGTGAGTCTATATTAAGCAAAACATATTCTGCTGCCTATGTGTCTGTGAAACTGAATGTATCTGAAATTAGCATCAGTTGCTCAACCATACACACAAACCTTACACTATTTAATTAAACACCAGAAATACCATGATGAATAAGCATTGAGATGTTTATCATTTGCATATCAATTTAAGTCATTTCAGTACATTATAACACAAATAAAAATAACTTTCAGACCTCCAGTATAGAGATTAGAAACTGAGTCAGGCGCTGGGAGGATTATACATGCGGTGCATCCTGAGAGCGATTCTGCAGCACAGGTGTCCTAATGACAGTTGTGGGTGCGTGCTGATATTTAAAAAATACTTTTAAACAGCAAATTTATTGGTACCAAGTTACAGTTATAATTCAAGTCATGTGTATTATGTTTAAGCATTTTCTTCTACTGTGCAATGCTATTGAGTCGGGTGGTTTTTCCTAAGCAGGATGCAAGGGTGATTTCTTTCCCGGGCTTTGTCCAGATGGATTTAAAGAATGAAGCCATGGACCAAAGGTGGTAGATGACAAGGGTGGAAATTTATTGGAAGCAAATACAGACTCCCACGTGGGGAGTGGGTCCAAGGGGTGACCCACTAAGCCCCTTTTTTCCTAAGGTTTATAAAGACTGCAGTTCTCTGTCTCTTGATATTCCATTCTGATTGGTCACTATATCAGCTTTAAAGCTCAAACCCCACATTTTGAGTCCTCTTTTTTCCTCCTCCTTCAGTGGTAGAATCCTCTATCTCCTGTGAAAATCTGTTCTCCTCTTTCTCCCTATACCCTGTGGCTTTTCCCTGTCTTCTGAGAATGGATGTCTTCCTTTTCCTTTATCCTGTGGCACCTTTTCTTTTTCCTCTGTGAATATATGCTGTTTGGCTTCTCCAAGCCCTCACCTTTGCAGTCCTCCCCCATTGGCCCTCTAATGCCTAAAATTCCCTAAACTTGCCTATTTTACCCCTACAACTCCTTTCATTATGTGATTTTTCGTGTTTTTTTTGTTTGTTTTACACCAATATTTTAAAAACTTTTTTACTTTAGGTAAGTTAATTCAGAATAAACTATTTTAAGTTAGGTAATACAACATAATACTCTTGTCTGTTTTAAAATGTAGTTGATTCCCAAATGGTGTTAATAAAGTTTCTAGAGTCTGAGAAATTCTGCTCAATTCTAAAGAGTCTATTAATTAGTCTATTGAACTTCATTCTGGAAATCCATTCATTGCCCACATCTAATAATAGGCACTAAAGGTTGAAAAGAAACTTAATAAAGTAGTAAAACAAAAGGCTTAGCAGGGACCTGAGAATAAAGCCTTTTTCACCCAACATATTTGGGTTTTATACAAGGTATCCACTAAATTAATTTAATTTCTAATACTTTATTTCAATAGAGATATGATGAACTCAGATTAAGTTACATTTATGAACTAACATTCTAGAGAGATTATTTGGTTAATTAATCTAAAAGTCACGTTGAAGACACAAAATGCTTAAAGCATTATTACACTTATTACCCATCCATTTATGTTATACTAGAGGCTCAGTGCACAAAATTCATGCACTGGGGGGCGGGGGGGGGGGGGTCTTCAGCCAAGCCTGTGTCCTTTTGCCGTCTGGGAGCCCTTGGGTGATGTCTGACTGATGGCTTAGGCCCTCTCCCCAGAGGGAGAGGGCCTAAGCCAGGGGTGGGCAAACTTTTTGACTCGAGGGCCACAATGGGTTCTTAAACTGGACCAGAGGGCCGGAACAAAAGCATGGATGGAGTGTTTGTGTGAACTAATATAAATTCAAAGTAAGCATCATTACATAAAAGGGTACGGTCTTTTTTATTTTTAGTTTTATTCATTTCAAACGGGCCGGATCTGGCCCTCGGGCCGTAGTTTGCCCACGGCTGGCCTAAGCTGTCAGTTGGACATCCTTAGTGCTGTTGCAGAGGTGGGAGAGGCTCCTGCAACTGCTGCTGCACTCACCAGCCATGAGCCTGGCTTCTGGCTAAGCAGCGCCCCCCCTGTGGGAGTGCACTGGCCACCAGAGGGCAGCTCCTGCGTTGAGTGTCTGCCTCCTGGTGGTCAGTGCATATCATAACGACCGATCATTCTGCCATTCGGGTTATTT
Organism: Myotis nattereri; assembly: GCF_964212035.1. NCBI lineage: Eukaryota > Metazoa > Chordata > Mammalia > Chiroptera > Vespertilionidae > Myotis > Myotis nattereri. The sequence continues at coordinate 57,196,467 of NC_138079.1, forward strand.
GCATATTAGCCTTTTATTATATAGGAGTAAATGGGGTGAGATGTTTTACCATAACTATAATATATCCTTATATATAACATAAAAATATCTTTGACTGAAGCACAATTAGTTAGATAACCCACTCAAAATGCTTTACTTTATTAATACTTCCATACATAGTATATGAAAAATACAGTTCTAAATACTGGGAATGGTTATCCCCACCTTTATGCAGCCCAGCAAAGAGATAGATAATTATACAGTTCTGCAAAGAAATGTAAATGTATAGCTTGCTAACTACTGTGAGAATGACATGGTGCTACAAGACCATATTGGCTTTGACACAGACTGTCAGATGAAAGATGACTCCTCGGATGAATTGCTAATGAAGTGTAATCATGAAAATGGTTAGATAAATCTGTGTCTGTAGTTATAACAGGAGAACTGTTCTTGCTGTAATTATAATTTTCAATTGCCATTTTTCACAGCATTGTAACCAGCAAAAACTTCAACTATTAGGTACTTTTGCCTCAATCACTTTTTGACTGCACTAAATAATTTAATATTTAATAGAACATTATATTCATAATGAAAATTGATCTTACATTGCTAATATAAATACACACTAAGATCCTGCCTTCCTATGAGATTCAACACATCCATTCCTTGCAAATAAATATTCAGAGAATTTCTTTAGTATAACTATTATATATGTCCAGGTGGTGGAAAAAATCTTAATGAGTTTTATTTTTGGTTGATTTACCAAAGAAGATATAGTTTCATATGTTTTATCTTTTATAAAAAAGTATAATTTGAAAAAAAACTCAAACTATTTTGAATAATCTCAATGCCTTGCTTTCTTCATCAATAAAAAAGAAATGAATGTAATTACCTACCTATAAGAGTCTTGAAAGAATTACAGAATTAATGTATTTACATTTATCGAGTCTGAGAAGACGTTCTAGATGACTATAAAATACTATTCCGGACAAATGCTATAGTTAATTTCACATTCAGGTCCACATTAGTAAATGCCACTTTGGATCAAAGGTTTATTGTGTGCATTTTTACAGAAATATAAAATAAATTATTTATCTTCAGTATTTGGCTGACAAAAATTTTTTTAAATGTCATGAACTGTTACTGGGGACTGAAAGAAACAGTCTTTGATATTTTCTGACATTATATTTGTGGCACTATCTACAATAGCTATATTGTGTAAATGACTATCACAATTAAAAGCAGTACTCTGAATCAGAACTAAAAAGACAAATGATTTAAGCAATAAGAACTTAAAATTAGGTAATATGGATTAAAAAGAGCAGAAAAAGTGCTATCATTGAAAAGATTTTAATGACAAGCTTTTAATTTGCTGAATATCTACTTAGGTTTATTTTAAATACCATAACCATATAAAAGCTATTTAATTAAGATGAATAAAAATGCCAACAAGAATCCCTCATTTTTAACAAAGATTGATTCCCCTTATAAAATGTATCTAACACTAGTTCATACTATATGGCTCATAATTTTGCAGCTAACAATATCATATTGTACAATCAAATATTTGATTATAGGACACATGATCTTACCATGTTTTCTTTATATGTTTTAAACATGTGACATTACACAAACAGATATAGTGGAGCTTTAAATATTGTATAAGACTAACTAAGATTAACAGATATAGTCCCAGGTGTTCTCAGAGTGAGAAATTCCAGGCATAAAGACTTTAAAATAGTGTATATATTTTATTAATATTTATTTATTTTTTTGTTGGCTTTTGGAAGTAATTGAACCCAGTGGTCAGATATAAAAATAGGAAAATCCCACCATTCCAGTGTGTTCCCACATCAACCTGATAGCTGTAGTTGAGCAATGTGCTTCCCATGTGTCTGGGTAATTTTGCCACTGGTCAAAAAAAAGTTCTTAGCTTACCCCACACCTACATTAGAATCATGAACCTATTATAAAATCTATTAAAGTATAAAATTATATTATAACTGAGATTTTTCTATCAGTAATATTTTTTCTTTTAGGCATCAGAGGAATCATAAGCAAAAAACTAATAATGTTTTTTCAGTCTTCAAAAATGGTTCTAGGAAATATTACTTTGAATTAATTTGCAAAACAGTGATCAGGAGAAATTCTGAAATAAGCATAATATGCATCATTTAAATACTAGAATTTTTAAAAATTTAGTGACAAAAATAAATATTTTCCAAGGCTGACTTTTTTGTGTGACAGGGTACAGTGCTTGTTGAGGGAAGATCAAGGAATGATAACCAGTTAATTGCTCAATTTCTGACAAGTTAAGCAGTGTATGGAGAACTTCATTACCTATAGAATCAAAGATATGGACAGGATTTTAATGACTATCTATTCTAGTTATTTAAAAATGTTACTAAGAAAGAGCCCTCGACTGCTACAAAGGAGGACACATGAGAGGCTGAGCATGGGCCCTCTTACTAGCACTCAGACAAATCAGTTCTGGGTTTACTTTTTATATGTATCAATTCCATAAAATATTTCACAGGAAGAAACATCTCAGCTGCTTAAAACAGTCTGAAGCACACTGCTTTATACTACTCTTTCAATTTAGAAGTGAGGAATTGAGAGCCAGAGGGTCAAAGTGATATTTATGTCAGGAAGTTAATGCTTTAAACTTTGAAATCATTCAATCACTTTTCCTCCAGACTTCAAGACTTCAATGACACATGTCCTAGGAACCTCTGCCTTGCTCACTCTGCTACAACTGCAGTCACCTCCTGCTTTTCGTTTAAGGATCCAAGAATGCTGCTGACTTCAAGACTTTGCCCTGATGTTCTCCATGACTGGAATGATCTTTCCCAAAATAACTTCATAGCTCTTTCCTACTTTTATATTTTTACTTAAACGTCAGCTTTTTCAATGAGGCCTTCTGGTTTTATTCTAGCATAATAGATGGATTGCAAAAATGGCCATGCTTTGTCCCTCCCTCTGACAATGTTCCTTGCAAAACAATTTTGTAGCTGCCTCCATGATGACAGATTAGAACTTTTTCTCCCTTTGATTCCGGGATGACCTTTGACTTTGGGAGATAGCCGGCTGTGAAAGGGAGAGGTACCAATCCTAATCATAGGTCTTAACACAGTTCGTACCATTCAGGAGTTTTGTCGTGTTTTGCACGCCATCTGTTAAGGACCGCTCACGAGTGCTCTGGTTTTTCACGCCCATGAAAAAAGGAGCGAATCTAGATACTTATGTAAATTTTGTTTGGTCCCTCTTCATAGAGAAAAATGTTTTATGCAGTACCATACGTTAAAAAAGTACTAGGAACTTTAATTATTTAATTGTTTGTTTTTGTAAATAAAAATGTTATAATTATTGAAAAACAACACCTACAGTGCATTATGATGATTTAAATAACGTGCCGTTTGCCCAAAAACGTGCGGTCCCTGGCGTATGTCTTAGAGATTTCTATGCGGTATGCAATGTGTTAAGAAAACTTGCACAGTTATGCTTATAGTATGAGATGTCAACCACCAGGAAGAACACAAGTGTAGGCAAGGAGGATAAAAGACCAGTTGCATTGGAACAAAATCCTTCCAGCTAAAGTTAGCCTCCAGCCTACCAACCCCACATATGAGTAAGCCTGGCTGACATCAGCCAAGATTATCACAGATTAATAGAACTACCCTGGCATCCCATAGACTCATAAAACAACAAATGGTTATTGTTTTAATCCACTAAATTTTTTGGGAAACCAGTTATACTACAAAAGGAGTTAACTAATGTCTCTGAGTTTCCTAGCAAACAGAGCTTGAGACAAAGCTTAGGTAATAAGATTATGTACAAGCAGGGAACAAGTTAGTAGAACTGATAAGCTGATCCTATTGAGCTGATGATGGCCTCACAAGAAATATTACTGTTTCTTGGGTCACTTAGGCCATTTCCACTGCTTCTTGGAACCAACCATCAGGGAAAGGAAGAGCAAGCAATTTATATAGTCTGTCGGAAATCTTGTATTTCTCACTCATCGAGGTATACCTCATGGGATATAAATTCACACACACTTATAGTCTATGATACAGTTTTTCCAGGCAGTCGGTGGTGAATATAGAACCTCCATTGGTCAATTAAGCTGGCCTAGAGCTCTAGGGCTGTTGAAGCTCTGTCTATGTTGGACATACTGAAGACCTTCCCTCATTCCTGAGACAGTCTAAGGACAATCAGTGGTGTTAAGAGATGAGGCAACAGTAGGAATGTCTACATATGTATTCTGCAGGATTCTCATGATTTGGGCAAACTATCCTTGTGGCTACTGAAGCTAGGAAGTGAGGCAAAGAGCCAAGGATCAGGATTAGCTGGGTACTATAGGACTGTAGGGTCTGGGATGTGTATACACTAGTTCCAGTGTATATCCCTGGATGCCTAGCCAAAATCCAGACCCCTTTCACACTGAGCTAATATACTTCTTTCATGCTCTGTTCTTCTCTTTAGTAAATTATATTTATCATATTGTATACTATTTGTTATCCTCCATTATAATTTAAACTCCAAAGAGGAAAGGAAATCTTATACTATTTTTTTCACTAATGTTTCTCCAGAACCCAGGGCAGTACTTGGAACAGTAGATTCTCAATAAAACTTAGATTATTGGAGGAAAGAAGAAATTTTAAACAAATACTTGAATAGCTAAATGTTCAAATGTTATTGATCTATTTGCATGACTTTAATAATTAGACAATTCTTTAAAAATTATTATTTTCAGGTCAATTATGCAGCAATAGCCATATCTGCATTACTATATTCTACTGACAAGAATTAGCTTTGAAGAAACATCTGTCCCCCTTTTCATTAATATATGTGGATCTAATTGGAGAGAAAAACCTGAGTGATTATTTTTAGACACAAAAATTTGGGCATTACCATCTTACAAAATTACTTTTTTGATTATTTTGTAATCAGTTATTCACTTAGCTCACAAATTTAGGCAAAAAAAATCTTGATTAAAATTACCACTGTTATTTTAAAATAATGTAATTCTGCTTCCTAACCTGAACCAGAAATGCATTCTGCCATACACAGCTAGAGGAATTTCTTGATTAAAACACTGAGTTATCTAATCACTTCTGTGCCCTATGAATGTATAGCATATGATGAAAATATAGAAGCGTGTGGCTCTTTAAAATAGATTTTCCACCTTTTCTTCTTCTTCAAAATTTTAACCAGTGTTACCTGTCTTTATTCAAGCATTAAAGATGTCCAATAAAATGCTTATTTATGCTCCCTATATTATGCTCATTTCCATTTTTTGAAATATTAACCTTTCCTGCATATGCTTATGATACAAATGACAAAGACAAGTTTATAATCTCCATAGGATAGCTGGTTATCTCAATTGTCCTTTTCCCTTAATTTCAAAAATATTTTTCAATTACATGGAGCTTTTATATAGTCCAGAGAAATTATAATTTATCAAAGTGCATAAAAATATTCTCATCAAATAATGTTATATACCTATATGAAACCTCATTGTTTAGCTTATTTGTACTCCTCCACAGAATTTCTCAAAATTGTGTTTTTCTCTTTTCTGGAATATAAAATTCATATTCCCTAAAACATCCCTATTAATTTTTAAGTGAATATATATATATATATATATATATATATACACACACACACCCACACCCACACACACACACACACACACACACACACATATATGCCTGTATATGTGAGAAGGGTGGGGAGGGAGGAAAAGAGAGAGAGAGAAGGAGAAAGAGAGAGGGATACACATACAGAGAGAGAAAAAGAGAGATTTCAGCTTGAAAGTAAATTGTATTAAACTTTGTGATTTAGAAATGATGTTCAGAGGTGTGTATACTTAAAGGAGTGGTGACTCAAGAGTCTTATTTCATTGTGTAACAAAATAAACTTTTGGCAAGCAGTAATTCTAAGGGAAGAGGATATCAGAACCAATTGACTATTGTATATTAATTTCACATTCAACCAGATTATTTTTTATTTTTATTTTTTAAATTTTTTATTGATTTGTTTAGAGAGAGAGGAGGTGGTGGGGAGAGAGAGACAAGCACTGATTTGTTGTTGCCTTCATTGGTTGCTTCTTGTATGTGCCCTGACCAGATGTGGAACCAACAACCTTGCTGTATTGGGACAACACTAATCAACTAAGCTACCTGACAAGGGCCAACATTCAGCCAAAATATGAAAGTCAATTATTATTTTAAAAAATTCGTAGATTGTTTTGAATTTTCTATGTGAATGGTCATATAATCTGTGAAACAAAAAAAGAAGTTGTATTTCCTCCTTTCTAATATTTATGCTTCTAAATTCATTTTTTGGTCTTATACTAGGGACAAAATAACATTGGTATATGTTGTGACTTTTAAAAATTAACATTTGTTAGGTAGAGCCCTGGAATGTCAAATGGTGAGCCTCAGTTCAATGAAAAGACCAACAGTAAAATTAAAATAGGCAAGTTTAATACTCACACGTCCTGGAGGAAGTAGAGAGCATGCATAGAAGGTTCACAGGAGGAAGGCAACACAGTGTGCAGGCAGGGAGAGGACTGGCAGGACCTGGGCCACATGCCTTCATTAGGGCCTCAGCTGAAGTGCTTCGGGGCTCCTGGGTTAAGGCCAGATTGATCTATTCAAACCAAAAGAGCAGGTTTTTGGTAAGCCTCATGGGGGGTCATATCTAAGGGGTACACAAGGAGAAGGCCCGGGGAGAGGGTGGGGAAGACTGCTTACCAGGGCCTTTTAGGGAATCATACCAAGAATTTATATTTACTTGTGACTCTGTGTGGGATGTTATCTAGGGCACAGGAGGGAGGGGCTAGTGTCAATGAGAGGACCCTCCAGGCCACTTGGCCACACGATATGGATGCCAAGGCAGTGATATGAAGTAGTTTAGCTAAACTATCAACAGTGTAGTTGGCATTTCTTATTTCTGACTGTAAAGGGAAAGTTTATAAAGGTTCTATATTTAGGGTACAGTTAGCTCAGGTTTTGCTAGTTTAATTATATAGGTATTTGTTTACAAGGCTAAGAAATGTCCCTTCTTAACTTACTAAGTGCCTTTAAATGGAATGATGACTTGGTAGTGAGCTTTGCCAAATACTTTGAGATTATTATATAGTTTCCATTTTAATTTTTTCAGGTGGTGAATCATATTTACGTGGTTTATTATTTTCCTAAGTATCTTGAGTATTTTGGATAAATCCAAATTGGTTGGGTGCTGTCATTTCTATATAATATTCTCTTAGTATTTACTAAGTTCACATAGAAAAAATTAAATTTGCTATCTACTCATACTATATAAAATAACTAACAATAGATTAAGTATGTAAATGTCAAAAAAAAACCCAAACTTCTAAAATATATAAAAATAGAGGTAAATGAATATCTTATTTCTTGGATTAAAAGATTCCTCAAGATACAAAAATTATTATAAAAGAAAAGAAGTATATATTTTAAATAAAAATAAGAGCTTTTGATTATCAATATACTTAAAGCGATTGAAAAGACAGCTACACCTTTGAAGATTATGCTATTAATACATAAAACTGAAAAATAATTAGGAATATGATTATCTAAAACACTTCTATAAATTAACAAAAAAGCACAAACAGCCCAATTGAAAAGTGAGAAAAAAGGAATAATCATATAAGAAGAAACAGATATAGTCAGCAAACACAGAGGTGCTGAAAATTATTAGTGATCAAGAATTAGAAGAGCAAATTGAAATCACTATGAAATACAATTTTATGTTCCATTGAAGTAAAAACAAAATTAAAAAAATCTATTTGTTTATATCAAGTGATGAAGAACATATAGATCCACTGGATCTTTAACTGCTAATGGGTGTGTTGTTGAAATTAGGGAATAAAATATTGGCATTATCTCCTAAATGTGAACATTTATACACAGGATGACTCAGCCATTCACTCCTAGATAATTGTCCAAGATAAACTTACACATGCTTACTACCCGACATGTACAAGAATATTTATTGCAATACTTTTCACAGAAATAAAAACAAAATGAAAAAGTGTAGTATATCCATGTAAAGAAATACTGTATAGTAGTTACAACTGATCTATAGTGACAGAGAACTATAGATGAATGTCATCCATATGTTACTAGTTATAAAAGTATGTCCCAAACACAAGGCATTACATAACTTACATAAAGCTAAAAAATTCTAAAATTTAAAAATGCTCTTTTTTATAAAATACACACATATGTATAGTCAGAAGGTTATATGAAAAGGACACAGGGATTAAAGTTTAAGGGATAGGTAACTCAGACTGGGAAAGATCACTGGTATATGGTTCAATGTAGGGTTTTTGTCAATATCCTAACTTTGCTTTTAGATGATTGGTTTGTAGGTAGTTATTTGATTATTTAAATAACTAACAGTCACTAAAAGTGGGTAAACATTGAGCAATGCTTGTGTCATGAAACAAGGATCATGATGAATCCGGTTCTGTACATGAATAACCTATAGATAAACCAAAAGTGACTTCAAGGCCCAATTTACTTTCTCCCTAAAGCTCTCTCTTGGCTTAATGTTATTAAAGTGTGATTAGGTACTGTCACAATGGAGTTCATAGGGAATGTGGTCTCTGGGAAGGCAGAATGTTGAGTCCTGATAGAAATGTGGAAGTAGAGTGATTTGGATTTATTTTAAATTCATTCCTTGGAGAACTCCTCTCCCTGCCTTCGACAATAGTGTGAGCAGAGGGTGTGATGAATGACATTGACTTTCTGGCTCCCTTCCCAATTTCCTTCTTTTAACCTTGCGGTTCTCAAAGAGAGCCTTTAACCAGAAGAATCAATATCATATCTCCTGGGGAACTTATTAGAAATGTAAATTCTTTGGCCCATTCCAGATCTTCTGGAATGGAAATCCTGGGAGTGGACCCAGCAATTAATGTTACGCTAAGCCTTTCAAGTGATTGTGACACATCTTAAGCACTGTTCTTGATTTTGATTCCTGTGCCTGATTTATTCACCTTTATTGTTTACTCTTACCCTTCCATTTCAGGTTAAAATTTAATTTTAGCTAAATAAATTATGGCAGTGATTTTCTATTAGGTTTCTGTGGATTCAAATTTGTCCATCTTCTAATCCATTCCCATTTGGAGCCAGAGCAACCTTCTAAAATGTAAAACTATTGTGGTTAAATGTTTCAATGCCTAACAATTGCCCTTAGCATAACAACTAACATTACCACAGCATACACATTATTCCACATTTGGCAATGCCTTTCTCTTGAGATTCATCATTCTTTTATACCATTAAATTCATTTTCAAACATATTAAACTCCTTTCAGTTACATATGCTCTTCCATATCTAGGGCTTGGCACATGCTGAAACCTTTTCCACATCTTTCTCAACCTCATCACTTTTAACTTCTAGCCTTGATTTAATTCTTACTATAAAATTCTTTATCTTTAGAATTCTTCTTGATACTCTAAGGTTGACCCATTTCCCTTTCTATCCAGCACCCCCCCCCCATTATTAACATCTATTACACATTATTATCATTGATTTTTAAATTGTGTGTTCTCATAAATCACAGGTTAGATATTGTCTGTTTGAATCTCTGGAATCAGTATTTTAGTTTTCCCATAAGTAAAATTAAGATATAATTGTATTCCTAGGATATATATTAAAATAAAATAAAATCACAGACTTAGCACAGTGCCATTACTAGTATCTATGATGTGTTGAATGAATAAAATTTAACTCTACCCCCTGTAAATTATAAAGTTTTATACTTAATACCATGTTAGCCATAATAGTAATCATGCATAACTATTTTGCTTATAATTAAATGTTTGTAAATTAGGAAGACAACAATCTAAAGATGTTGCATGTGCAGTGAATGGTGTCTTTTTAATGTGCATTAGGGATGTTTACTTTATCCCTGTACATAACAGGTAGGGGAATTGACATATGGGCTTTACAGAAAGTCCAGTGGGTACTATTTGAAAAAAAAAAATCTGTTTGCTGGCAGACTGCCAAAGAAAAAGCATGATGCAGTGAAAACCCGTCAAAATAAAGCTTCATTTGACATTGCAATCAATTCTTGGATAATGAGTCTAGCTACTTTTCTTGATGATGTTCTGGGTCTTGAAAGCTCTGAAATTTTATTCAGAAAAACTTAGAACTTGAATCTCTCATAATTAGCAGCTGTTAAGTGACTGGAATTGAATATTTGGAAAATCAAGGTAAACTTGATAGGTAAACATTGGAATGTGCTATTCTCTGCACACTGGTCTTAAACTAAGCTAATCAATTTTGAATCTGCAAAAATGGATTATATATATATATATATATATATATATATATATATATATATATATATATATATATATATAAATCAATCAAGGAGATACTCTTAATGTTTCTTATCAAAATGATGCAAATGTCTAGCAATATGCTAGTGAACACTGAATAACCAAAAAAAGTGTTTATTTTTCTTTTTCTCATAAGAGTTTTTAAATAGTGCAATGCTTTTTACTCTGTCTATCCTGGAACTTCATCATTTAAAATGTGTCATGTTATGATAAATCGTTTGGCGTTGAATCAATTGGATTTTGTTGTGCTTTTCCACTAAGCCATTATGAAGTGGCTGATGAAATCTAGCATGACAAATTACAAAAGATGAGTCACCTGGGGTTGACCAAAATCAGTATTCATTTGCTGACTTTAGAAGACAGACTGTGTTAAAATGAACAATATGCAGCATTAGCTGTAAAGTACTGCATAATAAGGGAGGGGTATCAGGAAGTGAAAATAAAGGATACAGTACCATAGCTAGTAAAAGGATTCGGCTAAACAAAGATATCACATGTAACTTAGAACATGTGCAATTTGTTAAATATATACTCTTTACAAACAACTCAAGATTTATGTGCAAGTCTACGTGTAAACCACCTCCTGTACAAGCAGTTGGAATAAGGTTCCATTCTCTACTTCATGTTGAAAATGCAAATACTCAAGAGTTGAGAAGATTTTCAGTCTGGATACCAGAATTAGTTGAGAGATGAGATGCAACTTGTTATGTTTAATTCTTATAGCTCTTGGAGGGGACTCATAAAAGCACAAGCTTTTGCTTTTGCATTAAACTGTTATGTCTTCAAGCAAAAAGTTGTTTGAAGGAAAAACCCCTGGGTCCTCACGATTTTGCCTTTTATTCTGGAAGGTAGGTTAGTTCTCCCTGGAGGCTATCGTGCTGCGTCTTATCCTATGTCTTAGAATTCTTCTTTCTCTAGCCTTTGGATATTTTTGAACTGAAACTGTCAACCCATATAAGAGTGAAGAGACCCCTAAAATTAACCTTGGAAAGTTCTGGTCAAATATGTTTTTTTGTTGTTGTTCTAACTTTATCCTCAGTCTTCTTATTTTTATTTTTTGGTCAGGGAAAATGTTGGCTCACTATGCTGCAGAAGAGCTATCATGGTTGGTTATATATTTCTTTACAGAAGGTTAGTGTTTGAGCTCTACTTCTTCCTTCTGAGCAATTACTATCTCAAACTGCCTTTTAACTAGAGGACTGCTAAAGCATCTGTGTGATACTGAAAAATTGCTATGTCTCTGATTTTGAAATATATACAGAATTCAACTATTTACCATTGTTTTAAGACCCCTTGCTAGTCTATGGCCCCATAATTTATTTCCTGAATTATTACAATAGAATCATAACTACCTCTCTGCTTCTGTCCTGACCACTCTTGTCTGGTTTTAAAAAATAAGCCAGAGTGATATTATTAAAATACTAGAGACCCGGTGCACAAAAATTTGTGCACTGGGGGGGGGGGGGGAGGGGAGCGGGTCCCTCAGCCCGGCCTGTGCCCTCTCGCAGTATGGGACCCCTTGGGAGATAACGACCTGTTGGCTTAGGCCTGATCCCGAGTGGCAGAGGGCAGGCCTAATCCCTAGGTGCAGCCCTGGTTGGGCTCAGAGCAGGGCTGATTGGGGAGTTGGGGCACCGCCCCCTGTCATGCACAGAGCAGGGAGGATTGGGAGGTTGCGATGCCACCCTCAGTCACGCTCAGGGTAGGGCCCATCAGGGGGTTGAGGAGCTACCCCCTGTCACACATAGAGCAGGGCGGATCAGGGGGTTGGGGTGCCGCCCTCTATCACCCACAGAGCAGGGCCAATCAGAGGGTTGGGGTGCCGCCATTGTCACACTCAGGACAGGGCCAATGGGGAGGTTATGGCTCTACCCCATCACACACAGAGCAGGGCCCATGGGAGGGGGGGGGGGTTGGGCCGCCGCCCTCTATCACCCACAGAGCAGGGCCAATCAGGGCGTTGGGGCGCCGCCACTCTCACACTGAGGGCAGGGCCCATGGGGAGGTTATGGCTCTACCCTGTCACACACAGAGCAGGGCCCGTGGGGTGGGGGCTTGGGGTGCCACACCCTGTCACACACAGAGCCACAGGGCGATCAGGGGGTTGGGCAGCTCCCCCCATCAGGCACAGAGCAGGGCCGATCAGGGGGTTGGGGCACCTTCTCCTGCCAGGAACAGAGCAGGGCCGATAGGGAGGTTGTGGCCCGGCCCCCTGTCACACACAGAGCTGCAGGACGATCAGGGGGTGTGGGCGCTGCCCCCTGTCACGCTGATCCCGGTGCTGGGAGGCATATTACCCTTTTACTATATAGAATAGAGGCCTGGTGTATGGGTGGGGGCTGGCTGGTTTGCCCTGAAGGGTGTCATGGATCAGGGTGTGGGTCCCCACTGGGGTGCCTGGCCAGCTTGGATGAGGGGATGATGGCTATTTGCAGCTGGTCACACACCCTTCAGGGTGGGGGTCCCCACTGGGGTGCCTGGCCAGCCTGGGTGAGGGGCTGAGGGCTGTTTTCAGGCTGGGACTGAAGCTCCCAACTGCTCCTTTTTCCTTTTTTTTTTTTTTTTTTATTCTGGGCCAGCTTTAGCTCTGGCTCCAGCTCTGAGGCCTCTGCTGCTGAAAGCAGGTATCTGGTTTGTTTAGGTTCTATAATCAAAACTCTGTATCAACTCTAGCTCTGAGATCCTGGATTGCTGAAAGCAGGTTTCTGGGGTTTTGTTTAGCTTCTATATTTGTTACAATGTTTCAAACTGCAGGCTCAGAGGCCGGCAAGGCAGGCGGGGAACATTGCAGTCCTCTGTCACTGAAGCAAGCAAGCCTCATGTTCCGTTTAAGCTTCCTGGCTGCCGGCCGCCATCTTGGCTGGCAGATAATTTGCATATCACCCTGATTAGCCAATGGGAAGGGTAGCGGTCATATGCTAATTACCATGTTTCTCTTTTATTAGATAGGATGAGTCATGTCACTCTTTTGCCTAAGCCTTGCCATTACTTGTAATCTCCGTCAGGGTAAAAAGAAGCCATAAATTAGATATTTGAGAGTCTGCATGATCTAGCTGCTCTGACCCTCTTCTACTTTTCTTCTCTTTGACTCAACTGCATTGGCTTCCTCTTTATTCCTCTAATAACAGGATTTCTCTCAACACAGAGCCTTTATCTCTGCCAGTCCCTCTGCAGGGAATGCTCCTCTATAGATGTACATAAGCCTCATACCCTCATTCCCTTTAGGTCTTTACTACAAAATTTGGTTTTAAGTAAAATCTTCCCTAGTAATCCTACTTAACATTTGAACCACCTCCCTGATGCTGTTACATTTTCCAACCTTTGTTAATATCTTTAAGTTTTCATAATCTATTTATTGCCTATTTCTTCCACTACAATGTAAGTACTGTCAGGGAAGAGATTACTTTTCTATTATCCTCCTAGTAGATATATTACAATTACTTAATATTTCTTTAATGATTAAAAAGATGGATGAGTACTCTAATATATGCCATTTCCTGAGAAACTAAAACAGTTTTACCACAAAGAATATATATATATTTATATATATGGTTTATTTTACAATCCTTTATCCTTATATAGAGAGTTTAAGTTCTGCATGACTATTATACAAATAAATTTTAGTTACAACAGGTTAAATAATACTATTTACCCAACAACATAGTTCAAATTTCAGTTACCAGGCTATATTAACTGCAGTTGCATAAAGCACAAACTGCTATTACCTCCATCCACAAGTCACTATGTAAATAACAGATCTGCATCATGTTCAGTACCAAACACATTGCTTCATTCAGAGTCTTTTGAAAATTGGTCACTACACACATATGATTCAATTCATGCAGAGATACTAAACATGTAGTTGTATTGACTCCTTGTCCCACTGATAAACCCATGTGAGATTTTACAAAAATGGGTCATTGAAAGAAAAAATTGGCCCACAAAGTTGAAAGTGTAGCCAAGAAATGAAACGTGATAACAATACAAGTGAAATTTAAATCAATGGAAATGTAATTACAGAATTAGCTAACCATAGCAATGTTGACATGACTGCTATTGGAGAGACTTGAGATATCACCAATGGAACTGAGAGTAAACAGACGTAGAGATATAAAGGAGGAAAGTGCTTGTGAAGAAAAGGATAGAAAAGTCCCAGAGGAAGTGACAATGGTAGATAAACATTCACACCAAAGGAATACTTAGTGACATTTCATATCAGTGAAAGGGCAAAGGATAAAATGTTATCATTGATCAAATTTAGAAGGTAGTGTGACAATTTGCCAAGATATATGAAAGATGCTCTTCTGTGTATCATATATGATAAGAAAGTAAGCACTGTCTAAACTACTGTTGATAAGTTATCTACAAATAAAACATGTTTTAACATGTAGTACATTAAGTAAATATTACTTATATTTTTAAATTTTTCTTACACACTTATAATGGACAGTAAGAAAATTTTTAAAGTTGGAACAAAAATTTTTAAAGGTCACAGAACAGTGATGATTGACGTTTGCATGGTAAGTGTTATGGTTCCACACTACCAGGCAGAGTGAGGGCTGAATTCAGTTAAGTATTTTATAATATACAGAGATTTAGTATTTATTAATATACCATGTGACACAAATTGGTGGAAAGAAATTGGAAGAACATTTTAATACAAGGTAGGGCACAGTTATAGGGCTGAGAACAGTCTCCATTGATGCTTATCCTGAAATCAAATATTTCAGACAGCTTTATTTTTTTAATGTGTATTTTTCATCTGTAGAACTGTAACATTAGACCCCTGAATCTTTTTACTTGTGAAGCTTTAAACCAGTTCACAGACACACAAGTCAACCCAATTTCTAGTATTTTGATTAATGTACTGTTTCTTAAACTGATCATTTACCTCTATCATTTGCCTGCAAATGCAGGATCATGAGTGGTCTGTATATAGAAATTTTAAAAAATAGCATTTATACAATATTTTTACTACTCATAGCACTTTATAAACATTATGTACTTTGGTTCTGCAAAGTAGCTATAATTATTTCAATTTTAGAAATGAAGTAACTGAAATTGGAGAGGTTCAGTGCCACCTCATCAGCTAAGTAGTGGAGAAGGCACTGAAATAGATTTTCTAGGTGTAATTCTCACATGCTTTCTTGTATGTAATGCTAACTGAACTATCACAAATAAGAAGCTTTTTGACAATCTAGGACATTGTATACACATTGCACTAAGGTAATTTCAAGGCTTTTAAAGTGGATATTTATGTACTTTGTCAGGGATTCTTATTGTTTTTTAACATTTTACATGACTCCAGATATGCACTCAGTCTTTTTACTTCTTGTAATGATTTCTTTTTTTATATATTTGTTTATTTTTTTTAACAGAGAAGAAGGGAGAGGGATAGAGAGTTAGAAACATCGATTCAGCTACCAAGGTAACCAAGGTACATGCCCTGGACCGGAATCGAACCTGGGACCCTTCAGTCTGCAGGCCGACGCTCTGTCCACCGAGCCAAACCGGTTAGGGCTTGTAATGACTTCTTACCAGAGTCACTCTATGACTGTATGGGGAGAAGAGGTTTATTATTAGGGCATCACTAAGCCCTTTACATAGTTTCTTCTCCATTTACAGTATCTCTACACAATCTAAACCAGCCCCATCCAGTTTCAAACCAAAGTAACTGGCATTAAATAGTAAATGTATTTCCAACACAAGGAAGTCTGGATTAAATTTCCAAAGTCACTGGTGATTTCTATTGTTTGTTGTTGTTTTTAAAATAAAATTTAATTTTATACTTGATTTAGGTTTATAGAAAAGTAGTACAATAATAGAGAGGTTCTGTTAGCCTTATACCTAGCTTTCCTTATTATTGACATCTTGTATTAGTATGGTATATTTGTCACAGTTAACAGACTGATACTGATACATTATTATTAACTAAAGTCCATGCTTTATTCACATTATATTAGATTTTCTTTTTTTAACCTAATCTTCTTTTTTTGTTTCAACATACCCATCAAGATACCACATTATACTTAGTTGTCATATCAAATTAGGTTCCTCTGGCTGTGACAGTTCCTCAGACTTTCCTGGGTTTGAAGGCCATGGCATACTTGAAGGGTATCAGGTAGTTTGTACAATATCCCAAAAGTGGGATTTATCTGACATTTTCTCAAGATTATATTGTATTGTAATAAGAAACTGAAAAATACAGGAGTCTTCTCAGACTTCTTTCACTTAGAAATCAGCATTTATGATTTATTTTTGCCTTTGCATAATTTGATAGCTGATACATTATTATGACTGAATAATATTCCATTGTACAGGTGTGCCACAGTTTGTCTACCTGAAAGTACATCTTGTTGCTTTTAGTCTTTAGAGATAATGAATAAAGTCTATATAAACATTGGTATGCAAGTTTGTGGGTGAACGTAAATTTTTATATATGTTAGGAGTGCAGTTGCTGGATCATATGTTTAGTTTGAGTATGTTTAGTTTTTTGAATAATCTGCCAAGAAAGCTATGAACAAGAGTTCTACTTGCTCTACATCTTTTCCAGCAAATTGTATTCTCAGTTTTTAATTTTATTTTTATCTATTCTAATAGATATGTAGTAATATCGCATTGTTTTAATTTGAATTTTTCTAATAACTAATGATCAGCATTAGTTTTTTCTTATTTTACACTAGAGGCCCGGTGCATGAATTTGTGCACAGGTTGGGTTACTCGGCCTGGCCAGTGATCTGGGCCGATGGGGGGGCTGGTTGGCGGGGGGGGGAGGAGCTGTGGGAGGTTGGCTGTGGGAGCACACTAACCACCAGGGGGCAGCTCCAGAATTGAGTTTCTGACCCCTGCCGGTCAATGCATGCCATAGCAACCGGTCATTCAGTCGCTTAGGCATATATATATATATATATATATATACACACACACATACATACATACTAGAGGCCCGGTGCACAAAAATTTGTACACTGGTGGGGAAGGGGGGCTGGGGGGTGTCCCTCAGCCCCACTTGTGCCCTCTAACAGTCTGGGACCCCTCGGGAGATAACCACGTGCTGGCTAAGGCCTGCTCCCCGGGTGGCAGATGGAAGGCCCAATCCCTCGGTGCCTGCCCCACCTCCCTGGGTCACGCACACGGAGGGCCGATCTGGGGGTTGGGGCGTCACCCCGGGTTGGGTCGCACATGGACGCACAGGCACGTCACACATGGGACGCCTGGGTGGGCCGGCCGATCACTGCTGCCCCTCCCGGCTGCCCTGGGTCACGTCGCACACAGAATGCCCTGGCAGGCATGCCAATCACTGCTGCCCCGCAAGGCCACCCCAGGTCGCAAACAGCAGGCCCAGATGGCGGCGGGGCAGGTGGGATGGCGCTGTCCTGCCCTGCCTGTAGTATGCAAATTAGCCGCCATCTTTGTTGGCAGTTAATTTGCATATCACGCTGATTAGTCCATGGGAGGTGTAACAAAGGTACGATCAATTACCATGTTTGTCTATTATTAGATAGGACTAGAGGCCCGGTGCACAAAAATTTGTGCACTCGGGGAGTCCCTTAGCCCGGCCTGTGCCCTCTTGCAGTCTGGGACCCCTCAGGGGATGACCACATGCTGGCTTAGGCCTGCTCCCTGGGAGATCGGGCCTAAGCTGGCAGTCAGACATCCCTCTGGCAGCCCGGGAGCCCTTGGGGGATTTCTACTTGCCAGCAGGGAGTAGGCCTGAGCTGTAGTCGGACATCCTTAGCACTGCTGAGGAGGCGGGAGAGACTCCCACCACCACTGCTGTACTGGCAGCCATCAGCTTGGCTTGTGGCTGAGCAAAGTTCCCCCTGTGGGAGCGCACTGATCACCAGGGGGCAGCTCCTGCATTTAGGATCTGCCCCCTGGTGGTCAGTGTGTGTCATAGTGACCAGTCATTCCCACTCGTTCTGCTGTTAGGGTCAATTTGCATATTACCCTTTTATTACATAGGAGTGCCTGGCCAGCCTGGGTGAGGGTCTGATGGCTGTTTGCAGGCTGGCCACAGCCCCTTCAGAGTGAGGGTCTCCCCTGGGGTGCCTGGCCAGCCTGGGTGAGGGACTGAGGGCTGTTTTCAGGCTGGCCAAGACCCCCAGCAGGACCCACACCCCATGAGGGTGTGGCCAGCCTGGGTGAGTGGCTGATGGCTGTTTTCAGGCTGGCCACAGCTTCTTCAGGGTGGGGGTCCCCACTGGGATGTCTGGCCATTCTGGGTGAGGGGCTAAGGGCCGTTTGCAGGCTGGCCACAGCCCCTTCAGGGTGGGGGGTCCTGCTGGGGTGCCTGGCCAGTCTGGGTGAGGGGCTGAGGGTTGTTTTCAGGCTGGTTAAGCCTCCCAGTGGGGCCCCTCACACCATGAGGGTTTGGCCAGCCTGGGTGAGGGGCTGATGGCTATTTGCAGGCTGGCCACAACCCCCAGCCACCCAAGCTTCCAGTGGAGGCTGGCTGGAAGCAGGTATCTGGGATTTATTTGTCTTCTATAATTGAAACTTTGTTGCCATGAGCTGAGGCCTCAGCTGGCTCAAGGCTGGTGGGAAGCTTGGCTTTCTCCATCGCCCAGACAACCAAGCCTCATGCTTGCTCCAGCTCCACGGCTGCCAGCTGCCATCTTGGTTGGGTTAATTTGCATATAGTTGCTCTGATTGGCTGGTGGGCATGGCTTGGGGCACAGCGAAGGTATGGTCGATTAGCATATTTGTCTTTTATTAGTGTAGATAGATCTGTATATCTTCTTGGGTGAAGAATCTATATACATCCTTTCCACATTTTATATTATTTGTTTTATTGTTGAGTTTTAAGATTTCTTTATTTTGCATATATATTTTCTAATCTGAAACATATTTTTATCTCTCCCCCCCACCCCCCCTCTAATGCTCTTAAATGTACCCACTTGGAAATAAGATTTAATTTTAGGAAGTGGAAGGGCAAAGATGAACAATTCATGTCCTTCCCTTTTGGTTCACATAATGATGTAAATATTCTTATTTTCTCTGTCATTCTGGTTATAATATTCTGTAATAATTGCCGGAAAAAGTGACTTATTTTTGTTGCTATTGTGTTAAGAATACTTGTATCTACTGGAATTTTATTTAGGAGGATAATGTTCAATAACATATATGATTACATGTCTATAATCTTTGCATTATTTATAATGAAATTTGGATAGAACTAGCAAGCTATCTCTGGGAAACACTGAACTAGGAGCTACATTTTCTAATTAAAGTCTCTGATCTTTTATTAATCATCTATGATACTCAGATCAATTACTTTACCTTTCTTAATCTCAGTTTCCTCAGATTCAACTGCACTAGGTTATCTTAAAATGAGAGTTCTGTTCCAAGGCATTCTATAGATTTTCCAGAAATTAAAATTTGCAATACTTGCTATGCTGCTGTCCATGTGTCTGATATGAAAGAGACTGATATAAAGGGAAGATATATAAGAGGTATACTTGGTATCTGGAAAGACATTATTGTAGTTCTAAGAATATTAAATATTATATAACTTTTTCCCTAGATTTGACTTACTAAAATTAAATATAAATATAAATCCAGGTGTTTTTATTATATTTGAGATTACCAAGTAACATTATTTTAAGAATGTTTATCTTACATAGCTAGTTTTGGCTCCTATTTACCTTGCTTTTTAGAATGTGTGTAAAGCTAACTTTATTTATCTGCATAGTTATGGAGAGATATCTACTACTAGTACCAATGAAACCATTTACTTCTTTGTTGTCCTTCTATCTTAGTAAAAAATATAAGTAATAAACATTTATTGAGGTTTTATTATGTTATTTCTAGAAACGTGTTTTCAGTTAATCCTCACAATATCCTTTGAGTCTGATATTATCACAATTTTAAGACAAGGAAATAGAAATTTATAGAGCAAAGGTAAATTAATCAAAATTAATAAAACAGAAAGCATAAACAAAGCTAATATTTCCATTAATCTATGCATGATGATATTAATATGGAAGTTATAAGCATCAGTGCCAACTGGGGCAGGCAGATATGGAAGTGATGCTGCTTGGGTAGGAGAAAGACAACAAAACATCATGATAAACAGCAACTAATAAATGGCCTTTGGCCCTTGTTGCCCATTTACAAATAAAATGTTTTCAAATGTACCAGAAAGCCTTCTCTTTATCCTGTTCTCATCATTCTTATTATAAAAGAATAAAAATAAACCCAAAATCCAGATATGTATTTGAAATAATATATTCAGTATTTTCAACTAATTGAAAATTTTTTTGACATGCTGGTGGACACAGTAAATCTGATGTGTTGTCTAGGTGCAGCTTCTGCACTAATAGTTTCTGAAGTGTGCTTTGAAGAGATAACAGGAAGAACTGCATGATTGCTTTGGGTCAACTAGCATATATATCCTAGACAGGTGCCTTTCCAGAGCACTAACCATACCATTCTGTAGCTATACCTCCATGGTATTCATATTTTGTCACTTTACAGTATCTGTATTTCATTCCATCAGCGCTCATAAAATTCTTTACCAATATGTAATATAGAGTTCCCAATTCTCATAGCATATACTAGAAAGAAAAAAAAATCATTGAAAATGTCACCTTTAGATGACTAAACTAAAAGATATTTAGAAATTGAATCATTTATTTTGAAAGCCTTTTCTCAACTTGCCATAGAAGATAAATAAATAAACAGGCAGTAGAGTGACAATCGCCTGATTGGTGTTTCTTGTCAGCAATGTTATTAAAAAAAAAAAAACCTCAGATACCGAACACATCATACTGACTATTTTATAGTTATACATGATCTTGTCCAGAGATCTTGGCCCACTGGATCAATTTTAATATGTTAGTCCACAGATACCTTTCAGATAAGGACACATAATACCTCATTTTATTGATAAGGGATTTGTAGTCAGAGAAGTAACACAAATTCCCAAAGCCACACAGGGAGTTTTTTGCATATACTGAGTGATTAGTGTTATTATAGAATAAGAATTCTAAATTTAACCATTTAAATATAATAAAAATTATTTAAAAATTGCCTCTTTTCAAAAATCAGATCATGGAGAATCTACAATGACATAATAATTTTAGAAGTTTCCAGGCTAATTCTCCATTTTAATTACAAAGAGAGGAAAATCAGAGTATTTGAAAAGGTAAGTGTAGCCCTAACCAGTTTGGCTCAGTGGATAGAGCGTCAGCCTGCTGACTCAAGGGTCCCAGGATTCCAGTCAAGGGCATGTACCGTGGTTGCAGGCATATCCCCAGCAGGGAGTGTGCAGGAGGCAGCTAATTGATGTTTCTCTCTCATCGATGTTTCTAACTCTCTATCCCTCTACCTTCCTCTGTAAAAAACCAATAAAATATATTTTTTTAAAAAGGTAAGTGTACCCTGTGCTTGGGTCTGACACTTGTTAAATTCCAGAAACTCTATTCAGGATTCCCTTGAATCACTGTGTGTGTGTGTGTTTTGGTGTCATATGGGTCACAATTAGGGTTTCCATTAGACAACATAATACTCTCTTTGGTTGAGAAGCTCATTTAGATGTCCCTATTTCTTTTTCTTATTATCTACCTGATTTTTTACTTCTTTTTTTAAATGGCTTCTGGAATTTTGCTAGGCTGTCCATTCTGAATTCAATTGAAAAAGTAATTCCTATTGAATGACTTATTTCTTTTTCATTTATCAATCTAACAGGTTTTTGATTTTTGAATTATTGTAGTATGAACTACTTTCCCATCCAATTTCATACCA
Organism: Myotis nattereri; assembly: GCF_964212035.1. Taxonomy (NCBI): domain Eukaryota; kingdom Metazoa; phylum Chordata; class Mammalia; order Chiroptera; family Vespertilionidae; genus Myotis; species Myotis nattereri. Next base: position 57,218,570 of record NC_138079.1, read on the forward strand.
AGGTGTGGAGAGATTGAAGACTCATTAAATTACATTTTTTCAAATAAATTCCTTTAGGTCATTTCTTTCCCTAATGATGCACTTTTTCTTGCAGTTAAACCATTCATATATCCAGCTACTACATATATCATCAGGAGATACATTTGTGAATACAACCTAGTGAATTTTAAATAATCTGAACTGGATGTATTATGAATTGGGAAATTAGCATATACACATTTATTTGTGACTGGGAAAAATATGGCAACTTTTACAAGTCATCTAATTCATTTAAATAATGTAAAACTATTAATCTTAAAGCATATTGACATATTTTTAATAGTTGGAAACCAGCTTGGGTTTTGATTATTAAAGGAATTCCTGAAATGATTAAAAGGAATTCCTGAAATGATAAATGCTGTGTAATAATTTATTGCACTAAATATTCTACACAATGGCAAGACACTTTGATTAGTAACCAAGGGTTTTTCTATTTGGAGAATATCCTAGGGTGAGAAAAAGAGCTACATCTATGGAACCTTTGCTAAGTAAATAAATCCCCACTTTCCAAAGTTACTTTAATGCCATCTGTCAGCAAATTATAATAGTACTAGAGGCCTGGTGCATGAAAATTCATGCACTGAAGGGGGGTCCCTCAGCCCGGCCTGCCCCCTCTCACAGACCTGGAGCCCTCAGGGGCAGGAGGCGACCGGCGATCAGGAAAAGGCAATGCCCCATCACACCTCTGCTGCTGCCATTGCTGGCAGTGTAAGCGTTGGCTGGCCCTGGTTACCTGAGACTTGGGCGGCTCTGGGAAGCTGGGCAGCTGACATCTGAGGCTTTCCTGTGCCTCAGGCCGCTGTGGGGCTGAAGGGACTGGGGGACTTCAGAGGCAAGTGTGCGGAGCAGCGCCTGCCACCCTGGTGAGGTTGAGGGGACTGGGCACCTACATCTTTAAGGGCATGGCAGTCTATTAGCATATTCCCTCCTTATTGGCTGTGGGCAGTGCCATCTTTGTGATGCTGTGAGGGTCAATTAACATATTCCCTCTTTATTAGATAGGCTATTGGATTTGTAAGAATAAAATAATTTATTACTATCTGCTGGAAAACTATCATCTATTAGATCCAATGTGCAAAATCTGTTCCCAGGTGTATGCAATATACACATACATCTTCTGGTGGGGAATGGACTTTTTCCAGAGGACAGTAGCAATAAGGTCCAGGGCATAGAAAGATGCCTCTTGCAAGTGGCTTGTAGACATCAATAAGTGTCCAGTGTGGAAAACATAAATCAGTTTTCCCTGTGCTTGGGTCTGACCCTTGTTAAATTCCAGAAACAAGCAAGGGAGATTTTAAAGGGGAATCACAAAGAAGTTTACCATTAAAATTAAATTTTTACATTACTCTACTCTGATTATAATTTTCTCTAGGTACATTAGATCTTCTTTCTCTTTCACAGGAGGATTTAAGTCAACTCTCATGGTGTGTTCCATTCACAAGTCTTTTATCATGAGACTAGAGGCCTGGTGCATGAAATTCGTGCAGGGGGTTTCCCCTCAGCCCAGCCTGCACCCTCTCACAATCTGGGACCACTGGCTCCTAACTGCTCACTTGCCTGATCGCCCCTAACTGCCCCCTGCTGCTGGCTTGGTCAACTCAACTGACCCCCCTGCCAGCCTAGTCACCCCCATCTGCACCCCTCCCCCCGCCGGCCTGGTTGACCCCACCTGCCTTCCCTTCAGGCCTGGTCACCCCATGCAGCCTGTTTGGTTGTCGTTTGGTTGTAATGGTCACTTAGGCTCTTATATATATATAGATGGATTACTGTAAGAAAGTAAATGAGACTGTGTTCCTTACTTATGATTTAAGTCAAGCCCTTGTATGTTTGTTACCAATCATTCAACTCCTTCAAGTGATTCATATCATGTTATTTTTAAGTATTACATTATTTACACATAGATACTAACTAGACAACTGTAGGCAATTAAAAACATAGAAATTTTTCATAAATTTTTTTCACTTTATTTCCATGGAGCCATTTCCTTGCTCCCTCTGCCCATTTGGACATTTAAACCTCTATTATTCAGATAATTGTAAATTTAAGAAACTTCATGTTTTTCACATAACTTTTGTAGACAGGGATGCAGATGTGGTTGGGGGAAATTGTAGAGAATGTACAGTGGTCAAACTGCCTAAGATATGCAGTCCTTTCTTTCCGGGGCCTGCCCAAATACATTTTTTAAACTTGTAATTTAAAAATGAAGAAATTCACATGCCTTCATTTGCCTTGGCCTTTCTCATCAGCGTATTTTGCTACTGAAATTACTTGGCAACCACTAAATGGACTTATGAGAAGCTACCATGGCAATCCTCAGAACTCCACAACGTCTTACTTATAAAATTCATTAGGGCTGCATTATCATATTGAGTTCATCTTGTTTCAAACATTGTCATTATTTCCTTATTGCCTACATAGTATGAAAACCCAAGTATTTTGCCATCCAAAGAACACAATAGTTTTTGCATACACAACTCATTAATTGGAAACATATTTTGATATCTCTAGCCCTTACAAATTGGAGAAGCTTAGGATTGTTTGCTCTCTCTTTAGCACTAGTTGTCTTGCAGACTGCAAAGCTGTCAGAAATTCTAGTGACTCTGCAGACCATTATGTACTCCATGGTGACTCTCACCTCACAGGGCTCACACACTGCAGATGCGCTAGGAGCTGCCATAGAGACCACATCTTTTGAAATCAGGATGAGGCTCTGTCGGGATTCTTTGTGTCATTTGCAGTGTTCTTATCCTGTTGATTATTGCCTTATACAGTGCAATTTAAGTTGTTCCTAAGATGCTAGTCACTTACAGTTTCATTTTGAAACTTCCAGAATTCAGCACATAGGCCTTGCTTGCCATTTACTTTATTTTTTAAACAGAATGACCTACCTTTTTCAATTACTCTAAGACCTGGTTTATTCTATTTCTTTTCTACTGATCTTAAATTTGTTCTTATTATGGCATTTAGTCATATATTATTAAACTTTATCAGAGCAAGATAAAGTTTAATGATATAATTCTTATATTTTTCCTCTTCCCATCATAGTTCAAGGCACAGGTGACAAAGTACAAACGGAATTTCTCTATTTCTTTCTTTCCTTCTAACATAATTTACACATGATTTCATTAAGGGCATAGATTTAAAAAATTACTCTGCTGCAATGATCACATAAGATGAATGAATCTTAGCAAGAAAGACCACTGGAATCACTTAAAGAGGAAATACAGGAATGAAAGAGTGGGGAGGAAGATGCATATGTAGTCACTCTGATATGCTTTACCAAATGCTCAAAGAACTATTATTTATTTACATGATTTTCAGAGTGTGGTCCTAGATTCACAGTATCAGCATCACCTGAGAGTTTGTTTGAAATGAGAATTTCTGAGTCCCATTCCAGACCTGCTGAATTAGAAACGCTGGGCTAGGGACCAACATTCCAACTTCTAACAAGCTCCCTTGGTGATTCCCAGGCGTGCTGATGTTTGGAAAATCACTGAAGTCCAGATTCCTACATTTATTCACAGAAAACAGAGGACAGAGAAATTATGTGGTGATTCAAGTTCATACAGTAAGTTAACCTGCATGTGCTTGTTTACATTGCAGGCTCTCTTTTACCGTCCCAATGGAGAACTAGTTCCAGGTTTACTTGTGATTTTACATGGCAATTATTGCTCTTACCTGAATTCAACATACCCAATATGCTTCATTTCACTTACGGCAGTCATTGAGCATGTATAACGAACATGTACACAATACTTAGGAATTGGAATTGGTTGAATGATTTCGGAATATTCAGCTCTCAATCTTCTATTATGCTTCATTTGACAACTTGATTTTTAAAACCTAAAATCTTCTTACATTTATAGTTAATGCAAAATTAAACCAAAGCTACTCAAATTATATTTTCTTTTATTAAAAATCTTTATTCCTTTTTGATAGCACACTATATTGTCACAAATCCCATCCCTCTACTCTCACATGACAGCACTATAAACAATTATGCTCCCTTTGTGCACATCTCTCTATGATATGGACTTTTCTATTTTTGTTTATACAGGTCTACCTACTGGTTATGTTTATATTTACTTGAACTACTTAGTAGGAGAGTGCCTACATGAATATTTAGAAATGAACATGAGAAAAATAAGGCCCCCGATGAGTCTTTCCTCAGAAATAACACTTTATTGAGGCTGAAAATTGCACTATAATCTACCTGCTGTGGATAACTATATGAGCATCTTTCCCTCCTTCTATTTTTTTATGCCCTTAAGGAGAAAAGAAATGTATTTGGTTTATGTATAAGGTTTCCAACAGAAGAGGTATGCTGAAAATGGCTAAAATCTGTCTGAAGATACTTTACAATCAGGAAGTGACATATTTTCTTGTAGCTTATCTTAAAAACTCCTTGGGAACGTTTCCTAAGTGTCACCATTACCATCTAGGTATAGGTCATGAAGCATTCTGTGTAATGGTTAAGAGTATAGTTTGAGAAATGTGCTAGGCAGAATAATGCCCCACTCCCCAAAATGTCCAGTTCTTAATCTCAGGAACCTATGAATATGTTGTTACCTGGCAAAAGGGAATCAAGTTTGCAAATGGTATTAAGGCTACTAAGTACTTTGCACTAAAGTAGGGCAATTACCCTGGACTGTCCTCCTGGTGAGCCCAATGCAATCACAAGGGTTCTTAAAAGTGAAAGAGAAAGGCAGAACAGTAGAGTGAGAGGGAGACTGACTACTTAGGGAAAGTCAGAAATGCAATGCTGCTGGCTTTGAAGATAGAGGAAAGGGGCCATGAGCCAAGAAATGTAGGCTTCTTCCCTAAGCTGGAAAGGCAAGGTAAACTGGCGCTCTCCTAAAGCATCCAGTGATTTTACACAGCGGGACTCATGTAGGACTTCTAAATTATAGAACTGTAACATACATTTGTGTTTTTTAATCCACTAAATTTGTGGTAATTTGTTATGAGGGCAATGGAAAATTAATACAAGAAATCATATAGATCTGGGTTTGATTTTCAGCTTTACCTCTTACTAGGTGTGTCCTTGAGTGACTTTCTTAAAATCTGAGTTTTAGTTCATTTATCAACAAAATGGTTATAGACTAAGTGCCTATTAATAACATTGCTTTAGGAATTTGGGAAAATGTTTGTCATTGGCTCTAGAATATATACATATCAGTTATGTATAAAAGTAGTCTTTTCTTTAATATTTAATAAAGAGACAAATACTTCCAGGGTAAAAAAAAATTGGGTCCTCTTATTGAATCATGGATATACATCAAGAGAAGCCTTTTAACAAACTTATCTGAAAAATGGTTGTATCAATGGATCACGGAAAATTGTTTAGCATGAAGATATACCATTAAATTAATTTTATTGAAAACCAACATCTTTATGAGTGAGAAAGGGACTTTACAATTTATGTGGTCCAGTTAATTGAGCTCATCTTAGTTTGAGTAATTCTAGTTGCAACCACAAACAAAACATCATTTTTCATTAACTTATGATTTAAACAAACTCTTCAGGTAATAGACCACTGCAGGTGTTTTGAGGTTCATCAGTGGCTTTATTCCAGTTGATGAAACCAGGACACAGAATTTTTGCTTTTGGATCTCTGACAAAGCTTTGGATTCCCTTGAATCCAGCTGGCCTTCGGGGGGAAAGAGGAGTCTAAACAATTTTTTCCCTGGGAGTTACACATCTCATTTGGAATCACAGTTTCTTTAGAGAATTATTCAAAAAGACTCATCCAGATATATGAGGGGCTTCCACATATGGTCCCAAGCTGGTGAGTACTGCCTAGTGACAACTCTCAACTATGAAAAGAGAAGCATACCATTTGGCGAGCAGTTAAGCCATGCAGACCTCCTTACTGTGGAGAAGCAGTGACCTAAAAGTGGGCCCAGAACAAATCTACTGAGGAACTAGATCTGTGTTTATTGGTTAGATTTTCTCAGCATCTAAAACAATGGTTCTCAACCTTCCTAATGCCACGACCCTTTAATACAGTTCCTCATGTTGTGGTGACCCCCAACCATAAAATTGTTTTTGTTGCTACTTCGTAACTGTAATTTTGCTACTGTTATGAATCGTAATGTAAATATCTGATATGCAGGATGTATTTTCATTGTTACAAATTGAACATAATTAAAGCATAGTGATTAATCACAAAAACAATATGTAATTAAATATGTGTTTTCGATGGTCTCAGGCGACCCCTGGGAAAGGGTCGTTCGACCCCCAAAGGGGTCGTGACCCACAGGTTGAGAACCACTGATCTAAAAGAATAGGCAATATATTTTTCTATTACTAAATATCTTATTGTGTCATAGTCTTTAGCTGTTAAAATTGATAAAATAATGAATAATCAACATACATAGTAAGCTTTCTCATTTTTGCCACTTTATAAGTATGCAATGTATGTTAACAGAATTTAAATGTCCACTTGGAGCCACTAAAATAGAGATTATTCCTCTAACTTTTACTTGGGAGAGATATTTAGAGCCAATAAGAGTTTTTTTTTCAACCACTATCAAATAAGTAACTAAGAGACACATTTCTGTTCAATATTAATATCAGGGCATATGGGATTTACCTAAAGCATAATTATTGCTGGTAAATAGAAGATGCAAGATTTAAGTTTTTCAGAAAGATTTCCATTGCTTATAAATGTAATGCAATCTGTTGTTTACTTGTCATTAAACATATGTTGTTTTGGTTAATTCACAGTGACAATGAAGACCCAATCTAAAATACCCTTAATTTATTTGCCAAATTTTAAATATACTGTCCTCTCTGAGTATGACATATATTTGTATATGCTCCTTTTAGAATATGAATAAATGCATCAAGCAACTTCATGTACTGTATATTTCCCTATTTATTTCAAGAATTTTTTTTGCTTGAGGCAAGAAGTGACATATTAAATCAGAAAATAATATCCATTGAAGGAGGTTTATCATGTTATTTTTCATAGAGATTTTTAATTTTCATGGGGCTCTTCAAAGATGCAGTCATGTGGGTTTTTTTTATTAAATTTACAAAAGTAATTTAACTGTAATAAAGTATGATCACTCTACCTCCCAACTCTGTTACCCTTTGTAATGCTCTCCTTCCTAACCTCAGATATATAAATAACTTTGCTTTCATTCTCTCTTTTAGAATTTAAGATCTTAAAAAATGGAAGATTCTTAAAAATGACTGCATCATTTCAGGAAAGACTGAAGTCTTTATGGATTAAGTCAGAGGAAATTCCCAGGGACTACAATTTTGCCTCCAGCTTTCAATGGGGACACTTGTTATTATATGTTTCAGATAAACTACAGGTTTTTAGTCCCTGCAAATCTCTATTGCACTGTACTTGCTGCTTTAATAATGTATACATTTCCTGTTAAACTTTTAGATATCTTTCTACATGAATACACAGATAGAGATTTTTCTGTTTAGTAGAGGCTTTTAAGTATTGTCGGTTGTACAAACAGTGATATAAATTATTCAGCTTGACTGGGATTCTCATTTTATAGAATGTTTTCCATACTTTCTTCCCAGAACTTAGAGTCTATGAAAGAAGAAATTATATTGAGAAAAGATTAAGTAGCCTTTTAAAATTTCTCAAGTCCATTCTACTTTTATAAATATACTAGAGGCCCAGTGCATGAAGTTCATGTACTTGAGGGAGGTCCTCAGCCCAGCCTGCACCCTTTCATATTCTGGGAGCCCTTAAGGGATGTCCAACTCACGGCTTAGGCCCGCTCCCCGCTGCTAAGCCATCAGTCAGACATCCTTAGCGCTGGTGCGGAAGCAGGAGAGGCTCCCGCCACCGTCACTGGACTCGCCAGCCATGAGCCCAGCTTCTGGCTGAGCAGCAATCCCCCTGTGGGGGCACACTGATCACCAGGGGGCAGCTCCTGTGTTGAGCATCTGCCCCTGGTGGTCAGTGTGCATCATAGTGACTGGTTGTTCTGTCGGGATGAAACCAGCTCTCCAAGGGGTCCCAGATTGTGAAAGGGTGCAGGTCAGGCTGAGGGACCTCATTGGTGCACGTTCAGGGCCAGGGAGAGACCACAGGAGGACTCCACGGCATGCCCAGCCTGTCTCACTCAATCCCAATTGGCCGGACCCCTGCAGCAAGCTAACCTATTGTGAGTGTCTGCCCCTTGGTGGTCAGTGCATGTCATAGTGACTGGTTGACTGATCAACTGTCTGCCTCCTGGTGGTCAGTGCACATCATAGCAAGTGGTTGAGCAGCCTTAGCATATCATTAGCATATATGCTTTGATTGGTTGAATGGCTGACCAGATGACCGGACACATAGCATATTAGGCTTTTATTATATAGGATGGTGAGTTTTTATGCATTTTGTTTCTGAGCATTAGATGAGCTTAATGCTGTGCCTTTGGGCGTGAGTAGAGGTGGGTTACAGGAGATATTTTATTTTCCATGAGAGAAAATTATCTTCATATATCCAAATTCATCCAAAGGAAATGATTGCTGGGAGATTTTCTGGCAACCAGTGACTCGCTAGATTCTTCTCTTCTTTATATATATACTAGAGGCCTGATACACAAAATTCGTGCAAGAGTAGGCCTTTGTAGCTGCAGTGGCTGCCTGGATCCCTTTCTCACAGCTGCGGAAGCTGCCTTGTGTCTGCTGCAGCCCCGGCGTCATCCAGAAGGTCGTCCAGAAGGACATGCAGTCTAATTAGCATATTACACTTTCATTATTATAGACTAGAGGCCCGGGGCACAAAATTCATTCATGGGTAGGGTCCCTAGGCCTGGCCAGTGATCAGGGCTGATCTGTAGGGCGACTGGTGGGGAGATCTGAGGTCTCCCCTCTGGCACCTGTCTTGGCCGGCCTGGCACTGCCCACTCGCTGGCCCTGTTCCCCTGCAACTGCCAGTTGCCTCCCTCTGTGGGATGACCAACAGGGCAATCCTCCCCCGACCCTGCTGGCACCCTCTTTGGCTGGCCTGGGGTCTGCGGGCTGGGGGCAGCTCCTGTGTTGAACATCTGCCCCCTGGTGGTCAGTGCACATCATAGTGACCAGTCGTTCCACCAACTGGTTGATTTGCATATTAGGCTTTTATTATATAGGATAATTTTCTGGGTTCTATTCTGGTCAATTTTTCAAAATATCTAGCCTTACACCATATTGCACTTTCTTTTTAGTTTTTTTTTTTAATTTTCAATTTTAGCTCATATATAATACTGTATTAGTTTCCAGTGTACAATATAGTGATTAGACATTTATATATCTTATAAAGTGATCACACCAATAAGTTTAGTACCCACTTATACCATATGTAGTTATTACAATAATTGATTATATTCCCTATGCTGTACTTTATATACCTGTGACTCTTTTTATAACCTGTTATTTGTACTGCTTAATCCTTTCAACTATTTTACCTCTTTCCTCTGGCAACCATCAGTTTTTCCTCTATACCTATGTATTTCATTCTGTTTGGTTCGTTTATTTTTTAGATTCCCCAATATAAGTAAAATCATATGATATTTTCCTTTCTCTTTCTTACTTATTTCACTGAGCATAACATTCTCTTAGTCCATCCCTGGTGACCCAAATGGCAAAATTTCATTCTTTTTTATGGCCAAGTATAATTCCATTGTTATATATATATATATATATATATATATATATATATATATATATATGCCACTTCTTCTGTATCCATTCATCTATCAATAGACACTTTGGTTGCTTCCATATTTTGGCTTTTGTAAGTAATGCTGCAATAACTTTAGGGGTGCGTTTATCTTTTTAAATTAATGTTTTAGAATTCTTTGGATAAATACCCAAAAGTGGAATTGCTAGGTGATATGGTAGTTTGATTTTTAATTTTCAGAGGAACCTCCATACTCTTTTTAATAGTGAGTGCACCGATTTACAATTCCACCAATAGTATATGAGGATTCAGTTTCTCCACATTCCTGTCAACGCTTGTTTGTTGACTTATTGATTGTAGACATTCTGACAGGTGTGAGGTGATATCTTAGTGTGGTTTTCATTTGCATTTCCCTGATGACTAGTGATGCTGGGCACTTTTTCATATGTCAGTTGTCCATCTGTATGTCCTCTTTGGATAAATATCTATTCAGATCCTCAACCCATTTTTTAATAACATTGACTTATTTGTTTGTTTGAGGTTAAAGTTGTATGACTTTCCTTATACATTTTGGATATTAACCCTATATCAGATGTTTAATTTGCAAATATCTTTTTCCATTCAGTAGACTGTCTTTTCATTTTGTTGATGCTTTTCTGTGCAAAAAAATTCAGTTTGATGTAATCCCATTTGTTTTTCTTTTGTCGTTCTTGCCCAAAGAGACATATCCAGAAAGATATTATTAAGAACTATGTCAAAAAGTTTACTACCTGTTTTCTTCTAAAATTTTAATAATAAAATTTTGATTTTACATTTAAGTCTTTAACCAATTTGGGTTTATTCTTATATAGGGTATAAGAAAGTGATCCAGTTTTGATCTTTTTCATATGGCTGGCCATTTTTCCCAATACCGTTTAATAAAGAGACTGTCCTTACTATATCATTGTATATTCTTACCTCCTTTATCATACACATTGATTTATTTCTGGGCTCTCTATTCTGTTCCATTGATTTATGTGTATGTTTTATGCCAGTATTATGCTGTTTTGATTATTATAGCCTTAAAGTATAGTTTGACATTAGGTAGCATAATACTTCCAACTTTGTTCTTCTTTCTCAAGGTTGCTTTGGGTATTTGTGGTCTTTTGTGGTTCCATATACATTTTAAAATTGTTTGTTCTAGTTCTGTGGGGAAAAAAAAATGCCATTGGTATTTTGATAGCAATTGCACTGAATCTGTAGATTGCTTTGGGTAGTATGAACATTTTAATGATATTAATTCTTCTTCTCCATAAGCACAGTATATCCTTCCATTTACAGTGCGGCCTTGATTTACGAGTTTAATTCGTTCCATGACAAAGCTCGTAACTCCAATTACTCTTATGTCATATCTTAAAGTGAACGAGTGAGACACGTGATGCTGGGCTGATGTTGTGGCGTTCACTGTGACGTTCCCTGCGCCAACTAGCGGTGGGGTAACTGAAGCTGGCTCGTAACCTGAATTTTAGCTCACAACTCAAAGCAAAAAATCGGCCGAGAGACGGCTCGTATCTTGAAAAACTCATTAGTCGGGACACTCGTAAGTCAAGGCCCCACTGTATTTGTAACTTTTTAAATTTATTTCTCCAATGTCTTTTTACACTTTGGTTAAATTTATTTGTAGGTATTTTATTCTTTTTGATGCAATTGTAAATGGAATTGTTTTCTTAAATTTTTTTTTCTGATACTTTGTTATGATGTATAAAAATGTAACTGACTTCTGAATATTAACTTTGAATCCTGCTACTTGATGAACTTCATTTATTCTAATAGGTTTGTGTGTGTGTGTGGAGATTTTAGGGTTTTCTATATATAATCCTATATAATAAAACCCTATTATACAAATTGACCAAATGGTGGAACAACTGGTCGCTATGATGTGCACTGACCACCAGGGGGCAGATGCTCAACACAGAAGCTGTCCCCTGGTGGTCTGTGTGCTCCCACAGGAGGAACGCTGCTCAGTCAGAAGCCGGGCTCACAGGAGGTAAGGAGCGAGGGGTCCCGGACTGCGAGAGCCCAAAACTATGAGAGTGATGTCTGACTGCCAGCTTAGGCACAATCCCTGGGGGGATAGGGCCTATGCCAGCAGGCGGACATCCCCCAAGGGGTACCAGACTGCGAGAGGGTACAGGCCAGGCTGAGGAACCACCCCCCCCCCAGCTGAGTGCATGAATTTCATGCACCAAGCCTCAAGTATCATATAATCTGCAAATAATGAGAGTTTTATTGTCTTCCTTTCTCATTCAGATGTCTTTTTTTTCTTTTTCTTGTCTGATTGCTGTGGTTAGGACTTCTAATACTATGATGAATAAAAGTTGTGAAAGTGCACATTCTTATCTTGTTCCTGATCTTGAAGGAAAAGCTTTACATTGTTGAATATGATATTAGCTGTGGGATTGTCAATATTGCCTTTATTATGTTGAGGTATGTTCCCTCTATCCCCACTTTGCTGTGTGTTTTTATCATACATAGATGTTGGATTCTGTTAAATTTTTCTGCATGTATTGATAAGATCATATGACTTTTATCCTTAATTTTATTTATGTTAACTGGCTTGTGGATATTGAACTAACTTTGCACCTGAGGAAAAATCTCACTTGATCATGGTGTATAATATTTTTGATGAAACACCACACCTTCTTGATTGTGCAAATTTACATAAATATTTTCATAAGTTATTTTATAACCTCCCACATTATTGTGACCCTTCTGATTCCTAGCATGTGTGTCAGTTATAAAGTCCTTTCCTTTCAATTAAAACTCAGCCTTTGTGCTCACTTCAGCAGCATATATACTAAAATTGGAATGATACAGAGATTAGCATGGCCCCTGCGAAAGGATGACACGCAAATTCGTGAAGCGTTCCATATTAAAAAAAAAAAATACCTCAGCCTTTTTCTTTCCTGTTGTGATGCTGAAAATTGGATTCTGTAAACTACATTTCTTTTCTGCCTGCCAATATCCCTGTTAAACTCTGCTAGTAGAGTGCATCAGAAGGAAAATGCAAGGTGAGAGAGGATATGCATTATTATATTTTTTGTGGAAAAGCTCCTGAAAGCTGGCAGTTCCTAAGAACAACAGTGGAATATTCATAGTGGCAGAATCCAGGCTCACAACTTTTATGTTCCAGCTCCATTTTCACTATGAGGACCTCACATTCAGTCTTTCCCTGCATGCCTTTATGTAGCCACTCCTCAAAAATAGATGTGTCCTCGTCTGTGGCTCAGTCTAGCTTCAGCATGGTCCAGAAAAGAGAAAGACCTGCTTAGACTTTAAAAGTGGAATTAGAACAATTTGGACAGGGAACATAAGGGTCACAGGTATTCAGAATATGTTCTAGAAGGGGATCGCTGGCACAGGTCCAGCAGCTAATTTTATGACATGGATCCCTCACCCTGGGAAGGATTCTGCTGAAAGAGAAATGTCGAGTCCCCTAGAGCACAGGGTATGAAAACTCTTGCCTGCCTCTGACGATGATTGGGCTTGTAATTCACATTAATATATGCAAAGTGTGTTAGTATGGATTACATATTTTGTGCCTGACTCTATATAATATGCTGAGTATTCAACAACCAATAAGAAATGGCCCTATTTTTTGCATAAATATTCAGGAAGAGGCAATTACTTCTCACATTGTTTTATTGTTTGAATTTCTTATAGTAAGTATATGCAACCTGTATAAAAATTAGACTGAGTAAAGAAATTTACAATGTCTAAAACTGATTATGGAATAATAAAGCATATCCCCACCAAATTGTATGGTTTATCATGAAAAGTAGAAATATCACAAAAGAATTTGGCAAGTGATATGAGCAATTTAGAAAAAAAGAAAATCAGAGGGCTAACAAACATTAAGGGAAAATCTCAAACTCTTCCACATTCAGATCAATGCTTATGAACTATAATTAGCTAATACTATTACTAGATATACAAATTTTAGAAGTCTAAAGAATCCATACTAGGTTATAAAAATATATCTGAATCATAAACTTTGGGGAACACTATGAAAGTTATCATAAAGTCATCAAATATGATTTTAGACAAGTAGTTCCCAGTGCTGCATGAAACATAAAAGAAGGCAACATATGAGACATATCCTGCAGGTTCTGCAGACCTATTGAAGATAAATTTGGCAACAGTCTATAAGGATGGAGAAGAACTAATGGGCTAGGGAAAAAATGTGTGACTTTAATTTAAGCTGTATCTTGAAGTAAGTTAAGGAAAGGATAAAAGATCAGGTATGGAAGAACAACCAGAAGCCAAGAAAGTAGGAGCACGTGAGTCCAGAGAGAGACTATAATGATTCAAATTAAATAGTGGATAAATGCTACAAAAATCTATAACAATAAAAGTGTAATATGCTAATTAGACCAGACATCCTTCTGGACAAAGCCGGGGCTGCAAAGGAAGCAAGGGAAGCCCAGGTCCCGGGTGCCAGAGGGAAGCTGGTGCCGGCAGCTGGGGGAAGGAAGGCCTACTACTCTTGCACGAATTTCATGCATTGGGCCTCTAGTATTAATATATTTGAGAATTCCATGTAAGATTTTTAGGGTTCCATACCTTATAAGGGAATGGAGGATTAACTCCAGTCATAAAGTATTGTATCTACATAGGGGAATTGTGGATGTTCATTGGCTAATTACAGTCATTTGCCCCAAATTTTAGATCTTTTCATTCTTTTATCAGACCCTTGTTTTCTGCTTTGTTCATGCCTGAAGCTTTATTGGTAGTTGGAGTTTGTCTTACCAACCAGGCAGTTGACAATACCCAAGGAGGAACACAAAGAGATCTGTATCAGAGGTTACACTTGAAACTCCAGGAAAAAAAAAAAAAAAAAACACGCACAAAACATGCCTCCATATGGAAATCCTGAGCAGCAGGGTTTGTTTGTCTTTCTTTGCTTATTCTTCCTCATATTCTTTTGCTTTATACGTCACCTATTTTGCACAAACACACATGCTTCCTAAGCCAGTGTAAATAGATAAAGCCATTTAAAAATGTACCTTCTGGAGTGCTTTAATTCCAAGTCTATTGATTACACACTTACAATAGGAAGAATTTTAGAAAATCATTTTACAGATATTGTCAGCTTCTGAATTTTATTAGTTCATTACCTGGACTCTGAATCCATTTGGTCACATCTTAGTTTGTTATCTTAAGAATAAGATGAATAACATGTTTTATGCTCCTAGCACTTATCTAATGCACTCTAGAGTATGTATAAATTAGTTTTGTATAAATTTGTTTTATATAGATTTATCTTAATTTTAATATGCATACATGTAAAAAATGAGGGACTTTGTCTATTTGATGACAAATTGTTTAACAAGTGAATTACTTACTTAACAGTTATTGCTTCAGAGTTTTACTAAATTTGGATTGGCTTCACATTTACTATATCACATATATCACTCTTATAGTTAAGCAGAATATATCATAGATGCCTACAGAGAATGAAGGGTGGGGTAAGTCACAGGAATTGATTTGAATAAATTATTAGTATAACAACAGCAAGACCACCATGAAAAGCATCCTTTGCATTGTGTGATCAGTAATAAGAAATAAAAATAGAAAATAATTTAGAAAAATAAGTATAATCAATCTATGCTTTGTGTCAATTAGTTAACAAATATTGACCATATACTGTGTATCCAATAGTGTTTTGCTTGCCAAGGCTTATGCTGCCAGATCCATATTTTTCTAATTATTGTCTTCGCACATTACTGGAATGATCAAGGCAAAATTCTAGACATTAGTCAGTACTTGAACTAGCATTTAACTTAGATAATAATATCTTAATTTGTTAACATTCCCAATTGACCAAGAAGAAAAATCTTTATCCATATTTCATTTAAAACTGTTTTGATCCATATAGTTTAAAAATACTTTTATTTAATTCTATTTTATAACATTTTAAAAGTTCAAATATATGTGTGTTAAAATGTTTTATTATTTCCATTTGCATAATAATAATGTCCTTTGGTTAGAAAAGTCAGTTCACATTTATTGCATTCATTTTAGCCCCTCTGATTCCATCTTAACTGAAACACAATGAGCTGCTCCAGGCTAGAACTCTGAGAATAAAAACAATGCTGCTGCTCAAATTAAATAGTGGATAAATGCTGCAAAAATCTATTTCCTTTGAATAACTAGAAAAACATCTAGTGGGAGTCTTTTGTCTCTCTACTCACGGGCAAAACCATAATGGGGTTTTTCATTGCCTAGGAGTCATTTACCATCATCAAGTATACTGACCATATGATGAATCTGTCATTAACCTAGTCATTAATATTTCCCATTTTCTTTTAAATGCTAAACAATGTGCATTCTGCATTTTTTCTTTACTAGTTTCTAGCCTCTTAGTTCTTTCACCAAAAGGAAGGACCACCTGACCAAAACTTGTAGAGTTAGTCCTGTCCCAGGTGGTATAATCCACCCAGAACTAGAATAGGAATAATTTTTAATTGTAGTAAAAACTCTAGATATCAGCAAGAAATGGGTCTCATTGATGATCTGTCTCTAACCTTGTGCTGCAGTAATGATAACTGTCCCCCTCTATTTTTTTATATCTTCTTGGTAACCGTTGCGGAAATTTGTTGCTTTGGCCTACTAAGCACCATTCTTCTGGTAGAAGCACCCCTGCTTTATTTTGGAAAAATACCTTTCCTTCTTTGCAGTCCTGGTCTACTTTATTGATACTCCACATCCAATCCATAAACAAAGCCTGTTGGCTTAATGTTTAATTTAAGCCCAACTAGCCCTTTATCTCTACAGCTACCATTGCTTCTTACCTAAATCATTTCAAGAGCCTCCTAACGGGTCTCCCTGCTTCCCAAGCTTCGCTCTCTACAATCAGTTCTCAACATAACAGCCAACATAATTTTATTAAAAAGTAAAATTAAACCGTATTACTCAGCTTCAAAATTATTCATTCTTCTCCCATCTTAGGATAAAAATCAAAGTCCCTGCTTGGATTAACGTGATCATACCCCCTGTTGTTTCTTCAGGTTTGTCTCCTACTACCCTGCCTACTCTCACTTCACTGGAGTCACCTGGGAGTTTGCACATTTTGTTCCTTCTGTTTATAAGCACTTCCCCCTGATATATCCATGAATTACTTTCTTACTCTCCTCAAGTATTTATCCAAATATTGAACAATGTTCCATACAGAGTAGGAACTCATTAAATATTTATTGTGTCTGAATAGTTGTCAATCCAGGTTATTCTCCGCCCTCCTCTGACAAGTGTTAGTCACAGCTCCTAAGAGGCATTTATTAATCGCTCACATCTCTTTCTCTCTCTTTTTCTTTCTAAGGAAAATGATTATGAATGAAGTACAGTGGATAGGTTGTGTGTGTGTGTTTTTTTTTTAAAAAAAAGGTAAAACTCATTATTGTTTATAGAAGTGCTCTCTCAGTTACTTGAAGATTAGAATCCCCAGTCCTTTTTAGTTAGCAGATTTGTGAAACTGCCACTTTTGCCTTCAGTATCACCTCCTCTCTATTCCCAGTGACCCACCTGTGTGAACAACCCCAATATTAGAGTCCCTCCTTCCACATTCCAATGCTGACTGCTTTCTGTGTCAAGTTTTTCTATTATAAATATATAGAACATATATTTGTTAAAAATTCTCTAATTGATATTTACTAATATAAGTTGCTATGCAAAGCAGTTATTTTTATAAGCTATTTCCCCCTTTCTCCTCCTCAAAATGCCACATTAGAATGTGTGAATTTTTTTTTTTGTTTACCATCTTAGATGGCCCAATAAATCTATAAATCTTAAAAACCTCTACCAAGCGAATTCTGGCTACAAGTGAAGATGGGATCTTGCAACTCAGCAAAGGCAAAAGCATATATTCATCAATTCATTAGTTTAACAAATATCTATTAATCATGTTCAATATATAAGATACTCGTCTAGGTGCTGAGATACAGTGGTGACTAAGACAGACATGATTTATGCTATCATATTGCTTGGTAAAGATTTTCCCATTTGAAATAAAATGCTCTACCAATTTCTCTGACAATAGTCTTCAGAAGAGACTTAATATTATTATTTTACCTCTAAATATTTTTAATTTATTGTTCTTTCTCTATTTTCCCAATTGTTAGAAATAAGTAACAAATGTGTCCCCTTTCAAACTATGTCTTGATAAAAAGTTACTAATGAACCCTATTCCCTTTCCCCTCCAAAATAAATATCTGTAATTAAGGAATATAGGGAAGTTGAACAAATAAACACTACTTCTAAAAACAGATGCTCAATCTAGTGGAGGATAATTAAACTTGAATAAATATATTTTAAAAAAGACCCAGTCAAGTTTAAATATAATGATTTTTTTTCCTGAATTTGTTTAACAAATATGTATTTATATACTCTTCATGATGAAATATGCTACTTATAAATTATGTAATAAGAGCCCTGGCCAGTGTGGCTCCCATGCATGGAAGGGTCGTAGGTTCGATTTGCGGTGAGAACAAATATCCAGATTATCTTCCTGTGGGGCACATACGAGAGGCAACAGATCAATGTTTCTCTCTCTCCCTCCCTCTTTCTTCCTCTCTCTTTAGAATTAATAGAAAACATATCCTCTGGTGCAGATTAAAAAATTATTTAATACATTAAGTTAAAGTTTTATGCTACACATTAGTTACTACATAGAAATCTTATGTATCTGCATGAGTCTAGACATAAACATTAAAATTATAATAGTGACTAAAATATAACAGCAACATTATTTATTATTGCTTTAATTTAATATAATGCTTATTTGACTTTTCCAAAATTTATAATTTAATAAACTCTGAATACCATTAAATACAATTTACTTTCTGAACTCCATTATTATAAAAAACCTATTTTTTCTCCAAGTTGACTGTTCACATTTCTAACTAAATTTACTCCTGGGTCAAAGCATACATTTTCAGTATAAACAATTTCAAATCCCCCCTAATGACAGCATGGAACTTGAATACATTGATTAGGAGAGTTACAAACAACCAGACATAGTGTCATCATGGTCAATATCATTCCCAAATAAAACATTTTCAAGTGATTTAAGAGTGTTTATATTTATTCAAAAATTATTCCATCTCAGAGAAAATAACCACAGTTATTTTTCTTAAGCTACTTTAAAATTGTTTCTTCAGAAACAGATTTTCTAAGTACAAGTGATTTTAAATGTCAAAAAATTTAAATGTACTTTCTATGGTTAGAGTTATGATAAAATTGCAAGATGAACTTGGTGGATTAAACAATAAATAAAGAAGAAGTAAATTTCACTGTTTCCCAAAGAGGCTGGGTTCGTGTCAAATTCAGAAGATGTATTTTTAGTTTCTGCTCTCCACATTTTACAAAGGTTTATTGATTTGGAATTTTACCTGAACATCACTTGAACCCATTTGACCCCACTTTGCCAATGCAGAGAGAGATTCCTAGTTCTGAAATCTTTAGCATTTTCTTTTTTCCCCTTGTGAAATCGTGTGTCTTCTACAATATTTTTGTTTGTTTGTTTTGATATGTTTTTTTTTTCTTTACTGATTAAGGTATTAGATTTTTGTCCTTATTCCCCCCCCCCCCCGCCATTGCCCCCCTCCCCACTCTTGCCCTCACCTCCCTGGTGTCTGTGTCCATTGGTTAGGCATATATGCATGCATATATATGAGTTTAGAGTGAATCTAACTACACTATTTACCATTTATTCATTTTCATAGGTATCATTGGACCCTGTTGTTTCTGATAAAAGATGAAAACTCTTCTCACGTAGTATTTGTATCTTTGGAAGTTCCTGGAACACAAAGGAACAACAACATTCAAAACTAAAAACCAAGATTACAGACTTGGCTCCACTATTGGTTTCTCTGTTATCTCCAGTAACTCATTTCATCTGGCTTTCAATATACTTCCTGCATTAAAAAATCATACAAATAGGCTTTGGATGAGAATTTGTGAAATAATCATTTTACTTTATATTTGGATGTACTTAGACAGGGTTTTTGGATCTTTATTTCCAAATTAGATAACTATATAGATAATAACTAGTAATATTTGACATCCTTGTCTCTGTCATTCATTTTCATTCTCTAAAACAAGTCTAATATATTCTTCAGTTTCAAAGCTTCTTTGCAAGGTATGTTATTCTTATTTTAAAACTTTAAATGATTTATTCAGATTAATTTTTGAAGGCCACTTATGTTTTTATATTTCTCACTAGAGGCCCGTTGCATAAAAATTTGTGCACTCGGGGGGGAAGGGGAGGTCCCTAAGCCCGGCCTGTGCCCACTTGCAGTCTGGGACCCCTCAGGAGATAACGCCCTGCTGGCTTAGGCCTGCTCCCTGGTGGCAGAGGGCAGGCCCAATCCCTAGGTGCAGCCCCTGGTTGGGCTCAGAGCAGGGCCGATTGGAGAGTTGAGGCGCCGCCCCCTGTCATGCACAGAGCAGGGCGGATCAGGAGGTTGCGATGCCACCCTCAGTCACGCTCACGGTAGGGCTGATTGGGGGGTTGGGGCACCGCCCCCTGTCACACTCAAGGCAGGGTCGATGGGGAGGTTGCAGCGCCACCCCCTGTCACGCACAGAGCATGGCCCATCAGGGGGTTGGGGAGCTCCCCATGTCATGCACAGAGCAGGGCCCATCAGGGGGTTGGGGTGCCGCACCCTGTCACACTCAGGGCAGGGCCAATGGGGAGGTTATGGCTCTACCCCATCACACACAGAGCAGGGCCCATGGGGGGGGGAGGGGTTGGGGCGCCGCACCCTGCCACACACAGAGCCGCAGGGCGATCAGGGGTTGGGCAGCTCCCCCCTATCAGGCACAGAGCAGGGCTGATCAGGGGGTTGGGGCGCCTTACCCTGTCACGAACAGAGCAGGGCCGAAATGGAGGCTGTGGCCCTGCCCCTGTCACACACAGAGCTGCAGGGCGATCAGGGGGTTTGGGCGCTGCCCCCGTCACGCTGATCCCGGTGCCTGGAGGCCTCTCAGCTCTGCTGATTCCGGTGCTGGGAGGCATATTACCCTTTTACTATATAGAATAGAGGCCTGGTGCATGGGTGGGGCTGGCTGGTTTTCCCTGAAGGATGTCCTGTATCAGGGTGGGGGTCCCCACTGGGGTGCCTGGCCAGCCTGGGTGAGGGGCTGAGGGCTGTTTGCAGCTGGTCACACACCCTTCAGGGTTGGGGTCCCCACTGGGGTGCCTGGCCAGTCTGGGTGAGGGGCTGAGGGCTGTTTTCAGGCTGGCGGGTGACGGAAGCTCCCAACCGCTCTTTTTTTTTTTTTTAATTCTGGGCCAGCTTTAGCTCTGAGGCTCCCGCTCTTAGGCCTCCGCTGCTGAAAGTAGGTATCTGGTTTGTTTAGGTTCTATAATCGAAACAATGTATAACTCCAGCTCTGAGATCCCGGCTCGCTGAAAGCAGGTTTCTGGGGTTTTGTTTAGCTTCTATATTTGTTACAATGTTTCAGACTGCAGGCTCAGAGGCCTGCAAGGCAGGCGGGGAACGTTGGAGTCCTCCGTCACTGAAGCAAGCAAGCCTCATGCTAGTTTCAAGCTGCCTGGCTGCCGGCCGCCATCTTGGCTGGCAGTTAATTTGCGTATCGCCCTGATTAGCGAATGGGAAGGGTAGCGGTCATATGCTAATTACCATGTTTCTCTTTTATTAGATAGGATATTAGAATCATCTATAGCTTTCATATATTTTCCATTCCTAATTTTAGCCCATTTTATCACATTCAAAATATCACATATTTCACTGAAAGTTGAATAAGGTCTACTTGCAAATTTCACAAATTGAACACAAAAGATATGCTTGGCTTACAGAAGATACACTGTGAAAATCAATACTATCATGGAAGGTTAAACATTTATAAAGCATATAACTGGGGGAACTGTGCCCTTTTACTTTGCATAGGTACACAAAAAAAACTTGTAAAATCTGAGCTGAAACAAAAGAGTTGAAAGATCAGGATTCTCTGAACACAGGGTGTCTATCTGCATCCACAGTTTTAGGGACTCTGTGGGGAGTACATATCACAGAGCTACTCTTGACATTTTGGACTACATAGACTTATTCCAACTGGCACTTGAAAAGCTCCCAATGGGAGCATTTAGTGGGTTTCCAAGGACCTACATGTCCATCATCTGCCAGCCATCCTCTCTCATTTCTGACTTGGGTCATTTCACTTTATCTTTGGGACACAGACACCACCTCTCCCATGGCATCTGACAGAAACCACAGCCGAATAAAAACTAATTTTTATAGTTTACCTTTCAAATTATGCTCAAATTATTTTTCTTTGGAAAGGCTGCAATTTCTGTCAGAATGCTTTTTTAGTAAGTCCCAGATGTGCTGGCTGATATTCAAAAGGGAGTTACCATTCAATGCTTGATAAACATTTCATTCACTATTCGTCAAACAGAGTTGCATTGCTTTGCCAATCAACCCCTGTAACTTTATGGGCAACCTTGTCTAAGGCATATCTCTTTTAGGCAAAGAATATTTACCTTATGACGACAGGACAGATAATGACCCATAACTGCTTAGACATAAAATTCCATTACCAGTTTTTACCTGATTTTAATTTAATCTATTCTATTGCTTTAGGGAAGGTCCTTTTAAACTATGTTATTCGGCAATGGGCATAACATAAGTTAGAATTTTCAATATAGGTGCAGAATACTAGTATATAGAACCACAGAAATCTTAAGAAACCTATTTTGACTCTTCTTTTCCCAACTCTGTGCACTACATTGGATTACATAATACTGTCCATAAAATATCAGGTTCTCTTAATGTATTTTTACTTTTATAAAGAATGTTTCTTGGACATTTTCTTCCCTTTCCACACCCTCCATCATGACATGTTCTAAATTTTCTTGCTCTCGTATATAGCTTTCCGTATTTTAAAAAGAATTTGGGATGGTTTTCTTAGTATACAATTTACAACTACTAAGTATTTTCCTATCATTTTGTTAAAGTCTTTCAGTTAGTCACTCATTAACACAGATTACTATATGGTAATATTTTATGTCATAGTTCTATTAGACACCTGTACTTGTTATCAACCACCCAAATTTCACTTTATGGTGATGCTCAGAGTTAGGTCCACATGTAGTGGAAATGAAAAAGTAAATGCTACTTTTAAAAACCAAAATGGTATTGTTATTTCATCTTTAAAAAGTGAAAATTATGTGAATCAAATTAAAAAAAAACAATATGATCACCATGTAGTCCACAGATAAGTAAAAACATGTTTTCTTGCCATTGGCATTCTTGTAACTATGACAAAGCATGAATAAAAGTAATTAACAAAAAAATAGACTGAGGGTAAAACATGGCAAATTGATCAAAGAGAGATGGAAACTAATGCTAGAGGTTACAGAGAACAAATCCCTATGTAGAGAATTTGGAAGTGAGAGTAGAGGTGGGATGCTGAGACAGGAGGATAGATACAACTGATCTTTAAAGGTTTATATTGGCAGTTCAAGGAGATTAAATATGGGGAGGTAGCTTCTAAAGGGTGAAGGGTCAGAGCACCATGCAGAAAAAAAGGCAGGCAAAATGAATGGAAGCAAGAAAGAAAATGGAATTTGTGAAAAAGTATGGTTAGATCATTTTGCTTAATGGTGATGGTTTGCATATATAATAGTATGTAAAATCAGACGAAAAGTTTGGATCCTGAATCTGAGAGTGTTATATACCAGGTGAGTAGTCTGGGTCTAGTTAGGTAGGTTGTATGAAATGCATATGATAAAAAAAATATTTCAAAAAAATAGTAGGTAGTATACAAGTGAATATAATAACAAAGTTCGATGCAAGAAGAAAAAAAAGAATCCATCCTTTTAGTGTTCCAGGATGTACACATGGGCTATAGTGTAGAGTGTTAGCTATAAGAATATAAAGAAAGGAATGTATGAGAAAAGCAACATAGAAACTAAAAAGTAGAGAATTATGATAAGTCTGAAATTGTTTATTTTCTCCACGGAAATTATGAATTTAGTTTTCAAAATGCCAAACTTAAGATGAAAATGGATCATCTCAGTGTGGTTATTTAGTTATTTTAGATTCAGGATCAAATTCTAGGGAGATTAAAAACTAGGGACAAAGACTTTAGAGTTGATCTTTGAGGTTTCCATGAAAATTTAAAAGCAAGGCTCAGTTAATAATTACCAGTGAAGTTTCCAGTAATGTTAAATCCTTTCATAAGGAGAAATCTAGCTTCCCTGATCAAAGGCTAGATGCCAAAACCTCTTTCCCATTCCAGCCTCCTGAGAAATGTATGCCATAGTTCACAAAGTCATAGCCATCACTGCAAAATAATCTCAAAGGACCTATCCTGCTAACACTGAAATACCAGCAACATTTTTATGAATTTCTGTTTGCAATAACACGTTCCCATATGACAGGAACTTGTTTTATTTTTCAAACACTATCTCAATATAACATGCCATTTATATACCTTTATGTGGTCTTTCATTGATTATTAAGAAGTAGTTTTCATAAGTACCTCATTGTTTACTAATGATACATTACCAGGACAAGTATTTTAACCTCTTAATTCATTTCTTGCTAAATACCCTATCATACATTACCCAATTCTTTTTAAAATATATATATGTATATATATTTTAGTGATTTTTTACAGCAAGGAAGCGAGAGGGATAGACAGTTAGAAACATCGATGAGAGAGAAGCATTGATCAGCTGCCTCCTGCACACCCCCTACTGGGGATGTGCCTGCAACCAAGGTACATGCCCTTGACCAGAATCGAACCTGGGACCCGCCAGTCCCCAGGCCGATGCTCTATCCAGTTTGCCAAACCAACTAGGGCCATTACCCAATTCTTATAGTAAAAGCACCTGAAATAGTTAAGAATAGGTAATGGAATACATAATGGAATATATCTCATTTATATTTAGAATCTATAAAATTAAAATGTTAAAGGGAACTATTATTATTTGACCTTCCTTTGTCTAAGTTGTAACATTAACTAATATTAACATTATTAATATTAAATAAGTTGTAACATTAACATTATTAATATTAAATATCAGTGATACCAGATAAACTCCAGAGCTTTTATATCCAAAAGTTTTATCTTGCTCAAGGAGCCTAAATCAGATTTAAACTATTTTAGAGCCTATTGTGGACCTTATTTGACTACTGTCATTTTTAAAGTTGATAACCTCATTTTTGGTCTTGAGGATCCTAGGGTGACTGGACCCATGCCAGTCCATTAGGATGGTGAATTAAATATGAATGCAAACCTTTGGCACTCCTAATATAGAGAAATAGTCTATTTTCCTCTCCCTTTCAAACTGGGTTGGCCCTTGACCTGACTGGATCAATAGAATGTGGTGAGGTGACCTCATATAACTGCGAAGGCTGCTCCTTAAAAGAGCTACAATTTCTGCCTTTACCCATTGACGTGTTCTCCCCTAGTAGCCAGCCACAATGTAAGACGTCTGACTACTCTGCAAGAATAGGGCCAAATAGAGGACCCCAGGTACTGCAGTGGCAGTTTCAGCCCAGATCACATGCTAAAAGATTGACCACCAAGGCTGTTTGGAATCACAATTGATACTTTTATTCCTCCCTCTGCTGATAATGCAGGCAAATTATACAACTAGAGAGAGATGATATTGCCTGACTTGAAAAAAATATCCAGATAAAGACCTGAAATCGGAGGAAAAGGAAACACAGAATATTTGTCTTTTGGAAAGGATCCTAGAAGTTTCTGATAAAATTCATTTTTTTATTTTCTAAATACCTAAAATTATTTTCTTTCATCAGTTTGTGATCTAGAAAATTAGAAATTTGAAAAGTCAGTTTATCTCTGGCCAAGTCTATGCTGGTATATGTGACATTAATTCTACGTCAACATTATTTATAAATAAAAGAAGCCAATATGAGTTTAAGAAAAAGGAAGGCTTGACTTTGAGGATTCAAAGCAAAAGGCCCAACTATAGCCAGCACTCACCAAACAACTAAAATAGAAATACATTAGGAACTCAAATATCTTCATTTATGGTTCTTTTTATCTATATCATTATTAGTCGTTTGTAATCTGGGTTTTGCATTTATTTGCTTGTTTATTTATTTATTTACTTATTTTGCTAGCAACTTTGCCCAAGTACTGGACGCGACTAATACTTCAGTGCCTCAATTTTCAAATATTAAAATATAATCTCTTAGAAATCAATTACCTAATACACTAATTTCAAATTCTGGGGAATGGATTCTGATTGTTGTAGGTTAGCTCAGCATTTCTTATGTAGGCATTTGTGGACTTGGGTATTGGGCCCATTGTACTGACACCTCCACTGAATGTATACCCTTGTGAGTTGGTGGGAAAGGCATGGATTTGATAGACAAAATTGGCATTACTGCCTTGGGCTAGGCAGTCAATCTACAGGTGCCTACTATTAGTCACTATTAGTGGGAACAAGAATTATCTTGATTTATCCTGTATCAGGATCTGCTTTTAACTATCATTATTCTAATCATATTTCTGGTGCCTTTTTTCTCCTATTATTAAGGTTTCATTCAGAGAAAAGTGACCTATTTGATTTCTAGCTGAGAAAGCATGTAATTAAATAATACCCTTGAGCTCATTCTATCCTGCCTTATCATGAAATAAGAAAGTAAGGTCTCCTGAAGGAGAAGTAAGAAAATGCTGATATACAGTATATGATAGCTTAGCTTCCCCTACCAGGACAATCTTCTTTCTATAAAATAAATGAATATAGTGTATTGAAGAAGTATGGACAAAAAAATATCTAAGCATTATAAGTGTTGTACTATAAGATATTTGTTGTTGTTGTCCGTTCCAAAAGAAAAAGTAGAATTATAGGTTATCTTACTTTTCTGGCTTCTATATCACCAGTAACAGCATTTGTAAAATCAATGCTTATAAACTAAATGTAGACTAGATTCTTGCAATCATCTCAAAAATTAAAACTTTTAAAACAGACTTATTTTAAACTTCTAAGAAGTAATAATAGCATTGAAACAGAAAATAAACTAAACTGGAAAGATTTCAATATAAGGTGAGAATTCAAGTTGATGTTGTTCTTACCTTAAACCAAATAAAAACTACATTTTAATCTTTTAATTTTAGTCTTTCTCATATTCCCTTATATTTTATATGCATTTGAAAGCGATGTGCAATGTTGAAGAGAATATCTGTAGGGAAATGAATGCAAAAAGTACTACTTGCAAGGACTTTAGTTATAATCTGGAGATTAAAAAAAGCACACCATAAAGCTGAAAGCCATCTTAAGGAAAGACCCAGTAGGATCATATCAGTAAGCATAACAATTTCTATTCGTACAGATTATCATTTACATGGATATTTTATATTAGGAAGCAAAATAAAAAAAAACACAACAAAAAACTAGAAACAAACCAGGAGTAAATACTTAGAGATATGTGGAAAGTAAAAGCATTAGAACTAAGGTTAAAACAGAGGGTGACCCTGGTTGTACTGATTATCCTATCAAATAAATAGCTAAGTGGTTAGTTAATCTTAGGAAATGGTTCAATTTATGTATTTGATAAGAAAATAACTTACAAATCACCTGAATTAATAAAGTAAGTGGAACAGGTAGCTTCCAATTTTAAAAATCTGTTTTTTAAAACAGGAGTATCTTGCAATTTAGTTTTTATTAGGATATTACTATAACTACCATACTATCACAAAATGGGTGGTTAATAAGAAAAACAGTACATTAGATTATCATTAACCAATATTTACTAAGCACATAATACTTAGAAAGCAAGTGATAGATCTTGGAAAGATATAAAACCTATTTACATATGAATTATTATAAAGTATTAAAATAATAAATGTATGCAGTTCACAAGATTAGAAAATACTAGCCAATAGTGCTAATGTACTTAATCAAGAGTTCTTTGAATATTTCACATATATTTAAATATATGTGAAATAAATTATATACAGATCACCAGGAATTATAAGAAAACAGAAATAAAACATGTAGAGAAAAGTAATAGAATCATGAAATGGTTTGTATTCTTTAGACCAAAGAAGTGAGATGAGTCAATGAAAGGAGAGATATTTAATTATTACAGTACTAGATAATATCAAACATGCTATATAGCCTGTTCGTTGCCTCCTCTTCATCTTAGGATAATGAAAGATAAATTAAGGAAGCAGAATTTATAGTCAGAATAATTTTTCATCTCTCTACCTCTGTGAAAGCTCTAGAGAAAATTTTGGAAACTGTTAGAATTCAGACAAATTGGATGGGTCAGAAAGAAATTAAGTTAGGAATATATGCATTACCTTGAGTAATTATGTTTGTGAGCACTTCTGCATTTTGAGAATCTATTCTTTTCCCCCCACATATTCTGATCAAGTTAATGTAGATATAACTGCACACATATGTTGCCTTTCCTGTTTTATTGATTGGCAATGATGACTGAAAAAAGAATCTTTGAATTGAGAAACTGAGGAGGCCTATTCTCCTTGTTTACTACATACCTTGGTCTGGGCCTAGAAAATATAAGTGACCACTTATTTAGATTGCCCTCTCTATTCTTTCTATCACCCAGGTTTTGATACAGAAGGGAATGGTGCTCAGAGTCAATATTTACTGTTGAGTGTTTGTTAAATCTATATGGTATTAAGTACTCCTATGACAATTTAACATTGAATATTCCACAAGATTTAAACACTTCTTTATAAACTTGTTTGATAGGAATCAATTTTCTAACCTGATTGATTTAATACTACTTTTAATATTTTCATTGTTTCATAGTATAATTGATAAAAATACAAAAAGTTTCAAATCCTTGGTGACCAGGCTCCATGAACTGTCTCACCCCTAGAAGACAAATAGTAGGAAGCACTTCCTGCTGTTATATAATAATTTTGTTTCTGGAGATACTGTGGTCAGAGTAAGGTTGTCTAAAATTATTTTACTAGGGTCTCATTCTGGGTGAGTCAGTTTAACAACTACCACTATGGAATCAAAATATAATTCCAAATAATTATTGTTTTAAAAATGGACATCAGGTAATGACCAACTTCTATTCAACTTTATAACAAAATCTTACAGGAAAGAGAATGAAAGCAAACATTGCATTTTTACTATTTTCTATTTTAAATGAGATGGAAAATTTGTAATCCTTTTGAATGAGAAATTTTTTAATTGGTCATAGTGTCCAGAAGTAAGGATATACATACATGAACACACATTTGGTCTGGAGTGTGTTACAAGGGACAAAAATATTTGAAGCTTTGACACATAAGATTGCCTAAATTATTCTTACTTAACATTTCATGTTACACCTACATTTAACTGAAGAAAATAACATTATCATTTGACTAATAAGTACCAGTTCCTTGCCTTTCATTAGCTCTGAATGGCTTTGCTTCTCTTCATAACCTCCTGTTCATCTGTCAGTTTTATTCTGAAGCAAGCCTGCCAACTTTCCTTACATACTTTATATGCCATGGCTAATATTTCTGTCTGGAAAAGATTTCATCTCTGCTTATCTTGCTTATTTACCATTAGCTATGCATCAGCGTGGAGAAGGTACAGCTTAAGGTGTTAACAATTTAGAGGGAGTAATATCGGTAGTTCAAGGAGAAATCTTTCATGTAGATAGGTGGACTAGGTCAACACACCTCATGCTGTCCTCCTCTATAAGTTTTCTAACCCTCTCGATTATTTTTCCCAATATCACCTGTTCTGGAACTTCTGAGATAAAAATGTGTTTATTTGATAAATGTTCATTTTCTCCTAATGTAAGGATATAGGAAAATTTCCCTTGTTCATGCCCAATAAATTATTCTCCTTTTGTTGTTGTATTATGTCTGTTAAACTAAAAAAATTAACATGGGGGTAATTGCATTGCAAAGTATAGAGAGAACAAATGCCCACAATATTTTTTCTAATCTGTATGATTTGATTTCATTGTAGTAAAATATACATAACACAACCTTTATCATTTAAGTTATTTTTACAGAAAATATGTGAAGAGAGGTTGCTGGGGGGTGGATCATCTTACATTTTTCTATGCATCCCATTGTCAGCAGGTATCAAAGAAGAACCATAAGCCAATAAGTGGTCTGGGTTTTCTGCAGTTTTTAAAAATTGTGTGTACTTTTATCACTGCCACAATCTTACAGCACACATAGGTAGGTGTGACTATTCCATATTCGCTTATGGTTTAAGTTCCTGTAAAGTTAGGGGTATAGGCTCTCTCTGGTTCGGTTTTAGCTTATGGGCACTGCTGCCCCCTAAACTCCATCTGTGTCTTTTCATAAGGGAATGGAGAATGGTTTGCTACAAATATTGATAGTGCTCTACCTTCTGGTATCCATGGGAAATGTTGATAAAGCCATAACGATTAATTAGTCAAGATAAAGTGATTAATTAACCATCTTTAGGTTCAGAAGTGATACATGTTTTAATTCTGGCATTTGCTAGCTATGTGAGATTTGACATGCTACTATTATCTCTGCCTAAATTCTTTCACCTACAAAACAAGCATAATTATGTTGGGTCTCACTTCTTAAAGAAGATAATTAATCTCTACTGGTTCCCTAATTCTGCTTGCCAACCATGCTACAGTTCTCTGACTTATTCAATTTTACACTCTTCTAGATGACTACTTTATTCTTTTATTTCTCTCATCCACAAACTCAACTGTTGACCTTGCTTCCTACTTTGCTAAGAAAAAAAGAGACATTTCAGCAAGCTCTCACCATCACATAATTACCCAACTCACCTGCTCTCCTTATATAAATGAGTTCTCTGCTCTTAACAGTGGCCAACTGCTTCACTTGTGGACTAGATCCATTCTCTCTCCTTCATTCAAAGATATCACACCGGATCGCTCCCTTCTTTCTTATATAATCATGTATTTATTCCCCCACCCCCTCCACTGGAACTTTCTCATCAATAAGTACACCGGCTATATTTCTTCCCCCTTAATAAAATCCTCACCTGACCCACTGTCTCCTTCCAGCTGCTGCCCTGTTGGGAGACTTGCTCTGACTATCTAATTCATTATTGCACTTCCTCCAACCACACCTTTTCTATTCCCTTTCCTTGTATTTTAAAAGTATCATCTATCTCCATGTAACATTTTGTATTTTTATAATTTATGTTTATTTTCTGACTCTCTCCTACCCCTCACCAGAATATAAGACCCATGATGGTAGAAACTTCATACTTAAAAAAAAATGTTATATTGACAGAATTGAAAAGTATTTGGAACATTGTAATTATACACACACACGCGCGCACACACACACATTATTTGAATTAATACCTATCACAAGGCATTGTTGAAAAATTAAAAGATATAATATATGCCATCTGAGCACATTTGGTACACAGCAGAACATCAGTAAATGCTTTTTATTATCAAGAGAATAAGGGTATTTATTATACACACAAATGTGTAGTAAAATTATAGAATGTGGGTGAAGAAGAAATTCATCAGTAGAACAGTAGTGGTCACTTCTGTAGTAGAAGAGGTAAAATGGAGTTAGGGAGCCAAACAAAGGAGGCATAGAAGTATTAAGCAACACGATCAAATATACAGATTTATGGATACGTATCAGATTGATAGTGATTATAGATGATATACCACCTTTGCAAATGCATGTAATTTTTAAAAAATTATAAGGTGAGAGAAAACTTTTGTGAAATAAAAACTTATTCTCTGATCACAAAACAATTAAACTGAAAATCAGTAAAATAAATATAATAAAAAATAAAGTTTCTTTCACTAGAAAATTTAAAAAAAACCTTTTATTAAAAATAATTTGGGTGAGAAGAGAAATACGTATCTAAAAATCCCCAAGCAGGTAGTTATACTGTACATTATTTTAAATGTACAGAAAGACAAGGGTTATTGGGAAGCACAGACAATAAAAAGCTTATCAAAGCTTCTGTTTCCTCTGAGATCTTGTAAATTCAATTCCTAAATGGACCTAAACTCTTAACACTTATCTCTTTAGTTCTTACTGCAAAAAACTCTGCTATATTTCTCACTTCTTAGTTACCATAGCTATCTACTCAGCTCTTCATCATCTTGACCTAATCATCATCTTGACCTGTATCACTTATGCTAGGGAAAATTCTAGGAAAAAGTAGCAAAAAACCTGAGGTTCACCTCATTTAGTTTCCTCCTTACCACTAGGATATCAAATACTGATTCCATTTAAATTTTATAAAGATATTCCCTTCTATAGTATAAGGCTTGTATCGTTAGAAGTGGAAGTTTTCCTTGTTGCCTTGTTTGTAAGATTTGTAGTATTAAATTGTATTATTATTTTCTTCTTGATATTGTTTATGTATATAAGGGATTTTCCTCCTAACATTTAAAAATTATATTTAAGCTAGAAGCCCAGTACACAAATTTGTGCACCAGTGGGACCCTCGGCCTGGTCTTTAGGATCAGGCCAAAACCGGCTCTCTGATATCCCCTGAGGGGTACCAGATTGTGAGAGGGCACAGGCCAGGCCGGGGAGGGATGCAGGAGAGCAATGTCTGGCTCAGTCCCAATTGGCTGGACCCCAGCAGCAAGGTAACCTACTGGTCGAAGCATCTGTCCCCTGGTGGTCAGTGCACGTCATAGTGACTGGTTGACTGGTCAACTGTCTGCCCTCTGGTGGTCAGTGAATGTCACAGCGAGTGGTTGAGCAGCCTTAGCAAATCATTAGCATATTATGCTTTGATTGGTTGAACAGATGACCAGACACTTAACATATTAGGCTTTTATTATATAGGATATTGGTGAGGAAGATCTTGATAGATTTCTTTCTATAGTCTTTACCAATAATCCTTTTTAAAAATATATTTATTATTGAAAGCATTACATATGTTCCTCTTTTCTCCCCATTGACCTCTTCTGGCCCCCCCTGCCCCCACCAGGCCTTCACCACCCTATTATCTGTAGCCATGGTTATGCATACAAGTTCTTTGGTTGATCTCTTCCCACCATCAATAATTCTTTAGAAAGTTTTCATTTTTCTAATAATTTTGGATCAATGTTTTCATCCAGTCGCTTTCATTATAAATCTAATTACTCATTTTCTTTTATCTGTTGAGGCACACTGACAACTTTTATTTTTTTACTTGTACCTGAATAGTTAATTGTTGTTGTGTTGTTTTTGTACAGTTAGATTTTTTAAAAATATTATAATTGTCTTAAATGCAATGAGATGACAATCACTACCTTATACCTTAATAGAAAAATGTAATAGTGTATGTTTTAATCCACTATCAATTGGATATTGATATGTTTTACTTATAATGACAACCAACTGAGTTGGAAGTAGAACTTCATGGGTATCAGGAGTTCTGTCCATGGTTCTTACTGACTTTAGCATTGTGTCCACATTACCTCTCATATATCTGAAACTCAATGTATATCCACCTCTGAAGTTATTTTACAAAGAGACATGTAATTTCTTTTATAGTAATGTCATAGTTGAAAATTTGAAT
The DNA here is from genome assembly GCF_964212035.1 of Myotis nattereri. Lineage (NCBI taxonomy): Eukaryota > Metazoa > Chordata > Mammalia > Chiroptera > Vespertilionidae > Myotis > Myotis nattereri. The sequence continues at coordinate 57,251,761 of NC_138079.1, forward strand.
TATGCCATTAGAACAAAACAGAATTCATTGATTGGATGCTATTATCTTTATATTACAGTTCTTTCTAAATATACAGACTAAAAAATATGTAGGAATGTTAAAAAAAAAGAACTGCGATTTAGCTACATGATTATTTTCAGCCAGTTTTAAATATTGATCTTTTTGAATCTATAAGCATTACTACCACAGCCTTTTCTTTTGTAAGTACAGTGTTTAAACTTTTGTTCACATTCAGTATTTCCGGAGCAGAAATTTTTATCTGCTCACATGACTGCTCATTCAGGCTGACTGAATCAGAAGAGAGCAGTTCCCTTGGTTATACTTTAATGGACACAGTTTGGCAAGTGTTTTTCAACAAGCTTCACCTTATTCCTGAAAGAATCAGGAGTTCGCTAGGCAGGCAAAAGCTAGCAAATCATCTCTAGTGTTAATCAATAAAAGTAATCAGCCTCTGAAGCAACACCTGTCCATTACAATATGTAGCAGCTAGCTCTTGGGTGGACTTTAAACCACAGCTGATGGAGTAAACACAGAGTTGTTCTGAGACACTATTTGCTCCACTTTATTCCAATAACAGATTCTTTGACAGTATGTGCACTAATGAGTAAGAAAGGAAAAGTGATTTATAAATTGTAAAATCTATGACAAATAATACTTATAATTTTATCAGAGATTTCTATTAACATTCACTTTATACAAATATCATTAAGTAGCATTCAAAGATTTCTAAATGTTAAAGCTTTATAGCTAAGCCTGCATGGAATCATAACTGTGACAAAAACACCTGACAACACTCACTATTGGTTATTATATATAACTAGTATATATTTTTGACATATGGCCTATAGTATATAAAGTGAGTCTGTGAGTAGCTCTCTTGCAGTTGAGAAATAGAACATAAATCTTTAAATTAGGGCATATTTGGCAACATTCCCACACCTGAGCTTCACCTCAAATATCTATAACCCATAGGAAACTGCAAAACATGTTTCAGACTAAAGTACTCATATGAGCAACAGCCAGCTTGGGGAACAGAGTGATGATGTAAAGTACAAAGAACTTCTGTTGAAATCCCCTTACGTTTTTTAGCTGCTGAAGCAGCAGGGCTAGAGAAGCGCTGGAGGGAGCAATACAGGTGTTTTGATCTGCATGGTTGGTTAAGGCACATGAGAGCCGGATGGTCTGGCTCACCTGCTGGGAACTCATTATCAGCCTCATTATGGACTTCTGCCAGAGTTAAGCTGCTAAACTGTATTATCTTCAATGAGCAAGGAAACTGGCTAGGGGGGCAAAATCCTGCATGTGACATGTCAGATTAAGGTCTGATGATTGCTACAGTCAGGCCAATCTGTAGAATTAATTTTTCAGTTCTTATAACATTTCTCAAGTAAGGATTTGGTTAGGTTACTTGTTTTAGTAACCAAAGGATCTATGTAAAATCTGATGACCATAGACTTTCATGTTCAATGTTTAACAATTGATATTTATTCCACTTTTTCAAGAGATTCATTTACTTGGTCTTTGTCCACTATGCATGACCACCTCCAGGCTTCTAGAAAAATGGTCTATAAACACATTCTTCCAGAGAAACTAAAGTTTATCTAGAAAGTGTTCACACATTAGGTTGCCAAGTGTTTAATGATTTTATGCTTCTCAAATATAAGCTCTTTTAAATCACACTTTTAAAGTATGTTCATTCACTCCTTAATGTGACATAGCCTTTTTATTTTTTTTTAAATCAGGCTAATGGAGCTTCATTCTCCATCCACACTGAAGTGATTGTAAACTTTCACTTAATGATATCATTTCAGCTTTTTCTGGCAATCCCCATGGGTTAAGAAACGGGCCCAGATAATTGTCTAGTCACATCATTTTCCTTACTAAAATTCATTTTGTTCACACATTTAACCATTTAGAATAGCTATAAATCATTTATTTACCGAAACGGGCAGTCACTTAGCAATTTTCGCTATAGCAGTCTACTCTGTGCCACCTGGAACTTAGGAATCGGCATCCAAGGTCACAGCTTAATTATAAGACTTACATTTCTATCATGAGACCAATCATTTTATGTTGATTGTTAAACTCTACAAAATATAACCTGAATTTTCTATCCTAACCATTGAATTAGTTATTTACTGTCTCAACTTGCATAACTGACTGAGGAACCCTAGGGACTTCTTCAAAGTCTTAATATAAGTGTTAACAACCACACTTTAAACCTCTAATAGGAGTGTAAAATGCCTGTAAATGATGATAAATCTCAGGGTGTGTGATCTGACCCATTTATAGTGTCAAAGCACAGTCTTCTAAGTCTGAATCTGTCATGTATTCAAAAACCAAAGCTATCAAAACCCCAGTTTGTGAATAAAAATTTAAAAAAGGTCAACGTAATGCATATACCCCTGGAACTTGTAACAATCATTTATTTCTTTAATTTTTACCCTTTGTTTTTGCCTCAGCAATTAAAGCAACTTTAGTAAACAGTAAAATTTGCTAATTCTTTTATATCAATGCTGGTACAAATCTCTGCCCAAACACATTTATTATTAAGTTGAATAGTCTGCTATCCATATACTTTACCCATAATATCATTTAATTTCTACTGGAATAACTTGAACATAAATTACAAACCAAAAGAAAGCTACATTAGAGCAGAAAACTAATTGTAGTGTCCAGTCTATGTTTTATGATAATCCCTTTTCTGATTCAAGCAATTTAAGTAAAATGAACATTAAGAAAATAAAATTGAAAAATTAAAATTCCTTCTAAATAGATTTAGTATACTTAGGATATGATAAGATTGATTCAAATTAGTAGGAGTGAGTATTGTAGTGGGCTGCTTTCTTTCTCTTTCTAAGTGATGAAAGCACTTAATGACCCAAATTTCATGAGGCATCTCTGAAAATGTCAAGTGCACTGGGTAATACTGAAGAAATTGAGCCAACTGTCAAGAATTTACAGAGCAAGTATACAAAAAAAAAGTGTGACTGATTTCAGATATTAAAAAATTAGAAGTGATATCTTCCAGAAAGAGGAAGGTAACTATTTCCTAGGAATGCTATAACAAATCATCCGAATCTTGAGGGTTTAAACTATAGAAATTTATTCTCTCATAATGATGGATGCCAGAAGTCCACAATCAAGGCACTGGCAGGGCTGCACTCCCTGCAAAGGCTCAGGGGAGATTCCATTGCTGCCTCTTCCAGCTTCTGGTGTCATTCTGTAGTTATCTCACATTATTCTCAGTTACTGCCTCAGTTATTGCCCTCTCCTCAGTGTAACTGTGTCTTCTCTTCGGTCTGTGTCTTTCTCTTATAAAGATACTTGTCAGTGGATTTAGTGCCCATCCAATAATTTAAAACAATGATTTTCAACCTTTTTCAATTCATGGCACACATAAACTAATTATAAAAATTCTGTGGCACACCAAAAAATATACCATATTTTTTGTCAATCTGACAAAAAAAAAATAGGTATAATTTTTATTCAGTCACACCAAATGTTGTGTTGGCTGTCATTTTTTTAAATTTGCGCTCTCTCTCTCTCTCTATATATATATATATAATATATAAAACATATATATATAGTATATATATAATATATATATATATATTATTGATTTCTTACAGAGAGGAAGAGAGAGAGATAGAGAGTCAGAAACATCGATGAGAGAGAAACATCGATCAGCTGCCTCCTTCACACCCCCTACTGCGGATGTGCCCGCAACCAAGGTACATGCCCTTCACCGGAATCGAACCTGGGATCCTCCAGTCCACAGGCCGACGCTCTATCCACTAAGCCAAACCAGTTCGGGCTGTCATTTAATTTGAAAATCTAAGGGAAAAGACGACAGTGCCTCTGACTAAATAGTCAGGTAAGTAAAGGTTTAAAAATTCTAGTAGCACACCAGTTGAAAATCTCTGATATAGAATGATCTCCTCATCTCGATTTAACTTAGTTGCGTCTTTAAACCTATTTTTATCAAATAAGATAATAATCATAGATTCCAGGGATTAGGAGTTAGCTATATCTGGGGGGGGGGGGGGGGGGGCGATCCACTATTCAGCCTCCTACAGTAACTAACAGAATTATTTCTGGTAATACTGTATTAGGATTAGGTATATAAAATCATAAATCCTTTCCCACTTCTCAACTCTCCTCAGAAGAGGATTTAGCTATGGAATGTGTACTCTTTCAGTCTTGAGCAATAACTTCATATTTGTGGTTAGGAGAGATGAGGACACATGCATAGCTTTGGTTATATCCATAAGGCATGATCAGATGAAGATTCTAAGTGATCTAATAATAAAGCACACTTTTCAACAGTAAACTCTCAACCACTGGAGGTCAAATGGAAAATAGTAACTTTAGATATGTCCCATTTTCACCCCTTCCTATGCACATAAACTAACCCCAATAACAATAAAAGGAAACTATACTGTAAACCAATAAGCATCTACAAGTAGGTTAAAATATTTAAAATGTGTGCTCATCTGAAAATAACCAAAATGTAAGGATAGTGAACAGAATATAACAAACTTAACTAACAAACCATCTCATATCCCAAAACAAAGATTTAGTAGAGAAAACCGGAGGAAAAAGGATGTTGGAATAAACATTATCAGTGACTTCAGCAAAATGTAAAACTAAACATCTACCACCAATATTTATAAAACCTGGGTTAAAAATTTAAAAACAAATGGCTATTTGAAGCCCCAGAAATCAAGATGCTAATATCTCAGAAAACAGATAAGGACATGGAGGTAGCCCCAGATTCACAAATGCTATTGCTCCTTGAAGAATTTGATCATTGCTGACTCCTGGAAAATACTTAGAGTTTGAAGAAAAAGGAGTAACCTAGGGCCTCCTGAGTTCTCGCTGGGCCAGGGAAAAAATAAATACGTACAGTTTTAGCACTACCAAGCTGCCAGGACTTGAGACATTATAATCATGAAGGAAAAGAATGAACCAACTATAAAAACATGCATGAAACTATTATTTCATAAGCAATGTGCCCATAAAGCATTGGACAAGCCCCAAAAGGCTAGTGCAGAGTGCAAGAAGCAGACAAACAAAGCAGAAAGCAGCTGTTCCGTGGCTAAAAACTTAATCAGAAAATTCTGCAATATTGAGGTACTGTGTACACACTCTATTGGTTCTGTTTCTCTGGAGAACCCTGACTAATACAGTATTCAACTCTTGTTAGGCTGGTGTGGAGGGGAGCATGTTCTTTGTCTTTCTGATTTAACCTTACAGAGAGGAAGGGAGAGAGATAGAGAGTTAGACAAGCACCACATCCCTGAGTCTTAGCTATTATTCTTTTGGTGCCTCTGCCCCTCCCTAGCTGTATTTTCTAGTCCACCTGGCATTTCCACCCCTCCTCCAGGGACAGTTTTTTATTATTATTTTCTGTTCCTTTCCTTCAGGTGGAATATATTTAGTACTTCAGCATCCAATGGTGACAGTGTCTGTTGCTCTTATCTCCACATATTGAAACGTTGATTCCACAGGGGAGAGAGTGTAGAAAGGAACACATGGGTTGTACCCTGTTTCCATCACACCCATCATTCTCCTGCTCTAGTCTGCGATGCAGAGGACATTTTTTTAAATAACTGTATCCAGTATTTCCAGGGCATTCAGTTGGATTCAAGGCAAAAAACCCTGAAGAGAGTATGAACTCCCCCAATTTCCATAGCACCCCAAAGGCTTCACACACCCGCCCCAATGTACTCCTGATGCCCATCAATTATCAAGCCAGGCTAAATAAGCTCTTCCTGGTCTCCAGCTGTCTCATCGCCATTGCTTGTGTCCCCTCTCCTGCAGGCATCTTCTCAGTGTGCTGCCCTGCACCTCAGTCCTTAGATTGCTTCAAGGAAAGTTGCTAATTTGTAGTCTGCCTGGCTTTTTTCCTCTGTAAGCGTGGAAGCAACACTTACTAGGTGTCTCATCCCGGAGCAGATATCACAATTCAGGAGCAGATATTTTATCTAATAGCTATCTTTTCTCTCCTATTTTGCTTTTCCTTGGGGGAATATGAAATTATTAAGCATCAAGTGCAATATAAAAGTTTTAACTTATTTGGCACTTTAAATATACTAAATATTAATTAAAAATTAAAATTTTAAAATAAGTATGCTGCTTTAGCTTGGAATTTAAAAGTCTGTATTTATTTAGAGGCTTTTCATATATTATAATAGAAGAATTATAATTAAGGAATTATATTTATAACATATAACATGCAATATAATTTATAATAGATTGTATATAATTAATAATATATATTTTATAGAGAGAGAGAGAATAGGAACTAATGAATCAAAACCTAACATAATCCCATTAGCTATACAAATGGGAAAAAATTGTATGTAGACATTTTTCATGTGTTCAAAACAAAAATAGTCTTGATTTAGTAAACCCTTTTGGTTGGGTGTAGCACATTAGAGAAGTTGTATTTTATTTTAAATATCTTCCTCTGATGGTCCAAATGACAAACAAATTAAACAAGGGAATATTCTTTATGAACAGTCTCAGGAGGATCCTATAATCAGATATCTGTTATGCAAACAAACAAATGTAGGGATATCTTTAATTTATTTCCAAATAATTTCAGATTTATGGTCGGTTGGCAAAGATTTTACAGAACAACAAAGCATAGCTGCCATTTGTGCCATTGCTCATTCTTTACATTTTTTAGAAGGTTCCCATATGCTTCCTCAGAGCAATCCTTTCAAGCAGATGGCATTGCCATTTTACAGAATAAAGAGAAAAAAAAGTGAGGCTCTCTGAAGTGTCAGGACTAGAATTACGGCTTCATCCACCCAACTCCAAAGCTTTTAGTCCTTTACTGCATCAATAAATCATGATAATCCATTATTACTCTTTATATTGCTTCTTTAAAGGAGTAGAATAGTATTTTCAAAGGAACACTACTTCAGGATTTAGACACCAGAATTTTAATACAGTTTTGTAGCTAACAAGCTTTGTGACTTCAGACATGTAACTGAACTTCTCTGGGCCTTAAGTCCTTCATCTCAAGTAGAAAGGATTTGAAGTAGCTGAACTGTAAAGCTCCACCAACCTCTAAAGTTTCATGATTATCTGAATTCATTCATTCTTCCTGTATTCATGAGCATTAGACTTTTGCCAGAGGCATACAAAAGTTTTGAGGAACCTAATGCCTATTAAAGCTGAGAGACCAATTTGAATAATGAGAAAAAAAAATCTTACTATCACAAATTGTCAAAAATATGTGTCAATGTGAACACATTTGTGAAGCCTTTCTCTGGGCCTTAGAATGGGTGCTAGCTTCACTGCAAATTTGCTGCTAGTGAAACCACTCAAAATGGGTTTTGTGGCATGTGTTTTGTTGGTGGGGTGCTAAAGAAGAAAGAGATGGTGTGGGATGTTTAACGGTGTTACCCAGGAATTCTCCTGATCTTCTTTCCTGTCCAAAGTGTTGAGGGCTAGGGAGACAGTTCATTTTCAGTAGACAGTGCATATAAAAAAGAAGAAGTTTCTTGCTGTATAGGATGGTTCAAAAAGCCTCTTCCATAACCATACTAGAAAAGTATGGTTATAAAGACAAAGAAATGAAGTATCAAGCACCTATTTAATTTAATTTCAATATTAGGCTGTCAACAATTGGAGGAAGGAAGGGCTTCCAGGGACTATTGTAAAAAACACAATCTAAAGGCAAGTTGGTAATCCAAGACTAATGTAATTAGTGACATATAACAGCATAGAAGTTGTGGAGAAATCAACATTAGGTTTAGGCTACCCTGCCTTCACCTCATAGACCACTATGCTTTTGATCTCACAAAAATTCTGTCTCACAAAATCCCATTCAATTGAAACAAAAAGCCTATCTTGCTGCAATAAAAAATATTCTACAGACTAAAATAACTCATGGTTTTGCTTGATTCACATCTGCTTAATGTAACATTATTTCTTAAGGAGGAAACCACTTTCAAGTAACGATGGGGACATTTATTCACTGACATCTCTCCAAGACAAATTACCAAACCAGTCAAGATACAGGAAGATGGAGCTCATTATTTCCCACATACTGGTCAAGGTCATTGAAGAAAAAATGTATGAAAAGTTAATGTTGCAAGAAACACTTAGCATCAAACATGAAATAATATTTGAGATTGAAGAGATATATTATTCCCATTGCTCTACCAAACTCAGTGTCTACACAAATTATTAACTCTCTTTTAAGTGCCAGTAAGTTACAGTTCTCTAAGGACAGCTTTAACTGTTTTCTGCTACTTAGAAATTTCCTCGGTTTTACCTCTCTCAGTCAAAATGACTTCAGTTCTTAGAAGTGGTCATTTCCTTTTATTTCAGAACTAGAGGCCCAGTGCATGAAATTCATGCACTCGGGGTGGGGGTAGGGGATCCCTCAGCCTGGCCTGCACCCTCTCGCAGTCCAGGAACTCTTGGGGGATGTCCGACTGACGGCTTAGGCCCCCTAAGCCGTCAGTCGGACATCCTTAATGCTGCCACGGAGGTGGGAGGGGCTCCCACCACTGTTGCTGCGCTTGTCAGCTGTGAGTGAGCTCAGCTTCTGGCTGAGCAGCACTCTCCCTGTGGGAGCTCACTGACCACCAGGGGGCAGCTCCTGTGTTGAGCATCTCCTCCCTGGTGGTCAGTGCGCGTCATAGCAACCCGTTCTGTTTGGTTGGTTTGTATATCAGCCTTTTATTATATAGGATTGTGTGTCATGATGTAGAGTTTCCAACTGAACATATTATAGCCTCCCTCCCTCCACAGTTTTTCTTTCTCTGGTTTCAGTTATCCACAGTCAATCACAGTCTGGAAATATTTTAAACGGATAGTTCCACAAATAAACAATTCATAAATTTTACATTGCTTGCCATCCTGAGTAGTCTGATGGAATCTCCCACCACCCTGCTCCGCTCAATCCCCTTCCCCCCACCCCCCACACACATGAATAACGCCTTTTGTTCAGCATACCCACACTGTGCATGTTCTTGTTCTTCTCACACTTAGCAGCCATCTAGGTCATGGACTGTCCTGGTATCACAGTCCTTGTGTTCAGGTAGCCCTTATTTTACTTAATAATGACCCAAAAGTGGAAGAATAGTAATGCTGGCAATTTGGATATGCCAAAGAGAAGCTGTGAAGTGCTTCCTATAAGTAAAAAGGTGAGAGTTTCCAATAAGAAAAGAAAAAAAAAAACATATGCTTAGGTTGCTAAGGTCTATGGCAGGAATGAATATGTTATTTGTGAAATTGCCTAATATATAAACTTTATCATAGGCGTATATGTATAGGAAAAAACATGCATAAAGTATATATAGGGTTTCGTGTTATCTACAATATTAGGCATCCACTGGGTGTCTTGGAACATATCCCTGTGGATGAGGGGGAACTACTATTAATATTCTTTTTCCTACAAAATATAGATACCAAATGAATAGCTTTTGTATAACTTGCTAAAATAGAGGATGTTACATTTCTTTCTTTTTTTTTTAAATTAAATCTTTATTGTTCAGATTATTACATTTGTTCCTCTTTTTTCCCCCCCATAACTCCCCTCCTCCCAGTTCCCGCCCCACCCTCCGCCCTCACTCCCCACCCACTGTCCTCATCCATAGGTGCACGATTTTTGTCCAGCCTCTTCCCGAATCTCCCACACCCCTTTCCCCCGAAAGAATAGTCAGTCCATTCCCTTTCTATGTCCCTGATTCTATTATAATCACCAGTTCATTCTGTTCATCGGATTATTTATTCACTTGATTCTTAGATTCACTTGTTGATAGATGCATATTTGTTGTTCATAATTTGTATCTTTACCTTTTTCTTCCTCTTCCTCTTCTTAAAGGATACCTTTCAGCATTTCATATAATCCTGGTTTGGTGGTGATGAACTCCTTTAGCTTTTCCTTATCTATGAAGATCTTTATCTGACCTTCAATTCTGAATGATAGCTTTGCTGGATAAAGTAATCTTGGTTGTAGGTTCTTGGTATTCATCACTTTGAATATTTCTTGCCACTCCCTTCTGGCCTGCAAAGTTTCTGTTGAGAAATCAGCTGACAGTCATATGGGTATTCCCTTGTAGGTAACTGAGTTTCTTTCTCTTGCTGTTTTTAAGATTCTCTCTTTATCTTTTGCTCTTGGCATTTTAATTATGATGTGTCTTGGTGTGGTCCTCTTTGGATTCCTTTTGTTTGGGGTTCTCCGTGCTTCTAGGACCTGTAAGTCCATTTCTTTCACCAGGTGGGGGAAGTTTTCTGTCATTATTTCTTTGAATAGGTTTTCAATATCTTGCTCTCTCTCATCTTCTGGCACCCCTATAATTCTGATGTTGGTACGCTTGAAGCTGTCCCAGAGGCTCCTTACACTATCCTCGCATTTTTGGATTCTTTTTTCATTTTGCTTTTCCGGTTGGGTGTTTTTTGCTTCCTCGCATTTCAAATCATTGACTTGATTCTTGCGCTCCTCTGGTCTGCTGTCAGTAGTCTGTATACTATTCGTTATTTCAGTCCATGTATGCTTAATTTCTAGTTGGTTCCCCAATATAAGATCGAGGGTCTCATTAGTTTTCTTGTAGATCTCATTAAGTTTATCGGCGGCTTCTAAACAGTTCTTGAGAGACCTTAAAAGTGTGGTTCTGAACTCTATATCTTCCATTGACAATTTTGTCCTGTTTCTTTGTCTCCGCATTTTGTTATGCTTCCTTGGTGCACCCCCTAGTGGTCTTTGTGCGCAGTCTTATAGTTAAACCTTGATTGTTGTAGCTAATACCAGGGAGGGTTTGACCTCCAAGCCAAGTGGCTATGAGAATCAGCTGTGTCAGCAGTGAGAGAACTTCTGTCCTCTAGGGAGGTGCTAATCTAGCCTTTGCCTGAGGCTATCCGGCAAATGCCTCTGTGCAGGGCTTGGGCGGGGCGGGTCGCACAGGATCAATAGGGTGGGCCGGAGAGAGCAGTTATGGCGGCTCTCAGTCCTGTCCCCAGGGGCTCTGCCTCTCTGAGTCCCAGCAACGGCTGCAAACCTCGGAGAGAAAGCTGCACTCGCTCTGACCGAAGCCAGACAGTCCCGCTTCTCCCGTTTGAGTCTGGGTCCCTAAAGACTTGCCTGTATCTGGAGCTCAGAGTCTGCGACTCCCCCCCCCCCCCCATTGAAAACGCCAACCGCGCCCTCCGCCGCCAGCCCGCTCCGCGCACTCCGCACCTCAGAATTTGACTTCAGCACTGCGCCTCCTCTGAGTGTCCGTATGCGTTTCTCTTTCCTCCTAGTTGTAGGACTTCCACTCAGCCAGCGTTCCTGTGGTTCTGGGTGATGTCCCTTCCGTTTTTTGGTTTCACTTTTGAAGTAGTTGTTCAAAGCAGCAAACTCCGGCGTTAACCTATGCCGCCATCTTGGTTCTCCGAGTCTACATTTCTTATGGATAATGTATTCTTTGTTCAGATGGTCATCCCAACTTACAATTTTTTAACTTTAGGGTGGTGTGAAAGTGATGCACATTTGCTGGAAACCATACGTTGAATTTCCTTCTTTTTTACAGCTGAGTAGTATTCCATTGTATAAATGTAAACTCACTTTTAGAATTATCAAAATTTGCTTAATGCAAGAAAAGTTTATTATGCAGTTGCAGTTGATAATGTTAGGTATTAATAACTCATAGATTAACTCTATAGAGAGCTCTTTATTTCTAAAATAAAATATATATCATGACTTTTCTCTTTTTGTTTGTTTTTGATTTTTTGCTTATCCTCACCTGAGGATATTTTTTCCATCAATTTTTATATTTTATTGATTTTTTCTTTACAGAGAGGAAGGGAGAGGGATAGAGAGTTAGAAACATTGATGAGAAAGAAACATCGATCAGCTGCCTCCTGCACATCTCCCACTGGGGATGTGCCTGCAACCCAGGTACATGCCCCTGACCGGAATCGAACCTGGAACCCTTCAGTCCATAGGCTGATGCTCTATCCACTAAGCCAAACCGGTTAGGACTCCATTGATTTTTAGACAGAATGGAAGGGAGGGGGAGAGACAGAGAGAGAGAGAGAGAGAGAGAGAGAAACATCAATGTAAAGATAGGGTTAGAGGGCTCAGGGGAAGAAACATGGTGTTATTTCTGGTTTGTGTATTTCCAATTATTCTGTAATTTATAGTGTGGTTCCATTTTAACTGTAAGAGCTTTTTAGAAGTGTTTAAGTTCCCAAAATATAAGAAGATGGCGGAGTGGCTTCTTTTATTACTGACTTTTAAATGTATCTTCAGGGTTGAGGAAGAGGCCCACATACTGTGGTAACACCCAGCTTTCCCACCAGTCAGTCCATTAACTGGTACAAGAGTGAGCACACACACTCAGAGAGAGAAGTGCCTCCCTACAAGGGGTGCAACAGAAACTCTCCCACTAACACCTCTGGGATGAAGGCCATATCTCCCCCAAACTTCTAGCGCTGTCATCTAGGAGAGGCCTGAGCACGGTGGCTAAGTCCTTCCTTTCCCTGAGGCTTGTACCTATGTAGAGAAATAGAGGGAAGTCCAGACACTGAGCTCATTGTGGACAATACACTCAAAGCCTCGCTTCTGTTATCTGCAATGAATCCATTAGGAGTTTTTCAGGCAGCAAAGACTCCTTGGACTTCCAGGTTACCTTTCTATCTCCACACTGCAATACAGTTAAGTTCTGTAAACCCTATTATTTTTCCTTTTTAAGTCTTTTCTCAACTCCTTACATTCTTTTCCCCTTTCTGCTGAAATTCACTGTTATGCATGGGAGTTATACATGAAATCCCTTAAGCATAAAATCCTCTTTACTGTCGGCATATCATCTGAATAGTCCCTTCATTGATTTTGCTCAACTTTGCCCAGCTATCACCTGAATACGCTAATTAGGGCATGAATTCTCTTGCAGTGCCTCTCAATGGTGACTTTATTTTTCTCAGTGGTGGCCTTATTTTTACTTTCCTCAGAGTTCTTATGTCACTGTTAAATTTCATGTATCCTACTCCATGACTACCAGCTCCTCTCTGCTAGCTCACTTACTCAAGTGCTCCAATGCACACAATTCTTTAACTTTTGTACATCTCTAACCTCTGATTTCCCCCAGTGTTCCTCTGTCTTTCACACCTTCGATGACCCTGACCTCTGGCTTGTACCAGGGTGCTACTCCAAAAAAATATCCTTGTGAAGGTTGACAGTGATCTCTCATTGTTAATCCAGTGGTCAATTTTCCCATCCCACATCTTAAACTTTTCATGACGTTTGATATAACTGACCACTCCTTCTTTGATGTACATTTTTTATTTTATTTCCAGCACTCCAGACTATCTTAGTGTTTTCCTCCTGTCTCACTAGCTGTTCTTTTCAACTGTGTGTGTGTGTGTGTGTGTGTGTGTGTGTGTGGTTTCTTCCCTTTAAACTTGTATTGTTGACATTTTTTTAGGGCTCTGTCATTGGTACTCTTTTTCTCTATGCTGCATTCTCTAGTGATCCACCCAATCTAACTATTATAATACCATCCCTATAAGGACAAATTCCAAATTTATATTTTTTGAGCCCAGACCTCTCCAAAAGTCTAAACAAATACCCATCTTCCCAGTCCACATTTCAAGTTAGCTGTGTAAATCATTTCTCATACTCAACATGTGAAAAACTGAATTCAAAATATTATATTTCTCTGCTTTGAACTCACTACTTCTCCATCAATGGCTAATCAGTTTTTCTGGTCAAACCTTTTGGAGTCATATTTGTGCACTCCTTTTTCTATGTCAGAGATCTCATCCAATACATCAGCAAATCCTATATTTCTACTTTAAAAATAAATACAAGATATGTCCAATCTCATTATTGCTACCACCTGCTCAAAGGCACCATTGTCTTTCAGAGAATCTATGATTCTTCCCTGTCCCTTTAATCTATCATCTAGCCAGAGTTATCACCTGTCATCTATACATGAGATTTACATATTCCCTTGCTAATTATTGTGCATACTTAACTCTTCTTAGATTACACACACACACAACACAGCTATACCTATTATGTACACATACATCTATTACCTTTAAGATCCCGCCGCTTTAAATTTCAGAGCATCCTCCCCAGCTCTCCCTCCCCAGCTCCCCCTGCTTCATGTTTCTCCACAGCACTTACAATCACTTAATAAACAGTTTAGTTATTGATTTAGTTCAGTATCTGTCTCTCTCCTGCTAATGCTAACCTCAGGAGGACAAAAGCCTTTGCCTGTCTTGTCCCTGCTGCATCACCAACTGCAAGAACAGTGCCTGTCAGAGCATAGGCAGACAATAAAAATGTGTCAGAATGAACAAAGGTAGGCATGAAGGAGTAAAGTGGACTGGGGTGAGGTTTTAAGAAAGAAGATCTGCTGGAGGTGGGAGGGGTCGTTTGGGGCCCATTTTACAGATGGGAAAACTGAGTCTCAGAGACTATCAGATATCCCCACACCCCCCACTGCCTTTTTTTTTTTTTTTGAGAGAAGCCAGAAACCTGGATATTTTTAGGACAAGAAATCAATCCCATTTTCAAATGTATAAAAACAATAAATTCCCCTTTAAATTAAATGAGACAGTGAAATATGAACAAAATAATGAAGAAAGTTACCATGAGTAACATTTGTGGACTTTAAGTGGATATATGTATATACAAGAAGAGTATCCACTAAAAGGTATACCAAAAGCTATGTCTTCAAAGGTGCCTTGCAAGGTAAAACATTATTTAAATTAAGGTCCTAAAGAAATAAGATGGAATGTGATAAAAGGGAAATGTAATTGGCCAAATTAAGTTATTGATGTTAATAACAGATATTGCTCTCCTAGCATAGTGCTTTTTAAAATCCACCTCTTCCTGCCATGGAGAGGCTAAGTGACTAGTATCTTAGAAAACATATTTTTTTCTGTCATTACACCGACAGAATTGCATAGCAGGCTTATAAATCACACGTTCTGAATATGATTTTTCATTTCATACCATGGTTTTTTCTCAACTAAGTTACAATTGGAATTGAAAATTCATCCTCAAATTTGGCACAAAACGTCATTAATCAAGTTGAAACTTTGTTATAAAATGCCATAAAAATACTGAGGAATGAAAACCTCTCATGCTAAGCAAAATATGGCATAATGAAAAAAACAACTGCAAACATTTGGGAAAATTTTTCTGAGTAAAATGGTAGGGAGAAACTGAATGACTGAACTTCCTTTAGAAAAACTCCACTAGTGTCTTTCTTCGTCAGAAAGACACTAGCAGAAATCCAAGACATACCATTATATCTTTTTTTAAATTTCTTTATTGATTAAGCTATTACATATGTTATATCTTAACAGGAATCTAGAAAGAAAGCACATTTAAAAACTACTGCTCTTACACTCCATCTACATCTAGCTGTGAGGGAAAGAAAGGTGACTGGTCAACATCTGACATATACCCTCATTACCACCCGGAAATAATTTTGTGGAAGGCCCATTTTGAGAAAATTTTGGCCAGAAGTCTATACAAAAGAGGCTGAAAACATGTCTAATATACTAGTAGATACAGGGGCAGGCAAAAGTAGGATTACAGTTGAGAGCACACAAAAAAACAGAGTTTGTTCTTGTGTCATTATTTAGTCATTGTATTATTTGTATTACAACTGTAAACCTACTTTTGCCCACATTGTATATAACTTGATCATTCAACTGTGTCACCACTGCTGTTCATCACTATTCTTTAAAGCTAAAAGGAAAGCCGAAGAGGAAAGGCCCCTAAAGTACAGTATTTGCCCTGAAGGCTTTCTCTTTGACTCAGAGATTAGATAGAAGAGTGTCTTCTTAAATTTTTAAACACTTGAACAATTTCAAGATACTGTTCTATTATTGACTTCTAGTTCAATGTTATGATCCAAGAAAATGTTTTTTGTTTTTTTTTTGTAATGTCTATCCTTTTAAATTTGATAATGTTTGTTTTATATCCCAGGATGCAGCCTACCTGGATATGTGTTCCACGTGCACTCGAGAAGAATGTGTATTCTGCTATTGTTAGGTGGAGTGTTCTATAACTTTCAAATAGATCTCACTAGTTGATAGTGTTTTTCAGACTATTGCCTTATTGGTTTTCTTGCCTATTGTTCTATCAGTTGGAGAGGCATACTAATATCGCCAACTAAAATTGCAAAAAATTTTCTATTTCTCCTTTCAGGTGTATCCATTATTTCATCATGTATTTTGACACGCTATTACTACATGCATACATATTTAGACTTCTTAAGTATTTTTGGAAAAATGTACCTCTTAATCATTATGTAATGTTCCTCTTTATCCTTGAAAAAGTTTTTTGTTCTGAGGTAAATTTGTCTGAAGTTAATACTGATTTCTTTTGGTTAATGATTGCATCTTTTTTCATCCTTTACCTTAACCCTTCAATGTTTTATATTTGTAGTGGATGTTTTTACTGAAAATAAACAGTTGGGTTGGATCATATTTTATCTGATACAAACTTCTCTTTTAACTAGTGGGTTTAGATAATTGACATTAAATTGGTTATTTATGTGGTTCTATTTTATTCTATCACTTTGTTAGTTGTTTACTATTTGTTCCATTTGATCCGTGTTTCTGTTTTTTAATGATTCTATTTCATCTCAATTACTGGTTATATTATTTTAAATTGTTTTTTAGTAGTCAGGCTTACAATGTACATTTAAAAATAATCTGAAACAAACTTCACATATTATAATGCCTCATGTGTAGTATAAGAATATTTTAATTGTGTGTAACCAATGTCCCCCCGCCATCATTTTTGTTATGAATTTTATGATATAAGTACCCAATATATTGTTTAGTCTATTTTTAGGAAAACTGAAAATAAGAAAAATGTTATTGTATTTTACTGGTATTTTTACCACTTTAAACATTCTTCATTTCATTTCTGACAATCTAAGTTTCTGATTAATCAGATTATTTTTTCTGAGCTAGGTAAACTAGGATGAGAAAACATCATTACTGAATAAATAATTTAGTAACTATAATAAACAGAATAGAATACAAATTGATGACATCCAGAAAAAGCTTGAAATAATTGTACTTAATGCAATGGAAAAAGACTAGTAGAGGTGATAAAAATATCAAAATTATAATAGCAATTCAACATAAGAAGAATTGCTGTTCCTGAAATAATCTGACCACTAAAATAAAAAAATCAATGAAATTTTAATTCAAAGGGACAAAGTATTCCAGTAAAATTATCCTATAAAAGAAAAGGGTAGCATGCAAATTGCCTGAACAGCAGAACAACCTATCGTTATGATGCACACTGACCATCAGGGGGCAGATGCTCAGTGCAGGAGCTGCCCCCTGGTGGTCAGTGTGCTCCCACAGGGGGCGGGTGCTGCTCGCCAGAAGCTAGGCTCATGGCTGGCGAGTGCAGCGGTGCTGGCGGGAGCCTCTCTGTCTACCGCAGCAGCGCAAAGGATATCTGACTGATGGCTTAGCAGTGGAGAGCAGGCCTAAGCCATAAGTCAGACATCCCCTAAGGGTTCCCAGACTGTGAAAGGACACAAGCTGGGCTGAGGGACCCACCCCCTGAGTGCACAATTTTCATGCACCAGGCCTCTAGTTATGTAATAACTGGCACTAAGACAGACACTTGGATATTTTGGTTTTAAAGATACACACACACATTTTAGGCATTCTGTCAAAGTCACTTAAAAAAACATAAGTGGCAGACTTCCTTAAGATTTTGTTACAGAATCATGCAAGTCCAAAATAGAGAAATATCAGTGAATTTCCAATGAAAATAAATGTTGTAGTGATACCTGTGGGAATGGTGACGTAAAGATGATACTCCAAAAAAAAAAAAAAAACAACTAACACAGGCAAAATAGTGAAAGTCAAATTTCTTATAACTCTGGAAATTAAAGGCTTCAGCAATGAGGTAACATGAAATCAAGAAAAATGACTGACTCTCAGCAACAACAGCAAACTTTGTGGCATTTAATCTACTAGTTGCATCCACTGCTCTACAACTCAGCAGTAGTCTTAAAAAGAGAATAGGCCATATTCCTGGTATTTGAGAAAGCAAAATGTTACTGGAGCTCTTTCCAAGATTTATTTCCAAAAAACAGTGATTACTTGACCTGTCCAGTGATTCCCTGGAGAACTCTACTCAAATAGCTTATTTTTATTTGACCTCACTTGAAATTGCTCTGTGCTGAAAGCTTCTCCCCAAGAGATATTTGTTGGAATGTTATAACATCATGACTGCCTAAGGTGATTTATAAGAGTTGAGACATACAATAGATTAACCAAAAATCTTAAAAGGAAAAGCTGAAGCATTAAATGTCCATAAGGGCTTTGAAAAACTCTGATATATTCTTGTGAAGCAACATGCATTCACAGAGTTGTGCACAAGTTCAGAAAAAACATGAGGAGATCTGATATCTCACCTCTGATACACCCTGAGGCTCCGCACAAGCAGGAAATGAAGGCCAAGTCAAAGTTTAAAATTCCTGATTATCTGGTGAAGGTGTGTCCCAACACTCACTCACACCAAGCCTCTCAGCAAAGATTAGGAGATTTATTTGTTCCAGGAATTTAAGGAAATCTCTATTTAGTCATTATCTGACAATTAAGGAAATGAAGTAGAGACCTCAGTGCCATACATTAAAAAAGAAACAGATTTTAAAAACTATTTCAGAAATACTTTAACCAAGTACTAACAACAACAACTCTGGGAAGGAGGAGTATCTGCCTTTCAGAGTTGTACTTAATATTGTTTGAAATGCACATTTTCATTAAAACATTATGATACATGTAAAGCAAGAAGGAAGTATGACCCATACAAAAGAAAACAATCAACAAAAACTGTCCCTGAGGAAGTTCAGATGTTGGGCTTACTATAAATTATCTCTTTAAAATATGTTCAAAAAGCTAAAGGAGACAATAGCATATAGAACATATGAATAGCAAAAGAACATATGAAAGATTTGTCTCAATAAATATATATCCTATCTAATAAAAGACAAATAGGGTAATTAACCATACCTCCGATATGCTTCCCATTGGCTAATCAGGACGATATGCAAATTAACTGCCAACCAAGATGGCAGTTAACCACCAACAAAGATGGCAGCTAATCTGCATACTGCAGGCAGGGTGGGACAGCGCCATCCCGCCTGCCCCGCTGCCATCCGGGCCTGCTATCTGCGACCCAGGCGGCAGGCGGCCTGTATGGGACCCGACCCAGGGCTGGCAGGCGGTACCACAGCGATCCACCACTGGCCATGCCCACAAACGGTCCTCCCGCGGGGATCCGAAGCTGGTGGGTGCTAATGCACCAATCTGCCAACACGCACACCCGGGCCGCCTTTGCCCTGCGCAAACTATGCAGCTGGGAGAGGGGAGTGGGGCTGCTGGGAGCAGGGCTGGAACTGCCCAGGTTTGCGTCAGGAAGCCCAGAGCGGAGTGTGAACTATCCTGACCGGTAGGTGCTTGCTCATTCACTTACTTGATCATTCACTCACTCACTCACTCATTTACTCACTCATTAGTCACTCACTCAGCAAACCCTCTCAGGTCCCTGGCACCAGGCCAGGCACTGAAGGTGAAGCGAATAAAGCAGAGCTATGTCCTCAAGATGTTAGCAATTCAGTAGGGCGAAGCAGGCACATGAACGAGGCAGTTGTATGCACAGATGCAGTGTACTGGGTTCAGTGAGGGCTGTAACTAATGCCGACTTTGTTCTCTTGATAAAATGGGGCCTCGGGAGCCAGGCTGCCCCAAGCCTGTAGGCCTGTGCCTAGGCCAGGAGTGGCTGGGGTCCCAGAACATGACAGAGGGTGCAGGTCGGGCTGAGGGGTCTGGCCCCACCCCTCACCCTCACCTCTGAGTGCACAAATTTTTGTGCACTGGACTACTAGTTATTAATAAAGAGATAAAATTATAAAAAGGGATGAAATATAAATCCTGTAATTGAAAACTAAAATAACTGAAAGCTGTTAGAGGGGAGGAGGAATGGGGACTTGGGGGAAAAATGTGAAGGAACTAAGCCAAAAACACAAAACAAAAAAAAACAAACATCATAGACACAGAAAACAGTACGGCGATTAACAGAGGGAAGGAGGGAAGTTTGGGGAGATAGGAGAGGATAAAGGGGAAATAAATGGTGACAGAAGGATACCTGACTTTGGGTGGTGAACACACAATACAATATACAGATGATGTATTATAGAATTGTACACCTGAAACCTAAGTAATTATATTAACCAATGTTTCCCAATAAAATAAATTAAAATTAAAATAGAAAATGAAACACAAAATTACAGTAGAAAAAAATAACAGCAGATTGGTGCAGGCAGAAAAAATAATCAGCAAACTTATGAAGATATTAATTCAGATTATCTAGTCTGAGGAACAGGAGAATAATAATGAAGTGTAATGAAGCCTCAGAGACCTGTGAGACACCATTAAATGGACTAACAGCAAGTGTACAAATTAACAAACTATTTCAGTAACAACATTTGGAGACTTAAATACCCTGGCCTTTAATAATAGATGGAACAACCAGACAGGAGATATCATCAAAATAAAAGACCTGAACAACATTATAATCCATCTAGGCCTAACAGACACCCCAGCCAAGAAGAGAACACACATTCTTTTAATCAAGTGCTCGTGAAACTCATGAAACATTTTCTAGGCTAGAGCACGTTGGATTTTCTGTTTGTTTGTTTTTTACATATATAAAACAAGCATCAATACATTTTAAAAGATCTAAATCATGTCCTGGTGGACTGGGTGGCTCAGCTGGTTGGAGTGTTATCCTATACATCAAAAAGTTGCAGGTTAGATTTTTGGCAGGAAATATATCTAGATTGTTGGTTCAATCCCCAGTCACGGTGGGTACAGGAGGCAACTGAGCAATGTTTCTCTTTTCCTTCCTCTCTCTAAATATCAATAAAAAATATCTTTGGGTGAGGATTTAAAAAAAAAGATTGAAATCACAAAGTATGTTATCTGACCACATCAAATGAAATCAGAAATCAGTAACTAAAGAAAATTTAGAAAATGCACAAATATGTAGTAATTAAAAATGAATTCCTAATTAAACAAAGAGTCAAAGAATAAACCACAAGGGAATTAGAAAATACTTTGTAATAACAATACTTATTGCTTGCAATGAAAGTTTTGCTTGAATGAACATTTATATATCTACAATGAAAAAGAAGATCTCAATAACCTAATTTTCAAACTTAAGAAAATAGAAAAGAACTGCAAATTAAATCCAAAGCAAGCAGAAAAAAGAACTAATAAGGATTAGAGAACAACAACAAGAAATAGAAAAAAATGAAGACAAAAATTGATTCTTTAAAAGAGCCACAAAATTGAGAATTCTTTTGCTACACTGACAAAAATTTCAAATTGCTAAAATTAGGAATTAAAGAAGGATAATTATTACAGACTTTACAGAAATAAAACTGGATTATAAGGAAATACTTTGAACAAGTATATGCCAACCAACTAGGTAAATTTCTAGAAAGACATACACTACCAAAAACTTGAAAAGAAAAGAAAAATCTGAATACACACATAACACTAGTAGAGGCCCGGTTCATGAAAATTCATGCACTGGAGGGGGGGTCCCCCAGTCCAGCCTGCCCCCTCTCACAGTCCAGGAGCCCTCAGGGACGGGAGGCAATCAGGGAAGGTAACGCCCCATCACACCTCTGCTGCTGCCACTGCCAACAGCGCAAGCCTCGGGCAGTCTTGGGCGGCTGGGGGGGAGCTGAGGGGACTGGGCGCCGCCATCTTGTGGCTGTGGGCACCTCCATCTTTGAGGGCAGGGCAGCCAATTAGCATATTTCCTCCTTATTGGCTGTGGGCACCACCATCTTTATGACAGAATGAGGGTCAATTAGCAGATTCCCTCTTTAT
This sequence comes from Myotis nattereri, assembly GCF_964212035.1. Taxonomy (NCBI): domain Eukaryota; kingdom Metazoa; phylum Chordata; class Mammalia; order Chiroptera; family Vespertilionidae; genus Myotis; species Myotis nattereri. Next base: position 57,273,670 of record NC_138079.1, read on the forward strand.
TAGATAGGACAGTGATGGCGAACCTATGACACGCATGTCAGAGGTGACACATGAACTCATTTTTTTGGTTGATTTTTCTTTGTTAAATGGCATCAAATATATAAAATAAATATCAAAAATATGTCTTTGTTTTTCTATGGTTGCAAATATCAAAAAAGTTCTCTATGTGACACGGCACCAGAGTTAAGTTAGGGTTTTTCAAAATGCTGACACACTGAGCTCAAAAGGTTCGCCATCACTGAGATAGGATGTGCTGACAGGTATTAGATTTATTATTATTATTATTTTATAGTATATTCAAACATTAAATCATTTTATACACCAAAATGAATATGTTATATGTTGATTATATCATAATAAAAAAAAAAAGAATACACTGATTTTAACTCATCCTTTTTATACCATCTTCATTCTAAAATTTTGAAGTTCAATAAAACTAGGTAATATTTTTTAAGAGATTAAGTGTAGATAGAGACCTAAGTAGAATTATTTTGTAATCTCTTTAAAATCAAACCATTTTCACATATTCAGTAAAAATTTCATTGCAAAAATTTAATGGATAACCAGATACCCCTTAACATATGTAAAGACTTACTCTGTATTCCAAGTAGTGATGAATTTAACTTACATTCAACTTAAATTCAACAGACACACAGAGTGACAAGCTCTAAAACCTCACACTCATTAAATCCCAAGGGAAGCACTGAGTGACAGTATTTAGGATTGTTGTTGTTGTTGTTTTTATTTAAGGTGGAAACCTTTCCAAATTGGGTGATTATCCACAAACAAACCCAGAACAAATTGAGTGGATTTTTAAAGCTATTTTAAAAAATCACTGGAGAAAAAATTATGCATCGATCTTCAAGGTGCCTATTTTGGCATTTATTCTGAGCCGTCCCAATGTTTAAAAATGTTTTATTATGTTTCAATGTTATATCAGATCAAGGTTTTTTTGTTTGTTTTTAATTAAAATGTTAGTACATTGGTTTCTTATGTTTCCTTCATTCTAGGAGATTAATTAAGAACACTAGAACATTAGATAATTATGTTGTCACCTAACAAAAATTCTAAAGTTGGAAAGGTTAGCAATATATTTTACCCTCTGTTCTCTTTATATATATATATTATTGATTTTTTACAGAGAGGAAGAGAGAGGGATAGAGAGCTAGAAACATTGATGAGAGAGAAACATCGATTAGCTGCCTCCTGTACACCTCCTACTGGGGATGTGCCCGCAACCAAGGTACATGCCCTTGGCCAGAATTGAACCTGGGACCCTTCAGTCTGCAGGCCGACGCTCTATCCACTGAGCCAAACCGGTGAGGGCCCTTTGTCCTCTTTTAATAAGAGTCCTTATTCCTAAGAATCCATGGTTTCATTTTCACAATTTTAATTTGCAAAAGGCTCCATGGAGGCTAGTGTATAGGGGGATTGTGTCCTTCTATAATGTTGACATGATGTTTTTAAAGTCTCCTATTATAATAGTGCATTTGTCTCCCTTTCTAATAAGTCCATATTTACCTCTTGTATTTTGAAGTGCTTTTGTTAGGTGCATACATTTTATATATTGTTGTGTCTTTTTTAGTGAATTGACTTCTTTTTTTGTTATGTAATATCCCTCTTATTCTTAACAATTTTCTTTGATCTATAGTCATCTTTGTCATTTAATACCAGTTTACTTCTGCCTGAATAACTTTGTACAGCAATTTTTAAACTAGTTGTCTTGCAATGAATTCCCATAGTTTTCTTTTATCTGAGAATGTATTTATTTCACTTTCATTCTTAAAAAATATTTTCATTGGATACAGATTTCTGGGTTGAGAGTTTATTTACTTCATCTCTTTCAACATGTTGTGCTGCTTCTTTCTGGTCTCTGTAGTCTTTAATGAGAAATACACTGTCATTTAAATTTACGTTAGTCTGCAAGTAGTTTCTCACTTTTCTCTAGCTGCATAAGTACTTTTTTCTTTGTCTCTATCATCAGTTTGTTTAAAATGCATTTCAGTGTCAATTTCTTTGCATATATACTGTTTGGACTTCAGTGAATTTCTTAAATCTATACATATATATTCTGTCAGATATAGAGATACTCCAGTTTTTTTTTTCTTTTTGTACTTTCTATTGAAATCTTTCTCAACTTCTATGAGGGGCAGTCTCTCAAAGAACTATCATACAGTTCATTTTCCCCCCAATAGTTTTCCTTTTGGTCATGTCAGATACTTCCTATAGAATTGTCTTTAAGTTCACTGACTCCTATTTTTGTCATCTCCATCCTGCTATTGAAACTGAAACAGTGAGGGGGCTTTGCTTTTTGTTGTACTCTTTGAGTCCTAAAATTTCCACTTGATTTTATAAATAAACTTTCCATTCTTTATATTATTATTTTATTGAGAATTTCTCGCTTTTCATTTAATTGAAGGATGTTCGTCCTTATTTGTTTGAATATGTTTACAAAGTGCTTCTTTCAAGTTTTTCTCAAATATATGTAACATTTGTGGTCTCCGGTTTGATATCTCTTAGTGGTCTTTTCCAAAGTAAATTACAATGTGTCTGATTTTTTCATGCAAAAAAAAAAAAATGGATTGTCTGCTCTTCATTTTGAAAAGTATATTATGAGACTGTGTCTTGTTTAAATCCTATAGAGCATGTTGATATTTTTGTTGTTTTGACAGAAAATTAACCTACTTGGCTTAGACTATAAGTTCTGTGGTTAAAAGCATCAATTTAGGTGTTTTCAAATCTGTGCATGGTTATTTAGAGCTGTCTAATCTGTGCTTCACTCACTGTCTCATCTGGGATGTTGGCAGTGGTTTAGCTCGTGGTTCAGTTGCCTATCTCAGTGCATGCTGTGTAGATGAGATTCACACATGCACATCTCAGAGGTGAGTTCATAAACATATGGGGTTGCTTTCCCAAATTTATCACTCTCCACAATCTCCTCACTGGGGCTGCTTTTCTCCATCCTTTGCCGGAAGAGCAGGCTTTGAGGCCACGTACTTCCCACATCTGTGCCTGTGATACAAGAGACCAGAGGACAGAGAGAGGGAGGGAGGACGAAAACACTACAGCAACAGAAATTTGTCCTATCATGATCTTCTGATCAGAGAATGTTTCCCTCCCTTAGACTTTAAACACTGCAGCTGCCAACTTTCACTGCTGTTACTATAGCTACACCATACACTTTTTGGATGGTAAGCTATAGGAAAGGAAGTAACTGAGGATTCCTCCACTCTGTCTCTGAATGTTAGGAGATACTTTTCCCTCTCCTCCAACCAGAACCAGAGAGCTTATTCCTGAGCGCACTTGGTCAGGGACCATGCCCACAGCCACGTTTGGAGCTGTACCGAGTCCAGGGAGGGGGACACTTACAAACTCACCCTTGTTTTGGTGATACTTAAACCCCAATCTTATTCCTCAATGTACTTGAGACTATTTACTTTTCAGAGACCTTAGTAGCCATCCCACACATTCTATCAAGTGTTATAGCTGTATTCAGTAGGGGAGATGGTAGATTGTGCTTATTTCATATTGCATGGAACCAAACTCTTCACTTTATTTATAATTTAATAATGTTTTATTCTCTCAAAAATTACAATCATTAGTCCTGAAAGAAAGAGATCAATGAATTTGGAAACTCATTAAAGAAATCTCCTTAAATTCTGTTAAATCTTTTTTTTAAAAAAATAATTTTATAGATTTCAGAAAGGAAGGGAGAGGGAGAGAGAGACAGAAACATCAATGATGAGAGTGAGTCACCTATAGACTGCCTCTTGCATGCCCCCTATTGGGGATGAAGCTTGCAACCCTGGCTGTTCCCTGACCTGGAATCAAACCTTCACAGCTTGGTTCATAGGTTGATGCTCAACCACTGAACCACTCTGGCCAGGCTTTGTTAAATCTCCATACATTTTTTTAGTCAATTTTTTTCATAGTAAGCATATAGAAAATTAATTACAGTTCAAGCTTTGGCAACTAACCAGCCCCACTATTGAGATCAATTTCTATAAACCTTGGAACTTTGTTTCTTCAGCAGAAAAATGAATGAACTGTAGCTAAATATGCTAATACATTACTTCTAACCCAAATAACTTTATTTAAAATAAAGTTAAATAAATTTAACATCCCCATATTTTGGTTTTAATAATCTAGCTATGGCATGTTGAGCTTGGATTCTTTAACTTTTTTTCCTGATTAAAAAATATACCCAGTTCAATATTAAACTAATCTGTTTACTTATGTGCTGGAGTCAAATGCCTCTGGTTTATGAGACTGTTTTGTGCACATCTCTTCCTAACTCCACATTCAATGACAACAGGTTAGTAGCTTGGATTCAGCTCTAGGAGTATTTGTCTAACAAAAATTGTCAAATATTACAAATTGGATCTTTTTTTTCCTTTTTTTTAAAAACATCCCAACTTCTTATTAATCATTTACCAGAACACCCCTGCTTATACTGAAGAATGGAATATTTACTTCATAGATAAAAAATTATAAAATATTTCATAGATGACAAAGCTTAACAAAAGGGAGAACAGGACACATGTATATCATATAGTAGATATATCAGTTCCTCTGGCAATATTTACAGTCACAGAATTTGGCTGCGATTTTTGAAAACTTGCCTAGCATTTTGACACCCTGTCAGATTCTGATTGCAAATAAATTGAAACAGCACAAGCACAAATAAGTTGTAGCTTATGTAGCCAAAACCTCGGCTGTTTATTCAAAGCCTCCAATGATAAGTCCAGAAATAAGGCAACTAGCTATTGCCTATGGAGCCTGTAGATATGTGCTTGGAGACAGCATATAAACTATACATCTAACTGAATTGGGAGAAATTATTCAGCAGCTGCAGCAAATTTGTTTCCAAGTAACATTTAAATAGAAGAGCCTGTCAACATAGTTTACATAAATCACCTTGAAGGAAAGTAATCTTTCCCTTTTAAGAGCTCTTCTATGTAGGTCCAGTTACCAAAACATGCCTACCTTGATGGAGTTAGTTAATTGGAGCAAGGCAAGAGGGTGGTGCATATTAGTTTTGTATTGAGAAGCAGGAAGTGATAGATGGCTTGCATCCAAGGCATTTTGCCCTGGTGATTTTATCACAGAACCACAATTCAAGGCATAGTGCCCATGTTGAAGAGTCAGAAACCCCATTTTATCAAAACAAGAATGGACATTCTACAGAAGGATACTGATATAAAGAAATGTGTTCTGTATGAAAACAGAACACCCACTATACTTTGCCACCGTATATGAACCAGACTGTACAAATAGGCAGACTTACATGAAATGCCAAACCATAATCAGAAGGTTATTAATTTGAATCAAATGAATGTACAATGGCATCACTTCTAAGAGAATATGATTTGTTTATCTCCACAATAGGATTTCTCTAATCACTGAAGCTGTAATTGCTGAAATCATTGGCTGAGATAACCAGTGTTGGCTCCATAATGGGGATGAGCTTAAGTTTGGAATACACCATCCAAAATCTTTTGGCTGAGGCTGCTACTGTGACTCATCGGATCTGACAACTGTATCTGATGTTCATATTGAAACATTCTTTGTCTTTGTATTACTGTTTTTAAAAGAGATGCTATTTTATATTTATCCAGAATAAAATGAAAGCATTTTCCACACACATCCATGTTTATATTTTGGGGGGAAAATAACAAACCTATTTATATAAGAGAATTTCTGATCATTTTTCTACATTAATGATGTTAAAGTAACTGTAAGCAGCACACTGTTGTGTCTATGACTAATATAAAGAAGATGCTATAATATAGGTATTTAAATGTACTCTTCTCATCCCTACTTCCAATAGCATTCGATGCGGCAAACAGGTAAAAATACAGAAAAGTGTAAGATTCAACAAAATACAACAATCCTCTTTAGAAATGTGACAGCTGTATCATGGGCTCCATTCTGCTTCTGAACATATTTCTGAACATCCTATATAATAAAAGGGTAATATGCAAACCGACCGAACTGTAGAATGACCGGTCGCTATGACGCGCACTACCACAAGGGGGCAGATGCTCAACGCAAGAGCTGTCCCCTGGTGGTCAGTGCACTCCCACAGGGGGAGCGCTGCTCAGCCAGAAGCAGGGCTCACGGCTGGTGAGCGCAGCAGTGGTGGCGGAAGCCTCTCCCACCTCCAGAGCAGGCGGACATCCCCTGAGGGCTCCCAAACTGCAAAAGGGCACAGGCCGAGCTGAGGGATCCCCTCCCTGCTGAGTGCACAAATGTTGTGCACCGGGCCTCTAGTTCATAAATATGAGATTAAAATTGTAAAAATATAGGCATAAGCTCAAAAAAAACATGCTCAGAAGCTAGATATTTACTAAATAAACACTACTCAGTAATTGATGAAAACAGAAAGAAAGCTTGTTGTCTGGCTGGTACTGAAATGGAGAAAAAACAGTTCTTTGGTAGCAGAGGATTAGTTTTCCCCAGATCTAAAGATAACATGATTATCTGATCACTTGATGTGGATTGCTGACCACAAGGTGAAAGGACCTCTATATAAACACCCAGATCTTATTCCTTTTCAGATTACAGGTGGCTAACTTCAAAGAAATTATTTCTATTTTATAGACCTTTACTGAAAAACATAAGAAATTGCTGATAAAAATTTATGAGAAAGCATTTTCTGTTCTGTAGCCTCTGTAATTTGCCTCTGATTTCCAAAATATGCAGGCAATAATTTAATAAATTGCTTTGCTGTAAAAACAATGGATATTCCAAGTGAAGATGAAGGGATTCTAATTTTCTGTTTCCTCAAATTTTCACATTTTTCTAATAATAGTTGTTTTATTATCCACCGCATATACTAGTATATAAAATACCATTGCGAAGCCAGTTTGAAATAAAAAATTTTAAAGAGCAGCAACCATACATAAGTGAAATCATATGGTACTTGTCTTTCTCTGACTGGCTTATTTCCCTTAGTACAACACTCTCTAGGTCCATCCATGCTGTCTCAAAGGGTACGAGATCCTTCTATTTTATGGCTAAGTAGTATTCCATTGTATAACTATACCACAGCTTTTCTACCCAATCATCATCTACTGATGGGCACTTGGGCTACTTCCAAATCTGGACTATTGTAAATACTGCTGCAATGAACTTAGGGATGCATATATTTTTGAATCAGTAATCAGTGCTTCAGTTTGTTTGTTTGTTTATATATATTCCCAAAAGTGGAATTGCTGGGTTAAATAGGAGTTCCATTTTGAATTTCTTGAGGTAAATCCATACTGCTTTCCACAGTGGATGTACCAATCTCTATTAAACTAACAAAGTGAAGAGAGACTCGTGGATACAGAAAACAGACTGAGAACATTCCAGGGTGAGAAGGGTGTAGGGATTAAGCAAAGAGAAAAAAAAGACTCATGGACACAGACAATAGTGTGGTGATGGAAGAAGACTTGACTTGGGGAGGTAAACACAATACAATATATAGATGATGTATTATAGAAGTGTATACCTGGAACGTATGTAACTTTACTAACCAATGTCACTCCAATATATTCAATTGAAATTATTAAAAAAATAAAGAGCATAAACCATTGGCCTCAAATATAATCCCCTATGAGGCTAAACATGCAAATTTATCAATACTTATAGAAATCCTCCATTCACTTATTTTCTTAAGCTAACTAAATCATACCCATCTCACAATTTAATTCAAGCTTTTATTACTTTGAGAAAACATTTCTACTGTTGAATTCAAATTATTATCTTTTCTTCACTATCAAAATTCACGTTGCCAAGAGCACTCATCTATCGTTTGTCATTTACAATAAAATCTTGTGATATTTAGTTATTTTTCTAAGCTCATTATTGGTAAACTTTGCTTAATATATTGTCATGATGTGATAGAGTTTTTGGCTTCTTTTTTTTTTTCAATAATGTCTTGAAAATTTTAAAGTCTGGCTAGAGGCTTCTCAGTTCCCCTTCTTATGAGCAGCTAATTCCAAACCCTAATCACTTCCCTCATTGGGTTCTTGCCTCCAGGACTATATTCCTTTTTGGAGGCTCTAGGGAAAAATACCTATACATCTTTTTTTTTTTTTCTTTATAGACTAGTCAGTTAACAGCCAGAATTCAGTTCCTCGTGGTTGTTAGACTAAGATCTTGCTTACTTGTTGACTGTCAACTGAGGGACATTCCTCATTTTTAAGACGCTACTTTCATTCCTTGCTTTGTGTCCCCTTCTTCACTTTGTAAGCCAGTAATGTAGGAGTCCCTTGCATGCTTTGAATCCCTCCTCCTTATTCTGTTTCATAATTCTAATGCAGCCAGAGAAATCTCTCTAGATTTAAGAATTCAAGTCAGTAGACTGGGACTACCCATTAAATCCATGATAATTTCCCCATCTCAAAGTTAGTAAGTTTAATAATATTTGCATTTTTTCCATGTAATGTAACATTGTCACAGGTCTGGAGATTAAGGTGTGGACATCTTTGGTGAGGTATTATCCTTCCTACCACATTACCTAAAGCCAATCAGCCAGCCTGGAGCTAAGCCCAAAGCTGATGCAGAGCCTTGCAAAATAATCTATCCTGAAGAAGTGAGGAACAGAGGAGAACCCTGTAACCTTCTGGGAGACACCCATCAGACAGATTCCAGAAAATCCACTAAACTTGGCTCAGCCTTAATTACTTAAACCACAATTGACCTGCACACACATAAAATAAGATATATTTGTTGATGTAGTAAACTGAAATTTTGAATTATTGTTATACACTATGATTATATTAAAACAAACTAATTCAAATAGGTACAAGAAGTAATTGTGGGTCAGACATGGATGCTGGTGGACTGAGGTAAATCCAGTGGTGTGTGAAGTGTATGTGGCAGACGAATATAATGCCCGATTTTTGGTAATCACAGAGTTAATCCTTATGATTTTATAGCTAAGCCATGTACATTTTTCTATTATTGAGTGATAGTTTAACTCCTTATCTTTGTTAAACACTTTTGACTTAATACTATGCCCTAGGAAATGATCAAATGGTCAATTATGAGCTATCAAGTTATGTGTTATAAGAATCCTTTTCTGAAATGGTTGTTTTCTGACCTACCAAGTCATAAATTTGGATGTTCCCAGTAACTTTCTATAATCAAATGGAGGTATGATATATGAGATCAAGCTCAAGGAGCTCCATGAGAAAGAAGTATGTTGCGTTAGTAAGTAGGTCAGATTCTCATAGCACCTACTCCTGATACAGAGATACCTTTTCAAATCACATGCATGACTTCACGAGGAATTTGTCTAACCTGCCCACTAGAGAAAAAGTTAAACCTTGCACCACTTACTGGTAGAAAATTTCAAAGTCATGCAAAGACTTAATTCTATATTTATAGAGTGGCTTATTTTTTCCTGACTTAATCCAGATTGATATTGATTATAGTTCCTGGAGGACTGCAAATAGAATATAGGTTTTCTGTATCTATTTACTGTTTAATTCTGAATAATTGTTCAATCAATTGTTTAACTAGGTCAGATTTATTTTTCACCTTACATGGTATAAAGGCTAAAAAAAAAAGATAAATAAATGGTAGAGAATTTTAGAAGTAAATAAGACTTTTGTTTCCCATGACATCAACTTCCTAGGTGAGGAATATTTCAGAAATAATCCTCTTGAGTATTCAAAGGTCTTAAATAGTTTACGTAGGCTATCGGATTTTACTTTCACCAAATAGACTTACTGTTGATAGCTTAGATCCACTGGGATTTTTCTATATCAGCTGCCTCCACGAAGAAAGAAAATACAAAAACAAGGAAAGGACTACAACAAAAACACGTTTCACCTGTACAATTAAAGTAGGACAGGGCAGTAGCTAACCTTGTACATTACTATAGTACTGCAGTTCTGAAATTACTTATATAATTTCATAAAATATATCTGTCTTATAAAAGTCAATCTTTGCTATTCTTTCCTGTAATGTACATTCCTTGAGAGTTTAAAATAATATAGTTACATACAAATAGATCAATGTGACAGGATAGAGCGCCCAGAAATAAATCCACACCTATGTGACCAATTAATATATGATAAAGGAAGAGAAAATATACACTGATATAAAGACAGCCTATTCCGTAAGGAGTGTTGGGGAAACTGGACAGATGCATGCCAAAAATAAAACGAGACCCCCTACTTATACCATATACAAGAATAAACTCAAAATGAATTAAAGATTTCAAAGACCCCAAATCATAAAACTTCTAGAAGTTTACATAGGCAGTAAACTCTTTGACATTGTACTTAATGATTTTTTTTTATATCTCCTCAGGTGGAAGGAAAAATAAACAATATGTGAATGGGGCTATATTAAACTAGGAAGTCTTGCACAGCAAAGAAACCATTAAAAAAACCTGAAAGCAACCTACCAATTGGGAGAAGATATTCACCAATGATATATCTGATAAGAAGCTAATATCCAAAATTTATAAAGAACTCATACGACTCAACATCAAAAAAGCAAACCATCCAATTAAAAACTGGGCAAGGACCTGAAGAGCCTTTTCTCCAAAGAGGACATACAGATGGCCAATATACACATGAAAAGATGTTCCATGTCACTAATCATCAGTGAAATGCAAATTAAAATCACACTAAGATATCACCTCACACCAGTCAGAATGGCTATCATCAATAAATCAACAAGTAAGTGATGGCCAAGATGTGGAGAACAGGGAAGCCTTGTGCATTATTGATGGGGCTGCAAATTGGTGCAGCCATGATGGAAAACAGTATAAAGGTTCCTCAAAATATTAAAAATATAACTTTTTTAAGCCCCAGCAATTCCACATGTGGGTATTTATCCAAAGAAATCCAAAACACTAAATCGAAAATATATGCATCCCTATATTCATTGCAGTATCACTTAGAGTGGCCAAGACATAAAGGCAACATAAGTGCTTATGAATAGACAACTGAATAAAGAAGAGGTTATGGAATATTACTCAGCCATAAAAAAGAAGGAAATCTTACCATTTGTAACAACATGGATGGGCCTAGTGAAATAAGTCAGAGAAAGGCAAATACCATATTATTTCACTTATTTGTGGAATTAAAAAAACAAAGAAATGAACAACAAAACAGAAACAGACTCATAGATACAAAGAAGAAGCTGATGATTGTCAGATGGGAGGGTGGTTGGTGGGCTAGTTAAAAAGATGAAGGAATTAAGAAGCACAAACTGGTAATCACAAAATAGACATGGGAATATAGTCCATAACTACGCATGGTGCCAGGTATGCACTAGGCTTATCAGGTGAATCACTTTGTAAATTATATAATGTCTAACCACTATGCTGTACCCCTGAAGCTAATATAGAATAACACTGAATGTCAACTGTAATTAAAAAATAAAATTATATCTTTATATTCCTTTTTATTCTACCTGGACTACAAAATTCAGAGATTGACAGTCACATGCCTGCATGAAAACCCTTTGATGGTATAGCTCCTAAATAATTTATTTTTTATTTTTTTATTTTATTGTCCTCTTCTTAAGATGGCTACCAGTAAATAGAAACATTCAAGCCAGGAAAATTGAGGTTCTGTGTTGAGGGTAGATAATCAAACATATTAGGAGCTCAAAAAACTCTATATTTTATAATTGAATATCAGCAACACCACGTGGAAAGCAGTCAATAGAAAATTATAAAATTTTACTGACAACATTTTGAGAATGATGCATTCAGTTCACTTAGTGTTTTCTACAACTGACTACTTACTTGCAAGAACTAACTAGCAAGATATTCTTTCTCTGACAGTCATCCCTACTAGTCTTCATTTCAAAAGTCTGCTTCAGCTAAAGTAAATCGACATTCATATCACTAACTTAGCAGAGATGAAATTTTAAGGTGTTTATTGCTCTTCCCTGAGGGGCAGCAATATCACATAATGTAAAAGGCTTTGATCTGGCTTCTCAGGTAGACAGAAGAAATGTACATGAAAATAACAGTTCTTTTTTTCACACACCAATTTAGCTGTGTAATAGACTACACTGTATAATAGACTACACTGGAGTGACTGCAGAGAAAAGCACATTTTAGTGAACATATTTATAAACAGGTATCATCTGTTTGGATTCAGCTGTTAAGTGAATTGGAAAAAGAGAAGTATCAAATTAAGTGTGATTAAGCCTGGGAAACAAACCTTTTATAATTCTAAACATATTCTTTAGAATCTAGACAAGAATAAAACTCCCCAGAATTCACACCACATCAGAGATATCTGTGCCTAAACAATGATAATAAGAGCATAAACAAGCATGCTTCAGTATTAATATCTCAATAATAATGCTATTTGTGCTATTAAACTTGTATTACCCACTTCTATTTCTATCTTGCACTGGTATCATATTAGAAAATAAATTCAATTTCCCATTTAATATTGCTACAAAGCTATTTTAGATATTTTACAGAATCTATGATCTTGCTCTTTTGATAAATTCCATTATTTATTTTTCATTAATATTGATTAAATGGATATTATTGTCCTCCAATTTACTTTCAGGCTATTTGCTTTCAATGACTCAGTCATTTATTTAGAGCTTTAATCTGAGTATTAAACAGATTTCCATTTAAACCCTCTATGTATATTTTGTTTGATATTTAGAATTCATTCCGTTAAGATTCCAATATACATTTCTTTTATGTTTATAAAAACAATTCCCTTTGAACAAGTTTGAATACATAAGGTTGCAATAATGACATTAATACATATTAGATAAATAAATTCAGGAAATATTTGCTGATATCTACATTCCAATGAATATACTGAGAATGTCATATTTCTGCAAATTTTTATGTTTTCTTATTATTTAGAATGTTTTTGAAAAACTGATTTTAAAATTCACAAATATTATGAAATTCCATTTTCTTATAATATCCATTTATTTATCTTTAAAGGGGATAATCCCACAACAATTAGAAATGTATGGAAAAACTTTCAAATTGTATTGCCAACCTCTTTTACTATGTGCAGTAAAACAATCTTTGTAATATAACCTAAAAATTATGCTTTATAAAACATATTTTTAAAATTTCACCAAATTAGAAGAACATGAGAATAATGAATATATATTTTGTAAACTCTATACAAGTAGGCTGGGATAAAGCAGATAACATTGGATTCTGCTAAAGGAGAAAGAATATAACTAGAACAAAAACCCGTATAAAAAGATCCTATTTTATAACATACTAGAAAATAGTGGTATATGCATTTTTAAAGAAGAATAAAAGACAAGTCATCATGTTATAATATAAACTGGCAACATTATTTTCACCAAATTAAGATCATAGAAATTTTATGAAAACTTATACTATTAAAAAATTGGATACAAAATTTTGGAGAGAAAGTAGGCCAACTCCATAAATAATCAGTATTAATTACTTTGAAAATATAAGTAGATATGTTTAAAATCCAAATGTATAATACTGTATAAAATGAAAATCTCATATTCTCTTCCACATTTCTCTATCCTTCTTGTCGAATGTGCCCAGTATTTACTGCCACTGAATTGTACACTCAGAAATGGTTAAAATGATGTTTTATGCTATGAATACTTTACCGGAATAAAAAGATAAAAATAAAATGGTTCTGAAGAAGAATTTTCTTCATCTCATATCTAAAGTTAAAAAAAGCAACCAATACACACATTATTCTTGTGTATACCACCTTCTAGGACTCAGCACTAAACTAGTTACCCAAAGCAGGACCACCAAGCAGTCCACAAAATGCAAAACTTTTCTGTTTAGTAATAGTATTTGGAGTCATACCATGGGTAGTTTTAACATTTATGCATCTACTCTTAATATGTTTTACACAACCTTTCCTCATACATATTTAATTATTATAAAATATGGCTGATTCTGTTACTATTATAATTAGCTAGTTATTAATAATAGGAAAGGAACAAAAAGAAGGCTAGACATTATAAGCATGGTCATCTGGGCAGCTTCATCAGGAAGCTACAATTTCACACTCCCCAGGGAACCACTGGTTCATTCCCTGCAGATTACTGGGGGAAGGGACTGGACGAAGGGGAGATGGACTCAGGCACAGTGAAGTTAGGGTGATGTAGGAAAGGTGTCTGTCAGTCAAAACTTGGAACAGAGATCATTGACTAGAGGGGGTTGAGCCACTGCAAGCCCATGAAAGTTTGGGAATACATAGTCTCCCAGACAAAGATCTCTTGTCTCTTAATTCTGTGGCTCTCTTGCATTCGATTGTGTTCCCACCACAGCTGAATGGCCCTTGGCCAGGTAGACCCCACATGCAATAGACTGATGGAGTACAATTGGGAACACAAACTAAGCTAGCCTGATGTTGGATTGGACTGTGCCCCAACATGAAGTGAAAACTCTGGGCAACTGCTTTAATCCTCTCCCTGCTGAAGGCACCGCAATATGTCTTCCATGGTGGGACGGAGGGAAAGGGACCTTGGAAACTCGGGGATTTAACTCCATACAGATAAATGCCACTGATTCTCCCATCCAAGTCTCAGAAAATCTTTTTCTTGTGACATTGAAAGAAACTCACACTCCCAGCAACAGATGGGGGAACAGTGTTTCCCACCAACAATTCCACTAATTATTATTATTTTTTAAATCATAATTAAAGAGCTTTTAGGATGCTAGCAGCAGCATCCACAGGCAAAATGGGAAAGTTAAGAGTTATAGGCTGAGTTCAAAGTTTAGGTAGATGTAAGTTTTGAGAGAAATATCTCAAAATATCAACAAGGTACAGCACAATAGTACCACAGATAGTAAATGCCCTGAATATCAGAAATGATAGTTACCACTATTATATCCCCAGAAAAAATGAAGTTATTGTGATATTTGAACAATATTAAATTCTAAAGTACGAACCCTAAAGTACCATGGATTTCATACCATGACGATTTATTTCTCTAGAAGAGGAAGACAAAAGCTTTCTTTTTTCTCTTTTTAGGACAACTAGGTGTCTTTGATGTATTTGTGAAGAAATTTGAGAATCTAGCCTGCCTTCATATCCCAGACAGAATTTAAAAAGATGTTTATTTGAAATCCAGTTAGTCTTAAATATGGTATTGCACAGTTAGGATAATGATAAAACATTTAATAGATCAAGTGATGCAATGTAAATTTTTTTATGTTGTGTACTAACAAGACCAAAAAAGGTCCTTTCCCTTTGCCTATACCTGATGACAAGGCCAGACACAGATTCCTTCCCTTTTTGCCCCTAGTCAAAGGGCATGTTCTTCGTCTCATGAGTTATTAACTATGACTAGAACTGTTTGTCCCCCTGAAAATAGCTGGACACAGAGGTAAACATTTCCTGTTCAAATAACTGGCTTTAAATTCCCTATGTACAGAATTACCCTGAATGTAAACTCCCTGTCTGCGATTCCTTTACCCATCCCTGTAAAATGGCTACAGCACAATCACTCTGCTGAGATACTTTGGCTTTCAGATATGATCTGTTCCTACTGCAACAACCTGAATAAAATCATCTTAATTGTCTGGTGAATTTTGTCTTTGACAGTACCATATATTTCTATCAATAATTCTGAACAGATAAAAGATTAGGTAACAGCATTTAAATTGAGGCAAGTGATGTAAAGAATGAAAACATGGAGGAAACAGATGAATCATAAACACTTTTTCATAGTCTATCACTACTTGACAGTTAATACAAGTTCTACCTTAAAACCTTATGTGTATGAGAATTTGAATTATTTCAAAAGAACATTTTCAATAAATGGTGCCTTCTAGAAAAAGAAGAAACCTTTTTTGCATATAGAAATAAAGAAGTAAAAGACTTACCTTTTATTAATTGCTCTATAATCTTCAATTTTCTTCTCTAAACAAGTCTATTCTCTACCATCTGCTTTATTTTATTGCTGTCATTTAAAAAATATATCGAATATGTGAAGGAGATAAATTTACCAAAACTCTCCATATGATATGGAATCAAAGAAAACACAGAAAGGCCAGTAATAAATTTACAATGACAAAATTATACTTAACCAATTCTAGTATGAAATCATTTCCAATCTGAAATACATACATGCATTCTGTTTACTCATTATTTGCTTTATCTCTAACACCCTCCCCCCCGCCCCAACTCTTTAAGGTAATTTCTGTGATTCTCTTCTTATGTTCAATTAGCAGGACTCACATGCATTGCCCATGACTCATCGTTAATTTCAAAAGATTTTCTTGTCTGATTGACATCCACAGCACCCAGGAGGTCACTAGTTCCACATTATTCAGTATTGCCAAACTTCCCAATTATTCTCTCTTAGCCATAGTTTATTTGACAAAATGGAGGGACATACCATGATTAAAACTTTTATTTCTTTGTAATATATATATATATATATATATATATATATATATATATATATATACATATATACACACACACACACACACACACACACTATCCTAATAAAAGGGTAATATGCAAATTAACCATCACTCCACGGCAAAGATGGCAGTGCCCATAGCCACAATGATGGTCTATCTCCAGAGCCATGGAGCCAGCCAGAGTGGGCGGGACACTTGGCTTCCTTCGGGCAGGATGCTTGGCTTCCTTTGTCATTGGTGCAACGAAGGAAGCCAAGCCTCCCACAAGCCCCGGCCAGGCTCTGGGCAGCAGCCATGAAGCCGGCTAGAGTGAAGGTGGGAGGCTGTAGCCAGAGTGAAGGCCCAGGTCCTGGGTGCCAGAGGGAACCTGGTGCTGACAGCCAGGGGAAGGAAGATCTATTCTTGCATGAATCTTCGTGCATCAGGCCTCTAGTATACAATAATCCTTAAATTCTTAAGTATTTTTCAAAATTGTCCAGTTCATAATAAAATAGTGCTAAACATAGTCACAGGTTAGAAGAGACAAAGGACAGAAGACGATTAAATGCCGTGTGGTGCCTGCATGGGTCCCGGAGCAGACATAGAGCGCTACTGGTAAACATCGGAGGAAATCTGAGTAAAGCCTGGAGTTTAGCTGATAGAAATGCTGAAATGTTTGTCTTCATTTTGACAAATATACCATCAATATATAAAATTTTAATGCTGGCAAAATCTGGATGAAGGGCATATGGGGATTCTCTGTGTTATCTTTGAAGCTTCTGTAACTCTAAAATTATTACAAAATACAAAATTAAAACAAAAACTACAATATAAAGGTACTTACAATGTCCTTCTTTTCCAAGCCAGGCCTTCATCGAGGTATCTTCTAAGAGACTGCCTGAAGGTCCTGGGGATGCTCCTTGGGAGGATTCTGATTTGGATTCAGTGGCTTCACTCAATGTTCCCAAACCTGGAGATCAATTAAATGTATATTTACTAGTATCTCTTTCATTCTGACTATCATTGTAGTTGAGAGTCAGGCTGGGTGGTTTTTAGCCACCACTCTCAAAAACTGTGCCACATAAAGTTCTTTAAGAATAAAGGTGTGTAGCCTCTCTGTTAACATGATCCAGGCTCTATTTTAAGGCAACATTTGGGACACAAATCATACTGTTATCTCCATTTCTAACCTGTAACAACACCACTAATTCACACATGTATTTCCTCAGGCCAACAGCAAATGAAAATCAAAATATGAAGCTAATTTTTGTCTGCCTCACAAACTCAGCCATTAAGCAGATATCACCAGAAAGTCTAATTCCCCTTAAGCACACAAAGTTTTCTGCTCCATTATCATCACAAAGCAATGAGGAAACAGTCCTTTCTGAGAGATTCAAGGCATACTTCTATTAAAAACAAAAACAAAACCAACTGACTATTGAAGAATGATAAATAATTCATTATCTGATGGTATTCATCACTTGCCTTAACTAATGCTAAATCTACATTCACAACCCTCCCCTGAAACAATGTAATTTCCTCTAAAAAGTCTTGCTAATAAACAGCTGGGCTCTAATGAAAACACTTCTTTATAAATACATCTAAATCTGAAGAATACATTCAATTTTTGGCCATATGGAACACTAGTTTCATTTCATTCACTGCCACTTCCTGCTTCCATGTTGTGTTTAATCATCTCCCATATTCTTCAGTGATTAATGCCTCAGCCTCTGGGTGATATGCCCTTTCCTGGTAGGCCTTCACATCATCTAAAAAGTTTGTTTCCCTTGTATTCAGCCAATGGCTGTATCTGAGTCAGATGTGATCGGGAGGCCTTTAAAACAACTGAAAAATTATTCATGGTGGTGTCTCATTCATAGGCCATGGAAATTAATATGTTATTTATGTTCTATCTAGCTGCCTTCAATACTTGAAGTTAAAACACTTGAAGAGGGAGGGGACATTTAAAGGAATTATTTTTTTTTACTTGGAAGAAAGATGGCATGTAAAAGAGCATTAAAAATTCATAGTACAAAGTGCTTTTGGATTTGCTAATTGCTTTCAAAGATTTACATACTATCTAGAGAAATATAAAGTTATGAGAAATAATAAATTTTTATCTAATTTAAAAAATTGATTTGTATCAGTGGCACTTATTCACCAGTATGGATGTTGTTGACTTTATGTAAGAGCAATAAATATTTTGCATTTAAATTAAAATGGTGCATTACATTACTGTATCTGCATTTACCCACAAGGTTATACTAGTAGATGCATAATTTTATGCCTACAAGAAAAAAAAATAAAAGAAGTGAGCAACAGCAGGAGCAGCTGTTTTTGTTTCCTTGTGTTTAAAACTTAAAAATTACCTTAAAATATAACTTAGGGAACACCATCATTGAATTAAAAAAATATATAAAGGAAGAGAATGAATAATCTCTTAAATATTTGTATAAACAGTATGTTTTTTTCTGAAATAAAATAAAAATCTATTTTATTTATCTTTATTTCATATACCTCACACTACTGTTGTTTTTCATGAACTATCACCTCCCTAAAATAGGGTGCACACATATGCTATATATTAGAATATAAAGGTTGCATAACTTACATCCCAAAATAATAGTGTCACTAAGGGTGACATAATTTATCTTTGATAGAATGGTAGGTCTTTTACATGTTTGGGCAAATCTAGGTATTAGAATGTTTGTCATATATCTAACCAAGACCTAATTCTTTGTAATGTTTCATCCTTTGTCCCTTGTTGTTCTATAGAGAACCACAGAGATACTTGAGAGGAAGTACAGTATAATATTACCTTATTTGATAAAAGAAAAGGCCTAAAACAAAACAAAACAAAAACAACTTTGAAACCTAGAGGTTTCCTATCCTGTGTGCTCCGTTCGCAAGTTTTCTATTGTTCCTCATAAGACTGGCTATCTGAACTAAATGCAGCATAGGTTCTGACCAAGTCTGTGAAACGAATCCATCAGAATCCTGAATCTGAGAATGCAGGGCAAACCTTAGTCATTTTTTGTTTTCATGTGTTCTTACACTTTAACTATTTGTGAGTGAAATATAAAGATAATTCTGACACAGTTAAGTTAGATTAGGGAACAAAGGCCTCAAGCTCTACCCATCCCTTTTCCATCTTGGTAGAGCACTGCAGATCTCACCTTCACTAACTGATCCTCTACTTCCCGCCCATTTCCTATAACCCAGAGGACTGGGAGCAGAGGGGGTAAGGCGGGGGTGATGAGGAAGAAATCACTGCCTGGAGAGGAGGGACAGTTACCTCACCAGCATCAGAAGCCAAGGACCGCCCTATTCACCACCCCCACCCCCGTGCCCACGTTTAATAAAAACCTTCCACCCAGAACTCATCAGCACATCTCCATTCTCTGAGGTCACCCACTCTCACTTCTTGAGTGAATACTATTGTTTTAATGAAATCACTATTCTTTGCTAAATCCTCTGTCATGTTCTTGAATTCTTTCTTGAGCCGTGACAAGAGCCTGGATACTGCTATCAGGTTGAGGCCAGCCTTGGCCTCCCCGGGTGCCACCTGAAAACAATTCCACCACCTTTCCCCTATTCTGTCATATAGATAATTATTCCCTAATCTTTTCTTCCCTATCTCCTAAATTCAAATGAACTAGTCCCCTTTACTTCTAGCATAAGGAAATTATGCTAGATTACTATGCAGGTGGTGACATTGGTATTTGTGTTTCTGACGTATGTTGTCAACCAAAGATTGTAAGTAAATAGAACCGTGGACCAATTTTCAAATCATTGGGATTAGTTATCTCTTGCAAAGATTGCAGCAAATATTTACTGGTTGCCTACTATTTACGATACATTGACTAGCCCTGTTTATATAATGATGAATAAAAGTGCATACTGGTAATGCTTGCTTTAACAGATCTTACAGTCAGGTGCCAGGATATAACTACTAAATTTTTTTTACAAAAATCACAACTATTAAATGTATATGGAAAGAGTGATAGATATGGCTAGGGAGTGCCATATAAATTATTTAAATTTTTACAAAATTATAACTATGTAAGTAGCAATGAAATATCATAGGTTTAGGATAAATCAAAATGTTCAATATAGAGACATACAACCATAAAATATATTTATAAAAAGTAAAAACCTAAATGAATGCAAAAATATTCCACATCCAATGTTCGAATATTGAATATATCTGTCATTTCTTCCCACATTGATCTATAGAGTTAATGTCATCCCACTTGAAATCCCCACAGAGTTTAGTCAATTTTGAATACACCCAAAAGGGTAACTATACAGTGGAGACAAAAATGGTCTTTTCCATAAAATTTTCTAGTTTAGTTGGATAGCCATTTGATTAAAAAACAACAACAACAACAAACAACCATGCCCTGACTGGTTTGGCTCAGTGGATAGAGTGTCAGCCTGCGGACTGAAGGGTCCCAGGTTCGATTCTGGTCAAGGGCACATGCCCAGGTTGTGGGCTTGATCCCTAATAGGTGGCATGCAGGAGGCAGCCAATCAATGATTCCCTCTCCCTTCCTCTCTGAAATTAAAAATATATATATATTAAAAACAAACAAACAAACAAACAAAACCACACATTAAAATTGTCCGGCCAGGGTGTCTCAGTAGTTGAGCATCGACCTATGAATCAGGAGGTCACAGTTCGATTCCCAGTCAGGGCACATGACTAGTTGGGGGTGTGCAGGAGGCAGCCGATATATGATTCTTTGTCATCATTAATGTTTCTGTCTCTCTCTCCCTCTCTGAAACCAATAAAAATATGTTTAAAAAAACATTAAAATTGACAAAACTTCACAATACAAACAAAAGTATAAACAAAGAGGATATAAGTGCTAAAGTGAAAGGTCTAACAAAAAAGCTTATAGAAGAAAACAAAATAAAGCTTGTATAAAGAGAGGTTTATTTTTTATTTTAATTTTATTTCTATGTAGGGTTGCCAAATTTAGCAAACAAAAATACCTGACACCTAGTTAAATGTGATCTCAGGTAACATTGAATAATCTTTTTAGTATATGTGCATGCATGCATTAGTTGATACATACATATACCAAAATATGTTTTGTTGTTTATTTAAAATTTGTATTTATCTAGGTATCTTATCTGGCAACTCTATTTGTAGGTAATTATGTAACAGAAAAAACTGCATACAGGCTCCAAAGGGAAAGTATAGCAATGTTCGTAGCAGTATTCTTTGTCAGAGTGCTGAACACAATAGAACTTAAATGTCCATCAGTAGAGTGGATAAGGAAATTATAGTACATTCATAACATGAAATACTAAAGAGCTTTGAACAAGCTATAGCTAAAAAGAAAAGACCCTAATGTGACTAATTATAAAGTAAGAAGCAATGAATCAAGAACTGCTAGTCTGACACTCAGGTCAGGAAAAAATACCAATAAACCTATTGAAGTCTTGAATTTCTTCTACCTAAGATTTGCTCATTATAGACTCTTTTAATGCCAGTTTCGGTGTAATTCACCTTTGTCCCATTGACAATGGGATACAAGAGTAACTTGAACTCTCAATAAGTCTTCTTTTAGTAAGTTTTATGGGCAAAGTCACAGCCTGGTCATTAGATAATAATGGTTTTATTTAAGTAATTTTAAACAGAGATGATTTTATCCATAATTATACATATCAGTTTGAACAAATAATATATTTTTGTTACAATCAGCAATTCCCTCTGACAAATAGAAATTATTGAATAAATCATCTTTTAGTATTAAAATAATTGTGAACTACAGCAAAGCCTATTCAGTGTTGTGATTTCAATCATTCTTCATTGTCATTCTTAAAGATCCATTTGAAAAATAATAGCTATTGAAAATAATATTAGGGATAAAATTATGCTACACAAATGAATGCCTTCATATAAATAAAACAACTCTAGACTTCAGCATGGGTTTTCTATGCTCTGGATTTCTTTTTTCATCCTTAGAAATGCATTGCACTTGGTTTGTTTTAGTATTGGTTGATTTAAACAAGATGTGCTCCTTTCTTTTAGAGGTTCTTTCCCTTATATTTTTGGTAGATTCCAAGCTTCACAAAATAAAATTATTTAATTTTTCAAAATCTAGTCTAGCTTTTACTGTTTACAATAAAGTTTAAACATCTCCAATGGCATTTTGAATAACTGTTAAGGAATTCCAGCCGAAACCGGTTTGGCTCAGTGGATAGAGCGTCAGCCTGCAGACTGAAAGGTCCCAGGTTCGATTACGGTCAAGGGCATGTACCTGGGTTGCGGGCACATCCCCAGTAGGAGATGTGCAGGAGGCAGCTGATCGATGTTTCTCTCTCATCGATGTTTCTAACTCTCTATCTTTCTCCCTTCCTCTCTGTAAAAAATCAATAAAATATATTTAAAAAAAAAAAAGAATTCCTGAATTAACTTTCCCATGCTGTTACTACTTTTTATTCTGAATTTATTAAAAGAAATTCTTGAAAGTGCAAATATGTTGTAGTGTAATATGTTTCAAAGTTTTTCTGTTTCCTGAAATAATTATTCATCATATATGTGATACACTTTTTTTAAAATTTAATTTTGTTTTATTTCTTAAAGTATTACAAAGAGTATTACATATGTCTTTTTTTCCCCGCCCTTGACATTCCCCCAGCCTCCCCGACCCCCCAGTGTCTGTGTCCATTGGTTATTCTTTTATGCATGCATACAAGTCCTTCAGTTGATCTCTTACTCCCCCCAACCCATGATACACTTTTTTATATTAGATAATTTTGCTTCTGCAAAGTATACTTAGGTTCTATTAGATGATTTCTTTTTAATTTTACCTTTTCTATCCTTTTGAATTCCCCACTAAAATTATGAGCTACAGATTCTGTTGTTATTTAGGCTTCATGTCAGCATGTTTTCAAACCTTCTACTTTCCCTTCAGTACACACTGAAGACATTAATCCTTTTGCTGAATTTAGAGGTCTCTCTATTTCAACTGATTCTCCAATATTTTTAGCTGTTATATATGGCACTCTTTGCCAGATCACAGTTTATTTTCATGCACATGAACTCTTGTCTACACAATAATTAAAATAATTATTAAATTTTGAAAAATTTATTTTATTTCATAAAATGGTATAAGACAGTTACAGTGATGAAAATAATTACATTCATGTCTTATACAATTAGCATAATTAAGAAATTATTAGAAGTTATAAGACCTGCTATTGGTATCAAGTCATTAAATACACATCAGATCAATGCTTTAGAAGAGGACATAATTATAAGTAAAACAAAAAAAAATTAAATAATATATATAGGATTTCCAACATGGTGGCCGATAGGATAGCAGGGAGGGAGAGAGTGTGACAGAGGAAAGAAGGGGCGAGTGGGGACATGTGTGGGGTGTGTGTGGGTAAGTGAGGGATATCTCAGGAGACCCAGAGACTGGCAGATCGGGTTCGCCTAGACGGGGAGCCCTTGCTATCACCGCAGGCACCCCCAGGCTGGCCTGGTTTTTGCACGAACACACGTCATCTTGTAGAGGGGAGCAATGGAACCCAGGAGTGCTACCACACCAATATCCAGACCAACCTCAGACAGCACCCCACGCCTGTGCAGGGAGCCACTTGCCAGCCTCAAGGAACCACCACTGTGCTTGAGCAGTGAGCAGTGTGGTACCGCAGTGTGAGTCCCAGATGCCTGCAGTGAGAGCATACCAGGCAGACCTCCCAAGCTGTGCCTCCTATCTGGAGCCGACACCCAGCATCCCAGGATCCCACACTTAAGGTACCTGCACTATAAGTGCAAGCCACAGGTACCCCACTCCCCGCTCCATCCCGGATCCCAATACAGAACCTCAGTTAGGTGCTTGCTACACCCCTGGCCATCCAGAACCCTTGCCCAGTGAGTGTCCATCCCCTGGCACAGACTGAGTGTGCTTGCGGCAGACAGAGCCCATGCCATACATAGACTTAGCTCACTCCACCACCAGCTCAGGCAGAACTGCAACCCAGTGTGTGCTATGCACCAGCAGAGACAGAGACTTGGGCCAGTGGGTGCTCTGCCACCAGCACAGACAGAACCTTCAGCTGGTGTGCACCCTGCCCCCAAGCACAGACAGAATTGTCACTTAGCGCATGCCCTACCCTCAGCCTAAGTCAGAGCGGCTGGTGCAACATGGTGTGTCCAACCACAGGTTACAGAGTCACGCTGAAAGTGCACTGCCAGAGGGAACTAGGGCGCCATCCTGCCTTAGGGGCCAGAGCTACACAGCGAAATTCATGCCACAGGGCTCTGGGCCCTCACAGAGAGTCACACACCAGAGGAACTGTGCACCCGCCTCTACCAACCCTGAAGAAATGGATAATTGAGGAGATATATTTAAACAGGGTGTTGCTATTTCTGGAATAAAAACCACATACGCTATAATGGAGAAGACCAGTTTATGACTCAGTGACAATGAATAGTTTGTGCAGCTTCTTGTCTAGGAGGAGACCATCAAACAGGAGTGATTCCACATGAATAAAGGGCAGATAGTTTTTCTCTTTGGTTTCTGTTAGGTCCCAGAAAATACAGAAGATTTCAGGATATTATAACCTGAGACTAGAACCGTGGAGGAATGGGGTACATCTCAGAGCAGAGACAATAAAGGTGTAAAACTCAGTCAGATGCAGCCCCGAGGCTAGCAAGTCCAGGACCATTGGACTGTGAGGGGCTTCAACCCCTCAGACCACAAGCAGGGATCCCAGATAAAGAAAGAGACAGCAAAATTGGGAAGACAAAATAAAGAAAAAAGAAAAAGAAAACAACTGCCAAAGGAAAGAGGAATCATCAAAAAGGGAACTAAACGAAATGGAGGTATGCAATATGTCAGAAAAAGAATTCAGAGTAAGTGTCCTACAGTTTACAAACTGGATGGATGTTAAAATCAACAACTTATGTAAGAATTAAGAGAAAATAAAAAAAATAATATAGCTATAATAAAAAACATGATGGAGGGTTTCAACAGTAAACTAGAAGAAGTGGAGAACCAAATTAGTGAGCTAGAGGATAGGGCAGTAAAACACATCTAATCTGAACAACAACTGGAGAAAAAAAATTAGAAAGCATGAGGAGAGCCTAAGGGAGCTTTAGGACAACATGAAATGAAGTAACATACATATAATAGGGGTACCAGAAGGACAAGAAGAGAAGCAAGGATTAGAAAACCTATATGGAGAAATAATGACAGAAAACTTCCCTGACTTGGGGAAGAAAAAACACACTCAAGTACAGAGAGTCCCAAACAAGATGAACCCCAAAAGACCCACACCAAGACACATTAGTTACAATGGTAACTATATGTATACACACACACATACACACACACACACACATATATATATATATACATATTTCAGAGAGGAAGGGAGAGGGAGAGAGAGATAGATATATCAATGATGAGAGAAAAATCATTGATCAGTTGCCTCTTGCACACCTCACATCGGGCATCGAGCCTGCAACCTGGACAGGTGCCCTGACCAGGAATCAAACCGTGAGCCCCTGGTTCATAGGTCGACGCTCAACCACTGAGCCATGCCATCCAGGCAAATAATATATATTTAAAATCCTAGAAGCATATCATCAACTATTATATTCATCTGGGAAAGTGAAACTAAACATTTTCTAATGTATTTCAAAGATTTTTTTGTTAATAATGTCTTCTTTGATGCATATGCAAGTTAGCTGACTTTTACATATTAAATATCACATTTTTCCAGGATTACATTATGCACAAATTGGTGAAGGTAGAACCATGAGCAAATTCTTCTACAACATTTACTGTATCTTTTTTTCTTTTCTTTGTTGAAATGTCAGTGTCAGCTCTTACTGACAGCTTCCCACACCTCTTTCAATGTAATTGGCCTTTATTCCATGTAGCTACAAGGCTGGTCCCCTTCCTTTAATTTTTCCTTGCCAGCTTTGAAAATTCTAGACTTAAATTAAAAATAAGGGGGGAGGTCTGAACAGTGAAAATACTATGTAGCTATTGCTTTTTCAGTGGCTACTGCAAAGTGATAAGAAGTAATTATATCTGTAGAGTGATGAAACATACTCTAAAATAGCATCAACTTGATTTTAACTTTCTAAATTAAATACTTTGAAATAATGTCACAATAATTGGGAACATCTGTCTCCAAATTTAACATATCTTTTTTTCCCTCTGTCCAGTTTTATTATTCCAAAATATGATTTAGCTGATTTAACCTTTTTTTTTTTTCTAATTAGATACAAACTTATTAAAAGTACCAGGCAATTTAGCTAGATAGTATGCAACCATGGCCAACTGGTTATGCGTAACTAGGGACAGCTACCACTGGTAAGGCTGAGTGCCTATTCATTCTCTACAACACACTATCTGTTTCCGAGGGAGTAAAACTGACTTTTATTCCAGGATGAAACACACATTGCTTTATTTTAAGAATCTATCCTTGGTAATTAAACTGTTAGATCTTTCTGCTGTTGTTGTCAATTTTTATCCAGTCCTTCTCCATAACTCAGCTGCTCTGAACTTTAATTTCCCTGCTTGATGCAGACTCTGTTGCAAAATGATCTGGTAAACACATTTAAATGATAAGTGTCTCAGGTGGAGAAATGCTCCTTGTTGGGACTATTCATCCATGGGAGGTACCTCAGCTTTCATATTTTACAGCTGTGTACTTGTCCCGAGGGATGAATGCACTGAAATTTCCTGTTAAAGATTAAATACTAATCTCCCACGAGGACAGCATCTATTCAGCTATTTACCACAGGGTTGTAAGTCAACAAGCAGCTGTTCAGGTTTTTTCTTCATACAAGGATTCTTAGTTTCATAGTCTAATGAATCAATCTGAGGGTGATTTAGCCTTGTGATCATGCCAAATTAATAATTTAAGAGGATCCTTGCCACTTTTTAATCATATAACTAGTAAATCAATCATAAAACAAATTCATGACAGATGTGGACTCAACAAATTAGGAAGTAACTTTAGTAAAATACTAATTACATAACTTGTTTTTAAAGTTTAAAATATATTTAAAAATATTAATTACATAACTTGTTTTTAAAGTAGTAGGCATCATTGTATAAATCATTTCTACATGAAAGCAAAAGGAAACAGGTCATGGCCTCTTCCAACATGTTAATAAGGTGAATTAACCCCAAGGAAGCAGACTTGTTTCAAGTGATAGGTATGTTTAGAATAATAGTCACAAGCATAATAAAGCACAAGAAAAATGTGCATTGGCTAAGAGCAATATGACAATATGATCTTCCTCATATGACTGCCCCCTCAGCACTATGCAAAATATCAATCATTCCATCCCTGGGTGAGGATGAGTAGTACTTATTTTTTTTCCAGCCTACATTTTTGCTAGTATTCAGTCACTTTAAGTTCCCACTTTTGAATACAAACAGTCCCCAGCAACTGTGATGGACCTTCTTTTATCCTCTACCTATTTTTCCTCCTAAGAGATCTCATCCATACCATAGTTTAAATATTATCTATATGCCAATGTCTGTCAGCATTGGGTCATCAATGTATAGTGATGAAAATACTATTCATAAATATTCCCTCTGATTTATGGTATTCATTTAGTTGTAAAGCCCTAAATTTGTAATTGATTGGGTTTAATTTGATTGCACTATTGATGGTCTAGCTTTAATTATAAAGTAAGTTTTCTATTAACCTAAACACTATCCTATATAATAAAGAGGTAATATGCAAATTAACCCTCACATCCTCACAAGATGGCTGCCTACAACCAGGCTGGCAGGGGGGGTTAGTGAGGGATAACCAAATGACTGAACAGCAGGCTGCGTGGGCAACCAGGCCAGTGGGGGGGCCATGAGGGGTGACCAGGCCAGCAGGGGGGGGAAGTTGGGGGCGACCAGGCCAGCAGAAGGGCAGATAGGAGTGACCAGGCCAGCAGGGAGGGGGTAATTGGGGGCAACCTGGCCAGCAGCAAGGGGCAGTTAGGGGCAACCAGGCCCACACACAGAGGCAGTGAGGGGCGATCAGGCCGGCAAGGGGGGGAAGTTAGGGGCAACCAAGCAGGCAGGCAGGTGAGCAATTAGGAGCCAATAGTCCAGGATTATGAGAGGGATGTCTGGCTGCCGGTTTAGGCCTGATCCCCAGGATTGGGCCTTAACCAGCAGTTAGATATCCCCCAAGGGGTCCTGGATTGGAGAGGGTGCAGGCTGGGCTGAGGGGAACCCCCCCCCATGCACAAATTTTGTGCACCGGGCCTCTAGTCCTATATAATAAAAGCCTAATATGCTAAGTGTCTGGTCATTTGGTGACCATTTAGCTGTTCAACCAATCAAAGCACAATATGCTAATGATATGCTAAGGCCACTCAACCACACACTATGATGTGCACTGACCACCAGGGGGCAGACAGTTGACTGGTCAACTAGTCGCTGTGACATGCACAGACCACAAGGGGGGCAGATGCTCCAACTGGTAGATTAGCTTGCTGCTGGGGTCTGGCCAATTGGGACTGAGCAAGATGGAGCCTTCCTGCAGTCCCTCCCTGGCTGGCCAACCTCCTGCATCCCTTCCTGGCTGGCCGGCCCCAATTGGGACTGGGTGAAACAGGGCTGGACATGCCCTGGAGCCCTCCTATGGTCCCTCCCCAGCCCAATCGTGCACTGGTGGAGTCCCTCAGCCTGGCCTGAACCCTCTCACATTCCGGGACCCCTTGAGGGATGTCAGAGAGCCAGTTTCAGCCTGATCCCACAGGCCACTTCTCTCCAGAGGGCGTCAGACACCAGGCTCACAGCTGGTAAGCACTGTGGTTGCCAAAAGAGCCTCTCCCAATCAGGACTGATTGGGCGCGAGCCCACAGCAGGTGCAGTGGGGCAAGATGAGCAGGAGCAGCAGGTAGGAGCTAAAGGCAGCGTTGGACTGCGGGTTTTGGCCAATCCCTGCAGGCCACCCAGAGGGACCCTACCCGTGCACAAATTCGTGAACCAGGCTTCTAGATCTAATAAAGTGGGGATATGCAAATTGACCATTACACTGTCACAAAGATGGTGGCGCTCATAGCCACAAGATGGCAGTGTCCAGTCCCTTCAGTCCCACCAGAGTCCTCCAGTCCTTTCAGCCTTGCCTGGGTGAGGCAGGTTCATGGTGTGGCCAGACACGCCTCAGCCCCCTAGCCACCCAGGGCCAGCCCAAGGTACAGGCAAGCCTTGTGTGTTGGCTGCCCAGCCACCTAGGGCCAGCCCAAGTTGCAAGCAAGCCTTGTATGTCAGCTGCCCAGCTGCCTAGGGCTGGCCCGAGGTGCAAGCAAGCCTCAGATGTTGGCTGCCCAGCTGCCTAGGGCTGGCCCTAGGCACATGCAAGCATCGGATGTTGGCTGCCCAGGCGCATAGGGCTGGCCTGAGGTGCAAGCAAGCCTTGGATGTCAGCTGCCCAGCCACCCAGGGCCTTCTGAGGCTCAGGTAACCAGGGCTGGCTGAGGCTTGCGCTGACAGCATTGGCAGCAGCAGAGGTGTGACAGGGGTGTCACCTTCCCCTGATCGCCAGTTGCCTCCCTCCCCCGAGGGCTCCCAGACTGTGAGTGGGGGCAGGCCGGGCTGAGGGACCCCCCTCCAGTGCATGAATTTTCATGCACCAGGCCTCTAGTGATTTCATAATACATTTCTATAATTTTAGCATACCTTTGATTTGGGAAATGTGTCTAGTCGATAAATCTTTTTACAGCTATTTAAAGCAATCCCAAATTTATTGAAAGGATAACTACATCAGAATATCATCAGTAAAAACAATATTTTTTCCCCACTAAAATTGACTTGAAATAGAAAAACAAAATGTTGTTTCTGCCTCTTTCCTCTTCAGCACTACTTTATATTCTCAGGCAATCTGCAGAGGCTTTACAGGGCACTAGTAGCAAAATTAAATTTATGCCATATTAAAGAGTAGCTTGATTAGGGCAATTGAATAAAATGAAATTATTAATTACAGATAGAAGTTTGATCTACAAATTTCATAGAAAATTAAGCAGTATCTTTCTGTTATAATTACTGTGCTTACCACGTCATTAGGTCTTTATTTAGGAATACTAATTTTGTTATATCAATCTAATGAGCTCTCCCATGCAAATTAGAATATCTGATTTTCATTATCTTATCTTTGACCTATATAAATAATGGTTTTGATAGTATTTGAGATTGTAATAAATTTTATAAAGTATAGAGATATTTAAAGTTATTGAAATAATCATTTTCTTAATCATAGGAAATCCAAGATACCTTTTGTTTTTACTCTAGATAAGATTAATATTTTCACCTGGGCTTGATACAGTAAATGAAATAGGGAATTTCCAGTTGGTTTTAAAGACTATAAGAACAATATAAAAGGGATATATCTGTTTTATAAGGAATCTCATATCCTACCTGCTTAGTTAGCTACATTCTCTATTTACTATTTTGTTGGTTTTAAAAATTGTTAGGGCTTTTTTCAATAATAGGATAAATACATCGAGTTGCTATGGTTTAAATATATCACATGCTTAACAATAAATCCAAATAAACTGAATCCCCTTATATAAAATACTCCTAGAGACTAATGTGCACCAAAGATGTTTAATGAGTAAAAGAGAAGTGTTCTAGGTGTGCTAAATGATGACTGTACAACCTACCCTAGTTAAAGGTCTTTAGTAGACAGTGTTTCAAACTGTTAAAAAGTTTGCCAAATGGCTATTCATCATCATCAGGATTTATCCCTCAAACACAATTAATATGAAGTACCTCTAGCTCAGTGGTTCTCAACCTTGGCTGCACATTAGAATCACCTGGGAATCTTTTTTTAAATCCTGATTTCTGGGCCTCATCCTCCGGAAATTCTGTTTCTTTGTTACTAATGTGGCCCCACCCCATAACAAAGAAACAGAATTTCCGGAGGATGAGGCCCAGAAATCAGGATTTTAAAAAGATTCCCAGATGATTCTAATGTGTAGCCAAGGTTGAGAACCACTGCTCTAGCTAAAAGAGGAAGTTCCCATTTTGAGATTTTACCTCAGTGCTTCCTCCCACCCCTAAAAAGTTTAGCAGCACAGAGCCCTTTTTTAGGGAAAAAAATCACAATGTAATTATTTCCATGCTGCTGCCTTTAACAGCCTTTCTCTGCCAGGTTCTCAGGATAGTCAAGGTTGTTCTGTATAATGGTTTACCTATATTTTGCATAATTGAAAGATGCCATTCATTTCTCCTTATCTCAGCTATGGGTATAGACAGCTGTTTTTCCAATAGGCAGTGAGTTAGTAAATAAAAAAATAACAGAGTATTCTAGACAGTTGTGTCACAGCACAAAAAAGAATTTATTAAGCATTTACTGTCAATATGATAACTTCTTGGTCTATTTTTTTTTTTTGCATAAATTCTGTTCAGTAGCATTTACATGGAAAATCTTTTCATTTATTTTCTACAATTAAAAATATTTTAGTCTATGTGATCATAATGGTGAAAATAAATATTTCCAACCCACCCTCACTTATGTAATTCAATGATACTGAAATATATGGAGGCAGCAGGTATAACTGAATATAAGTGTAAATAATAATAATGTTTACCCGGATTTGAGCTTTCCAAAAGGGTCATTAAAATATCCATTTGTTTTGCAAAGCCTGGCACTGATGATAATTAGGTATAATCACCAAAACAACCTAAATACGTAGTAAGTAACAGAAATGTACCGTATATTTTTATTTAACTAAAAGTAAATAAGACCATTCTCCTTGCTAGCCTTCTACATTAAAATTCAGTTTGTTGCCAAAACCGGTTTGGCTCAGTGGATAGAGCGTTGGCCTGCGGACTGAAAGGTCCCAGGTTCGATTCTGGTCAAGGGCATGTATCTTGGTTGCGGGCACATCCCCAGTGGGGAGTGTGCAGGAGGCAGCTGTTCGATGTTTCTCTCTCATCGATGTTTCTAACTCTCTATCTCTCTCCTTTCCTCACTGTAAAAACTCAATAAAATATATTTAAAAAAAAAATCAGTTTGTTGCCCCATGGTGTCATCCAAGGATAAAGAAAGCAGTTTAAGGTGGGTTTCTGTCCACACAATTGCTAAAAGCACAATTTTTGGAGTCATATGAAACTTGCTTCAAGTCCCTGCCTCTGTCTCTAGCTG
The DNA here is from genome assembly GCF_964212035.1 of Myotis nattereri. Taxonomy (NCBI): domain Eukaryota; kingdom Metazoa; phylum Chordata; class Mammalia; order Chiroptera; family Vespertilionidae; genus Myotis; species Myotis nattereri. Next base: position 57,306,173 of record NC_138079.1, read on the forward strand.
TTCCACTTCAGGAAGGTCACCTAGTTACTTGAGTTTGGGACTTTTCATTTGTAAAAACTGAGATAAGTAGCAGGCATTTTGATGTTTGTGTAGATTAAATTAGATGCTGCATACAATCTTTTAACATACACTGGGTCTACTACACAGTATTTAACTCATGGTACATGAAAGCTATTTCCTTGAAACACTGTCTTACCAACCTCATTAAATCAGTTTCACCCTTATTTTGTGGGTTGCATGTTCCATGTGTATAGTTTCCTTACTAACCTAGGAATATGGTTTTTAAAAAATGTATACCTCTGCATTTTCTCTTATCTTGTTTTCCATTCTAGGAATAGCCTTTTTTTTGTCTACCAGAGCACTAACTCTATTCATTTAAATTTTTTTCATTTCACAAAACAAAGAAATTCTTGTTTTTCTAGTAGATTCTTTGATCTTCCGGATCAACATATTTAAACTTCTTTACATTATCCATATCCCTTTCTGTTTTAGCTGTTGCTTCATTGTTTTTTGCATTTTCTCTCTGTCACCATTTTACAAGGATTTAACATGCTCTATAGATTTCCTCCATAAGCATACTTATCACAGGATCATGTATTGTTTAACTTATAAGAAGTAATAAGTATATGTTCATTGAGGTGCTAAATCTTTAAACTCTAAAAAAAATATTTTGTATGGTCTAATGAAAAAGAAACCATCTTCTCTCAGGACAAAAGTGAGGGTATACTTGCCTGGCTGGTGTTGCTCAGTGGTTGATTGTCTACCTGTGAAGTAGGAGGTCATGGTTCGATTTCCAGTCAGGGCACATGCCCGGGTTGTGGGCTCAATCCCCAGTATGGGGTATGCAGGAGGCAGCCAATCAATGATTCTCTCTTATCATTGATGATTCTACCTCTCTCTCCCTTCCTCTCTGAAATCAACAAAAGTATATTTATATATTTTTAAAAGTGAGGGTATATTAAGATTACCAAACTGATGGCTTACTGCTTTAGTAACCAAACTGCATTTGATGTAGTAACACATTAAAAAATGAAAATATAGTAAGTGCAACAAATTTTCAGGTAACTAAATTTGTAGTTATTATTTTTAGAGATGCAGGTATAGAAGAACATAAGACTCAGAAAGATTAGACAACACAATCTAACTCACTTAATTAAAAAGAGTTTATTCCACAAAGTGTTTAGACCCTTATTTACAAAGTAACATTTCCATACTACTTCAGGCTGCCTACACACACACACACACACACACACACACACCTTTACTCATTACTTCATATTTCTTTATAATAGAAATATAGCGGAAAACTCAACTTCAAATTATTGTGATCAAAACTTATCAAAAGTACAAGTAAAAACAACTAAAAACTGCATTTGTGAGAGGCACTCTAGGGTACATACTAACTTCTTTGTTAGATTTTTAAATTCCTATATTCATATAATGTGAGGCTCCAATCGCTGATGGGGCCTACTGGCTAACCTCCTGGCTCCTCCCCCTGGCTGGCAGGCTCCGATTGCCCAATTGGGGCTGGGCCCCCAGGCTGGGAGGGAGAACCGGGGGAGGGTGGTGGCAGACACGGCCCCTTTCCCAGGGGGTCCAAGGGCCAGCTCCCTCCTCGGGGCTGATGGCAAACCTCCTGGGTTCCTCCCCCGGTTGGCAGGCTCCGATTGGTCCACTGCCCGCCTGTAACGGTGGCACTTGGCCCCTCCCTCCATGGTGGCAGCTGGCACCTCCCCCAGGCCAGCAGGGATGGGGAGCCAGGAGTGGGTGGCAGTGGATGTGGGCGGTGAGGGAGGAGGAAGCAGGGAGGTGAGGAACCGTGTGGTGGTGGCGCACAGGCAGCAAGGGAAGGAGGAGGCTGGGAGTTGGGTAACCTGATCAGCCCTGATCTCCGGCCAGGCCAAGGGAACCCCACTCGTGCATGAATTTCATGCACCAAGCCTCTAGTAAATTTATACCAGGGAGATAATTGTACATGTCATCATCCATTGCTCTGTCATCATCCATTTATTAAACTACTGTTTACGAGTATAATGGTGAAAAACTGAAATTTTTCCTAAAAAACCATAATAGAGGTTGGACTAATAACTTAGAGTACTCTTATATAACAGAATCCTAGGCAGTCATTAAAATGATAATGTACATTTAAATTACTGACATGGAAAGAAATATATGACTTATTTTTCACTGAATAAAGCAGGGTCAATAACTGCAAGACCTTGTTAAATTAAAAGTCTATGCTACATTTGCAAGATTATAAATTATAGCTTAATGTTTAATATATTTACCAAAATATTAGCAATTATTTTCTTTGAGTGGTGAGATTTCAATGAATACTTTTTTATTTGCTTTAATCTTTTCAGAAAAAAAAAATGAGAATTGAATTACTGATTATTAAGGTATTGTGTGTTAGCTCCAAACCCACAATCTGTATTCTGCTTTGGGAAGCTGGGAAATAAATGGGAAATAAAATTTAAAACATGTACAACAGCTTCAAAATTTAAATATATAACAGCAAGTCTAAATAAGTATATAAATTTGAGAGAAATTATTAGACACCTAAATAAATGGAGAAGCATATTAAATTTAAAAATTGGAAAAATATTTTAAGATATTTTTAATGATACTATTTAAATCTGTGAAAAAATAATAAAAATGCCAGTAAGATTTTTGTTCAAATTGACAAAATGCATCTAAATTTATACAGAATAACTCTAAAGGACTGAGAATAATAATAATAAAGATCTTGAAGATGAAAGAAGAGAAGGATAGGAAGTAAATCTGTAAGGCTTACATTGTCAAAAATATGAGAATCGATAATAATTGAGAAAGTGTGGTATTGGCATAAAGGTAGACAACTTTATTAATGGACTAGAGGCCCTATGCACGAAATTCACAACTTTATTAATGGATAATAGAAAATCCAGTAATAGATATACACGTACATACAATCTCATGATTTATGACCCAATGACGACACAGCACAGAGGGACTCAGTATCATATCAGGGAAATGGGAATAGACACCTACTCACAGAGACACTGCGAGGACTGAGGTAATCAGAGTCAGGCTTCGACCTGGAGGTCAGAACATTTTACAGCTCCGTGGTGACCAGCTATCAGTTAATTGTATCTTACAAATTTCACCTTACAATCATTTTCCATTCGATTTGAAACAACTGCTCCAAAGTAATTTTATTTATTTATGAAATATAACTAAGAGCTTCTGCTTCATGACCCACAGATATTTCAAGCCAATTTTATTTCACTTTCTAGGCCTTCAGGCTAGGCTTCTCATTTTCCTCCCTGCAGTATGCTTTACTTAAGCAGCATTTTCCCTCACCTAAAATTGCTCTGTGAATTACATAAATCCTCTTTCCTTCTTTAAAAGACTTGGTATTCTGTGGCTTAACTAGGCCCTTCATTTTTTTATATCCTAGGCTACAACTTTCTGGATACTGTATATAACTTTTATGCCTATGGTCCTGTGAATTGGTAAGTAAATTTATTTTTAGACTCTTATATAATCTACCCAGAGGCCCCAAATTTGAATGATCTATTAAATAGAGTAATAGCTCTAGGTAAATATTCCTAAAATTATTATTTTAAAAAACCCACAAATTTTCTTTCCTAAGAATACAGACTACGCATGCCTTTGTTTAGACTGAGCCTAAATAGGTTTTCAAGGTGTGCAGAGTAAACACTAAAATGTCATGTGTAATGACCCCGGACAATATTGTCTGCCTTCCAAAACATCTTGGGAATACATTGTTTTCCTCTGATTTAAAGCATTTACGTAACATAACACAGCCATTGGAAAAGACAGTCTGAAGGTAAGAATGGTAATCCTATATGTTGCTATGATTTCTTCAAACCATAAAAATGTACAAAATTGCTACTTCAAGCCCAGTTCCAATAACACCAAGAACAGATCATCATAACTGACAACTGGACAAAAATCAGTTCATGATCAAATATTTTATTTTTATCTGCTGATTTGTATGACAACTGAATTAGTTCATATATTGATTTATCTGTTTCTCTTACTGTCTACAAAATCGAATCATCTTTAAACTGGATTTAGGTCATCTTGAAATTAGTACACTGCACCTAAATAAATAGCATTTACCCTTTTAATGCATGTATGTAACTTGAAGTTTTCTATAAATGACCAAGTATAGTAACAGTGAACCTGAAAATCAGATAGCATTATAAAAAACACATTATTTCAAGTGAGTCTTTGAATTCATAGCACACAGGATAGTTAATACAATAGATTCCTATTTTATTCCAACAAAATTACTATTTTGTTTTATTACCCACTGAGACTGAAAAGAAGTAGAACAGAACATATTTAAAGCAACTCTCTGGTCTACTGAAAATATCACATACAATTTACTACTGAAAATGAATCTTTGTATTAAAAATTCCTATTCATTTAATTTTTATATTGGTGTGCCAATAATACAGATACAGTTTTTATAGGAAATAGGTGATAAATATACAGCTGCAAAGTCATTTAGTATAAATTGTGCAATTCATGTTTTCTAAAAATGATCAAGGGATATTATGAATTGTTTTATAAAAATAAATGCTGACATAAGAAACATACTAAGACTTTACTTCAGCAGCTCTAAAAACTGTAATAAAACTTATTTCTTAAATTCATGGACAAAAGAAGGTTTTCCAAAGATAATCAGCTATCTGCATCATTAAAGAGAAAACACTTTGACCTCTTTGAACGCAAGAATGCTCCAAGCTGCAAAATTACAATTTTAGGATAAATAGGATAAAATAGGTTTACAAAACCTGTTAGAGGAAGGAAGGCTGCTTTCCTTGGCTACTAAGTCTGAACAGTATTTTATACGAAAGTATAGAAGACTTCCCCTTTTTAATGCTAATACTGCAAAATTTTGAGATGTTACGTAAGTTAAAATTTTATAGAAAATAAATAACTTAAAATTCTATAAAAAATAATGTAATTCACTTAGAATGACTTCAAGACATTTTAGATTTGACGTTTCTTAAAGTTTCCGGAATGTTAACCTTATGTAAAAATTACAAATGACAAAGATATTTATATCCACTTATTTTCCTATAGGTATTAGTGAAGTCTATAAGTCGATTGTCTTTTTTACTTGCTAGCACTAAATAAATTATTGCTGGTTCCTGGGCTCCTGTTACAAGGCTCTACTAAACCTCTGGTATACCACACATTGTATATTAAGACAGTCTCTTGAATGTATTTGAGCAATTTATCAAAAACTAGTAGCCCTGTACACGAATCCATGTGCCAATAGCTCGATGCTGTCCTCCAGTAGCTCTCTGCCCACTGCCCCGCCTTCCTGAAGCTCCTCCCACCCTCTCTCCCCTCTCCCAACTCATAGTTTGCTGCCTTGGCCCCTTCTGTAGCTCTCCTCCACCCACTTGTAGCCAGTAACTCACTGCCACCCTCCAGTAGCTCTCCGCCCACTGCCCCACCCTCCTGTAGCTCCCTCCGCCCCCTACTCCCCCTCATAGTTTGCTGCCCTGCCCCCTCCTGTAGTTCTCTGCCACCTGCTTGTAGCTCGCTGCCCCACCCTCCTGCTGATCCATGATCCAGTCATTACATGGTCAGTCCTTATGCTTCAGAGCATAACGACCATTTGCATATTACATCTTTATTCTATAGGATTGTTGAGCAGTTTATTTTCTGCATAAACTTTTCTGTGTGATATTAATGAACAGAAGCGATGCCATTTCATTTATATTACCATTTACTTAACAATGTATCTTCAAACTTGGCTTTAGGAGTTATTTTCTGTATCTGTCTCACTTTACACCCTCCTGTCTCATGATTGACACTCTCTGTTGTGTGCACAGTGATATCATGGACTCGCTCGCTCCTTTTTACTAGAATTAATAGAGGCGTGATGCACAGAATTTGTGTAAGGGGCTTGGCCCTGGCAGCTGTGGCAGCTTGCCTTGGCCATCGCAGACCCAGCTTCGTCTGGATGGTCATCCAGAAGGACGTCCAGTCTAATTAGCATATTATGCTTTTATTATTATAAATTATTACCTAAAAACTTTTTCCTCAGACACAGAGATATGTGGACACTGTTCTTACCAGGTTTTGTCAATTCAACAAAATGGGATCTATAGTTTAGTTATGTCCTGCCCTCAATCATGTAGGCTATTCAGGTATATCTTAATTCAAATTCAAAATTCATGGCTTAATCTACCATATTTTTGCTAAGATAGCAACTAACAGTTCTAAATGTCTGTAAGAGAACAATGTTTTCTCACTTTTTGTATAATGCATAGCTACTTACACTGCTGGCCTCTTCTTGGAGACAGCAAATAACACATGCCTTTTCTGTGTTTATATTAAGGGCTTCAACTCCAGATTTGTACTTTACATGTTAAATTAACTCTGATTTAGTGGATTTAGATCATTTTACTTAAATTGCAATGACTAGGTAGAAATGTTAAAATATATATATATATATATTTATTTCTGCAAATAGCTGTATATGACATTTGTTTTTCATGTAATAGAGATTTAATTGATGTCTTGAGTTGTGTCCTCTTTTGAATTCAGTCATAACATGCTACCACAAGCTCAGATGAGAAAATTAAACAAAGACAGAACTTGTTGATACTTTTTATATTACCCGCCCATTTCAATACTAGCGATTATCTATTGGGAGATTCACTAAGCTACTGTTGAACAAGAGCCACTGTATAATCTATTAGCTGGAATATATATTAGGGAATTAGCTCTCCTTATAGTGGTGAGATATGAATTTGATATAGTACAGTGATTGGCACGAAGATGTCCTTATTCAAGCCTCCCTTGGATTAGTTTCAAGGTCAGAGCTTTAAGAATAAAGTTTTGCAATACAAAAGAGCCTTCAGATGTGCTCCTGTAATCTCTGTGCAAACCCAAAAGTACAAGGCATACTAGCAGGTGATTTCCCAAGAGAAGGGTCTTTCTCCTGTGATTTCAGGTTGAGGAGCCCACTGAAACAGGATGAGAATGAGCAGCCCTGATAAGAGCAGATAAGAGGGAGACATTTAACAGAAAAGAGTGGTTTTCCAAGCAGAGGTGGTGATGCTGCACAACTCTGCTACTAGCTGTAATACCTACAGCTGGTAAAATGAACCTCACATTTAATCACTCCATTCAAAAGAGAGAAAAGATTGGTTGAGAATGTCAACACTTGAACTATGGAAATATCATTGTTTGTGACTGCTTCTGGGACCTTTCTCTACCCGAAGTCTGTGAGAGTGGAGGATCTATAACAGAGCCAGGTCACTTGATATCAAGCAGCAGCTTTTATAAAAAGGTTAAAATCTTCAGAAAATCCTTGAAACTTAATTTGTCCACAGTAACAAACTTTGATAACAAACTAAAAGCTATCCAAAAAAATTTAAACTCCTTATTCTCCCACTGATGTTTTAAAATCAAATATTCAAAATAGAAGTGGCACAAAAGAAAAAGTAATAAAGGTAAGCAATAAACTCATATCACATTGAAAATACTAGACTGGATCCATGCTTTTGCAGATACAATGAAAATCTGCTACACTTATAAGTATAGGAACTATTATAATCACCCCGTGTTAATTCTGAAAACTAAATTTTAGAGAGGTTATGTGGCTTCCTCCAGGTTAGCATGTAGTAAAACAACTAAAGGGCAAAGCTGGAATTTGTATACAAACATTTTAAGTGCAACCTATGTGTTCTAAATAATAACACATTTTTAGTGGTTCTCTATATCATTACTATTCAATTTCAAAAATTCTTAACCTAAACCCTCAGTGACTTATTTAGATTGATTTTAGATATGATGAAACTATCATGGAGAAGTTAACTAATTTCACAGCTGTTCCTGAGGTACCAAATGGTGGAATATTTCAGATTATCAAAGCCAGTGTCCCTCCTTTATTCCATTTTGCTTTGGGTGATTAATATTTATAACTGCCATTACTCAATTTTGTAGTTCTTAGTTGAAAATAAAAGACAGTCCGAGATATATAAAATGTCCCCAAATAATATATACACACACTTTGAATAATTATAAAGGCAGTGTTTATTAAAATACGCTTCATTTTTGCCTGGCCAGCGTGGCTCAGTAGTTGAGCATTAATGGGAGGTCACGGTTCAATTCCTGGTCAGGACACATGCCAAGTTACAGTCTGATCCAAACCCCAGTAGGGGGTGTGCAGGAGGCAGGTGATCAATAATTCTCTTTCATTGATGCTTCTATCTCTCTCCCTCTTGCTTCCTCTCAAAATCAATAAAAATATATTTCAAAAAATACATATAATTTTCAAGGTTGAGCTATTAGCTGTTAAAGTGTGTATACATTTTTGGGGGACACCCTGTATATAGAGAAATACATAGATACACACAAACACATATTATTGTTTGGAATAGTTTTTGTATCATATTATGATAAGATATTTAGTGCTTCGGAAAACATTTACTATTTTGTGTTGTTAAATTAAAATACACATTTTTATACACACATCTGTATTGTGCTTTCTCTTTCTCCTTAATTATTTAGACATCATCTATACTAATAAAAGGGTAATATGCTAATTAGACCAGATAGACCAGACGTATTCTAGATGTTTTTCCGGACAAAACCACGGTAGCAGGGACCGAGGCAGAGGTGGTTAGGGACGATCAGGCTGGCAGGGGAGAGTGGTTAGGGGCAATCAGGCCTGCAGGCAGAGTGGTTAGGGGTAATCAGGCAGGCAGGCAGGTGAGCTGTTAGGAGCCAGCAGTCCCGGATTGTGAGAGGGATGTCCAACTGCCACTTTAAGCCCAATCCCTACTAAACTGGCAGTCAGACATCACCTAAGGAGTCCCAGATTGGAGAGGGTGCAGGCCGGGCAGAGGGCGCCCCCGTCCACCGTGCACCAATTTCGTACACCGGGCCTCTAATCTTATATAATAAAAGGCTAATATGCAAATTGTCCACTCGAGTTTGACCACTTGCTATGACGTGTGCTTACCACCAGGGGGCAGTGAAGATAAAGAAAGGCCCCAGCCAGCAGCCGGCAGCCAGGGGAAGAAAGGCCCGGATGGGCCCTGATCGCTAGCCAGGCCTAGGGACCCTACCCATGCACGATTTTCCTGCACCGGACCTCTAGTTATAAATATGTTAATATACCTACAATTAGATGACAGAGAAAAGTACTACATATGGATGGAATGTGACTTTGGAGCTTTCTCATACTCTTTGTTCCCTTCAGTGTTTTAATTCATAAAATCCATATACATGATTTTATTCCCATATTTTAAAAATGTACGTATATTAAACATTCAAGAGTTAAGTGGATTCACTGAAAATTTGGGTTAGTGAGGCCTAGTCCAGGTCTTAATTTACAACACAGAGCTATGCTCTCTCTTCTAAAACTCTTCCCACTACTTCATTGGACATCTCCACAGAGACACATCTCAGGACACGGTAGTCTAAAATTTCCTACTTTCACTCTCCATTGCATTGCACCATTTTATTTTCTTCATCATAGATGTTACTTTCTGAAAATTTTCTGTTCAATTATTTATTGGTTATTTTTATTGCCTACTAGAATATCAGGCCACTATGAATTAAAAATGTGTTCCTAGTTCATTCTGGTGTCCTCAGTAATTGGAATATGCCTAAAAATATGTTATAAAACAGAGAAAATGAAATTTGAGTTGTTGATTTTCAGCTGTGATATTACAGAAGTAATTTTAGGCAGACTCAATGGAATTACCTTCCTGAATATGTTTCTAAATAGAAATTTTTGAAAAATCTAAGAACTCATGTTGATTACTGCTAATTAAGCTATGAAGATTGATATGGCCAAAGAAATCTCCAATTTGAAACAAAAATGGTTTTTCAGTATGTGTATCATTGGAAGAATGTGACATTGGAAGAGAAAGAGTAGTTGTGAAGGAAAATGAGGTGAATTAGGAAGAGCAATGCTTGACACACAAAATTTTGGAAAATAATGTCAGGAAAGTAAACGGCAAAATGAGCTGATGTTAGCACAAAATTTCAATGGCCACAATAACATTTTTTAAACATTGCAAAAATAAAAAGAGCTAGTGAATTCATTATTTCTAATACCTCCAATAGGCAAGTGCATTCAAAGTAAGATATGCATAGGTATCAATAATTAAGAATAATTTAAAAGCAAGCCAGCTAAGAAATGTATGATTTCACTTATATGTGGGATATAAAGCTGAAATTCACAGAGACAGACAACAGTATGGTGGTTACCAGAGGGAAGGGGATTGAAGGTAGAAAAGGGTAAAGGGGGTAAAAAATATGGTAAGAGATTATTATTTGACTTTGGGTGGGTATACAATGCAATATATGTGTCATAGAAATGTATACTTGAAACCTAAATGATCCTATTCACCAATGGTACCCCAATAAATTTAATTTAAATACATACATACATACATACATACATATATAAATTGAAAAATAGAAAAACAGACCAGATGTTCAGCAGTACATCTTGCTGTGTGGCCATACTTGCTAAATCTTAACTTCTGTTCCAATTGTTCAATTATTTTATTAGTTGTAAGTGAAAAGATACAAAGAGAGCTAGCTAACCATGTGAAGTGCCTTCCTATTTCCAGGTTCAGACAAATTGCATTTGGGATGTTGGACACATTTCAAATGCAAATATTTAGCAATTGTCTATTCTTAGTAATATAAAATAGAATAAGAGCCAGATGACAATTTGTAAAGAGAATAAATTGGATTCTGAAAAGTACCACCTATGACATACTTATTAAATTTAAAGTCCAGATACTGTGCAAAGCAGTGGATATAAAATGATTCACTAAGCATAATTATGTTTAAACAGTTTACATTATAGTCTGCGAAAGTCAATAAGCAGGTAAAATGTTAATAATAAAACTTATCAACTAAGATTACTAAATAGATGTCTGCACATTTTGGAAAAAAAGGAAAGTAAGTATTAGAGATCTTCAAGAACAAGTCATCCCAAAATAAACTAATTTATTTTTGCACATAAGTTATGTGACTTTTAGATTATGACATCTTTTATATTACATCTTTTTTAAATAAAATTTAGGTATAACATTCAACTCTTCCACATTAGAATCAAAATGATAGTAATTTTATTTTGATGTGTATGATTTTGTGTAATTTAATTTGAACTATTTCAATGTTAGCAGTATCATATTTGTCTTCTTTGATTATTTTAAGCTATCCACTGAAGAGTTTTGATGCCCCTTTAAAGGAATTCCTACTGCTAGTATTTAAACAGAAAGTCCACAATATAAAAATATATGTTACAAAAGAAAGATTCAGCTTTCATATCTTGCATTATCACTGTGATTCTTTAATTAGAATAATAAATATCAGAAATGAGTTTTAATTGAAAAAATCCACTAACAATAAGAATAGGTTAAACTATTTAGAGTGGGTATTTACCCTTATGAAGATGACATAAAAATCTAAAGGGGCCTTCATGCAAATACCTTTGATAACCAAATGGTTTGTGTAACAACACTAGTTTAGTTTATATCTTGGCTATTATAAATAGTGCTACAATAATTAGGGACCTTTTTAGTATTTTGTAAACTTTATGCTATTTAGGTAGATATTTGCTGAGAAATTTCTATTGTTACACTAGAAGTACATTCCTTTGGGTATTTGCTATTCATTCTCTCTGACAAATATTAAGAAAAATAAATGTCTTCTATTAAAATATGACTATATAATAGAAAAGCAAAAACATGTCAATCTTGCATTGATTTTAAGTCAAATCATAGTATTTAATTTTTCTTTATTAATTACCTATGAGTAATAACTATGTATAAATACTTAAAATTTAAAAGTCAAAACTCTGCTCTCAAGGGATTTAAATTTTTATTTGAGAAATATATATAACACACATATATTATATATATATCATATAATATGAGAGAGTTAGATGGAATTCTTTTCTTTTAATACAAGGAATTCAGAAAAAATCTAGACTCAAAAATTTTAGAGGTTGTCACAGAATAAGAAAATTCTGGTTAAAAATTATTTTTTTCGGCTTTGGCCATTGGAGCTCCTTTAGTTTGGCTCATTTTTCTCTTTGACATGCCCCCAAACTTTGTTTGGCATTATACAATGTTACCTCTTCTTGTTGGTTTCTCTCAGTTCAGGAATCAGTCATGTTGTAAAGAGCTTTCATTCCTTTTATTGAAAGATGGTATTAGAAACTCAAATCTGGGCTCTAGGTATAGTTGATGCTATTGGGTCAACACTGCCCCTAGTCCTTCTCAGCAGGCAATATATATATGTGTGTGTGTGTGTGTGTATATGTATATATATATATATATATATATATGTATGTATATATTCACAGATATAAACACATATCTATAATTATCTAAAATAGTTGAATTTATAGAATCACAGTGGAATGCAACATGTCAAAAGAAAACAAGGAGCCAATCTGAAGGAGCTCCAACAGCCAAAGCTGAAAAAAAAAATAAAGCAAGAAGTAAATAATAGAATAATAGATTAATTACAACCCAAAGTATAAAATAAAGGTATGTAAGTTCATACTTATGTAAATAAATTATTGAGTAAACAAATGGGGCAGACATGATAAATCTTCCTTACAGAAAAATTAGTAACAATTTTTGAAAAAATTCCCCCTAGGAGATGAAGCTTAGCTTTTCTCCTCTTTCATGTTGTCTGGACTTAGTGACTTGCTTCCATAGCATAAAGTAGGTAAAAGTATAAACGATACTTTTACAGGACAAACTTGGAGGATCTTAAAGTGATCGAGCTTAATGTCAGAATAATAAGTCATGTTGAAATTATGCATCTTCTGTCATGATGAACTGAAAAGCAAAATCCACCTATATGGATTTCCCCCCAAAACTTCTTACCACTAGCTTAACCATGAGAAAAAATCAGAAAATCATAAAATGAGTACCTGAGCAGTATTCTTCAAAACTCTCAAGGTCATGAAAAACAAGTATAAAAAGGACTTACAGACCAAAGGAGACTAAGGAGATATGATGCCCACGTGTGATATTCTAGATCAGATCTTAAGACAGAAAAATGACATTAGTGGAAACTGGTGAAGCATGAATATCTGAAACTCAGATAATAGTAATGCACCAATGTTAATGTATTAGTTTTGATAAATGTACCATGGCCTTGTTAACATCAAGAGAAGCCGAATGAATAGTATAATGGAATTATCTTCACAACCTTTACCATACTTCTCTAAATCTAAAATTATTCCAAACAAAATGTTTGTTAAAAGTTGACTTTAAAGCAGAACAGAGAGGGTCATGGTGGTTGAGGCAGGGGTGACATTTGTTTGGAATAGGCCATATACAAAGTAGAGATTAAAAAGCAATAAGAGATTTCATGTCAATTACCATCTACCCCATTTCTTTCTTTCTTTCAATATTGCCTCTGCTCATCTCATCCTTCTTGTCACAACAGAGTTGACCAGCTTTTTGACTACAGGCTAAAAAAAATAAAATTTTCATAGCTCTTTCTGAATCATTGCTATTTTTACACAGATTTTATATACTTTTGAATTTCTTCTACTAATATTGTATTGATTTAACTAATTAAAGTTTAAGATGAAAATTGGCAAGGCTTGCAATTCTGTTAAATAGCCCTGCTTGCACTTTCTCTTGTCAAGCAACACACTTTGATAAATTCAACCATGGCATCCGTGTTGAGGCCAGACCAATAAATCACAACTCCATTTCTAGAAATCTCTCACTTTGTAAATTACTTTGTTTTCCCTTCTGGCTCTGCACCATCTCACTCTGGCTGTAAATATGGTAGATTTTGTTTGTTGGTTGGTTCCCTTAGAAAACAATTTAATGTGTGCTTCACAGATGTTTCCTTACATTGGCCTGAGGAGTTACAGATGTCTAACTCTGCAAAGCAGAAACATTCTGAATTCTCTTTGGCTATTGTTTTTGTGGAAAATTCTTAGTTAACACTTTTTAAACCCAACCACATGCAGTTGAACATAAACATATCTATCATAGTATTTAAGAGAAAAATCTAAAAATTAGGGCTTACTTTTAGCAAACTCAAAAATTAAATATTAAATTGTACTGATCGCATATTAGGGATAGCAAGCCTATTAGTTTCTGCTAAGTGAACTGCAAGTAAGAAGCAGAGCTGCTGCATTGCCTACACAGTCTAATTTAGAAAGCAACAAGTGAATAATGAAATTTGTCCATGAATAGCAATATGGTCAGGTAAACATTGTGTCAGAAAAAAGTACCCCAATGATAGGATAAGTAGCATAAACCTCCTTGAGGGTATCTGTAAGCTGAAACTTAATGGATGTGTAAGCTTTTGTCAAATACATATTACCTAACTCAACATTCAAGATTGATTTTAAACCTTGAGACAATACTTCTTTTGTTGTTTAAAAATCTGCTTTTGAGAACATATAACAAAGTGTTTTGGAAATAGATTCTTATACATGCTCATCAACCACAAGCAAATGATCAAACCCATATATGTATGATGTAATATTGTCTGTGCGTGCATAAATGTACATGTGCATGTGCGTATATATGCATACATATATGCATGATCATCTGTACATATATATAATCATGCATATTGACATTGGTATCCTGACATCTCTATCACCTCAAAACATAAGCACCATTAATAATTTAATGTCCAAGTCTACCTGTATACCATGATAAGTCGGTTATATATACAAATTATAGTAATATGTATAAAAACTAAGAGTCAAATGAAAGTGAGTATACAGGACCAAGGCCAACTTTATGGGCATGACTGGTGCAGTCTTACAGCGCTTGCATTCATAAGGCCCCTTCAGTTTCACTCTCTGCTGTCACCTCTTGAAATTATTGACAATTTTATGTTTGAATTTGTGTTTTGAAAATGATGTCAGGTGAGAAAATGGAACAAGTGGGCAAGTAGGAGAGATTTATGCAGCATGTTTGTCTGCCATTCCTTGCCACCTCATTCACAAAGCCCTGCAAGAATAAACACACTATTGTGGTGCAAACGTGAAGTGCGGCGCTCAGCAAGACTCAAAGCAAGTATGAAGGAGGAGTGTCACCTCCTTGGTTAGGTCTATCCCTAAGTATCTACATTTTTTTGTTGCGATGGCAAATGGCGTTGTTTGGTTTCTCTTTCTGAGCGTCCGTTATTGGTGTATGAAGGTCAATTGGGAAAAATAAAAAAGGAGACATATGTACTATTTGTAATACTTTAAACAATAAAAAAGGGGGAAAAATGCCATAGATGTGTCACATCTACAACTGAGCGAGCACAGACACTGACAGCCCACAAGGCCATGTTCCATCCAGAACTCGTTTTGACCACAGAAAGACAAAGGCGTTCTGAGAGATGCCAGCAGCCCAGGGAACTTACCATATTCTTTCATATTGTGATACTTCTCTGCCTTAGCTTACTAACCATTTAGACAGAAATGAGGACGCCAATGAAAGATTGATAGGGCTACCCATTGTTACTTTTAGCCCCCCGTTATTCATCTGTAGGCCAAAGGTAGAGTGTTGGTAAAATAAGCCAACTTATATCAGAAGTGAAAGAAAAAGTCATGTTAATTTTGTGCAGTTCCACTGCCCTAGTAACAATGAAATACATACATGTGTGACGAGATAAAAATTGTGTAATTTTGGTGATTCTACATATGAGTGAAATGATCTTATATTTTCATTTAAACTGTCCTTACCAAAATTAATGGTAATGTCTTAAAATTTTAATTTTTCTTATCCTGGATGGCACTAAGTACTAAATAAAGTACACCCTGGCAATTGGAGCATTCACAAAGGAAAATGCTTAATATTTTAGTACATTTAATATCATTTTCTTTGAACTATTTACTATGACTGCTTGAAATATACTACTATTTGAACAAGGGGACTCCGATTTTCTTCTTGCACCGGGACCCACAAGTGAAGGAGTGACTAGAGAGGAAAGAGTGTTGGCTCCTGTTTGTCATAACTGTGACTTGGCTTTTTTCTTTGAAAGCCTCTGCATATGAGATTTGCATGGGATAGTGGTTAAAGTAAGGACTTTGAAGAAAAGCATGACTGATTTTGGGTCATAGTTCTACACTTAATAGCTGCATGACACTATGCAATAAAGACATTGTGTAACCCCTCAGTTTTATATCTGTTTTCTTATCTGTAACAATAAACTGGAACAATAAAATTACCTCCCTTATAGTGTCCTGTTTTCTTAGAAATTTATATACTTGTAACAGTATGACTAGACCATGGTGAATGCTACATAAAT
The DNA here is from genome assembly GCF_964212035.1 of Myotis nattereri. Lineage (NCBI taxonomy): Eukaryota > Metazoa > Chordata > Mammalia > Chiroptera > Vespertilionidae > Myotis > Myotis nattereri. The sequence continues at coordinate 57,322,475 of NC_138079.1, forward strand.
TGTTTGCTTCCATCATCATTATTCCAGGTATGTATAGAACCGTTCCTAGATAGATTCAAAAATCAAGAATAAATAATGAATGAAAATTAACTAGAAATGATTTGGTGAGTGAAGACTTGCAGGAGACAGAAAGGAAATAGATCATAATATTACAGGATAGTAAGCAAAGAAAAAAATTGTGGAAAATGAATGGGTACAAAAATAGTCTAGCTAGCCTTAAGTAAAAGCTGAGTATAGGCAGAATGACCACAAAATGTCCATTCAAATCATGGTTAAAGTAGGGGAAAATATTTTACCAAAATATTCAGAATGGTTGTGGATAAATGTGCGTATTACAATAAAGTTGGGAAACATGAACTGGCTCTCAGAATTCAGTTCCCCTTAACAGGAGGTAAGAAGCACTGGCTGAAGTAACGTGTGAAAAGGTTATTACACAAAAGATTCAACCTCACTTTTGTGACCTACATAGCCTATAAACTTGGGAGGATAACAAAAGAAAAATAGATAAAAGTGAAATAAACTATAAAAATTGAATAACTGGATCAAGAAAGAGTCCACTTTGTGGATATTCAGAGTGAGGTTTTGTTTTATAAAGATTATAGCTAAAATAATTAGAAATAATGCTCAGGAAGATTAAGAAAGGGGGGAAATTTAAGACATAATGGATTCTCCCCATAGATGGTTTTGAGGAGAAATGGTGATTTTTAATGAAAAACAACAACAAAAAACCCCACAAAAGACAACTAGACCAAATATGGAGAATTACCCATTGTCAAAATAGAATGTGCAAATGACTTCCAGAATACCATACTCATAAAATCGCCCAGGTCATAGCAATTTTATTTTGTGACAGATGATTTCCTTTGAAACTAAATAAGCTTAAGCTTCAGAGACTTTATTTCATCTGTCTCTTCCAAACTCTACCTTACTTTTTAAAAAGGGCTTATAAAATAGTGTATGCTTGAAGATTCACAAATGTAGGTGATTTAATAAATGTGTTAAATGTCAAGTGTGAAAATAACACTCATACATGTTAAAAGTCACGTTTATATTTGTCAAAGGGCATGCTTATATGCCACCTCCCTTTTTCTAATACTTGGCAATACCTCCACATAACAGGGTATCTTCTTAGTAGCTGTCTAGGTAACCTTCCCTACAGCTAACTCTTCATTAGCTCCTAAAACCCACATTTTTAGGTACATTCACAGAGAATACTCTTGCACAAGAGAGACAATTTGAGACCTAAGCTAGTCTACATCCACAGTCCTGATTTGTGATTTAAGAAAAGCTGGCATTCTGATTATTACTGTTATTTTATAGCTAGTTCCTCCTAGCTTGCTTATCTGTAGGGAGATGCAGAGATATGATTTAATTTCATGTCAAGCACACAGTCGTCGAGCATTCAAGGTGCTACAGATGATGGCCCTGACTCAACAAACATATTTTGTTTGTCCACTTCTTTCCTGCTTTATTTTTAAGTCAAGTTATGTAATGTTTTATCCCAAAATAAATTTTATTTCTTTCCTACATCTATTCAAGACCTCACTTCACCACTATATCAGTATTTTACTTTACATTTCACTTTTTTTGCTATCCTATCTTTAAAATGAAGTTATTTCTTAACACATCAAACATAATAGTATCTGAGAAATCAGTGTTTCTCTTTTGTTTCTTATGTTATTTCTTATTCTATATGTACATACATACATCTTTTTAATAGATTGCAAATTCACTAATGGCATACCCAAGGTCCCATTATTTATTTATTTTCTTAAGAGTTTGGCACACAGGCATTCAATAAGTATATATTAAATAGTTTTTGGGCCGAAACCGGTTTGGCTTGGTGGATGGAGCGTCAGCCTGCGGACTGAAAGGTCCCAGGTTCGATTCCGGTCAAGGGCATGTACCTGGGTTGTGGGCACATCCCCAGTGGGAGATGTGCAGGAGGCAGCTGATTGATGTTTCTCTCTCATCAATGTTTCTAACTCTCTATCTCTCTCCCTTCCTCTCTGTAAAAAAATCAATAAAATATATTTTTTAAAAAATAAAAAAATAAAAAATATAGTTTTTGGGTGAATGGTAGGTTGCAGTGTTCTTGGGTTAGGGAATTAGTTGCTGAATCTCTGTATTAATAGCTTTTAATCCTAAAATGATGTATGCAAGTTAAATTCACTGGCATTTATTTGCAAAATAAAAACATGGATTTCTTATTAGTGTCTGAACCTACATATTTGATGTCATAATTAAAAATCAATTTTCATTTTGTTTTGTAACCCCTAATCAAAGATAACATCTCAGATGTGTTTTAAGATGAGCTTACCCACAATAACTTACATCTCAGATGTTTTAAGATGAGTTTACCCACAATAGCCTATATCATCTTTCAGTTATTTAGTTAAAACATATATTAATCATATTATACATTTTATTTTAACATTTCCTTACTTTAACTGCAACCAGAAAGAAAACGAATGTCATTTAATAAAATGAGAATGGTTGATCAAAGTTATAAACCTTATTTTTCGAATTCAGGAGGTTTAGAAAACTTAGATGGGTTTAAGAATTCAAACCTTGCTGACCATTGTTAAAATACACAGAGCTTTTCTCCCTTGCATGACCTTAAAAGGACCTCTATACAATGCTTAGTAATCTTTATTCTTTTTATTTGCTTTTATGTTGGTAGGTAGATCTTTAAAAGAACACATGCTACCATTAGGCTGAAAAATCTATTAGAGCTTATTAAATTGTGGCACAGATGTGTATCTGACAAGTCTAGAGATATAAATCCAGGAACATTCAATGTATCAGCACTGTGAACTCAGTAATAAACTTCTGCTGCTGGACATGATAAAGTAACAGCAACTAGATTTACCCTCCCACTTTACACAACTTAAAACAGGCAAGATATATGAAACAGCATTGTTCAGATATTAGATAGCCTTACAATTAGCCCTAAGAGAAAACTTTTGGAAAGCAATCAACCAGTTACTATTAAATTTAATATACAAATATGCACTCTGAATTTTTATTTTTTGACTTTATAACCTTGAGTAAGCTCCGGCTGGGTAGTTACATCTCTTCTAGATTAAATATGCAAAAACAGGAAACCATGTACCAGTACTTTCATGGAAACTTAGGAGCATTTTTTTATTTCATAAACTCAAACAAGGATGTTTTCAGAAAAGCTTATGTAGGCTACACTTACTTCCATATTGAAACATTATTCTAAATGCCTGAAGTTGTCTCAATCATTTCTTCCCATAAAAGCATGAGGAATTGTCAGGAGAGATGAACAGACCCAGTTTGTAAATAGCTCTGCTGTTTTAATATAGAGGTTTTATTCCATCATCTCCCACCAGTGATTTCATTTCTTTCTGTTGGGCTCCTGTCCCTAAGCTAGGTAGCCTTATGCAATCAACCAAAGCTCACCCCTGTATCAAAAAAACTCCCACATTTTTTTCAGAGTCATGAGAGTTTTCCTTAATGTTAACACTAATAAACATGATGAAAAAAATGTTATGTAGAATCTACAAATGAAATATGGAGAACAATAACTCCAGTTTTAAGTATACTCCAATCACAAAGAAGGTGGACATATTTTAGCATAAAGAGAAACAGACTTATGCCAAGAGTTGCTAACTGTGATCACCATCCTATATAATAAGAGCCTAGGTGGCATCACGTGCGAAGTCATCACAAGATGGCCGCCCTCACGTCATCACAAGATGCCACCACATGATGACCGGCAGGGGAGGGCAGCTGTGGGAGAGTTCAGGCCAGCAGGGGACAGTGGTTGGGGGCAGCCAGGCCTGCAGGGGAGTGCAGTTGGTGGCATCCAGGCTGGCAGGAAGATGTGCTTAGGGGCAAGCAGGCAGGCAGGCAGGCAGGCAAGCAGTTAGGAACCAGCAGTCCCAGATTGTGAGAAGGATGTCCGACAGTCGGCCATCTCTCAAGGGGTCCCAGACTGGAGAGGGGTGCAGGACAGGCTGAGGGACTCCCCCCCCCGCCCCCCGTGCATCCGTGCATATATTTCATGCACCGGGCCTCTAATATTTATTTTTATATATATATATATATATATATATTTATATAAGGCCCGGTGCACAAAAATTTGTGCATGGGGGGGTGGTGTGTGTGTCCCTCAGTCCGGCCTGTGCCCTCTCGCAGTCTGGAACCCCCCAGGGGATGACCACCTGCTGGTTTAGGCCCGCTCCCCGGGGGATTGGACCTAAGCTGGCAATCAGACATCTCTCTGGCAGCCCGGCAGCCCTCGGGGAATGTTCATTTGCCAGTGGAGAGCAGGCCTGAGCTGCAGTCTGACATCCTTAGTGCTGCTGAGGAGGCGGGAGAGGCTCCCATCACCACTGCTGTGCCGGCAGCCATCAGCCTGGCTTGTGGCTGAGCAGAGCTCCCCCATGTGGGAGCGCACTGACCCCCAGAGGGCAGCTCCTGCATTGAGCGTCTGCCCCCTGGTGGTCAGTGTGTGTCATAGTGATCAGTCATTCCAAGTCTTTCTGCTGTTAGGGTCAGTTTGCATATTACCCTTTTATTATATAGGATAGAGGCCTGGTGCATGGTGAGGGCCGGCTGGTTTTCCCTTCAGGGTGGGGGTCCCCACTGGGGTGCCACTGGGGTGCCTGGCCAACCTGGGTGAGGGGCTGATGGCTGTTTTCAGGCGGCCACACCACCTTTAGGGTGGGGGGTCCCCACTGGGGTGCCTGGCCAGTCTGGGTGAAGGGCTGAGGGCCGTTTCCACGCTGGCCAAGCCTCCCCAGTGACAGAAGCTCCCAGCCTTTCCTTTTTTCTTTTTTCTTTTTCTGGGATTTATTTACCTTCTATAATTGAAACTTTGTAGCCTGGAGTGGAGCTCAGAGCCGGCCAGGGCTTGGCTTCCTCCATTGCCAGGGGCAACCCAAGGCTCCACCTCCATGGCCATGGCCAGCTGAAAGCAGGTATCTGGGGTTTGTTTTGCTTCTATAATTGAAACTTCGTTGCTTTGAGTGTAGCTTAGAGCTGGCCGTGGCAGGCGGGAAACCTTGGCTTCCTCCATCACTGGAGCAAGCAAGCCTCCTGCTCATTCCAGCTGCGTGGCTGCCGGCCGCCATCTTGGTTGGCAGTTAATTTGCATATCTCGCTGATTAGCCAATGGGAGACGTAGTGAAGGTATGGTCAATTACCATGTTTGTCTATTATTAGGTAAGATATGTCTAAGCAACTGTCCAACTGTCTGACTGGTAGCTATGATGCGCATTGGGGGCAGATGCTCAACGCAGGAGCTGCTGAGCTGCAGTGACTTGGCAGCTGCGGTTCTCAGGTGACACACCCGGAACCAGAGAGGCAGGAGCCTGATTCCGGATGTGTCACTCAAGAACCATCCTCTTGCAATTTAGGACCCCTCGAGGGATGTCAGAGAACCAGTTTTGGCCCAATCCCTGAATCTGTGCACCACACCTCTAGTAATAGATAACAAGCAAGCATAGTACACAAATCCGAGTAGATATACACGTTTGAAATTTCCACTTTTTCCAAATGACTAATTATATAGTATAGCTCCCTCTTATGTTATGTTACACAAACAAAAATGCATTACAATTTTTAAAAATGTTATCTTGTTAGGCAATCTTAGCTAAAATATACTGAGACAATGCTAACACTAAATATAAACACACATTGTGAGAATTTTTATATTATGAATTTTATCTCAACTAAAACTCTGACACAGCCATTTAAAAAATCACTCTTTATATAATTTGTGAACTTTAAAATCAATTTCAGATTAGTAGTGCTATATATAGGTAGCAAATATAGGTAGCAAATTCTAGTAAGATAAAGAAGGCAGCTATTTTTCTGAAGAAGATAAGTTATTTTGATGGTTTTACAATTGTTCATGGAGGAGTTTTAGACTGAAGGACTGTGGTGGTTGATCCCTCCTGTTCTGTTCAACCTATATTCATCTGGATAATTTTCCATTCTCACATTCAAGCCCTTTGCCAAACCAGATCCTAGGCTAGGAGACACCTATTTTCTCCTTCCAGGAGGCCATGACTTTTTCATCAGATATTTCCAAAATTTTCATATCATTCTGGACATTTCCTAGTTTAATCAGGATAAACATACCAGATACCTATAAACCAACAAAGAATTCACATAATATTCCCCGCGCACCTCATTCCAAATATGTGCTTTTTAGGTCCTCCCCCCTAGAATGTACTTTGACCTACAGCTCATTTTTGCTGCCTCTTTTACTGTATTTGTATCACATTTTGTTCTGCCCTTTCAATGTCTTTTTTTTGTTTGTATGAATGATCTCTTCCTTGGATTTACTGGGTTACTAGAAGCCAGGAACCTTGTCTATAACTCAAAAAAGGTCCATTTCTCTCTAATCCTCAGGAAGATGCTCTTGTAATGTATTTGAATGTAGCAGAAAATGTATCAATCTACAACATCAGTGAAGATTGTCTCTGAACCTCCAGGGAAGCGACAGATATACTCAGAGAAAATTGCTTTCATGAGATTTTTCAATACATTTTAAAGAAATTAAGAAAAATACATAAACTGGTTGTCAAAAGTAAGCAAATTTCTTTTGCCCCCAAGTGCCTAATTTCAGAAGCTTAGAAATTATATATCTATTTCTTATGGGTTGATTCAAAAATTACTATCAATTGCTATCACGTATTATTGGTTAAAATGTTGACTTTAAGGATTTTATCCATAATTCCATGTGGGTTACTTATCTTTCTAAATTGAAACTAGAAGCAATTTTCTTCTTTTCTGTTTGTTTTTCCTCTTTTGGTAGAGAATAAGGACTGGTTGCTACAGCAACAGATTTATTCTACAAGTGCATTTGTGCTTTCATCAGATGTTCACTCTGACAGTGAATTCTGCCTTCTGAATGTCTGACTTTTAGAACCATAGCTAATTAAAAAACCTGCAACAATTCCATTCTGCTGCCCTAAATGCTAATACAAACCATGCAGTACTGAAGCAAATGTGGACAGCGAAAACAATTCTTTGAACAGAGAAAAGCAAGTAATTACATTTAAAATCTGTAGTCAAAAATATTAAATTTTAAATTATCTGTAGTTGCTTGATTTATTTTTTTAAAAAAAAAACTTTGGGGAATGAAAAAATAATGTCAGTTTTTCTTTCTTCATTTTTTCCCTATCACTCTTTAACCAAGCTCCCCAAATACTCAGAAGTAAAATATTATATTGGACTTCAAGATTGGCTTTTCAACTAAAGAATTAACTTGATGCTCTGGACAGTTTTGTTCAGTAGTTAAGGGGCCAGCTGTGCATGCGATTCCTAGTCAAGGGCAGGTACTTCAGTTGCAGGCTCCATCCTCTCTGTATGGTCAAGGCATGTGTGGGAGGCAACCAACTGATGTGTCTCTTTCACATCAATATTTCTCTCTCTCTCTCCCTTCCTTCCACTCTTTAAAAAAAATCAATTTATCAATTTAAAAAAGTATCCTCAGGTGATAATTAAAAAAAAAAAGAATTTAACTCAAATCAGAGGAGGAGGTTAAATTGAAATGTTTGTATTTCTACTCTATGAACTACATTTTTATCTCTTATTGGTTGTTAACTTCTTAAAAACATGTTTCTGCCACATTGTCTGACTCAAAGTCTACAACAGAGCAATGATGATCTGAAGAGCATGGCACTGGCAGAAAAACAGGCACACAGATCAATGGAACATAATTGAGAACCCAGAAATAAAACCACATGTATGTGGGCAAATAATTTTTGACTAAGGCGTCAAAAGCATACAATGGAGGAAAGAAAACCTTTTCAACAAACAATGCTGGGAAAATTGGAAAGCCACATTCAAAAGAATGAAACTAGACTACAGTATGTTCTGATGTATAAAAATTATTTCAAAATGTATCAAAAACCTACATATACAATATGAAACAATAAATTACATAGAAGAAAACATAGGTATTAAACTTATGGAACTTAGGCTTAGAGAATATTTTATAAATTTGACCCCACAGGCAAGGGAAGCAATGGCAAAAATAAATTAACGGGACTATATCAAATTTAAAAACTTCTATACAGCAAAAGAAACCACCAACAAAACAGAAAGGCTGCCAACTGAATGGGAGAAGATATGTGCAAACAGCAGCTCTGAAAAGGGGTTAATATCCAAAATATATAAAGAATTCACAGAGGGCCCAAACTGGGTAGCTCAGTTGGTTAGAGCAGTGGTTCTCAACCTTGGCTGCATGTTAGAATCACCTGGGAATCTTTTTAAAATCCTGATTTCTGGGCCTCATCCTCCGGAAATTCTGTTTTTTTGTTATGGGGTGGGGCCACAACATTAGTAACAAAGAAACAGATTTTCTGGAGGATGAGGCCCAGAAATCAGGATTTAAAAAAGATTCCCAGGTGATTCTAATGTGCAGCCAAGGTTGAGAACCACTGGGTTAGAGCATTGTCCTGATATGCCAAGGTTGTGAGCTCAAATCCTGGTCAGGACACATACAGGAATCTACCAATGAATGCGTAAGTAAGTGGAGCAATAAGTTGATATGTCTCTCTCTCTCTCTCTCTCTCTCTCTCTCTCTCTCTCTCTCTCCCTCCCTCCCTCCCTCCCTCTCTCTAAAATCAATAAGTAAAATTTTAAAAAACAGAACTCATACATCACCAAACATGCAAACAATCCAATTAAAAATGTGCAGAAGACGTGAACAGACACTTCTCCCAAAAAGACATACAAATGGCTAACAGATATACGAAAACATGCTCAACTTCACTAGCTATGAGAGAAATGAAAATCAAAAGTACAATGAGATGCCATCTCATACCTGTTAGAATGGGTATTATTAACAAGACAAGTAATAATATGTGTTTGAGAGGTGGAGAAAAAGGTACCCTTATTCACTGCTGGTAGAAATGTAAAAGTGTAGAGTCACTATGGAAAACAGTATTTGAGGTTCCTCCAAAAATTAAGAATAAAGATACCATATGACCCAACACCCCTCTTCTGGATATCTACCTAAAAAAACTTGAAAACATTTATTTGCAAAGATATATGAACCCCTATGTTCATTCCAGCATTATTCATGGTGGCCAACACAGAAACAACCAAAGTTTCCTTTGATAGATGATTGGATAAAGAAGATGTAGTACATATAGACAATGGAATACCACTCAGCCATAAGAAAAGATGAAATACTGCTATTAGCAACAGTATGGATGGACCTTGACAATATTATGCTAAGTGAAATAATTCAGTCAAAAACTAAGAACCATATGATTTCACTCATATGTGGGACATAAAACTGAAACTCATAGATACAGACATGGTATGGTGGTTACCATAAGGAAGTGATTGGTGGAGCATTAAAGGGAGCCAAATATATGGTGATGGAGGATGATTTTGGGTGGTGGGTACACAATGCAACATACAGATCATGTATCATAGAAACGTACAATTGATACTTACATAATCTTATTAACCAATGACACCCCAATACATTTAATTAAAATAAAAAAGCTGAAGAATATACATATTACATTGGAAAACAAAACTGATTATTCAAAGCTTTTCTTTTGTCAATTTTTAAAAGAGCAAAGAGGTTAAATATGTCTAACCTAAAAGAAGCTTTTGAAAAGTAAACCAATAGAGCAAAAATGAACAAAAAAAAATCAGCAAAAAGGAAGCTAAAGTTGAGGAAATTTCTTAAAAAGTAAAACACAAAGACCCAGAGAAGTGAAAAGAGGAGTAAATACAGAACAAGTCCAGGAGGTACAATATCCAGTTACTGCCCCCAGCACTGTAATGATTCCATAGGATGACTCCCAATTGACTATTTCACCAGAGCATCACTTTTTCTTTCTCTTCTGCCATTCTGCACCAAACTCTACATACTTATTCCCACACTGTTAGCATTGTTAGCACGTGTATACTCCAACTTCACTAGGCAGTAATAAAACAATAACAAAAAACAGTTAATAGATCCCAAAGAGCTAGAATAATTTCTTTTCATTAAGAAATTATAATAGATTGCTTCCCAAAATTCCATTTTGAAAGAAATTACAGTCTTTTTCTACAATTTTATTCCTCAAGTACTCACAGAACCTGTAGAATAATTTATATTGGTTTACTTTTTTATTATCATTATTATCTGCCAGAAAAACACAGAAATACTCCTTAAGACCAGGTGCTGTAATTTACTGAGATCTACGTGCCTTTGAGTTTTCTGCTCCAGATATTTTATTTGGCTACACATAACAATTTGGAACCTAAATATTTTATGTGTAAAGATGTATCCTGCAGCATTGTTTTGGAGCAGACTCTGGGAAAGCCTCTAAAAATCAATCAATAATATATTTGTAAAATAAATTATGTATATCCTTACCAAAGAAAATTGCTTAAAGAATGACATGCATCTCTATTAACTGACATGAAATAGACAAAGCCTATATGCAAAGAATGTCCATTATACATGGTTGACAAACAGCATTTTTGTATCTAATTTATACAAATTATATTATTTAGAGAAAATTATATGGAAAGGTGTTCATTAAAATATTGGTTATAATTTGAGCAGCAGTCCCTTTTTGATTTTATAGATAAAATTTTCTATTTTTAAATATTCATAATCTTTTTAAACCCTCAAAAGACTTAGAAAAGGCAGTAATTGACTACTGAATTAAAATACCAATTTTTTAGATCTCTATATCTTAAACCTTCTAAATAGTATAATTACATACATATTTATACATGTTGACATTGTTTTCTAATTCTCTGAGATAATGTTGTAATGAAACCTGTTAAACATAAAATGGCATAAATGCCCTCAATAGTGTAATATGGAACACCTGCTTTGCACGTTTTCTCATCTGGAGAAGGGCCGTATTAATTTCCTGCGGTTTCAGTAACAAATTGCTCCACACTTGGTGGCTTAAAACAACAGAAATTTAGTCTTAAGTCAATAGCTTGAAGTAGCTTTCTCCCTAATATATCAATCACACGAATTGCTTTTTCTTATTAGTGTATAACTTGCCTCTTGCTTAAAGTGCACAAACTGGTTTGCATAGAATGTAATTAGTTTTATTTAATTTTAATTGTTAAACACAAAACAGTCATATATATCTGGATATTAGAATATAAAATTAAAAAAGAATCATAAATAAACATATTTATAAAATCTCTATTAGAATTTTCTTCTTATTTTTAGACTTACTGAATCTAAGGTTATATCTGGTGAAAACAAGAGAGTTACTCAAATTTGGACAATTAGACTTTAACAGAATTTATAATAACTTGCTTTCATGGAAAGCATGATAAAGTTTAATACTAAAATTAAAATCCCATTATTTAAGAAAATTAAATATATTTTTATTGATTTCAGAGAGGAAGGGATGCTGGAGGCTAATTCCAGTAGGTCATAAATGCAAGAAGTTCATCAAAATGTTGATGGAACTTGGGGCTTCAGCAGGGCTGAAGATCTACATATTGTTGCCTGCTGCCAGACAGCTGAGGGCAGTTCCCCCAAACTGATAATCTTTCGCTGTTTACCAAACCTTACCTTTGATATGTACATCTGCTTTGCTTTAGGGCAAAATGTGTTAATAAAAAGCTAGGGGTCTGGACTTTCTGAGAGCTTAGTCACAAGAACTAAGTTTCCATCTAGCTCCCCCTGCCTTCCAAATTCATATTTCTTCTCTAGCCTATATTCATCTATGCACAGCCCCTTTTCCAGATTCCTGAACCCTTGTAGATGCGGAAAAGACCCCGGCAAAGGGAGAAGAAGAGATAGATAGAAATATCAATGATTAGAGATGATCATTGATCGTCTGTCTCCTGCATGCCCCTTACTAGGGATTGAGCCCGCAACCCAGGTATGTGCCCTTGGCCAGAATAGAACCAGGGATCCTTCGGTCCGCAGGCTGATGCTCTGAGTCTATGCACTGAGCCAAACCAGGTAAGGCTAAAATTCCATTATGGACTCAAAAAAGATTCTAAAGCATTTAATCTAAAACTCTTATAATTTTCCATCACAGCCTAGATCTCTCACCTTCCTAACAAGAGCTGTTACAAGTAACCATGTTATACATACTTTCATTTCCTCTTTATTTCTGTCATTTGTTGCTTACAGTTACCATGTGCTGCTGATGGCTGGTTGGAAATTTCAGCTAGGTCTCTCATGTCAGAATATAGCCATTTGCCAGAGGTATTTAAATTATATAATGAATAGGTTGAGAATGCTTTGCAAATATAGTCTTATTTGAAAGAAAGCTGACTTTTGAAATAAAGAGGAAGTTAGAATCACAACATATTATTAAGATAAAGCTATAGATTAAAAGATAGACAATATCGTATAGAAATAATTAAAGAACAAAATCCATCAGGAGCAATTATATTTCTGCTCCTTATGTTGAAGTATCACTTTAAATTTGCTTTATAAAAGAAATGCCCCTTCATTGTTTCCTATGAATTTCCTGATAAGTACAACTATATGCTAAATCTGTGTTTTCCTCTTTTCCAACCAGAGGTTTTATGTGTAGTTAACCCACTATCTCAAAAAACTACCATCTATGTGTTCATGAATTAATATACATCAAATGGTTTCAAACAATGTCTTAGTCCACTAGGGCTGCTATAACAAACATCCCAGAGACTGGGTGGCTTACAAACAACAGACATTTACTTCTCACATTTCTAGAGGCTGGGAAGAAGGGACTGGTGAGCCCTTGCTTCCTCACTGACTGCTGTGTTTTCATGGTAACCTCACATGATGAAAGGGGGATGGGAATCTACATATATAAAATCCTAAGCGACCAAATGCCCAAATGACCAAATGACCAGTTGACCAGTCGCTATGACATGCATTAATCACTAGGGGACAGATGCTCAATGCAGGAGCTGCCCCCTGGTGGTCAGTGCACTCCCACAGCCGGCCAACCTTCCATGGTCCCTCCTCCTGGCTGGCCCTGATCAGTCCGGATTGTGACTGGGTGAGATGGCCCCAATTGGCCCTGATCGCCAGCCAGGCCGAGGGACCCCACCCTGTGCACCAGGCCTCTAGTCTCTCTATAATATCTCTTATAGGGGCACTGATCCTATTCAGGTGAATTTTGTCTTCATTAACTTTTTCTCCATTATTTTTAAATACTATAAAACAAAAGTTTGCTTTTCTCTACCATGAATGTTCACCGAGTAGACTTGAAATTATAAAGAAAACTGACAATTATCTGGATCAAGAGAAACAAATTTTACAAAAGCTGTGATCACACTAATGATGAAGAAGAAAAAGTATTACTTATCAGTAGTGCATCTATGAATAATTCATTTTAAATAATCAATGCTTACTATGTATAGTAAATCTGTCTCTTACTATATGTGGAGGCTACAATCCAAGGTGAACTCTAATGTGTCACAGGATTCTACAATCCCGACCCTGGGATTGCATATTTGGGTGCTCCTGTGTTGGATGCATATATGTTTAACAGAGTTATATCCCCTTGTCGAATTGATCCCCTTGGCATTATGAAGTGGCCTTATCTTTTGTTATGGCCTTCACTTTGAGGTCTATTTTGTCACTTATAAGTATTGCTACCCCAGCCATTTTTTTTTGTTTTCATTCACCTGAAAAATATTTTTCCATCCCTTCACTATCAGTCTGTGTGAGTCCTTTGTTCTGAGGTGGGTCTCTTGTAAACAGCAGATATATTGGTCATGTTTTCTAATCCATTCAGCTACCCTATGTTTTTGATTGGAGCATTTAATCCATTTACATTTAAGATTATTGTTGGCAGGTACTTGTTACCATTTTTATTCTTTATGCCTGTGTTCCTTCTTCCCTTCCTATTCCTTCTTTTTACAGCAGTTCCTTTAGCATTTCTTGCATTGGTGGCTTGGTGCTAATAAATTCTCTTAGCCCTTTTTTGTCTATGAAGCTCCTTATTTCACCTTCAATTTTGAATGATAGCCTTTCTGGGTATGGTATTCTTGGATTCAGTCCCTTGCTTTGCATCTTTTGTATATTTCATTCCATTCCCTTCTGGCCTGATGTGTTTCTGTTGAGGAATCAGTTGATAGTCTAATGAGAGATCCCTTATAGGTAACTTTCTGTCTCTCTCTTGCAGCATTTAAGATTCTTTGTCGTTGGTATTTGCCAATTTAATTATGTGTCTTGGTGTTGGTCTTTTGGGGTTCATCTTGTTTGGGACTTTGTGTGCTTCTTGAGATTGTGTGAGTTTTTTCTTCCCAGTATCAGGGAAGTTTTCTGTCATTATTTCTTCAAACAGGTTTTCTATTCCTTGCTCCGTTTCCTCTTCTTCTGGCACCCCTATTATGTGGATGTTGTTTCGTTTCATATTGTCCCAGAGATCCCTTAGGCTCTTCTGCTTTTTAAGTTTTTTTTCCAGTTGCTGCTCTGCTTGGGTATTTTTTCCTACCTTGTCTTCTAGCTCGCTGATGCAGTCCTCAGCTTCTTCTAGTCCAGTGGTCGGCAAACTGCAGCTCAGCAAACCGTGGCTCGTGAGCCACATGCGGCTCTTTGGCCCCTTGAGTGTGGCTCTTCCACAAAATACCGGCTCTTCCACAAAATACCGACTTCTGCATATGGGCCACAAAGTTTCAGTCGCACTGTACGTGTGCGCCCGCATGTGGTATTTTGTGGAAGAGCCACACTCAAGAGGCCAAAGAGCCGCATGTGGCTCAGGAGCCGCAGTTTGCCGACCACGTTTCTAATCTATTGTTGATGCTTTCTATTGTGTTCTTTATTGCAGTGATGTTATTCTTCATTTCTTCTTGGTTCTTACACATGTTGAATTTGTCTTCCATCCTTTTCAGCGTCCTTATGACCACTGCTCTGAATTCTTTCTCTGACAAATTGCTTGCTTCCATTTTGTTTACTTCCTTTTTTGGTGATACCTCTTTTTCTTTCGTATGTGGGCTGTTTCTTTGTCTCCCCATTTTTGCTCCTCTCAGGGTGCCTGGTTATGTGGCTCATTCTTGTTCTCCAGGTGTGCTCTGTCCTTCCCGACCAGATTGTCTCACCAGCTGTGTTTAATTTGCCAATTCCAGGTGGATGCTATTCAACTTAGCTGTTTCTTCTATCTGCTCCATGAGAAGATGCAGGACACGTCTGCCTATTTGGTCACCATTTTGTCTCCCCCCAGACAAACTGTTCAGGAGCCTGTGGTTGGGGAGGCTGAAGTCTTGGTGTTTGTGGGTTCACAGCCGAGGCAGCAGGTCCCTGGCTGGTGTGGCTATAAAGTCCCAGGTGGTTTCCGAGGGCTCCCCGGGTTGAGGTGAGGCTAGTCTCCCAGTCACAGCAACTCTCCCCTTTAAAATGGCATAGTCTCTGTGGCAGAGTGGGCCACCCTGGGGCAGACTGCAGCAGTAGTAGTAGCAGAGGCTGCCCGGCTAGGGGAGCCTGGTCCACCAGCCCCCAAAAGTCCTGCAGAATATAACTCCCTCACTCACTCACACACACACACACACACGTGCCCCACACATTCCCTTTTTGCTCCCTCACTCACTCTCACTCTCTCAATAGCTATTATTGTTAAAAGTAATCACTATGCAATAAGGTGCTAGTAAATGATTACTACTATTTCTACTTAAAGAATGCTAAAGGATGAATCAGTTAATGAGGTGTATCAAAAAATAAGAAGAGCCCTGACCGGTTTGGCTCAGTGGATAGAGCGTTGGCCTGCAGACTGAAGAGTCCCAGGTCCGATTCCAGTCAAGGGCATGTACCTTGGTTGCGGGCATATCCCCAGTGGAGGGTGTGCAGGAGGCAGCTGATCAATGTTCCTCTCTCATCGATGTTTCTAACTCTCTATCCCTCTCCCTCCCTCTCTGTAAGAAATCAATAAAATATATTTTAAAAAAATAAGAAGAGAGGAATAATGAAGAGGTACCTTGGACTTTACTTGGTGCTACTATAACTTGCAAAGGTAACAGGTACTTGAGGTGCTTTAACATTTGACAAAATAATGTTCACAAATAGAAAATTATACTTTTGTTTAGAGATTTGCCTTCACCAAAAACACACATTATTTTACTCATATGAATCATGATTAAATCAATATTATGTAAAAATGAGATATTATTGGACACATTTTGACAAAAAATATTTAAAATGTGTATCACAAAGATTTGAGTTTTACTTGATTTTGAAGTTTTAAAAATTGTTCTTTTCTGATTTTTAACTAGAAAGAATATAGACTAGGTACAGTAAAAATTTAAAACCAATATTATAATTTTGATTACTTAAAGGCAACTTGATATAGTCAATTATTTTATGTTTTCACTAGAGGCCTGGTGCACGAATTCATGCACCAGTGGGGCCCCTCGGCCTGGTCTGTGGGATTGGGCTGAAACCAGCTCTCTGACATTACCCTCAGCCCTGACCAGGCTGAGGGACCCTACTGGTGCACGATCAGGGCTGGAGAGGGATGTGGGAGGTTGGACAGCTGTGGAGGGTTCGCGGGAGGGCTCCAGGGCATGTCCGGCCCATTTCACTCAGTCCCGAGTGACTGGACCCCAGCAGCAAGCTAACCTACTGGTGGTGTGTCTGTCCCCTGGTGGTCAGTGCACATCATAGCGAGCAATTGAGCATCCTTAGCATATCATTAGCATATTATGCTTTGATTGGTTGAACGAATGACTGGACAGCTGGACACTTAGCATATTAGGCTCTTATTATATAGGATTATTGATTCTGTATTTAAAAAAGGAAATTTAAGATATTTGTTAGAATTTGTGTTGGTCTAAATTGCATAAATGATGAATGTTGTTTTGTCTAGTAAAATATCAATTTGATCATTGCATATAACACAAGTGGTTATACAATAGTGTAATGTAAAGTTTTATCATCCTGACAAGGCTATTTTGTTTGCACAGTTTGAAAAAAGCAAGATTACATCAAGTTTTAACTATTTCTATTTTAATACAAGTTCCACTGGCTTACTTGATTTCCCAGGCAGAAGGTACATTTTTTGACATTTGGAGAATTCCCTTAGCAACATGTTTTCAATGCATTGTACTCTGCCAATTATGATCATCCAGCTCATTAGATGCTGTCTGAAAACAAAAGGAATGAAGCAGAAATACTCCCTCCTGATACATTATTTTGGGGGATCGACATTACACAATTAGCAAATGTTATTAAGCATCTTTATCCTTAGTGAAGAATGGAAAACTATTTAATGGTTACCCCTCTCTGTACTTTAAATGGATTGATAGTGCATGAAGCCATTTAAAAATATAAAATGCAAAAAGACAGGCAGGACCATCTGTTTTATATATTCATTATCCTATACATTTTATTTTAGCATTTCATTTAAAAAGATAGAATTGTGCACCTGAAACCCATATAATGTTGTTAACCAGTGTTACCCCAGCCAATTCAATAAATAATTCATTGGATTGATATAGTGTACTTAAAAGGAGAAACACCTACATATACCTCCATTTAAAAACTTATCTTTAATAACATTTCAGCAACATTTATATTAGCTCTAAAATATAGCTCTTATTTCATATTGCTGTTATCCTCAAAAATGTTATCATTAGAAAACCTGACTTATAATGTAACAGAAATGCTTACGATGCAAGTAATTGTGTGCTATTGTGAAATGAATTTTTGTCTTTCAGCTGTTTTTACAAATATATTATTTTATCTGAAAAACTACTGTTAATAAAATATTTGAATTATATCCCAATTTCCACTATTAACAAAAACATCTCAAGATTTAAACAAACTGAATATGATTACTTTTATTTACAGAGTAATAGAGTATTTACTTAACTATGCAGAAGAACTATTTTTCATATGTTTATAGCAAGAAGCAACAGTATGAGAGTAGAATTTGAACAATAAATATAAAACAGTAAATCTACATTTACTACAAAGGAATAGAGGAGGTTATGGAGCTGGCCAGCCTAGGACCTGCAATAAAGTAGAAAGATGTGCTGCATAATTCAGCTGCCCGCAGAGGAGCCTTTATACAATTTATAAAATATAAATTATCTTTACTCTAAAAAAAATAGAATCATTTTAGAAGTATTGAAAATATTTTTTTAAAGAACATGGAAAACAAAAGAATGAACTAAACACTCTTTCTGGCCTCTCAATCTCTGTTGAGTATTGTTGCAATTTGTAAAAAAAAAAAAAAAAAGTCTTACTCCCTGGCAACAAAGTGGAGAGCATCTTTTTATAAATATTTCTTTTAATAAAAACAAACACGTGAAAATAGGAATTTATATAACACTGTTGGCAGTATCTATATAATTCTAATTGTATTGTTGTATTATATAGTACAAGGTTCCAAATGAAACAGAACAAACCACTATAAACATCAGAAAACAGCCTCCAGGATATGATGTCTAAAGCACAAGCACAAACTTAAAAATAAATAAGTTGGAGTACATCAAACTAAAACACTTCTGTAGAGAGAGAGAGAGAGAGAGAGAGAGAGAGAGAGAGAGAGAGAGAGGGGGGCCTGGGGTGGGGTGATAGCAGGATCAAAGGTGGTATCTATAATACTTTCAACTAAAAAGGTAAATTTTAAAAATTTTTAAGACTACACGTAGAAGAAGAACAAAGTTTGAGGAATCACACTACCTAATATGAAACTATACAAGGCCATAGTATTCAAAACAGCATGGTAGTGATACTGATAATGATGACAGACTCTTCATGTGGTTCTTATCTCACATTTAGAGCTCCCAACCCCAAATCTATTTTAGCAAGAATTTAAATCACAATTGTTTTAAAAAACTAATGACCCTTAATAAGAGCTTAAATGAATTAGTTGACTAAGTAGTTGTTATGGAACTTTATTTTTTAAATCAGTGGTTATCAAACTTTTTAAATTTTAAGACCCTATTAGAGTAGTAAAACATATTGAGGAACAAAACTTTTTATTTATTTGATTTATACCTATACATATTTACCATGTTAGAAATAAAGACAGAACTTTAACAAATTACTAATTTAAAAGTGATAATAGTTTGTCTATTATATAAAAATCTTATGAAATATATAATTTAGAACTAGATCTTTAAAACTGACTATAGCCGAAACCGGTTTGGCTCAGTGGATAGAGTGTCTGCTTGTGGACTCAAGGGTCCCGGGTTCGATTCCGGTCAAGGGCATGTACCTGGGTTGCGGGCACATCCCCAGTGGGGGATGTGCAGGAGGCAGCTGATCAATGTTTCTCTCTCATTGATGTTTCTAACTCTCTATCTCTCTCCCTTCCTCTCTGTAAAAAAATCAATAAAATATATTTTTTAAAAAACTGACTAAAATACTGGAGCTAGGAAAATTGCAATTTTTTAAAATTTTATTAGAGGAAGCACCTGGTTTTAACCCCAAAATTCAATATATTTCCTGATTCGCTTTTTGATTATATTTCTTACTATCAAAAAGAGTATCAGATACTCATAATATACAATTTAAAATTCTCCCCTCCTCTCACCAGCTATATTAACTGTCAGGACTGTACTATTGTAATAGCAAACTTAAGAACTGCTCTCTGGACTTCATTGCTTAATTTATTATCTTTGTTCTTTGAATTCACACACGTACAAAATATATTACCTAGGGTTAATGTATTACAATTTATTTTATTGTACACAACTCTTTGATTTTGGCAAAAACCCAATGTGGCTTTAACAATATATGTATTCACCCTATGATGTGTTTGTCATAAAATAAATATTGAAGCTGGAAAATATCATCATAAATTAGTTTTAGTTTATAAGTCATAAATAATGACTTTATAACTTGATGTGTATAGGCTATTAAAAAGTCAAATATAGGAAACAGTATTAAACTCTAAACATAAATAATTGCCTCATGATAAATTGGGCTTGTGATGGTACACAAGTTCCAGAAGCACCTTGTTTAAATCCCTTCATTACAGGCAAATTAATTACTTCTTCAAAAATTTGGCAAGATATTCTAACAAATTGAAGAAAATGAAAGGAAAAACTTTAATGTATTCATTTTTTTTCTCTGCCTTTGAACTATGCTTCTGCTGTTTTAAATGTTTCAAAAAGTTGACATCTATTGCATTCTGTAATTAAATGCCTTCCAATTTTTAAGTAACCTAGTAATCAATGAAACAGCTGAAGGGAGTCCCACTAGAAATGCTACAAATTGAACAGATAAAGCTTCTTTGAACTATACAGACCTATTTATTGGTGTAGTTGGCCTACCTAAGCTGGTAGTGCAGCCCTATAATTAACCTTATGCTCACACCCATTAATAGAACACTCTTCTCAAGTGAATGGAGTTGCAATGGTGGGATAGCTGTCTACCTTTCAATGCTTGACTTCTAATAGAAAGATATCCTTAAATATTCTTTGCTGATGTTACAGTGCAATATGCACATATCTATAATTTAAAATACGTAAATATTTTATTTACATTTATTAGTATATATACTCACATATATATAAAACCACCTGAGGATATTTTTCCATTGATTTTTAGAGAAAGTGAAAGGGATAAGGAGAGACAGAGAGACACATTGATCAGTTGCCTTCACACACACCCTCACCAGGGCCGGGGATTAATCCCGCTACCGGGGTACATGTCCTTGACCAGAATCAAACCGGGACCCTTCAGTCCACAGGCCAACACTCTTTTCACTGAGCCAAACTGGCTACAGCAAACCGATGAGTATTACCGCACTTTGTAAAATATCAATATTGGAAACCAAACTATGTTTAAATGGGGTTAGGGTAAATAAACTATGACATATCCATATGATAGAATACTATGCAGAATTAGAAAATCATATTTGTGTAAATTAAAAATGTACTTAGAGATATATTAGTAGGTGAAAAATAAGATAGAAAATAGTATCCTGTTATTTGTATTAAAATATACAAAATTTATGATAGTGAGGTTTCTCAAGTGAGATATTCCATTTTCTGTGCTTTTCAGATATTTTTCAATATTTATTCAAAATGTTTCTACATTTTTTACACACATAAAAATGAGTTTGTCATTCATGCTAAAACTAGGGAAATAATCTCAAGTATTTTAATTTATTTTATAATATTTAACAAATAACATATCACAGTTTTAGTAAAAGAGCTTTATTCATTCAATTCTCATAACTTATAGGTAGGTACTGTCATTGCCACTGAAGAGAACAGAGAGGTACAGAGGGTTTAAGCTTGTTAGGGGCAGATTCGGATTTCAAATTCAGGTAGTTTAGACCTGGAGTCTAAAACTTAATCACATGAATGACTGCTTCTTGGGGGGGGGGGGCAAGCTGGGGAGGAAATCAATATAGCTGACTCAGAATGACAAGGTCAGGCTTTATGCTAGAGTAGTTCGCAGTTTGGAAGGTCAGACTGGAAGCCTATGCACTATAGAGATATAGGTAGGGATGTGGATACAATATAGATAAGATTATACAGATGCAGGTATAGATATATAGATCTCCAATAACAAGGAGCTTGAATTTAAGTTATTCCAAATTTGCTGTCTATTTTTTTCTAAAGATAAAGCAGGATTCAGACTAATGATCTGATTTATAAGTACTTTCCTCCACAAAGGACAAAAACAAATAACAACATTAAAACAACAATTATACCAACAATGACAAATGACAATCCATCAAACGTCTTCCCAAATAGCAAGTACATCAGACGGAAGTGTCTGTGTTGTTTCAAATTAGATGACAAATGTAAATTTCTAAAACTGGGTCTACCTGCTTTTAAATATTCTGTGAAATTCAAAAAGAAATAATTTTCTTTTGTGCCTTACCAACTCTCTCAGGAGCACTGAAGCTTAATTATTCTCACTCTTCTTTTAGTTAATTTTAGTCTAGAATCTATCTCTATATTGTTTTTGAAATTCCTTCTGCTTCTCTGCTGAATTCTCAGAATTTTGGCTTGATTTTTCCATAGTTAACATCCTTATGCTACATGAAAAAATTTGAATCTAATGAATTCAGCATCAGTACAATGAAAACGGAAACAACCAATGAAAATATTCTTTCATCACGGTAAACATTTTGACTACCAATTATATGAATTTAAGAAGTTGATGACATATATTAGTGCTGCCAGTTTTTAGTTTGGAGATTACATTCCTTTGTTTTCCCTCTACTAATATAAGAAGGTTTACTTTAAATGTTAATAATTGCCACTGTATGGTTAGGTCCCTATGTAGAACTGTAAGTTATTGCTATGAAAAGGAGCCACTTTTGAAATATGAAGTAAAACCCAGACCCACTGACATTAAACTGCCTGGCCATTTCATTTTTAAAAACTAGATATATATGCTAACATAAACAAGGATTTGTATGAGAATTGGGAAATATAGAAAAAGAAAAAAGAAATAATGTTTCATGTAATTAATTAGTCCTAAATGAATATATAATTTCTTCTATGGAAAGTATTTTGTATTCATTCAAACTTTTAAATTTAAAAGATAAATGTATGCAAGACTGTAGAACAAAAAACCCTTAAGCAAGCAATAGAAAACTGCTTTTATTTTTGCAACTTCAGAAAAGAGTTTTAAAAACTGTACATTATGTGATCAACAAAAAGTAAATGATTTGAGTCATAGCTCTGTTCCCTTTCTCACTAAAATATTTCTTTTAAAATGATCTGAAAAAAGAAACATTTAGTAAATAAAGTGGAAATTGAAGTTTATAGTTTCTTCATGGTTAAATTTCAATGAGTGTAATGAGTTGTATATAATTATATTCTTCCTGTGCTTTATGATTTTCAGGACATATTTCACATCCCAAAGGTCTTTTCCACCACTCGTTATTGAAATTACTGATGAACTTAATTATACTTAGTTTTGTTCATTTTTTACTGAATTCAAGACTAATTAATGAAATTATAAATGATAGGAATTCAGACATATTAAAAATATAAATCATAATTATTTTCAGGAATGTTAATAGGTACTTTTAAATTATATATAATAATTTTACAAATGGAAAGACTATCCGCAGTCTAGTCTCTTCTGTCATCATATATTTGATCCACTTTTCTTTATGCATCATTCCCCCAACCCCCTCCCCGCTGGTAACCACAATTCTGTTGTCTGTGTCAATGAGTTTGTTTGCTTGTTTGTTGCTTTCTGTTTTATATCCCACACGAGTGAAATCATATGGTTCTTGTCCTTTCCATGTGACTTATTTCATTTAGCATGATACTATGAAGACCCAAGACCCATTAATGTTTTGACAGATGGAAATATTTCATGCTTTTTATGGCTGGGTAGTATTCCATTATATATATACTAGAGGCCCAGTGCACAAAATTTATACACCTGTGGGGCCCCGCCCCCAGCCCCCCAATATTCATGTATTTATGTATATGTGTGTATGTATGCTTATTTTGTGGGTTTTCTTGTTAATCCTCACCTGAGGACATTTTTCATTGATTTTTAGAGTAGAAGTGAAGATGAGAGACAGAGAAACATGGATGTGAGGAAGACACATCAATTGGTTGCCTCCTGCACATGCCCTGACGGGATCAGGCCAAAACAGCACCGCCAACAGGGCCAATTGCTTGTAGCCCGCTGAGGCTCAGGCGTTGAGCATATGGCAATTTTCTGTTTCTCCTTCCACTTCTGGTAGAGGTCCCACTTATAGGAGCTGCTGATGTAGCAACCACTTTCTGTCTTGATCTTCTTGTCCTCCTGTCCTGATTGTCCCACAAACAGCTTCTTTTTCCGGTCCCACTTGAGCTGCTGCCAGCCCCTGGTCAGGTTCTGGGCCTTGTCCCCCATCAGATCCAGGACAGCGCCAGCCACCTGCTGCTCCAAAGCACCCCTGTCCCCACCAATGCTCAGGCCCGTTCACTGTCGAAGCCTTTGGGCCAAAAGGGGACAGAAATCCTGGTCCAGCAGCCGGGTCTCTTCCTTCTGCCTCTTCACTCCCTGCTCAGGTCCTGGCTGCTGCTGTTTCTGGCCCATGACCTCTGTGAAGACGTCCTTCACCCTCCCTCCCTCCTTCCTCCTCCTCCTCCTCCTCCTCCTCCTCCTCCTCCTCCTCCTCCTCCTCCTCCTCCTCCTCCTCCTCTTCCTCCTCTTTTCCAGTCTGCTCCACCTGCCACGCTGGGCAGCTCGGGGCTGCGACAGCCAGGCCCTCCTGCCACTCCTGCCGGCCCTGCTGGAAGCTGGTGATGGCCTTGCAGTCCTTTAGCCTCTTGGCCCATATCACCTGGGTGCTCATGTCCCAGCTGGAGGTGTTGATTTCAAAGATGGTCGCTCACGAGCAGTACTGCTTGATGCTGTCCACCAGCCTCAGCTGCTACAGCTCCTCCTCCTCAACGCTCGAGCTGAAGAGGGGGTGCAGGCACAACCCCGAGAGGTCCAGCTTGTGGCCCGTTTGATGGACTCTGGCGAGGGCACTGGCTGCAAGTGCACGTACTGCTAGAGGGCATTGTCGGCCATGCGGCCCAGGCCCCACAGCTCTAGCAACACCTCCAGGGTGTTTTGCAGGCCACAGTCCTTGTTATCCACCACACTCTGTGGCTCCCAGTCCAGCACGCCATCCACTCTACTGCACCTGAGGGCTCCTCGTAGGGGTGGGCGAGGGTGAGGGCATGGCCCAGGAACAGGTGTAGGTCCACCAGGTAGTGGACCTTATCTGGGGCTACCAAGGAGTAGGCTGTGCCACTTTGGCCAGCCCAGGCCACACCACCCACGTGGTGCAGGAAGAGCTTGCTCTTGACCAGAAAGCTGAAATTGATGTTGTTGTCCAGTAGCAGGATGTCCAGGCCCTGGGCTGCCAGGTCAGTCCTGATGAGGGTGGAGCCATGGGTGAACTTGGCCAGGTTGATCTTGCAGGCATTTGGTCCAGGGCACTGTAGATGTGGGCACAGCTCACCCACTAGAGTGGCCTCAGCCTCCAGAGACCAAGTGGCTGAGGGGAAGCAGACGCTCAATGCCTGGGCCCGGGGTGGGGGTGGGCAATCGGGGGCAGGGGCTGTGGGTGGTTGGGGGGGGTCCATCAGGCAGTGGGCCACGGCAGTCCGCATATAGTGACTGGTCGTTCTGCCATTCAATCAATTTTCATATTAGATTTTTATTATATAGGATATATATATATATATATATATATATATACTACATCTTCTTTATCCACTCATCCATCAAGACACTTAGGGCAAAATAAATTAAAGCAAAAATAAATGAATGGGACTACATACAGCTCCAACATGGGGTTATTATCCAAAATACAGAAAGAACTCATACAACTCAACAACAACAACAACACACACACACACACACACACACACGCACACACTAACAATCTAAATAAAAAATGGGCAGAAGACCTGGACACTTTTCTCAAAAAGACCTATAAGTGGCCAACAGACAACAGATGGCCAACAGAAAAGATGATAAACTTTACTAGCTATAAGGGAAATGCAAATCAAAACCACAATGAGATACTTCCTCACACCTTTCAGAATGGCTATTATCAATCAAACAAGACATAAGTGTTGGACAGGATATGGAAAAAAAGGCATATCCATTCAGTGTTAATAAGAATGTAAATTGGCACAGTATCTAAGGATGTTAAGGAAGAAGGAAGATGATCAAGGATATAACAACCAAAGGACTTGTATGCATGCATATAAGCATAACCAATGGACATAAGACACTGGGGAGTAGGCGAAGCTGGGGGAATGTCAAGAAGGGGGAAAAAAAGGAGACATATATAATGCTCTTTGTAATACTTTAAGCAATAAAACAAAATTTTTTTAAAAAAGGATATAAGATGCAAAAAAGGGCAATAGGTGCTCAAGAGTGTGTGCTGTGCACACACATATGTACACAAAAACCAGGAAAAGGATGTTTTAAAAATAAAAAGGAACCTTTATTCTTAAATGCTTTCAATAATAAACATACCATGAAGTACAATTTATTGCTTTAAATTGCATTGAAAGATTTTTATGTAGTATAAATCAGAAAAACAAGATTTCTAAACGTTTTCTGCCTTCATATTGCATTCAATTAAAAAAAATCTCAAGGAATTTATTATATTTTATTTTAGAACTGATCCAAAATTCTAATAATTCCTTTTTATAAAAAATAGGCATTTTTTCCAGTTAGTTTCCAAACTATGTAAAGTTTAGATAATTATATGATTAGAAAGGATTTTTGCATTTCAAATACTAGAATTCATAAGTTTACAATTCAGTTACCCCAAAAAACTTACTTGGCATAATCTATATACATAAAAGGCTAATATACTAAGTGTCCGACTGGTTGCTATGATGCACACTGACCATCAGGGGGCAGACGCTCAACGCAGGAGCTGCCTAGTTGCAGTGACTTGGCAGCTGTAGTTCTCGGGTGACACACCCCAAAACCAGAGAGGAGGGAGCCCAATTCTTCGCTGGGCTGTGCAAGTCCACCTTCGGCCGTGGGTTATGTTGTTGCTGGGGCACTGTTGGCCCCAAATCTGTCAGAGAGTGGGTTTCAGCCAGATCCCCACAGGGCAGGCTGAGAGACCCCACCTGCTGGAGGGACCCCACTCATTCCACAAACGCCCTTTGAGTCATGGTGCCACCCACATGCAGCTGGCAGGGGAGGGACCGTGGGAGATTGGCTCCAGGGCATGTCCGGCCCATCTCCCCCAGTCCCGCCCCACCAGCCACCTTCTAATGAATTTCCTTTCAATGCGCATGAATTTGTGCACCAGGTCACTAGTATAGAAATAATCGTCTTAGGGCTGATAATGGAAAAAATAAAATGCAATAACCACTAGTAAGAGAGTCACTTAAAATAGAGTCAGGAGGCCACTGAGACACGTGACCTATGCAAGTTTCATGTCTCAGTTCTTGGAACTGTGGTTATGTTGCTGACCTATTGATGAACTCAGCTCAAGGCTGAACTGCAAACATTCTGGATCAATGATTGATACACAGACATATATGAACTTTATTTGCTCCTCATCTTCTACATCCTTTATCTTGAAAGCAACCCATCCCTTTCACAACTTGCATCCTCCTCTTGCCTAATGGGCCTAACCATCCCAGCTGACATAGCCAACGTGCTTCATTTGCATGAAGAACCTAACTGAAAACAGCTCTGGTAAACCCTGCCTTTCTTTGTTCCCTTTGGAGCACAACTCATGTTTGCTGCCTTCATCTATACCTCCTGACTACAATGCCTCATTTGCTCAAGTAAATGCCTTTAACTTTTTATTACACCTTTTTATTGTGGGTTAACAGGACCCAAATAAGGTTTACTCAACTAATTATAAGTACAAATAAAGTTATAAAATACAGCTTTAAAATTTTTATCTATGATTATATGTTAATAACCACATTTTCTAACAAAGGTACCATAAGACAACATACATACATTACTTTTTTAAATAATTTTTAAAAATCAGAGTACAAAATGAAATGTTAACAGAATTACTGAGGGTAACAGTGATCACTCAATTCAAATTGGGTAAAGACACTTAACTTTTGCTTTCTTATCCACTGTTCTCAATACATTATGTGAGTTTCCCTCCATAAAAGAGGAGGATTCAATCTTAAATAGGTTGCATTACAAACCTGGGAGAATTACAGAAAACAAGCCCAGAAGAGATCCTTCAAATATTTTTTATAGTGGCACAGACCATTAACCTAGTTCAGACTTCTGGCTTCATGTATTGTGACTGCAGGACGAAACTTATAATAGTTAAAACAGTGGATAAGAAGACAAAAGTCAGAAGTATTTTTACCCAATTTTACATTAAATGATTGTTACACTCAGCAAATCTTTTAACATCACACCGTTTATTCTACTTTCTAGCTTAAGCTTTACTTTCCCCATAAACATGTTTTTACATAAATGAGACTTTGGAGGAGCCGAGTCACCAGTGCCTTCTTTGTCTGTGATGGTTGCTGAGATTCTGTAGAACTTCCTCACTTCCTGTTCCCATCAGTCCTTTAAAGGACAGCTTCCCATACAACTTGCCTTTCCATCCCCAGATAGGACACATCCCCAAATCGCTGCATTTGCTTCCACACAATTTCTAAGTCCTTTCATTTTGTTTCTCCAATATCGAGTGCAGTGGTCCTCCAGGGTGTACACCTGTTATCAAGAATTTCTAATGCAGGTTGCACTTTCCCTTTTCTGGTGTGAACCCTCTTTAATAAGATCTGTTTTCTCTATGAGGAACTTGACAGAGTCTCCTCTAGTGTGGTCAGTCCTACACTAACTATTTGAAAGGTTTTAAATCAGTTTAGAAAGTTACTGTGTGACTGATTTCCCCATTCACTAAAAGCACTTTAAAGTTTGTGATATTCTCTGTACTCTAGTTATGCGGTAGTCATGGAAAATAGGTGATGCTCTGTTAACAGTTCATGAAAGATATTGTTGCCAGTGATATTTTTTTTTGTAGTGACCAGGCCAATTATAATGAAGTATTCCATATTTCAGTGTTTTCTTCTTGCACAATTTACTTTGTTCCTCTATCCTCTGTATTTCCTTAATCCAGAATTTAGATCTGGGTTTGTTTGATTTTTTAATCATTTTTTAGTCTGTGTACTTCATTTTCATCATAACCAAAGGTGAATAATATACGGTTGTCCCACTCTTAAGCAAGCCAATTCCATTCAAGCGGTTAAGCTGATTAGAGTTAGTTATCTTTATTGCAATAATTATAAATGTATATATATATATATATATATATATATATATATATATATTTGCAATTTACCAATAAGAGGAAAGAAACAGAAACAAAACATGTAATTTTCACCATCTGAAAATTTTTTGTGAATAAAGAATAAATATCTTAAGTCCTGTCATTATTATGCATATATATCATATATTAATATGAATACACAAAGAAAAATAAATTTCCAATTCTAGCAAAATATTATTTTTATATTAAATATACTCACTAAAAAGACCAACAAAATACTTAAAATAATAGTTGAAAAATCACCCTAATCATCTATATTTTTTATATTTAAATAAACATGCATTGATCGGTATCCAATACAATTTTCCTTAGAACTCATGAAACTATTTTTTTCATTTATGTCCCACAGCCTTTAGAAATCATCAGCTTGTTCTCTATGAATCTATTTCTGTTTTGTTTATTAATTTGTTTATTTGTTTTTAGACTCCATTCATAAGTAATATATGATATTTATCTTTCTCTGTCTGACATATCACATATTATAATGCCCTCTAGATTTATCCATGTTGTAACAAATGGTAAGTGACTTCATTCTATATTACTTTTTTATTAGTGTACTGCCATATTAAGTATGCAGACTATTTAAGAAGGGAAGGCAGAAAAATAATATCCCATAAAACTGCAATCTATTTCAGAAAATAAAGTTATGGTCTTTTGAAAAAGAATTACTAATGTTTACTTATGATGAGAAAGACCCACACATAAAACAATTTACAAGCTAGAAATTATATTTGATAAAAATTTCTCTAAGAACTTAAATAACTTTATAAAGAAAAAGCATAATATATTCAATGACCAGAAAAACAACATATCAATTTTTTAACATTTTGAGTTTTTAAATAGCTAGACTCAGAGAAATGAGTAAAGGTAATGAAGCTGATTAGAAAATATACATTCAGGGATGTTTCTGCTTGTTCCTACTTTCTCTCTCATTGTTCTTCAGAGCTAATGGGAGCCATAGATAAGTAAATGAGTTGGAACTGAAGGAAAGGGTTTCTACTGGGAGATGAAGCATAAGGAAGGTCACAGGTATCTTCTGGAAGCTATCAGTTATAAATAGTTAGATTTGCATGAAAGCACAAGCCTAACAAAAATGATCCCCGTAGGATCCTCTCAAGGTTTTAGATTGTATTACACAATGTCATTTCGTGATGAAAGAACGTAAGACTTAAAGAAACCAGAATTTATGTTTCAACTTTACCTCTGACTGCTATATCTAAGTAAGCAAAGCAGTTAGTCTTTGTTGTCATTCCTAAATGATGCATTTGACATACTCATCATAAATTTCCAAGATTGCAATGAAGATATGTATATATTTTAAATTACAATAATTTTAGATAGTTGTATTATTTAAATGAAGGTACAGATATTAATAATTAAAATTACTATAATCTGAGTTATAATATAGGACATAATGCAATATAACTTTATATTTGCTACACCTTCTCTTTGGTTAAAATGTTTCCTTAATAATCCTTTACAGATTATAATATGTTGAGATGAATCTGTAGCAGCTCTAAACTTATAGTATAGATTAAAAATCTGTGTTTTACTATTGAATTATGCAAAATTTTCTTCACACTCATTTAAGTGAACAATTGCATGATCTCCTTTGGTAATGGACTTAATTAATCAGAGAAGTCAAGTCTTTTAATGTGCCATCCACAGTAGATTTTGAGAGTTCATTCTGTTACATGGGGATTTTGATGATGAATGTATTATATATAAATTACATTACTTTTCTCTTCCTAATTAAGTTTCTACTTTATTATTTTCAATCATAATGCACAGGAAATGTAACATTAAGTTTGGCAAAAACAAAGAAAATAAATGTGCATCAAAGAGATGAAAATTATATATTTTTATAAAAGTACCCTATTGTACTTTAGTTTCAAAGACAGCTCCCATTAATGTACTAGTACATCAATATTTCTTCATGTTCTATTTCTACATTCATGTTACCCAGACATCTCAATATTTGTAATCAATCTAGAGTTTTATATATACTGTGTTAAGTGATAATGAGATCATGAATATAAATCTAGAATCGCAAAAGAACACTATATTAAGTGACAATAATAAACCAATTCCCAAATGCTATAATACAAACTGTTCTTTTAAACTGCAACTTTGACTCTGTAAATTATATTAAATCAAATAGCTAAAAATTAACCACCATCACACTGTCTCCATTTTAGTATGCCATATGTTTCAATAAAAGTGTCTTGGTTTCTCCGAGCAATGGGAAAATAAATTTAGTGTGATCATAAAAAAAAGAATATTAATTTCATGGTAATGTAATAGGGAAAAACTCTTACACATACAGAGAACACATAAAATAGATTTCTTAAATTAAGAAAGGAGACATTGTATTTACACTGATAACTATAAAGGAAATATCCAGCATTTACCAAATGTAGTGGGGGCACATTCTTTGATCACATAATTGATAAAGGATATACCATGTGCATGCAAAAGAAAAATCCAAGCCAGAAATAAGGACCCCAAAAGGGAGGACTGATCCAGAAAATGTGGTCAAGCACACAATGTAGCACAGGGAAGGTGATCCAGGGAGTGCATAAGATTGTTTACATAAGAAGACAAGGGTCAGGGTGTGAATCCACATTCCTCTGGTACTCAAGGATCTCCTCAAAGTCCCTACCACTGGGATTTGTAGTGCTAAGTGGCTGTCACTCTCTCTCAAGACCTTCTTTAGAGGGCTGTGGCATTTTCTCTTTCTGGCCCTTTTAATGGCACCGTGCATAGAAATAACATCTATCCTCTCTGCACCTCTCTCCATCTCTCTACCTGTACTTTACCAATATTTTAAAGGAAAAATTCCCCTATAATAGGAGTCATATTCTTGATATGTTGTTCTAAAACATTCAGTCTTCTGACTTCACCTCCAAATTATTATTTCAGTGAATTTCTTTGAATAGAAAACTTATGCTAATTTATTTTTCTAGACCTTTCCTGAACTTCCAAAGTAGTTATTTCCTCTACTTAGCTCCCTAGTGGAAAACAATATGCATTAGCCTTTCAAGACTTTATATACCTGTATAATAGCTAAGTCATGTTTGGATGTGCCCTGTGGTGTATAAAGGTCCCACAGAGATGTTTACAACACGGGATATTTGTTATAATGTTGTACCAGAATCAAACACATTCAATATTTTATTTTTATTTATTTATTTTTAAATATATTTTATTGATTTTTTACAGAGAGGAAGGGAGAAGGATAGAAAGCTAGAAACTTCGATGAGAGAGAAACATTGACCAGCTGCCTCCTGCACACCTCCCACTGGGGATGTGCCCGCAACCAAGGCACATGCCCTTGACCGGAATCGAACCTGGGACCTTTCAGTCCGCAGACCGACGCTCTATCCACAGAGCCAAACCGGTTTGGCAACATTCAATATTTTAAATTCATCCACTCTTATCATTTCAGAGTTACCATTTGTAAAAAACAACTGATTTAATAAAACACACATATCTTAAATCATCTTGTTTTGTGAAAAACGACCAGATGAAATAAGAGGAATGGGCCAACCCACTGTAATTTATTCTTTTCCAAACCACCTTTTGAAATTCTAGATGTAAAGATTTTCCTAATGTACTATTATTAAGAATAGCATATTGCCTATGAAATTTGAACAAATACCAACTTGAATTAACATTCTAGTCATATGACATTAATCAATGTGCTACTCCTCATAACAGCAAAACAAGTTTGTAAATTAAAGATAGAATCCACTGCCCTGGTTGGGTGGCTCAGTTGGTTGGAGCATCATCCTGTGCACCAAAAGGTTGTTTCTCCCTTCCTCTCTCTAAAAATGAATAAAAACATGTATTTGGTTAAGGATAAAAAAATAAATAACTAAAACTATAACCAACTTCCCTATTTGTGTAAATTAACTGAAATAGTATATTAAAAAGCAGACTCCCTGCAGCACAGTCGTGTTATATGACACTGTTTTTTTGTGTCTGATTATGGTTAGTCTGGTCTGGAAGATATAGGACTCTCAAAATCACAAGCTAGCCCATTAGCTTGGAAAACTTTCCTAAAGACTTCTTTTTACTGTTATTTTTGTTCACTGACTTTCAAAATTACTCTTGTATTTACTGTTTGAAGAACAATTTGCCATCTGCTATGTCTAGATATGGAAACTAATTGTTAATGAGTGTGGCTGAAGTCCACAGGACTGTTGAGGATGCCTTGAAGTCAGTCTGCAAAGGGCTCTTTACCAAATCTGTGACTGATTACTCCTGTCTATGGTCACATGTTGCTTCACCTGATAGCTGTGAAATGCACAGTGTTTTGCTTTTTAATTCATGAAATAATTATGAAGCTAAATATCCTGCAAAAACAATGCTTCTGAAGGAAGTTCAAAGCCTCCCCTAAATTAGGGACAGTGTTAAATCTGCACCAGAATAGCCCACCTGCATGCCAAATGAGACAGTTAAAATCTCAAAAAGTTTTGATACCTAGAGGTGGAACCAATCCATTATCCACAAATTCATTACTCCTTGCCTTCTCCAATAATGGGCATACTGACAGTACACTATGTTAAACTATGTTCTTTGTTAATACTTTTGAAGTAAAAGTAATTAGTGCTGAGGAACACAAATGTGAAAGATTTTCAATGTGTGAGAGAGGCAGTGAGTCTCTGGTTCTACTCTAATTTAAGTTAGATTACAGAAGATAACTCTATTTTAGATATTGGCACGTGTATACAATAAATTCACTTAGATACCAATCTGACCCCAAAATGAAGAGTTAATTAAATACTAGAGGGTGATCTTTCTTGGGTATTTTCCTAAAATGTGATTGCATTATTTTATCACAGTTTTGGTGTACCCTTTATTTCTATTTACTGTGCAAGAATTAAGACCATCACCCACACAAGACACATGTTACAGATAATTAATCTGTAATAATAAAAGTGTAATATGCTAATTAGATCAGATGTCCTTCCTGACAAAGATGGGGCTGTGAGGGAAGCCTGGGTCCCGGGTGCCAGAGGGAAGCCAGTGCCGGCAGCCGGAGGAAAGAAGGCCTACTCTTGCACAAATTTCATGCATCGGGCCTCTAGTGATGTAATAATCAGTGACATAAAGAAAACTACAGGGAACTAAACAAGATTGTGGTTATCATCATAATTGATCTTCGGAAGCCCACTGACTGATCTTTCATATATTATTACAATTGACCTAATCCTACCTACTATTTACTCCCACAGATGACTTACTCTCCTTGAAGCCTTCCTTAATGCCCAGTTCTTTTCTGTGACCATTGTCACTTGGGCTTCTCTGAGATAAACTACTGAATCCTGATTTGTTTTATGTTTACATATTATATTTCCATTATATGTTATAAGATTTTCTTAATGTATCCATATATCAAAAGGTAGATCTATTATCTACACATACCTATTATCTATCTACAAATCTATCTTTTCTATTAAAATGAAATGAGCTGGAATCTTTAAGTATCCTTGGTTTATATACTTTTTCAAGTAACTCCAATGATTTCTCTATACATTCCTCATTTATTTATCTTGTTATTTTTTATTAGAAAATTAGATGCAATTCACAATATAATTTTTTTAATTGAAAACTTTTGCTCTTTTTTGTTAAAATATATTTTATTTATTTTTTACAGAGAGGAAGGGAGAGGGATGGAGAGTTAGAAACATCGATGAGAGAGAAACATCGACCAGCTGCCTCCTGCACACTCTCCACTGAGGATGTGCCCGCAACCAAGGTACATTCCCTTGACTGGAATCAAACCTGGGACCCTTCAGTCTGCAGGCCGATACTCTATCCACTGAGCCAAACCGGTCAGGGATCTCAATATAATTTATTGGCCAGTCAGTGTTGCCAAATAGCCACTTATTTAGATTTAGGGTATCTCCATGCTCCAATTTCTGAATCCTAGCCCTGCAGTTCTGGGAACATACAGCATTTGCCACTAAGCACAGTTTATTTTACTCAGAGGAATAGGAGCAGCAATACAATCATACATTCTTTTTGCACAAAACACTGACCAAAATATTCAGAGCATAAAAGACTAAGGTCCCTTTGTGTCCTTATTTCCAAACAAAGCCCTGGGTAGGAAAAGACTAAAGTCTGTGTTAATGAAAACTTTTCCTGAAATAAAATATTATTCTTGGAATACATATATATATATATAAATGTAAGAACACTAAGAGACCAAGAAAAGTCATTTTCAAAAGGTTAATCTTTAAACCAAGGTTACAGGTGGAAATCTATTTAATATATTCTCTCCACTAGCAATATAAGTCCTTTGGCACAATATATTTTTTCAGCAATTGCTAAATATCATCTTAGATAGCCTAGCTGCTCTAGTATCTATGAAAAAACAAAGAGAAGAAGCTGAATGTTATGTAAATATAGTAGGAGAAAATCATATCATGGAAAATGAAGTCTTGGAATGTAAAGCATGCATTATATGCTTTTTAATAAATATTTACGTCTTCAAGTCTCGTGATGTATTTTTTTCTTAAAATAATACCAAACTATCAGTCTAAGAAAACTAACTATACCTCAGGATCTTACACGTATACTTTTGATGATAGTATCATGTTATAAATTTATGAATCACAATTGCTTTCCTTTCACCTCCAATTAATACTTTTTCTAGTGTGAGGCTGTTACTCAAACTAGGAAAAACAGGCATATATTAGTTGCTTTAATCCAAAGCTTGAGTGTGCATCAGAATCACTTGGGGACTATTTTTTAAAATGCAGAATCTTAGCCTTATCTCATACCTATTGAATTAGAATCTTCATGTATTGATCTTAATTGAAACTTTGTATGTCTCAGAAGCCAGTGTAACAATTGGCAAATCAATGTATTATCAATAGCCAAGAAGTGATGAGTGGTATTGTTTGACAAGGGGCTGTCATTTGTAGGGAGAATTTTACAGTTAAAATATGGTGAGAACCTCTGAATGATGGCTGGGATATTCTGGGAACATACTACAGATCTTTCAGGAGATAACATACACAATGATGCTTTCATAATCAAACTTTAACAATGAAACAGGAGAATGGAAAAGGGAATTAGTTTATTAAATCTTCTTCTATGCCATAAGTTCTATAGGCTACTCTATGAACACCATCATTAATCTTAACAAAAATTCGAAAAAAAAAAACATTTATATTTTAATTATTCTAATATAGTGATGGATTTGAGTAATTAATTACATTCCCCAAAGTAATGTACTTAACAATTAGACCTACCTTACTTAAGAGTGTATAAATTTCATTTTATTGCATATCCTATGATAAGCCCTCAAAAGGGTAGAACCTGAAACAGAACTTATGAAATCCTATATAATAAAAGGGTAATATGCAAATTGATCGCAACAGCAGAACGACTGGGAATGGCTCAATGCAGGAGATGCCCCATGGTGGTCAGTGTGCTCCCACAGGGGGAGCGCTGCTCAGCCACAAGCCAGGCTGATGGCTGCCGGCACAGCAGTGGTGGTGGGAGCCTCTCCCGCCTCCTCAGCAGCACTAAGGATGTCCAACTGCAGCTTAGGCCTGCTACCTGCTGGCAAGTGGACATCCCCCAAAGGGTCCCGGGCTGCCAGAGGGATGTCTGACTGCCAGCTTAGGCCCAATCCCCCATGGAGCAGGCCTAAGCCAGCAAGTGGTCATCACCCAAGGGGTCCCAGACTGTGAGAGGGCACAGGCCAGGCTGAAGGACCCCCCGGAGTGACTCTAGTACTTATAAAATGCTACCTCCCTGGT
The DNA here is from genome assembly GCF_964212035.1 of Myotis nattereri. Classification (NCBI taxonomy): domain Eukaryota; kingdom Metazoa; phylum Chordata; class Mammalia; order Chiroptera; family Vespertilionidae; genus Myotis; species Myotis nattereri. The sequence goes on from NC_138079.1 coordinate 57,358,926, forward strand.
ATGATTCAAGAATACCTTAATATTGGAAAATACTGTTTATAGCTTAATCTGACTACTTAGGAATAAACAGGTGAAAAGTGGATATAAGATTTTAGCGAAGAAAATTAAATCTAAAGTCTTGGGGCTTCTAATTGCCAAATAATAGAGGTCATATTTACTATGTATGCTTTCTAGATTTCAAGGAATAATATAAACAAAAATAACTTAAAGATAATGCTTTAGAAAACTACATTTATGGTCCTCTAAATGGTATTTCCAATTGGAAAAAAAAAAATTCTCAAAGTAAGAAATGGCCTCAAGGTAAAGATAAAATCCAGGACATTTCCAATATAATGTGGCCTCAGGTCAAAGTTTAAATCAAGTGTGGGTAGTTAAGATTTTTTTTTAACAAAATGTTGGAAAGAACAAATAATTAAGGTAACAGCTATAATACCATATCATGAGGCACTAATTTATAAGGTCTGAAAAGTCTCATATGTTAAGATCTGGGTTACATACTAATCTAATCTAATAAAAGAGAAACATGCAAATTGACCACACCTCTGCTATGCCCCAAGCCATGCCCACCAGCCAATCAGAGCGACTATATGCAAATTAACCCAACCAGGATGGCAGTCGGTAGCCACAGAGCTGGAACAAGCAGGAGGCTTGGTTGCCCTGGCGATGGATGAAGCCAAGCTTCCCGCCTGCCCTGGCTGGCTGTGGCCTCCGCTCAAGGCAACAAAGTTTCAATTATAGAAGATAAATAAATCCCAGATACCTGCTTCCAGACTGCCTCCACTGGGAGCTTGGGTGGGTGTGGGCTGTGGCCAGCCTGCAAACAGCCATCAGCCCCTCACTCAGGATGGCCAGGCACCCCAGCAGGGACCCACACCCTGAAGGGGCTGTGGCCAGCCTCCAAACAGCCATCAACTCCTCACCCAGGCTGGCCAGGCACCCCAGCGGGGACCCCAACCCTGAAGGGGCTGTGGCCAACCTGCAAACAGCCATCAGCCCCTCACCCAGGCTGGCCACACCCTCATGGGGTGACAGATCCTGCTGGGGGGCTTGGCCAGCCTGAAAACAGTCATCAGCCCCTCACCCAGACTGGCCAGGCACCCCAGCAGGACCCCCACTCTGATCCAGGACATCCTTCAGGGCAAACCAGCCAGCCCCCACCCATGCACCAGGCCTCTATCCTATATAATAAAAGGGTAATATGCAAATTGATCCTGACAGCAGAACCACTGGGAATGACTGGTCACTATGACACACACTGACCACCAGGGGTCAGACGCTCAATGCCGGAGCTGTCCCCTGGTGGTCAGTGCGCTCCCACAGGGGGAGCTCTGCTCAGCCACCAGCCAGGCTGATGGCTGCCAGTACAGCAGTGGTGGTGGGAGCCTTTCCCACCTCCTCAGCAGTGCTAAGGATGTCCGACTGCAGCTCAGGCCTGCTCCCCACTGGCAAGTGGACATCCCCCGAGGGCTCCTGGGCTGCCAGAGGGATGTCTGACTGCCAGCATAGGCCCTATCCCCAGGGAAGCGGACCTCAGCCAGCAGGTTGTCATCCCTCGAGGGGTCCCAGACTGTGAGAGGGCACAGGCCGGGCTGAGGGACCCCTCCAAGTGCACAAATTTTTGTGCACCGGGCCTCTAGTGAATAAATAATGTTAAAAAAGAGAGAAAGTTACCTAAAAAATCAAATTCAAAATCAAAGAATTCCTTGAAAACTATTTTAAATAACAGAATACTCTTATTAGTAAGAAGGGGACATAGAAAGCTTCTTTTAACTTTCATATATCCTATTAGTTTGAAAAAAGACGGAGTAAAAGAGAAGGATTATGCATAATATTTTCAACTAAATTAGATGGAAAGAATACCAATGATCTGAGAATTTGCGTCGATGAGGATAGTTCTTTATATTTGAAGATTTACCAAGTAAAGAGCCAAGTTATCTATACTTAACATATATAGAGTAGGGCAAAATTAAGTTTACAGCAGTGAGTATAAGAAACACAGTTTATTCTTGTATTATTATTTATTGATTACTAGAGGCCCAGTGCACAAAATAATTCATGAACAGGTAGAGTCCCTAGGCCTGGCCGGAGATCAGGGCTGATCTGTGGGGTGACCAATGGTATTATCCGGGCGGGGGTGGGGAGAGCTCCACTGGCACCCGCCCTTGGTTGGCCTGGGGCCTGTGGGCTGGGGACAGCTCCTGCATTGAGCGTCTGGACTGTAGTGGTCAGTGTACATCATAGCAACCAGCCATTCCGTTGGTGGTTCTGCCTTTCAGTCAATTTGCATATTAGGCTTTTATTATAAAGAACTGTATTATTTTCCATAGAAAAAACTGGAAAAATATTTTTGCCCCACTGTGTATTGGTGAGGCAGGTGTAGGGAACATGGAATCAAATAGTAGACACTGCCTCATAGAAATGTTTTAATCTCCCTAGGCACATCTTACAAGTTCCTTGATTAGGATCATTTCTGCTCCTAGGATTTGATTTTGCTTGGATTTTAATTCTGCACTCTGAGTTAGCCTCCCTTTCAATAAATGGTTCCTATTTTGGAGCTGAGTAGCTTTCCAAATCTGCTTCTTGACATTTGAAGGTTAAAAGCCCTAAAGACTTTTTTTTTTTCTTACTGTTTCTGCATGTTTTAGTCCAAGCCAATGGTGCTTTTACTAATCAAATTCTCTTAAAATTGTTGTGCTGGTCCTATCAATCTTATTGGTATTCTTACCATTAAACCACAGTCACTCCCTCAAATTTTCTCAAGACAAACTCCTCTCAAACAGACATGTGGGTCTGTCTCAGTGGGATTTGTGGGCTAAGTGTGAAATTGATGTTGTACAACAGCCAAATGATTCCTAGAAGCCCTTTTCCTAGCAGAAAGCCTAGAAAACATACTCTTAAGTTCATCGATAGTCATTTTTGTCCGACATAACAAGAAATGCCACCTTAAACCTTTACAATGTATTAAATAATTTTAAAGCAACATCCTTAATCTAAACTCTTTTCAGCCCACAATTTACTAGAAGTTCCCTAAATTTGATCTTTACCCTGAGGACATTACTTTGAGAATATTGGGGATGGAAAGACATCTAGGATACTTTATATTTCCTATAAATTCTGGTAAAAAAAAAAAAAAAAGCAGTTCCTTCTTTAAATCATCTCCCTCTCTGTATGTTTTTAATCAAACACAAATAAAATGTCAATTGTCATTTTTAACAATCGTGCTGGCAATATCCGTAGCCAGATTGACCAGTTCATTAAGTACATTTTCTATTTTCCAAGTCATAACAGGTGACTGTTTAACTATACTTTCCACTACTCCTTAACACAGGCTGTTTCCATCCAGACTCTAATAACTATTTCCTCGGTATTTTCTAGCTTCTGTCATTAGTTCCTCTAGGCATGCCTGCCCACTTACTGTTATCCAGTTCCAAAACCAATGTCACATATTTTAGGTTTTGTTTGCCAACACCCATTCCTTATAGCAATTTCCATTTTCCTGTTACTGTGAGACAAACCCCCAAAAAACAGCTTAGAAAAAAGTTAGTTATGTAGTTCTGTAGCTTCACAGGGCTAAGCTGCATTGTTCTCACATGCAGTGCTAGTCATATAGCAATTGATGCTACAGTCAACTGAGGCTTGACTGGGCTGGATATCCAAGTTGGTTCCTACAACTTAAATATCTGGTATCTGCTCTTCCATGTGGTGTTTCCTTCCTTCCTTCTGTCCGTCCTTCCGTCCTTCCTTCCTTCCTCCCTTCCTCCCTCCCTCCCTTCCTCCTTCCCTTCTTCCCTCCTTCCCTTCTTCTAGTCCTTTTTATTCCTTTTTCTCTCTCCTCCCTTTCCTTCCCTTACTTCCTTCATCCTTTCAACATGTTACAAGACCACTAGAGTAGCCTGAAATTCTTACTTTTACTTCAACACAAAACTTTGCAATATCAAGCAGACAAAATTCCATGTTATATAATTTTACTTTTCATTGTTTTGGAGCTCTTTTACAATTCTGTAAGTTGTAGTAACTGACAGCAATGTAAAATAATTCATTTATGGACACTTAGAACTGGCCTAAGTCATTGCTGTTATGCTACTGAACAAAGAAGTAGCAGGGTCTACCTACATTCAAAGGTTTCAAGATAAATTCCTCTTTAAAAAATGTTTTATTGATTTTAGAGAGACAGAAAGAGGGAGGGAGAGAAAGAAACATCAATGAGAGAGAAACATCAACATCAATTGGCTGCCTCCAGCACGTCCACTGCCGGGGATCAAGCCTGCAATCCAGGCATATGCCCTGACTGGGAATCGAACCGGCAACCTCCTGGTGCATGGATCGATGCTCAACCACTGACTGACACTGGCCAGGCATAAGTTCCTCTTTCTGATAGAATGTTCAATGTCATATTTGAAAAGAGCACAGGGAAGGGAAGATATTTTATCGCCACCTTTGGAAAATATAAGCTGCTAGAATGTGTTTCAGCAAGTCCACGACTTAGAAACTGTTTTACTATTTCATTGGTTCTGCGGTACAAAACTTATAAGGTTTTTTTAAGATAGAACTAAATTCATTAGTTCTCTGACTGGCTTTTGTTTAGAATTTAAAGCCCATAATGTTTTTTATTTTCTTTATTTAAATTCTATATTGTTGTCAGAAATATCTATCCTATATTTTACTATGTTCAACTGCTCCAATAAAATAGAAGAAAATGGGTGGCTTATAAACAACAAATATTCCTCATGGTTCTGACGTCTTGGAAATCCAAAATCATGGCTCCAAGATTGTGTCTGGTAAGGACCCACCCACTACCTGATGGCATAAGGGGAAAGGGAATCTCTCACATAGTGGAGGGGGACAGGGACCTTTTAAAAGGGCACTAATCCTATTGACAAGGGCTTCATCTTCATTACCTAATTCCCTCCCTAAAGACTAACCTCCAAAAACAATCATCATATATTTTGAGGGGAGAATTCATTCTATAGTATCCACATCAGAGACTCTACATTTCTTGTTCCAATAATGATCTACAACAGAAAACAAATGCCCCACAAGTTAAACTTTAGAACAATTTTGTCCCAGTAGGTTAAGAATTAGAGGATAATTTACAGTATGATAATTTGGGGGTCATTAACTTCAAACATAATCATGACAAATAATTCTAGATTAATTTATTAATTAATTTATTTTATATAAAATACTTTATTAGTCAAAAATGAGAAGCAACTAACTACTCCAGGAATTTTAAGTAATGACAACAATAATAAAAATAATGATGACATAAATAAGTGCCAGCAAGAGAACTAAAAGTGTTAAAAAAGTTTATGCACTGGAATTATTGCCCTAGATCCAAAATAATGAAGAACTAACTCACATGGCAGCCACTGTTAGTGAGAACAGGATTAAAATGATGCCAAACTCTGTAACCCACTGAGTAAGCCACTTCTGTCATCTCTACAAGTAAACCTGCAGTTAGAAGATAGACACAAAGCTTTGTCTAAGGGATAAGAAAATCAAGTTACGATTTTGCCACTCTTGGTGCCATCACCACTATATGTGGCAGGTTCCATACGAGTGCCTCCAAAGCCCCAGCAGCACTAGATCTATAGAATAACACTTTTGGTTTTCCAACCTCTCAAAGAAGAGGTGTGTGCAAAAGATGGAATTATTCAATATTCAGTACTCAGCACTGTATCTTTTACATACAACTTTATGCATATATAAGTAACATTGCGAGACATATTGTAAGAAATAAAAGTTTAAAGAGGGTAGGCAAAAAAATAAAACTGCTACTAATCATAAATGATATTACTTGTAGAAGTGAAATTTTTTGTGTATGTAGGAAAATCCAAAAATATACAGACATTATTAGAGTAAGTATTTTAACCAGGGATGCTGAAAGAAGGTTCAATATAAAATAGAATTTTTATATCTATATACTACCAAAATTTTAAAATATAGAATTATGATAGGATAAAATAAACAATAACAAGAAAAAAATCTCATGGAAGATACATAAGACTTCATTAATTAAAAATTTTAAATAACTGCTTATAGAAATTTGAAAAATGCCTTAAAAATTAAAGTAATTCTCTAGCCTTCATTTTTTTGGAATACTTAACTATGGAAAGATATCACTTCTCAATCAATCGAAAAATTCAATACAATCTGTCAAAATCCCAAGCAGAATTGTGTGAAAATTGACAAGCTTATTTAAAAAAATTAACATGGAAATTAGAAGTGATTAAAATAATCAAATTAATGTCAAAATAGAAAAGTAATATTAGACGAGTTATATATCAGATATCAAGATTTTTAATAAAGCTATAGGAATAAAGACATTATGTTGGTGGTAAATGCTATTAGACCAATACTACCAAACATAGAATTGAAGAGCTGACCCTTTCCTAGAGAGTCAACTGATAAATAATAAACATGCCATTGAAATCTACTGGGGGTAAATTGTTTGAATAAATTAGATATCCATATGTGTAATAGCAACTAAAAACAATAATTACTTATCCCACATCCTATGTGTATCAATAATCTGGTAATGTTTTAACTGGATGGTTTTTAGTGGATTTCTCAGGAGGGTGCAATCAATAAGAGTCAGCTAGGTTTGGAGTAATTTCAAAAAAACAAAGTCATGTTCAAAAAATAAATAAAACTAATTTCAGATTGACATAGATATAGACCTAAAAGTAAAATAATATAGCTTCTAGAATAAGACACAGAAAATTAGAATCCTAATTTTAAAAAAGGAAGTTTTTATTTTAAGCAAAATACAGTAAATAGTAATCATTAAAAATATGCTTAATAAGGTGGCATTAAAACGAATAATATAAAATAATTCTTTTTTTAATTAAAAATGCTTCCTTTATTACATAAAGCCAATGCAACTACTTCAAAGTTCAAATCATTCTAAGAAAAATCAGCCACAGGCTGGGACAGTACATTTAATATACATATATCCAATAAATGACTGTGACTGAAATAGTATATTTGTAATAAACTAATAAGCAAAATACAATAAAAAAATAATTTGGATGAGTTCTTAGTAAAGAGGATATTCAGTTAGCCAATAAGAGCATGAAAAATTGCTTCAAGCATCAGGGAAATAAAAATTAAATTCCTGAGAAACCACTGCACCCCAATGAATAAGATACAATTAATAGAAATGAGAGCAACTAGTACTAGAGAGGATATGAATCAACTGTCACATTGTTACATTGGTGATGAAAGTACAACTTGGTACAATAACTCTGAAACATGATTGGCAGCACCAACTAAAGTTAAGCACTATGGCAAGTCAATTCCATCCAAAGCCACATGTAAGAATGTTCATAGTAGTTTTATGTGTGATAACACCAAACTGGAAATAACCATCAGTGAGAAAAAGTATAAATAAAGGGTTGTCTATTCATGTAAGGGAAAATTACACAACACTGAAAAAGAAAAACTTTTAGTGTAAAGTGTGTATATATCACAGAAGATTAAGTGAAAAGTAAAAAAAAAATCAGAATATATATATATATATATGTATATATATGTATATATATACATATATATATCAGAATAAATATATATATATATATATATATTGTATCACTTCACTTGAATGAAATTCAATAAATGCTGGAACTAATATATGGTGGTCATAATGGTTAAATGGTTACATTTAGAAATTTTCTCTATATTGATCTTAGTGGTAACTATAATAATAAACAGTAAAATTTCTTTGAATTATATATTTAAATTGTATATATAATATGCTGAATTAAGCAAACCAACAGAATAAGATACTATTAGCATACATGTTAGCTCCTATTTTGATACTCTTGGTTTTTTACTTTTCTATTGGAAATATAAAATCATTTGTAATTCTGAATATTTATATTTAAAAAGTGATGCAAGTTTAAGATTAAAATAAAGAGCAATTTAAACAAACAAATCTGAATTAAAGGAATTGTCAACTTGAAGTCTGACTTTCCTAAACTCATTCCCATATTATTACTAATGGGAGGGGACATTTATGGACTTAGTTCAGGAATGAAAATGGGCAGAAGTCTTTCACATATTGCATTTGGAGAGGGCTTTTACCTCTTCACATTTATCTTTTATTCAAATTTTCATTTGGGTAGTTAATTTAGAGTGAATCATAGCCTTTGCTCCATGGTATCATATCAGGAATCATTGTATTATAATCTTTCCTATGAGACTCTTAAGAATCATATAAATCTTATGAATTTCAGAAGAATTTTCTAAAACTTTTGTAGACAGATGGTATCTGCCTTTTTAAAAAACAGCAAACATGACAAAAAACACATAGCTAATTAAAACTGTGTCTATGTATCATTTTCTTAAAGCATAATGGAACTCTCTAAAGATCTATGCATTGGTGTGAAGCCAGGTATGTGGGTTGTATGTTTCATCCTCTATTTCTCATGAAGTAAGGAGGAACAAAAAATAATAAAGGCAAAAAAAGGCACTTTTTTTTAAATTAGTCTACCTGTTTGATTAGTTTGCCTGTTTGTAATGAAAGAAGAAATTACCAGTCTGTTTAAAGTTACACAAATAAATGGCTTTATACTTTTCTAAGCTTTCAAAAGTTTCTTTATTTTTTAAATTTTATTTTATAATTAAATTTATTGGGATGACATTATTTAATAAGATTGTATAGGTTTCAAGTTCACAATTTTATGATACATCATCTGTTTATTGTATTGTATACCCATCAACCAAAGGAAAAGTTAGGAATCATTTGATTTCACTCATATGTGGGATGTAAAATGGGAAGCAACAAATAAATAAGAAAAGCAAACAAAAACTCACATACTCAAAAAGCTTCTTTAAAAGTGCAAAAATTAAATAAACACACAGGAATATTTCAAGTAAAAATGTTATAGCTTCTCCTTCAAAATAAGATAAATTTATTTTCTACTAGAGGCCCGGTGCACAAAACTCATGTGCGGATATAGTCCCTAGACCTGGCCTGCTATCAGGGCCATCTTCCCCAGCTGCCCAGAGCTGGCCCCGCCACCCACTGCCACCCACCCCCAGTTCCCCATTTGTCACAGGTCAATCGGAGCCTGCCAGTCATGGGAGGGACTGAGAGATCAGCCGTTCCTGCCTGCTTGCCAGCCCTGCCCCCACCATGGGTCGCCCTTTGTGTGTGGGGTGACCGGTGGGATGGGGGCCTTGGCCTTGGTGCCACCCACGCCCCCCAGCACCCAGCCCTAGTTCCCCATTCGCCATTGGACAATCGGAGCCTGCTGGCCAGGGAAAGGGACCGAGCAGTGGTCAGTGCACCTCATAGTGACTGGTTGAGCAGTCGTTCTGGTCATTCCGCTGTTAGGGTCAATTTGCATATTTTGGTATTTATTATATAGTACTAGAGGCCTGGTGCATGAAATTGTGCACTCGGGGAGGGGGGTCCCTCAGCCTGATTGCAAGAAGGCGCAGGCCAGGCTAAGGGACCCCACCAGTGCATGATTGGGGCGGGTAGGGACATGGGAGATTAGCCAGCTGTGGGGGGGGGGGGCGGTTGGGAGGGCTCCAGGGCATGTCTGGCCCATCTCGCTCAGTCCCAATCAGGCAGACCCCAGCAGCCAGCTAACCTACCAGTCGAGTGTCTTCCCCCTGGTGGTCAGTGAATGTCATAGCGACTGATTGAGCAGTTGTTCAGTTGTTGTGTCGCTTAGGCTTTTATACTAGTACTAGAGGCCCAGTGCACAAAAATTTGTGCACTCGGGAGGGGGGGTCCCTCAGCCCAGTCTGTGCCCTCTTGCAGTCTGGGACCCCTCAGGGGATGACCACCTGCTGGCTTAGGCCTGCTCCCTGGGGGATTGGGCCTAAGAAGGCAATCACACATCCCTCTGGCAGCCCAGCAACCCTCAGGGGATGTCCACTTGCCAGTGGGGAGCAGACCTAGGCTTCAGTCGGACATCCTTAGCGCTGCTGTACTGGCAGCCATCAGCCTGGCTTCTGGCTGAGCAGAGCTCCCCCATGTGGGAGCACACTGACCCCCAGAGGGCAGCTCCTGCATTGAGCGTCTGCCCCCTGGTAGTCAGTGTGTGTCATAGTGATCAGTCATTCCCAGTCTTTCTGCTGTTAGGGTCAGTTTGCATATTACCCTTTTACGATATAGGATAGAGGCCTGGTGCACGGGTGGGGGCCAGCTGGTTTGCCCTGAAGGGTGTCATGGATCAGGGTAGGGGGTCCCCGCTGGGGTGCCTGGCCAGCCTGGGTGAGGGGCTAATGGCTGTTTGCAGCTGGTCACACCCCCTTTAGGGTGGGGGTCCCCACTGGGGTGCCTGGCCTGTCTGGGTGAGAGGCTGAGGGCCGTTTTCAGGCTGGCCTGCAACTGAAACTCCCAGCCTCTCCTTTTTTCTTTTTTCTTTTTATATTCTGGGATTTATTTACCTTCTATAATTGAAACTCTGTTGCTGTTACTGGCGCTCCCAGCTCTGAAGCCGAGGCTGGCTGAAAGCAAGTATCTGGGGTTTGTTTGCCTTCTATAATTGAAACTTTGTTGCCGTCCTGCTTGCTCCAGCTCTGAGGCCGCAGCTGGCTGAAAGCAGGTATCTGGGGTTTGTTTAGCTTCTATAATTGAAACTCTTGCTTTTGGAGCTTTTGCTTTCAGAGCTTAGAGCAGGACGTGGCAGGTGGGGAACCTTGGCTTCCTCCATCACTGGAGCAAGCAAGCCTCCTGCTCACTTCAGCTGCGTGGCTGCTGGCCGCCATCTTTGTTGGCATTTAATTTGCATATCTGGCTGATTAGCCAATGGGAAGTGTAGCGGAGGTACGATTAATTACCCTTTTTGTCTTTTATTAGATAGGATATATAGATCATTTATAAATTCATACCTACACTCTGAAAAGTCAAAGCACTTTAAATATATTATCTGGTAATTTTCATTCTATGAATAGTCTCACCAATAATTAAATGGAATATCAGAAATAACATTTTTACATGAGACTAAATTTGAGTCAAGGGTATTTTTCTCCTATGATAAATTTAGTGCACACCTCACTTTGTTCAAATAGGTATTCAATTTCATTCTTTTATTCCACACAATCATTCTCTCAAATCTGAAGGAAAATTTAGCAATTACTATGTGAGTAATTTCCAGAATCAATTATTATCTCAGAGCAATAGTTGTTTTTTTACTATTCATATTTCATGTAAAAATGGATATATTTTTGAAAATCCCATTTGCACATGTGAAATATGACAGGAGCAATACTAAAATAACCATGAATATTTTTTTATGTATGCAGAGTAAAAAATTTCCACGAAGCATTCCCTTTATACGCCTATGTAGGAGCCTGGGACTGTTTCCAAATATTTTAATTTGTTTGAATCTTACCCTTTCTATACAAATTTAGTTCAGAAAGGTATAGTAAGAGTTTTCTTATTGAAAAATAGATGTGGGAAAAAAGTAGATTTTAACTTAATTTGGATGAACACCAGAGAAGGAAAAGTTAAAAAATGCTTTTATACTTCTGTTTGTACCACTTTGTCTAAGCAGACGTGTATATAAAATGAAAGTACAGAGAATAAAAGCTGCAGGAAAAGTTGGGACCAACTAGCTTACCACGGAAGTGAAAGCCCCATTATCAATTTCAAAACATTTGTGAATCAGCATTGTACATGGGGAAATCTAATAAAATTTTAAGGCCAGAACACCTAGAAACAATCATGAATTGCTAAGTATTTAATTGTTAATGTGTATCTTATACATGTCTACATTTTTTCAAAGCTCTTCTGCATATTGTATGCGTAGAAATGGGGCAAAAAGAAAATGCAGAGCATGTGTAAGGAGAGGAACCATACTGCTGTTCTTGGGTAAGATGGAGCTATCTATGATGACTGACCCCTCCACTGAAAACAAGTGAGGAAAGCTGGATAATATGCCAACAGCCTATGAATGAAGCATCCGTTTGCCTGTACAGAAACTAGGGCTTCGAGGGATAAGATCCCAGGGAAAAGGAAACCCAGGAGAGCAGAGTCATTGTTTTCAAGGCATTTATCTATTACAGGTGCACTGTCAGAGGCCGAGTTGTGACTAAGTAGCAGAGAGGCTATGGAAATTTGGCCAAAAGATTGCTGAAGTCACAAAATGGAGTTCAGGGCTCTGAAGGCTCTGAATAGAGGGCCCAATATTCCAGGATAGGGGGAGCAGGCACAGATAAATGGGATAGACTCATTGATTTTCCCATTGAAGCATGAACCAGATTCTTAAAATTATGTATGTCAGAAGCAGAATCAAAGAAGTAGAAAGCAACTGAAAATCAAAGCAGAGGTGTTGACAATCTTACAGTCTTGCTAGTAGGCAAAAATGAGAGTCGACTACCCACCTTTGAGGAGAATGGGTGCAAATATATAGAGCCTAAAGAATTTAATATAAATCTATGGACGCAACTAGAGAATTAGGGCCTATCTGAAATTCTGTAAGTCTTACAATTGGACTGTATACTCAACTGATGCTCTCATGCAAGGATCATTTGTTTGGTTTAAAGAAATTTGCATGGAATACTAAACTTCTTATATTTTTCCAAGAAGAAAATGAATGTGAGAGTGTTAAAATTTTTTATTACTGGTGAATTTAGTACATTGATGTTTCATTTGGATTACAAAATACAGATTTCAAGTGATCATTTTTTAATAGTGAAAAATTTGTGTCCCTCATTTCCTAGTCAGAGTTAGAATAGAAAAACATCTACTGAGAGTATTTTCTTTTGGTCAAATGAGGCATTTCTTTTGAAATATGAGTTAGTAATAAATGAGTGTAAAGATCATAGTTGGAAATCTCTAGGTTGAGTTGAAATTAAATTTGATTTTTACCTAGAATACAGTACACTTTTAGTACAGCTGGTTAAGAAACCACTATCATAATGTTGAGAGTCCTCAGAAATCTCTGCTATCCAAGTAACAAAATGAAACTGGGGTACAGTTTTGGGTTTTTTTGTCTTCAAAGTCTGAGTTCTATTTTCTTTATCATTTTGTAAGCCCAAAGATAGAACATAAACAAAAGTGAGCACCAACTGACCGAGTAACAAAGAAGTCTTCCCCACCCTGGTACCTTCCCAATACAGGCAGTCCTCGGGTTACGTTGGACTCTATGTACGTTGTTTCATGGTTATGTCACCATCTCCCATTTATTTATAAAAAACAGTTCCGTCATTTCAACGTATGTACATATGTTCTTTATGTTTTTTATTATTTATCTACCACAAGTAAAGGTCAGGAATTGTTTTCTTGCTTTAAATTTTTTTTTACTGTTTCACTTCATTACTGCTGTGTACGTGCTCCATGTGAGTGACGTAGGTGCTTATGTAGGTGGGTTCTGACTTATGGCAAAAATCTCCTTATGTCGCGCCTTATGTCACGCCACAGGAACGGATCTCCGACATAACCCGAGGACCTACTGTATACTCTACACCTGTACTGGAACAACAAGCTTATTATGAAGATCTTGTAAAAGGGTTCAGATACCCATTTGAAGGTGATTTAAGGAAGTTTTTGTCTTGTGTCAATATCATTTTCTTAACTACTAAACGTAATTAAGTCTCTAAAGTTGAGTATCTGTCTAACACCACACATATTTCACTTTATTTCATTCATTTTATTCCGGTTTGTAAAAGGGAATAGGGATACATCTGCCATTAATTCTTCTATCCCAGTGCCTGTTTTTTGCTAGCAAATGTTGAAAAGTGTGAATTTGTTAAAAGCAAACTGTCAATATTCCTCCTCTTACTTGCATGCTCCTACCCATTGCCCTATGCCCGTGGTCGGCAAACTGTGGCTCACAAGCCACAGGAGGCTCTTTGGCCCCTTGAGTGTGGCTCTTCCACAAAATACTATGTGCAGGCGTGCACGTACAGTGCGATTGAAACTTTGTGGCCCATGCACAGAAGTCGGTATTTTATGGAAGAGCCACACTCAAGGGACCAAAGAGCGGTATGTGGTTCGCAAGCCACAGTCTGCCAACCACTGCCCTATGCCATTCTGCTATTTACAGGGAAATGTGCCGCTTTTCATGTTTAATGATTATTGCTGCCTGTTTTCCTGTCTATGTATACAGACAAATTTAAAGATGATGAAATATTTTATAATTTCTGAGTAAAAAATGCAATGTTAATTGAGGCTAACTCACTTTGACAGCATTAGAGGTTAGAAAAAGACTAATATGATCAGGGTTATTTTTAAGAAAACTATCTTAACTTAATGTTTTTTACTTATAAAGGGTCATTGAAAATATTTATTAAAATGCATTTGGATTTTTTTTAACTTCTTAAGTCATTTTGAGAAGTGCACTAGAAAAGAGAAAAACTAAGGAAATAATTATTAAAACTGTATTTTGTTAAATATATAGTATTTATCTTGATATTTTATAAGTAATATAAGAGAAAAACAAAGGGGAATTACTTTTACTATACATATAGTAACTGAGATTATAATTTACAAATAACAAAATCTGTTGTCTACTGAAATGACTGGAATTTATATTTCAACTAGAGGCCTGGTGCATGAAATTCGTGCACTGGGTGGGGGAGGGCACAGGCCAAGCTATGCCCTCTTGCAGTCCAGGACCTCCTGGGGATTGAGCCTAAGCTGGAACTCAGGCATTCCTCTCAGTCCGGGACACCTTGCTCCTTACCGCCCACCTGCCGTGGAGGCAGGAGAAGCCCACACCACCTCCGCTGCACTCGCCAACCGTGAGCCTGGTTTCTGGCTGTGGGGGGGAGTGCTGCTCAACCAGAAGCCGGGATTGCTGCTTTTTAGCTCTGGCCCCACTGCCTGCCCACTGGTGTGGGGGGACAATCCTAGGGCCAGGCAGCTGTGGGAGGTCGCACCCATCCAGCCTCTGTGGAGGCTCTGGGACTGCACCACCCGGAGCAGCGCTGGGGCCGGGACCAGGCCTGCACCGTGGCCTCTCCCACAACCTCTGCGGAAAGGGCAGTGGCGGAACTGGGCCGGTGGAGGCCCAGGCCTGGTCCCAATGTCGCCTCTCCCGCCACCTCCACTGAAGGGGTGGCACTGGGCCATCTTGTGCCATGGTCTCTCCCGCTGCCTCTACAAAAGAGGCGGCACCAGGACTGGACCCGCGCCCTGGCCTCTCCCACTGCCTCTGCGGAAACGGGGGCACTGGGACCACCATGGATGGCCTGGCGGCACAGGCTCACTGGCCCCACCCACAACCCCTGGTCGTTCCAGAAGGTCATCAGGAATGATGTCAGGAAGGTCGTTCGGCTGTCTAGTCTAATTAGGATATTACTCTTTTATTATTATAGATGTATAGATGTATATATATTCAACAATTTTTGATCATTTATTAAATATACAGTATGTACCAAAGAGGATGCAGTATGTATGTTATAGACTGCAAAATATTTAAGAATTACCCACACATATAATATGCTAAATTAATAAAGAGGTAGTTCAGGAAAAAATGAAAAGTAATTAAGTTTGTACTATGAGATAGGAAAGAAGGAATCCTTTGTGGAATCTAGTCTCAAGGGAAAAGACTGTTATTCTTTAAAATAATATTTATTTTTTTAACATGAAAACTTGCTGACAATTTATTTTTCAAAAGGAATCAGCAAAGTCAGCATTCCATTGTTTACTTTGTTTCACAGTACCCACCTAAGACACTAGCTTATTTATTAGAATACTGTGGTAAAATTTCAAAGAAACTTTTTGTCATCTAGTATATTAATTATATGAAATTCTAGGCCTTAATGATCAGTCTCAAACAAAGAAATATAAATATGTCTTTCTCTAAGTAGGGAAGTAGTAATGAAGCCAGATATTAAGTTTGTTATTTTGAATTGCTGAAGAGGGATGTTTATGCTAATATTAAGTTGAAACATTTTATGAGAGGAAGTGTGGGAAGGAAGAAGACTGCATAATTGAGAATAATGGAAAGTACAGGGATTAACTTTTGTGGATGGAGGTATATATAGTCAAGAAGGAAACAGAAAAAGATTACTCCTATTGCTTTTCTTCCAAACTGTGTTCTCATCAAATCCCACCCTAATCCCCATTCCCTACCACATCTCTTTGACAGGACAGAAAGATATTAGGTAGTTCTCATCTCTGGTAAAGTGCTTTATCATGACATGTGCTTTACATTTGAAATAGTTCACATTTTGTAATGGTTTGTTTCAATGCACATATAAATACTTACATGTGCCTATCTTGTCATGTTACATGTGACTACCACATTTAAGTTTTCATCGTCTAAAAGGGTGTTATTTTTCCTTTTGCAAAGCTTTCAATGACTAAATTTTGAAGTTTCTGTCATGATCTTAAAGAAGGCATATGTGTTTCTCCACCAATTATCTCTACTGATTTCCACTGAAGTATCATAGCTCCTATACTGGCTTTCTCTGAGCATGGTGAGATATTTATTAAGATGGTTTCATTTACAATGTATTTTTACTCTAAATGATTCTAATAAGGCAGCCAAGGATTTTAATCCCATAACTAAAGAATTGATTTTGAACTCTACAAAAGTACACAATTTTTCCCTATTTCTTTAAGAATTTTTACGCTTTCCAAAACCATGCACTACCAGCATCATTTACCTATACATAAAACATAAAATCATTTACTTACCATGTGAGTTCAGATTACATTTCTGACATAGTTCTAAGATCCAGTCTTAGAAATTTATCAGTATAATCTCACTGTAGTTTTTAAATTATATTAATAAAAATAGCTATATATCTGTAATAGTTGTAACTTCTTGGTGTTCAACAATGAGTTATGTGTATTTGGCTATATTCTTTTTGTAAACTGAATATATCCAAATTATCTCTTTTCTTTTTTAAATTTGCAGCACTTTTTTGACAGATCAAATATACTCAGTATTGTAATACACATATATAGTGAAAAATGTATTTACACTTAGATAAGGAATGCATTTAATTTACAACTATGGAGAATATTTTCAGTATTTGCATGTAATGGACATTTTCTATGACATCTGTTTGCTTAGATGACCTTACCAGAAGGAGCTGATAATTTTACAATCAATATCATCACCATAAGTAGTGTACATATACAACATATCACAACATATGTGACTATATTAAGTTATCTAAATTTACTAACTTCCCATCTTACTTATATTCTGATAAGATACACCCAATATTAATAAATCAAGCATTTTTCTCTTTTACACAATATTCAGCTCTATTTCTCATTGGAAACAAATGGAAAATTATGGTTATTATCTGGATGAGTTAAGACAAAAGCAATTAATTTGGCACACTTGTACTAAGCATATATAAATCAGATAAAATATTATTTTTTAATTGAGTGAAATTTGAATTTACCAAGAGTAAATTTAATTAGGTTCCTCTAATGTTAACATCTTATATATGCATGATACATTTTTCAAAACTAAGAATTAAACATTAGTATCATACTGTTAACTAAACATAGACTTTATTCTGACTTCTCAGTTTTTCCATTACTTTTTCTTTCTTTCTGTTCCAGAATTCAATATAGGATAACTGGTGTTCATCCAGAGTATAAATTTGATATGAATTTTAAGGAAAAGAAATTTAATTCTCTACATCAATTGATTTTATACATGCTTGTGTTTTTATCTCATTTAATTTTATTCACATTTAATTTTTCACTTTTACAAATTGATTTTTCTATATGAAAAATGCAAGCTAAATTACATGTGCATTTTAAACCATCTTGATTAGAATTGCAATTTTAAGTCATATAACAGGAGAAATATTTCAATGTTGGAGCTTCATGTAAACAGATATTACTATTTATTTCCAGTTTATTGTATCTCATTAAAATAATCTTTTTATTTAACACACCACACCTTTTGCTCAAGCCAGCTAATTGGTAAGAATAAACCCCCTCAGGATATTTAACAAAAAATATCTACACTAATAAAAGAGAAACATGGTAATTGGCGTACAACCGCTACCCTTTTCATTGGCTAATCAGCGAGATATGCAAATTAACTGTCAGCCAAGATGGCGGCCGGCAGCCAGGCAGCTTGAAACTAACATGAGGCTTGCTTGCCTCAGTGACGGAGGACTCCAACGTTCCCCGCCTGTGGCTGCAGGCCTCTGAGCGGGCAGTTTAAGAAACATTGTAACAAATACCGCGGACTTCAGCTAGCAGATTCGCAACATTGTAAGCAAAGGCCAGAAACCTACTTTCAGCCACGCGCGGAGGCCTAAGAGCTGGAGCCAAGCCTCAAGGTAAAGCTGGCCCAGAATAAAAAAAAAAAAAAGAAAGGAAGAAAGAAAAAAAGGAGCGGTTGGGAGCTTCAGTCACCCCCAGACTGAAAACAGTCCTCAGCCGCTCACCCAGACTGGCCAGGCACCCCATTGGGGACCCCCACCCTGATCCAGGACACCCTTCAGGGCAAACCAGCCGGCCCCACCCATGCAACAGGCCTCTACCCTATATAGTAAAAGGGTAATATGCCTCCCGGCACCGGGATCAGCGTGACAGGGGGCGGGACCCCAATCCCCTGAGCATCCCTGCTCTGTGCCTGATAGGGGGGAGCTCCCCAACCCGCCCTCCCCCCCCGCCCCCTGCCACGGGCCCTGCTCTGTGTGTGACGGGGTAGAGCCATAACCTCCCCATCGGCCCTGCCCTGAGTGTGAGAGTGGCGGTGCCCCAACCCCCTGATCAGCCCTGCTCTGTGTGTGACGGGGGCAACGCCTCAACCCCCTGATTGGCCCTGCTCTGTGCGTGACAGGGGGTGGCGCCACAACCTCCCCATCAACCCTGCCTTGAGTGTGACAGGGGATGGTGCCCCAACCCCCCAATTGGCCCTACCCTGAGCGTGACTGAGGGTGGCATCACAACTTCCCAATCTGCCCTGCTCTGTGCATGACGGGGCGGCGCCCCAACTCCCCAATTGGCCCTGCTCTGAGCCTGACCAGAGGCTGCACCTAGGGATTGGGCCTGCCCTCTGCCACCCGGGAGCAGGCCTAAGCCAGCAGGTCATTATCTCCCGAGGGGTCCCAGACTGCGAGAGGGCACAGGCCGGGCTGAGGGACCCCCCTCCCCCCGAGTGCACAAATTTTTGTGCACCGGGCCTCTAGTGATAATATAAGCTCTTGAAACTGAAAGCAAATTCTAAACACTTTTTCAAGTGGAATAAAATATTTTTGTGATATTATACCTTAGAATTTCATTTTATATTAAGAAATATTGAAAGTTTGGGAATAACTATCCAAGCGTACAATTAAAATAAAAAATACTACATTAGCCCATAGTGTGTTAATAAATTGCAGTTATTGTTATAGTTTAATCTAGTCTCCTTCTATCAACTCTGTCACATAAAGAGAACTAGACTTGAACTATAAAATGAGGGTTAAAATGTTTTCTTCCATTTACTAATTCTTTGACTTTAGTTATATGACTTAGTATCTTTGAACTTGAGAATTTGATATATGAAAGAGAGAACATAGTGAAATTATGAAATTAAAACATTCCTCACAAACCTTATCTAAAATAGTAGAAAGGAGAAATAAAACATGAATTGGTTAATAGACATATTTACTTATATACCTGAGCAATCACAGGGCCTCAGTAATATGCACCTTATAGTAATGAACTTATTTCATAGAAAGACTTGTCTTATACAAAATGAGTAAGGCAAAGGACTCACTCACATTGGATTTATTAGTATGAACTTCATGCAAAGCAGCTGGTCTGACAAAATGCTGAAATGACCTATTGAAGCTTCAATAACTGTGACAGCTAGAAGACAACACTTTACATTTTATATACTTTGAAACAGTGCACAATATATAGTGCTCTTTCATCTGCAGGCAGACTACAGGTCCAGATGACACTGCAGCAGTAGAAAGATACATTTCATTTCTCATTATTAAATCGAATATCCTATGTGTAGTACTTTGACTTCATTTTTCTTTTCTTATAACTCTGCTGATTCCAAGAAATGCTTCCTCCAGGAAACATAACAATAATCATATTGGAGTAAAAATCAACACTACCTCTTTTCTCCCCCCAATGGTAAAAACAGAATAGAAATCTATAGGACCCCTTTAAAAGAAAAATCCCAAGAGTGGAGACCCCAAATAACCTTGTTTCACTGATTAAAGATACAGATGGAATTAAAGTTACTAATTGGTTGGCTTTATTTTTATCTTATTTTTTGTTAATCCTCACCTGAGGATATTTTTCCTTTTTTTTTTTTTTTTTTTTTTAAGAGAGTATAAAGGAGAGGGAGAGACAGGGAGAGAAATATTGATGTGAGAGAGACACATCCATTGCTTTCCTCATGCACATGCCCTGACCAAGGTATGTGCCCTTGACCAGAATTGAACCTCAGATCCTTCATTCCACAGGCCTATGCTCCATCCATTGAGCCAAATTGGCTAGGGCCTAATTGGTTGACTTTAAAATGGGAGGATGATCCTAGATTATCCAGGTGGACTGAATATAATCACAAGTATTCTTCAAAGTGGAAGAAAGAGGCTGAAGAGAGAGTTGAGAGACATTTGAAGATGTTATGGAGCTAGCTTTGAAGATGAAGGGACCATGAGTCAAGGAATGCAGACAGTTTCTAAAATCTGGAAAAGGCAAGGAAATTGATTCTTCTCTAGAGCCTGAATGCAGTCCTGCTTAAATCTTGCTTTCAGTCAGTGAAACCCATTTTAGATTCTGACCTCTAAAACTATAACATAATAAATTTGTTTTGTTTTAAGCCACTAAATTGATGATATTCGGTTTCAGCAACAATAAAAATGAATACAAACATAAAATTTTGCTTTTCAGCCCAAAATAGTGGGTATAAGCAATTTCAACTGATTTCTTTTTTACTCATTAATAGACTCCCCAGCAATAACATGTGTACCTGTTCCCATTTTTTTTTTATTTTGCCTCTCGTTTTTATGTTAATTACATTGTAATGGGCAACTGTGGGATTTATCAATTCTGAACTTTGGAGAGGGAGTCTTAGTAGAAAATGTAGAGCTCAATAACCATTTCCAAAGTAAGGTGTATGATATAGTGGCAGGCTGATTTTCTCAAAAATATTTACCCACATTATTTTAAATGATATGAGATTTTATGGTATTGTGTAGAAGATTAAGATTGGCAGTTAAATTATAAATTCAATAGAAGTGAAATCTTGCCTCCCCCACTTCCTGAAATCTCTCTTAATTATGTCCACTAGGGAGCTAGGATTGAGGATATACATAGCCTTAACTCCCACAATGTATCATTAAACATTATGATATCAAAGGAATTTTAAAAATGCCTAGAGACTTCTAAATTTTCTTAATGCTGAGTCTTCTAAAATCCTCCAAGCCACACTGTTTTTTTTATTTTTTTCAAGGTACTCTTATAATCACCAAGGGCCATGGATTCTGAAATATATGCTCAGATGCAGAGAACTAAATTTTAATAAGGCTTTGATGTACTTATGTGCAGTCAATAATGTAGGTTATTTGAACCAACTTCTACTCACACAAACTCAGAGGGACTTTAGAATAACAGAGTTATATTTCTGTACTGCTGGTTTAATAAACTTACCTACACAATGAAATAAAAATAAATCTAAATTTTCTTTAAAGTTACAGGGGCATAAGACTTACATTTTTCTGAAATTTCAAAGAGAGATTCACCTAATGAAATTGATAAACAAAAGAAAGGTGTAAGAAAATAATGAGCTCTACTTAGGAAAGTTTGTTTGCAGTAGTTTGTGTTTACTTGTTTGTGTCTTTAATATATTATGAGTATAACGAAGGCCAGGTTTCTCCCAGTCAGTAACAAAGTTACATATATGTAAAAGTGGGGGAAAAAAACAACAACACAGAAAGAACTCTTGGTGTTGAATTGAATTTAGAGATACCATTGAGAACTCATGATTTGTCATATAGGTAGGTAGGCAGATAGATACGCAGGTATAGATAATCTTATGTGTACATATACACACATACATATATAGTTTTTCCCCTAGCTCTGTCCAATGAGAAGATTTAGAAGCGATGGAACCTTAGTAGCCATGAGTATAACAAAGGCTGATATCCTGGTTTTTATTAGCATCTCCACTAAAAGGATACAGCACCTTTAGGAAAGATACTTCCCAGGAATGAGACAGAAAATATGGACAAGGCTGCAATATCTTGTGCCATCACTAAGAAAATAGAGGTAATATTCTAAATCATAAGGAAATGCTCAAAGAATGATATGTAATTGAAAAATCCTATATAATAAAAGCCTAGTGTGCAAATTGACTGAATGGGTGGGGTCAGCGAATGGGAGGCGCCAGGCTGGCCAAGGTGGGTGCCAGTGGGGGCCCCTTGATCACCCCACTGGTTGTCCCACAGATCAGCCCTTATCACCGGCCAGGACTGGGGACCGTACCTGTGCACCAATTTTGTGCACCTGGCCTCTAGTAAATAAATAAAAGGTGTTTTGTATCCAGCAAAAAAGAATGATAAGGCTATGTCAGAAGGATACAGAAGGTAGGTCAAAGGAGCTTACACTGATCGAATCTGTGATGATTTTAGTTAGCATTGAAATAAATAATAACCTACTGAATTTAATAGGAATTCTTGAATCTATAATATTAATTAATTTACAGGAGGGAACAAAAACTCTTCTTTATAATAGGATGCTAACTAATAAACACAGAATTTGAGTATTTTTTTAAAATTACAGTTTTGTAACCTTACTGCTAATACTTAGTTCAGGTAAATATCATCAATAAATGCTAAAATAAAAGGGTAAATATTTGATAAGAAACAGTACATATATACAGTTTCAAAATGTCTGCCCTTTAATCCAAAGGAAAAAATAATAAACTACAGTTAGAAAAATGTGGCCTCATAACCTTAAGCAAGTGATTAAAATTAACATCACTACAATGGAACAATTCAAAATTGTGTCTTCTGATACTTGCTGAAACATAGCATCACTTTTCTGATATCCCTGTAAAAAATTATATCACATGAATCGAATAATGAGGAAACACCAGAGTAACCCTAGTTAAGGGACATTTTAATAAATAACTTTCCTGTTCTCTAAACAATTAATTGATTGTTGTGTGCAACTAATAACTATATTGTGTTATGCATGAAGTATCCTTTTTATAAGGAAATATGCACTGAAATATTTAAGGGTAAAAGAGTATTATGTCTGTCACTCACTTCTAAACGGTTCACAATGTTATAAACACATACATACACAGGGAGAATACGATGCAGAAAATATAGTAAAATGTTAACATTTAGGTAAGCTAGGTAATGAGCCAATGTGAGCTCTTTTTATTATTTTTATAACTAACCTGTAACTTTGGAATTATTTTAAGAAAATTAAAAAATCCAAATATTAATTAGTATAATTAAAAGGAAAAATAAGAAATAAGTCCTTAAAGAAATTTTCAAATATTTACTTCCTTTAATAATGCCATTACTGAAACAAATTTTATCATAATGACATAAATATTGCAAATATGTTTGTAATCTAAAGAAGTTACAGAAATGTATAATCTGTTCTAAATCACATGATAATTTATTAAAGAATGCCCAAAGATCCTGACTTATGTTGGATACTTAATAAGAAAAGGTTACAAGAAAAATAAAAGGACATTGTTGGATTCATACTTTTTAAAATATAGAAACAGAGATGGAAAATATCATCTATACTTCTAAATATTTTTCAATTCAAATCAGGAAATATATGTATAATTTATATAAGGAAACATATCCTGACATTCAAAGTTAGACTTTTCTAGCACTTATATTTATCCAATGTTGTGAGCTTTTAACTAAAATTGAGATAATGCTGCTAGGAAGAAAATTTATTAATATAAATATTATATAATATCAATGTAAATTTATTACACACTGTCTACCTTTAATCAAATCTTATACCATTCTCCTTATCATGTGTCCACCTTCAGGACTAACTACCTGCTGAAAGTGCTGTGATTTTACCAAGAGTTACATGTCACAGTCCTTGAACGTTCTCTTGGTTTTTCTAGAATCCTTCCATATACAAGACTTCCTGCTGGCTTCATGGTTCAACAGCTCTCTGCTCAGATGCATGTTCTTAGCGAGGTGTTCCCTGACTACTCTCTGTAAAATATTGTCTTTTTTGAGTCATTCTCTATAAATTAGGCTTCTCTCTCTTTGTGGCACGTGAAGCACTTTACTATATGTTTACATGTTATCCTTTCAAGGACAAAGTTAGAAGCAAATAAACTGAATGTGTAAAACTGATTCTAAACTCAATAGTTTTCTACTGACTTTGCCAGGATACTATTTTAAATCATTCTCTTGATTGTGGTGCCAAAAATTATTCAGGCATTGGTATTATTATTTACCAGTATGCCAATAATGTAATACGATGAAGCTAATATACGCTTTCCTGGTTCTATTTTTATTTTTGTGATGATGTTCTTCTGAACCATGAGACTATGGCAAACACTCAAACTTTTTGCAAGAAAGCAACTACTGAGTGAGAAGGAAATGAACCTTTGGGCCACTGACCAGGACCCATGCTCAGGGCTGTGAGCCACACAGAGTTAGTTGGAAGATTCCCTCGTGCTGCATATCTTAGTTGGTAAATGAGATCTGGATCTTTCAAATTATATATTAAAGAAAAAAATTAGGGTTGTACTTATATTACATT
The DNA here is from genome assembly GCF_964212035.1 of Myotis nattereri. Lineage (NCBI taxonomy): Eukaryota > Metazoa > Chordata > Mammalia > Chiroptera > Vespertilionidae > Myotis > Myotis nattereri. Next base: position 57,383,575 of record NC_138079.1, read on the forward strand.
GATACCAAATTTTAAAAAATATACACATCTGCTAATGTTAACTTTGGAAAGAAAACAATTTAAAATTTTAATTATGCTTAGACAGAGAAACCCTCAAAAGTTACAAACAAAAACCACACACACACACACACACACACACACACATTGTTTGGTAAGAAACTTCATTTTTTAACAAAATTTTTCAATAACTGTGAAGTAAAATAAAATTTGGAAAATGAAAATATTTGTGACACAGATTAGACATACAAATTTAGCTATACAATATATTAGGAGCTAGAATTTAGAAAATCTAAATGATTGTATAAACCTAAGTTGTTCCTGGATGGCTTTACAGTTTGAGCCTTTGCCTTGCAGGCTTCTGCCAAATTTCAAATTGATTTTATGATGTCTAATTTATTTCTCTTGGATACTTTGAAATTTATTTTAATCAAATGGGATATTAAAACAAAATAAGATTAAAAAGAATTGGCCTTCTTGCTTTCTATCGCCCTCTCTCAAAGATTCCATTAGCTTGCAGTCATATTTTGCCTGCATAAATCCATTCAGTTCAGCTCTGCCTAATTTACTGATGGAATTGGAAAGTGTTATGTTCTGTCTCTATTGAATTAAAATACGAAGAAATAATGGACTCTATTCACAAGCTCTGAGCATTGCTTAAAAGAGGACCACCTCAGTGGGAGCTCTGCCATACCTGGCTGCTTTTTCTAAGTTCTGCTTGACTGTGAATTGGCTCTGCAATGTATTCCTGCATATCCAACTTGTTTTGCTTGGTTATTTTATGAATAATGAATAAGCATCCCATTCTCTCTGCATTTGCTTTATTAAAAAATTCTGCACCACTTTTGGTTTGCCAGCCAAAAGAGTAAAGGACCTATTCAAAGCAAAGTCTGGCAGCAAATTTGATAGCTTTTATGAATGAATAGTGAGGTTTTGTTTTAAATGATGCATGCATGCTTTGAAAAACACTCCTAAGTATCTAATTGGAAAAAAAATTAATGTGTATTTAGTAAGTCAATATGGTTTATGAGTTTTTCTATATTTAAGTGTCTGGGAAATGAGCAAACTGGTCTAATCAAGTTATTATTCTCAAGATAGGAATATGAATTTCAATAGTATAAACATCTCAATTATTTTACCTAAAGGGCAGTCTACTGCAACTCTTACCACTTTATAGTAATAAGATGTCAATTGGTCATATGACTATGGGGGGAAAGGTTTCTTCTTAAACCCTCTAGTAGTGTGTCCTATCTCCTTTTTATGACAGTTGAGGCTAAAACATGTAGCTGTCTTGTTTTGACTTCTTCATCTATGAATGGGATTTTTTTCTTAGTTTCCTTTGCTGATAGTTCATTATTGGTGATTGAAAATGCACCTGAATTATGGATATTTATTTTATACCCTGCTACTTCACTGAATTCATTTATCAGACCTAGCATTGTGTGTGTGTGTGTGTGTGTGTGTGTGTGTGTAATCTTTAGGGTTCTCCATATACGGTATTATGTCATCTGCAAATGATGACATTTTTACTTCCTCCTTCCCAATTTGTATGCCTTTTATTTCTTCTTCTTGTCTGATTGCTGTGGCTAGCACTTCCAGTACTATGTTAAGAGTGTTGAAAGCAGACATCTCTGTCTTGATACTGATCTTAAAGAAAATTCTTGTAGTGTTTGCCCACTGAGTATGATGGTGGCTATGGATTTGTCATATATGGCCTTTATTACATTGATCTGTGTTCCCTCTATTCTCCCTTTGTTAAGAGTTTTTATCATAAATAGGTGCTAAATTTCATCAAATGCTTTTTATGTATCTATTGTTTTGATATGTGATTTTAGTCTTCATTTGATGTGGTGTATTACATTTATTGAGTTGAATATATTGTACCAACCTTGTTTCCCCAGATAAATCCCACTTGATCATAGTGTACTGGTATGACCTTTTTAATGTATTGCTGGATCAAGTTTGCTAACATTTTGTTGAGGATTTTAGCATTTGTGTTCATCAGGAATATTGGCCTATAATTTTCTTTCTTTGTCCTGTCTTCATCTGGTTTTGGAATTAGAATAATATTGGCCTTGTAAAATGTGATTGGGAATCTTGCCTCCTCTTGAATTTTTTTGGAATAGTTTGAGAAGAATAAATGTTAGTTCTTCTTTGAATGTTTTATAAAATTCACCTATAAGCCAAACTAAAATATAAAAGCCCTGTACTCAGAAAATTATAAAACACTGAAGAAAGAAATTGAAGAATATGCAAATAAGTGGAGGCATATACTGTGTTCAGGAAAAGGAACATCATTAAAGTGTCCATACTTCCTAAAGCTACCTATTGTTTCAATGCAATTCCTAGCAAGATATCAATGGCCTGATCCACAGAACTAAAAAAAATACTGCAAAAATTTAAGGCAACCACAAAATACCCCAAATAGCCACAGCAATCTGGAGAAAGAACAAATTTGGAGGAATCACACTACTTAATATCAAGCTATACCAATCAAAACAGCATGCTACAGGCATAAAAATAGACATGTAGATCAATGGAACAGGACAGAGAGCCCAGAAATGAACCCACCTTTATGGTCAATTAATATTTGACAAAGGAGGCAAAAACATACAATGAGGTAAAGATAGTCCATTCAATAAATTGTGTTAGGAAAACAGGACAGATATATGCAAAATAAAATGGGACTAGACCAGCAACTTACACTATATACAAAATACACTCAAATTGGATTAAAGACTTAAATGTTAAACTCAAAACCATAAAACTCCTAGAAGAAAACACAGGCAGTAAAATGTCAGACATTTCCAATAGGAATATGTTTCCTGATATTTCACCTTGGGCAAGGGAAACAAAAGAAAAAATAAGCAAATTGGACTACATCAAACTAAAGTTTTTGTACAGCTAAGGAAACCATCAACAAAATGAAAAGATAACCCACTAAATGGGAAAATATATTCACCAATGATACATCTGATAAGGAATCAATTTCCAAAATTTATAAAGATCTTATACAACTCAACACCAAAAAAAAATCCAATTTTTAAAAAAAGGGAGGGAAGGACCTGAATACATACTTCTCCAAAGAGTACATACAAATGAGCAATAGACATATGAAAAGATGCAAAATGTCACGAATCATCAGAAAGATGCAAATTAAAACCACAATGAGAAATTACCTCACACCTGTCAGAATGGCTATCATCAGTAAATCAACAAACAATAGTGTTGGTGAGGATGTGGTGAAAAAGGAACCCTTGTGCACTGTTGGTGAGAATCCAGATTGGAGCAGCCACTGTGGAAAGCAGTACTGAATTTCCTCAAAAAATTAAAAATGAAACCGGCATTTAAGCCAGCAATTCCACTTATTGGACGACATCCATAGAAACCCAAAAAACTAATTCAAGTGAATATGGGGTGCCCCCCCAAATTATATACACACACTTTGAATAAGTATAAGGACAGTGTTTATTAAAATACATTTGATTTTCAAAATTGAACTATCAGCAGTACATTTTGGGGATACCCTGTATATGCACCCCTATGTTCATTGTAGCATTATTTATAATAGCTAAGATATGGAAGCAGCCCAAATTTTCATCAGTGGATGAGTGCATAAAAAAAAGCTGTGGTATATTTACACAATGGAATACTACTCAGCTGTAAAACAGAAGGAAATCTTACCCTTTGCAACAGCATGGATGGACCTGGGGAGCATTATGCTAGTGAAACAAGCAAGTCGGGAAAAAACAAGTACCATATGATTTTACTCATATGTGGACTCTAATGAACAAAATAAACTAACAAACAAAACAGAAACATACTTCTAGTTAGAGAACAAAGTGACAGCTGTTATGGGGGAGGGGAGTTGAGGTCTGGGTGAAAAAGTTGAAGGGATTAAGCAAAAACAAACAAATAGCAAAAAATATAATAATAGACACAGACAGCAGTATGATGATTTCCAGAGGAGAAGGGGGTGAGGGAAGGTAGAAGAGGGTAGAGAGTGATAAATGATCATGGAAGAAGACTTGACTTGGGGTGGTAAACACAATACAATATACAGAATGTATTTATATATATATAAAAGCCTAAGTAATGACTGGTTGCTATGATGCGCACTGACCACAGGGGGCAAACACTCAATGCAGGAGCTGCCCCCAGCCCACAGGCCCTGATTGTGGATGGGGTCTGCTGACCAACCTCCCAGTTCCTCCCCCCGGCTGGCAGGCCCCAATCATCCGATCAGGGTTGGGCTCCTGGGCTGGGACAGGGAACTAGGGTTGGGTGGTGGCAGATGTGGCCTTTTCCCAGGGGTGCTGAGGGCCGACTCCCTCTTACCAGAAGGCCCCAATCACCTGATTGGGGCCTGCCAGGCCAACCTTCTGGTCCCTCCCCCCAGCTGGCAGGTCCCAATTGCCAATCGGGGCCACGCCCCAGGCTGGGATGGGGAACTCGAGGTGGGTGGCAGCAGACTCTGGCAGTGAGGGAAGGAGGAGGGGGAGAGATAGGGAACCACATAGTGGTGGTGCGTGGATGGTGAGGGATGGAGGAGGGAACCTGATTGGCCCTGATTGCCATCCAGGCATAGGGACCCCACCTGTGCATGAATTTTGTGCACTGGACCTCTAGAATTATATACTAGAAACCTATATAATTTTATTAACCAATGTTTCACCCCAAAAACTTCAATGAAAATAAACAAACAAACATAATAAAGGACAGTTTTTGAATTGATTTTTGAATCTCTTTGGATTTATACATTTTGCTCTGACCCATATTCCAGGGAACCCAAAATATGTTGCCAGTGATGAGAGAGGCCCAGAATAGGGAATGAAAGGCTTTGGAGTAATTTCCAGGCTACCATACAAAATTTCAGGACACTCAGGTTGTAGGAACCAGTGCATCTAATGGTGCTTAAAAGGACTTTGATAAATCAACACATATTCAAATTCCAAAAGAGAATTATTTCAAAGATCCCTAGGGTCTCAAGATAAAGCTACGACTTCAGTTGCTAACCAAAACCTTCAAGCTCATCAGTTCTAGTAGAAGAGCCATGCCTGACCGAGGGATATCTAAATGCTATTAACTGAATGCTTATCCGAATTACTTGATGTTATCTGATATACCAGGACATAATATTGTGTGTGTTCAGCAGCAATCAATGCCCTAAACTAAATTTGTTCAATTTAAATACTTACTTAAATTTCTGTTTTCTTGGTTGGACCATGAACAACACATAACATTTAATTACAAATTATATGAGATTCTACTTAAGTTATAGGGATATGTATAATGAGATAACAATGATGTTGCCAATAAAATGGGTCATGATGATGTCAGATGGCTGAATGCAACAGAGAAACTTTTGAGATTCCATCTGTTTCAGAGAATCAAATATAGATCACAATGTCACTTGGTAAGCCAAAGGGTTATCAGCATAAATGAATACTTGTATTTTAATATTTTAGTCTGAAATTTATCTATGTAGCTACCTATAATTTCTTCTGTCATTCCATAAGTCTTTTTAAACTATCATTATAATTTATTATCTCTAGAAGAGCGTCCTATCTAAGTTACTTGGATTTAAATAATAATTATGTTCCAATGCATATACAGGTGTGAGCAAAAGTAGGTTTATAGTTTGAGTACATAGAACAGAGTTTATTCTTGTATTATTTTTCCATATGATAACTGTAAACCAAACCCTATATTTTAAGAGAACAGCTATAGCTTTAAATGATATTGGCATGTCCTCAAAATAAATTACAATAAATATGACTCAAGGCAAATTTTATTTTAATTTTAATAAAACCCATATACTTTATATCTGGCTATGAATAAAAGTAGTGTAAGTTACAGGAGTTAAACATGAGATAATCACAACATCCACTTTGGTAATTCTCTATTGTCATCTTTATGCTTTCTTTGTTAGATGATTCAAATTTTAGTAATTTCCTTCATCTTCATTTATATGAATTTTTTAAAAATGAAGAACATATTGCAAATTATCACATATCCAACATCACTGTCTAAACCTGTCTCTCTCAAGGAAACACATTCACCTAGACCAGAATCTTGCATTACTGCCATTAGAAACTTGCAGGGAGTGATTTTGGGAGAACAGATGGTGGTTGGTGGTAGGGGAGGCTTCCATTTTACTGAGGCTTTATAACAAGCACTGTTGTGCCAAGATATGATTAATTCTACTAAAATCTGCTTAGAAAAGTTGAATGAAGCTAAACCAGAACACTTGAAAATATAAGAAAAGTCAGATCCTGAGAGCTTGTTCTGAGCAACAGAAGGATATACATTTTGATATGCTTTTTAAAAAAAAAAAAAAATCCATTTTCCCCATTTTTTTTTAATATTCAAAATGTCACCCTTTATAGCTCGGTTGGCATTTGGAATAAAAAGAAATCAGCTTTTTCCAAGTGTGCCCAAGGTTGATTAACTCTCTGAATGAACTATCACTTTATCTAAGCAACAGTAATGTCTAAATACCCTTTCCCCCCCATTGACCTACATCTCTGTTCCAGATTATTAAGTGTAAAACTAGCAATTCAATAATTTTTTATCCATGATAACATGCTCTTATCTAATATTTGCCTTGTGGATATAATTTGAAAGGGAGAATTTCATTAACATTTAAGCTCAGTGAACACATAAAAAATGCAATTTGTTTTTGATAAATATTCTAATTTCAGTAAATGTATTTTCTCTGTAGATTTCAATCTATGGGTACATATATGACTGCTTATGTTACAAATTAAAAACACAACACTGTGATATAAATAGTTTTAGATACTTCAAATGCAACATTCATTGTTGATACTTGCTAATGCAGTTAAATGAATTTAAATTCACTGATATGGCAAGTTAGATAGATATATAAAATGTTCTAGAACTTTCCAAAACTTTTGAGGATGCAGGAAAAACTTTTAAAATAAGGCAAAATATGTAACCTACATGCACAAAACAGAATAAAAGACAAATTGGAGCAAGCATCTAAATATTTTTATATTAAAAAATATAATTATTTAACTTTTAGAGGATTTAAAAACTGTCTCACCTCTAAATGTATATAATAGATAAGTGTTCCTAGTAGAGAAAACTAGCATGTTCATGTCAGTAATTTTAAAATAAATTACTGATGCTTATAAAGCTTGCCAGAATAAAAAAAGAGGTTTGTATTTTAATGTCAATAGAAAATGCCCCTTCATAAAAAAACAGAATTTGTTATTATTAAAAATAAAAATAGTAATATAGAACAATAGAAAAGAGAGGAAAAAGAGAGAATGAAAGGGACCAAATAATATTTGAAAAGATCTCAAACTCAATAGTAGTCATTAAAATATAAATTAATAAAATATAATTATTCTCTTTTGCATCCCTATTAATTACAATCCTTGGTTCTTATTTCATGCTTATTATTTTTCCATTAATGAGACACTTTTATTTAGTGAGTTATTTAACACATTTAATTATGAAAATTAATAATACAAAACCAAACCTACAGTCTGAAAATAACCCATATCCAAAATCTGGTGGCTAGTGCCTCCACTCCATCACATACCCCTCCTTTGCTCTACACAAAGAAACCCTTGTCAGAAGTCCTGTATTCAGTTTGCCTGTATATTAAAACCAGAGGCCCGATGCATGAAATTTGTGCAAGAGTAGGCCTTCCTTCCCCGAGCTGCTGGCACCGGCTTCCCTCTGGCACCTGGGACCTGGGCTTCCCTCACAGCCCTGGCTTCATCCGGAAGGACATCAGAAAGGACATCCAGTCTAATTAGCTTATTATGCTTTTATTAATATAGATGCATCCCTTAAGTATACAAGTACTATTGTTTTTAACTTTTAAAAAATGCAGAATAATTCACGGAATAGGTTTTTGTTCATTTACAATTGCTAAGATTCACCTATATTATACATTTGTTCAAATCTATTTTGTTCATTTGTTTTGATATAAGAATACTTGTACATTATGCCAAAGGTCATTGTTTATTGTTACTCCAAAATGTTATAGTTAGTCTGTTTTAAGAAAAAAAAAAAAGTTTCATTTAACCAAATAGCAGAGTCTAAATAACCTAAAATTACCCAGGTTAGAGAAATAAAGTAACTCACACTATTTTGGTACAGGTATAAATATATAATGGGGAAAAAAAGCCTATTGACATGTCTTTTAAAACAAATATGTATTAAACTATTGAAAAAAATATATATACTTCTAAAGTACTGAACATTTTTTGGCATCTTTTAGTATATGATTTTTAGAATAGAGCTGCTATTTTTTTCCATACATTTATTTCACTGTTTTGTGTTTCTTTTTTCTTTCCTTTTATTATTTTTCTAATTCTTCAAATTACAAGTGTGATTTTGTATGTGATTTTATACATTTAAAATACAGTGGGGCCTTGACTTATGAGCGTCCCGACTAACGAGTTTTTTTAGATACCAGCTGTATCTCCGCCGATTTTTTTGCATTGAGTTGATAGAGTAATTTGAGTTAACGAGCTCCTTAAGGAGCTCCTTAACGAGCTCGGTCTCGGAACGAATTAAACTCATAAGTCAAGGCCCCACTGTACTTGCGCAAGGAAAGATCTCCTGAAATCCCACCACCAGAGTAGACAAGGTACATTCAGGTGATCTCTTTCCTGCATTTCTTCTTTCAATACAACTGCACACACAAGTTTCACATATACATCATAACACAACCTATGCTATTTTGTACTGTGGCTAGCTTTCTGCTATTCAATTTATTGAATTCATCTACAATATTTATTTAAATTGAAACCCAAATAACATTTACACTGACAATTATGAGTGTCTTCATCATAAATGACAAGATGACTGCGCATGATACCCATCAAAGGCATTATCATTGCTCCATTTTTTCTAAAAGGGAAAGTTAAACTTAACCTAAGTGAAAAAAAAAGTAATTGTTCAAGAAAATTTAAGTATGTTGCACCTAATAATAGGTATAGAATTTCTACATAAGAGTTTTGGCCATACGTGAAATGCAATGGATTGAAGTAGTGTAATCACATGCCAAGATGGACTTTTATTCCAATTCTGCATTTTACATTTTATTGTGTTAAAGAAGAGCTCTAGAAAAACATATATATATACACACACATACATGCATATTAAAATTAAATATATATTCAACTTTATGGTGTTTAATAGTTAATAGTCATTAGTTCTATAGAACTTATTTCTTTTAAAAATAGCTTTTATATTTACAATATTCTTCACATTTATGTATTATCTGAATGTTTACAATAATTTATATATTTATATCACAATACTGGTTCAATGTTCTGCTTTATAACAAACACAAGAGTAGTCTTTGCTATTTCAGTTGCTTAAGGCAACTTTTCCTATCTTGAATCTGCTTACCATCTTTGAATTTACTTACTTTAAGTCAACTTCCGTGGCAGGTAGCCCCCCCCCCTTTTTTTAACAATAGAATTTTCAGATTTACCTTTTCCTTTATTTTTATACTAGAAGCCCAGCATGCAAAATCATGCGGTCCACCCACCCTCACCTAGCTCACAGCCCCACCCACCTTCGTGCACCTCACAGTGCTCACAGCCCCGTCCACCCACAACTGTCTTTGGTTTTTATCGCGTTAGGACCACAGGCCTTTTATAATATAGATAATTTTGTTTTAAATTTTACTTTGTTATTTTTAACTCCTATTATGGATCTTTTGTAGATATGGGATAGACAAATTTGTGAAGAAAGCTGTTCAATAGCTTGCATGAAAAAGACAGCAAAAGTCGTAATGTCTTATAATCTAATCAGAGTTTAAAGTCCTTACAGATCCTGAAGAGGGTATTCTGTGTATAGAACTATGCACAAGGTTTAAAGCCATGAATTTTAAATTACCCTCCACTGAACTGCAGTAGGATTTTATGCAAAAACTACCCTCAAGCACTTGGATTTGTTTGAAATCTATGAGCAAGAACTACATCTATGATATACCACGTACATGAGAATGGAAGCTGATCTTTAATGCAAGTATTATGATTTTTATTTCTGACCTATTAAATTTTATGCTCCAAGAGGTTAAACAATTGGTCCATGGTTACATAATTTGCATGTTTCAGAGCTGGGGTTAAATATGAGAGGAGAGAGAGAGAGAGAGAGAGAGAGAGAGAGAGAGAGAGAGAGAGAGAGAGAGAGAACGAACTCGTGCATGCAAGTGACAGCACTTCCTTCAGCTGAAATATCAGACTAAAATTACAAATATTTTTAAAACAATCCAGTTTCATGAATTATTATTGCTTAAATATCTGTCAATCATTGATTCACATTTTGCAATAAGAAGAATGTAGGTGAGCAATGCTTTCCATAGAAGACACTTCAGTATAACCATGTCTCATATTTTATTCCATAAAATAACCATATGGCCCCTAAACTTTTAAGTGTTCTTTAGACAAAATTCAATTAAGGAAACTAACCTATAGGAACACTCCTGTGAAAATCAACATATATAAAAAAATAAATCCCAAAGCTTTACCTAAATCTAGTTTGGGGTGAGCTTTTCCATTGCTAACATAATCTACCTCGTATTGGAAATGCCAAATTGTGCTCAGCTGAAACCTAATATAACATATTTCTTCAATGACTTTTACAAGGAACACATGTATGCTGGGTCTCTGACATTTACTGAAGATTCTGATTTAGCACCTCTTAGGTAGGATCTCAGAATCTACATTTTAACAAGTATTCTTCTGATAAGCAGGAAATTTTGGGAAGAACTACATTAATATAAGATAATAAAATGATATCTATTAAGTACTTGGCACTTTTAAATTATAAAAAATTTAATCATTTCAAAATACTGTAATTTATATAACTCCATTTTGAAAGGGGAAAAACCAAATGTTAGAGTGATTAAATCTCTTGCTCATGGTCACCTACTATATATATGGGGAATCATTTTACCCATAAAGTACACTTTTGTTTTGACTTAATTGTCATGTGTATCATACAGGTTTTGAAACAATTTCAAGCATCTATTTATCACTACCGTAACTTGGAAACACAAGGCAATGGTGAGAATTTAATTTACCAAAGTTTTAACCTTAAGTCCCACAGATCTGGGGAAAGTGTTTCACTTTCTTCAAGGATCAGTTTAAAGCAAACCTGAACATACCCTTTCAAATTCACACTCTATTAATGCTAAATTTCACATTGTACAGTAAATCTATGGGACGTGTCACTTGCTTGTGCATCTAAGGGTTTAGTACTGTGGAATAGCATTAGGTAACTGCAATGTGTTTAAACTATTAAAGAAATAACAAAAAGCTTGAAAGTGCCACTCTGTCCTACCATTAACTGATCAAGCAAAAAAACCAACCATTCTTAGATCTGTAAGTGGAGTGAAGTCACAGGCATACCGTTGGCCCTCACACGGCAGAGTCTGACAGACAAATAAAATAAATCACAACTTACCAGAACAGAAAGCCTTGAGGAAGAGTCACCCGCGGCCAGTGCAGGGTAGGGACATCTGAATTGTAATTGATAAGTTGCTGGAGGCTGAGTGTCCACAAGTCTGTGAGATAAAGAGTCCAGCGGGACACAATCATCAGAGTCCCCACACTTTTATGAGTTTCATCTCCTAGAGTGCTACCAGATTCTCAGTGTGTGAGAGAAAAACTCCCCTGTGCTTCTGGCACCGAGGGAGGGAGAGAACCATTTTTATATACGCCGAACATTCTGTTCTTAATAAGGCCTGCCCTCAGGAGAAACTATTTAACCAGCGCCTAAACTGCCCAGGCTTCATCAGAGTCTAAAGCCAATGGGGAAGGGAAATATCCAGTCCAGCTGGTTCCAGCCTTCCCTGCGATGGAGGGAAACATCAAACCCAGCTGGTTCCAGCCTTCCCTGCGATGGAGGGAAACATCACACCCAGCTGGTTCCAGCCTTCCCTGTGATGGAGAGAAACATCAAACCCAGCTGGTTCCAGCCTTCCCCGTGGAGGAAGAACAACATCTAACTCTGGCCCACTCCAGCCATCCTGTCATACCTAAGGGAGCCATCCTGTCACAGCTAAGGAAGCCATCCTGTCACACCTAAGGAAGTTTGGGAGTGATTGAGAAGGAAGCATTTGTGAAGTCCACAATCTAGGGGCACAGGAACACTAAAAGACCGAATCCTCTTCCTCTCTCCCCACAACTTACTACCACATTACTCAAAGCTTATTCACAATAGTTCCTTTTACCCAATACATCATGCCTGACTCTACAGAGAAAATAAATGCAAGACTTATTAAAAGGCAAATATATATATATATATATTTGGCACTTCCAAGGTTTTTGTTATTTCATATATATATATATATGATGTTGAAATTATTGAACCAGGAATAAAAAAATGATTATAATGTACAAGAGACCTACTTTAAATATAAAGACATATGTAGACTAAAAGTAAATGGATAAAGAAAAAATATGCTATGCTAACGCTAATCAAAAGAAAGTGGGAATAGATATAAGAATTCAAAAAAAAGCAGAATTCATAGTAAGGAAAGTTATTAGGGGGCATTATATATAGACAGGGGCATACATAATGATAAAGGGGAAAATTCTCCAAGAAGACAGAACAATCCTTAACATGTATGCATTTAACAAAGGAGCATCAGCAGAAATGCAAATTTCCAAAAATCTGTCATAACACAGAATGAATTAAAACACTCTGGATACTTTTTGAAAAAGAATTACTGCATTTTAATTATCACATCATATTTTAAACACTTTAATGAAATTTATCTCCCAAATAAATGTATAATACTTGGTAAAATAAAATTAAGTTATATCATGCATACATTCTAAGTATTCATGGGCTTTCCAAGCATTTATTCTGTGTACTATAGATCTGCAATACCTTAGTACACACCTACATACAAAATCAGACATATATAACACCATAAGTTAGTTTCAGAACATCTAATTTTCAAAGGATCTTCTTCCTTAGAAAGGATATATGCACCCCTATGCTCACTGCAGTGTTATTTATAATAGCCAAGATTTGGATGCAGCCCAAGTGTCCATCAGTGGATGAGTGGATAAAAAAGCTGTGGCACATTTACACAATAGAATACTACTCAGCCATAAAAACGAAGGAATTCTTACCTTTTGTGACAGCATGGATGGACCTGGAGAGTATTATGCTAAGTGAAATATGCCAGTCAGAGAAAGACAAGTACCATATGATTTCACTTATTTGTGGACTCTAGTAAATAAAATAAACCAACAAACAAAATGCAAACAGACTCATAGACATGGAGAACAGACTGACAGCTGTCAGAGAAGGCTGGGGGGTTGGATGAATAAGGTGAAAGGATTAAGTAAAATGAATTGTTTTTTAAAAAATCATTGATCAGACCGTCATACCTCAGAGGGAAGGTAGGGGAGGGTGGGGGTAAGGGGGAGAGATCAACCAAAAATCTTATATGCAAGCATACAGGCCTAACCAATGGACACAGACAACAGGAGGGTGAGGGCATGAGTGGGGAGCATGGGGGGTAATGTGGGGATAAGGACACATAAGTAATAACTTAATCAATAAAGAAGTTTAAAAAAATCAGAGTTGTGGGTGAATTTGATGAATGAATTGATTTTTTTTCTAAATTAAAGGTAAACTGATGACTTTAGAAATCTATTGTGTGGACACTCATTAATTGATACAGTTGTGAAAGAATATGTTGATAATAGACACATTTTGCTTTCTTCTGCTGTACTGATTCATGTATCATGTTATCTTATAATTCAAATCTAGTACATGAATACCTTTAAACAAATTAGTGTTCTCTCAAACAAAATTCTTATACCTTTATCCCTTCAGTTACTCAAGCGTTCAGGTCTCATTTTGTGAGAAGTACAACATACCCAGGTATCTCTACTTAATGCAATTAAAAAACCTCATATTTCTGCCTAATTCTTTTCCTTTAGCTACCTAACATTCAATAGAGAACAAATAAATCACATTAATCCTTTTGATTCAAGAGCTTAATGGGAAGGATAGATATTCTGGCCTGAGAATAGCACTATGAAGGAATTTGGCATTACAAAATCAAGAAACCAACAAATCATGTCAGGTTTTCATCTTCCAAAAGGCTAAGAGTATAAATCATGAGAAGGTAGGAAGCTGATGCACTTGAGAGAAAAATAAGGATGAAAGATCACATGAGGGGAAACGGTATGTCCTCTAGCTGAGACAACCCCTAAGAACAAATAAATCAAACCAGAAATCCCCCCTAAAAAATGACATGTACTTACATCAAATAATCAAAGAAAATGATAAAAAAAAAACAGTATCATTCCCTTGTAAAATGAGAGAGAGAGAGAGAGAGAGAGAGAGAGAGAGAGAGAGAGAGAAACATTTTCTCAAGGAAGAACAACAGTTAATTCTATAAAACTGTGTAAATATGTTTTTATGTTGCATTACTAAGTGTGTTCATAAAAAATGTAGTACAAGTCAATCTTGAATAAATACAGAAATAATCAGACAGAAGTAGTGAATCAGTTTTAAAAATCTGGTTAACAATAGAATAATTATGAGTGGGTTTCATGTTTGAAAAGTCAGCATGCAGAACCTATCCAATATGATCACGTCTATAAAATTCCCATTTCTCTGAAATGAATGTTTTTGTGAAACTACCAAAATCATTTTGTGCATAGTACTACTTATCCTGTTCAGTTGTATGAATAGTAATTTGGTACTTTTTGTTATTTGTATTCATATAATAATTTTGTGTGTTGTACTCATATATAATCTTATATACAATCTTTGTTCAAAGATTTCCCACAGTTGTTAAAATAACCAAAATGCATATATAGCTAATACCACCATTAAACTAGACCTGTTGACATATTATAATTATTCTACTTATAACATAATTTTTAATCTCAGAACAAAAAATGGACATTATACTTTGGGTTCATAAACTCTTCAGAAAGGACAGAACATTGTAACATGGATTGGTCAGGACCCAAAGAAATTCTGTCACTTGAAAAGCCATAATATTATATAGTTCCAGGCAGTTGTGGCTTTTAAGGAGCAATTGAGCAGCTACATATGTCACAGACAATACTAAAAGTTACTGGATATGTGACACTGCCTTATAAGGTCCCTGTAGCTATCACTTCAGATTTGAATGTATATATTAGAGGCCCATTGTACGAAGAGATTCATGCAATAGGCCTTCCTTCCCCTGGCTGCCGGCACCGGTTTTCCTCCGGCACCGGGATCCAGGCCTTCGCTCAGGCCGCAGTGGAGAAGGCAAGGCTCTTCAGTCTTCAGTCGTCTTCAGTCTTCAGTCTTGGCTCCATGCCTGCATATGCAAATTAACCACCATCTTTGTTGGGTGAATTTGCACACTCATCCTGATTGGCTGGTGGGCGTAGCGGAGTGACATCAATTTGCATGTTTCTCTTTTATTAGTGTGTATATATATATATATATAATCACAGCACACTGGATTTCTGTGCTGTTATAGGAATCCAGTGAATTAACCTTTTAGCAATCAAATTTCAAAAAGGTTGAGTTAAACAAAGTCATATAAGTAATCTTATTATAGAACTGTTCAGTCACTTAAATCTCTGTATTATTCAGGAGAAAAAAAAATACACACACACACACACACACACACACACACACACACATATATACATATACATACTAGAGGCCCGGTGCACAAATTCGTGCACGGGTGGGGTCCCTCCACCTGGCCGGCAATCAATCGGGGCCGATCAGAGCCAGACGGCAGTGGGGAGGGACTGCAGGAAGTTGGCCAGCCACAGGAGGTTGGCTGTGGGAACCCACTGACCATGGGGGCAGCTCCTAGGTTGAGTGTCTGCCTCCTGGTAGTCAGTGCATCATCATAGTGACCAGTAGACCGGTTCAGTTGACCGGTCACTTAGACTTTTATATATATAGATACTAGAGGCCCGGTGCATGACATTCATGCACTGAGGGGAGGTCCCTCAGCCCAGCCTGTGCCCTCTCATAGTCCAGAACCCCTCAGGGAGCGGGCTTAAGTCAGCAGGTGGACATCCCCTGAGGGGGCCTTAGTGCTGCTGCAGAGTTGGGAGAGGCTCCCACCACTGTCGCTGTGCTTACCAGCCGTGAGCCTGGCTTCTGGCTGAGCATCGCTTCCCCTGTGGGAGCGCACTGACCACCAGGGGCAGCTACTGCATTGAGTGTCTGCACCCTGGTGGTTAGTGCATGTCATAGCGACTGGACATTCCACTGTTTGGTCGATTTGCATATTAGCCTTTTATTATATAGGACATATATCTATATCTATATATATATGTATATATATATATACATATACATATATATATAAGTATATCTACTATATCTATCTATCTATGTACATTGTATATGTATATGACAGAAAGAGAGAGATACTTTTTAGCACAAACACTGGCAAATTCAAATCTGAATTGTGATCCCACAGTCCTGAGATGCAGGAGACTTGCAGGTGAAGTCTGAAGGCAGTGAACTGGAGATTCCCTCTCACTAGAGGAAGAGTCATTCTTTTAGTTCTATGCAGGCTTTCCGCAATTTGGATGAGTCACGCTTAATTTATGAAAAGCAATCTTCTATTTTCTACCAATTAAAATGTTAATTTCAGTTTATCTCATCCAGCAACACTCTCCCAGAAGTATCCAAAATAATGTTTAACCAAATATCTGGGTATCTATGACCCAATCAAGTTGACAAATAAAATTAACCACCATAAGTTACAAAAAAGAGATATAATATGCACTATTTCCCAGATTGTTTGATCAAAGCAATCTTTCTATATAGATGCACATCATGATATATGTTTCCAAAAATCAGATATTTTTATGATAGGTTTTTATTTTTTATTGTATATACTAAACTTATGTCCCTAGGGATGCTGTAACACAGTATCACAAACCCTTGGGTTAAAATACCAGACATATTTATTCTCTCACAGTTCTAGGAGCTAGAAGTCCAAATTCAAGGTGCCAATAGATCCATGTTGCCTCTGAGATACTCCATGCCTCTTCCTAACTTTCTGTGGTAGCCATTGATTCTTGGCATTTCTTAGTATATAGCTGTATCATTATAATCCGCCTTCATCATCACACATTGTGTGCTTACATTCATTTGAAAGCAAAATAAGTAAGTAAATAAATACATCCTCAGGTATTTGTAAAATATCTATGTACACTGAAAGCATTTGAATGAATGAGGGAAATGGTCATCATAAATATCTACCATGTACAAGCAACTATGCTAGGTACTTTTTAAAATAAAATTTAATTAGATCTATTTGTTTCTTTCTAGGCACTCTTATTCTAGTGAAGGAGAAAGATACAGTAAAAAGTATAATGTGAATACCATCATCATACAATGAGATACAAATCACAATGAGGTACTGCACTGAGCGATATTTGTTCTGAACCACAAAGGAGGAGCCACCAGTGTTGTCCTTGTGATGGTGGGCAGGAGTGGGAGGCATTGTCAGTGGCCACAAAGACAGTGATTCATGAATGTGGTGTCTGTGTGTGTGTGTTTCCAATAGCATTCTGAGAACTGCTTTACAGGATTTTAATGGATTGCTTTTAATACCTAACAGCTTTTTACTCAAAGCTGTCCCCATTAGGAAGCAAAGGCCAATTTTGTTCATAAAAATGAAAACTA
This sequence comes from Myotis nattereri, assembly GCF_964212035.1. NCBI lineage: Eukaryota > Metazoa > Chordata > Mammalia > Chiroptera > Vespertilionidae > Myotis > Myotis nattereri. Next base: position 57,401,263 of record NC_138079.1, read on the forward strand.
AGTCTACTGCTTTTGTGCTGTTGGATAAAATAAATAAACGGGCCATTAATAAACAGTGAAAAGGGTAATGTGCATATCACAATTCACATAAAATTTTTAAAAAGTGAAAATTTGAAAAAGATTGAGTTAGTAATTTATGCACAGAATATGCTCTGGCTGGTGTGGCTCAGTTGGTTACAGGGTCGTCCCATCCACTGAAAGGTCACAGGCTTGATTCCCAGTCAGGGCATATACTCAGGTTGTGGGTTTGATCCACAGCCACGGTGCATGCAGGAGGCAACCGTTCAGTGTTTCACTCTCACATTGATGTTTCTCTCTCTCCCCCTTCCTCTCTCTCTAAAATCAAGCATTTCCTTGAGTAAGGATTAGGAAATTATAGGAGATATTTATATATAACAGAGATATTGTCATGTTCCAGTCAATTAAAGGAAAACAAAACAAATTTTCTAGATAGCCAATGGGCCTGATTACAGATAACCAAAAGTCACAGATAGGTTATATACTCTGACAAATCCCCACAACGAAACTGAAGTAATTTTCAAAGCTTACAAAAAACACTTAAGAGCCCAGCCAGAGTGGCTCAGTTGGTTGAGCATGGTCCCATGAACTGAAAAGTTACCAGTTCCATTTCCAGTCAGGGCACATGCCCAGGTTGTGGCCTTGATCCCCAGTAGAAGGTATGTAGGAGGCAGCTGATCAATGTTTTTATCTAATATCAATGTTTTTCTACATCTCCCTTCCTCTCTCTCTCTCTCAAAAATCAATAAAAACATATCTTTTTCAAAAGTTAAGAATAGTAAATGTTTTTTATATATGTCCTCTACTTACTAAGCATCTCTGGTTTACAATGAATAACCCCCTTTATGTCTTTTCTATGCCTTTCCCCCTAGGCATTCTGCAATATATGTGTAAGGACATGCTTGAGTTTTCTCATTTCAACACTAGGTCTATAAAAAATTATCTAATTTTTCTAAATTGTGATTTAAAAAATCTGTGCTTAAAATTATTTGGACAGTTGAAAAAAGAATATTAGGTGTTTATAAAAGTAAATGAATTAAACAAAACAAATGCCAATACAATATGAAGTATAAAACAGTTAGTGGAAAATAGTGTAGTAATTTTGGGATCAAGTGATGCATTACAAACGTCTGCACCAGGGAAAGTAAACTTTGGAAACCAAGGCCCAATCAAGGAATGGGAGAAGAGGGCTCTCTCAGGTGGGAGAAGAGGCAAAAGTCTAACATGATGCTAGGACCCCTGAGTTTATACCATCAATGAAAAGGTGATCTACATAAATTTCTCTTGCCAACAAAGGAAGCTTGAAGATAAGGATTTTTGTCTACCTTAGATACAGAGGTAAAACTTACTCATTTCACAAATACTGGTTGTTCCCTGCTGACTGCTACGAGTTGGAGTTCACTCTATGAACTGTCCTCAGTCAAAAGGAATTGCTTTGACCAAGGCACACCCTATCCCCTTCGGCAGCTTGCATCAAATGACAGGCAATAGAGGAGCAGGGAGGTTCAGCAACCGTGCCTCAGCTCATGAAATCACCCGAAGACTTTGAAACTGCATGTCAGTGGAATTTGTCTTTCCCAAATCTTGCTTTTCTGTCTTCTTTACATGTGTTGTTGCTTCCCAATAAACTTACAGCCTACAAATCTCCATCTCAGAAAGCAGACCTAAGACTGTTGGTGTCAGGACTGAAAAAGGAAGCTCCAAACTAAATTTTCGTTGTTTCATCAACCTGCCAACCAGATGGCAACAGGAAGCCCTTTACTGATAGTTTGTTTTTAAGCTTACAAGACACATACGTATATTCACAAATAATGACTATTTAATATATGTAAAATAAAGAAATTATTTAAAAATTATACAGAGAGAAAAGATTGGGAGACAATGTTATAAAACAATATTAGTTCTATTTTGGTTGAAGGAAACATAATCTGTCTTTTTTCCACTTATTTATCATTCTTTGTTATTCATGAAAATGGATAAAATAAATGAAAAATTAAAGTAAATATTAAAATTCAAGCTTATTTATATTATTAAATTTATTGTTGGTATTTTCAGCAAGCAATAGTTTCGAATAGGCAATCTCCACAGAAAGTCACACACCTTTAAATTTATCTCTAGAAAAATATCTCTAATTTCATTAAGCATTAAAATGCACATTTAGGTCACAGCTCTAAATTTTATATAATTTTAAGACACTTTAATATTTTACAAATCATGTAATATGTCCAACCACAAACAGCTGTACAAATATCATGAAAGCAGCTATTTCGTCTATTCTCTGGTTTACGATGAGTAACCCCCTCCATGTCTTCTATGCCTTTCCCCCTTAGGCATTCTGCAATATTTGTGTAACATAATTATTGGCAAAGAAGAACAATTACCAATCAATGATCTCCTTTCATACTCTCCTCTCCCTATCTTCCTAGTCCTTTTTGTGGCATACAATTAAATTTTCTGCATTAAAGATTATCAATAACCTCTTAACTGACAAAAAAAGTATCATCTTTTATGCCCTTAGCTTAATTGACAGAATATTTCAACCTTGAACATCCTTCATTCTTTTTTTGTTATGTTTTGTTTTTTTGTGTGTGTGATCCAGCAGCCTTGTCTGTGTGGTCTTCTGAAAGCAAACTCAACTTTCATACACAGAAGTAATTACTTATTCCATTAAGTGTTTAGCTAATATGTTTTCTCCCTTTTATTTCTTTACCAGTGGTCTAGGAAAGGATACTCATCTTCCAAGGAGTAATTCAATATCCTTCTCTCCCATCCTGCCTTCCACACACCACGCACCCCATCACTTACCACTGCTGTGCCAGACTCACATTTAGTGTTTTTCTTGAATTTTCAACTTTATTATATAGCTTTGATTACAAAATATCCCTAGGCTAGAGTGCAGGTTTATTCACATCAGCCTCTTTTCAAACTATTCACTGGCTCACTCATAGATTTTGTAGTTCTTCACTATATAGATCCAGTTAACATTCTTTTCCCTGACATAATGGTATTTAGCTATTGTCTGCTTCTTGCCCCAGAATATTTCAGGTACTCCAGTTCTAAAAGTGAGCTGGCATCTCCTTTCTTCTCAAGGTGAACTCAAATATGTTGTTTATATATTACCTCCCCTATGATGCCATTCTTGAGTATTCCTGGTTACCCACTATACACATGAATCACTATTTCTGCTCAATTCCATTAGAATCTTTACAAATCCTAATTTTCCTGCTTGCAGTAATATTCTCTAAATAGTTTCATGGCTAGCTTTTCCTAGGTTTTCATATTTTAACTCAGATGTTATCCCCTAATGGAGTTTTTCTTTGACTTAAACCAGTATGATCTTCAAAACACTTTTCAGTGTTTAAAATGATCTCCTTTTGTATTTTTTATATATTAAAAAAAAACCCAACTATCTAATGAAAGCTCCACAGAATCAGAAATCTTGATGTGTCTGAGCACAATATTTTGCATCTTATACTCTGCCATTCTATTTGGATTCAGAAAGGACAAAACTAAAAACAAACAAACACAACTCTAGCTTTCACTTGTTTCAATTTCCTCATTACACAACAGTGGATATAATAATACCTACTTTATATATTTTTCATGAAAATAAAATGAAATAATACATTTCTTAGCTCACTCAACATAAGACAGTGTGAAGTTACATTTGGAAATTTATACCTTTGAGTTAATGGTGGTAAAGAAGGAAATATAGTGTGCAAATCATGGTTGGCTATACATGCTTGAAGAAATCCTCATTGGGTGCAGTCTTTAAGTTTAGGTTAAGGGATTTCCACATAATCAAGTAGATATATCATAGGCCCTAAGAAATGAAAATATGAAATTAATTTCATTTCATTTCATAATATTATCTGAGTTGTTTCTCCAATATATCAATTCACTCAAATGCTATAAAAATCACATATAGATGCAGAGGATGGTGTATATGGCAAAAGCAATACTTCCCATCTTTTTTAGTTATCTTAAATAAGATCCATTCTTATTTGTAAACTATTTTGGGGACATTTTAAACATAACTAGTTATTGAGTTCTATAGCACCAAATTAAAGAAAAACAACATACAAATTAATTGTGCTTTATGTAATTCCCAAATGCACATTTACCACAAAACACACACACACACACACACACACACACACGCACACACACACACAAGACTAATAAGCTAATGAGGAGCAAACTTTAAACTTGTAAAGGGTAGTCTTTCCATTCTAATTTTATATTTATATATGTTTTACATTTATTAGGAAACACATTATTTTATACCATATAAATGTAATTATGAGAGAAAATTCCTTGATATATACCTACAAATGGCTCCCAATAATTCAAAGCGCTTTTTAGTAATAAGATCTTGGGGCCATTGCCAGCTTTTAATAAAGGTTTATTTGAAATTTTTAAGTATTAGGACTTATTACTAGAATAATTTCAATAGAATTTAATGTAAAATCTTAAATAGTTATGAGTCATCTGCTATTAAATAACACCTCCAAAACTTAGTGGATATTTAGAAATATAGAAGGAATATGTATATTCAAATGAAAATTAGCAACTCCCCAAAGTAAAAGTCTAGTTCAATATATAGCAGATTTAAGATACTCTTAAAAATGTTGGAATTCAAGCCTATAATAAAAATTATTGAACGTTTTACTTTTATCATGCATGTCTTCCTAGTTTAAGGTTCATACTATCCAACCAGCTCAAAAATAAAGAATAAAAATTTCACCAAGGCCACTTCCAGATATTGTTTCCTTCAAACCCAAAGTGAAATATATAGCAATAGTTAAAGAAAAACTCCCTGCATGGAATAACTTTAGATAGTACCATGCCCTTCCTTCTTGGAGATATAGACCCTTAAAATAATTGAGTTTTACCAAAGATGTCCAGAAGGTTCTCTAAATATACTAGAGTGGGACCATTCTGACACAATAACATATGCCACAAACTACCAAAGGCTGTAAAATGTGCCACAAGTATAAATTGTTTTAAAAACAGAGTTGGGCAAGTATTTGGAGAAAAGAAATATTGAAGGGCAGACCTGCTAAATCAAAAGGAAGCAATGGGCCATAAATGCCAAGCTACTGAGTTCTTGTAAGATTTACTGTAAATTCTTACTGTGCAGTAGCCTCATTTTTTTTTCCTTGTGAGGAAAATGAAGTTATTACAAGGTATCATGCCACATCTCATGAAATGCCATGACAAAGCACGAAAAAATGGTTACTTTCTGCAGGAAGCTCCTGAAGGTGGTTCTGTAAATAGCAATAGTATTCAAACCCCAGTGACCTACAGCTATTTTTAGATAAAACTGTTGAGTAACTTAATTTGATTTAATTTCTTAATACAAAACATTTTAGTATTTATTATCTTTTAGATTATCATTTTTTCAAAGACTTCCTATACTTTCTCACTGTTTATGTAAAATAACCTATTGTATTTTAACTAAAGGCCTGGTGCATAAAATTCTTGCACTGGGGGGGGGGGGAGGGGGACTGCACACTCTCCAATCTGGGACATCCCTCTCACAATCTAGGACTGCTGGCTCCTAACCACTTGCCTGCCTGCCTGATTGCCCCTAACTCAGCCGTGGGCAAACTAGGGCCCGCGGGCCGGATCTGGCCCGTTTGAAATGAATAAAACTAAAAAAAAAAAAAAAAAAAAGACCGTACCCTTTTATGTAATGATGTTTACTTTGAATTTATATTAGTTCACACAAACACTCCATCCATGCTTTTGTTCCGGCCCTCTGGTCCAGTCTAATAACCCATTGTGGCCCTGAGTCAAAGTTTGCCCACCCCTGCCCTAACCGCTTCTGCTTGCCAGCCTGATCGCCCCCTAACCGCTCCCCTGCTGGCCTGATTGATGCTTAACTGTTCCCCTGCCAGCTCAATTGCCCCCAACTGCCCTCCCCTGCTGGCCAGATTACCCCCAACTTCCCTCCCCAGGAAGGGTCTGAGATGCAGGTGATTAGGATTCCTGGCTGGCATGCTGCTGACAGTAAGCTGACCAATGGCCAATTCCACAAGGAATGGGGATCCCTCCTCCCTCCTGTCAGGGTCCAGTTTGAAGGCCGGCCACGCCCTCGATCACTTGAGATCCAGAGTTCCACCGCGTCCCAGGTGGCCAGGGCCCACAGCTCCCTCCCACTGCTGCACCACGGGCGGCCGGGGCCCACAGCTCCCGCTCCTTCAGCTCCTTAGCCTGCTGTCCAGTTGTCTGTCTGGTCATTTAGGTTGTGATGGCACCTAGCTTTTTATATATTAGGATGATGCAGCTATTCTGCATGTATTTAGCTTTGTTTTTCCAGTAAATGAGATGTATTTCAGTTTTGGTCATTTTCCTTTCCCATGTATTACTAAATGCACTTATTTATGCTGGCTGACAAGTGAAATTTAATACAATTAAACTACCTAGTATATGCAGAGATGTGGCCCATGGCAAAGGTATTATAAATCCTATACTCTAACAGTTTTACCTAAAAATATTCAGTCAAATTCAATAGGTCTGAAATGGAATTCTTTAAGCCAGACACAATTCCCCACCAACTCACTGTCATTCTTTCTGCAAACCGCTCCTACTGAATCACTCCAGAATCGTTTTCTCAAACTGTAAATGTTAGAATCAACCTTGGATGCTCTTTTCCCTTAAACCTCCTGTGATGGACTCAAAGATGTTCTCCCAAATCTCTGCAGTCTTGCTTCCCAGGGACTAGGAAGGTTATCAACAGACATGTTTCAACTGTCTGCCCCTTCAGAAATTGTCTTGGATTCAGTGAGCTGCCTCAGCCAAAGTCCTGCTATTGGGAGTGTGGCCCACATCCAATGGTTAATTGTTTAGGGAGTATAAAAACTCATTCAGTTCAGCCCAATGCAGGATATCCCTGACGAGCAATCTCAGCCTCGGTACCCCAGACCTCTTTTGCTCTGCCCATCCCTACTTCTTTCCCCTTTCTGGAGGTATTGATGCCATCCCAATCTGTGATAAAAGATCTCAAAGTCTGCTGCTTCTCCGGGAATCCTATTTGCAATGATCTCATACATTGTCATTTAAATATTTTCAGTTATACCTCTCATTATCCAAAAATGCATCTGGTTTTATCATCTCTCTTGGCAATGCCCCATTATGGTCTCTGTCGTTGATACACTATGTCAAAAACGTATCTCCTAATTGAAGTCACCTTTCCTAGCACTGTCCCCGTCAAGTACATACTCCCCACAGCTGGACAGAGCAGTCTCTGTAATGCAAAATAGATTGTTTGTACTGCTTTTTTAGATGCCTCACCTTTTATTCAAACTATTTCGTCTTCCCTAAATGTCCGCTTTCTTTCACCATGTACATTTGCCACTGTTTTCTCTTCCTAAAACAACATTGTTTTGTCAATATATCTTCCCAGATTCAGCTAAAACAGCACTATCTCTATGATGCTTTTAAAATAAACCCCCGCTGATTTCCCAAACTGAGTGGGGTGCCTCCCTTTTCTGCTCCCAGAACTCTCTTTATGTTGTATAACTTTATCTTATTAAGCAATCCATTGTGTTTATTAGAACTTGGGTTTTAATAGTAGTGACCTTCTTTGCATCTCTATCAAAGGCTTTGGCACATAGGCACTCTATCATTTATGTTGGCCCTTAATGACTAATGAAGACATTAAATATGTACTTTAAAGAACTACACTTCTTTCCCAAGTTTAAAATAATTATGGTTAGTAGAGAAACAATACAATATTGATGTACATGTGCTTTTATTTGTACTCTAAACTTTGCATGTATCTGATAAATTTTCCTTCTACAGAGCACTACAAGTGGACAATTTTCTGTGATTAGTCAATATGTGAAAGATTTTTATCTTTCACATATTGACTACAAGAGGGTAGATAAAGATAGCATTTGGTCTGATGTGACATAAAGTTATTTCTTATAGTACATTTATAAAAATTTGGCTCACACTGAAGAAGTTTTTTAAACATAAAAATTGTTTCCTCTCCTATAAAAAATAAACTTAGCAACAATAAATAATTTAAATTAAAAAAATAAACTTAGAAAAGCCTATATTGTGTGCCCAACATGTGTAGGTTAATGGAACTGAATGAGATGCTGTATGTTTACATTTATATTATATGAAAATAATTTAATTCCTACTTTTTTTAGTAAGAAAAATATAAGTACATACATACATAGACATAGACATATCTAGATTTTAATTTTCTACAGTTCTAAATTTAGAATGGACAAATAAAGAACAAACTACAATTTCTCTGGTGTACCGTGTTTTTTAAAGCTCTTTTTTCTATCCATCTTATCTTTAAATTACCTTTCAGGGTTTAAATCAATATTTTCATAAGGCTTTTGTTACCTTATCTTGATTTGATGTTTTTGAACTAATGATGGAAATTCAGTTTAGGGTTAGCTCTTGAACTTGAAACTACCGAAGAACAAACATATTTCTTCATACTATTACTAATTTTTACATTTTCTGCTTTAATAACACTGCAATGTTATTATCCTTTTTTCTTTCTCCTTTATTATTATTATTTAGAAAATTTTAGCTAATTCTTTACAGAGCTATTGCTCTTCTTTATAGATTCCCCTTACAGGAATTTTAAACTTTCAAAATTATTTTCCAAAAATTGTTGAGGGATCTATAAAGGTTAATCATTTTCTATGATTACTAGCATGAGATATACTGAGAATATGTGAGATTCCTCTTATTCATTCAAAGTCACACATTTTTTAAAAGAATATGTAATTTTCTGGAAAACTATATAGTCTTCAGAAAAAATAATTTTTATAACAATAATTATAACAAGTGTTCTTCATTTGAGGAACAGACATTTAAGATTTGAGAAAATTCTGTGTTCCATTTAGCTATTTTTTAAGCTATCCATGTCCTTTCAACATTTCTTCATACATTAATTAATCTAGATCCCTACCCTATCTGGGTTACACTGTCTACCCATAGTAATTTTTACCTAGGTAATGTTAAACAGTAGCATGAACAATTAGAACAGTAATGTCCCAGCATTCTGATGTGCAGAGATGTAATGGGACTACTATAATTTAGCTTTAAGCTAATATTGCTAAAATCACTTAAAACTTTTGAAAAAGTTCATCTGCCTATCAGTACTTACAGAAATTATCTGATAAATTATTTTTAAACTTCAATGATTTTCTTTCAGCTATATGTATACAAGTTATAGATTCTACATATATGTAGTAGAGGCCCAGTGCATGAAATTCGTGCATGAGTAGGGTCCCTAGGCCTGGCTGGTGATCAGGGCCGTTCTGCGGGGTGACCAGCGGGGTGACTGGGGGGCCCCCGTTGCCACCCACCTTGGCAGGCCTGGCGCCGCCCGCTCCCCGGCCCAGGCCCCCACCTCTGGTCACCTTCTCCTGCGGGACAACCAGTGGGGTGATTGGGAGGCCCCCATTGGCACTTACATCGGCTGGCCTGGCGCCGCCAGCGGGGGCCCCCCAATCACCCTACCAGTCGCCCTGCTGAAAAAGGCAACTGGCGGGGCTATCAGGGGGCTCCCGCTGGCACCCACCTTGGCTGGCCTGGCACTGCCCACTTGTTGGCCCTGCCCCCCGGCTGCAGTCACCAGTCGGGGCCTGCGGGCTGTGGGAAGCTCTTGTATTGTCTGTCCCTGGTGGTCAGTGCACGTCATAGTGACTGGTCGTTGTGACTGGTTGTTCCACTGTTTGATCGATTTGCATATTAGCCTTTTATTATATAGGATATGTACATACATATACATGGATTTAATGGTGAGCTACTATCACACTGATCATTGGAAATATGTATTTGAAACATTTATATTGTAGGTAAAGACAATTAATGAATAATGGCTCAACATATTTTTAATATTTTTATTTCAGAGAGAGGAAGGGAGAGGGAGAGAGAGAGATAGAAACATCAATGATGAGAGAGAATCATTTATTGGTTGCGTCCTGCACACCCCACACTGGGGATCGAGCTCGCAACCCTGGCATGTGCCCTTGACCAGAATCAAACCTGGGACCCTTCTGTCCACAGGCCAACACTCTAGCCACTGAGCCAAACTGGCTAGGGCTTGGCTCAACATTTTGGATAATAAAATCTCTTTGTATCTCTTTGTAAGCTAATATTGAGACACACCAGTAAGCCAGGATAAGTGAAATAGGAAAACCAAGATAGATAGCTGAACAAACTAGCAGAGCAATTTACAGAAGATAAAGAAGATCGCCCCCCTAGAAATAACATCTAGGCCTCAGTTGTATTTCAGCTTCAGACCCAGAAAAGCAACAAAATCAGGTGGGCAACAACAAGGCCTGCATGAGATAACTGATGACCCCCTGCCCTGACACAGACCAATCAACGAAGACCATGGCCCTGGAGAAGTACACCCCTAGAAAACTGATGAATATTCTACTGAAAACCTCCCCTGAGACCACCCCTAAGTTTCCAGCATGGGAGAAGGAGATAAAGCCTGGAGACAAAAAACTCACCCCTTGCTCTCCCTCTGGGAAGCACTCCTGCCATTTCCTTTCTCCTCTACCCCCACTTTTTCCCCAGAAGTATGCATCTCCTAAACTCTAAAGGACCCCACAAGACTTGCTATCTGGGGAGCAATGGGCAGTGGCAGCTCATCAGCAGTGGCTAATCCCCTGAACCTGACCTCAAAGCCCCTTTTTCTCTGACTTCCAAGCGAGCTAGGACAGCCCACCTTAGGCTCTCCTGTTGCTTCTTCTATGCTAAGCCCTCTCTTGTTTTAGTGCTCAGCTATAATAAATGTTCCCTTAACTCGTGTTGTGAAATTTCTCCTGTACTAAGTCAAGAACCCACACGCTACTGGCTGGTCCTACACAGACAGGCCAAGGGCCAGGCCCCCTTTCCGGTAACAATATAAGTAATCAATTATAAAGGTTAAGGGAATACTGTAAGTATACATCTCAGCCAATATTTTACATTAGAGACCAAAATTCAACTAAAATTAAAGAGCTGATATATCCAAGTTATTATTAGTCTAAATGCCCTAACAGGTAAAAAGAAAATTTCAAGGGTTCCAGTTTCAGTAGGAAGAACATTCTGATTTTCTTCCTGGTCCAAATAATTGGTGTAGTAGAAGTGATATTTATCCAAACATTAAACTATCAAAATTGTTTAATTTTTTGCCCAAAATAAATTAAATCTCATGATTAATAAATAAAGTTAACACACTGGTAAAACTGATTTGTATTATTTATAAGACTTGTCTTTATTTGATGTTTTGCTTACTTGAAAGTTTTTCTTCTATCCCTCATAATACCTAGAGCTTAGAATGATGCCTGGTTCATTTTAAGAGCACATAAATATTTGAAGGATAAATCTGCTTAAATCATAATAATATTAAACTTATTGTAACTAAACTTTGCCTTGATAAAGTTATATTTACTTTTCAAAATAAAGTGCCCACATGAGATAATATAACACACCTACAAGCATGATGAAAATAAAAAAGATAAACAATGTTAAGTAATTAAAAAAAATTCTTATACTAAGGCAATGGAACTATGTACATTTATGAGAATAAATGAGTGAACTTTGTTACAATCCATGAATGACATAGATAAATCTCAGGAACATCAGTATAACTGAAAATAGCCAGACAAATAAATGATGTGAAACTGGGAAATCTAAGCAATGGTGGCAGAAGTCAGGATATTGGATTCTTTAGGGAAGAGTGATGGCTGGAAAAGCACAAGAAGGAGCATCTGGGTACATTAATTATATTTTTCTTATCAGGCTTACGGTTCCAGGTTGCATTCACTTCAAGAAAATTTACTGCACTTAACATTTGAGATTTATGTATTTTTTTGCATGTGTTATGCTCCAACAAAATTTTAGTTTATAAACAAGGAATTATTTGATAGAAGAAGAAACTATTTTCATATTTTATAGGACATAAAAAGAGCCACATTGAAATATTTATTTAGGACACAGAGTTAGTTAAGTAGTAGGGTCAGTACCTAAACAATGATTCCGAGAAAAGCATCATGTTTGCTACACAGAGAAGAGGAAAATGAGGGAAAAGTTCACATGATTTAAAAGGTTGGACTAATGGTCTGTATATTTCAAACGCATGCTTAACAACATATGCCTTGCTTCTAAGCATAAGTGGAAGATGAATGCATTTGATTCAGATTAACTGATAAATATATATGGCAGCTGGAAGTACATCCTCTTGGATTGGGAACACAGTTACCCAGTCTTTCCTTGGTTCATAAACCAACAGCATCAGGAACAAGAACAAAGCACTGCAATTCCTTTATAATTACAATGCAAATTTATATATATGATAAAATTTGAGTTTTTAATTCATGAGAAAGCCTGGATTTGATAAATAAATGACCCATCACAGAAACTAAAAGCCATTGAGTCAGAGTAAATCCATGTGTGGACTCTTTAAGAGGTACTGTTTGGGACTCCAGCAGCCTTCCATCTCACTCAACCACAATCTCCACTGGTTTTCACAGCCATATGTTATGGGGACTTCTCCTTCCTGGCACTGGAACCCTGGGCTTGGAGGCCTGGTGTGGGGCTGGGACCCCTTGCTCCTAAGGTGGGGACCTCTGCAGCCGAGATATCCCTCCTGAATTTTATCCACCACACATGGGTGTGGGACGCCCATTGTGTCTCTGGCCCCTTCTACCAGTCTCCATCTGGCTTCTTCTTTATGTCCTTAATTGTAGGACTTCATTTCAGCTAGATTTCAGGTGTACTTTCTGACCTTTCTGAATGATAATTATAAACAAATCAGCTTTCAAATCTTTTATACATTTTGAAATCTTCAGGATACTGTTGCTTGCAAGGAAAGATATTTAGTACATGAATTTGTCATAGCACATTTACTCACCATTAAACCAGAATGAGACATACCCATACTGGCTTATATTCCTTTTAATACATTGCCCATGCCTCACATTATATTTTACCTAAACTTTTAAAGAAACTCAGCAAAGACAGACTTTTTTCCTTAATTCCACAATCATTCTCATCCACTATCATTCTACTCTTATTTCTAAAGTCTTTGGCTTTGTTTTGTAGACATCACTGATAATACACAATATTTTACTTTTTACAAAATTCCTAAAGAACCTTTTGTAAAGAAGTTCGGTCCTTTATCCTCTTTCTCGAGGATGACTGGAGGGAGAGAAGAGCTGAAAGGAAGAACACACTGCCAGAAGTTCGGAATACCCAGTGCTGCCCATCACTGCTCCTGTGCAGCTCAGGGATGTCCCTGGAGATTAACTGAGAACATCAATGGTTAGCTGTGACACAGGAGCAAAAAAACCTGCACTCCATTGTCAGACTTTTCATCTAGCCAAGAGAAAAAGACAAAGAGCTCCATTCCCTATCTGTTTCCTCGGCTTTTTATGAACCTGGCACAACTCAACTGAGTGAGAAGTGTTGTCTGACTCTAATTTCCCCCTGTCTTAGCAGTCATCAGATGGCAAACTGCAGAAAGATCTTTTGTTCTGAAATCCCCAGCTTCCTTGATTTGTTATCTCCTTCTCTAGTCACAATTCCTGTTTGAAGCATTTATTTACACCAAGATTTCCTCTCTTGCATCCGGGCCTTCTTAAAAGAATGTGCATTGGAAAGGATTTTTTAATCTCATTAATAGAATTTATACAAGACACTGGTCTTAGCATGTTTCCTTAACAGGGGGCCAACTGAGCTATTCTAGAAGTCCCCTTAGGAACTACTCTCACTTCTCTACTTACTGCACCAAGCTATGACCTCACCTGCCTTATTAAATCTCAGGTTTCAAAATAACTAAAATAGTAGCATCAAATAGGACCAGTGAAACAAGGCCAATACACAATCAATCAGCTGTTTTATAATGGCTTTGACCAGGTCTGTAATACCAATACTTGCTGAACATGTGGGCAATTAATATTTTATTTTGTGTTTTAATTATTACGTTTAATGTACATTTAAAGGATAAGTTATGTAGCTCATGAACATTATAATCATTAACTTGTTCAAGACCTGTTTTTTTAAATTTTATTTTATTTATGTACTCATGCACTTTTCTCTTCATTTACCACTCCCTAATCCTTAACTACTCCAACAGGCAACATACTAATGTGTTTGATGTATATCCTCTGTTGATATGTATCATGCTAAAATATATGTCCTTTTTTAGTTTAATAAAGGTTTTACTAACAAATTATCCTGTATAATAATTAGCTATATATTTTTTTGTTTAATTCCACATACCATTTATAGATTCATTGGTTTGTTGCTTTGCTTTTTCTTTATTTCACTCCATTATATGTTAATATACTCATCAAGTCTCCTGCTTCCAGCTACCATGTGGTATTCAACTGTGTACATCAGTCACATTATCCTACGTACTGATTTCAGTGATGGTCACCAGCATTATATTCGACTTCCTGTCATAACAAACAACACTGCAATCAGTATCCTGGTTCATACCCTTCTATGTTTTATGTTCATTTTATTTAATTGAAGAACTATTAGTTTTACTTCAGGAAAGAGCAGTGCTTGAGATAGTTACTATTTCCTCCTTCAAAACAAAAGTATGCATTACTTCGCTTTTTATCTTTTTGTCAGGCTAGTGGGCATAAATTGATTATCTCAATGTTTGTTAGCAGTTTTATTAGTTTGCAATTAACACATAAGAAACAGAATATATTTAAATTGTATACCTTGAAAGGTTTTGACATATGAAGTGATCACCACAATCAAGATAGTGACAATATCCATTACACCTAAGCACCTAAGAGCTTCTTCGTGTCCCTTTCCAAGTTTTCCCTTTCCTACCTGGTTGCTCTTATTTCTTTTCTTTCACCTATTACAATGGCTTGACCCCCCACCCCCCATATTGGTAAGAACTATTATCCTTTCATTGTTCCTGATCTTAGGGGAAAGTTTTCTTAAGTCCTTTACCAGTTTGAGGAAATTCTTTTCACTTTCCAGTTCACTGAGACTTTAGCAGGAAAGAATATTAGATTTTACCAACAGGTATTTCTGCACTTATAATTTATATGGTCATATGATTATTCTCTTAGACAAACTATATTACTTGATTTTTAAATCTTGGGGATAGATGCCAATAATGCCTGATACATTGTCATATATATATATATATATATATATATATATATATATATAATTACATTTTAAAAATATTTGCATGTATGTTTATAAGATACTAGTATACTGACCTTTAGTATTCTATTATCCACTAGTACCATCAATCTTTTTTTTAAAGTGTGATCTGAGGTGTTTTTCAATCTCTGTAGTTAAATATTCCCAACATGGTTGATGTCAAGTTATCAAAATTTCACCACTGAATCCAGAGTTGGGTGGAGAGGTTCACAACTGGCTAATCAGGAGTGTCCGCAGACTCGTTCCAGCACACTACCAGATTGGCCACTCTTACAGAAAACATATTGAAGAAGTAATAAAACTAGGCACATCCTTCCAGTTGAGTTGGAGAATGGAGATAAGCAATAATCAGTCTTAGGATGATGATGACTGATCCCCCACAACCACCACAGACCCAGTAAGGACCACATCCCTTTGCTTTTACCCAAACAATTTCTCTTTTCAAGTATTCAGTATTAAATTCTTTTTTTATATATATATTTTATTGATTTTTTACAGAGAGGAAGGGATAGAGAGTTAGAAACATCGATGAGAGAGAAACATCGATTAGCTGCCTCCTGCACACCCTCCACTGGGGACGTGCCCGCAACCCAGGCACATGCCCCAGACCGGAATCAAACCTGGGACCCTTGAATCTGCAGGCCGACACTCTATCCACTGAGCCAAACCGGCCAGGGCATAAATTCTTATAAATATGAAGAATTGGAAGGAAATAGTCACCTCAGTTGTAAACCAATATCACTGAAGGTGAAGGAGTATAACACATTTGTGAAACAAGAACTCAAGTCAGTTTAAGCAGTCTTCAAATGCTTTCAAATATTGTTCATCCCACCAGGGTTTTGCCCTGCCTGACAGGTCTGATATGGGAGACCTGGAAAGCTGTTCCCAATTTCTGTGATAAGGAAATTATCATTAGAAGGTAATGGTGGCATGGGGAAATGGGCAGAACCAGTCTTCTCGAATTCCCTTCAAACACTACTCTCACTATTGCCCCTAGATGTGATGTGTTTCACACCAGATTGCAGCAATAAATTCTCCCCCAACACACACACACACACACACACACACACACACACACACACACACGAAGTTCCAATTTCTCAGAGGTTTCTAATTTTTTGTCATTATTGTTAATTATCTCTTGCATGCTTTTGTCTCATTTACTTGGTTGGGTTCATGAACGTTGATCTTGAAGGAGGGAGCTTGCAACCCGTCAAAGCTTCTCCCTAGAACACCCTTTAAATTAGAGAAATGTGAATTGCACCATGATATGAATTTGAAGGCTCTATCTATAAAGATTATAGATAATCAACGTATCTCTTTGTATATTGACTGTTTTCTACTCTAGGGATATTAAGAGAAGTTTAAAATTCAATTGAAAGATAACTATGGAATTAAATCTAATTCAGCTGTTATTAACATTTTAGAACAAATAAAAAAAAATAGGTCTTGCCTGTTACAAATAAGGAGAAAATATCAAGAAAATATCCTTGTTTCCTTTTCCTAAGACTCATACCCTGAAGCTGTCTGTGTATTAAAAAGGAAATAATTTATTCTAGGCTGAAATGTAAATCAAGGTAAGTTTACGGCATAATTCTGCAAGAGCTCCTGCATGTAAATCCCTTTAGCAATTTAACTGGGCATCTAGAGATGTGTGGCTACAGGGAACAACTGAAAGTATTTTATAAAACTGAAACATATAAGAAAGATAATTATGAAGCCTGTATGCATGAAAAATCAGGCTTCATCTTTTATCTGAAGGAAATTTTAGCAGAACTTGAAAGAATCTTAGACTAAGTGCTAACAATGTGTATTGGATCCTTATATGTGAGGTTGGATTTTAGAGCTCTACTCTTAAAATTCTCACAAATTTGAAAAAGGAATAAGTTATCTTGTTCAGTAATAAAGTGATTCATCTCCTTGACTACAGCTGCATGAAAAATATCTGAAATTGGTCACTTTGAATATCTATCTAGTGCAGGGGTGGGCAAACTTTTTGACTCAGGGCCAAAATGGGTTCTTAAACTGGACCGGAGGGCCGGAACAAAAGCATGGATGGAGTGTTTGTGTGAACTAATATAAATTCAAAGTAAACATCATTACATAAAAGGGTACGGTCTCTTTTTTTTTTTTAGTTTTATTCATTTCAAATGGGCCAGATCCGGCCCGCGGGCCGTAGTTTGCCCACGGCTGAACTAGTGTCTTTAATTTACTTTAAGAAAAAGTGTATTTTTTAATAAATCCCATTGCATGAATCATTGTTCCTTTAAAATAACGAAGAATTTTTTGTTATTATTAGTTTATTATCTTTTATAAATGTCAATTAATATATATGATATAAGAAGAAAAAAATCATACAATTATATAAAATTAGAAAAGGTAAAACATGTTCAACAATGAGAGACTACCCAAATGTGTGTTTCCATTACTTGTCTTTGCATCCATAGAACCAAACACATTGAGCAAATAACTTTGATTGACAACTCAGCTATTAAGCAGTTCCCCCTCCTTTATGAAAACTACTCACTTTTATATTTTCAATATTTAGTATAGCTAGTAAAATAGGAGAATCTTATTAACTATTGCCTAAAATGTATTTGGCACCTGATATTAAGAGAATAATCAATAATCAACAAATTGAAGCTATTAACAGGGAGTCCAAGCTCATCACTTACTAGAGGCCCAATGCACAGAATTGGTGCAAGGGTAGGCCCTCGCAGCCCCAGCTGCCTTGGCTCTCACAATCCCGGCTGCCTTGGCCCTCGCAGCTCCAGCTTCGTCTGGAAGGTTGCCCGGATGGTCATTCGCTGTTCAATCATTTGGTCGAATTGCATATTATGCTTTTATTATTATAGATAATATTTTTATTTTAGAACAAAGTCAAGATTAGCAAAAAACAGGTTTTATATTTCAAAATAAAAATCATTAATATGATTTATGAATCATATATTATAAATTATGTGGCAATTTAAAATTTGCCAAAGCTAGCTGCTTACAAATAATTGCACTTCTATATTTAAATTTCTTAAAAGTTTAAGCTTGCTATAGCATATATGTTAAATGATCCTTTTAAAATTATAGAATTTACATTTTTAAAATGATTTATTTGGCCACAGACTGACAGCACTTTAAGATTAGTGACTATGGCCACATGTGTTTCATAATTCAATAATTTTCTCATCTTGCTAAAAGGATCACTTTAGATGCCATATTAGTCAGGTACTCCTTAATTTTTCTATATATCATCTAAAGTAAGTGACATTTTCATATTTATTTAAAATATCCCAACTTATTTTTACAAGTGCTAAATAATCATATATATCATATGCCATAGTTTAATACATTTGCAATTGCTTTACAGAACCCCACCCACAAAAACAAATTGACAGCTCAATTGTTTATTTTTAATATACACAAAATGACCAGAATGTCAGAATATCATAATGAAATAGTTTAGTCAAACTTTTATAGTAAGCAAAATAGGCTAATAAACCCTTTCTCCTGCAGAAAAATCCTTCCATTTGGAGCATCTACACCTCATAATTTGGGGATGGATCTCAGCTTATTTTCATGCCAAAGCAAAAACACCTGTAATGCTTTTTGTAAACTAGGAAATTCTTTCCCAGCAAAGTATAAACTTAGTTTGCTAGAGTTATCTTCACCAGTAAAATATATTTTAGGGAAACAGAAAATATTTTGCATAAAAGCAGCAAAAAATCAAATCAGTAACAATGACAAACACGTTGATAACCTTACCCAAGGGCAATGCCCAAACTTGTTCTTATCTCAAGGAAGATGAATATATTATGAAATCCACAGTCTCATAGAAATGACAATTTTTTTGAAAATGAGTAATATCCATATAAAGATGGAAAATATTTAATATTTTCCTTGGACTTCTGTTCCCTTCCCTGTAGATATTCTATTCAGATTTTTATACCATTAGGTAGTGTTCACAAAATAATGGAAGCTTCACAGGAACTACCGTTTTTTATTGCAACACATTAAATCATACATTTTCAAAGCGGTACAGCTTCCTAGCAAAGAGACATGGTCTCCTGCTTAGTAGCAGAAACACCAGAATTTAGATGCCTAATGTGCTGTATATGTTAATGAATAATATTGGATTTAATGAAGTAAAGTTATAATAATTTCTTGGACTCTCCTCGGTTTATGTTCTTTGCTTTTATGCATAATATCAGTAATTCCTAGTTGTTTAATGACCTAAAATGTCCATCTTTACATTAAGATGTTTAAATGATTGAAATTTATAAAACTAGAGTTGGTTAAAATATAAAACAATTTTACTTTAACATGTAATATTATTGAAGACTAGAGGCCCAATGCACAAAATTTGTGCAAGGGGCTCAGCTCTCGCAGCTGTGGCAGCTTTCCTTGGCCCTCACAGCCTAGCTTTGTCCGGAAGGTCATCTGGAAGGATGTCTGGAAGGTCATTCAGCATATTATGCTTTTAATATTATAGATAACATAAGAAGGATGTTGACATGAGTTGTAATCAAGCACACACAGCAATTTTCTATGACTTCAAATGATTGGTTAACCACACCATAAACAAAAGAATTATCACGATAATGTTACAATATGTTAAAGTGAAAGTTTCAACTGGAACCTAAGATGTGTCATATATAAGATATCGAAGTGAGTTGGGAGGTGAACCAATATGCAAATTTAGAAAAAAAAAGTTAAAACTATAGAGATGATTTGATTTCTCTCATTAACTGCATGCATTTACAAATCATTTAAAAATAGATTTTGTAGGGAAAGTTAAAGAAAAATATATTTGCAGAAAATTACTTTGTGTTTCAACATTCATGAGGAGAAACAGGAATGTGTGCCCACCTCACAGCTAATGAGAGGGCACAGTGAGACAATTCAGAAAGAGTGGTACTCATCTCCCACATTCACTGGAATGCTTTAGGTTTTGGCCAGAAGAATCTAAGACTAGCTTCTACCACTATTGGGATGTGGTAATATGGAAAGGGGTGGAGAGAAGGGGAGAGAGAAGGGGAAAGAGGGAAAGAAGGAAGGAAGGAAGGAAGGAAGGAAGGAAGGAAGGAAGGAAGGAAGGGAGGGAGGGAGGGAGGGAGGGAGGGAGGGAGGGAGGGAGGGAGGGAGGGAGGGAGGGAGGAAGGAAGGAAGGAAGGAAGGAAGGAAGGAAGGAAGGAAGGAAGGAAGGAGAGAAAGGAGAGAGAATATTTTAAAAAGTATTATCAGCATCATGGCAAATTATACTTCCCATGGACATATATGAAACATATAAAAAAGATTTTAGACTTACTATTTAATCCCCTTAAATCTTCAGATGAAAAAGGAGAATGAAAAACTTCCTAAAGAGCTGAGGAAAGAGCAGCAGCTAGAGTAACGAAATCTTAATTGTCTGTGAAATGTAAGTTACAGGTGGAAGGGAATAGTAAGGAGTTTCTGCAAACGCAGAAAATGTCTTACATGAGAGTTAAGTTTAAACCCTTGCCTAGACAGAGTATCTGAGGCTATCTTAGGTTACTACAAAGTCAAAGAAATATTTCATTGACTCCTATTTTCTATCCATAATTTTACTTACTGTGGTGATCACTTCACAATTCATATGAATATCAAATCATGCTGTGAACATGAAACTAATATAATGTTATATGTTAATTATATCTTAATAAAAATGAAAAAAACATAATGACTTGCCCCACAGCTTTCTAAGCACTGTCATAACAAAAATGTTCTCTATTAAATAAATGTTAAATGGTCAGTGGGAAAGAATAAAGTTTTTTTATGATATCCCATGATTCATGCTTTCTCAATTGTGCTGGTTACAGTAGAAAATAAAAAAATTTCATCTGGGTAACAAATGTACACAAATATCCTTGACAGTAAAAATATTTTAATAACACATAGGTTAGGTTTTCTCTCCCAACTTAAATTATTTTTCTTATATGGCTGACAAACATTAATGACAGAAATTCTAAATTCTCCATACAAAGCAATCCAAAATCTGCTAAATATATTCATGATGCCAGGAAAATCTCTAGGCAGTAGAGGTTTCCAATGCAGAAGCAAAGTAAAATTAGAGAGGAATAGAATCAAAG
Organism: Myotis nattereri; assembly: GCF_964212035.1. NCBI lineage: Eukaryota > Metazoa > Chordata > Mammalia > Chiroptera > Vespertilionidae > Myotis > Myotis nattereri. Next base: position 57,422,553 of record NC_138079.1, read on the forward strand.
CAGCTGCTCTTCAGAAAAAGCTGTAGATGTTAAAAAGGATTTCAATATATATCCTATCTAATAAAAGAGAAACATGGTAATTGGCATACGACTGCTACCCTTCCCATTGGCTAATCAGCGAGATATGCAAATTAACTGCCAGCCAAGATGGCGGCCGGCAGCCAGGCAGCTTGAAACTAACATGAGGCTTGCTTGCTTCAGTGACGGAGGACTCCAACGTTCCCTGCCTGCCTTGCCGGCCTCTGAGCCTGCAGTTTAAGAAACATTGTAACGAATATAGAAGCTAAACAAAACCTCAGAAACCTGCTTTCAGCGAGCCGGGATCTCAGAGCTGGAGTTGATACAGAGTTTCGATTATAGAACCGAAACAAACCAGATACCTGCTTTCAGGAGCGGAGGCCTAAGAGCTGGAGCCTCAGAGCTAAAGCTGGCCCAGAATAAAAAGGAAAAAAAAAAAGAAAAAAAGGGGCAGTTGGGAGCTTCAGTCCCAGCCTGAAAACAGCCCTCAGCCCCTCACCCAGACTGGCCAGGCACCGCAGTGGTGACCCCCACCCTGAAGGGTGTGTGACCAGCTGCAAACATCCATCATCCCCTCACCCAGGCTGTCCAGGCACCCCAGTGGGGACCCCCACCCTGATCCAGGACACCCTTCAGGGCAAACCAGCCAGCCCCCACCCATGCACCAGGCCTCTACCCTATATAGTAAAAGGGTAATATGCCTCCCAGCACCGGGATCAGCGGAGCCGCGAGGCCTCCTGGCACCGGGAGCAGCATGACAGGGGGCAGCGCCCCAACCCCCTGATTGCCCTGCGACTCTGTGTGTGACAGGGGGCGGGGCCACAACCTCCCTATCCACCCTGCTCTGTTCCTGACAGGGGAAGGTGCCCCAACCCCCTGATCCGCCCTGCTCTGTGCCTGATAGGGGGAGTTCCCCAACCCCCTGATCACCCTGCGACTCTGTGTGTGACAGGGTGCGGCACCCCAGCCCCCCCACCCCCACCCCACGGGCCCTGCTCTGTGACAGGGTAGAGCCATAACCTCCCCATCGGCCCTGCCCTGGATGTGACAGTGGCGGTGCCCCAACCCCCTGATACACCCTGCTCTGTGTGTGACAAGGGGCGGTGCCCCAACTCCCCTATCGACCCTACTCTGTGAGTGACAGGGGGGAGCTCCTCAACCCCCTGATGGGCCCTGCTCTATGCATTACAGGGGGGAGCTCCCCAACCCCCTGATCCGCCTGCTCTGTGCGTGACAGGGTACGGAGCCCAAACACCCCCGATTGGCCCTGCTCTGTGCGTAACAGGGGGTGGCGCCGCAACCTCCCCATCGACCCTGCCTTGAGTGTGACAGGGGGCGGTGCCCCAACCCCCCAATCAGCCCTACCCTGAGTGTGACTGAGGGTGGCATCGCAACCTCCCAATCTGCCCTGCTCTGTGCATGACAGGGGGTGGCGCCCCAACTCCCCAATCAGCCCTGCTCTGAGCCCAACCAGGGGGCTGCACCTAGGGACTAGGCCTTCCCTCTGCCACCCGGGAGCAGTCCTAAGCCAGCAGGTCGTTATCTCCCGAGGGGTCCCAGACTGCGAGAGGGCACAGGCCGGGCTGAGGGACGCCCCCCCCCCCCCCCGTTGCCCCCGAGTGCACAAATTTTTGTGCACCAGGCCTCTAATATATATATATATATATATAAATTTTTTTTTTCTGTATGGTTTCACAGCAATCACAGGAGTCCAATCAGTAGAGTATAATGTGTTTCACAGGAGATCGTGAAACTGAAGACTTCATAAGAGCACTGACTGAAGTCTTGTTAATAACTTCTTTCCTATATAACACCCAACTCACTCTTTTGACATCTCATTCTAAAAATAACAAATTTGTCATTAAACTAGAGTTATAAATTCAAGCTTAATGATAACTCTATTGAGTGGCGTGAGTAGCCATAAATATTACTTACATTCTTCTTACTAACTTGAAAGTTCAACTCAGAGGAAAGGTAAATCATTCTTAGTTCCTAAGCGATAATAAATAAATGGGCAAGAGAATTATATAATTTCCTATACAATGGAAACTGCTTTTTGACCCTGTGCTTCCACTTCTGGGAATATATTCTAAGAATTCTGAAATAGTCACAAGGGATACATACACCCCTATGTTCAATGCAGCCCAAGTGCCCATCAATAGATGAGTGGAATACCATGCAGCTGTAAAAAAAAAGGATTTCTTATCCTTTGAAACAGCATCGATGGACCTGGAGATTATTATGCTACAATTTTAATGCATCCCAGTCATGAAAACAAAGATACACTCTGAGAAAGGATTGGTAGGATACATTCTCTGGCACTTTCATAAGAGTTGTGATACTCAGGGAAGATTTGTATGATGGGGACTGAGACATTAAAAAAAATTAAAGAATCATAAGAAGTAGGATATTTAGAGAGCAATGCTTCATTTACATGTACAAATCTTGTGAATGTAGATCTCTCAAAAAATCAAGTATTAAACATTGTCAAAATAAAATAAAAAAATAGAGACCAGCCTTAAAACAAAGAATGTGAAGGATCTATATACTGAAAACTATGTCTAAAGAAATAGGACCTATTTATTTCTATGAATACTTTCACTTTTTGATTTTTTCTTAACTTTGCCATATCTTTAGCCATTTTGTGACTTCCTAAAAATGTATTATCATTAAAATAAAAGATGAATACATTAATATTTTATTTACAATATGAAGAGAAAATTAATTATGTCGAATAATGTGATAAAATTTGTTATCTGTGCTTGACCCTGTGCTTCCACTTAAAAATATAACATTTTGATAAACACTTTGAGCAACAAAATCTCATATGTTCATTTTCTGTCATATTTACTCTTCTCAGAGTAGTGATTTTCATGTTAAAGGTCAATAGCCATTCATTTAAAGATAAAGTTTGCTCTGCAATATTTGGATAAACTGCACAGAATTTTATTAGCTTCTTAGAATATGGTTACTAAAAATACCAATTTAATAGAATTAAAGGCCATCATGAGACAAACTACCTAATATATATATATATTACCTTATATATAATCACTATTCCTTATCAAGATAATAATTTTATTAAATAAAATTATCTAGTGCCATAAAACATTAGTGGATTATCAAGAAAGCCAAATCAGACAACATTATAAATACAATCAAGGCCTTGTTAAACCATGCCTAAATTTAGAGATAAATCTTATTAGCATGTCTTTTGGACTTCATATTTAACAGGGCTGAATAGAGTACATTACTGCTGATAGGTTAACGCCAAATGATCTAGTTAGGTGCTGTGGGCATTGTTAGGCACAACTAGTGGCTCTAAGTTTATCACACCATCTGTGACCTCTAGACCAATGAGTGTTGGGTGATAAATGGCAGAATGAAAATCTAAACTGGGATTACTGGAGAAATCAATGAACAGAGAGACATGTAATGTCAAGTCATATATTTTTATATGAAAGATCAAAAACTTTTACAACTTGAATAAACAGTTTTGAGATTTAGTCTGAACTTAAATATTGTGACCAGTTAATTGGTTCCTTACAATTTATTCAATGAACTAGTCTTCATGTTCTTTTAGAAAATGATTTTTAATACTACCATTTATTTATTTTAACAAATCATTTATGCATTTCAGTATTTTCTGAACAATTTTATCAGCTTTTTACTATTTCAAATACTATTTTTATACATGAAATTACTAAAGTAGAAATATTAGAAGTAAAAAACAAATTAAAATAGTTGGTTTGAAATTAAGTCAAACTTACTATACAACTATGAGACATTATAATTATCATTCTCAAATATTTATACCATGTATTTAAGTTCCTGTGTGTTAATCTTTATTACCATATTAGTTTACTATCGCAATATCAAAAATGTAGTTATAATAAAATTATAATAACCAAGGTTATCAAAATTACATGGCCTACAATGAGTATAGATAAGCTGGAAGTCAGACATCCCTCTGGCAGCCCGGGAGCCCTCGGGGGGATGTCCACTTGCCAGCGGGGAGCAGGCCTAAGCTGCAGTTGGGCATCCTCAGTGCTGCTGAGGAGGCAGGAAAGGCTCTCGCCACCACTGCTGTGCTGGCAGCCGTCAGCCTGGCTTGTGGCTGAGCAGAGCTCCCCCTGTGGGAGCACACTGACTACCAGGGGGCAGCTCTTGTATTGAGCATCTGCCCCCTGATGGTCAGTGTGTGTCATAGTGACCAGTCATTCCCAGTCATTCTGCTGTTAGGGTCAGTTTGCATATTACCCTTTTATTATATAGGATAGAGGCCTGGTTCATGGGTAGGGGCTGGCTGGTTTTCCCTGAAGGGTGTACCGGATCAGGGTGGGGGTCCCGCTGGGGTGCCTGGCCAGCCTGGGTGAGGGACTGAGGGCCGTTTTCAGGCTGGCCATGCCCCCTGGTGACCCAAGCTCCCAGCCTCTCCTTTTTTTCCTTTTCTTTTCTTTGGGGGGTGGGGGGGGATTTATTTATCTTCTATAATTTAAACTTTGTATCCTTGAGTGTATTCCAGGGCCAGCCAGGGCAGGTGGGAAGCTTGGCTTCCTCCATTGCCAGGGGCAACCCAAGCCTCCTACCTGCTCCAGCTCCTTGGCCTGGCTGCCTCCATCTTAGTTGGGTTAATTTGCATACTTGTTCCTCATTGGCTGATGGGCATGGCTTGAGTGTAGCGGAGGGACAGTTAATTTGCATGTTTCTCTTTTATTATAAAGGATGAGAAAATATCAAACTTTTCAAACATATTCATAAAATGTATATAATGCAAACATGCACATATAAATACATATTACTGTATATGTACAAGGGCTATTGATTTAACACATTAAAGAGAAATGAGCATAATCAGACTACATAGTTAATATAATTTGTTGTCTGTATTTTTAAAAATCCATTTAAAGTTTAAAAATGTTTAAAATCTCTTTATAAAAGATTCTGATATAAAAGTTCTTTCCTACTTAAAATACCTTAAAATAGCCTCCCAATCTACTTAGCTTCTTTAAGAGACAGTCCACATATTAAATGTCAGTGTTAGAAGCTGTTAAAATAATATTTTGTTCAACCTGACATGTGCAATTTGAATTAATCGATGGCTACACTTTATAAATTACTGTTGGTGAAGCACAGTGAAAAGAAAATTGGTCTACAAATATCTATTTAACTACTCAGGTAGTAAATACCTGCTGTCATCTATCTATTCTCAAGTGTACCGGCTTCATTTATCCTGCCTGAGATTCAAGACAGCCCTGAATTTCATTTCAGAAAGCAGTGAACCCAAAAATCCACCTCTGAAAATTTTGAATATGACTCCATTCAGTAATACAATTTCAGAATCTATTAAACAGCATTACCTCTCACATTTCTTCTATGAAATATTTTGAAAGAATTGGGCAAAATACACACATACAAACAGAAGTAACAAAAGTGAAAATATAAGTACAACAAAAGTTGTTTTACTCTTTGCACCAATTTGCCATATATCTTAATTTGATCTCCAGTATGTAAGATAATATTCCTTTCTTAATCTTCCTTTACCAATTACAATAACTGAGCTTGCCAATATCACCAGATGAAGTGAACCAATAAATTGAATTGCCTCCACAATAGCTTACTCTTAAAGTAATATATATAACATTACTATTTGAAAACTGTTATCAGAAATAGCAGAAGCTGTAGAAGTTTCATATTTCAGATAAAGGACTGTACTTAAAAATTAGATTTCTTTAGCCTTTTGCACATGAATCATTATTTCTGGCCTGGCCAGGTGTGGTGCAGCGGTTGAGCGTGCAGCCAGGAACCAAGAGGCCACTGGTTCCATTCCCTATCAGGGCACATGCCTAGGTTGCAGGTTCTATCCCCTGTGGGGGGCCTGCAGGAGTTAGCTGATCAGTGATGTTTCTCTCTCATCGATGTTTCTAACTCTCCATCCTTCTCCCTTCCTCTCTAAAAAATCAATAAAATATACTTCTTTTATCCTAGGCTCCCAGAACCCATGGGTACAGTCCACTTGAGGATGCATTATTTAATCACAACTATTATTTAATGTCTACAGAATTATACAGAACAGTGGAAATGCTTGTGGACGAACGAACATGAAATGAATTAAAAGAACTAAACCACTTTATTTTATTTCTTTGTGAATTATAGTCCTTAGTAATAGTAAAGGATAAATCTGCACAAATAAGTAGGAAAATTGCTCAAAAACTTTCAGGGACTTTTCTTTTAGAAAAACATATGTTTGTTTATATGGTGTTCTACCGTTCCCCCAAGAGTGCTTTACAGCCTAGAAGCATGAGAAACGCTCTATATAGGATGGAAAGATTTGTAATAAGGAAGCTGGAGGGAATTTACAATTTTCTCAGTAAGCAGACTTTAAATCCTAAGGCAACTGTATATAATAGCATGATATTATAGTGGAATTGAGGGAAAGTGAGTGTTTCTCAAGAGTGGAATTTTAGGCTATTAATTAAACAATTTCGGCAGGATTCTCACATTTTTATGAATGTGAATGACAGCACAATTTAATGGGAAGGTGTATCCTCTAACACCAAATCAATTAAATCCACACTTAGCAATATTATACTGAAGTTCCCAAATTCTTATGCAGTCCTTTTTACTGCCTAACAATCCTCTTTAACTCTGTGTATAATATTTATTTCTAATAATTTCATTTCTTATCTTTGAAATGATTCCAATGGTGAAAAGATTATAATGTAAAATATATTAATCACTCTCCTCGGGTTTAGAACCTTTTAGTGCATGTCAAGCCTTGAAAATGTCCTAGGAGTATAATTATGCCATTATGTTCACATTTGGAGTTATATCTCATTGCTTAATTGTTTTTAAATGGATGGCCTCATCATATTGATATGGGAATTTTAGACTGGAAACGTGCAGCGTTTCCCTGGGCAGGATGGTCTCCCCAGCTCTTGTCTGATGGAGAGGAGGAATGAATCCACGGATGGAAGGTGGTATAGCAAAGGTGGAAATTTGTCAAAGAACAAGTACAGACTCCCACATGGGGAGGGGGAAAGAATCTCACAGCACAGACTCCCATGTTGGGAGGGGGACAGAGTCCCACTGCAACCCTTTTCCCTATGGTTTATAAAGACTGCAGATCCTTGTGCCTTGATATCCCCTATGTTTGGTCACTATCCCCTTCTGATTTGGTCACTATAGCAACTCCTGAGCTCAAAGGTCAAACCTCACAGGGGACATATGAGGCCATCCTCCCTCATTGTTCTCCTATTCCCGCTGGGCTTTCTTCCTCCTTTATTTTGTAAATATACTAGTAGACCTTTCGCTGTGCCCAGAGTTACCTTATCTTGTGGAAACATAACTGCTGCCTCTCCCAACTCCCTTGTTTTATGGAAATGTAACTTCTCCCAACTCCCTTGTCTTATGGAAATGTACCCTTTTGCAACTCTGTAGCCCTGTGTTTTTTTCCATGGACCCCTTAAATTCTAAAATTTCCTAAACCAGCCTATTTCACCCCTAAAAACTCCTATTTTACCCCTAAAAATTCCTTTCAATATCATAAGCTTCTCTTTGCATTGTAGTCCATATTCCTAAAACATAATGAAAGTGGAACAAAGAATCACTGATTGACTTAGGGTAGGATGTTAATTGATCTCTACTCAACCTGTAACCTCTACACGTGCTGTATTTGCCTTGTGAAACTATCCAATGTTGCTTCTATGGCCCCTGGGATGACTGAAACTTGAAACAAAGATCAGTAATGCAACAAGATGAGGGTTTCATTTATAACCACTCTCATCTGTTTCTTGTTTCTACACGTTTATACCTTGAACCCCGAAAGAATAAGCTCTAACTTGAATGAACAAAATTTTTCTGTGCTTTCTCAGCATAAAGTGCTTTCAATTTTCTTTTCCCTTTAAGGATTAATAAAATTTTATTTTTTTTCAGATAGAATGATCATTTTTTTAAACTAAAGTTTGATTTATACTTTGATTCTTATTGCTATTTCTTAATGAAGTGTCAGGTCTACATCCTTAGATGGGCCGAAAAGGCTTGTAGTCATTGCACTTTCTTGAAAGTCTATTTACAACACAAGGGAAGAACCTGACACATGCTCATGTGTTGCTTTGAGTTAACAGATAGATTGTATTTTTGAGAGGTGACAGCTTGGGAAGTAACTGTTCCAACCATTCTGACAGACCACCTGCAGACATGCATATCAGTCCAAAGTGGTTGGGAGAACAGGACCTGTGGGTATAAAACTGTAAAGGAGCAGGATTTTCCACTCCAAAATATTTCTCTTTGACATGAGGATTGTATTAGGCAAATTATTTTCAAGAAATAAAAATCTCAGGAAGAGCTTTTTAACTTCCCCTTAAGTGCCTAAAAGAATTTAGATAAAGGGCCTATTTCAGGAAAGAGAGTTATCAGCAGAGATAACTATACAAAAAAAAAAAAAAAAAATGGGTTAGGAGTGGTAGGGGGAGCTCTGCAGGGCTTGGAGACCAACTTTCTGTGTCCCAGCAAACATTTATTTACTAAACATTTGTCTTTGCATCTCCATGCAGGTTGCCTTTCTCGCATTTGAAGCACCATACTCCTACCCTTTCTCTTTAGTTCAGAATGGCATTAAAGCCTCAACTGCCTGACTGTCTATGGGACTCCTATTTTTATGGAGCCCCCATATGTACAAAATGTAAGCTCTGTTTGATTGTTAATCTGTTCATGACAATTTAATTCTTAAGCCAGCCCAAAGAACTTAGAATGGTAGAGGAGAAATTGTTCCTCCATGATGAAACCAAAGAAATAAAAAACAAAAATTGATACCAAACAAAATATGCAATGAGAGATTAATATAATGGGCAAGACCTCAAAGGAGTCAAATGACCTGAGCTATGTACTCACTCTCTCCCTCCCTCCCTCCCTCACTCTCTCCTATTCTCCCTTTTTTTCCCTCTCCCTTCCTTCCTTCCTCTTCCTTTTTTGAAGGCTATCTATCTACCTATCTATCAATCATCTATCATCTATCTATCTATCCATCCATCCACCCATCCATCTCTTAAAGAGTATTGTACATATTGTAATCTATCTTAATGTTTATATAATGACATGCAAACCCAAGCACACAGAGTTGAGCCTCATTCAGAGATACTGTCAAACATCTGAATTGTAAGCTCTGTATGATCAAGAAGCAAAGCACGGCAAAAGGTGCCCTTAGAATCCTCCTGTGATGGTCACTGGGAGATGATAGTACACAGTTCCTGGAGATATTTGCTAGAGGATAACTGTACCCTGGGGTGGGCTGGGAAAAATCAACATGTTAAGTAAATAGTATAGAATTTTGAGAAAGATCCCCTTTCATTCTTATAGTTGTAGAATAAAGATATCATGCTTTGTCATAAGTATGAGCCCAGAATATATATACCTGTTAATTTTTAGAAGGATTTTATATCTATGGATGTTTTTGCAATCAAAAGCAAATGAGCATTTTAGAAGTGCTGATAATCAGAGCCTGATATATAGGCAGGTAAACATGGCTCTTTTTACAGTGGGATCTGGGTCTTTGTAATAGAGGAATTATAGTGGGTGATATTCATGGAACTAGGGAAATGGAAGTGTTAGAGGAGTTACTGACCACCTGCTAATTGCCAAAAGCTCATAGCAGGACAGATAGCCGCTGGCACCTTATGAGAAAAATCCATAAATCTTTCTCCTTCAGTAACTATTAAGACATGGCAAATAAATAGTTTCTATAAATGTTGTTCTCTTTTTACAGGTGTAATAAATAATATGTTTTCATTTACAAAGTATTTTTCAACCGTAGTATAAATGGCTTTTGCGCTGGGATTTGGTTTTACATTATTTTCATTTATTTTCTCTCTTTTCCTGGGGGTTGTAAGTTCTTTGATTTTCTCTTTCCAAAAACAAAGACCAATCAATGTTACACAAATAAAAGCTGATTTATTAGCATAATGGATTTGAAACCAAATGAAATGAAATGCTGCCAGACACTGGATTTTTCCTTAACAATTCAAAATGAGAACACTGAATTAATATTTAACCTTTCATTTTTATGGCCAGTTTGAATATTAATGTTTGAAGAGCTACAAATTTACTCATAATAAACATTATCCCATTGCAGAAAATCACATTGCTAACCAGTATGCATTTTTTATCAGTTAAAAAATACATTTTGCCTTCTGCAGGCATACAAAATGCAGCAGGTGATTTTTAATAGGAAATCACTTGCCAAGGTGGTTGTGAATGAGGCTGCAATGGACAGGAGGCAGTGTTTAATAGGAAGCCATCGACAAATCATATCATCATGACCATCTTCTGTGTAGATCAGTGGTTCCCAACCTTTTTCTTGGCTATGCCCTACCTAAGCATCTCTAAAATCCTGATGCCCTCCCTGTGCCATATAATTCTTATTATTCAAATAGTAAACTCCTATTCACATAGAGGAAGCCTAAAAGGCCATTAACTTGGCCTAAACAAGCTTCCAACAACACGGCATCCATGAAAGAGAAAAATAAAAGAACGTAAGGACAATTGAAGTACTGAGGAAGAAATCACTAAGAAATTCTTAAAAAGTAACAATAATATGAAATTATAGAAAAAATGGCAAATAAAGTTTCAAAATATATAATAGATAACTGAATGCACAAATATGTCAGAATATATATTTATATACTCTATATGAGGCCCCTAAAACCATAAGAAATGCAAAAAATTTACTGTTAATAACTCCTTCTCAAATTGCCCCCCTTAAAAGTCAAAGTTCCCCCCTGTGGGGCATGTGCCCCTAGTTGGGAACACTGGTTTAAACAGTACTTTCAACATTTCTGAAGTTGTTGATATAGACAATTCAGAAAATTCAATGAACTTACTGGAGTTAGAAAAAAAAGAGAAATTATACCGGGCGGTTACCTGGGGCTGTCTTCTTCCCGCGCCCGCACAGAGAAGGAGACTTGAACCGGTTCATGCAATCTAGGAGGCGCTTTCGGGATGGAGAAATAATGAAAGACAGACATAAAATAGATGAAAAGCTTGGGCTGGTGTGGTGCCTGCCCTCTGGAAGGACAGGCAAAGAGAGTCTAGTCTGCCCTCCTGGAGGGCAGAACACAGATAGAAAGAGAGCCAGCTCCGAAAGCTACTTTATTATATACTTGAGTTACAGGAAGTTACATCACATCTGGGTGGGCCTTTGACATCATGAGATCCATCCCTTTAACACTGGGCGGGAGAGTCAAACTGGGTGGTGTCCAATCTTTTGACTGGTCTCGCCCCCAGGGAGTGGCTCTGCCGGGCCCCCTGAGTCCAGCTGACGTAAATTAAGCCAAAGTGTATTCTACCGGCCCTTAGCAGAAATTATGTCAAAACTACAAAAATCTAATAGTTTAAAGCCTGAATTGGACATTATTGCTCAAAATAAAATTGCTGAGCTTTGCTTTAAATAAGAACAATTAAGGACTGAATTTACTTTCCATAGTTATCTTTGATAATTAACAAACTGTTATTCTTACATATATCTTGCTTCCATCAGCAGAAAATAATAGTAAAATTATGATGAAATAATTTTAATAAAAATGGTACAAGCCTGTAATAAAAAGGTAGGTAGAAAAACTTCAGACAAGGTGAAGCAATGATCTTCATTTCTGTTACTTTGGGTTGTGCTGATTGAAGATTAAAATGGTAGAGGAAGGTTTTACCTCTTCTAAAATTATCTTTGCGGTATAGCAAAAGCAAATTCTAATGGCCATGGTCATGATGTAGGGCTATTTTGATTACCTAGTCCTGAAACGCTAGTTTTGGAAGATTCCAGTGATTCATCTATGACCTAAATATTCACCGAGTTCGGTTTTATTTGACCTGATCGGTGGTAATTTTTTAAACTGATAATTTACAATTAAGAACATCTCATTTAAAACCTCCAAAATATTCAGTTTTTCTTGACAAACTTTCATGTTTCAGGAGGTTAATAAAGATTATAACCATTAGACACGGTATTTGCTCTCTTCACTGCCACAGTCTACATCTACTAGTATTCCTATTGGTTCCCTCTACTAAGACTAGCTCCTGTTGGCACACATCATCTTTCTTGCATGAATTTTTTTTTTTTTTCATAATAGAAGAGTATAGTTTCTGTATTACTTTCCCAGGGCTGCTGTAACAAAGTACTACAGACTGGGTGGCTTAATAGAAAAATGTATCGCCTCACAATTCTGGGCGCTAGAAGACCAGAATCAAGGAATTAGATGGCGAACCTTTTGAGCTCGGCGTGTCAGCATTTTGAAAAACCCTAACTTAACTCTGGTGCCGTGTCACATATAGAAATTTTTTGATATTTGCAACCATAGTAAAACAAAGACATATTTTTGATATTTATTTTATATATTTAAATGCCATTTAACAAAGAAAAATCAACCAGAAAAATGAGTTCGTGTGTCACCCCTGACACGCGTGTCATAGGTTCGCCATCATTGCTCTAAAACCTGTAGAGAAATCCTTCCATGCCTCTTCTAGCTTCTGGTGGGTGGCTGACAATTTTTGGCATCCCTTAGTTTGCAGCCGCAGATCTCCCAGTCTCTCTGCCTTTGTTCTTCTATGATAATCTCCTTAGGTGACACTGTTCTCACATAGTCATAATCTTACAAGGACACTAGTCATAATAGATGTAGCGGTCCAGCCTACCCCAGCATGACTTTTTCTTAACGAATTACACCTGAAATTAGCCAATTTGTAAATAAGGTCACAATCTGTGGTACTTTAGGTAGATGTCAACATATCTTCTTTTTTTGTGGGGGGGAGAGGGGCACATACTTCAATCCATAAGAGTCTACCCTTTGGCCTCCCCAAATCCATTTCTTCCCCATTGCAAAATACATGCACCCTGTCCCAATACCCACCAAAGTTTTCACTCTTTCCTGCATGGACTCTAAACCTTAAATAAATATTGTCTAAACCAGGTGGGTGAGTCAAATTTTATGTTCCATCCTGAGGCAAAATTCCACTCTATCTGTAAACCTTTGAAGCCAGAAAACAAATTACCGGCATACCATAAAGGGGGAAATTGGAAGGAAAAAAAGAGGTCACTGGTTTAAAGCAAGTTGGCAACATAGAATGTCAATTTCAATGAGGTTTTAAGGCTTAGAAATAATTGTCTGTGGCTGGATGGCTCTTCTCTAGGCCTCTCTGTACCTGGGCAGCAGCTCATCTTCAGGAAACTAGAGGTCTTAACAGCCCAGGCCTCTGCATTGGTGACGGCCTTGGTCTCATCCTTTCCTCATTTCATCCATCTCTGTTTCTTTCAGTCCAGGCTGGCAGTGTTTCTTCTGATATAACATTTCAAACATTTTTGTCAGCCTCCTGTGTAAAATCCCTGGGAGTCCAAGCCATCAGACAAGAGGGATTTCCACAGAACTTTCCTAGATAACCACATCTCTATCCCTTGCTTCTGCTGAGATGTTTGATTGGACCCATAAAGCACATACCTAATCTCTTTAGGAAACTGTTGCTAGCCACACTCTGCACTGTTTCCGGAGCACACTGTTTGAACAGGCTGAGCATTTTCCAAATCATCATGTGCTCGTTTATTTTTGTTTAGCAGTTCCTTCTTCAATTTATCTCTTTTTTTCTTGCACTTTACTATTTTTCAGCAAGGGAAAAAAAACCAAACCAAACCAAACCAAAACAAAACAAAAAAAAACAAGATGTGCCTTCAAAACTTTGCTTGGAAATTTTCTCAGCTAAATACCCAAGTTTATTGCTTACAAGTTCTCTGCCACTTTAGAACAAGGATCACTTTTCAACCGTTTTCCTATAACACGTTCTTCTACTCCATCTGATCCTGTAACAGAATCACCTTTACCATCCATGTTTCTGAAACAGTCTCTTCAAGGCACCCTAGGCTTTTTCTATCGTGCACCTAAAAATTCTTCTAGCCCAGTGATGGCGAACCTCTGACACGCGAACTCATTTTTTTGGTTGATTTTTCTTTGTTAAATGGCATTTAAATATATAAAATAAATATCAAAAATATAAGTCTTTGTTTTACTATGGTTGCAAATATCAAAAAATTTCTATATGTGACACGGCACCAGAGTTAAGTTAGGGTTTTTCAAAATGCTGACACACCGAGCTCAAAAGGTTCGCCATCACTGCTCTAGCCTTTACCCATATCCCATTTCCAAAGCCACTTCTACACGTTTACGTATTTGTTACAGCAGGACTCCACTTTCTAGGACCAAAATCTTTATTAGAGTTTTCAGGAGTGCCATAACAAAGTAACACAAACCGGGGTGGCTTAAAACCACAAAAATGTATTGTCTTGCAGTTCTGGAGGTTAGAAGTTTGAAATCAAGGTATTGGATTAGGGGTCCACCCTACCCCATTACAAATGTATCTTAACTAATTTTATCAGCAATGATCATATTTCAAAATGAGGTCCCATTCTGAGGTACTGGGTGTTAGGGCTTTCCTTTGGGTGGTGGCACCATTAGACTGCTAACACTTTCTATTCCCATATTTTTATCGAAAGTGAGAAAAACAAAAGACTGAGCGAGCTGCTTGATTTTCCTTGAATCCTGACCACTTCTCACATAGGTCTTTTTTGCCTTGTAGCTCTAAAAATAGTAGCTTGTCGCCCTGGCTGGTTTGGCTCAGTGGATAAAGTGTCAGCCTGCGGACTGAAGGGTCCCGGGTTTGATTCTGGACAAGGGCTCATGCCTGGGTTGGGGGCTCATCCCCAGTAGGGGGTGTGCTGGAGGCAGACGATCAATGACTCTGTCATCATTGATGTTTTTATCTCTCTCTCCCTCCCTTCCTCTCTGAAATAAATTTACAAAATATTTAAAAATAAATAAATAAATGATGAAAAAAAATAATAGCTTATGACCAGGAAAGGCTTATATAATGGGATATAGATGTAGCTGGATATAAACTCACCAACAATTCTCTAGGCTTCTAAATAAATATATTCATTTATATTTCAAAAGTTGTTAGTTCACATAACTAAATGATACTGCAAATGTTAGAGTCAATATGCAATACAAGGTGTGCTAAGATGCTTAAAAGAATGCAATCTTTAGCTCCAAACAAGATATAAGTTTGAGGATAATATAGGATCTTCAGATCGAACAAGACTTGCCTCAACTAAGAAAAATCGAGTGTAAGAATACATGCTAATAAGGGAAATAAAATATATGCCCATGCAATAAGGTATCTTTTTGAGATCATTACTGCTATTTCTTAAATGCTAAAGTTACTTTTTCCAATGAATATAAAAAGTCCAAATTATCAGAGCACAATTATCCAAATGCCAATTTAATAGACATAAAGTTTGCACATGAAACAATGCATGGAATGAACTGTTCTTGCTATTATATGCTATATATACATTAAAAATTGAGAATAACTTATTTGTCACCATGATACCAGATATAGTGAAAACAATAAATTTGGCTCTATAAATAATTTAACTGGTGGAAATTTAATCTTCTTTAAATATAATTATAATGAGTTTTCTCAGAATAATTTAATATTCTCCCCAGTCTTCTCTCTCTTGCTGTGATCATTATTACTATATTATAATATTGTGTTAGTTTTCCTCATGAACAAACAGACTGATGGTCAATTAATGCCTAGGATGATATTAACTTTGAGCCTGTTGTTATTATACCTTTCCTTGTCCCTGGATGGAAATGGACAATATGGAAATATCTAAGCTGAGAAATGACTGAATTTTAAAGGCAAATATGGTTTGTGAAAGTGATACTTTCATTTAAGTTTTTCCTAATAACACTGCTTTCAATGTTTTGACCATCTCAAATTATTTTCTTTGCCAGGCTGAACTTCTGGGAAGTGTATTAGCTTCATTTTATAACAAGTCACTAAAGGATCATTATATGCAGTATTATAATATCCATTTTTAGCAATAAGCCACCGAAAAGACTCAAATGATAAATAATTGTGTTGCCCCCCCCCCATCTTTCCATGTTGTCCCTATTAGAGATGCTTATTCTTTATCCTAGATATGAAGTCCAGCCTTCAAGGCCTCATCCACACTAGCCTCAGGTGATGTCCTGCTGTAAGTCCTCAGGTACTTAATTAACATCCTCCTGCAATCCTGCCACTATCTGTTCCTCACGCCACTTTCATTGGTCCTAAAACTATGTCTACTCTCTGACCAGCCCTGTAAGTTTGAAATGCTAACATTTCCCCCTGAAATTTCAGAAACCTTCTCCATTTCCTTCTTATAAGCTGTCCACTTCTCTAAAATGCTGTCTGATATACTAAGACGACAATGCTTTAGAAGAAAAATCAGAGGTGTATACAGGTTTGAGGCTTATAAAATGTGATGTACCCTCTAAAAGAAAAAGAAAGAATAATGACAATTGTTAAATTAAGTTCCAAAGTGACTACATAAATCACAATAAATCGCAAAATTCGAAAATTACAAATACTATGAGATTACATAACTTGACTCCACAAGAAGTTTTCAGAGCTGAGGTGGGAAGGTCATTCATGTTTGTTAATTGGCTTTCCCCAAAGGCAAAGTAAACTTTCTCATATCTGCATGACAGAAAGTAGTTTTACACCTTAGAGCAAATGTCCACCAAAGTAAGGATCCAAACCCTCCTTCCCCCACAAAGATGAAGAAACAGGTATACCATCTTCCTTGGTGATTGCATTCCAAATAGAGAATGGTCCTAGGTCCTTGAGAAAGACATTCATGGGTTGTAAAATAGGCTCTTAGAAAAGTTTACATTTCAAAGGGCCAGAGAATGAACCTACAAGTTCTAAAAGAAATGCTCTAGCAAAGGGAGTTGAGTGTGTAGAGTCAGGAAGAAGATTGTCTCATCTTTAGTCAAGCTGAGGGGAAGTGTTAAGGCTATCTGGATCACACCCACTCCAAGGAGAATAGGGAAGGAGGAGGCATCTGAACAGAAAGACAGTGGACTGTAACATTTTAAAAATATTTTTATAGAAGCATGTGCCATGGGCAGACATTGCTAGGGCAACCTCTGTGCATTTGAAGGTACCTGCCTAAGTGAAGGCTACTGAAGTTTAAGTTTGTTTCCTTCCCATCCCAATATATCTACCACTGTGAATGTACATGGGACACTGAATTAGAGCTGGGTTCAAATCACAGATATGTCATGTATGAAATATTCTCTTGGAAAAAAATTTTATACTTTCTCTATCCTTTATTCTTTAGATCTACTTTAATGGCAAGCTCAAAAAGTTTGGCTA
The DNA here is from genome assembly GCF_964212035.1 of Myotis nattereri. NCBI lineage: Eukaryota > Metazoa > Chordata > Mammalia > Chiroptera > Vespertilionidae > Myotis > Myotis nattereri. The sequence goes on from NC_138079.1 coordinate 57,439,812, forward strand.
CCCAGATGGTTCTTATTTCTTCCCTTCCATATTTGCAGCAACTATGCCTGTCTCTACATTATGATCTTTTACATACAGCAAAGTTAACACTAACTGCATCACTGCTCTTCAGGTAACCCCCATGATCCCCACACCACAGCCTGAGCATTTTCACAGCCTGGCCCCCTATAAAATCTGAGCATTATTTATATTTTTAATTATCATCAATATAATGAAGAGAAACATTTAAACTTACTTTATTAGGTTAAATAACTCTTTATGTGCATATTTATCATCTTGAATTATTTTTCATATAAATGTTCACGTATTTTAGCTTATTATTTCTATTGTGCACAATTTTCAAAGGCTTTTGTGTAAACTTATATATCTTTTAACACTGTTTTTCTTTATTCTTTAAAATTATTTTTCCATATTTAAAAATGTCTATAATTCTAATATCGTCAAACTTTCATGTATAATTTCTAGTGTTTTTATTTGTTTGTTTTTAACCATCATTGCATTTAGGTTTAGAAGTAGTGGTAGCTTATATGTGTTCTCTTGTATGTGTCCTATTTTTCTCAGAGAAATGATAAGAATGTCATTAGCTAAAAGTTAGGATGAAAAGAAACTGTTAGTGTTTTGAGAGAAAAAAATAAGACATACTTGGCTAGGAAAAGAGGCAAAGGAAACAGTGGGTTTGCTGGGCTACACTAATGGAAAATTCGACATTGATGTATTTAACAAATATTTATTGTGCTCTTTCTATATTCTAAGTGTTCCTCTGGGCACTTGTTCTTCAGCAAAACATATTTCTTATCTTATAAATTTTAAATGAGACCAACAGTAATTTTCACCAGCAAAGTCTGTTGAGAAGATTCATTCACAAATAGAGAGAACATGGAATTAACTAGAGTTGAGATTTTGCCACATATTGACTTGAGATGAAAAGGGTAGGGGAATTGTGAGTAAATGGGGAGAAGTGATTTTAATAATTAACTGTGGAGTTTTAGCTGGTAAGGAGGAAAGAGAAGACTCCAGCTTTGTGTGAGAGAGTAAGAACTGGCAGTATTTATGAAAGGTGGATCCTGATGGAAATACAGTGATTGCTCAGTTGAGGGCATTCAAAGGACAAGGCGAGATAGAACAAAAATGGAAAGTATGAGTACATATAGATAAAAAGTTATCACTTTAAATCCTTTAAGACATTTTCTCCAAGTTGCTTTACTATTTTAAAAATATATCCCATTACAGAAAATTGAACAGATACATGCAAAAAAAAAAAAAAAAAAGAAAGAAAGAAACTAGACCCACCAACTTACACCACACACAAGAATAAACACAAAATGGTTTAAAGCTTAAAGGTAAATCACAAAAACCATAAAATACCAGAATAAAGCATGGGCAGTAAAATCTCAGGCATTCCTTGTAGCAATATTTTTGCAGATATATCTCCTAGGGCAAGGGAAACAAAGGATAAAATGGGACTACATCAAACTAAAAAGCTTCTGCACAGCAAAACTAACCATCAACAAAATGAAAAGGGAATCCACTGAATGGGAGAACATATTTGCCAATGATACATCTGGTGAGGGGTTAATTTCCAAAATATACACAGAACTTATACAACTCAACATCAGAGAGACAAATGGCCCAATTGAAAAATGGCAAAAGATCCAAATAGACACTTTTCCAAGAGGACATACACAGAGCCAATAGACAAATGATAAAATGTTCAATGTCACTAATCATCAGAGAGATGCAAATTAAATCCACAATGAGATATCACCTCATTCCTGTCAGAATGGCTATCACCAATAAACCAACAAACAAGTGCTGGGGAGGATGTGGAGAACAGGGCACCCTACTATACTGTTGGTGGGAATGCAGACTGCTGCAGACACTGTGGAAAACAGTATGGAATTTCCTTAAAAAATTAAAAATGGAACTGCTTTTGGCCCTTTGCTTCCACTTCTGGGAATATATTATAAGAATCCCCAAATGCTAATTCGAAAGACTATATGTACCCCTATGTTCATAGAGCGTTATTTACAATAGCCAAAATCTGGAAACAACTCAAGTGCCTATCAGTAGATGAGTGCATAAAAAAGCAGTGTTACATTTACACAATGGAACATTATTGGACCACGGATGCACCTGGAAATTATTATGCTAAGTGTAATAAGCCAGTCAGAGAAAGACACTAAATGACCTCACTTATATGTGGAAGCTAATGAACAAAATAAACTGACAAACAAAACAGAAATAGAGACATGAACAAATTGAACAGACTGACAGCTGTCAGAGGGGAGGAAGGTTGGAGGGCTGGATGAAAAGTGAAGGGATTAAGCAAAAAAAAAAAGAGTTATACATACATATACATATACATATACATATACATAATTTATATATCCATTATATATATACATGTCCATTATATATATACATATCTATTTTGTATCTATATACAGATATTCTATCTAATAATAGACAAATAGGGTAATTAACCGTACATCCAACACACTTCCCATTGGCTAATCAGGGCAATATGCAAATTAACTGCCAACCAAGATGGCGGTTAACCGTCAACAAAGATGGCAGTTAATTTGCACATATAGGCGCCTAGCAATGGAGTGGAGCCAACTGGCCCGGGACAGGAGCAGCGAGCGAAGGCAGGAAGGCGAGCGAAGAGCAAAGAGGGGGGGCCCATGTGCCACGGGCCGGGGGGCTTCTTAGCTAAGCACCCTGGCCTGCAAGGCCCGCCCCCAGAAGCCCCAGCAGTGGGTCTTGCCTTGAGGCCTGGGGAACGCCCATCAGTGGGTCGGGCTGCAAGGCAAAGCCCGCCCCCAGCAGTGGGTCTTGCCTTGAGGCCCGGGTACCGCCCATTAGCGGGTCCAGGCTGAAAGGCAAGGCCCTCCCCTAGCAGCAGGTCTTGCCTTGAGCCTTGGAACCACCCATCAGCGGGGTCCGGGCTGTAAGGAAAGACCCTCCCCCAGAAGCCCCAGCAGCAGTTTTTGCCTTGAGGCCCAGAACTGCCCATCAGCAGGTCCAGGCAGCAAGGCAAGGCCCTCCCCCAGAAGCCCCACCTACTTTAAAAATAGAAAGATCTCCTTTTGAAGAGATCCGTTTAGATTCAGGATTAGTAAAACAGCATGGAACTAATGAAATACAGTGATGGAATTAGGAAGTGCGACACTGATGGTGCTGGGCATGTGAAGGGTGAGGGACAGAAGGGTACACACGGTCTTCCCTTCAGTTCTGCTGGAGAGATGAGCTCTGAGGGCCGGAGCTGCTCCATGCCCAGAGGAGGTGGGTGTGCTCAGTGGCTCTGTTTCAGAACTTCCTGCCAAGCAGAGACCTTATCCGACCCACAGGAACCTTTCTACTCCAGAAAACAGAAACAGTCAGTTTCCAATGGGCACGGGAAAACCAGTGTCCCCTCCTGTGCACGGTGTCCTGATGGGGTGACGGGGGAGGTGGGCGAGGGGAGCAGTGCAGAGCTGTTAGGCAGCTGGAGTGGGAGTGGAAAGGCCATGAAATGTCCACAGTCCTGGCTGTGCCCACGGCCTGGGCAGCTCCTCCAGGCCCTGGCTGAGGGATTAGGACTGATTCTCTCGGGAAGGGAATATTCCATGGGTGGAAGATTACAGGCTCAGGGTGGGCCGTGTGTTAGTTTGGGGCAAATCCCTCAGCATTCCTGCTGCCAAGCCCTCAAAGGAATGAGGCAGAGGCACCCCTCACCCCCAAGACCCCTTCGTGGACATTTTAGCATCCATGTGATTTTTAATCCCTTCAGGGAGACTTTCTATCCTGCAGTCCCATCCCACCCCACTGTTGCTGTTTGTCTGCCAGCTGGGTCGAACATTAAGGGGACAGGGTTAATACTCACTGAAAGACTACTGATCCTACCGGGAAACCAACCTATTTACTGTACTGTTGTAAATATCATACCCTTTATATCCTGTATATTGGCTTCTTTTAAATAAATTGAAATGTCTTAGAAAAAAAGAAGAAGAAAAGGCAAGGCAGGGCGGGACCCAGAAGACCCAGAAGCCGCCTGATATGGTAGTAACTCTATCAGTAAGCACTCTGAAAGTCAGTGGCATAAATGCACCAATTAAAGGACAGATTATGAGGGTGAATCAAAAACAAAACCCACTTTAAATATAAAGACACATATAGATTAAAAGTAAATGAATTAAGCTGCAGCCTGTTTTGCTCAGTGGGTAGAGCATTAGCCCATGGACTGAAGGGTCCCAGGTTCGATTCCAGTCAAGGACATGTACCTCAGTTGCTGGCTTGATCCCCAGTCCCTATCAGAGCATGTGCAGGAGGCAACCAATCAATGTGTCTCTCCCTTTCCCTTCACGCTCTCTAAAATTCAATGGAAAAATATCCTTGGTGAAGATTAACAAAAACAAAGTAAATGGATTAAGTAACATTAAAGAGATTATAAGAAAAATATATTCCAAATTCTGTTAGTTGTATAATGGTTATGCTTAAATTATTAACACCTAATAAATTGGGTGAAGGGTACATATAATATGCTGTAGTATTTTATAGTTTTTTTAGATGTATGAGATTATTTCAAATTAAAATATTAAAAAATAAAAATTAATAAAATATTAATTGAAATGTATCTGCATTACATGAAAAATCTCCTAATTGCTTCTAGCATAATTTATTAAATTGCGCTAAAATTTACAAGGGTTCAATTAAAAAATATCTTAATTCTAAATGATATAATACAAAATATATAATAGTGCAGTTATAAGCACTTATCTGAAAATACAAATTTAAAGAAGTGAATTTAAAGAAGGGATTAGCCAAAGAAAATATATGCACAACCCATGGACACAGACAACAGTATGGTGATGGCCAGAGAGGAGTGGGGGGCAAGAGCTGGGTAGAGGGGGCAAAAGGGGGGAAATAGGGACATCCTATATAATAATAATAAAAGGCTAATATGCACATTGACTGAACGGCAGAATGACCAGTTGCTATGATCCACACTGGCCAACAGGGGGCAGATGCTCAATGCAGGAGCTGCCCCCTGGTGGTCAGTGCACTTCCATATGGGGAGTGCCACTCAGCCAGAAGCTGGCTCATGGCTGGCCAGCACAGTGGTGGTGGCAGGAGCCTCTCCCACCTCCGTGGCAGCACTAAGAATGTCCAACTAACGGTTTAGACCTGATCCCTTGGGGGCCTAAGCCTTTAGACGGACATCCCCGAGGGCTCCCTGGCTGCTAGAAGGATGTCTGACTGCAAGCTTAGGCCTGATCCCCTGGGGAGTGGGCCTAAGTCGACAGGTGGACATTCCCCAAGGGGTCTTGGACTGTGAATGTGCACAGGCTGGCCTGAGGGACGCCCCCTCCTGAGTGCACAAGTTTTTGTGCACCGGGCCTCTAGTGTATATATAAATGACAATAGACACAGAAAACAGTGCGGTGCTATCCAGAAGGAAAGGGTGTGGGGTAAGTAGAGGTGAGCAAAGGGGGGATAAATGGTGACAGAAAGAGACTTCAGTTTAGGCAATGGGTGCACAATGCAGTGTGCAGATAATATTTTGTTAAGTTGTACACTTGAAACATGTATGGTTTTGTGAACCAATTGTTATCATTGTAATTAGATAGCTATTAATAATAGGAAGAAAGTAAAAGGAGGCTAAACATTACAAGTAAAGTTATCTGGGCAGTTTCATCAGGAAGCTGCAACTTTACACTCCCCAGGGAACCACTGGTCCATTCCCTGCAAATCAGTGGGGGAGGAAGATAGGCTCATGTGCAGTGAAGGTGGGGTGACTTCTGGAAGGTACTTGCCTGTCATTCTAACCTGGGAACACAGGTCATTGGCTAGAGAGGTTGAGCCATGGCAAGTGCTCCAAATCTTTGAATGTTAAAATCTGCAGACAAAGGAATTCTCTCTCTCTTGGTCCTCCTTCTTCACTCCTGCTTCTTTGAACTCGCCCCGGTTCCCTCCACATCCATGTGGCCTTAGAAGTCGCATGGCTCATGGCAAGCAACTGTTCCTGGGAACACAAGTGAAGCCAGATGGACTGTGCTTCACTATGAATGTAGGCTCTGGGCAGTGGCTTTAATCCCAGCTCTGCTGAAGACAAAATGGGACTTTTTCCTGGATGGGACGGAGGGAGATGGGGCCTTGGAAAGTCAAGGGTTTAATTTCACAGAAATAAAACTTTCCATGATACTTCATCCTCCTGTGGGGGCCTCAGGAAATTCTTATTCCAGAGGTGCCTCAAGAAGCCCACTTCCAACCAGAAGGGACATGGAGTATACCCCACCAATAACACAATGTCACCCCAATAGATTCAAAAATAATAAATAAATAAAACATATCCCATTACCGATGGAAATGTGGCATTTAATATTAAAAATATATATATAACCTCATAATAGAAGTTCCTACTAAAATTTATGATTCCAATGAGTAAAAATCTGCTGTGCTTATGTTTATCAAGCAAAATGTCATCAGGTAAAAATACGTCTTCATGTAATTCTGCCATAAATAAAGGTGCTCTATAGTATTATTAATTTTTTGTGTTAGTAGTAGTAGCAATATTGGTGTTATTTCTACGCAGTGGGGCAGGAAGGCTAATGATATCCAATTTTATTCATGCTTATTTTTAATTAAAAGACAGTGTAGGCAATCTTCCTAAATGTACTGTCTCAGATTTGTAAAAACCTCAAGACAGGAACATGCTCTGTGGCACTTTATCCCATTAATTGATCATTTTTCTGACAGCAGAAAATGTTTAATTATCCTCAAACTTGATCTCCCGTTTCTGCTACATAGAACATTGTACTCAGAGCTGGATAAAGAATTAGCCATCTAAACAATCTATTTGCATCAGCTCTGCTTCTTAATCTAATGTGTAATTTAACTCTCCTGCAATCTCTCTCTTAAAATACTATTGACTTTTTCAAGGGGCTGGTGATAGCAGGAGAAAGTCCCAGTACCCAACACATGAATCAAGTGCTCAAGAGTTATTGGTATTCCAGTAGTTCCTCCAACCTCTGAGCTGATGAAAATCATTCTGTCAGGGCCTGTTACCTTTCTTTACTGATTTTTAACTTGCATATTGATTTTCAAATTAAGATAGGCAGAAACTAGGTTAATTCAGTGATAGCTTCAACATATTAGGATATTTCATTTTGCAAATGACATTATTTAGATATATAACTATAAATATTTGAAGAGGATAGATACAAAAAATAGCTGTTCTTATCTTAATATCTTTCTTTTTAATATCTGGAGCACAACTGAGTTTTAGGATGAATCAGCATCATTTGACTCTGCTTATAACTTAATAACTCTCAGTGATGAAATTAAATCTTGGAAATTAAAATATATTTCCTATATTTATTTTCATAAAAAGCTAAAACTAATTTGTTCATCCTAGCAACATTTCATTTTTATCTCTAAAAATATCAAACCATTTAGACCCTTATGTTTCCTGGGTGCTTCTCTATTTAGGTATCTCATTGAAAGAAAATGACAAAAGCACATACCACAATGGACATTTAGAATAATGCATAGCAACAAGTTAAGTTTGAATCAGCATCTTAATGATCCTATTAGTGGTATATAAAATATGCAAGAAACATTTATACCAGCAGTTCTCAACCTGTGGGTCGCGACCCCTTTGGGAGGTTGAACGACCCTTTCACAGGGGTCGCCTAAATACATCCTGCATATTAGATATTTACATTACGATTCATAACAGTAGCAAAATTAGTTATGAAGTAGCAACGAAAATAATTTTATGGTTGGGGGTCACCACAACACAAGGAACTGTATTAAAGGGTTGCGGCATTAGGAAGGTTGAGAACCACTGATTTATACAATTCAGGACAGAGTATGATGGGCCTGGTGTTTATCTGAAGGGCTTCTTATGAAGATTGCTAAGAAGGTTTTCTTTATTTTTGTTATAATATATTTTATCAACTTTTTATAGAGAGGAAGGGAGAGGGATAGTTAGAAACATTCACTAGAGAGAAACATCAACCAGCCTCCTCCTGCACACCCCCCACAGGGGATGTGCCCGCAACCAAGGCACATGCCCTTGACCGGAATCGAACCCGGGACTCTTCAGTCCGCAGGCCGACGCTCTAGCCACCGAGCCAAACCGGTCAGGGCAGAAGGTTTTCTTAAATTAAAATTAATATGATAATATCAATATGAGAACATTTGCCTTTGACTGACAGTCATGATATCTACCTAACCAACAGAGAAAATTTTATTTGGGTGTGGCATATGTAATTGTAAAAATAGGCATCTAGTTTTTAAATCATAATTTGGTAGAATAATACAATAATATACAAAATCTCTAAGGATTAATTCAGCTAGAATATGTTATAACTCTAAGAAGAAGAATAGAAATCATCCTCAAATCTATATTCCACAAAATACATTTCTTAAATTTGATAAAGATATTTCTTAAATTTATCATGGACAAATAAAAGTATGATCATGAGGAAAATGAAGAACCTATTCTAATAAAAAACAAAAATGTTATGCAAATGAAAATAATCCATCCATCTTGCCAATAAGTGTGGACTTAAAATCTTTATTACAGAAAATAGCCATTAATTCATTTGAGCACTGCAAAATAATGTATTAGTATCTTCACTGCCATCTAAGCACTGGGAATACAGAGCTGCATTATGCATTCCAGGAACCCACAGCCCTCAGGGGGATGGACAAGCAAGGAGGACATTATAATTCCTAAGTAGCTTAGCTATATTGTGCATGGGGTGCTGTCATACCATAAAGGTTGATTACCACACTCAGTCTGAGAGAGAAATGGATCCTAAGAGTTCATATTATAATTGAGTCAAGTCAGAAAAATAAAAATAATATCTAGAATGGAAAGGAAACATTCTTTTAACATATCATATTTGTTCAGATTTTATATATTCTTGTAACAGATAATTAAGGTCAGGAATTTTGTCACTTTTATTTTTATGTCTCTGACTTTGTAAAATTCTTACACACAGTTGGTGTTTAATCAATATTATTAAATAAATTAAATGTCAAATAAATAAATCCATGCAACTAGTCACTGAGTGTGCAAATATGAAAAAAACAGTATTTACTTAATAAGATATACATTGAATGAAAATGTAAATTAGCAAAGAAGAGATTAACAATAGGAAAAATTAAGCAATAAAGAAGTATACCATGTTAAATAAAATTATTGGAAGTGATGTTGATGCATGAGAAAAATAGGAGTTTGGAGAAACACCAAAGACTATTTGAGTTGAAATAAAGGAGAAGTAAAATCACAATATAGAAGTAAGCTGGAAGTACTGTATGCTTTACTTCAGCTATTGATGAGAAAACTTCCAGACCAGTGTTGAGCAACTTGAGTGAATATGTAAAGTGATGGTGAGTCTCAGATGCAAGATAGATGAGTGTCATTAACATATAAGAAAATTTATTAGAAAGCTGATGTGTATAATGAGTTACCCTCCCGGAAAGCAGAAACATAAGGTATCCATCTATCTACAGCTGAGGATAAATGCTGCAATTAATGAAACAAGAGAGAAAAAAATAATTAACTCCTCAGCTTCCATTTTATTTCTGACTATTCTGTCCAGAAGAATACTCATAAGGCTGTAAAGAACATAACAAATGGTATTTGGGGAACCTTGAGTCCAAATCAGAATAGAGAGCCTTAAGAAAGAGACATATGGATTAAACACATTGACAAGCAACTTACATTCCCACAAGATTATTATCATCTAGACCAGTGGTCGGCAAACTCATTAGTCAACAGAGCCAAATATCAACAGTACAATGATTGAAATTTCTTTAGAGAGCTAAATTTTTTAAACTTAAGCTATATAGGTAGGTACATTGTTATTAACTTAATTAGGGTACTCCTAGGCTTAGGAAGAGCCACACTCAAGGGGCCAAAGAGCCACATGTGACTCGCGAGCCCCAGTTTGCCAACCACGGATCTAGACAAAAGATGTCTAAACTGAGGTCAGGGAACTAAGATACTAATAGGGAGTGAGGGAGCTAAAGGAAGACTGGAGATAAAGAAAAATAACCCTGATTAAAACAGAGTACCACCTCCAAAACATAAAGTTTAAAATTTCTAGTATTCTCAAGGAGAATTCTGTAATAAATAATTTAAAGTAGTCTCTTTGGAAAGGGTTGCAAATATGAGGGGAAGCCAACTTGGTTTTATCTGGAGGTGGTCATAGAAAACTAATGTATTGTTTTTATTCCTTCACCCATTCACTTCTCTGCTCAGCAATGTTTACTGATGGCTTTCCATGTTCTGGCAAGAGTAAGAATTTCGAGTTCTCAAAAAACAAAATTGTGGTTCATGTGAAGTACCACCTTTGGGATCAAGCAATCAACTGTAAGCATGCAGTCTTTCTAGTCTTGGAGATGGGAGAGGACATAGTTAAAAAATAAGTCTTAAGAATGCATAGTTGTTTCAAAAGGGCCATTGCTACATTGAAAAAATTTTAAACCCTCTTCATATTAGAGACATTTGAGGTGACTGTTTGGGATTTAGCCTAAAGAATAGAAAGAAGTTTTCAAAAGGAGCATGACAACTCTTCAAATAGATAGAGGGCTAGCATGTGAAAAAGAGAGTAAAACAGGATGTAGGAACCAATGGGCAAAAGTTTATTTGGTTAATTTAGAATTGAGAACCGTAAATAATCGTTAATTAATCAATGAAGAAGCTGGAGACTACATATTGATAATTTTTGGTGATAGTATGATGGGCTAATTCAAATGATCCTTCATGTTACATTTAAGCCTAAAATTAAATTTTGTTAAAATTTACACAGTCCTAATAAAGTCTCATGTTTAAAAATTATTTAAAGAGAACATTAACAGACAGTAGAATAATTTAAAAATGTTTAATAGAAAATTAATTTAGATTTGTTGAAACAACATATTTAAGAGACCAAATAATAATTTATAATTTTCAAAATGGCTTATTTTGAGAACAAAAACTCATTCATGGTTCCTATATGACAATGGGGTTAAATAATATAAAGAATATTCTGCAAGGACAGACTAATAGACTCCTGATAATTTTTCAGTACTAGACAGGCTTCAGAGGGAAGTTGTAAAACTTTCATCTCAGGGAATATTTTATAATAATACAGTATCTTTTGGGATGTTTTAGAGAGTCACCCCACTGTCCATGTTTCAGATAACATATAAGATGATATCTACATGGGTTCCCCTTCTATTCCTATGGAATTTGAAAATTTCCAATTATTATAATAATTTCAGCCCCTCACAACTACTGGAATAGCTTCTACATTGTAAGTAATATTTTGCAGAATTTAATTTTATGATGGTAATTGATGCCTTTTTCGTTATTTTCTGCTAAGTAAAAATCACTACTAACTTTCATCCTTTCCACATTACTTGTGCTAGATTACTTCGAGAAATTAAATATCTATATGTATTCATTTTAAATATTTTCTAATATAAAGTTTATGCTACTGAGTCCTATTATTAAATACTAGGAATAATATCCTTAAGAATATGAGGCAATATTTTATTACAAAATATAAAATCATAACTGAAATATACCTCTTACTAAATCAGGTTGAAATCATTTCGAAATATTATTTTTAACTATAAAATAGATTTGGAAATTTTTCATTCTATTACATGCCCTATTTACTATACCATTTTTTTCTGGTTTATTTTCATCTACACTAATAAAAGAGAAACATGCAAATTGACCATACCTCTGGTACACCCACAAGCCATGCCCACAAGCCATGCCCACAAGCCAATCAGGAGTGGATATGTAAATTAACCCAACTAAGATGGCGGCGGCCACAGAGCTGGAGCAGACAGGAGGCTTGGGTTGCCCCGGTGATGGAGAAAGCCAAGCTTCCCTCCTTCCCTGGCCGGCCCTGCACTCTGCCCAGGGCTACAAAGTCTCAATTATAGAAGATAAATAAATCCCAGATACCTGCTTCCAGCCTGAGGCCATGGCCAGCCTGAAAACGGCCATCAGCCCCTCACCCAGGCTGGCCAGGCACCCCAGCAGGACACCCAACCCTGAAGGGGCTGTGGGCAACCTTAAAACAGCCCTCAGCCCCTCACCCAGGCTGGCCATACCCCCATGGGGTGAGTGTCCCCACTGGGGGGCTTGGACAGCCTGAAAACAGCCATCAGCCCCTCACCCAAGCTGGCCAGGCACCCCAGTGGGGACCCCCAACCTAAAGGGGGTGTGGCCAGCCTGAAAACGGCCCTCAGCTTCTCACCCAGGCTGGCCAGGCACCCCAGCAGGACCCCCACCCTGATCCGGGGCACCCTTCAGGACAAACCAGCTGGCCCCCACCCATGCACCAGGCCTCTTTCCTATATAATAAAAGGTTAATAAGCACATTGACCCTAACAGCAGAATGACTGGGAATGACTGGTCACTATGACACACACTGACCATAAGGGGGCAGATGCTCAATGCAGGAGCTGCCCCCTGGTGGTCAGTGTGCTCCCACAGTGGGAGCTCTACTCAGCCACAAGCCAGGCTGACAGCTGCCTGCACAATATGAAAGAAAGGGATACAGTCAATTCAACAAATATTAACTGAGCTCCTAACATGGATAAAAAATTGTTTAGGAAAAGTGAAAAATTCTTCCAGTACATTTCAGCTTTTAAGTAAATACATTAAAAATGGCATAAAGCTCTTGCCCTCAATAAATACACCCTGAAAAATGTGACAAAAGAACATACATAAATAATAATAGCACAATGATATAAATACAAATAGAAGTATCTATAACATTCCACTGAAATAAAAATAAGAATTTATTCTCATGAGCCTGGGAGGAAGGTCAAATAAATTGAAGGTAATGTGGGATCAAAGAGTACAAGAATTTTTCAAATGGGTCAAGGTTTTAGTTAATGTGATTGGCAGAAACCATTCATTTTTATAACAGATACATGTGGACATGGTTTCATAAACTTTAAAAGAAACTTCAAAAGGGTAATTTTAAAAACTAGGTTTTATGTGCAGTGTTCACTGAACCATTAAATTACATAGTCTCCTATGTTCCATGACTTAGTTTGTCATAATTATAATTTGAAGAAATTTCTCAAAACCCATAGATTATTATTATAGTGCTAGCAATGATAGCCCCAAAGAGAAAATTGTAGATGAAAGCTAGCAGATGATTCAGGGGTTATATTGGTTAATAAAATACGTCAACTTTTGATATTGAAAAATATATGACAATAAATGATATCAAATGGGCCTATGAACTCTTAGCTTAGCTTTCACCTTTTAATATTTTACCATTGTACACATTATACCCCAAAATTGGCATGCCTATAATCAAGGTCCATTATTAATTCATTTAACTATGAATACACAGGAAGCACCAATCAAAATTCTTCATAGCAGTCTGTGATTAAATTCAACCTCAATAATTAGAGGACTCCCATTTTTACCACTGAAGGTTTTTACAGGTATTACCATCTCCATAGTAAGTTAAAAAAGAAGTTAGTGAACTACAATTACCAATCTAAAAATATCCTTAGAGTTGCATATCTATTTCAGAAAAAAAGTGAAAGACATAAGAAAGGGAGGTCACAGAGTAAAGAATGAAATGTAAGGGAAAAAAAGGAAAAATTAGAATCCTATAAGTGAAAAAGGATTTAATTTTGAAAAGAATGCAAAATAATAAACTAATTAACCATTTAATATTTTGCTCAATGTACAAATTAGGTGACATAAAAGCAAATACGTCCATCTATGAAATTATTTTTAGTCAAATGTAATGGATATTTTTTCAAATAATACTCTTGGAGGCCAACTACATAAGGAAGTAACGGCTATAGTGAACTAACCATAAACTTACATTGGTTAAAATTCATTTGCCCACATCCTTTTAGAGACTTGAAAAAAAGGAAGCTAACCACAGACAGGAACAAACTATATGCTGCAAAAGCATTCAATAAAAATAAAAAATTATGATTTCTGAGAAAAGTGTTTTTACATTAATAATAACTTTTAACAAATATTGATTTACTCAGAACATTAACATGCAATTTTTAAAAATTATAATGCACTTGAAAATAAAAATGATACAAATGTTTTCCATTGCGGAAGAGAAATCCAACTGCCATCTGTATTAAATACTTAGATATTTCTGAAAGTAGTACAAAATTTAATAGGAACTATTCATTTTTTAATCTCTTGTTTATGTCACAAAATGAAGCAGAATATCATAAAAATGCAGATAAGTTCTTCAATTTTTATTTATTTAAAAATATTATATCACATTATATTATATAATACCTTAACTTTTAAGTTAATTTTGAAATTCAGTTTTTAGTTAGATTGAACTATTAGTTGAAGGTGAGCAATTAACATTTATCTTTGTGAAGGTTTTTATAATACTGACCTTCACCCATTTTATCTTTATTTGAAGACTTTGGTCACCTTGGGAACATTTAACAATTCTTTCAAAGGCTCTGAAAAATCTAATAAAGCTCCTTGTCTCTGCTGCAGGCCTTGTTCACCTTACTTGAACTCCATCTACTTGAGCATGGGAAATAGGATTTTACATTTCATATACAAGAGAAAATGAGGGAGAAATACTTTAAAGTAAAAATTACTCCTTCTTTGATTAGTTTTGTACTGTACCTAAATGAAATGGAACAGATTATCTTGTCATTCATGAAGCTATGGATAGCTTCCTAAATTACCCAGAAATATGACTTACAACACTCAGTTTGCATAAATCTCTTGGTTGTCAATGCCCTTTGAATTTTAGCTGACTATTATAACCATATTTTGAAAATATGACTTTAACAACTCAAATAAAAAATCAAAAAGTCTGTCCTAAGAAGGCTGCATGACATCAGAACATTCATTTTTGAATCGTGCCAAGTAGGAAACAATCCTAGTACTTCCAGTCACAGACACATCTTTTTGAACAAGTGACTTCAGTTTTCGAAGTCTTAGTTTTTCATCTGTAAAGTGGGGATGACATTTACCTAGCAATAGTTTCTGAAAGCTAAATAAGATAATAAATGAAAAGCATCATAATGTCCAACCCATTAAATATAAAATTAAAAAAACCCTCGAAACATGGTATTCACCTTCAATCCTAGCAGCTAAAATGTAAGTTATGTTGGTTACACATCATTTTGAATTAGAAATTTAAGGAGAAATATGTATGTTTTGACTTTAGCAAGCCAATCACATATAATATTTTGAAGAGAGAGAAAAAAAAGCTAGCATCTTGATGTAAAAACTCCTACGAATCAGCAAATCTAAGAATCAGATGATGTCTAATTGACTGACTTTATACTTAGTCTCCTCCTGAAGTTCATTGTTAGCTTTCCTAATTTTAAAAGTTAAAATTTATAAGGGCCTCTAAAATATACTTTGCTTTAAAAAATGAGTCTGATGGAAAATGAAGTAGTAGAAAAAATTATAAACAGAGATGAAAGAAGATAAAATTCAGACTCAGATTAATATTAATCATAATTCATTTCTGGAAAGTTTTTTCCTAAAAAAAATTCACTTAGATAAATAGAAACTTGTTTTGGTGTAAGAAATAATGTCTGTTGCTTATTTCAAATATTTGAAATTCTATTCCCTTTTGAAATAAAACTATGGAACACTCATATAACTTATACCATGTTATTAAGCATAACAGAAATTGGGTTAAACAGCATTTAAAAAGCAATACTAGTAAACGTTATCGGAAGTGTTAAATATTTTTTTAAATGTTGATATTAATTCATAAACTGCAATTGTTAAATGCGTATGACTTAAATATTAAAATCTCTTATTTTAATATAGTATTCTACCATTACAAGCCCAGATTTTCTGCTGGCTTCACAAACCAGAGAAGTAGCTAGGATGTGCCAGGGTCAAAAGATAAATATCATCATACACATTTATATATTTAATATTAAAATTTAATATTACACATATTATACACATATATATGTGTATAATAAGCTATATCATATGCATATATGTATATATGTATGTATATTACTAATAGTGCAGGTGTGTTTTCTAATGTTGATAAATTTTTACAAATATTTCCCTTTTATAGAGTCCCGATTGAGCTGCCAGATGCTGAAAATCTTTTTTCTGGGTTAAAAGCTTGTTTCACCAAACCTTTCCTATTAAATGCTAAATTTTTGCTGAAAGTTGGAAGAATTTGGTTTGGAGGAGCTGTAGCATCTAATCTTGTGTCACAGGTGGTCACTCACTTCATTAAATGCAGGCAATATATCACCCAGCATCTTCCTTGTTTACACCTTTTATCAGCAAAGTAACAAGTCTAGACTTATCATGGTCAGAGTAAAATTGTACCATTTCATTATTTCTTTTCCAGAACAGCTTTGCTGGAGGTACAACTGAGATCTGGCATTCTACTGTGGCTTCACTGAGCCTCCCTCAAACACATTTTTGCTTTCTGGTTTGCAGATAAACACTGGTGTTCTATGTTCTTTGTCAAGGATGTCCAGCTGCACAGTAAAGGTGGCTTCTCCTGCTGTGTTGATGGCAGTATATACGTAATTCCCAGCTTCTGAAGATCTGACCACTTCAAAAATGAGTGATGAAAACCCTTCTAAGGCAATATCACTTTGTGAAAATCATCTGATTAAACTGGTCTTCCATTTAGATAGCAGGGCACATCAGAACTGGCAGTCCACCACTTTGATGTCCATTCTGCAAAATCTTTTTCCTTCAATGGATGTGTTCACTGCTATTTGAAATAAATGTGGGTAAAATTTTTCCTGGATCAACTCTGCTCATTCACATCTCCTCTGAGAATGATCTGCTTCTGGGGACAGTAACCTGCAGTCGTGCATGTTCTGAGTTGTGCTATGGCAAATCTTGTGTCCCACTGTCTCAGAAACTTGACACCACGATCCATGAGATGTCAGCTGTTAATTTCCACGATGAAGAAGGTTGTCCTCACATTTCAGCTTTCTCTCCAAATCTTAATCTTGAATCAAAACTTATTTGTTTGGGATTCTATATTTTATGATCAGGAGTCCTTGGTATGAGTCTAGATTTTGCAGTTTGGTATGGCTTATCATTTACTGGTGACTGGAAGTTGAAACCTTGTAAAGGCTTTTGCTGCTACTGACATCATGCTGCGATGACAATATATACTTTTTAAGTGAATTCAAATGCAGGTAACAATTAAGTGTGGCTAATCATGGAAGGCATTTTCAAGGCAATGAATCTTAGGCAGGGAAGACTTTGATGTAGAGAATATATATCAAAGTATGAAGTAATTTTGAAAAGAATACTACAGATGTGATAAACAAAATACTACATGAAAACACCACATGAAAAATACATAATAATCTGTTTTCATAAGAGATTCTCAGGGAATCAACTTTGGGGGTGGGCAGAAAGAATACACTTAAATTTTTTTTTTTGAGGTTAGCTCTGGTGGGGTGGCTCAGTTGGTTGGAGCGTTTTCCCCTATACCAAAATGGTCCTGGGTTTGATCCCTGGTCGGGGAAAATATGGGAGGCAACTAATAAATATTTTCTCTCACATTCATGTTTCCCTAGGACAATTTATTACCAAGAGAATTACCTCACCAACAAAATTTGTTTCCCAGTGTTCTATAGTAGATTGAAAAACTAGCCATAATCCTTCAATCTTCCTATGTTCATGCCCTTTCAATGTGCCTTTGAATTTCTTTCCATCAAGGAGTGACATTTTCCGTTTTTGTTTTTTTTTAATATAAGCTGGCTATGTGATTTGGTTGGCCAATAGAATATAGTATAAGGGACAGCACGCCAATGCTGGGCCTAGGGCTCAGGACTTCAGAGTCATTTCAACTCTGCCCAACTGTCAGATAAACTGTTCCAGCTGGCCTGCTGAAGAGAGAGAGATGATGGAGAGCAGAGACATTCTTCTAGCTGCAATCATTACACATAACCACTTCCTGGCTGGCTATCCTGTCAAGCTCAGACACATGAGTGAGCCCCATAGAGAGAAGAAAACCTGACCAGTAAAGATAGATCAATTTCCAAAACACAGAATGAGTTAAGTAAATGGTTATTATTTTAAACTACTAAGATATGAAGTGGTTTGTTATGCAGCAAAAGCTAACTGGTACATATGGTCAATAGTCACCTGACAGGGGAATAAGGTTATCTTAGTTTATCACACAAGTAATCTAAATGCATTCCTACCCTATATAAAATAGGTTTAATTGACAGTTTACTCAATTATAAAATAAACTTTTCTCCCAAAATGTATTAATCAAGTTCAATATTTCAGTCTTGCTTCTTTAAGGGCTAACTTAAAATAAATATGCATTGTGATTTTGATCTTCATTGAGTTTTGAATTCTGCTCTTGATATATGAACACCAGATGGCTTTGACTGCCTAATTCACCTTTGGAATAATCATTATGAAACTGGCTTCTGGTTTTAAATCATTTTACATTAGAATACCACACAATTGTCTAAAATGTCAGAGAGAAGAAAGGAATTTTTGTGCATAAAACATTCTATATATTTTAGATAGGCTTAGTGTAATTCCAAATTGAGAAGCTTTCTAACATTTCACATGGTTGCCTTTCTATGCACAGACTATGCATCTCTGTGTGTATGTATGCATCAAATAATTAATGGTCATATAAAGCAAACTGCCTTTCCTATTGTCCAATGTTAATTAAAGCCAAATGTCCCTTGCATAATGCAGCTAATGTATTTTAATTAGTCTGTCTTGTGCAGATGTGAAAAAAGGGAACATGCAATTATTAAGGGGGAAAAAGTACACATTGTACCAATAATTGTCCACAATGTGAAATACTATTGCTTTTCCCCTGTGAGTAATTGAAATAGTTGCCAAATAATCCTCTCTACACCATTTAAATATTTAATGTAATATTTATAGAAATACAATAATGTAAATAATTCATTCACAATGATATACTTAGAATTACCTTTATATTAAATTTAACTGAAGCATGTTTATTTCCATTTACTTTCCTCTCATAGTTTTAAACAATGCAAAAACTACAAGTTTTTAATGTTTTCTACTGGCATAAATTTTAAACATAAAAATGGGTGTCATTTTACAGACAAAAGAGCTGTGGTAGCAGTCATAATGAGCTTTAAATGCTACTCATTTTATTCAAATGGGAAAATCTCTTTACCTCATCTATTAAATTGGGATAAGAATACCTGCAATAGTGGTGGATGGAAAGAGGTTAAAATATTGAGATAAACTGTAGTGTCCCAGTCACCGATGGTCTTTCTCATAGTGCTCAATTATTAGGAAACTAGAGGCCCGATGAACAAAATTCTTGCAAGAGAAGGCCTTCCTTCCCCCGGCTGCCGGAACCGGCTTCCCTCTGGCACCCGGGACCTGGGCTCCCCTTGCAGCCCCAGCTTCATCTGGAAGGTTGTCCAGAAGGATGTTCAGAAGGACATCTGCTCTAATTAGCATATTACCCTTTTATTATTATTGATAGAAACAGAATCCATTAAAATACATTCAAATTTTCAGGTATGAATTGTTTCTTGATCTCTCACTCTTGTTATATTTATTTATCTTTTAACTAGATTACCAGAGAACACCTTCTCCCTCTTAGAATACTGATATTGTATGATGAACATTTGAGGACCTCACTCAATCAAACGCTGATATACCTGAAAAAGAAACTCCGTAAGTTAAAATAGAAGGGTTTAGAAAAGAACAACCACTGCCTGCCAGAGATTGTTCTGTGCCCAAAGGAGGAAGCTGATTTTCCCCAAGCGATGATGGAAAGGATAACTGAAAGGACACCAGGAAGTAGAGACCACACTTCATCCCAGTTTCAGTGGCAGTATTTTTGCAGCTCTGTTCCATAGCCCATTTCTCAGTATTCTGAGAGTCATTGTCATCTGTGGTAGAGGCTTTTGGATTCTAACATTAGCTCCTGTGGTGTGGCATCATCCATTTTGCAGTCACTTAATTCCCCGTATTAAATGTCTTTCTTTTTTAAAAAAATATATATTTTATTAATTTTTTACAGAGAGGAAGGGAGAGGGATAGAGAGTTAGAAACGTTGATGAGAGAGAAACATTGATCAGCTGCCTCCTGCACACCCCCTACTGGGGATGTGCCCGCAACCAAGGTACATACCCTTGACCGGAATTGAACCTGGGACCCTTCAGTCTGCAGGCCGGCACTTTATCCACTGAGCCAAACCAATTAGGGCTAAATGTCTTTCTTACTAAAATACCTAGAGAGTTTTCTATCACTTGAGTTCAACCTTGACTGATGAAGCTTCCAAACATTTTGGGCAAAGCACTGAATTTGTCCAACAGAGTGGGATTGTAGGAGAGAAATAATGATAGATTAGTTTCAGATTATGTGGATTCTTAAATGCCTTGGTAAGGAACTAGAATTCATTCTAAAATTCATGAGTGGCCACAAGAGGCCTTAGAGCAGAGAAGTAGCATGGTCAATGTGTATTTTAAAAAGATGGTTTTGGAACCCGTGCCTGGAGTAAATGGAAGGATGCTAAGACAGGAAGCAAGTGGTTTGATCCGATGGGAGCTCGTGGAGCCTGCATCAATTACAGCACAGAATAGAGATGATTCTTGGAGATACTGCCCCTTCCATAAACAATAGGCATAAAATTGTTTTCAGTAAAATAACCAAGGACAACTCATGTTTTTCATATTACAGCCAACAGTTGTACCTTTAACACTTAAGAGTACAGCTGGCCACATAGGTATGACAATATGTAAATGAGTAGATATGAGGTGCATATATCAAGTATAATTTATCTGATAGAGAGTTCCTGGAAAATATATCCATTCTTAAAGCTTAAGTACATTAGTTGTTTTATCAAAAACAACTTGACTATTTCCCAGTAATAAAACTAAGTGTCCAGCCTTGTATAAATACTCTCTACACAATTAGTTCTCTTACTTTCCATCATACCTACTGCCCTGAGAACAGCCAGATACTCCAAACCAAAGGTAGGTATGCTCTGATATCACAATTATAAAGTGCAGATTTATAGCTTTTTTATTTTTAAAAATCAGAATATATATAAACAGGAAACATGAATTCCTACTCAGAAACTGTAGTAGGCTTAGAGATGAATACTTGCTGGCATAATTTGAAGCACTGGAACTACCAGCTGAGGCTCTCTTTGGCCTGTATTTATTCCTTCCACTCGCACACTTCACTCACCCCTGGCCTCAGTATATCTGAGATATAAAACCTGATTGCTGTATCCACATCCCTTAAACACATCCCACTCCAAATAAGTCTAAAAATACTTTAAATAGTGCAATACATTTGACCACCACAGGATTTTCAGAACTATTATCCATATAGGCTGATAAATTATTTATTTCAGCTCTACTTACTGAGGCAATTGCTCTGGTTAAAAATAAGTGGGAATGAATGTGGATAAAAGAACTTCACATTTGGAATCCAAACTTTATATTTGATTATGCCTTCATACTTGTTATTTTAAATTAAGTTTAAATTCATTACCTGTATAACCAAAGTGGATGAAAAAAACAACAACCCTCATTTAAAAATTGTATACTATAAGAATGCTAATTTATTACATTCATCAGTTATAATAAATTGTGTTTACATGTTTATTTAATTTCACTTCATATGTAAATATTATATGAATATTTATCACTACAGTGAAAAATTTTGCATTAAAATAATTACTTTTTTTACTATAATGCATGAGAATTTAGCTAAATGAGTGTCTCTGTACAAAGGCACTTGATTAGGCATACATGAGTCCTTGATCATAAGAATAGTCAGGAGGTCCAGGGAAGCATGGAGATGCACAGCTGAGCCCTTGGATTACTACAGTGTTGACACTGTTGGAGTTACATGACTGCTTTCTGACTAACTGTAAGGTGAAGTCATGGGAAAGGCAGAAATGAAAAGGGCCCAGCTGGGCATCATACTCCTGCTGACTGCAAAGTCAATTCTGGCACCTGAAGGGAGCAAAGAAGGAGAAGGGATTTCCATGTCTTAGGGAAGGGCCGTGTCAACCAGAAGCTCCAGCAAACACAGGCAAAATTAAAGTAAATATTTCTGGATTTTGTAAGGTTCAACTTCTAATTTGGTATGTTTGCCCCAACTATGTATATAGCCATTGTCAAGCCCACAAGTTCAAGAATTGTTATTTGCTCACCAAAATAATTGAATAATATAATCCGTATCTTCAGCCATTAAGTAAAAAATTAACATAGTGTTAAATTAATACTATTGATGAGTGTGCATTTAGAGTTTGTAGAGTTAAGGTTTCTGGTAGTAGTTTTATGTTATTTTGAACTAGGATATTAGTAACATTTCACCAATCACCTCAGATGGCCCTCACTTAAACACACACACACACTCACACACACACTCACATGCATCATGAAGAGAGGGATATATGAAAAAAATATCCAACTTAAATTCCAAATTATCAGCACATAGAATAAACCCACACTATGACATAGGTTCTGCTAAAGGCAGTACATAGTATAATGAAAACCCTTACTTCCCTGTTCCTTAAACTTTGGCTTTATTTTCTTCATCTGCCTCCCTAAATGAAAATCAAAGAAAAAGGGCAAGTGAGATCATCAGATGTGTATAGTCTTCCGCAAACCTTAATGATATAAAGTGGATGATACACAAAGGAAGTAGAAAATAGAAGAGAATGGAAGAAGCCCATTGGCTTTAGGACAGTGATCTTACCTAAAGAGTATAACCCTATCAGTGCCTTGGACTCAGACAATTCAATTAGCAGCTTCTCCTCTACAAAGAAAGTGCTGGGGAGAGGTGGGAATAGAAAGCAGAAACACTATTCTATGCCCTTTTTTGCCCCTCTCCCCTCATATGGTATATTTCTATCCATAAGTTCATGTATGTATTAATTGATAAAATCAACTTCCCTAGAATAATGGCACACAGACTATTTGTATCCAAGTTTATAGATTTAAAATAAATCTTAATTATATTTAATTAATTAGAATATTAAATAGCACGCAGACTATTTGTATCCGGGTTTATAGATTTCAAATATATCTTCTAGAATAATTTTCACACAGACTATTTATATCCAGGTTTATAAAATTAAAATACACCTTCTGACACTGTATTGTTTCTAAAGAAAAAAGAAAAAGCACACTGCAGAAAATGGCCTTTAGTGAAGAGATACAAAATTTTAGCATTTTGCTGTCTCATTTTGAACTTCATTTCTGGACTTTAGGAATTCCAAATTATTCCTCTGATTTGCAGACAAAGCAAAGTTCAGTGAGGCAGTGTTCTTCATTAAGGAACACAAGTCAGTAATGGTCTGGGCCAACTGGAGAATGAAGAAAAGCAATTTAAAGGAGCACAGGACCTGTTTTAAGAATAATCCATTTTTCACGATATAAAAATGAATAATTTAAATGGCCGTTAGCCACAATTATTTTAAGTGGGCAAAAGCAAATATAAAATTGTGCAATTTTATGAATACTAAATGCAATTTGTTTGAGAAAAAGAAGTTCAGGTACTTGCTGAATTGAACTATAATATTAAGACAAAAAACTGTTTGGCTGGATGTGAACTAATTTTTAAATTGCAAAATGATCTTTTTTTCTATTTTTTTAACATTTTATTATGAAGAGATTAACCAAAGAACTTATATGCATATATGCATAACCCAGGAACACAGACAACAGTATGTAGGGGAGGGGTGGATGGAGTTAATAGGGGAGAAAAAGAGACATCTGTAATACTGTTAACAATAAAGAAAAAATAAAGTTATATAAATATACCAAGCATCTAGCTTCAACAATTAATAAGTCATGACCAATACTGCATCAACTAAATCCCCACCTAATTTCTCCAATCACCCTATCTGACTATTTTCATATATTTATATATCCTAACATTTAACCTGTAAATTTTTATAATTATTTATCATAATGTTCAGTTTTCATGTCAATTCTGAGTTTTTCTTATTGGACTGAAGTAAATGAAGTGAGCCACATTTACCAACATAAATCACCATTCTGCTTGTCTTTATGAGCACAATATTGTGGCTTTTATGGTGCCTAATTGGTGAAATAAAAGGTATTAAACATATTTTAGGGTGCCTCAAGAACCTACAACCATTATTTCATATATTACTTATAAGAGGGTTCATTGAATACTTGTTGAATGAGTTCAAAGAATCTATAATTTATGACCAATTATTATCATAAAGTTCATGTCCATATCACATATGTGCAAACACTCATAAAAGCTATAATAGTACCTACTATTTGAACTTTACATTGAGTATTTGAACTTAATATTAGTGCTATTGCTTATTATTGAAAATGATTTTGTAATAGTAATCACAAGAGTTTACTATCTGCAAACTGGAACAGACTTGCCTGCCTGACTGATCATAGATGGAAAGAGAACACTTGAAAAATTTAAAAAAAAAAACTTTAGAGTTTCTGTATTCACTAGTATAAAAGTAACCTTTAACCAATTATACTTAAACCATAGTAACAGAACTATAGCTTTGTTTTCTTAGTGCATGACCTCTAAACACTGTGGACATCAACTACATATCCTTAGGGTAATTATCAATAGTCATTGGTCTATTCCCCCTGAAAATTTGCCTAGAATTAATTACCAAGGCAGCATATCCTTACTGTACTTACAGAGTGCTAATCTCTACATATGAGTGACAAGTTGGATAAAGAAGTGGGAGGGTAATATAATTCCTTATTAAAAGAGTGCATCAATCAGTCAAGAAAAATTATAAAGGTAAAATAGAATGGTAATTTTTGTCAGGTATTTCAGTGGTATAAGCCATTTTCTCTCCTACAAGACACTAGCAATCTAGTTTGGTAATGAACTCTGACACAAACGAACCAATTCAACAGCAATGTAACACCACCCACTTTAGTCCTAAAATATAATTGTATTAAAGTCCATAATTAAAACAACTAAATCTATAGAAAAATATATAATAAATATATAAGAATATTCATATAAGAAAGGAAAATTATAAATGGAGCCACAAATATAGTAGTACCTAAATTTATTATCTCCCACTTACAATCAGAACATACTAAACTTATAACATTTTCACCTAATACCCAATACTTTTTAAATATTTGAAATTATAGCTAAATTGGATAACTTACACTCTTATTAAATTTACTGGAATGATATTGGTTAATGAGACCATATTAGTTTCAAGTATATATTTCTATGATACATGATCTGTATATTGTACTGTGTGCCCATCATCCCAAATCAAATCTTCTTCCAATACCATAGTGTTTGGCCCCTTTTGCCCTTTACTACCTACCCCTCCACCCTCTTTCCTCTGGTAACCCCAGTATGACAGTTTATATTTTGCATCTATGTTGTAGTCTGTATTTTTTGTGGTAGCAAATTTTGGTATGTCCTAAGAGTTCAATTTTAAATTGAAATAAAAACAGCATAGAAAATTAGTCCTATAATTCTGGGAAATGTCTCAAATACCATATGTTTAGTTTCTACCTAATAATCTAATCTAATAGACAATATTTATGTCCTGGTTTGGGATCTCTTTTAAATATGGAGATAGATGCAAGAACCAACAAATATCAGGCAAATATTTGATCATATATGAGCAATGTTAATAAATTAAATTTACTTTATTTCACTCTCTTGTTGAGTTGCATGTATATACTTGTGAATTTGGGCATAGTGGAGGTTAGGGCTGATTTTTAAGGGACATGTACAAATGTATATAATGATCTTTATTTTATGTGTAAGTAAACAGATAATAGCTAGTGGCAAACTTGGATACACTTAATAATTATAGGGAGGCTTGTTTTGTGATGTCTTCTAATGAATTAGTGAAGAAAACTCAATAACAGAGTTCATCCATGTTCTTTCAGATTTTTTTTCCCTAATGCCACAGGCAATAACAAAATCACATTTAAATACTTTTTCAAAAAAGCGATTTCAGATATTGCTATGCCTTGACATGCTTTATCTGTTTCTTGCATGCTCTGGGGTGTCCATATATTGAGAACTTCGATAGTAAGTTTCATTTATGGGGAAAACAGCGTAGAGTAAAGTGGCATTTCTTTTTCCACACAGGATTCAGTGAAGAGTGAAAATCCACCTAAGTGAAATTGAATGCATCATTTGCAAAGATTTTTTCTTTTGTTAATCCTCACCAGAGGATATTTTTCCATTGATTTTTAGAGAAAGTGGAAGGGGAGAGGGAGCAGGGAGGCAGACAGAGAAACATAGATGTAAGAGAGACACATCGAATGGTTGCCTCCCACAGGAACACCAACTAGGGCTGGGGATCAAGTCTGCAACCAAGTACATGCTCTTGACTGAAACCGAACCCAGAACCCTTCAGTCCATGGGCCGATGCTCTATACTCTGAGCCAAACCAGCTAGGGCTGCAAAGATTTTTTAAGGCATATTTTTATTTTAAAAAATATCAAAGAAAACATTTACATATGATTAGTGGTTGATCATTTCACATTTTTAAGTTAAACAATTATTAAACACTTGCTAGTGATGACATGCTCTACTCAGTACTTTATATCTGCCCCCCAAAGATTGTATTCTAGTGAGAAAACAGAATAATATGTGGGCATAGAAGAGAGACTCTCTGCAGACCCTGGAAGGTTTCAGAATGCTTTTTATATGACCTTTTCTCATACATAAAAGCTATCTCAAGTAAAAATGTATCGTTACTTGTATAAATGTATTATTTTCAGATTGTAAGGTCCATGAGAACAAAAAGAAGAACTCTATTGTGACAGCCTTACCTCCAGGCCATAGAATGGTATTTAACAACAGTAGGCACTCTGTTCATTAAATTAATCACAAGTAATATGAGTTCTGTTGAAGTTGTCATTAGAAGGTAAGTTGAATTAGCCGGGCAAAATGTTTCTTGGGAAGGGGAAGGTGGAAGTGAAAGAAGGGCAGGGGTAGGATGTGTGTGACAAAGCTATGTTAGGCTGAGCAAAGATCACAAGCCAAGCCATGAAGCAGGATAGGTGGGGGGTGCTGAGAGTGATGGAGTTCCTAACACAGCGTTTCTGCAGATGAAGCTGGGAGATTGGACAGGGCGAACACCAACATGTGACAGACTATATATATCTCTTGGTAAGGAACTAACATCCATTCCTGAAGGATAAAGATGGCATATACTTGTATTCTTACTACCACTACCCACTCAAATAAACCACATAGATTTATTTTTCTCACTGATCAAAGGACACTTCCACACTGAGCCAAGATGGTCTCTTGAACAAATAATGGATTTAACCCAAGAATGAAAACCTTTTGCTATGCTTGTTCAGGACAGGTTGAGCTTTACGAGTTTTTCACTAGGGACAGAGTAGCATTAAATCTGTGATTTAGCCATTTTTATGGTAGGAGGTTGACAAGAAATAATGAATGCAGTGTGATAGTTTATGAAGCAAATCTAATAAATTAAATGAAATATAAATAAAATATTTTCTATTAAACAAATATGCCACATTCAGTCTTGTTCTGTATCTATTATTTTATTCATTGCCATTTTAATTTAGTTTTATCTTCTGATATTATATTTCTCAGTTTATATTTATTCTCATTTTTACTTCCTACAACCTCATTCTTGACATACATTTTAATTTTTATCAATATGACAGGTAAGAGAGTTTGAGATTTTTTCATTTAAGGACCATTTCTACACCTTTTTCTGTGTATATATGAAATTCCTGTTCATACATTTTCCCCTCATTTTTATTTTTTTATTTTGTTCCTATGTCCATCAGTTTTTAGGACTCTTTTTTTTCTTTTTCTCTTTTATTGATTAAGATATTAAATATGTGTCTTTATTGCTCCATTGCCCCCCCACCTTGTGGCTAATATTCTATTTATTTTCTCCTGTGATTTTCTATACTGTGATTTTGCTGTTGGTGTTATTAGCAATGCAAGCTTTGAGTGCAGTAAAATACATCAATATTTTATTTTCTTGTCTTTGAATATTGAGTAATAGCTTAAAAAATCCTTTTCCTACATCAATGTTAAAGAAGCACTCACCCAAGATTAATGTTATACCTGTATAGTTTAATTATATTACCGTAGATCTATAATCCACTTGCAGTTTATCCTTTGTGTGGTTTGAGATATGAATCATACTGGTACACAATTTGCTGAACAGATTTTTTGTCTAATAATTTGAGATTTCACTATATGATATACAAAATTTTCATACATTTTTATTTCTGGGCTTTTTATGTAAATCCAATAGTATATTTTCTTTCTATGTATCACTACTTAAATTCTAATTATAGAGACTTTATAGTATGTTTTAATATTTGTTAGGTCTAGTGCCTCTTCTCAGTTTTTCTTTCTGAGTGTTCTAACAACTCTTTCATGCTTGTGTTCTAATATGAAATTTATTATCAATTTGTCCAACTATATACAACAATTTTGGTATATCTTTCAGGATGATGTTTAATTTACAAGGTAACTTAAGGAGAACTTATATCTTTACAATGTTGAATCATCTATAAACATGCAAAGTTTTGCTGTGATAGAAACCAAAGAAATGGAGCACTATTTAGATCATTAATTATGTCAATTAATTAGTTTTCATATATAAAAATACGTCTCAAATGACTTTCATAACTTTCTAAGCATCTGTTAACTGTTCTTGGTGTTGTTTTATTTTGTTTTGGGGTTTTTTGCTGTTAATGTAGTTCAAGCAATACAAAAAATGCTCACTAGCTAATGTTCATAAATAATGCATTTACCTACAAATATTGGATGGCTCAATCAATATTCCAGCTGAAACAAATTATCCTAGATTAGCAACTGATTGTCTAAGCCTTTCTTAAATTGCTACCTTAAATTTTAATGGACTCTGGAAATAAAATGAGAGTTTAGAAATAAACAGGAAAGGGATACATTTAAACTATATGTTTTTCCTTATTACTTCTTTTTTCCTTTAGTATTGTGACCACCATCTGCTCAGTTTCATATGACATACGTTTTCCCTTTTAATCTGACTCATAATTCAATAATTATCTCACCTTAATTTAAATAGAAGAACTTTATTAATATTATCATTAATGCTAAATGTTGATTTCCTTGGGGCATACATATTTCATTTAAAAATGAACATAATACTCCAAGTAGTTGCTTTTTATAGAAATATATTCATGCCAAAAAAATAATCAGAATATATTGAATCCTATCTTAAGAATATGAACCAATTACTACCAGTTGAATTTAAATTGTGGTTATATGGCAGATGCAGGCCACATAGATGTTTATTTGCTTTATATACTCTGTATGTTTTTTTTGTGCAAAATATTTAGAGTAACTAACCACCCAGGTTTGCCCAGGATTATCCTGGTTGAGCACTAAAAGGCAAATCCAGGAAACCTCTCAGTTTCAGGTAAACTGGTACTGCTGGTCACCATGTATTCTACAAAGAACTTCTATTTTAAAGACAAAACAAAAATCACTTTGAAAATTTAAATACTGCATTTAAACATTAGTACTCAAGTCAGTATAATACAGTGTACCTACATTTTGAGAAAAACTGTCTATGAAGTCTATATCAAGAATTATTTCAAACTTGTTTTAGAAAGCACATTGCTTCAAAGAAAGAACTTACTGCTTTATAACAAAGATCTATGATGCAATCAAATGAATTTTATTTTTCTAAGCCACTCTCTCTGTAAGCCTACGCTGAATCAATACTTCTCGATTTGCTTTCAACTTTAAGGCTTTTGCAACTAATGCAACACAAGAGTGCAAACCACAGAGAAACAAACTTCTGAAGTTTAAACAACTCCAGAGTTTAGGGGAAGGGTATATGCTGTAACTATTGCTTTGAAGAAACAAGAAACTTCTTTTCATATCACAAAAGAAGCAGAAAATTCCACAGTGGTTGCTGAAATATTGTTTACATCTTTTCTCAACAGTTTCTATCAACTCTGATAAGATTATGAATATCCATGAATTTGCTAGCACACAGCATCACATCCTTGTGTTTTACTTCTGACAAAGATCACCTTTCACAGTCTAGTAAAATTTAAGGAAACTGTAAGACATGTCTTGGGAGAGTTTCAAGAAGACAGGAAAAAAATTATGGTAAGAAAAAACTTAAACTGGACCTTTTCCTTAAATTTGGGGGGTGAGCAATACTGCAAAGACGAATAACCTGTTTTTGGAAATATTGCCACACTGGTAATTATTATTTTTTTTTTAAAGAAAAACCTTACTGCTGCAACAATTGAAGAATTGCTTCATCTGTCTTTTGGGTCAAAGCACATTATTGAACATGCTACAAAAGATTCCACCTTGGCCCTCCAAAAAATTTAAGATTGACAGGATACGTATAATCACTAAACTCAAAACTTCATGTATCTAAAGAAATCACATACGTTGCAAAACCAAAACACTCTGCATACTCATTAGTCTAGAATCTCGGGATGTTAAATTCTCTGTGGCATTGTCCACTTTGCATTTCCGTTATTAAACCTTCCACATTCTTCTTCTACTGTATCAATCCCATCAACCCTATTGTCTATGGCCTTCTGCCAAGCTCTGTAAACCACCTCAACATCTTCCTCACTCATGTGCTAAGTGAAATGTTCTGAAATTTTAATATAAAACACCTTCTATGTTTACTATATATCTTTTTAATTATATATACATATATGTATATCATCATCTCATAATAATAACAGCTAGCTTTCATTGAGCACATTACATTGCAAACACTGTGCTATAACATTTATTTTATAAAAACAACTTCAGGTTAGTTCTTATTATATATTCAGTTTTACATACAATGAAACCAGAAACGTAGATGTGTGATCATGTTATTTGCTTCATTTAGACAACTAAAAATGGTGGATTAGAAGCTATACACCAGAGTTTACCACATTATGTGTTTTACATATATAATTTTTTAACTTTCTTATCCAAAGGTAGCACTCAATATGGGTTTCTGTGGATGATGTTTAAAGATCTACTATCAGAAAATTAGAAAGTGTAGTGTGACAATAAAAACCAGGCTATCTACCTGTAGACCTCTAACCATAAGTTTAACTATTTTGTGGACAAATACAAAGAGAGTGGTAAAGTGGAGTAGGATCTCATTCATAAGGTGGCTTCGGAGTCCCCAGAAATTTCTCAAATCGTATCATTAAATTCCTTACAGAAAGAGTTTAAAACCTTCTCAGCCGGCACAAGAACAAACAGAAATTTTAAATAATAAACATATATGTGTTGCACATATATGTATTGTGTGTATGCATAGAATTATAAAATAGTATTAGATAGATGACAGGTAGCATTAGAATTAGAAAAGTGACAGGTAGATACATAGAAACATAGATAGAAGAGAGTAGATAGAAAAATAGAAAGCAAAGCACCATGAAAAAGTGGCAGTGATTGTGATGTTACAAATGGTGAGTAAAGAGGCGATAATGGCAAAAAAAGAAAAGAAAAGAAAAGAGAAATCTCTACAAATTACAGGAGAAGAAAAATTACAGCGTGCGTTTGGGAAGCACTAAAAACTCAGCCTCATTAAAAGCATGCTTAGGGTTCCTTTTATTACCTAACCTTGACAAAGAATATCAATTTAATTTAACTTCAGTTTTTATTCAGTAAGGCAATCAGTTGAGTATAAAATATATGTATAATATACTTTCTTCTATGAAAGTAATAGCCACAAGAGGAGTATGTTTCTTTAAATTATATCTTCTCATTATCTCTGAGTATTAACAAAAATTGCTTATATTTTGCTATATTGATACTCCAGTTATACATTTTTTCTGTCAATTTTCAGTTACTCTCATTCCATCACCCTTAGAACAATGTACATGTCATTCCAAATCTTAAATATAAATGTGTATATTAAATTCTTTTTATATTTTATTTCTATTTTTGACATTTTTATGGATGTCCATTACCCTCCCCACCCCTTTTGCCCGCCTCCACCCAGACCCAGTCCGCCCTTCCCTCTGTTCCTCACCACATCTAAATTGTTGCCTTTTTTGGTTTTGTATACATGCTCAATAGTTACTGTCTTTCTCAAATTTATTTCCTTTCTCAGTTCTGGCCAGATATACGAGCATTATTTTCAGACTGCTGGTGCTACATTTGCTGTTTGTTTTAGTATGCACGCTTTCATAATATGCCTTCTTAATGGTTTTTCACATACACCTCTTTGTCATTTTCATTCTCTTTGTGTGCTTGTCCCTTCTGCCAGCATTCTCCTTGTGCTTTACAATCTTTCCCTCTATGGCTAGTTTTTCTTTAAGGACATTTATTTCCTATCTGTATAAAATCCATCTATCCTAAAGCAATTTCTAATTCCTTACAAAACTGAAATCCATTTCATCTGTGCCTCAAGCTAAGTTTTGAGTTTTATGTCCTTCCACGCCTGGGCCTAAATGAGGCAGAAGCAGCATAATGAACTCGGACTGAATTTCAAGGCTGGCTTCTGTGGCAAAGCAAAGGAACTGTGCTTCCCTATCACAAGGTGACAGTAGCCAGGAGACTGTTCCACAATAAAATATAAAGCAAGTGGTGAGAGAGTCACTGGTATCAAAGTGTTGCTTGCAAAAGAAGAACAGAACTCTGAAACAGTTTCTCATCTCTGGAAAACTATGCTGATCACAAAGCACCATAAACACATTTTAAAATCTATTCTCAGAGATGCAAAGACTCCAGAACTACCTCTCAAAGGGAAATAGCATTTGGTTAATACAACTTACGTCTTTCTATGTATTCCTTTTTTTCCCAGTTTGATAGCTTACATTTTAATCTTGCTTCATATATCAAAAAGATATATATACATGTATACAAGGTTAGAAACATAATTACAAAGATAGTCATCAGACTTACTCCTTCTGGTATTCTCCCTGAAACATACCCACAAATAAAAACCGTACTGGACAGGCATGTAAATAGTGAATCCACTGCTGCACTCTCAGTCTTTATTTCTAGTGAAGGTTGATAACTGGATATTTGTGTGTATAATTGGGGAACAGTTAATTTTGTTAGAGTGAAAACTGCATGAAAAATATTAAAGTTACTACAGATATTATTATTATTATTATTATTATTATTGTATGTTAAAAGCTTATTATCACTTAGCATTGACTATGTGAAAATTAATGTAAATTAACAAATAATTATTGAGCACTATTCTAGATATTTACTCTTGAACCCACAAGAATTTCATACTGCTTTGTATTAACTATTATGTAATGCAGTTTTAGACAGCAAACATTTTAAAGAATTCCCCATAAATTATAGAAAAGATTAAAGGATGCTCAAAGCTTTTGTGTACTTTAATTCTTTTCACCCATATTCCCACAGCCTTATATGAAATTAATCTAGTTCATCAACTTAGCTCTTTGCATCGCATTGCACAATGAAGGGGACTAAAATATTGTAACATAGGACCTTATATAGTGCAGTGGGAGGTTATCTGTTCTATATTATTTATTTACAAAGTATGAGAGACTCCTTTGTCAGGTTTCTCTATCATTGTTGCCATTGTTCCCTAATTTTTGGCTCCTGGTTCTAACCAATATTTACATACTTCATATTGGTGGCTTCCTTGTGTGCTGCAGTGTGATACCTGTGCCCTTCAGAAAGATGAGCAGGACATTAAAGAGTTGCCCCTGTGTGTGGCTTTCAAATGGAAAGACCTCTTTGGGTGCAGCTTTGGTCAGCCGAAGAGCCGCTTTGTCCTATCATTAGAGAACCACGAAGCTATGTGAAATGATCTGGCCTTTCTGAGGTAACAGAATAGGGTCAAATTTTAAAATAGCATTCTGAATATTTATCAGTAAAAATTATTACCAATATAGCCTGAGAACAGGAAATTGTCGTGTCCAATTATCTCATAATTTTGAAAATCTACTTATTTGAATATTTCTGAATTTTCTTTTCTAGGTTTGGCTGATGAAACAGTA
Organism: Myotis nattereri; assembly: GCF_964212035.1. Lineage (NCBI taxonomy): Eukaryota > Metazoa > Chordata > Mammalia > Chiroptera > Vespertilionidae > Myotis > Myotis nattereri. The sequence continues at coordinate 57,473,769 of NC_138079.1, forward strand.
TAAGTATGCATTCAAGAGTGCTTAAACACACCTAAGATAGCAACTCTTTTCTGAATAGCGTATAAAAAAATGGAAGGTTGTTTTTTCTAACTAGCCACAAATATTGGGTTTATACACGACTTTCTGGATCAGGTTACTCATATTATACATAACTGAAAAGGTAGGTAGAATTATTGTACATTATTATTATTATTATTATTATTAAATTATTCTGGAATTCCAAAAAATTAATATAACTCTCTAAATATAAAACCCACTAAGAATATAGATTCAGTTAGCTAGAGTGAGGAAATGTCATTACAATGAGTTCTCAAGATGTCCACACCTTTTTATCACCTGTGTTTACTTAATATTTGCTCTTTATCTCTTGTTTTGTGCCCTGGTTTTCTAGAAATATTGTCATTCTAGGAGGGGTTAGAACAGGCTCATGGAAAACAACTTTGTGAGTGAATAAAGTGTATTTTCTGAATATGACACACAGTCTTGTTTTAAAAGTGTGAAGATGTGGCCTGGGGTGTTGGACACCCAATACAATATACAGATGATGCAGTATAGACGTGTACACCTGAAATCTACAGAATTTTATTAACTAATGTCACCCCAATAAATTCAATAAAATAGTAAAACAATAATAAAAAATGAAAATGAAATATAAAAACATGGTGCATGTTAACTGTTCATTTACAACATATAGACTATTCCTGCCTTCTCATTTGAAATATATTAAAAAACTATTTTGCTCATGGTCTCTGTTCTTCCTTTAACTTCTTGCTTCTTGAGGAATCTTTGATATAAGTACATGATGGAGGAAAGGCAGACTGTAAAATAGAGTTATTATTCCTCTCAAAGCAAACATTTTTAAAAGTGCACAGATATATGTATTTATTTTCCTTTTCCCACCCAAATTGTATTTATCTTATGATTGATAAGTTATTGAAAAAGATTTTTCTCATAAAGATGTATGCAGGGCTGTTCTGCATATTAGAAAAGAATCTCAAATAAAGGTTAAGCACATCAAGAAAAGTCTGGACTTGAAGTGGATCTCAGCTATCTCGACATCAAGTCTTTTCTTTAATCAACTGATCCTATGACTTATGAGACCATCTATAAGAAAATAACAGAAGGGCGAGATATAATGTTATACAAAGAAATTATTCTGTAATTTCTGTGACATTACAGAATGTCTCATCCTTCTTTCCTAAATACAAAGTTAGCATTCTCTTGTTAGTAGGTATATCTTCCTAGACTTTAAGCTGAAATGTCCATATACCTTTTTATAATTGACTCTGGCTAAAACAATGATTCACTAGAGAGTTACTGAGGAACTGATTTTCAAAAGAGCTTCTCTTCATGGCTTAATTCTTACTTAAATAATATTTTTGCTATACATGACCTGATTGTAAAAGTGCTTGAAGTTACTTGTGTAAATAATTGTTTGAAATAATTATGTCCATTGGTATGCCTCCTGAGAAAATCTGAAATACTGTCAGTTGTATTTGAAGTGTAACTCTTTTCCAAAAGTGCACTTATTCTTTCCAATATGCAAAACTAAAAGGAGGCATTGTGATTTTTACTAAATGTTACATCTAAGGAATAATATGGGATGTAAAAGACAAAACAAGCTATTTGAAAGCATCCTTAGGGACTTATTTGAAGATTGCCTGGCTGCGGAATGATTACAAAATATCCTGAAGCATAGTTTAAAAAAACACTAATGCAATCAAATCAGGCTGCACATAGCTATAACCACAATGCTTATAGATGAAAAAGTCCAAGTATGACTTTTAATTCCCATATATGATAAAGAAACAAATGACTAAATTGAATTTAAGATGCACAGTTTTATGGAGAAAAAATACTACACCAGGCTCAGTTAGGACTGGGGGTAAACATAGCATGGTAACTGTAACTGATCCCTGGATCTCAATAGGCTCAGAAACACATGTTTTTCCAATTGGATTCTTTTTTTTAACTGCAAGTATCTTCTGCACAACATCTTCTATCAGATAAGATTATTTATTAATAACTTTATTAACTTTTTATTAATAACTAGAGACCCAGTGCATGAATTTGTGCACAGGTGGGTTCCGGCCAGCTTGCCCCAATCAGGGCCGATGGGGGCTGGACAGGGGGAAGGGCCATGGGAGGTTGGCTGGCGCTGCCCCCAATTGGGCTGGTTGGCTGGCTGGCTGGCCACAGTGAGTATCATAGCGACCGGTCCTTCTGGCTGCTTGGCTTTTATATATATACTAGGGGCCCGGTGCACGAAATTCGTGCACTGGGTGTGTGTGTGGGGGGGGGAGAGTGTACCTCAGCCCAGCCTGCCCCCTCTCACATACTGGGAGCCCTCAGGCGTTGACCCCCATCACCCTCTGATCACCTGATCGGCCCCTTGCCCAGGCCTGACGCCTCCGCCAGAGGTGTCAGGCTTGGACAGGGGACCCCCATCTCCCCCCGATCACTGGCTCTGGCCCCCGCCCAGGCCTGAGGCCTCTGGCCCAGGAATCATGCCTGGCAGGGGACCCCCATCTCCCTCTGATCGCTTGCTCCACCCCACGCCCAAGCCTGACGCCTCTGACCCAGGCTTCAGGCCTGGGCAAGGGGACCATCATATCCCCCCAATCCCCAGCTCCGCCCCCCACTCCTATGCCTCGGCCAGAGGAGTTGACCCTCATCACCCTCCGATCACCAATCACCGGATCGGCCCCTTGACCAGGCCTGAGGCCTCCGGCAGAGGTGTCAGGCCTGGGCAGGGGACCCCCAGCTCCCCGCGGTTGCAGGCTCCGCCCCTGCCCAGGCCTAACGCCTCTGGCCTAGGTGTCCGGCCCAGGCAGCGGGGACCTGCAGTGGCAGCAGGGGGCCCCGCGATCGTGGGCTTCGCTTTAGGCCCAGGCAAGGGACCCCTAGCTCCTGGGACTGCCAGCTTCAACCTTGCCCAGCTCCCATCGGTGGCTCCACCCCTACTTCCTGCTATCACTGGCCAGGGCGGCAAAGGCACCTGATTCTCCGATCATGGCTGGGGGGCAGCCCCAGGGCCGCCTTTGCCCTGCCCCCCAGCTCTTAGCTCCCCCCTGGGTTTCCGATCACTGTCAGTGGCAGGGGGCTTCTTCCTGCTTTCCCTTTCGCCTCCCTGCATTGTGCCTACATATGCAAATTAGCCGCCATCTTGTTGGCAGTTAACTGCCAATCTTAGTTGGCAGTTAATTTGCATATAGCCCTGATTAGCCAATGAAAACGGTATCGCCGTACGCCAATTACCATTTTTCTCTTTTATTAGTGTAGATATAGATGGACTTTATTAATAATAGACTACAAAACAAAAGCTAAGTAGAACTTATTGATATGGGGTTATTGAAGGAAGAGATAAAGAGCCTGGATTTTCATAAAAATATAGAAACTGGAGAAGCAAGAAGTAGTAGACAGTGCCCTTTGTCTTCAGGATAAAAAATTCTCATGATCTTCGGCTCTTGTGTTATCCTGAAGTGAGTATTGAGGGTGAATTTGATAGAGTGGAGGTTGGCCCTTTGCATCCCTTGACAAGTGGAGGAGTGAGCATTTTGATTTATAGCCCTTCCAAGAATCTCCATGGTGGGTGGATATTGCCCCCAACTATACAGGAGGTTCTACCACCAGGAGAGTAAAGAATAGCTCTTGAGTAGATAAAAACAATAGATGCTCAGAAATTCTTCTACTACTCAGGTTATTTCCTTTCTAGATCAGCATAAAGGAAATAAAATTCCAAATACAGGTTGAAAATAATATGAGACAAGATAAATGCCAAATTTTTACCTGAAATATATACATTAACTCTGTTTTTAAAATTTATCTGTCTGTCTCCTCCTAGGAACACTACATGTGTGTGCATACATACACACACACATACATGCACACACACATGCTCTGGTACAAATAATATTATATTTAAATACAACCACAAATCTTATCTATTTCAGAAAGATGAATCATTTCATCTCAGAAAAAATAGTTCACTCACTTTATGCACCCTAAATATACTTTATTATTAAATATGTTACTAGGGCCAAGTTTAATAAATAAAATGTCTTTATAGTAATAAAAGTTTTAGGAAGTGCAAACTAAAATTTACTAAACCTGCAAATATACAGCAAACTGGATAACTATAATTCTCTATATGTATCTATGTTTAAATTACCATCTATTTATATAAAAGCCTAAGCAACCGTCCAACCGGTCGGTAGCTATGACACACAATGACCACCAGGGGGCAGACACTCAATGCAGGAGCGGAAACCACAGGCATGGAAACATGGAATAGACTGATGAATCTTAGAGGGAAGGGGGGAAGAAGGGAGGGAAAGAAGAGATTAACCAAAGATCTTATATACATACTAGGGGCCTAGTACAATGAGGTTCCTCAGTCTGGCCTGTGGGGATGGGGCCAAAACTGGCCCGGTGCATGGATTTGTGCACTGGTGGGGTCCCTTGGCCTGGCCTTCGGGATCAGACCAAAACCAGCTCTCCAACATCCCCCGAGGGGTCCCAGATTGCAAGAGGGTGCAGGCCAGGCCAAGGGATTCCACCGTGCACGAATCTGTGCACCAGGCCCCTAGTCTGTTGATAAATAACTAAATGATCACAATTTTAGAGAAATAATACATAAGCACCAGTCTGCAAAAAAATATCAAAGCAAACTAAGAATACATTTAATGGTGCTTGAATTTTATATATTAATTATTGATGAAGAATAGGATCAGAATTTTTGATGTGGAAGAGTACTACTCTGATTAAATAGCAGCATTGAATTTGATAGAACTCTTCATTTCCTCTGAATGAAATAAAAAGGCAATATAACTATGTGATTTTATAACTTACCAAAGGATGTTACTCAAAATAGTCCCATTTATACTCATGACATGTTTTTCTAAAATATTTGTTTGTAGCCTAAATGTAAGCATAACACACAGGGCTGTTTCTATATTTAATATTAAAATTAACTACCTTATTTTTATCATATAAATTATATATATTCATTGTAAAGCTAAATAAACTTTTAAGTTATGTATTAAAGTTTAGGGGAGAAGCAATAATTACCTGAAAACCAAGAGAAAACTCACTCTTCCAAATCAATTACCAACAACATTTTATAGCCATCCTTCATGCATTTTTATCTAACTGTATGTCCATCTATATGCATTGCTATCAAAGTTGGATCATATAAACATATTTTATTTTCTGGGCAGTTGTGGTAGGCAGAGTAAGATGGGCCTCATGATTCCTGCCCTCTGTTTACATACCTTCTATAATTCCCTCCCCTTGAGACTGAGCAAGACCAGTGAATGTGATGGGATATCATTTCTGTGATTAGGATAGTAGTCAGTTGATTTTGGGTGAAGCCAAAGGGAGAGAATTTCAGTGGAAGATATTGTTCTAGTCAAAGAAGGATCAACCTGCCACCTTGTTGTGAGTTTCCTATGGGGACTCTGGCAAGGAAATTTAGGCAAGAGCTAGGACCTGAGAGTGTCCCCAGATGACAACCAGCAACATAAACAAAATAAGCAGAGACCTTAGTCGTATAACCACAAGGCATTGAATTCTATCAATAACTAAGCTACAGTCTTCAAACAGGACTCCAACAACCAGAAGACAGCAGGAAACCAGGCAAAACCTTGATGCAGGTGGGTGAGACTTCAAGCAGAGAACCTAGCTATCTCATACCCTAATCACTGAACCACAGACTCTGTGCGATTATACAATTATGGTATTTTAAACCATTAAGTTTGTGGTGATTTGTTGTGCAAAAAGAGAAAATCAACACAGCAGATATTGACAGGAATAGAATTTTTTTTATCTCTTATTTTGCTGCTTACAGGTTCAGTCTGCCCACAATACCCACAAATGAAGTATAAGACAATTTAAATATGTACACTTTAAACTATGCATTCAGTAGAAATGTATCATTAGTTATTTTACAAAAGTGGATTATTTTATCCACAACTCTCTGCATCTATGCTTTCACACTCAAAAAATACATCATTTGAACCCTTCTGAGAAAATATGAGAAACCTCTACGTCATATATTTTGGCTGCAAAGTATTCATGGTATGGCACGCCATTCTATTACGTCCTTATTCATGTTTTCCAGTTTCTTTACACTAGGAATGATGCTTTAACAAATAGCTCTGTTCCTATGATATTACATATTGGTTGCTTAGTTTGCATAAGATAGAAGTTCATGGAGTATGATTCCTGGGTCAGAGAGCATATGCATCTTTTGATTTAATAGATCGTCTGATAATATTCCAAAATATCTGTACCTATATGCATTTGCATCCATGATGTATTAGACCCCCAAACCCTAAGTATTTTCACACCACAATTTTAAAATTATGAGAAGTGAAAAAGACATGTATTACTTTACAAGGGATTTCCCTATTATTATTGAAAATGATTTTATGATTATTGATCATATTTTCTGTTCTTTGAATGCCTATCTTTTGAGTTTGTTTTGTTTCCACCAAACATCTTGTAGGTTTTTTTTTTTGTTTACTTAATTGCAAAAGTTTCCACATTGTAAACTATATATCTGACCTACAGTTGCACTGTTTTTATATCAATTTATCTTTTGCTTCACTTTGTTTAATAGTACACTTTATATAAAAATATTTTTTCACAGGATCAGGTTTTTTAAATTTTTATTTAACTTACCTCCCAGAGTTTCCTCTGTTTTATTAACTTAAGTCTCTTATCCATCAACATTTATTTTTTAATATAACTGACTGAATGGTCAAACTATATTTTCTTCCAGATGGCTAACCCCTTGCATCAGCAACTTTTACCAAATAATTCATTTTTCCATTAAACTGAACTGTTACCTAGACATGTATGTTTTAGTAACACTGCTAAAAAAAAACCAGAAAATTATCTCTTCAAGATTATAAAAAGATCGTAAGGGCCTTTCAAAGTGTTATATAACTTCAAATTGTTTACAATGATTGAAAATAGTTAAACAGTAAATATGGGAGACTTGCTTAAGTTATCACTCATTCATAATTTATGATTACCATAATTAAAATATTATATATAGATAGGTTTTTAATGAGGTAAAGAGCATTATTGTTTAGCATATTAATTTGCTTAAATAATTCTATGTTTGATTACTGGATTCACAAGTTGTGAACTTTTTGAAAAATCTAAGATTAGTAACATGCATATTAATTAGACTAATTTTCTGTGGAGCAGGAATCACTAGAATATAAACTTAAGATGGAAAGATATTTGTGACAGAAATTGCTTCAAAATCCAGGATCTTCTCTCTTTTTCCTGGAAAAAGTTAGAGTATATTTCCACTGAATTTACTTCTGGCCAGTTGGAATGTGAGCAGAAGTAACAGACAGCTGTTCCAGGATAGACAATGAAAACCTTTTTTGGAAGCTTTTCCATGATCATCTGCCTTCTCGTAACTGGAATGGAGCTAGTTCTGAGGGGGACCCTGAAATCCAATGCTGACCATGCATGATTACCTGAGGAAGAACCACTCTACCATCACTTTCACTTGCCCAGCCCTGTTACATGAATTAGGAATAAAGCTGTATAACTTTCAAGCCACATTATGGAAATTGTTTTGTTTTATTTTTTATTTTTCTCAGCAAGTTAGTCTATAGTCTAATGGGTAACACAAGTCAATCAATTTTCTGATGAGTTTCAGATGCATTGTTACTTCATTTAAATACTTAGGAAGACTCCAAAGGATATGCAATAATATTTTGAGAATTATAAATCCAAATGTGCAATATAATGTTATATGTTGATTACAGAGCAATAAAAAGAAATGTGCATTTCCAATTCTTATGTTATTTTCTAATTACTATGTTATTATTTTACCCAAACGTTTAATGAGTGAAATATTAGAATAGCTGATAAACACTATTCTTACAAAGAAAGAAAACATTAAAAAATCATTGAAATGGCTCAAATTAAATATATTTAAGAATGCTGAGCTGGAGGAGATCTTGTATATTCATTGAACTCTTTCAACAGATGCTTCTTTAGTGCCTAAAGCAGTTTTCTAGCCCCATTTTTCCAGACACAAGATAAGGAGGTGATCCATTTATAACAAAAAAGACAACATTTTACAGATGATAAACTCAGATATGTATCAAAGTTATAGAACCAAGTAAGTTGAAAACTTTCCCTGGGTCACTTCCAACTTTTAGTTTACAACTAGCGAGTGAGTGATAAAAGTAGGATTAGAAACCCGGTGACTTAACTTGGATGCTTACCCTCTGAAGCAGAATGCTAACCTGAGTCCCTCTTCATGCCTTTATATGGCCACAGATATACTCTACTAGACACAGCAACCTTAGCTGTGAGCATTGCCAGTCTTCCAATAGGACTTTATACAATGATACATTAACTCTCAATCCAAGACAGGTTGGGAAAATCAGACTGTGAGGATAGGTGGGGTACAAATATACCAGATAGATGTAGGAGCTGGCCAAACATTCTCAGGAGAGTCTCAGAAAGTTTGCAGCTACTGTGGAGTTCAGAGTAAGAGTCTAGCTAAATAGTCAAGAGTCAAGCTATTAATGTACAGCACACCATTAATCATTACTAGAAGGCAGCCAGGAGCATGCTAGACATGAAGAAAGACAGTCTTTTAAGAACCAGAAAAGTAATCAGAAACTAGGTAAGAACGTTTCACAGATGAAGTCCTTTTACAAGGCCAGAAGCTGGCAAAACAACTAGAACTACAAAAGCCGATTAAACCAACAATGAAGTCGAACTTGCAAGGAAACCTCTCCTGAGCCAAAATGATGTGTGTTCACCTAGGTAGGCAGAAATATTATTTAAATGCAGCATTATTTACAATAGCCAAGATTGGGAAGCAGCCCAAGTGTCCATCAGCCGATGAGCAGATAAAGCAGCTATCACACGTTTAACAGTGGAATAGCACTCGGACATACAAAGGACGAAACTTTACCTTTTGTGACAGCATGGATAGACCTGGAGAACATTATGCTGTGAAATAAGCCAGTCAGAGAAAGACAAGCACCATATGATTTCACTCACATGTGGAATCTAATGAACACTGAACTAACAAGCAAAATTCATAGATAAAGCGGGCAGACAGCTCTGGGTTGAGGGGGAGAGAGGTGTGAAGAGATTAAGCAAAAAAAGGTAAACAGAAAGAACTCATGGATAGGGACAACAGTGTGGTGATTGTCAGGGAGAGGGGCTGGGTGGAAGTGGAAGAGGGTATAGCAGGGATAAATGGTGATGGGAAAAATAAAATAAATAAAAAATCTTTAAAAAAAAGTATACAAACATAAAGTTGGAAACAGAACAAAAAACTACTCAAAGAATGCACAATGTTTTAAACAAAGTGGACGATTATTTATTTAAAACATCCAAAAGAGGTGTTATAAATGTTTGAGTGGTTTTTTTCCAAGAAGAAATTCAGAGACCATGCCCTTTTCAAGTGGTGTTCCCTTACCCCCGTGGTCGGCAAACTGCAGCTCGCGAGCCACATGCGGCTCTTTGGCCCCTTGAGTGTGGCTCTTCCTAAGCCTTAGGAGTACCCTAATTAAGTTAATAACAATGTACCTACCTATATAGTTTAAGTTTAAAAAATTTGGCTCTCAAAAGAAATTTCAATCGTTGTACTGTTGATATTTGGCTCTGTTGGCTAATGAGTTTGCCAACCACTGCCCTACCCCATGGGACTTGTTATTATCTATATCAAGTTGAAAGTGAGAAATAAAGAATGCAGGTAGGAAGTTTTTGAAATGACGTTAAATTTCTATTGTTTTGGGAAGGTATAATTGTTACAGTAGTAGTCCTACCTTGATAAAAATGAATTTTTTGCTGGATAGTATAATCAATCTATTCTAATAGACATTTTAGATCACCACTTCAATTCACATTTTAATCATAAAAACTCAGTCAAATGGTCATGCCTAACTACAAAGGAAATCAGGAAACAGTGACTAACTGCATGTCCAGAAGAGGAAACTGATTTTCCCATAATGCTTTATTTAGAGCAAAATTTACTTCCAGACTTGATCATTATCTGATCTACAGAAGCTAGGCTAGACTACCAAATTTAGGGATTGAGACATGGGCAAATGCTGGTATTACAATGATACTTTGTTAGGATATAAACTATTTCACAATAATATAAATGGAAGTGTTTGAACAAATTTATTCTTTTTACTTTTCTCTTCAATAGTATTTTCATTTGTCGTTTTGAGTTCTCTCCTGCCAATCATTTGGGACTTTTACTAACAACTTCTTTATCTTCTTAATTTTAAATTAAAATGTTTTGCTTCATGTAGACACACTTGCAAGTGGAGATCATATAGCTGCTAATGAGCATCATATAATGGTTTATGGTAAGTAAAAAGAGCTATGCAGGAATTAATGCATTGATACAAAAAATAGTGGCAACCAAATGTAATTTTCCTAATAATGATTTGTATTATGGTTTTAAATATTAAATATTTGTGATTCATCCTAATAATTAAAGGTTACTGACGCTTCCACACATCTAAGTTATGCAAAGCTAAGTAAGCATCCCAAAGAAGAGTCAACAGAAGAATGTTGAATGATACTAAAATATAGATGTATGTTTCTATTAGAATAAAAACAATGTTTAAAAGAATATGCATTACATTTTGAAAATTAGAATTATGTGACTTATAAAATCTTACAAAGTATTATCATTTAAGATCTCTTCTCACAAATTTCACAAAATATAGCATACATTTTTGAATAATAAATTAAATTAGGTATTTCTACTTTTCTTGGATATACTTAGTTGTCATTTTTGGAAATATTGTTAATGTTTATTAATGATGAATGAATGCAGAGTAGTAATATTAAGGACTGTGGTTCTAAAGGGCATAGAGGTACCAAAAGAAATTATTTTAAATGTTTCTTTTGAAGAAACAGAATAATCTTACTATTTGTTTTCCAATAAACAATCAAATGCCATATGGTATCAAGTCATCCCTGGCTGGAACATTCTCAGCAGGGGAATATGGCACTGAAATGATTGACGGATTTTATCTCATATTTAATTGGCCAGCCTTCAAGGTCAATTGCAAAGACACATGAGTTCAGTGTTCCAAAACACAGTTTTCTGACATCAGTACATAAATTGAAGAAAATTTCAACCCATACTTAAAAATACAATCTTGTGAATAACTATACTCCAGAAAAACACTTTATACCACTCTATTTTTGTCCCTGTATTTTAAAAAGCTAATAACATATAGAATTTTATTATAGTTTTCTCCTTTCCTATGTTTGAAGAAAACTTGAAAATTAGAAATTACAATAAGAGAAAACAGAAAAAGTGACCTCTTTTACCCCAATGTTCCTAAGTATAGCCAATTTATACTCTCAATAAAATGAAATCAAAGTATAATTTTAAAATACTTGTGATAAAACTTTTATGGCAATAAAAACGTAATTGCTGAAAGTGAAAAAGAGGCTGTGAATAATAAAATAAAATAGTGAAATATGAGGTAAATTAGAGAGACACAAACAGAAGGCAGAGGACAAATATAAATAGACCTAGGGGCCCGGTGCACAAAGATTCATGCAGGGAGGGAGGGAGTCCCTCAGCCTGACCTGAACCCTCTCCAATCTGGGAGCCCTCAGGGGAGCCCTCTCCAATCCGGAAGTTTCTGTCTGTCTTTGAAATCATATCAACGAATTGTCTGAGACCCCCAACCCAGTTTGGTTTGTTGCTCACAGAATAATAGAGGCATTCTTTTTTCTTTGCTCCATTGGTGGAGATTCCCTGGAAGTTTTAGGATATCTTCCCTTTAATTTTTCCTCGACACTCTGACTTTACTTATGTCTCTCACCTTTGCTTTCCCTCCATCCCCCACCGCAACAGTAACTTGCTCCAGGCTCACTTTGCTCTAGTGCAGCGGTTCTCAACCTGTGGGTTGCGACCCCTTTGGGGGTCGAACGACCCTTTCACAGGGGTCGCCTAAGACCATCGGAAAATACATATATAATTACATATTGTTTTTGTGATTAATCACTATGCTTTAATTATGTTCAATTTGTAACAGTGAAATTGGGGGTCACCACAACATAAGGAACAATATTAAAGGGTTGCGGCATTAGGAAGGTTTAGAACCACTGCTCTAGTGTCTAGGAAATCCGTCTGCCACCAGAACTACGATTCCCAGCATTCCTGGTGCTCCCCGCACTCTGGGCTTCCGCTTCTGGTCCTGCGGCTGCCATCAGAACTACTATTCCCTGAATTCCTGGTGCTCCCTGCATTGGGAGCGACCGAGGGAGCCATGTCCCCGCAAGGGAGTGACCAAGGGAGCCACGTTCCCCCAAACTGCTGACTCTCCTACTTCTGCTCTCCGCCTGGCGCCTGTGTATTCAAATTAACCCGCCATCTTTGTCGGGTTAATTTGCATAATCACGCTGATTGGCTGGTGAGCATAGTGAAGGGACAGTCAATTTACATGTTTCTCATAGGATGACTTAAGAAGAGATGTAGAGAAGAGAGAGCACAGAGATTAAAGATAAGTCAAATAAGTCCAGAATATCCATTATCCCTGTGAGTCATCAAGCATTCTCTATATTAGAAAGAATAGAAAAGTTCTCTGTGTAATCAAAAAGTAAAATCATGGGAAATATATTATTCCTATATGAGCAGAGACTTTATTTTGTTACTGCACCTAGAACTGTACCTGAGACATGGCAGATATGAACAAATATTTCTTGGATGGATGAATGAATGGATGGATGAATACATGCTCTAACTTTACTTTTTGGAAAACAGACATTACCCTTTCCAGACTTTTTCTTGCTAACTTAGCTCAAAAATGACAGTGTTGTTTCCTGAATAAAATATTTTTAAATGTTACTGTATTATCAATTTTGTTTTTAATCTGCAGCTAAAAACATACCTCTGAGTGCTGACAAGGGGTTTGCTACGCTTATGCAACATAATTTATTTTAGAATAATCACAATTGTAGGCTAAGTAGTTTTTATTTATTCTGGTGGTTAATATTTAATACATATCCTCCTGGAAACAAGAGATCAACTAGAGTTTGTAGTAAATGCTTAAGAGCACTAATGTATCTTTAAATAACAGTACTCAGGCATGCACATAATAGCTTAAAAAAAACACAAATGGAAAGAAAGAAGACTGGGGGTTGATCTATAATAGGATATTAAACCTTTTAGCTCAAAGTCATCAACTCTGACCTGATCTTAGTCATCAGTTAGTGACATATTTACCAATTTATGGCAATAAAGATAATTGATGTGCTAAAAAAGTAAAAAACAGGAATGATGAGGGCACATAGGAGAGGCATAGTTATGATTATTCAAATGATAATACTGTCTATGAGCCCAACATACACACCACAGATACACCCATTTGAAATTCTATCCTGTTCATTGACTAGATATCTTCACATTTATATGTTGCCAAGTTTTAATTGGTCCTTACTTTCACTTTCATAATACAACTCGAGGCCCGGTGCACAGATTCGTGCACCGGTGGGGTCCCTCAGCCTAGCCTGTGCCCTCTTACATTCCAGGACCTCTCAGGGAATGTCAGAGAGCCGGTTTCGGCCCGATCCCTGCAGGCCAGGCCAGGGATGCCACCGGTGCCTGAATCTGTGCACCAGGCCTCTAGTATGCATATAAAATCTTTGGTTAATATCTTCTGCCCTCCCCCCCTTCCCTCTGAGATCAGTCTGTTCCATGTTCCCATGCCTGTGCATTAAGCATCTGCTCCTGGTGGTCAGTGAACATCATAGCTACTGGTTGAATGGTCAGCCAGTTGCTTAGGCTTTTATATATATATATATACTAGACGCCCGGTGCACAAAAATTTCTGCACTCAAGGGGAGTCCCTCAACTCAGCCTGTGCCCTCTTGCAGTCTGGGACCCTTCGGGGGATGACCACCTGCTAGCTTAGACCCACTCCCTGGGGAATTGGGCTTAAGCTGGTAGTCAAACATCCCTCTGGCAGCCCAGGAGCCCTCGGGGGATGTCCACTTGACAGCGGGGAGCAGGCCTAAGCTGCAGACAGACATCCTTAGCGCTGCTGAAGAGGCGGGAGAGGCTCCCACCACCACCATTGTACTGGCAGCCGTCAGCCTGGCTTGTGGCTGAGCAGAGCTCCCCCTGTGGGAGTACACTGACCACCAGGGGGCAGCTCCTGCATTGAGTGTCTGCCCTCTGGTGGTCAGTGTGTGTCATAGTGACCAGTCATTCCCAGTCTTTCTGCTGTTAGGGTCAGTTTGCATATTACCCTTTTATTATATAGGAGTGCCTGGCCAGCCTGGGTGAGGGGCTGATGGCTGTTTTAGGCTGGCCACAACCCCCCAGCCACCCAAGCTCACAGTGGAGGCTGGCTGGAAGCAGGTATCTTGGATTTATTTGTCTTCTATAATTGAAACTTTGTTGCCATGAGCGGAGGCTACAGCCAGCTCAGAGCAGGGGGGAAGGTTGGCTTCCTTCATCGCCCGGGCAACCAAGCCTCCTGCTTGCTCCAGCTCCAGCTGCCTATGGAGTCTTGTAGGGTTTTTTGGAGCAGGAGCAGGTTTTTGGAGCAGGAGCATGTTTTTGGAGCAGGAGCAGGTTTTTCTGTTGTTAAAAACAGAACCTTGTCTCTACTCTGCAGGAGATTACAATGTATATTTTGGTCCTTTTGGGATGTGGTGATGGTTATGCAATGAAGTGCTTAGGAGCATGGCCATCAGTCAGATAGCCTGGGTTCCAACCCCAGCTCTGTCATTGTTTATGACCTTGCAGGATGAATCATCCTCTCTCAGCCTCAGTCTCCTTGTCTGCAACATCAGGGTTGAGGTAAGGATTAAATAAGATAAGGTGTGCATTTAAGTGTTCAGTAAATTGTAGCTCTTAAACTTACTCTTATCATAGCAAATATAACCTTCTTTTGAATTTCTGTAATGGTCTTGGAAATGAAGCATTAGTATTGCATTTTGGGAGGGTTGGGGGAATATATAAAAAAAATATTCTGTGTTATAGACTGCTAACTATTGACTAATCTGTCTCCTCACATTCCTGGGCATATAATCAAGACTATATTTCCCAGTATCCCTTATATTAGGGTAATGCCCTGTGATTAAGTTCTAGCCAATTTAATGTGAACTGAATTCATAGGCCTGGCCCATAGAAATCTCCCATAAACATTCCTCCATGCTGTTTTCCTTGGGATGGAGATGATTATAGTGACCTTGGAAACTATATGATAAAGGTGGCAGAGCCCCATTAGCCTGAGTTCTTGAGTGACACTTGGGTGATGGAGGTAAGCCAACCTCCAACTGAGAAGGAACAACTACCTTGAACTGAGGTAAATAAACTTCCATGGCGTTTGAACCATTCTGTATTATTTGTGACAGCAGCTAGTTCTGAATACCTAGTGCCATCTGGATCACTTCCTTCCTTAACTAATATCCCTTTCTTGCTTCCCATTTCCTATTTAAAATTCTTGAATGAAATAAAAGTGTTACGATAGAAAGGTTCTTGAGGGACCAATTAACCAAAATCAATATCTGGGAGCTCCTATTGGTTTTATGGAGCACTTCTGCTTTTTATTTTCGAAGACCCAGGAATCTTGAGAATTAGGCCTCCTTAAAATAGAATTTTGAGGGTGGGTGTGGGAAGGCTTAGATTGCCTGGATTTTACTATTCTTGACATTAGAGCCTTAACAGTAACAAGTAGGAGTCACTTCACCATGTATCTCCATTTGAACATACTCAAAGCGTTCATGAAAATGAAGAAAGGCATTTGAAAATGACTGAAATCATTCATGGAAATTAGATACAATTTGGCACACACAGTTAGTTGCAAGAACTTTAAAGGACATACAGTGGATGTTCACATAAATCTCCAGTTCCTGCACTCCACAGAACTTCAGTCTCCTTAACCAACGAGACTGAGGAGACAGTCTGCTCCAGCAGCAACCCAACCTGCATCCTCCTCTGGGGTCCCCTGTTGCTATTGTCCCCAGGCCCCTCTGTGTCAGAACCTCCCTCTTCCTCCCTTCCTCCATCTGCTGTCTCTTCTTTCCTTCCTCTCTCCATGTACTTGCTTTAAGTACTGAATCTTACTAATTAGTGTTTAGACAGCTCTGCTTTTCTCCAGTGTGCCTGGTTGCTTCCTTTACTTGCTAATAAAAGTGGCTGACTGACAGCACCTTCCTTAACTATGTGTCATCTCAGTAGCCATCCCTCCAGCGACAGAGGCTGAAAAAGGCACAGTCCCGGCCTTGTTTATCACATAGAAGGGCTTGACAGTGTTACATTTTTGGATCCCTTTCTAATGGTTAATGATCTAAGGAGTCATTATGTAAATACAAGATGTGACCACCAATTCAAAGCCTTTATTGGGTCCCCTAAAGGTAGGAAGGCCTCCCCATAAAGGATCTGAAAAAAATTCTGGCAATCTGTCAGGAGGGGTTATTGGAATTGGGGGCAGTGACTCATCAAGTCAAATTAGGAGCTATGTAGCTCATAAATAGATGTGTAGATGGATAAATAAAGCCCTAAGTGTCAATGGGTCAGCATTGTTAGTTAAAAAACAAACAAACACCATAATCAAAGAAATAATTTCCCAGGATAGCCCACACTGTAGTTACAAAGATTAAAATGTTACTCAAAAGAAAGGAATTTGTACGAAGGACAATTCCAAAATTCCATAGCCTTAAGATCCGGAAACAGCCTAAGTGCCCATCTGTAGATGAATGGATTAGAAAACCGTGGTACATCTACACGATGGAATACTATGCTGCTATAGAAAGGAAGGAACTCTTACCATTTGCAACAGCATGGATGGAACTGGAGAGCATTATGCTAAGTGAAATAAGCCAGTCAATGAAGGAAAAATACCACATGATGTCACTCATTTCTGGATAATAAAGACCATTATAAACTTATGAACAAAAATAGATAGAGGCAGAGCTGCCTCGAACAGACTGTCAAACTACATCAGGAAGGCCGGGGAGGGTGGGAGGGGAGGAGGGGGGTGGGTAAGAGATCAACCAAAGGACTTGTATGCATGCATATAAGCATAACCAATGGACATAAGACACTGGGGGGTAGGGGAGGCCAGGGGACTGTCAAGGGCGGGGGGGAAAAAAGGAGACATGTAATACTCTTTGTAATACTTTAAGCAATAAAAAAAATGGAAAAAAAAGAAAAAATATATAAGATATGCACATGAAAAACAAACAAAAAAACAAAAAAAAATTTCATAGCCTTAATATTCCAAAAGCATTTCCTCATGATATGCTGAAAAACAAAGAAGTTTCTAATTTTCAGATCTTTTTTGGGAAAATGCACTTTGAAATTATGACCATATCAACAATAACTGTAAACAGGTAATAAATAATTAATTGAAGTCAATCCTTAATTAGAACTAAACTTACAGGAGATTCAGTCTTTCTTATCCTGGAACTTTTGGCTTTTTTCAGTTTTGATTTACATTAAATTGGGTGGGAAGTTTTCCTCAAGAACTCTCCATGGACTGAAAAAAAGGTTAGTGTGGGCATACATCCTCCTCAGATTAGAAAGGAATGTAGGTTGAACAACTAATATGCAGTAAGTGCTCTATAGATAGACTAGAGGTGCGGTGCACAAAATTCATGCACTCGGGGGGGGGGGTCCTTCAGCCCGGCCTATGCCCTATCGCAGTCTGGGACCCCTTGGGGGATATCTGACTGATGGCTTAGGCCTGTTCCCGCCACCGCTGCTGCATGCACCAGCCATGAGCCCTGCTTCTGGCTGAGCAGTGCTCCCCCTGTGAGAGTGCACTGACCACCAGGGGGCAGTTCTTACGTTGAGTGTCTGCCCCCTGGTGGTCAGTGCGTGTCTTAGCAACCAGTCATTCCGCCATTTGATCAATTTGCATATTAACCTTTTATTATATAGGATTGCTTACTCATTGTTTGTTTTCTTTTTCAAAAATCAACGTTAGTATTCTTATCCCCACTTTGCATATATACTTAAGCAACTTGGAGGAGGTCACTGGCTATTAAGTGTAAGACACAGCACTCCAACGCAGAGCTGCCAGGCTCAAAGACTCCTGTGTTCCACTGTTCAATACCCAATATTTATCACAGTGAGTGCATGTTGAGTTCTTGTTTTACCTAATGGGGATGATTTAAGAAGACAATGCAAGAATGACTATTCTAATATCAGCATGAAATTCTAGTTCTATAACTGGGTCCTAAAACTTTCTCCCTTCTCCTATCCCTCCTATGCCATCCTATGCCCAGAATTGAACCTGGGCCCCTTCAGTCCACAGGCCGATGCTCTATCCATTGAGCCAAACCAGTCAGGGCTCTTTAGAAGGAAGATAAAACAACCTCAAAAAGAATGAGGTTGTTTTAACAGATTAATTTCCAGAGCATTCACAGATAACATTGATGTTGCAAGTCTTCCTTCCTGAATTGTTTTCAATTTTCAATTGAGGGGTTATTTTAAAGCAAATACATGAACCTGGTGAAAGGGAGAAAGAGATTGAAGAGTGTGGGAAAGGGAGGCTTTGTAATGACTTCCATGTGAGGACACCCTGGGAGCCCTTTCTCCAACCTCATCTCCTTCCATCCTTTCTGTCACTTTATGGTTGGAACACATCATAATTCCCCAACTTGTACACTATTTCAAGCCCCTGGAGTCTTACTTGGACTGTTCTGTGTCCATGTAGAGTTCTTTTCCCCTCCTTTTGGTACAGATTCAAAACCCTCTGCCTTTCTCCTTTCCTTCTTCTAGGGAAAAAAAGAGAGGAGAAGAGCCCTGACTGGTTTGGCTCAGTGGATAGAGCGTCGGCCTGTGGATTGAAGAGTCCTAGGTTTGATTCTGGTCAAGGGCATGTACTCTAGGAGTCTTTCTAATTACCTTTTCCTGTCTGTGCAAGGTACCCTTCCCTGGGGCCCAGTACTATCCTGTGCTTATCTCTGTCATGGTTCTAGTTATATTGGATGGAAATAATCACCCTGATCCCTTTTCTAATTAGAATGGTTCTCAACCTTCCTAATGCCACGACCCTTTCATACGGTTCCTCATGTTGTGGTGACTCCAACCATAAAATTATTTTTGTTGCTACTTCATAACTGTAATTTTGTTACTGTTATGAATCATAATGTAAATATCTGATATACAGGATGTATTCTCATTGTTCGCGACCCATAGGTTGAGAACTGCTGGTCAATAGAGGATCCAGAAACTGACCCAAGCCATTATATTCAATATTTGACAAAGAAGGCAAGAGCATACAATGGAGTCAAAACAGCCTCTTTAATAAAATGGTGCTGGGAAATTTGGTCAGATAGATGCAAAAAAATGAAACTAGATCACCAACTTACACCATACACAAAAACAAACTCAAAATGGCTAAAGGTCTTAAATGTAAGATGTGAAACCATAAAAACCCTACAAGACTCCATAGGCAGCAAAATTGCAGACATATGTCGCAGCAATATCTTTACAGACACAGATCCTAGGGCAAGAGAGACTAAGGAGAAAATAAACAAATGGGACTACATCAAAATAAAAAGCTTCTGCACAGCAAAAGAAACCATCAACAAAACAACAAGAAAGCCGACTCCATGGAAGAAAATATTTGCCAATGTTATCTTCAATAAGGGTTTAATCTCCAATATTTACAGGGAACTCATACAACTTAACAAAAGGAAGATAAACAACCCAATCAAAAAAATGGGCCAAGGACCTAAATAGACACTTTTCGAAAGAGGACATTCAGAAAGCCAAGAGACACATGAAAACATGCTCAAAGTCACTAATAATCCGAGAGATGCACATCAAAACAACAATGAGTTACCACCTCACACCTATCAGATGGCTATCATCAATAAATCAACAAATCACAAGTGCTGGAGTGGATGCAGAGAAAAAGGAACCCTCCTTCACTGCTGGTGGGAATGCAGACTGGTGCAGCCATTGTGGAAAACAGTATGGCGTTTCCTCAAAAATTTAAAAATGGAACTGCCATTTGACCCAGTAATACTACTTCTAGGAATATATCCTAAGAAAACAGAAACACCAATCAGAAAGGATATATGCACCCCTATGTTCATAGTGGCACAATTTACAATAACTAAGATTTGGAAACAGCCTAAATGCCCATCAGCATATGAGTGGATTAGAAAACTATGGTACAGCTACACAATGGAATACTATGCTGCTATAAAAAAGAAGGAATTCTTACCATTTGCAGCAGCATGGATGGAACTGGAGAGTATTAGGCTAAGTGAAATAAGCCAGTCAGTGAAAGATAAATACTACATGATCTCACTCATTTATGGATAATAAAGAACATTATAACTTAATGAACAAAAAGCTAGGTACAGAGGCAGAGAAGCATTGAACAAACTGTCAAATTAAGCGGGAAGGCAGGGGAGTTTTGTGGCGGGGCGGGGGGAATGGGTAGGAGATCAATCGAAGGACTTATATGCATGCGTATAAGCATAACCAATGTACACAAGACACTGGGGGGATGGGGTAAAGGCATGTGCCGGGGTTTAGGGGAGGCCAGGGGAAGATCAATGGGGAAAAAAGGAAACATATGTATTACTACTTGTAATACTTTAAACAAGAAAATAAAATTTAAATTAAAAAGAAAAGATCCAGGAAGGTAGAACTCAGTAAAACCAGTGGGTGTATCAATTTCTAGGGCACAAAGAAATTTCTAAGGCAATTATAGCCTGAGTAAAGGTGACAGATGTCAAAGCCAGATTGCAAAAGTCTGGAAAAAGTGATCAAGGATAAAGTGACCAAAAATGTGTAAGACAATTCTTACAAGACTTTTAGGCCATCAAGAAAAGAGAGAAATTTGATTTAAGACACAATTAAGTGTCCCAAGATTAATAATTAAGTACCATAATAAGTATCACTAAGTCAATCACAGATTTCCAAAAGTCACTAAATCTTCAAAAGTATTATAACATGAAAATGGCACTAGTCTAGGAATCAGAAGGTCTAGCTTCTAATTTCAAACATTAACTGTGAGAGCACATTCATTGGGGGAATAAAAGTAGTTTTGAAAATGGAAAACTATGGAAATATAATTTTGGATTATCCTTCTCCAATGTACCTATGAAGACATGGAAAGGATTTAGGAGAGAAAGGAGAGCTAAGGAGAGTGAAACGCAATGTCTTGTCCAACCAATGGGCTCAGGAACAACCATCCTTTATCAATGAGTAGAGAGCTGAAGGGATCCTTCAAACCAGAAACAGAAACAAGTAACCAGGCACAGTCTGACTCTGGTTCCTGCAAGGAAGTCATTTATTACAGTCAGGCTACAGGGAAAGTTGGCATTGACTTGGTCCACATGTCCCCTCCCATGAACTGCCTCCAGACGTCAGCTAGCACTGAGCCTCATGAAAAAGTTAAACAAGCCTGAAACATCTAGTGAGTAGGCCTGAGGCAATTTTAAGGGAAAAGGTGAAATGTGAGGACAGGAATTCCAGGGACTCACAGCTTCAAATGGTAAGCTCTCCCATCTGACTCCAAATACCCTAAAAACAGGAAATATACCTCCAATTCATTTATTCAACAAATAGACTCCATGCTAGGTGTTAGAGATAAAAGAGTAAATATTATTTACCATAACAGCACCAACACTCAGAACAGAATAAACACAGTTTTGATTGCAAGAGGGTTTAACTTACAGGTGAGGAGGGCCAACTGGGGCTCAGGAGAAAAATCTTTATGAGCCAACGTGAAAACATCTTTCAAACCAGAAGCAGCTGATCTATTAACCCACATCTTGGGAGAAAAGCAGAGAACAGTTTCATTATATGTGAGGTTGGATTTTAGAGCTCTACTCTTAAAATTCTCACAAATTTGAAAAAGGAATAAGTTATCTTGTTCAGTATTAAAGTGATTCATCTCCTTGACTACAGCTGCATGAAAAATATCTGAAATTGGTCACTTTGAATATCTAACTAGTGCAGGGGTGGGCAAACTTCTTGACTCGAGGGCCACACACCCCCAGTGGGGACCCTCACCCCATAGGGGCATGGCTGGCCTGCAAACCACCATAGGCCCCTCATCCAGGCCATCCCACACCCCAAGGGAACCCCCACCCTGATCTGGGACACCCTTCAGGGTAAACCAGCTGGCCCCCATCTGTGCACCAGGCCTCTGTCTATACTAATAAAAGGGTAATATGCTAATTAGACTGGGAGACCTCCCAGGAGACTTTCCCGATGTTCTTCTGGACAAAGCCATGGTGGTGGGGCCAAGGTAGAGGTGGTTAGAGGCCAAGAAGGGAGCGCAGTTGTGGGTGATCAGGCTGGTAGGGGGTGGGGCCATTGGGGGTAAGCAGACCAGCAGGGTAGCCAGTTGGGGGCAAGCAGGCCATCAGTGGGGGTCAGTTGGAGGTCATCAGGACAGCGGGGGGGACAGTTGGAGGTGAGCAGGCCGGCAGGCAGAGTGGTTAGGGGCAATCAGGCAGGCAGGCAGGCAGGCAGGCAGGTGAGCGGTTAAGAGCCAGCAGTCCCGGATTGTGAGAGGGATGTCTGACTGCCAGTTTAGGCCTGATCCCTGTAAACCGGCAGTAGGGCATCCTTCAAGGGGTCGCAGATTGGAGAGGGTGCAGGCTGGGCTGAGGAACACCCCCTCCCCCATGCACGAATTTTGTGCACCGGGTCACTAGTATATGTATAAATGTACATTACATATATTCATTTCTACCAGAGGGAGATCATGGAAAGCTTATTTTTAAGGAATACACATTCCTAATATCGACAGCCAAGTCACTTGTTGAGGTTCATAGATCTTTAAGAGCTAAGTATATTTATTCCTCCCACGACTTCTACTTATTTTGTTTCTGTTGACAACTTACTTCTGCTCCAAGGACATTGAAATTAATAGTAAATATATGAAAAGCAATAGAAAGAAAACTTTTGAAAACTATCCTTTAAAAGATCTTTTATATTTAAAATTATCTACAAATGATTTAACCAAATGTAAATTGTGGGTAAATTGATTACATATTCAATTATTACTAACTGCAATGTTCAATGTACTGTATTTTTCCATGTGTAAGATGCTATTTTTTTCTAAAATCATTAGACTGAAAATCAAGGGGCATCTTATACACACAAGTCAGCTAAGGAGGGAGCCGAGAGGGTGCATAGCTGTCCATACCTTGTCAAAAAGGCTTCCTCCAATCAGGAGCCTTATTGTTACTGATGTCAGCTGATGCCATAATTGGAGGTGGAGGTGGAGAGTGTGCAGATGCAACAGGGAAAGAAGTGTTCTGAGACCATAAAGATGCAAAAAAATAAAAAGATAAATACTGGAAAGCGATTGTCTTACTCTGCAAAATTCAAACTGAATATAATCAGCTATGCAAAAGAGCATGGAAATAGAGGCAGAGAGACAATTTGGGCCTCCTCCCACTGAGTGTATGACCAGACAGTGGAGAAAACAGGAAGAACAACTCCTTAAGATGCCAAAAAAAGAAGGTGGCCTTAAGAGGAAAGCCATCAAAATGAGCAAACTTGGAGCAGAGGCTTAAGACTTGGACTATGGAGCAGCACCAGAGTGGCTTATGTGTGTCAATCAAGCGTATTCAATGTCAGGCAAGAGTGTTTGCAAGCGAAATGAACAGTGTTGATTTTACAGGAAAAGCAAATGGTGCTTCAATTTCATGAGGAGAGAAGGGTTGACCATGAGAACACGAACAAAGTTAACTCAGAAAAAAGCCACCAGTTTATGAGAATGATCTCACATATATAAAGAGTGACTCAGAAGACAGCAGTGATATAATAGAAGTTGAAAAAATTGATATGTCTGGAACTAATAATGATGAAGAAGAGAGCAGTGATGCAACAGAGGCTGAATAAAGTGATATGCTGCATAATATCATAGTACTGGTATGTAAACATTACCTGCTGTAATTACTAAATAAAAATGTGTTCTGTTTTATGTTTAAAATATTGATTTCTTAATTTTGGGTTGGAAAAGTGGGGGGCATCTTATACATGGAAAAATATGGTATATTACTTTTTTAGACTGAAAGTTGTATATGGGTGTAATGAAGTAAAAGAGCCTATGTGTATAGAGAAAACTGTAATAAAATATACCAATTTATTTTAATAAAGTCAAAATTAAAATGCATTGCCTTTTACTAGCCTCTGACAGATGCTTCTTTGGTATACATACTGCACAAAATAAAACTACAAAGATCTCTCCTGTGAACATGCTTAACAATAACCAATTTAACCTTCTTTTGCTTTATATTCTCTTTTTCCCCACTGTGTGCCACAAATATCTTCCCACCTAAGGAATTATGTATGAAAGAATAACCAATATACAATACTTAGGAAGGAAAAATCTCAAAGAGGATCACAATTTTATAAAAATTAATATTTAAAAAAATTTGAATGATGTTATATTAAATATATTTTATTTGAACAGACACAGCTCTGTATTCATCTGAGGCTTTATTTTTAATCATTTTAGGTATAAGATGAAGCTAAACCACATGTGAAATTGAGACATGTTATAATTATCTTTCATCTAAAATGTTTCAATTGAAATGGAAAATTAAATATTACTTCAGTGGTTCTCAATCTTGGGTACACACTAGAATAACCTGGAAGACTTTTATGTATTCTGATGCCTTGTCAATACCCAAGACCAATCAAGTCAAATCCCAGGGGCTTTTTTAAAGCCTTTCAAGTGATTCGTAAGTATTACTTGACAATACACTAGTTTTTCCTTGTTTTTGAGGTTTACCCTACAAAAAATATGAGCAACATGAATCTCACATGGGGCAGTTTCCCATGCTCCCTGTCCACTGTGATAGGTTTTAAGGTAATAGCCACAAAAGGCATTGGGATTGTGCATTTTCAGGGTGAAGAAAAATACATATTTCTGATGGTTTATTCTGACAGTTAGTGATTCTTCCCTACAATGAAGAATGTTTATTTGCTCCTCCCTTGAAAGGAAGAAGGCTAAAGTTAATGTGTCAAAATTTAAGCCCATCTATTAGACAACAGAGAAGAATAATAGCTAGAATGCAAACATTCCATTTTTACCAGAATTTTAAAGAAAAGAAAAATAAAACAGCTTGAAACTCTCATGTGTTTTATTTAGAAAGAATTGTTAGAGCATTTGATATTCTTGTTGGCCAGATGAATCATTCATAAAGTTTTCATTTCCATGAAATTTATAACTATCCTGCTCAGAGTAGTTATAAATAAAAAGGTTCAGTATAATTTATAGAGGGAAATTTTATTTGTTTTCTAGTAAAGTTTAAAGTGCCAAGATTGAATTTTATCTTTTTTTTTTTTAAAAAAAAGTTCTTTTATTAATTTCAGAGAGGAAAGGAGAGACAGAAACATCAATGATGAGAGAGAATCATTGATTGGCTGCCTCCTGCATGCACCCTATTGGGGCAAGCCCGCAACCCGGGCACGTGCCCTTGACTGGAATTGAACCCAGGACTTTTCAGTTCACAGGCTGCCGCTCTATCCACTGAGCCAAACTGGCTAGGGCTGAATTTTATCTTTCAAAAAAATGTTTACTCTTCTTCCTTTCATTGTAGGATTTCAGTTTTTATTGGAATTATATGAACAATAACTGAAAATTGCTACTTTATCGAAGTTAGAAATATTTGTGCAGAAGAGAAAAACTGATGCCAAATTAATAAAAATTTCTTAGATTTTAAATTCATGTTAAAAATCAAGTCCACATTTTATGAAACTATTTATATGTGTAAAGGTAATAACATTTCTAAATTCCTCCCAATGACACTACCACAAATAATGTTTAACCAAATATCTGGCTACCCTATGACTCAGTCAAGTTGTCATCTAAAATTAAACATCACTGAATGGGAGGAATTTCCTATTTATTGATAACAACCAGTACTTCCAAGTAAGAATTTGCTTGCCTCAGTTTTCTTAACTCTCAAAAGGGAATATTACTATATGATCATGTGTTCATTACTATGAATAAATTACATAATATAAAGAAAAGACTTGGCCCATGCCTTCCTGAATAAGGATTCAATAAACTTCAGATACTTTTCCCACAAGTTGGAGGATTTTCAATACATGTATGATTACACTAGTGAGCAGCTGCTATCTATCCCTCTACATCAAAATGCTTCCCCTTAGGAAGGCTTCCCTTTAGGCTGCCATATTGGCTAGAATATCAACATTAATCATTTTTCTGAACAAAGAACAATTCTTCTTTGAAAGAAAAACTCTTCCAAAAATCAGATTGTCAAATCTATTAATAATCAGATATCTTTCTAGTATCAAACTTGACTAAAGGCAAAGATTACAGCAAATAATGAAATGCAGGCAAAGCATGCAGAAATCTGGACCTGCCAAGATCCTTCCTTGGAGCATAAGGGTGAGCTCTGGCCCAGATTTAATATTTGAGACTCTAAGTGCTGCATACAGGGCATCAATTAAAATGTTTTTATTTTGTACCTAAACAATTACAAAATACACGCTGACATTTTCTAATAGGTCATGTTCCATAAGTCCATTAATTCAAATATTTACTATGAGCAAACTAGAAATACTCAACCAAGATAATTCTAAAGATAAAGTAATATTTCCACTAATTAATACTATCAGAAGTTCTGACTTCCTTGTCTAGACATCTCTAGGATAGAGGTAAGTTATACATCAATTGCTATGTCTTTCTTAAATAAAGTTAGATAAAATAATATATACTTTTATCTGTGTATATTAAGATCAAATTTATAGCATTCTCTTATTCTGACATTAATTTGTATTTGGTAGTGGTGGTGGTGATGGTGGTGTGTGTGTGTGTGTGTGTCTCTGTGTGTGTGTGTGTGCAGATTAGAATAAAACAGAGAGCAGAGAAGTAAGTATATAGTGCACATCCAGGACATCTTTCTTATACCTTGTGCTGGGCAAAAATAATCCACATGCATCATGGCCAATGCCCTAGTGGAGAAGAATCCTGTTCCCATACTGTTTTACACATTTATAGGAATAAGGTCGAAAGGAGAAATGTTTGTAAATTGTGACAATGGAAGTTTCCTGGTCAAAAAAGCAGCCTGGTTAGAGTAGGTCAGCCTGTAAACAGGACTGTTAGTCTCAGCCTATTCTTCTCTTGAGCTAACTCAGATCTACTGAGCAGGTTCTCCACTAAACTCTCCAGATGAGAAAGAAATTGAGCCCCAGGGCCATTCAGATTTTTCCTCCACGCATCTCCCCTCCAGAAACTTGAGATTGTTAAATATTATTTCCACCACTCCTGATGAAACTAGATTGCAGGTATTTCCACAATAATAAGGACCACACAATAGGTTTTGAGTCACAAAAATTAAACTTTGAGGCTGTTAATTTATCATATCATTATTATTCACACAGAAAGTGTACTTTGTTCCTTTTAACTGCCTTCTGGTTGATACCAATACATATACCCTTAAGAAAGCCAGATTTAGTTCAATGTAACATGTGTCAGAATAATTCTCCACAAAACACGAAGTTAATTCAGGCTTCTTTGGCATGGTTCTACTCCTAAAATGTATATTATTTAAAAGAAAAAAAGCCTTTTAATTACTGGGAATGAAATGTTACTACATTTCAGGAAAATAAATCTTAAACTTTAACATTTGGCAAAAAGCAAAATTCCTTCTGGCATCACTATTGTGGGACAAGTCATGTTAACACACCTCTTGAGTTAAATTTCAAAATGTAAATTCAATCCACTCATCTGCTAATGAGTGGACATGATCTCCCTCATTTATGGAATATAATGAACAACATAAACTGATGAACAAAAACAGATCCAGAAACAGAGAAGCATCGATCAGACCGGCAAACCTCAGAGGGAAGGTAGGGGAGGGGGGGTATGGCGGGGAGATCAACCAAAGAACTTGTATGCATGCATATAAGCCTAACCAATGGACACAGACACGAGGGGGGTGAGGGCATGAGAGGAGGGGTGAGGGGGGGGGACAATGGGGCGATAAGGACACATATGTAATATCTTAATAAAGAAAAAAAAATTAAAAAGTGATAATGACATAAAAATGTAAATTCAATTTAAAATACACAGAACTCGAATATACTTTTATTAATTTTATGTTAATTAAGACTCGGTCCTAGGGATGTTGTACTATATTCTGACATCTCCTAATAAAATAAAAATAAAAGGTAAGAAGAGGACAGCAGACATATGCAGGAAGGGACATGAGGATAAATAGCTATTATCAGAGAGTGAACATGAAGTAATTAATCTACTCATGATAAACAATAATTTAAATAAATAAACCAAAGAAAAACATATGGACATTACTAGAAGGTCAGATTATGTCCCAAACCATCACTTTTAACTTTAAATATTTGAATGTTTGAGAAGGGAGAATATTGTTTGTTATGATTTTATCGTAAGAAAATACTTCATATGAAATTTGCCTAATGCTTATTTTCACAAATCTGCATTCAACTACATTGCAATACAGAATAAGTAATAATAAGGCAGTGATTTATAGTTTTGCCATATTCTTTTGTCAAGAGAATGTCAAACATTTGAATCACAAAAATTATTAGATCACTTACTATCCTTTAGAACAAAATAACTTCAGATTCTGAAATTAAGTTTCACTTCATCAATCTATAATAATAATCTATAATAATAAAAGCATAAAATGCTAATTAGACTGGACAGCCGAATGACATTCTGGACATCCTTCTGGACAACCTTCTAGAGGAAGCAGGGGCTGCGAGGGCCGAGGCGAGGGCCAAGGCAAGCCTCCACGGCTGTGAGGGCTGAGCCCTTGCATGAATTTCCTGCATCGGGCCTCTAGTGTTTAATAAACAAGAGGAAAAATTTTCTATTATTCTTCTTTAGAGAAACAGTAAAGAATAAGGAGATCAAAATGACATGAGAAAGACCTTGGCTTTAATATAATCTATATTTTTGTCTTTAACTGGCTTTATAGCTTGCAGCAGAGTTTCTAAAGTATAAGTTAATATACATATACAGATTTCTTTAGAAAATTTTCTTGTGAGTTCCCCCTATTAATTTAGGTTATTTGCATATATCACTTACATATAAAAATATAAGTATAAATATCTTATGATCATAGATCATGCAACTCTACATGGACAACAGGGGGATGGGAGCATGAGTGTGTGGGGTGATGGGGGGAGGAGGAGGTTGGGGGTTAATGGGGGGTATGAGGACACATTTGTAATACCTTAACTAATAATAATAATAAAAAAAACGCAACTCTAAAAAAAAAAAGCAAAAAACACAAAATTACCAAGCGACCATTATCATAATTTAAAAGTCAATAAAATTTAAATCAATGCCATTGATTTAATGTGTTGGATAATACAGATTTGGCAAAATGTGTATGTATAGTCTACCAGGGATTATTTGAAAAAATATTTCTTAGACTTTTTTTCCTACTAAAATACTACAGAACTGGCTTTATCTTATTATAAATGTAGTATGTATATTGCAACTTCCTTTTTTCATTTCTCATCCCTCTTAGTAATTAAAGATATATATCATGGTGCCAATGTGACTGTAAATGCAAATAGTAAATACCAGCACTGGCATGCCGTGCAATATGCATATATAGCCATTTTCTATATGATCTTAAAATTCATTAAATATTCTAAACAAAAACAAACCATGACAAAATTTAGTAGTTACCTATGGATTAAGGATTTACATAAATATGTTTTAATCATCACCTCTGAGAATAAGTCACTTAACCTCTCCGAACCTCAGATTCCTCATGTGTTACCTGAGTAAGGAGAGTTACAGACTGGATGATTGATTAGGCTGTTATTTTTTTTCTTTTACCATCGATAATTCAATGAAGCACATTTAACATACAACTACTGAGTATCTAATGCCAATAAGTGTGCAGGGTGTGAGATTTTACTCTACTTGAATGTTAATAAGCTAGCAGGCGACAGTTTCACGGCTGCTGTCAGAAGAGACAGATTCCCAGGACTGAGCCAAAGCACATTCTTACTCATGGGCACAGAGAGCTGCATAAACTTTATATTTGTATCAAGTCTCATTAGGGACAACATGAAGTGGGCCAGATCGATATTGTGTATGCAATGGGTTTGAATCACAGCTGAGGAACCCTGGGCTTAGGGGAGTCAAATCTTTTATAATGGTCTACAAGCAAATTTATCTTTTGCCTGGGAGGGAGACATTATCTTTATTATCCTGAAGAGTAAAAACACATGCCCTTGCTCTGTCAGAAGATACTAGCTCTGCTTTCCAAGGCTGTTTGCGATAAAAACATCTTTGAGAAGGCAGTCTGGAACAAAAGGCCATTCAGTACACCAGTCACTGCACTGCAGTGGGCTCTAACTGACAAGTGAGGAAGACCAATACTTAATTTTACTACAATAAAATAAGTGTTAAACAGGGTATTATGAATTGAGAGATTTATCCTGACATGAAAAGTCAAAAAGGACTTTAGACAGGAGGGAGTTTGAGCTGAAGATTAGGAAGAAAGTATAAGTAAATTAATAAGAAACAAAGGGGCCAGCAGTGCTCGAGCGTTCCTTTTTCTCTGCATCCTCGACAGCACTTGTCATTTGTTGATTTGCTGATGATAGCCATTCTGACAGCTGTGAGATAGTACTGCATTGTCATTTTGATTTGCATTTCTCTGATGATTAGTGACTTTGAGCATGTTTTCATATGTCTCTTGGCCTTTCTTCTGTCTTCTTTCGAAAAGTATCTATTTAGGTCTGTTGCCCATTTTTTGATTGGGTTATCTTCCTTTTGTTAAGTTGTATGAGTTCCCTGTAAATGTTGGAGATTTAAACCCTTATAGGTGATAACATTTGGGAATGCAGACTGATGCAGCCACTGTGGAGAACAGTATGTAGTTTCCTCAAAAAACTAGAAATGGAACTCCCATTTGACCCTGTGATCCCACTTCTGGTAATATATCCCAAGAAACTAGAAACAACAATTAGAAAGGATATATACACCCCTATGTTCATAGCAGCACAATTCACCATAGCTAAGATTTGGAAACAGCCTAAGTGCCCATCAGTAGATGAGTGGATTAAAAAACTGTGGTACATCTACACGATGGAATACTATGCTGCAGTAAAAAAGGAGTTCTTACCATTTGCAACAGCATGGATGGAATTGGAGAGCATTATGCTAAGGGAAATAAGCCAGTCAGAGAAAGATAACTATCACATGACCTCACTAATTTATGGAATATAATGAACAATATAAACTGATAAACAAAACCAGATCCAGAGACAGAGAAGCATTGATCAGACCATCAAACCTCAGGGGGAAGGTAGGGGAGGGTGGGGGTAAGGGGGAGAGATCAACCAAAGGACTTATATGCAAGCATATAGGCCTAACCAACGGACACAGACAACAGGGTGGTGATGGCATGGAAGGGGGAATGGGGGGTAATGTGGGGATAAAGACACATATGTAATAACTTAATCAATGAAGAAATTTGAAAAAAAGAAAAAAGAAAAGAAACTAGGGGGCCAAGATAACACAATACAAAGAGTTTGGCTTTAATATACTATGGATTCTGTCATTAATTTGCTCTATGGCTTGGAGCAGCCAGAAATTTAAGTTCATATGCACAATCATCTCAAGAACACTTTTTAAAAAAAGTTAGTTTATTATATTACAATGTAATTCACAAAGCAAAGTTTAGAAATTGCAAGATCTCATTCCTGACTGCCAACATCTCACTGTGTAGTGGTCAATGTAATCTAAACATTTGTGTCCCCTCAAAATCCATATGTTTCAGCTCTAACATACTGGCAGCACTTGGAGGTGGGACTGGGTTTAGATTAGGTCATGAGAGTGGGAACCTCGTGGTGGGATCCGTGTCTTTAAGAAGACAGAGACCTAATGCCCCATGTGCAGGCCCCGAAGAAAGGCCACACCAACACACACACACAATGTCTGATTCTCTTCAGACCAGGGAAAGGGCCCCCACCAAGAACTGAATCTGTCAGCTCCTTGTTCTTGGACTTTACAGGCTCCAGAACCATGAGAAACAAATATGTGCTATTTAAACCCCAGACCAGTTTGTGGTATTTTGCTATGTAGCAGCCAGAGCTGATTAAGTTTGTATCATAAGGGATCTAAAACATAGTTAAATCCTGAATATCATCCTGAATTGAAAATACTTTATCTAATGTAATGGCTTTCATATTTGGTTCCATGTTTATTTAAAAATATATTTCAATATTTATTGAATGTTAGGGTCACTTTAAGAATTTTAAAAATAGTCACAGTTGTATAGTGACAAATGGCTACTCGACTTATTGGGGGGTTCACACCATAAGGTATATATAAATGTTGAATCAATATGTTGTACATCTAAAACTAGTATTATATTGTATTTCAATTATTTTTAAAAAGAAAATTTAAAAATAAAATAAAAAGAAATATATTTTAATATTTCCCTTATATAATTATTTTTATCTTGGTCATTTTAACTTGATTTTATATTGAAAAATATATTACACACTTCACCTCATATATGACAGCAGTTTACAATGTATTAAAATTACTTTTAAATTTCTACTGAGTTCTACCACAAGGGTCAGGCACTTAATCTGTAAAGTATCTTTTGATGTTTTGTATTAAAGATACTAGATAAGTGTAGGGCATTATCTTAATATTGATATTTATGCTATAATACTACATAGGAGAAAGTATCATTTAAAAATTCATTGTAAGCCGGATATCATTGAGATTAGAATATTTCAAAATAATAATTCATGGCTCATTTCTAAAAACAAATTTTGAAAGTCAAATCTAATTAGAAAATAGCATCATCATTCTTACAAACAATCCATAGCCTGAGTTGTGATTCTCTCTTCCTTTCTTTGGAGTTCTGCTCTGTTACTGCTTTATTTCCCTTATGACACTTTGATTCCATCTAGGGAGCTTTTCTCTGAAAAGAAGCATCAATCCTAATCAGGTCTAAATTCCCATTGGTAACATATTTTGTGATAAACTTGAGGTAGCCAGAGGAGGCAGAGGAATCACATTCCTAGCAGAAGAGACACCTGCTAGTCAGTTACTTAAATATAACTACCCCTAGCTTTACATCATGGAGAAATCCTTTTACATATTTTGGAAATACTTTTTGAATCATCTATAAAGATTAGATGAGATTTATAACATACTAGAGGCCCAGTGCATGAAAATTCATGCACTGGAGGGGGATCACTCAGCCTGGCCTGCCCCCTGTCACAGTCCAGGAGCACTCAGGGGCGGGAGGGGACCCAGCGATCAGGGGAAGGCGACGCCCCATCACACTTCTGCTGCTGCCAATGCCGGCAGCGCAAGCCTCGGCCGGCCCTGATTACCTGCGCCTCAGGCCGGCCCTGGGTGGCTGGGGGGCTGAGGAGACTGGGCGCCACCATCTTTGAGGGCATGACAGTCAATTAGCATATTCCCCCTTTATTAGATAGGATCTTTATATTGGCCCATTCTTGCATTCTATTCCATCATATAGTTAACTATCTCTCAAAATTTCTGCTGAGCTGGATGTGATTATTTAGGAATGTGAAATAATAAAAGAGATCTACATTTCTCCTTTATATGTTTTCTTTCTCAGAATTGTTTCAGAGTTATGCAATTGTCATGGAAAGAAGTAACAGTATTCACACTTTTTCTGTGCTCCAGCTCTGAATTTGTGACAAGGAAATGGGTTGCCTTAAAGTTAAAAAATAAAAAATGACCTAGACCAGGGGTGGGCAAACTTTTTGACTCAAGGGCCACAATGGGTTCTTAAACTGGACCGGAGGGCCGGAACAAAAGCATGGATGGATTGTTTGTGTGAACTAATATAAATTCAAAGTAAACATCATTACATAAAAGGGTATGGTCTTTTTTTTTTTTTTAGTTTTATTCATTTTAAACGGGCCGAATCCGGCCCGCGGGCCGTAGTTTGCCCACGGCTGACATAGACTGTCTGAGACAAAAAAAAAAAAAAAAAAAAAAAAAAAAAAAAAAAAAAAAAAAAAAAAAATTATTTTTTTGCTCAAACTATAAAGATTCAGTCATCTGAATCCCAAAGGAGAAAGAGTGATGAAATGGATTTCCTTTCTTGAATCACTTTCTGAACCATGTTTGCGCCCACCCAGAACCTACACATCTCAGACTTCTGAAAGAAGAGGATAGCACGCCAGGGCAGTGGTAAAGGACAGTCTTTGGAACCAGATACATTTAGGTTTCAAAGTAACTTTGATCTTACAAGCCCGATTTTACCTCTCTAAGCCCCCATTCACTCTCATGTAGAATGCAATGAAAATACCTTGCTGTATAAATGTATACTTAATTTATATTCAAACAATGCTTTTTAAAGTCCAGGATTAGTGAAAAGTTTGGAGAGGAGGCATTTTGCTTTTTTGCTATGTTTTTTAAAGAAATCTAATACCATATCTCTACCTATTAAGTACTTGTTGTAAAAATGAGTCATCCATCAGACAATTTTTAAAAGAATTGAATTGCTATATTGTCAACAAATCTATTGCAAAAGATTGAGCCATATAAGTACAAAAGTTTATGTATTATTTTTAATCAAAGCCTGTCATTTCTAGACTGAAGGAAGTTCTCTATATATTAACACACACTGTTGCTGCTGCCAAAGAAAAATGTGTCATTAGTTCTTGGAAAGGAGAAAATACAATCCAGGTTCAACTTGGGATATGAGGAGACATTTTCTACTTTCAAAAATAGCAACATCAATCCCAAATAAAGAAGGAAATCAACAATGGTGCTAATATTCTGTTACTTACACGTCTTATGTTGACTGATGGCCATCTGAATATTTGATAGGAGGCACAATAATTATGTTTCCTTTCTTGCCTTCAATAGCTAGAATTAATACAAACACAATGAATTCTCACTAGTTAAGAAGGAAAGAAAAATATGATCAAAATATGAACATGCAATTAATAGAAAGGTAACCAACCCAATATCTATATGAAGTGATGCTCAAATCAGTAGTTACTTGAAAAATAAAAACCATAATGAAATACTCGTAATTTAACACTCAGTATATAATTCAAAATTAGAAATTTGCATAATATGAAGTGCAGGCAGTGTTGTAGGAAATTGTGGGTATCACACACTGCTGGCAGTAGTGTAACTGATTCAACAGTTGATGTGTTATTTAGCAGGTTTCAGTCAAATGTAGTTTTGCAGTTCCCCAGCTAGATGCTTACAATGGTGCAAAATGCAAATAAACAACCTAATTGCAGCAGTCGGTATTGATGCCCTACCATCTCCCCTTTAAGGGGCTGTGTACTTGTCCCACAGCTACGAGGGTCATTAGTCTCCAGAATCTTCACACCTGCCCTTTTCTCCAGAGGATCTACCTTGGTTGACAGAAGCTTCCAACTCAAGAGATTTTCACACCTGCCTTCCCACTCCCCTTGCCCTACTTCCATCTCAAAAGCTTATGAATGACAGACTGATGTGGGGATAATTAACCTAGACTCTGCCTATGAGTGCCCTCTTCTGCTTTGTGCTAAGTGTATTTTTAATAAATTTGCTTGCTTTGCTACGTTGCTGCTGTCTGTCACTCGTTTGAAATCTTTCTTAGGAGACTGACAAGAAAGAACCCAGGAGGGAACAGCTCTCTTCTGGTGCCCATAACATCAATGCAACATGAATAGTTTTCAAAAACATCATCTTAAGGCAAAAAAAAGAAAAAAGAAAAAAATTAATAGCTAATACCTTTAATGCAAAATAGGCATGCAAGTAATACTATTTCTTTCTCTTTTTTAAAAAAATATACATTTTGTTGATTTTTTATGGAGAGGAAGGGAGAAGAATAAACATTTAGAAACATCGATGAGAGAGGAACATCGATCAGCTGCCTCCTGCACATCCCCCACCGGGGATGTGCCCGCAACCAAGGTACATGCCCTTGACCGGGATCGAACCTGGGACCCTTCAGTCTGCAGGCAAACGCTCTATCCACCGAGCCAAACAGGTCAGGGCAGTAATACTATTTCTAATAGTTTATTTGGAGTTACGAGGAGTAAGGTCTAAAAACTGAATTGAGTGTGTAGATAGAGGAGAGATACAAAATAAAACAATAAAAATTATGCATGTGGCAATGCTGAAAATGAATATTCACTGAATATTTTTTTTATTTGAATTTCATGACTCTGTAAACAGCAATAACAATAGAATGGTTGCTTAATGGAAATTTGTTTTCCCAAACCTAGAACTTACCTTTTTTTTTTTTTTTCCTTTCAGGATTAATAAATGAAATATAGGCAAAAATGGTGTTTAATATTATTCCGGGCTTTCCATTCTACTTCAACTAATATTTGGAGGCAAGCATATTTAAAAGACATTTAATTATTAATGATTTTGTAAATTAGAATATGTTTCCATTCAATTATTTCTACCTGCTCCCTGCTTTCATAATCCCTGCTTTGGTAACTTTGTAGGTCAGTGATTTTCAATATTTTTCATCTCATAACACATAAACTAATTCACAAAATTCTGTAACACAGAAAATATATACATTTTTGGCAGATCTGATAAAAATAAGTATCGTTTTGATTCGTTCATGCTGGACAGCTATTGTTGTGTTGGCTGTTGTCATATCTTTTTGATAATCTAAGGGAAAAGAGATCAGTGCCCCTGACTGAATAGACAGGTATAGCATGTTTTAAAAATTGTTCTAAATACATGTTGTGAAGAGTTGACTAAAGTGGAGCCACTTAAAAATAGAGCCAGAGCAGTCATTCCAGAGAAACTCTACTTCTATTGGTCTTCAACCTTTAACATGTTTGAACTGGGCAAAATAACCTTTGGACTTGGCTAAAGACATTGTCTTACAAACAATCCTAAAACTGTACAGGACAGCTGAGATCCTCACCACAAGAACTGATAATTATTGATGCTCTTTCAGAAGACAGAATCAGTTACCAGCCATGCATAGCTAAATCATAACTCAGTTTGTCAACAAGCATTCCTTTCCTCTATTTATGCAATCCTTTCTCTTCCTTCCTCATGCAAACCCTTTCTGTCACTCTGTAATCAGAACATAATTTGGATTTCTGCCTCAATTTGTGTCCCAAAATTGCATATTTTTTTGTTAATCCTCACCCAAGGTTATTTTTCCATTGCTTTTTATAGAGAGTAGAAGGGAGAGGGAGAGAGAAAGAGAAACATAGATGTGAGAGAGACATATGGATTGGTTGCCTCCCA
This sequence comes from Myotis nattereri, assembly GCF_964212035.1. Classification (NCBI taxonomy): domain Eukaryota; kingdom Metazoa; phylum Chordata; class Mammalia; order Chiroptera; family Vespertilionidae; genus Myotis; species Myotis nattereri. The sequence goes on from NC_138079.1 coordinate 57,511,004, forward strand.
CACATGCCCGACCAGAGCCGGAGATCAAGCCTGCAATTGAGATACATGCCCTTGCCAGAATCAAACCTGGGACCCTTCAGTAAGAGGGCCAACCCGTTACATTGAGCCAAAACAGCTAGGGCCCAAAATTGAAAATTCTTTGATCTCAAATAAATGCTTGTTGCCTCTCCCTTTGCCTTTTTAATTTCCAGGTCGAAATGTTAATTTGATCTTACTGATACATTATTGGATGAATGGCATGAATATGGTTTTGAATATTGAAACTGTTATTTTTACATGAGGAAACATAACTTCTCTCCACACTTTCCCCAGCTGCAACTTCTCCCCGGTCGCCATGAGGAGCCGGGAGCAGGAAAGCAAGCCTGGCCTGCGAGCAGCCCCAAACTTTGCCAGCTCCCCAGTTGCCATGGTGATCTGGGAGCAGGAAAGCAAGCCTGGACTGCGGGCAGCCCAAAACTTTGCCTGCACCCCAGTTGCCATGGTGATCTGGGAGCAGGAAAGCAAGCCTGGCCTGAGGGCAGCCCCCCGTTGGGCCTGATCTGGGAGCAGGAAAGCAAGCCCGGCCTTCGGGCAGCGCCCAGCTGGCCTTCTCCCCGGTCGCCATGAGGATCCAGGAGCAGGAAAGCAAGCCTGGCCTGCGGGCAGCCCCAAGCTGGGCCTCATACGGGAGCAGGAAAGCCCGGCCTGCAGGCAGCCCCCAGCTGGGCCTGCTCCCTGGTCACCATGGGGATCTGGAAGCAGGAGAGCAAGCCCTGCCTGTGGGTAGCTCCAAGCTGGGCCTGCTCCCCGGTCGCCATGGCGATCCAGGAGCAGGAAAGCCCGGCTTGCAAGCAGCACCCCCATCCTGGCCATAGCTCAAGGGAGAGTACAACATGCAGTGGAGGCCAGGAGCCTGAGAGATCAACACAGAGGGACTCCTGCTCCAAGCCTCCATGGTGTGGCTAGGGGCAGGCCCCCAGCAGACACACACACACACACACACACACACACAATGCCTGCTCTGAGCTTCCAATGTGGCTGGGGGCAGACCCCCAGTGGACACACACACACACACACACACACACACACATGCACACGGGATGCCTGCTCCAAGCCTCTGCTGCCAGACTGTGGCCATCAGTAGGACATCCACTGAGGGCTCCCAGACTGTGAGAGGGGCAGGCTGGGCTGAGGGAACCCCACCCCCCAGTGCACGAATTTTGTGCAGCTGTGTGTATGTGTATATATATACATACACACATACTAGGGGCCTGATGCATGGATTTGTGCACCTTAAAGGAACTGTGGGCCAGGAAGCTGTGGAGGGCACAGGGGCGGGTCTCGGCCCATCCTCCACGCCCCTGCCCGTCCCCAGGTGCAAGTGGCGGCTCCAGCTCTGGCTTCGGGTGTGAGTGGGGCCATCGCTGGCAGCAGGTTCAAAGGTGGCTGCCAACCCCGATCACCCCTCAGGAGCAGGGGGAGGTGGAGAAGCCCTGAGGGGCGATTGGGGCCAGCAGCTGCTGCTTGTACCTGCTGATGGTGCTGAACCTGCTGATGGCGCTGGCAACGGGTGTGAGCAGTGGCTCCAGCGCTGGCAGAGGGTGTGAGTGGGGGCAGCACCAGCAGCAGGTGCGAGTGCTGGGTGGGACTGCAGCATGCAGGAGCAAAGAATTTTTAGTAACCACCAGAGGCTCAACCTGATGACAGCAACTAGTGCCCTGCCTTGCTCTGGAGACCCCACTCACCTCTACCATCTCTCCACGGCCGACGCCCACCATGATACGCACGTGCCCCCTGGTGGTCAGTGAACGTAATGGCGACCAGTTGTTTGGTTGTTCTGCTGTTCAGTCTATTTGCATATTAGCCTTTTATTATATAGGATTGATGAGAGAGAAACATTGATTGGCTGCTTCCTGCACGTCCCCGACAAGGAAACCTGGGCATGTGCCCTGACCTGGAATCTAACTGGCAACCTCTTGGTGCATGGATGACACTCAACCAACTGAACTACATCATCTGTGCCAGACTAACTACTTTTCTTTATTATTGTTTAAAGTGTAACATATGTCTCCTTTTTCCCTGGTTGACCTCCCCCTATCATCTCCCACCCCCCAGGACAAGCCCACTCCACCCCATTGTCTGTGTCCATTGATTATGCTAATATGAATGCATACAAGTCCTTTGGTTGATCTTTAACATACCCCCCTCCGCCAACTCTTTTAATGTTGATATTTTTTAATAGAAGCCAATCTGCATACTATCTACAACTAAATAGCTGACTTACCCTCCCAAGGGTTGCCATCATTCTTGGATCCTGAGAAAAAAATTCCAGCATCATTAGCTCTGTGATGGTATTACCCATATATATAAAAGCCCAGCAACCAGAACGGTAGAATGACCAGAATGACCAGAACGACAGAACAACCAGAAAGACCAGTGGCTATGACACACACTGCAGCAGCCAACCAGACTGATCTGGGCCCCAATCGCCACCTCCCTGGCCTGCCCAGCCCCTGATTGGCCCCCAACACCCACATCGGGGGCAGGCCAGCCACCAACCACCTGCAGCCCCTCCTCCTGGCCAGCCCAGTGGGCCCCCATCAGGGCAGGCCAGCTGGACCTCACCTGTGCACAAATTTGTGCACCAGGCCTCTAGTATTATAAAGTCAGAAATTAAAGTCTAATGTACATGAAATAGACTCAGATAACACCAGAATATCTAACATAACTGACTAAAATTGCCTGTGAATTGTTATTAATAAATTTAAATTAGAAGTTGAAAAAGAAGAATTATAAGTCTCCAATTGAAAGTTACAATTTTATTCAGGGACTTTAAAAAATTTGAGACCTATGGCAATCTTGTTGGTATCCTTTAACTCCTAAAATTATAGGCAAAACTTGTGTCTACATAGGTGTACTTACTGATATCTCGGCAGATGGCCTATAGTATTTTCTCAGATTCCTTAAGAGGACCTTGACCAAAGAGAATAAAAAACATTATCAAACATTCTCATTCTCATTCTCTCTCTCTCTCTCTCTCTCTCTCTCTCTCTCTCTCTCTCTCTCTCCTTTTTCTCTCTCTCTCCCAAAGTCCAGACAGATAAGTGAACTGCTCTTAAATGAACTTGTCCTTATCACACAATTAAACAGAGCTGGGAGTGGAACTTCATTCTTCTGTCTGATCCAACTCTCATTTCCATATATCAATGGTCCTGTATCTCTTGTCAATATTATGAAAGCATAAGCCCTGTATTTTGATAAGTAATCTACTAGTGCATTATCAATTATGCCATATAATGATTTAAAGCTATACTTTCATCAGCATTTATATATACTTTGTATCGTTTTGCTTACTTAGAATCTGAACAAACTTTCTTTCAGTCCTGACTCATGGGTAAAATTATTAGGGATAAAATAAGAATGTCTTTCCCATGTGTTTGATTAGTTGCCTGACAGGCTTTGGTAATTGAAACTAATTGAATCATTAACCTACATATACCAAAAAGTAAGTCTGCTTTAATGATAGTAACATTAGAACTTGATGGATGGTTATTAGATGTCAACTCCATGATCCCTACTATTAAAGAGCTGTTTTACAGTAAATAGCAGGCCCTTATGTCAGCATAATAGTTCAATATATTTTAACCATACCAAATAAAACTTATGTATGTCTGAAGCTCAAATTTTTGGACAATCATGTTATTCCCATATCTTTTAAAATTCCCAACATATTATATTTATCATTGTCATTTTCTTTCATCTTTTGTTATTTAGTGTATCAGCCACATTGCATCTAGACTTTGAAATTATTAACTCATTCAAATTATTAATTACTTTTAATAGTATTATATTAAAAAAATAGTTTTATCATTCAAAAAGATTTTTATGTTAAGAGAATTTATAAAACAGTTTGTTGATTGAGTGATACTGTTTACAACATACAATACTAAAAGATGAAGCCCTTAGAATTTTTTCACTAATAATTGAAGTGTCTTTCCCATGCCATGACCTCTTCACCCACCTAAACTTGGGCAGACCAGATATTAATAAGTACACTTTTTTTCTCATCCAATTATTTACATAGATTTTAATGTAAAATCTATGTGCAGGCTATTCTCATCATTTACTATTCCATTACCTTCTGTCAGTTCTCTGCATCTATAATTAAGTGCATTTTAATGCAAAAATTCCTCAGAGGTCCACTTAATTATATATTTTATAAAATAAAACTCTTAAAGTCATCTGTTATTTTAATTTTTACCTGCATATTTATAATTATACATTTATCCTGAATTATTTTATCATTAAATCAAAATATTCAATTAAAACATTGATTAAATATTCATGGTGAAAAATTAGGTTATACACATCATCCTTAACTATTATTACAAATTGTCTTTGTTAATAAAGCCAATTATGCTAGCCCACTGAAACCTGGATAAAGAGCAATTTATTTAAATTGAATGATATGCAATATTTAATGGTCTGTTTATTATGCTGAGCAATAAGCTAAATAATTTATAGTGTAAAACAATCACTACTACAAAAAGTCATAATCATAATTATTTTGGCCAAAACATTTTATTTTGGCAAAGAAAAATATTTCTACTATACATAAATTTTATATTAGTACTAGAGGCCTGGTGCTCAAAATTCATGCACTGGGGGTGGGTGTTCCTCAGCCCAGCCCGCAACCTCTCCAATCTGGGACCCTTGGGGGATGTCTGACTGCCGGTTTAGGCCCGATCCTACAGGGATCAGGCCTAAACCGGCAGTCGGACATCCCTCTCATAATCCAGGACTGCTGGCTCCCAACCGCTCACCTGCCTGCCTGCCTGATTGCCCCTAACTGCTTCTGCCTGCCAGCCTGATCACCCCCTAACCACTCCCCTGCCAGCCTGATCAACATTTAACTGCTTCCCCTGCCAGCCGATCGCTCCCAACTTCACTCCCCAGCCAGCCCAATCATCCCCCAACTGCCCTCCCCTGCCAGCCTGGTTACCCCGAACTGCCTTCCTCTGCCAGCCCAGTCACCCCCAACTGCCCTCCCCTGCCAGCCTGGTTACCCCGAACTGCCTTCCTCTGCCAGCCCAGTCACCCCCAACTGCCCTCCCCTGCCGGCCCGGTCGCCCCTTACTGCCCTCCCCTGCCAGCCTAGTCTCCCCCAACTGCCCTCCCCTGCTGGCCATCTTTTGGTTGTGAGCACCACCATCTTTGAGGGCATGGCAGTCAAATAGCATATTTCCTCCTTACTGGCTATGGGCACTGCCATCTTTGAGGGTGGGCGGTCAATTAACATATTTCCTCCTTATTGGCTGTGGGCGCCGCCATTTTTGCAACAGCTGAGGGTCAATTAGCATATTCCTTCTTTATTAAATGGATAATCATGTGAGCAAGAGCATAGGTTCATCATAATTATATCTATTGATATTGGGCATCATATAAAAGAATGGTGGGCTGGCAATAGGAAGCAAAATTAGAAATGATATTTAGATTTTATCTCAATGAGTCTACTAAATACCTCCGTTTACCCATATGTTTGCTGCTACAGGAGACAGACCTATATGTGCTCATCAACTGACCCTGTACTCTATCTGTTGGGTTTGGCTAATGCGGAACATCAGTAGATGGAAGAGAGGAATGAGAACCGCCAGATGTGTGTTTCTCTGGCTGCCTTCATCTAGTATTGGCTTAGGTTTGCCACAATTCAACGAAAGTTTGCATCATCCTTCCAGGTTGTCTTCTATATAAGACTTTCACATTTCAGGTTCCAGCATCCACTTGCTCTCCCTAGCCTTAATAATTATGAGTCTATTTGAATTACCTATTTCATATTCATGAATTGTAGTAGTTTTTAATTCTTAAACTGTTGATTCATTTGATCTAAGCCAGCAGTTCTCAACCTGTGGGTCGCGACCCATTTGGGAATCGAATGACCCTTTCACAGGCATCGCCTAAGACCATCAGAAAACACATATATAATTACATATTGTTTTTGTGATTAATCACTATGCTTTAATTATTTTCAATTTGTAACAATGAAATTGGGGGTCAACACAGCATGAGAAACTGTATTAAAGGGTCACGGCATTAGGAAGGTTTAGAACCACTGCTAAGCTGTCAAATTTCTATGCATTATTGTTATACAATGTCCCAATCTTCGCTCTAAAGTCTACATTGTCTGATAATTATATAGCCACTATAAACATTGAAAGATTGTTTTCATACTTTTGATTTCAGCCTGCCTATGTTATATCTGAAATAAGTTTTTTGTACTTAGTAAATAGTGTTTTCATTCACTTTGGCAATTTCTGTCTTATAATTGGTGCAGTTTGACCATGTATTTTTAACCTATTTATTGATATATTAGAAGTTAAGTGTGTAATTTTAATTTTTGTTTTGTTAGTTATTTTTGTTTGTTTCTGTTTTATTTTCCTGCTTATGGCAGGCGTTTGCTAGAATTCCATTTTTATTATTCTGTAATGTTTTTGAGTGTATCACTTCATATAGCATTTTTAGGATTACTCTAGGTATTACATTTGTGTGTGTATATATGGTCTGTTTACTATATACATATATATATTCTATCTAATAAAAGAGAAACATGGTAATTAGCCATACCTCCGCTACCCTTCCCATTGGCTAATCAGGGAGATATGCAAATTAACTGCCAGCCAAGACAGGGACAATAGAAGAGACAGGTATTCTAGTCTTGATAGTCAAGAGAGATAATATGTCTAAGCAAATATATGAAGAATAAAAAATAGTTATCCTGGAAAAATGAAAAATTACATATTTCTCTGACCCAGAGCCCCTCTTTTCCTCACAACTAAAAGGTCTCTCACCATAATTACCATTAACATGGGTATTTGTGACTCACATCATGCAATATGTGTGATCTCATGGTCATGCTTAGTAACACTGGCCCAACCTGGGATGAGTTCCTTCTCCCAAATTTTTTATTTGTCATCAAAAAACAGTGCAAGAAAGTATTTATCCAGTGGTTGGAGCTGGATGGGAATATAATATTTTGTGGCTATTGGCCATATTTCCTGCCAAGTTAAAACCAGTCTGCAGAGCAGAGAACAGCAACTGTAGAGAAGTGAAGCTAATCCTGATGGCCTCTGATTCCCAGCTTCTAGGTTGTCCTAAAACTTAATTGCTGTCATGCCTTCCTGGTGTCTTGGAAGTATACATATTCCTTGAATTTCATTTCCAAAAAACTTAACTTTCCCCCTCAGCTAATAAAATAAACAAGTTATTTTATTTTATTGGTAACCAAAGTTCAGAGGAGAAGATGGTTTAAAATAACAAGTATGTTTAAATACATACTTTCTGCCAAGAACTAGAGGCAAATATGTGTGTGGTAGGTTCACAAAAGTCAAATTAGGGCAGTCCCTAATCCTATTTTAAAATGTAGGGCAAGAACTAGAGGCAAATATGTGTGTGGTAGGTTCACAAAAGTCAAATTAGGGCAGTCCCTAATCCTATTTTAAAATGTAGGGCTCAATTCTATCACTTAATACTGTACTTCTTTTTCCTGAAAAAAAAAGAGCAAATGTCTCCATTTCTAGTTAGACTTTTGGTTTCTCCTCACCAAATCTTTTCTTATTTGTGCTACTCCAGAAAAATTAATCACTGCTTTGGTTAAACTCTACTGGTTAAGTCTCATCTCACTCTTCCCTTTCCTTCATTGCCCTATTTACAATTCCATGATGGCTGCACTAGGCTTAATGTGAAATCCTTTCTGGCAATTATCTCTGTGACACACATGGAGCTCACAATATTCATTGGTGTCTTATCTGCAAGAATCTACATAAGTTTTCATCAGCATTCCATGTTGTGATATTACACTTTCAGAATGCCACACTCTTCTGCACCACTCACACCCACACAGTGATTTCTCCTGACATATAATAGCTCATTATTCTGGGTAAAGTTACTTTTACAAATCCTGATGGACCCAAGAGAGTCTGTGAGAAAAGAGCTGGCACCAGAAGAAAGAAAATTAGCAGCTGGCAGAACTTCACTACAAAAGTTTGATCCCAGAATGGAAGAGCCAATAGCAACCTGGATCTCTCTCTATGAAGCAAGGACTTCCTCTTACCTGGATCTTTTACACTGTGTCTTTAGGGACTAAGAACAGACTGTCAGTGTACAAGAACATAGTTACAGTCAGATAGATCTGCCATGACAGGCTCTCTCATTCACAAATATTTGGTTCCCCTTGACGAGGGAGAGTTGTATACCCCCAAACCCATGTTAGTGAACTGAGATGTGGCTTTGGGATTGCTTTGGTCAACGAAATCTGAGAGAAAACAAATGTGTGTCATTCTGGGAAGAAGCTTGAGATAACACCGTGTTCACCACATTGTTTTTCCTTGCATCGCTGAGACCTAATTATCCCAGGCTGTGGCCATTCTAGAAAAAGGAAGACAATATACACTGTCAATAGGAGACTTTGAAATTTTGAAATGTTCACACTGTTCTTTATACAGCTTATTCTAGCAAACGTTAATTAATATGCCTGGATTTTAATCCTTGCTTCGCTGCATGCTAGTTCTATGACCATTAACAAGTTACTTAAAATTATTTCACTCATCATTTCCATATCTGGATATGGCGATAATAAAGTTTGTGATAAATATATGTGCACAAAAAAACAAGGCACTCGGCATTGTTTCCTACCGACTTCTCTCATTCCTTTCTATACAAAAAGGGCTGAAAAGCAAAACAACAACAACATTTTTTCCTTGCAGCTGAAGTCCCGGGTGAAAAAATTACTATAAATTAAATATACATCTCTGAAACCTAGAAAACATAAGTGTGGTGTAGGCTGTCTTCTGGCTGCTTTGGCTATTTTCTGCTGGTGAGTCAACATGTGGCAATGCCTGTGTTGTCTCCAGCTTTGAGGCTGTGGAGGCAGCTGTGGCAGAGTTCTCACTGATTTCGTGGTCAGGTTCTGTTACACACTTGGCCGCATTCTGGGAAGCCATACTGGATCCCACGTCGCAACACCTATAGTGTTTTGAAGAACCTAATTCCTTACATTTAACTCTTTTTCACTTCAATATCTAGAATGGTTTCTGATTTCTGTTCAAAATCCTGGCATATTCCATTTTTGGTTATTGTGAACATCAAAATATACACATGAAACATTCTTCTTCCAGTCTTCAGAACATAATTAGCTCAATAAGTTTTAGAGGCCATTATTTCTATTGACAATTATCTACTTACTAGTAGATGCTGAAACAATGAAAATGATACTGTCACTGAGTTACTTCTATGGCTCATTCATTTATTCAACAAACCTCTGCTATGTGTTTGACAGTGTTCAGGTCAAACAAGCAAATAAGAAAGGCTGGATGGCTGCCCACATTTTTTTTTTTTTGATACCTCATGAGATAAAATAATTTCTCTAGGATGTCAGTCAAATTCCTGATAATTTTATTCCAAAAAACTCATATGAACTATTTATTATCTCCCTTTGGAGATAGTTCAATTCAGCTACTGTACTAACACACCTCCTAGAACACACCTGAGATCACTGCTAAATGTAATAAACTTGCTTTATATGAGGCTAGTATCAATTTCCCCAGCAATCTTTATAACACAGATATGCCCAACTGCAACACATGTGAGGGTTAAAAAACGGAATACCTTCACAACCAAATGGTTTCTCACAAAACTACTAAATCACTTAAATGACCAACTTGGCACCATTAAATTTACTCATGATGGTACTTCCCAATTAGAAAATGTGTATACATGTTACCGAGAGACATACTTGGGCTTTAATTGGAATTGATGATAGCACAGTCGTTGGTAAATTTAATGATGCCAACTGGTCATTCAGGTGACTCTGTCATTAGTTATATAGGCTGATAAAATCCTTATTTAAAAGGAATATATTGCATCATTAATTATGAAACAAAGTTGCTCATTTCATGTAGACAGAGGTGAAACATATTGAAGAAACTCAGGGATTTGTTACACCAAATGCCAACTTTAAGTACATTGGTACAGATGGGGTTTAAATGTGTATTCACATATATAAAAGATATTTAAATAATACCGGTTTTCAATATATGACAAGAGTGATTGTCTAATCATTTTGGCAAATCAAAAATAAATACACTGGAAGATATAAGTGGTGTAAGTTCTATTCATAATTGATTACTGGAGGACAATTTATATGATTAGTGTGTGACTTCCCAAATACCACATGTGTAACTTTCTTTACTATTAATTAAAGTTAATAACCCCAATTGTAGGCATTTACTTAGAGCATAGTATAAATAAATACATGTGTATAATATTGTCCACTTCAGACAACACTTGCATGTGCTTCATCTATTTATTGTTAGAAAACTTCTGAAATTATACGTATAAAAAGATATCTCTCATATAATTTCAATGACTTGCCTAAATCAGAGATAACACATTACCAACACTAGGTGTGAACTACATGAACTAACATTGACTTATTTTGTATCCAGGGCTCTGAGTTAATTTTTGTAACAGTGATGGTACATCTATACTAATAAAAAGCCTAGGTGGTCCTCACACCCTCACATGACGCCCTCACGTCATCACAAGATGGCCACCACAAGATGGCCGTTAGGGGAGGGCAGTTGGGGGTGATCGAGCTGGCAGGGGAGCAGTTAGGGGGCAATCGGGTTGGCAGGGGAGCAGGTAGGAGGCGATCAGGCAGGCAGGCAGAAGCGGTTAGGGGCAATCAGGCAGGCAGGCGAGTGGTTAGGAGCCAGAGGTCCCAGATTGTGAGAGGGATGTCCGACTGCCGGCAGTCGAACATCCCCCGAGGGGTCCCAGATTGGAGAGGGTGCAGGCCAGGCTGAGGGACACCTCCCCCCATGCACGGATTTCATGCACTGGGCCTCTAGTATTATATAAGTGTTAACCGCAGTAATAATAATGATTTTGGCAGTAGTGGTAGTCGTGGTGGTAGTGGTGGTAGTGGTGGTGGTAGTCATAGCAGCAGCAGTAGAAGTGGTGGTGGTGGTAATGGCTGTAGTAATAGCTCTATTTTTAGTAGCATTAGCAGTAATAATAGTAAACAACAGGAAGTAGTGGTAGTGTTTCAATGGCATCACTTCCTTCCATATGTATTTTAAAAATATATCTGCAATTGAACAGCAATTTAAATGCTTTTTGTTGCTTTAGATTTTCCAGTCAAGAGAAATACATGGCTATGTAGTCCTTTTCAAATGTATCTTTCTAAATGTATATTTTGGCTACTAATTTTTAATTAGGTAGAGCATTATAAAAATATCTCTATATCATAAGAGAATGGGTAGAAGTTTACACATATGATAGCATTGAATCAAAGATGACATAATATTATGATTATTTTCTAGAAGAACGATATAAATTTAATCTATAATGGCCTGTTCAGCACCCATGAACGCCTTTTTGTGGTAAACTAAAGAAAACTGGCAATCATGATGAACATACGTCAACATGGAAAAAAATTAATGACCATGATAAATGAATTGATTCCTTATTAAAATGATCAGTAACTAGCTTTAAAAGCAATAGCACACTAGAAGGGAAGCTTGGTTTGTATAACAGCAAATCACTACCACATGGTTGTAGATTTTTTTTGAGCTACACAACAGTTTTCTTGGGTCTTTCTCAAAGTAAGAAAGTACCCATGGGATCAAATGTGCCTTGCCTTGACCAAAGGAAATTAAAAATACTCTCAAAAGGTAGCTCACCTCTCCTTTCCTTTCCACACTTGCTTCATCCTTCTCCATATAGATCTGTACTTTCTGATCCTTGCATAGGAAGTGTCATCCAACAGATACTGACTTTATTTCAGGTGAGTTTTAAGTATTACGAGAAAATGAGCGGAGATCTCTCAATCCCGATTTCAGATTTCTAAGAGAATGTTTAATAGATGGAATTCAGTGTCTATTCCTGATCCAACAAACTGTAGCTGAGAAAGGAACACACACTGTGAACATGGCAATTACAGCTCATATCTGTTATGGGGGAGGAAGCAGTTCTCACAGAAGTAGGGACATATTCTGAAAGGTGACTAAAATCAGGTAATTTTGAAAGAAACTACTTAATCTCACTAAATCCCAATTTCTCCTTCTATAAATGATGGTTATGATACATTCTTTTAAAGGGATATTTCAAGAAATTCATATGTAAGAAAGCATCTCTCATACAGTGTCTAGTGCATAGGAGGTGCTCAATAAATGGAACTGTTGTGGATGTTGGGGTGTTGGTGGTTCTTGGGGAAGAAATCAGATGGTGTTCATCTTTGTGTTCTGCCATTTACCATGCTGTCTTGTATAGAGTTGGTTCTTAATAATTTTTGACTAAACTATTCAAATGATGTGCTCTAGCAATGAGGGATAACCAGGTAGCTTCTTCTTCAGATACATATGTAAAGGTCAGCATGTGATTCTGACTTCAACAAACTCATCATAACATTTTAATTAGGTTGGTTCATAATCAATTAATTTCACAGTTTACTTTCAAAAATTTAAAGATTCTGACAAAGAGCAACTTTCTTAATATTTGGCATGTATTTCCTTCTGGATACACTTTTGTCCTCAGCAGGATGCAAACAGTGCATCATGAGAAATTGATTTATTTCTAAGACTGTATTATAAATGAATTTTGAAAATTCATATATATGCATATTTGCCAGCAACAATTATGCCTGCAATCATAAATATATCAAATGCCTCATTTGTTCTAGTGTTGTTTCAAAGATTACTTTTCAAATGTTCTCAGAGAGCTCTCTTTCAACTTTGTCACGTATCCTAAAAATAGCAACTGTTTACACAAACAGATAGTATTCTTCAAGCTGTTTGGAAGTTTTGGGGGGTTTTTCTGTATCATTTTCCCCTTCATTAAGAGCATTTAGAGTACTACACAAAAGTAAGAGGCCCTGACTGTTTCTACATAATATATGTATATTTATATATTATGTTAGTATGCATATAAATTTTTGAATAAATTAATGGATAAAACTATACATATTCATTCAGTAAGCATCCACCTATCATATGTGAGTGTTTGGTGCTAGAGATTCAGCAGTGCACAATGCAAAGGAGAAAAATATGAAGCAAGGAAGAATGGATATGTAAAGGGGGTTTGTGAGTTTTAGAGAAGGCATAAAGGAAGCTCACTGCAAGGGAGTAATTGTTAGTATTTACATATACACATAGCTTTCTTCTTTTAAAATGTTGGTTTTCCCTAATTTCAGAAGTAATGTAGGTTGATCCTCTTAAAACTTTCTAACACCATGGACATGTGTAACATAAACCATGAAAGGGTCCTTTATATATCCTATATATGTATCTATACATATAAAAGGCTAATATGCAAAGTGTCCCCACAGGAGTTAGACCTGGAGACTGGGAGTTCGATTGCTCGCTATGACGTGCACTGACCAACAGGGGGCAGCGTGGAATGAAGGAAGGCCCCAGCCACCAGCCGGAAGGAAGGACTTGGCTGGCAGCCAGAAAACTTTGATCGGCCTTGATCACCAGCCAGGCCTAGGGACCCTCCCTGTGCAAGAATTTTGTGCACCAGGCCTCTAGTGTATATATATATATAACAACTCCCTCCATATAGAATCACCCTGTATATACTACTTAGTAACTTTCTTTTTTTCTTTATTAAATTTATTTAACTGACCAGGTGATTTCAAGAAAAACCAGAGTTTGAAAATATCAAGCCATGTTGGTAGCACTAAACAAGAAGCAACAGCCCACATATACATCTTTAAAAATCATTTTGAGTTCTTGACAGATTAACACTTTAGTGTAGTCCCTTTCAATTATGAAATGTGATTTTAGTTTGCTGTCACAAAGTTTCTAAATAATATATTTTATTTTGGATGATGAATTATGGAAAGCTTGTTAACATATCTAAAGCTTGACATTTTAAATCATGTGTTTTCATTTTACAGGGATGAGATAAGATTGAAATCTTGCCATGGTACGTAATTATTGCCATTCTTCCTTGCTTCATATTTTTCTCCTTTGCACTGTGCACTGCTTAAGATACTATATACCCTCTGCCTGTTTATCATGTTATTTTCTGGCTTCATTAAGAATATAACTCCAGGAAGATAGAGACTTTCACCTACTTACTACTGAATCTCTAGTACCAAACACTCACATATAATAGGTGGGTGCTTACTGAATGAATATATATATATATATATATATATATATATATATATATATGGTTTTATTCATTAATTTATTCAAAAATATATATGCATACTAATATACTAATATATAAATACACATATTATGTAGAAACAGTCAGGGTCTCTTACTTTTATGTAGTTCCCTAACTGGTTTTTAATGAGGGGGAAAAGGCTATACAGAAACCCCCCCAAAACTTCCAAAGGGCTTGAAGAATACTGCGTGTTTATGTAAACAATTGCTATATTTAGGACACGTGACAAAGTTGAAAGAGAGCTCTATGAGAACATCTGAAAAGTAATCTTTGAAACAACACCAGAACAAATGAGGCATCCTAAATAATAAAAGGCTAATAAGCAAATTGAATGAACGGCGGAACGACCAGTTGCTATGATGTGCACTGACCACCAGGGGGCAGATGCTCAATGTAGGAGCTGCCCCCTTGTGGTCAGTGCACTCCCACAGGGGGAGCACTGTTCAGCCAGAAGCAGGGCTCACAGCTGGCAAGCGCAACGGTGGTGGCGGGAGCCTCTCCCACTTCCACCGCAGCGCTAAGGATGTTCAACTGCGAGAGGGTGCAAGCCAGGCTGAGGGACCCCCAAAGTGCACGAATTTCATGCACCAGGCCTCTAGTACAATATATTTATGTTTGCAGGCATAATTTCCTCCCATATGCACCCCCACTGAGGATCAAACCAGCAACCTAGGTATATGCCCTGACTGGAATTTGAACTCACAACGATTTGGTGTAGGGGTCAATGTTCCGACCAACTGAGCCATCTGGCCAGGGCTAAATCTCGATTTTATAAAAGCATAGCTTTTGATGAATGTTATATCTATAAGTTTAACTAGAAACTAATATGTTCAGTAAGAAATGATTGAAATTATCTATATAAACACTTTGATACTGATTTTTATGATCAATTCAATAACTTGTTTGAGAAATCAATTATGCCTTCAATAAAGCCATTAATGTCAATAAATGATCATTTGTTTCTGTATAACTGGCATGATGTTCTTTGGCAACAATTGCAACATATTACATGTTCCCATTACGAGTGAGTTAAACAAGGTATGTACTCTCATTACAGCTAATACATTATTCTTTATAATGTAGAGGCCCAATGCACAAAAATTTGTGCACTCGGGGGGATGGAGGGGTCCCTCAGCACAGCCTGTGCCCTCTCGCAGTCTGGGACTGCTCAGGGGATGACCACCTGCTGGCTTAGGCCTGCTCCCCAGGGGATTGAGCCTAAGATGGCAATCAGACATCCCTCTGACAGCCCGGCAGCCCTCGGGGGATGTCCACTTGTCAGTGGGGAGCAGGCCTAAACTGCAGTCGGACATCCTTAGCACTGCTGAGGAGGCAGGAGAGGCTCCCACCACCACCGCTGTACTGACAGCCATCAGCCTGGCTTGTGGCTGAGTAGAGCTCCTCCCATGTGAGAGCACACTGACCACCAGAGGGCAGCTTCTGCATTGAGCGTCTGCCCCCTGGTGGTCAGTGTGTGTCATAGTGATCAGTCATTCCCAGTCCTTCTGCTGTTAGGGTCAGTTTCCATATTACCCATTTACGATACAGGATAGAGGCCTGGTGCACGGGTGGGGGCCGCCTGGTTTGCCCTGAAGGGTGTCCTAGATAAGAGTGGGGGTCCTGCTTGGGTGCCTGGACAGCCTGGATGATGGGATGATGGCTGTTTGCAGCTGGTCACACCCCCTTCAGAGTGGGGGTCCCGCTTGGGTGCCTGGCCAGCCTGGATGATGGGCTGATGGCTGTTTGCAGCGGGTCACACCCCCTTCAGGGTGGGGGTCCCCACTGCAGTGCCAGGCCAGTCTGGGTTTAGGGCTGAGGGCTGTTTTCAGGCTGGTGGGTGACTGAAGCTCCCAGCCTCTCCTTTTTTTATTTTTTATTCTGGGATTAATTTACTTTCGATAGCTGTCACTGGAGCTGAGAGCAGGCTCTAGCTCTGAGGCCGTTGCCGGCTGCAAGCAGGTACCTGGGTTTGTTTAGATTCTATAATTGAAACTCTGTTGCCATCACTGGCCACTCTAAGCTCTGAGGCCACGCTGGCTGAAAGCAGGCTTCTGGGGTTTGTTTAGGTTCTATAATTGCAACATTGTTTCATCCGGAGCTCAGAGTTGAGCTGCGGCAGGCGGGGAACATTGACTTCCTCCATCACTGGAGCAAGCAAGCCTCATGTTCATGTTCGCTTCAGCTGCCTGGCTGCCGGCCGCCATCTTGGCTGGCAGTTAATTTGCATATCTCGCTGATTAGCCAATGGGAAGGGTAGCAAAGTTATGGGTAATTACCATGTTTCTCTATTATTGGATAGGATAGATGATAGATAGATAGATGATAGATAGATAGTAGATAGATAGATAACTACTATAGGACCATAAACATTACTGTCTCCTTTGTTATGCCCTGCTGTTAAAATTGTTCTGTTTCTTTTTTCCAAGGAATTGATTTAGAGATTCTATTTGACATCTTCTTATTTTTGGAATCTTGAGATGCATGAACCACATGCTGGTTTGAACCCTGTTCTTCTGCAAAGAGGAATATTCCTACCAATAGCTGACCAAAGATGGGCTCAGTGTAAGTTGTGAGTTTATTTCGGGTTATTTAAAAAAAAAATTGAAACAGGCTATTTAAAATACTTTTATTTAGCAGAGTAAATAAACCTTTGGAAAGTACTGAGGCTTTGAAAACTTTTCTTTGATGAGACATTAAAAAGCAACTAAAGCCCAGTCAGTGTGGCTCAGTGGATTGAGTGTCATCCTGTGCACCAAGAGGTCGCATGCTCAATTCCTGGTCAGGGCACAAGCCCAGGCTGTGGGTTCTATGCCCAGTGGGGAATATGCAGAAAGCAGCTGATGGATGTTTCTCTCTCATTGACATTTCTATCTCTTCCTCTCTCCCTCTTCTTTCCTCTCTCTCTAAAATCAATAAAACCACATTTAAGAAAACATTTTAAGCAACTGAAAAAAAAGAGGTTAGTTTTATTTGTTTATATGATGCCATAGTGAACCAAAAGAGATACTGATTGAAATATTAGGAATGTAAACCTTTATTTAAGACTATAACAACAGATTTTATTAATTTTTCTAGAATAAAGGATAACTGCACAAAATATGTCAATAAATGCCAAGGTTAAGAAAATGTAATCTACATATGCCATATCTCAATCAATAAAAAATATATTAAAAAAAGAGAATGGAATCTACATTTAAAGTTATAAGGCTATTTAGTTATTCATTTTTCTTCCACTTGGTCTTATTATCTTATTCATAAATGATAGAGTATTTTGATGGTGGTGAAACATTATGTAAATAATGAAGAGAAGGAATATCATCAGAAATCAGTTGTCTGAAATTTGTAAGTGTTGTGAGTGGAAAAATTTCTTACTATTTTTACATAATGTCTCTTTCTCACCTTTGAAATTTTGTATACAAAAATAATTTGTGATTTGAAACAATGGTAAATTTCAGTATGATAGTAATTATAATAAAAGCAGCTAACCTTTTTTTAAAAAAATCAACTGAAGTATTTTGAATTCATGTTAAGTAATTATTATAATCAATATTCAGTCTCATCTCCAAAATTTCTATTATAAAAGTGCCTGGGTGACATTCTGGTTGGAAGTTGAAGGCTAAGGGACTTATCTATAATCTATTATTATCTCATAAACAACTGTTTTTACTTAGCTGATGTATTTATTGGAGAGATTTTTGAGAGAAATTAATGAAGATAGGATTAGATAAAATGTCTCTCCCCAGCCAACTGTCACTCTATTATTCCTTAGAGCCTCAATTCTACCAATTACTGAGCACTCTAAGTGCTACCAATTACCATTGGGCAGTTAGCTAGATGCTAGTAGACATAAAAGAGACAGATAACTGTCCATCAATCACCATAACCATGTATGTGAGGAGTTGTGTGAGAGTAAATGCATAACCACATAATTCATTAAAATGTGTGCTAAAAGAAGGAGAGCTAAGCTCAATTTGGAGATTCAGAGAAGGCCTTCTGAATGAGAAGGTGCTTTAACTTAATCTCAAAGGGCTAATCAAAGAATGCTGGAAAAAATATTCCAAGTAGAAGTAAAAGCACAGGCACATGTATGAAATAGTAAAGGCTGTGATAAGAAACAAAGTAATTCTATAAACTTGATGTTACCAGATTGCAAAAGAGAGAGGAAGAATGCCTAAAACTGTTGATAGCAGTAGGGATTAGGTCATATAAAGTTTTATATGCCAAGTTAAGTGACAATAACTGTATTCTGTGAAGCAGATGTTTTGAAAGTTTGACAGTCTGATGTCTAGTTTTCATGGGTGACTATCCTGATGGATGGCATTTATACATCCATGAAAGCAAGGTGGGTGAGGAGAGTGAAGGAGCAGTTGGAGGTACTGGATAAAGTTTGATTTAGAGAGATCGTCCAGGTAACGTCCAGGTAAAGTGTTGACGAAGGTGTTGACAGTATGGAGAAAAAGTTCGGGAGTGAAGTGTAATGCAAGGGAGGGGCTGATTTATGCAGATTCAGTGTGAGGTGCCTATAGGATCAATCAAGGGACTATGTCCTGTGAGAAAGACATTTCAAAGTTAGGAAGACAACCAGCCTGGGGACTTCACCTTGGGATTCATCAATAAATACATACTAATAAAAATCTCTGAGTCTGGAGTAAGTCAGCACAAACGGGAGAGAGAGACAATGAATGGACCAAGTATAGACATTTAAGAAACAAACTATCTTATTTGGATGACAGAGCAATGCAGGAAAGCCTAAAAAGGGGGCAGAGAAAAATGGCAACATTCCTGAGAGTTAGGTAATTTTATCCTAATGTTTTTCAGGTGGAAGAATCTGAGCCTCAGAAAAATGCAACTTGCCCAAAATATTATAGCTAGGAATTGTCTGAGCCAAGGCTTGATCCCTAGCATTTTTTACCATATAAGTGTGCTCTTTTCAGTATTTTATGAAGCCACCATGCCAAACGATAATGTTCTTATGGGTAAAGATTATGTTATCTATTTCCAAAACATCCCCATGATGTGACTGCATAATATGCACTTTAAGGAACACAATTTCATTTCATACAAAAAATAATAAATTAAAATAACTATAATTTTAACCAGATGTACCCTTTAATTAGGTTGTTTTTTTATCACTATTTTCATATTAGCATTTTGATATTAAAAATGCAGTTTAAAAATCTGTCTCATGCAAGCACACTTATTTTAACTTAATGATTAAATATAAATTTTAATATAGTGACTTTAATTCTTTCAAAACATGAACTTTTATTACAAAATTATACAGAATTATAATATATGAGAAATATTTTCACTTATGAAATTAAATGGGGCCCTACTCTATTTTTTTTTTAAAAAAACAGGATGTTTCAGTAATTTCTTGCATTTGTTCATAATTTTTTTCAAGGGATTGTGTTGGGGAAATATATGATCCAATATTCTTACCAGAAATTTATCATAAATTATCAAGGTGTCACTGTACCTACCTTTCCCTACAATGAGAAATTTTGCTATAGTAAACCATTGTTATGCAAAATTATATCTAAACAAATACAATCCAACACAAAAGTTCATGTTGGCTGACAATGACAGAAGCTGTTTTCTTTGCTATTATAAGACACCTAAAATTTAAATTTGAAAATAAGAAAATTTAATAAGAACTTAAAGCAGAACCTTAAAATGATCTTATCACACCCCTTTTCATTGTGGATTGATTTTAGACACTCCCTGCTTCTAATTAGTTAGAGATAAAATGCTCTTAAAGAAAACAGCAACTTTAGAGAGATCTATTGTGTATCCAATTACATTATAGACTCGAGAAAATATGGAGTAAACCACATCTACATATAAAGTAAGTTATGTAACAAGTAATGGCATTTTAAAAGTTATTATCTATTTGGGCCAATATAATGGAATTTTCTTAGCATTCTAATTGGTATTATTCTGCAGCATGTATATGTTTGCTAGCTTTCGAGCATATTTTAAATTTGTTGATCCCTTCCATATGCTCTGACAACACAGGATGTGCCCAACATTGTGACAGTTTCTATAGATAAAACGGTAAAGAAGACACAACCCACCTTCACAACTGCCCATCCTCTACAAAAGGTAAAATACTGCTATACCATCGGCACAGGATGGGTTCTCCCGATGGAAATACTGAGACTGAATTTGGGGTGCAAGTTATTTATTGGGGACCAACATCTGTGAAATGAAGGGGAGGGGATAGCAGAATTCTCCAGTGGAGGAAGTTGAACTATAATACAGAACCATAGACTCAGTAGAGATCTTTGAAGCAAGCACTGACCATCAACGTGTCCTGCCTGGAAGGGATACAGCCAGGCCTTCATGTTTTAGCCTCAGGCAGTCACTAGATGCAGGCTGCACAAGGAAGCATATGCCCTTGAACAAGGGTGCTCTCTGTATTCAGGCAGCCCTTGAGGATCTGACACATGGGGGAACTATCTCTGAAGGTACTCCCGGTTTCTGGAGAGCAAGTCTTTAATTTTAAGAAGGGGGTGAGGAATTAATGGGCTGTACATCTTCATATCTACCACACTCTATCATAAAAACACTCAATGAATTACTGGAACTGAGAATAAGAGAACCATTCCTATTTTCATCCCTGGTTCCTGAAGCCATTCAGCCTTCCTACTGCAAGTGCAGAGCCAAATAAAAGTATCCTATCTAATAAAGAGGGGATATGCAAATTGACCCTCATGCCATCACAGAGATGGCAGTGCCCATAGCCACAAGATTGTGGCACCCAGTCCCTTCAGCCCTGCCAGAGTGCCCAGTCCTGTCAGCCCTACCGGGGGGGGGGGGGGGAGGGGGGCAGCTGGAATCCCAGTCCTTTCAGTTTCTGCAGCCTCAGGACCAGAAGCGGAAGCCCAGAGTTCAGGGAGCACCAGGAATGCTGGGAATTGTAGTTCTGGTGGCAGACTGATCTCCTAGACCAGTGGTTCTCAACCTTCCTAATGCTGCAATCCTTTAATACAGTTCCTCATGTTGTGGTGACCCCCAACCATAAAATTATTTTTGTTGCTACTTCATAACTATAATTTTGCTACTGTTATGAATCATAATGTAAATATCTGATATGCAGGATGTATTTAGGTGACCCCTGTGAAAGGGTCGTTCAACCCCCAAAGGGGTCGCGACCCACAGGTTGAGAACCACTGTCCTAGACTCTTGAGCAAAGTGAGCCTGGAGCAAGTTACTGTTGTGGGTGGGGGATGGAGGGAAAGCAAAGGTGAGAGACATAAGTCAGAGTGTCAAGGAAAAATTGAAAAGAAGATATTCTGCAACTTCTAGGAAATCTCCACCAATGGACCAAAAGAAAAAAAAACAAAAAAACCTCTATTATTTTGTGAGCAACAAATCAGACTCGGCTGTGGTCTCACACAATTCACTCATATGATTGCAAAGAAAGACAGAAAATTCACTCTTTTATGTACCCAGGCAGATACAATGCATGACATGCACGTTTTCACAGAAGAGGACTTAACAGCACTGTTTGCTATACACTCTTTGGTAAGTCACATTTTTGGTGGCCATCTGTGTAAGTTAATTGCCATAATCAAGAGTAAAAATTAAAACTTTTTTCTATTTCTATGACAAGCAGGTCCTTACAGCTTGGAGCAAGGCAACTATCTATAATAATAAAAGTGTACTATGAGGGTAATCAGGCAGGCAAGCAGACGGGTTAGGGGTGATGAGGCAGGCAGGCGAGTGGTTAGGGGTGACCAGGCAGGCTGGCAGAGGCAGTTAGGGGTGATCAGGAAGGTAGGCAGAGTGGTTAGAGATGATCAGGCAGGCAGGCAGGCAGTCAGAGACAGTTAGGGGCAATGAGGCAGGCAGGAAAGCAGTTAAGGGCAATGAGGCAGGCAAGCAGAATGGTTAGGGACAATCAAGCAAGCTGGCAGGCAAGCAGTTAGGAGCCAGCGGTCCTGGATTGTGCAAGCAGGGCTGAAGGACCACCCCTCTCCCCACATGCACGAATTTTGTGTACCAGGCCTCTAGTTTCATATAATACATAAACTGTGTTATATGGCATCCCATCATTGAAGCATATAGCCACCAGGCTGCCTCTCCAATTGAGTCTTCAGTAAACCATTTCAAAGCTCCATCATGCTGGCAGCCTGAGTGGTATCCAATTGGTGGACCCATTTCTGCTTGTCTTTCCTGATCTGACATGAAATTATGTGGCATCTATTTTGCCAGTCACTAAAACACTGTAACCCCACTCCCCCAAATAATAGTGCTAGCTGAGAACTTATGGGCAAGGAAGGCAAACCTATACTCAGCATATGTGTCTATTCTTCTGGTGAACCACTGGCCCTTTCAGATGTAAGGGGAACAGTATAGTTAACTTGACACCCAGTGGCCAGTTTGTCTTCTCAATAAATGGTCCCTTTCAAGGACTAATCATTGGCATCTGATGATGACTTCTGGTAGATCAAACTTGGTAGAGTCAGGCTATTTGTCTTATGCAGGCTTTATAATCACTACCATAACACTTCATGCATGTGCTGGCACTAGGAGAACAGATGACAGACACAAACTGAAGTCATCCAACTGGTCCATTTTGTCCACTTGGATGTTTAGAGCCTGTTCTGTGGAAGATGTGTTCTGGTGGCCATGAACATGTCATACAAAGATCTCACATTGTACCTACTTTCATACGTCCCTCCATATGCTTCTCCTCCAGACTTCGTGCCCTCGGTCTCCTAACTTTGTTACCCCCTTTTCCTTGGTGAAAAGTAATCTGAATAAATTGCTGGGTATATAACCATTCCTCAGTCAAATCACCAGACAATCTGACTTTGGAAAAGGTATAACTTAGGTAAGATGACTGTCTGTAGTTAAGTCATATCTTGATGAAGCTCACAAATGGAGGTTGTGTGCTGTTCACACTCCCTGAAGCCTGACAGCAAGTCCTTCCTCAAAGGAGATGTGGGCAGTACATCTCTATATCTATCTCAAATATAATATTACATGAACAAGTTGAAGTGAAGCAGTATTGCGTTCACATTTTATTTGTGATTTAAAAAGATCATTGAAACTGCAGTTTGAAAACAAATTCATAGAGCTACTCGGCTCTTGTCAAATATTGACAACTTCACAGGATCCCTCTTCAGTAAAAAGGCCTACTATATTTCTAAAAGGTAAGAATTCCCCATCCAAATGTCCAATTACCTGTGCTTCCATATTTGCTGTAATAAAAAATGACCTTGAAATGTTTCTAATGAGGCAATCATGCAGGGGAAATCTGTTATAGCTAAGAAGGTTTTATGATAGTCATTCCATCTATGTTCAAAATCAGATTTGATGGCTAAAACTAATTAAAATTTTATGACATCTATGATAAATGCAGAATTTCATTCTGTCTATAGCAATTAGTAGAAAGAACCAAGCCAGGCCAAATTCCAAAATTTTGGACCTAATAATAGAGCATATTATACAAATCATCATGCAAATTGACTACAAGCAATGACCAAGCTATATACCTTAATAATACTTAGTCAGATTTAAAATTTAACATATAAAATAAAGTTGAAACATAATAATTTTGGTGTAAAAAACAGAAAAAAACCCTCCTGTTTTATGGCCATTGTGTATATTGTTTTCCCCAAAGGATAGGACTTGAATATTGTATTAGGATAAGCTACAATGCATGAATTTATTAATTTTTCTCTGGGAGTCTTTGAGATTATTATTTCAGCACCCAAATAATCATATCAGATCAATTTAGCAAGGAATAAAAACTTCCAAGTAGCTAATGATTACTCGGTAGCTCACTAGGGAGGGCCTGAAGTTTATAAGGGTAGATATGAAAGAACAGTGAGTAAGGAGGCAGGCAATGGAATGTGAAATTAAAAGACAATACGGTTTAAGAATATATAAAGTAAAATAAAGATTTGGATATATGAATTCAGTTAAGTGTAATCAAAAGCCAAATACTCTGCTTGCATAATTATTACAATTAGAGACAGCTTATTTCTATGTATTTAACCAGGAGTATGCTCCCTTCAGTGTGTTTTAAAAGATTACCTGAAGTGAGAAAGCATGCAATATGGGGAAAATGAAAAACTTGCTATGCCACACATGGCAAT
Organism: Myotis nattereri; assembly: GCF_964212035.1. Lineage (NCBI taxonomy): Eukaryota > Metazoa > Chordata > Mammalia > Chiroptera > Vespertilionidae > Myotis > Myotis nattereri. The sequence goes on from NC_138079.1 coordinate 57,535,327, forward strand.
CCATAATGGAAAAATATGACTAGTAAGTGCTCATGTATCTGAGACCATTTTGAGATATGGTCTCATTTTTTATTCCACAATGAATTAACTTTTCCCATCCAATTAGAAAGATTCCTCTTCAGTCAATATTTAATTTTCTTTCTCTCATATTTTCCAAAGCATAGGAGTTTTCTCTCCCCTTTTCATTTAAAATTGAGGTTCTGGGATGCTTTGCCAGCTGAATAAGCAAAATGCATAAATCTGAGCAGTCACTGAAGAGAAGCACAGGTCCCCTGAGGGCTAATAAGCACACTCCTTCCACTGTTTTATCATTACTGTCTTATTCATGTGGGTTGATGAAGAGAACTTAGAAAATCATTTCTGTAATGTTCCAAAAGTGCTAAAAATGAAACCATTAGGAAATCCTTTCACCTAAGTTGCTGATTCTTATTGTCTGTTTAGTAAGACTTAGATCTCACTCGGCTGTCTTAGCTGAGTGATTGAGCGTCAACCTCTTAACTAGGAGGTCCTGGTTGGATTCCAGGTCAGGGCACAAGCCTGGTTGGGCTGCAGGCTCCATCCCCAGTATGGGACATGCAGGAGGCAGCCAATCAATGATTCTCTCTCATCATTGATATTTCTATTTCTCTCTCCCTCGCCCTTCATCTCTGACATCAATAAAAAAAATATTTTAAAAAAATAAAAGTTAAAAAAAATAATATGACTTAGAACTCTTTGTTTAAACAGCACTTTTATAACTGAGCACGCTTTTTATTATGCCACTGTTTGTCTGACTACTTTTCTAAAAGCATTCAATAACATAAGCTAATTCTATGCTAGATTTAAATAAATATGAAGACACCTTTCAGTGTAACTTAAATTCAGCTTTGGCACGCTGATTTTACAGATCCACCCTCTCTTCCATTTTCCTCACTATGGGCCATTAAAGAGGTCAAGAGGTTATTATCTCAGTGACTAACCAAGTCAAACCATCCAAATAAATTTTGGAACACATAGAATTTATGTGGTCATTAACCATTTCTTGTGAATTAAAATGTTTCTATTCAGCATGATCAAGTTTTAATGTATATCTCATGAACAGCCACCAACGTCATGCCAGGAAAACTAAAGCTTAATATATATATATAATATTTTTATGTGTATTTTCACAATTTCTTACATTAAGCTAAATTGCTGTAATGATGTTAAGTAACAGACATTTTCCCTTCACTCCAAAAATTTTATTTAAAAATCTCAATGACACTATTCAGTAGAGCAGTTGTGAAACTGGTTTGTTCAATATCTATGTCTTCCAATGTGGTAGCCACTGGCCACATAAGGCTACTGTGCACCAGGAATGTGGCTGAATTTTATGTAAGTTTAAAATTTTACATTAATAATAGCCAGTTGTGTCTGATGACTAACATATTGGACAGAGCAGATCTATTACAGTATAAAACATTTACTGTACTCATATTTTCACAATATTGGGATAAAATAATTAAGTATAATTCATTAAAACAGTATGAAAATCATAATATACATATGGTGGTTAAAGGAAGATAGAATATCTCTAACTCAAATGTGCAGAAATGGAAAACATCAAGGAAAGTGTTTAAAAGGAGAGTGAAGCAGTTATCTTGAAGGATAAGAAGTTAGAGCCACGTGGATCCTTGGCTGTACTTGAAAAGGAGATAAGTTATAATAGTCATGACCATACCCATTTCCATAAATAGATTGTTCTATTTACTGTGATTGGTATTTGTGTGTCTTCCTTCTAGTTGTATAGTTCTGTGGGCAAGAAAGCAATCATCAGGAGATCCCACAAGCAAAGATTAAACTGTATCTATCAGAATATCAAACTGGTTTCTCATTAGATACAAAAAAATACAAGTAAATATTTTGGAGTTTGAGAATCTACATGTTTCACATGATATTTGAAGAAATGTTTTACAGCAAGCAATATATAATTATCTACTTTTAATGTCTAGAGAAAGAAGATCATTCATTTCTTTTTCTTTCTGCCTTGACTATGTATTTTTAAAACAGGTCTAACTAACCATTCAGAGTGGAAACAGATGGCAAATACTGGAAAGCTGGTACCACAGTCCTGCTTATGACAATGAACAAGAACTCCCTTACTTCCATCCTCCCCTCATTCTCACTGCGAGTTGTGTCACACTTGAACCTGCCATGCAACCTGTAATTTTTAGCTCAATTTGCAACCTACTCTTCACTGCTCATCCAATGGGTTTCTAAGCTGACTCTCTCTAATTTCAGAGCTCAGTTCAGATCCAAGTTCTTATTCCTTCTGTTGCCCCTCCTGCTCCTGACTACTACATTTTCCGAGTTCTTAAAAGGATTTGATTCTAAAATGAGAGGCACACAAAGGACAACATGGAATACTGCCAGTGTATTCATCTTCTGACTTTTGAAAACACCAGATGTGCAAATTAAAGAAAGCCACAAATTCCTTGATGCCCCTCCCAGCAAGTGGGTGGGCTTTGTGACTACTTTGACTGATAGGATATATGGGAAGTTTTGTTCTGCTGTTTCTGGCTCCAGGCCTTTAGAGACTGGCAGCTCCCACTTCATGTTTCTTGGAAGACTCCCTCTTGGAAGCCAGCCACCAAGCTGTGAGAAAGCCAGAGCTGCCTCTTGAAAAGGACTAACCTGGCTGAGCTCCCAGACAGCAGTGACAACCAACTTGCTATTCCATGTGAGAAGCCTCCTCAACACCTAAGCCTGATTTAGATGATGAAATCCTGGATCCTGATATTGAACGTGATGCTGTATTGGGATGAAACTTCTGGAGTTTTGGGAGGAGGGGGGCTGAGTGCATTTTGCATGTGGGAGTAACATTAAATCATTTTGGATAGAAAGCTGTGACATATTCAAGATGTGCATAAGTTATTTACAATTCTATCAACAGTTGTAGTCTGTATCCATTCTCCTTGAGTCTGTGGGCTCTGTGACCACTCTGAGTATGGCAGAAGTGACATGTTAAGAGACTGGGAACTTCCGCTTCCTGTCTCTTAAAACACTCACGCTTATATGCCACCCACAATGCAATGAGGAAGCTGAAGCAAGCCCTTGGAAGCGCTCATGTGAGGAAGAATTGAGTCCCCAAGCCAATAGCCCCAACCAAGCTCCTAGCTATCAGCCAGCACAAATTTATCAGATATGTGAATAGATCTTCCAGGCCTACTGACACAAAAGGTCACAGCTGATAGCACGTAGAGCAGAGATACGCACATTATGGAACCCATCCTATATTTTTCATTCAGAAAGCCATCAGCAAAAGAAAATTCATATTTCAAGTCTCTAAGTTTTGGCAGTTTTTGTTACATAGGAATTAACAATTAGAGCCCCAGAGTATTCTCATGTAAAGTGTTTCTGCTCCCTCCATGGAGCATAGTCTTCACACTATCTTTGCAGGGTAAACTTATGTACAGCATTTAGTGCTCACTGAAATGTAATGGCATAAAAAATGCATTCCCAATCTTAGGTGTTTTTATATTCTCAAACCCATCCCATTATCCTTCCACTGTTTATTTCTTTGTTTATTATCTGTATATAACATGTCCAAAAAAAGTACACATACACTTTAAATAAATATAAAGGCAGTATTTATTAAAATACATTTCATTTTCAAAATTGATCTATAACTATTAAAGTGTGTATACATTTTTGGGACACCCTGTATATCTTCTCCCACCCAAATTAGACTATAAGTTACATAAAATAAAATAAAAATTTTGACTTGTTCTTTACTATCGCTCTTACACTTAAAGCAATCCCTCAATATACATGTGATTAATACATATTTATTGAATAAATTAATTACTAATTCTGTTCTACTAATTTCACTATCAAAGAGGATCTGATTATGTGGTAATAAAAATGGATAATACTAGAAGCATGTAGATTCATCCTCTGTATCCCAAATGCTTTCTCATTGTTTGTATGCAACCAAATTAAGAAACTAGGTTCTAACCAAACCAGATTTCAATAACTAGTCAATCACAATGATATTTTACACGACAAGCCCAAAACCCAGATAGCTGTAATGTTGGTTTAGTTTACCACAAACCAATGCAATTTGAATTGGCTCTAATTGTGTAGATATTAATTAAAAACAACATCAAAATTCCTAATTCAATCATAAGAAAGTGTCCAATAAGTGGCCACAGTTGTGCATTAAAATATTAAGATTCTATACTACCCTTAAGAAGATGGGCTTTCAAGGTTTGAGGCACAAAGGTGGCAGACCAGAGAATGAGTTAGCATCCCATTGACCCATATGATGTAGCACTCCTATACTGCCCAAATGCATGGCCAGACCTGTTTAAATAACACAAATTATCCATGACTCGTTTGAAGCAATCCGCTTTTTTTTCTTCTAAAATATAGATGTGTGGATGTGTTAGTTCCTCAAGAAAAGACAAGAAACAACCAAATGTGCATCAGTTGACGATTTTAGATAAGATGTGGTACATAGAAGGTGTCCCAAAAACATGAATATACACTGTTAACAGAGGATAGCTAAACTGATGTTTCTTTTTTTCTTTTTTTTCAGCTAGACTAAGCTTTGAACAAGGTAAATTCAGCCTAAAATGCTACTGGAAATTTGAAAATGTAGTTGAAGTACAAACACTGCCTTTATAATTATGCAAAATGTGTATGCATTTTGGAGGGACACATTTTGGGGGACACAAGGTGTCCCAAAAATGCATACAATTTTAACAGCTGTTAACTCACTTGATTTTCACTCCTTTTCAAGTTTAACTGATTTGCAATAATGTGGAAAGCCAGACCAAGTTTTGAACAAAAACATTCTTATGGGGACACATAAAAGATAAAGTTTACGTATAAGTCAGCAATGGTTGATGAATTGAGGGTGTACAAATGCAAAATAAAATGATTCTTAACGTTTGCAAATTCCATTGCTTTGTGTTATCAGCAGTTCCTGGACCAGAATGGTCATCAGTTTAAAAACAGGTGTTGCGCTGACTGGTTTGGCTCAGTGGATAGAGTGTCGGCCTGCGGACTGAGGGGTCCCGGGTTCGATTCCGGTCAAGGTCATGTACCTTGGTTGTGGGCACATCCCCAGCGGAGGGTGTGCAGGAGGCAGCTGATCGATGTTTCTCTCTCATTGATGTTTCTGACTCTCTATCCCTCTCCTTTCCTTTCTGTGGAAAATCAATAAAATATATTTTAAAAAAAATAAATAAAAACAGGTGTTGATAAAAAAATAATTTCTGTAGATTCTTTTAAATTTTGAAAATAAACTGTATGCTAATAAACACTGACTTCATAATTATTCTAAGTGTATATACATTTTTGGGGAATATATATATAATAGAATACTACTCAGCCATAACAAAAGATGAAATACTGCCATTTGTGACTACATGGATGGACCTTGAGAATATCATGCTAAGCAAAATAAATTGGGCAGAAAAAAGTTAAGAACCATATGATTTCACTCATACATGGTATATGAAACTAAAAGTAACAAATTAACAATAAAAACAACAAAAACTTGTATGGTGGTTACCAGAGGGAAGTGGTGGGGGGGTCAAATAAAGTAGTATGGTGATGGGAGAAGACTTGACTTTGGGTGGTGGGCACACAATGCAAAACACAGCTGATGTAACACAGAATTGTACACTTGAAACCTATATGATCCTATTAACCAATGTCACCCCAATAAATTTATTTTTTAAAACAGAATAAAAAAGTGAAAACCAACACTAAAATTTGGATTGCAAAATAGTACTGAGTCAGGTCTTATGCTCTCGATTGCAGAAATACAAAGAAGGTGTTCTCGTTGCCATCAAAATACCAGAGTACATTTCAAAAGTGTTAAATCATGAAGAAATATGATCCTGAAAATTAAATCATGAGTGGCAGGATAATCCCTTGTGAGAACTTGAAATGCATTTCAAATTTGCCCGAGCACTACTTTCTAAATGCATTCATTTTCCAGTATCTGTTAAAACACTTATTAAAGACTATTTACAATTTGCTTGTTTGGAATTTCCTCTGTTATATGTGAGTTCATTTCTTTTCCATCGACATGAAAATGTCTTATGTAAAATTTCAAGGGAAACCACACGATTATGTACCAGGGTCCTTGACAGAACGAAAGCAGTCACACTAGTATTTTCCCGGCTTCTACTCTCAAACACATTTGAATCCTGTCATCCAAACCATCGTGGTGCTAATACATTCCCAAGTACGGAGGACTCAGAGGAGCACAATGCTTCAGTGTGTTTACAGCATACATTTCATAGAGACAGGCATGAAGGGAACAGTGTGCGTAATCGCCCGCCAAAAAGAATCCATCTGTCAGAAGAGTGGAACAAACAAGTTCACATTAAAAAACAAAATCCCAATTTTCATTCTATACACTTCATTTTCTTGAGCCTAATTATCAGTGTGCATATAAATGGGAAAAATATGTTTTCCTGGTTACAGCCCAAGACTCTGGTCTTGGCAGGAGACAACCAACAATAGCTGCTCATTTCCTTGGGGACTTCACTATGCGGAGGAGAGCACCAGAGCTGGAGACGCCAGGCCCAGCGCTGCTATTGCTAATGTGAGGCTTCACTTCACTGTTGGTGGCGAATGTGGTATGTGTGAAGCACAGAAATATTGTTTCAGTCCCTTCATGTTAACCAGTCCTGGCTGGGCTCCAAAGAAGTACAGCCCTGAAAAGCATTTTTCTTTAAATATATTTTTATTGATTTCAGAGAGAGGAAAAGTAAAACTTTTTATAGAAGTTTTACTTTTTTTAAACTTCTTGTGATTAAAATTACATTAAAAATTGAAAGTTTAGTTCTGCAGAATATGTACAAATAATTTTTAAAAAGAACATTTTGTGAAGTAAATAATTTAATTTCTTTTTTTGCATTTTTTTCTAATATTTGAATTTTATTATAGTCTTTTAAATGAGTCTGCAATTTTCTTTTCTCTTTGAAGACTGATGTTTCTGTTGTAACTGGGCAGGAATTTAAGAAATCTATCAAAAAAAAATTGAAAAAAATGAATGCTCACACTAGCCTGTGGACTGAAGGGTCCTGGGTTTGATTCTGGTCAAGGGCACATGACCGGGTTGTGGGCTTGATCCCCAGTGGGGGGCATGTGAGAGGCAGCAGATCAATGATTTTCTCTCATCACTGGTGTTTCAATCTCTCCTTCCCTCTCCCTTCCTCTCTGTGAAAAAAAAAAATCAATAAAATGTATTTAAAAAAATAAAATTACATTAAATTTATAATATAATTCAGAGGGAATTGATAATTTTATCCTATTATTCTTCCTATGAAAAGCATGGCATGCCACTCTATTATTCAGATTTTATTTTACATTATTGAGGAAGATTGAGTAGTTTTCTATATGTGATGTAATACTTGATATACTTGATTATAGTTCTACTTTATTACTCAATGTTTGCTTTCATGTCATTTTATTGTTATCATGGTTTTCCACATCTATATTTTAGTGATTTATTCAAAAGCCTGCAAATTGCTTTTTTATTTTTTTAAATTTCTGTATTGATTAAGTTATTACATATGTATCCTTATCCCAACATTACCCCCTATCCGCCCCCCCCACTCATGCCCTCACCCTGCTGTTGTCTGTGTCCATTGGTTAGGCCTATATGCTTGCATATAAGTCCTTTGGTTGATCTCTCCCCCTTACCCCCACCCTCTCCTACCTTCCCTCTGAGGTTTGACAGTCTAATCGATGCTTCTCTGTCTCTGGATCTATTTTTGTTTATCAATTTATGTTGTTCATTATATTCCATAAATGAGTGAGATCATGTGATATGTATCTTTCTCTGACTGGCTTATTTCACTTAGCATAATGCTCTCCAGTTCCATCCATGCTGTTGCAAATGGTAAGAACGCCTTCATTTTTACCGCAGCGTAGTATGAGACATATGAAAACATGCTTAAAGTCACTAGTCATCCGAGAGATGCAAATCAAAACAATAATGTGGTATCATCTCACACCTGTTAGAATGGCTATCATCAACAAATCAACAAATGACAAGTGCTGGTGAGGATGTGGAGAAAAAGGATGTGCACTACTGGTGGGAATGCAGACTGGTGCAGCCATTGTGGAGAACAGTATGGAGTTTCCTCAAAAAATAAAAATGGAACTCTCATTTGACCCAGTGATCCCACTTCTAGGAATATATCCTAAGAAACTAGAAACACCAATTAGAAAGGATATATACACCCCTATGTTCATAGCAGCACAATTCACCATAGCTAAGATCTGGAAACAGTCTAAGTGCCCATCAGTAGATGAGTGGATTAAAAAACTGTGGTGCATCTACACAATGGAATACTACACTGTGGTAAATAAGAAGGAATTCTTACCAAATTGTTTTTTTTAAACTCTCCCTTTGGGGATCTCTGCTTTCAACTATGATGTTTTAGCTTATTTTAGACTAACCTGTTCCTTTAAAAATTAGTATAAAAGTTGTAAAAGCACACACAAAACAGCTCTTTCACCTTGAAATTTTACAGGGCAAAAATCCCAGAGAGACAACAAAAGCATTGAATGTATCCTTATATTTTTCTGCCACTTTTGTTTCCATCTATTTGTTGATTAATAACAGTAGGAAATTCAGTGAACAAGCCAAGAATTTATGTTGGTCTCATGGGATTAAGGTGACAAATAATTGCATTTTAAAGCCACAAACTACTCTAATACTAGAGGAGAAAGAATCTGTAGAAAAGGGAAGTACAGAAAAATGGGACTTACATTCTGTGTACCTTTTCCCTTAAAGCATATTCATTTCTTAAAGTTATGGGACAAGGGCTAAGAATTGAGGGAATTTATATTTGTAGTCTAAGCCAGATATCAACAATTTGTGACCCAAAGGTTAAAGTCAGTCTAACATCCGATAATGTAAATAAAGTTTTACTGGAACAAAGATATACTCAATCAAGCATTCATGTTATCTGTGTGGATGCTTTTGTGACTCAAAGATAGAACTGAGTAGTTACGACAGAGACCATATGACCAGAAAAGCCTAAACTGTTTACTATTTGGCTGCTCACAGAAAAAAATTTGCCGACCCCTGGTCTCAGTCAAACACTTTTAATTATAAAATAGAGTTTCTTGATACTTATGTTAGGAAAAGAGGCATAAATTAAGATTGTCCTAAACAAAAGCCTACAGGAAATTGACGAACTTTCATAATGACTAAAATACCCCATCCTATTTGACCAGGAAATGTTGCTTCTGTATCCAGCTGCATTCTAGAAGTAAAGTAAATAGCATCTAAAAGGAAATAGGATCTTGCACAGCCTCCAGGATTTTTCAAACACAATGCTGGCATTAAATAAATGGCTTCCAAGATTACCAGGAGAATAAACAGAAATAATAGAAATTCAAAGAAAAAAATCAGACAAAAGAAACAGACCCAGAAATTATAGAGATATTAGAGTTTCTAACAAACATTTTTTAATTACTGTGATTCATGTGCTCAAGAGAAGAGGGAAAATATAGAGATTTGTAACAGAAAAGTAGAATCTATAAAATTAGAAAATCTTTGGAAATTCTAAATCTGAGAAATACAATAACTAACCTAAAACATTTAAGGAATGAATTTGAAATCAGAATAGCAAACAAAAGAGAAGACTGGTGAACTAGAAGGAAGTATAGCACTAAATATTCAAGAAAATACAGAAAAGAACAAAAGAGCCAATTGTCTGTCATTCATACAACTGGATTTGCATTAGAGGAGGAGAGAAATAATAGGGCAGACAATAACAGGAAATATTGCTATGAACTTTTCAAATCTGATCAAAATCATCAAGCCACATATTTTAAATGTTTTATTTAAATTAAAGGGAAGGTGGGGATGGTTGGGAAGAGATTAACCAAAGAACTTATATGCATACTAGAAGCCCGGTGCATGAAATTCATGCGGGGACGGGGGGGGGGGGGGTCCCCTCAGCCCAGCCTGAACCTTCTTCAATCCGGGATCCCTCAGGGGATGTCCCACTGCCGGTTTAGGCCCGATCCTGAGGAGTCAGACATCCCTCTCACAATCCTGGACTGCTGGCTCCTAACCGCTCACCTGCCTGCCTGATTGCCCCTAACTGCACCCTCTGCAAGCCTGATCACCCCCAACTGCCTCTACCTGCTGGCCAAATCGCCCCTCACTGCCTCCCCTGCAGGCCTGGTCACCCCTAACTGCCCCCCTGTCAGCCTGATCACCCTTCACTGCCTCTGCCTGCTGGCCTGATCACCCCCAACTGCCTCCCTGCTGGCCTGGTTGCCCCCAACTGCTCCCCCTGCCAGCCTGGTCACCCCACACAGCCTGCTGTTCAGTTGTTTGGTCGCCCCTCACTAACCCCCCTGCCGACCTGGTCACCCCACGTAGCCTGTTCAGTCATCTGTTCGGTTGCTATGGTTGCTTAGGCTTTTATAAGATATGCATAACCTATGGACATAGATAATAGTGTGGTGAAAGTTTGGGGGGGCAGTCTAAAAGCCATAAAAATGTATTTAAATAATATCATTTTCTCAAGAAGGCTTACTATTCCAGAAATTTATTTTAAACAAATACAACTCTGAAGGAATTTGCATGCAACTGAAATAAAAGCCCAAAATAAACCCATTCTTATATGGCAGTAAAACAAATAGATCATTAGTGGAAAAACCACTATAATAGCTTTTCTTTTTACACAACAAAAAGTTTTGTGCAGAACATAATTTTATTAATAGTATTTCCTTTTATATGAACCCCATAAAATCTATTGTAGAATCCATGCCAAAATAAATATGTGCTTGGTCATTCTAATTTCAATAGAAAGTTATAACAATAAAATCATTTCTTCTGCTCAGACATATATTTGTCAATAGATTTTCCATAATTTTCAAAATTTCATATGAGAAAATAAAGCATGATGGCTATGAATTTCTTAGTCAAATGACTAAGAAAAACAGATCAGAAAAACATTTAACTGCATGAGGAAGATTTTACAGAGATATGTTCAATACTCTAAAAAAAATGCTTCTTTTTTCCTAATAATTATATCAAATAGAAAGTTAAACCTTCAGGAATCTAGAGTTCTCCAAGTGCTAAATATACTGAATTTCTAGGATGTAATTTCCTGTCTTGTTTTCTGGATTTCAAACGATGGTGCCCTGGCAGCAAACAGAGCCGAACCAAATTAACACTGAACAGCGAAGAAAAATGAAGCTGGCAGCTCAGCCCAAGGGAGCTTACCAAAGAATCATAGTTTCTTCCCCTATTTCTAAACTTATTCAATTTTCAGAGGGTGGATGAGAAAAGCAGATTGAATTCAGGAAAATCCAAATGCTTGTGTAGAGAAATGCTAATAATTATAATTATCTACATTTATATAACAAATGTCATATTGCTTCAGAGCACTAGATTAAAAGCTGTTATTCTTTTGATTTAGTGATACTATATATATTTATATGCAAGGTGGCAGGTTATTATCTGAGACAAACCTACATTTGTGAGCAATATTGTTAGTGGGAGTTCCAGAACCACCTATCCATGATTGCTCAGCCCTGAGAAGGCACCTCACAGACTTTCCTCCACCCACGAAATTAATTATGACCAGTTTCAATGTTAAAAGAACCTCTGAGATATACTTCAATAACTTAATTATAAAAATGAAGGAATGGAGGACCAAAGAGATTAAACTACTTACTTCGAGTCACCACTTGGTAGAGTTGAAAAAGATCCCTGGTTTCCAAATTTCTACTGACACATTTTTATGCCCATATAGTAACCAGATATCAACTAGTTAATTCAATAGAAACATAGAAATAGCTGGAGTTTTTTCATTATGTGTGTGTGTGTGTGTGTGTGTGTGTGTGTCTTTTCATTGTATATATATAAAACCTCACTCACTTTTAGTACATTCAGAGAAGACAATTATCCAACAAATTATCTGAAAGAGAAAGGGGAAAGCAGCACTGAGATCTTTGGGGTTTTGCTGGGTGAAAATAATGAATTTGGTCTTTGGCCTGTTAAGCATTAGGTATCAACAGATGAGCATTTATTTGAGTGCACTGTGGGAAAGAAAAACAAATACATCTCAATGTGTTAAAAGCAACAGGTTTAACATGCCAAAAGGTCTTTCGAATGAATTAATTCATTCAACTCATTCCTCTACAAAACACAAAATGAGAGCAGAAAGTCTGTCAGGAAATCTCAAGAGTAATGATAACATTGTGACACTGAGAGATGAAATATGAGGTGATTCTTTGGTGAGCAGAACTTCCCATAGGAAAAAAAAATGTATTTTAAAAAGTGGATTGAAGAACATTTGTTATAAATAATGAAAGCAACACTAATGCCATCTGAATTCTACCAATTTGTAAATGGATTCAGCTTTGTAAGGGACCTTGACTTATACAGCAACAATGTGGTAGGCAATTGTTAAAGAAGTTATAAGCTGGTCCTAACTGGTTTGGCTCAGTGGCTAGAGTGTCGGCCTGAGGACTCAAGGGTCCCAGGTTCGATTCCAGTCAAGGGAATGTACCTTGGTTGCAGGCACATACCCAGTAGGGAGTGTGCAGGAGGCAGCTAATCGATGTTTCTAACCCTCTATCCCTCTCCCTGTATATTGAAATTTCTATAAGTATTGTAAAACACAGAAAACAATTTCCCTATTAAATGATAGACTAGATAGAGCTTTGAAAAGTCTCTCTACCAGGGGTGGGTACCCTTTTTTTGCCAAGGGCCATTTGGATATTTATAACATCATTCGTTGACCATACAAAATTATCAACTTAAAATTGGCCTGGTATATTTGGTGGAACATTTAATTAATTCACCCCTAATGCCTTGGCAGGGCCAGGCCAAAGATTCCCAGGGCCTTATACAACTTGGCCCGAGGGCCGGAGGTTCCCCACCCCTACAAAGAATTTGATTTAAAAATATTCATCTTTTAGAACATGGTGAGCTAATTTTTTTTTCATTTATGGGCAAAAAATGTTAACATATGGGTGGTGTAATAACCTAATTTTTGAGTCATATAAATTATTTGCCTTACAATTTTATTTCTTTTGACATCACATGATTTTATTTGATTCAAAATAGATACCAGTGACATTTAGAAATTGATTTTGTTTTGGTTTTTTTAGAGTTAACTTACAAATCTCTAAGTGATTATTTAAAAACTATGATTTTGTATTACTATGATAGGTTCTGTGAAAGGCAAAGAGAAGTATTAGACATTACCCCGGCCCTCTAGCAGTTTACACTCTCACTGGAAAGGCAGGACTTACAAATTAGTAGTATATATTTACTATACTTTTTAACTCATGAAAAGAGTTCCTAAGTAATGGAATAAATTTAAAATATAACCTAGGACCATCTTATTTAAAAATCACATAAACCAGACAGGATTTTAAATTTAATAGGATAGTCAACATTAAGATAGTATAGGCTTTAATTAATAATACCTATCTCTCTGGTAAAGATTCTGAAAACATTAACTTTACCTAGTTGCTCCCCTACTCAGTGATTCTGTTGGCCCTCATACTGCCCACAGGTCAAAGCCCAGGCGCCTCAGCCTGGAGACACCTGGTGTAACGGGGCACTGAAGCACGACCTGGAACACTTCAGTTTCTAAGCAGCAGTGTGTCCTTAATCTAGTTACTTGGTGGACCAGGGAATCCATCTCCTCACCTATTTGCCCTGCCAACTTTATGGTGGTTTGGGGGGGAAAGGGAAAAGATATTATAGGCTTATGAGTAGAAAACTGAAATATTTTTCTCCTATTGCATATGAAGTTAAAATTAGTTTGGGGGAGATTAAACTAGCAGTAATATGCGGAAAGAATTAACAAAAGGGGAAAACAAAGGTGAAGAGACTGTTAAGAAGCTGTTACTATAATCCAGTAATAGAAACAATTAGTCCCTTAATTGATGTTCTGCTTGTGAGAGCTAAGGGGAGATTTGCGTATTAGTAATTTGTGATGTTATAATTTGCTGAGCTTCATACATGTGAGATGTAGATTCACCATAATATGTAGTCAAAGGTGACTTGAAAATTTTGCATACAATATTGAAAGGACAAGAGTGACAAATAGAGTTGGGAAAATGTAGGAGGAATATCTATGTCACTGAAAGCACTTTTAGATTTAGACTATGAGGAAATGGCTAATATTAACCAGTAAGGCATGAAGCAAAGATCACCTACCGTGAGGCATTTGGGTGGATAAATTAGCAACTTTAGAGACTTGTTTGCATCTTCCCAAAGAAATGAAATCCTGCTGAGCATCAATTCACCATCACGGCAAGGAAATCAAGGAGAGACTATATGAATTCTGTGTGGCTTCCATCTCACAGGGCACACGGGATAAGAAGTAACTGTGGAGCCACAATAGATGTTACAATATAGGAGTATTTTCAGTCCATTTCTTCACATTTTGCAGTAACTCCAATCCTGCTTATCAATTTCCCTGTTTTTCAAGTTCCTGGATTTTTTACCTGTGCTCCAAAATCTTGTCCTCTTAAGTATAAGTCATATGACATCTATCATTTTCTCCAGTTATTTCCAGCTTTTAAAACTCCCCACTCCTCTGAAGTGAATCATTGAAATTGTTGCCATCTATCCATTGAAGGGGCTGTTTTTGCAAATAGGTTCTGATGGTGTTGAGAGCACTGCTAATGCTCTCAGTGACTGTGCCAAGATTGCTAACAAGTGGCCAAGTGGCGTCTGAAAATATCCTCTTCCTGTGGGCCCTCCGGTTAGAATAACCTCCTTTCTTATTTTTGCTTTGCCATTTTTACTAGCATGTGAATAATGAATCCATAGAAAGGAAACTGGAAAACAATCTTAGTGTTTTTGACTTAACTCATAACTCATCCAGACACATGTCCTTGGACCATAGAGGTGGGCTTTAGCACTGTTCTTTCCAAGTCTCATAGGTTAAATGAGTGGTGAAAGCAGAGTGCTTAAACAGAAATAATCCTATCTAATAAAGAGGGAATATGCTAATTGACCCTCATGCTGTCACAAAGATGGCAGTGCCCACAGCCAATAAGGAGGGAATATGCTAATTGACTGCCACACCCTCAAAGATGGCAGCACCCACAGCCACAAGATGGAGGCACCCAGTCCCCTCAGCCCTGCCAGGGTGGCAGGAGTGCCGCAAAGATGGGCCTGCCAACAGAGTCCCCCAGTCTCCTCAGCCCCCCAGCCACCTAGGGCTGGCCCGAAGCACTGACAAGCCTCGGATGGCAGCTGCCTAGCCACCCAGGGCCAGCCAGAGGCACAGGCAAGCCTCAGGTGGCGGTTTCCCAGTCTCCCAAAGCCACCTAAGGCTCAAGTAACGAGGGCCAGCCGAGGCTTGCGCTGCCGGCAGTGGCAGCAGCAGAGGTGTGATGGGGGTGCTGACTCCCACCCCTGAGGGCTCCTAGACTGTGAGAGGAGGCAGGGGGGCTGAGGGACCACCCCTCTAGTGCATGAATTTTCATGCACCAGGCCTCTAGTAGAACATAAAAGAGATCATAAGTGGAGATGCAGATGATGGAGTTAAATGCTGAGCAGTGAAAAGAAAGTAGATGCTCTTTCAATATGAAACTGGGGAAGAGAATGTTTCAAGAAATAAAGGCTGGAGCACATGGTGGCAGCAGTGGCTGCAAATGAGGGCCCTGTTGAGCTCCCAGGCATCTGGCAAATTTCCAGAAGTATACAACACTGTAAATTTCAAATGATACTCAAAGACTAAATCCCAGAAATAAAGGAAAAATAAAACCCTAAACACTGCAGAACATGAAATCTATTGCCAATTATAGAAAATCTCTTCTTCCAACCACATAACTTCATCCCCAGCTACTAGTAATACTCGAAATCTCTAGTAAAAGTAGGTCCAGATAAGAGGGGGGAAAGCAGAGTATAGGATACATGAACTGAATAGAGTGATTACTAGAACATTATAGAGAAAGTATGTTGATGGTGAGAAAGAGCTTGATGGAACTTGGCTGTTTTTAAGACAGAATGTCCATGTAATTGTGTTTTAAAAGCAATTATTTTAGACACGACTAAAGAATTAATAGTTTTAATGCATTTTCTTGAGTCTAATGTATATCTATTTGTGATGTGGTTATAAACTGGAATGCTACAGAGAATTTCTGTGTTTTACGGACTGCAGTAAAGCACGGAGCATGAAAAGCTACCGCTGCTCTGAGAAAAATGGGCGTGCCTCAGCACTTCACTGCTCTGATGTGCAACCTGTACTATGGACAGGAAGCCACTGTCAAGATGGAATACGGAGAGACAGAATGGTTTCCTAAAAGCAAAGGTGTGCCAAACCGGTTTGGCTCAGTGGATAGAGCGTCTGCCTGCGGACTGAGGGGTCCCAGGTTCGATTCCGGTCGGGGGCACGTACCTCGGTTGCAGGCACATCCCCAGTGGGAGGTGTGCGGGAGGCGGCTGGTCGATGTTTCTCTCTCATCGATGTTTCTAACTCTCTATCCCTCTCCCTTCCTCTCTGTAAAAAATCAATAAAATATATTTTAAAAAAATAAAAAAAATAAATAAAAGCAAAGTTGTCACAAAAAGGTGCATTTTATTTCCCTGTGTGTTCAATCTGTACACAGAAGACATCTTGTGGAAAATGGGGTTATATTCTGAGGAAGGAGGAGTGAAAACTGGTGAAAGAAATATCAGTAACTTAAGATATGCAGATGACATAATCTTACTGGAAGAAAATAGCAATGATTTGAAAGGACTTCTAGTGAAAGAAAAATGTGCTAAAGCAGGGATTAATTTGAACATCAAGACAAATATTATGACTACAAAAGAAATACACAACTTCAACACAGACAATAAAGACACTGAAGTGGTTAAATATTGTGCTTACCTTGGTTCAGCCATCTATTCAAGTGGAGACTGAAGCTGAGAAATCAAGATAAGGCTGCGACTCAGAGGGCAGAAATGGAAGAATTAGGAATGATAACCAAGAGCAAAGATGTGTCATTAGAGGCCACGGCTAAAATTATTCACACCCTTGTATTCCTCCATGTAGAAAGGTGAACAGTAGGACAGCGACAAAAACTGATAGAAAACACACACACACACACACACACACACACACACCAAAAAAAACCCACAATGATTCACTTGAAATATGGTGTTAGAGGAGAGATCTGAAGATACCCTGGACCACCAGAAAGACGAACAGGTGGGTGCTAAAGCAAATTAAACCTAAAACTTTGCTGGAGGCAAATATGACTACAGTGAAGCTGTCCTATTTCAGGCACATTGTGAGAAGGCAGGGTTCTTTGAAAAATACAATAATTCTAGGAATAACAGGAGGCAGTAGGGAAAGAAGAACACTAAATATATCATGGGCTGACTCCATAAAAGAAGCCACAGGCATGAATCTACAGGAGCTGAGCAGGGCTGTTGAGGACAGGACATTGTGGACATAACTCATTTACAGAATCACCAGGAGTTGAAGCTGAGTCAATGGCATGTAACATACACAGTATATTTCTCATTCAATTTTTACTGTCAATATTCTAAGGCATATTCCAGAAGAAATGATATTGCAGTAGGAATCTTAATCAATGATGAGCATAAAGAATGAAGTATTCTGGTCTTAAGTATTCATATTCAATGGATATCTTCTGCCATTCAGCTAAAAAAGCAGAAGAGAAACTTGTTCCTGCTTAAAGTCTGTGATGATTCCTAATCCCACCTCATTATCAGTTAACTTTGAAGTAATATCAAAATGGGTCTAACAACCCCTCAATTTGACATTTGTGAAAAGGAGAACCATCCAGAAAAAAAAGGAAAAATTTAAAAATCCACAAGCCCAAATATTTGAATTGACAGAGTATAAAAATCCTAATTCCAGAAAATAAATTTCAGATTTATCCATATCAAATCAAAATTACTAGAAGACTTGAGTTCTCAAAAATTCAAACCTTCATAATTTTCACCAAGTGTATGTACAACCTACCTAAAAATACAAACTACTTCACTTTAAGATACTCTGAATTTTAACATTCACACGTATATAAACACTGTTTAAGTTTTGTTTTTGTTTTTTGTCTTCAAGAAATATTTAGTTAATGAATAAATATGCGAACACATTTATTTAAGTTGCATTTACTCTAAATAGTGTATTATGATTTTGATGAAAAAAGTTAGGTTAGAGTATAATAAATTTTTAAAGTTGATATATTTTTTAACAAAGACACTTTGCACCATGATATTCCTGCAATGAATTCTCTTATATACTAATGAATTAATAAGCACACCATGAAAAATCAAACTAATATTTATGCAATTTATCATTTTCTATAGGTATGATTGACTACGGTATTGATAGCCAATTATATTCAGTGGTTTCTAGAATATACACTTCTATTATATACTTACAGTATTGTAGTTTTATAATAATACCAAAGGCCTGGTGCACAAAAATTTGTGCACTGGGGGGGGGGGGGTCCCCTCAGCCCGGCCTGTGCCCTCTTGCAGTCTGGGACTCCTCAGGGGATGACCACCTGCTGGCTTAGGCCTGCTCCCTGGGGGATTGGGCCTAAGATAACAATCAGGCATCCCTCTGGCAGCCCGGCAGCCCTCAGGGGATGTCCACTTGCCAGCGGGGAGCAGACGTAAGCTCCAGTCAGATATCCTTAGCACTGCTAAGGAGGCAGGAGAGGCTCCTACCACCACCGCTGTACTGGCAGCCATCAGCCTGGCTTGTGGCTGAGCAGAGCTCCCCATGTGAGAGCATACTGACCACCAGAGGGCAGCTCCTGTATTGAGCGTCTGCCCCCTGGTGGTCAGTGTGTGTCATAATGAACAGTCATTCGCAGTCTTTCTGCTGCCTGGTCAGTTTGCATATTACCCTTTTACTATATAGGACAGAGGCCTGGTGCATGGGTGGGGGCCAGCTGGTTTGCCCTGAAGGGTGTTCCGGATCAAGGTGGGGGTCCCGCTTGGGTGCCTGACCAGCCTGGATGAGGGGATGATGGCTGTTTGCAGCTGGGTCACACCCCCTTTAGGGTGGGGATCCCCACTGGGGTGCCTGGCCAGTCTGAGTGAGGGGCTGAGGGCCGTTTTCAGGCTGGCGGGCGACTGAAGCTCCCAACCTCTCCTTTTTTTTTTCTTTTTTTTTTATTCTGGGATTTATTTACCTTCTATGGCTATCACTGGAGCTGAGAGCTGGCTTTAGCTCTGAGGCCTGGCTCCAGCTTGAGGCCTCGGCTGCTGAAAGCAGGTATCTGGGTTTTGTTTGGCTTCTATAATTGAAACACTGTTGCAGCTCCAGCTCTGAGGCTTCCGCTGCTGAAAGCAGGTATCTGGGGTTTGTTTAGCTTCTATAATTGCAGCATTGTTTCTTAGAGTGCAGCTCAGAGCTGGGCCGTGGCAGGCGGGAATCTTGGCTTCCTCCATCACTGGAGCAAGCAAGCCTCCTGTTCGCATCAGCTTCCTGGCTGCCGGCAGCCATCTTGGTTGGCAGTTAATTTGCATATTGCCCTGATTGGCCAATGGGAAGCGTGTCGGAGGTACGGTTAATTACCCTACTTGTCTATTATTAGATAGGATATCAAAGTATTATATTTCATATTTAATTATGAAAGCTGAGATATATTTTGGTAAATATGGTATCAATAACATAGAAAAATCCAATACTGATACTGGTATAGTATCAGTATGGACCCTGTTGGATTACTGAGTTGTTGATTTTTTAAAATTTAATTTTTCGCCGAAACTGGTTTGGCTCAGTGGATAGAGCGTCGGCCTGCGGACTGAAAGGTCCCAGGTTCGATTCCGGTCAAGGGCATGTACCTGGGTTGTGGGCATATCCCCAGTAGGAGATGTGCAGGAGGCAGCTGATCGATGTTTCTCTCTCATCGATGTTTCTAACTCTCTATCTCTCTCCCTTCCTCTCTGTAAAAAATCAATAAAATATATTTAAAAAAATAAAATAAAATTGTTTGTTTAAAAAAAAAAATTTAAGTTCTTTATTGCTTAATGTATTACATAAGTCTCCTTTTCCCCCATTGACCTCTCCCCAGTCGCTCCCAACCCCTAGCACATGCCTACCCACTCTCCCCTCCTGGTCTGTGTCCATTGGTATGCTCACATGCATACATACAAGTCCTTTGGTTGATCTCTTACCCTCTCATCACCCCCCACCCCCGACTGGCTTATTTTGCTTAGCATAATGCTCTCAAGTTCCATCCATTCTGTTGCAAATGGCAAAAGTTTTATATTTGCCTGTTCTTAAGGAATTATTGCAAAAATATGTATTATAGGACAGAGTACCTGGACCCAGTTTTCATTTTCTACCCATTCTTTCTTCCTTTCCCAAGGCCAACCTTTCAGAGAGGAGAGAGGCTGGTATAGATTAATGCACTGGATTTCATCTACATCAGCGGTTCTTTTTCTTTTTTTAAAAAAATATTTTGTATTGATTTTTTACAGAGAGGAAGGGAGAGGGATAGAGCGTTAGAAACATTGATGAGAGAGAAACATCGATCAGCTGCCTCCTGCACACTCCCTGCTGGGGATGTGCCCGCAACCAAGGCACATGCCCTTGACCGGAATCGAACCTGGGACCCTTGAGTCCACAGGCCGATGCTCTATCCACTGAGCCAAACCGGTTCGGGCTACATCAGCGGTTCTTAACCTGTGGGTCGCAACCCCATTGGCGGTCGAATGACCCTTTCACAGGGGTCGCCTAAGACCATCCTGCATATAAGATATTTACATTATGATTCATCACAGCAGCAACATTACAGTTATGAAGTAGCAATGAAAATAATTTTATGGTTGGGTCACAACATGATAAACTGTATTTAAAGGGCTAGAAGGTTGAGAACCACTGAACATGTTTCTGGGTCATTTTTTAAATTCCTTAATATCCCTAGAACTCATACCACTATACATTTAAGGATTTAAAAAAACACATTGGACTTTGAAGGACCTGTTTTCATCCAAACAACATGTCCTATATAATAAAAGCCTAATATGCTAAGTGTCTGGTCATCAAGTAGTCTGTTCAACCAATCAAAGTGTAATATGCTAATGATATGCTAAGGCTGCTCAACTGCTTGCTATGATGTGCACTAATGAACAGGGGGGAGAGAGGAAACCAGCCCACCAGTCACTATGGTGTACACTGACCACCATGGGGCAGATGCTCTGATCGGTAGGTTAGCTTGCTGCTGGGGTCTGGGCGATTAGGACTGAGCAAGATGGGCCAGACATGCCCTGGAGCCCTCCCGCAGTCCCTCCCTGGCTGGACAAACTCATGCATCCCTCCCTGGCCCAAGTGGGGTCCCTCGACCTAGCCTGTGCCCTCTCACAATCGGGACCCCTTGGGGGATGTTGGAGAGCCAGTTTCAGCCCAATCCCGAATTCGTGCACCCACCGGGCCTCTAGTATGAAATAACTACTGTACTAGAGATAGTTACTATATATTTTGTTTTTATTTTTAATCATTCAGAAAGCTGACAGATATTCCTAATAATAAGGAAATGTTATCTGTGTTATTTGGTGAGGAAAACTTTCCCTGAATAACTTCAGATTTATTTTCTGGGAAAAATGTACCATCTTGTCCTTTATAAACCCATGAGATTGCTATACCCAGGTGCAGTAATGTAGCTGCTGCTTAGCTCAGGAGCTGTGGTGATGCTATGATTTTCACCTTTCATTGCACCTCTGGTGTTGGTTCATTTCACATCTTCCTACATGCCCCATAGAGCTGATCTGAGTACAGAAAACCCTTTGAAGTCACTTCGAATTCTTGCTCTAATGAAGCCTGAAGGACATGCAAAGTAAGAAACACAGCCGTGCTTGCAAAAATGATGAAAATTCAGTCAGCTTTACAAATGTGTTTCTTATACCTTAAGGCATATCTATGTGTCTATATATGTATATTTGCAGTAAAAAAAAATAGAGAAGCAAATTGTAATTTTGCAAAAACATAATGCTTATATGGATATGCTTACTACACTTAAGGCAAATTATTTCACATATGAAAGAATAGATTAATTAAATTAGTGCAAGAAATACCTTCAGAGGCTCATATAGAAAACTTTTAGTAACACCATAACTTCTAAATTAATATATACATGCATATAGATACATATATATGCAAATATACGTATTTTTTTTAAATAATGCACTTTAAGACAGATTTTGAAGTAAAAACACTGTTAGTGGTTCTGATACTCTAATGTCCTCAACTACATAGGCTCAGATCTTAAAATCACATCAAATATAGGGTGGGGCAAAAGTAGGTTTGGAGTTGTGAGTACGTAAAACAGAGTTCATTCTTGTATTATTATGTGTTAAATACTGAATTATTTTCCATCCTAACAATCATAAACCTACTTTTGCCCCACCATGTATCACCCCCATTTCCCAATGTAAGCATTCTCCAGTGTGCCAGTAAACCGGCAGCAAACGAATGCTCATTTGGGGTTGGGACACAAGCCCCATTTCTGCTCTGCAGGCATACACTGCCAGTTGGCCTCTGTCTGTAGGGAGGGTTAGAGAGAGCCTGCAGGGCTGGAGGCTGTTAGCATCCTTTGAGTTTCACCCACTTTCTGTTCCAGTCCCTTTCATCCCAGCCCTCCTTTTTTACACTTGGCAGACAATTTAATTTGTTCTAGTCATTGTAGCAACAAAATCTATTTTGCATTTTTTTCTCACTACTTGAAGAATCAACCCCATCACAAATGCTCAGAGACAATAGCAGCTACTGGTCAGTCTGATTTTCAACTTTAGTCCCTGCCCCAAAGTGCTTAATTTTAATCATTTCAATTGCTCAAAAGATGGTAGTTGCTACCTGCAATTGCTATCTCTGTGGCATCTTAACAGTTTTAGATTAAATTCTCTCGACTCAGACTGGAACCCATATTTAGTTTAATCCACTTTATACAGCTGACCACATTTTTTGAGTGTAAAAACACTGTTGAGTGCAAACAGCTCTCCTGGACAAACCAGAACATATGGTCATCCTAGATATGGCACTAAATGTAATCCCAACTGAAATGCTGATCTTTCTAAAGTGCATATTTGACTAGATCTCTCTTCTGTTTAAAACCATTCATGATTGCCCAGTTATATCAGATAAAGTTCAGACTTAGCTATGGATTTCTCTGAGAAACTCCAAAGAGTGGATGGGATGCATCTTAAGTGAATACTCCTAGAACCTTTAGTAACTTACTGACACCATAATACTAAAAATAACGTTATTGTGTGTATTAACAACGAGATCATAAATCCTGTGAATCAGAGACTGTGGTGTTCACCATTGCCAGTGATGAACACATTTTCTAGCACACAGGGTAATCTCAATAAATGTACACAGTACTTAATGTCTGATGTACACACAAAGAAATGAATGACAGCAGAACTAGAAAGAGTTCCCCTTCTACTGGGGCAGCACCTCAGTTTTTTGGATGTTCTCCCTGCATCTTTAAGCAAGATAATTGAGAAGAAAGGAGGTATTATTTTATTTTCAGCGAAAACTAATTTACTCTCACATAGAAGCAGAGAGGTTTAAACAAGAGATATATGTGACTCCTGTACAAATAATTTGGGGCCATTGTCCCAAAGGCATCTCCCTGTGGTACCCACACTCATACAAGTTGTAGTTTGACATATTGTTGGCCTACTTTAGGAAAGTTCAATTATAATATTTTTAAAATTAGAATCCCCAAACACCAATCAGAAAGCATATATGCATCCCTATGTTTATAGAAGCATTAGTTACAATAGCCAAGATCTGGAAACAGCCCAAGTGCCCATTAGCAAATAAGTGGATTTAAAAAAAAAAAATTGTGGTACATTTGCACAGTGGAATACTACACGGCTATAAAAAAAAAAAGGAACTTTTACCCTTTGTAAGAGCATGGATGGGCATGGAGAGTATTATGCTAAGTGAAATAAGCCAGTCAGAGAAAGACAAATACCAGATGATCTCACTAGTATGTGGAGTCTAATGAACAAAATAAACTGAGGAACAAAACAGAACCAGAAGCATGGATACATGAGTCAGACTGGCCGGTGCCTGAGGGGAGGTGGGGGAGGGGACCGGGTAAAGAAGGTAAAGGGATTAGCTAAAGAACATATATGCACACGCCATGGACACGGACAATAGTTTGGTGAAGCCAAGGGAGAGGGAGGTGGGGGTGGATGGAGGTGGACAAAGGATGAGAAAGGAGGTACACCTACAATTATGTTCAACATTAAAGTTTTTTAATAACAAATACTTTTTAGAAAGACCTTTTATGTGAGAAAAGGAAGTTGTTGTTTTGTTGTTGTTTTTCCAGCCCAGAGTGTCTTGGATGAAAAGGTTTACAAACCATATAAAGAAAGGAACACTTTCTAACATTGTCTCAGGTATCTCATAGGCCAAAGATTTAAAAATATGTATATTTGGATCAGGATAGAATCAAAGGCATTTAAAACATGTTCTTCTTGATTAATCTTGATATTGCTCATAAATTCAGCAGCTTCATAAAATGTATTTCAATATGGAGAAAAAAAAGTAGTCCAAAAATATAAAATAGACAATCCTCTAAATTTATCTATCAAGTTTCCCTAGGCAATAATTATTACCCTTTTGTGCCCTTGCTGTTTTATAACTTGACTCTGATTAACTACATTTTAACTACAAATTTCCACAACCTACAACCCTGCAAAAGTGCAGACTGAAATAAAAAGAATGAAGCATATGTCTCACTATTAAGAATAATAAGATACCGATTGTCATAAAAGGTTATCTACAATTTATAACATTAAGACTGGCTTATAAGACATTTTAAATTTATTTTTCGGCATTTGCAAGATATAGTGCATGAAAATTTTTATAATTGTTTAAATTACCTTCAGGGAAGTGCCTCATTAAGAAGCCTCACAGCTCGGGAATGAAGAATGTGAGCCCTATGCCCTCACTGTCTTTTCAGCCTCCTGCAGGTTTTTCTTCTGATCAAGTCCATGGTTGACAGTGGGGAGGGAACAGCCTGCACTCTAAGAATTAATTTCAATATCACTGAAGGAAAAAAGAATCAGAAAAGACATCGTTACTCTTGCAGAATACTTATACTTGTCCCTTGGCCTAAATATAAAGAGGAATGATATACCAACCTCTGGCTTAAATATCTCTGCTTATTACCTCTATCATTCCCAGACATTAATTAAATTGAATTCTATATATACTTATATCTTGTAGAGTTTTTTTAACTTTAAGAGTTATCCCATCTGACAGGAATTTAACTGAGTTGAGAGAGAGAGAAAGCTAAGTTACCACATATTAGAGATACCAATTAAATAAAGCATCAAGCCTAAAAAGTAAAGAGTTATACTTTTAATGACTTATTGAGATGGTAGATGCCAGAGTCTAAAGCCAGTGAAAACACCAACTCCCCAGTTTCATTTACCCCATATAGTAATGCACCAGTCAAGGGTGAGGTGGAACAGTGGAAGAAGCCCCAACGAAAGGTTCTGGTAGTTTTATGGACTGGGTTGGGGGTGGGGGTGCGAGGGGGAAGGCTAGGAGTGGAGAAGTGGTGGGTCCTGAGTATGAATGAGGAAAATTGTCTTCAAGATTCCCCTCCTTTCTCCCATAAGGAGGACTCAGCAAGGGCACCTGAAGAACAAACCACCTTGGACCTATGACAAAGAGAGGGGCTGTGCATCCAGGCTGGTGTGGGGAGGGCAGCATCCCAGTGATAATTGCCAGGAAGAGCCTATACAGGACTTATGATGAGGCCTGGAAAATCACACATAGGTTTCCAACCTGAAGCCAGGGTTCCCCACCATCTCTATATTTTCTAAAAGAAACCATTCTTTGATTTATTTGGCGTGAAACCAAGAGGCTATAATTAGGCCAGAGTTTTAATATGTGTTTAACTGAATCCAACATAGTACTGACTGTTAGGTTGCACCTTTACTTGAATACTGAAGATTATACACTTTGCATATAGTTTTTTATTAAAGTTTCAGATATGGCATGCATATGTGAAGATCATTTTTTGTGTCAATCAATGCATGGTAAATAAACAATTACAGATCAGTTATCTTATTCATTCTAGTTCTTTTTAAATATATATATATTAGAGGCCCAATGCACGAAATTTGTGCATAGGCAGTATCCCTAGGCCTGGCCAGTAATCAGGGCCAATCTGTGAGGTGACCTGCAGGGCAATTGTGGGGGGGGGGGTGACCCCCACTGGCACCTGCCTTGGCTGGCCTGACCCCCACTGCCGCTGCCGCCAGTCACCTCCCTCTGTGGGGCAATTGGCAGGGCAATGAGGGGCCCCCCTGCTGGCACCCGCCTTGGCTGGCCTGGGGCCTGTGGGCTGGGGGCAGTTCCTGCATTGAGCGTCTGCCCCCTGGTGGTCATTGCGCATCACAGCAACCAGTCTTTGGATGATTTGCATATTAGGTTTTTACTATATAGGATATATATTATTAATTTCAGAGAGGAAGGGAGATGAAGAGAGAGAGACAGAAACATCAGTGATGAGAGAGAATCATTGATAGGCTGCCTCCTACACGCCTCCTACTGGGGATCGAGCGCGCAATCCAGGCACGTGCCTGATCTGGAATCAAACCATGACCTCCTGGTTCATAGGTTGACACTCAACCACTGAGCCACACCAGCTGGGCCATTCTAGTTCTTTTTTAGAAAACATTTTATGTTTCTAATTTCAAAGGCCAAACATCAAATTCAAATAGATCCTAAGTAGTCCTATTTTAGTGTCTGCTTAAGGCATGAACTTTAGATAGAAAGTTATAGCATGATATCAATTTGTGGACAACTTGTATTATTGATTAATAGTCTACTATTAAATTAAAGAAGCCTGAGGCAGGACAAGAAAGATTGCAAAAATGCCTGGATTGCTGATTTGTGTCGGCACATTGCCATGTCAAGTCTTAGCGGGCTTTCCCATGACAGTGTTTTATGATATGACTTCAAGTTCTTAATAGGGGAAATGCACAATGACATCCCAAACTGTAGCAAGTATGTCATATTTTCTGTACCTTGTTATTGCATTGTATTTTATTTGGTCCTGTTAAAAGATAAACTAAGGCATATTGCAAATGTTAAGAGTTTATTTGAGCAAAAATCTACTTAACTTGGGCAGTGCCAAATTGAAACTGGCTAGGAGCACTCCACCTCCAGCTAGGTAAAAACTTTTACAGAGAACAGGCAGAAGCAAAGCAAGGGAATTACTTGATGGGCATAGCTTAAGCAGTTGTATTATCTGGGAAAGCCTGCTTGGCTGTTGGTGATTGATTGTCCTTAGGTCTGGATTTCTTAATCTTGAGCCATTTACAGGCTTAGGTTTTGATTTGCTTACCTAGGCTAAGATATTAGAACACCAGTCTAATGGCCTCCTTCTTAATTAACAGTCCCAATTAATATTTTTAATTTTGAATTAAATTTTATCTAAGTTTTAATTGATTCCTGCTTTTTGTCATCTTGCAATTTCCTGAAACATTTTCATCCATCCATTTATTTATTCCATTACTGGGATTTAGATGTTTCTAGTAGAACCTCTGTAACAGGATTTTGTGTAATTAGTACAATCTTAAAGCCTGAAGGAAAACTGATACCTTTAGAAACATCATTAATTGACAATGTTGTTTTGCATCCTTCTGTTTTATGTTTTTACTACTTATTTTACTTTTTTGTTGTCACTTCTTTATGTTTTTTTTGGATTGAACCTGATTCTCTTCATTCCCTTTTCCTCCCTGACCCATAATTTGTAAGTTCCACAATTCTCTTCAGTGTCACCAGTGTTTATCATCTTATTTAATCTGAATGCTTTAAAAGACAGCATTTAAAGCAAAGTTTTATATGCAAACACCTTTGGTGAGTGCACCCCCAGAATTAAGTGACACAAAGTTAAGAAAAGAAGAATGACACAGAGAAGGAAGGAGGACACAGCTGAGTGGCCAGGGCCCCTTGACAAGTGACAGAGACAGGATGGATCCTCCTGTGCATTTTCTCAAGCACTTTCCTCAAATTGGTATGTTGAGGAATACGCTCTTGTTTGTGCTGTTTCTTTTACACTGTATCTCAGTGACCTTTTTCAAATAAAGAGTCCACTTTATTTTGGTGGATTTTTAAAATTATTATTTCTTATCTTCCTTTTTATTTTCTTCCCTAATGTAAACTTCTTTTTCGTGGCATTGCCATCTTCTGTTTTATTTTAAACACTCCTGGCCCAAATAACCAATAGTTTCTTCCCCATATAAGGATGAGGGTCAGATTGTTTTCATAAGTTAAAATCTCAAAAAGGAGTCTACATGTAACTAAGTGATTGAATTATATGGGGAAATGTATGACAGAAACCTGTAGAGGAGTGATTTTTTTCCTTCAGATGAGCCAGAGAAATATCTATGAATAAAATGACAATCTCTGTTAATAAAATGACATCTAAACTGGGTTTTGAAGAAAACTAGAGGGTTTTTTTTGTAATACAATTGAATGATATTAATATTATTAACTAATATGAATGATAATATTAAATGATACATTTTAGATGTATCTGTGTAACAAAGAAAGTGGCAAATGTAGGTATCTGTGTAACAAAGAAAGTGGCAAATTATATTATCTGTCTCAGTTAAGGTATACTATGTTTCATAATATACTTTAAAAATTGCTACATTTCGCCGAAACCGGTTTGGCTCAGTGGATAGAGCGTCAGCCTGCGGACTGAAAGGTCCCAGGTTCGATTCCGGTCAAGGGCATGTACCTGGGTTGCGCGCATATCCCCAGTAGGAGATGTGCAGGAGGCAGCTGATCGATGTTTCTCTCTCATCGATGTTTCTAACTCTCTATCTCTCTCCCTTCCTCTCTGTAAAAAATCAATAAAATATGTTTAAAAAAAAAATTGCTACATTTCTATTCATTGACTAATCCTATATAATAAAAGCCTAATATGCAAATTGTCCTCTCGACCAGGAGTTCGACCCAGGGGCAGGGCCGGCAGTGGCAGCAGGTGGCCAGGGGAAGGGAGTCACCCTGGCCAGCAGCTGCTAAGGGCCCTACCCATGTACAAATTGTGTGCACTGGGCCTCTAGTACAGTAAATAATTCTACAGTAAGTAACCAATCAATATACAGCTGATTTAATTCATAATTATTATATCTCTCTCTAGCTATATGAAAATTTTTACAGTAGGCAGAATACTTTCAATTTCCTCCTCCAGAATTCAGAAACGGATAGTGGTCCGTTTATATACATTGATAATTATATCAATTATAATAATAAACGGACCACTATCCTTTCATTATAATACCCTGATAAGAAATATGGTTTGTCCCCATTTTTTAGGTTATTTTGGTAGCTCACTAAATATTTTAATATCTTTTAATTGTTGCCCTTGAGTAATTACATTAACTGGGCAAATATCCTTACACTGAACAGATCAAAAGATAAATTATAGATTAAATTCACAGAGCATATTTGATTGCCAGTTTCTCTTCTTATTTCTTTTATCGTTTGGTGCTTGATACCTTGTTCATTCTGGAAATGAGAAAGTATTTCTGCACACTTAACAGCTGATCCTGTTCCTTCTTTAATACAGTGTTTCTGGATGAAGGGAATAACTACAGTAAATATGAATGGGGAGTGACAATGGTGGCATAGGGTGACCTAATTCTGTATATGTTTATGGACCTATAAAGTCTAGGATACAGTTTCTTGGTTATTTTCATTATCACAGACTAGACAAGGGAGAAATTATCTTTAGTGTGCTGTTTCAGAGCATGAATCACACTTTACAAGCTGTTCTTTTCAGTGTATAATGTAAACTCATCTTCTAATGAGACACTGTGTCCTTCCAGAGGCTTCAGTGAAGTGCATACTTGTTTGAACAGCAATAGGGAATAATTATCCTTCCCTGAGGTGACCTTTTAACCCAAAAAACAGTCGAAGTTCATCTGTATGTTTTACTGTTATGTCTATTAACATTGTTTTCAAGTAGGGAGTATTACACAAAGCATTATTGAGCCAGATTTCCATTATTCAATAACAACAAACCATCTTCACAGGATAGTCTTTGCCTACTTAGAGAGCTAATGTCAATGACTGGGGGTGAGGTAGCATCTATCACACCCAGAACACCTATGTTGTAAAAATGCAATAAATAAGACTTTTCATTTCCCTTTGGTTGTTTTGTTTTCTGTTTTTAAAAGTGAGCCCTTTGTGTGTGTGTGTGTGTGTGTTTTTTTTTTTTTTTTTAACTTTACTAGAGGCCCAGCGCACGATTGAATCGTGCAGGTAGGGTCCCTAGGCCTAGCCTCCTGCGATCAGGGCCATCTTCTGCCCGTTCGCCAGTCCTCTGGCCAAACACTGCCTCCGCCACCGGGCTGTCAGGCCGTTGGGATCACCAGCTCATCCCTGGCTGCTCCGGGACGCAGGCCTGTGGGAAAGCGGGTGCCGGAGACTTCACCGCCGTGTGCATGTGCCGGGCTGGCCGCTGCTGGACCATGCTGCCTGCTCGGGGCCACTCACGCAGGCGCCTCTACCACTGCCACTGCCGCTGCCAACTGCTGTTGGGGCTTGAGGCACTGACAGAGGCTGTGGGGCGTGCCTGCAACCTACCTGCTCTGGCATGAGCGGCACCAAGCGGGCAGCGCATTCTATCAGCAGCCGGCCCGGCGCACATGCATGCAGGTGAAGTTGCTGGTACCCGCTTTCCTGCAGGCCTATGCCCCCGAGCAGCTGGGGATGAGCTGGTGATCCCAACAGCCTCATAGCCAGCCCGGTCCTCCCACCTCCCACCCCGATTCCCCGGTTCACCGGTTCACCATCGCTGATCCATTGGAGCCTGTGAGCCAGGTGGGGGTGGGGGGGAGTGGGGTAACAAGAAGTGGTCAATGCCACCTCATGGTGACCAGTCGTTCAGTCATTCCAGTCATTAGGGACACTGGCTATATATATATATATATATATATATATATATATATATATATATGATTATGTCACTAAAATAACAGACACTTTAAAAATAAAAATGCCTTGCCGAAACCGGTTTGGCTCAGTGGATAGAGCCTCGGCCTGCTGACTGAAAGGTCCCAGGTTTGATTCCGGTCAGGGGCATGTACCTGGGTTGCGGGCATATCCCCAGTAGGAGATGTGCAGGAGGCGGCTGATCGATGTTTCTCTCTCATCGATGTTTCTAACTCACTATCTCTTTCCCTTCCTCTCTGTAAAAAAATCAATAAAATATATTTAAAAAATAAATAAATAAAAAAAATAAAAATAAATAAAAATGCCGATTGTCACTTACATAAAGTTGTAAAATAGCTTTGGCTGCTTATATTATTTGCTCTGTGTAGATTTGTTCCTCTTAGGCAGCATCAAAGCTCTATGATGTCTGTTCAATTCATCTCCCATATCATGCTACAGTTGTTTGAGAAACCCATGGCAAAAAAAAAAAAAAATACTCTCTCTGCACAATCTATGCCAAGGAAGCTTTGATAATCAGTCCAATCACCTAATTACAAGTTTGTATTTCTATTCCCACTGAGATGTGCCAATTAAAAGGATTCGACTTTAATTCCAAACACCATATTAGTCCTAATTACCTGATGCATGCCCTGCCTGCTTGAATTTTTTAACCCATTGTGTATCTGTGTGTATATGTAAGATTGTGTGTGTGTGCATGTTTGTGTGTGTGTGTATGCCATGGTCTATAAAGTATATGAATTACAAAGTATATTTATAGCTTCAGCTACAGACCATGGTTTTAAAAAAGAAGTTGGTTCAACCTTTGCAAAACAAGCTTAAGTTATAAAAATAACAGCTACATATCATTGGTCTTGAAGGGATTACTCATTCTTCTGTGTTAAAGAAAATGTATAAAACCCTGTTTCAGTTTATGATTGACATCACTGCCTGAAGTAAATTAAGTCATTTGAAATAATAACAATTGGTTCATGTGCATATTGACTACATTCATTTCTCAGCATATTGCAAAGTAATCCCATCACTGCAGAACTATTTGTGTGCTTTAGTTGCACACGAAGAACTGATTGGCAAGTCGAAGTCTACTGGACAACTATAAGAAATGTAACTATTCTATTTCTAAGAAAGTACTTAAGGAGAAGTCCTCGATTTTCAATTCGTCATTGAATTCAAAGTTTGGTGACTTTTTCCTTTGATTTAGAGATCAGATGATGAACGATGTCTAGGAAATGAAAGGCTATGTTTCAAGCAAAGATATTAATATCTCTTAGAGAACTAGAGTCAAAGTGTAGAAAGAATTTGACGACAGGGCAGAAAGAATAAAGACCCTAATCAAATGAAATAATGGCTCTGGGGTGTGAGGCTAATGAAAATTGTAGAAATCAGAGCTGATATTTAGAAGCTGGGATAAAAGAAATAATTTTTTTAAAAAGAAAACTTCATCCCTTCTTTTTCCAACTGTAGACTTCAAAAAAAGAAATTTTAAAATTGAAGACACTGCTATAGTTGAACCCTGATTACTACTGGCATCACTGGGAGGAACTGACCCCCAGGCCAGTCAGCTCTGAAAACTGGCTGTGACTACAACTGAAGAACCAACCCTACCGAGCCAGATGGGAGGGGTTTTGGGGAGATGGGTGAAAAAGGTGAAGGGATTAAGAACTACAAATTGTCACAGAAGACTCATGGGGATGTAAAGTACAGCAGAAGGAATATAGTCAATAATATTCTAAGAACTATGTATGGAGTCAGACAGCTACTAGATTTAAGGATGGCCACTTAGAAAATTATATAATATCTAATCACTGAGGTTCACACCTGAAATTAACATAAGATTGTATGTCAACTGCTTTCTAATGTGCTTAATATCTAAATGTAATTAGATTTTGCTCCTTTAAGACACTTGCCTTTTCTATTCTGAACCTTCCCATATTCCACACTTTATTAGATATAGTTGGGTACTATCTTATAAAGTGGTTGAATCCAATTAAAAGAGGAAAAAGAGAAGTGGAATTTGAATAAATTTCAACACTGGTGGTCAGATTAGAACCAGAAAGCATGAGTAACTTTGATGAGAAATATAGCAGAGGGAATCAGATTCAGAAAAGGAAAAAGAAAAGTCTGCCTCTTACCACTGCAGATTCTCCCTCTTATCAAGAAATTGAGAAGAAACTAAAGTCCTTCTGTGCTCAGAGAATAGTAGAGCAGATGAAAAACATAACCTTTATTTTCTGATGCAGAGATCCTGAAGACCAGGTTTGTTATACTTACTCATTTATACTTACTATTAAAGACTGGGTTTTAGACATCTCAGTACCAGAGCACTGCTGCTAAGACATGTAAAGGAAGTTCAGAGAAGCATAACAGAAATGGTTTAGGGATTATACGTCTTGACTTACGAAAGAAGATTAAAGAATCAAAGTCTCTATAACTGTGCAAGAGGATGACTAAAAGGTAAGATGATAAAATCATACAAACATCTGAAAGGTATTAGAAGCAGGAGGACAAAAACTTATTGAACACTAGAGGCCTGATCCACAAAATTCATGCAAGGGGCTCGGCCCTGGCCCTCTTGGCTCTAGCTGCCTCAGGGCGCCTCTGGGCCCTGCAGCCCCGCCCACTGGTCACTCAAGAAGGTCCTTTCACCATCTGGTCTAATTGGTATATTAGCTCTTTATTATTATAGATTTTACTGAGGAGATTATTAAGGTATAGAATGAACAAATGGAGTTAAAAGGAGAAACTTTGGGCCACATATCACACAAATAAATAACTCTCCAAATGTGTAAGACTTCCTGGACTCCAGAGAGAATGACAATTTTACTACTTATTAGGTATTATTCTGCTCACCTTTTTCCTGCTCTACATATGCACACTAATATCAACACATACACATGCTAAAAAGTAACATATAAGAGAGGCTCATTCATAATTGGAGAAAACAGGACAGGATTTTGCATTTAATGTTCACATTGCTTTTATCCAATTTTACAGATGGCTGTATTTACCTCTTTTTAAAAATATATTTTTTTATTGATTTCAGAGAGGGGAGAGAGAGAGAGAGAGAGAGAGAGAGAGAGAGAGAGAGAGAGAATGAGAGAGAGAGAGAGAGAGAGATCAATGATGAGAGAGAGTCACTGATCGGTTGCCTCCTACACAACCCCTACTGGGGATCAAACCTGCAACCTGGGCATGTACCTGACCTGAAGTTGAACTGTGACAATTCTGCTTCATAGGTCGACACTCAACTACTGAGACACTCTGGTGGAGCTATATTTACCGCTTAAAACATAAGAATTATAATTTTATGTCAAATAAATTCTGTGTCACGCTATAATGATGGGTAAAGAGTAGTACTAAGAAACAGAATCATAGAATTTCTGGGCTTAAAGGGAAGGCAGATCTATTGCTAAAGAAACAGCATACTGACAAATGACTATGAAGCAAGCATAGACACTGCATAAACCCTTTCTGTAATATGAGATTTTCAAGCCCCTAGACTTCCATGAAATCTACAGACTTCTCTGTTATACAGGTCCTTCATTTTATGGAGCTCTATTTCTGTCTCACTATACTTTATAACCATAGATCCTAATTCCACTAATTAATGTAACACTTAAACTTGTACAAGAATGCATTTGAAGGCAACTAGCATAACACACTCAGATAAAACATTCTTATATCCCTCAATTATTTTTCACATCACATTATACTGACCCATCCTTCTGCCTCATCATTATCTTCTGAATGTGTTTTTGTATTTGTTGAGGTCTCTCCTTAAATTTCATTTCCTGGAGCTAACTCAAATAGTGTGAATTTGTATACAAAAACAAGGACGAGCATCTCTATCAGTTCATACAAATTATTTCTGTTTACATTAATAAGAGAATAAGGCTACAGGAGGCTTAGGCTATCAACTTTCAAAGATCATGAATATATATTACAAAGAGAGAGAACAAAAGTATGAGATGCTCTTTGACTTTTAAATATTGTTATATGACATGACAGTTTTGACTTTTTTCTACTTCATAAAATCCCCATAAGTGATAGAAGGTGCCCACCTCTCAAATGGGAAAGGAGAAGTTACAGTTGGAGGTCATCTCAGGAAGGCAGACAACTGGGGAGGGATTTGGGAAAGTCTAGAGCAGCGGTTCTCAACCTGTGGGTTGGTCGCGACCCCTTTGGGGGTCGAATGAACCTTTCACAGGGGTCACCTAAGACGATCGGAAAACACATATATAATTACATATTGCTTTTGTGATTAATCACTATGCTTTAATTATGTTCAATTTGTAACAATGAAAATACATCCTGCATATCAGATATTTACATTATGATTCATAACAGTAGCAAAATTACAGTTATGAAGTAGCAACAAAAATAATTTTATGGTTGGGGGTCACCACAACATGAGGAACTGTATTAAAGGGTCGCAGCATTAGGAAGGTTGAGAACCACTGGTCTAGAGAAATATTTAGTGAACTAATCAAGTTTCTTCCATAATTCCTAAGATGGTGAGCAGGAGGAGGCAGTCTCTCACTACTTGGAAAAGCACATATGAACTAGTTTAAAGAAACTGCCTAATCCAAAAGCTGATAAAAGTTGTAAATAATATTTATTTATTATGTATTTTTTCTTGAATTTCAACAATTGTACAGAAAAACTTTTTTATTGGCACATATCACTGCATGTTCTGCAAGTTTCATTTCCTTCTCTGTTAACTAATTGTGGACTTAGCAAAACCTGGACCAATAATCAAGGCACTGAAGTGCCCAGCATTTAGGTAATTAATGACTAAAATATCTACATTTCTGCATAAATCTGGCACAGGTATTTATTTATTTATTTATTTTTAATACAAATAGTTCTTATTTCTATTTGTATTTGAGATTATTCCTTCAACCTCTACAATATATCTGGATTTTGAATCTTAATACTAAGAAAACATTATCATCTTGAAATATAGTCTGACAAAATTTGGCATACATGTTTTATAAATCCTTATTCAAATTATTCAGAAAAAAATGAGTAAGAGAGTCATAAATTAAGTTTTACATAGTTATAAACACTATTTTAAAAGTAGAACATTAGTCAAGAAATTTTGGATATCATTACCAATAATTGATTATCATTCATTAGTTATTAATCCATCTAGTTGCCTTAACATTTATTGCATATGAGGATTATTTACCTAATACACAAGATCTTAGGAGATAACTCACTAAATGAATAGAATAGTCAAACCATGTCATTCATCTATTGAACAAATATTTTTGTCTAAATGTATAGCAGATTAAAGAGATTTTGTAAATATAGACATACATAGTTCATACAATATGTATACATATAGGTCAGTATTTATAGTGAACACTAGAGGCCCGGTGCACGAACTCATACACAGGTGGGGTCTCTGGGCCTGGCTGGCAATTGGGGCCGATTGGGACTGGCTGGCCAGGGGGAGGGACCATGGGAGGTTGGCCAGCCATGGGAGGTTGCTGTGGGAGCGCACTGACCACAAGGGGGCAGCTCCTGCATTGAGCGTCTGCCCCCTGGTGGTCAGTGTGCATCATAGCGACTGGTCAACTAGTCATTTGGTAGACCGGTCATAACGGTTGCTTAGGCTTCTATATATATAGATATACAGATCTATACTTTTAGATAGGTTTTCTTCTACAAACACAAAAATTACACATCTATCCTGATAGGAATATTACATTTAGAGCTATAAAATAGTCAATTTTTACATGAGATAATGCATTAAATAATTACTACTGCATAATATAGGTTAAGAACATAGAGTTCAGGTCAGGCGTTTAGGATCCTTGTTCTGACTGCCATCATTAGTAGTTAAGAATGAGTCATCAAGCATCCTTGGCCTAAGTTTACTGATAAAATAAGAAAAGTTCATATGATCATTTCTAAATTCTCTTTCTTTCCATATGTTCTAAGAGATCTAAACTTATTTAAGTCACTCGAGTGTTAATTCCATTCATCTGAAAAAGATTATTTTGAAAAACATTATTACAGCACCACTGATACTCAATATTTTAATATAAATACTTTCATTTTAAAAGATGCTATTGTTTGTTCTTCTCAAATGCATTACCTTTGCAGAGTCTTGTAGTATTTCTTAATTGAATATGGTGTATTTTAAGTGGTGTACTTTATTATAATTCCTTGAAACCTGAATACTTTTTTGTATATGGTTTTCCTTTTGTCCTGTTTTTCTGCAATGGACTTTGTAAGACTCAAACTTCACTACCCCTTTGGCTTGAGCAAATGATACTTATCAAGTGTTGAATTGTGTCATCCTACTAATACTGTCTCAATTACAAAAGTAGCACACTATCTTGACATCCTTAATTAAATGAGATATATTTGCCTTTTCTGAAATCTCTCCTCAAGTAAATGACCTAGAAAAATGCATGAAAATGTGGAATGCTATATGTAATGCAGTCATGTATTTTCCTCTGTCTAATCAGTTCTGTAGGCTTTGGAGAAACGCAAAGTGACACTGGCCAATTCTTACTCCCAGGAAGACTTTTTCCTTCCACAACATTTTGATGTTATTCATTACTGTGCTTTGCTTGTAGGCAGCTTAGTTTTTAGGTAACATCATAAAGTCCTTTGAAAAAATACATATTTTCATCCTAATCACCTTACTTTCTCTTTGTTATGCTCTACCTTAACAATATAACCTTAAATATTATCCTTAAACGATACTAAGGAAATGGGCAGCACTGAAGTACCTGTTTCATTCTGAGGAATTATCATCCCCAACCATAAAACCTGTATGATGAGTGATAACAGAATAGAAAATCCCTGGCTGGTGTCCTCCCTCAGCAATAATAATTTGATAGCCATCATAGGCAAAAATGACCTTGTGGGAGCTTTGAAATCCAGGTAGGAGACAGTGGAACCTCATTGGAGTCCAAGACCAAAAAGGGCCATTTTGAGAAAGCAAGCCCATGCCCAGGTGAAAGAATCACTGATTGTGATCCCAGCTATAAACCCAGAAATAGCCCTATTCTTCTGTGAATTCAGCTACAGCCCTGTTTGGCCTTGGACCTGACACCAGCACCATCTGCTGAGGGACCCAACAGGAGTCACATACACAGGCCCTGGGTCACAACTTTAGATCCGGAAGTGGTCCAATGCATGACTGCAGCCACTCTTACCTTCCAGTCATACTAGGGTTCTGCTAGGAGACACACACATCCATACCCTGAGACTGATCTATCTGACCACAGTCAAATTGCAGATCCTGATGCAGCCCTGTAGTTTGGCTTCACCTCCACTCATGTAAGGCCAAGAACACTGCTGCTCACTTAGGGACCTCCCAGGAGACACACCTGCCTTAACCCTGGAGGTAGGCCCACCAATCTCAATTCGGTGGCAGAGCTTCAAGCAGCCCCATCACCTAGCATTATGGAGAGTCCTCAAAATTTAAAAAATAGAAATACCATATGATCCAGTAATTCCACATATGGCTGTATATCCAGAAAAAATGAAATCAATGCTTGCACTCCCATGTTCATGGTAATATTATTCACAATAGCCAAAATATGAAAACGTAGTAAGTGTTCACTGACAGATGAATAAATAAAATAGTATATATTATATCATGAAATATTATTTAGCCATAAATAAGAATAAAATCCTTTCATTTGTGACAACATGGTTAAACCTGGAGGATATAATGTTAAGTGAAATTAGCCAGACACAGAAAGACAAATGATATATGATTTCACTTATTTGCAGAATCTGAATAAAAGGGTTAGACTCTTAGAACTAGAGAGTAGAATGGTGGATCCTGGGGCTTGAGAGAGGTAAAATGAGAAGATGTTGGTTAAAGTATATAAATTTTCAGTTAGAAAATGAGTAAGTATCATGGTTAATAATACTGTATTGTATACTTAAAATTTGCAAAGGAAGTATATCTTCAGTGTATTCATCACACAAAAAGTGATAATTATGTGAGGTGATGGATGTATTAATTAACTTGATTATAAATAATCATTTTATGATATATACATATAGTATATCATGATATATACATGTAGTATATCATAACTTTAAAAGGAAAAGGAAAGTACACTATACAACCTAAAGTAATTAGATGCTAAGAATAGATAGATGGATAAATAAATAAACCTTGCATGCTATTCATATAGTTCTAAGGCTGTTTCTTACTATCTTTTCATCAATTCTTTATATTTCCTCAAAATAACTTGAACACAACATATTTTTCCATTTAAAAAGATGTACCTTTATTAAGCATTACTTACCATTCCTACTCTACTATGTGAGTATATATGACTTTTCAAATAGATATTGATTTTGAAAAGTAAAAAAGAAAAGTAATATTTAAAGTAAAAAATAACTGGAAGGTATTGCAATATTAATCCTAATAATATCGTTGCCTTTTCCTTACAAATATTTTCCTTGAAATTTAATGTGGCTTCTAACTTATTAAAATTATCATGATAGCATTAACTTTGGGGTATAGAGTGCTTCAATGAGAAAATCACATTGAAATTATCTTTCATTAGCTTATATTTATTTCCTACAACATAAAAATGAGCATAGTGCCTAACTAAAATTAGGTTAAAATAATTGTGTACCAGTGCTGGGGTCCAACCCCAGCAGGTCCAGGGGTCCCCAAAG
Source organism: Myotis nattereri (assembly GCF_964212035.1). NCBI lineage: Eukaryota > Metazoa > Chordata > Mammalia > Chiroptera > Vespertilionidae > Myotis > Myotis nattereri. The sequence continues at coordinate 57,574,953 of NC_138079.1, forward strand.
GTGTGGATGGAGTCGGCGAAAGAAGGAATGACACGGAGACAGTGTTCAGTTGATCAGCAGCCTAGCCAGGATCTCCAGCCAGGATCTCCAGCCAAGTTCTGGTCTGGATCTCCAGAGAGGTTCTGCTTAGGATCTCCAGCCAGGTTCTGTGTCCATGTTCTCTTGCTAGGTTCTCCAGGTTCTCCAGCCAGGTTGTGTAGCCATGTTCCCTCGCTAGGTTCTCCAGCCAGGTTCTGTCCAGGTTCTCCAGCCAGGTTCAGTCACCAGGTTCTAGTCAGGTTCTCTTGCCAATTTCTATAGACAGGTTCAGTCCAGGATCTTTTGCCAAGTTCTCTCCAGCGAAGTTCTTCTGTCTCTAGGTTCTGTGTAGGTTCTGTCTTCTTAGTTCTGTCTTGTTACATCTGTATTTATACCAGTTGATTCCAATCCTATCAATCTCTATTCCAAAGGTTAGGGCGTTTCTACCTCCATTCCAGGGAGTAAAGATTATGTAGCTTAAGCATGATTGTTCATAGTTAAAGTGATTAATTACCCGCCTGGCACTTAGTTAAGAGGTTTTATTCCCTCCCTAACTTCAGGGGGAAATCCCTACCTGGGGAAACAACCTTTCTCAGAGACCTTGGTTAAAACACATAGTGCCAAGAAGGTGAGCAAACATATTAAGAACAGTATGCCATATATGCCAGGTCCCTTGAAACAGCAAGCATGGACCGGCTCCCGGCACACCAGGAAAAAAGAACTTCTTATTTACAATCAATATATTTTGATAAGCTAAAATGGTCAAATATTCTTCTATAAAGAACCTCAATATATGAGCTCTTAGTATTAAATTTTTCTTTTCCTATGTCCCTCAAATAGCAACAACTGGCTCCAGTGCTTTTTTTCATTGAATTCACACTTGGATAGTTGAATGAAAACATATCCTTAACATAAAATGTGAAGGACTTCAGATATATTCAGAATGATTTCATATTAAAGGCATAATTAACGTGGAAAGATTAGCCATTGTAAATTAACAGTACTTTGTACAATAAAAATGAAAGTGATTGTTTACCACTATTTTGGAAGAAATGCGGTTGTAACCACATATGTCATTTCAGGTATAAATACACAATGAGGAAATAACAATTTAAAAATTGTTTTGACAAAGTCTTATCTTCTGAACACTAATTAAGTGGGACTTCTGCCCTCATCTGAAGCATAATATATGAAAATATGTTGACAGAGTCTGGAAAATGTGTAATTCAAGAAATGCATACATTTCCTTTCACTCACAAACCATAGAGCTATTGCTTTTTTGATTGGCTTTATGTAAAAAATTAGCCATAAACAAAACAACCAAGGCCACATTTAAACATTTTTTTCAATGTGGATGTTAAATGAAGTGGATATTTGCCTTTGTATTAGTTTCCTATTGCAACATAACAAATTACCAAAATCTTAGTGGTGTAAAACAACACACATTTATTATCACACAGTTTCTTTCTCTTCTAGGCACAACTTAACTGGCTCCCCTAACAAGGTCTCATAAAGCTACATAGAAGGTGTCCACTGGGGCTTCGCTTTCATCTGGAGACATGAATGGGGATGAGTCACCTTCCACACTCGGACTGATGGCCCTGTGTTCCTGCCCCTGACGTCCAGAGGCCAGCCTCAGCTCCTAGAAGTCACCCACAGTTCCCTGACATGCTGGCCCTTTTCACGGGCAGTTTACAACATGGCAGTTTACTTAGTCCAGGCCATCAGTAGAGTGAGAACAAGACCACCAACAAGACAGGGTCATATAAAATGTAATATAATCATGGGAATAACATCCCTTTTCCCTAGTCTATATATTAGAAGCAAGTCATAGGTAAGGGGATTATACAAGGCATGAAAACTAGCAAGAGGGAATCATTGGGAGGGTGGAGTGACCTCAGGGTCTGTTTGCAACTGCATTTAGCAAAATCATATATATTTTCATATTAAAGGCAAATAGATAAATTAGTAATTAAAAAGGAAGAGTTCAAAAAATAAAAAAATGCCAACTAAAAAGACCATATGATATAATGCTGTTCTGGCCACGTGTTTTGTTGTTGTTGTTTTTTTAATCATGCCACTAGCTTCCATTAAACTGCCAATCAAGGGTCATTGGTTGTACTATGAAAGATGGGAACTATTAATTTATAGATAGATAGATAGATAGATAGATAGATAGATAGATAGATGATAGATAGATGACAGACACATAGGCTTACTATCAGAGTGCTATGTTTTGGTAAACTGGTGCAATAATGGCCACTAATTTGTTCAAGTCACCATGTCTCTCTGTATCCGTACCCCCTTGAAAAGTCCTATCCTACACTGACCTTATACTTGGCCAGGTGACTTGTTTTGACCAATAAAACTGCAGATGCATGAATAGACCCAAGTTAAACCTTCATGAAATTTCCCTGATGAGCTTAACCCTATTAATGATGTACAGCATTAAGAGCTAAAAAGTGTTTTAAACGCACTAGGCTTTATGGCTCTTGGATAAGCAGTAAAATACAGCCAACAAATATATCTATTAATTGCATCCAATACTTACACACACACACACACACACACACACACGTGTGTGTGTGTGTGTGTAAAATCCCAGGTCCATAGATATTACTTGATATTGATTTCATTTTAGGAAGAAGCTAAATAAAGTGATTATCTTATAAATATTTCTTATATTAATAAACTATAATTTCTTTTTCCTTTCTTTAGCAACACAATGGCTGTTAATACTATTCTCAGCAATGATCTTTTCTTAACAATAAAATATTTTGAAATAGGTTTTTATAAATTAAGATATTTCTTGTTTTTCTCAAAAAGGAATTGCTGTTGCCTGATTGCAGTGATCAAGTCTGCAATCAAACGAGTTCTAACAAAAATTACATTACTTCAGCCATTTTTAGAAACCAGGACATTACAGCTGCATTTACAGTGTGTAAGAAAAAGAAAATTTAATGAGCAATATAGTGGAAGGGGATACAGATGGAGATGTTGAAAAAGATGCATACATCAAAGAAAGAAAAGTTGCTTTTGTTTTGTTTTTATGAGAAAAGGGACTAAAGTATCTCTCTATTTTTCCAAAAACAAATTGCTACTTTATCCATTTATGCTGATTAACTAAAAGCAAGATGTTTGTGGAAAATTTAGAAGTATTTTTTTTAAATAGTGAGGAGGGATTAGAAAGTTTTGCATCTCATAAAAATGTTGTTCTACTCCATTTAACTGACTTTAGGATTTAAATCAATACTGATTACATTTATTATATTTTCTATTTTAATGTTATTTTAATATATTCTTATTGATTTCTGAGAAGAAGGGAGAGGGAGAGAGAAACATCAATGATGAGAAAGAACCATTGATCTGCTGCCTCCAACATACAACCCACTGTGGATGGAGCCTACAACCTGGGTATGTGCCCTGACTGCGAATGGAAAAGCAACTTCCTGATTCATAGGTTGACACTTCAACCACTGAGCCACACCAGCGGGGCTTAATGCTATTTAAAAAAAACAACACACAAAAGAATGTTTATATCACACTGAAATCTTAACTGCTTATCTCTGTCTATTCATCAGTAAAATATATGGATGAAGTGTTTAAAATTCAGGGGTCCTCAAACTTTTTAAACAGGGGGCCAGTTCACTGTCCCTCAGACCGTTGGAGGGCCGGACTATAGTTTAAAAAAAAACTATGAACAAAGTCCTATGCACACTGCACATATCTTACTTTGAAGTAAAAAAACAAAATGGGAACAAATACAATACTTGTATTTGCATGTGACCCGCGGCCGTAGTTTGAGGACCCCTGGTGTAGATACTAAAAAATAATAAATAACAGTTTTTATATCTCTTTTCTCTTAACTTCATGGACTAATAAAGATTTAGGCCTTCACAGCCGCAGCTGCCTGGATCCCTCTGTCACAGCCGTGGCAGCTACCTTGATCCCATGGCTGCAGCCCCAGTTTCATCCCAGAAAGATGTCCGGAAGGTTGTCTGGTCTATTTAGCATGTTATGCTTTTTTTTTTTTTAATATATTTTATTGATTTTTTTACAGAGAGGAAGGGAGGGAGATAGAGAGTTAGAAACATCGATGAGAGAGAAACATCGACCAGCTGCCTCCTGCACATCCCCCACTGGGGATATGCCCGCAACCCAGGTACATGCCCCCGACCGGAATCGAACCTGGGACCTTTCAGTCCGCAGTCCAACGCTCTATCCACTGAGCCAAACCAGTCTCGGCATGTTATGCTTTTATTATTATAATTGTTCTCTTAAATATGACTTACCAATCTGAACTTAAAGTAAGAGATAGAGGTCAACAAAGAATCACAGAATGTTGAAGTTGAAAGAGATAACTAAGTGGAAATCTTACATCTTACATAGAAATAAACTTAGGTCTAAAAAGAATAACTGATTTTCCAATGGAAAAATATTCTTGGAGAGCCAACTATGGAATCTTCTGATTTCAGATTCAATTTACTATATGACTCCCATACAAACTAGAGGCCCGGTGCACAAAATTGTGCACCAGTGGGGTCCCTCAGCCTGGCCTGTGGGATTGAACTAAAACTGGCTTTCCAACATGCCCTGAGGGGTCCTAGATTGTGAGAGGGTGCAGGCCAGGCCGAGGGAACCAACCGTTGCACGATTGGGGCTGGAGAGGGATGCGGGAGGTTGACCAGCTGGGGAGGGATCGCAGGAGGGCTCCAGGGTGTGTCCGGCCTGTCTCACTCAGTCCCAATCAGGCAGACCCCAGCAGCAGGCTAACCTACAGGTTGGAGCATCTGACCCCCTGATGGTCAGTGCACATTATAGCGAGCAGTTGAACAGCCTTAGCATATCATTAGCATATTACACTTTGATTGTTTGAATGGCTGAATGGACACTTAGCATATTAGGATTTTATTATATAGGATATACACTGAATGGCCAGATTATTATGACCACCTGATGTTTGTCGGCAAATTAGCTATAATTTCGCACTGAAGTTGCTAGAGGGCCAGACCATTATAAATAGGGAAGCAGGTTGATTACCACGACAGTAGAAGTGATTTTTTTCTGAAGATATGGGTAAACAATGCGATTTAACAGCCTTTGAAAGTGGGATATGTATTATGATGAGTGGCCAGATTATTATGACCACCCCATCAGTACTTCGTTGGGCCACCTTTTGCCTTCAATACTGTGGCGATTCTTCTTGGCATCGACTCCACGAGATGTTGAAAGGTGATGCGAGGCAGCTCCGTGGAACCTTAAAAGACACACTCAGGGGGCAGACTCAGTGAGCACCAAAGCCCCATCGAAGCAAGTCTAGCCCCAGAGGGGTGTCTTCAGCACAGAAGTTCTCCCACTGCAGACACAGCTGATTCTCACAGCCAATTGGTCTAGAGGTCAATTCCTCCCAGTGATACCTACAACAATCAAGGCATAACTACAACAAGACTGTGCACAAAGCCCACAAGGGGGTGCACCAAGAGTGTCTGCCTCAGGTAATTTGGACACTTAGCACAGAAAGGCACTCTATTGACACAGCGAAGCATAAAAAATGCTGAGACAAAGAAACAGGACACAAACGACAGAATTGGAGGAAAGCAAACTGCTGGATATAGAGTTCAAAACCACACTTTTAAGGTCTTTAAAGAACTGTCTAGAAGCCGCTGATAAATTTAATAAGGCCCTCAAAAAGACTGGTGAGACCGCCAATAAATGTAGTGAGATCTTCAAGAAATCTAATGAGACCTTCAATGTTGTGATAAAGGACCAACTAGAAATTAAGCATACACTGACTGAAATAAAGAACATTAGACAGACTCCCAAAAGCAGACCAGAGGATCGCAAGAATCAAGTCAAAGATTTGAAATACGAAGAAGCAAAAAACACCCAACCAGAAAAGCAAAATGAAAAAAGAATCTGAAAATACGAAGATAGTGTAAGGAGCCTCTGGGACAGCTTCAAGCGTACCAACATCAGAATTATAGGGGTGCCAGAAGAAGAGAGAGGGCAAGATATTGAAAACCTATTTGAAGAAATAATGACAGAAAACTTCCCCTACCTGGTGAAAGAAATAGACTTCCAAGTCTAGGAAGCGCAGAGAACCCCAAACAAAAGGAATCCAAAGAGGATCACACCAAGACACCTCATAATTAAAATGCCAAGAGCAAAAGACAAAGAGAGAATCCTAAAAGCAGCAAGAGAAAGAAAATCAGTTACCTACAAGGGAGTACCCATACGACTGTCAGCTGATTTCTCAACAGAAACTTTGCAGGCCAGAAGGGAGTGGCAAGAAATATTCAAAGTGATGAATACCAAGAACCTACAACCAAGACTACTTTATCCAGCAAAGCTATCATTCAGAAGTGAAGGCCAGATAAAGAGCTTCACAGATAAGAAAAAGCTAAAGGAGTATTATTAAACCAGTATTATATGAAATGCTGAAAGGTATTCTTTAAGAAGAGGAAGAAGAAAAAGGTAAAGATACAAATTATGAACAACAAATACACATCTATCAACAAGTGAATAAATAATCTGATGAACAGTAAAAAAAAAAAAAAATAGGAGGGTGATGGGAGGAATCTGACACCATGCCTGATGAATAGCACTGTCCAGTTCTGTGAGATTTGATGGTTGTGGAACCAGCTGCCTGATGGCTCTTTTAACTGCGTCCTACAAATGCTCAATTGGATTGAGATCTGGTGATTGTGGGGGCTAAAGTTTCCCTCGTGTTCTTGAAACCACTCCTACACAATATGAGCACCATGGCACAGAGCACTGTCTTGTTGAAAGAAGACATCACCATTGGGATACACTATCAACATGATAGGATGAAGTAGATCAGCAACGATACTTAGGTATGTTGTGCTATGCAGACGCTGTTCCACACGAATTCAAGGGCCAAAGCATGCCAGGAAAACATGCCCCAAACCATAACACTGCCCCCACCAGCTTGAAGGGTTGTACTCATGCATGTGGGGTGCATGCTTTCATGCTGTTTCTGCCAAATTCTCACTCTGCCATCTGCATGATGCAACTGGAAACGTGATTCAGCGGACCACATGACTTTTTTCCAATGTTCAATTATCCAATGCTTGTGTTCCTGTGCAAATTGGAGACGTTTTATCTTTGTAACTGCTGACAGCAAAGGTATTCGAACAGGCCTTCAGCATCCATATCCCATACGATGCAGTGTACGGCTAATTGCCTACAAACGTCAGGTGGTCATAATAATCTGGCCACTCATGTTCAAATATATGCCACGTTCAAAGGCTGTTAAATCGCATTGTTTACCAATATCTTCAGAAAAAATCACTTATCCTGTCATAGTAAACAACCTGCTTCCCTATTTATAATGGTCTGACCATCTAGAAACTTCAGCGCAAAATTATAGCTAATTTGCCTACAAACGTCAGGTGGTCATAATAATCTGGACACTCAGTGTGTGTATATATATATATATATTAAATGCATTTTCATTTTATCATATGATAATTCTTAGTTATCATGAATTAAATACTAAAACTCAGCCTTCAGTGTTCAAACCTGGGTAGATTCCTCTGAACTAAAGCCTGTGTGTGAGTTGTTCGCATCATTAAGGACATCTGTTTGCCCTACTTCCTGTACCTTGGAAGACTTTTCTCCTCTCTACTGCCCTGTCTCAGCCTTCACAGAATGGTTGCATTACATTCCATGAAGGCTTACAGTTCCTTTGAAGAGATTCTTCTTATCTCATACTTACTCCACAACATAAATTTTAATGTCTGATAAACCAATATATTAAATATATGTGTGGTTTGGAGTACAAGCCACATCATTGATTGGCTACAATCTCATTGATATTAAGTACATAAACTATTGATTAAACTGATTAAGTTACCTTGATACGTCAATGTAAGAAAAGAATCTGAAATCTCTGACATAGTGCTTACTGTCTAACAAAATTTTCTAATGTGAGAGAAAAATACAGCTCTTGATCTACATAAATAATGGTTTTCCAATTTAGAGACGTGGGCTTGACTATATGAATTAAATAGCATAAAAATAAACACAGCCCCATGCTCACAGCAGGCAAAAATATTAGATGTGCCTTAAAGACTTTAAAGAAATTAAAAATATAATAAGTCTCTATTTAATCTTCTGTTCTTTTCACCTTTTTTTTTTTTGGTAGAAATAAATTTAAGAGTGGAACCCTAATTGCTGCATTAAAAAAATCATGGTATTTAATCTAATCCTATTTTTTTTCCAGTTTTAACTTTATTGAGCACAATGAAAACAAATCAAGAAAAACAAAACTTGGATGCAACATATATTTGATGGATAATGAGGAAGTGGATTCTGGTGTATAAAGCTTTTCATGAGAGCTATCACTTTCACATTTCACACTTCAGATTTAAGTGATTTTATGTAATGCATTTTTCTACCTATCTCTTTTTTTAAATTTTTTTATTATTTAAAGTATTACATGAGTCTCCCTTTTTCCCCCATTGACCTCTCCTCTGCCACCCTTCCCCCATATTTAGATATAGGTAAAGATGGCTATAAAAATTTTGTGAAGATTGAAAAATGAAAAAACAAATTTATATAGCCAAGCAGCTTTTATGAAGAAAACTGAGATTTAATGAGAGTAAATACTTTTAACTATTTCCACTATCAATTAAAAAATTGTTTTTCATGAAAGTTCTTTGTAATATTTAACAAAGTTATTTTCATTCTGTTATTAATTGACAACTATAATTTTGGAATATCTAAAGTATTTTTAAATACCTCAAGCAACATAAAACACAATGGATCCTAATCTAACTAAATTTTTAATAATTTATAACACATTCACAAACAGTTTAAGGAGCCAGTAATACTTGTGCATCTCAACTCTACCCAATTCTACAAATCACTATTCTAAATTCCTTTATCCCCTGAACTTTCGAGTGAAAAAGGGGTGGTTTCTAAGGTCAATGGCGGGGGGTGGGCTGAGGAGACATATTTAATCACTTTAACAATAAAGAGTTTCAAACATAATAAAATAAAAGTAAATTTTTTATGATTTTTTTTACTGAATTTATTAGGGTGACACTGATTAATAAAATAGTATAGGTTTCAGATGTACAATTATATGATACATCATCTGTATATTGTATTGTATGTTCCTGTATTAGGTAAGTATCTGTAGATGAGAGTGATTTTTGCCATACAAATTGAATTATACATTAAACATTGTAATAACCACAGGGAGTAAAACCAAAGGTTATGATTGACATACAATAAATTTTCAAGTTGACAAAATTAAGGGTTTCTGGAGTCATCTCTTTGTGAGTAAAACTCCTAACATTTGAATAATTTAAGTATTTTGGCAAGTACTTTTTACTTTCTTATTTGTCTTGTCATATATGTCAAAAAATGATTGACTATCATGCCAGCCATGAATGAATAAAGTGGCACACCAAGAAGTTTGTGGCAGAGCCTTCTTACCACATGAATATATTATTTGACAAATGCAAATGAATGATGTGTCTGTCTTATTTATTTATTCATTTAGTTAGCCTTCATCTATTTACTCAGTATTCATGGTTTAAGTTTGTGGCTTTCAGAGTCAAAGAGATATATTAGTTTTATGTATTATTTAATTTTCAGATTCTATTCTTATTAATATTAATTTGAATAAACTTACATTATAACTTTGTATTGAAATGAATAGCCTGTCATGAAAGCTCTTTCAATCATTCTAAAATATTTTCCAGGAAAACATTCAGGGCAATATTTTCAGTAATCTGTTCATTCTTTACATTCAGCTATGCATTATGCTAAATTAGACAAAATAAAATCATGGCAATAAATTGAAAGACACTTTTACTATAATGTAGAAACAGAGGAATCCAGAACAAATATGTATGCATACAAACCTGAAATTATTGTCTTAAAATTCTTTTTATTCTAATAAAAACTCAGGGATCTAGAGAGCTTAAAAACGTGACCAAAATCACCCAGCTAGTAAAGTCTTCTCAAATTGTCACTTTAACTTGATTCTTTTATGTCCAAATCTTGTATTCTTTCTCTCAGAAAACTTAGTTGATCCCTAATCTGAAATATTTTTATTTTACTTTTATATATTTACATTTTTATTGAATTTATTGGGGTAACATTGGTTCACAAAACCTTATAGATTTCAACTGTACAACTCAACAAAACACCATTTGCACACTGCATCGTGTGCCCATTGCCCATAGGAATATCTCTTTCCATCCCCATTTATCCGCCCTTTGCCTATTGCCACCTACCCTCACCCCCCACTTTCCTGTGGTATCACCACACTGTTTTCTGTGTGTGTGTGTGTGTGTGTGTGTGTGTGTGTGTGTGTGTTTACTGAATTCCTTCACCTTCTTCCACCTAGGTCCCTTACCCCTTAGCATCTGACAGCTGTCAGTCTGTTCCATGTATCCAGGCCTCTGTTTCTATATGCCTTTGCACACAAAAGGAGTAAATAACTGTTAATATCTTACTAATTTCAATTATCCTAAAAAACCTTAGAGAAAATTGCATTATTCATCAAACCACATAGTTATAAATATAACAATATAACACTAGTAAGTTTGAACTTGACAAAGAACCTGTCTTGCTCAGTGTATCAGTTACTCTAAGCTGCATTTCTCAGCTGTGCTCCTCCATGGGGCTGCATGTAGCTAAGACACGGGCTGGAGTGGGTTCAGCTGTAGAATGTCTGGGCCTCTCTCTGTGTATCTTTTATCTGAGGGAGACTAGATCAGGCTGGACTTCCCCACCTGTGATGCCCACATTATAAGAGAGCTCAAGATCTTTTGATTAGCACAGAAGTTAAACGGTGTTATTTCTGCCACATTCCATTGCTCAAAGCAAGACACGAGGCCATATTTAAAAGGGTAGAGAAACAGGAACCCACCCGTCGATGGGAAGCGCAACAGCACATTGTGCCAGGGCGTTCACACCACGCCATAGTCATTCCCTATTGGTCAGAGAGCACTGTATGACACATTTCTTTAACTGCATAGCTCGTTCAATGCAATCATGTGAGCACACATGGGTCTATATGCGCACACAGAAAATACCCTTTCCTAACCTGCAACAATGGCAACGGGTTCTCACCTATCCAGTATAACATTTTTCAGACTTATTACATATAACAATTGGGTAAATATATTCTGAATTTCTACTATGGTTGAATCTAATTTGAACACAACAATCTGGTTTCAAAACTCTTATGGTTCCTTAATAACTTTAATTGAATCTTGTACTGTTTCAAATACACTATATTTCTATACAACCCATTTTACAGAACAGGTCAAATTCCTCTCTACCACCTTCTCTGATATTTCTCCTACCTAGAATGTTCTCATGTTCCCTGCTCAGTTAAAAATATGTATTTTGTGTATGTATAAATGAATGTGTTGTTTGTCCACATTTATTATGTACTTATTTAATGTGAGGTTTGGGAAACTTGCATCTTACCTGGGAGGTTAAGTTTTTAAAGTCAAAAATGTCCTTTAAAATTGCTTTTAAAATGCGAACCTATTTTTAATAGCTGTTATAAAGTCGTCTGCTAACTCTGATACCCTTTTCATTTCCATTATAGATATGTCTCCTGGTTATGGGTCTCATTAACTGCTTTTTTGCATAACTATTTTTTCACTGTATACTGAAAATTATAAATATTCTATTGTTCATATTTAAATGTTACTTTTCTTAATAGAATATTTGCTTTGTTCCATCTCACAATTTATTTACACATCCTTCACCTTCCCAAAGCTTTACAAATCTTGGTTATTTATAACAGAGAGCAGACTTTACTTGAGCGCTAGACTAGCCCTACTACTAAAGTATGGGTTCACTGCTGCCTGTCATATTAAATGAATTCTCTGCACATGGGGTAATTGAATGTATAACATCTGTTCTGTGCAAGCTGCAGCAGTCGTTCAGCTCATGGTTCCTACTGCTTGTGTGTCTTTGGTTGTCATTATGTCTCCTCTTGGAGTATCAATGTGCACATGTTCACCTTGGTATTCAGCCAAAGACCCACAGCAAATCGTACAAATTTCTGAACCTCCTTCTCTATAATAGTGCTCTGCTTTGAAAACTCTAGCTACCTCAACATCCTCAAGCTCTGACCTCTCCCTCCTTAGTTCGCTGAGATTACTTTTGGGCTTTCTCTCCCTGAACACACATTCAAACAGAAACCCAGACCAATCGTGTGGCTAATCCAATTTGTTTTCTTTCTCTCACTGATTGTAGTCCCATGATGCCTGTTACTCCATGTCTGAAAAGAGCTCATATATTTTGTCCAGTTTTAGAGTTATTCATGGTGGCAGAACAGGTCTTTTAGCAGTTAGTTTGTGATGCTAGAAAGTGGAATCATAAAACTATATGTACTACCTACTCATTGGTAACACAGTAGGGCAAATGTCTCTATATGTGATATATGTATATCACAGTTGAAGAAGGCGGGGGCGGGGGGGGGCGTTTAAAATGTTATCTAACAAGATCTTGCCAAAATGATGCAACCTACTTAACCTACTTTCTGCAGGGGAATATGGCAAGAGGGAAATTAGGCATCTCTCCATAACTGGTGTATGCAAAAGTGAGCATAAGTTATCATAGTAGCAAATAGAAAGGTTCACTGCCATCACTGCAGAGCAAAGAAACATTTTACTATGAGAAGCTTGGTAGGCTGCCTGTCAAGAAGCTTTAAAACATGGATTTGATAAGGACCTGTACCTTACTGCTAACATTCAGAGTTACTGACCATTGGGACTTGAATTGACATTTTAAAAACTTTATGAATGTCTAATAAACACATGCAAACATGCTCATCCTCATTGGTCATTTGAGAAATGCAAATTGAAACCACAGTGAGATGTCATTTCACACCCACTAGAATGGCTACAATAAGAAACACATACTATATATAATGAGTATTGGCGAGAATTTAGATAACTGGAACCCTCATAAATTGCTAGTAGTAATGTGAAATGATACAGTTACTTTGGAAAACCTTTCGCCAACTTCTTGAAAAGTTAAACATAAATTTATCATACAACCCAGCAATTCCATTTCTAGGCATCTACACAAAAGAAATAAAAATCTATGTCCACACAATAACTTGCATGTGCATGTTTATAGGAGCATTATTCATTATAGCCAAAATGTGAAAATAATTCAAGTGCACGCCAATTTATCAATGTCAAACAAAGATATATCCATATAATGGAATACTATTCAACAATGAAAAAGGCAAACTAGTGATACATGCTACAACGTGGGTAAACCTCAGACACATTAAGCTAACTAAAGAAGTCAGAGGCAATACTACATAGTGTATTATTCCATGTATACAAATGGTCCAGAGGGCAAATATTTAGAGACAAAATGTAGATTAGTGGGTTCCTAAGGAGGACAGTGGGAATGAGGAGTGTCTGAAAATGGGCACAGGGAAACTTTTCGGGTTCATAGAAAGGTTCTGAAATTGGATTTTGATGATGACTCTACAACATTTTAATTTCAATAAAATTACTGAATTGAACACTTAAAATGAGTGCATTTTATTATTTGTAATATATAACTCAATAAGATTGTTTTATAAAAATCAATATTCTGACATTTAAAAAAACCTTAATGTTACAAATTAGAACTGTATTATAGAAGTTAATCGTGTGCTTACAGCAGAACATTTTAAGACTAACGTTTTAGTACATGGGGTTTTTCTTTGATCATTTGACATCTGGAAGAAAATAGAAAAAATCTGAAAATTTTCTTGTACACTGGGTGGGAAGGCGGGCACTTTTTACACTAGCAAGTAAAAAAAAAAAATCACATTGCTATGGAATATTTGTTCTAATTCTCCTATATACAAGCTTCAAGGCTATTCTGTACAACAGCAATACTAAATAAGGGCAAAAACATCTTACAGAGGTAATCAATTGTCCTATATAATAAAGAGCTGATATATTAATTAGGCCAGAATGACCTTCCGGAAAGACCTCCCAGAAGTACCTTCTGGAACGACCAGTGGGAGGGGCCACAGGACCGCAGGGGTGTGAGGGCCAAGGCAGCTGGGGCGGCGAGGGCTGAGCCCCTTGCATGAATTTCGGGCATCAGGCCTCTAGTTTCTTCTATAATAATATAAGAATCTGTTACATCTTATATGTTTTTAGATTTTTCTCACTATACTATATCCTGAAAAAATGAAGTAAGAATGAGCATGCTCTGATAATTCCACCTTGAATATTATTAGTCCTTGAAAGAAGATGAATAAAAAAGGAAAAAGTTACATTCTGTGTGAGGTCAATACATTTCAAACATTCCCAGATTTTGCATATGAATTCTATAAATACATTTTTCATATATGAATTTCAACCTACAAAAGGATCTTAAACTCTGAAGATATTCACTATTTATGATAGTTATTTTTTCTCTCTCAATTTCTAATTCCCCCAGGTACTATATTCCAGAACCCAGTACTGTGTAAAGAGACTGGCAGTATAGCAGATACAGGAAAGAAAATACAAGAAAGGAGATACAGAAAAGGAAACTAAAAACCATTCCATGGACTGCCCATGCTCACCACATCCGCATGTGATGGTGTCTTATCTTTAATCAAAAACTATTTTAGGATTCACTCATACTCTCTGCACACCTTTCCTCAGGCAGAAATTTTTAGAAGTTAAAATTTACTTAGTCTTACACAAGAAGAGATCTCTGCTTATAGAGATACCTAAATTTCTATGAAATGTATAGTTCTTAAAAGCATTCCTTATTCTTTCTTACTAGAAAATGCAGATGTTCCTTGCTTACATTGCCTCCAGCATTACAATATTTAAGACCCATTGTCTAACTGTATTAGTGCTCTCTACTAATTCTCACATAAAAGAAATATCATTGTGTGACTAGTAATTAGGAGGATTTCATGCCCATGGGTTAATATTCCCAAAGGTTCCTTGTGGTATTATTTCATAGTAGAGGTCTGATGCATGAAATTAGTGCGGGGGGGTGGGGTCCCTCAGCCCAGCTTGCACCCTCTCTATTCCAGGAGCACTGGCTCCTAACCACTCACCTGCCTGCCTGCCTGATCGCCCCTAACCACTCCGCCTGACTGCCTGGTCACCCCTAACTGCCCTCCCCTGCTGCCCTGGTCATTCCTAACTGCTCTCCCCTGCCATCCTGGTCACCACTAACCACCTCTGCCTTGCCCCCACCACTATGGCTTTGATTGGAAGGACATCCAGAAGGATGTCCGGAAGATGCCTGGTCTAAATAGCATATTACCCTTTTATTAGTATAGATATTCATTGTCTGTTCAAGCAATTATCCCCAAAATGTCATTTCCTGCTTTGGTTTCAAGGGCCACATATTGTGAGAGACACACTATTGGACTCTTCATGCCATTAAAAATTGCATTAGAAAAAAAAAATGGGGAAAAAAAGAATTTGAACAGGATAGCACATGAGCACTCATTGTTAGAACTCTATTTACTTACTTACTTACATAATAAAGTGTTTCAAAAATAATTTGTTTATAGGGATCAATAAAGTATAAAGAGCAATAAATAATGGTAGGTGAGAGAAAAATAAAATATATTGAAATATAAAAAATAAAATAAAGATTGACACCACTGTCAAAATTAATACCTCTTCATATTAAGAATCTACAAAGGTTGGAATATATTAGTAAAGAGCATCATGCTTTGGATAAAGAGGCATTTTTCAGCCTCTAGGAATTAAATGCTGAATTTACTTGCCACACCAAGCAGAGTTCTTACAGGTTTGTATGTAATTTTCTCAACTTGGGATAAGAAAAACAAATGTCAGCGGTTCATGAACTAAAAGTATTGTGATGAGTACATAAAAGTAATAACTTTGTACCAGTCGGTAACTGCTGACCACACAAAAATGTTTTAGCTTAGGGTATTACTAAACTTTATCTCACTAAGCAAGATAAAATAGTTGAGTCAACAAATATTATTTTCTGTCTCTATAAAGCAGATGTTACAAACAAATAATGCAAAATTAAACCTTCTGGCTTCTAATGTAACAGTCTTTGGGGAGAAGGAAAAATATGCAATAGACACCTGCATCTCATGACAGAAAAGGAACAATAACACACAAGATATTTGAAATTCTAGTAACAATCAGAATCTGCTGCAGTAAACACTGCTTGGATAAACTGATAAAAAAGCAAATCTCCTTGTTTTTCTTTTCAACTACAGCAGGAGACCCATATATCATAAATCAATGTTTAAATATCGACAACCATCACACCTATTCCAACAACATCCACCCAAATGGAAGCTACCTAGAAAACAACAACATCAACCACTGAGAACAAGAACTGGGGATTATTGGGATGGATGACTGATGAACCCAAATAAGTAGCCCTTTCTTTTGATGGGCTTAGTGTGAGGTCTTCATTCCATTAGCACATGTGAGTACATTAGGGAGATTTGAGATACACTGATACTATTTTCCTCCTATACCCTTGTTCCCTAACTCAGTTGTTCCCAAAGTATCGTCTGTGGAGCCAAACAAAAAAAAGCCAGTAAAAGTGTTTCAGGGGTCAATAAAGTCAAAACTATTTCATAATAATACCAATACATAAGTTGGACTTTGTCCTGGGTTGACATGTACATTGATGGTGCAAAAACAATGATGGTAATACTGTTACCTCCTTAACAGGAATTAAAGTAGCAGCCCAAGTTATATCACTAATCTAGTAATCATTGTATTCTTTATTGCCATGCACTCCTAACTTTAAAAAAAAAAAAACAAACTTTGAATTTCACATAAGAGCACTTGATAAAGCAGTAAATTATCACTTTAATTAAAATTGACCTTTACAAATACCTCTTTAATAATCTATATGACAAAATGGGAGATAGAGATTTTAAAAAGCTTCTGCTATGCTCTGAAGTCTGACTGCTGTCTCAAGTAAAAGCCTTTGTGAAATTCTTTTTTCTTAAATATAGTTTAATTTATTTCAGAGCAGAAGGGAGACGGAGAGAGAGACAGAAACATTAGTAATGAGAGAGAATCATTGATTGGCTGCCTCCTACAGTGCCCCTGCTGGGGATCATGCCCTCAACCTGGGCATGTGCCCTGACTGGGAATCAAATGGTGACCTCCTGGTTCATAGGCTGACGCTCAACCACTGAGCCACACCAGGCAGGCTGTGCATGTCTTTTAGGTGCAAGCTCAAATGGCTACCTTTTTAGTGAAACATGATTTTTACTTGAAAACACAACTGACAGGCATACTATAATTAATCAGACATGTTTTGACAGACATTTTTTGAATTAATAAAATAAACCTGTCATTTCAAGGGAAACAACTGACAATATTTGTTGCAATGATAAATTTCAAGCTTTGAAGGAAATATTTGAATTTTGGAAAATGTAGGTCTGCCACCGTGAACTTGACACTTTCCCAATACTCAAGTACTATTCTGATGAGAACATCAGCGATATTAACAACTGTGATAAGAAATTGTCAATTTTTGGAAGATATACATATGTTAACCAATATTTTTTAAATAGCTAATGCATAATGTTACAAAATTACACATGGGTAAAGGGTAATTAAAGTGCAACATCAGGCTGTTGTTATGAAATATTTTGTTGTTATGGATCAAGATTCTACATTGCAATCAACTTTTAAATAAATTAACATGTTTTGGTATAACCCTTCCCCCCCCGAATAATCACAATTACTTTGAACATTATACTGTTCCTCCCTTTTCTAAGTGCATACCTGTGTAAAATTGAAACTCCTTTATTATATACTTCAATCAAACATTATACTTCAAACAGAATAGTTTCAATGCAGAAGCAGATATGAGAAGCCAGACATTATAAAATGATTTGCAAAAAAAAGTAAGCAATGATATTTTTGTCATTATTTTTTACATTGGCAGAAACAACTCTATATAGAATATATTTTTAAATAGGCTATAGTAAAGCTAAAATGAAGTCATCAATGAAGATATTTAAATTTCTCAGTTTTAAATTTAATAAATAAATATTGACATAGACAACTCACATTAACAAATCTTTTTTTTTCTTTTTTTAAATATATTTTTATTGATTTTAGAGAGGAAAAGAGAGGGAGAGAGAGATAGAAACATCAATGATGAGAGAGAACCATTGATTGCCTGCCTCCTGCACACCCACTTCTAGGGATCGAGCATGCAACCTGGGCATGTGCCCTTGACCAGAATTGAACCCAGGGCCCTTCAGTCCACAGGCCGACACTGAGCCAAACCAGCTAGGGCAACAAAGCTTTTTGAAGTTCTAAATAATTGTGAAGAATATAAGGGGTTTCTGTTTGAGAACAGTTGCTTTAAATCATTACTCATTTCACAAGAGACTCAGTTCAGATCAAAAGACACACACAGACTAAAAGTAAAAAAAGATGGGAAAAGATATTTCATGAAAATGAAAACAAATATAAAAAACCTGGGGTAGCAATACTTATGCCAGACAAAGTCGACTTTAAACAAACACTATATAACATATGACAAAGAAAGACCCAGCAATTCCACTTCTATCGAAGAAACCCCAAACACTAAATCAAAAAGACATACACATCCATATGTTCACTGTGACATTATTTACAATAGCCAAGATACAGAAGCAACCTAAGTGTCCATCAATAGATGAATAGATAAAGAAGAAGTGGTACATATATACAATAGAATATGACTCAGCAATTAAAAAATAATATCTTTCCCATCTGAAAAAACATGGATAGACCTAGAGGATATTGTGCTGAGTGAAATAAGTCATACAGAGTAAGACAAATAACATATGAATTCACTTATATGTGGAATCTTAAAAAACAAAACAAATGAACAAGATCAACAGAAACAGACTCATAGATACAGCGGACATTTTGATGATTGCCAGATGGAAAGGAGGGTTGGGGGATGGGTGAAACAGGTGAAGGGATTACAAAGTTCAAATTGGTAACTACAGAATAGTCATGGGGATGTAAAGTACAGCATTGGGTATATAGTTAATAATATTGTAATAACTCTGTATGGTGTCAAATGGATACTAGATTTATCACGGCAGACAGTAAGTAAGTTATATAATAACCTGTCACTGGGTTTTACACTTGAATATATTATTGTATGTCAACTATAATTTAAAAATTAAAAAAATATTTAAAATAAATACCCATTTTGTATTTTACCCTAACTAATGTTCCTGTCATTACACAATATGTCTCATCATTTCTGACCTTGTTTTTCAAGAACTCCTCATTCACAAACCCTCCCAAATTTGAGCTCTGACCTATAAGACAGACTTATCCAGTGACCAAAAGGCACTCTGACCTGAGATATTCCATCCATTGGCAGCAGCAGAAGTTGTTTTTTTGTTTTGGTTTGGTTTTTTTTAGTATGTTTTTATTGATTTTAGAGAAAGAGGGAGAAGGAGAGAGAGAAAAACATTGATGTGAGATAGAAATATCAATTGGTTGCCTCCTGTATGCATACAACCAAGGTAGCCAGGGATCAAACTGGTAACCTGGGCACGTGCCCTGACCAGGAATCAAACTGGCAACTTTTCAGTGCACGGGACTATGTCCAACCAACTGAGCCACACTGGCCAGGGAACAGGTTTCTTGTTTTTGTTTTTAGCTGAGCATCCAGTAGGTTCTCTTCTACTCTCATTTCATTTAATCTTCACAATTCCTTGAGGTACATTTGTGTATTACTGAGCATGCTTTTAGCTCTAAATAAATTAAAACAAAAAATTTGTCATCCAGAACTTTTTTTTTTCTCATTTGACATTCTTCTGCTCCTCTATCCTCAGTCTGTTCATTTCCCTCTTCAAACTTGGTTTAACTGTCACAACATGTCTACTGCATTTCCATGCAGCACGTTCTCATAGTTAACCCACTCATCATTTAGTAATATGCTATTTAGCCTCCATGTCTTTGTGTGTTTTCAGGTTTCTTTTATAATTGATTTCTAGTTTCATACCATTGTGGTTAGAGAAGATGTCTGATATGATTTAAATCTTCTTAAATTTATTGAGTCTTGTTTTGTGTCCTAAGACGTGGTCTGTCCTAGAAAATGTTCCATATGCACTTGAAAAGAATGTATACTCTGTTGCTTTGAGGTGAAATGCTCTGAAGATAGCAATTAAATTCAACTGATCCAGTGTGACATCTAAGGCCATTTTCTTGTTGACTTTTTGTTGGGAAGATCTATCCATTGAAGTCAATGGAGTGTTAAATTCCCCTAAAATAACTATACTAGAGGCCCAATGCACGAAGATTCATACAAGAATGGGCCTTCCTTCCCCTGGATGCCAGCACCGCCTTTGCTCGGGTCGGGCCTACCTTTCCACCTTCCCACACTGCCCAGAGGCCTAGAGCCACCTTTCTGCCTTCCCACCTGCCCAGAGGCCCAAGCGGCTGGGGCAGTGTGGAATGCCTGTGTCGTCGCTATGGCGATGACACAAGCGTCCTGCCCCTGGCTGCTCGGCCCCTGTGTATGCAAATTAACCCACTGTCTTTGTTGGGTTAATTTGCATACTCACTCCTGATTGGCTGGTGGGCATCGTGAAGGTATGGTCAATTTGCGTCTTTCTTTTTTATTATTGTAGGTAGTTGGCATACTATATTATATGTTTCAGGTATGCAACATAGTTATTTGACATTTACATATCTTATGACATGCTTACCACACTAAGACTAGTAACTACCTGTCACCATGTGAAGTTATCACACTATTATTGACTATATTCCCTTTCACTTTTTTCACCCCTTCCCTCTTCCTCCCACCCCTCTGTCAGCCTTCAGATTTTTCTTTGTTTAGATGAGTCTCTTTTGTTTTGTTGTTTGTGTGCTTGTTTCGATTTTTTTTTAATTCCACTTATAAGCAAAATCATGTAGTATTTTATCTTTGAGTAACTACTACTGCTAAATCTTTTAAAATAGAATTGGCAATGTATATATGTAAAATATAATTGTGTTATATATATGATACATATATAACATATATGATACATCATATATCATAGATATATTAAATTGCACTTAATTTTAAATTATAAAATCTCTGGGTAAATATTTGAGAACAATTTTCAGTTTTGGAGAGGGTCTTTTTTACCTTGGTAAGTTTAGAAATGATGCTTTATTAAAACCCAGATTTCACATTTCTTAGACTGCAAAACAAAACAAAAAAAATGGAAAATTTATTCAACTGTGAGAATAAAAGAAGACATTCAGAGACTTTTATTTTGCCATTGCCATGTGTTGTATTTCAGCAGTCTTGAACTGTGTATTTTACTAAGACAGAAGTTCAAACATTTCCAAGCACAACCTTTAAGTTTCTCCTAAATCTAAAAAATATGTTTTAAGTTTTCCATTTATTTTTTGATCAGTCTCAATTTAAGCATCTAATGATCCTCTTATGACCACTATCATCTTGGAATCTGGACTTTTCCCAAAGCAGAAATAAAATGAGGCTCCTACACAGCAAGATAGTTGTTTGATATGCTTGCCAATATCTTTGTAGAAGAAGTAAAGTGGCAGGATATGTAAGACATTCAGATTTAAATCCAGAAATAAAAATAAAGGTTTTGGCATTTCATAAAGTTGAAGGGGTTGATCATGCTTTCATAAAATTCACTGATTTTTTATGGTACTCTAAGGTCTCACTACTAAATTTAACTGTAATTGTTCATTGTGAACTACGCAGTATAGTATCCTGAGTGAAGATATTGTGACTTTAGTGTTTTCATCCTTCTCAAACTTTCTTAAACTTCTACTTTCTTTTGCAATGTTAGTTCACAATGTTGCTTTAAATTAAAATCTTCAAAGCAATATTATCTATACATTTTTATCTTGAAATTTCTTACAAATTGTCTTTACTAAATTATTACATACAACAGAGCTACCTTCATAGACAGATGGGTGTTACTTATTTTGAATGAAACTGTTAAGTGATGCTTTGAAGTGGTGCTTCCTTTACCCTTATTTTGTCTTTCAAACAACTGGAAGGGAGTCAGCAAAAGCATAGAGCTACCACTGCATTTCTGCTATGTCCTTGGGCTACTGCTTTGGTAGCTGTGATAAAGGCAGCTAGAGACAAAACAACCCAGCCCTTAAATGCTTAACTACCTTCAACTTACTGGCATCAGTTTCTACTAGGATCGCCCCTGAATTGGCATTACCCTACTCAGAGAACACATACTACTGCAGGTTCCCTTGGAAAGGATGTGAGTAATGTGCTGGATTGTGTGGAACTGTGCTGACTGACCACTCTGCCCCATTTCCCTCTTCTATGTTCTTTTATCACAGAAGCTGGAAGCTTGGGAACCACATTTTCAAGAATATCTGCCAGTATGGTTCTAGTTTAGATTCTGCCAATGAAGGAATTAGTGTACTTTTGAAGGCATAAGAAAAACAAAGGCAATTATTATTCTCATGGCTGTGGCTGGCAATTACTGAGGCTGCAGCATCAAGTTTTGCAGCAGCTTCCTGGTGTCCTTAAAGAATTGCCTGCTTTAGTGCAGTGAGCAGCAAAATCAATGACAGTGGTTTCCTATAATTTGAGCATTTCCTGATTTCCTAAATGGTACTGTGGCCTCCCTAATATTTTCTTTCCTGGATTTTTTTTTAATCCCCTCTATTAAGCTATTTACTGTTTGAAGCACATGGAATTATTTCCAGTTTCCTAGACTGAACCCCATATGAAAGAAGAGGCATCCTGTATTCATCCCATTCTTTTTAAAGCCCTTGGGGGTCCTGACTTAGGAAATGAACACAGGATCCCAAATAGAGTCTCACCGAGAAGGAATGGAGAGAATATGCTGGTTCTCTGTGATCAACTCCAGGATTGTCAGGATGGAAAAAGTTTATTTGGCATGGTATAACTAACTAGGGATGAAAAACCATCCGTCCCAGGCCACTGGGTACAATGACCAGGCTTCAGAATTAGTAGCTGAGCATATAAATGAGAACTAAAAGTGGTAACTCTGAAAGCTTGTGCAGATAGGTATTAGGCTCAGCAAGATCCATTGCAGCACTGAAGGCAGATGCAGCATATCTCATCTCCATGCCTCACAAACAGAGAAGTTATCATCAACCAAGATCCTCCCAATCTTCCAACAGATCTGCCAATGGACCTGCACATGCAGCCTTTCCTTCTCTTTGTTTTAATAGTGGAATTCTGTATGAACCAATTCAAGACCAATACCTCCCCCTGCTTTCTCAGTTATCTCCAGCTTTTAGTTAACCTGTCTTTTTTTCTACCTCAGCCTCTTTGCCACCAACAAGCTATACTAATAAAAGTGTAATATGCTAGTTAGACCAGACATCTTCTGGACAACCTTCCGGACGTCCTTCCAGACAAAGCCACAGTGGCAGGGCCAAGGCAGAGGTGGTTAGGAGTGATCAGGCTGGCAGGGGAGAGCAGTTAGGGCGATCAGGCCGGCAGGCAGGTGAGCGGTTAGGAGCCAGTGGTCCCAGATTGCTATAGGGATGTCCCGGATTGGAGAGGGTGCAGGTCAGGCTGAGGGACACCCCCTGCCCTGTGCACAAATTTTGTATACTTGGCCTCTAGTGATGTTAATAGGCATGTAAATGTGCTCCAGGAACTCACAACTTTTCAAAAAAGATATTTAGTTATACTGTTTCTTCCCCTCCCCCTCAAACACCTGTCAACCCATTCCAGTTTAGCTTCAGATCTTCATTGTTCAAAAACAAAACAAAATATCCTCTGGGTATAATCATTCATTAATTCATGCATTTTTCCTTTAACAAATATTTATATTGCACAATTGTCCTGCTGTGATTAATAATGTTTACATTGTAAATCCAATTAGCATATTTTATAATCAATTTGTACTTTGTAAAATAAGAAAAACAGTAATACAAATGTACTGCAACAAATTTAAAAATATGAGGGTATATAAAATAAAATATAATAATCTCTTCCCAATGAATTAGTTGATGTTAATAGTTTGGTGTAGATTCTTTTACACATTTTTCCATACTTACATAATTAATACTAACGTACTCAATAATTTGTAATACATTTAATCTACTGTTTTTCACTTACAAAACAACAGTATCAAATGATTTAACCTAATATATGTACATGTATGGAGATTTTTATTTAGTTTATTTTTAATAGATTTTAGAGCAATGTTGAAATAATATTTAAAATTATAAATAGTTTAATGAATGATATCTGTGTTCACCTTTGTTTGGGAAATATAATTAGAAGCTAAACCTCCACCAACTCAGAAAAACCTCGTCACAAAGATAGAAGAGAGATAAAATAGTTTTATTGCTGAATAAGCATCAAACCAGAATGTGAAGAGCATTATAAGCAATCCACTAAGAGATTGCAATGGCAGAAAGAAATCTCACTCTTTTATATGGCCAAGCAGATACAACCAATTCCATATATGTTGTCATGGTAAACAATGACTATCGTTCAAGTAAGACGACTTAACAGCACCATTTGTCACACAGTTCTAAATTCACCGAGTAATTGAGATGACCCATTGTGTTAGTTTAATGTATTCTAAAGAAAATTAGATGTTTACCTTTATAACAGAAGATACTTTTGCAACTTGGACAAAGGTGGGCTCCTACTTGACCACAGAAACTGGGAGATAGAGACGCTGTCTTCCTTGATGATTGTATTTAAAAAAGATGGTCCCCAGGTCCTAGAGAAGGATATTCCTGGATTATAAAACTGACAAGTAGCCTATGTAGCCTTTAAAAAGATTTATATACACTTCAAATAGATAGAGGAACAATTTACAATTACAGGTTTTCTAAAGTTAATATCTAAGAAAATGGTAGTGCATCTCTCCTTATTTTTCACCAGGAGAATTTATGCAGACAAATTTTTCTCATCATTTATCTCATCATTCCTTGTCCGAATAACGATATGTACACTTTTGCATTCAGACTTTCATGGGTACATGCTCAAAGGATATCCTTATCTCACTAACTTATCCTTAATCTTTTATTTCTGATATTTGCATATTTCCTGGCACAATGACACCCACTAACTGTTTAGTGAATTAAATTTTAGAATGGCTTTAGCTTAAAATTATCAAAGGATGAATCTCGCCTACATTTTTTTTTTAGAGTAATGGTATTCAGGTCAGGCTACCCAGAAAGCGCCATTTTGTCAGGTGAATTATTTCTAGCTGAAGACAATCAAGGCCCATCAGACTCAAGAAGAGATTTTACCTCTCCCTTAACTGCCTAAATGAATTTAGATATGAGGGCTGTGCTAGGAACAGAGCTATTATCAGAGAGAACTTTTTACATCAGAAAAACTTATGTGTATGGTATAGCCAACATTTGGTTACCAAACATTTGCTCTTCCCATCTTCCTGTGAATCATCTTCCTCCCTTTTGAAGTCCCAGACTCTATCCCCTTCTGCTATGGCATAAGCCTAAAGTGCCCAAGTGTTAGAAAGCCTCTTGTGTCTTTTGTGAGATTTCTGTCCATCCAAAAATTAAATTTGTTTTTCTCCTGTTAATCTATCTCATATAATTTAATTATTAGGTCAGTCAAAGAACCCAGAAAGGAAAAAGGGAAAAGTTTTTCTCCCTACAAGAAGAACACTAAACTTTCAAACTAAGCCCCCATGATGGTTTATCTGATTTTTTTTTTTTTTTCAGTATGAAAAGTAGCATGGAGTCATATTTATACATTTACCTGACACTTATTCATGTTTAATGGCATGCCAATCATTGCTAACAGTTACCATTTATTGAGTGTTTACCATACACTTGGTAAACATTTTTATAAATGATATCATTCTTAAGTTTTACAACTCTCTAGAGCAGTGGTTCTCAGCCTGTGGATCACGACCCCTTTGGCACTCGAAAGACCCTTTCACAGGGGTCGCCTAAGACCATCCTGCATATCAGATATTTACATTACGATTCATAACAGTAGCAACATTACAGGTATGAAGTAGCAACGAAAATAATTTTATGATTGGGTCACAACATGAGGAACTGTATTTAAAGGGCCAGAAGGTTGAGAACCACTGCTCTAGAGTGTATTTGCTAGTTTTACCTTTTTTTTTTCCAAATATATATTTATTGATTTCAAAGTGAAAGGGAGAGACAGAAACATCAACGATGAGAGAGAATCATTGATTGGCTGCCTCCTGCACGCCCCATACTGGGCATTGAGCCCATAACCCTGGCATGTGCCCCTGATGAGAATTGAACTGGGACCTTTCAGTCCACAGGTGGGCGCTGTATCCACTGAGCCAAACCGCTTAAGGCTAGTTTTACCTTTACAATTGGTGAAGGTGAAGGAGATTAAAGAAAGTAAGTAATTTAGCCACAGTGATGCAGCTAGAAAATGGTAGATCCAATTTTAAACTTAAGTCAGTCTGAGTACACAGTTCTTGCACCAAGGTCTCTGCTATTTTGCAAACATACAACTCTGCCTCTTTAACCAAGTCATGTGTGCCAGGACGGCAGTACAAGCAGTCTACATTGCATCTACCAAAGGAAGTGGCAAATTCTGGCTTGTTCAAACCATTGCTAATATTCTAAATGGCTTAATCCCCAGGTTAGAAAATTAATCAGTCAAACCTGGTGATAAATATCCTCAAGCAGCTGGTAATGCCATTGTTTTGGATGACCAGTTTACTTATCTATAACAATAAAAGAGTAATATGCTAATTAGACCAGACAGCCGAACTACCTTCGGAGGAAGCCGCCGAGGCTAGGGCTGAGGCAGAGGCAGTTAGGGGCGATTAGGCAGGCAGGCAGAGTGCGTAGGGGCGATCAGGCAGGCAGGCAGAGTGGTTAGGGGTGATAAGGCAGGCAAAGTGGTTGGGGCAATCAGACAGGCGGGCAAGTGGTTAGGGGCGATCATGCAGGCAGGCAGAGGGCTTAGGGGAGATCAGGAAGGCAGGCAGGCAGGCGAGTGGTTAGGAGCCAGTGGTCCTGGATTGTGAGAGGGTGCAGGCCGGGCTGAGGAACTGCCCCCCCCCCCCGCCCCACATGCATGAATTTTGTGCACCGGACCTCTAGTAACAAAATAAAAGAAATGAGCATTTCAGATGTGACCCATGAGGAAAACTGACATATAGGAGATTTCAGAACTTGTGAAAGGGCTTTCAGCTGGTATACAGAGAATGATTTCCCACAACAAACTGTATTGTGTTTCAGGAAAATCTCCCCAGAATTACCAGTAAGGCCTGGTATGATAAATATCAACTGCAATCAAGGAATCAGAGAAAAGGTGAGGCTTAATTATATTTCACTAAACACTATGCAACAGTTAATTCAGGGAATACCAGAATCTCCCTGCTTCTAGGAATGAACATACTGATACATCCCATTGAGCCAGTGTATGGAACTGCATAGCCACCTTTGGGAGTAATCTCTACAGAGAACAGTGGAAGGCAGGGTATTGAGGAAGGGAGAGATGACGGTGGTAGGGTGGATGGCTGGGGGAGAACAACCTTTGCAGGGCTCATATATTTGCAGATTGCAAAAAAGTAGCATAGAGTTCGAGTTGAAGTTAGAAACTGGGTCACTGTGATTAAAAGTCTTTTGATTATTACATTTCTAGTGCATGATGTGTTCATACCTTTTCAAATCTCATTTCCTCTTGGCACTATCTCAGGAGAAAAGTTGGACAATCTAGAAATTACAATGTAATTGGCTACATGGTTCTGTCCCTTTCTGTTCAGATGATTTTGGGAGACCAAGTGAGAGTGAAAGAGAACATGCGAAGCCCAGCTGCCAAGCTGACATGACAGCCAGTTAGTTGGGGCGATGCCACTCTCAGATCAACCCAAAGGTTAATGGCACAGATGCAGTTGAAGATCTGATGAATAGAGGCTGTGAACTCCATATCAATAATTTACAGCAAGTGCCTGGAGGTGGCACATGAAGGATCCTGTCATCAATTAAGCATGGCAGCCTGCTTTTATAAAATTGTCAGAAGGGATTATTAAATTTCACATCTTAGTATGCTTAGGGTAAAAAATTCAAATAACACTAAAGGTTGCATTTTAAAAACAACATTTAGTGTAAACTCTTGCTTTTGGCCTTATGTCAAACTGTCAAAGAGGTGCTACCCAATTTGATGTATGCTTTTTATTTTTCCATTTACGAGCCAAGTTACGTCTTCATATTTATTATGTGCAGAATATTACATTATTCTTTTTTATATTAAAATAGATTTAAAATGTTTTAAAACATTTGGACAAGTATTTAAAAACAACTGATTAATATTTTTAGTTTAAGAGTTTCATAACTTAGGGAAATATTTAATTATCAAGAAAACAACATTTGTTCATATGGAAAATAATATAACTAACAAATAATAATAAAATATGTTTCACATACTCTCAACTATAATCCTCCTTTTGCTCCACTCTGTTTTAATGAATTGGTTGACTGACTGGCTGGTTGACTGACTGACTTAGAGGCTAACTGGTTGGCTGTCTAAGAAATTAGGGTTTCTGGGGAGGACCAAGGTCACCATTCTCTATAGGCTCCTCAAGTAAAATTCCAATGTGAAACAACTGACAAACCTGATATCTGGAGTACAAGTTACTGCATAGCTTTTGAGAGTAAATCTGTAAATGTGACTGAAATCTCTTTAAATCTTTCTTACCCACCCTCCAAAATTTTTTCTGTTTTACACAAATATACTAAATAAAAAATTAAATTATATTAAATGTCTAAGAATGAAATTATATAGTAATTCAACATCAACACCTGATATTATGTGATAGAACAAACAGACATACTATCGTGATATTATGATACTCCCAATAATAATATCTATAAAAATAATTTCTATTTCAAGATTTGGACATAATGCAATGTCTCTCAAAAGGCAACTTTTCCATACAAATATTAAGATTAATATTATCAGTGTTTTCTATCTAAATTATTATATAGCAAGTTGATGCACTTTGTTATGGCATTCATGTTTAGGAAAAATCTTTTTTTTTTTTTTTGCAATATTGATAGAAAAACATATGGACAAATTAAAAATCATTGCAAGATTATACATAGACCTGATATTTCTTTGAATTTCCCCTTTGTTTCTAATTTCTACATCTTTTATATCACAAGAAGACATTACTAAAGAAAGACAATAAATTGCTACAAAAGACTACATTGGTTCTTAGGGAGAAAGAATAGTAAGACTCATCTCTTTAATGTAACTAATGAATCTCTTTTATTAATGTCCTTATTAATGGGAACTGAACCTAAAAATGTGAGCATGTAAGTTTATAGATTGCTTAATTCCAGTTTCACCTGCATTAGGTAACCTTTGTCTTATAAATTCCTTTCTTAAGGAATAATTCTTACATGTCTATTTCTTTTCCTCAATTTATTATTAAACTTCCAATTATTTTAGAGTAAATATTATAGCAAGGCATTTTATAAATATGAAAATTTTAACTACCATAGTAAGGCATTATATAAATATGACAATTTTTTAATTTAAAATTCACATAATGCTTGGTCCTTCATATTATCTTTAGAATTTCAAGATTTATATACAAACATGAATGCTAAGACAGAAATGCCTAGGCTCTGTTCTGTTATTATATGAGAGTACTGATAGTATCCAATTCTAACTTAACCAAAACTAAAAATGGAAAGCCTCATTATAATCAGCCATATGGCTGCTTTATTCTCAAGTGGCTATTTTTAAAAAGCCATACTCCAACATTCCTCTCTAGAGAAAAAATAAAAATAGTATTACTACTGTGCATATCAAAGCTACGTTGCTCAACCAGTCATTGTGTTAGCTGGCATTAAATTCCTGAACAGCATAGTACTACAGCACAGGTCATCTGGAAGACTGTAAATGGATGGTCGGCAATTAATCTGGTAGACTTTGTCTTTGTAGAGATAGCTACAAGATATAACATTAATTCTGAAGGAGCAGAGACATGATATTGTACATAGAAAACCTTAAAGACTCTAGGGTTTGCTTATTAGATATGCTATGCCCAAGGTTTGGGCTTTCATCTTACCCTCTAAACATACCAGCACATTCAAATGATTATTCTATAGATGACATTATAGATTGGAGAGCCCTATTTAGGACATAAAAAGAAAAGTCAATTCCCGTTTTTACTCTTTTTCCAGTCATCAGGACATCTTATCACAATACTATCTGGCAACCCATTTGTACCAAATAACAACAAAAGAAGCAGTATCTATTATTAACTTTTTGTAGGTTTAAAACTAAAAGAAATAAAAATAGGGACTATATAAATGACTGCGATTTTACTAAAAGACAAAGCTTATACATATGTACACACATGCAAAAGTACAGTGGTGTGCACTAAAATACATTCCAAAGCAGAAACTCATAATTATAGTTTATAAGCAGAAGACAGAATGGACACGTTTGGAGTAGTATATTCAATTTTATTAGATTTTCTGAACAAGTGACTGCAAAAACAGTACATCTACCAAAAGCAGTGATGCCTAAAATATGTTTTTAAACCTGAGGGGACTAAGGGGAGGAGACCTTCCCTGCTTTACCATTAAGGCTGAACTACTTTAAATTCATTTTTCAATGTTGGCCCCTTCTCTTATTACTTTATTAGGACACATTAATAACTTTTACATTTTAATACTAAATAATTACAATAAACACTACAAAAAAAGTATGTTATATAAAAACTTTTCTGAAAGCACTTTAAAACTGTGGACCATGTGAAAAATAATGTATAAAACAAACAAAATAATGTATATGCTACCTCTCAGTCACTATTATTAATTTATTCCTTTATATTTGTACACTCAATACTTTTGGAAATGATTTGGGGACACTTATAAAAATACACAGTATAAAAAATGCATATTAGAAAGAAGTAAATAATTTGTGGCACAGGTAAATAAGGGTAGGGACAATAGAATTAATTAAAGTTACACAAAAAGCATGTCTAGATTACAATAACTAACATCAAGCCTCTAATTTGACATGTACTGTCTACAATAGTAAAGCCAGAGGAAACAACTGGTGACCTGACCCACAGCTTCCAAAATATGAAGCTCAGCCAGTTTCTCAAAGAATCACATTTATTTCTCAGATGGGCAACAAAGGTAAATATCTTCACTAAACAAAGATATGTGTTTTGTTTCTGTTACTGTTTTTAAAATATATTTAATATACATTTAAACACTCACATATATATACCTCTGCATTAAGGTCAGACATAGAATTCATGAAATCAGGCCCTAAAGTCTATTGGGAAATGTACCATCAAATCAAATGAATGGATCGATAGTAAAAGCTTTAAAGGTCTGTAGCAAAAAAATGATAACACTAAGAATATTAGTGCAGAAAATAGGTGTATCCCATTTTAGTCACACTTCCTGATTTTTTTAAAGTGTGTATTTGTGTGCATTTGTATTCTCCAGTAGAGCACCCACAAATGTTTAAATAATAAAACATCATAGAACATATTCCAATATACATGTCAATTGCTGGATACAAAGCAATAGATTGTTGAAAGACATGTATCAAAAACCATAATATGCCTTTGGTTTTGGAATAGCTGATCTGAAGTCATTCCTTCTGACATTAATTACATCATCAATTCACTTTGCTCCAAATTTAAAAAAATATATATTTTTATTCTCCCTAAAAGGGACAAATTTCCAGTTCAAGCAAACATTGCAGCAAGTTAAGATTTTTCCTACTAAACTTGAATGTTTAAAAATGTATTAAATCATGGGTACTATGTAAAAATCAATAACGAGGTATCTATGTTGATTCCAAATAGCTATCTTCTCAGGTACTGCACATGTGTAAGGTAAATTTAGAGAACATTCTGATAACTTTTTAATTATCTAGATCCATCCAGTCAAGAATAATGTATAAACATAGACTTTTGATTTACGTGGGCCAATAATTACATTTTTCATTAAATTATTTTGAGTTTTGGTCACTTTTTTAACTACACTATTTTGAGTTTCAGTTACTCTTAATTATGTCTATAAGTAGTACAGCTCTATGTGGCCATAATTAGTCCAAATCACTCAACAAAGGACAAAGAAAATAAAAGGTCTACATTATCTAATATTATTAGATATTAATATTATTCTTAGATATTTTCACAAAATGATGAAAATATAGAAATCATCATACTTTACTAGTAAGCTAGCCTACCTTTCAAATAGAAAAGTTGAGATAGAAAGCCCAGATTACTAATTGTCAAAAACAGAGATTACTAAACATTTTAGATGGAATATTTATTAAGTTAATAGGAATACAATTTAGTAAAAGTAGAAGCTTGCTTTAAAAATGAATTAGTGATTTCTTTATTCCTAATTCTTATTCCACTCTCCTTTGTGATTTCTACTAATCTTCCATGTCTATGCTTAAATGTCTCATTTTCAGAAACCCTTCTCTCAACTGACAAACTAAATCAGTTCTTTTTATGATTTCTAGCTGTTTCTTTTACATAGTTTTTTATTGAGAATTAAATTCCTATACTTTTGTATAATTATTTAATAGCAGTATCCACACCCCTATAAACTGTGATTCTTGTGAATATATTTCTCTCTCTCTCTCTCTCTCTCTCTCTCTCTCTCTCTCTCTCTCTCTCTCTCTCCTCCCCCCATGTCTCTCTCTTTCTCTCTCTGGGTTTCTGTTGTATCTTCAGCACTAGTCTCAGTGCCCAGAGTAGTAGTATCTGACATTAGTAGACAATATTTGATAAATTAATAAATGAATGGATGAAAGAATGGGTGACTAAATAATATGCATGTACTAAAGTAGTACTTATAAATAATAATTCCCCCTTCCCAGTTCCAGAGCCCTGCATTACCAAAATCAAAACAAATCAATAGTTAGACTGCATCAATGAATCTTACTATCCTATATAATAAAGAGCTAATATGCTAATTAGATCGAACAGCAGAACAAGCGTCCAGATGACTTTCCAGACAACCATCAGATGACCTTCTGGACGAAGCTGGGGCTGCCAGGGGTTGTGAGGGCCAGCCGAGGCAGCCGGGGCTGTGAGGGCCGAGCCCCTTACACAAATTTTGTGCATCAGGCTTCTAGTCTATATATATAAAAAAGCCTAAGTGACTGAACGACCAAATGACTGGTCGACTGTCACTATGACACACACTGACCACAAGGGGGCAGACGCTCATACAGGAGTTGCAGCCTGATGGTCAGTGTGCTCCCATGGCCAACCTCCCACGATCCCTCTCCACAGCTGGTCAACTTCCCATGGTCCCTCACCCAAGCTGGCCGAACTCCCATGGTCCCTCCACCTGGCTGGCTGGCCCTGATGACCCCAATCGGGTTGGCTAGTCAACCTCCTGAGCCCACCCCGCTCCCCCCGGACGACTAGCCCAGATGGCCCGATTGGAACCACCCGTGGCCCCTCCCCCTGGCCAACCTCCCACAGCCCTGATCAGCCCCATCACTATCCAGGCTGAGGGACCCCACCCGTGCACAAATTCATGTGCCGGGCTTCTAATATAACATAAGCAGGAGCTGACAACTCAGCTGCTTTCAACAAATCAACTTCTATAGATCACATTATTTCTTTGTAGACTACATTTCTTCCTGGTGTTTGTTCCTAGGCAGGTCTTTAAATTTTAGTAACAGAGTACATTTGAACTCACTGGGAGTAAATTGGTTGTTGAACATAATATAGGGCAAACTGTGTGGAATTTTTAAGATTGATGCTGGAGACATGGGAATAACACTGAGTGTATGCTATGTGCTAAGCATATGTTATATAATTTCACAATAAATTAAGAAATGGAAATTATTATTCCATTAGGAAGCATGAGAAACTAAAATCTAAAGTTTAAATAACTGGACAATTAATCAGTAGTTAGCATGTGGAATTACAGAATATTGTGAAATATGCATAGAACTCTAAAGTGAAAACATGAGCTTTCCACTATAACAATGGCTTCCTTAAGAAAAATTATAACCTGAATGTCTATTTTATTATTCTAACTGATTCTAGTTTAATAAATATACACATGCTAATGTTTGATTGATAGTAAAATGTAAAAATGATTAAATAAAAATTACCTTTACTATAAATATGCAACAAATATAAAAGCATCTGCAGGGCTTGTACTTTCAAGGGGAAGGCAACAAAAGTGTGTACTGTGCAAAGAAAACATAAAAATGAGTAAAGGTTATAGAGCTATATAGAAATGTAAACATTTTTATGAGTCTTGAATAAATATTATCTAAACAATATAGAAGCCACTGCAACAACAACAAGAAATACAGAGCTAGGTCATACATATATATATATACATATATGTGTATATATATATGATATACTGTGAGTATAAAAACTGGTTTATAAAAGTGCATGCTTTCTATGATCACATTCATTATAGAGATAAATATAGTGATAGAGAAATAGCATATTCAATCAATTCTGCAATGCTTATTTTGGTAAACATTTCCATGTTTCCTCTCAGATCCATTTCTCATCCATCCCTTCCTCTGCTGACCCTGAAAACTCTATCCCCCAGACTTCCTGCCAGCTGGCTTCCTTTTAGTTTCAAGTAATGGAAGGCATATGTGAGCAATCGGGGGAGGGGAGGGAAAGACAGAGGGCCCTCTCCTTTTCTCCTTGCTGTAGAAGGCATCTTCAGTCAGGCCTCTCCTCATGGCTCTAGCTCCAACCACTCTCTCCCTCCATGGTTCAGGCTCTTTCCATGATTCCCATTTCTGCCAGGCATGGTCCTTCACATGCACTAATAACACCCCCTATTTCCTTTATTCTTCTGCCCTGGAAGTGAGAGCAGCTTCCCTCAGGGGCGGGGGTTTCTCTCTCACTGTCTTACGCAGCTCTATTGCCTTTAGCTCTCTAACATTTTAAAAAGTAGTTCTCTATTAAATTATTTCTATTAAATTTCCTGACAGTTCTGTTTTCTGACTGGATGTTAACTGCTCTTCATATTGTTTTGATGTCCTAACAACTCTGAAATTGGAGTGGATCTTATCACTTTTGTTGATGAAATAACAAATCTGATTTCTTTACAATTGCTTGTGTATGTGCATCAAAACTTCCAGAATGGGTGTCTGTCAGCAGCTTAAAGAAAGATATCAGAGAACATAATAGAACACTCTTTTAAGAACTACTATTTTATTTTCTTGTACTTGCAACAGATATTATTGGGAGGGGGGGGGGGGGCAGAGGCATGTAAATTGACCACTCAGACAAAAAGTGATTCAATAGTCAGCATTTCATGTAGAGACCCTTTAGGAGTAGCCTAGCCAGTTTGCTTTGCCCACATTTTCTTTTTCTTCTACATGTACAAGTGCAATATGATTAAAGTTTGTGCTAAATATCTTCAAAAGTCCTTTCAATGCATAAAATGTCATAGGCAAGCATTCTATCATAGTTTTAATTGGCAGTATATATTTTTTTATTTCTTAATAGTTCATAAAATAATGCAGCATCTCACAACTGATGTTATCTTAGACTGGATGAAATATGTACAAGCCAATCATTAGCAAGATTATCTCCAAGTTCAGTATAGGGATTTCTATGATTTTTCAGTTGCTTTATAATTTACTTCCTTAACACTTTCTTATTAAATTACTAGAGGCCCGGGCACAAATTTGTGCATGGGTGGGGTCTCTCAGCCTGACCGGTGATCAAGGCCTATCGGGGGGCCAGATGGCTGGAGGGGAAGGACCCCAGGAGGTTGGCTGGCTGGCCCCTCAATTGGGGCCTATTGTGGGGGGGAGCAGATGGCACGGTGGAGGGGCTGCAGGAGGTTGGCTGGCTGGCCCCCCGATTGGGGGGGGGAGGTGCCGCAGGAGGTTGGTTGTGGGAGTGCACTGACGACCACCAAGCAGCTCCTGCGTTGATCATCTTACCCCTGGTGATCAGTGTGCGTCATAGCAACTGGTTGACCACTCATTCTGGTCATTCAGTTGTAACGGTCGCTTAGGCTTTTACTAGTATGTATATATATACTAGAGGCCCAATGCATGAAATTTGTGCAAGAGTAGGACTTTTATTACCTCCAACTTATGAATAAAGAGTACTGCAAGAATTCAAAATTAGTTGGAGAAAGAGCAATAACTATGCCTCACTGCAGAAAGTAAACATTTACAGTTTTTATAGACAGCATCCCTAATCTTAGGGCCTGCCATGTATCGTAGATACCATGAACTAAATCAGATTAGTAATATTCTGAAAACCAAAATAGAACCTTTTGTTTTGAATGTCTAGGATGCAAAGGATCATGGTGTCTGAAAGGGCATGGTTCTACTCTATCAATGACATTCATAAAGTGAAAAATTTTTTTTAATTTAAATTCTTTATTGTTTAAAGTATTACATAAGTTAACTTCCCCCCCCCCATTGACCTCTCCCCAACTGCTCCCTCCCCCCTCCCCACTGTCTATGTCCATTGGTTATGCTCATATGCATATGCATACAAGTCCTTTGGTTGATTGCTTACATCCCCTCCAGTGGCCCCAACCTCCCTTCCCTCTTAGGTTGGATGGTCTATTTGATGCTTCTCTGTCTCTGTCTCTATTTTTATTCACCAGTTTATGTTGTTCATTATATTCCACAAATGGGTTAGATTATGTGATATTTATCTTTCTCCGACTGGCTTATTTCACTTAGTATAATGCTCTCCAGTTCCATCCATGCTGTTGCAAATGGTAATAATTATTTCTTTCTTACAGCAGCATAGATGTACCACAGTTTTCTAATCCACTCATCTGCTGATGGGCACTTAGGCTGTTTCCAAATCTTAGCTACGGTGAATTGTGCTGCTATGAACATAGGGGTGCATATATCCTTTCTTATTGGTGTTTCTGATTTCTTGGAATGTATTCCTTGAAGTAGGATCACTGGGTCAAATGGGAGTTCCATTTTTAACTTTTTGAGGAAACTCCATACTGTTCTCCACAGTGGCTGCACCAGTCTGCATTCCCACCAGCAGTACAAGAGGGTTTCTTTTTCTCTTAACCCTCGCTGGCACTTGTTTTTTGATGATTTGCTGATGACAGCCGTTCTGACAGGTGTGAGATGGTACCTCATATTTGTTTTGATTTGCATCTCTCGGATGATTAGTGACTTTGAGTATGTTTTCATATGTCTCTCAGCCTTCTGTATGTCCTCTTTCAAAAAGTATCTATTTTGGTCCTTTGCCCAGTTTTTGATTGGATTGTTTATCTTCCTTTTGTTAAGTTGTATGAGTTCTCTATAAATAACGATTCTCTCTTATCTCTCCCTCTTTCTCCCTCTCTCTGAAATACATAAATTTTTTTTAAAATTATAAAATAAATACAAGAAATTTCTGCGGTATGTGATGGCATGGGTGGACCTTGAGGGCCTTATGTTAAGTGAAGTAAGTCAGACACAGAAAGATAAAAACATCAAGATTCTACTTTTATGAGTTACATAGTATAATAGTCGGCTTCATAAAATCAAAGACTGGAATGCTGGTTACCAGGCACTGGGGGCAGTAGGAAATGTGGATTAATTAAATAATTAATCAATAAAGTTTCAGTTAAGGTGAATAAACTTTATAGGTACAATACTGTACCTCTAGTCAATAAGAACACATTGTACATTTAAAATTTGTTATGATAAAAAAATCTCATGTTGTGTTCTGTGCACATTATTAAAAAAAGATAGCATGATTATAAGACTAAGAGAGAATTCTGAAATGACCCCCAAAATAGACAAACTGCTAGTTAGCCTGATAAAGAAAATAAACAGAGATAAGCATTACCAATTATAACATGAATATAATGACAGATAAAAATTTCATTAACAATTATAAGGGGAAGATTAGATTGTTAAATTTAGAAATATTTATATGAGAAACATATGGTAGCATAAACTAGCAGAGCTCAGTAAAAAATGTATGACCTAAATAAACCAAAATTATATATAATAAATAGAAAAGCTAGTTAATGATATTTTACTTCTTATTCCATGTTATTTAAAATATTTAAGAGCATAGATTTGTTAAATGTTGCTTTGCAGTCAGTGTCTAATTTTAGAAAGCTACCTGAACCCTGATGCTCAATGCTGACAAATAGCACAAAAATAGAAAATAATATACTTATTACATTTATAAAGCTGCAGTGGATTTGCATTTTACGAGAGGATTAGGATCTGAACTCAGGCTTTAAGGTAAAAATCTGTTTTAAATTTGAAGTTACTCCTGAAAACCCCTTAAAATGCCCATGACCACATAATATGTTGGTATGTGTTCATAAACCAGGTCACCTTTGTATGTCAGCAGATTACAACGCACTGAAAGCTAGGAGGGGACACTAAGGGATTACATTTTTAGTAGTCAATATGAGAAAATCAGAGGTTTTATTTCTAGACACTCCTCTCACCTCAATACTCAGTCCTGATGTCGCCTTCCTTCTGCCTACTCCCCAAAGAGCACATCATCTTTAAGTTTTTCCCTGGGCCTCTTCCCCCCTTAGAGTCCAATTTAAAACATTCTTCCTCTAGCTATCACATATTCCCTAATTAGTCTTTAGTCAATTTGTATCTTTTACTCAACTTTTATCAGTTTAACTCTGCAAATTTGTAAATATCAGCATATAATATCTGTCCTATATAGTGTACTTAGGTCACTCACACCTCTTTTGCAAATTCATTATGTGACTTCCTAAGTTTCTTCCTTAAGATGGCCCTACAGAAGAGCATAGATTTGGTGAAAGCATCCCATTACGATAAATAAAAATGATTTTCCTTTGATTTTCAGATAGAGAATCTTGATAACTCTTTATGAAAATAATATTATATTTTCATCACTATGTTGTAGAAATCTCTTTATGGTGAGGGGAAAACTCAAAAACACCCAAATGACATAGTTCTATAACACCAATTTAATATACAGGGTAGGTCAAAAGCAGGCTCACAGTTGTTTGTATGGAAAATAACACAATAATTAATAAATAACAATACAATAATAAACTCTGTGTTTCACATACAACTGTAAGCCTACTTTTGACCCACTCTATATTTCTAAAACAGTTAAAAAATCAATTCAATTATTTAATAGCAACTGCCTTTGAACTTCAAACAGGTGTATTTCAGAAAAGTATTTTATATATTTGAATCTAAAGGACAGATCTTTAGTAGAAAACAAGAATGAATTGCATTAAGAATTTTGTACTCTGTAGTTAAGATGGTTGCTTTTCCAAAACCAGTGTACTGGGTGGTGTTACTTATACCAGTAAAATCAAACTCTTTCTTTTCTGAACATGGTAGGGGCTGGAGAAGGGGGAGAATAGCAATTCTCCAAGTACAAAAGACTCACAGGCTAACCTTGGGAAATGGGGATGGCTTTGGGGTTTACTGAATGTTCCCAAGCTTCTGAACATCAAAGAAGTCTACTGTCCCAATGTCTGCTCTAGCTTTTCTCTCCCTATTAGTCTAGAAAATGATTTTAGCTCATCAGAAAAATTAAACCAGCTTAAACTATCTATATTTCCTAATCTAATATACCTGCTTTGCTCTTTAATAAATCAGATTTTAAAATAAATATTTAAAAATGGAAATCAGTTGATAAATATATTTTTTTCACCGTCCCTTATATTCTTTTCTGATAAATCTCTTCGTAGGCATTGTGATTTCATTACCGAGTGATCTAAAATATAATTCTAAAATCCTCATAGTGCATCCACTAGACATGCACCTTTACCTTTAGGAAAAGACTATATTCTAGTGATCACAGATGAATGTCTAATATTTGCTTTGATTTGAATATGCCAAGAATCTGAAGTTTACAGATACTCAATGTCTTTCACTCCAAAGTGTGAACCTACAAGATTCTTTTCTAGAATGAAATTAAATTTCTCAGACCAAAATATTTCCTCCCTCACTACCACTTTTTGATAATATATTTTCATCACTATGTTGTACAAATCTCTTTCAACCCATTCTTTAAAAAGAAAATCTTGGTAGTTTCTCGAATTCAAATATTTTGAAACCCTAACTTGAAGCTGCATTTACTCTCATAATTCTTAAATGAATATTATTTAAACAATTTATCTATTTAAAACACTTAAGATTGGGTGGTGGGCACGCAATGCAATATACAGGTCATATCCTATATAATAAAAGCCTAGGTGGTGTTGTGTTATGCCCTCGCACGACGTTGCCACAAGATGGCCACCGCGATGTCATCACAAGATGGCCACCACAAGATGGCCAGTAGGGGAAGGCAGTTGTGGGCAATCGGGCTGGCAGGGGAGCGGTTAGGGCAGCTGTGGGCAAACTACGGCCAGCGGGTCGGATCCGGCCCATTTGAAATGAATAAAACTAAAAAAAAAAAGACCGTACCCTTTTATGTCATGATGTTTACTTTGAATGTATATTAGTTCACACAAACACTCCATCCATGCTTTTGTTCCGGCCCTCCGGTCCAGTTTAAGAACCCATTGTGGCCCTCGAGTCAAAAAGTTTGCCCACCCCTGGGTTAGGGGGTGATCAGGCTGTCAGGCAGAAGCGGTTAGGGGCAATCAGGCAGGCCGGCAGGCAAGCGGTTAGGAGCCAGCAGTCCCAGATTGTGAGAGGGATGTCCGACTGCCGGTTTAGGCCCCATCACTGTGGGCCTGATTGTCCCCAACTGCCCCCCTGCGGGATCAGGCCTAAACTGGCAGTCGGACATCCCCCGAGGGGTCCCAGATTGGAAAGGGTGCAGACTGGGCTGAGGGACACCCCCGCCCCTTGTGCCTGAATTTTGTGCACCTGGCCTCTAGTATCATATAAATGTACACTTGAAACATATGTGATCTCATTAAGCAATGATATCCCAATTAATTTAATTGAAAAATAAAACACTTAAGAGCAGAGAATTTTGGAAACATTAAAGTATCATTCATGTAATACTGTTCCTTTTTGATAGCAGTACTCCATGAGAGCAATAATTTTGTGTGAAATGATATAAGAATAACCTGATTTGTCAATACATAATACAGAAGTGTTCCACACAGGCATTATTGTATTACCTTTTTGATAAATTGTTTTAAAGAGAGATTTATACTAGACTAGACTATATGACATTGAGATAACCAAATAAAATTAAGTTCATGTATTTTTGCAGTAAATTATTAATTATTGTTATTTTAATTATAGCATTGGTGATTTTCTATCCTTATCATACAAGTCAATGCATTGTTATTATTTACTGTTTTTATTTACAAAGCCTGGCACAGAAGTTAGATATGCCGATTTGAATCCAATAAAATTTGAGTCCACTAATGTTGTTGAAGTTAGCTAGTACAGACTACAGTGCATGGCATAGTTTTATGCGTTCTTTAGTGATATGGATAAAGAGATCCAAAGAAACACATTTTGTTTATTGAAGGATAATTATTTTAACTTAGTATTGGTAAAATTTTAACCCAGTGTTGCACAACAGCATAGCTCCCATATGTATTCTGACAGCATCTCCTAGTCCTTTTCTAGAAATTCATTACAATTTTAATTTTACTGAATCTATGTTATGTGGGGAAGCACAGGACTTGGTTGGAATGTCTGTAAGGAAGATTATCCGAAAGGTTGAGGGTCTCTGAGGGGGCCTTGCCAAAGGCGGCAGCCCCTACCTTGACTTTTCCAAACAAGTCAGATCCCCTGGGTGTTTTGCTAGAATATCTAATGCTTAGTTTTTAAAGAGTTGACCTTGTAGAAGCATATACTTTCCCAAGGATGCTTACCCTGCTGACAATATCTAATAGTTAATTTTAGTTCAAGCTGTTGTTACAATAAAAGTCAAAGGAGGCAGGCGAACAGGGCTACCTGGTGGTGATAACCAAGTAGTCCCTTAGCCTCTCTTTCACAGAAACATGTGTCAGAGTAATCATTCATCCTTCATTCAGGGTCTGCCATTCAGCCCTGGCAATGTTATTATTTTTTAAACATATTTTATTGATTTCAGAGAGAAAGGGAGAGGGAGCCAGAGACAGAAACATCAATGATGAGAGAAAATCACTGATAAGCTGCCTCCTGCATGCCTCATACTGGGGATCAAGCCCACAACCTGGGCATGTGCCCTGACCTGGAATCGAACCATAACCTTCTGGTTCATAGATTGAACGAGTAACTCAACCACTGAGCTACACCGGCTGGGCTATGCTATTATTTTAGCTATTTCATCTGATTATGAGTGACAAGACTATACCTCATTTAAAATATCAATGTCTAACACAACAGCTATCTTCAGAACTAACATTAATTGGGATTGTTTTAGAAGCAGATAAAGGACAACAATGCAAGAAAACAACTAAATAGAAAGTGTAAGAGCACCATATTTTTTAAAAAAAAACCACAAACACACAAACAAAAAACACACATTGGTATCAAATCAGCCAAGCCTGGGGAAAACTCAGAATTGGAAACTAAAATGCTATTTGTTGTTAAGAACAACAGAAAAAAATAAAAAAAGCAAACAAGCCTATAGTTACTATCCACTCCTCAACTTTGTTTCTTTTCATCAAGTCTTTTTTCCCCCCAATATTTACATAAGCATTGGCCATACCCTAGCCTCAGAAAACTTGGCTGAGTTTTTACATTTTAACCATTCAATAAACATTCTCAGGTATAAGGTGAATCTCAGTTTCAGTTCTAAATCCACTGTAATGTGTTCTGAAAAGCCCACCTGGGGTCAGGTGCCCACCTCACTTGCCAGATGTGGCCTGAAAGCGGAGTCAGACTGCTCCAAGATCATGGGAATGTGAGTGTGAAGCAGCTCCCAAAGAGGGGGTACTGGTGATGTCCATGCAGTGCTCATCTCATTGATAAAAAGATGAATAAGTGAATGAATCACACTAAAGCATAACATCCATTTAAAAGTTCTCATAATAAGCTTTATTTATACATCCTTAAAATGGAAAGTATTTTTCCCTTGGTGACAAGCAAAATAATAATTAAAGCAATTTATTAGATTGACATCATTTTTAGATACTTGTTTTCCTCCCTTTTACCTCTGCTGTACTTATCTTGACTTCAGTTTAGTGAGAAAGCCTTTAAGTACAGAATTGGCTTTTCATCTTTTTTTCTTCTGTTGTGAGAAAATATAGTTTCCACATAACAGGATACTCAGTGTATGTTTTTATTTTTTTAATTTCTTTATTGATTAAGGTATTACATATGTGTCCTTATCCCCCCCGTTGCCTCCCCCACCCCCACACTCATGCCCTAAGCCCCCTGGTGTCTGTGTCCATTGGTTAGGCTTATATGCATGTATACAAGTCCTTTGGTTGACCTCTCCCCCTTACCCCCACCCTCCCCAACCTTCCCTCTGAGGTTTGATGGTCTGATCGATGCTTCTCTGTCTCTGAATCTGGTTTTGTTCATCAGTTTATGTTGTTCATTATATTCCATAAATGAGTGAGATCATGTGATATTTATCTTTCTCTGACTGGCTTATTTCACTTAGCATAATGCTCTCCAGTTCCATCCATGCTGTTGCAAAAGGCAAGAGTTCCTTCTTTTTTGCCATAGCATAGTATTCCATTATGTAGATGTACCACAGTTTTTTAATCCACTCATCTGCTGATGGGCACTTAGGCTGTTTCTAAATCTTAGCTATGGTGAATTGTGCTGCTATGAACATATGGGTGCATATATCCTTTCTGATTGGTCTTTCTGGCTTCTTGGGATATATTCCTAGAAGTGGGATCACTGGGTCAAATGGGAGTTCCATTTTAGTTTTTTGAGGAAGCTCCATACTGTTCTCCACAGTGGCTGCACCAGTCTGCATTCCTACCAGCAGGGCAAAAGGGTTCCTTTTCCTCCGCATCCTCACCAGCACTTGTTTGCTGATTTGTTGATGATAGCCATTCTGACAGGTGTGAGATGGTACCACATTGTCGTTTTGATTTGCATCTCTCGGATGATTAGTGACTTTGAGCATGTTTTCATATGTCTCTTGGCCTTTCTTCTGTCTTCTTTTGAAAAGTATCTATTTAGGTCCTTTGACCATTTTTGATTGGATTGTTTATCTTCCTTTTGTTAAGTTGTATGAGTTCCCTGTAATTGTTGGAGATTAAACCCTTATCGGTGATAACATTGGCAAATATGTTCTCCCATGTAGTGGGCTTTCTTGTTGT
Organism: Myotis nattereri; assembly: GCF_964212035.1. Taxonomy (NCBI): domain Eukaryota; kingdom Metazoa; phylum Chordata; class Mammalia; order Chiroptera; family Vespertilionidae; genus Myotis; species Myotis nattereri. The sequence goes on from NC_138079.1 coordinate 57,619,088, forward strand.
TTTGTTGATGGTTTTTTTTTTTTGGTGTTTTTTTTTTTTTTTTTTGCTGTGCAAAAGCTTTTTATTTGATGTAGTCCCATTTGTTTATTTTCTCTTTAGTTTCCATTGCCCTAGGAGTGGTATAGAAATCTATGGCATTTCTATACACCAATTGTGAACTTACAGAAAGAGAGACTAAAAAAACAATCCCATTTACTATCACACCAAAAAAAATTAAGATACCTAGGAAGAAACTTAACTAAGGAGGTAGAAGGGCTATATGCAGAAAACTACAAGACACTGAAAAAAGAGATAGAGGAAGACATAAACAGATGGAAGAACATACCGTGTTCATGGATTGGTAGAATCAACATCATTAAAATGTCCATACTACCCAAAGCAATCTATAGATTCAATGCACTCCCCGTTAAAATACCAAAAGCATATTTCACAGACCTAGAACGAACTTTCCAAAAATTCATCTGGAATAAAAAAAGACCCCGAATGGCTACAGCAATCCTGAGAAAGAAGAACAAAGTAGGTAGGATCTCAATACCAGATATCAAGCTGTATTACAAAGCCACTGATCTCAAAACAGCCTGGTACTGGCACAAGAACAGACATATAGATCAATGGAATAGAATAGAGAACCCAGAGATCAACTGAAACCACTATGCTCAATTAATATTTGACAAAGGAGGCATGAACATACAATGGAGTCAAGACAATCTCTCCAATAAATGGTGTTGGGAAAATCAGTGTATGTTTTTAGAACTGTTTTATTTATTAGTATCCTCCAGTGATTAATGTTGAACACTGATGTTTGTTCATAAAACATAGGAGCAGTGTAGGTATTGAATACTGGAATTCCAAGTTAGTACTTCCGTTAACTCCCTTTACCTAACTTAGTGCTGTTTTCTCACTGAGACTCAATAAGATATACTAAAATTTCATTAATAGTTCTATACACAGAGAATGGTGTATGTACAAAGAGAAAGAAAAGAAAAATCATGACAGAGAGATAGCATGTAAGTGCTACTTTACATGCTCAGATAGTGCAAGATGGCTATTTGGTTTACTACCAGCTTAAAAAACTGCAAAAAAAAGAGAAGAATTTTAGTTTAGAAGGTAGTACAATACTAAATGAGTATGTAAATATTATTTGGTTGCATCTTTTTGTTTAATTTATCATTTGTAAACTCCATTTACCATAAAAAAAAAATCAAGAAGTTTGCAAACAGCCTTAGCGTCCATCTACAGGGAGTTAACTCCATCAAAAGGGAGTTAATTATAATAAACTAATGTCCTTATTATGGAAAACTTTGTAGTAATAAAACTAGAGCTGAATTCTCTTTCGATTAGTCAAAATAAATATAGTGTCTAAGTCCCACAATATTTTTAGGGACCCATGAAAATGTGTTTTTAATTTCTTTTAAAATTAGAAGAAACATAATAATAAATAATAATGAATCCAGCCCAGATTGTATTCATTTTATACCAACATAGTCATAAAATATAACTTTACTTTTTTTTTTAATGGAGAAAGGGGCCAAAGAAGGCAAAAGTGACTAAGGAGAAAAAAAAAACCTAAATCAGGCTCAAATAAAACAGTATGACATCTCTCATGATATACTCAGATGAAATAATATCTAGGGTGTTTTTAAAAATAACAACAAAAAGGCAAAGTACCACACTGTCCATATAAAGAAAATTTTTATATAACTTGTATATTGTATATGAATATCTCTGGAAGATGCACAACAAACTGAGAACATTATTAGGTTTTGAGAGAGAAACTGTATATTGTCAAATAGGGAGAGAAGAGAGTTTTTTCGTAAATATCCTTTTGTGTATGTTTAATTTTGAACCATGTGAATTTAATACCTATTTTAAAAATAAGATTGGTTTTCATAATAGAGAGGTAATTTATCATTAGGAAGCATTTCTCTCCCTTGTATGGCATCAAGTATACCTTCCAAATTAATGAGCCATCCAATATAATAAAAGGCTAATATGCAAATTGTCCCCTCAGGAGTTCGACCAGGAGTTCGATTCCTCGCTATGACATACACTGACCACCATGGGGCAACCTGGAACATGGTTGGCAACCAGTGGTGGCGGCAGGGCACTGAGGGAGTGAGGGAAGGAGAGGTGGGGAGGCCAGCAGGCGGAGAACCGTGTGGTGGTGGCACGCAGGTAGTGAGGGAAGGAGGAGGTGGGGAAGCAGGGAGGCAGGGAACCTGATCAGCCCTGATCACTGGCCAGGCCTAGGGACCCTACCTGTGCATGAGTTTTGTGCACCAGGCCTCTAGTTTAAAATATAAAGGTTACTATCCAGATATCATATGTTCTTTTTAGAATTAAAACACAAGTATAGTATCTCCAATAAAATCCATAGTTTTATGTGCACACACATCATAAGTGTGTCCTTTTTATTTTGCAAGGCATTAAGTTCCTTTTAAGAAAATTAGTAGATAAAAATTGCTTTTTGTATCTACACACTGATTTGCCATTTATGCTTCCTAGTTTCTCCTTGCTGTAAATGAAAATTTCTATCTTGCATCACTTCCAATCAGTCTAAAAAACAATATTTTGTATTTCTTGTAGTGCAGTTTGTTTGAGTAAGTTCCCTCAGCTTTCATTTGCCTGAAAATATATTTATTTTGTCCCATTTATAAAAGATAATTGTACTGGATAAAGAATTCAAGATTGATAGCTTTTTTATTTCTTTTAGCCCATTTAAAATGGTACTACACTGTCTTCTGGACTCCATTGTTTCTGATAACAAGTATGCCCTCATTTATATCATTGTTCTTCTTTAGGTAATGCATTTTTTCCCCATGGTTCCTTTCAAGATTTTCTATTTTGGACTCTAATATTTGTGACACTTGCATAACTCTGATATGTCTGATACGGTTTTTCCTTGTATTTATTTTGCTTACTGCTCTCTGATCTTCTTAGGAACTGTAAGTTAAAGTTTTTCAGCTATAATTTTTCAAAGACATTTCATTGTCACATTATAGTCTAATTTTTCTTTGGGACTCAAATCCATATATATGTTAAATTGTGTAACATTTTCTTATAAGTTCACAGTGGTTCTGTTCATTTTTCTTGAATATTTTTATATTTGTTCTTCAGACTGCAAAATTTTTTTTTCTATGCTCCTCTAAATTTGCAATCAAAATAGAGATAGACTCATAGATAGAGAGCAGGTAGACAGCTCTGGTGGACGTGGGTGTTGGGGGACTGGAAGGATTGAGCAAAAAAGAAAAAAAGAGAGATGGAACTCATGGACATGCATAATAGTGTGGTAATTACGGGGGGGCAGGGATAGAAGTGAGCATAGAGGAGATAAATGGTGATGAAAAAATATTAAGTTAAATGTTTAAAAATTGGGAAGATTCAATCTCCTAACTCTGTCTCTTCTAAAATCTTGTTAGAACTTGATTTTAAGCTTTGTTAAAGTGTGACACACCGTGTTTCTCTGGGTATGGCCTTTATCCTAAAGCAGTGATTCAGCTTAATTCCCATGTTAAGAGATGTTAGGGACATATATTCAATATGTCTGGGCCATAATTCTAAAGTCCCCAGCTCTGCTTAACATTTAATACCTCTATTCTGCTCTCACCTCTGAGAGCCACTAAGCCTTGAGTGGCCATGCCTGTAGTTTTACTGTCCCACTCTCAGGCAAGGAATTGTGGTAACCCCCCACGTAAATTTTATGACCTACACACACTCCTTTTAATACCCTGTCACACAGGTTCCAACCACTTCAAAAGCCCAGGGCTCTGATCTCCACCTAGTTAGGTAAGAGAAGCTTCCATATTCTGATTGAATTCCAGGTCACTGCACTGCAGCTGGAAATTTTCCAGAAGCAGAAATCCAGAAAAACTGGAACACACCTTGTTTCTTTCCTAACAGGAGCCATAGCCCATTTGTAAGGTTATTTTCTTTTAGATAATTAATCCTAACATTTATTCATGTTCCTACTTGATTATGCAGCACCCATCCCAACAGCACTGCTCCTTTCTTATTCTCTCTCTCTCTCTCTCTCTCTCTCTCTCTCTCTCTCTCTCTCTCCCTCTCCCTCTCCCTCTCCCTCCCTCTCCCTCTCTCCCTCTCTCCCTCTCTCCCTCTCCCTCTCTCTTTCTCTCTTAATCCTCACCTGAGGGTATTTTTCCATTGATTTTTGGAGAGTGGGAGAGAGACAGAAGGAGAAACATTGAAGTGAGAGAGACACATCAATTGGTTGCCTTTGCACACACCCAACCAGGGCTGGGGATCAAGCCTGCAACCCAGGTACATGCCCTTGACCAGAATCAAACCCATGACCCTTCAGTATGCAGGCTGACACTCCTTCCACTGAGCCAAACTGTCTAGGGCTATTCTGACTCTTTAGTTGTCTCTTTGACATTCCAATTATGTCTTCACATTCTAGCTTTCAGTACGCATTCTCTTGGCCTCCAGGTTTGTGATTGATTCACATTATTTCTCCTGGATTTAATTCAATTTCATTTTGGACAAACAGTCCCCTGATGTGGAAGTTTTCTGTCACTTTAAAAGTATAAGAGATTCCTTTTGTCAAATGTGACCATTATAGTTGAGCCAACCACTTACCTTGGACAAGAAAGGGAATTTTGACACCAGAGAATATTTAATCTTGTTCGTTATTAGAATGAAATGAAAATGAAATGCCTATCAATGTAAATGTTATTTTTCCTAACATAAACACAATTTGGTTTATAGCCATCTAAATATTAAAATTCCCTGGTTCCTAAGCTAAAAGTGGCCATGTGTCAAACCTGTCTCCAATGAGATTCATGTCATAGGTATGAGGTGGTAGCGGAGTGTGTGAAAGAGGGCATAGAGGAGATAAATGTGGTTTTGGGGTAACCAATTATTTTCATTGTTGTTTGTTTTTTATTTATTTTTATTTTTTAATATATCTTTATTAATTTCCAGAGAGAAAGAGGGAAAGAGAGATAGAAACATCAATGATGAGAATCATTGATTGGCTGCCTCCTACATGACCCCTACTGGGGATCGAGCTCGCAACCCAGGCATGTGCCCTTGACTGGAATCAAACCCAGGACCCTTCAGTTTACAGGCTGACTCTCTACCCAATGAGCCAAACCGGCTAAGGCTATTTCTTTTGTTGTTGTTTTTTTGTTTTTGTTTTTAAAAAGCAACACACATGGCTCCTCATTTCTTTTTATGCATAGCCTGCTTCCCCTTCCCCTCATCCACTCTGCCCCAGAAGTTCTGATCTTAGACTTGAGATGTACATGACCAATAGTTTTCCGATCCCAGAAAAATGAGAGGTGCCTGGTGTAAGACTGAACTAAACCTGTGGTCTGGAATCAAGCCTATACAGGGTTCAGCTTAAATCAGTCAATCCCAGTTTGACTAAAGACATATGAGAAATAAATGCTTATTTGCTATATGACACTGGAATCTTATAGATTATTATTTATGCAACATTATTCTAGCACTATTTGACTGAAAATAAGCTAGACTCAAATCATGAAAACCCTTATTAGGAGAAGATAAAATGTAGCAGGGTATATCTCACCTCTGCTGCTAAACTGTCTGGATTCACTGCCCAGCGCTATTGTTATTACCCATGTGTGTTTCCACCAAATTAATTACTCTGTGTCTCAGTTTCCTTAACTGCAAAACTGGAATCCTATATAATAAAGAGGTAATATGCAAATTGATCCTCACACCCTCACAAGATGGCTGCCTAAGACCAGGCCAGCAGGGGGGTTAGTGTGGGATGATCAAACAACTGAACAAGCAGGCTGCCTGGGGCGACCAGGCCAGCAGGGGGTGCAGTTAGGGGTGACCAGGCCAGCAGAGGGGGGCAGTTGGGGGCAACCTGGCCAGCAGCGGGGACAGTTAGGGGCAACCAGGCCAGCAGGTGGGGAAGTTACGAGCAATCAGGCCAGCATGCAGAGGTGGTGAGGGGCGATCAGGCTGGCGGGGGGCGGGGGGGGGGGTTGGGGAGGCAGTTAGGGGCGACCAGGCAGGCAGGCAGGTGAACAATTAAGAGCCAGTGGTCCAGGGTTGTGAGAGGGATGTCTGACTACTAGTTTAGGCCTGATCCCCCAAGGGTGGATTGGAAAGGGTGTAGGCTGGGCTGGAAAGGGTGCAGGCTGGGCTGAGGGGACTCCCCACCCCATACATGAATTTCATGCACTGGGCCTCTAGTCTAATATGCAAAGTGTCCCCTCAGGAGTTCTACCAAGAGACTGGGAGCTTGATAACTTGCTATGACGTGCGCTGACCACCAGGGGGCGGCATGGAATGAAATAAGGCCCAGGCTGGCAGGTGGAAGGCCCCGATTGGCCCTGATTGCCGGCCAGGCCTAGGGACCCTACCTGTGCAAGAATTTCGTGCACCGGACCTCTAGTAGGAATAATAACAAAGGATTTGTGTGTGTGTGTGTGTAAGGATAAAACAAAGATAATTGTTTAACAGTTGATAACACTATACTTGGTACACAATGCTTAATATACAAAATTATCATTCAGCACCACTGTGAGATTTAGATTTTACTCAGCAGGCCAATGGTTTTTAATTATATTTCCATGAAAGACTCGTATCTGACAGCTATCAGAGTTCCCTGATAAATTAGAATAATGTTGGTCGTTTTCCAGTATGCAAATTAATTTAAGTAAATTGATCTATATTTCAAGTTCTAATAATTTTTCTCCCTACATGTTTTAAATTTTGAGTGCTTGGTACAATGTTTGTGCAAGCCAACTGAAAAGAAGTAAATGCGCAAGTATTATCATTATTAATTGAAAAAAATCAGAAACACCAATTATACTTAGTTTGACAATTTATCTTTTAAATAGACATATGTACCAAAAATTGTAATAGTATATTACACAAGAAAAATATAAGATTTTCTCCCAGGAAACTTGCTCCCAGTTCCTGTGATGCAACTGAAAATATTGTTTCATGATGCTTTATAAATAACATAGTATTCTGCTAAAACAACACACACAAAACAATAATTTGCAGTCACACTGCCTGTTGTTGAGGGCTGAGAATCTTTTGGGGAAAATAGATTTGTTTGTTATATTAAGAGAGATCTAAGTTTGAAATTTTACCCTGGCTGTAATGTATAGAGTTTAACTGAAGGTACATAGGGCCAGGAGACAAGCAAGCCAGTATATTTAGTGATACAAAAATGATTCCTTGTCAGAAGCAGGGAATAAAGAGTTGATTAATATAAAAGATGTTAGGGAGTGAAAAAGGTAACACATCTAGATCAGCAGTGCTCAACCTGTGGGTCGCAACCCCTTTGGCAGTCGAACGACCCTTTCCCAGGGGTCGCCAAAGACCATCCTGCATATCAGATATTTACAATTCATAACAGTAGCAACATTACAGTTATGAAGTAGCAACGAAAATAATTTTATGGTTGGGTCACAACATGAGGAATTGTATTTAAAGGGCCAGAAGGTTGAGAACCACTGATCTAGATGCAGTTGGTGAGGGAAATGAAAGGAGTCTTAATCTTAAGTGTCAATGAAAATGACCCTGAGAGCCTAAGAAAAATGCAAATCTAGTCCATGTTCCCATTCCAAAAAATTCTGGCTCAGATTTTCTGGAATAATGACCTAAAACCTGCATTTTTAACAAATCTCATTTCTGATTCTGATTCAGGTGGCTGAGAGTCACATTTGGAGAAACTGAGAACATCGTATGCTCTAGTCATTTGGCACCATTCGTTTGACTCTGCTATTTCAGAATTACTTGGCACATTGCATGTTCCAGTTACTGGCAAGGATTGCTGCAGATGGGAAGCCATAGGGAAAGAATGAGGTCAAGATTTTATGCCTGAGCACCTGAGAAGGATAATCAGGGAAAGGAACACAATAGTAAAGTGTGATATTGTAAGGAATGAAAGATGATGCACTTTTTTTTTTATGTGTTGAATATTGGACTTTTTTTATATATGGCTCTGAATAAGCCTATGAATAAGGGACGTAAGAAATCCAAAGAGCTACGTTATTATTGATAAATGCCAGGCTGGAAGCTAAAATTAGGGTGTGTCATAATGGTCTTGCTCACACAGAAACCCAGCATTAAGATGCTTAGTACCCTCAATTCCACCAGCCAGAAGCAATTACATTAATCTGCTATCCCCAAGCAGCTAAAGACACTATCCTGTCCACACCACCTCCAATAGTCCTTTATAAAATTGTTTACTCTAGATCTGCACTTGTCATTTATAGCACATATTTCAGCATTCAGAACAAGTCCAATTGTTCATTTTGTTACTTCCATTTGAACCTAAGTGCTATGAGAGCAAGGGTCATATTTGTCTATTCTCTACACTCATAATATAGCACAATGCTATGCAAGCAGAAATTCTAAACAATTTGAGTATAAGTTTTTTAAGAAAAGAGCAAATATTAACTTTGGCTTCTGGCCAGGTTTGTTGTTGTTGTTTGTTAGTATCTGCTCAAGCCAAAGTTTCATGTTAGTGATGTCAAACTTAAACAGGCAAGGAAGACATTATTCAAGATTATTGTAATGTCAGTGGTGGTTGGGGTGGTGTCTGGTCAGAAGTAGCCCCTGGCCAGAGACAGTACTCTGTACCCCCAGTTCTTGTCTTGCTGGTAGAAATGAATTCAAACAAATGGCAGCAAAAGCAGGTGAGGATTTTTTCCTAGGAAATAAATACACTCAGGACCTGAGTGGACAACTTAGCCGGCCAAAACCAAACCAAGTGCCCTGATATTTGGGAGTTTAGAGGATTTATACCACTAAGCGGGTACGTCCCTAGGCAAGGAGCAAGTCACCCCTTCCCTTATGTCTCAGAAAAATGTATCTTTAAGCCATAGGGCTCCTTCACCCAGTTGTCATGTCCCCAGTTAGGCCACATCCTGGAGGGGCTCAGAATCTTTCCTCTTCACAGAGGGGCCTTCCACCTCCATTGTCTGTTTTCAGTTTGAGGTCTCAATACTAGTGTATCCACTCCAACCTCTGACCTCACTACCCAGAAAGAAACAAAGAGCTGAAGAGATTTTAAAAGTTGAAGAAATGGGCATCATAGGCCCCTCATGTTTACAAATTGGCCTTATTCAAAGGGAAAGTTAACTCTTTCTCTTAGCTTCATGACAGGAGGTAGTTCTACAACTTGAAAGGAGGCGCCTGCCTAGGTTAGGCTCCTACCTTTCCAGAGACTGGAAGAGAGGGGTGTTTATCTTCTTCGTTGATTACATTTCAAAAGATGGCTCCCGGGTCCTTAAGACAATCCTGGGTTGCACAACTGACACAAGCCAAAAGCTTTTAAAAAGATGTGTATCTGAGAAGGGCAGAGAATGAATTTGCAATTACAAGTTTTCTAAAGTAAACGCTCTCAGGAAAGGAAGGTCAGGACCTAGAGACGGGAAGAGACGTCTGAAAGTTGTACCTGAGCGGAGAGGAACCTCAAGGCCTTAATCATTGGCTGGCTGTGCATCTGCAGCTCCGCACCAACGAACTCAAACTATGAGCTCGCAATCTCCCATGGTCTCCTTATGCAAAGAATCGCTCAACACTTTTCTTTTGTTGACTTTTTTACTTAGGACCTAAGCATAGGGCCAGACACCTGGCCCACAGGCAGGACACGTGCGCGGAGGCACCGCGCCCCTGACGTCACTGGACGCGCCGGCCCCGACGTGTTAGCAACCGAGCGCGTCCTTAGTAGCAGTGGCTGCTGAGATGTGCGAACTTCCGGTTTCCCGGCCTCCGCCGCCCCAGCAACTGCTGTCGCCGGTGCCACCTGCCGCGGCCGCGCCTCTCCCCGGGATTTGGTCACTGCCGCCCCGTCCTCCGTTGCGCCCATGGTCCCTCCGGGAGCCAGGGCGGCGGTCCCGGCGGCTCCGGCGTGGTGAGAGGCTGGTCGGGGACTATGAGGGCCCTGCACCGCAGCTGCTGCCTCGGCCGCCTCCTGGCTTCCGCCCTCCTGCTGTTGCTGCTCCTGCCAGGGTTAAGGGGGCCCCTGGCGGTGCTGCTGCAGGCGGCCGAGGCCGCTCCGGACTCAGGACCTCCCGATCACGGGCCGCGGACGCTGTCCCCCCTGCCGCCCGGCCCCACCGCCGCCCAGGCCCCGGGCCGCGCTCCGGCTGAAGCCGCGAGGCCGCGGGGTGCAGAGGGCGGCAATGGCAGCAGCCCCGGAGCGGCGCTTGCAGCGGATGACCCAGCGGGGAAGGCGGGGGAACAAGGCTCAGTGGGTGGCGTCCTCGCTGTGAGCCCCAACCCAGGCGAAAAGCCCATGACCCAGCGGGCCCTGACCGTACTGATGGTGGTGAGCGGCGCGGTGCTGGTGTACTTCGTCGTCAGGACTGTCAGGTGAGGCGCAGCCTTGATGAGCTGCCTGGTGACCTTCCAGCGATGCAGCTTTCAGTGGCCTGGCGTGGCCCACTCTCAGGGGGGCCTTCCTAAGAGAGAGCGATGTGAAGATGACGGTCTTAAAAGCTTCTGGTGCCTTTGGGAGGATCTAAACCACCAAGTAGTTGCTCCCTTTTATTTATAAGTTAGCACCCCACCTCCAAAGCGCTTTACCTTGCCTCAAAGGGCAAACTTTCCCTGAAGAAGGAGTAATCTTGTACTCAACCCCAATATATTTTAATACTTCTGTCTTTCTACTCTATATTCTGTTTACTTTGTCCTTTTGCCTATTAGAACGCAAACTACTTAAGGGCGGGATTCCTATTTAGTAGCTTTTGTATTTGTGCAATATTGCCACTTAATAGGAATAATCATCAGTGTTTATATGAGTAGATACAGAGTACCCTGTGTATTTTGTTTCTTATAAATTATGGGCTGGATGAGAACTTTTGGGGGGTCACCCTTTTCATTTTGCTTCTACCTTATTTATAAATTATATATATATGTATGTGTATATATATATATATATATATATATATATATATATGTAGGCAAAAAGTAGGTTTACAGTTTTTGTATCGTTTAGCGTATTCACAACCGTAAACCTAATTTTGACCACCTCTTACATATAAATGTTTATTGCCATTGATTTTTCTATTTTTATTTCTGTAAAGCTTGGAAGGGTACAGTCTTTTCAGTCCGATTCTATTTGATAACTCACGTGTTAACCGCCCAATTCTGAACTATACCTAAGAAAAACTGAACTCTTTAACCAGTATCTATTGCATTAATTCTGTCTAAATCCTAAATTTAGTTGTCTGCATGATGTCCAAAGCTTAACTGATGCTAACAATGACTGGACAATGTTCAGCACTCATATACTGTTTGCTTGCAGATTACAAGATGGAAACTACGCATTTTGGTGAATTCCCATGTGGACCCCCACTTCCACAGTATGTCCGACAGCACACCAGCATTAGTTGGTTTTGCCAAGGAGGGGAGGATAAATCATAATTTCTTTAACTGATAGGAGGTAACATTGAAAATATTTTACTTGTAAAATACTTAAAGCCCATTAAACTTCCAAATTGTTTTGTTTTCATCTAATTCAGTTATATTGAATATGTGACTGGAAGTAACTTCCGCTTTGAGTCTGGAAGTATTCCAAACAACAATCTGATTCTCTCTGTAGAAATTGAAAAATATATATGCAAGGGAGTAGGAACCCTAGTAGGCTGCCTAAAATGAATATATAATCTCTATGAGAAGACGCTCATTGTCTGTCTTATTCCCTGCTAAATACCCAGTCCTGAACATTATGTAAAACATTATGTAGGCTCTGCATAAGTAGTTGCCTAATGAGTGAGTGTTCTTAGTGAATTCTATATTTTGCTATATAGGTAGGTGGTGAAGATTTGGAAATTTATGGGAGTCCAAAATGGGCATTCACCGAAATGAGTAGTTTTCATCCTGTATTCTGGAAGCAAAAAGTATATGAGTTCTGAACATTGTCCAGACATTGTTAGCATCAGTCAAGCTTTCTTCTTATTGATAGAACAAAGAAGTATGAAGATCTTACTTAATACCAATTAGAGTTTCTTTCTCTGTGTAGGGCATTTTTTCTCACAGTAAAGTCTAAAAAAAAAGAAAAGATTACCCTTAGATGGTCATTATTATTTTTTAAGCAAAACCATAGGGTTAAGCCCAGCCGGGGTGGCTCAGTGGTTGAGCATCAACCTATGAGCCAGAAGTTACATTTAATTCCAGTCAGTGCACATGCGGGGGGTTGCAGGCTTGATCCTTATTGTGGGGTGTGCAGGCGGCAGCCGATCAATGATTCTCTCTCAGCTTTGATGTTTATCTCTCTCGCTCTCTCTCCCTTCCTCTCTGAAATCAATAAAAATATATTAAAAAACATATAAACAAAAATCGATAGGCTTCAGGCCAGTCAAAGTCTGAGATACCACGTGGGGACAGCTGTCCTGGAGGACAGTCCAAGCCTGTAGCTCAATTTTCATAATGGGGAAATAAACTAATTGCATTAAGCCATTGAGATTGAGATTGTTACCTCATCATAACCTGTGTTACCTTGATTAAAAGACTTAGCCTCTCATCATTTCCAATATCTTTAAAATGATCTGTTTACCTCAGAGGTTTTGCCATTTTAACATAAGCCCTTCACAGTTGTCAGAGCTTGGCAAGAGAGACTAAGGAATACACGGGGTTTTGACTGCTTCAGCCTACAAATGAGTCTAATTGTATAAAGAACTGGAAAGTGTGTGTGTGTGTGTGTGTGTGTGTGTGTGTGTGCGCACGCTTTCCAGATTTGGGGAACATTAGTAATGTCTCCATATGAAGTGAGAATACTAAAGTTCATAGAGCTGGAAAGTGTCCAAGCTCTTCCAGAACCCAGAGTTTGAATTCTACTTTTGGCATTCCTTCTGTATTGCTGAGTTCCAGAACTAACTGATTATATTTTTACTCTTTCATTGGGATGAGTTTGCGTTGTACAGAATAGTAAAACAAAATCTATTGATACTGAAAATAGTAAGCAATTATTTCTGGCTTTTTCCATCCTTGTCTCTCTAGGATGGCTATTTCAGTTTTTATCATTATGTTCTCACACAATTAGTGTCTCAACCAGGAAAGAAGAAAGGGATCCTGAATGTAACATCTTTTTCTATATTCTTTTTTTTAATAAGGGAGAAAAATCTTCTTCCAGAAACCCTATTACTCCATTTGTCTGAACTGCTTCATCCACTCAACCCTAGACAATGACTGACAAAAGAACTGCTACATTTTCATGATTGGTTTATACCAATAATTATGATCATTGTGTATCTCTTAGGTCTGGGCTCAATTGCTGTCTAAACAAAATCATGGTTCTGTTAAGGGAAAAGCAGATTCTGTTACAGTGATAAAAACTAAGAGATGGTTTAACCAGAAGAACATAAATGTACTTATTAAATGCAAGTAGCTACCAAGCTATTACTCTATACCACCAAAAGATTAACCAAAAAATATAGTTCACCAGGACAGTATATCCAGTCTGATATAAAATCATTGTATTAGGGATCAGAAGACTGGTAGTGACTTTTATCACTGTGATTAATATTACTTTAATTCACTAGGAATACAATATGGCTTAATGTTTAAGAACCCAGGCTTAGGAGTCAAATTGCTTGCATTTGAGTATTTTTTCCAAGCTCTGCAATATTTTATTTTTTCCAAACTCTGCCTTTATATGTATAAAATGAGGGTACTTATGTAATTGTTAGGCAGATTACATCAGGTAATGTTTATAAGCTCTTTAGCTCAATGTTTGACATATGTGCAAACTCAGTAAGTTTTTTTAAGTGATTTTTTTTGTATCTAGAATTGTAATTGTAATACATTTTTTTGGGGGGGGAGTTTACTATCTTATCTACTACCTCCCCATACCATACTCTATATGTATCTGACGTCTGAAAGTATAATCAGTAAAAGAGGTTAGGTCTAACAAGGTTGGGAGGAATAAAAGGAGATTATAAGAGAAATTGGCTGGAGGAGTTGGTCACAGAGTCAGTCAAAGGCCCGCTGTGATGCATCTTGGGGGTGCTAGATTGTAAATAGGACTTTAAAGTTGTTTGGGAAGTAAACCCATGCTGAACTCTTAAAAATGGAGGTAAGAATAATTATCAAGTATCACATCCCATGGTTCAGGGCCTAAAAGAACACTGGGAAATCCATGAGCAGACAAAGAGAGATAGCAAGGGAGCTATGTGCTATGAATGTATTTTCATATAGGATAACGTCATAGCTAAGCTCTGTGACATTTACTTAGGAGTGACTTCATTTGGGGTATCCACCAGAATACCATCAAATGGGAGACACATATAAGCTTAAGAACTGATAGGATGTGCTGAATTACAAGGAGCTTGGTGAGAAAAGGCTATCAGAGAAAGCAAGGTTGCAATATCCTAAACATAGATGAACATGCATTCAATTTTTTTTATTTTAACTTTTGGGTGTTAGCAGTGAATGTTTTACTGTAGATGACCAGTAGCAGGTGCTTTTTGGGGGGGAATCTTCTATTTAATGCTGCACTTGGCCAAGATTGTTACAGTTTCAGAGTTTGGTATCTGAGAAGCATCCAGAGAGGATCCAATAATAATTATGAAAAGAAAGCAAAAGAATTAAAAAACACAGTAGTTTGAAAACTTTATTTTGGAATCAATAGCTCCTGAGAGCACCATTGCTTTACATCAAAGTGGTGGATAATCATAATGACATTGAGAGATCAAAGTAACTCATATTATCCTGTACAGTATTGCTGGTGTCAGATATGGCTTCCATGTAGAATGCTGATAATTTTAAAGAGAAAAGCAACAATTCAGTTTAGGTTTTGAAAAGATAAACTTTAGTGAGTAAATGAAAGATAACTACATGTTATAATATGGCACATGTTCATACCCAAAAGAAAAAAATGAAACTCCACAGCACAGCATATTGGTGGATCTAATTTGTGTAGTGTATGAGAATCACCTGGGCTCTGCCTAAAACACCACACCTGGAGTGAGTGCATATTTAATGTTCAATCATTCTAGTACTTTTTTTTGTGTCCTGAGTCAGAAGCTACTATTCATATTATGATTTAAAAAATGGCTAGCTCCCCTGAATTTTGCTGTGGTATGTTTCTGAAGATAATGCCATTTAGGCTTTTCTTATTCCAAAAGTGATGATTTGCATACAAAATTATAGCTATCTTTGTTATACAGAGAAAATGCAAGGTATATTGTGAATCCATATATTTCAGTTAAATAATTTGTTTAACATATTTATTAGGCATCTGCTTTATGCCAATGCCTGTGTTTTGTGGGTTTGGTAGTGAGCAAGAACAGACCTGTTTTCTGCTTCCATAAAATGATGGTCTAGTAGGGAAGACAGATAGTTACACAAATAAGTACACAAAACATATTGAGCAAGTACTTTAAAGGAGATGTGCATGGGTGCTATGGAAGCCAATAATAGGAACCTGTGACTGAGCTAGATTAACCTGGAAAGAAGGTTTCCCTAAAGAAGTGATACTTGAGCTGGAGCTGAAAGATGAATAGTTATTAACATATTGTAGTGGGTGGGGAAGAGTGTGAGGACAGTGACAGGAAGCATGGCCATTCCAAGGGACTGAGAGAAGGGGTTGTGGCTGGAGTGATGAAAGTGAAGTAGAATGTAGAGTGAAGAGCTAGTTGAGGCTAGAGAGGTGACTATGAGCCTTCCAGTGTTGAACTCTGTAGGCTTTATTACACAATTATTACTTAATGCTCACCAGTAGGAAACTATTGGAGGTTTTAGAGGATGGAGGGGAGGTTAGTGGGTGACCAGAGTAGATAGGAAAAGACAGCTAGGAACCTATTTTAATAGTCAAGGAAATTGATAGCAGTGGTGAGCACTGTTAAGTGAACTTCAGTGAATCTCAGGAAGAACAATCAATAGAACTTTGTGTTTGCAACTTCATTTTAACTTGATTGACTTTGTGAACACCCTATCTTCAAGTAAAGTCTCATGGTAAAATTTATGAAGCTTACTTTAGTAGTTTAATTTTTCTACTGTAACTTTTACATATTATTTTATCAGAAATAATTCTTACCAACCTGTGTGTAATGGAACATTGAGGAATTTGCTTCTCTATATAGGATAGCTATTTGAATAATAACTTGAATACCTAGAAGAAATCTGATCAAGATCATTATCTGTGCATGCCATGTGATGAGTGAATGTAATACAATAATATAATGTTAGGATTTCAACATGTGAATTTTGGGGGACACGATTCAACCCATGACATACTCTTATATTAGTGTCTACTTATTGAAAAACTTGAAATGACAACTGATGGACTGGGTTTGGGCAATGAGATGAAGAGGAAATAAATAATTTTTACTATATGTCATATATCCAATTGTGTTGGATTTCTTGATGAAAGTCATAGACTAAAATTATGGCTCACTAATTTTTATTTCCTTATGTCACAATGGCAAAAAAATTAGTTTAAAATATTTTTTTTTAATGGACAAAGTAAACTGTTGAACAATAAAAGCAGAGGCATGGATACATGCATGGAACAGACTGACAGCTCTCAGAGTGGGGTGTGGGGGCTGGATGAAAAAAAGGTGAAGGGATTAGCAAAACACATACATATAACACATAGACACAGACAACAGTGTGGTGTTAGCCAGAGGGAAAGGGGTTTGGGGGTAGTTGGAGGTGAGCAAAGGGGGCTAAAGTAGGGATGGAAAGAGACTTTGCTTGGTGTGATGGGCACACAGTGCAGTGTTCAGATGATGTTTTGTTGAATTGTACACTTGAAAACTGCATGGTTTTGTGAACTCAGGTCACTCCTATAAATTCAATAAAAAAGGGGGGGGCGTCTAATTAGTCCAAATGAATGTATATAACAACTTGTTTTCACCATAATATAATGAAGTGTACCTTTCCTTCAAGTAATTTATTTGGATTTAAGTATTAAAATTTATGTTAAGTCAAAATAAATAAATCATTCTTAGTTGCTAATTCACTGCTTTGCAAAAAATAGTCAAGAAAAATACTGCATGTCAGTAGTTGTACCTTTATTAAGATATACTCTGCTTTATCATTATGTCTAATTACATAGGGGGGTATTTGTGCATAAAATATACAGTAAAATATTCCTCAGTCTTGTTTTGAATGTGCTATAGAAGAAATTAAGGAATAATATTATTTATATTATTTCATAGTCAATAATACCCTGCAGGTATTCAGTTAAAAGGGAAAATAAAAGAATAAAGTCAGATGGCTACAGCAATTTACCTTGGTCGGTTTTCTTACTTTCACAGAGTAGTAAAATGAAATGGAGTTTTATTCTGTGGTGTTTATTTTATGTTGCATCATACATTTTTACATAAAATTTTATCAAGCTTACTTTAGTAGTTTAGTTTTGCTTTTCTACTGTAGCTTTTACAGGTTATTTAAGCTGAAATAATTCTTACCAACCTGAGTGTAATGGAATCTGCATCTATGTAGGATAACTGTTTGAATAATCACTTGAATACCTAGAAGGGATCTGATCACAATCATTAACCTGTGCATGCCATGTGGTGAATGAATATAATTCAATATAATAAAACATGTAGCTATTTTCTTTTGCCCTTTTAGGCCTCCATATTTCCATCTCTATGCATTTATAAATAAAGTTCCTATTTTTTTGTAAACCAAGAGCCAACAAATTTTGTTTTCAGATTGCAGTATTCATTTACTATGTTTAGTAGAAAAGTGTGCATGCGTATAAATTATACATATGTAATTATCAACACATATAGACAAGTTTGGGTATCATGAGCTCAATGGAAGCATTCATTTGTAGGAAAAGTACCGTAGCTATTAAAATTACCTAAGTTTAAAGCCTCCTTTACTCTTGTGATTAAAAATAATGACAAAATAATCAAACAGACTCAGAGATACAGAGAACAAAGTGAAGGTTGCCAGATGGGAGGGAGTTTGGGGAGCTGGGTGACAAAGTGAAGGGATTAAGAAGTACAAATTGGTAGTTACAAAATAGTCACGGGAATGTAAAGTACAGAATAGGAAATATAGTCAATAATATTCTAATAGCCCAGCCAGCATGGCTCAGTGGTTGAGCATCAACCTATAAACAAGGAGGTCCTGGTTAGGGCCTATGCCCTAGTTGCAGGCTCAATCCCCAGTGTGGGGCGTGCAGGAGGTAGTGGATCAATGATTCTCTCTCATCATTGATGTTTTAATCTCTCTCTCTCCCTCCCTCTCCCTTCCTCTCTGAAATCAATAAAAATATATATTTTTTAAAAAGTAAGAACTATGTATGGCACCAGGTTGGTATTAGAATTATTGGGGGATCATTTGATAAATTATGTAATTATCTGACCATTATGCTGTACAATGGAAACTAATCTATAATAATAAAAGCATAATATGCTAATTAGACCAGATGTCCTTCTGGACAATTTTCCGGACAGTGCCGCGGCGGTGGGGGGCCGAGCCCCTTGCACGAATTTCGTGCATTGGGCTCTAGTATAAAAATAATATTTAATGACAACTGTAATTGAAAAATTTAAAGGAAAATTTAGGGCAAAAGTCTAAGGTTTCTACCTCTCCATATAATTTTGGTGGTCCTATTTTTTTTTTTCAGTTGGTATAAAAAGGGCAGTAAAAGTACAACTTTCTGAATATTCATTTAAAAACAAAAATAGACTTATTTAGAAATAATGTACACTACAAAGGTAAAAGTAGCCTTTTTACTAAAAATTTTAGTATATTTTTATGCATATTATAATTTACACATAATGTTTGTTAGTATTTTAAGTAGATGGTTCATTGAATCAACCTATTTTAAAGTTTTACAGCTGTTTTTTACCTTCTCTGAGAAAAACCAATGTGTATGGGTACATACATGTTTTCTCATATTTGACTAGAGGCCCGATGCACAAAATTATTATTATAGATCTTCCCATGACAATGTAGCTGTACAACCATGTAACTATCACTGCCTATATGTTTGAATCTAGGAAGGACACTTTTAGGGAAGTTCATTTCAAGTATAAATTCTATGGGAATGTAAAGTACAGCACAGGGGATATAGTTAATAATATTCTGATAACTATGTATAGTGTTAGATGGGTGTGATATTTATTGGGATGATCACATATTAACATTAAGTTATGCAATGTCTAACACTGAAGTGTACACCTGAAACTAGTATAATAATGTCTGTCAACTGTAACTGAAATAGAAAAATGACTCTAAAATGGGAAATAATAAAATTATATTTAACACTATACAGGTTTTTTTTACTTATTCTTATATAAACTAGTAGCATTTACTAAAATACTAAATTAATTTAAATTTATCTGCATTCCCCTGTTTATTTGGTGCATAAGGATGCATTCACTATATAGTAACTTGTCTTTCAAGAGCTTGAATTTATGTTTGGAAGATAGTTATATACATGATTAAAGGACAGTACAAACTAGCATAAATAATAAAGACTCACAAAGTCTAGTGAATTATTTACACTGAACACAGATAGAAAAAATCGTGTTAGTAGGCATATTTGTTTAGCCACACATTGAAAGATCAGGAATTCATTCAAGGTATGATGAAGACCGTGAGAGTGGAGAAGAGTGACAGGTGAGATTAAATTTCACAAGTCCTTGAGCTCTGTGATCATATTATTTCCTTTTTCAAGAGTTTCCAAGGTATCCTGTGACCAGCAATGACCAAACTAGTAACATATTGACTATTTGATATATAATATATAACCTGGAAGAATCTGGTTTATTTCTAAAAATAATTTCCCATGACATTAATTCTTTGTTGACTGAAGATGAATGTTTAGAAAGATGAGTGTTTAGAGATTGAGCAAAAGACTGGCAAATGGGAAGAGGAGAAATTATAACTGAATATCCTTGACTTTCGCTGCCAGGTGTCTCCCTTCACTTCTTCAAATCAAAGGAATACATGCAAATGTCATTAAGCCATGTAGTTCGAAAGGACCAATAGTGAACCATAACACCCTGTACCTTTTATGTTTCTATTTCCAGAGTCAGCACTTTTATCATTCCTGTTCTCAGTTTTTCTGTGAATTACCTTTATAAATCTAAATCAGAGATTGGCAAACTATGACCCATATGACAAATCCAGTGTGCTGTCTTTTTTTTTTTTTTTTTAAGGCCTATGAAATAGAATGTTTCACATTTATAAAAGATTATTAAAAATCAAAACAAAGTAATGAAGATGAATATGTGATAGAGATTGAATATAATCACACATACAGACAAACATGATATCACTCATACTCATACCCAGTCTAGTGTTTGAATATGTATAGATATACCATTTCTCAGTGGGGCTGAAAGTATATAATCCTGTACAGTGGTAAGAATGCATGGAAAATGTGGGGAAAAGGTTGGACTAGAAGGCTGCAGTAAAAATATGGCACCTGAATTAAGGCTTAAAGGAGTATCTACCAACACCATAACTTGACAGAGAGAGAAGGGGGTATGTCAGAAGAAATGGTGATGGCACACAAACATGGTTCATAAAAAAACCTAGGCTACATTTCTGAAATGGAATCATTCTGATATTGAGAATCTCCTGTGTCAGAAACAGAAGGGATACTTTATTTTTAATTTACAAATAAATACAAAATAAGGATCATCTGTACCCTATTTAAGTAATATTTATGAATACATTCTATTTAATAGGATGAGAAGAAGAAACCGAAAGACTAGGAGATACGGAGTTTTGGACACTAATATAGAAAACATGGAACTGACACCTTTAGAACAGGATGATGAGGATGATGACAACACGTTGTTTGATGCCAATCATCCTCGAAGGTAAGTGTCCCGCAGTTTAATCCCATGAATCAGGAGGCAAGTCCTGAACAAGCAAATTGAAAAAATAAAGTACAGTTTCTTTTAATAGATGTTATTCTAACAGATTTTATTTAGTTCTGTTTCATGAAGTTCTTTGTGCTACCCAACCAATAGCTCACATGCACATTGTTTTACTAAAGTAAACATAAAGAATAGAATACCATCCCCAAAAGAAATCTTTATTGCAGATTTCCTTGCAGAAATTTGTCCTATTAATTGCTGCATACTGGGAATATGTATTAACTCTGTGTGTGTGTTTGTGGTGGGGGGAGGGAGATAGTAAAATTGATTTTATTACTGCATTCTGAAGATATTTTGGTGTTAATTGGGGTTACTCTGTTTGTAAACAGTGCTTCTTGGCAAAATTGTGGGACTAATGGTCTATGGTCTGGTAGCGTAGTTTTGTCTTTTCTCAGATCCAGCCCTGCGGAGTGTTAAGACCTTTCCTGGGAGGTTTGGATAAGTGAAATTATATGGATATAGAATTTCTTTCAGTGCAAATGAATGAGGAAAAGAGGCAGTCAAGATTCTAGTCAATAGAGGACATTTGGATAGAGGGGGAATTATTTGAATGAAGGAAAACTGGAGTCCAAACTTCATTGATTCAGTGAGCAGGAATCTGATGTTCTGATATTCGTATTAGAATTAAACATACATTATGCCATCTATTTATTTAACACTTCAAACTTACCCTGTAGGAAAGATCATATAGATCTTATTATGACTCACTTTAATAACACATGATAATCAAGTATAATGCCATTTGTTTCTCCCAATAAAGGTAAAAAATCAATACTAAAATGAAGACTGCATTATAAGGTCTTTGGGGCCCTGAAAGAAGACTTTCACCAGGGCTTTCCAAGACAGCCATGTATGAAGAAACCATGAAATGGGTGGTAGTGGTGGGATGTCAGGGGGATAAGATCAGGGGTCCTATTACTGAGCCCAGGGAGAAGCCTGGACAGAGTGGGGAAACAGAACTGCAGTGGGGGTGATTGTAATAGTCACTTGTTGATAAATACCTACTTTAGAGCAGGATGTGCCAGACTCGGTGCTAGGCTCCCTACCTGTACTCCATGAATACAGACATTCTTGCAAAGTAGTTCCGGCTTTCATTTTAAAGATAGCAAAACTGAGGCTCAGAGAGTTTAAATGGTTTAGACTTCTCTTCCTGCTGCAATCTCACTCCATTTATTAAATACTTATATGGTTTATACCTATGAAAAGAATAATGATAAATTATGTTTGTTTTGTTATCTAACCCAGCACTTGCTATTACTCATTTTCAAATGAGGACCCTGAAAATGAGAAATACAAATATTTGGTTTTGCCTACCTTGTCAGTTGCAATGCAAAATCATATTAGTCTGCACTGGCAGTGATGGCGAACCCTTTGAGCTCGGCGTGTCAGCATTTTGAAAAACCCTAACTTAACTTTGGTGCCATGTCACATATAGAAATTTTTGATATTTGCAACCATAGTAAAACAAAGATTTATATTTTTGATATTTATTTTATATCTTTAAATGCCATTTAACAAAGAAAAATCAACCAAAAAAATGAGTTCGCATGTCACCTCTGACACGCGTGTCATAGGTTCGCCATCACTGGTCTACAGTATAACTGCTGGTAATTCTTGTTGGCTCATCTCTTACTCTGCTGCCTTCATTGTTTAAGTGCTTTCTAAAATTAGTTCCTCCTCATTTTCCAAATTCTGTCCACAAAATAGCAGGAAACAAGTCATTTCCAGAAAGGTGAATGGATTTCCTTGCTCACAGTTTACCACAGTGTAAAATAAGCCTTTTAGAATTAGCCTTTCTGAAAGGGATGATTTTTTAATGTGGCTTTTAACATATCAAAACTTTAATAATGATTGTAGTTGGTAGTTAGGACTTGAGGTAATTATTTTCACTATTGATACTAGATTGAACAATCTGAAACTGTCAAATATTGTTTAGTCTAAATTTTCTAAAGAGAATATATTCATATGGAAGATGTCACAGGTAGGGCTGACTCCAGGCACAGTATTTCTGGGCTCTGGCTTCTTTTCTCCATGATCCCCTTGGTTCTGCCCATTTTCATGTGTTGGCTTCATGGTATTTAAGTTACATGTATTATGACAACTTTTAATTTGTTATTGTTACTCATTTTTAGGCTGACAGTAAGATGATGCCAGCAGTTCCTATAATGACATTCAGAATGCTAGCTTTCCCTAGAAGTTAGGCACTAGCTCTCTTGTAACTATTTCTTAGAAATGAGAAAAATTTCCCTAGAAACTCTTAACAGAATTGTTTTCTGGAAGTGACTTGCTGCTTGTCATTTGTTTTTGTTTTTTATATCATTGGTCATGTAATCATTTCTAAACTAAGCCTGGGAAGTCCTAGCCGGTTTGTCTTAGTGGATAGAATGTCAGCCTGTGAACTGAAGGGTCCCGGGTTAGATTCTGGTCGAGGGCAGATGCCCAGGTTGTGGGCTCTATCCCCAGTAGGGGGCATGCAAGAGGCAGCTGATCATTGATTCTCATCATTGATGTTTCTCTCTTTCTCTCTCTCCCTTCCTCTCTGAAATCAATAAAAATATATTAAAAATAAAATAAAATAACCCTGGGAAGGGGGAAAATCAAAGTGCCATGATTAGATCAGAATTATCTTTGGGGATTGATTGGATATTAAAGAGTTAACCACCATTACCACTATATCTAGTAATTTAAGCATTGAGGTTAATACAGTCTAATAGGGAAAATTTGTAGGTATGTGGAAAAAATTAACTTGAGCAGCTTGGTTACCTTCCCTTGAATTTGCAATTGATATTCTAATTTTATATATTAAAGGCATTTCTTTTGTTTAGTTATGGAAACATTTTACACAAAAGAATTATAAAATTAAAAAACAAATAACAATTATTTAACTATTATGTAGAATGCTTCAGCCTTCTTAGAAATTTTTATGAGGAATCTAAGAGCATATTCTGATTAAAAACTACTTGCATTTTCATCAAGTGAAACAATATATTTTATATATTTAACATAATTTAAAAATATTGGGAACAAATACTCATAACCAGTATCAAAAATGCAATTTAAAACAGTGCTTTACAACACAAAACAACAAATGGGAACAATACCTTCTTGCTATTTTGTTTGATTCCTACCAAACAGCAAAATTATTATTATTTTATAATCTACACTAAAGGGAATTTTGACAATTCTAGCAACTTCTAAAAGCTAGTAATTCCATTACTTCAAGGCTATTCTAATAATTTTTGCCAAGTTTGTAATTTTTAAAGTTCCTAAATTTTCTTTTTAGCTACTTCTATTCTGCATCATTAAGTTTAATATTGTATTGTATGTGTTCACTACATTTGTAGGCAGTATTACTTGGCCACAGAATATTTTCTGTTTTTTAACATCAGCATATCACAATCAGAAGGCAGATTCAAGTGTTTATCCAGAAAGCCTCATTAAAAATATTTTATTTAAAGTTGTCAATTGGGCCCTAGCAGGTTTGGCTCAGTGGATATAGCGTTGGTGCGCGGACTGACGGTTCAGTTCCAGTCAAGGGCACATGACCAGGTTGTGGGATCAATCCTCAGTGTAAGGCGTGCAGGAGGCAGCCAATCGGTGATTCTCTCTCATCATTGATGTTCTCTCTCTCTCTCTCTCTCTCTCTCTCTCTCTCTCTCTCTCTCTCTCTCTCTCCCTCCCTCCTTCCCTCCCTCTCTCCCTCTCCCTCTCCCTCTCCCTCTCCCTCTCCCTCTTCCTTCCTCTCTGAAATCAATAAAAAAAAATATATTAAAGAAAAAGTTACCAATTGGAAAATAGTTTTAATTTCTAAAACACTACTTTTTACATGGAACATAACATATCAGAATAAGCACTAAGGTTATTCTATTAAAGTCAATTATGTGAGGGTGTAACTTGGTATGACTATGAACTAGTCTTTAATTACACTAGTTACATATAAAATGTCTTTGAAAAGGTTATAATTATAATGTAAAAGATAGCACCTGACATAATTAATATAGACAAAATCACAATCTGTTTTATTAGTGCAATTCATTATAATTCCCTAATATTAAATACTTTTATTATCTTCTTGCCACTCCAAATCTTTGGGAATATTTTAAAATATGTTTAAATATATTCCAGGATGAGCATTTACAGTATTTTTTCCCCTTGCAGATAAGAATGTGCCTTTTGATGAGAGGATTTCATCTTTCTACAATGAAGAGCAGAATTTTTATGTTTAAGGAATAAGAAGCCACTTTATCAATGGGGGGGTATTTAAGTTACATGTATTATGACAACCTTTATTTTGTTATTGCAATAAGTACTGTATAATTTTGCTAAGTTTTTGTATGTACAGAAGAGCTCTTAATGGGCTTAGAGTTATTTGGAGTAAACTGTGATATAATAGGAATCTGTTTGAAAATTAATTTAAGGCAGAGTGTTTTCTGATCAGTTTTTGTTTCCTGCTTACAATATTATTGTAAACTGTTTTATATACTAATCAGATTTTTGTTGTTGTTTTTGTGTGTTTTTTTGTTTGTTTGTATTTTGCTGGTTAAGTATTTTTTTCCTGGAACTATCAGTTCCAACAACTAACTGGTGTGTAATAATAATTTTAAAAGTTCTTTATCAAGATATATTTCCCATTTTTATGGGGAAAAGAATCCAAATTTATTACTTTGCATTTAGGTCTTTTAAATATTAATAAATGTCTGAATTGTATGCAAAACAATAAATATGATTCAAAATTATTTTTAAGTGGTACAGACAAAATGTGTTTACAAAATAAACCCAGACTATTGAATTATATATTAACATGTGTATTTTATAGGATTTCTAGAAAATATTGTCATAAAAGGGTTATTACATTTTAGCAAATTTCTTATTAAGATATCTACTTTGATTAGATATTTGAGAAACCACTGAATTTCAAAGCCATTTTTTTTAGTAATAGTATTGAGAAAGATAGAAATAATAGCATAAACATTTTAGTCTCATTATAGTGAGTAAGGAATTAAAGTTAAAAGTAAGTAAATAAAAATGAACACCACCTTCTCAGAGAAGTGCCCGCCCAGGCAAGACCATCCTGACATTCTCTCAGCGTATCCGTGACAATGCAACTGCTCCGGTGTCTGCTCTTCCCCAGCTGGACTCCGCCCCGTGAGGGCGGCTGCCTGCACATGGTGGGCACACAGACATCAATGCCTCTTTCCTGAGTAAGTCAACAGCCTACAGAGTAATAATAAAAGCCTGTGTTTACTGAGCACATTCTATATCCAGGAACCGTTCTGAGCTCCATGCAGAGAGTGGGTCATGACAGTCGCATGATGGCTGCACCATGATTACTCCCATCCCTGGCCACTGCAGCTCTCTTCCAGAAAAAGGCCCCAGCCCAGTTTCTTCATGTCACTGGAGCACAAGGGAGGGAGGAAGGGAGACCTCTGGCCAGCCCAAGTGCACAGACTTGGGAGTCAGATAGACCTTGATGCAAACAGTGACTTCATTATTTCTGAACAATTATTGAATCTTATTGAGCTTCTGTTTTTCACATTCTAGAAATTAGAGGAGAACTTACAGCAAAGACATGGGTCACAAACTTAGTTCCTTACAGAGGCTGGGGAAGTGATTTAAATGTGTGTGTCAGTCAGGATAGGCTAGAACATGTAGTAGCAGCAGATGGTCCCCAAATCACAGTGGGTTACAACATAGATTTATTTCTCAGGCTGCCTATTTTCTATGGACTGTGATTTTGCTATTCGCTGTCTATTCTCCAGGGCTACGGCTAATGGAGAAACCTCTGCCTGGAATAGTGCCTCATAGCTAGATGTCCAGACTTGTCAAAGTGCATGCTAGTTCATAAGTTTCTGCCCTAAAGTGATATATTTCATTTGCACCTACATTTTATTGGCCAAACTTTACAGCCACTTCAGAGTTCCATAAGGCAAAACTACAGGTAATCCTCTAGCAATGAGGTAAATTGGGTATTTGGCCACCCAAAATGCCAACTTAGTTTGACCTATATGCTCACTGGCATACCACAATGGGTCAAATCCCCTGATGTCAGTGTATTTGTGGATATTGTGCAAGTGGGGATTAAAGCAAAAATGTATTTCCTCTTCTAAAGGGATCAACCTCTGTTCAGCTCCCAGTAATTAACAGGAAATACTTGCCTAGTGTTGCTAAATGCTTTAGTTTTAATTTTCAAGCCAAGACTTCAAATTTGTTATATAAAATTTCCTCATTTTAAAATGTTATTAAAACATATTTTTGGATTAAATAGTCCTATACCTACCATTTTGTGATATTTGAAAAATCATATCCCATAGTATCTTAGAAATAGTGATCATTCATATTATTCATTTAATAACTGATATTTATAAACTAAATTTTGTATTAAAACTAAATAGAGGTAAGAAATCTGCTGGAGAATAAAAATTTATTAAGATAACTTACACATCGATCAGACCGTCAAACCTCAGAGGGAAGGTAGGGGAGGGTGGGGGTAAGGGAGAGATCAACCAAAGGACTTGTATGCATGCATATAAGCCTAACCAATGGACACAGACACCAGGGGGGTGAGGGCATGAGCGGGGGAGGGAGGTCAGGGAGGTAATGGGGGAATAAGGCCACATATGTAATACCTTAATAAATTTTAAAAAGGTAACTTACAGTAATGATAATTTTCTTTTTAAAAATATTTTTTAAAGATTTTTGACTTTTACAGATAGAGGGAAGAAGAGGGAGGGAGAGACAGACACATCGATGAGAGGGGAAACATTGATTGGCTGCTTCCTGCACTCTCTACCAGGGATAGAGCCCAAAACCCGGGCATGTGCCCTGACCTGGAATCAAACTGGCAGCCTCTTGGTGCATGGGTTGATGTTTAACCACTGAGCAACACTGGCTGGGATGTCATGATAATTTTCATAAATGATTTTCAAGTTGGTTAAAAGGGGATGTTACCAAAATGTTTTAAGCAGTGGTGTCAACTTTATTAGAAATATACACTTTCTCTAGGTGACTAAAGTGAATATTTTTCAACTGAATATGGAAATTCTGGCATGTTTGTTGAAAATGCTTTTGTTATTACTTTAATAGAGTCATTCATGAACTGCAAATCCTATCTAATAATAGACAAACATGGTAATTAACCGTACCTCTGACACGCTTCCCATTGGCTAATCAGGGCAATATGCAAATTAACTGCCATCCAAGATGGCGGCCGGCAGCCAGGCAGCTGAAGCGAACAGGAGGCTTGCTTGCTCCAGTGATGGAGGAAGCCAAGGTTTCCCGCCTGCCTTGCCGGCCTCTGAGCTGCACTCTAAGAAATAATGTTGCAATTATAGAAGCTAAACAAAACCCAGATACCTGCTTTCAGCCGTCAGAGCTGGAGCGAGCAGGACCGAAACAATGTTGCAATTATAGAACCCAAACAAACCCTAGATTCCTGCTTTCAGCAGCCGAGGCCTCAAGCTGGACCCGGCCTCAGAGCTAAAGCCGGCTCTCAGCTCCAGTGACAGCCATAGAAGGTAAATAAATCCCAGAATAAAAGAAAAAAAGGAGAGGTTGGGAGCTTCAGTTGCCCGCCAGCCTGAAAACGGCCCTCAGCCCCTCACTCAGACTGGCCAGGCACCCCAGTGGGGACCGCCACTCTGAAGGGGGTGCGACCAGCTGCAAACAGCCATCAGCCCCTCACCCAGGCTGGCCAGGCACCCAAGCGGGACCCCCACCCTGATCCAGGACACGCTTCAGGGCAAACCAGCTGGCCTCCACCAGTGCACCAGACCTCTATCCTATATAGTAAAAGGGTAATATGCAAACTGGCCCTAACAGCAGAAAGACTGGGAATGACTGGTCACTATGACACACACTGACCACCAGGGGGCAGATGCTCAATGCAGGAGCTGCCCTGTGGTGGTCAGGGCGCTCCCACATGGGGAGCTCTGCTCAGCCACAAGCCAGGCTGATGGCTGCCAGTATAGCGGTGGTGGTGGGGGCCTCTCCTGCCTCCTCAGCAGCACTAAGGATGTTTGACTGCAGCTTAGGTCTGCTACTTGCTGGCAAGTACTTGCTGGCAAGTGGGCATCCTCCGAGGGCTGCCGAGCTGCCAGAGGGATGTCTGATTGCCAGCTTAGGCCCAATCCCCCTGGGAGCAGGCCTAAGCCAGCAAGTGGTCACCCCGGAGGGGTCCCAGACTGCGAGAGGGCATAGGCCGGGCTGAGGGACCCCCTACCCCCGAGTGCACAAATTTTTGTGCTCCGGCCTCTAGCCTATTATAATCATCATAATAAGCTCTACTTTGAGTAAAATGCCAGATAGTCCACTGAAATTTAGGTTTTTTAGATAGATTGATGAAATGGTAGGATTTTCACCTACAAAGCTGTATGTATATAATAAAATAGCTGGTGATGTCTTAGATGTTGTGAAAACATGTTACTATTCTTCTTTTCCATTTGTATTTCCTTTTGGCTCTTTTATTGACAAAAGCCTAACCAAGGAATTTGAGGTCAGTGGACACTAGTGTGATTGTGTTCTTGCTCAGGAGACAAGTAAATGGAGAGAAAAGATAGGTTTGGAGTAACATAGATATTCTACACTTGAACTGGAACTTTCTGACCAGCCACTGTGTGAGGCTTGAAAAGCAAGTTACTTCTTTCAGCCTAATTTCTCATGATTAAGAGGTAGATTACCACTGCTGAGCTGGTGGGTGATCAGCCTTCTCCTTGTCAGCTTCTAGATGGATTGTGAGCTTAGCTACCTAACCAAGGATAGAATCTTTCACCTTTTGTTACTTAGCTTCTCTTTAAAAAATTTTTTTGGTGTACTTTAATTTTATTCATTTTCACTTATTGGTTATAGCTTTACCTAATTGACTTTTCTAAATGAAACAATAAAGTATAGCTAGTTTGCTTCTCTCATGTAGGAGGTAAAATGATTGAAAGAATGAGTGTAGTGAAATAATCTATTCTATAAATATGTGACCGGAATGCCTATTTTCAATATATTTTGCCTGCCCATACCAATATCATGTAACAAGAAAAGAAGTAAAGGTAGAAGGGAAGAAATTAGGGGATGGACGTTCCCCTAAACTTTCATGTCTGGCTGGGTCAGAAACCAACGATATTGCACATTCCATGAAAAGATCCTATTACTGAGCCACAGTATAGGATGCATAGCCAGGTTTCTGGCCCTATTTTTGCATCTGGCTCTAAATATATGTGTTTTTATATAGGTTTCTCTGCATTCTTATTATACAGACTAGAGACCTGGTGCACAAAAATGTGTGCACTCGGGGGGGAGAGGGGGTCCCTCAGCCCGGCCTGTGCCCTCTAGCAGTCTGGGACCCCTCGGGAGATAACGCCCTGCTGGCATAGGCCTGCTCCCGGGTGGCAGAGGGCAGGCCCAATCCCTAGGTGCAGCCCCTGGTCGGTCTCAGAGCAGGGCTGATTGGGGAGCTGGGGCACTGCCCCGTCATGCACAGAGCAGGGCAGATCAGGAGGTTGCGATGCCACCCTCAGTCATGCTCAGGGTAGGGCCGATTGGGGGGTTAGGGCACCGCCACCTGTCACTCACAGAGCAGAGCCCATCGGGGGGTTGGGGAGCTCCCCCCAGTCATGCACAGAGCAGGGCCCATCAGGGGGGTTGGGGCTCCGTACCCTGTCACGCACAGAGCAGGGCCCATCAGGGGGGTTGGGGCTCCGTACCCTGTCACTCACAGAGCAGGGCCCATCAGGGGGTTGGGGAGCTCCCTCCATCACACACAGAGCAGGGCCGATCAGGGGGTTGAGGAGCTCCCCCCTGTCACAGAGTAGGGCCGATAGGGGAGTTGGGGCACTGCCCCCTGTCAGACACACAGCAGGGCGGATCAGGGGGTTGGGGCGCCGCCCTCTATCACCCACAGAGCAGGGCTGATCAGGGGGTTGGGGCGCCGTCACTGTCACACTTAGGGCAGGGCCGATGGGGAGGTTATGGCTCTACCCTGTCACACACAGAGCAGGGCAGGTGTGGGGGGGCGGAGTTTGGGGCACCGCACCCTGTCACACACAGAGCCACAGGGCGATCAGGGGATTGGGGAGCTCCCCCCTATCAGGCACAGAGCAGGGCTGATCAGGGGGTTGGGGCGCCTTCCCCTGTCACGAACAGAGCAGGGCAGATAGGGAGGTTGTGGCCCCGCCCCCTGTCACACACAGAGCCGCAGGGCGATCAGGAGGTTTGGGCGCTGCCCCCTGTCACGCTGATCCCAGTGCCGGGAGGCCTCTTGGCTCCGCTGATCCCGGTGCTGGGAGGCCTCGTGGCTCTGCTGATCCTGGTGCTGGGAGGCATATTACCCTTTTACTATATAGGATAGAGTCCTGGTGCACAAGTGGGGGCCGGCTTGTTTGCCCTGAAGGGTGTCCTGGATCAGTGTGGAGGGCCCCACTGAGGTGCCTGGCCAGTCTGGGTGAAGGGCTGAGGGCTGTGATCAGGCTGACGGGTGACTGAAGCTCCCAACCAACCGCTCCTTTTTTTCTTTTTCTTTTTATTCTGGGCCAGCTTTAGCTCTGGCTCCAGCTCTGAGGCCTATGCTGCTGAAAGCAGGTAGCTGGTTTATTTGGGTTCTATAATCGAAACACTGTATCAACTCCAGCTCTGAGATCCTGGCTGGCTGAAAGCAGGTTTCTGGGGTTTTGTTTAGCTTCTATATTTGTAACAATGTTTCAAACTGCAAGCTCAGAGGCCAGCAAGGCAGGCGGGGAATGTTGCAGTCCTCCGTCACTGAAGGAAGCAAGCCTCATGTTAGCTTCAAGCTGCCTGGCTGCCGGCCGCCATTTTGGCTGGCAGTTAATTTGCATATCGCCCTGATTAGCCAATGGGAAGGGTAGCGGACGTATGGCTAATTACCATGTTTCTCTTTTATTAGATAGGATTCCTTTAGTACCCATGCTATGTTACTGGGGATAAGGCAGAATCAGATATTTTTTTGTCAAATAGACATATGAAGCAAACTAAACCAAACATCTCTGATAGTTATGTCTCTCAATCTTCCAGGATCCTTTTAGGGCAGTGATGGCAAACCTTTTGAGCTCAGCGTATCAGCATTTTGAAAAACCCTAACTTAACTCTGGTGCCATGTCACATATAGAAATTTTTTGATATTTGCAAACATAGTAAAACAAAGATTTATATTTTTGATATGTATTTTATATATTTAAATGCCATTTAACAAAGAAAAATCAACCAAAAAAATGAGTTCGCATGTCACCTCTGACACGCGTGTCATAGGTTCGCCATCACTGTTTTAGGGGAATCCTGGGCCCACATCTATTGTTATTACTTTAAAGGGATTAGGAGGTCATTTTATCCTCTGGCTTTGCTTACCCTCTTGCCTGAAGAAAGGTCTTGCTTGACAGAGAGTGCAGCTCAGACTGTTTGGTTTTATTTTTCAGTCCTTTACCTCCAAAACAGGAAGGATGGCAATCTTTCTGCTTCAGACTTTTCAGACTTTAGCTCTTATCATTTTGTTTTATGCATTTTTCCCAATGAATCTATTTTTAGTATTCATTCATGCAGGGTCTAACCTCCTTTCCTAAAATCGAACGTATTCCCCCTTTTTGTGCAGCTGGATTGATTGTGGCTCCTACCCAAGCTCCTAAAAAAAAAAAACAAACAAAAAAACCCCACGTCTTTATACCTCCTACTAACTGGACCCTCAGACAATTTTCCAACTATATTTTACTCAGTAAGTTTCTCACGGACCAATAGCTTTTTCTGGATAAATCAGCTAAATGGTAGGCACCCTAGTGCCAATAAAGTCAGGGAGGCCTAGGAAGCCTACAGACTTCCAAGCAACAGGCATATGACATTTGATTAGTTGCCCTTGGCTTGTCATATTTGCAGTAATAATACACCATGGAGCTATGGATTTAACAAATCCTAAGATCTAAGGTACAATCTTTCAGAAGAAACAAACTCTGGAAATTTCTGCTGGTAATTGTTGTTGTTTTTTATTGGAATATGGCAAGTAATCATCCCAATTCTTTATTTGGTCTTTTCTATTAGGTTTTAATTTTTATTTCACTATATATGAATTTTATTTCACAATATTCCATAGGTTTTTGTTTTGTCTTCTCTGACTCTGGTAAAACAGATTTTGACAGATAGAGGTGGATTACTCAAGCTTATTTCTCACTTCCACAGGGGTCTGCTGCTTATTGCTCCTGAATTAGTTGCCATCATGATACCTAATATTCCTCGCAAAAGCACCTTCTCTGGATATCTGTGTATAGTTTTACTTACTTTTATCTTCTTTGTGATATACATGGTATAAAAAAAAACAATTATATCTGAGGATCTAAAACCCAAAATTATTAACTGGACCAAAGAGATTCTCCTTAGACATGTTGAGGAGCAAAAGGCTTCTTTTCTGCAGGAAATGTGATGATTTCGAGTCTGTGAAAATATTTTTAAAATATGCATATGCTGGTCCTACACTCAAGTATTCCTATTATTTTGGCATAGGGAGTGGCCTCTCTGTATCTGTATTGTGAGAAAGCTCCACAGGGATTCTGTTGTAAACTCAGAAGATCCTCTGCCAGTCTGAAGACAAACCACATCAGGATGAAGAGCAGAGTTTCAGAGACTGGCAAACCCTGTACAGAATTCTGGCGCCACCAGTTTCCCCAACTCAGTTACCTTCACTATTTCTTTTTTTTTTTTTTTTTAACAGATTGTTCTCTGCAGGTAACTAGTAATACAGTCTAATTAAACATATATGTCCTAAAAGCTTCCGATCTGTTAATTCACTCATTCCTACACTAACTCTTTGAGGGAGAGATTATTCACATTTTGTTGATAAGGATACGGAAGCTGAGAGAGATTAAGGTGTTTGTTCAAAATCAGCTAGTGGTAACAGATTGGTCTATTGAATGTGAGTTCACGAAATTTATCTTTACTAATATTGATTTTAGATTGTTTTCAAAGAAAGGATAAGGTTGTTTATAAATGTACATACAATGAGGAGATACAGTCAACTTGAAGAGGTGAGGAAATTGAGGCACAAGGAAACCAGGTAGGAAAATAGGGTCACACTATGATTTTGTTTCACATCTATACCATGAAATTCCATACACTTGCTATAAATGTGTCATAAATGTCACTCAAGAGAGAGGCAAAGTTATTCAGTCCTTGCTGGTACAGGGACCAGAGGGAGATTTCACTGGGTTCTCAATGAGTAATATAACTGAGGTACTCTGGTATACAGTAGTAGTGAACACTTTTTTCAACATGCTTACATTAAACCTGCAAAGTAAATTGTGCACATCTGTCTTATAATTCAATAAATTAATTTCACAGGAAAGCAAATTAATTCTGTTTGTATACAACCATTTCCTAATTTATACTAACTGAAGGGAAAATTTTAATAGCATCTAAGGCAGCCTTTCCCCAGTCTGTAAAAAAACCTATAAAAAAAAATCAATGTTTCTCCTTGACTTTCCTGATATCCTACATTTTCATTTTTATATTTTGCTTTTCCTCCTCTCTTTTTGATTGTAGCTCTTTCTACTTTTTGGTTTCTCCTCTTCATACTCTGATCTCTCTCTCTAAGCATAACTACTCATGATATTATATGTTTTATATTCAGACAGTAAGAAATAAAAAAACAAACAAACGTGCTAGGCAAAATAAAACAGGCAAGGAACACTTTACTCAAGGCTATCACAGCCGCGGAGAATGGCCAGCACTAAATTTAAACTCAACTCCACTGAAACAAAGAACAGAAGGCTTTTAAGCACTAGGGGGAGCTAGTTGGAAGGTCCTGGAGGATGTTGGGGGAAGTCAGGTCATTTATTTTCTAATTGGCTTGATCTGGAGAAAAAATAAACACATCTTTATGATAGGAGATAGTTTTGCAACTTGGTCCCATCAAAGTTAGGATTCTACTCTCCCATAAAAACTGGGAGATATGGGTACAATCTCCCCTGAAATCTATGTTTCCAAGGGTTGGCTTTCTTTCCATAAGAAAGACATTCCTGGAAGGTAAAACTGTCAGGTGAATTTTTAAAAGATTTACATCTCAAAGGGGCAAAGAGAATTTACAAATACAAGTTGTCTAAAGTAAATGCTTTAAAAAAATAGGTGGGTAAGGGGTCTTAAAGTAGGAAAAATCCTGTCAATTTAGTCAAGCCAAGGGGAATGAAACTTTAAGGCCACTTTGGTCAACAGATTGCTCACAAGTGTGTATTTCCTTAAATATTCTCTGACATTTAAGACCTATGTATTCAAACTGCTATATATACTTCCTATATATACTTCTCACCCCCACAGATATGGCCCATAGATCCCTCAAATTAATGAGTTGGTCGGGAACTCAACTAAAATGCCTACACTTGGCTTGGGCTTCTCAGAGCATGGCAGCTAGGTTCTGAGAGGGAGCATACAAGGAGTGAGTATTAAAAGTGAAAGCGGCAAGGCACTTTATGACATGGTTTTAGATATTTGAGAATATTGGCTCTGTCACATTCTATTGGTTAAGAAAATAAAGTGCACTCAGATTTAAGGGAAGGAAATTAGAGCCTACCTTGTCATGTGAGATGCAAGAAATCAATAGTGGCCATTTGGGGAGACTCCGTACCACAGTCCGCTCTCTGGCTACCAAGATTTATGTTCTTTCTATGTGCAAAATAGACTAATCTCTTTCCAATAGCCTCCAAATTGTATCCATTATGGCTTTGGTTTGAAGTCTAGGATTCATAATTTAAATCAGGTTCAAGGGAAGATGTGGATGCAATTTTTCAGATGCAGTTTCTCAAGCATGATTTCTCTCTATTAGCAGATTTTTTTTAACTAAAGAGAAAATGTATCTGCTCAATAAGCTCAATAAAGTATCTGCTCAACACACTCACTATTAACAATGGCGATACATGAGTATGAAATTTGCAAAAATAAATAAATAAGTAAAACCTCCGATGTTAAAAAGGGGTGGTATCTGACAGGAGGCACATAATGGTCACTCACCCACAGGAAGCCTGGAGTCTAGCTGAGCACCTGTCATCGGCTCCTGAATGGAGCCGAGTTCTGCTTCCTAAGAAGGAGTCTTGATGCACGAGGCTCTGCCCTCTAGGTTTCTGACTCTGCGCTCTAAAACTCCTTTTCACTTAGAAATGGCCTATGTTTTCACAAGGTTGGAGTTCCCAATGGCTTTTTTTATTTTGAACTGCCTCTGTCCCTTTTAGTCCAGTCATATTGGGGTTCATTCCATTAGATAAAAGCCATCCTCATTTATTGTTCCCCAGAGAGGCTCCTCTCTACTTTTGGTCTGAGTGTCTTGATGATGTGAGATTACCTCCTTATGATTCTTCGGAGCCCTAGTAAAGATAGTCTGTGTGTAGGTCACCCTGACATTTGTAGAAACCTTTTTGTCTGGTTGAGAACCTGCCATAAATGTTTTTGAGGTGTCAGTAAAGGGTGTTCTACATGCACCATTGAACTGAACTTTACCCTCCTCTTATATGCTACTGGAAATACTCTGGGTTTAAGTTTTGTCCTAAGGCCATTTCTGATTTTGAGAAATCTTTTGCTGCCTGAGAAGACTGAAGGTGATAAATAGTTCTATTTTTGAGCCCAGTAAGTCTCAACTTTTCTCTTTTCTCTAAATTCTTCTGTAAAACACTAACTATTGCCTTTTAAAAGAAAAGAAAAATCAGAGGAGAGAAAAAAAGCTCATTTTCTCTCTGTGTCTTATCCTATGCATATAACAGAATACAATGGGCATTTCAACATTCTGCCTGGAAAGCTCCGTAACCTGACGTCAGTTCATTAGGACCACTTTCTATTACATTACTGTAGCATGTCATCAATCAACTTTTTGCCACTAAAACATTTCATACAGCCCGGTTTCAAAAGTTCTTTTGTATCACTTCTGCTGTATTCTATCAGTCAAATCAGTGACTAAGAAGAATTAGACTCCACTTACTGATATGTGAAGGAACATGCACATAAAGAAAAGGAACGCATGGTGGACATCTTTGGAGATTATCTACCACATAGGAAAAGCAACATTTTCAGCAATCCTGAGAATACTTTAATTTTTCTCATTAGCCAGAGTTGTTTCCGTTTTATTAAGGAAGCAGCACAGAGACTACTACAGCTTGCCCCATAAAAACAGACCTCTGTGATTATATATGCCAGATCAGGTCCCCCTGCCAAAGGCAGACGCATTTTGCTCCTTTTTATTGACAGACTTCTGCTTGGTATTGCGAAGCAGTCTGGGAATTTCAGTTTTTAACTTTACAAGCTTTATTTTACAGAAAGGCAAGCTTAAAAGCATGGAAGGATGGGCATTAGAAAAGTGGATATCTAAAATCTATCACACCTAATTTTTATTCTATTTTTCTTCCTGTTGAGAGACAACATAGCATAGTGGCAGACACAACATAAGTAGCCCTCAAACTTCTATGACATCCACCTTACATTAGCTGTGTGGCTTGGGTATCATTTACTTTATTTCTCTAAACCTCCATATCCCTATATCAAGAAATTAAAATGATACCATAACATAGGCTAAGTGTGATACTTACATGGGATAGCACAAATAGTTGTTAGCATAGTATCTATATGAAGTCAGTTCTCAGTAAGCAATAGTTATTGCTATTATATATATTATCTCCAATTTGACGTGGTCTCTCTAAGTTAGCTTTTTCTCAATTTAAAAGTTATACTGTATTGATTTTGAAAAGGTAATTCAGGGTTATAACATGTCTTTTTTGATTGAGACGTTTAAATAAACATAAATAATTCTGAATACTAAAATATTTAAAAATTGCATGAAAATGTCAGACTTAAAAATTAGAAAGTATATCAGGCTTTTTCTGGGACAGCTATAAAAGTCTGTAAAAAATGTTTATCACCTCACATTTTATCACCTCAAACTTTTTAAACAGAGGGCCAGTTCACTGTCCCTCAGACCGTTGGAGGGCCGGACTATAGTTTAAAAAAAACTATGAACAAATTCCTATGCACACTGCACATATCTTATTTTGAAGTAAAAAAAAAAAACGGGGACACATACAATATTTGTATTTGCATGTCCCCGAGGGCCGTAGTTTGAGGACCCCTGATAGATAATATAGAATCTTAGTATTTAGCCACTAACTCTACAAAATTTTGTTAAACACCTATAATGCACTACTCTCTACACATAAAGGTAAGAAGACTTAACGAGACCTCCACATACACAGAGGATATATTTTTTTAAAAGACACTCAGTAAATCAGTACATAAACATTGGTGAAATGATTACTGGTTGTAAAACCTACTCTGGCAGTAAATGCCTCCTTGTTATGTTAGTAAAGTATTGGTAGGGACATAGTAAGCTACTTAACATGGAATTCAAGAAATGTTTCCCAAAAAGGGTAGATTTACAATGAGACCTAGAGGAATGAAAAGAGACAGATGTGTGAAAAATCAGTAGGAAAGCATTCTAGGGAATTAGAATCACAAAGTTCTCTAAATGGAAACTAATTTGAACAGTTATAGAAACTGAGAAAACACCAGGGTGCCTGGGGTTTAGTGAGCAAGTGGGAGACTCTAGTGCAAATTTAGAAAGCCAACATGGGCCAAATTATGCAGAGCTATGAAGGCCTGGCAAGAAGTTTGAGTTTTATTATAACTAAATGCAAATAGAAAGCTATGGAAATGCTTAAAAGTAGGGAAGAAGTCTTATTTGAGTTTTAAAAGATCTCTCTGGCTGTTATATAGAGAATAGACTAGAGCAGTGGTCAGCAAACCGTGGCTCACGAGCCACATGCGGCTCTTTGGCCCCTTGAGTGTGGCTCTTCCACAAAATACCACATGTGGGCGCGCACATACAGTGCGATCGAAACTTCGTGGCCCATGCGCAGAAGTCGGTTTTCGGCCTGGGCGAGTCTATTTTGAAGAAATGGTGTTAGAAGAAGTGGGGGGTGAACATATAGAGAGGATGGATGAAAGGAGATAGACAAAACAAGTATACAAGACTAGTGTGGATGGGAGAGTTGGAAGGGGTCGACCTCAGCGAACGTACCTCAATCAGACTGAGGACGTTTTTAGCAAAGGCCAGCTTAGGAGTACCCTAATTAAGTTAATAACAATGTACCTACCTATATAGTTTAAAAAATTTGGCTCTCAAAAGAAATTTCAATCGTTGTACTGTTGATATTTGGGTCTGTTGACTAATGAGTTTGCTGATCACTGGACTAGAGTGAGTTCAGAGAAAAATTAGAGCAATTAGTTAGGAGGCTTTTGAAATACATAGTGTATGGGAGTAAGGTAGTGGCAGATGAAATGGATGTAAGTGGATGATACGTGATATGATTTAGACACACAACCAACCAACTGGACCTGTTGATAGATTGGATGGAGGAGATACTAGTAAAGAAAAGGGAGGAGTCAAAATGACCCCCAGTTTTCTCACTTCGGTAATTGGGTGAGTTGTCCTATTCTGAGATAGAGAAGATTAACAAAAGTTTTGAAGTATTTTCTTGGAATGACCAACAAATCAGCATTTTCACTTTATTTGTGTTTAATTAAAATTTCATTGAGATGGCAGATAGTGATACCAAGTAGACAATTGGGTATGGGTCAGGAACACAATGGTAGTGAAATAGGCATTTGAGTATTATCAAAATATAATGATATTTAAATTCATGGCACTTGTCTAGAGATTTTAAAAACATGTGCATTATCAACATAAAAACAGTATTTATTATAGAGTAAAAATTACCTAGGGAGTTTGCACAGATTTATAGAAGTCACTATCTGAGGGACCTCAATGTATAGAGTTTGTGGAGAATTCTTCGTCATAAGTGTTCTTGGCCTATTATAATACAGATCACAGAAAAAGTATATATGTGTGAGTAATATTTGATTTTGGGGGGAAAAAGTCATGGAATGGATGAGGTCACTGGTCATCTAGAAAGAGTATGTAGATTTAGAAGGCCTCAGATTGAGCGCTGAGAAATTTCAACTCTTAAAGGCTTACTGAAGAAGGATGCACAAAAGAATTTGAAAGAAAGATAAATAAAGAAAGAAAGACATTTGAGAGTATTTGCAAATGAAAATTAAAATAATTAAAAATAAGATGAAGCTGGGCAATGTGAGAAATGAAAACATGATAGTCTTGATGGATTATAAGAAAGTAAGTAGATCAATGGGTTGGTGGTCTTGAATAAATCAAAGCATTGCTGAAGTAATGGGAATATTATTAAAAGCTAGCTCTCCAGATGAAAAACGTTTTGGGGTTGTGAGTATTTGAAATTGTGAGGATAGTATACTTTATGGTATTAATTCTGGTTAATTTTTAATATTTATCTTGTTATGATAGGATGTGGTTTTTAAAAATTTGTCACAGGGCCCAAGACTATTTTTCCAATAGATTACAACAATTGGGCTTGAAAACACATACCTTTCAACTCTTATAGAATTAAGATCACTTTTGAAATGCAGTTAAGATTTTGGTGGTATCTCACTTAATAATGGTGGGGAATAAATACATGATTCAAGACAGAATGCTAAAAAGGATGTAAAATACATAATATAGAGAATGTATATAAAATATTTATCTTATATAGACATAAAAATGTGGAATATAAATAAATCACCTTGGACTTAATTAATCTATTCTGTAATTTTTCACTAATGCAATTCCTTTTAAATATGAAAGCCATTATTTGAATTTTTATTAATTAAAGATAATTAGAAATAGTGGGGACATTTGATGTGACAGATACCAGGAAGGGACTTTTAATAAACCATGTTTCTTAGTGGAGATCTACATTTTGCTTTCTATTCATTTCTTTCTTTTGTCTTTGTACCCTAGCAGCTTTTGGTACTTAGCATACTTCCTTGCAGAGTGAATAGCTATGTATATTAGCTGAAGCAACATGAAAACCTGCCAAAGTTGTTGTTAAATCACACTCTAGATTACAGCTGTGTTTGACCATCAAAGTTGGCTGACTAACATGCTTTAGGTTTATGGTTTCCATGGTTAGCAGGCCTTGTTTTATGCAAAAATATCTGTTGGCTGAGCATCAGAGTTCATAAACATAGCTGTCCCCTACTTGGGAGATTTGCTTTTCTTTTTCTCTTGATCTAAAAAGCTTTTTAAAAAGCTGCTATTGTCATTAAAGCTTAGGGAAAAGTCAGCTTCATTGGATAGGCCATCTCTTGTGTATATCAGTTAAATTATATTTCAAGATGCATTAGTTATTTATGAACTTTGGGTTTTTAAAATGCTCCACTTTAAACAAAAATATCCATTTCTACTCGCACTGTCCTTAGACTTAAAAAGGGAAAGAATAAGTAAATGGCATAGAAAAAATTAAAGCAAGGATAGACTAAAACCCAAGAATTTGTAAAGGGTAGTGTCATAAAAAAGTATAAAATAGAGAACCAAATATTTTTTTTTTAATATATTTTATTGATTTTTTACAGAGAGGAAGGGAGAGAGATAGAGAGTTAGAAACATCGATGAGAGAGAAACATCGATCAGCAACCTCCTGTACATCCCCCACTGGGGATATGCCCGCAACCCAGGTACATGCCCTTGACCAGAATCGAACCCGGGACCCTTCAGTCCGCAGGCCGACGCTCTATCCACTGAGCCAAACCGGTTTCGGCAGAGAACCAAATATTAATATCAAATAAAGAATACGATTTTCTGAAATCAACTTTGTCATTTTTCACATTTATGTAATTGCCTTTACCACTTACTACTTTTGGAAATTTCAATCAATTTGATTAAATTCACCAATGATTCAATTATTGCTTATTACATGAAGAAAAGCGGAATGATGCATTGGAAAATAAAAATGATAGTTATTTGTTCAGTCCTCAAGAAGCTTAGAATATATATAGTGCTTTAAAAGTTATTACTTTTATATAGAGTCCAGTAAGTTTTTAGTTGCATAAGCCCTGTAGATTTTGTTTCAAAATATCTTTTTAAGACACAGTTCACAATAGAAATTCTATATCATCTATACTAATAAAAGGGTAATATGCTAATTAGACTGGACGTTTTCTGGACATCCAGCTGAACAAAGCCACAGTGCAGCCATGGGCCCCAACGGCTGGGAGGCCCAGGGTTCAGGCCTTGCAGCTGCAGTGGCCAGCAGTGGCAGCAGCAGCAGGGTAATGGGAGCAGCACCCTCCCCTGATTGGCCTGGTTGCCTCCCACAGAGGGAGGCCAGAGGCAGCAGCAGCGATGGGGTGATGGGGGCAGCACCTTCCCCTGATCAGCCCGGTTGCCTCCTGCAGAGTAGGACATCCCCTGAGGGCTCCCGGATTGTGAGAGGGGGAAGGCTGGGCTGACAGATCCCCTCCAGTGCATGAATTTTTGTGCATCAGGCCTATAGTTTTTTATAAACATACACACAATAAAAAAGGCATCATCAAAGATTCAAACTCATTCTTTTTTTGGTACTTCTCTCCATTGCTCATTACCTCATTATTTCCCATAGAGTTCTGTAAGGAATGTATGTTCACCATTTTTCCCTCTGCTGATTTTTTTTTATCACTTGTTTCTTCTTATTATATTCATTGTCATTTTTATATTTTTTAAAATTGATTTCAGAGGGGAAAGGAGAGGGAGAGAGATAGAAACATCACTGATGAGAGAGAATCAATGATCGGCTGCCTCCTGCACACCCCCTACTGGGGATCCAGCTTACAACCTGGGTATATGCCGTTGTCTAGAATGGAACCTGGGACCCTTCAGTCCACAGGCAAATGCTCTATCCGCTGAGCCAAACCAGCTAGGGCTTGACTTTTTCATATTACCATCAACTTAGTACACTTTAAACATTTCACTAATATGCTGATCTGGCAGGTAATTACTGAAACCATGAAAACGTTAACAAATAATTCACTGCTTTGCTTAAAATAGCCTAAGTTTTTGTCCCTTGGGGCATAATGGAAAATCCATCTGTCAAACATGTGTCAGATGAAGCAGCATGCTCAAGATCCCAGATGCCAGTCCTAGAGTGTTATAAGTAAACAAAGGTATTATTTTTGTGCCAGAAACAATAGAATTGACAAGTTAAATTATATCTTAATTATGTGTTTTCAGGTACTTTTTCAGTAAACACCAACTCTATTTTCACTGTGAAAGTCAAGTATTATCTTTAGAATTTCAACTTTTTAATCCTGCATTCTGAAATAAAAATATGTTCATCATAAGCATTTTATGAAATACAAATTTAGTGTACAAATATTTAAAATAACCTGATGATGTATCACTGTAATATGTTGTATAGGTGCACACACTCACTCAAAGATATAAATGCATAACCATCCTATCTAATAAAAGAGAAACATGGTAATTAGCGTACATCCGCTACCCTTACCATTGGCTAATCAGGGTGATATGCAAATTAACTGCCAGCCAAGATGGCGGCCAGCAGCCAGGCAGCTTGAAACTAACGTGAGGCTTGCTTGCTTCAGTGACAGAGGAAAGCAACGTTCCCTGCCTGCCTTGCCGGCCTCTGAGCTTGCAGTTTGAAACATTGTTACAAATATAGAAGCTAAACAAAACCCCAGAAACCTGCTTTCAGCGAGCCAGGATCTCAGAGCTGGAGTTGATACAGTGTTTCGATTATAGAACCCAAACAAACCAGATACCTGCTTTCAGCAGCAGAGGCCTCAGAGCTGGATTCAGAGCTAAAGCTGGCCCAGAATAAAAAAGAAAAAAAAGAAAAAAAGGAGCAGTTGGGAGCTTCAGTCACCCGCCAGCCTAAAAACAGCCCTCAGACCCTCACCCAGACTGGCCAGGCACCCCAGTGGGGACCCCCACCCTGAAGGGTGTGTGACCAGCTGCAAACAGCCATCATCCCCTCATCCAGGCTGGCCACGCACCCCAAGGGGACCCCCACCCTGATCCAGGACACCCTTCAGGGCAAACCAGCCAGCCCCCTCCCATGGACCAGACCTCTATCCTATATAGTAAAAAGGTAATATGCCTCCCAGCACCAGGATCAGCGAAGGCGCGAGGCCTCCTGGCACCGGGATCAGCGTGACAGGGGGTAGTGCCCAAACCCCTTGATCGTCCTGGGGTATCTGTGTGTGACAGGGTGCGGGGCCACAACCTCCCTATCTGCCCTGCTCTGTTCCATGACAGGGGAAGGCGCCCCAACCCCCTGATCAGCCCTGCTCTGTGCCTGATAGGGGGGAGCTCCCCAACCCCCTGATTGCCCTGTGGCTCTTTGTGTGACAGGGTGCGGTGCCCCAACCCCCTGATAGGCTCTGCTCTTGTGTGACAGTGTATGGCGCCCCAACCCCCCCCTACAGGCCCTGCTCTTTGCCTGATGGGGGGAGCTCCCCAACCCCTGGAAGGCCCTGCGGCTCTGTGTGTTACAGGGGGCAGGGCCACAACCTCCCTATCCACCCTGCTCTGTTTGTGACAGGGGAAGGCGCCCCAACCTCCTGATAGGCCCTGCTCTGTGTGTGACAGGGTGCGGCGCCCCAACACCCCCCACCCCGCACGGGCACTGCTCTGTGTGTGATGGGGTAGAGCCATAACCTCCCCATCTGCCCTGCCCTGAGTGTGACAGTGGCGGCGCCCCAACCCCCTGATCGGCCCTGCTCTGTGGGTGATAGAGGGCAGCGCCCCAACCCCCTGATCCGCCCTGCTCTGTGTGTGACAGGGGGCAGCGCCCCAACCCCCTGATCGGCCCTGCTCTGTGCGTGACAGGGGGTGGCGCCGCAACCTCCCCATTGACCCTGCCTTGAGTGTGACAGGGGGCGGTGCCCCAACCCTCCAATCGGCCCTACCCTGAGTGTGACTGAGGGTGGCATCGCAACCTCCCAATCTGCCCTGTTCTGTGCATGACAGGGGGCGGCGCCCCAACTCCCCAATCAGCCCTGCTCTGAGCCTGATCAGGGGCTGTACCTAGGGATTGGGCCTGCCCTCTGCCAGCCGGGAGCAGGCCTAAGCCAGCAGGGCGTTATCTCCCAGGGTGTCCCCTATTGGGAGA
The DNA here is from genome assembly GCF_964212035.1 of Myotis nattereri. NCBI lineage: Eukaryota > Metazoa > Chordata > Mammalia > Chiroptera > Vespertilionidae > Myotis > Myotis nattereri. The sequence continues at coordinate 57,663,876 of NC_138079.1, forward strand.
GGGCACAGGCCAGGCTGAGGGACCCCCCCCCCCCCGAGTGCACAAATTTTTGTGCACCAGGCCTCTAGTACATATATATAATGTAGTATAAGCAGCTATTTCAATTTTTTAAATTATTTACATATATTTCTGTCATTATTTAACATATTTTATTGACTACACATACTCTATTCTGTGAAATAGTGTAATTTATTTAAGCAAACCTATTTTCAGTCATTCATTTCTGATTTTCTTATAAAGAATGCTAAAATAAATCACTTGCATATATAATCTCTGGATAGATCTCACCATTCAGGATAAATTACAGAAAACATGATGTTAGATTAAATACACCAGAATAACTGTTCTATCTTCTACACATTCATAGAACTAGCCTATTAAATAATAATAAAAAAATCACAGTGCTAAAAAAAATACATGAATAACAAATATGTTGGAAATCACAACAGAAATGAAGCCCTATGTCTCAAGTGATACTGGCCTCAGAAGCAGGAGTTGAGTCTAAAATTTCAACCCTTGCATTTAAACAGAGACAGCATAGCTACATGAATGTAATTGGTAGTTTTTCCACTTGTAAGAGAAACATATTGCTTGTATGTGATGGAGTATAAAGAAACAGCAGTAAACTTGGAATCTGGCCAAACCATATCCAAGGGCTACTGTACTGTCATCTAATGTTCTGAACACTTTTGGATAACCTATTTCTGAGCTATGGATCCCTGGGGCTGAGCTGAGATGACCTCAGAAAATACTACACAGAGGGGTGATACAGTGGAAATGAGAAATAAGGCAAGATGAGCTTTCAAGCTAAGATTTGCTGACATAAAGTACAAGAACTTTATTTCTTTCCCACATAACAGTACAGGGTGGGCATTTTTGTTTGATGCTGGCTTTGACACATACAGTTGTTCAATGACCTGGACCTATAGGTGGTCCTTCCATCTTTAGCTCTTGGCTTCAAATATTGCTCTCATCAACATTTAAATGGTCCCAGGAAAGTGGAAAGAGCTTGGGAAAGTATGAGTGAGCGGTTTAAGAGCCACATAGAGAAGTGGCTCATGTTGCTCTTACTCAAAACCTGTTAATGGATATCAAGGATTATCAGACTCAAATAAATTATGGAATAAAAGGATGCAATTATTCATCAATAACAGGCTAATATTAAGTTAACCAATTAAAATATTGGAATTAAAATGTAATAGTTGATATAGTAAATTTTCATAGAAAAGCTCTGCAGTAAACTGAGCATATCCAAACATATAATTAGTGTACTAAAATGTAAAACTGAGATAACCATTCAGAATTTTAAAACAGAGATAGAAGAAAACTCAACAAGTGTGTAATTGGATTTCTAGAGGTAGCACAGAGAGGTAAATTGGAGAAAGATACAAATCAAGTTATAAAACTTTTGAGAATTGAAGCCAAGAGAACTAAATTAACAAATAATAAATCAAAGCATGCAGAATAAATTGTACACTTCATACATTCTAATAAAGCTATTTAATATTAAGGACAAATACAAAAATGCATAACTATCAAAGGAAAAAAATGATTACTAACAAAAGCAATACTGAATCATAGAAGACATCATATATAATGAAAAATGTCTGAAGATAATAAAATTATATTTTAAAATGGCTTAGTGTAAATTGTTATGAATCTTAAATTGTTTATGCATCTCAAGTTTTACTCAAAAGTAAAAATAAAGTATGTATATAAGCAAAATATGGTTAGGAGTTTAAAGTCTGTGGAAAGTCTAGGGGGAAAACTATTAAAAAATAAACTTCAAGAAGAAATAAAGCCGAAACCGGTTTGGCTCAGTGGATAGAGCGTCGGCCTGCGGACTGAAAGGTCCCTGGTTCGATTCCGGTCAAGAGCATGTACCTGGGTTGCGGGCACATCCCCGGTGGGGGATGTGCAGGAGGCGGCTGGTCGATGTCCCTCTCTCATCGATGTTTCTGACTCTATCTCTCTCCCTTCCTCTCTGTAAAAAATCAATAAAATATATTAAAAAAAAAAGAAGAAATAAAATGATCCCAGGAGAGAGGAGTGAAAATCAAAAAGAAATGGTGAACAAATTAACTGCTAAATTAAGTTGTTAAATGCAAATAAGTGTAGAAGGAGTAGATGGAAGAAAGAGGAGTATGGGGAGGAAATGAAATATATTTATGTGCTGGCTTTGAACTTTGTGAGAAAAAAATATAATGTTAATAAGTTTGTTCAATATTTACGATTAATCACTGCAGGCAGAAATAGAATTATCTCTATATATAAAAGCCTAGTAACTGGAATAGCGAAATGACCAGAATGACCAGACCAACTGGTGACTATGACATGCACTGCAGCAGCCAACCAGCCTGATTGGGGCCCCAATCGGCTCATTCCCCCTGGCCTGCCTGGCCCCTGGTTGCCCCCCAACAACCCAATCAGGGGTAGGGCTGGCCATCCGGCCAACTGCCTGTGACCCCTAACCCCTGATTGGCCCATCCTGATGGGCCCCCACCCATGCACGAATTCATGCACCAGGCCTCTAGTAACTTTATAATGAATAATGGGGGAGAGGAGAAACTTAAGAATTCACAAAAAGATAAAAGGAAAACAAAATAAAGGCAACATATTATATAAAAGATTGTATAAATAAGAAAAAGACACATTAGTTAAACAATAAAAATAGATAGAATAATGATTGTTTATGAGATAGATTGGAATTATATAAATACTAGTAGCCCGGTGCACAAAATTCATGCACATTAAAAGGGAATTAATTGCCCTAACCGGTTTGGCTCAGTGGAAAGAGCATCACGTGCGGACTCAAGGGTCCCAGGTTCGATTCCAGTCAAGGGCATGTAGCTTGGTTGCAGGCACATCCCCAGTGGGGAGTGTGCAGGAGGCAGCTGATCGATGTTTCTCTTTCATCGATGTTTCTAACTCTCTATCCCTCTCCATTCCTCTCTGTAAAAAATCAATATTTTTTTTTAAAAAAGGAAATTAATTAGCGGAGATATTTTAATATTGCTATTTGCCCTTTCTCTATAATAGAAGTGTGAGAGATGAAAGGAAATTAGTAAAATATATATGAAAATAATATATAAATTTATTAATAAACAGTAACAAAAGGATATAACAACAACAGAGGCATGATATAAAAACGACAAAAACATGACATGAAAACAACATTGGCAGACGCTCAATGCAGGAGCTGCCCCCTGGTGGTCAGTGTGTTCCCACAGGTGGAGCACCACTCAGCCACAGGCCAGGCTGATGGCTGCCAGTACAGCGGTGGTGGTGGGAGCCTCTCCCACCTCCTCAGCAGCGCTAAGGATGTCCAACTGCAGCTAGGCCTGCTCCCCGCTGGCAAGTGGACATCCCCCGAGGGCTCCCGGGCTGCCAGAGGGATGTCTGACTGCCAGCTTAGGCCCAATCCCCCAGGGAGCAGGCCTAAGCCAGCAGGTGGTCATCCCCCAAGGGGTCCCAGACTGCGAGAGGGCACAGGCCGGGCTGAGGGACCCTCCCGAGTGCACAAATTTTTGTTCACCAGGCCTCTAGTATGAATATAAGAGTTTACTTAATATTAAAAGGAAGGCATCAAGCATAAAGTATAACCCAGAAAAATATAAGGTAAAACCTGAAAAAATTACAGGAGGAAAAAAATAAATTAAAACCATATCAGGTTTTGTACTACATACAGCAGGTTGTTTTTTATCTTGCTAAATACTTTGTCCTCAAATCCTAGCATGGTGTCTAGCATATATAACAAGATCAACAAATAGCATGAAATAAATGAATGGACTTCCCAAGAATAAGAAACACTGAACTGAAAACTTGCTAGGATCCTAATAGACAGTCTATTAACTAAGCAAATTAAGTTAGATTCTTTGGCAGAATTAAAGATTTCATATGTTGCTTAAAATACTCCTCAATTTTTTGAAAGAAAACAATTTTATATTTTTAGTAGTACTTTTTTGTGAATGATTTATGTGTCCCTTATCCTCTCTAGCCATATCCACTACACACACTAGGTTCAGGTATTTTAAAATGTTGCATACCATTAGCATAGGAGGAACAACAGTTCTAGAAAGGTTATTGGAATATTAATTCTCTGTCCCACAAGCAAATATGTGTGCATGCATGCAGACACACACATACGTCCATATACTTCATGCTTTTCCTTTTAAAAAAAATACATATTTTTTTTTTATCTCAGAGAGGAAAAGAGTGGGATAGAGAGAGAGAAACATCAATGATGAGAGAAAATCATTGATTGGCTGCCTCCTGCATGCCCCACAATAAGGATCCAGCCCACAACCCGGACATATGGCCTGACCAGGAATCAAACCATGACCTCCTGGTTCATAGGTCGATGCTCAATCACTGAGCCATGCTGGCCTGGCCTCATTCTGAAATATGCTTAGACACAGAATAGGTTCAGGTGAGTTATGTCCACATACTTTTAGAATCAAAATGTTATTACATGCACCATACTACATTTCTTCAAAAAATTCTTTGAATTATCCCTATCCCCTGCCCCCTTTTGCCACATATATTCAAAATTACTGAAAGCTTGTGTTTATATAACCATATTAAGGAACCTCTGTCATCTCACCTGTTTTTGCTAATCTGTCTCTGTAAATACATGGGAAAGGACCAGTAATAACTTTTGAGAAATGGGATTTCATGAAATTACAGATGTAAATATGTACATTCTATTTTGGCAAGAATTCAGAGAAACAAGAATTTTATCAAGCTATCATAATCAGAAAACGCTGTTATAAAAGAAATAAAAGACAATTCTCACAGGAAATAAAAAACGTTCTCAAGGAGAAACCATGTAGTTTCTTAGCAAAGATTGTAAATGGCATATTTGCAGCTTCCCAAGCGACCACCCAGGAACATAAGTTATTTAAAGACCATCATCTTGACTTTTACAACTAAATAAACTATGTGAACACTCATGCTCTCTTTCATGTCAGTGCCATGGATTTATGACCTCTTCATCCCAGAATAAAAGAGCTTTTCAATTTGCCAATGGATTTAAGGATCTCTGGTTGTATTGTTCATTAGAAATAAACAAATTTAGCAAGATGGAAGAATCTTAAGGAACTTCCTTCTGGAATCCACTTTTAACAGATATATGGTACATCATTTTATTTTTAATGTACCTCTGCCATGATACAAATACTGATTTTTCCCTTATTTTTATGTTAAATTGTTTATTAAACGGGTTGCATTTGTCATAAAAGTGACTTTATTTTTGTAATTTATGAGTTTATAATTTTCATTGAAAATACTCCACCAAGTTATATACATTTAATTCATCTTTTTTCCACAGTGCTTTTCTTATGAACCAGTATTTATACTAGTAGAAAACATAAATAACTGAATTTCTCCTAGATATACATGTTAAACATGGTATAATTTAGGCAGCATAGTTTGTAACCTTTTATTTTAGCAAATTAAAAATTTTAACGAGTAAAACCCACCATTTTTATTGGAAAGCTGATTTGTACATTTCAGCTGAATATGTACAATAGAGAATATGTATAATATTCTTTCCTGAATATAGTCAATAGAGTGATTATGCATTTATTCAGAATGTATATAGTAATATAATTATTTTGTCATATATTTTGTTGCATACATGTAAATTTTATTTTTCCTCTTTTTTGGTGTCACAATGGGTTTATGAATTTTTATTTATTCAATGTTTTACCTTCCAGTTCAGTCACTGGGGATACTTCCGTTAGCCTGTGGGAGCCCTTTCAAGCTGACTTTTGTGTTCTTTTGATAGCCTTTCCTAGAAGGTGTCCCTGTTTTCTTGCACAACAAAAGCTTCAGGCTCATGCTGTGTTTTCTCTGTCTAATCCTGGAATGTGTCCAGGAGCCTCTTTATTTTAACAGGGTACATATAGGTTTTAGGGGTATTGATTGCTGCTAGAGTTCCTAGACCTTTCAGTGGGTTAAAAATCATAAGATCATATTGACATTTCTAAACTCATCATGGCAGCATTTTTCTTCTTTGATTTTATAATTTCACCTCTTTTCTCTTGCGTGAAAAATCTCAGTCACTAATATCAATAACACACGTATTTTCTTTAGCCTGCAATTTGAATATAATTGCTACAAAATTACAATACCAATATATATGATTTTTACCAACCAATAATTTAACTAACAATCAAGCTATTGAGAAAAGCTTAAGACTTCTTTACAACCCTTTTTATCATTAAGGATGTTTTACTAATGATGTACAGTTTGAGTCATGCTCAAAAGCTACATGATTTATTTTCCCTTTGGTTATGGTACTAATTTGATATACAGTTAAGTTTCATTCAGGTCATTCCAAATCTGCTTTCCCTACTTCCCACATTACTGTCCTTTCTTGGTTCACGTTGCCAATATCTAGCTTAGGTAATCTTGGTTATTTGTTGTCCCTTCTCCTTCTGTGACATTGCTGGGTGTTAGTGAGGGGATAATGTAATTATCCTTGTTAAGTTCAATATATATTGATGTTTTTTCACCTGAACTGACCCTTTACTTATGTTTTATAATTATTTTTATTCTTCTGTGGTTGATCTCCTATCATGATTTCTAATATTCCCTCCTGAATTTTCCTATTTAGTGTTCCAGTGACCTTCCTCTATACAACAATCACCTTCATTTGTTTTATCAAAATAAAGGGAATCCTTAACATATGTGCTTGTCAAGACTTGCAGATTTCTCCCCTACAGTTTTCTAGGCAAAGGAGGCTACTACCCTCTAGAAAGGGTTTGGCTATATGCTCAGAGGATTGCATGTAAAAGAAAGTTCAAGCTTGGAACCTCTCTCTAGATCAGCGGTTCTCAACCTGTGGGTTGCGACCCCTTTGGGGGTTGAACGACCCTTTCACAGGGTTGCCTAAGACCATCAGAAAATACATATATAATTACATATTGTTTTTTGTGATTAATCACTATGCTTTAATTATGTTCAATTTTTAAAAATGAAAATACATCTTGCATATCAGATATTTACATTACAATTCATAACAGTAGCAAAATTATCGTTATGAAGTAGCAATGAAAATAATTTTATGGTTGGGGGTCACCACAACATGAGGAACTGTATTAAAGAGTTGCGGCATTAGAAAGGTTGAGAACCACTGCTCTAGATACTTTATAATATACTAGCGGCCCGGTGCACAAAATTCGTGCACTCGGGGGGGTGGTCCCTCAGCCTGGCCTGTGCCCTCTCGCAGTCCAGGAGCCCTCGGGGGAGGTCAGACTGACGGCTTAGGCCTGCTCCCTGTGGGCCTAAGCTGGCAGTTGGACATCCTTAGAGCTGCTGCGGAGGTGGGAGAGGCGGTGCGTTTGCCAGCTGTCAGCCCGGCTTCTGGCTGAGTGGCACTCTGCAGGTGGGGGCGCACTGACCACCAGGGGGCAGCTCCTGCATTGAGCATCTGCCCCCTGGTGGTCAGTGCATATCATAGAGACTGGTTGTTCCACCATTCAATCAATTTGCATATTAGCCTTTTATTATATAGGATTTTTAAAGTTAATTCTCTCACTATTCATAAACCATGACAAGTTAATGATAGTGGATTATGTGGAATAAAAGACTCAAAGGGTAACATTAAATAGATTTATAGCAATCTCACCATATTTGGCAGTATGGCTTAACAAAAGAGCTTTTTAAGTCAGTCAGTTATTGTTTTAAATCTCAGTGATATTACTTAAACTCTGCCCCTTTATTACGCTGAAAATTTGAATTTTACCATCTTACCAACCTACTTTAAACTCATTAATGGATACTTAGTAAAGCAAATGTAGAATTTTTGCTCTAGCATTATTGTTTACTACATACTTCTACCACTGCTTCTTAACCTAATTTTTTTAAGTTAAACATACCATATCATCTCAGGCCTCTCATGATTCATACAAGTGTTGTACTCTACTCCAGGAATACTCTCCCTGTCTTTGTCTAACTAACTCTTCCTTCTGATCTCACTTATTCCAGCTATAAAGACAGTGACATTCAACCTGGGTTATGTGTTTCTCTTATGTGCTTTCACAACATCTATCAAAATGGTCATTCTATTGTAGTTATTGATTACTTGTCATTTCTTTCACTAATGTGTTACATTTCCAATATCAAATGGTGATAAATATTCAAGTTTAATCATTGAATGATAACAAATTAATGAATGCACTATATAAGATATCTCAAGAGTGATTAAACATTTTAACCAACAAATATAAAATACCTTTTTAGTGCCCAAAGATTATTTACATAAATCCATTATACATCATGGCAAAAGGGAACCTTAATAAATTCTACTAAGAAAATATTATATGACCAAAATGCCATTAAACTCTGAATAGAAATAATCAAACCTTCTAAAATGTTAAAATATGATAAACATTTGCTGATTTAAAGAAGATATAAGAACTGAAATTACAGAATCATTAAAATTTAATTTTAAATTTCAAATAGTATAAGCTTTGACCAAAGTTATACTCAAAACAAATTAATAACCTTTTTTAAATATATAACTAGAGAAGAAAGAAGGAGCATAACTGAAAAAAAGCATTGGATTCTAAAAGATTTCACAAAACACAACACTATAATAAATTTACAGAGAAAGTAAGGATTAGAAAAAATAATAACAATGGATTGGAAAATATTAAGACTTACTAATAACTCTAACATATGGCTATCTAAAAATAAAATTAGAAAACATTTTGATAATTTTAGTCAATATATAGAAAACAAGTACATAATATTAAGTATAATATAGGGGACTACAACCAGGGAGAGTAGAGATTAGAATTAAGAAAATGCTGCCCTAGCTGGTTTGGCTCAGTGGATAGAGCATTGGCCTGCTGAGGGAAGGGTTCCAGGTTGATTCCAGTCAAGGGCACATACCTCTGTTGCAGTCTCGATCCTGGCCCTGTTTAGGGCATGTGTGAGAGGCAACCAAGCCAATGTGTCTCCCTCACATCGATGTTTCTTTCTCTGTAGCTCCCCCTACCTTCTACTCTTTCTAAAAATCAATGGAAGAATATCATTGGGTGAGGATTAACAAACCACCCTGAAAAACAACAAAAAAATAATTAAGAAAATGCTGTGTTCAATTGCATGAATGCTGTATTTAATTCTATGTTAATAATTTTTAGAATTTTGATTAAAATACATTGTATATTTAAAACTTTTTAAAATAAAAGCTAATGGAGGTTTTGAAGGGGAGCTGTGAGATCCAAGATACTGGGAAGAAACTAGAATCAGAAAATTTTGTTTATGCTGAATCTCTGGTTTGACTTTTTCTTTCTATGTTGGTTTTGGTATAGGGAAAAACCAAAATTGTTCTCAATAAACAAATTTACACAAACTGTAACTTTGAGAATATACTCAAACTTTCCCTATTAATATCTAACAATTAGACATCTCCAATTATATATTCAAACAGTTTTGTTGTACTTTGGATATTTTTAATATAGGGTATATGTGGTTCTGTGAGTAGAACATTTAAATATATAGCACAACATTGCTGAAAGTAAATAATTAAGAGTACTTATCCTGCCCTAGCCTGTTTTGCTCAGTGGATAGAGCATCGGCCTGTGAACTGAAGAGTCCCAGGTTTGATCTGGTCAAGGGCATATGCCCAGGTTGCAGGTTGGATCCCCAGTGGGGGGGCATGCAGGAGGCAGCCAATCAATGATTCTCTCTCATCATTGATGTTTCTATCTTTCTCCCTCTCCTTTCCTCTCTGACATCAATAAAAATATATTTTTTTAAAAAGAGGACAGTGGGGCCTTGACTTACTAGTGTCCCGACTAACAAGTTTTTCGAAATATGAGCCGTCTCTCGGCCGATTTTTTGCTTTGAATTGCGAGCTAAAATTCAGGTTACGAGCCAGCTTCAGATACCCCACCGCTAGTTGGCGCAGAAAACGTCACAGTGAATGCCACAATATCAGCCCAGCATCACGTGTCTCACTCGTTCACTTTATGATTTGACATACGAGTAATTTGAGTTACGAGCTCTGTCACAGAACGAATTAAACTCATAAGTCAAGGCCCCACTGTACTTATCCTGTGCCATCAGAAGAGAAAAAACTTAAATCACTAGATACAGTATGGTTTCACATGAAGTATATCAGAAGACGTAAAGGGGTGTTACAAGGTCTGGCTTCCATAAGGACAAATTCATATAACATTTTCTCCTAATGGGAAAGTAGAACTAAGCAAGTAAATAAAATTTAGAATGTGACCAAACTGCTGGTGTTTGTGCTGTTTCTATGATTACTGAATGTTGAACAATGACTGATGAAGTGAGGACTCTGGAGAGCTAAAGGGCTGAATGTGTGTTCATCTTTCCATGATTACTTTTCCTCTTCTCTGACAGGCAGGACAGAAATAGCTTCCTAAGGTCATGGAATCTATGATTTAAAAAGGAAATGATGGGCAGATTTGCCCTTCATATTTTCAGGGCCCTAGGCAAGAAAACAAACGGTAGCTGCTGGCCTCCCACCATTATTTTTCCACTCCTAGCCCCAGCATTGCTCACTGACTCCAGTGAAGGCTCTGTAAATAGACCCAGGGCTGCGGAGACAGGGAATATCTGGACTCACCTTTTCAGAATGTGGTCTACAGGGGATGCACGAGTGAGAGCTCATTGGCCCCATCTATTTCTTATCCCAAGGGCAGGTGTGCAGCTTTGAGGTAGAGGTAGTCTCTCTAAAATTATAAAAGAAAACTTCAGGTGCTATGAGAGATAATAACAGGAAATTTTATTAAATATAAATGTTGGCCAGCATGTTAGAGAGGGCCTCCCAAGGAAGTGATTGTTACTTGAAAATTGAAAGGGATATAGATATTAGGTATAACAGGGTGGAGTCAAGAGAATTCTAAGAAGATTGAAGTATTGAGCAATACTCTTTTAGATCCCAATAAAGTTGTTTTAAAAATAAATAAGTAAATAAATAAATAAATAATATTTATGATAGATTTGTGTAAAGGCGAGCTAAAGGAAGTTTTCAAAAAATAAAACCATGATCATTGAATACCAGAACCTGAAAGAATTAAAATGCTCTCAGATAAGATGATAAGTGTGAAAAAGCACATTTTGGATGGGGAGAAATCATGAGTCTATATTTATAGATATTATGTTTTGTATCCCTGTGAGTTACATAAGTGAGTAGAACTCAGGGACGATATCAAGTTTGACGATAGACACTTCAGAGTTATCAGAATGTAGATGGAATCTGAAGCCATGAGACTTGAGGAGAACATTTAGGAAGAGATTAGAAAATAATGACAACAACCAAAATAATAACTAGGACTGAATTCTGAGTTATTCTAACATTCAAAAGACAAACAAGAAGCTAACAAAAGAGACTGGGGAACAAATAGAGTAAGAGAATTAGGAATAATAGCACTAGAGTTTGGAGTCTTGGATGTCAAAGGGAAAAAAGAGTTAGAAGGGGGTTATTAAAGGGTAAAGGGGATCAAATAAATGGTGAGGGAAGAAGATTTTATTTTGAGTGGTAGGCACACAATGCAATATACAGATGATGTATCACAAAATATACACTTGAAATCCATATAATTTTATTAACTAACTAGTGGCCCAGTGCACAGATTTGTGCACATTGAAAGGAAATTAATTAGAAGAAATATTTTAATATTGCTATTTGTCCTTTCTCTATAATAGAAGTGTCAGAGATGAAAGAAAATTAGTAAAATGTATATGAAAATAATATATAAATTTATTAATAAACAATAACAGCATGATATAACAACAAAAACATGATATAAAAACAACATTCATAAAAACAATGACTGATAAATTGATTAAATTTATTCTAATAGCTCCCTGTATACCACATTGGCGCCAGTGAGAGCTTTAAATGTATCACCCATGCATGAGTCAACATTTATTTTTAAATTGCCAGTGCGCATCATATGTACTGCCAGTTGGTTGGTCGGACAGATGGTCAGTCAGTCACTTAGCCTTTTATATATATAGATGTAACTCCAATAAAAAAAGTTAAAAGGGAGTGAGAAACTTGAATGTCACCCCAATAAATTTAATTTAAAAAAGAGTTAAGAGGGAATGGGAAACTTTGGAACTAAATGTAAGGACAGAAAGTATTCATTAGATATGCTAGCCTTGAGATGAATTAAGTAGGAACAATTTTAGTATAGAGGTAAGGGAAGAAAGTGCTAAAGTGAATAATAGATTAGTAGTAAAAGGCCATACTGTCTGAGGACTTGGATTTGAGTTTGCAATAATGTGTATTATTGACAAAATATTCAAAGTTTTCCCTACCAAACCTCTCTGTAGCTGGCCTGTGCCATAGACATTAGACAGCCATGTAATTTGCTTTATCCAATAAAACGTGAATAGAATTGAGGCATGGTATTTCCAAGCAGAACCACTTAGTCATTAGATGTGGTTTTATCATGGCCCTTTGCCCTGCCACTATTTTGACAGGTGTAGATGGCTACTCCATGAGCCTGGGTTCTAGAGGGAAAGAAAAACAACCCAAGATGGAAATATAACATGAAACTTCAGGGTAAACTAGCAAAGATAATTAAAGAGAATACTGTTGATTTTGCTATCTTGATTTAAAATGTAATCAAGCGTAGCCATTCCCTATAGGGAAAAAGTAAATGTGTAACACCAGATATAAATGTAATCTGTGAATATATATAGTTATATTTCTAATGTAAAATAGGCTTAAAAGAGGTAGTAATATATGTTAAAGCAAAATTATATAAGACAGATAGATATAGATATCCAACACAATTTAAGTTATTCTTAAATGATTCCATGAAATCATACAATGAATAGATTCACCTGTTTTTCTAACCTATTCTAGGAATGTCTGATTGTTCTATTACTACTTGGACTCCAGGAAATAACAATAAAGCTGTTAAAACACTTGGAACTTTACCAAATTTTAATTCTTACATTGTTTGACTATATGTAAATTAAATATGTGCAAATGAGTATAAATAGCATTTTATTTTTAAGATAAGCATAGATTTTTCTCATTTTTCTTGTTCTCATGCTCATGACATTACACTGCTTGTCACTAAAGCATTATTATCAATGAAACCTAATTGTGTTTCATTGGTAATGAAACACAAGGACATTGATGATGGAGATTTATACTTATAATAACTTGTTTCAAAATATAAAATATTTTTCATTGGAAGCATTTTTTTAGGAAAATACTATTTTATTCAAAAGTGCTATACAGTAACTTCCTAAAAATGTTTCTATGTAATCTGCTTTCTTTGATTTAAAGTACAGTGTTTTCAAACAAATGATTCTATAAAGCTGACACATCTTAGTGTTCCAGTTTTCTGCCCTATCAGTGACTTTCCTATCATTCTCACTGTTACCACATTCCTTTTTCAATAATATAGTTAGTAGTGCAAGATTACCCACTTATTAGAAAATCAAGTTATGTTCTCTCCATTTCATACATCATCACCAGTAATAAAAACTCTGAGATCCGGATGTTTCTGGCAGCCTTTGACTGCATGAGGTGGAAAAAATCCAACTTGCCTTTTAGAAGTTCACAGCTCAGCATTGATGATAATAGTGCAATTGTTTTTTCTTCTGTGAAATGTGCAGATCTGATTTCTATCATTTACTAGCTTGAATGTATGCTCAGTGGAGGAGCTCTATTTGATGTCTGACAGAATGCTGTTTTTTTTAAATCGCAGTTCTACTTTCCAAGTAATACACTTTATTCATGATGATAGAACTTACAATGCTATTAGTGATCAGGGAGAATTTGTGTTTATAAAAATTGATTAGTCTATACAGGATATCTCTATATATAAAACCCTAATATGCAAATAGATCCAACAGTGGAACAACTGAACAACCGGTTGCTATAATGTGTGCTGGCCACCAGGGGGTGCATGCAGAACATGGCGGGTGTCAGTAGCAGGTGCCAGAGCACAGAACATGGTGGGCATTGACTGTGGCAGGATAGTGGAGAAGGTGAGCGGGGACGCCAGTCTCTGTCATTGGGACGAGTCTCTGGTGATTACTGAAAATTCTTTGCTCCCACATGCCATGGTCCTGCCCAGCACTTGCACCCCCTGACAGCTCCTGGCGCCAGCCCTGATCACTCGACACCATCAGTGGCTGCAAGCAGTGGCTGCTGATCCCGATCAGCCCTCAGGGCTTCTCTACCTCCCCTTGCTCCTGAGGGGTGATCAGGGCAGCAGCCGCCACTCATGCCCACTGATGGTGCTGGCCCCAATGGCTCTGCACAATCAGTGGGTACAAGCAAGGCCGGCGCCATCAGTATGTGGGAGTGGTGGCGGTGGGAGCTGGGCTGCCGGCAGAGAGTGGACCAGGGACCTTGGTGGCCTCAGTGGGAGGGGCCAGGCAGGGGCATGGAGGATGGGCTGAGACCCGCCCCTGTGCCCACCGCAGCCTTTCAAGGTGCAGGAATTCATGCACTGGGCCCTTAGGATGGATGGATGGATAGATACATAGATACATAGATACATAGATACATAGATGATAGATAGATAGATAGATAGATAGATAGATAGATAGATAGATATGTTGATATATATAGATATAGATATATAGATATATAGGTATAGATATATAGATGTACATGTATAATAAGTTTTGTTCTCTCTTTTTATTTGATAAGTAGGACAAAGTTTTCTGTCCCCTCACCCACTGTGTTTCTTTCTCTTCTTACCTCTGGTTGAAAAACCTGTTTGTGTTGTTTAGAATAATCATACTAAAATTGGTGTTCATTAGCAAGAAAGTATTTTTAAATATTTCTGCAAGAGGATTTCACCTTGCCCCAAAGACAACATCAGGATGTGGTGTAAGGGATAAGATTGAGGTAGGTAGAAAGTTAGAAAATAATATGTGAACACAGAGAAAGAAACTGGCAGAAATTAAGAGATACTTGGAGGTTGGCCTTGAATTTATAAAGATTAAGGGTAACCCAAGAGGAAATTAATGCTTTGTCAAAATCTATGGATGCTTTGTCTAAATCTATACTGATGAAGAACAAATAATAAGACAGTTGACTAGTCATTTTGATTTAGGTAATTGACAATATTTAATGTAAATATAATGAAAGGGTTGCATATGTAAGAAAGTGTAAATATATGTATATATTTACACTGAGTGGCCAGATTATTATGAGCACCTGACGTTTGTAGGCAAATTAGCTATAATTTTGCACTGAAGTTGCTAGAGGGCCAGACCATTATAAATAGGGAAGCAGGTTGTTTACCACGGCAGTAGAAGTGATTTTTCCCTGGAGATATGGGTAAACAACGCGATTTAGCAGCCTTTGAGCATGGGATAAATATATATACTGAGTGGCCAGATTATTATAACCACCTGTCGTTTGTAGGCAAATTAGCCGTACACTGCATCGTATAGGATATGGAAGCCGAAGGCCTGTTTGAACACCTTTGCTGTCTGCAGTTACCAAGATAAAATGTCTCCAATTCGCACAGGAACACAAGGATTGAACAGTCGAGCATTGGAAAAAAGTCATGTGGTCCGATGAATCATGTTTCCAGTTGCATCGTGCAGATGGCAGAGTGAGAATTTGGCGGAAACAGCATGAAAGCATGCACCCCACATGCATGAGTACACCCTTCAAGCTGGTGGGGGCAGTGTTATGGTTTGGGGCATGTTGTCCTGGCATGATTTGGGCCCTTTAATTTGTGTGGAACAACTTCTGAATAGTACAACATACCTAAGTGTTGTTGCTAATCAAGTTCATCCTATCATATTGATGGTGTATCCCAATGGAGATGGCTTCTTCCAACAAGACAATGCGCCATGCCATGGTGCTTATATTGTGCAGGAGTGGTTTCAAGAACATGAGGGAGACTTTATCTTGTTTTAGGTGGCCCCCACAATCACCAGATCTCAATCCACTTGAGCATTTGTGGGACGAAGTTAAAAGAGCCATCAGGCAGCTGGTTCCACAACCATCAAATCTCACAGAACTGGACAGTGCTATTCATCAGGCATGGTGTCAGATTCCTCGCATCACCTTTCAACATCTCGTGGAGCCAATGCCAAGAAGAATCGCTGCAGTATTGAAGGCAAAAGGTGGCCCAATGAAGTACTGATGGGGTGGTCATAATAATCTGGCCACTCACATTCAAACATATCGCACGTTCAAAGGCTGTTAAATTGCATTGTTTACACATATCTTCAGAAAAAAATCACTTCTACTGTCGTGGTAAACAACCTGCTTCCCTATTTATAATGGTCTGGCCCTCTTGCAACTTCAGCATGAAATTATAGCTAATTTGCATACAAAGGTCAGGTGGTCATAATAATCTGGCCACTCAGTGTATATGCACTTCTTCTGCTTCTGGTATTCACAACCTGGGACAGTCTTTCTGACACAGATATTCAGAAATAGGGTGAAATGGCAGTATGTTTTCATGCCTCAGTAATCAATTTAGAAATTGAATGAAAATATAGGTCACAATGATATATGTGGATCACTAGAGATCTCTGAATTCCTCTAAGTATCTTTGTGAAGAACAATTATGACCTTGAAGAAGAAAAGGTTATACACAATTTTCTTTTGGTGAGGTAGGAAAGCTTATCATCCTCCAAGGATTTTTTTGAGAAATAAATGATAGATTTTTATAGTGCCTAATGGAATACATCATACAAAGAAAGTGCTTTTAAAAGAGAGCTATTTTTATGTCTTTATAAAATCAGACATTGAGAGTACTGAGATTTTTAATATGCATGAATGTGCTCTGATTTTATGAATGATGTTTGATGATCTATACATATTTGTAAATGAATAGATTAAGATTAATATGACTGAGTTGGGGAAATAATGCTTTATAGGGAATATTTTATGGAGTCCTTAGCAGCCATATGTAGTTATGCAGGTTGTGTACTGTGCAAAGTTACCCATCTGAAGAGGGCAAGAAAGGGCTGACATGTAGCATCTGTGCTGTGTTGTGATCTGAGTTTTCCCAAAAGGAATGCATTTCAGAATTATTCACCATTTTGATTTAGGTAATGAACAATGTTTTATGTAAATATAATGAAAGGGTTGCATATGTAATGGTGTGATATTTATTTATTTAAAGATATTTTTATTGATTTCAGAGAGGAAGGAAGAAGGGGAGAGAAATAGAAACATCAATGATGAGAAAGAATCATTGACCGCCTGCCTCTTGCATGCCCCCACTGGGGATCAAGCTTACAACCCGGGCATGTGCCTTGACTGGCAATCAAACCATGACCTCCTGGTTCATAGGTCAATGCTTAACCACTGAGCCATGATGGCTGGGCATGATATTTATGATAGTAATTTTTAAAATTTAGTTATCTAAACTTTTCAAGTTAAGAAACCATCTTTTCCTAGCATGAATCAGAATCAGGAGAGTCCTAGATTTATATCCTGATGGATAAATTTTGAATTATAAAACTTTTAGGTACTTATTTGTACAATTCTTTTTTTCCAGAACACTAATACACATAATAAAATATGTTTTATCTCCATCTATATGAAGTGAAAGAAACACAAAAAACAGGCAACTCATTTTGATTTCTTACATGAGGTCACTTGATAGCATTTTTTGTAGTTTTCTAGAATAGAAAGGTCTTAATGAGTGTTTGTTTTTTAAGAAATGATGAATGAACAATTATTGTCTTTAGAAAACAATGCCAAAGTCATTATAAATATGAGACAACACAAATGCCTGATGGATACACATCTAGTTTGTGAAAGTCCTCCAGTTTATGACCATCCTGTACTAGCAAATGAAGGACTGATTTCTCACCCTTGCTTCCATCTCCTCTTCCAAATAATAGATCTGAGTCTGTTGTAACTTCAGTGGCTAAGGTAACAGCTTTTCTTGCTTACTATACATTGACGTGTCACATTTTCCTCCACTTTTCTTTACTATACTTTAGTTCTTAGTTAAAGTGAATTACATTTCAGATAATCCCACGCAGGTGTATATTTTAGTCTCCTTTTGCCCATTTTTACTTCCAACCTGTAAAAGCTTCTTTTTTTGCTGAATATGGAAAATTCTTTTCTTCTCTCCAGGACAGCCATTGACTTTCTCTAATTAAATAAGCTTTCCCAACAAACATTTTTGAAATGTCATTAGAAAACTTGTTTTTGAGTCATTTAACTTAATTCCTAATCTTAAAAGTGTTATTTTTCATACTGAGTTCAGCAGGATTTTATGAATTAGCCTTGTAACTCAAACATTTTCTTTTCTTTCTGATTAGCATATGTATATAGATTGAAAACTGCATGTAGAGATGTTGGGTTTAAAAAGTTTTGTCAAACCCTGCAATAAATAAAGAAAATTCCAAATGAAACTCCAGAATATGAAAAGGTATCTTCTACTTTATTTATGTGGCAAATAATGGGGAGTTGGGGGACAGGAGAGAGCGCTGAAATTAAACTTATCAATTATCCACATTCCTGTTCCTATTCTACGTATTTTGTAATTTGGATGTGAGAAAGCCTAAAATAATAAAGTCCCAAGAGCAGAGATATACAGTACTTTAGAAAAAGAGTCAGATCTCAAATGGGTCAGGACCTTAGAAAGTCTCATTAGAGGAAACCTTCACATTTCCATGGTTTCACATGTGTGATAGTTAATTTTTTTATGTCAACTTGACTGGACCAAGCGATGCCCAGGTTAAACATTATTTCTGGGTGTGCCTGTGAGGGTGTTTCCAGATTAAATTAACACTTGAATCAGTGGACTCAACAAAGTAGATGGTCCTCCTTAATGTGGGCAAGCAAACTCCAATTCAGTTTAAGATCCGAACAGAAGAAAAAGGTGGCAGAAGGAGGAATTCAGCCTTTTAGCCTTTTGCTTCCTGCCTGCCTGCTTGAGCTGGTACATCAGTCTTTGCCTGCCTTTGAGCTGGGGCTTGCACCTTGTTCTCAGGCTTTCAGACTTGATCTGGATTATATTACTGACTTTCCATGTTTTCTGCTTGCAGACAGCAGATCCTGAGATTTCTCAGCCTCCATAATTTCTTGAGCCAATTCTTCATAATAAATGTCCTCATATGTATAAATAATATCCTCTATGATGGAGATGAGAGTAACCGGGTGTGGCTGTGGTTATCCACGGCTGATGGCACCAGCATCCTGGGAAGATCCTTAGAGTGGCAACACCTTGTTTGTTCTCATCTCTGCCAGCTTTTGCCAAGTCTTGTGAACTTCCCTTTGATACTCTTCTTGAGCTTCTGAAGCTACCCAAATTCCTTCTAATAAGTAACCTTGTAGGAAATTCCTTGTGCTGGAATTAGTCTTATTTCAATTGTTACCTTGACTGCACAGTCATTCTAAAGTCGATAGACAATGCTGAAGGCCTCCGTTTTAATGATGGCACTGACATCCCAGATTCGTCATTGAAATATTTGGTCTTGATCTCAGACTCTAATCTTATTCACCCTCCCATTCTAGGGAGAAGAGGTGTACTTCTGAATACTATCAGTATCATTGCATCATAATGTAGTTTTGGTGAGAACATAAAGAAACAGACGTTAGCGGATAACATTCAGTGTGGTCTGTTTCAAACAACTTTTCATGAAGACTAACCCAGGTTTGGCACTGGGCTTAAAAATGATGAAGCAAAGTGTTATACTTTTTCTCACAAAGTTTAGAGTCCAGAATAAAGACATATTAGTATAATACTCAAAATACAGAGTGAAGAGTTATAATTGGGGTATTGTATAGCTATTGTTGAGGGTGTGAAGTTCAAGGATAACAGAAAATTAAGAACAGAAATATTTTTTTCTTCTAAGGCAGTTAAGGATGCTGAAAGAGGTGATAATATCTTGAACACAGCCAGCCTAAAACCAGAAATAGAAGATTTTGGAGCAGATAGAAAAGGATAAAAACTTAAGAGATTCTGCATCAGTATTTTTTTTAAAATATATTTTATTGATTTTTCACAGAGAAGAAGGGAGAGGGATAGAGAGTTAGAAACATCGATGAGAGAGAAACATTGATCAGCTGCCTCCTGCACACCTCCTACTGGGGATGTGCCTGAAGCCAAGGTACATGCCCTTGACCAGAATCGAACCTGGGACCCTTCGGTCTGCAGGCCGATGCTCTGTCCACTGAGCCAAACCAGTTCGGGCTGCATCAGTATTTTTATAGCATCTGTCTGTTATGATAAAACCAGCTTGTTTCTTATCTATAAGGACCACACAGCAGATGCAGGTTCCTCAGTCACTGGATAGGACTGGGGATGTAAGGAGCAGGTGTAAAAGAGACACACAAAGAAGGACCACAAGCACCACTTTGAATAGTTTCTCAATGTGTCTCAGCTTTAGTGATCATTTTTCTACTCACCATGAGCAGCATTTCTTAGTGTCGTGCTCTTGATCATGCGAGCATTGCTAAGAGCCAGCACACAGAGAAGCAGCTGGGTGTAGCTCTGGGGTGATAGCCAGGTTTCCTGCTTTTTCTTTGCCTGCTTGTTTCTTTGTTTGTTTACTAGAGACACCACTGACTACCAAATACGTTTTACAAATGAAAGTTGAAGCTTAAAGATGTAAGATCACGAATCTACTGAAGTAGACTGTTAGATTTCTTAAAGCTGTGATCACACTCATAAAATAGATATCTTATTTCCTCTTCTTTTATATCCAAGTTAGTGAATAAGACTGGAGAATGAATCCCTAAAGGATACTAGAAATGAGCTATTTCAAATTTCTAGAAATATCTAATTACATGGAAATAGTAGTAATAAGTTTTTCACAATTCATCATATGATCTTTCATATAATATGCATTTATTGAAGTACATGACTTAAGGAGTCCTACAAGGTAACATGTGTTAGCTTGGTTTGAATGATGGTATCTGCTCTAACTTTAAGGAAACCTTTGGAGCAGCAGTCGCCAACCAACCGGTGGTCCGCAGACCACTGGTGGTCCGTGAGGTCCTAAAGGTTGGTGACCACTGCTCTAGATGAGCAAAATTATACTCATTTTAAGTGAGTATAGATTTTTTTTTCTAACAACAATTTTAGGTAACCTCCTTTTACACGGCATAGATCAATGATATTTCATTATAACTTCTATATTAATTTATTTTACTTTTTGTTCTTTAAACATTTCCTGTAACATATTCAGGTAATTTATGAGCCTCAAATCATCTGATTGCTACTGTTGTCACAGTAAAATTAGACTCTTTGTAGAAGAGGCAAGCAAAATATTTTTAGCTAGATGTGTCAGCCAAGCTACCATGGCACATCTGATTTCTCAAATTTTCAGTGATTATTATCAGTTACACTAGATGTGAAACAAAAATAACAGCTTGATTTTTAGAGTGAATATTGAACTTCAATACTGTCAAAAAAAGGATTTTATTTTGATGTACAATGAGCATATTTGCTATGTAACACAGAGAGGTAATAAGTAACAGAATGTCATCTTGAGAAATTCTCTTTTGACCAAACACATAGCAAACTCCTTTTAAGGAGAACAGTGAAATAATATATATATATATATATATATATATATATATATATATATATATATATTCTTGGCAGAAAAGAAAATTGCAATTTAATTACTCTCATAGATTTCATTTCTTCCTTTTCTTTTCTTTTTAAGTCCTCACCCAAGGATATGTTTTTATTGATTTTAGAGAAAGGAAGGGAGAGATAAATCATTGATGTGTGAGAGAAACATCCACCAGCTGCCTCCTGTGCCATGAGCAGGAATGAAGCCTACAGCCTCTGGTGTACGGGGCACTGCTCCAGCCCACTGAGCCGGCAGGCCAGGGCTCACGTGTTTCCTTTCCTTGTGTTGGATTTTTTTTATTTCAATGCAAATAAAACTGATTCAAGTTGAAGTTCCTGTCTGGGGACCACTAATCACACTGGTGGACACACTAGATCCATCCTCCAACTAAATTATATACAAGTAAATCACTCCAATACTGAGTATACTATGGACATTTCCCTATTTTCTACATATGCCACACACTTTAAATCATCGCTTAACTTCAGAGGCAAAGGCTTGATTTATGAAGATGTCTGTTTTGGATGTCTGTTTTAGTCACAAATTACCAAATGTATTCAGTGACTTAAACTTATGATCTTACTGTTCTGGAGGCCAGAAGTCCAAAATAGATTTTACAGGGTTAAAATCAAGGTTTCAGCAGTTTTCTTCTCTCTAGAGCAGTGGTTCTCAACCTGTGGGTCGTGACCACCTTTGGGGGTCGAACGACTCTTTCACAGGGGTCGCCTAAGACCATCGGAAAACACATATATAATTACATATAGTTTTTGTGATTAATCACTATGCTTTAATTATGTTCAATTTGTAACAATGACATTGGGGGTCACCACAACATGAGGACTGTATTAAAGGGTCGCGGCATTAGGGAGGTTGAGAACCACTGCTCTAGAGGCTCTAGAGGAGAATCTGTGGCCTTGCCTGTCCCAGCTCCTAAGGGCTGCCTTCTTTCCTTGGCTCCTGGCTCCTTTCTCCATCTTTAAAGCCATCAGCAATAGAGCATCTCCAAATCTCTCTTTCTCTCTGTCAACACATCTCCTTTAACTCTGACCCTCCCCTCTCCCTCCTGTAAGGGCCTTTGTGTTTATATTAGGCCTACACAGATTCCCTATCAATAAATCCTCAATTTAATCACAACTGCAAAGACCCTTTTACCACGTAAAATTACGTACTCACAGGTTCTAGAGATTAGAATATGATCACCTTCTCTCTACCACAAAATCTTGTAACAGATGTGAAGAATAAATGGATTTTCTTTTAAGGATAACTTGGTAACAGAACGTAGAGTTTAATTCAGACTCTGTCCTTTTTAGAATGTATGAACCACCACATTTGGAGGGCTTTTCTTTTACAGACATGAGGACATAAGGTATACTGAAGTGTGTGTGGCTTGGATTGAATTTTTACACAATTGCCCTAAATTACTATATTTAATCAATAATTATATGATGTCTTGATATGAGACATTACTATCCATCATAGGCTTCTATCAGCTTTC
Source organism: Myotis nattereri (assembly GCF_964212035.1). Classification (NCBI taxonomy): domain Eukaryota; kingdom Metazoa; phylum Chordata; class Mammalia; order Chiroptera; family Vespertilionidae; genus Myotis; species Myotis nattereri. Next base: position 57,686,905 of record NC_138079.1, read on the forward strand.
CAAAAGACCTCTCCTTCTCTTAAGTTTTGTCCTTCTACCTTCAGTTTCCAATATGCTGCTATTGTACCCGAGGAGGACACCTGTCTTACCACATACACCAGGATATGTATAAAGTCTTATTCATAAGATTCTAGTCCCAAAGACAGGGGGCAGTCTTTATTCTTTTTCTAACATCCCCGTGTTCCTCAATCCATTTGAACATCAAAATTTTGCTCAATTACCTCTAGGATGCAGCTATATTTTGGAAATTTGAACTTGCCAGAAATCTATAAACCTTATAATTCAATTTGTTATTATAAGCTCTATGTTCAAATTTATTTTCCAGTTATATTAGGCAAACTCTTGTATTTCAATATATAATTTTGTATTTGGTTAAAAAATAATTAGATAAGTTATGTTTATTGATCAAAATATATACTAATGAAATGGTAAGGTAGGCATATTTTGTACTTAAATTAACTCTCCATTACCTGACTCTCTCTCCCTCTCTCTTTGTGGTAAAAATACTTAATATGAGATCTACCATCTTAAAACTCTTTATGTATGCAATACCGTATTTTGAACCACAGGCAGGATGCTGTACAGTATATCTCTAGAAGAAATTAATCATCTTGCATAATAGAAATTATTCATCTTGCATAACTGAAACTTTAAAACCTTTGAATTGCAACTTCCTCATTTCCTCCTCCCACAGCCCTTGGTTACCACAATTCTAATCTCTGCCTCTATGTATTTCATTATTATATGCATTTCAAAATACAAGCAATAAAATGTTTAGACAAAATTGGCCTTTTTGATGGTTTTGAATAATTTGATCTATTTTGATAAGTTCTTTGAGATATCTTTAATTGGCTAGCCAGATTGTACTGATTCAAATGCTACTGCAATACAATCCTCTTAAGTGACATTTAGCTAGCATATAATTTACCACCATCATTTCATATTTACCATTCAATAACTAAAGCATACTCAAAATGTTTATCAACATTTGTATTATATTTTAAAAGTATGAACATATATTAATCTATTATCTATCTATCTATCTATCATCTATCTATCTATCTATCTATCTATCTATCTATCTATCTATCTATATATCATTTTTCATACTGGATCTCCTTTCCTGCTAACATTTCTGCTAAGACTGTTTCCCATCAATATAGAAACCAACTCTACTGAAGCAACTTTTTCTGACCCAGGGGCTCTGAAGAAAGCCCCAGAGTTCAGGCACATTTCTCTTCTGACTTGAGACACTGAGCAGGTTAAACTATGCTTTTCAGAGGGCCTGTAACTCATATTCCTAATGGGCTGGGGCTGCTGCATTATCAACATAGGCTGTCTTGAACAGAGTTGGCTTTGAAAACATTGGAACTGTTTCAAATCCTCCACCTCCTGATTCCTCATCACATGAATGCAGAGCAATGATGAACAACCAACATAATTAATTAATTAAATGTTTTTCTCTTCTAGGAAAGGCTCTTTATTCAAGTCCATTATAATCTCAAAGTGTTGCGGATGATAATATAATACAGGGTCTCTGAAAATAAGGACATCAAAGTTCCCTCTGTGTCAGCCACACTGGCAAGGTCACTCGTAGAGAGTCTACTTGTGTGGAAGCTGAAAAACTCCCACCTGTACTCTTATCATTTTATATTTTAATTCTTAATATTCTGATAGTTTTTGAATAAGTTACCAACACGGGGAAAGTAAGTTTTTTATACATATGCACATTTTAATTTCAAACAATTACAGTTTTAGTTTATCTTTGTTTTTCACTGATACTTGAAAACTGTGTCAATATTTGTTTAATATTGCCAAACAATTTTCATTGGCATGGCATAATACACCATTAAACTTCTTCAGATAGGAAGAAATATTACAGATGATAAAGTGATTCAAGTTCACACAGACAGTCCTCATTCAGAAAATAAAGCCTTTAATCCAATTCCCCAGTGTTAAACCTTCTGTAGTCCATAATAATTTTACTTTAAGCTTTTATATATTTCCTCCTTTTTTTGAAAACTAAAAAATATTTTTATCCCTAGCTTTCTAAATAATATTTGGAGCCCCTTGAAATGTTTTTTCTAAGTATACATCTGTCTACTTTTGTATTCTTGAAAATTTTATGTGCTAAGCATAAAAAATATTTTTAGAGATTGAATTATATAGAAAATTGTAAAAATATTTAATTTCTATTATGGGACTTCAACTGTAGTCAGAAATTTAATCTGAAAATTTACAAATATATAATAAACAAATATGCAAATAAGTAAGTATAACTTTTTAAAATGTTTCATCTGATTCATAGGAGCTAAGTGAACCATGAAATGTGGAAATCTGAAATAAATGAAATTGAGAAGCAATTTCCAATATACCCAGGGAAACAAATAAGTTTTTTATGTTTTTTATTTGTTGTCATTATGTGTTTTTTTTCTAGCTATCTAGATTGTGTCTTCAGTGATGGATTATATGACAAAATAATAAAGGACTCTGGATGGAAGTGGCTCCTGGGGGAGGACAAAGGGGTGGGGAGGCCCCAGGTGGAGCGGAGGCCCTGCCTCCACTGGGTCCTTTGACAGGTGGGATCACCTGCCGGAAACGCAGCTATCTGCCCGACAGTGTGGGGCGGGGCGATGTGGGTCCAGGGCTCCTTTACGTCAAGTTCTGAGTTTTTAAAAATGGGTCGGTAGAGGCCTTATTAGCTTTGGATGTGGCAGTGTCGCGGGTCAGACAGCAGGCTGTGATGTTAGAGCTCTGAGTTCAAATCCTGGACCACAGGCTCCATGAGGTTGTGGGGAGACATTCACTGGAGCCTGTTCCCCTTTAAGATGGGACAGAAGCTCTTCCCTGGGGTCCCTGCCCGCGCAGTGCGGAGGCCAGGCCCTCAGGCGAGCAGGGACTGCGTGCGCCCGTCTGGAAGGCAGGAACCATGATCGGATTGTTCACAGTCACCCCGGAACGAAGCAGAAGCTCAGTGTCGGAATCAGAACCTCTTACCTGGCCCCCCTCCAGCAGGTTCACCTTAAAACCGTTCTTCCGGCCGCATGTCCAGCTAGAGCTCCTGTGAAGGACCCCCTGGGAGTTTTTCCTAAACCTCTGTTTAGTGTTTTTGAACTTGGATGGACAGGTCACACATTGAGAACGTGATCCAGTCCACCGCACGGAGAATCGCTGTTGGTGCCATGCTGCTGCCTCGTCTGATCTCCAGTCTGAATGTTGAATAAATTAAACTTGAGGATACTTATGAAAATTTCATGTGGTATGTTACTGCCCATGCTTCTCTTTGGCCATTTTCTCTGCTTTTGTTGTCTGGTAATGTTCAAATAAATCCCTATTGCCCATTAGTTGTGAAATTTTTAAGGGTAGATACTATATCTTAATCCATCTTTTCATTTCCAAGATCTAGCACAGGAAGCAGCTTAAAATAGTCGGCAAGTTGTTGAATGATTAAGTGACTTTGGGGGAAAAATCACATGAAGAACTGAATATTAATAAATCTTTCAGAAAAATGACCTAACTTCAAATCTTTTCCTAAGAATCTTTTCCATTCATACTGCCACTTCTGTACTTATCTTAATGGAATGAAAGTTAAAAGAAGAGGCTATCTAGTTTGGCTTTGAAATTGAAGGAATCAAAAAATAAGAATATCTTTATGAAATAGAAGTGATATTTTGAAGTGGAGCTTGAAAAAATAGGAGTTTGAAAGCAGATATTAGAGTACTTAGATCGGAAGGAAAAACAGCCTGATTTCCCCTAACTGCCCTCCCCTACCAGCCTGGTTGGCTCTAAGTGCCCTCCCCTGCCAGACTGATCACCCGTAATGGCCTCTCCCTTGGCCCCCACCACCGTGGCTTTGTCCAGAAGGACGTCCGGATGGATGTCTGAAAGATGTCTGGTCTAATTAGCATATTACCTTTTTTTTAGTATAGATAACATATATGCCCCTAAAAAGTTATATTTTTTTACATGCTTTAAATTATACAGTACATTTTCAACCTCTTTTACCTGTTATTTTTTCTCTAAATATATAGATTTTTTTAATGGAGAGGAAGGGAGAGGGATAGAGAATTAGGAACATCAATGAGAGAAAAACATCGATCAGCTGCCTCCTGCACACCCCCAACTGGGGATGTGCCCACAACTAAGGTACATGCCCTTGACCAGAATCGAACCTGGAACCCTTCAGTCTGCAGGCTGATGACCTATCCACTGAGCCAAACCAGTTAGCCCCCCCGCCACCCACCACCACCCACTATTTTTGTTTTTTTTAGATTATCCACATTTGTAGATATGGCATTACTTCATTTTTCCATTGATTTTTAGAGAGAGTGGAAGGGAGAGGGATAGAGAGAGAGAAACATCAATGTAAGAAACATCCCTTCAGTTGCCTTCCTTAGGAGCCCTGACCAGGGATCCAACTTGAAACCCAGGTATGTGACAGGTATGTACCCTGACCTAGAATCGAACCTGCAACCTTTCCGTGCACAGGACCACACTCATGCTCAACCAACCTATCCACTTTAGCCCGGCCATTATAAGATTTCTGGAATTTTATTTCAATTAATTCTTTCAAAGTCTGTGGGTTAGGTAATATTCACATTTTGCTGATGAGAAAAACAAAAAAACAAAAAACCCAACCTCTTGATTTTGAGACATTATTCTTCACTCATTGCCACGTTTTCCTGCCAGCTCTAGAAAGGCTCCTGACAGCAGTTTCACTGGGTATCCAGAGTCAGAAGCATTCTCCTCACCACCACCCTTCCAAAGCCTCCTCTGCACTGGCACTGAGGCTGCTCTAGAGGGCGCCGAGGCTAGGTAATGCAGACAATGACAGGATATGGACCACTGGAGCTACCGCACCCACCTCTCCTCTCTCAGCCTTTCTCTGCCGCGCTGGAGATAGGTCATTCAGACACCGGAAGTGCTGCAGTTTTTCCCTCTCCAGAGCTGCTGCCACTGCCTGGAGGTAATAGGGCTGCACTGGAAGTCCTCCGCATGCCTCCCCTCCGGGCAAACATGGTGGTGGACTCGAATGGAACTGCTATTTTTAGATACTTTTAAACACCCCAGCCCTGAGGTAAGACTCCGCTTCCACGTACATACCTCCTTCCCCACCCGCCCCCCTGGTGTGGGCACCACGTCTGCCAGAGAGAATCGGTGGCCAGGACATTTCCCTGCGTTATCTTAGGCTCCTGCGCCTTTGGTTGAGTTGGCTGTTCTGCTTGATTTGCTCCCCAGCCCCTTAACCCTGTCAACTTTGGGCCTTGAAAATACCTTGGTTCTCAGGTTTAGCTCAGGTGGTGTTTGGGAGGGTCTCAGACTGACTGCCTGTGTTTGACAGCAATTCCGGAGACAGAGAAGGTCATGATGGCTTCATGATTCCTAAATCCCTCCTCCCAGGTCCTTTTTCTAATGGGAGTTAGGTTGCCCAGCTGTGACACTCATTCGGTTTAGGATTCACCCATTAGGACATGACATATTTGCACGGAATGGCTTTTGTGTGGTGGAAGCCTATGAGGAGGAGAATCAGCAGTGAAAGGAACCAATGGGCAGATTTGTAACCCCCAGACCACGAACATCGGCTCACTCCCCGCATGTCTCCCCACTGCACTCCCCGCATGTCTCTCTTGGCAGCAGGCCTGGGCATATGGGAGGCTTGGAAGGCAAGCCTCCTGCCCCCTCCGTGGCTCCCTGGCTCCGGCAGGCGTGGCCATCTTTGTGGCTATGGGCACCGCCATCTTTGTAGTGGAGTGACGGTTAATTTGCATATTACCCTTTTATTAGATGAGATTTATTTTTATTTTATTCAATTGGGTGGTTAGCCTGTATGTGAATATTATTCTGAATACAGGAGATCATTTCCTCTTTTACTATTGGCCCAGCAGTACATGATCTTATTTTTCACTATGGGTAGACTTTTCTGCTCTTGAAATATTATTTTGTTTAAAAAACAATGTTTATGAATGTATTTTTAAAGGAGAGATCATTATCTATACACTTATTGGCCTCTGATTCACCTATTTGCATCTACTCCAGGTGAATGAATGTGTGCCTGTCTTACTGCTTGATTCCTTAAAAGTCAGAGCTATTTTTATATTTTAAACCCTCACTTAATGAAATGCAGATAATACCAAATGGTTTTCCTCACATGTTAGTGAACTAAACCTCAAAACGACTAGTTTTAGTTTGATTCAGATTTAGAGATTTGAAGACCCAGTATACCTCAGGATGAAGTGGTTTCAATGGGTTTTTCAACTCAGAACAATTTTTGGTATGGTATGTTTAATTTTATAGGCTCAGGGAAAGCAAGATCCACCCCTTGGATTTGGAAAGGTCCCTCGGGTCATATTGTAACATTTTCTTATACCTCTGTTCAAGACCACTATTGAGGAATAAAACTATTCGGTCAATTCCTACCTACTCTAAAATGGAATTAAACTGAGACTTATTCCTCAAAAGTGAACCAGAATAAGGCCATTCTTGAAACATCAGAGTTAGGTACCATTACTCTCAGCATTATTTTATAGACCATTAAAAAAACAACACTCATAAGAAGTTAAAATAAAATAAAGAAAGGTCGTTTTCCAGTCTTGTCATCATATTGTTCTCATCGTTAGTGACTTTGTAACAGAAACTGAAGTTCTTTCAGAGTAAACTGTGTACAAACAATCTAAAGAAATGGTACAATACCAGGAAAACTATTTCAAATTTAGCCTCCTGGAGTTTTAAGCATTTCATATTTTCCCCTTCTCTTTCCTGTTTCAGATGTTCTCTACACTGGGCTCTCGATGCCGATTCTCTAGCAAGGTCAGCTGCTGACCCAGGCCGCATAAGCTGTTGTTCAGCACTTTGGCCATCAGCCTCCTTCCCTCCTCTGACACTCGCTTTCATCTGCCCTGCAGCCAGCATTTACCAGGCATGAAAAAGAAACTCCTCAGATATGACAGGTAGAAAGGCTGCCACTTACACTGAGAGCACTTTGGGTCCTTAGAAAAAAGCAGGGAGGATTCAAAGGAGGGGAAATCCTCCTTATGGCTTTGTTGCTAACTTAGATGACTGTTTATCCATTGTCTTCACAGCTGTTGTTTTTTCAAATAAATAAGTGTGGGGAAAATTGTGTGAACTAGCTTCCCAAGGTGAAAATATTTTTCCTCACTGTATTCTCTATTTCCTTGTTAATTAAGTTTAACATAAATTTGCAATGAAATAAAGTGGACCCTTGACAAGACCTTGAAGTTTGAACTTTTTATCATTATTCTATTATCTTCTCCATTAGGGTGGGCTCCTGCGTAACTATGCCTGCAGGGAAGAGATACTGCTCCAGCAGGCATTGCTATTATTTGGGGTTATAATATATTCCTTTTATGGGTTATTTTGCATTTCTCTCCTGGAGATAATAGCAATATGGCCTTGAAATATTATTTAGGAGAATCTCCTGTTTATTATACATGGTGAAGAGAAGAATTCCGCTTGCACTGGTCTGTCTATCATGTTTGTGGTTACATTTACTCAGCAACTATTTATTGGAAGGTTGGCTTAGTTTACTGATATTTTCTCTTAACAATTTAGATGAGAATAATGGTAATCATTACATAGGGAAGGCGGTTCCGGATTACCCAGAAAAGTGTGAAATTTTGTTGACATTTCCTTACATGCCAGAGCATAGGGGCAAGCATCACAGACTGAGATGTGCAACAGGCCTGATACTCCAGAGATGTTTTTGACTCTTAGATCCCCCACTGCCATGCTCATGAGCAAGACATCTCACTTCCTCACACTTAGACTCTGTAACAAAACGGAAGGGCGCGGCTATCTCCAAAGCCTTTCTTTAAAAAAAGGAAAATGCCTAGCAGTGTCAAACATTTAGATTGTGACAGATCCTTTCTCAGGAATGTGAATGTCTGATTAAAAGGTATGGGTTAAATAACTTGAGGTATGATTTTGCATATCTCTAAGCCTAGAATCCTCTTTGAAAAAATAAATAAGGTGAATCTGACATAAATATATAAATGGAGCTTCTGTCATCAGTATTATTTTTACATGAATTGGTGAGTTGCCACCACCCAAGGGAGTTGAGTCACCTGTCATATAAAGTTGGGTGGTGAGAGTAAAATGTTGTATGCTAGGTGAAAATAAAGGGAATACTTCAGAAAATAAACATTTGAATGATAAACTATTCTCATGGAGGATATGGATGGTTTTACGGGTCAACTTGACTGGGCCATGCAGTGCCCAGACATTTGGACTGACATTATTCTGGTGTTCCTATGAGGATGTTTTTAGATGAGATTAACACTTAAATTGGTAGAGTGAGTGAAGTAGATTGTCCCTCTCTAATGTGGGTGAGCCACACCCAGTCTAGCATTTAAATAAAGAAAAAGGTAAGAGAAAATTCTTCCAGCTATAAAACTGGGACATCGTTTTTTCCTGCTTTCAGACTCAAACTGAAACATTGCCTCTGTCAAGGTCTTAAGTCTGTTCTGCTTTCTGGAACTACACCATAAACTTTCCTGTTTCCCAGGCCTTTGGACTCAAGCTGAAACCACATTATTAGCTCTCCTGAGTCTCCAGCTTGCTAACGCATCCTGCAGATGTTGAGACTGAACAGTCTCTATAATCCTGTGAGTCCATTCCTTATAATTGATATTTTTCTATATAGTATGGTAATTCCATATTTAGAATATATTATGCATATAATACATGTATATTTGCATATATACTGTATATACATATTCTGTTTCTCTGGAAGATCCTGACTAATATAATGGTTGAAGATAATATAAAAAAAATTCATATATTTTTTAAAACTCCTCTATGGTTTACATACTGTTATTAAGCACAAAAAGAATGGAATTAATACAACTGATTGTGATTTTTCCCTTGATTCCTTAGAGAAATTTTTAGGCTTGCCTTATTTCTTTATAACCCAGGGTGAAAAAAATCTATCAAAGACAGCGAATTAGTCCCTCAGACAGGCAATGTTGAGCCATTGTGCGTTTCCTTCTCAACTTACCTATTGCGCTATGACAAAGGGACAATGCAGATTGATTATGCCATTATCACACCCTCATTGTGTGCCTCTAGGCTGGATGGCCTATTTGGTATCACTGTTGGGCTTGTCTTTAGAGTTTAATATGTGTTGCATGGCCTCCCTGGCAAATACAACTGCACATGAAAGTGAGTCAGAGGATGTAGTGGGAATATGTTTATCACTTCACTTTTAGAAATCCTGGAAATTTTCTAAATATATTAATTGCTCTCTGACTTTTTCTTAAAAATATGAATAAATCAGGTAGGAAGATTAAGGGATAAGGAAGGAGTAGTTGGGGGAAAAAGATGTTTTGCTACCTCTGCTATAAAAAATAATACAGTACATTTTCAATTGTTAAATAAGAGCTAACATTATTCTTCATTGCTCTTATGCAAAATGGTAATAGGGTTACAGGGTGAAAGGAAATATTTTGTAGTATACTAATTCCCCACATTAATTGCAAAGTTTTTCTAAAATTGCTGTCAATGGAACCCCTACATTTTTTGACAAAGAAAAAGCCAGGTTTTCTCATGTCAAGTGGCTGGCTGTAGAGTACAGCCCAATCAGCAAATCAGACCAAGGAAGGTCTCCATGACTCGTCAAAAAGAACAATGCTGAATATCTGAAGTGTTCTGTTGTCACAACATTGACACAGAACCTTGGGAAATGAACTCCTAGCTTAAAATACAGTCCAGAATGAATTAGCCTGGAATACTGATCTTCTGGAAAGGGGTCAGGAATTACTGATGGATAGAGATAAAAATCAAACCTTAGAAAATGAAAAGTAAAGAGACATACACCAGTATTTACCATAATTTCAGAACCATTATGCACTAAGGACTAATAAACAGGTATGGCAGCAGCACAGGCAGCAAAAGAAAGGATAGTGGAGGATGAGTCCCCAGCACAAATAGTAGTCCCCTTGGTGTGTAGCAGTAACATCTGAGATAGGTACTGCCAACTGGCAGAGAGGATGGTAAAAAATGTCCCGTGGGCCCAAGACAGCTCAATTTCTTCTAATTAACAGAGTAAATCAATCAGTCAACCAATCGATCAATCTTTTCTTCTCTAGGGGGACTGTCAAGGCAGGCAAGTGGGATGTGATGCACCATTCAAACAAATGTGACCCCAGCTGTTGCGACAGCATTTGGGCAACTGGTGCTCTTTGGAAACATGCTGTGACAGTGTCAACAGCAATTCAGTAAGTGCAGAAGTATTTCCTGGAAAATGTGGATGCACACGATTAAGTGGAAAAGCAGATTCAGCCCAAATCTGGAACTAATGACCATTTATTTTAACTTGGGATCTAATGGCCAGTGTTAGATGGATCACGTGGTATGGCTCCTCAGTGGTGGCAGAACCTTGCCCAGTAACCTGCAAACTCAGCCAGGAAATCCCAACGCTGTCAAGAGAGCAACCACCTGAGCTCTGTCCATTTTATTACAGGACACCATGTATGGTCCGACTTTGCAATTTGGATTTCTTAGCATCATATTCTTTCCTGTCCAACTTACTTAATAAAGTAGTTAAGCATTTGCTGAGAACTTCTGAGCATAAAAATCAGTGCAAGGATATTCACATGTTTTCAAGGTATCACTGCAAGATCACTTATCAATCACAAAAAGGGAAATTCGGATAACACTCAGGCAGATAACTGTGATCTAATTTCATATGATCACACTAACAATTAGGCAACCATTTGGCAAACTGACTTTATGTTTGCAGTGATGTGGTACAATAAAAAATTCTCATCATTATTTAGAACTTTTACCAAAAGCTTTAAAATTGAATTTAAACATGAGAAAACAATCAGACAAATAGAGATTGTTATATACCCTACTAACAATCAGATAAATCTATAATGTGGGATAGCCTATGATGGGACTAGCCTAAATTTTTTCAAAAAATCTCAATGTTGCCCTAACTCAGTGGACAGAGCAGAGGAGAGGGTCCTGGGCTCGATTCCAGTCAAGGGCACATACCTTGGTTGCAGGCTCCTCCCTGGCCCAGGCCCTGGTCAGGGCACATGCAGGAGACAACCAATTGATGTGTTTCTCTCACATTGATAGTTCTCTCTGTCTTTTTCTCTCTCTTCCACTCTCTCTAAAAATCAATGGAAAAATATGCTCGGGTGAGGATTAAAAACAAAATCAATGTTATGAAAAAAAATAAAAGTGGGAGGATTATTGGTGATTTAAGGGAAATAAGGAGACATGATACTAAAGTAAAATGCATCACCTTGCTTACCTGAATGGAAGGTAAAAAATGCTATGAAGATATTTTGGGGATGATTGGATACATTTGACTATGAAAATTAGAAAATATTTTTGAACAATGTTAAACTTATGGGGTGTGAAACCAGATAATATGCAAAAGACTTAACTGCAATGAAACCAGAGGAAAGGCCACCGTAGGACTGGTGGTGAAACAAGTTATGGTCACAAACTTCTCTCATATGGAGAGTGCTCTGAAGAGTCTCTGCTATCATTGTAATAGTTTCTCCTGCCCCCAGGACGGGGGGGGGGGGGGGGGGGAGGGGGGGGCGGCAGGACTAACCAGGAGGTAATTACCCATTCAAAGAGAGAAGGACTAGATCCAGGCTTTTTGGATCCTAAAGTATCACCCTTTTTTAAATTCAGTTTATTGGGGTGAAATTGGTTAACAAAAACCATACACATTACAAGTGTGCAACTCAACCAAGCAACATCTGCACACTGCATGGTGCACCATCGCCCAATGTAAAGTCTCTTTCCATATCCCTTTGCCCTCCACCTACCCCCACCTCTCTTTCCCTCTGGCTATCACCATACTGTTTGCAGGAAGCTTATACAATTTTTAGAGCTCTATTTAGGAACAAGGGTACAAAATTAGGTAAAGCATTTAACATTTACTAAGAATGAGAAAAAAGTTTTTAAAATTATAAACTAAAAAAACCTGAAATCTACCATTGTCTTAAATAAAATTACCTTGAAATGAATTATGTAGGAAAAAAAAATGAGAGGGGCCCTTTGAGGGAGGGAGAACAGCAGAATTAGTAAGAGAGAGAGAAAGTCTGAACTGTGCAGTGGCTGCAACGGAGGCCACGGCAGGCTCCACGCGGAGCACCTGGCCTGGAAAGGACCTTCAGTGTCCTCCCATGTCAAGCAAGGGACAAGGGAGACAGGCTTTTGCACTCTACTAGTGACCTGGTTTTGGACCTGCACTGCCCTGAGAAGGGTCATAATCTTGGTCAGGACAGCTCCCTCCAGACAAAGCAATTCCTAGGAAGTGCTGAAGCTGTGAGCAATCAGCAGCCACTATTCCCAGGAGCTGGAAATATAAGGGATTAGTACCTCCATATATACTGCAAGCCAAAACAGCACAACATTCAGAGAGGGAATCAATATATTTTGATTAATTATCTATCTAACCTTTAGAATACAATGTTTTTGTTTGTATTTTTTTATTAACTGTCTGACCTTTAGAATACAATGTTTATCTTTATTTTTCAATTGCACACTTTTTGATTATCTCTTTATTTGCCAACAATTTGCAATATTATTTTCCTTAGAAAAGACTAAGGGAAGATAATTTAGTCTTACCTTTAGAAGAGCTGTTCAACATTATAGCTTTACTCCTTATAAATTTTTTTATTTGAAAAATTATTTAGACAAATCTCTATCTAGTTTCTTTCATATATAAACACTAAGGTTTCAGGTATTTCAAGGTGGGCAGGGACTATACTTAAAGGCTGCTTGTATTGTTGCTGCTCATTCACTGGTTAGTACTCAAATGTTACTTAGAGTGAGGGTTCTGAATTTTATGTTGGGCCCTGCACCTTCAGGACACAGAGAATCGCAGAGTGGTGGTAGCCATTCCAGAAACCATTTCGACACTGGGGTGATGGATAACTTAACTATAAATGGAAATGACTGCAAAGCATAGATATATACATCTAACTAAACACAAATTAAATTTACCTATAACTTCATTGCATCTCAACAAGGCTTGAGGTCACACAGGGGTTGGTGCAAGTGAGGGCTCTGAAGCTGAAGCATCCATCAGTAACTTCAAGGTAAATCTGCTTCCACCTTTAAGGTTCTTACTTGCTGAGGTTTCTGTCTCTTCATTATCCTCCCCCCTCCCCCCCCGCCTCCCCGCCCCCATGATGCTCTCAGTTCACTCACAGTCAGCCTACTCAGTGAACAAACTACCTAAGTGTTACAGAACGAGGGTCACAAACTCAGTCCTGGTACGTGAAACAGGAGGATCTAAAGTTTCTTAGGTCAGCTTGACCCGAGCTAAAGAGTTGCTTAGTTTCAATCAAGTACTCCAGCCCTTGACCAGTGTCTACCAGGGGTAGGGAATGTCCAGTTGATGCCATATGAAGCCCGAGAAATCACAGTTTGGCCCTGCCAAGGCATTAGGGGTGAGTTAATTAAATGTTTGACCAGATATAGCAGGCTAATTTTTAAATTGATTTTGTATGGCCTGTGAATGATGTTATAAATATCCAAATGGCCTTGGCAGAAAAAAGGTTCCCCACCCCTGATCTTGCTATAAACCCAAGCTGCTTTCAAATGTACTTTTCAGTTAGGTCACAATTATACTTTCCTTCCGGAACTGTTGCTGTTTCTCTGGAGTCAATTACTGTCTAAGCAAGTACAGCATTTTCTGCCTGTACCTTACTGTTCCTCTGTAACTTTCTCTGGGCTTCACAATGAAATCGCTTTTTCAAAGTCACCTGAATTGTGACTCCACAGCTCTTTGTACACTACTCCCAGAGTAGTGAGCTGGCTGCCTCACATTTCAGGGGAACTTGGCATTTCCTGCTCAGCTCCATTAAGTGTTACACACACACAAACAATAGTTCTCTTTTGTCAGTTCTTCTAAAAGTCCCAAACACTTTTAGAACACTGATCTCTAATGTCCATTGAATATAATAAAACCTATAAGAACCAATCACCAAGATTGAAGCATGGAACAGACTGAGGAATCTTGGAGGGAAAAGGGAAGGAAGAAAGAGATTAACCAAAATAATTATATGCATATATGCATAACCCATGGACACAATAGTGTGGTGAAGGCCTAGGGTGGAGGGTGAGGGAGCAGAGTGGAGGGGGTCAGTGAGGGGAAAAAGGGGACATCTATAATACTTTCAACAATAAAGATAAATTTAAAAAGAATTCCAAGGAAGAATCTAAGAGTTGCTGCAAGCAGAGAGCTGACTGTGGCATACACCACTTTTAGAATTATGCTTAGTATCAGATGGCTTTAAGAAATGTAATGAACAAAATAGATCTAGAAATATAGAAGCACTGGACAGACTATGGAACCTCAGAGGGAAGGCAGGGGAAGGTTGGGTGGGTGGTAAGAGATCAACCAAAGAAGTTGTATGCATATATGCATAACCCATGGACACTGACAATAGGGTGTGAAGGCCTGGGGTGGTGGGGAGGGGCTAGAAGAGCTCAATGGGGAGAAAAGGGGGACATCTGTAATACTTCGAATAGTTAGAATTAAAAATCTATAATAATAAAAGCATAATATGCTAATTAGACTGGACAGCCAGACATCTTTCTGGACAAAGCTTCGGTGGCTGCGAGGGCTGAGGGCAGGCAGCTGCATCGGAGTGATGGGGGTGGCACCTTCCCCTGATCAGCCTGGTCGCCTCCCGCAGAGGGAGGCCAGATTGCAGCTTAGGCCATCAGTAGGACATCCCCTGAGGGCTCCCGGACTGTGAGAGGGGCCAGGCTGGGCTGAGGGACCCCACCACCCCAGTGCACAAATTTTCGTGCACCGGGCCTCTAGTATAATAATAAAAAAGAAATGTAATGAATTACATCACTGAGAGTTTTAACAGTAGAGAATAAAAATATAATTATACTTTATTGAAGGCCCATCAAATTTAAATTCTGTATCAGACACTCAGTATAACAATAGTGATAATATTTACCAGGAGGTGGGTATTTGATACCTATCTTTTGCTGACTACAGTAAGATCTTATATGATAACTTTTTAACATTTCTTTTCTTTTGAGTCAATGAATATGTTTAGCATAAGATTAAGGGGCATGATTATTAATTGACTCATTACTTTTCTTCTTACATTCTTTTAGGTTGCTAATTTCTTGCTCAGTTTCATTTCATAAACTTATCACATCCCTCAAATGTATTATCCTAGATCTAGACATAGGTTGCTTTTAGTGAAGGGCCCTTTTCTCTGAAATTCTTATTTTCTGTGACATTTTAAAGTCCCATTTTGTCCACCTTTCTTAAGATTGTGTGCAATCACTAAACTTTTTATTTGGGCACCAGATACAGAAAACAATTAAAATAAATGTGTGTTTTTTTTAAACATAGTTTATGCTGCTTTAACCTGAACTGTAATTTTCTAGGTTAATTTAATTTTAATACTGTTACCCTGAGGGCGTTTGTGAGAAAAATCAAAATTAAAAAAATATTTTTTTCTGGCTTTTGTTAGTTTTAATCCTTCTATCACATATCAGCATTATTGACATAAGATGTTCCTTCAGCCCTCTACTTAAAAAAAAAATTCATCCTTCATATATTTGGAGGGTGGGGACTATTGTAGCAAATCTAATGCTATATTCATAAAATAAAGAATATTAGAATAGTAGTTGTTACAAAGATAAGCCCTTTAGCAAGTTTAAAAGTCCTTCAAAAGTCAAATAACTTAATTAAGTTATTAACTTAATCAATTAATAATTAAAGTCAATTATTTACTGTCTCTTCTATTCTCACCCCACATTACCCCAAATCCCCATATGGCAATTAAGCTCACACTTAAAATCCTTAGGACAAACTCAGAGGTAGAAAAAGGCTGACTTAGCCTGTGTTCCCCTAGGGGGGAGCAAGGGAGAGAAAGGAGGGAACTGTCAACTTTCTTTACTCTCCTCAGTGCCTCTCACTGATAAGATTCCTCAAGGGCAACAATACTTAATGGACCTCTGTGTTTAACCTGTCTGTCTCTTTCTTGGGATTCAGTCTATTACGAGTCTCTTCTCTGTCACTTAGCTTCATTTTCTTATTTTATTTTTTAAATTAAATGTATTGGGGTGACATTGGTTAATAGGATTATATAGATTTCAAATTTACATTTCTGTGATGCAAGATCAGTATATTGCACTGTGTGCCCACCATCCGAAGTCAAATTATCTTCCATCACCACATATTAGGCCCCCTTCACCCCCCACACCACTAACCCCTTCTCTCTGGCAACCACCACACTGCTGTTTGTGTCTATAAGTTTCAGTTTTATATCCCACAAATGAGTGAAATCGTATGGTTCTTAGCTTTTTTTGACTGACATATTTCACTTAGCTTAATATTTTCAAGGTCCATCCATACTGTTGCAAATGGCAGTACAGTATTTCTGTGTATATGTACCACCTATTCTTTTTTTTAAATGTATTTTTATTGATTTCACAGATATTCAGAGCATGTAAAAATATCAGATCAAGTATATTTCTCTAGCACATTCTCAATTAAAAAATTAAATGTGAATTAAATCAATTCTTGTTAGTATAGTTATTAGGGAGCTATTGAGTTAGTAAATATGACATCACTTTACTTTCAAGGAAACAGGTGATTTGACTGCAAGAAGTTCTTTCTTGAAGATGTGTCTAGTGATTTTTGAAGTTTCAAAGACAATATTCTGTCTGCACCTGTGTGAATGTTTTGTCAGAATCAATTATAAAATATATAATTATATGGATGTTGACTAATTGAAGCTAAACCCAATGGAACTGTCAGAGAGTTGAACAAATTCTAGCACATGAGGACAGTTGCTCTGATAGATCAAGTTTCATTAAAACTAATGATGTCAATCACCTGAAGAATCTGGCTGATATTTCCACATTATAGACCAAGATTCGAACACCATTCCACGCCATCAAAGCCACATTTTACTGTGGCAGAGAACATGTGCTCCAAACAGTTTCTTTCAGTATAATTATGCAGCATAATGAGACACTGCCTTTACTGTGGCTATATTTTTATTCAATTGGGCATCTTTATTGAAAGGTTTTATTCTTGTGGTATGAACAAAACCATGTCTTTATGGAAACTTCTCCCTTTAGAGCCCTAAAAATAGTCACAGAAGCAAAACCAGGCTATTTGGGGATTTTGCTCTTCTCCTAAATCTGTCCAGAATGCCTGACCTGTGTGGAGAACTTACCTGATGTGCAAGGGTTCCTGTTGCCTCCTAGTTCATGTCAGCCATTGTGACTCATACAAAAACATGTCTTTTGGCACTTTGAAAACCCCTGAAGAGAGGCTGAAAATTAGGAGTCAAGGAAAATTGTTGCTAAGTCACTCACCTATATGTCTTCTGGAATCTAAATCTATGCATCTATAAAAGCTGTACAGTATAGAGTTCTGTAAGATAATCCAAGAGGAACCCAACAAGGGTCATTATTGTGGAAAATATTTGTAGTCCCCTAATGTATTTTAAAATTATTTGCTTATTTCAGTAAAAGTTTCTTCAAAAGAATCATAGTTAATAAATTTTGGCCTAGCTTCTTACCCACCCCGACACCCCTTGAGTAGACTTTAGGACTAGGGACTGGACCTTGAGAATGGAATACACCAGTAGCTCAAACATGAAACTTACTGGTGGCCAAATTTTTAGGAATAAGGTTGGGGAGCTGGCAGGTTTAAGATGAGCTATTAATGAATTCCTGCTCTTTCTCTGCTCAGCTATTCATGCATATCATTTTTAGCAACATTCTCCAAGAAATTTCCAAGCACTGTTTCCTCTGGAGAAGTAGGAAAGAAATATTTCCTTCTCAGCCCTTTCCAGTATTCATGTATATAACCATAAATACATTTATGTTGCTTTCTGCATATCCAGCTGGAGAAACTGTGAAGAATAGAAGCTGGTTTTAATACCATCGTGGTAAATGTACTCTTTATGACTAGTTACTTCCCTCTCTCTGCCTATATATGTTTTTAAATCATATTTAAAACTTCATATTATGATTGTAACAGGCTCATTTTTGTTACTATTCTATCAAGTTTGCCTATAACACAGACAGTGACTTTGCCTAATGAAATTAACATCTGGATATTAGCCTCAATGACAAAATGCCGATTTCTTAAAAATGTATTTTATATTTTGGCATTAGAGTAAAATAAGGAGAAAGGGCCATTCCTTTACCTCACACCTCAGGACACCTCTGGGAGACAGATCTTGGATTAACTTTCTCTCTTAAGCACATCCCGATTGTGCATTTCTCTCTCTTCTCACTCTGTTCTCCCCAGACACAGATACACAGTATTTTGAGCTGTCAATAATCTGAAATCATTACTAATTACTCACCTATTTAATTTTATAGTTAGGGCATTTTAAGGTAAAGAAGGTTAATTTTAGTGTTCAGCTTCTAGGTCTGTTTTTGCTCATTATTTTATCTCTTTTACCCAGCCAAGTACCAAGCACATAGAGGGTTCTCAATTAATATTTGTGAAATAAAGATGGAAATAAGTAGAGGTATATTAAGGAAAGATATTGGAAGAAAATGGAATTTCCTTTTGTTCATTTTTTGAGTAAGATCTATGAGCCATTAGTGTTAAAAAAAAGAAAAGAAAAAAAACCAGCATCGCTGTCAGCACTATAGATGTTAGAACTTCTGTCAGCTACTGTATTTTTCTGAGCATTATTAACTAATAACCTTAATAATTTTCCCTGGGAATACATCTTTCAGCACTATTGAATTATACTGTATAAAGTGCAAAGATTGTCACTGATTAGACTAATTGCTGTCTATTAAAAGCATTAGGTCAGCTAGATCTGTGGAAAGAAGTCCTACTCTGCTTTTATTCACACCAGGTTAATAATCATGGTACATTATTTGATGTTAAATGGATTTTTTTAGGTTCCTCCAAAATTATTACCCACTGAATACTTTTACAGGTGCCTGTCAGAACAATTCTTGGCTAAGGTAAATTTAAATATCATGGAAGGATTTCAAGGATTTTTGTACAACTATACCAATGGCAATGGAGGTCTCTCAAATGTTGTGAGTAGTGTTCATGTTTTCAGTTCAATATAGGGCTTAAAGATGGAAATGAATGGTGATTAAATGAATCTTTGAAGAAGGTTTATACCCATTGTGTACATCTACATATACACATTTTACTGCCTTCCCAGTGTTTATTTAAGATGGTGACACAAATAGCTCTCAGCCTCTTTAAGGCTTGCTAAATCCAGCTCTCTGGTTATCTAATGAATTTGCCAATTTATCCTTACTAGTAATGTCATTAAATTCAGTTTCACAAAATTTACTAGACTACAGTAATGGAAACTACGAAGCAAGAAACATTTCTTCTGACTGCTTAGGAAAGCCTGGTACCCTGCATGGGTGCTGAATCAGTAGATCTCAAGTCTGTTATCAGTTAAGGATGTGAAAACTCAGAAACAGGGTTATCTTGTCTCAGAAGTTTATAGCATCATTTGATATAAAAGCCTACTAAAGATCACTATATATTTTTGTGTATGTCATACATGTTTATATAACCCTAAAAATATGCAGTATACAACTTGCACCATCCTGCAAAGCAACCATGGGTCTTATTCACTTTGTCCCTCACCTCTTTAAATGCAAGATCCAGGGATATTTGTTTCTTATAAAGACAACAGTCATTTTAGAAGTATCACCTCTTATGTTCTCCATTTACAAACATAGATATAGAAAGAAGGCAAGCTATGTGTTTCTGTATCTAGATGTGCTATTCCAGGTACAAACTGTCTTTTTGAGCATACTTTTTTAGTGCAAGTGAGAAGTTTTTCATTTGCATTTTCACCTTTTCCTAGGTCTCTTATGCAAACTTAAAATATAAGTTTATGACTTAAAAAAAAAAAACTAGACCAATCCAGAAATCTGTCTGGCCTACTCTGTATGGTGACATGGATGCTAATTACAGAAATTTCTTGGATGATAATTGATTCATTTATGACACATTCTTTTTCATTAGATTGTAAATGTCTGTTTCCCCTACAAGACTCAATCACCACATGGTTAGGAATTGTGTCTGTTTGTTTACCATTTCTCTAAAATTTCCCACAAATAATATATTCAAAATGTATTTGTATGAATTTTAAAAATATTTTAAGATACATAAGTTGTAAATAAAATAATGTTAATACTTAACAGGACATATAGCAAATCATGACATCTGGAAGCTTAAAAAATACTGAGATCATTAAATTCAAATGCATAAAGAGAAATTCACTTTTATTGTATACTTTTTCTTTTGTGCACATTATCCATTATTCACTTAGCTTAAGGGTTAGCTCCCATTGCATGGTCATTAAAATACTTGACTATTATTTTAGATTTGTCTAGTTCTCCCTGTACTTTTGTGACTCATGTATTTAAAAATTCTTTCATTAGTTGCATAATCATTTAGAATTATTAGAGTCTCTTAATGGGTAACTCCTTTTTCATTATGAAATGACCTTTATTTCTGGAAATATTCATTGCTCTAAAAATCTATTTTTTTCTGATATCAATATATTTTGATATCAAAATATATTTTATTGATTTTTTACAGAGAGGAAAGGAGAGGGATAGAGAGTTAGAAACATCGATGAGAGAGAAACATTAATCAGCTGCCTCCTGCACACCCCGTACTGGGGATGTGCCTGCAACCAAGGTACATGCCCTTGACCTGAATCAAACCTGAGATCCTTCAGTCTGCAGGCTGACGCTCTAGCCATTGAGCCAAACTGGTTAGGGCTTTATTTCCCTTTTAACCCTATCTATATCTTTAGAATGTAAAGCATGTTTCTTATAGGCAAAAAAGTTCATATAAATTATTTTATCAGCCCAATAAATGGTGAGCTTTTGTTTTTTGAGTTTGACATTAAAACAATCAGTCATCTGAATCTAAGTTAAATCATATCAAAAATTGAGATAATAATTTTAAAAGTTGAAATAATAAAGCATCATTTTTCTACCCAGGGGCTTCTGCTCTGACTGCAAATGGTAAATATTACCTTTATTTTAGATTCATATTTTATCTTTAATTCACTGCCATTCAATCATCCAGAAATGAATATATGCTAGTTTATGTCACTATTAGAGGCATACATGAAATATGCAAAGGTTGTCACTTACCCTGTCACTTTTTTACACATTTGAAGTAACTGAAGTAAGTATACCTCCTTGATCACAATTCTTAGATGTTGTTTAATCTTCATAAAAAGTATCTTATGGTGAAATTATTTTAAGTAATTAGAGAAATCCATGGGAGTCAGAGAATAAAACAACAATAACCAACAGTTAACAAAGAACTATTCTCCTTACAGTGGAGGGGAGATAATTAATTTGAAAAGAGAATTAATGAAATAATCTAGCTAAGCCCCTAGTGAGAAGGTTTACAGAAGGTGGATTCAATGCTTAAATACATTGACTTGTGCTGGAGCAATTATAAGCAAATTAGATACCAAAAGAAATCATTGAAATCTAAGATCAAACAATAGTCTTTTTCTATGAATTATATACCCTGAATTATTACCTACAACAGTGGTAGTTGTTTGAATTTGGAATTAAATTATTCTAGTTGCTAATAGTTTTCATCTCTCAAAAGATTTGTGGTAACACCTATTGGGGGCATTTTTCTCCCTTCGAAATTGCCTTTATGCTCAGCCAGAAAATAAATGAGGCTGAAAATTAATTCACATGGCATTTTAACCAATAGTCAGTAATTTCTGTTCTGCAAGCAAGAAGCAGCCCAATGCACTTAGGAATGATTTCCCCAAAAGCCACTCTGTTCACTGCCACTCTAAACCAATCCATTTCTTTTTCAAATGAAACTCTTGTTTTTATGAAGGTGCCAGTATAAGTTATATTTTATTCAATATAGAGGCCACTTATCTTTCATTTTGGCAAACCTGCATCTGAACCCCTTCCAATATTTGAGGATCTCTACACTTTATGAATCTTGTTAGTTAGCAAAGCTTCCTTCTACTATTGAAACTGAAAAGGCTGGACAAATGCTTTCTCAGCCCCCCTGTCAGTTAGGGCGGAGACTGGTGTGCAAACCCAGCCAGGAAGTTTAAGGCCCACAGTGAACTTTCATTCTGTAGTGGCAATAATTGCAAGATGCAAGAAGTATCCAGGTCAAGCTGTAAAATGTAGTGATTCTCAATAGTAGTGGTTCTCAGCCAACAAGTGTTATGTTATAATTTTTGCCACTGTTTTTTACTGCTTGAGACCCCTCCCCTCCGCCAAGAACAACAACAACAAACAAACAAACAAAAAACCTTGTTCTCCGGTTCATGGTAGTATCTTCCCCAATGAACCTTCTTGCCTCCATCAGACTTGTCTAGTAAAAATAATTTGCTCTTTGCAGGCAAGTACCCGCAGGTTCTGACCTCATCTTGCCCAGTTCTCTAAGCTCTATTATTAGGTTCTAATCAATCCAAGGACAAGTTTTCTATTTGTAAAACTGGATTCGTAATACAAGCCAGATTAGTTTACATACATAAAATACCTAGCATGTGTCAGGATAGTATATTGAGATATTAATAGCTATTTTGTTATTAACTGCAGTTGAAGAATTACATTGCTATATTCATTCTGTGCTGTTGCTTTTTTCTTCCCTCTCCGTTCGGTGATGATAGCCAGGCCTTGTGCTTTCTTATCTCGAAGGAATCATTCAGGCTAAGGAACAGAGGCTGCCTGAAGATGTTTCCCAATCGCCTTTACTCTTTGGAAGGTTGAGTTCATTAACAGGGTTATTGCAAAAGAACAGAATGAAGCAAGTGAAAGCAAGAAAAGAGAAGAAAGCTTCCCAAATAGGCAAAGAAGCCTGCCTCTGAGTTTTCTAGATTGGGGGGAACTCTCACCCACAGCCTGGGGAAATGGAATAGCTGCAGGGGGCAGTGCTTTCATTGCACACTGAGAGAAGGAAACCTATACGGGTCTCCACTTGGGAGCAGCAGAACTATTTGCCTGCAACGGACCATACAACTGTACTCAGTTTTGTTCCGTTGTGTTGCACAACCAGACCTCGCATGTGTGTGCGTACCCCAAGGAGGGGTAGAGACCTCACCATTGATCATGAGTGAACTTGAGTTTCCTGGTAGCCCAACAGAATGAGCATTCAGTGTCACCTTCAGTTTACTTTGAAGAAAATGACTTACGTTTTGCTTGCCTTTGTGGACTATGATCCTTTTGGCTGTAGACACTCAGCAGCACCTCAGAAAATGTCAGTTCTATTCCTTTTCGCCCTTTTTCCTCTTTCCTCCACCCCTTTCAATATTTTGAGGTATCTAGCCCACAGCCTGGCACACAAAAGAGTGTTAAGTAAATATTAGTTCTGTGCTTCCCTTAAAGTTGCGAATTCTTAAACTTTTGCGATCATTTATAAACCTAATACATTAGGCATGGGCTTGGAAATGTAGTGCCTTGAAGGTAAATAAGCATTAAAATATGCTTTAGCATTTAAAAAAATTTTCACTGATTGTTTTAGGAGGAAGACGGGGCAGGCATGCCCATCACAGGCCCTACCGCTCCTTGTGGCCTTACACTGGGACCAATTTATTAAGTTTTATTTCTTGCTACAAACTAAACTTATTTAATTTTATCCATCCTCTTTTATTCTGGGTAATAAGTAAGATTCTTCTCAATTGATTGAAAGGTTGGACAAGTGAATACTTTTGTGGACAAAATAATCCAACAGACATGAAAAGAAGATGGGATAGAAACATCAAGGGCAACAAAATGTAAAGACAGAAGAGATAAATTGGAAACAAAGGAAGAAACAATGAACTGAACTTATATAGAGGGTGGGGCAAAATAGGTTTCCAGTTGTTCCTATGGAAAAGAATACATAATAGCCCTAACCGGTATGGCTCAGTGGATAGAGCATCAGCCTATGGACTGAAGGGTCCCAGGTTCGATTCCGGTCAAGGGCATGTCCCTTGGTTGCGGGCACATCCCCAGTAGGGGAGTGCAGGACGCAGCTGATCGATGTTTCTCTCTCATCGATGTTTCTAACTCTGTATTCCTCTCCTTTCCTTTCTGTAAAAAATCAATAAAACATATTTTTTAAAAAGAAAATAATACAATAATTAATAAATAATAACACAAGAATAAACTGTGTTTTGTGTACTCACACCTGTAAACATAAAATACCAAATTCTCAGCAATCAAGATTCATAATAAAGTCCACTGTTAGGCCTTGAGGTCTGCATTCATTATACCTTTGCAGTATATGCTTGGCTTTGCTAGTGAAACAGGAATTTTTAGGGATGAAAAAGACAGGTTTAGGAAATTTCAGAAATTTTAGAAATTAAGGGGACCATGGAAGAAGCACAGGGCTGCAGAGCAGCAGAAGATATATCTCCATGGAATAGGGGAGCTGAAAAGCTGCAATAGGTACATTTCCATAGAATGAGGGAGCTGGGAACAGCAGAAGGTCTCTATTTACAAAATAAAGGGAAGGAAGCCCTTCATCCAGAAGGAGAAGAAGAAAGCCCAAAGGGAATAGGAAAACTATAAGGAAGGAGGGGAGGAAAACCTCACATGTCCCATGTGAGGTTTGACCTTTGAGCTCAGAAGTTACTATAGTAACCAGTCTAAGGGAATAGTGACCAATCAGAAGGATTATCAAGACACAAAGATCTGCAGCCTTTATAAACCATGAAAACAGGGATTCGGTGGGACTCTTTCCCCTCCCCATGTGGGAGTCTGTGCTTGTTCTTCAATAAATTTCCACCTTTGCTATACCACCTTCTGTCCGTGGATTCATTCTTAGACTCCGCCGGACAAAGAGCCTGGGAATCATTCTGCCCAGGGGAACACCACGTGTTCTAGTAAAAAAATCCTGCTTCATTAGGAAATTGGGTAAAAGAAGCAAGATAGAGCACTTCGTCAAATCGCTGCCCAGTTGTACATTTGATCTATGGAACACAATTGCATTTGATGTGGCATCTGTATTCATAGCTAGGAAACCCATAATAACAGTGAGAGCCCCACAATTAGAAATGCAACAAAACAAAAAATGGAGTAAGGACTGTGCAAGCAAATGAATAGCTACAAACAATAGCCAGTCCTGTGACTGAAAGGGTTTCCACATTAGAAAGGACACATTTTGTGCCCTGGCCTATGTGGCTCAGTCATCCCATTCACACAAGGGTCAAGGGTTTGATTCCTGGTCAAGACATATACCCAGGTTGTTGCAGGTCTGACCTAAGGTGTGGCGTGTGCAGAAGCAACCGATAGATGTTCTCGTTCTCTCTCTCTCTCTCTCTCTCTCTCTCTCTCTCTCTCTCTCTCTTCCCCTCTCCCACCCCCTATGCCCTCTCTCTAAAAATCAATGAAAACATATTCTTGGGTGAGGCCCCCCCAAAAAAAAGAAAGAAAGAAAAGAAAGAAAGGACACATTTGTAATATTTTACTCATTTAAGCATGGCTCAAGCTGTGGCTGAGTATTGTGAAATTCATAATTCAGTTTTCGGAATGGCCTTGAGTGTTGTTTGGTTTTATCAATGCTGGAAGTAACTAGGTTGTAAAGGCATACTCCAAAGGTTATACAGATATGTCTAGATATGAGACAAAGTCAAATTTTTGAACAAAATGAAAATAAATGGTCTTTAACTTCTTTTTCAATTGTTTCTAATATTTTTCTTTCAATATATCTTACTTTTTTTTAAAAAATTGACTTTCTGTACAATCCTATATAATAAGAGCCTAATATGCTAAGTGTCTGGTCATCTTGTTGTCCATTCAACCAATCAAAGTGTAATATGCTAATGATATGTTAAGGCCACTCAACCACTTGATATGATGTGCACTGACAACCAGGGGGCAGACGCTCTGACCCATAGGTTAGCTTGCTGCTGGGGTCCGGCCAATTGGGACTGAGTGAGATGGATCAGATATGCCCTGGAGCCCTCCCACTGCCTCTCCCCGGCTGGCCAACCTCCCGTGTCCCTCCCCAACCTCATTTGTGTACCAGTGGGATCCCTCAGCCTGGCCTGCGCCCTCTCACAATCTGGGACTCCTCAGGGGATGTTGGAGAGCCGGTTTCGGCCCCATCCTGCAGGCCAGGACGAGGGACCCCATTGGTGCATGAATTCATGCACCGGGCCTCTAGTATAGTTATAATTAACTCTAGGGTGGGACTAATTCCATGAGTCCCCATCCTTCTTTTTGTAACACTAGGCATTTGCATTCTTTTTTTTTTTTTTTAAATATATTTTATTGATTTTTTTACAGAGAGGAAGGGAGAGAGATAGAGAGCTAGAAACATCGATGGGAGAGAAACATCGATCAGTCGCCTCCTGCACATCTCCTACTGGGGATGTGCCTGCAACCCAGGTACATGCCCTTGACCGGAATCGAACCTGGGACCTTTCAGTCCGCAGGCCAACGCTCTATCCACTGAGCCAAACCGGTTTCGGCGGCATTTGCATTCTTAAGTGAGATATAGAATTTAGTAGTTGACTTAGAAGTTCACTTAAAATGAGAGTAGAAAATAACAATTCACTTCAAGTTAGTGTTTTGGATCATGATGCTTCCTAGAAAACACTGTTGTGAATGAACCCAAAGATATCCTGAGCCCAATATTAAGCCATATCAAATAAAAGATAAAAATAACAAGACAAATGACAAACTATACTAGAGAACATGAGAAAGTATGATATAATCCTGCCAGACAGTGTACTAAAAGGAATGTGTTTAAATACATCATGCCCATCCCAAGAAAGCAAGAAAGTATCATATCTGTCAAGCATTCAAGCTAATTGGGACCTTCTTCATCTAAGATCTAAGGGCATCTATTTTTGTATTGCCTGCAAAGCTTTGATAGCCCTCCTCCCACTGTGCTCCTGGATTAGAAATACAATTAAATTAATTATTAGATGAACAAATTGTTTATAACTCCAGATCATTTTTTTAAAATTAGAATTTACTCTAAGAACTATTTATGCTGGGGGTGGGGAACATATAAATATAGAAATATAATTTGGAGAGAATTAATTCATGGCTAAGTACTGGAGGCAGGTATGTTTCTTATTTCTGCAGACATATACAAGTCATTTTCAATCCACAAGATTCAGGTGTTGCTCAGACATTGGCGAACACCCACACATTTACTTCTGAGGTTCCTGTAGTAACTATTGCTCAGGTTAGGCTCCAATATGGGTTGGAATCATGTTTTTCTTTTTCAACTTTTGACTCACTTTGTCTCCTCTCCCTCTATGTACACTAACATTAAGTCACCAATCTATAATTATGGGCATGATTAAACTTTTTTCCCAAATTGAGGTCCCCATCGTGGACTCCACAAAGCATCTCCTGTCAAGACCAGTGGTTAAGCATTTGCAGTAGTTTTCATTTGAAGAGTTATAGGTTTTCATTAACGCTAATCGTTCATCTGGGTGGAAAGTGTGTTCAACCCAGTGCTCCTTTGAATGGGAATTTTAGATCTCATTCAAACACAGCTGCTTTCAAGGCCGAGTAATGCAGACAATTTCTGCCAAAGTACAGTTTCATACAACCTAAGGTGAGGCTCTTGAAGTACGGACACATTTTCCAAAACTAGATATATTGTTTATTTTGCTTTTGTGCATGTAGTAATTGGTAGACAAAAAATGATGGAGATTTATTCAGTCATCTCTCTGCCTTCTGGCTTGGCACTCACTGCAGTAGCTAATGAATACGGTGGCGGGCGTTTATCTGCCGTCTTGCAGCTACTGGGGCTACTTGGCATTAGTTTTCACAGATGCCTAATTGTTGTTGCTGTCTGCCTCCAGGGACAAATAGGATCTCATCAACTCATCTAGAGACATGATTAGTCCAATGGAGCCTTTAATAGTAGTTGGATATGTTATAAATTCAGTTTTATTTCTGAGTATGATATCAGATAATAATGTTCCTGATGCAAAAGTTTAGAAACCATGGTAATAAGAAAACCTAACATATTTTTAGCTTTTATTAAAAAAATCATATGTCCTGTAGCTGGAATTAATTGGAATTTTAAAGTTTCAAGTTCAAAAATATATATATTCAAACCATTTTAAGCACTGAGGAAACATTGGTTTATGTAACATAAAAGTGAAAAGGTAGAATTGACTTTATGCATGGTTGGATCTAGAGCCTTGAACAATGTTATCTAGGTTGATTTTTTTTCAACTCTTGACTCTGCCTTGCTTAACCTTAGCTCTATTCTCAAGAAAGCTCACCTTTGGGTAGAAGTACGGATCTCAATAGTTTAGGCTTATGCCTATAGAGGTTCCAATCCAAACACAGAACAACAAAAGGAAGGAAGGAAAATGTTTTTTTTCTTCAATAATCTTAGAAAATATTATAATACTTTGCATTACTGGCTCTAAGTAGCTCATGTATTCTGCCTTGAACCAAGCACTGTGAACAGAGGCAAGGATACTCTGATTGGTCAGCTACAAATCCCATGGTTACTACTAGATTGAGGATGGAGTTAATACCATCAGACTACTTGATCTAAGAGTGTGTAGGGAAATTTTTGATGAAAATCAACATGTTTTACCTGCAGAAGGATGAATGAATGAGTAAATCAATGAATGAATTTTGCCACCCTCACCCCAACCCCCATCTTATCAGAAGAAACAAAAGACTTTTACTATCTAGTCATTATTCATATACTTATTGGCATTAAACTGTAGTCACTTTTTTAACACATTAGGTAGCCTTTAGGTTTCATCTGAAAGTTAAGCCTGGCACCATGGACAAATATGAGGGTCAGAAGCACTCTGAGGAGCTCCAGAAATTCCCAACTTCTCTTGTTTTTTTTAGTATCATATAGTGGAAACATGGAACCTGTGGATGGAGCTGGAAAGGTCCCATGTGGGGATAGACTCCTAGAAGTGCTTATTCTAATTCCTGTCCCTGGAGAAGATCCCAGGTCCCATGAGCTCCAGAGACATTTCACACATTTTTTTCTTACACAGGAGCCTCTCTCTGGCTTTGCCTCACCTGTAGCTTAAACCTTTGGATGTGCCACTATAACTATGAAGCATGATACCCATTGGAAAGGTTATAGGGAAAAAAAGGAAAGTAACTACAGCTAGGTTAAGGAATCCTATACAATAAAAGGGTAATATGTAAATAGACCGAATGGCAGAACAACCAATCAGAAGGTAATCTACTAATGATATGCTAAGGCTGCTCAAGCACTTGCTATGACATGCACTGACCACCAGGGGGAAGATGCTCCAACTGGTGGCCCAATCTCTGCAGGCCACCCAGAGGGACTCCACCTGCGCACAAATTTGTACACTGGGCCTCTAGTAATTTTTATATAATTCTGAGTCAGAACTGGTAAATAAAAAAAATTATATATAATTTCACAGTTGTTTTTGCAGGTGGACAGTAGGGCACAGTGAATATATGTCATGGAACTGAGATATTTTATGGATAATATTTTTGAATGAGGAAATGACATGAAGGGTGTGAAATTCATTCCTGATGACTTCAAGAGATTCTGCTGAAGAAACCACTGAGGCTCTTAGAGAGGAGTCCCAAACAGACAATTACCCACCAATTATGACTGCTGCAACAGCTAGAAGCATGGCAGCTAGACATATCATGAGAATAATTTTGAAACTGCTCATAGTATCTGAGAGAGTCAGCCTGAAGAAATGCATTAAGAAGCAAAATAGTCCACCTACATTTTTTTCTACATCAAAAATCTCACAAGTTAATTTATCATACTAATTGATCAAATGTGGATGATTCTCATAGAAATGAAAATTTACTCTCTAACAATGTAGGTAGCTAATAAAATTTCCTTGGCAATAATAAATCAGAAATATGAGAGTATGTTTTTCATCTAATATTTTGAATACAAAACTATTGATTTTTTCTTTATTAAAAATTTATATTTTCCTCTCATGAAAGGGTTTTATTTTGAACACCATATTGCTTCAGAATAAATATGCCATCGGAGCTCAAGATGGACAGTATTTTCAACTCTGTAGGAAGCCACAGTTGGTAAGAAAAGATTTCAAACTGGCAGGTCAATTAGGAGTACAGAACCCCTGCTTCTAGGCAAATTTCCATGCTGACTCAGAGCAGCATGTCAATGGCTCTTCTCTGTTGGCAAGGTATGTGACCTTACCAAATTTACATTTTCATTTCAGAAAAAAAAAGAGTACTGGAGAATTTTCCAACTCATTTTCTGAATGTAATTGTGGCTTCATAGATTACAAGAGTACTCAAATTTTAAAAATGGATTAATTTAGTAAATTCAATAATGGTTATTTGGAAGTATCTTAATTATTTTCATCTAAAAGTACTTTAGAAATATTTTGTAAATTAGAAATAGATACCTACTTATTCAATAATAAGTGGGTAAGCACATTAACATTCCTTGTTTGACATGTTGGAAATAGTCATTTCGACTTTTCCTGAATTAACCAGGGAGAAAATCCACACATTAAATAAGAGTCATGTATCTTAGTCCCACGTATCCAGCCTAGAGCTATTGCTGTCTAGCTTGTATCAGCAAGAGGGCAGTACATTTGGGGGAAAGTGTTGGGAGCGGGAGATGCATTTTTCTTCTTCATAATTCTGGTAGGCAATCTTAAAGACCATATATATATATATGAAGTTTAATTTAATTATGGTCTACCTCATTTTAAGTAGTTACTCCTGGACAAATTAAAAGGTAACCTTAAATATGACAGAGTAAAGCTATTTTTTTCAAAGAACCTGCTAGTGAATTATTTGTTTAAACCAAGAATTCTTTCACATATGCTCTTCAGTTTGCTTCAATCATTTATATGGAACAGAAACTCATTTGAAATACCACATGTAAGGGGCAGGTGGTTATGGAAGAGCATATGGAGAGCAACAATAGCAGCCAGGATTTCAGAATGAGAAGTGGAGTTGGTCTCATAGAAACTAGCACTGAAAGCCTTCAGGAATGGGAATCCCGCAGATGTGGCTGCTTTTTATGCCCCTTTCTCCTGCATTTGTGTCTTTCCTTTGTACCTTCTGTTCTCCTTTCATTAAGGCCAGACTTCCTGCCTTTCCAACCTGTATGACTTTTGTCTTTCAAGCTTCTTATTACTCCAAACTTTGGCTTCCCGTGAGACCTCAGGGCTCCCACTCTAGCTCATTGTTATCTTCCTGTCTTAGCTCCTGCAGCAAACTGTATATCAGCAGTTCGAGGATAGAGTCTGCTTGGCTCTCTTCATCTTTTGTCATGTAGATTTGCTGCCTGAAGGCAAGAGACCCATCCTAAGACCAATCAACTGCACAGGGCATGTTCCAGGGTATAAAACAGAACTAATTAAGGGCTATATTTCAGCATATTCTGAGTGTGGTACAGATCACCTCCAAAGGGAACTTTTGAGTGTGATAGACATTCTGAGGCTTGGTTTGACCAGTGAAATGTTTATAATTCTCTTAGATTTATTTGTTTTTGTTTTTAATAAAATATGGATTTTTAAGTGTGTGTGTGTGTGTGTGTGTGTGTGAGAGAGAGAGAGAGAGAGAGAGAGAGAGAGAGAGAGAGAGAGAGAGAGAGAGGGAGGATATTTTGGTTGCCTCTGAAGCTCCTACTCCTGTTCACTTGTCCAATTGTAGACGCTGTGGACTATGGGAGAAACTCACCATGTGATTCAAATGGTATTGACCTTGTCTTAACTTTCAGCTGTATACCTATTCCAAACCATTTAGTCCAACCCTTTGTTAAGCAATTAGCAGTTTGACACCTAAGGCATTCAGTATTTCATTTTTCTCTCCCTCCCTCTCTGAGAGAGAGAGAGAAAGAGAGAGAGAGAGAGAGAGAGAGAGAGAGAGAGAGAGAGAGAGAGAGAGAAGCATGACATCAATTGGTTGCCTTCCACAAGAGCCCTGACTGGGGCCATGGATCGAATTTACAATGAGGTACATGCTTTTCATCAGGAATCTAACTGGTGTCCCTTAGGTGTGCAGACTGACGCTCTAACGATTGGGAAACACCAGCCAGGGCTAGTGTATTTTTCTTAAATTAAATTTTATTGAATAAGGGGATTAAAATTATAGTTAGTATTAACTATACCTGAGATAGGATGCTTCATGTAGGTATATTCAGTAACCTGTGTCTTCTGGAAGAGTAGACGTGAGTGAGAAGGGATTCAAGGAAGGTTGAGAAAACAGCAGGATAGGATGATAGAATAAAGTCAGTTGCTATGAGTTCTGTGCAGCTTGGGTCAGAGTGTGAGCTTTTTTCAGCCTGCGATAATAGATCCATTAGTAGCTATTGCACCAAATAGGAGGACTGATTATGGGTTACATTTTCAGTTATAGCTGTTCCTTTTGAAGCTGTTCTGCTTGTTTGCAGCTTAACCATGTACTGACCTGTGGAAAGTTACCAAAGAGCTGCCTTTTTATATCCCTTTAGAGTGGGATGTTCTTTCTCTTGCAGAGCTCAGATTCAGCACTGGCTAGGTGCAGGGTGGTTATAGGGGAGGGTCCCAGGCTCTATGCTCCTCACCAGAGCTTGAGTGGAATTGTAGACGCTGTGGACTGTGGGAGAATGTGCTGGACTGGGGCATGGTGTGAGCCCTCAGTAGAGGACAGGGAGCACACTTCAGGGAGAAGACCAGAGCAGAGGCAAGAAGAATGACTGTGGCCCATCCCTCCGGATGTCTGGAGCAACTTCAAGGCAATGGCTTTTGTGCAGGGAAAATTAGAGAGGGAGTGCCACATAGGATAAACCCGTCAACCAGGACCTTGAAGGTCAGGAAATACACTTTTGAAGACAGAAGAGTTTTCAGGGAAACATATTTTAAAACTAGGGGAATTTAGAGGTTAACAACTCTCAATGTGTGTCTTCTTGTATCTTGTATAATATTTCTTTGGCATATTAATAGATGCCACACAAAAAGAGAGTTTGGAAGGAATTTTCTGGTTAAATATACTCAGGAAAGAATTTCTAAAACAGTATAAGACTTTTTTTTTTTTTTTTTTTTTTTACTACCAAAGTGCTCAGGGTATCATTAATATGCACTGTGCATCTATTGATTTCTGTGTACTTTCTCTATACATCCTCAGGTCCTTTTCCTTTTTCCTTTATTTTTTGAAAAAATTATTTCAGCCCTAGCTGGTTTGGCTCAGTGGATAGAGCATTGACCTGTGAACCGAAGGGTCCCAAGTTCGATTCCAAACAAGGGCACATGCCTAGGTTGCAGGTTCAATCCCTGGCCCTGGTTAGGGCATGTGTGGGAAGCAACCAATCTGATGTGTCTCTCCCACATCAATGTTTCTCTCTCTTCCTCCTCCCTTCCAATCTCTTAAAACCAATGGAAGAATATACTTGGGTAAGGATTAAAAAAGGAATAAGAAAGAAAAAATTATTTCATGGTTCTAGAGCTTATGAAATAGATCTTCGCAATGTTATCTGAGTTGAATCACAGTAAGTTACAGACAAGTAAACTGAGACCTAGGGGGATAACTTGAATCAACCAGCTCACACCAAAGTGTCAGTTAGTGGCACTGTTACAATTCAGATCTATAGCCCCATGCTCTATTTTCTTTCTACCCCACAACAGTTTACCTCTTCTTTAACATCTAACATGCACTGGTTTTCATTTATTTTAATAAATATTGCTCCTCATTCATGTTGCCTGGTGTGTTTTTAAATGGAGTTGTCAATAACTGATGACTGGGCAGACACACTTTAAATTTCTAGAAGGTGGGCCCAAGTCAATGGATGTTTGATCCCTGGAAAATTATGTGGCTCATTTGTGTCACAGGGATGTCTAGCACAGCACTTATAAATGCTTTACAAAAGCATAGCATCTTCATTAAATAGGCTGAATGCTGTATAAACAGGAGCTCATGAAGACATCTATTTTACAGGGTATCTCATGGAAATGGAAGTGCCCTGTGTTCACATTAGCTTAGCCAACATTAAGAATGAAGTACAGCTAGCTAGGACATGAAAATTGGTTTCTTACATAAGATAGATTCCATTTTTATATGTTTTTCTAAATATAGTCTTGACTGTAGAAGAATGTTGAAATTATATGAGAAGATTTCCTTATATCGCAGCTTTAAAAAGGAGTGGTATCAAACAATCCATAAATCCTACACACCTATCTATCTTCTTATCTCTAAAACGTTTATAGTTACATCATGGTGTGTTGGAAGATTGGAATCTCAGTTTATATCTTAGTAAATATTGTACAATCCATTTCAAATATTGAGTAGTTTACAGAGTTCAGTGAAGTGTGAGGCAATAAAAGGATGGACTATATATAGGAAGAATTGTTTAGTTAGTCAAAAGGAGAATATGAAAATATCATTGTTGGCATGCATAATTATAAACTGTGATTCTAAAATGGAAACTACTTAAATGGAAACTAAGTAAAGACAATGACAATGCTGAATTTAAATCGGAGTGTTTCATGTAAGTGTTTGAATATAAAGTAAGGATGCCAAACTAGATTAAAACCTTGATATGTTATAAAGTTTTGAGAAACAAATAGAATGAAGTTCAATCAACTGGTTAAACATTTCTTGGTTATATATAAATAAGAAAATCAAGTGCCTCAGGCAAAGAGTTGAATAGTGGTTTATTCATAATAGATCATAATAGACTAGAGTCACAAAAGTTGTTTTAGTATAGGTGTAAATGAAACAATATAATCTTTCTGTAGGAATGATGATGGCTAATGACAAATGACCCTATCCCATGGCAAAGAGCAGAAATAAACATTCAGCATATTAAGCTCAGCTCACAAACAAAGGTTACTATAAACACAATTTGGGAACTAGGAGCATGAAAAACTGAACAGAGCTTGAAGAAGAGGAATTCAGATAAGGGCCCATCAAAGTAGAACAAGAAACCTGACTATTCCACTAGGTCCTGATAATCCAAGGGAAATGTTGTGAAGAGGTGAGGAGAAATCTGGAATGCACATTAGAGACCCTTCTTGTTGAGTTAACATCATGTTTAGGTCTGAGAAGCTTAGAGAAAGGCAACCGGGTAGAGACCCAGCAGTGACCTCTACAAACTGCAAAGTATTCTAGGGCCTCTCTAGCCTGGGGCCTTCAGCCACCATATTTATATGGCTTCAGGGGTTTGTAGTCTTCAAAGCTTTTTTCAAGATATACTTTAGGCAATTTTCAGTCAAGACCTATAAAGTAATCATTTCTATTTAAACTCAGAAGAGAATTAAACAGTCTTTTTTTTTCCCCCTGCAGGAGTATGTTCTGTTCTAAATTCTGTAATACCTTTGTTTTGCCACCTAATAGGTGCAAGGACTCCTTAACCCATTATAGAAACATTTCTGTTGAAAAAGAGAGAGGTAAAATGATGGTGCACATATTTTTAAAAACCCACAGTATATATCTATAGAAGGAAGATTTACTGCGAAGCCAATGATGCTAAAGTTCTAGGTCCCTCACATGGATGAGCCCCTTCGGAGACCTTGGAAAGAGGCTATGCTAAGTGAAATATTTATAAAAGTAATATATTTTGTTTCATTTCTCTTGAATAGAGCCTCTATAATCCAGAACTTTCCCTTACTGCTTCTCTGATATGGAAAGAAAACCTGACTCTTTATACTTTATATATCTGAGCTAATCTTAACTCCCCAATCATCGGGTAATAGATTTTTTTTTAAGTGGCCAAATTATAGTATCACAATCCCTTCTGATTATGGATCTCCTTTTTGGGTAACTTCGTTGTCTCTCTTGAGTAAATGTTCAGTTTTCAGTGTTCTGGTCCCAACTCCAATACTTCTCCAGTCCAAGATGGAAGTCTGTCTCCTCCTCAACATTTATGGGGTAGCATACATGACCTGTGGCGGCAGGGGGAGGGGTGTGACAATAAAATGTGTATGCTAATCTTTTCATTCTTTGTTGGTCTCTAGTGTTTTAGCTGGTTTAGAGCCAGAGATCATATAAATTTTTTTTTTCACTCAGTCAGGGCCTGATAGTTCTTTTATTTCTTATCGATGGTGCAGACCAGTGGGTGGTGGGTAAGAAATATCATCTATGGGATTTTTATTCAGAATGTTTAGCCCCAACTTCTTTAGCTTTCTCTTTGCTTTATGACTGCATAGCAGATCTTGATTCTCAACTCTGTTATCACTCCCTTGTCTCCCATAGGGCATGCAAAAACCTTTAATCACATTTACCTCACCATTATGTGGGAGTAAAGGAAGAGCTGGATACTGGAATCAAAGCCCCTCCTCTTGGCACCTCCTCCAGGGCATGAGGGCATGGGAACCCTGTGCCAGTCACTATCCACATTACCAAATGAGAGTCAGGCCAAGTTATTTTGACTTTGTCTTTTCTACCACCATGTCTAACACCTCCATAGATAGGCAGGGTAGATTGCAAAAATAACCTCGATTCTCAATTCCTCATATGCTCATGCTCACTGCAATGTAAATGCACAGTTGTGCCCATCAGGTCTGTTCTCCACTCTGAATTTGGGTTGCCTGTGGTTTTCTTTAACCAATAGAATGTGGTGGCAGAAGTGATACTGTACAAATGTCCACGCCTAGGCCTCAAGATGTGTTTTATAGTTTAATTCTATTTGGTCTTTTACCTTCATCATGAAAGCAAGCCTGAGAATTAATTCATCCCAGCCAAGATCACCCTATATCCGCAGCCACTGAAGACATCCCAGTTAACTGCACACACATGACCATGAGATCAGTATGGCTTCATATCAACCTGTGGACTCATAATGAATTATAACTAGTAAGCCACTACGTTTTGGTATTTTTAGATAGCAATAGTTAACTAATAGTTGTTTTTTTTGTGTTTTTTTGTGTGTTTTTTTTATATATATTTATTGACTTATTATAGAGAGAAAGGGAGAGGGATAGAGAGCTAGAAACATTGATGAGAGAGAAACATCAATCAGCTGCTTCCTGCACATCCCCTACTGGGGATGTGCTCACAACCAAGGTACATGCCCTTGACCGGAATCGAACCTGGGACCCTTCAGGCCGCAGGCCGACGCTCTATCCACTGAGCCAAACCAGTCAGGGCCTAATAGGTGTTTTTATTTTACTTCCCCTGCAGAATATGCTGAGTTTTCTATACCCATGACTTATATTTGTTGTGCTGATACCCAAACGTTGTTTTGTATATGTAGTGGGAGATTTTTAGAATTTGGAAACCCTTCTACCCTTTGCCCAAATTCTTCCTTTCAATATTATTTTCTCACTAGGTTATCAAGAAATAACCTTTGAGATTAAAGTAGAACAATGATCCCTTTGTGCTAGTTGTGCCTGCACTCTCTTGCAGGAGATATATGGCATTCATAGATTGTGTGGTAAACCACAAGCAATCTGATTTATAACACATGAAGGGATAACTGATAATACTTCAATATGACTACTGCTATTACCTATCCATGCTCGGATGGTATTAAAATAGAAATATGAAGAACTTTTCAAGGTAATTTTTATCTCTGAGTATAGCCAATATTAAACAAAATTTTGCAAGCTTTAAAGCTTAATGATTAATAATAAAAGTGATATGTATGAAGCTTCACAGATTTACATAATAATAATACAATGAGCAACATATCTCATTTAGATACTTAAAAAAACACTCTATAAGGCAGACAAGGTGTGCACTATGAACATTATTTTATGTAAAAGCAAATTAAGCCTTAAAAATATTTTTAGGTGTAAGACCTGGAATCCATTTCAACTTCTCAGACTCCTAATCTATCACTCTTTCAATCACAAGAAAGAATAAAGTAGGAGAGACACATGCACTTATCTAGATGTAAACACAAGGCAGACTGTGCTAAAGTATATAAGGAAGGTAATATAGTGCTGTAGCGATTTAGAGGAGGGAGGAAAACATTATTTTGGCCGACAGATCAAAAGTGGTATTTGAATTGGGATTTATAGAAATGAAGGTTAGCTCAGGAATGTAACAATGAATTAACATCATAGACATTTATTAATGTAACATACTGAGCTGACTGAATAATGGATTAAAAAGACAAGCATTTCAAATGATGCAGAAAAAGCAACTGTTTAAATTCAATATTAATTTAAAAAGTGAATAGCAACCTAGAAATGCAAGGTATCTCTCTCTCTCTCTCTCTTCTCTCTCTCTCTCTCTCTCTCTCGTTAATCCTCACCTGAGGATATTTTTCATTGACTTTTAGAAAGAGCAGAAGGGAGGAGGAGAGACAGAGAGAGAGAAACATCGGAGAGAGACACATCAATTGCTCCTGCATGGGGCCCAGGCATCGAGCCTGCCAACAAGGTTATGTGCACTTGACTGGAATTTAACCTGGAACCCTTTAGCCCAGCAGTTCTCAACCTGTGGGTCGCAACCCCTTTTGGGGTTGAACAACCCTTTCACAGGGGTCGCCTAAGATCATCGGAAAACACATATATAATTACATATTGGTTTTGTGATTAATCACTATGCTTTAATTATGTTCAGTTTGTAACAATGAAATTGGGGTCACCAAAACATGAGGAACTGTATTAAAGGGTCACAGCATTAGGAAGGTTGAGAACCTCTGCTTTAGCCCATGGGCTGATGTTCTATCCACTGAGCAAAACTGGCTAGGGCAAGGTACCTTTCTTAACTGAATAATGAATACCTTTCAAAAACCTATAGCAAACATCATACGTAATGGTAAAATTTCAAAAGCATTCTAATTAAATCAGGAGCATGTCAAGAATGTCCTCCAATGCCAGGAGTGGGGTGAGGCCAGGAAAAATAGGGTCAACATTTGCACAACCTTCTGAGTGACTTCCTAAAATTCACACCTGAGGCCTTAAAAACATTTGATTAATGATATGACTATGAATAAGGCACATGAATAGAAAAGGAGACAAAACTATTTTTGTTTACAAACTAAGCAATGCTCATTCCACAAATGTCAAGTGGATATCAGCCTAGGTTTTGAAAGACACCATTAGAACCGCAGACCCATCATCTTTTCTTTGTAAAAGTGAAAATAAACAGACACTTTTGGTTTTCTTCTAGGAAGGCTCTTAGAGTTTTCTAGTAAAGCTCTTATCATTTTCATGACCTGAATAACAAAGCAAACAGTATTTCCTGGTCCTACAACAACCCATTTTTATCAGAACTTTAGCTCTGTTCAAAATATCTCTTAATTTTAAGGGAAGTCTCTGGTTGGGGGTAGGGTTACCACATGAATGAGGAACAGCTTTTTTCATCACCCACATTAGTGTATACCCTTTTCCTCTCCGTAGTCTTCTGCTCTGGCCCTGTTTTCTAAAACCCACTACTTAATAGTCAAGGAGCTGCCTCAATAGCACTACAATTGAGAGTGTCTGTGAGGGATCTGCTTTCTGTGCCAAAGGACCCTATGAGATTCCAAAGTGGTTGATATCACCTGTCACCACTGACATTAATTCCTGCTGCTAACAAATAAGTAACAAGCACCCCAAGCCACTACTATTGAGGCCCCCCTTCATTGAGTGAGGAATCTGTCCTCACAACGGAGCAATGAGTTCTGTTGCTGGTTCCACATATATGTCCCCCAGTATGTCAAACCAGAACTATACACCTGGACATAATTTGTAGCAGTGGCACACTAACGGTATGTTTAGTGCATTATACCCTTTTCATTATGTCTGATGTCTTGTATCCTCTATACCTTATTAAGCATTTAGGGAAAATATTTTCCCCGGCTTTTACTTTAGCGCTAATATTTTTGGGGTTTAGTCTTAGCCCCATGGCATTTGGGTCAGAGGACAAATTTGAGTACCAGGTACCAGATGGCTGGGCTTGGCAAACCAGCAGAGAATGTAAAACATACCTTTAAGGACAGTTGAAATCAAACCCCTTTATCAGCAGACATCCCATGGAAACATATTTCTGGAGCTGGGTTCCCTGGCTCAGAGATTGCTTCGCCTGTATTCAAAATAAAGATGGAGATCATGCACATCAATTTCACTTAATTAGCTTTTTACATGACTTTCATTTCTGTTAAGTTAGCTAATTAACAACATGCTTTCAAATCAACTCTCCTACTCCTTTCTCTTGAGTTCACAGGCATTTTCACACTCATGCTCACTAAAATCAGCTGTCAGCATCTCTTCCTCTGCAATGACTCAGGCTTGAGGGTACTTCCCCATTGACAGACAGTAGCTGTACTATTAATTTTGTTCTATACTTTTCTCTCACTAGGAAACAGGCTATTTAATTCCTGAGATTGCTCCGAGGCAGCGTGTTTATGTTGTTGAGCAGATTTATGAAGCGCCTGTATTGAATAACTGAACATGCTGGCTGGAAATTACTATACTTGCCCCAGATATGAATTTTAAATAAAATTTTTCCATAGCCTATTTAAGTAAATTAAAAGAGCCCTCTCCATTATAAAAATGAACGTTATCTCATTTCCATAATTTTTCTCTTAAAAAGAGGTGTGATTATATCTTCATGACAGATCTTCCATAATTGTTAAGTGTGTCAAATATATTTTGGTTGATTAGGATATTGGTGAGAAATGACTGATAGCATTGGGCTTCTTAACTCCTTCCAAAACAATGATTAGGGAAAGTTTAAATGACTCCCAGACCATATCGATGCTTTAAATCTGTTGACTCAGCCACATCCTTAAATTCTTTGTGGAAGGGAGTCTCATTTCTCTGTCAGTTAATGATTTTTAGTTCTAAATAAACTGGCATAAATACATACATCTCTTTTTTTTTTTTTTTTAGCACAACTGAGATCTCTTTAAATTACCAATTTCACTTTCAGTTTCATATCCAACATATGAATGAAATCATATGATGCTTAACTTTTCTTGTCTGACATTTCACTTCATGTGATATTCTCAAAATCCATCCATGTTGTCCCAAATGGCAATATTTCATCTTTTCTTATGGCTGAGTAGTATTCCATTGTATATACTAGTATGTACCACATCTTCTTTATCCAGACACAGACAACAATATGGCAATTACCAGAGGGAAGGGGTTGGAGGATCATAAAGGATAAAGCAAGTCAAATATATTGTGATGGAGGATTTGACTTTGGATGGTGGGCACACATTGCAATATACAGATGATGTATCATAGAATTGTATACCTGAAACCTATATAATTTTATTAACAAATGCCATCCCAATAAATTTAATTAAGTGAATGAATGAATGAATGAATGAATAAATAAATAAAAGCTTAAGACAGTGCAAAACAAAACTAAACTAAAACAATAAATTACTCATTTTGAATAGAAATGGGTAATGTAAACTCCAAATATCTGGTACTAATATAGTCCTCTTATTTTGGATCACCACACTGAGTCTGAAGGATTTAGTAAAAGTTTGGCATTTTATCACAAAGCAATTACAAACTATACAATTTTAAGTACTAAACATTACACTTGACAGATAAACGCCAAACATAGTCAAGATACCGGCCAGTACTGCTATGATTTTAAAATAAGTGCAATAAAATTTTCTATTGTAATTTATCTAAACCTTTGTATATCCTATATTCATATAATTAAAATAATTCCTTTCCTGAAATTACTTTAGCAAAGGTTGCAAATAACATATTAATGCCATTAAGAAATCTGAATATATAGCTCACCAGAAAAAAAGTCATTAAAAATTGTCTAATAAAGTTGACAATAGGAAGTGTATTGATTAGGGTCATATTGATAATTCCATACATAATAACTCATTTATAATATCCATATTATGGAGGCT
The DNA here is from genome assembly GCF_964212035.1 of Myotis nattereri. Taxonomy (NCBI): domain Eukaryota; kingdom Metazoa; phylum Chordata; class Mammalia; order Chiroptera; family Vespertilionidae; genus Myotis; species Myotis nattereri. The sequence goes on from NC_138079.1 coordinate 57,728,597, forward strand.
TTTGTGGATGAAATTTTCGATGCAACAGGTAACGCCTTAGCTAACCTTGGTGGTGACAATGATGCATGAATTGAAAGAAATGTTGAAATAGTGTTGATTCAAAACTTGATTGATAGCAAGAAATAGCCTTCCCAACTTAAAAAATAACTGGATGCCAGTTCAGAGCATATAACAAAAACTCAATGTGCAAATATATGGAGTTTAACAATTTGATATTAATTAATATTTTTATTATTTGAAATTCAATTAGGTCTATGTCTCTAACTAGAGAGAATTGAATTAACTCAAATAACATTCAAAAAAATATGCATTCTTTACAAATATGCAGTCATTTTAGCAAAGAAGAAATACTAGTAAAGCCTTAAAGCATTATGCAGTAACTTCTGTTGGAATCCTGTCCAAATTGTCTGGAGAAGGTAGTTTAGTGTCGTGTTAAAACCCATGATTTTGGAATCAGACAGAGTTTCAAATTTCAACTCTGCCACTTACTCAATATACCATCATAGGCAAGATACCTAACCTCTTGGAATTTGATGGCTTCATTTGTAAAATAGGAATATTAGTATGTATTTCAAGACATTATGAAGGACTAAATGAGGTAGTCATTGCAAAGTACTTAGTTCAGCTCCAGGAAGAGAAAAGTATTAAATAAACTGGTATCTCAGATGAATTGTAACCTCATAGAAGGCAAGTGTCATGCCTTAATATTTTTTTTTCTATAGCCTCCATAGGGCTTATCATACTATATAGCAAACAGCAGGCCTTTCTCTGCATACTTACAACTTTTCTTATGTAGTGACTGATTTTTGATGTGTTATTGCGGGTCTGCTTTCACATTAACTGTTGACTACATGTAACTACACTAAAAATGAAGAGTTATCATTTAGAAAATTACTTCTGTTAAGTTTTTTTCTTACAGAATTAAACATAAGTTTGGCTTGTAGAGAACCCAAGAAGTATTGATAAGATTTCTCTGTCCTCTTCATTCAAGGAAGGCCAACTGCGTAATGAAAAACAAAATTGGGTTCAGGGTAAGCTACTCAGATTCAATTTCCTTTTCTTGAGGATAATATCTATTCAGAGATGATGGCATTTAACAATGGTTACCTAATTTTCTTCTTCCTTCAGCAGGTTTGTAAATCAGCTATCTGTGGAAAACATTTTGAAGGTTGCTCTCAAATCTTCTTGCAACTCATATGGTCATTAAATAAAACATATCCTGCCCATGATTTAGAGAGCAGCACTAGAACTTTATTGAGAGCTAAATTCTGGAAGGATATATTTTATGTTTTTATAAGATGCTCATACACATTGTTCACCTCTGTGCTTATAGCAATTTTCATTTTTCTTTTAAGTAGGCCAAGTTGTAGAGAAAAGAGGGACATGATTATTTTACTATGTACATCTCATTGATGAGAAGTGATAAATTTGAATTTAATAATAGTTAAATGATGTGAGAAATTAATAAAAATAAACAAAGATGTTATCCTTAAAAATTAAAAACAATAATAAATTGCCTTATCATAGATTACTCTGTAGTTACATTATGCTCTTTGTTTTCTGTTTCTAGAATTCTTATAATTATGGTCAATTGTGTTCATCATTTATCTCTCACAGCCATAAAGGATGAGGCTATATTATTTAAACCATTTTATAATTATGGGTCTAAATAGTCTATTGAAATTACATTACTCCAGTTGAACATGCTCTGACTATGCACAAACTTGGATATTAGAAATTACCCAAGAAAGAGCTATCTTCTCACTAGATTTTGTCTTTTTTTTTTTTTTTTTACCAGGTTCTGAATAGAGTGTAGAAGCTTCCAGTGGAAGGAATATTTCTTCTGTGCCCCCAAAATTGGAATCTAGTAAATTTCAGTTTGACAGTTCATTAGTTCTAAGACAGTTAATGGCCACTGGTTTCTTATCTTTTCTGAACTTCAGTTTTTTGTTTTATTTTATAAAATAAAGGCAGAATAATAGTCAAAATAAACAAACTTGTTTTGGGATTTAAAATTAAAAAGACCATTGAAAATGATACAGAACTGTGCAATTATGAGATATTGTTTTTGGCAATAATTATACACACACACACAAAGGAACACACACAACAATATATATTCTTAATTCTTACTTTAGATATTACTTTACATATGAAAGTAAACACTACAGGTCACAGACTAATTCACAAGACGTTATTTTTTTGAAAATTTTAACAGAGGAGCATCTGGTCTTCTGGCAGAAAATTCAAACCATTTTGTTGGCAGCCTCAGTATTATCCCTTGGTGAGCCTGTAAATGGGGTGTTTGAGTTAATTGTACTCTTAACCACCAGCACCCTGTAGTGGATGTTCTCCTTTCCAGATTTTTTTCTGTGTAGGCTATAGATATTGGATTTTTTAAAAATAGTTTTACTACAACAACAACAACAAAAACACAACAAAAACAAAAACCTAGTGAATTACATTTCATGGCTAGCTAATGTAAGTTATTTTATTCCAGTTGTATAAATGCCTTTGTCTTTTTAAAATATATTTTTATTGATTTGAGAGAGGAAGGGAGAAGGAGAGGGAGAGAGAGAAACATCAATGATGAGCGAGAATCATTGATTGGCTGCCTCCTGCACTGCCCCTACTGGGGATCAAGTCCACAACCCAGGCATGTGCCTTTGACTGGAATAGAATCCAGGACCCTTCAGTCTGCAGGCTGATGTTCTATCCACTGAGCCAAACCAGCTAGGGCTAGATGCCTTTATCTTATCATTGACTTTGTTTTCAACTTTTGCAATTTTTTCTGCAATTTTACACCTCCATTTATTCTCATAATACTGTTTATCATTTCTCTGTTGGTTATATTTCTTAGTTTGTCTTTCTACAATATTTGTATTTTAACTGTGTAAAGCTATTCCTCATGAAATTTTTAGGAAAAAAAGTATTAAGAAAAAGTATTAAAGAGCAATAATGTGGGCTTTTATGTTTTCTGAGTTTCTTTTATTATCATCATCATTTTATAATACACAAAATTTCATTCATATGTATGCAGGAAACAAAATTAATTTGTTAATAACAAGGTCTTATATAAAAGTGCAAGTCAGCATGGGGGGAAGTAAGTGAAAACTGGGAAATTCCTAAACCTGAGTTGAAACCTGTTTAGAAAAGGATAAGTAAATGAAATGATTACTTACTAGGGCTTTATTATGGGACCTAATTCTATGTCTGGATGTCTGGGACTTGCCATTAAAATAATTCACACTAATTGGGTTGGTCAGATATTATAATGAATCACATAAATAAGAGCTAAATGGAATAAAATATATAACTATAATAATCATTTAAAGCATATATAATAGTAATACTAGATTTATTAACTACAGTAAACTTCTAGGACACAATCTTTTATGTGTCCTTGCATTTCTTTGCTTCTTGCTAGCAGAGGTAGTAACTGCCTTTTTTATCTTGATTATCTTCTCAAAAATGTTTGTATAGGAAAATAGATGTCTATTATCTAATAGATAATATATTAGAAAATAGATGTTGTGTCTCCCTCCAGAACAAAGATCAAGTAGGTTTACTTGCAGAGGATTTTAAAAAATTGAAGTGTATTATGCTCAGGGATACTCCGTTATAACACAACACCACTCTATGTGTAGTATCTACCTGAGCCCCTCCATGCCACCTAGTGAGATTTTGGTACAGCAAAAAGTGCAGGCGCCATGAATAAGTGCTGTGTCTCTAACCCAGGAATTTCTTATCTTAAACGCATCCATAAAATGCAATAGGGTAATTTGTTAGATCTAGTTCTTTAACACAGCTTTGTAAAGCAGGTTCTATTATGATACACATTTTAAAAATGAATAAACTAAGGCACTTTGAGCTTAAGTAGCTTTCCCAAGGCCATACATGTAGCAAAGAGAAGAGCTAAGATTCAAATCCAGACAGTTTGGCTCCAGAATCCATACTTTCAAACATGTTACTACACTGCTGGTCACATTTACTTCTGGTTTCCTTAGAGTTACATGGTTCAGATGACCTGACTATTTACTTACCAAGCAGTAATTATAACTGAGATTAATTTTGATCTGAAACTTCCTCACACAGAAGACTTGAAATATTCTTCCCAAGGAATGACAGTTAGATTTTCAACTCTATTTTCTTAATTTTTTAATCAACTCTACTCTTTAGTTCTCTTCTTTGGCATCTTACAAGTATCTGGTAATAATCACTCTGTAAGGATCTAATATTCTAAAGTTCTGTAATTTTTTGGCTTTCCAAATTTAAAATATCTCTTAAGATTATTTCCTCTTGGAACAAGAAAACCAGCAACAAATTTATGGTGTTTATTTAATTTTCAATTACACTTGGTCACAATATATAATATTTCATAAAGAAGTAAAAGATGTAAGATTAATTATGCAGGATAGTGAACTAATGGAAGAATAGTCCCTGGTTGAAGTATTAATGGATGTGGTAAATTCCCTTATGCATTCAGAATAGAACATTTTGCTTTAAATAATATACTCTTGATCTGATTGTTTAGAAAACAATATAATAGATGAATTGATTGCATACTCAATTTTGCATTAACAAACATACAATGCTAACATTTCAATGTATTGCTTATAGTCTTGTTTCTCCTATTCAATCTTATATGAAAAAAAACAATTGTAATACTTCTTCTTATCAATCCTCATTTTCCCCCCCTTGTGCCCAGAAGTGTTCATGCAGGTTATGTGCTTCTTATTTATCCCCCCAAAATGTCTCACATTTGGGAGCATATGTGAAGTTTCAAAAAGACTGTGTACAATCTCTCTTTTGACTGATATAACATTCTGTAACATAGATGGCAAACACACTAAAATCTCATTTGGCATCTGAAATAAATGTCAAGTAGAATATAGACCTTTACTTGCTTAGTTCAACACACCTATAACTGCAATGCAAACAGAAAAATAGTTAGGAGTTAGTAGATCAAACATGAATTTCCTCACATAAACATTAAATCTAACCCATTCCATGTACATAATTGTATCTTCAAAACATACAGCTTAGGACAGGGTCAGAGCTGCTATATTGTATTACTGGACAGGAAACAAAAATGCAGAGGACTCATTCATTATTGACTCCTCAAATACAGGGAGCATATTACTGCTTTAGAATGAATTCTCAGTGGTAATCAAGACTGACTTCGTTTTTTAAAGATCATCTTCTTTTCTATTTCTCTACCCTTATTATATCAACTAAAAAGGATCTATTCTGTTATTCATTTGTTCCTGATGGATGAGCTTAACTCAAAGACTTAGTTAACTAAGAAATAAAAGGGATCATATAGTACCTTGGATATGCGTATTAATGTGTTCTAGAGTAAAATAAAACTTATAAAAATAATGTGTAAAGAGCGGCTACAGCATTCGGACAGGTTCAAGCCTCGGACTAATGAGAGGGCATGGCTGTAAGCTTGACCTTATGGTCCAACCCTGTGGTCCCAGGTGACTATGTGAGGCATTTTGTGGGAGGTGTAGCAAGTGCTGCCCAAACCAAGCTTGATAGTTCAAGTGCATGTAATTGAGTAGATTTGAAACCCGAGAGAACATTGTAAACATCTTGACCATGCCCTTACTTTGCCTCGTGGAATCTGGCTATAAAATAAAGACTCAGGTTGCAGGCTGTGGTACTGTCTCTCCATCCGAGAGCAGTCTCCCACCTAGCCTCAGCTTTATTCTCTTGTCTGTCTTCTTTAATCCTTCACTGCCCCTGCCCTACCCCCCTTCCACCCCAACCTCAGGTTCACCCCTGGCCATGCTGAGCGTGGCACAATAATGCATAGTCTTGTCTGTATCCAAAGTCATATCAGAAACAAATAAACATACACAAATACGCACAAAAAAGCACACCATTTTCAGTGTTGAGGGCTTCCCAGATGAACGCAGAGTTAGCCTCTCGGTGACAGACACAGTTAACCTAGCTGTTGAAGATTTGAGGCTGCTTATAAAGGTGAGGTAGGCACCATCTTTGTGCTTAATAATCAGAATAGGAACGGAGCATACGTAAGTATAAGTAACATATTAAAACCAAAATTTTCAAAAAAAAAAAGGTCAGTTTGGAACTACAAACAAAGATTTGCTCCAACTATAGGCACTCAACCTTCCAAACGATGCCAATTATGTTCATCCTCCCTGCTGTGCTCTGAAAAGGAGAAGCACCATGGGAATCAAAATTAAAACACGTAATTACTTTATGTTTTAAATGCAAACTATCTGTGGAAATCAGCAGGCCAATCTTTTCCCTACCCACTCAACAGAAGTCCCTCTGGTGCCTGGACAACTCCACTAATCATTTGGGTTTAAATACTTTTCAAGGGCCCTGCATTCTCACTACAAACGTCTTTCCTGGTCTTGGAAAGACCTACACACTTGGTTACTATTTAACCACTTACTTATCTATTGAAGTGCCTGCCTGAGAATTAAAGCTCCCCAGAGCTGGCTGATGAGCTTTCACATAGAGTAAGTATTGTAACACATCTGGAAATTAAAGGCTCAGGGGAACAGGAGGCTAGAATAAATTTCCAAATGCACTCCTCGGTATTTGCAGAATCGCCATTATAGAATGAAGTGTTTTCAGAGGAATAAAATTTGTATTTTATTAACAATATTAAGATCCTCCTGAAATCTTGATCATCTATCCCAATGTCATTAGCAGAGAACCAAGGCTTAAATTAGACATTATAACTGTGGAAAACAACTGAGATAAAGCCCCAAATATTTTTATGGATTTTAAATATGATTATTTCAGTTGTTCCTTATTCTTTCATCTTTTTTTGTTTGTTTAAAGTTAAACCACACACTTTTTTGTTTCTTGAGCATTTTGCCATTTATTTTATATGTTTTTAATACTTTGCTTTAAGTTAGGAAATAACAATTGCATCAATTGTGCAAAGAAAAATGCACAAAACTCATTTTGGCATTCACAGGGGTCACACAATTAAACAGTGCAGAAGAGAACTAGAATGCAGATTTTTATAGGTCCTAGCCTTAGACTTTTCCATTAAAGGGTGTGGCTTTTTGTACTTTTATTTATATAATTATTCTAATATATATGTGTATGTGTGTGTGTGTATATATATATATATACATACATATATATATATATATATATATAATGAAAATATGTAAAATATGTCTAGTTGCTGGGACTGGGGAAGGTTCTTATTGCATGATCTTATAAGAGTCTTATGGGGAAGAAAATTTGTTCTGATTAGGAAAACCATATATATAAAATATATTTCTTTATTGATTTCAGAGAGGAAGGGAGAAGGAGAGAGAGATGGAAACATCAATGATGAGAGAGAATCATTGATCGGCTGCCTCCTGCACGCCCCCTACTGGGGATCAAGCCTGCAACCCAGGCATGTGCCCTTGGCAGGAATCGAACCTGGGACCCCTCAGTCCGCAGGCTGACGCTCTATCCACTGAGCCAAATCGGCTAGGGCGAAAACCATATATATAAAATAAAATACATCAGCTACTCATCACCTTCATCAAACATAGTATATAGATGGTAGGAGTCCAGATTAGTTGGAAAGGCAAGACAAAAATGGAATGGTAGGGAAACCTGGAAGACAATGTGCTCTTCAAAACTCCCAGACTTACTTTCTTTTCCAAATTGTCTCTAATCACTGTAATTTGTGGTGACGGGTCAGCAACAAAGCATCAAAGATCACAGCAGAAAGGTTACGTGATTCACCTTGCTCTTAAAATCTTAATGCAGAACTCTGAGGTCTTCTAATTAAAGAACCAAGATAGGCATCTATTCGACCTTCACTTTGACATCTTCAAATTTAAAGCAATTCAACTCTTACTCCCACATTTAGGTTAATTTTCACTAGAAAAATGATTTTGACAGTTCCAGAAAGTCAGGTTAAGCTCATATAAAGAAAAAAAGATAAAATTTCCTTCTTTTGCTGATAGATATATCCTCCAAGATAATATTTCCTGAGAGCTCAAGGATGGAGACCAAAAAAAGAGAGTTTGAAGAGATCAAGTGATCAAACATTTCATAAACAAATTATAGTGTTGGTAACTGGAGGCAGGAATTGGGTACAGGTAAATTTTATAGGATGTTAAAATAGGTTTGACACTGTGGCACACAAAATTCTAAGCTGGCCCCCAAGATTCCTGTCTCTTCTTGCACATACTTATATAATCCCACCTTGGAGTATGGGCGGGGACTGCTAATATAGTGAGATGTCACTCTTATGATTAGGCTACCTGGTATGGCAAAGGTAAATGGAGCTTGAAGATGTAATTAAAGTCCCAAATCAGTTGATTTTTAGTTAATCAAAAGAAACTACCTTTGGTGGGCCTAATTAATCAGATAAAAGCCCTTAAAATGAGCAACTGATCCTTTCTGAGGTTAGAGATTCCCTTGCAGTTCTTTTATTTTTTTAAATATATTTTTATTGATCTCAGGTTGGAAGGGAGAGGGAGAGAGAGATAGAAAAATCAATGATGAGAGAGAATCATTGATGGGCTGTCTCTTGCACACCCCCGACTGGGGATTGAGCCTGAAACCTGGGCATTTGCCCTTGATCGTAATTGAATCCTTACCCTAGACCGGAATTAAACCCGGGACCCTTCAGTCTGCAGGCCGATGCTCTATCCACTGAGCCAAACCAGCTAGGGACCCCTGCAGTTGTTTAGATGCAGCCCTGTTGTAACTTGCCTTTGGGGAAGGCCGTCGGGCGTGGTATTTTGGGTGGCCTCTATGAGTTGAGCATCACCCTGGCCAACAGCCAGTTTTAAAACAGGTTCCTCAATCCTGCAAATGTAAGGAAATAAATTTTGCCAACAACCTGGATAAGCGTGGAAAGAAATTCTTCCCTGATCAGGCTTACTGATAGGAAAGCAGCCAGGCATACACTTTGAATGTCGCTTTGTGAGGCTCTGGGCAGAGGATGCATCTCAGCTGTGCCTGGCCTCCGGATGCCCAGCAACTGTTAGAGAACAATGTGTGTTGCTTTAAGACAGTAAATGATGTGTGGTGATTTGTAATGCAGCAATGAAAAACTAATACAGACATCTCTCAAAACCATTTATTTGTTGAAATATATAATTTCTATGAAAGAAGTGAACGCTATGCTAGTCTAGACCTTGGGGGTCTTACTGATAGTGCTGCACACTTAGGTTTTGCCACTTCTATTTTGTTCTTAGAAAATATCCATCCCAGCCCTGACAGGTTTGGCTCAGTGGATAGAGCATCGGCCTGCGGACTGAAGGGTCCCGGGTTCGACTCCAGTCAAGGGCATGTACCTTGGTTGTGGGCACATCCCCAGTAGGGGGTGTGCAGGAGGTAGCTGGTCGATGTTTCTCTCATCGATGTTTCTAACTCTCTATCCCTCTCCCTTCCTCTCTGTAAAAAGTCAATAAAATATATTTTTAAAAAAATGAAAACAAAAAGAAAATATTCATCCCCTGACTTCATACCTGCATACGTCCTTCCACTCACTGAACATGTCATAGCACCTTCAACTACGAGCCATGAAGTCTGGTTATCTTCACACACAAAAAAACACAAATGAGTACACACATGAACACACATACATATCCAAGTATAGAGAGACATACATGAACTTAGCACATGTGTACAGACACATATTGTCAGTTCAGTCCAATAACATGTATGATGCCTTTTTTTTTACCCGCATGAAAAGTAAAAAAGAACATGGTAGTTCTTGTTTTATTTTTATTTCTCTTTAGTACTTAAAATATACTTATGGCCAAATGTAGCCCTGCAGTTGTATAGTAATATACATAAAATAGCATAGTGATGGTAGTTTAATGATCAACTGCTGCATTATTAATAGGAGAGGTTTTGGCTTTCCAGAAGCGTCTTGAATTTGTTGCGATCCACAACATATAGCCCAATAAACATGAGGTGGGTCAGATCAGAAATGCCAAAAAATTTGGTGATCTCTAAATGTATTAAGTGCACTTTGAACTATTTACTGCCATAATTGCAATAATAGTATTTTTTTAAAAGCATCTTAGGTCTTGAAAGCAAATCTTTTTAGCACCATAAATGGTTATCTTATTTGCATGAATACCCAATCTTGCAGTAAAAATAACAGGTTTGTTAGCAAATGTTGTAAATTGTTAATTTCACATTTTTATTTTCCCAGTTCTAATAGCTGAATACAGAAAGATATGGTTTGAGCATAGACTAATGATTAAAAGTTTATCATGTAAATGTGATTCAAAGTTTATGTATTTATGGCTTAGATAAACTAACTTATCAAGTTGATATCAAAATACTTCTTTCCTCTGGATGAAATTAATATTTTTAATTTTTATATATATTAGGCTTATGCATTGCTTAATAAAGATAAATTAGTTTTGATTTGCAAATTATTTTACAAAGTATATTCACAAAGTGATTAAACAAAAACGTACATAATGCAAATAAGAGTAATGCAAATATAATTATATAAAATATTTTCTAATCAATACATAAAATAATTTTTAGAATTACTGTTTACAAACAAAAGAAGCCCAAGTGGAAATAACTGTAAGCTATTAGGCACTTAGAATTAAATTAGGAAATATTTTAAAGGATTACAAATTTTGCCATGGGAGTAATGAAATGGACAAGATATGTAGAAAGCAACTATCAATCTATTTCAAAAACCTGGAAAATATAGTATAAACTTTTGACTTAGTTGTTACAATTTTTCAATTGTAATTATTTCTAGAAGACAATGCAGTAACGTTACAAAATCTTAAAAGCCATAAAAGACAGGGATGTGACATTTCTATAGCCATTTAGGAAAAATATTAGTAAACTATTTTAAATAGAACATATTCTAATATATACTATGTCATTCTTGACAAAGATAATTAGGAGGTAATATGTAAATATGTATATGCTATATAATAAAGAACTAATATGCTAATTAGACCGAACAGCCGAATGACTGTCTGGACAACATTCTGGACGACCATCTGGATGACCTTCCAGATGAAGCCAGGGCTGCAAGGGCTGAGCCTCTTGCAAGAATTTCTTTCATTGGGCCTCTAGTATTTAAATATAAGCACATGACATTTTACTATATGATTTTATACTTGATTCAGTTCATTTTCCCTTTTTATTAACATTTATCTTCACTTTTTCAAAGTATAAATATATGTTCATTGTAGAAAACTTTGAAAATACAGCTTCAGAGAAAAAATGTACAAAAAATAAAGTTGTTTTAATTTTTTTTGTTATTCATTTTTTATCTATCTACCCAATGAGCATCTATGGAACACTTATTGTGGGCAAAGCATAGCCCTTGTGTTAGATATAATGTTATTTTTTGTTTAAATAATAAGCACATTTCTACTTTTATAATGAAAATCTTAGTTTTAAATTACATAGTGAGGAGAATATTCATATTTAATATGAATATGGAAAGGTAAATGTATAATATACCATTCTTCTAGGTTTGTCCATAAGAGGAAAAACATTTCCATGGGAAGTACTATGACAGGGGTCTACAAACTATCTGGTCCACACTTGTTTTTATGAATAAAGCTTTCTTGGAACATAGCTACATCCACTTGCTTACATATTGTCTGTGGCTGCTTTTGTGCTACAACAGCAGGTTGAGTAGTTATGAAAGAGACCATATAACCTACAGAGCTTAAAATACTATCTTCCCTTGCTAAAGAAGTTTGCTAATTCCTGACTTAAGGCCAACAATTAAAAGTTGTACTTCATGAATTGCTAGACTAATAATTATTAAATACTTTCTTGATGATTACTTAGTGTTAAATTCAAGACTTCCCACCTGTCTACTTATATTTATTATCTATATGATAATAATAGCTACATTTATTTGAGCACCGACTGTGTGCCAGGAAATATGTTAAACAGACATACATACACAGATACCCCATTTATTCTTACAGCACTATGAGAAAATACTGTTTTACAGGAAACTGAGATTAAATAATCCAGGATTGCAGTTTAGGTTTGTCCGGTTCCAAAGCCCAAATTTGTACTATATGGCTCCTCCATTTCTTAGTATTACTTACCATGAATATTATATTTTATTCAAAATGAACTCTCTCTTATTCTACCAATGTGCCTAGCTCTTTCCAATCCCTCTGCTTTTTTCTCACCCTACTTCCAACCTCCCCACCCATTTATTTATATCTAAATTCTGAAAGTTGTTTTAATTTTAAATGACCTTTGCACAAACAAATTCATAAATATTTTTCTACTAATTTTGAGATATTCCCTTTTAAATTCTAACATTGAGTATATTATACTCTAACATTGAGTATATTATATGGATATTTCTAAATATATTGCATAGAGTCTCCTTAGGTAGAAAACATTTTGAAATCTTCCTGCTTCTTGGACTGCTCAGGTAAATATTTGACTGATAACTCTAGACATCTTTGGCTATGATTTAGTGACTCAATCTTTTTCAATCTTTTCAAAGGATGATAGTCCTGGCTAGTATTTGCTGATAGATTGAAAGTAGAATTAGATCTCATGTTTCTATGTGTCTCCAGTACCCATCCAAATATATTAAATTTGAGGTGAATGATGTATTTTTTTTTCTGAATTACAGTTTCTTCTGATCTCTCAACTATTGTTATTCTTAAACTTCTATGAAGAAAAATTGAGCAGTCTATCCAAAACTGACCTTGAGAGGTTCTCCATGTAAAATTAATCCCCTTTCTCATTCCCTCCCTCCCTCCTTGTTTCCCTTCCCCATTTCTCTCTCCTCTCTCTAGCTCCTTCCCACCCTCTTTGTTTTTCAACCAGTATGTATTAGACATACCATGTGCCAACCACTGTGTTAGGCACAAGGATCTGAACTGAAAAAAACAGCTTTGTATCTGACCTGCCAAAGTTTAGAATCAAGGAGTCAGATTTAAATTTAAAAACAAGTATTTATAATAAAGTGTGGTAATACAAGAAAGAACACAGAGTGAAGTAAATGCTTAGCAGTGGCTTCCAATACAGTTGTGGGGAGGGAGTATTACTCAGAAAACAGTTTCTAGAAAAAAATGGCAGTTAGGTTGTAACCTAAAGAATCATTAAACATTAGACAGATGTTTCTAAGCTAAATAATGGAGGCACATGTTTACTGAGGTTTCTATCTCATTACATTGTTGTCTCCCCCTTGTGTCCAGTATCCACTAAAGTGCCTGCCATACCAATGGCATTTAATAAATGTTTAATTAAAAATATATATATATATATTTCTGTAAATTGACAAAGCATAATTTAGTATGTGTTTGTAAATTATACAATTAAAAAATAACATGGATCTCAAGAATATTAATACATCTCCCATGTCTCCACTGCTAATCTTAGTCTCTATTTTCTGTTTTGTTTATACTTTATTTGTTTTATTTCTCTTTTTATCCATTTTTAAGTTTATTAGTGTACTCAGATCAATATATACTTAGCTTAACCTTCATATAATATAATTTATTACAGCTTCAATACTTATTCAGAGTTTAATAACTTATGTTAGGTATAATTTTACAAAAAATAGCAATTTAAAAACCTTCTGAGTTAATATTTGCCAGTTTCTTGTGCCTGTAGGAAATTAGTTTAATAAAAGTCAGAAAAACAATATAAACAAATTGCCAAAAACTTTGAGTACGAAATAATTATCTTGCATACTGCTTTAAAAATCCTGCATATTAAGTTTTGTGTGCATATGGAATATGCACAAATTTATGCTGTTTTCAGGAGAGATCCTTTAATTAAATAAAAAATTTAAAACATACTCAAATTAATATTGTAATGTGAGCATATAAAACATAAAAACAGTGGACTCATACATTCACAAATAAAGTAAGTTAGATCACAGCAATGCTAATTGATATGAAACACTAAGTTAATGGGGCATCTAAACATGTCATTCAAAATTGCTGGAATATAGTTAAGAAAATGAGCTAAGTAAGATTATTAAGAACTGAGCCTGCAAGGTCTTACAAGTATTTTGGTGTTTAGGGTGAGTATTGAAAATTTGTTTATATTAACTCAAATTGGTCTCAAGTATCTCATTTTCTTTTATTGCATAGTCTCAATTATCTGACAATTTAAATGCCAAAGGTGGAAATGGGTCATAATTTAATAAATACTAGTAATTTAATAGTACTAGTATATATTGTTATTGGAAACCAAGTTATTTTTGAAAACTTTAGAGGCAAGAATATATAGCTTAGATGAAAATTTGAAAAAGGAAGAATTTCATTTAGTTTCCTCCCAAAATCAGGGCTGAGTTTTCAAGAGAAACAAATTTATTTTCCAGGAAACTAAATATGTAACACACACACAATATGTGGCACAACATATATTTTTTAAAAAATATATTTTTATTGATTTCAGAGGGGGAAGCGAGAGGGAGAGATAGAAACATCGATATGAGAGAGAATCACTGATCAGCTGCCCCTTGTGAGCCCTACAGTGGGGACTGAGCCCACAACCTGGGCATGTGCCCCGATCAGGAATCAAACTGTAACCTTCTGGTTTACAGGCCGATGCTCAACACTGAGCCATGCCAGCTGGACCTGGCACAACATATTTCAGAAAATTAAAATAATCTCTGAATTATACATTTATTTTATCAAATTGTCGATCAAGACTTTTTAGGAAAGGATTTTCTTTGGATATGTGAAATTTAACAGTTCTACTATATTGTTTTGTGCGCTTGTGATTTAAATGGGATAGTGAACTGTAGGTTCCATGCTTTAAGTGCACAGATATTTCTAATAGGAACATGTAACCCTGGCACAGCCATCATAGTGCAAAAATAGTCAGGTAATCCCATGGTTTAGACTTTGTGCACTGATGGAAGAAAGAAGGGACAGGAGGAAGAAAAGCAGAGATTCTAATTGATCTGATGGCATGTGGTTCAGCTATGCCTATTCTGAAAATGCAAGGGAAATAGGGTTTCTGTGGTTTTACTTGGATGGAGGAGTAGCAAATGAAAGCAATATTAGTTTACAATTTTGCTCAATTATAAAAAGATTATAATACTTTATCCTGTTAATTTCTTATTAAATTAATAGTATACTGATTTCATTAATAATATTAAAAAGTGATTCTCTCTACATGGATTGTAACCTTGGATTTGAAGATTGAGGAAATAATGATAACCAGGCAAAATATCCTATTTTTAATTGATATGAAAGTAGAAGTTTGGGGTACGAAATAAGGAAAAGGGAAGTATACATTGTTACTTTATTATTTCAAGTTTTTCTTCCTAAAAGAGAATTTTCCATGTCTGAATCTGCGCTATGAATATGGTTGGAAGTAAATGTCTCATTGTCACTAGAATGAGGATAAAAACATACTTCTTCATGGACTCTTTTTCTTCAAATTTTGATCAGAATAAAATGAAGATGATTTTTAATATGGAAACATCATATACAGATTCAACAACAAATGAAATCATTATTGCCATCTAAGCTGACATGATTATGGACAAATACTAGTTAAAGGTTAAGGACAGAAAAACCAAAGGTGAACTTTCCTTTTTGAGTCACTTCTGATAGATTTCTACACAATAAAATATATCCCTAAGGCATGCTAAGAAAAGCAGCACTTATTCTTTAAATATAAAGAGAAGACTTGGTACTTGGAGATTTCAATATAGTTTCTTTCATAATAATTTAATGCACTTACAACAAATTGAAGCAATTAGATTTTGACTTTAATTTGCCAGCCATAGCAATTTATAATTCTTAGTAGCAAGGTTCCTGTCATTGATATATATCAAAGTATCCTTCTGGTATCAGAGGAAAGGGCTGATGTTCTTGGTAAGAGTAATCATGCCATAAGGGACAGATCAAGTTACAACGATAACCTTGAATTAAAGGTGATTCAGCAAGAGAGTGGAACTGATGTCACTATAAAAAAGGACAGGGTGTGCAGTTGCAGGAGTCATACTTTTGTTGAACAACTGGTTAGCTTTACAGTTAGAAAAAGAGATAATTGTCAACTTTCTTTTGGTCAACCAAATTTGGCTCTGAATTCACTACTTCTGTTTGTAGTTGCAGACTTGACTCAAGGTTGATTAAGCATTTTATCTAATAATTATTACATTAAACATATTTTTAATATGGCTAATGAAGTAACCATCTCATGAATTGTTGAAAATTAAATTTCGCTATAATTTAGCTGTTGATAGTTTTGAGCAATTATCATCTCTCCCTCCCCATTTTTCTGACACAGTATGTTTATCAGTGAAATATGACCATTGTCTTATGTTGAATTCTGATTAGGGCAACAATGCAATTTATCTTCTAACAGAGGACAAGTAAGGTAAACAGGGTGCTATTAATAATTATACTAGAATATCAGACATAAGCCAGAACTATCTCTGACCCATAATTAGGGCCATAATAATTATAGCAAATCTATTTTCCATGAAAATATCTTATGGGGTGGTCAGGAGAATCACAATATAAACAAAACTTTGATGTGATTGTGAGTGTTAGTTTTCCTTTAGTTTTCAAACGAACCTCAATTCATGAAATAAATAACATCTTGAAAAGTGGTCCTAGATTTTAATTTATGGATGTCATATTTAATTGTCTATTGATCTCAGTTCTCTAAGTTCTTTCCAATTTTTATTGTAAAACCTTATACATTTAACTAGTGACTACATTTGATGTTTGATGACAATCATGTATACTTTACATTTAATAACCAATGAAGAATAAAAAGATTGCCAACATAAACATAACTTGGAGTATCAGTTGGTTATTTTGAGGGCATTAAAATTGATAAGATATTGGATAATGTACATTTAACTATACTCCTTAAATTGTGTAGAGATTGTTTTCTATAGAATCAAGATAATACCACTCTACTTTTCTCACAGGCAACTATATATGAGGCAGTGATTAGCTAATACATGTAAATGTCTCTGTAAACTTGAAAGCACCAGGAAACAGAGTAAATCCTCTACACACAGAAAACTATTCAATTATTTCTGTCACTTCTAATTTCACCTTGATCAGGAAGCCACATCTAACCTCCCTTCGATGATAGTAACATCGCCTCTGAATTTCCCTGGAAAGAGGCAGGTTGGTTTGCAGCAGGTAAAGTCCGCATGTGTCTGCATTCTGAGTGTGTCATTTACTACTTTTGGTGACTCAAATGCAGCCACAGCTCAGGACTTTTGACAGTTGGTGGGGACAGAAATTACTGCAATAATAATGACTTGAATATATAGACAAAATTTTTAACATCATCATGACTTATTGCTAGAAGACACTGAATAAATGCATTAGACACACATCAGCTCTTTTAATTACCATTTTAAAGCTTCACTAGTTCTTTTATCCTTTATGTTTAATAAGCTATTAGAACAGTTTCAGAGTATCTTCAAATTAAACTTTTCTTCCATTAAATATTAAACTTTAAAAATGATTGAAATAGTTTAGTACATAGTTGAAAACTGTTTCAAATAGAAAAAGTTCGAGATAATTCTCCTTTGCGGTTCTTTCATATATGTATGTACATAATAAGCTGGAAGAAACTCCTTAATGAAATCTATACCTTACAAAGCAAAAACTTGAAACCTGCCTTGGAAAGAGGGGAAAATGAAGTCCTACACCTTCCAAGGAGATCTGAGTAAAGGATCTGAGTTAATAAGAGGTAAAATGTGTAGAATCATATACAATAGCATATCAGTCTCTAGGTCCTCTGAAAGCAATATGCTTTTGTATTATTTTATATTCTGATACTCAAATGGATAATGTTGAGTTAATTATGCTAATTCAGTTCATGGCACATTATCATCATGGTCCATGCAGTCTTTCTCTCTTGTTTTCTTTATTTATTCTCTTTTATTACCATATTAGAGGCCTGTTGCACGAAAAGATTCATGCAATAGGCCTTCCCTTCCCTTGGCTGCTGGCACCGGTTTGCCTCTGGCACCCAGGACCCAGGCCTTCACTCTGGCTGCTGCTCCGGCCTCGGGCTGTCAGGCTTCGCTGCCCCGGCCCCAGGGCCATCAGGCTTCCGCTCCGCCGCTTGGAGCCTACGTATGCAAATTAACCACCATCTTTGTGGGTTAATTTGCATACTCTCCTGATTGGCTGGTTAGCGTAGCAAAGGTATGGTCAATTTACATGTTTGTCTATTATTAGGTAAGACTAGAGGCCTGGTGCACAAATTTAAACATTGGTGGGGTCCCTCAGTCTGGCTGGTGATCAGGGCAATCAGGGCCAGCTGGCTCGGGGGAGGGACCGTGGGAGGTTGGCAGAGCATTGAGTGTCTGCCCCCTGGTGGTCAGTGCACATCATAGCATCCAATTGACAGGTCGTTTGGTTGACTGGTCGTAATGGTCATTTGGTCGACCGGTCTTCGGTCACCTAGGCTTTTATATAAATAGAGGCCCAATGCACAAAATTCATGCACTTGGGGGGGGGGGTCCCTCAGCACAGCCTGCGCCCTCTCATAGTCCAGGAGTCCCATGATCGATCACTCCAAAGAGGTAGGTCCTGCCCGACCAGCCATGGCTCTGTGATGGATCACCCCCGCAGAGGGAGGCCTCACCCACCTGCCACAGCCCACTGGTCAGTGGCCTGGGCCTCCCTCTGCAGGGCAATCATGGGGCAATGGCCAGGCCCCCAACCAATCACATCGCACCTGCCTTGGCTGGCCTGGCACCAGTGGGTTTCATAGAATGGTTGTCTGGAAGGTCGTCCGGACAGTCGTTCTGCTGTTCAATCATTTGGCTGACTTGCATATTATGCTTTTATTATAGATTCCACATCTATTTCTATTTTTCCAATAGTTAATATATTAATATGTTTAATGTGTATTTGGCATATGGATGTTTAGGCAAAAGTGTGTCATTTTTGTGTGCATGTATTTTTTAAATATATTTTTATTGCGTTTAGAGAGGAAGGGTAAGGGAGAGAGAGAATCATTGATCAGTTGCCTCCTGCATGCCCCTGACTGAGGATTGAGGATTGCAATCTGGGCATATGCCCTGGCCAGGAATTGAACCATGACCTCCTGGTTCAGAGGCTGATGCTCAACCCCTGAGCCACTCCAGCTGGGCTATGTGCATGTATTCTTTATGTACTGTGTTATATATGACTATATCTACTATCTTTCTTTACTTTTCTTACTAAACATTTTTAAGAAGATTCATATTTCTGAATGTACCGCCAATCTATTGCTTAAACACTCAATCTTTCATTCACAATACTTCATGATGTACATCAACTTCATTTTTATTTCTACCCTTCTAGCAATGCATTCTGAATTTTCCGCAAACTTCCTCTAACTATAAATATTGCTGCAATAAATACTGATGTATATATCTCTCTGAAATGTGAGAATTTTTTAGAACTATACACTAAAGAGTGGAATTCCAGGACAATATGACATACATAATTTTATTTTATTAGGAAATGACAGAATCTCTTCAGAATGATTATTACAACCTGTGTTCCTAGCAGTAGTAGATGGATATTCATATAGTTCATAATTATGCCAACACTTTGTATCATCCAGCTTTTTAATTTTTGCCATTTAGTAAATATAACATATCTCACTTTTACATTTATAAATTTCTCATTATTAATGATTGTGAGCACTTTTTTTATGCTTATTAGCTTTTTTATATTTCTTAGCTTTTTTATGTTTCTTCATTATTTTTATTTCCATTGCTATAAAAAATATTCCTATTCACTTTGTCAATTTCAATTCCTTTGTCAATTTTTCTATTGGGGCTGACTTTATTTTTGGGAATTCTTTTGTTACTCTGCTATTTGTAGATCTCAAATATCTTTTCTCATTCTGTTTTATATATACTAAATTTCCTTGGAGTCCATATTGAACATAAATTATTGATTTTCTGTAATTTAATTAAACAAGATGTTTTCTCTATAGTCTGTGCTTTTGAAATTTTAAGAATTCCTTTTTTATCACTGAAGGTACTTTCCAACATTTCCTACTGAAATTTTTATAGTACTGCCCTTAACATTTAGTATCTAATTCTTTTGGAAACAATCTTATTTTTCTCCACATAATAAGATAGATTATCTAACACTATGTACTATACAACTTATCTTTTATTTATTGACCTGTAGTTTTCCTTTACCGTAAATTAAGTTTCTATATATTCTTTTTGTCTCTGAACTTTTCTATTCCACTGGACTATTATCTGTGTGTCTGACACCATACCACAGTTATTATTATGGCTTTGTAATCCATCTAATTATCTGGTTAGTCAATTTTATAAATATGAAGGGATTGTAAGGTTATTTGGTCCAAATTTCCATCTAATGCCCAAATCTCTTATAACATCCCTGATGATCATCTTTAATCTCTTTTTAAGCAACTCTGTTGATACTTTTCCAGAGAATTCATTCTGTTGTTGATTGGGTGTCTTCACACATGCTCTTTGCAGTTTGAAATAGAATCTGCTATTTTCCCTTTCACCATTGCCAGTTCCTCTGGAGCAAAACAAAAGATTTACTTCATCTAATACTGACAATTCTTTCATTATTGTTGTGATCTTTATAGTCATTTTTTCTCTAGGTTTAATATCCTCAACTACTTTATCTGTCCTCATGTACCTTGATATTCAGACGTCACAATCCATTTGACTTTTGATCCTTTTAAAACATTGTAAGTGTAACTGGGGGAAAATAATTCAGATGTGGTCTGGCGAACATATAGTATACTCAAATTATAGTCTCTCTTCATGTGGACCCTAAAATTCTATTGATGGGAGCTCTTTCCATGGCTCATCTAATGTCAATCTTAAAAATGTAGCACAGCTTGAAAAACAGGTAAACGTACCCAAGTCTACTAACTATCACCACAGGAATGAATCTTAATTATTTTAACAAAGAAAAATAAAGAAATATTTTTAGTGCAATTAAATTTATGATTTTCAAAATATTCCTCCCATGAATTATTTCCCAGAGACATTTGACTTGCTACTTGTCAAGACATACACCAAGCTTGGTCATTTCTATGGTCACACATCCCAAAATTGCATTAGACCTGCTGTTTTACCTTACTTCACAGATCTAGTTTCTTTGGACCACTCCAAGTCAAATTGCCCAACATAATGTCCTGGAATGTTGTTTTACTATTTTTAGGCAGCGGTTCTCAACCTGTGGGTGGCGACCATCGGAAAACACATATAGCATATCAGATATTTACATTACGATTCATAACAGTAGCAAAATTACAGTTATGAAGTAGCAACGAAAATAATTTTACAGTTGGGGGTCACCAGAACATGAGGAACTGTATTAAAGGGTCGTGGCATTAGGAATGTTCAGAACCATTTAGGCAAGATTTTCTCACACATCATTTGGCTCTCAGCACAGAAATATCTGGGAAAATATTAGAAGGATGATTTGTCCTCTTTAGACAGGAAGGGAGAGAAATTTAAGAACCAGTGACAAGTTCCACGTGACACATCCTGTCAACCATATGACACACTTCTGCAGGCCTGTCATCTCACTAGCAGTGAGCTATTAAAGGGTCAGTTGTGTCACATCCTCATGCAAATTCCAGTTGTGCCCTGAAGTCCAGAGAAAAGGTCCAGCAACAGCATGGTGTATGGTGGGCATCAAAAAAGTTCATTGTAATAAATTCTCTTAGTTTTTTTTCTACATAAATTTTCGCTTACACTGCTTGGAAAATAAATACTTTTGCAACTTTGAGCTTCAACATATTTCCCTAAGCAATTCCTAGCCTATTTTGACAAGCTGTCTTTAGGTTATGTTTGGACCCTAAGCAATTTAGCTGAATGCATTCAAGCCTAGAAAGCTGTTGAGCTTTGTCTGATTGTATGCTAGCATAATTTATCTCATCCCTCAAAATCCAAGTCAAAGGGCATTTCCTCAATGATGCCCTTCTCTCTGCTGGAATTAATGCTTTGTCTTTTTGTGCTCTCTTCAAAGACAGTTCACAACATGATTATAGTACACTTACGTTCTTTCAGAACACATTTGAGTGCCCATCAGAAATCAAGTTTTGTGTTTTATGCCAAAGGTACACAATTAAACAAAACTTAAAACCCTTTGGTTTAAAGATGCTTACAACCTAGTAATGGAGATAGACATATAAATGTAAAGTTGCAACACAATATGGTAAGTACAAGGATGAATGTATGCAGAAGAGATCAGGGTTTTTAAGCAGGAAGTGATCAAATTGACTTGAATTGGAGTCAGTTAAAGCTTGATAGATGAGACATTTGACTATAGTCTGAAAAAGAGTGTTCTTTTGCAATCTAGTTTACTTTGAATGGTTTAGCTTTCTCTGTTAGACTGTTGCATTCCTTGGGCTAGAAAACACAAATTTCTTTTAATCTCTGAATTACCATTGACTAGCATAGAAAATATTGGATATAGGTGTGTATTTTTGTGTCAAGGACTATGTCTACTTTAAGTGTAAATACTGACTAGATTACTTTCAATAAAAATTCTCTCCTTGTTATCCACATAGATTAAAAGAGATCAACCAAAGGACTTGTATGCATTCATATAAGCCTAACCAATGGACACAGACACCAGGGGGGTGAGGGCATGATTGTGGGGCTGGGGTGCCAATGGGGGAATGAGGACATGCATGTAATACCTTAATCAATACAGAAAAAAAAAAAATATATATATATATAAATATATAGTTTTAAAAAAAATACCTCACTAAAATATGAAAACAAAGAAGTAGGAAAAATGCTGGAGGAAGTACCCAATACTTAGTATCAAGACCTATAGTAAGTAAAAAAAAACACTTATAGTAAAGCCTTTTTCTACCAATCTGTCCCTGTCCTCTCTGCGCATTGGTTTTTAGGAGGACCCCAAATTGCACAGAGTTCATGAAAGTTTTCCTGGTGGTCTTTATTTTCATGGGCAGCAAAAATTACACATGCAAATATTCGTTTCTTTCATGGCAGTCAGCCCTTTATTTTTTCAGAGGTTTTGTTTTGTGTTCCAGGATTTGTGCCTATGAGGTCATGTTACTTCTTTACCAGGCTGGGGTTTCAGAGGGCCCTTGGAAAGCGATCGCTCACCCTCTCTCTCCAGCACATTTTTTTTACTGAATTGCTTGAGATAAGGACATCAGTATAGTGCTGAGACACTTATTCCAGGCAAGTCCCATTCACCTTACAGAAAGAATAAAGATACTTCACATGCTCCAATTAAATAAACAAACAACAATCTAAGCATCACTTCTCTAGCCATTGCTTTAAGTCTTCATTGATAAATCATTGTATTTCCCATGGGCCTGCTAATTTTGTAACACATTTTAAAATAAATTTATTGGTAAATTTCTAGACCCTGCAAAAATTATTTACTTGGAAGAGACTCTGCTGGGCATCAGAATGAAAGGCTGGTGCTGTGTGTGCAGCTGCAGGACCCTCAGAAGCTGGAAGCTGGGGACCATTTTTCTGGGCCAGCAACTTAAACACATTATAACTAAGCAGGAGTTCAGCAGGAGTTGGCGGTACTGTAATAAGTTAAGCACATTCTAGGATGTCTCAAATGTTTTTGTTATTGTTCCATAAAGGGATGGCTTATGACATTAAGTTTTTAATTCAAATTTGATTGGAATAAAATACATGTTTAGTGTTGCCCAAATATGTTTCAAGATTACTATGATTACTTGTATTATGCCTTTATTTGTATTTTATATCATTTTTATGTGTCCAGATGGGTGATAACAAGATTCACAGTACTTTTATTTTTTTTTTTCTGGGTGAAAAAAAATGGTTTGAGTAGAATATTGAAGCAGAAATAATAAAATCTGTGAAGTCAAGGTTAATGTCATGGGCAATCAGCAGCATGAAGACACTCAAAAGTGGATCACCAAGATGTCTCTGGCCCAAAGTGATGCTGTGCATTGGGAATTTCTATGGGTTCTGTATTTCACCCTTATTCTATGGAGGACACACTGTGTGTCTAAGAACTGGACATGGAGTTTTAAAGCAGCAATACAGGTCAACCACAATCTTTCAGCCTGAAAAGCATACAGGGCCCTTTTCTGCTAAAGAATATTCCAAGAATCAAATGAGGTCGAAGTTCAGCTACCTAAAGCTTAGTCAAGGGCCATACAGATAAGCTTTGCTCTGGTCCAGGCCACAGTTCTACATGAACAGTGGTTTGAAAGAATTGTGTCATAGCTGAAACATCATCTTCTAGAGCCAAGTTTTTCTCATCAAATGTATAAGCAGATCAACTGCTTTAAGAGAAATAGCCCTTAACTGTCAAAAACATATAGGCTATAATTTGCAGAATATTTATTAATTCTCTTGTTGCATGATATGGCTCCATGAAAATATATTTTAATATGTATCAATATTCATATTATAACTGCTTCAGGCACTAGTTTTATTTGCCTGGCTCCTGTAAGCATTTAAGTTTATAATACCTGGGTCAAAACAAGGTCAGGTAGATAAAGAAGTCAAACTGATGTGAAGTACCAGTGAAGCAGTTGGGGTGAATATTTGTTATTCCAAAACATGGAGAGCTCCAGGTCGAATGATTAAGTGTAGTGCAACAGCTAAGTTTATGAGTAATTTAGTTGTATGGATAGTGCATTCTAAGAAACATTGAAAATAAAAAATGTTAAAGGTTGAAATACAGTTTACACTTACATATATTGGCCACTCCTAATTATCTTAACCAAAAAGAGTTTTTTCTAATACAACAGAAAGTATCACTATCACCTAGCAACATGATAAAAATTGATTTTAGAGGCACGGCTAAGCAAAGTTGTACTGTTGCTAGAATCCTGGAATGTTAGGAATAGGACATGTATTGGCCTGTGGGAAAAGGGTAGAGGGTTCATAATTTTTAAGGGAAAGCAGTCGATTCAATTAAATGTCACTTAAAGGCCTTTCTTTTGAGGCCAGCTTCTTTATCTTTAACCTGACCTTCTCCCTGAGTGTTTGTGTGTAAATTGTTTATTGATACCATGTATGATAAAGGTCATAGCTAGTAAATATGCCCTATTTCATATTATACATCACTCAGGTCTAATGTTTCTGATCAAACCCCAAAGGAATGATGTTAGTCACAGAGCTCAGCATTAGGAAAATAATTGAATTTGTCTGGCTCTGCAGTATAAAATGATTTGAAGGACAAAGAGGACTAACAGCCTGAAAGGCCAAGTCAAAAAGAGAGAAGTGTTTTGACAGTATTTCTCCCCCCACCCACTCTCTGCTCCCAGAGTATACCATGCCATCATATAACATTTTTTGAAATATCTAGGTAAAGATCTTAAGCAAAGAAAAATCTTCACAGTTTGGTTTTAATTTCTTTGATATTTTACACACATTTATGTCAACAGGGGTGGGAAAGAGAAAAAGAAAGAGAAAATGGACTGACTTTCCTTAAATGAATGGGCTAGGGCAGTGGTTGGCAAACTCATTAGTCAACAGAGCCAAATATCAACAGGACAACGATTGAAATTTCTTTTGAGAGCCAAATTTTTTAAACTTAAACTATATAGGTAGGTACATGGTTATTAACTTAATTAGGGTACTCCTAAGCTGGCCTTTGCTAAAAACGTCCTCAATCTGATTGAGGTACATTCGCTGAGGTCGACCCCTTTCAACTCTCCCATCCACACTCATCTTGTATGCTTGTTTCGTCTATCTCCTTTCATTCATCCTCTCTATATGTCCACCCCCCACTTCCTCTAACGCCACTTCTTCAAAATAGACTCACCGAGGCGGAAAACCGACTTTTGTGCATGGGCCACGAAGTTTCAATCGCACTGTACGTGCACACCCGCACATAGTATTTTGTGGAAGAGCCACATTCAAGGGGCCAAAAAGCAGCATGTGGCTCACGAGCTGCATTTTGTCGACCACTGAGCTAGTGTAATACTTCTGGATCCATGGCCCTGTCTAAAGGATAAAAGGAGCAGCCTATTAGAATAAAGTTGAGTTGGGACTGTGTCACTTCATGGGAAAATAGAATTATGGTTGCAAACTTACCAAGTTAAAATCAGACAACCATTTGGTTTTCCAGAATATTACCAATGTGAACCATTTACCAGCTCCTTACTGTTTTCAGTATGTACTATGCCTCAAGCACAATTCTAAACACCTTAGATGTGCTCTCTTAATCTGTCCAATAACCTGGTGAGAGAGGTATAATTACATTTAATGGAGGAGCTACCGAGGTCCAGTCTAAATAGCATGCCCAACATCACACAACTAGTAGTAGGACTAGGATTTAAATTTAGGATTTGGGTGTGGAGCCTCAGCCCAGGTGCCTTCCTCACTGGGTTTCTGACCCCTATGTGTAGTAATCATTTCCTCTGGGCAGCATCTAGAATGCCAAGGAAACACTTCCCTTCTCAAAAGTTATATAATTAATATCGGGAGAGCTACAGTCAGCCATTAGAAATACTTCTAAAGTGGTTCTCAACCTGTGGGTCGCGACCATCGGAAAACACATATAGCATATCAGATATTTACATTACGATTCATAACAGTAGCAACATTACAGTTATGAAGTAGCAACGAAAATAATTTTATGGTTGGGGGTCACCACAACATGAGGAACTGTATTAAAGGGTCGCGGCATTAGGAAGGTTGAGGACCGTAAAGGGAGGAATGAAGTCTGCTCCTCACTCTTTGTTTTACCATTGGAGAAACAAGGCCCACACTCAGTCTCACCCTGAGGTAACAGAGAAGGAACGAGGATCCAGGATCCAACCCATGTCTCAGGACCCCCGGGGTCCCTGCACTACATCAACTGATTTTTCTTTGATATTTTTTGACTGGTTACTATTTTCCAGGCATTATGTCAATATAATTTGGTTCATCTCAACATATTTCCTCTTAGAACACCATGTATATCTTCAGAGAAACTTTATGCACTTTAGTGCTTCAATCAATCTTTATCAAATAACAGGAGCCACATTTTAGACCTTTCTTTTTTCAGAGACATCATCAGAGTGACAGGTGCATGCTCAACATAGGTGGACTGAGTGAAAAGTCGTTCAGAAAAAACACACAAGGCAGTCCTACACAAACATCTTTGTTCTTACTTTGCTCTGAAGAGTATAGTAATTTAGCTGAGATGCAACTTGATCCTTACCATTTCAATCAACGTTCTTGCCTTCTTCCTACTGCACCCTCATTTTCCCAAAAGCAGTACCCAGGGTGATTTTTTTCATGTTTTAAACATTTCTCTAAATATCCCTAATAATATAATCATTGTGGGGCCCCTAATGGCCCAATTTGCTTGTGATTACTGTCTTTATTATATAATGTGACATGGTTTCCCTTGATACAGGGGTGGGGAACCTTTTTTCTGCCAAAGGCCATTTGAATGTTTATAATATCATTGGTGGGCCATACAAAATTATCATCTTAAAACATTTAATTAACTCACCCCTAATGCCTTGGCAGGGCCAGACCAAATGATTTATGGGTCTTATATGGCACAAGGGTTGGACGTTCCCCACCCCTGCCTTAATAGAATAGAAATGCTCCAAAAAATTGTTGTGATAGGATTGCAGTATTTTATAAATATCCTATACAATTGAAAGGCTTAGATGGACTCATAGATTTTTGACAGTAAAATATCTATTTGTACTATTGACTTTTCTTAGACTTGTTTGTACCTTGAGGAATAATAGTCTGGTGGCTAGGGCTAGAATGCACTCATTTTATTAACTAAAAATTACAATGAATACACTTTGATTTTAAAATATAAAGTAATAACAGCAATGTGAAAAAAGCATATCATCATCATTAGTGAAAAATTTATATTGATATAAGAATTAAAAGGTAAAATCCCTATATTTTCCACAAGACTTTCTTTTAAAGATCAACTTTTTTCAAAACAATGTGAAAAGAACCCTTTGAATTTTCTTTGTTATTCTCTTTGTTATCTTTACCAGGTTCTTTCAGAAAGTACCAATTTTATTTTAAAGTTATAATCAATATTTCACATGGTGAAATCTTTTTCTTTGACACATGAATTATCAAAGCATTCTTTCCTTCCCCAGGCAGCCGCTTTGAGCTGGGACTAACAATAGATCTTGTGGATACTGACCTGTCCATGTAAAGAGTAGATCAGACACCATGGGGATTCCTTTCCATGTTTGTGACTCTTAAATCAGCATAAGCAACACACAGGTCCTTCCATTAAAAGGCAAGCTTTCCGCAGTGGTAGATATTGCTGATAGCATTTGGTTTTCATTATTTCAAAGACAACAGACAGTTGTATAGCTGGACATTGTTAACTGGATATACACTTATTAAGTTCTTTTTTAATATTTTTTGGAAGTGATTGTTTCCAAAACACAGTACAATTTTCTCCTTTATATAGTGCCTACCCTTTAAGTGGCATATGCAATTAAAACTTTCAGGTAAAAATTAATCTTCTTTCAACACAAACTTTTCTCTCTCTCTCTCTCTCTCTCTCTCTCTCTCTCTCTCTCTCCTGTCTTAGTTTCAAGTTGAGGAATTTATTGTGGAAATATGAGAGACAGACACCCCAAGAGACTGAAGGAAATATCCCTTCAAGCCAAGTGGAAGCCTGGCCTTGACCTCCGCAGAAGGACAATAAATTGGTGGGTTAGCAACATTCTCTGGCAGCCACCTTGCCAGGGCATGAGTTTCTCAGCTGGGACAGTCTTCTATCCCTCAACAAAGGTGGGGAGGAGACAAAGGCTGCTTATAGCATCAATGCAGAGGCAATGGCAGGTGTAAGGCAAGAGAGAGAGAGAGAGAGAGAGAGAGAGAGAGAGAGAGAGAGAGAGAGAGAGAGAACAGACTTTAACAAAGAGTCCCAGGCTTTTGCCTCTGAGTGCCTCAAATACATTGACAAGAAGTTCTACAAAATGTCACTGAAAAGGTAAAATGCCTAATGTTTTCAAGAGTTCCCCTGGACTTCTCCCCAAATGTCAAATCCCACTGCCAGACATACATGGAAGAGCCCAAAGGCCACATTTTTGAAGAAAGAAAAACAGAAATAGGCCCTGTAGCTTTTTAAGGAGAAACGGAGTCGAAAGCTGCTGGGACCTTTCCCACGTAGGTGTGTGTTCTGGAAAGCAACTTCCTTCCCAGCAGCAGCTTGCACAGTTCTAGGTGAGGGTCTCACCTTTTGTCACATGTGCTTCAATGCCCTCTATTCTCCATTCAAGGGCTTTCAATTTCTCATTTAGTGTTATGAGTCTTGAGCGGCAAGCCATATACAATGATTTTCTTGATGTTGTTGGTGATGACCTCAATGTACTCCAGGTTCACCAAGTCCTGGTGAATTTGCCCCTGCACAGGACAGGGTCATCTTGTCCCTCCATGGCTGCCACCTAAGCAACCAAACTTTATATATATATATATATATATATATATATATATATATATATATATATTCAAAGATGAGTTACCAGCTGCTCCTGGATACGGAAGTGGCAACTTGGGGTTGGGTTTACACCCTAAAAATAATTTCTCTTTTGGTATTACTAGCTGTTTTCTAGTTAGATTTGTGCCAACAGAAGGGTTTTTCTCCATTAAGACACTGAGAGAGTTGTGCTATAATGATTGAGTGCAGTCTGCCTCAGACTTCTGTGGGCTTCAATCTTGTCTCTAACACTTACTTGATGTGAAACCTTGGACAAGTCACTTAAGTTCTCTGAATCTGGTTTCATTACATGTATCATTGCTTGACATATTGGCTGGGTAGAAGGATTTAATGATGTAATCCTATTCTTGACACATAATAGGTGTTTTATACCTATTAGCACCATTATTGTGTAGTAAGTCTGATATACAGAGACAAACATTTACCTAAAAATGGCTAATGCTTATTTAACAAAAGAATAATTTATTTTCAACACATTTCCCCAAAATTTATGTCTTTAAGCATCTTCTAGCTTTTTTCTGATGAAGTCTAATTGGAAAAATAATATTATTTCCTAAGAATAGAAAGTCACTGGGGTATAACTAATACGGTCTTCTGGGGGATTACATTTAAACATGAGTTTTCTTAAGCAGTCACTATTCTTTCAATATTAGATAGCTTCAGATTTTTATGATTTGCATGTGCTGCGACAAGCCAACCAGAAGGATTCTTAAAGAAAAATGCTGAAGTTGGGCTGAGAGGGAAATTTGCTTCTGATTCAGCTCATACACATTAGGCTCTGTAAGGGAGGCAGTGGCTGTCTCAGTTATTGATGACCATCTGGATGCTTCCCTGCTTTAGAAGAATTGGGTAAGTAGAAGATGAAGTCATTTTCTAAAGCTTGGCCCACTGCCCTGCATTCTCTTCACTCTGACCATTCAGATGGTGGGCACAGTATGAGCAAGAAAGGAAGTGTGATGCTGACATGAAAAATGGGGTAAATGAACCATGAAGATGTGTAATACAAACAAAACCATTTTAGCAAAGTAGTTTGCATATTTTGTTCCATAAACAATCAGCATACACTCCAGAAATTAGCCAGCTTTTAATATTTTAATTAATTTGAAATGTTAAGTGGATTGTAAGTATCTACTTCCTTGTTGAAGGCTGGAGGGAAGTTAATAATGGATAGAACTTCTGAATAATGAATAGAACTTCTGGGAAAGGGAATTTTTCTGCATCCAGGAAATTGTTACACATGAGACATTTTTATATATGATTTTACTACTTTTGACTAGGGTCAAAATCATTTCTTTACATAATTTTATAATTAAGCCATTCTATATCATAATTTTATGCACAGTGATTCAGAAAATATTCAGGAGATCTACTGAATGACAGCAATATATTTTTAAAGAGAAATGCATATAATGTAATTATTTGGAAAATTAAATGTTATGGAAAAAGACTGAAAGGATGTTTTAAGACCTCGTTCTTCCCCTTGACTAGAATTCTTTCCAGAATTTCTTTTCTGTGGGGATTATTATATCTAAAGTCACACTTTCAGTTTAGGAATAAAGACAGTTTTTTAAAGGATGTGCAAGTGGATTGAAGAATGACCCTCTTTGCTCAGTAAAGGCCCCTAAAATGATGGCTTATTCCGAGGCTGCATAACCACTAGCAGGTGAAAAACAGCCATCTGTCCAGGTAGTGAATCTAAATCAGTTCCGCTCAAAGAGAAATTTTCTGTTGATTCTAAACAAATTACCTAAAGGCAAACTCCTAAGAACGTAGTAATCAGAAATTTGATTTAAAACAACAAACAAACAAACAACAAGAGCTCTCTACTGGTTTACTTTCATCCTCATCTGTCTGAAGAGTGTGTTTCTCATTTACTCAGCCTATGGTGAGCCAGCTGGTAGTCTTTCCCAGGGACCACTTGCACGTTTATGCCACGGGGTCAGACGTCCACAAAGGTGAACGATTGACCTCATTCTGCGATGATAAAATGGACCTGCCATTCTCCATCTGCAATTCCTCTGTCTCCCCGTGGTGCCTATTCTCACAGACATGTTCCTAAAGCTTGGAACCTAACTGCTTGCAAAAGGGCTGTCCTGGAATAAACTCAAGCTTTTTATCCTCCTCACTGCCAAGCATATCACCTTTTCTTAGTGTCGGAATAACCATCATTCAACCACAGCCCATCAGCTCCTAAACGTGAAAAAAACTATATATGACCTATGGATTTATGTTATGTTATAAACCATGTCAGTAAAAATTTAAGAATCTCAGGTCTTCAGTCCAACAGGCTATTTTAAAAATATTTAGAATAAACTATTAAGATGAAACTATAAATGTATGAAATTGTCGAATATTCTTTTAGAGAGGGTATTATAATTTTATCGTTGAAAGAAAGGAAACCTTCAGAAATAAGATAGTATCTGTTAAAGGAAAATTTTCCATGGATGGTTGTTAGGGGTTTCTGGGTTGAACAGGTGTATTGAAGCACTTGAGCAACTTCTCTGTGTACACGTATTGCTGTTTGTGTCAGATATGATGGATTGCTATAGTTTTGCAAAGTCACGCTTTATGTCTTCGTGAAATGAATCACAAGTCAAAACATCCATGACTTTTTTTTCTTACATATGCCTGAAATAATGGTGACATGTCTGAAATATGAGGATGTGTGATAACATGTTACATTAAAGGTATTTTATATATTAAATAGTATTCAATAATCATACATAAAAGATTGAAGTTTGTAATGCGTGTAACTTGGTATCTTACCTTTCTCAAATTTTTAAGGCATGTGCACCTCTGAGTGTGTTTGCTAAAACTTCTAAAAATGCTAATGTCTGTATAAAGGACTGAGCCCAGATTACGTTGAGTTGGTTTGGAGATATTGGGCTTTTTTATTCCTTTATCTAAAACTGTGATCTGATGGCATTGCTCCTTCCTGGGTCCCCAATTCACTGGACTGCTTTTATGAAAACTGTCTACTAGGGAACAGACTGCTGTGTGCTGGTCCGCTCGCAGGCTTTCAGCGGCATTTGTAAACACATCCTATTTTGCCATTATATTCAAGCTGAGGTTAGGGACAATGATCCCCTTGATTATCAGTTCATACCCTATATCAGGGGTCCTCAAACTACGGCCCGCGGGCCACATGCAAATACAAATATTGTATTTGTTCCCATTTTGGTTTTTTTTTACTTCAAAATAAGATATGTGCAATGTGCATAGGAATTTGTTCATAGTTTTTTTTTAAACTGTAGTCCGGCCCTCCAACCGTCTGAGGGACAGTGAACTGGCCCCCTGTTTAAAAAGTTTGAGGACCCCTGCCCTATATACTCACATCATTCCTGGCACAGAGTAGGTGCTCAAAGCTTATTTTGAGTGAACGAGAGAAGGAACAAGGACCACTTGGCAGCTGATCCCAACAGACCCTCAGGTCCACCGATTTATGCACAGGTTACAGAGACGAATTTCCTGCCAGCCTTGCAGTAGCCACATCTGCCAGATCTCAAGTTCCTCATTGATGACCAAGATGGAACCCTTCTGATCATCTCTCTTCTCCCATATTCTCAGCTGACCCAGTTTTATATTCTCTTTACCACACACATCCTTTTTCAGTTTTCCAGTTTCCGAAAAATATTCTATGTCTTCTGAAATCTACAGTCGATGATGAACTAGCATTCATATAATCACGATCACAGTCTAACAAAGACAGTTATCTTCACTCGTTTCCTTAACATACAATGCCTGTCCCTTTAAACCAGTGGTTCTCAACCTTGGCTGCACATTAGAATCACCTGGGAATCTTTTTAAAATCCTGATTTCTGGGCCTCATCCTCCGGAAATTCTGTTTCTTTGTTACTAATGTTGTGGCCCCACCCCATAACAAAGAAACAGAATTTCTGGAGGACAGGGCCCAGAAATCAGGATTTTAAAAAGATTCTCAGGTGATTCTAATGTGCAGCCAAGGTTGAGAACCACTGCTTTAAACCATTGTTTTTCCTTTTAGGTGGAAGACTGCAATATCCTACAACCCACTTTTCTCACTGTTGAGACATGAATTTGACATTCTCCTCATTTCCCACTTTCAGATAGTACTCCTTTCTCATCGAAAAACCTGGCATCTGTGATTGTAGACATATTGTAAAAGATTACGTAAATATATTCAGGGTGGAAATCCCCACATAATTAGATTTTTCTCTGTAAATTTCTACATTGTTTGAATTTATAATAATATGCATGTATTATTTTTCCCTGAAAAAGCTATTTTTTCACCTTTTTTCAGTTTCATTGAGGTGTAATTACACATATAACATTGTATAAATTTGAGGTATATATATTGAATTGATACACATATATTGCAAAATGAGTACCCAATTTTGTTAACTAACACCTTCATCATGTTACACAATTAGTATTTTTTTTTTTTGTGGTGAGAACATTTAAAATCTCCCTTCTAGACTTGTCAGTTTATAATATAGTATTATTAACCATAATCACTATACTGTACAGTAGATCTTCATATTATAATTGGAAGTTTGTGCCTTTAAGCAATAACTCCCCACTTCTCTACCTGCCAGCCCCCAGTGGCCACCACTCCACCCTGTTCCTATGCATTCAACTCTTTAGATTCTACTTGTCAGTGAAATCATACAGTACTTGCCTCTCTGTGTGACTTACTTCACTTAGCATAATCCTCTGGGGCTGTGTAATCTTCCCCATGTGTGCCCACTGCAGTGCAGGCTGATGGTGACAGGGTTTGGTTGGGCTGGGGTATGCAGGTGCACAGCTGAGAGTTGGGGTGGCTACATTTGAGTGCGGTGGTATATGCCAGTGACAGAAGACAGGGCCTGATCTGGGGCCACAGCAACTGCGGGGTTTTGGCGTTTGGCCTGCTTCCCCATGGCTGCACGGTCTCCCCTGGGCCTGTGCAATGCAGAGGCGGCCAGCGTAGAGGGCCGTGCTAGAGGCATGCAAGTGCACAGCTGGGGGGCTAGCCCGGAGTGTGCACATGACAGTGGGGGTTCTAGGTGGCTTCTTACACTGGTGCAGCCACAGAGGTAGGTCTCAGCTAGCTGCCAGGGTGGTTTCTGGGGCTCCCAAGGGTGCAGGGAAGAGGAAGTGAGCGGGAACTTAGGATGCTAGCACCAGTGAATGTGCATACCTGTGGAGCAGAGGCTGGGGAAATCTGCAGGGTGGCTTGGCATCTGTGTGGCCCACGGTTCCTTCTTCAGTGGTGAGGCTGCTGTGTTTGTCTGTGGACCAGGTCCGGGTGAACCACATTCTCACTGCACGGCTTCTATTAATAGCCCCTGCTTTTTTCTCTTCCTTGTTTCTAGCTCTCTTTACAAGTTTCAGCTGTGTTTTGGTGTTTATTTTTTTCCTGGTGTTAAAAGTAACACACTGGTTTTATTCATTCAAAATCCCATATATATAGGCAGGGCTTCCAGCGATGACCATGACAGAAAAAACTGTTAGTCTCATATAACTTACCTTCTAGTGGAGATCAAATAATAAACAAATAAAATTTTAAATATATAATGTCAGATAATGATAGGTGGTAAAGCAAGACAAGGTGATAGAGAAAGGATGCTGTTTTACATTAGGAAGATCATGAAAAGTGTTCTTTGATGGAGCAGAGAGGTTATTAACAAAGTTTTTTCAGAAACAGGTGAATACATAAGAAAGATAAGTGAGCAGGAGAAATGTCCTTGATACAGCTTTTACTTTTGTAGCTTCTTAGGGCTGTTGTGGACAAGCATACAACAAATAACCCTCCTCCCTGCAAAACATAGAAAAATATGATAGATGTTACATTATTTTGTTTAACATTCAAAATTAGATTTTATAAGATTAGGTCTGTGAGCAAGTGTAATTATTTACATAGCCTTTCAATTATCTCTAGTTTGCAGCATTTAGCTACAGAAATATAATGCCCTCTCTGGTTAGACATTACTGCATTTTAAGATTTTTCCCTCTTACCACCACTACAAAAAACCCTATATGCTTTTTACTATGATCAGTTATAATTTTCATTTAAAAAGTCATTTCTATGTTCTAAAATGGCGGTATATATTTGAATGCTTGATTCACCAAAAGAGGTACTTATTCATTCACAGGCAGTAATTCTAACTTACTTTTTAGTTATTGTATTCGAACAGCATGAGTATCTTAGGACAAAATAACAGAGAAATCAGCAAACCAGAAAATAAACTCTTTCTAATACAGAGGGGGAAATAATAGACATTGTTGGACTTTTTCATTTAATACAGATTATAATTTGACTTCAGAGAGCCTCATTAATAAAATATTTTGCAGACAAGTTGAAAAGGTGACTTTCTGTAAATCACTGGAGAGAAGAAAAAAAAGAGTGCTGTAAGTATAGCTCCCATCCATGCATTACATCATCTATATGCCTGGAGAAGCAAGAACTGATCAGGGCGCCTCTGAACGGGTCATTAGTTAAACAGGAGGCATGTGGCTAGGAAAGTCATTTACTATTTTTTCCAGTAGAATGTTTTCCTAATGCATGGTACAGCTTAGGCGACACAATGAGAGCAATTTAGACTTTCATTTTATTTTATTTATTTAAAGGTAAAAAGCAAGGCTTTAAGAGCTATCATTTAAAAAAAAATAAGCCCACGGTTATTCCAAGATAGTCTTTACCATAATTATTAAATAGAAAGAAGAAATCTATTAGCTAACAAAGAGACGGACTAAATCCAAACTGATTACTTCACAAACACAATATACCTGAAATCTCGAACAAACAAAGGCAATTTTGTTAGGTGAAGTGTTCTTTTTCGCAGGACTATTTTTTTAATTGCTTCTGGTTTGACAAATAAATAGGGTAAAAAAACCACATTGCTGGTTTTGTTTGCTAGACCTTCTGATAATTGCAAAACAGTGATAAATGTTTGAAACTGAATCATAGTTGCTGTATTAAAGTTCGGTGTACGCCACTTACAGAAAAGTGTATAGTAGGTTACCAGGGTATATATATTTTTTCTAACTTTTAGGTAAAAATACTTTTAGCATAGTTCTAGTCAACTCAGTCCAAGCCAGAGCAATAAGCCTACATTAAGTACTTACTCTTTATAAAGCAGGTGCTCCGTGAAAGGTGGGATATGAAGATACTACGATTTGACAGGTGGCCTCTAAGGGTTCAGAATTTAGTGTGGGAGAAAGATGTTTAAAGCAATTAGCCATAAAGTAAGAGATAATGTATTAAGTGCTGTAATATAGATACTACATGACAGGAGAGTAGAGAAAAGGGAAGAATTCGTTCTGACGAGAAAAGGAAAAAGATTCCTAAAAGTGGCTTTTGAGCTAATTCTGTTGGAAAACTTCAGAGTTTGATCGGTATTTGACTTCCTTCCCTGTGTCTCTGACTATTCTTTTCACATATTTGACCAATGAGTCCAATCAGTAATGTGCCAGGAATTATTTAAGAAATTGGGAATAAAAAAGCCGGAGACGTAACTGTTGCTTCTTTGAAATGTCTGTGCAATGATCACATTTCATGTCGTTATGCTAACTCTTAAATTATGTCTGTAGTCCAGATATTGCCTAGTTTGCATCACTGCATCTCCCACTTGCTTTCTAGATGTCTCATCCTGGATGCTGTGCTCCACCACAAACTCCAGATTTCTAAATTAAAGTTTACTTTCCCTCCAGATCTACATCTCTAATTTTTACAAATATGAAGTGAGCATCTAACATACGTCTTGTTCATGCAAAACAATTCATTTACTCATTTAAATTTGACTTCCAGAGTCAAGTTTGCCTGTGACCTCTGATGCGATTCTCACCTAGGCTCTCCATGGTTGCATGTGCAGCTCAAGATCATTGCCAATTAACGTTTCCCCAGGTTCTCTCAAAGGTAGCAAGATCCTCAGTTCAGGACTGCTTTCATCTTTTTATTTTTTCATTTCTCACTCCACCACACATACACAGACAGCTAAACTGGCAGGATTGTTCTCTAGTCTGCAGGGTTGTGTGTGTGTGTGTGTGTGGGGGGAACGGGGGGGTGGGGGGTCCCTTTACATCCTAATTGCCATATTTCCCCTTAAAGGTAAATTTCTAATTTGCTATTTTCAATACTACATTACTAGACTTGGGTTTGCGAGTGCACAAAAGCCAGAGTCTGGGTATTTCTTTCTCAAATCCCATTGGATGATGATGAACACACTTCTGGGTTTGCAAGATTAAGGTGGAAATTACAGGAAGGAAAAAAATCCTGCTAATAACATTGCACTCTTCCCAGCTGTATGTTAGTCTCTTCGTGCTTACTTCCTCATTAATAAAATAAGAATAGTTATCTCTGTCATGGTTATTATGAAGATTAAATAAGAAAAATGAATAAACAGCACTTATTAACTATATTATTATTATTATTATTATTATTATTATTATTATTATTAATGGTCTATGATTTCACCTTTGGCATCTACTTAACAGTTGGCAGTTTGTCGCAAAAAGAATCAGGCAGGAAATATAAATGTTTAGGGGGGAAAATCATTTATGAGTAGAGTTACGTGGGGGTCATCCCCAAAATGCATCTCCTGCAGTATTAGTAAATATGACTCCCTTTGGGTCTGAGGGGCAGGTGATTCAGGGCAACAAGATGTTCCATAGCTGTCCTGGAAGGCTGGTCAGATGTCTTGATTAATTACTGCTTTTGAGGCAGAAGTAAGGGCACACAAAACAGTGAACAAACACCAGAGTTCCAAATAAGCTCGCATCCCACACAGCTCCCAGCCATCAGAGGTACTCCTTGCTATAAACGGGAGGTACTTACTTGTCTTAAGCCATCAAAGAGCTTAGCCAGCCAGCAAATGATAACAATAAACAGCTAACCACCCATGAAACAAGAAATCAGAATTTGCTACTTGTATGCATGCTTAAGCTAGGAGAGATGCCAGTCAATGAGCTTAAAACAAGAAAAAAAGAGGGGGGAAAGGCTGAGGCAACTGCACGATGGCATTTAGAATCTCCATTAAGACCCAGGGAAATGTGCCCAGTGTGTACACAGCGGAGGGGAGCATAGCTCTTGGGGGCTCTGGGAAATGAGCTTTCTGCAATAAAGCAGGGCAATTAACCTAAAGCAGATTCTGGCTGCTAAGTGGGGGAGAAGTGCCTTTGTTTGGTCAGGCAGAGACTTCCCTGGTGGGCTCCTGCTGGCATTGTTCCAACAAATTTGAGTTGCCTGGGTTCCACAGTCCCCAGCCCCCCTCCGCCCAACCTCCACTCCACAAAAGGCTTCTGAAGGCCTCGTTTGCGTCCTTGTGAGCGGGAGGCTGCATTGAGAGGACCTGAGAGCTTGTGAGAGTGGCCTGGAGAAGAGAGAAGGCGCAACTCCATCACCTGAAGAGGGAGGGTAGGGGTGTGGTTCTTAGCCCCTCCAGATTCTGCGTTTAGCTCACAGTTCGATTACTTACTGAAAATGAGAAAGAGAATCATGTGTTTTAGCCCTTGATTAAAGAGAAGGTAATGTTTTGTTAGGAAAGTCAGCTGAGAGATTCCGTCTGAATGTGTCTGGGCTGCCGCTGAAAGGTTTTGATTTGGCTAATCACAGAGGTCTTTCTTGAATACTAACTAAGGAGGCCAAGCAGAACAAATTCATTCCTGATGAAGTCTTGCAGCCGACAACGTGGCATAATTTGAATCACAACCTGTAAAATTTGATCAGGATGGAATTAAACGACTCTCTCAAAGTGCTTTGGCAAGTCTATTTTCACCGTCATTACAGCGAAAGTGGGCAGCCCATGAAGGGCCATGCTCATCTGCCATCTCACTCAGTCCTGCTGCCAACAGGGATTCTGAGGGTCGTGCCATGGGAATGTTTGCTAGCCTGGGTCAGACGTAAAGATATGGTCCAACACTCACACCATGGCTTCATTACTACTTGTCTCCGTCATTTTCAGAGGTGTTCAGATCTATTTAGGGTCCATTAATGCTAGGACCACCTTTTGAGGGTGATGTTACTTTTACATTTACTGTCATCTGTATTAAATATAATTTCCTCCTATTTCTCCTAGACTTTACACCTCATACAGTTTAAAGAATACAGTGTACATGGAGAAAAAATTGGAAATTAGCATAAAAACATCAACTCCAACCTTGAACAACACTGACCCCAAGGTAGAAATTATTTTTAAGTGGCCTTGATGCAAAACATTGAATAATTCACTTCTTTTCTCAAAGCTTTCTGGTCAGGCAACATCACCTTGGCTTTCTGAGGTCAGGGCAAGGGTTATGGGATGGAGCCAAACAGGAGACAGAGACTCCTCAAGCTCCAGTCTAGAAGCTGTGAATTCTGCTGTTGAAGCAATTTGTACCATGGTAATAAACGTGTTTCTTTAACATTTACAAGAATATGTTAAAAAAATCAGTATTATAACTGAAACATCTGAAAAGATTTATTTTAATGTTATGGTCTGCGACTTCGTCTCTTGGATACAATGCTAGATGAGGGAAGTTTCTGAAAATGTGTATGGCATTGCTAATCCAATTTCAGAGGACAGGTGTGATGGTAAAGGAAGGGCTCAGAATGCAGTTGTTTACAAAGGAAAGATGGAAAAGAGAAAAAAGGAGTATGCAAGATACATACCATAACAAAAACTAACGAGACTCAGAGAAATGGGGTGAATAGGAGATTTAAGAAGACTAGAGAGGAGGTGATCAAAGAAAACCCAGTATAAAAATTATTGCATTTTGGCAACAAACATAATATTTTATTGATTCATCTTAAAATTTGCTAAATACTGGTAACTAAGGAAATATCATTGCAAGAGCCAGGATTTAAGCTCTTGACTTCTCGTAGCATGGAACAGCCTCTCAAATCGAGTTACTTCTCCAGCGGAATTGTTTCTGTGGGTTCACTGAGGCATGAAGGGCATGCTAAGGAGAGGCCAAGTGGACTGAAGACTGAAAGTTATATTTACTTACAAGTGCATATGACAATGGCCATGCTTACCATTTAAAACATTCTCTAAATTCGAAGAGAATTCTTTTTAAATTGGTCTTTACTGTTCTAAAATACTGCAAAAATTTCCAGGGTAGAAGAAAGTCCACCCACCCCCACCCGGCCACCGCCATTGGCAACATTCGTTCAGAGATAAGGATAGTGATAAGGAAATTGGGTCAATTTGTGTGGCATATGTACTTTTCAGATTCATACCTATGTTAGTAACATTTTTTGGCTGATGCAATGGTCTAAGTAATGAAGTTCAGGCTTTTCCCTACCACCTGCCCATAACTTAAACTATTTTTTAAACTCATGCTTGAATATTATTTTATATACACACATATACATATAAATTTTATATATATATAAATTATATATATATATATAAATTATATATATATATATATATAGCTTGCATCTCATACAAGAGATGCTGAAAGAAGAAATATTTATTCTGAGTCATGTAGTACTAGAATACAAAAGAACTTTGTCTCCTCTGCAGAATCCTATGTCAGCATTGATTTGAGGGAGAAAGAATGATTTTAATAAGTTTGAAAGCATTTTTTTACATGTTGTTACACTTAACAAATCACAGTACTTATTTGCTACAATTTATTAATTGTGGAAAAATGTACTGAAAATGAAAATCTTCTTTTAGGCAAATTGGAGGGCATTCTAAGTGCTATTCAGATAAAATGATAGGCCCATTTTGTCTTTGATTTACTGGAACAAATGCCATATGTCACTTGCTATCTCCTTGGCCTTAGAATATTCAGTTGGAAATGGTGCTATTAGTTTTGAAGTAATTCAGAGATTGGTAAAATCTGTAACTAATATCATATGTGGTTATGACATTTTCATTTATATATTTTAATGGTAGCATTAAAAAGAGAATATTTTTCCCTGGCTGATTTGGCTCAGTAGATAGAGCATTGGCCTGTGGATTTAAGTGTCCTGGGTTTGATTCCGGTCAGGGGCACATACCAGGGTTGCAGGCTCGATCCCCAGTAGAGGGCATGCAGGAGGCATGATTTTCTATCTCATTGATGTTTCTATCTCTCTCTCCCTCCCTAAAATCAATAAATATTTTAAAAATATTTTTAAAAGAGAATATTTTGTTTTTCTGATATCCTCATGTTGAACCCAGAGATAAAGAAATATTGAATATGAGAAAGATTTGGATCCTTTGGAAAACAGTCAGCAAATATTTTGAGAAGTATCTTCACACTTTGCAAATCCCTGGCAAATTCCTGTCTTCAGTCAAGATAAAATTGCCTTTTTGATGGGGTATATCTCTTCCCTTTCGTTTCTCTGTGGTGCTTGTAATGGTTCACAGGCCCTTTCTTATGACTCTCCCTTCACTTCCTGTGAAGTTGCATTTAGTTTGTCTCCCACCGACATGCCTTCTTCATTTCCTGTTTCAGCTCCCTGTCCCTCTCCTGCTATCTAAATGGACCCTCTGCGAAGTGTCTCTTCTCTTTCTGCGCTTTGTCCCTCACACTTTTCATATACTCCTATAGCTTCAAATTTTACTGCTAAGTTGAAAATTTCTTAATCTATTCCTTTAGAAGCAGACCAAGCTCTGCTACTGGACTGAGAGGGTCCATTTACCTGGACTCATCAAAGCCCAATAAGACATGAACATAAGTTTGCAGCAAAGAAAGTAAGAATTTATTAAAGAGATGGCACCATGCCCAGCACCACAGGTGAGCTCATGCTCAAAGACCTGGCTCCCCAATGGCTTCCAGGGGATGGATTATATAGAGGAAAAATCATTAATCATGGTGAATAATGGAATTTGGGTCCTGGTTTCTACTGACTGGTTGGTTTAGGGTAGTGGGTAATTGATCACCGCACTGATCATGACTTCAGCCATGGAGTTGCTCTGTCCAATTTTGCAAGGATTTGTCTGTGGGATTGTTCTGATTTCCTGGGTCCAGAGCTAAAACATAGCTGAAGCCACAATATTATGTTTAACTCTGTCTCAGTAGTCAATATACGCGGTATCTTGTTCCCAAGACTACTGTTGATGAGTACCTCATTGTCCCGAGGGCTTAATGATTAAGCAAGAGAGAAGGAGGTGGGTGAGTCAGGGCACTAAGTGAGGCCAATTTGAGTCAAAGGAAAAAAATCAAAATAAAAAGGCCAGATTAAAGAAAATAAAGTTTCTGTGTGGTTACAGCTCCATATATGTACCCTATGTAATTTTTCTGACTTCCAGTTCTTTCTGATCATCTGGGCTTGAGCAATATCTCTTCACTGATGCATTTGCTTCTAGATTCCTCTCTAATATGAATCACTTCTCTAATTGAAACCTTTAGGCTCCAGAAAAAGAAATTAAATATATTGAACTGACTCCTTCATAGCTCTATGTTAAAAACAAACAAACAAACAAAAAAACTATAGCAATTTAATTTATCCTACACACATTTCTTGATTTACCACTCTCCCTATCTGATCCTTTTCTGATGTTCTTTGCCTCAATGAATTGTATCACTTTCCATCTTGTTTCACAAACCAAAAACATGGGAGTTATCTTTGATTTACCCTCGTATGCAATAAGCCTAATTACCATTGCTGTTTTAATAAAAGTTGCCATTGTCTTTCCCCATACTTCCACAATAAGCACCTTACTATTTTCTTCCCATAAGCACATTTTCTTCTCTACCCTGTTTTCTTTATTGAAACTAGAATCAAGCCTCACTTCCATTCTCTTTATTTGAAATTTTAGTCATTCTTAAAATCTCAGCTTATCATCCTCTTAAAAATTCTTCCATGATTCCTACCAACTCTCAAATTTTTAGTTTTGAAGTGGCCATCTCAGGGTGAGCTATGTGCTTTGATAACACCTATTTCACAGATGTGGAATCTAAGGCTTAAAAAGAGTCACCTAAATAGTCACTAACAAAATAGGATTATGAAACCTGGTTTATGTGACTTAAAATTTATCTTTGTCTGCAATGCTGCATTCCTCAGTGCTCAGTCTTGTCCCTAGTACATCAGTTACTAATATGACATTACTCTTGTGCTTTCAATCTTTCTTATTCACATCTGGAGTAGAAAGTCCTTGAGAGAGGAACCATTGACAACAC
Source organism: Myotis nattereri (assembly GCF_964212035.1). Taxonomy (NCBI): domain Eukaryota; kingdom Metazoa; phylum Chordata; class Mammalia; order Chiroptera; family Vespertilionidae; genus Myotis; species Myotis nattereri. Next base: position 57,772,030 of record NC_138079.1, read on the forward strand.
TAGAGGCCCGGTGCACAAAATCTGTGCACGGGGTGGGGGGAGGGATGTCCCCTCAGCCCACCCTGCACCCTCTCCAATCCCGTAACCCTCGGGGGATGTCTGACTGCCAGTTTAGGCCTGATCACCAACTCGGGATCCCAGACTCCGGGGTACATTGGAGGTGTAGCCTTGAAAGGGTAGGTGACATTCTGCCACTTACTGTGTTTTCACACAATGCAACCCTTGAGCATGTCCCTTCACAGAAAGAGACTGAGACAGGAAGACTCAGTTGCCTTTTGCTGTCCTCCCAGAAGTGAACAAAGAAGAGTTAGATTTTGAATTTTCTAACTTGAATGAACAATATGTCACCTGGCTGCAAAGCTACCATATGCTACACACTTTCCAATTGCCTTTAGACTTGCTAAGTGCATTTATAGACTGAGAACAGTGGGGGAAATGTGGTAGATGAAATGAAGCCTTTTCACACTGCCCCTTTTATTATTGCAGTATATATATAAAAAAAAAAGGCTCCAAGAGATTGAGATAGATGTATCTTTTAATGAGAATCGCCAGGAGGTTTGAAGTCAAATATTCTTATCTTTCTCTCAGGTCTCCAGTGCAGGACTCGTTTGCCATGCTGACCTTGCAGCATGGTCCTAGAGGGAGCTTCAATAGGCTTATGGACTGACTTCCTTCAGAAGGGACTTTTAAAAGTGACAATGAAGCCAGCATGCCTCCTTTCAGGCGCCATTGTGCAAGGTTGTACATGTCAGCTTTTCTGGAAAGCAAAAGGCAGAAAAGTTCAGTGGCATCATAGGAAGCTGGTCTCAGCCACTCAAACCCGTCTGTGGAGCTTACAAGCTTCAGTGCTCACCTGACTGCAGGTTGGAGGGGAGGTGGGTTTATACCTCTGGGTCCTTTCATACAGCCCCACTGACAGGCACTGACCAGAGCAGCTATGGAGGAAGGAACTGTCCTGGCTCCTCCCCACACAGCAATGCAAATGCCTCTTCCTGTTGTCATGATAGCCTCATGACACCTGAAATGGGCTCTCAGAAACCTGTTTGTGTGACGGTGACTTTACCAATTGTTCTTTGTCTTGGCTTTTCATCTTACATAAACCAGTGGGGAAATAACTTTACCCTTTGTTTTGTTTTTAGTTCCTTCCTGCATGAATTTCAAAATCCATAACACAGAAGAGGTTGGTGCTGGGGGGACTGAAGGCAGAGGGAAGAAGAAAAAGTAGGCAAGGGAATGGCATTTAAGGAAAAATTGCTGTCAGTCAGGATTCAACAAATATCTGTAAAAAGATCACACTGGAGAAATACAGTAATGAGAATTTAATGTCAAAATAATTGTAATTTTATGCCTAGATACACGCAACATGACAAAGAATTCTCTTGATCATAATTAGAAATAGGTGGGGGCATTTTAATTTTATTCCACAAACTGCATAGCTCCTGGAACTAACCGCCTCCCAGAGCAATAGATAACAGAGAAACATGACGGAATCAGACGTACCCGAGAACATCAATAGCCTCACACTGATTTCTTAACTCCCCTCACTGGAGCTGCATCTCAGTCCAGCTGGTAGTAATTATAATGCCATATATCTATCTTTTCAACTGGAAGGTTTGACATTTTACGTCTGTTACTGTACAGTCATCTTACTGTGAATGAATTCCATGTACAAAGGCAAAGAAAGGTTGAAGAGCTGATGTGGATACTTTTTAATCTGTTACTCCTGAATGAATATCTCAAAGAAATTGTGTGCGGCTTAACATTTTAATAATTTTTGTAAACTGGCGAAACAAATATACCTTTATATTGATATGTTTGTCAGACATTTACTTATTGTAGTAAAGTATCACTCAACCCTACTCCTGCCCTCCTTTTTAATGATCCACAGAGCCACTTAGCATCCAGCCAAGGAGAGCTGAACAAGCTTGATTAAATTTTAACCTTTTTCCACTCACCTGAAACTGGCAACCCCTACGGGAGCCTTCCTGAAACTAAGCATTGGCCAAAGAAAATCAGGTTTCTTGAAAAAGATAAAAAATTACTTTTCCTCCTCATACTTTATCTTCCCCTATTCTAAGACACACTCTAACTTAAATTCAATGGTGCCTTGAAAACTATGTTAACAGCTGGTTCTAGTTGAAAAAAAAATCCTTTTATTCATATTACTTAAAAATATATGATCTTTTCATAATGGAGACTTAAAATCTAGAATAATAAAATTAAAACTAGAAAAGAAACACACCCAAAGTTTCCAGGGGGGGGGCACAGGTTTTCATTCATGTGTAAGTTGGTGTGAGATCCAGCACCCTCTCCCAGGTCTGGGAAGCCTGCCCCTCTTCTACCCTGTAGGAGAAGGCCTATTGAAAAAGTGAGAAGACCCCGTGTCTTAGATAGACTTATGGAAACATATCTGACATTAGGAATGAAGAAAACATAGGCACTGCTAAGGTAACATACCTTATTGTCTTATTTGCATCATGAAGTTTTATAGCTAAGATCAGAAAGTCTAGATTTACTGATTGTTTTTTTTGTTTTAAAAGGTGACACATGATAAGCCAAATTGAGGTTGTTGACAATGTTTGACACAGAGGAGGCATTTTATAACCCATTTAAGAAGTGTAAATAGTGAATGAATGATTCCTCAGAAATTAATTTATGATTATGGTATGAGAAATTTATGAAAATATGAAAGGCGAGCTCCACAGTTTTAAATTTACAACTTTAGATTTTTTAAATCAATACTCAATGTTACACTGAATTCCAATGTACAAAATTGAATTAAATAAATGCTATTTTTCCACTTTAATCTTTTCATTGGCAATCAAAATTACAGACTTTGATAACATGGCAACCTTGGGGCTTCATATATTTTGAATGTTTCTTTCCCTCAAAAACTATTTTTTGAGGGCTACCATGTCCCAGACACAGCTTTAAATGTTGAGAATAGAGGGTTGAATAATGGAAGCAAGACTGTCTGCCTTCTCAAAGCTAACTTTCTAGTAAAGGGAAATAGACAATAACTAGTTAAATATGTAGATATCAGGTAGTGATGAGTAGTTAGGAGAAAAACAAAGCTGGAAAGACCCACTGAGAATGTGATATTAGGAAATAGAACAGAAGATGAAAAGAAAACGAGGTATGAACATATGCAGAGGTGGAGGGAGCACGAGGAAGCGGGTACAGCAGAGCAAAGGCCCTGAGCCATGCATGAATATGCGTCAGAGAATAGCAAGGAGGCTAGTGTGGCTGGAGTGGAGTGAAGGATGGGAATCGTCGTCTGAGGGTGGTTTGGTGTTGCAGATCATGTAGGGCCACTGTTAGGACTGACTTTATGTTTGAGGGAGATGAGAAGATTAGTAGTTTCACACCCAAATTTTTCACTACTTGAATACATAAATTTTATTTTAGCATCAAGATTTATTTGACAGTTATTCTTTTCAGTTCAAAACATGGCTAATACCCATGACTTCAGCTTTCTCCCTGAGTCAGGAAAGAGGGTTGTATTGCATTTTGTCACATAACTGTTCATACTGTCAAAACCTACAGGAGTATGAACATTTAATGAAGGACACTGGAATTAAAGCAATGTAAAGGAGGTCTAAATTGCACCCAGAAAATCTAGATATGTTTCTCATCCTGAAAATCTCTATCTAGATGGGCCCCTTGGGGAAGTAGGTGGGGTAAAGAAGAGGGTGGGAGCCTATGCTTGTGTCCAGTCCTTCTTCCCAGAACTAGAATCAGGGCTGGCCATCTGGTGTCTGATCCTTCAGGAAAGCATGGGGACCAAGAGGCGGGAGCATGTGCTTGGCAGTGACAATTTAGGACAAGGAGACCAGCTTCCTGCCTGCTGATCCCTGAAGGTCTGGACTTTAGAACAAGGCTCTGCCGTGGGCCCTTGTGTCTTGTCACAACTAAGAGGTCCATATGGAATCACTATTCTCTTCCAAATGAGCCCAAAGCACCTCCTCTTCAGATGAAATGCTACCCATTCTGCATCATTGGCAGACAGTTTCTATTTTCTTACTCATAATTGCAAATACAGGAGCTTAGATTGAAATACATGATGAAATGTGTTCTGTCTTTCCACACAGAAAGGACACAGTGTTTGTGGGTGTGGCCAATGCTAGATTACTCAATAGGAAGACAGACAGCCTGATGGAGTCGCAATTTTTTTTTTAAGAATGGATCTTGAGAATATTATGCTAAGTGAAATAAATTAGACAGAAAAAAATATAAACTGACTTTGAAGACTTATTTTACTTCTTACAATTATTTTACTACAGAATAGTTCTTACTTTTTATTTTTTTCTATATGGAAGGACACTAAACTTTTAGGATTAAGTTCTATAAGGAATTTACTTCCTAACTCACTAGAGTTAACCTATGTCCCTCTTTCAAGCTGAATAGATGTTCGTTGTGGATAGCATAACGATATGTCATATAATACTTATCAACAATGTATTTTGAGGATCCTGCTGATCAAATTTTGGGTTGCAGCAATTTGTGTATGAGAACAAGCTAATGCTGAATGAAAGAAATAGTTCAGAAACTTCTCTTAAGACTACAAATGTGACAGAAAATATCTAGTCAACATTAATTGATGGCTAATAATTAATTCATGTTCATGTTGATAGTATATTTACTATTAATTAAATGTCAAACTCTACAGTGTGGAGATAATTTGAAACTTCAAGCATTTTCATCATAAATTACCATGTTTTTATAAAATCAAATGCATCCTCAGTTATAAGGCTCAATTATTTTGGTAAAATTAAAACCAAACAATCTATAAGCACCACAAATTTTAAACAGCACTCTGACTTTAGAGATGTTAGAATATTAAAATATGTGTACCTTTGGATCAATGAGATACCATAAAATTAAATAATACATTCAACTAAAAGTATCATTGATCTACTAGGTAATAGGTACTTTAAGAGGTACTGTAGTCATAACAGATAGAACTAATACATATAAACTCTGTCCTTAAACTTTAACCAGTTTTTCAAAGTAGATAAAAATTCAAGTCAAGGGCTTGTACCTGGGTTGCAGGTTTGATCCCTGGTTGGGGAGATGTGACTTCCTCACATTGATGTTTCAAGTACATATCTTAATAAAGAAAGTTGCACAGTGCTTTGATATGGAAAATACAGATTGATGTTTACTAGTAAGTTGAAACCCAACTGATAAATAGATGCTAGCCAGATAGCATCAGGAAAGGTGTTCTAGCTAAAAGGATTAGACCAGAGGGAAAAGAAATAGAGTGTTTCTGAAAAACTTTAACATGGCCAGAACATACTGTTTGGCCCATAAAGTTTAACTGCCAATAAATGCAATTAAAGAAACAAAAAGATACAAGTTGCTGATGAGGGTTGATAAGAAAAAGTAATGAAAAACTACATTTAGATCTATAATAGCTATCATTTAGTACAGTCAGGGTCTAGTCACTCAGAGTGCATCTTATTCTTGAGATAACCTGTTTCTTTTGCAGTGAATGGAATTAAATGCTGTGGTAAGGAAAATGTCTACCTGAATGATCAATCAGTAATTAGCAGAACTTTTTGACTTACGATACAGGTATGCCCTTGGAGTACATCTTGACACATGCAGAGGACCTTCGACTTTGCATCTGGAATGCTAGAGGCCGGATGTTGTCTGAAATCATTATTTCATCTGAGTATTCTAACAGACATTTATTTAAAAAATTTACATTTATACAACAAAAACCTAAATTATAGGGAAAACAAATCAAGTACTGCTACATGCATCAACATTAATATAGGCCAGGGGTAGGCAACCCCTGGCACACGTGCCAAACATGGCACACCAGTAACTTTTGCTGGCACACAAAACCCTCTCTTATAATCTTCCATTTACAATTTTTTTCTTAATATCGACTTTTTTATTTTTCAGATAAATTCAGTGTGGGTGCATCTGAGGTAAATAAATAATTTTACATAACAAGTTATCTTAAAGACCATAGACATGGATTGACGAGAGAGGGGAAAAGCAATTTCTATGCCTCTGCCTTAACTCTCCCTGCCTTCCTAGATCCGACCAGTGTTTTGGTTTCATCCACATACGCTTGTGAATCTTTGTTCTCAGTGATGAATTTTGTTAAGTCTCGTAATAGGAGTAGCCTGACGGATGAAAATAGTAGCTCGTGCATATCTTTGAAGGTCACGAAATATAAACCTGATGTAAAAGCTGTCATCAGTGATGCAGCAGCAAAAGTCCCACTGATAATATCAAACGGAGTCATAAAGTTTTCTGTCGGACTATCAGTGTACATGTATACATTAAAAAATAAATGTATTTTTCATCATCATATATACTGTGTTTTTGTCGCTCGAATGAATTTTATTATTTCTTCACGGTTCTTCACATACATACACCTTAAGAGATATCAAGTAGGCATAACATGTTCTCAAACAATTAGGGTTGGCACGCAGGAGAATTTTGAGTCAGAGATTTTGCTGGTTTTGGCACGCACTCACAAAAAAAGTTGCCCACCCCTGATATAGGCCATACATATACTAAGAGAAAAATCCAGTGTTAAAATGATACATAGATTATGAGTCTGTTTTTATTGAGCTTAAACCATTCATAATAAACTAAATAGTATTTAATTATATAAACTTATGATGAAATTACCATGGAAAATCAAGGATTCTATACTCTAGTTAGTTAGGTATATGTGTTAAGTTTTCTATAATTTATTTGTAATGAGAAACTGGTTCTTTTGCAACTTTTGTAATATCCTCAGTCCACAGTACATCACAAATTCTTCTCACCATTAAAATTAGTTTCTATCAATGATCACATCTTAGCATATCTAAATGTCAGGCTCTAAGAGGGTTTTATTTGCTTCAGTTAACAGATAATTTGAAAATCAGAGCTTTCACAGCAAATAAGTGAGGGAGCCAATACTAGGCCAAGCCTTTTTGTCTATAGCCCTGGGCTCCTTCCTGAATAGACATAGTCTGATTATTGACTGAATGTCTTCCCATAATCTATCAAAGGAGGAATGTCTTGAGCTGCATTGCCCAAGTCAATAGTCATTAGCTTTATGTTGCTATTGAACACTTTACAGGTAGTTTAGGACAATCTAGGAATTCAATATTTTGGGAGCTGTCAACCTATGTGTACCTGATTTTTTCTTCCCAACAAGGCCCTGATTTTGATAAATTAAGCTTTCTTGGTTTAGAGTTTCACCTTCTTTGAAGCTGGACTATTCAGATGATTATGTATTGGGATTGGTCCTTAGCCTGCTCTGCCTTCCCATTTCAGAGGAAGAATGTGTCTGGGAGCGCTTCCAAGGAGGTTTTTTTTTCTTTATCTTTCATATTGCTTTTCTTTTTGTAATTTAAATTTAAAAAATTACAATTGGCATTCAGTATTATATTAGCTTCAGGAATACAGCAGAGTGTTAGGCATTTATATAACTTATGAAGTGATCCACTGGTAAGTCTGGTACCCACTTGACACCATACATAGTTATTACAATAATATTGACTCTATTCCCTATCCTGTACTTTACATCCCCATGCTATTTTGTAGCTGCCAATTTGTACTTCTTAATCTCTTCACCTTTTCACCCATCCCCACAGCCCCCTCCCATCTGACAAGCATCAATTTGTTCTCTGTATCATATTGCTTTCCAATTGCCTGTTAGTTAGCAATAGCTATTTATTATATTTTTCTAGGGCATCATTTATGGTGCTTAACAATAGCCATTCAAATCAATTGTCCTTAAAATGGCTACTTCTCCTATACCTGTTATATGGCACCAGTATACCATCTGAATTCACTGGGTGACACTGGGACTATGTCATTCTGGGATGCATACATAAGTTACACAAACACATGGCCCAAATTCCATGCCAATGACTTCTATCGGACCACTGTTTATCCCTCAGTTCCCATCTATGTCCTTGTAGCGGGTTCCATAGCAACAAGTGACAGTGTGGGATAATTCAGGTCTGGTTCTCAAATGGGTCAACTTAATAAGTTGATGTGAGCTGAAAATGTTCACCTGCTGAACTTCAGCCCCATCCAGGTGTGATCCTATAGGACCTTGGTGAGAGCAAATCCTTCCGGTGAGCAGAATTGAGAGTAGTATCTTTGGTCATTCACTTTGTATCAAAGTGGCAAATGATTTGACTAGTTGAATTGGGGCCTACACGGGTACAGACTGGGAACTAGAAAAAAAGGAAATCCGGAGTATTATACGCAAACTGGTTTGGGAGAAGGCACAAAGTTTATGGATTATTGTGCCTCACATTAAGGTCTGACAGAGACAAAAAGCCTCCATTATAGAAGAGAATTTCAAACACTTAGGGGGACAAGATGGCCCTTCCTACTGATGCCAGTCAGCTCATTTCTCAGCCAGGACCATGTTTTGTACAGGAGGCTCCAAAACAGGTTGTCCATGGAGGCCAAGATGGAACTATCTATGGGTCCAACAGTGTGGGTTCCCTCTCCCTAAGGCTCGATTAGGTATTGCCAAGGCTGAATGTACAACCTGTCAATGACAGCAACCAGTGTAGGCCCTCAGTATGGTATGGATTCAAGTTGAACAATGTGGAAGCACATTGAAATGATACAAGGTGAAATTCCTGGACCTTTTAGAATTATATCCTTTCAACCCTGGAGGAGGCAACAATTTAACCTTATCAAAACTGACATAGTTCTGGATATGGATTTAATTTCCTATACGTAATACTTCTGCCAACCTTACCATCAGGCTCTTACTGAATCCCTAATTCACTGGAACTGGCTCTTGCAAACTTCCTCAGACTAACAAATCAATTCTATGGCAAACAAGGTGAGGCAATGGATGCATTACCATTACCATAGAATGAATCTACTTGTCTCACTGCACACCTGATCACCACAAAGTGCTAACCTAATATGATAAAGAAGTAACTTCTTAACTACTCAGTAAAATTACAGCTCAGAGCCAAGGCACAATGCAGGTTCGGTATTCTGTTCTTTAAGATGTGCAATATGCATAAAAATAATAGTCAATACATGATGCTGTGTTCCTAATATTTAGAATACTAGTCTCATAACCAGGTAATAAAAGTACTATTGGCTTCTCTCCCATTTTTTCTGTAAACCCATTTTGGAAATTTGTTTCCTATACTTACAATTTAGACTGTTAGATTATAAATCCTGATAGCATGTTTTTTCAAGGGGTCATAATAAAGATCTCACTGAACTTGAAGCTAAAATTCCTACCTTATCAAATTGGGCTGCTCATGCCAGTGAGCCAATAGGCAAGGACAGGAGTTATCATACTGTGAGGGGTAATTGAGTTAGAGTTGGTGAAATATGATGAAGAAAGGGAAGAGAAATTCTGAGACCCAGAACATTCATTGAGTATCTCTTGGTGCTTCAGTGCCCAGAAATAAATCTGAGTGAACTATTTCAGCAGTCAAGGTCCACTATAGACAAGACAACTAAGTGCTCAGACTCGTCGAGGATTTGGGTCACTCATAAGCAAGAAATCCACACTAGCTGAAGTGAGGCGGCTCTAAGAATGGAGATGATGAATAACAATTTATGACTCACAATGGTTCACAGTTGAGGGAACTACAGTTGCAAAATAACCCTCATATACAAATTCTTTTGTAAAATGTATAGCAATCTAACATTTTGGAGAGTTTGTTATAGATTGGAATTAACAGAGGACACTAACCTATGCAAATGGTGCACTAGAATTACATATTAAACACCTTGTGCACTACCTCATTTTTTCTCTGCCTCACCTCTAATTCCACTCACTGACTCAGCAAACAATACTGTGCAGACAGTTCCTCATGTCAAGCTGCATTGCCTCTCTTGCATACTGCCGGTTGCGTCTCTGGCATATGATCTGGGATAGCTGCGTAAGCTGGCTTAGTATTCACATGTGTAACTCAGAAGTTCTGGAAATTTATGACTCATATGAAAACTCTCAGTGAGAAAGAGTGTCTGATAGATAATTGCTTCCTCTTTATATCTCTTGAATCGTAAGAGCCTTAGTATACATTTCCTCAAATAGTCCAAGTGGGATTGAGCACTCAGTATCCATAGAAGCAGTCAATTTGAAAACATATCTTTATATAAGCTTTCTCTCCTTTCCTGTTACACTTTCCCTGAGTCTTAGTCCATTCAATCTGCTATAACAAAACATAATAGACTAGGTGGCTGATAACAACTTCTGGAGGCTGTGAAGTCCCAAATCAAAGCACCTGCAGATTTGGTATCTGGTGAGAGCCTGCTTCTTAGTTCAACTTCAGCCATCTTCCTGCTGTGGATTCATGTGGTGTAGTAGAGGGTGAGGCAGCAATCTAAGGTTCTTCTATAAATGCATTAATCCTGTTCCGGAGGGCGCCATTCTCAGGACCTAATTAGCTCCCAAAAGGCCCTACCTCCAAATACCATCACATTAGGAATCAGATTTCAACATATGAATTTTGGAGGGACACAGACATTCAGTCTATTGTTTCCTGGTTCTTTCCTGCTGTTTCCTGCAACCATTTGCCCAGTAGACTATTTGCATTAAAAAGCCTTTAGCTATGTTTTTAAGGGAAGCTAAACTATAAAAGTGATGTGAATGTGCATGTTCTTCTATGAATAAAGTCCTTAATTTTATTATTATCTCTGCTTATCCATACCTCTGCCAGTTTACAAAACATCAGAATAGATAAGATCTCTAGAATTGTGGAGATAAAAGACTAAAGAAAGTCTTACAGAAACACATTGTAGGTATCATAAAAGAAGGAGCTGGCAGAAGAGAGAGAAGCTGTGGACATTGAATGAGAATAATAGAAGGCTCGTATTCTGATATCTTAGAAAGTTTGGGCAGGTGGATTTTCAAATTCTGGGGTCATCCCAAAATCAAACTTAAAAGTTATGATAATCTGGGAACATGTATTGAAGTAGCAGAAATAAATCAGTTTTTAAAGTCATCACTTGGAAGCTAGTACAAGACATTTTCTTTTATGGCGCTTTCATTCAGCTGGAAGCACAAAGTATATGTTAAGACAGATATTTGGAAGTGGAGAGTCTTGTACAATAGATCATTCAATAGGTTTGCAGTTACTTGGTTTTGGCGGTAAGTGCTTGGTTTAGGGTGGACTTCAGTTTTATTTAAACTTGTAATTCAACAGTGATTCGGGGGAAGTTTGTTCAGGAGCAGGGGTAAAAAGTGTTTTTCGAACAATGGTTTTTCAAACCCTGCTGATTAGATTACTAAAGAAATTGTTCGTTGGGTCTTCTGTCTTAATGGAGTATTTACCATCTGACGGAAAACCCTGCTCAATGCAACCTGTGCCCTCTGCTTGGCCTCCTCTACGGTCCCCTAACTCTCTGGCACTCTGGGAATAGAATACTTGTCGCCAAAGAATATGATTATTTCTTGTATGTCTTTTCTATTTAAATTTTGAAGACATACTATGTAGAAAGGTATTCCTCATGTTTATTTGAGTGCCTAGTAGGTAGTATCCTATCTAATAAAAGAGAAACATGGTAATTGGTGTACAACCGCTACCCTTCCCATTGGCTAATCAGCGAGATATGCAAATTAACTGCCAGCCAAGATGCCAGCCAGCAGCCAGGCAGCTTAAAACTAACATGAGGCTTGCTTGCTTCTGTGACAGAGGACTCCAACGTTCCCCGCCTGCCTTGCCGGCCTCTGAGCCTGCAGTTTAAGAAACATTGTAACAAATATAGAAGCTTAACAAAACCCCAGAAACCTGCTTTCAGCGAGCTGGGATCTCAGAGCTGGAGTTGATACAGAGTTTCGATTATAGAACCGAAACAAACCACATACCTGCTTTCAGGAGTGGAGGCCTAAGAGCTGAAGCCTCAGAGCTAAAGCTGGCCCAGAATAAAAAACAAAAGGAAAAAAGGAGCAGTTGGGAGCTTCCGTCACTCGCCAGCCTGAAAACAGCCCTCAGGCCCTCACCCAGACTGGCCAGGCACCCCAGTGGGGACCCCCACCCTGAAGGGTGTGTGACCAGCTGCAAACAGCCATCATCCTCTCACCCAGGCTGGCCAGGCACCCCAGTAGGGACCCCCACCCTGAAGGGGGTGTGACCAGCTGCAAACAGCCATCAGCCCCTCACCCAGGCTGGCCAGGCATCCCAGTGGGGACCCCCACCCTGATCCAGAACACCTTTCAGGGCAAACCAGACAGCCCCCACCCATGCGCCAGGCCTCTATCCTATATAGTAAAAGGGTAATATGCCTCCCAGCACCGGAATCAGCGGAGACGCGAGGCCTCCCGGCACCGGGATCAGCGTGACAGGGGGCAGCGCCCAAACCCCCTGATCGCCCTGCGGCTCTGTGTGTGACAGGGGGTGGGACCACAACCTCCCTATCGGCCCTGCTCTGTTCGTGACAGGGGAAGGCACCCCAACCTCCTGATCAGCCCTGCTCTGTGCCTGATACGCGGGAGCTCCCCAACCCTCTGATCGCCCTGCGGCTCTGTGTGTGACAGGGTGCGGCGCCCCAACCCCCCCCCCCCCCACAGGCCCTGCTCTGTGTGTGACAGGGTAGAGCCATAACCTCCCCATTGGCCCTGCCTTGAGTGTGACAGTGGCAGCGCCCCAAACCCCTGATCGGCCCTGCTCTGTGGGTGATAGAGGGCGGTGCCCCAACTCCCCTATCGCCCCTACTCTGTGAGTGACAGGGGGGAGCTCCTCAACCCCCTGATGGGCCCTGCTCTGTGCATGACAGGGGGGAGCTCCCCAACTCCCTGATCGGCCCTGCTCTGTGCGTGACAGGGGGTGGCACCACAACCTCCCTATTGACCCTGCCTTGAGTGTGACAGGGGGCGGTGCCCCAACCCCCCAATCGGCCCTACCCTGAGCATGACTGAGGGTGGCATCGAAACCTCCCAATCTGCCCTGCTCTGTGCATGATAGGGGGCGGGGCCCCAACTCCCCAATCGGCCCTGCTCTGAGCCCGACCAGGGGCTGTACCTAGGGATTGGGCCTGCCCTCTGCCACTGGAGAGCAGGCCTAAGCCAGCAGGGCGTTATCTCCAGAGGGGTCCCAGACTGCAAAAGGGCACAAGCCGGGCTGATGGACCCCCCTTTCCCCACTGAGTGCACAAAATTTTGTGCCCTGGGCCTCTAGTTACTTTATAAAAGCCAACAAATGTAACCATTTAAAAGCTGCAGTATTTGTAGATTTTACATATCATCAATAAATTTTCAAATATATCCATACTAAGTGAAATGATAAACTTACATAAGAAAAACATGCTATCAGTGTCTATAGAATTAAATAAAATTATTCCATTAATGAATGCCTAGTTTATTGATATAAACTGAGAACCACGAATACACACACTTATCATAACAACCCACAAGAACACTAACCATTACAACAATTACCATAGAAAATCAGAGACTCAACTTATTTTTCTTTTAACTTTGAAGAACTCAGCAAAAAAGTTTTATAAAGGCTCATATTTAAAAAAAGAAAAATTTTGACTTATTAGGAGAGCCTTCAGAGCATTTCTACATATATGTACATGGTAATGTCAAACAGTTGAGCCTGCAACTACCCTGCTATTGTTCTGTACCTGATAGACAAATGATCTATTTGAACACAATAACCTTCTGCTCAATCATGGAGATCAAGCAACATAGAATCCAAAGCGGAACAACTCCAGTGGTAGCAATCTCTCCTGGAAAACATCTGCTACCAGCTGAGCATGTTTACACTGTGGCAGCACTGGCAGATGTGCTCAGAGACAGCCCATCTGTGTGGTGATGGGAGGTTGGAGGAAGCTGGGCTGGACGGACAGCAGGGAGAGAGCTTACGGTAATATACTAAGTTGCTCTAGAAATGCAAATTAGCACCTCATTGCATTTTGTTCCCCTTCCTGTGCTATTAGTGTCTTAATGCTAACTAATTTGTGTGCATTACTTATAATGAGCAATAAAGTTTACCTTTGGGACTGCTCTTAGGAATTTAGCCATGATATGATTAATTGTTTAGAGAGTAATTGTTAATGTAAAAATTAATGTAAAAAGTTTAGAGAATAAATGCCAGTTTAAATTATTTTTATATTTGAAAATATTATTAAGACAATATTTTTGGTCCATGGGAAAAGATAGCACTGAATAAAGTCAGCATCAGCCTTTCTAAAACTGCAGCTCTTACCTGTTATCTTGTATTGTTTGTTATCTGCAAGTGCTAGCCCAAGTATGGTCTGTAGAACATAATTTCATACTCGACAGAAGTGATGTGTAATCTATGACTTTTTAAATAATAAAAAAAATCTTTATTATAAAATTTCTCAGATTTTTTTTATGTTAGTGCATTTTCTGAATCTCCAAGGGAGAGATATTACAGAATTGTCACTCAATGAGGCATTTTTGTAGATCATGTCTGCTTGAGAGATTTTACTTGGGCAACTGAATTAGAAATCAGCAATCTAGAAGCAAAAAAAGAGGAGATATTTATATTGGCATTCAATTCTTCCACATAATTTGTTTATTGAGATTTCAGAACTTAAGCAATGAAGTGACCAAAAACTTTTTTAAATGGATGGAACAATAACTTTATTCCTATATCTGAAATTTTTTTTTTAACTTTCATGGGCTTATGCACAATGAAGTTAGTATATAGGGGGAATCATTAAGCAATCCCCTTTATCTGGAGATGAAGTTATTTCCATTTCAAGCCAGAGAGAGAAACTAGGTTTTACTTTTAATTAATATAAAACGGATGAACTTAGCTATCTGCACAAGTTCAAACTTAAGATATTTCTGGAAATAGTTGCTAATAGAGATGAATCAAACACTCAAATTCAATCAAAATGTTTATGGAGGAACCTCACAATTAGACTTTAAAATAGCTATCATATATTTTGTAACACATAAAGTCAGATTCTAACATAAGTGTAATCCATCTTGTATGAAAAAAACATATAAAAATTTGGAGGAAAAGTTGGCATTGTTTATGCAGCACTATCCAGGGGGAAAACCTCTGAACTAGAAGGCGCACATATTGTCATTAGAGATAATACTTCTAAGTAGGGCAGGGGCCATTTATTACACTATCCTAAAGCCTATATTATATATACCTCCTATGTACACACCTATACTTTTGAGCTGTGCTCATTACAAACAATAAATTATTTGCAAACTTAAGTTTTCTAGGGCACTTCTTGCCAGTTTAAAAGAGGCAGCATGGCCTATGGGATGAAGAGTCAGGGGTAAAGGGTAGAGGGGGTGACTGGGGGGGAAAAAGGGAATATCTGTGATACTTTCAACAAAAAATGTGATGGTTGAGACAGTGGACACTGAAGTGAGACTGACCACTTGGGTTCAAATACTGATTCTCTCACTTCTGAACCGTGTGACCTTCAAAACACCCAACCTCTCATTTAATCTAATCTGTATTACTGGGATATTCGCAATATCTATCTCATAGGTTTATGATAAGATCTGATTACATCCCCAGAATAGAGAGGAATGACCCCAGAGTGTATGGATATTTGGAATTAAAAGGTAATTACGCAGATATAAATAAGATCAATATTCATTAACCATTGTTAATGATTCATGATTCACTGTTGGTCTCTAGCAAATGTTTCAAAATTACAGAATGCTAAAAGTGACCATATGTAATAATTTCTGGAGAAAATAGTGCAGAGTCTGAAAACAAAGATGAGAGGATTTAAACATGTAGTTTTCCAGAATCATCTCCTGGAAGGGAACTGCAAACTCGAAAATTTGAAATCACAGATCCAAGAAAAGCCTTAAGAATGTGCAGTGTGGGGAGAACCAAGATGGCGGCATAGGTTAACGCCGGAGTTTGCTGCCTCGAACAACCACTTCAAAAGTGAAACTAAAAGATGGAACGAACATCACCCAGAACCACAGGAACGCTGGCTGAGTGGAAGTCCTACAACTAGGAGGAAAGAGAAACGCATACCGACACTCAGAGGAGGCGCAGTGCTAAAGTCAAATTCTGAGGTGCAGAGTGCATGCAGAGCGGGCTGGTGGCTGAGGGTGCGGTTGGCGTTTTCAATCAGGAGGGAGTCGCAGACGCTGAGCTCCAGATCCGGGCGAGTCTTTAGGGACCCTGACTCAAACGGGAGAAGCGGGACTGTCTGGCTTCGGGCGGAGCGAGTGCAGCTTTCTCTCCGAGGTTTGCAGCGGGTGCTGGGACTCAGAGAGGCAGAGCCCCTGGGGACAGGACTGACAGCCGCCATAACTGCTCTCTCTGGCCCACCCTGTTGATCCTGTGCGACCCACCCGCCCCGCCCAAGCCCTGCACAGAGGCATTTGCTGGATAGCCTCAGGCAAATGCCAGATTAGCACCTCCCTAGAGGACAGAAGTTCTCTCACTGCAGACACAGCTGATTCTCACAGCCACTTGGCCTGGAAGTCAAATCCCCCCTAATATTAGCTACAACAATCAAGGCTTGACTACAGACTGCACACAAAGACCACTAGGGGGTGCACCAAGAAAGCATAACAAAATGCGGAGACAAAGAAACAGGACAAAATTGTCAATGGAAGATATAGAGTTCAGAACCACACTTTTAAGGTCTCTCAAGAACTGTCTAGAAGGCGCCGATAAACTTAATGAGATCCTCGAGAAATCTAATGAGACCCTCGATGTTCTGATAAAGAACCAACTAGAAATTAAGCATACACCGACTGAAATAAAGAATACTATACAGACTCCCAACAGCAGACCAGAGAAGCGCAAGAATCAAGTCAAAGATTCGAAATGCGAAGAAGCAAAAAACACCCAACCGGAAAAGCAAAATGAAAAAAGAATCCGAAAATACAAAGATAGTGTAAGGAGCCTCTGGGACAGCTTCAAGCGTACCATCAGAATTATAGGGGTGCCAGAAGATGAGAGAGAGCAAGATATTGAAAACCTATTTGAAGAAATAATGACAGAAAACTTCCCCCACCTGGTGAAAGAAATAGACTTATAGGTCCAAGAAGCGCAGAGAACCCCAAACAAAAGGAATCCAAAGAGGACCACACCAAGACACATCATAATTAAAATGCCAAGAGCAAAAGACAAAGAGAGAATCTTAAAAGCAGCAAGAGAAAGAAACCCAGTTACCTACAAGGGAATACCCATACGACTGTCAGCTGATTTCTCAACAGAAACTTTGCAGGCCAGAAGGGAGTGGCAAGAAATATTCAAAGTGATGAATACCAAGAACCTACAACCAAGATTACTTTATCCAGCAAAGCTATCATTCAGAACTGAAGGTCAGATAAAGAGCTTCACAGATAAGGAAAAGCTAAAGGAGTTCATCACCACCAAACCAGTATTATATGAAATGCTGAAAAGTATCCTTTAAGAAGAGGAAGAGGAAGAAAAAGGTAAAGATACAAATTATGAACAACAAATATGCATCTATCAACAAGTGAATCTAAGAATCAAGTGAATAAATAATCTGATGAACAGAATGAACTGGTGATTATAATAGAATCAGGGACATAGAAAGGGAATGGACTGACTGTTCTTGGGGGGGAAAGGGGTGTGGGAGATGCGGGAAGAGACTGGACAAAAATCGTGCACCTATGGATGAGGACAGTGGGTGGGGAGTGAGGGCCGAGGGTGGGGCGGGAACTGGGAGGAGGGGAGTTATGGGGGGAGGGGGGAGAGGAACAAATGTAATAATCTGAACAATAAAGATTTAATTTTTTTAAAAAATAAGAATGTGCAGTGTGTAAGAAACCATTGACCTCTCTAGCCGTAAAGCTGTAGTGACTAGCTGACAGCAGTTAGCAGGACTATAAACTGAGTAGAAATGACTGTAACTTGTGTAACATTCTATTCCTTCAACTAAAAACACAACGCACCACACTTAAAATTGTCAAGAATTTCCTGATGTTCATGGGCTTTTGATTTTGTTCAGTCTCGTGCATACTCTTTAAAATAAATGCCAAATTGCCAATGGCTGCAGGTGAGAGGCAGGGAAGACAAAGGCATTAGCTAAACTATGACCTTATATTAATGTATAAAGTAAAAGCAGGGCTTGGATATAAGAAATAAGAGAAAAATTGGGAAAAAAAGGATTTAATTTATTTTACAATATTACAAATGATAAAACAGCAACACCCAATTGCTCTACATAAACAACAGGAAAACAGTGTTGAACAGAATGAGTTTGACAGAATAAACCTCAGCTTTCATTTCCACAAATTATATAAGAAATACTCCGTAGCAATCATTCTGTGCAGCAACGCTGTCTTTGTAAACTTTCCCTGCTATCTACATGTGGACCACTTGTGCTTTTGCGTACACACAGAAACCATGTCTGTGAAAAGGTGCTACTTAGATGGGAGACTCAGGGCCTGGAGCCACAAGCTGAAAACTGCAATTCAAATACATTGCCAGCAGGAAGACTTTTTTTTTTTAATTTTAAAGTTTTCTTTTTATTTAAGATTCCGACAGACTAGACCCTTATTGTAACTCTAGGTATGAGCAACACACAATTCAGTTATAAAGTAGATACCTCTTAAAGCAGGTTAGTAACTGAAGTCTCAAAAGGACTTCTTCATTCTAAAGTGGTCTTCTCTCCAGGGTGCTTCACAGTGCGGCCCCTGAAGATGTTAGCATAACACAAGTCTAGTGTGTGTATATTTCAGACTCAGTGTGTATACACACAAACACACATATATAGCATTGTATATATGCATCACACATGTCTATTTGTACTATATAGATATATCTATAGCACATATATAATAAAATATCTATTTCTAGGTGGTCTTTATTTGGATTTTCTTTCATTAAATACTAGTACAAGCAATATCCTCCCTTCACTCAATCTTTAAAACATTGGTATATGGATAATGTCTCTTGGGGAAATTTCACGCCTGTAGAGGTAACTAATTCTATTTAACTCTTCCTACACTCCTTCCACAATTATAGCTACTTCCAACAATAACCACGTGAAAACAACTCTTTTATGAACCAAATACCACATTATGTGCATTGTGACTGACTCGCTCAATCAGAAATAAATTATTTTCTTCACCCTTTTCCTGTGTAGTAGTTTAATAACTAGTTGGTATGTACACTACCCATAACGTATAGAAGGCAGCTATGCTCACCACTATACCACCAATGCAAACATAGCGTCATTGAAATAAATTGCTTCTATAAGCATATATGTAGAAATTCCCGTTAGCAATTGATACACACTTCATATGATACACAATACATAAATACATTTGAATGCCCAGCACCTTCAGATAGAAAAACTTCCACAATAATTTCAGCAGTCCTTTGGGCTGAATAATTAATTAGAATTGCCCAGAAAATCTGTTACTGATTCTTATTTTTTTATTCCGGCAACTTAATATTAATAATAGAACAAGCTGGGTAATAATGATGAACAGGTTTCCATGGCCTACTCATGTCAACAGCACAGTAACAACCATGTTCTCTGAAGGACAGGAACCTTTCTTTTACAATCAGCTGCCTGAGCATTGCCAGGTACTGGGTTAAATCATAACAAAGAAATAAAAAACTAAAGCCGTGAACATATAATAGTACAAAAGAAAAAAAGCAGATATTTCAAGTATGCATTTATAATTAGATCTTATCATGATCCCTTCTGCCCCCTTATTGGTTAAATCTCAGTTATTTTCTTATTCTTGCTGTCAGCTCTCATTCATCTCCTTGCCCCATTAAGGCCACAGTAGATCTTGAATTGGGAGGCATGGATGGAAAGGTTTACGATAGGGAATGAAATGATCATGTACAGTTTGTATGCTTTGAACATTTGATGCCTTAATTGAATTCATTCTTGAGTATTGAAAGCTCCCTGAGATGAACAAAAGTAGTCTCAGTTGATACTGAAGCCCTTTTTTATATGCCAAACATTTTCAGAACTGGGCAACATATTTAGAGAACAGAATGCACAGGGTAACAAAGCAAGGTGAAGCTAAAAAGGCACTACTCAATGCATCTATGAAATAAACTTCAAAGCACAGAACAGTGAATGGCTGGGACGCTTTTGCTGTGGCCTTAAAATTGTTTAAATACATTTGTCTAAAATTCAGTAAAAATGGCAAGGTACTTTGCTGATGCTTTTTAGGACATACTTTAAATAAGTTCTGAGGTTAATTTTACATACAAATTTTGACTTCAAAATTTCTATAGAATTCAATTAAGGACTACTCAAACAACTTATTCACAAATGGTGGAAATTAAGATTCTATAAACCACCTACCTATTTTTGATTTATTAAGTCCATCAGATTTTTAACTTTACATTCATAACATGTGCCTAATTTTTTTTTAAATTTCCTAAAGAGATTAATGACAAAAGTACGTATGTTCTATCCATTTATAGCTAAGCATCTCCTTTATTTTATTTTGTTTTCTTAGAGACACATGAATTCTCAGAAAATATAGTCTCCCATATCACACAGTTCTAACATATTTTTAAAAATAATACCATATATCATTAATATATTAAGAACTGTACTGAGAATATCTTTTTTCGTGATTTCATATACATTCCCCATGCTATTTATTCTTTCTTTTTTCAGAGTGTCTTCTCTAAAAAACAAAGCATACATACTCTGCGTGCTATTCTTCTTTCTTCAGACTGCCTTGCCTAAAAAACAAGAAGTCAACTGAGTTGTTTCAGACCAAGAGTAGAAGTGGAAACAGAGCACTTCTGCTTTCAAAAGAAACAAGTTACCATCAGAATCACCGACCAGCGTAGCACGAGCTACCAGTAAACAGGCCTACTGGTCAATTCTGTTACATGCTCACACATCCTAACTCACTTTATTAATAACTTCATGTGCTTCTTTTAAAACATACTAATATGATAACATTGAATAAATTTAACCACAGAAAAAAAATGTTGGTCAATTTAATTCATTCAAAGTGCAAAATACTGACATACAGTTCCATTGTTAAACCTATTAAAATGAATCGCCTCTGCAATGGAAGCAACACTCATTAGTTATTTCTGCACTGAGAAAATTTGTGCTCTAAAGAGCAGGCCAATCTTTCTATTTGAATAGGGGGAATATCAAATAACTGGAAGTCACATTTCATCCCTATCAGGCAAACATTTATTCTTAAAGGGCAAAGTGCTTCCACAAAATTATTATGAAATGTAAACACCATGGAAGTCTTCCTTCAAATAAAAATAAAGTTTGAGTTTTGAAAATTGAAAATATCTAGAGAGAGCTTTCACATTAACAGAATAACACAGTAATATATTATTTCCATGAAAGGAAAATGGTTTGTCATGTAGAAACATCAGTATAATCTTTGGTACCAAAAGTACATTTTTTTTCAGCTAATATTACCACCTTAGGTGACACAGAACATCTTTTCTTTAGAATGGTTCAAGATTACTTAATGGTACAGTTTAGCTGGTACCTTCTATACCACTGGAAAAACATCTGGAGGTTTAGAGTTGTGCAAAATAAAACTTTTTTACAAAGTCATTGTGTGACTGCTCTTTAAAAATTTAAGAAGTTTAAAAATGACCACATGGAGGTTATTTATCTCATTCATATTTGTCTTAGAAAGGATTTCTAAACACCCCAAACCAAAAGAGATTCCAGACAAAAAAACAGAAACATGAAATTCATGATCAGACTCAGAGTCCTGACTGAAGGCATTTACTTGAGTTGTTTAATCTTGTGTATTTCGCTGCTCAGTTTCCATCTTCATATCTGCTGACAAGGATGGTTAATTTCCCCAGGGGCTGAGTTAGGTTCCCGCTGTTCCTCTTCTCATGTGCTTGGCATCGCCGAGGCAGCCCGACAGTGATGAACATCTTTGTTTCAGTAACTAAGGACAAGTGCATTGTTGGATCTTGTAAACACTACTGATTATACATTCAAACTGTGTTCTTCGTGGAAGTGGCACTTACTAGGACCCTTGAAGTCAACATATTTAAATTTTAGAGCACTTCGCAGGTATTTCATCAGCTGGTAGTGGATTTCTCATGAATGTCCTTGATCACCTTTCAGGTAATTGGTGGATGCTGAAACCCAGTCGTGTTTTGGATCCTATTTTCAGATCTTAGGAAGCATCTTCAGAAAAGAAGTGCATATTCAGTTTGTCTGTTTTCAAATGTGCTTTATTGCTTTACACACTTCCCTGTTGTCAGTTTCAGAGCTCCTCTATTGTGTAGCACATTTAAGGTTTTGAATTCTAATGGCATTCTGTGAGGACTTGCATTAGAAAAGTACCTATATTTTAAGTCATCATAGTAATGATATTTGACTGCTTTTCCATTCAAATCCTTAGGGAAAGGCCAGAATCCATACAGGTGAATTTCATCACAGAATCTTGTGGCAAGTGTATACATGAGGAGACCTGTACTGGGTCTTTTGATGGGAACTTTGTTTGTCAGCCAGTAACTGGAAAAAACAACAGCACACACACACACAGAAAAGATAATTTAGAGAAACATACAACATAGACTATATACTAAATATACTATGAAGAATTAAAGTATGTGAAATTTGAAAAGTATCTTTATAAATGATACACAGAAGATTACTGAAGAAATATATTTATAAGCATTTAGAATACTAATGTATTTATTTTATTATATTGCTAATTTTTGAGGTCATATAGTTAGCCAGGGTACCTGAAATGTAGGTAAATATTGTTGTGTGATCTTGTATTAAAATAAATTAGTAGCAAACATTTATATACAGACTGGAATCTTCTCAGAAAGTGTTAAATATGTTGAGAAAGGTATAGTAAGTGGGCAGTGACTAAGTAATCTCCTGGATAAAGAGAATTTGAAACTATGCTTATAGTTTTTCAAAACCTCATATTTAACTTAAAAACCCAAATAAATAAATGCTTTACCTGCATTATACTAATTTACTTCTTCAACTTCAATTGTCCAAGTCATATATTATCAAGGCTAATTAAAAACATTGCCTCAACCCACAGAAGAACAACATAAAACATATATTTGCAACTAATTCACCATTTATGCAGTTTAACATTTTGTAAAATTGGTAAAATATATGTCAGTGCTAATAAGTATTTTATACTCTTCATTTTAAAAGGCACTAAAATACTCCAAAATGTTATGACCCATCATTGTTGCCACACTTGGTTCCTTTGAAAAGCATGCAAACTCAGAAGTTAATCAGCACCTCTGGTATGGAAGGGGGTTTCCAATAGTTCTTGAGATATTCATTATCTTACGTGAAACCTGCTGAAAGAGTAAGGGTATAGATGTCCCCTACTTTTAAAGTTGTCCAATAATAAATAGTCTGTTTTTAAAATTTGTGTTTTAATTAATATCTCCTATTTGAGGAAATATATTTCTGCCATCCAAATGTAAGGGAGAAAATGATTAGATTTTGGTCACAGTTGTATTTAAATACTTGGCTTAGATTTTTATATATTATTATTTCCATTTAAAAAATAATTCATGAAGCTTTTTAGGGAAGAGCAAATAGATTTAGACTATTGAATATGAAAAAAACCACAAAATTTTATTTTACTTTATTTGATAGATACATAGTGGATTTTCAAACCTCACTCCAACATCTCAAACAGGAAAAGGAAATACACTTTGCTATAATCGTTCCTTTTTTTTTCTTTGTACCCCTCTTTAAGCCAGAAGTGACCTTTTACATTTTTATTTTTCTTGGGGTGAGGGCCACATGCTGAACGTGTTAAGCAATGTGAAATGCATCACTGACCTTTTGTTATTACAAGTGTTTTAAGAAAGCTTATCCTTCAATTAAGAAGGTTCATAAGGAATTTACAGAGAAGAACATCTAAACATTGTTTCACAACCCAAAGGTAGCTGAATGAGCAAAAACTATACAATGCATATTGGTAACACCATGAGGGAACCCAGCTGTTGATTCCATGCCTACAGTTTGAATACATTGAAGAAGCTGGTTCAGCCTGCAGTTGGTGGTTGTACGTATATTTGAATACATTAAAAAAACAAAATGTTGAACTGTACACTTAAAAAATTTGATTATTTCCATCAGGGAGTGCCAATGATTTGGAATAATTTGGCAGTATGAAGGTCATGCTAAATTATGTGTTTTAATCTTATTCTAAGATGAGAAAAAAATAACTACCAGGCAATCATATAATGTTATATTATTTGTATAGGAATGAAAGATCACATTAAATATGACTCCATGGGTACATTATAAATAGATGCTTTTCATTCCTTAATTCTGGTGAGATATGCAGGGATCCACTTAAATATGGTTGGTCATAGACAAAATACCAAAGCAACTCCTATATGTAATACAAATAAGCAACTCTAATGTTAGAAATGCTGAAGGCAAAATTATTGGCCTATTTCAAAATAATGTCAGAGGTGAACAATCACTCAACATTTTTAGATGCAGGCACCTTATAAGATAGCACAGACAGTTAGTGAGGTTGACCTCTTACCCCCAAGTACCTGACATCTAAATGCAGATCAGACAAATGAGCATTATGGAAGGTCAGCACATCCAGAAAAACATATTAGAAAAATATAATTCTTGAAATAATCATCAATTCACTGTGACTTCAGTGAGGAATTTATGGAGCAAATTAATGTTTTAACTTTTTAAGAGGTAGGATATACCTAGAATATTAATTAATTAATATTAATAAAAATTGTGTTCTGAAAACTAAATTCTGATCACAAAGTATCTTATCTATATAATAAATGCCTAAGCGACCATTACAGTGGAATGACCAGAACGACCGGTTGCTATGATGCGCACTGACCATAGAGGGCAGACTCTCAATGTAGGAGATGCCTCCTGGTGGTCAGTGCGCTCCCACAGGGGGAGCACCACTCAGCCAAAAGCCGGGTTCACGGCAGTGCTAAGGAGCAGTAAGCCAAGGAGTAAGGAGCCTGCTGCTAAGAAGCAACAAGCCAAGCAGTAAGGAGCGAGCATGTGGGCAGTAAGGAGTGAGAGATCCCAGGTTGTAAGAGGGATGTCCTCCTGCCGGCTTAGGCCCCATCCCTCTGGTAGGCGGACATCCCCCAAGCAGTCCTGGACTATGAGAGGGCACAGGTTGGGCTGAGGGACACTCCCCCCCCGCCAAGTGCCTGAATTTGATGCACTGGGCCTCTAGTCTATATATATAAGGACCCATGATGTGCATTGACCACCAGGGGGTAGATGCTCAACACAGGAGCTGCAAGTTGTGGTGACTTTGCAGCTGCAGTTCTTCCATGACACACCAGAACCAGAGAGGAGGGAGCCTGATTCTGGGGTGTGTCACTCAAAAAACACCCTCTCACAATCTGGGACCCCTTGGGGGATGTTGGAAAGCTGGTTTAGGCCTGATCCCCAAGGGCCAGGCCTAGGGACCCCACCAGTGCATGAATGTGTGCACCGGGCCTCTAGTTTGTAAATAATGGGTAGAGATACTTTAGAAAGTTCCTGTATTCTCAACTATGCCATTAAAATAATACCGGTATTAATAAACTTTCCTTTAGAAATGCTAACAGAAGGAGAAATTAAGCTTTGTAATGTTTGGCTTGTAACAATTTGAATAATCCAAAGAAATATAAATTACTCATTTTTCAGGACATTAAAAACACACACACACACACACACACACACACAAAATAAATGCACTTATCCTATTGAATTCTAAAACAAACAAACAAACAAAAACACACAAGAAAACAGACCTTAATAAATGATATCAACATGCAACAGATAAAAAAAACAAAAAATCCTTAAAGCAGGTCAAGAACTAAAGTCATAGTAATAACATTTTGTGAAATTAAAAAACGTAACAGCTATCAAATACAGTAAGAGTCTACTATGTGCTTATGAAAAATCTAACCTTGTGCTTGAAATTGTATAGGCCAACCTAAATGATCAGGATTCAGCATTTGTCCAGAAACAAATTCCACATGTGAAAATAACAAAAATAATATTCTTTTAAAATTCTATTAGCATTATCAGATAATTTTGGTCAACTTTATAATCCAAAGCCCAGAGGACAATTTTAAAAACCATATTTGAAAGTATCTGCTTATTTACAAGCTGACATTTAAAAACTATAAGTTTGTTGTGAGGAGTTTATACAAAAGATAGAATATTAAGTTTTTAATCTTATTTAGGACAAAATTGACTAAAAAGCTGCATTGATAAAATAATGCACTATTCACATTCTAATTCAGTACAAGCTGTTCTAAGTTTTGTCTCAAAATCTTACCTGTTGTAGCTTAAAATTTATCAATGTTTTCAATCAGGAAATCATCTAGTTTCCATGTATGTATTTATTTTTATAAATAAATTATTTTTTAATTTATAGAGTGAAGGCTTCATATAGAAAACTTGAAGAAAAAAGAAATGAATGAAAAAGAAGAATATTACTTATAATACATCACATAGCGATAATAGCTGCTATAATGTGAGGCACCCTTTTGTTTCTCTGACAGTTTTAGATATTAAAATGTATTATAATCATTCATAGGTACACATGGGATAATTTTCATCAGCCAGGCTGTTTTATTTTAGATACGATTAACTCCCTCTCTTCCTTACTTTCTGCTTTATTTCAATATTGTAATACTCTGTCTATATGAAACCAACTCACTTTTATGTGTAAGTGGAATATTTCTTCTTCTTCTTCTTTAAATAGATTCAATCATCTCATTACTTCCCAGTATGAAAGCTCTGTTCTTGCTAAGCAAGGTGCCTTATGTACTGTTCCTCCAACATATCAGTCCCATTATTTCAGAGGAACTCAACACTTACTAGTAGGATGCCTTTACCCACAAATCAGTGTGCTATAGAAGGCCATGCGTATGGTCACAACGTGCCATGGGTGTGAATCTGTGATATATTGCTTTTAAGTCATTGGGACAACTACTTTTATTTCCTTGGACATTGGTTAATAATATTGAACATACCAGCCTGTTATGATCATGTAAAAGAGATAGTAAGTGTGGAAGAACATAGTATAAAATTTGACAAATAGTACATAGTATTAGTTCAATTTCATCAGGTCCCATAACAACCCATTCTTCAATCCTACTCACATATCCCACTTCTCTCTTGGCACCTTCTGTAACTACATACTGGCTGGACAATTGGAGGTATGTAATTTAACCTCAATGGGCATGTTTCCTTAGCTGAGAAACAGAAACATTTGATTGTATGGCTTTAGGCTTTTCTCTATTTGCTGTTTCAAATTTTCTCTCCCCATGAAACTGAACATGCCCTGACACTTTTAGTCTTGTTCTGCTTCCTCTTCCTTATGCTGCTCTCTTTACCCTTTTTCAGGTTTTAATATATTGCAAAGCAAAAAAGTTACTCAAAAAATGCTTGATATTAAAGCCAGCAATATGTTAGATTTTATGTCATAATGAAATTAGATAATGACCACTTGATGAACCAAATTATGTGATTATTTCAAACAACCAATAATTTAGAAGTAATATACTGGAGACAGTTCACACTCAACATGTTGGCAAATAATTTTTATTTAAACAAATAAGTCTAAATGTTTACAAGTAATAAAATATTCTCCTTCATAAAATATTATTATCCTTCCAACAACTGAGCATAAAAATTTCTAGATGAATCTGAATAAAAAGTATGGAATCTTACTGTGCCAACAGTTTTTAACTTGGTATTATATTACTTGCAAAATTTCCATTTGTGAGCCCAGGAATTCTTTTGTCTGGAATGTGAAATGAAGCACATAGCATAGTGTACTCTGAGTTCAGAAGAGTCTTCTTGATTTCTCCTCCTATGTTTAAACTTTCCACAACTAAGCTTTGTGCTCGGTTCCATAGGAAGATTCTGTTAAGGGAATATTATGGCTTCTGGTTCTAAAACATGTGTGAACATATGAGACATTATAAAAGAATTCGCTTTCTATAATTCATTGCCCCAAATCTACACCCCACCTCCCAAAAGTTTATTCTTTTATAATACCTGAATAATTTATAAGAATTTTCAGGGATTCTGTTCTACATATTTGTCAATATGCTGTTTCATTCTTTGGAGTAATCTATGTGTAAGGGCTATATAAAATAAAACTTAAAATGGTCATCCTGGGCAGGCCAAACTAGAACATCTCTTGTATTTTGTTTTCAACTAGTCCTTTCATGTCTCCCGTCTGCAGTATGCAACATAACATGAATTCATTTTTTTAAAGTGCATAAAACTTAATTTTGTTTGAAAACTTTTGGTAAAGTTAATGATATTTCTTTTTAAAGATTATGAAATGATTTGTCTTGCCACAAAAGTAAGGTTGGTGATCATTTCTTTAAAAAAATAGAACTTCCAGTACTGTACATCCTGAGAATAATTCAGTCCACCATGAATTAATTCATCCTTATATTATTCCAGGGAAGCAAACAGTGATCTTATATCTTCTTCTTGTGTGAGGAAACAAAAAGACGGGCATATTTTATGTGATGTGGCAAGCTAGGAGTAAACCCAAGAGTAAAAAACACAAGCAATCTATTGAAAAGTAGCAAAGAGAATAATAATTTACTGAGTATCCATAATGGGCCAGAGATAGCGTTAAGAACTTTATGTATGCTGCTGTTTTTTTCTTCACTTAATACCCACCACAAACCTATCAATTGATATTATTTCACATATGAGGAAACCAGGCTTGGGAAGGTTATATAACCAGTTTAAGATCATGGAAATTGTAGATGATGGAACCAAGATTTAAGCCCACATCTATCTGACTATAATAGTTTCACTTTTAACAAAAAGGAATTGATTTCTTTAGTTTTCAAGATCATTCAGCTTGAAATAGCAAGTCCCGGGGAATCGTTTCCACACTGAGTTCACATGTATCACGTGAACCGTATCATGTTTTGGTGATTAACAGTCAGCTGTTAGTGATGTTTTACACGCAAAGGTTTTTGGGTTTTTTGTTTTATTCAATGGGAAGTAAGAGCTGACCAATATACAGGACCCACTTTTCCAAAGTACATTCTCAAAAGTATTTAAATCAGAAGAGGATTTTGTAGTTTCAATATATAACTTACTTAACCACATTGCAAATGCCAAAGGCAGTGACACTGTATCAAAGGGTAGGGATTTCCATGCAGATTTAAAAAGTATTTTCAAGTGTCATGAAAATGAAAGCAGGAATGTGTAACCTCAAGAGGTCAATCTGTCAATATTTCTTATCTGTGAGCCTTTTGTATACAGAGGTCTGTATTATGTAGGTGATAAAAAGAAAACAAAATTCTTTCTGCAGAGGCCTTCGCAATCTACAAACAGAAAATATTTATCCACCTTCCTAAGCCTAATTCATCAGAGGCACAGAGGAATTATGGCATGGGAAAAGAATAGGAATAATACCTTAGGCCCAATAATCTCTATTTTCTGTTTGGTACCTGTTAATGTTATTTGATGTCCTCTATAGAAATCCAGACTTTGACCTTAGCTCGGAATTTCATTCTTTTTCTTTTTATTTAGCCAGGTCCATAGTCAGTTTATGTGAAGATGCAGTGTTAAGAAATTTTTGATCTACCTAAACTATGTTGGTTTTGCCAAGTGTCTCATATTTTATCAGTGAACATATAACTCTAATTACTGCAATAGTTATTCTACTTGAAACTCAGTTTCAAAGTACTTTCACATGGACGTATAAAATTCTGTTATAAATGATATAGTATATATTAGCATTCCTACTTCACAGAAGAAACAGTTAATAGCTTAAGAAGTAAAATAACTTGCCCAATTTTGCTCAGCCAGTGCATTGTGCATGGGTATGTTGGTAAATGTTTAATAGCAGACACTGATTAGGGGAGACAGTTACTGATCTGCAGCATTGGCCAATTTCCGTGGTGTAAATATTCCCATCACAGCTAATTTCAGGCTTCTAACCTGACATCAGTGAAAACTGAGATGGAAAGAGATGACATAATCAGTTCTTGCAAGCCAGCTCCAGTACACCACTGACTGCAGAAAAGACATAGAAAATATTCCTCCTGACCCATAGCTCCATAAGATTTATACAAGAAAATTCAAAGTTAGAAAAAGTGCCTTTGAGAAATTTCCAGGTAGTTGTTTATTTTTGCCCTGTTTGTAAAGAGAGAAGATAGGGGAATAACTTGCATATCTGTAAAGATAACTTCACTACATACTTACACAGAAGTTTAACATTATTTATCTAAACTAATAATAGAGGAATATGCAAATTGTCTGGCACCTCATCACAGTAACGACTGATCAGCAGGCTTTGTGCACAGCAAACTTGGGTGGGTGGAGACTTGCAACGTCAGGGGTGGGGCCATGGCGGGGGCCTCCGCATGCCTGCGCCAGGGGAGGGCTGATCAGCAGCCATCGTGGCTGCTGCAAGGCCTGGAGAGAGAGGCAGGGCCTGATCAGCAGCCGCAGTGAGGATATCCTCAGGGAGGATAAGTAAAAAAGAAAGGAAGGAAGGAAGGAAGGAAGGAAGGAAGGAAGGAAGGAAGGAAGGAAGGAAGGAAGAAAGAAAGAAAGAAAGAAAGAAAGAAAGAAAGAAAGAAAGAAAGAAAGAAAGAAAGAAAGGAAGAAGAAAGAAAGAAAGAAAGGTAGGTCATATCCTATGAAAGAGACATCTTAAAAATGCCTAAAGAAAGTTGTCATTCTTTTGTGCTGAAGAGACTGGAGTCTATGTTGATGAAAACACCTTGGCGGCTACAAGAGCCGAGGGCCAGCAGTTGCAGCGGCCAGCAGTGTCAGTGGCAGCAGCAGTGGGTTGATGGTGGCGGCACCTTCCCCTGATCAGCCTGGTGGCCTCCTGCAAAGGGAGGCCAGACTGCAGCTTAGGCCCGCTCCCCCCAGGGGTAATGAGCCTAAGCTGTCAGTAGGACATCTTCTGAGGACTCTCGGACTGTGAGAGGGGGCAGGCTGGGCTGAGGGACCCCCTGGCCCTCAGTGTATGAATTTTTGTGCACCGGACCTCTAGTCAATATAATAAAAGCCTAAGCAACTGTTACAGTGGAATGACCAGAACAACTGGTTGCTATGATGCACACTGACCACCAGGGGGCAGACACTCAACGCAGGAGCTGCTCCTGGTGGTCAATGTGCTCCCTCAGGGGGTGTGCCACTCAGGCAGAAGCGGGGCTCGTGGCTGGCGAGTGCAGCGGGGCTCACGGTGGCGAGTTGCGAGAGCCTCTCCTGCCTCCGTGGCAGTGCTAAGGAGCAGCAAGCAGAGCGGTAACGAGCAGTGAGCAGGTGGGTGGTAAGGAGTGAGGGGTCTTGGATTGCGAGAGGGCACAGGCCAGGCTGAGGAACCCGCTTTCCCCAGTGCATTAATTTCGTGCATCAGGCCTCTACTTATGTAATAAAATAGAAAGATAAATCTATTTCATCTCATGGTATTTTAGCACAGTGCTGGATACAAAATAACTACTAATGACTGTTTATTTAAATTCTTCTTGCTGGCATTTTGGAGATTTGTAGTGTTAAAAAAGTGGAGCACCCTCATGGCTTGGAAATCTCTGAGTGACAATATTTAATAGTGGGAAAGCCCTAAAAAAGTGGCAGTCTTGGCTTGGCTGTACCTTTAGCTAACTATGTGATCTTGGGCAAACCCCTGAAACTTAGTCAGTTGCACATTATTAACCAATAAAATCAGATTCTTAATATGGTTTCTACCACATATAAAACTGTCATTTATAAAAGGTCACAGTAATCTGAATTTGGATTGAGGAACATGAAAGTTCATCCAGTTGTATTAGTAATCTAAACTTTATGTTTTGTTTGAAGTTATTAACTGCTAATACTTTTATGATATGTGATCTGAAATAACATGCAGCATTTCCCTTCAATAACATTATGGAGCTGTTTGATAAAATCACCCCTGCTGAACAGTTTAACATAATTTCTAATTTTCTATACTTTTAACTAGAGGTCATAACATTGACTTAAAAATTCATAATAAATTGATTTTTGATTATCTAAAAATTATAAACCTATTCACTATAATTTCAAATATAAAACCAATGGGAGAGAATGATACCATATAGGAAAATGGAATTTTGTTGAGACGTGAGAACAATTAAACAAAAATAAACAGAGGAATTCTTTAGACTTTATCATGTCAGAAACCTGAATAAATTTAAAAGGACTACACCAAAAGAACATCATGTTAGTTAGATTTATGTGAAGGGGAATTTAAAAATAATTATAGTACATTAATGAATTCTAACCATTTTGAGACTTCTTAAAGTTAAAGCTTAAAAACTTTAACTGGTACATGGAGGTTATGGCAAAAATATAAAGTGGATGTAAAGCCACAGGTTTTAATAAGCTTCTCTTTTAACCAAATTAAATTCTGAAAGATAACTGAAATTGATAATGTAAACTGTCAGAATGAGGAAGTGGTGACATTCAAACGGTGAAATATAAGCAACATAGAATCGGGATGGTTTTGAAGCATGATGAAGGAGTTAAATGAGGTTAATCCTTTTGTATTATCTTTCTAATGAGGTTAGATTGCTTTTTGAAAATCCATAATTATGAAAAATCTTACATTTTTCTTATTAAAATTAAAAGGAAGCAGTAAAATCATTTATCATAAGACATGGAGTCCTACAGAAAAAGAAAGAAGAATTAAAATCAACTAGGGTAGATAATCCCAAAACCTAGCAAAAAAAAATGGGTCATATACTGGAAGATGAAAATGATAGTGGTATTTTACTCATGCAAATGTTTTCTTTACATAAACATTTAGTCCAAGGAAACACTTAGAGATTACATTTCCACATCCCCAGCCAACGTAAGAACAGTTTCCCAATAAAAGTCCGTTTTACTATAATAATAAAATGTAAACAACTCTTCTAATGGTCTGATGATCTTATTTATGCTTGATTTGGGCTATTTTCAAGTGTATATGTTTAGTTTACATTAATAAGTCAGGTTACATTAACCTTCCTGATAGGAATTGTACTAAAATCTATTTCAGAAGGAATAAGGACCTAAAATGTTATCGCTAATCCATTCAGTAGTGTAGAATGCTTGCTAGCAAAGTGTACAAGTATCAGCCAAAGATCAGAGTTCTCAAAGCCCAGCGAAGTAATGAAATAAAAAAGAGCCATAAGCAAGTTCAAAGTGTTTTTAAAGCTTTTCCAGCAAGTATCAAAATAATAGCATGTGGGGAGGTTAGTCAAATTTAGGTAATTATTCTCTTTTTATTCCTGCCATAGAGGATGTAATGCTGAAGTGACTTGACATTCAGACATTTGCCTTGTCTTTGGCATAATGTATCACTCAGTAAAAGACATTCGGTAAGCATAGAATGGGGATTCTAGCTTAAAAACAAACAAATAAACAACAACAAAAATGGGGTATTGTTGAGGCAAAACAGGGATGCAGGCTGTGGAATCTGTGTAATACTCCAAAGTTACCTGTCACTAGAAATACAACTGCTCCACATGATTAATTAAGGGATAAATTTAAATTTTTATATAAAGTTTGAAGGGCTATAAGGTGATGTATAATACTTTTCATTGAGTTAAATGTCGATAAGTACTTATTTTCCCCCTCCAGATGTCAATCTTTATTTGATGCAAGTCCAATATAATGTAATGAATGCAAGTTTCCTCCCTTTTCTCTTTTTTAGCATAACTAATGCTGATCCCTTCAACATATTTTTAAGCAGAATCACTTAATATGTAAAGCACATTTATAAAGTAGTTGCCGAATGGAAGACCATTAGTAGATATTTTTTCAAGAATGCTCTTGTACTTCTGAAGAAATAAAACAATCAGAAATATAGCTGTAAAGACAATTACATTAGGTAATATAATATTCTTTATAATGGGAAAATATAAAAGTGAAACAGAACTACACAACCAGACTATTGTTTAAAAAACTGTCCCTTGCCTGAAACTTGACCCTATTATGATGTTTATCATGATATTCAGTTAAAATGCAATGTTGAAAGAATGAAGTTGGACCCCTTCATCATACCCATTGCAAAAAATAACTCAAAAGGAATCATAGACTCATTTAGTTAAGAGCTAAAACTCTTAGAAATAGAGGAATAATGTAACATGACCTTAGCCAAAGCCTCCTTAAATATGACACCAAAAGCACAATTGATAAAAGAAAAATAAATTGGACTTCATCAAAATTAAAAATGTTTGTGTTTCAAAGAATACCATAAAAATGAAAGAGGAAAAAAAACCCACCACAGAATAGGTGAAAATATTTGCAAATCACATAACTTATAAGGGACTTGCATCTAAAATACATAAATTTTATAGTTCAATAATAAATACACCAAAATACTTAATTTAAAAATGAGCAAAGGAATAGACATTTTTCCAAAGAAGATATAAATTGCCAATATGAACATGAAAAAAATGGTCAACATTATTAGCCATCAAGAAAATGTGAGTCAAATTCACAATGAGATGTTTTTTCATACCAATAAGAATGATTATAATAAAAAAAAAAAAGATAAATAATATTAAGTGTTGGTGAGAACGTGATGCGATTGAAACCTTCATATATTGCTGATGCTTGTGTATGAGAGTAAAATGATGTAGCCCCTTTGCAACAAGGTCTGGAAATTTCTCAAAAGTTTAGACCTACAATTACCTTATGATGCAGCAATTGTACTCCTAGGTATAATATTCTCTCCTGGACCAAACTTTATTTAGACTCCTCTGTACCCTCTTGTCAACTAGGCCACTACTTTGGCCTTCTGTATCTATCTGGCTGAGTTCAGTTTTAGCAAGAATCCTGACAAATTAATTTAGGAGGAATTACCCTACTTTTTATATCTGACCACCTTTGACATCTGATCAATGAAAGGGCGAGTCGTCGCGGGGCCTACGTGGGCCGGCTGCCGGGCCCCATGAGGCACAGCCTGACCACGCTGCTGGCAGCCTCGGCCACCGACTCCCCAGCCCACGGCGGGAGCCCGGCGCAGGCTGCCACTCGCCTGCCGCCCCGGACCGGACCCGCACGGCGGCGCGGGGCGCGTGCCCTCGCCAGAGCAGATGGAGGAGGAGGCGATCGCCGGCGCCCCCGGGGACGAGATGGAGGACGTGGACTTCCTGTCTGGGCTGGAACTGGTCGCTCTGCTGGACCCCCGGCAACCGGACTGGCCCCTACAGCCTGGGCTCAGCTTGCCCTGGGGGGGGGGGGGGCCTAGGACTGCGCCCTCCATCTTGCCCTGGGTCCTCCATTTTTGGGGCAGCCGCCATGTGCTCAGGAGAGTACCTTCTTCCCAGAAGCCCAGGCCCCTGCTGACCACGCCCAGGATTTCTTTAAACTAACCAATGGTAATCAAGGGAAGTGCACGCCATCAATATGACTACATCCTGTGTAATGAGACACCAACTCGCGCCTGGCCAATCGGTGGGGCCCACAGTCCCCTCCCCTGCCCTTACTATAAAACCCACAATCCCATCAGGCCTCGCGCTCTCGGCCACTGGGCTTACCGTTGCATCGGTGAGTGTGGTTGGGGAGCTGAACTAGTTTGAAATGAAGGACTCTTTTCTTTTGCATCGGACTGGCTGGCTCCCTGGTGGGCCCTTGGGAATCTTGAAATCTGGGCACAACAATCAAACCCTCATCCCCTGCCTTTTTTCGAGTTCACTGTGAATTTATATACATATGAAATTTAAGATATTATGTTGATGTAATCATATGAGGAATGGCCAGTCACATTACCTATGCACATGGCTATAACAGTCAACTAGTGACTTCGAGTTCAGTTTAGTTTAGTTCTTGTTTTTTTAAAGAACTTGATGAAGTATTGCCTGCATTATAGTACTAGGTCTTAAATATCACCTAGGAAAACAAAGCAAAACAAACAATCAAAAAACCTATAGTTACTTCTTTTAAACTTGTTACATTTTAATAGGCAGAGAGAAATAACCATTAGGTTTCCATCTAGATTCTAGAATGTGAACTATACAATTCAACTGCATATAGCAATAATGAAGTTCACATAAATTTAGAGGCAGTTGGTCTAGGACAGCCATTTATTTTGTACTATTTGTTTTCTTTTAGTTGTACTGATATAACAGAAATTCAGGAATGAGAGTAACAACACTTTTTTTCCAGACACTTTGAATAAGAATGTAAGTTGATGGAGATAATTAGCTCAGATTTCATAACAAACTTACCAAGAGGGTGAAACATAACTTTCTTTAAAATGAAAAGAATTGAAATGGCTTTTTGTTGTTGTTCAAGAGGAATATTTCCATAATAAAGCTTCTCAAATCACTGGTCTAATGATTGATTCTACTTGGGGGGGAAATATCTGAAAACAGGCAATCTGTGGGAGCTGGCTTACAAAGCATGTGTATGGTATTCTTGACCATCTGTTTTTTGTGTTAGTACATTCATGTACTATTGTTTTGTATGCTGACTCAAATTTCATTTGTAAACTTCTTGAATGCACAAAACATCCCTAGAGAGGAGAGAGCAAGAGATGAATTTGGGGAATATACAGGTTGAGAAAAGGAGTACACACTACTGAAGAATAAATTACAGTTAAATTTTGGAATAAGAATAATTAGGTTAAAATATTAAGAAATTTCATACTGACTCTCACATGGTCTTGTCTCAGTTGCTATCTTAATATACATCCTTTCAGATAAAGAGAAGAAATGAAATGCAACACCAAAAAGGCTACAAATCATTACAATTCATGGGCGTCCTGAAAGAACTGTCCAGGGGGTCCTTCATTTTGTATTGGCATGAAAACAAGACTTTTCGCCCATGGCCTAGCAATAGTGTATGAAAACAAAAGCAGCAACTCAGGTTCTGAGTTATATATCTGCAGAATGTTAACTTAGAGAATCTAAGAGACAAAAAAAACAACAATGTAGGCCATTCTGTAGAGCTCCGTAAGTAAATAAGACGATATATTTATTAAGTTCCTCAAAGTGGCTGCTACATGACCATGGCAAATCATATCCTTAACCACCTTATCAGGACCAGTGATTATTCACTGAAGAAGGTAAAACGGGTGGCTTTCTGAAGTGGAGCAGCATAATACATATTCTAATTGTTTTGATGAGATTTAAGTCGAACTATTTAATTTATTTTGACATTCCAAAGGACGTGTATGAAATTTTGTGATTTTCAAATAGAGCAGGTTTAAAAAATTTTGTGAGAATGGTCTATAAATGCTACCTATAATGTTTCATTTTACAATATTAACATTAAACCCTCTTTGTCAATGGTGATGAAATGTAGCAATGAGCAGGGATAAGACGTGCACTGAAGGCTGTCTTTGATAGTTCATTTTGGGTTATTAAATTCTGTCTGTAGAATATAAAGTTCCCAAATTATTAAGTGTTCAAATAATTCAGAGTTATCTAACTAGACCAATTGTCCATTAGTTCGGTCTTACAGGCCTTAACTTAAGGAAAACTACAAATACTCACTATGATTGTGCTTCCAACAGCAGAATTACCAGTGCAGAGACAGGCCTGGAAGTGTAGGGAGTGACTGAACTCTGGACATTATGGTTATGATAAGGAAAATAAATTATATTGAATGAATACAAATGGAATATCAATGCATACATAAATGTGCTTTTTATAACCATGGAATTAAATTTGTCTTAGGTAGACTTTTAAAATCACTTCTTTAAAAGAAAAGCGTATTTAATTTATAGTTTGAGAGAGCTTTCCCTGAAACTGAATTGCTAGTAAGGCTAAATTTAAGTTGACTATATTAAGGTCAAAAATATAATTTATATAAGATTAAGTTGGCAGAATAAACAAATCCTTGCCACAAGAATAGGTGATTTCCTTCTCTCAACACTTCATCAGCACTTTCTGCATTTCTAGTACTCTATTTCTTCGAAGAGTATTCTGACCAGAGAGAAAGAAACATGGGCAATGTGATATACACACTAGTAAAAAAAACCAAAACCCTCTTTTCAAAATGTGATCGAGGTCTGGTTGCTTTGGAAAGACCTGCAACTATTTCTAGATGTGGTTCTATAGATTAAAGAAACTGGGAACTACATTGCAATGCTAAGTAATGATCTTCCTCTTTTTATTCTCACACAGTCTGGCCAGCTGCCCTGTTCCCTGTCTCTTGCCACATTTCAGAGCTGATTACATACACATATTCCAATGTGGGAAAACACTGCTCCTTTTCAAACACAAGTTCTAAGTAAGTTTCCATTTCCAGTTGATTCATCAAAACAAAGCTGGTTTAGAAAGGGGAAAAATTACAAATTGCTTACATCTGTTCAACCTAAAACATTATTCACACTCTGACAGTGATGCTAAGCCATCTGAGGAATATGATAGGTGTTTGGGGAAAAATATTTGTCACAGTGCAGTGAAGAAATGACATGTGTGAAAGCCTCAAGGTTATTTCAAAGTTCAGTGGTGGCTTTCAGGTATTTTGGGATAAACAAGTTCTGAATTAATATGCACACAAACTAGAAACACATATCTACTAAACAATTTTACATAGTCAGCATGAACATAATTGCCAAATTAATGAATTATTGGAATCAAGAGATAAACAAGTGAAACAAATTATTATGTTATGAGAAAGAGGACATTTCATTCTAACTAATAAAGTGAATATATAAGTATACTATCAAGTCTGGCTATATAATATACATAGTTATATGTCACATATTATGTTTACATATGTAATTACACACATGTAATGTATATGTAAATATATACCTCTAGTTTGCTATGCAAATATATATATGCAAACAAATATCTCATAAGTATATAATAATTATCTAAATCTCAGAATATATAGTTGATAATATTGCTTTAAAATACAAAAAAATATTGGGGATAGCAAGACTTTTTAAAACTCTAATGTTAGCTGAATCAAAGTTTCTCTCATTTCCTTTATGCTATTAAAAGGAAGTCAGTTGGTTGACAATGCAGATTGGTATAATTCCTGACAAAACTCTGCCTATGATGAGGCATTTTTGTTATGAGACATATTTCCGCCAGTTTTATCAAGAATGTACCAAATTCAAACATGTTTCCTATTTTTCAGAAACGTTTAATAGGAACTTAAAAAATAAATTTACTCTAAAATTGATTTACTGCCACCTATGTGGACACAGCTGAGAGGTCATACATGTTAATTCTCCATTAGGAAAATGCTTATATAATCACTAATCTTATTCACCGATCTTCTCTTGACATTCATGTCACAAGTTAGAAATTTTCAAATTCTAGTGTAAGTTTTGGTGTTAGTGCCATAGATAAAAATGTTATCTAGAATAAGTTCAGTGTCGAGGAATGAAAATGAAATCCATCTTTTAAACCTGGATTGTGGAGCTGTCTGGTTTCCAAACTTTTCACTGAAATACCTTTGGGGATCTATAGCAATTTTGTTTTTATTGAGGAAAGAGAAGGGGAAAATGCATATTGTAAATTTGTATGGCATCCAAATACTCCATGCCCCTCTCAACTACAGATCAAGAGAAATATTGAACCAGTTTGCTGCCAGAAAATGCTCAGCAATCAAAGATGAGAAGAGGTATGGGATCACTTCCACTAATGTGCATATTTAGTGTAGGCCATCCTGCTGAAAAGAAATCACATTCAAATGTGACTGGGAGCTGTGTATTTGTATTCACCCCACCATGGAAACAGTTTGAATGCCTTCCTCTGGAGGCTGATGGATCTCAGTGACAGCTGCATTGCCACAATATGCTGAAGTGGCTCATCTTGACAGGTCATATCCTGGATTTCACATTCTGAATGGCAGCTGGGATGCCAGAGAGCTTTCTCACAGTGGGTGGGCTGAATTTAATCAGACCCCCTTGGCTTCAGAGACAAGCTGCACGTGTGGCTGCAGGCCACTCTAAGAAGTCCAAGATGTACCTCTGTCACTCCCTAAATAGCAGTGACATCCACGGCAGCAGTTTCTGTGCTTCTATTAGGACACTGCAAAGTGCCTTGTAAGAGCACGGATTTCCTGGGCCCATTGTAGCACTTTTCCCAGATGCCATAAGCAGCATCAGCACCGTGTACACTTGGTAGACACTGGTTAAGTGATTCAAGTTTCAAACTGAAATCTATATCTACATCCATGTACCTAAGAACATGTAGATGCATAAACTGAAGTAAAAATAAAACATTGAATTTGCAGTTCTGGGACATCTCACCAATTAGAGCAAATGTGTGACTGTAACAACAAAACATGAATCTACTTCCATTCACTGGAAAGTGGATTACTTCTCCTAGGTGAGTCCTTGCTTCCTCCAGGGGTGAGTTTTTACTTCTCAAGTTCATTACCAACTGTGGCCTGCACAAACCAACCCCTGTGGAAACCCGAATGAGCTGATGGATGGTACGTTCACAGTGGCTGGCATGAGGAGTATTTCCCTCAGCCGTTCAGGGTCCCTTGCTTGGGCCAGGCAAGCAGCTTTCCAGGGCATTCACCAG
Organism: Myotis nattereri; assembly: GCF_964212035.1. Taxonomy (NCBI): domain Eukaryota; kingdom Metazoa; phylum Chordata; class Mammalia; order Chiroptera; family Vespertilionidae; genus Myotis; species Myotis nattereri. The sequence goes on from NC_138079.1 coordinate 57,812,391, forward strand.
AGAGAACAACTCCCTGCTACACCTTTTGCAAGCGGAAAGCTCCACTCCCTCCCCCCTCCCCCCGCAAAAGACCTCAAAAAGCGATCAATGCCTTTCTGAAAACCTAACTGAAAGCTGCTTGTAATGGAATAAAAAAATTTGTGTTAGATGAAACACATCTTTGCCAAAAAAAACCCACCCCCAAAACAAAACTTCTTTCAGGCCAAAAGCCTAGCTTGTGCCCTAGATTTTCTCACTTGTGGGACACCAGAGACATCTAGGGCCATGTTTCATGATTAAACCCGCAGTTTGCCTTTGAAAAGCTAAGTGGAGAGCTCCAGAACTCTAAGGGGAGGATCACAGTTTGGATGGGGTGTGGGGGATCCTTAGTCCACAGGTGTCCATTCAAGTCAGAGGTAAAGACCTTCCTCAGTTACTACTACTCCCTAATCGAGCAAGGGAAGAGTTCAGTTTTCTCCAAGGCCCAAATTTCTATGAAATGTTCCTAGCAAGCCTGAGACCGAGAGGGATTTTCATTAGCTAAGTGATTACAGTCAGGAAAAGAACAAAGCAGTGCCAGCTGACTTACTATGAAATGCCAATGAATTCTGATGCAGAGTCTGTGCCCCAAACACAAATCGTTACCTATGAACTGTGAATATCCTGCAGGTAGGAAGAGCAGTGTATGCGCTCACACTCACCCTAGAGCCCTGCTCTGCCTTCTCATCCCAGGAAACAAGGGAGCCCGTGAGGTCTGGGAGCTGCCAACCAGGGACTCTCCCTGCACGGTCTCACCCCCCCTCAGAGCACAATCATCTTTAGGCCTGATGTCCACCCCCTTGTACTATTTCCCACTCACAGATCAGAAATTTTCAAAAATAGGCACACATTCCTCTGATCCATTTCCCTGGACTCCTCCCAATTACTGCCCCGATGCTTCGATACATCTTTTCATTTACTTAAAGTTTTTTTGCCTGAATTCTACTTTAGAGTAATAAAGAAAAGGTTGAAATATAAAGGGTATAGACAGTGATAGATCTATAATAGGGAAAGGAAAATGGACATAATAAATGACTTGTGTCCTTAAGCTCTGAAATGCTTCAACATGTCCTTTAGAATTACCACAATGTTTCTAGCTAGTGACATAGTGTTCTTTGAGTAAACTCATTTTTCTGAAGTAAAGAACTCATTTTTCTTTTCTTAAAGAAGATAGAGATATAAAGTCTTATACAACTCTTCTCTAGTAAATCATCTCTTCCCCATCCTGTGTTATCATATTCATTTTTCCTTCATTCTCCACTACTTCTGCTCCACTACTTAAACCTTTCCTTGGAGTTCAAGTCCAGTTCTTTGCCAGACGACATATTCCTAAATAGTTTGACCTGATTATCTCTGAAGGAGCCCCAAACAAATAATTTTACTTTTTTTAAATTCGCCTCATCTGACTCTTGATCTAACATTTTACAGTGTGTGTGTGTGTGTGTGTGTGTGTGTGTGTTGTTGTTGCTGTTTTTCTTTCTTTTTTTTTGATAGATGGGTGACATATGAATTGAGACATGACAGTAATCTATATATGCAAGTGAATTGTATTTGAGTATGGTCTCAGAAACTGGAATCATAACTTTAAAATATTGATTCTGGAAAAGACTTAGAATTCATCTCTGAATTCTCAACAGAATCTAGTTTTATTTGAACATCACACTATTTAACTTTGTCTAAATACATACTGAATATCAATAACAGAGACTTCATAACTGGAGAAATTAAATGTGTTCTATTCATTTATACTTAGAGAAAGGACTTTAATAAAATCAGTCCACAGTTTTATCCTTTAAAAAAAACACTTAACTCCACATGGATTCGTTTTTTCTCTGGGAACTATGTCAGGACACCACAGTTTTTGCAATTAGACCTAAACTGTAATACTGTATATCTGGGACTGTATATGAGGGAAGCCTTCCCAATTCTTAAAACATATTGAGGATTTTTCAGTATCACAGATGTTTCATTTATTGAAGATATTTTGGTATCATAGATATTTCATTTTCAGGCATGCTTTGGACCACAGCAACTATAATAGTAAGAATAAAGATTTGCTATTTCCATCAGTGAAGTGAAGGAATTGTCCTTATTTTTGAAGTGTGCCTCTCTCTTTCAGTTAGTGTAGGTTAGAGCATTAAAACCTATTGCAGCATTCTATAAATTCAGTATATGCTTAGCTAACATCCACATCTTTCTGTTTCTTTATCTTCTTATTTTTATTGGCCTGTTGCAGACCATTGTTAATTTGAACACACTTTAACAAATTAGCCTCTAAAACATTATTACAGGCTCCAGTTACCCAATACAAGGCTAATTTTATGACAGTTCAGCTCTGATCTTGCCGCTTCTTGCTCACAAACCTCTAAGGATTCTCTACTTTTGAAAGAATAAGGTTTCTTGTGCATCCTTCAAGGCTTTTTGGAATCTTACACTAGCCAAACTCTTCAGTAATTATTTCTGTCCTTACTCAGTTATTTATTTATCTAATGTAATGCTTTTGTTCATCCTTTATATATTAAACAAGATTCATTTATCCTGCTACTCTATAATCTTCCATTAGGGAAATCCAAGTCACTCTTCAGGGCTCCAAATGCCTATTTTAATGAAATATTTCATGATTTACACTGATGAAAGCAATTTTTCCCTTTATAGCACACTAAAGGCCTGGTGCACGAAATTCAGGCACGGGGGCGGCGGAGGGAGGGTGGAGACTCAGCCCGGCCTGCACCCTCTCCAATCCCGGACCCCTCAAGGGATGTCTGATTGCCAGTTTAGGCCTAATCCCTAGGACATCCCTCTCACAAACCGGGACTGCTGCCTCCTAACCACTTGCCTGCCTGCCGCCCTGATCACCCCTAACTGCCTCTGCCCGCCAGCCTGATCGCCCCCTAACTGCTCCCCTGCCACCCTGATCACCACCTAACTGCTCCCCTGCCAGCTTGGTCGCCCTCCCCTGCCAATCTGGTCATCCTTAACTGCTCCCCCCTGCTGGCTTGATTGCCCCTAACCACCTCTGCCTCAGTCTCTGCCACCGTGGCTTTGTCCAGAAGGTCGTCCGAAAGGATGTCCGAAAGATGTCCCATCTAATTAGCATATTACCCTTTTATTAGTATAGATTGTTGCATTCATTCATTTATTTCATGCATAATGTGTTAGACATTGTGCTCTGAAATCAAAAGCAAATAAGAAAAACTCGCCCTTATATCAGACAGGTGTCTGCTCAATTGTATTTGCCATAAGTTGTTTATCTTCTTATTGGTTGGTGCATCACCTCACAGACAAAATTGAGAACCTCCGAGCTTAAACTAATTGTTGTTTATGTCCCTGGGTCCTAGCAGGGAACGTTGCATGTAGAGATAGAGAGACAATAAATCTTTATTGAAGTGAAGTGAGTTTTTAGTCTGTTGTGGACTATGATTCATTATAAATGGCACTCTGGCTTTTTGGTGATTTTTATGATTTCAGCTACTGTGAGCTGGTCTCCAAAATAATTTTACTGGTTTTATTGGGCTCCAAAATGAATGCCTAGTGTAACTAATTAAATTTTTACTTTGAGGCATTTCCATTGTGAAAGGCACTATGGAAGAGTACAGACTCAAGCTGCTTGTCTTGGACTCGGGCTTTGCTTTTCACTGGTTGTATAAACTTGGCAAGTTGCGTCACTAGTTCCTCTGTCAGTTTCCTCATGTGAAAAATGAAAGTAATAGCAGAACTAGCTTACAGGGTTGTTTACATAGTATGAAAACAACTTGTAAAGAGGCTGGCACATAGTAAGTGTTATATGAGTGTTAGCTAAAATTAAACAGTGAAACGTTTGCAAAAAGTCATCTGTCTTGACACATGTCATTTTCTTTGCCTTAAACAGTCCCCCTACTCCTACATTAACTAGAATATCAATTTCTCCAGCAGGTCTTTTTCTTTTAATCAACCTCCCATTTTTATTTCTTTTAGAAGTGACTATCCCACACTCTCCTTTCCTCCACAATCACAGCACTTGTTACACTGATATAATCATTCAGGTGAAGGTGAGAACTAAGTCTATTTAATCCAAATTTGTACCCCAGATCTACAAAGTACCTGGCACACAGCTGATGTTTGATTTAAGGTGAATGCTAGATGATGTTATTGAAGAAAATTGAAGTTTAGGAAATTCTCTTAATCAAATGAGTATAAACACAATAATAAATAAGATTACTATAAAATGCAATTAAAATATATGCATATAACATTGAGGTATATTTTTAATAGAAATAGAAGTAAAAAGTGACAGAAAAATAGAATAAAATAAAACATGAAATCATATGACAAAAGGAGCAATTGTTAGCTTGTGGGGAATGAAAAGAGAGTAGGATTTAGCATTTCTTAAAACCTCACTTAGATATTAAATACAGACACCTTATGGTTATCTATCTCACACACAGAAAAAAAGTCCTTATTTGTGAAAACGCCTGTAATTTGGCATCTAATGGTGGCATTAAAACATAATTGCTGCAAGGAATTATTGTGTGATGTATTTTAATTTGATAGTTTTAAATTTCTAAATGTTTAATAAGTATGTGTTTTACATTTAATATCTTTTCCTCATTCTCAAGTTGTCACTCTTGATGAAATTGACCCACCCTGGTTGCATTAATTTTTTAAAGCTATAAAACAAAGAAGAAATGGAAATCTTCCAATTTATATTCTTACATGTATAGCTATTGAACTTTGCATCTCAGACATACTAACTTTTCAACTTGCACACAAAGTTCTCAATCACAAATTCTAAAGAAACTCACAGGTTCAGATCTATTAACAAATGGTCCTTTTGGTCTTCGTCACTACTTCCTGGCACAGAGACCCTAAGACCCTTGGTAGACCCCGAGTGATAGCAGTGTCTTTGCTATTCATCAAAGGTCACTTTCCATTACCCTGGAGTTTATATTGAGGGGGTGACACAGGTGGGGCCCCTAAATACCTCAGGCCTGGGGCTGGTGATAAGAAAGGCCAACCAGTAAGTGGGTGAGAACTTTCAGCCCCACCCCTGACCCCTAGAAAGGGGAGGGGACTGGAAACTTGGTTATAAAAACTCTTGAACCAGGAGATCCACAGAGCTTCCCAGTGAGTATACACACCAAGGTGCTGAAAACTCCTAGCCATCTCCCTTATCCCTCTTCCCCCAACACATCTTTGCCATATGTATCTCTTCCCTTTGGCAGTTTCTGAGTTACAATCCTTATAACAAGCCAGTAATAGCAAATAAATTGCTGTCCCGAGTTATGTGACTTGTTCTAGCAAATCACCGAATTCCAGAAAGAGGTTGTGCAAACCTTTGATTTACAGCCGGTCGGTCAGAAATACAGGTGGCCAGGGTCTTGCTTTCCATATGGCAAATGGCATTAAGCTCTTCCACTTAAAATGTACCAGGCACTGTTCTATATGGTTTACATACAACTCAAATGATTCTCTCAGCAACCCTGTGAAGTAGAAACTCTTAACTTTGTTTTACAATTCAGAACACTAAAGCATGATGAGAATAAAGAACTGGACCAAAGTCCTAAACTTGATAAGCTGTGAAACTTGCAATTAAAAAGAAAAATCTCTCTCGAAGGTAAATGTCCTAAACATTAAGTGGAATCTTAGTAGGGCAATTAATTTGCCATGTCATTTTAGTTGGCATTACATTAATTTCAGAATCAATAATTAAATTACCAAAATGTAAACTATGACTGAAGGCCCAATACTTTATTTTATAACTTTCTTGGGTATAATTCTAGTCATTAGGTGTGTTGTATTAACTGCTAGAAGAAAACACAGAGAAGTAAAAATGCTTCTAAAACCTACTGCACAAAAGAAGGTTAACATGCTTTTCTCCCCCAGGTAAATATATGGTCCTCCTTACTAAGTGTCACCTGGAATTTAAAAACTTTTATTTTTCTATGGCAAATGTTAAATCCCATGTTGATTTCTTCAACCTGTCAAATCAAAGTTATTCATTTTACTGAGGGATATAATTATATTTTCAAACTGAAAAATAATTTAAAATAATCAAATTGAACTATATATAATTAGAAAAGTATTTTATCATCTCCAGATTCTGTGTTTACTTAAAGTTGGTAGAAATAACACTGTTACTTGGAAAAGAATAAAATCTATCGGAAAAAAATGCTATATTCCATGCTGACATTAAAATAGAATACTTTGGAGACATGCTATCTAATTTCTGGGTAGTAATATTCCCATGACAGTTATGATCACTATTGACTTTATTCATAGGCACTCTAAAGGAAGTCTAGGGAGTTTTCTCATTAATGCTAAATCTCTCTCTCTCTCTCTCTCTCTCACACACACACACACACACACACACACACACACACACACCTCACAATACTTGAGGGAAATAAGAGACCATTCAGATTATTAGCTCTACTTTCCACTTGCAAAATCACAGTCATCATAAATGTAAAAGGTGCTTGGGGAACCAGTGTTGAATTGGCTTACAAAAAAGAAAGAAAAAGATAGATAGATGATAGGTAGGTAGGTAGATGATAGATAGATGGATAGATAGATAGATTCCAACAGTCTTATTTTCCATACCACACTCTTTCTCAAAATATGGTGAAAACACAGCAAGCAAAATAACAAGCCAATTTATACCTTAGTCTTAGGCACCCTTTTCTACCCCCAAATTCTGTGTAGAGGGTAATTCTCAAATCCTAGAAGATAGCCTATTTTACTTTTCTTTTATATACTACTCACCCCAAACTCAGAGGATAGAATTCAACAACTATTCCAAGTGATTCTTCCAGCACAACATTCTCTTCTCTCCCTCTCTTCTCTCCTCTCTCTCTCTCTCTCTCTCTCTCTCTCTCTCTCTCTCTCTCTCTCTCTCTCTCTCTCTTTTTCACACACACATTTTGCCAGTCTTTTCACAGACAAAATAAAATAAATGGGGCATATAAGTCCTGTGAGCAGCAACAGCTATCTTTTAAAAGTTTTTAAATGTTCATCTAGATATCTTATCTTTCTTTGTTCTTCTAAATCAAATGTTGCATTTGCCCCTGACCAGTTTGGCTCAGTGGATAGAGTGTCAGCCTGCGGACTCAAGGGTCCCAGGTTCGATTCCAGTCAAGGGCATATACCTTGGTTGCAGGCACATACCCAGTGGGGAGTGTGCAGGAGGCAGCTGATTGATGTTTCTCTCTCATCAACGTTTCTAACTATCCCTCTCCCTTCCTCTCTGTAAAAAAATCAATAAAATATATATTTAAAAAAATGTTGCATTTGCCTGTTTTCTTATTATTTCTTTTGCCCCCACAAAAATAATGAAAACAAATGGTGCAGACTCACCATCTGTAATCCTATATAATAAAAGGGTAATATGCAAATTGACCAAATGGCAGAACGACTGGTCACTATGATGTGCACTGACCACTAGGGGGCAGATACTCAACACAGGAGCTGTCGCCTGGTGGTCTGGGAGCACAGCTCAGCCAGAAGCCGGGCTCATGGCTGGTGAATGCTGTGGGGCTCCTGCTTCCAATGCAGCACTAAGGACCCCTATGCAGGATGTCCAACTGCCGGCTTAGGCCCACTCCCTGCAGAAGGCAGACATCCCCAAGGGGTCCCGGACTGCGAGCGGGCGCTGGTGGGGCTGAGGGACCCCCAGCCCCCAGTGCATGAATGTAGTGTACCAACTGGGCCTCTAGTATTTAATAATCCTGTGGCACTGGGCAAGTCATTTTCATGCAAGAGAGGTGAAATATTTTAGATGCAGTGGTTAGAATGGAACTGTGTTCAACCTTGAGGATGAATATAAGAGGTTTTAGATGACAAAATCATTCTTTTCAAATAGAAGATTAAATCTCCTAGGAAACAGAGTAATAATGAACTATGTATGATCTCAAGTACTATTGTAAATGATTTGGTTCTAATTCCTTTTTCTGATGAGATGCCATTCATTATGGAATGAAGAAGAAAAAAATATTTCAGTTTCTTAGTCTAAAACACCTATGAAATAGATAACTGAGTTAACATAAGACATTGCAGATGAAATAATTTTTTTTCTGAAAATCTGAACTACTTTGAATATATACGTCATTTTTTCCTATTTGGAAATAAATCTTACTATGTATTAATAATTAGATCAATTAGTTCACTAAAATAATGCATTAAGAGTTCTGGAATGAGATACAGAATTGGGTGCACATTAACTGGAATTCACACATATGCACATATATAAAACATGTATATATATTCATTATAATATTTTAAGTATGTATTATCAAATATTAAAATTTACTTATTTTGTGAAAAAAATTACCAAAAATTATTTTTATTTTTAAATATTTAGTTATGACTAAAGGAAATGACAATAGAATTTTATTTTCTCGGATAAGTTATTTTACTCATATCATCTTGGTTTTTAGGTTAAGTATTTAAAGAAATCATATTTTTCCAATTATGTAAGTGTGAGAATCAATATCAAAACTACCAAGTTTCTAGATTAAAATGGAACATTTTTACTCATGTAAAATGCTTTCAGGCATTTATAATAGAGAAATTGAGTCCTTTGATTAGATGATGTGCAGTCTTCTCCAGTTCTCAGACTGTCTAAATCAGCCGTGGGCAAACTACAGCCCCAGGGCCGGATCCGGCCCGTTTGAAATGAATAAAACTATTGAAATAAAAGACTGTACCCTTTTATGTAATGATGTTTACTTTGAATTTATATTAGTTCACACAAACACTCCATCCATGCTTTTGGTCCGGCCCTCCCGTCCAGTTTAAGAACCCACTGTGGCCCTCCAGTCAAAAAGTTTGCCCACCCCTGGAAATCAATTACCATATGTTTAATGTTTATACCTCATTCTCCTTCTAAAAGGTAGAATAATAAAAAGGATGGCTAAAATCTAGTGGTCAGAAATAAACGAATCAGGCTGAATGTCAGGATGGAAAAGACAAAGGAAGTATGTGGGTTGTGACAAACGGAATAACAATTCTTACACTATAGAAAGAAAAAAAAAATCAGGTCTAGCTCACAGTTATCAAGAAGAGATAAAGTTCCAGCATTGCCAGATCTTCTGATTTACTAAAGAATCAACAAAAATTGAGATATAATTTGAAAATTCATGGTTTTTATATGTTGGGCACAAATTTTATCTTTAAATATCTGTGTGGTTAAACAGGTCCGTAAACTGGCATCAAATTGTTACTCATGAGTTTGCTACCCCTATTCTACAACCAGGAAGAGGAACAGAAAAGGCAATAGGGTGTTTCTACAGGAGAAACGAAAGAAGCCAGGGATTTTAATGAAGACCAACATGATATTACTTATACTGCTATCAGATAAGTGTCAGATACTGAAAACAACGTATTTTATAAGTCTGTATTGAGTAAAAATAATATCTAAATTACATGTTTTTCTCATCCTAGTCCAAATATTAGTAAATTATTATGTTTGAAACACTCCAGGGAACACCAAAAGGGAAAACAACTTGTTAATTAAATATTAGAAGTCACACTACTATAAGTCATTTGCTTATTTATCTATAAGAGTGCAATTACTACTTCAATCCAAATTTGAAATAAAGACCTGAATGAAGTGACTCAAGTGCAAGTCATCAATATTTTTGTTATTTAAAATAGATTCCCAATTATTCCCACCTTTCTCAGGAATACCCTCAACAGTATTTGCTTTCCATAAAATAATAAATGTGTACAATAGAAAAAAAAATGTCACTAGGTAATTTCTGCATATTATGAAACAGTGACATTCTGATTCTATTACTGTGTCATCCACATTAAACTTCTCAGCAAACTTATTTGAATCATGTTGACAAAGCTTGAACTAAAAACATATTATTTTTTATTTCTATAACCTTTCATCAACTTAGAATGTGTAAGAATTGATATTTTATTATTATACAAATTGCATGTCTTCTCTAGCTAAGTATATACCTTAAAGCTCTGCATTATGTTTCAAATTTAATTTAAAATAAAATATTTCAAATTTACATGGCTTGAGCTTTACAAATAATATGGCACACAATCAATTCTCTAGAAGAGATCCTGCTTTTGCTCTACAGATGTTGGCTGAAAGCCTGAGTAGATAAAAGAACATGAATTTAATGGAATGCTTCAGAACCTAGCTCTAGGACTTTTGTTCTCTCTTTTAGAGTTGAATGAAAAAAAAAAAAAGGAATTCTATTTTAGAATTATATAACAACTAACTGTGTCTGAAGTTTGGAGTATAGTCCTTAACTATATAGACAGTTTATTTAGTTGTTTCCTCTTCTTGTCTCTGGAAAATAATCTTCTTTTTCTCTCTGGGTAGGAAACATAAGCTAGAAAACGTTCAAGATCTGTGATGACATATAAACAGGAATGCATTCACTTTCTGAATATCATTTGAAAAAGAGTGCAAAGCTATATAAATTAATAGGTTTTATTATATTGGAAAATAAACATGAAAAGGGAATGATGAAATGACACAAATACTGTCATACTAATATAAAGCTACATCTTCTATAGAGATATTGGTGGAAAGTGAGCCGATCCTGGGATCAGCAAGTTTGGCTCTGCCACTGCGTGTCTAGTCTTAGATGAAACTCTGGGCCTCAATATCCTGCTCTGCAAAATGAGGGGTTTCATTAGATATATCGTCAAAGGGTCACTAAAGTCTCTTTGATATACATAAATTAGCTATGCATCATATATTTATATATTTATAATAATTATATCATTTTAATATTTTCACTATACCTAAAATCTTTTTTAACTATTCTTGATCCATAGTCTTGTGTTATATAAATCTATGTTTATCAGTGAGACAAAGCAAAATTGTTTGATGTACGAAATGAGAATCTTCATTGTTTTTCAAATAAGTTTGGATTTTTCTAATCACTTATCAATTTCCTCACTTTTTCCAAAATTTTTCACATATTTCAGGGAGAATTATAGTGCTATTTTTAAAGAAATTCAAAGGAGAGAATGCAGTTGTTTGATGAACATATAGAATACATTAGAGTTTCCTTTAAGGTGAAAGATTGGGGATTTTCAGAAACTATACAAGCTATTTTCAGTGCATTACTATCATGAAATAAAGAACAAGCTATGAAAAAATGTTCCCTAATATTGTCAACCATCAGCTTGGTTAGAAAGTCCCCAATCAAACTTATGTGTTAAAAGGTCCAGAAGATGGAGGGGGGGGGGATGTCAAATTCCCCAAAGGGTTCATTGCATCATGAGTCACAATTCTTGTGCAATGCAGTCATTTCCTAACATACTAACTTCCAGAAAGAAAGTCACATGCCTCTGTCATCGCCTGGCCAGTAGGGGCAGCACCCCATTTGAACAGTGCTCAGTTTGCCTTTATTCTTTTTCCCAGTTAGCCTACATATGCTCTTGTCACATGCCTGTCTCAGGTTCCTTAAGGATATAAGAAAACCGATCTCCAAAAACCATTTACCCAGATGCAAAAGAACCAAAAAAATGCAGATGGTTTGTCTAGTGTGTCACCTTTTTCTTTTCTCCAGTAAGTACCTGCCCTCCTTCTAATCTACTGGAAGTCAGAGTACCTCCTCACTCTCACATTCAGTGTCCCACAGGCAGTGAGTAAGCCAAAGACTTAGTTCCTATACACACTAAGTTAAAAGAGAAAACCAGAATAAGGGAAATGTCAAATTCACCATATATCATGGTGGAAAAGAAGAGAGATTCCTAAACCTATTTGAACATAATTTGTTCTGTCACCTTGTGTTAGTTCTAAAAGGCTAACTCATTTCAGCAGTTATATAAATGCTCCCTCTTATCACCTTCCATACCTTTCTAGAATAAATTTTAGCATTGTCATTGTTTGGATCCTGAAGATTTTTATAAGTTAGGACTCTGATTAATATTATTTTCTTTCTTTTTTTATCTTTTTGAATATATTTTATGGATTTTTTTACAGAGAGGGAGAGGGACAGAGAGTTGGAAACATCGATGAGAGAGAAACATCAATCAGCTGCCTCCTGCACACCTCCTACTGGGGATGTGCCCGCAACCAAGGTACATGCCCTTGACTGGAATCAAACCTGGGACCATTCAGTCCGCAGGACGACACTCTATCCACTGAACCAAACTGGTTAGGGATTCTTTCTTTTTTAAATCAAATAATAAAGATTTGGAGTTATTACACTTAGTTCTCTGAAAAGAGGACTATTATGCAGTATATAGCTATGAACAGGCACTACTGTAAATTTTGGTCTATGCATTTAGCTGACCTTTAATCCTGCTTGGAAACTCTTCTGTTCATGTCTATTCAGTGACGCTGCTTATACATTCCACCAGAGGGATTCCAAGCATTTGCCAAATCCCCTGGGCCTGCATTCTCAAATTACTTTGTCCTTATTTTATGCAAATCTCTGGGGGGGATTCCCATCCTTGAGGAAGCCCATCCTTTTGTTATCTGTTTGCAACTTCAGACCTACCCCAATTCTTGGCACAGAATGCACTCTATTAAGGTTGTTGAAGGGATGATTGTGAAGAAATTCATCTACTCATATTTCCCAACTGTGGAATTATGTGATTTAAAGTACTTTGCTGCTTTTAGAATAAACTTTTTAAATGAAAAATTCTGAGTTTTATTATTTACCCAGTCTGAGAGGAATGCCATCCTTCGTGCATTACTAAAATATGTGTATGAACATATACTGTGTTAATTATTTTCCATAAAATAATCAGGTTACTGATTTTGAAACTAATAGCAATTCTGTTGTAGGTGTCTGATCTAGGGAAAAAAAGAAAGAGAACATATTTGCCAGCTGAATAAACTACAAAATGCGCTTAGCAGCACTGATTCTTCCTGCTGGTGGATTATTTGACCTTAACACATATGGATTCTACAAAGTATCAAGTTCTTTTCTTTCTTTTTTTTTTTTTTAATAATGCCTAGTAACAAGCAAAACACAGATGAGAGTTTTAGGAAAGTGCTCAATCCCATCCAAACACTGCTTCTCTAATTTTGATTATTTTAAAATAGCTACTGTCAAACATTTATAATGACTATATACTTTTCTACAGCAATACTGAGAAACAGGTATTTTAATGTAAGTCAGTCTGTAATATTGTGAAAATTTCATATACGGCTATAAAATAAATTTCTGTAGAAAGTTTACAGAATTCATATTAGACAAAGGAGGCAAGAGCATACAATGGAGTCAAGACAGTCTCTTCAATAAATGGTGTTGGGAAAATTGGAAAGATACATGCAAAAAAAAAAATGAAACTAGACCACCAACTTACACCATACACAAAATGGGTAAAGGACTAGGACATAAGAAAGGAAACCATAAAAATCTTAGAAGAACCCATAGGCAGCAAAATATCAGACATATGTTGTAGCAATATCTTCACCAATACAGCTCCTAGGACAATGGAAACTAAGAAGAAAATATACAAGTGGGACTACATCAAAATAAAAAGCTTCTGCACAGCAAAGAAACCATCAACAAAACAACAAGAAAGCCCACTGCATGGGGAAAACATATTTGCCAATGTTATCTCCGATAAGGGTTTAATCTCCAACATTTACAGGGAACTCATACAACTTAACAAAAGGAAGATAAACAATCCAATCAAAAAATGGGCAGAAGACCTAAATAAACACTTTTCAAAAGAGGACATACAGGTCAAGAGACATATGAAAACATGCTCAAAGTCACTAATTATCCGAGAGATACAAAGCAAAACAACAATGAGGTACCATCTCATACCTCTCAGAATGGCTATCATCAACAAATCAACAAATGACAAGTGATGGCAAGGATGCAGAGAAAAAGGAACCCTCATGCACTGCTGGTGGGAATGCAGATTGGTGCAGCCACTGTGGAAAACAGTATGGAGTTTCCTCAAAAAATTAAAAATGAAACTCTCACTTGACCCAGTGTTCCTACTTCTAGGAATATATCCCAAGAAAACAGAAACACCAACCAGAAAGGATATATGCATCGCTATGTTCATAGCTGCACAATTTACAATAGCTAAGATTTGGAAGCAGCCCAAGTGCCCATCAGCAGATGAGTGGATTAGAAAACTGTGGTATGTCTATATAATGGAATTCTATGCTGCAGTGAAAAAGAAGGAACTCTTACCATTTGCAACAGCATGGATGGACCTGAAGAGTACTATGCTAAGCAAAATAAGCCAGCCAGAGAAAGATAAATATCACATGATCTCACTCATTTGTGGAATATAATGAAAAACATAAACTGATGAACAAAAATAGAGCCAGAGATAGAAGCATCAGACCATGCAACCTAAGATAGAAGGCAAGGTGTGTGTGTGTGTGTAAGAGATCAAAGGACTTGTATGCATGCATATGAGCATAACCAATGGACACAGACAGTAGGGGGGTGAAGGCATGTGCTGGGGGTAGGAGCGATGGGGGAGAGATCCATGGGGGGAAAAGGAAATTTATGAAATACTTTAAACAATAAATAATTTAAATTAAAAAAAAAAACCTGTATTGGTAATACAAGTCAGATTAATTTACACAGGTAAAACACCTAGTATATGTCAGGATAATTTATTGAGATACTAATTGCTATTTTGTTATTAACTGCATTTGAAGAATTAAAATAAATTGCTATTTTCATTCTACAAAAGACATAAAAATAAATATAAAAAAAGAAAGTTTACAGAATTCTACTGAGAGAAGTAAGATCATCAATGGAATAAAATCCAAAATGATTACTTTAGCTGCAGGTGATAATTTTAAGTAAAATCCACTGGAGCAAAGGAAAAAAAAATGTTGGTTCTTATTAGACTAAATTATCAAAAATATTAATAGCATAATATAGAATTCTTTGCATTTTAGATGTTATATGATTGTTTTAGCCTTTTAATTGCATCTAGAATTTAACTAGCATAAGTATTGTTGGATATCTGAAACAATGAAGCTATAATTCTGAACTCAGTTGTTTGGTGCTACAGCCTAATTAATTTTGGAAAATTTCTCTGAAATTGTTATAAAGGCTAAGAAAACATAGTTCATATAACTCATCAATAGAATCTATACAAACTAAGTACCTAAGATTTCCCAATTACTATATAAAACTTTGTTTATTTTTTTACAAAGGGTTAAACGGATTTTTTCACTGGTTTGACCATCTCTAGAAATACATCAAATGGCAATCTTTTCTTCAAGAGTGTGCTCTAAATGAGGAATTGGAGAATGAGACAAGCACTATTGACCATACTTTTGTTTTGAAAACAATTGGGTGTTGACAATAAAAATGTACACTGCCTGAAACAAAATTAGTTTATTCCTGATGAGAGACTAATAGTTAAATAGCAACTGCCGCCCAATCTTGCCTGCTACACATTCCATTTGACCACCAAACACGGTCATTAGATGATGGTTTGGAAGACAAAAGTGGAACAGGGTAGAATTGAATGTGACTGAGTTCTTAATATGCTAGCATTACAGTCATATTTTCTCCAGGAAAATTTAATCAAGGAATATAACTAAATATAGTAATATCATTGCTTAGGTAATGAGGTCTGGTACACAGACCTTTGAATATGCCAAAGTCTCTATCAGTGACTTCTTTCCTATATGAAAAGTCTAGTGGGCAAACCCCGAGTTTTTTTTGCTTTACTCTCTCCTAATATGTTATCTTGAGTTGGCATTTCAAATACCTATAGCCATAATTTGGAAGTTGTAGCCTGAGGCTATGATAATCTGATCAACCATATTAGAAGCTAGAGTTAACTGATTGCCTATAATCAATCATTTGAAAACACCTAATCTAAACTATTGCCTTCAAGCTAAACCAGAGCTAAATTATTCTAAGGAGATAAGAAATTGTAAATTTTTAAAGATTTATGGGACACTTGATTCAATAACCTTCCCAGCAAACTCAATATCTAGAGATATTCACTTCTTAAAAATCCATTAGGTTTGCTTTTTATTTTAAATTCACAACTAATTATTTTAATGTTTATAAGAAATCTCTGAATGTAGTAATTGCCCAGTCACTTGGCCTTAAGTTAGAATAGCTTTATGCAGATTAATTCAATACATTTTTTGCATATTGATCAGTGTTCCTCTTTTTTCCTGAAAGGTCAGAGAAACAGGGGAATTTCTAAGATTATGCATGTATTTTCTACCACCAGTCATTACAAGATTGGGTCTTAAAAGCAAAAAGGCAAAAAAACAAACAAAACACAACCAAAAACAACCCAAATGCATGTCACAAATATAACATATAAAAATAAATGCATGAATTTTTCCTGTAGCTCTTAAATATAGCAGTATAAATCTTTATTCTGAATATAGTCTTGGAACTTAAAAAATAATGAAAATACATTTCTTTCCCTGGCTAAAGTGTTTAATATAATAATTTTTCTTCTCAAGAGCAGAATAGTAAATTCTTTATAAAATATTCATAGATTTCCCTCTCTCTTCTCCTCTCTCTCTCACATATATATCAGAATTTGAAAGATAATATTCAAGAGATAACATTAAGTATTAAATTATGAAACTATGGTAACTTTCTCAGGTGGCCAGGATAGATATTCCCAAGTTTCACACTTTATTATTATGATCCACTTATTTGTTAATCAGAAGTTAATCTTATATTTTCATTCTAACAACACCTTAGGCAGGTAAAATTTAGTAAGCATTGATATCACAATTTTGTGGTTTTTGTGGATACTGGACACAAGTTGGTTCTTTATGTACGAGTTGATTAATTAACAAATTGCCGGGAAGACAAGCTATCCAGGTTCTATTCTCATTATTTGAGATTCAAACCTTCCTTACTGGCATGGTTTCCCTCTGCTTTAACATAAGCTAATATGATTTCTGGTGGTGCCAGAATGATTAAAAATGTTTTTCTTCCATTCTACTTGCTACCCTGCTTCTTTGATTGTTCTAAAGAAGTAACCCTAAACCAAAGCTCAACACAACTTTGTTCTTTTTCATGACTCTATTCTCCACCCTTCTGCACCTGTGCCTCAGCCCTCACCATAAGGAGTATGAGGTTTTCACACTTCTAAGATAAAGAGATAAATAAATAAATCTTTGCTCTCAAGTAATTTACAATATAAACAGAGAACAAAATGAATAATAATCATACATTTCGATGAATGTTTTATTAGAGACATCTATTACTTGTGAAGAAAATACAGAGAGAAGACACAAGAGTGAGGAATTGTGCCCTATTGGAACTTACCTTTCCATGGAGACTTGAAGAAGGAGTAGAAGTTATCCGAGTGGAGAAGAGAGAAAATGTATACCCAGGAGAAAAACCAGGATATGCCTATGTCACTGAGTGCCACGAATGCTTCCCCACTTGTCAAAAGACATTCTAGATATTTGCAGAGCCTTTTTAGTCTCAATGAGAGAACATGCTGGCCAAGGGCAGCCTGGCAGCTCTGTTTCTCACAGGTTCCTGTTTAAGCCATACACCTGTGAATGACTTCTCAGATATAAGCTATGAATATTTTCACATTCCAGGATGAAATATGAATAATGGGAACTGCTAGGAAATAATATTGTGACACGAGAGTAAAAAGATTTAAGATATCAGGAAATGGGGCAATGCCAGAAGGGTGGATATCAAAGTCCCCAGTAAGGGAAGAAATATTCCATTATGAAAAATTATGAGGCTTAGAACACCCAAAATGCAGTATCTAACTGCTCAAAGGCATTAAAGAAGGATACATGTTTTATAAAGCAATATTACAGCTGTGTTGCTCATTGGTCAAAATAGAAACCATATGAAAATGTGTTTGGCATAAGATCAAATTTAGAACAAATAAGCCATTTCCAGAAGGCACTTGGAGTGAATGTATCCATTTTCAAAGTTGTTTTATTAAATTGCTTTTACTTATGTGACTGAGTAGATTCAATATTCTAACACAATCCATTTGAACAACAGTGATGAACTTAAGTTTCCTGAAGTCTGCTAATGGTCTATTTCAGCCTACACTTTTAGTGGGGGCTCTTTTTGGAGCCTGGTCTGATTCAAATTATTGGGCAAGCACACGCCATTCACATGAATTACTGGTAGTCTGCAGAGGATCACCCTAATTTTATATAGCCTTTTTTGTATACTCATTTAAAATTGACAAATTTTCACATCTGAAAAATAAGTGCAGTAATTAAAGTCTGAGAAATAGTATTTATTTTGTAATCTTAAAACTGGCGGGGGGGGGCGGTGGGGAGTTGATGCTGGGAGATGTGTAAAAATACAATCTGTTTATTTATTAAGAGCCACATAAAAAACATACTTTAGCAACTAATGTATGCTTCTTTTAATAGATATACTAGACCAAAGAAATATTTTACAACAGAGTGACAGCTACATAAATAAGAGGTGAGCTAGAAATGTTACTTTATTTGATTTCTCTAAGGCTTGTTATTTCTGCTTACATTTATACCAACAAGCTAGGAATTATGACCTTGATCATTAATTGTGAATCAGCCAGTTTACTGGCTGCATGCCATAAGAAAACATCCATAACCCAGCAAAACCCTGGGAAATTTAGGAGGGTATATTAAGTGATAGCCCATTATTCAACATAATTTTATTTAATGGCAAAAATGAAGAAATAAGTATACTATTTGTGAAATATGCAGATTAATTAGAATCTTATCTTATATTCTAAATAAAATGAAATAACTAAAAAATTATGTAGGCACAGTAATAGTGTAAAAAAATGCTTATCCTCCCAACACAAAATTAAATTACTAGGAATAAGTTCAAGATAGCACAACAAATACCAACAACATAAATATAAAATATGAGACTTTTGCTACATATTAAGTACAACAAAATCAACTTTTGAAAATCCCAAGTGATAACAAACTGAATATAAATCAACAATATATCATAATTATAAGGAAAGTCAATGTATTATTGATACTGTGTCTAATGTGCAAAAGGTCTAACAAAACAACTTGTATGGAATATATACACACTATTCATATTTTATATTTTCTATAAATATATATAACATTATATTATATACTTTGTATATATGAAATATTAATAGTACATTAAATATTAAATATACATTATGTATATATACAGCATATGTATGTACTATTTTTATTTTTCATATATGTAACATATACTAATCGAGAAATAATTTTCCATAATTTCCATTTATAAACAGTTATGATTTTTTAAAGTTTCATAATTGCAGAAATCCAAAGAAAGAATAAATTCAATAGACTATGTAGCATCATAACAAACATATGTGCCTATATTTTCTATATCTATTTATATACATTTGGTAGTGTGTGTATCTTTTACTATCAACAGTAAACGTTCAGATGAGGGTGGGTTAGTTAAATCATGGTATTAAAAATATTAAGAATATTTAAATTCCAAGAGATATTACTTGAAAGTAGGAATATTTTAGTGAGCTATCTCTATTACTGTGATGATCAAAAGTTAAATGAACTTTCTTTAGGTTATAGAGAAGACATTTTTGAAGATGTTTATGAAAATCAAGTACAAATGTTTATTGTGGTGGTTTGAATATGCACTTCAGTAAGAACAAAGGACAGAACCAGTAAAACTGGAAGCCCAAAGGAATCCAAATGATTATTTATGTCAATATCCACATTTTAAAAGATACATATTTGAGACTCAAGATTGAAAATAGTCTT
Organism: Myotis nattereri; assembly: GCF_964212035.1. Lineage (NCBI taxonomy): Eukaryota > Metazoa > Chordata > Mammalia > Chiroptera > Vespertilionidae > Myotis > Myotis nattereri. Next base: position 57,832,060 of record NC_138079.1, read on the forward strand.
GTCTACAGTCAGAATAGGAAAGGTGTTTATTGTTGTTTTTTTTGTTTGTTTTTTGTTTTTGGTTTACCATCCTTGGAAATCAACCTCCTAAAAGATTATTGAACATTCTGTAAGCAAATATTCTCAGTTTGGATCAATGTAAAAACATGTTTTAAAGAGAATAAGAACATTTCCTCATATTCTGCAATATATATCTGCAAACTAATTTGAGAAACACTGCTGTAGGTCATGAGGGGCATATCAAGCATTTCAAATGAAAATTCTTAATTCCAAGAAAATTTAAAGTAGTTATGTGGTCAATTTATCTCACACTTGCACATTTATTATAACTGTTAAATTATCCTTCAAATAAAAAAATGTCTGGAATATTTGTCAAATATTTAAAAAAGGATAACATATGTATTCTCCACTAAAAGATAAAGAACAAATGTCACAAGTAGAACTTGTACCAAAATTTTAAAAATCTATATTCACTCAATTTATTTTGTCCTTAAAATTCATTTTGTTGAAGATATTAGCGTATAAAATTGTTGGATAACTTTAGAATGACTATAATAATGACATCACAGAACATATCTACTTTTACCAAACTCAATAATCACCAGTGAATTTTCAATCATGTTTGTCTTGATTAATACAAAGTTCAAGCTTATTAATTTGATGAGTAGAGTCAATTATATTAAAACAAATTATTAGTTAGAATATGGTGACAAAATAGGACACATACATTATTTTTGTTACAGTAGAATTAAAATAATAAAACTAATGGGTCATATACATTAAAAATAATTGATTTTAAATAGTTTAGTAATAGTCATAATAATTGCCAGAGGGCAAAGGATCCAAATATAAATGTTCGGATATTTTTTCCAGGACTGATTGTAAACAAATATAAAGTTTAAATCAATTAAGCTCTTAAAAATAAATATCGGAATAGAGATAAGAGCAGTATTATAAGAAATAGAGGAATGAAGATGAGAACGATAAGAGCAAACTCCCTAAAGTGCAAACTTCAAAAAAATTTGCATAAGTGTGGATATGATTCTAATATAAACTAAGAATTTACAAATATTTAGTTTTGTAAAACATAATTTAAAAATATACTCATTTATTTATCTCATGGAAGAATTTTTTAAATTTAAATATGCTTTTTATTGATCTCAGAGAGAGGAAGGGAGAGGGAGAGAGATAAAAACATCAATGATGAGAATCACCTGCCTTCTGCACACCCTCTACTGGGGATTAAGCCCACAACCCAGGCATAGGCCCTGACCAGAATCAAACCATTACCTCCTGGTTCATAGGTTGTCGCTAAACCATTGAGCCACATTGGCCAGGCTAGTTCCTGGGAGAATTCTTAAGTAATTATCTATAGCAATTGATAGTGGAACTGAGGATCTATTTTTTTAAACTATTCGTGTTTTTTTGTGTTTGTTTCGTTCTTGCTACAGTGTTAAAAGTTAGGAAATTAAATATAACCATCCCTAAAAACACACAACACTACCTAGTTATTATGAATCAAATATTAATTATAAAAATAGATATTTTTTGCTTAACATGATATGTTATAAAATATTTTTAATGTTTTACATAATAATTTAAAATCGTATATTATATTATGGGTTAGATAATTTTTATATATTATAATAATATTTTTAAAGTTTCAATGAGTCAGTTTATAGTTTCAAAATCCCTTCCTCACTCTTAAAATATTATGAAAATTGTTCCATTCTTTACAAGAAATATTTTTTTAAAAATAAAATAAGTAGACATATAGGGCTTCTGAAGAATACCAATGAGAAGCTTGCAATCCCAAACCAGTTGATACATTTAAATTTGTAATTATATCTTTTTTAAATATATTTTTATTGATTTCAGAGAGGAAGGAAGTGGGAGAGAGAGAAACATTAGTGATGAGAGATAATCATTGATTGGCTGCCTCCTGAATGCCCCCTTACTGGGGATCAAGCCCACAACCCTGGCATGTGCCCTTGACTGGAATCAAACCTGGGACCCTTCAGTCCGCAAGCCGATGCTCTATCCACTGAGCCAAACCAGCTAGGGCTGAAATTATATCTTTTATTTGTCCCTATTAAATTACCCTTTCCTTATGTTGACTGTTTTAAAACTTAGACTATATCTATATTTTTTCCTCCAGCTTCACTTAATATGGCTTGGGAATAATGGCCATATATTAAAATATCATGTAAGAATCTCTTTCAGTTTTAAGATTGATAGTTATATTTTTAGAGCTTTTCAAAAAACCCTGCAAATGAATGGATGTTTAAAATTAGTAAGCCATCATAATTTTCAGAGAGGAAAAAGTTTAAATAATGAAGCTTGACAAAATGGAAACTACTTAAATGATTCCCATTCTGTTCAAGAAACTTTGCTTTCCAAACAGCTTAAACTTTCTACTTGTAGCTGCAGTACGTGGAAAGGCCTTTTCAACATGGTGATTATATGCACCTTAAAATGTATGTAGAGTACTCTAAACCTTTCATGAGAGACAACAAACTCCAGTGATCGGCAGAGGATATGAAACTCTCTCAACTATTTTACTGCATTGTATTAACCACGCCATTTCAGAGAGATGAAAAACAGATACATAAAGAACAGAACTTTGGGAATTTTGCTCTTGTTTTGTTATCCTGTGACTCTTGTTTCATCACTTCCTTATTTTGTTTCGGCGTTTTAGTAGCTGCACAGACTACAAACATTATGACAAAATGCAACATTACATGCACTAATGTGTTATTAATTCTATAAGTGAAATTACCTTTCACATACACCATGTGTATGAATTTCCAAAATATTTGAAATGTGAAAGGCATCTCTACAGCTACTTTTTATATCCTGGGCTACAGTTTAGAACTCAATCACTTGACATTTCAGGGGGAATGTGTAATTAGATACATGACTAGGAAAGTAGCAAGATAAGTTGTTTCTGGAGAATTCAAGATAAGTCTTGTCAAAAACACCTAAAGCACAGTAATAAAAAGAAAGCATACCATTAATATCACCACCAGCAGTCAGAAGTTTGGTCTTGCTCTTTGAAATAAAATGCTTAGAAATTAGTGAGGTAGTTTATACTTATAAAGATAAGGAAGAAACGTGTACAAAACGTAAAAGGAGAGTCTGATGAACTAATTATTAAAAGTTTAACATATCTGTAAAAAGCCCATATGAATTCATTGTTGCTAATAAATACATAATCCTACCTGGACTCTAATTAATTGAAAATGCCCTATTTGAACCATGCTTCTTATTTTGTGTTTTGTTACTGGTGGTAAACTGAGAAATATAAACCAAAATCTAAAGAACAAAGTTACTAATCCCAAAGATTCTACAGAAAGGAAAAAAGCCCATAATAGTCAACAGGATATTGATGAATAAGAAAAAGTCAGCAGACACTACCTGACTTCAAGAATTCCTATAAAGCTACAATAATCAGGACTACTAGGTGTTGGTGAAAAATAGACAAACAGATCAACAAAATAGGTAAAGAGCCCAGAAACAGACCCACACAAATATAGTCAATTAATGTTTGACAAAGAAGCAAAGATAATATAATGGGGTAAAAACACTATTTTCAACAAAATGGCGCTGGAACTACAGGACATCGTCATACAAAACAATGAATCTACACACAGACCTTACGTCTTTCACAAAATTTAACTGAAAATAGACTACAGATATAAATGTAAAATGCAAAATTATAAAACTCTTAGAAGATAACTCATAGAAGAAAATCTACATAAGTTTGTGTTTGGCAAGGACTTTTCAGATATAATACCAAAAGTCATGATCTATAAAAGAAATAAATGATAACCTGGATTTCATTAAAAATAATAAATAATATTCTACAAAAGGCAATGTCATGAGAATGAGAAGACAAGTCACAGACCGGGAGAAAATATGTCCAAAATATATATCTGATAAAGAACAGTTATCCTAAATATATACAACTCAACAAGAAAACTAACAACTTGACTAAGAAATGGGTCAAAGACCTTAAAAGACATCTCACTAAAGAAAAGATATAGATGGCAAATAAGCACATTAAAAGACAATGGATATCATATGTCATAAGAGAAATGCAAATTAAAATAACTACAAAATATCACTATATTTCTATTAGAATAGCCAAAATCCAGAACACTGGGAAAACAAAATACCGGTGAGGATGTGGAGCTACAGGAATTCACATTCATTATTGGTGGGAATGTAAAAATGGTACAGACACTTTGGAAGACAGTTTGGAAATTTCTTACAAAACTAAACATACTTTTATTATAAGATCCAGCAATCATACCTTGCCATTTATCCAAATGACTAGAAAACTATGTCTACCCAAAAATCTGCATACAGATGCTTACAGAAGCTTTATTCATGATCGCCAAAACTTGGAATCAACAGATGAGTGAATATATAAATTGGTACATCCAGATAATGGAATATTATTCCCCCCTGAAAGGAAATGAGCTTTCAAGCCATGCAAAGACAAAGGAGAAATCTTTAAAGCATATTTTAAGTAAAAGAAGCCAATATAAAAGGGCAACATACTATCTGATTCCAATATATAACATTCTAGAAAAGGCTAAACTATGGAGACAACAAAAAGATCAGTGCTTGCCATATATTAACGGTGAAGAAGGGGTGAATAGGCTGAGCGGAGAGGATTGTTTAGGGCAGTTAAACTACTGTTTTGTGATACTCTATTGATGGCGACATGTCATTATACATCTGCCAAAGCCCACAGGATGTGCCAACTAGGAGTGAACTGCAGGGTGAACTATGGACATTGGGTGATAATAACTTTCAATGAAAATTCATCAATTTTAACAAATGTATAACTGTGAAAGATGTTGATAATGAGGGAAGCTATGTGTGTTTGGAGAGGAAGGCATGGTATAGATGGGGAATCTTTGTAACCTTCTCTTGCTTTTGCTGTGAACCTAAAAATGCTGTAAAAATAGTCTATTAAAAATTACTAATTCAGAGTAATGGATTTTCTAATTAGTTTCATATACTCAGGAAGTTTTTCAAAACATTTGTTTTTGAATCTTAATAAGTGGTGACTGTATGTGTCAGAGCGTGTGCATGCGTAAAGCAGCATATTTTAAGTTTTTCTCTGAATCAAATGATACTCGACATTGACATCTCAAAGAATAGTATATAGTCTTAGCACAATGCATTATTAAGTGATTCTGTTAAGAACACATTATATAAAAAGAAAATTGTTTTTTTCAAATTGTAATTAACAGAAATCTTTGTAACGTAAAAAATACTTTTCCTCCAAATGGGCATATTTTTATCTCATTTTGTTGAAACTTTGTGTCAAACATCAAGAGAAAGGGTTGAATAAACATGATCCAATATAAGAATGCAATTGTTCACAGAATAATACAATCCAAGAAACTATCTTTAGACAGAACAAGGAAATGGTAAATCTTTGAGGGGAGTATCTCAGTAACAAAACAAAAGGAAAATACTAGCCCAGGCCCACTTATAGTAGATGGAGAAAACTATTTTTAACTCTGGGGTTGTTAACCACTTTCTTTTAGGACTTCTATCCACTGTATTCAGTTGGTCCCCTGACTTGCCCTTCCTTTCCATCTCCACTGATTCTGCCCTACATTTTTATCAATTTATGGTTCAATTAGTCAAAAAGCCTAATTGGTTTTCATTCCTCTAGCACCTCTTCTTGCCAATGCAGAGTCTGAAGTTACAAGATTTACTCTCCTAAATGCACACAGCTAACTGTGCTTAATGCAGGATAAAATTGATTCTCTTCCCAACCAGAACACAAGTAATTTTTCCAACTCTGTAGTACAATGCTCCACAATACTCCACAAGTGTACTGTGTACTTAATCATTTCCTGCCTCAGTTTGCTCTAGTGATGCCATAGCATTTCTTTGTTTGGTTGTCTCTTTTTCTCTTCCGACAATTGTTATTCTATTTTTAACGTCTAGTTCAAGTGTCCTACTTTTAAGACTTATTTGTTAATCTGAGGGACAAATTCTACACTCTTAACAACATACCTCCTTAACATTTGTTTATGTCCTAGTCAACTGTGCATGCCTCTGATTCCACCATCAGCCCAGCGTTCCTTTAAAGCAGTGGGAAGTACTGTTTTATTTTTGTATCTACAGCACCTGACACTCAGTAAAAGTTCAATAAATACACATTATTGCTTATCTTTGTGTTATATATATCACACAAACACACATATACAAGACTGAATTTGGCCTTTCGGTGATTTGCCACTTTTAAACAAGAGTCTATTTCTTAGGTTTTTCTTCTGCATTTGAGTTAATAAATAAAAGGGAAATGTTAACTTAATTCATAAAAATAGAATGTAACTTTTGGGGGGAAACATTTAGGAATATTATTTCAGCCAGTTTCTCTATCTCCAATAGGCCTCCTAGCTACAAATGGGTCTTAACTGCTCCTTAAATACATTTAACATGTATGCTTCAACCATATCACCACTAGCCACTTAGCACTTCCATTGTTTTATTACCCAAGTTTTATCAATTTTACTAAGAATGCTCACTATTCTTTAACACAGAAAAGTATAAAAATCAGTAGTTTGTTCATGAGCAGACATATGTAAGTGCCAAGTTCAAATATTTGCCTTTTCAAGAAAAAGAATAAACTAAATATTATAGCACATAAATAAAAGTCAAGTTGGTGAATAGAGTAGCCGTTATCAAGAATGAAAACATATACCCCCTGGGAGAGTTTGTGGAGGCTCCTCCCTGCCGAGGGAAAAGGTTTAGTTATGTGTTCCACTGTGCCAAGGACAGACTGGTCCTTTCCAGACACTTACCCTCTGACAGCATGAATAAGTCTCAATGATGGATAGGCAGTTCGCACTTTCAGTTTATTCTTAAGGATTAATGCATTAACCCACTCCACGTGCTTCTCTCCTCCTTTGACCATGAAAGCAGGGATCCAAAGGACACTGTCATTCAGCATGGAAAGTCTGTGCACAAATTTTTCTCTGTCACTCTCATTCCGAAAGCCTCCAAATGCTCTTTGCACAACTGATGGATTCATGGTAATAAAATCTGATTTAGTTCCCACATCTGCAGCAAACTCCACCACAGGGGCTAGATTACACCTGAAGAGGGAAAAATTAATGGAAAAGTGAGAAATAAATATGAAATATTTACTTCTAAAATTATATGCTTGAAAAGAAGAATGAGAAACGAGCATAGTTTTTATTTTAACCAGGTAGGAAAAAAAACCTGGGAAAATTACATTTTCAATAAATCACCACGCATCAGGAATTTTCTGCAATAAAGATGTGCACTCCTACGGTAGGGCTCAAATTGTCACTTACATGAATTCAACCTGCTGTCTAAGAATACTCTTTGCTGTAATCGCCATAAAATCATACAATGTGAATTCCTAATAGGTGAATTTATGATGGTAAGTTTGGCTGTCGCCATGCAGGTGGGAAACCTAACCACATGCTGTTCTATAAGTAAGTAAAACCTGATCTCCCAATCTGCACCACTCCTCAAGCTTAAGTCATTTCAACAACTTTATAAACATAAGTGATGATGGCTTTTCTGTATTCTAAGGTTAAGGGAAAACTGCAATTCCTTATAGCATTTTTCATAAACATGTCTACAATTGCCTTCTAGGGGCCTAAATGGGAAACAAAGGTAAGAAAAATGGAGTAATCATATTTAATATGCATTTTTGAGATGTTAAATAATGCAGAAAAGCCCTGCTCTAGAGACAAATACCTTTCTGTTTCTCTGAGGACATACTCAAAATGCTTGTTTTCCCTGTTAACAGGAGACTTGCCCACTGTGGGGGAGGTCAGAATTGGCTGACCTGTTCTCACATCTGAAGTTCCAGGATATTGCAAAGTGCCTGCGCCTGGTTCTGTTCTTGTATGCTGATTTCACTCTTGTATTACAAGTTTAGGAAAGTACCTTGAACTTGGCATTCAGCCAATTTGTGATGATATTTTGATTCTGTGACATAGATCTTTGACTACTTGAAAATAGTCTTTTATTTTAAAGTACTTTACCTCCTAGGAAAGGTAAATTTTAATTATCTTTGATTAGTGAAAAATTAGATTTTTAGCAAACAAGATTTTGCTAATTTGGAAAAAAATAATTTGAATCTATTCAATGTACACTTTCATGAAAACACACACAAGCATACACACACACCCATAGACACAGACACACAGGATTCTCCTTCTTTTCTTTTTCTCTCCTCATATCAGCCTTTCAAGGGAAGAAAAAATAGAATGATTTCTTCTTTCTGCATTTTACAGATTTGACTGCATTATGAAAATTTCTCACATTTCTCTTCCTTATGCATTTAGCCATATTTATTAAATTCTTAAGCCAGATAAATTTAATTAAAAAGTAAAGTGTGTGCTCTGCCATTAAAAATACTGGCTTATGTATCCTTTCTTATCTCTTTTAATTAATATGCATTATTACTTCTTAGATCTCTAAAAACACTTAGCTATCACAACAGATATCTTTCATCTTACACAATTAAGCAAAGTCTGTTATCAAAGATGAGCTACTGAGATAAAACAAATAACCCACCGAGCCAAACCGGTTTCGGCAACAAATAAAAATTGATACGTCATATTATTTAGAAATAATATTTTCAAGTTATGCATATTTAAACACACCCACTATATTATGAGAGGGTATTTTTGTCTCTATCCATGATCCATGCACTATTTGATATTAGACACTATGCATCCCCACCACAGTCAGAATGTTATGGATGGGATTGCCCTGGAAAAGAACAGCTACATGTGAGGAGAAACCAAAGTGAGCATCTTACAATGGAACTCATGGAAGACTGAGGACGTGGTGAAGTTTGAGGTCCTAAAATGTACTCCATACCAGCTTTAAAAATAATCTAAAATTCTAAGCAAGCAGATTATAAGATGAATTTAGATACTGTGGGGGAAAAGGTGTTCTTATTATCTTTATTACAGACACTTCTACTTCCATAGATAAAAAATAGGCAATGCTTGTGAATATTACAGTTAACATGTTCCTGTCAGGAAAGATAGCATCAAATATATCTTTCTGCTACAACAATTCCTCAGCAATTCTTTTCAGAGGATTCCCCCTATAGAAAAATAATACCTATACTTCACTTTCTCTACACTTATAAAAATTATCCAAGCCAGCCCAGTTTAAAAGAACAAAAATAACATTCTCAGGAAAAAAAATCACTTAATTACTTTATGCTTTTCATTACTTTTTCTTATCACATATTTAAAAGCTATTCCACCCCCAAGTTTTCTAACATCCACTTTTTAAGGATTGGCTCAGCATGTTTCTGAAACATGATTATCTGGCCAGGTATAATTTCAGAGCTAGAAAGACATTCATCCATAAAGTTGGATATTGAAAATCAGGTACTTTCCACCTTGGAAGCAAAGGAAACTAACAGAAGAACATTTCTGGAGAATAGGGTTGATCCAGGAAACAAAACAACATAGTTGATGCAATCAAGGAATGTTAAATGACTGTGGTGCTAACAAAAGGGAACAAAGAGATCAAAGAGTAATTAATCCACATGAGTTTTATTGTCAAGTTTTTATGTCTTAAGCACAGCCCAACCAAGCTTTGCGAGGGATGGAAATAGCATGACAGAAGGACACATAGTAAAATACAATCTATGCTGGCTCCAGGAGTTCGACAGGTTCATTTTCCTTGGGGTGACTATGTCTAATTTTTCATTGGAAGGAAAGATTAACATCATGCTCACATGTGGCCAGTAAATTAACTACTCTGTGGCTGAGTCAGATATTTAGTCATATATTTAGCTGAACGCTACATAATCAGGGCAAACATTAAGCAAGCCAGAATAAGCAACCAGCTGTGTTGTACTCCAGCAATTCAGTAGGCTTGTTGCGAACCACATAGCGATACTAGTAGCAATACTGCTGATTGAGCAAGATTATGAATAGATTTCCAATCACATCTACTTCATCTTCCTTTCTTTAAATCTTAGGGATCACAATATTCAAAAGTACCCAGAATGTGTGGCAAGCATTTATGAAGTAACACATTATTTTATATGTTATTCTTAATCTCATAAAATTGAAGAGTGGACAACTTATAAATGATGGATTTTGTGAGTCAAAAGTACTAAGTGCATAAGAATATTTGATATATTTAAGCTCTATTTCTTTAGCCAAATTAAATTTTAACTGTCCAACTAGTTTTAGACATATTAAAAACCTGAAGATATATACACATTATCCAAACTCCCTGTTTATTCTAAGCTGCCTAATTTTCTATTTATTTACCATCATTGCTGAAAATCCTGAAGAAATGCAGGTAGGTCCTCTTGTAATTTAGACCTCTGAAATTTCTTCTATGATCTCACTCTAGATGTGATTGCCTTTCAACTTTCCTTCTATGCAGAATTGAAGGTACTTTTGTTTATTTCAAGGCTATGTAATTTTTAACGTTCATTTTAATTTTAATTCATTTAATTTTTAAGGAAAGAAATGCTTATTTCATGTATAATAACTCAAGATCACAGAATTCCCTAGGAAGACATATCTCTTAGATTTATTGATATTCCCTGAATTCTCCTTATGCTATAGTTCAGCAGTTTAAGCAACTGAGAAGTTCTTTTCTCAATAGCTCAACAGTTCTCTTGAGAGTTCATTCTGAAAATACTGCACCATATGTTCAGAACTCTTCCGCTATCTTACTATTTGATAGTAATTTTTTACAATGACATAACCTGGCCAAAATACAATATTTTTGGTTATTATTAGTAATATCAGTAAGATAATTCTCATTGATTTAGCCACATCTTTAATCATTCCATGGTGCATCTTATACATTTGTGCTACCTACAGGACTAGTCATCCACAATACTGAGGTAAAACAGCATGCACTGTGATATAGAAGGTTGTTAGTTACTTCTTTACACATATAACATAGATTAAGTGAGAAGAAAACAAAACTGAGTGTACTGCAGAATAAATTATATTCTTCCTCACTACTAGTTAATGTCTCTTTTGACCAACACCAACTCCACTGTGTGTTTCTCTGTACTAGCATTAAAATCCCTTAGCCCAAACCATTGTTACCAATGGAACCACATTTGTCAACCAACCAGGAAAGGGAGATAGCCTCTTCTCTTTTCTGCTCCCAGAGGAAGCTTATGGTTCCTATCTACTCTCATCTTACTTTTGAGCTTGAAGAACCAAGAGAATAAACACTCTCTGTTACCTGGGTGTTTTAGGTTTTGTGGTTATCCTCTCAAAATTGCTAGGAGATGGTGAAACGTGTAATCTATCAGTCTTTCTTTAAGGTGAGGGTATTAGGCCCCCAATTGACTTTAAACCAATACTTTTCCCAGCACTTTGAGGTAAGTAGTATTAACTCCACTTTGAAGACGAGAAACTAAGGTCAAAGTGGTTAAGAAATACGTCCTAGGCCAGTGGTTCTCAACCGTCTGGCCCTTTAAATTCAGTTCCTCATGTTGTGACCCAACCATAAAATTATTTTCGTTGCTACTTCCTAACTGTAATGTTGCTACTTTTATGAATCATAATGTAAATATCTGATATGCAGGATGGTCTTAGGCGACCCCTGTGAAAGGGTCGTTCGACTGCCAAAGGGGTCTCGACCCACAGGTTGAGAACCACTGTCCTAGGCCATAGTATATATAAAAGAACAAGCACAGCTACTTTAGAATCACTCCAGGACGGAAGTTTTAAATGACATAACTTACACATGTGATTTCTTTCAGAGTCAGAGGAAATGTTTATATGTTCATCATTCACCCCAATTTCCTGTAGGAGAGAGCACTTTACCATTTAGTTTCAGGTTCCAGTCTCAGACTCCCAGGATTTAAGCATATTATATAAAACAACTCAGCCATAAACACTCCCCAAATCCTGAGCAGTTTTTAAACAAGGGGCCTTAAGTATATTAAATATGCAAAATAATATTTATACTTCAGATCTCTTGAGGAAAATTTTTCAAAATGTTGGGAAAAGGGTTAACTATCTAATTTAGGTCATTTTGAATTATGAAGCAAATTGGCATGCTATTTCTTACACAGTGTGTAAGAAATAGAGATGAAATGTTATGTTGAAGATTTGCATTTTCAGTATGGTTGGGGAACACAAAAATGTTCACATCACACTTTATGTTTGATGATAAAATATCAATAAAATCCTAAGCTTGACAGAAATAAATACTAATGACACATTTCATGAAAACAACTGACTAAACAAGAAAGGAACTTTTTCACAAATCCAGATTTGTTTACATTACTGGCAAGATTGGGAAGAACAGTGTCATATTATTTCTAGGAAAATCACAGAATGAAAAAAAAAAATCAAGCTCATTCTAAAATATAAAGATCTGAATACTCAGGAATATGTTAGACTATGCCATTCCCACATTTCAGTCAAAACCAAAATGGAATCACTGGGCAAATCTGCTACAACTGCACACATATTATTTAATAACAGTTCTTTTGGAGGGCTGAAGGGGAAGGGATGCCAAGAAATGGGTATATTATGCTTAATCAAATAAAATGTTAAATATGCATTTAAAAATATCCAAATTTGGCTTACTTTAAGGAATAACAGGTATTTAGATTAGTTTCTGCCCTCAGCCATCTTTTAATTAGTACCTATGTGGGCATTGGTCTTCACATTTCAATCTATGTAACCTCACATATACTAGGTGTTATATAACCTCTCTGAGATCAAACTTTTTCTATAATTGAATCTATTAACACTGATTGGAATGATAATGGGAGGAAAAAGGAACAAAATATCTAAATATCCTCAGAATTGATTGCTTAGAGTTAGTAATAAATATTAGCTAGTGTTTATCATTTTTACATGCTCTTTCCTCTTACGACCTATTGTGAGAGTCAAAAGAAAAGCAATCAAACAATTTAAAGAGCATGTCAAATAGGTGCTGGGAGCCGGTCCATGCTTGCTGTTTCAAGGGACCTAGCATATATGGCATACTGTTCTTAATATGTTTGCTCACCTTCTTGGCATTATGTGTTTTAACCAAGGTCTCTGAGAAAGGTTGTTTCCCCAGGTAAGGATTTTCCCCTGAAGTTAGGGAGGGAATAAAACCTCTTAACTAAGTGCCAGATGGGTAATTAATCACTTTAACTACGAACAATCATGCTTAAGCTACATAATCTTTACTCCCTGGAATGGAGATAAGAAACGCCCTAACCTTTGGAATAGAGATTGATAGGATTGGAATCAACTGGTATAAATACAGATGTAACAAGACAGAACGAAGAGACAGAACTTAGAAGACAGAACCTACACAGAACCTAGAGACAGAGCCTAGCAAGAGAACATGGCAAAAGATCCTGGACTGAACCTGACTATAGAACATGGCAAGAGAACCTGACTAGAACCTGGACCGAACCTGGCTGGAGAACCTAGCGAGGGAACATGGCTACAGAACCTGGCTGGAGAACCTGGAGAACCTGGCTGGAGAACCTAGCAAGAGAACATGGACACAGAACCTGGCTGGAGATCCTAACCAGAACTTCACTGGAGATCCTGACCAGAACTTGGCTAGAGATCCTGGCTAGGCTGCTGATCAACTGAACGCTGCCTCCGTGTCATTCCTTCTTCGCCAACTCTGTCCACACCTTTGGGGACCCCTGGACCCGCTGGGGCTGGACCCCGACATCTAGGAAGAACTTACTGAGCAACAGTGTGGAAAGAAAGATTATTTATAGGTCATTTAATAAACCTTTTTTTTTGGAATTTAGGCACCCCTGAAACTAACTAGGGTTAGAATGGTTGATTTGATGGTTGATTTCATAACATCTTGAATAAATCTGATATAATAGGCAATGTGAAAACTTTAGGAGCTCATAAATTTGGCCTAGTATACTTAAGAATGATTTGTTGTGATGAACACACAATACAGTGTACAGATGATATGGTGTAGAATTGTGTACCTGTATAATTTTGTTAACCAGTATCACCCCAATAAAAGAAGAATATGACATGTATGCAAGGGAATTAGGCTCCATAATTAGAACTTTGAAATAGTTTACATATAAGGTAGCAAAGATCTTTTAATATGATAAAACAGAAACTGTTTTATTTCTTTTGTATGTGATATATGCAACTCTAATAATGATCCCATGAGACAGAAACTGAGTTGTGGTAAATTGTAAAAGTTGACATAGCTTGTAAGTAGTAGAGGTAGGTTTTAAGCTCTTAGGTATTGTGCACCAGCTAATCCCTGTGAATGAAAAGTAAGAACTAGACCACAGAACAAATTTAGAGAATTCGGTCACAAATTCAGTTGCATTTGAATGTGATATAGCAGTGGCTTTTATCATCTCATTGATTTCATTGATTCACAAGTCTGGTGTGAAAGTCTAGTTGGCTAAGATAGAGGTTCAATCCTTCCTCACTCTCCCATAATCACTCATGAATTCAAATAAAAATTCTACAGCAAAATTATTAGACTATATTCTCTTCCCTAAAAGAAGGAACTTGTCTTAGGTGAGAAGATGAAGTAAAGTCTACCGATTGAGTTTAATTTAGAAATAAATACATTTTTATTTTTCTTATTTTCTCTCTGTCTTTGGAGATTTATTTCTTATAAGAAGTGCCCATTATGAAAAACTACATATGAGCAAGTGGTATTGCTGAAAGGGCAAAGATGCTTTAGTATTGGAACTCAGATCTTAACATAATGAGAGGATACTGAAACTATCTCAAAATATTAAGAGAGTACTTGGGGGGCTATTAGTGACTTCAATGAATTTAAATGTGATATAAAAATACAAGCATCTCCTCTGATATAAAGCAATGGATTAAAAGTAAGGCCTAAAAGTGAAGAATTATTCCAAGAATTTAGCTAAAGATACAAATTTGTCTCCATAGGCCTCTGCCTTAGACTCTCATGATTAACTCTAGCATATGAAAAGGCAAGAGTTGGGGAAGTCAGGGAAGGTGGTTATACTAGTAGTCAGTTTTCCACTGAGTCCACATTTTTTTTGTTACTCTTTACCCAAGGATATTTTTCTATTGATTTTTAGAGAGAATGGAAGGGGAGAGACAGAGAAACATCAATGTGAGAGAGACACATATATTGGTTGATTTGAGAGAGACACATCAATTGGTTGCCTCCTGCATGAGCCCCCAACATGGGTCAGGGATGGAGTCTGCGACCGAGTTACGTATCCTTGACCAGAATTAAACCCCAGACCCTTCAGTCTGAGGGCTGATGCTCTATCCACTGAGCCAAACAAGGTAGGGTATGAGTCCACATTTTTAATCAAGCTCAAACTTAGCATTTATTATTCTTTTCCTTTGGTCCCAATTAATTTTGAGTGGTGTGACGACTTACAAGTCATCACATATTTTTCAAGAAAATAAGAAATAGAGGAGGGGTAAAAGGAATAACAGGAGAAGCACAAGAGGAAAAAATAAGACATCAGAAGGATAACAAGTTGCAAATATATTTCTCTCCATTAAAAATTAGGTCTCAGAGCCTCTAGATATCAGTGTGTGGTTGTGTGCGCCAAGTGATTTTTAAGGTAAAAGCTTTAACTGCTGTTCTCTATCTGGAACTTCACAATATATTTATAAAAGTTCATACACTTCACGAGCATTGTGAAAAACATATTGTTATACTACATGGATTTTCAAAGTAATTTAAATATGAGCTATGCATTTTATCCTTTATTATAATTAAGAAATAGCATGTGATTGTTTTACTTTTCAAAAAAATAAATTATGAATTATTATAAATGTCATGTTCCTTGAAATAGCATATAGAATGAATACTAAGCATACCCTCTTAATCCTTCCTTTATAATTAAATAAGTAGGATAATTTTAATTTTTCTGAAGGGTGTGAAGGGTCATTTCTGACTGTTGTTGAGAAATTTCTTATTCATACTCTTGGCAAAATCCATGACTGGGATATGTAAGGCAAGATGGTAGGAAACCAAGAAAGAATGTATTTTTTAGGCTCTCTTGTCATAATCAGGGAACTAGACTACTCCATTGATCAGTGGTTTCTGGGTAGTTACTGAGTAGTTAGTGGTTACTGTTTTATAGAGGGAAAAACTGAATCAGCATGGGTTTATGTTCTTAAAAATTGATGTGCAATAAAAAAAATAAAATAAAATTCCTGAAATAATATGGCTGATACTTTAATCATCCATGCCAGAAGACCATGGCAGAGAAACCATAACTTTTTCTCTCTGCCAATTTCTGGAGTTAATAAACTATGTACAACGGGGTCATCACATTGTTTGCAGGAAACATCTGAGTTTTCTAACTTTTAGTGATTACCCAGAAAACAGGTCACACAGTACCATTGCCTTGACATTTAATTTTCTTATTTGTTAAATTATAAATATATTTCTTTTACCTTTTAAAAAATACTATCTAAGGTAGAGAAATGACTTCTAATTTAGTACATATGATTTATTTGACACTTGGTTCTGGAAAGACAGTAAGTTTAATGCCCAGAAGACTTAGGCATTCTGATACCAATCAAGCATTCAGAAAAGTATCATATCATGGATAAAATAAATGCTTTATTTTTTGTTATCATAAGGTAGGCCAAGGCAACTTCACATTCATTACATCATATTTATTCTAAGTGGATCTTTCAGTAGAAAGTCACATTTTGGACTTGGTTGAAAGGTCTTGATATCTATAATTATTTAATCTTCCATATTGGATTTATTACAAAGTGCTAAAAATTCTTCTTAGAATATTTATCCAAATTGATATTGATATTTATCCTGAATATATTCTTTATTTCTATTGATAGGCACCACCATATTTCTTTGAACTATCATTATAATAATTTCTTAATTATTTTTCAAACTATTAGCTAAACCCATAGGTGGCATTAATTAAAGTTGGGGTCATTCATCAGCAATTTTTAATGAATGATAAAGAACAGAATGGATTAAATAGAAAATGAAAGATTTCTTGCACATAATTTTCTTGCACATAATCTTACTATGCATCTTTATTATACATATTGGAAAATATTGCTCTAACCAGTTCTTTAATACAAGTACTCCAACATTTTCATTCTGTTTCAAGGATGGTATTATCTTATTAAAATGGACATTTGATAATGTTACTGTCCTAACCAAAAATCTTCAGTGATGTCAGTTCACAGCTTTATAACTTGTCCCTACCCATACTTTCCAGAATTTTCTCTATACAACCCCCATTACTTATGTTACATATGAATGACATCAGACTACTCCACATACTTATCTGTGTCCCTTTATTTATGACTAGAGGCCCAGTGCACAAATTTGTGCACGATTGCGGTCCCTCGGCCTGGCCTGCAGGAGAGGGCCAAAACCAGCTCTCTGACATCCCCCGAGGAGTCCTGGATTGTAAGAGGGCACAGGCCAGGCCAACGGACCCCACTAGTGTACAATCGGGGCTGAGGAGAGACGCAGAAGGTTGGCCAGCCAGGGAAGGACTGTAGGAGGGCTCCAGGCGTGTCCAGCCCATCTCGCTCAGTCCTGATTGGCCAGAACCCAGCAGCAAGCTAACCTACTGGTTGGAGCATCTGCCCCCTTGTGGTCATTGCACGTTATAGCAAGCAGTTGAGTAGCCTTAGTACAGTGGGGCCTTGACTTATGAGTGTCCCGACTAACGAGTTTTTTTGAGATACCAGCTGTCTCTCGGCCGATTTTTTGCATTGAGTTGACAGAGTAATTTGAGTTAATGAGCTCCTTAACGAGCTCCTTAATGAGCTTGGTCTTGGAACGAATTAAACTCGTAAGTCAAGCCTCCACTGTATATCATTAGCGTATTATACTTTGATTGGTTGAACGGCCAACAGGTCAACAGGACACTTAGCATATTAGGCTGTTATTATATAGGATAATATATTTGCCTGAAATAACCTCCCTCAGGACACTCTAGCCTCTTGTCTGAAAAAAATGTCATAACTATTGTTAAAACTCAAAGGCTATTATCTATTGCAATGATTTCTTTGTTAATTGCTTCCACTGTAGTGTTCAAAATACTTAGTTATTCTACTATGTATTAAATTCTGTCATATCTAGTTGCTTGTAGAGAGTTGATATAGTTAATGAAATTAGTAGAGGTAGCCATAGTAATATCAATGACAGTTTCTCTGTGTATTCTGTGTATGAGAAATGAGAACTATTTATAATGGTATTTGGTCTCTCTAGTCTTCTCGGCGTACCGCTAATGCTCTAGAGCAGGTCTGAAAACATGCAGGCCCCTGGACCAGAGAGTAACATATCTCTGGAAAATGGGTAATTTTGCTTATCTGTTTCCCTATTTAAAGGGGGCAGCCTCTCATGGGACAGTGATGATCAATGCCAGACAACAACAACAAAATCTACTACCTGGATGGGCCCCCAGGCTGTCAGTTTGTGAGCTCTGCATTAAATCTTCTGATTCATTGGACAGTAACTTCAATCTTTATTTTTAAATGTTAGTTCTATTCAATATGTTAAAGATGTTCCATTAGAAAGTCGATATAGTGTGTGTTTTGAGAGTTGAACTAAGGAAAACAAACATGTGTTAAGCTGCATTTTAACCATAGGTGCTAACTAAAATAGACCAAAAATCATTTTTTAAATCATCCCTTCAAGTTGGATTTAAAATTAAGCAGGAAATACAAACTATTTCACTGATATACCTATTTTAGGTGACTAGTGTTTTCTGAAAGCAGAACCATCATCATTCAGAACAAATTAGGAAACTAGAGAAGTTCTAAAAGCTGATTTTAAAAAAACATCCTGATCTATTAAAACACTCAAAAGTCAAAATTTACCCATAAGAAAAGATGGTAGATAAGGATAGCAAGTGGGGGGGGGGGAACCTACAGTGTTTAGCATTCTTCAATTGTCAGGGTCCCTCCCTTCTTTTATTTTATTAAAGTACTAGAGGCCCATTGCACGAAGACTCGTGCAATAGGCCTTCTTTCTCCTGGCTGCCAGCACCAGTTTTCCTCTGGCACCCGGGACCCAGACCTTCACTCTGGCCACCGCCTTCCATCTTCGCTCTGGACACAGTCTTCGCTGTGGCTGGAGTCTTCAGTCTTTGCTCCTCATTCCAGCCAGAGTCTTCAGTCTCCAGCCAGAGCTGCTCCTGTAGCTCCTTCCACCCTCGAACTCATAGCTTGATCGCTGCTTCGCCTGCAGACCTCGCCGATGGGCTCCTAGGTCCTGGGGGGCCACCTTGCCTGCAGCCTGGCTTTCCAATCATGATCATGATCACGGGCGGCAGGCAAGGTGGCTCCTGGGTCTCGGGGTGCCATCTTGCTTGTGGCCCAGCTTTCCGATCACGATCACGGGCCACAGGCAAGGTGACTCCTGGGTCCTGGGGGGCTGCCTTGCCTGCAGCCTGGCTTTCTCGTGGCTCCTGGGGTTGCACATGGGGCCTGGATGACAGATCCCATTGTCCCACCCTGCCTGCAGTATGTAAATTAGCCGCCATCTTTGTTGGCGGTTAATTTGCATATTGTGCTGATCAGCCAATGGCGATGGTAGCAAAGGTATGGTTAATTACCATGTTTGTCTATTATTAGATAGGATTACAGATTCAGTTTTTGGTTTGTAAAAATGAAACTTGCAGTTCTAGCTAAATCCAGATAAATGTTCTGCCTTTTGTTGAACATCACATAAAATATTGAAATATTCCTAAAAGTCTATTGTACATTACAATTGTCCAAGACTTAGAAATTAAAGAATATCTTAGATAATTAAAGAATAGATAAAGATATTTTAATATAAAGTGCACAAAATTAAGCTTCTCAGATATTAATAGTTTCCTTAAATACATATAGAAGATCATGCCTGGAGAATTTTAAAAATTAAAATGAAGTGCAAGGCATGTTAAGAAATTGGGTAGGATTTTTATTAATGATCTCAATTATTGAGGCTAAAGAGCATCATGAAAAACACATCCACACTATACTTTGCTAAGATGATAAGCACAAAGAATAAAGGCAAGAATGTGCATAAAAATATGATAGTCCTCAAAAGGAAATTACTTTTCCTCTCCCAGAAGGAACTGCCTTAAAACTTAAATTCTTTCATTTTATAATTTAGAGGCCTGTTGCACGAAAAGATCTGTGCAATAGGCCTTCCCGTCCCCTGGCTGCCGTCACCGGTTTTCCTCCAGCACCCGGGACCCAGGCCTTCACTCCGGCCAGAGTCACCTTCAAGCCTTCGCTGCTCTGGCTGGAGCCGCCTTCAGTCTTTGCTCCGCCGCATCGTGCCTACGTATGCAAATAAACCACCATCTTTGTTGGCTGTTAATTTGCATATCTCGCTGATTAGCAAATGGGTGGCGTAGCAAAGGTACAGTTAATTACCATGTTTGTCTATTATTAGATAGAATTTCTTCTGTCTCCCTGGTAGCAATACTTTGTTTCTAGCTTTATTATTACTGCTATTGTACTATTTTCTTATTTCTTTACACATGTCTGTTTGTTCCATCAGACTGAAAATTCCAAGAGAGAGACCACATAATTTATCTTTGTATCCCAAAAACCTCAGGAGGTCCTTCAGAACTTGGCATTTAGTGGCTGCTTGCTCATTGTTTGTTTAAGAAAGAAATATCTGTTGAATAATGCAACCACAGATTAATGAAACTACCACTTCCATTATTAAACTTCAAATAAATATTTTTTTATTTTTAATAATTATATTTAGGTGACATACACTTAATGTCAAAGATCAAAGTAGTACTCAAAAATAATTATGGGATGCTAATGTTGAACATCTTTCCTAAACAATTTATGAATCTCAGCAGAAATATTACTCCCAATTCTTTATAGGCTCATTATGCTTTTGTGTCAAGGCTGTGTTGTTCAGTCCAATATAATTTCCTAACCATTATGAAAGCTAATAGTTACTACCTACCTTATGCCAAATACTACACATATTTAAGTTATTCAAACCTAAAGAATAGTCATACAATTGAGTATCAGTAATCATATTTTACAAATAAGGTGGGAAAATGCTTCAGATTACAAATCTTCAGAGCTGGGAGTTGAACCCAACTTTAAATCTGAAACATTAAAAAATCCAAAAATTATTGTACAATATTTCGGTATCAAATGATTTTGATTATCCAAAATACACAGTTTCTCTCTCTCTCTCTTTCTCTCTCTCTCTCTCTCTCTCTCTCTCTCTCTCTCTCTCTCACACACACACACACACACACACACACACACACAGACACACACCATAAACAAGACACCTCACAATAAAGAGAGAATACTCAAAACTACAGGCTACAAAACTCTACAAAGGTGAATTTTATATATTTGTTAAAAAACAAATACAATGCTTAAGATCACTCAGGTAGTGTCAGAATTGAAATATGAGTCCAATTCTCCTAACTCCTAATACAGCATCCTACTCGCCCATACTCCAGATTTTAACATAATTTTTAAAATTAAAGTTACTTTCATTCCCAATTTATTTTTTTTGACTTTATAATTATTTTTTTAAATTTAAGGTTTTTTTAAAAATGTTGTTTTATTGCTTAAAGTATTACAAAGAGTATTACATATGTCTCCTTTTTTTCCCCCCCTTTGACCTTCCCCCGGCCTCCCCTAACCCCCAGTGTCTTGTGTCCATTGGTTATGCTTATATGCATGCATACAAGTCCTTTGGTTGATCTCTTACCCCTTCCCCCCAACCCTCCCCAGCCTTTCCGCTGTAGTTTGACAGTCTGTTTGTTGCTGCTCTGTCTCTGTATCTATTTTTGTTCATCATTCCCAATTTAAAAGCATTATTTGTGTTCACTGCATGAAAAAATACACACACACATAAACATCGATACCAAAAACAGAAATTAAACTAATTTTCCAACAGAAAGCACTTATAAGTTTCCCTGTAAAAGACAATCACTGTTAATATTTAATAACATACTGACTGCTATTATTTA
The DNA here is from genome assembly GCF_964212035.1 of Myotis nattereri. NCBI lineage: Eukaryota > Metazoa > Chordata > Mammalia > Chiroptera > Vespertilionidae > Myotis > Myotis nattereri. The sequence continues at coordinate 57,854,027 of NC_138079.1, forward strand.
AAAAAAAGTTTCCAATAATGGCATGAGTCAAATTATATACTGAAAATATTATTTTCTGTGGTTCCAAGAATTTCAGAGATTGCCAGTGAAATAGATATGGGAAGTGGGAGGTCTTATCTTCCAGAGAAATGTCAACAACATAGTAAATGATGTTGATGTGAAATAACTTCTCTATCCTTGTGATAACACTTGTATTTACTGTTTCTTTACATACTTTGAACAGACCGTGACTTTCCAAGTTCCTGACCTTTCAATAATCTGTATGAATCATTAAAAATTACCCTTATTTTTCTTTGGCTAAGAAGCTTTACTTTCCTGATTTTAAGTCTTACCAGTTGCCTGCAAACATGATGAGAAAAGGCAATACTCCGGGACCCACGGAAACAAACAGCCAGATCAGATGATGCAGTAAGAAGTGGAAATATTATTTCTACAAGCTGACTGATGAGGAGGAAATATATTTATAAAACATGGCAAACAGAAGGAAAAACAATCTAAAAAACAATGCAAGTTAACAGGACTTATTCCAAAGGTATCTATTGAATCAGAGGAAAATAGAGTCATGGAGTTTTAGATACAGAAAGGAATTTATGACTCCATCTAGTTCAACTGCCGCATTTGGCATATCTGGAAATTGAAACCCAAAATGGTTTACCTTATTGTTCAAAGTCACACAGCTATATTTAGTAGCAATGCCAGCAGGGGATCCAGGTTTCTGAACTCTCAAATAAGTATCATTTCATTTATACTTCATGGGAGCATACGCACTGCTTAATAACAATGGCCATTTAACTGCAAATATTTACATTTTCTGTGCACCCAGGTCACAGATACAATTTTCCTAGCATGAATATTAATCCTATGCCATCAGAAAAAGAAAACTTTATATTTCTTTAAGAACTAATTTATATTTGGGTTTATAAATAGCTCCTTTCACATGTATTATCTCATTTTATTTCTAAAATTAAAGGTAGGGATTATTTTCTTCATATTAAACATGAAGAATCTGGGGTTTAGAGAAGCAAACAAATCACTTAAGATTGAATATAAGATATAATGAAAAAGCTGAAACTTGCAGTCACATCTACCTGATTGGGGGAGGTGGTAGCTCCCTAGAGAGAAAAGGTCTTATCTCCTGCACACTTAGCTATCTTTAGAATGCTTAGACATTCTTTTGACACACAGTAAGTATGTGATAAAAGAAAGAAATTCTCACAGATGGTCCAGAGACCACAACTGGAGAAACTGTTCAACCCTAAAAAGTCGGCTTGGTTTTTTATTTTTTTATTTCTTTGATTTTTTAAAAATTGTTTTTCCCCCCAGTTTTAGTGTGATATGGTTGACAGATAATATTGGGTAAGTTTAAGTGTACAACATGATGTTTTGGTATACGGATATATACTGTAAATGATTGCCAGAACAAGAATAACACATTCATCACCTGAGATAGTTGTGATATGTGTGTGTGTGTGTGTGTGTGTGTGTGTGTGTGGTTTTATTTGTTGTTCAATTGGTTTTGTTAGCCTACACATTCTTTGTCTTTCTTTCGTGGTAAGTCCTCAAAATGTGAAATGTCCCCTAATTGAGACAATATCTCGCTGGTCTTCATGTTTCAGAGTAAACATGAAACTAAAAATCTGTGGATCTAGCATAACACTGACTGTTATTTCTAATTGAAAAAGATAAGTATTTTGAATCTTAATTTGAAAATAAAGTGTTGGACTTTGAGTAGGTGAGGGGAAGAAAAAAGCTCTGTTGTTGCTTCTTTCTCCAACTTATTGTGTACACTCGGGAAAGTCATTCAAAACTCTCTATGGAAAAATACAGTTTGTTAGCCTAATCCTAAGTAACTCAGATGAAACCTTTGCATTTGGCTTTGGAGTACATATTTTGGGCTTATGTTCACATACAGATGAGTTTGATAGATGAAAAATAACAAATACCTTAAACCCAAATAATGGAATATTATTTGGAGTCTTCATTTTCTGTCGTCCCCCCAAAAGTGTTATATTTTAAAGTGAAGCATACTCATATTCATTATCATTTCCACTTTCCATTTATTTTACTATTCATGTATCATTCATTGGTTGTCCTAATTTGCTTCCAAGTGATCCCCACTGTCACTGTCTTACTTTGTCATTCATTATTTTTACTTTTAAACTCTTTAGTATTACTACATTTGTCTTCCACTAATTTATTTATCACCTAGATGTCTTTCGAAGTTTAAATTTGGTCACGCCATTCCTAAACTGAGTGGTTTCACAGACCTTATGCAAAATTAAGCCCAACCCCTTAGGAAGGAAGAACCTGTCTCCCAGCCTCCCTCTCCAACCTAGCCTGCTTCCATTTGTCCACACAACCCTTTATTCCCGCATGCTGACACTACGTCTGGACCTGGGAAAGCCACTTGTCCCCAGGCCCAGGTCCCTTTGCACATCATAGATCCAGTGTGGACTAGGTCTCACGCTCTTTCTTTTCCTTTCTATACTTGCCTCTTCGGCATTCATTACCAAACTCAAGTGCTGTCTCTCTCGGGAAATCATTCTTGGCCATCCCCTTAAGTCTCACCTGCGCCTTGTTACCAGTGCCTACTTCTCTGCGTAACCCTAATAAAGCAATCTGCACATTATTAGTTCATTATTTTATCGCCTTCACTAGACTGTGATCATCTCAATGTAGAGACTGCTCTCCATTTCTGTATCTCTACTTCCTAAAATAGGCAAATAAAAGAGCAAAGGAGTTAATAAATTATAAGGAAGATCAAAGCAATGCTATCTATCACTGGAAACAATGGTTACTGGAACCTTTGCATTTGGCTTTGGAGTACATATTTTGGGCCTATGTTCACTTACAGATATGAGTTTGATAGATGAAAGATAACAAATACCTTAAACCCAAAACTGAAGCCACACTTTGAAATCTATGGAAGGACCGATCAATTGCCCATTTACCAATGCTCATTTGATGTCAGGAAAGGATGATCTCTATAATATTTTACATTAATATCAGTCATACCATATAAGCTTGGTTTATCACCTTACTCTGTCCAAATACTCCGACTTGGATTTTATCATATTTTGCCTCTTCTAGTAGTTTCCTTTTCGATTGCTCTTTCTTATCTTTGATTATTTATTACATGGTCCTTCCATCTGCAAATATGCTCATTCTTCTGTACCTCCAAATTCGTTCCTCCCTGTCTTATAGCAACAGCAACAAAACCTCAACAAAAACAAGCCAAGAAACCAAAAAACTCTAAGGTTCTTTCTTGAACTACAGGATACCATGTAAATCCTTTAACATGGTGTAATAATCCTTCTTTATTTAAGCCCCAATCCCTTGCCATTTCCCCTTTCACACTGTTGCTCATTATGAATGTGATAATAGAATGGTCACAAACTCTGCTTTATCCAGAGACCACGGAAACCATTTGTCTTTGTGCTTACTGGTCCCTGTGCCTTAGATTCCTCTTTTCCAAGTGTTGAATGACTAATCATCCAGGTCTATGATGATTTACTTGTCCTTTCTTGTCAGGCACTATAAAATGCCTTTCTACTTAAACAGTTATACACATTTGCATAGGTTCTTGGAACTGAAAATACTGAGTAGAGAAACATACTATTTTTAAGACTTGTTCGAAATTATCAACTTGATTTTTAGAAAAGTTTAATCAATTTACATTTTTAAAGTGTTTTACAGGAGTTCCAGTATCACTGCAACTTTGTATTGAATATACAGGACTTTAAAGTTCTTGCTGGACTGATAGAAGAGTAACTGTATCTGTTTATAATACTCTAGTTTTAGAAAGAAGAATAAGCATTTTAAGAAAATGTTTCAAAACTTAAAATACTTTATCAGTCATTGTCATTTCCATTTTAAAAATTATCTACTGTAAATAAAATCTCTTTATCCAAGGAGTGACAAGGTTGGAAGAAAAAAGTTAGAGCCTTACCTCACATCACAAGAAATAAGAAATTCCATATTTAGTTTGAAGATGACTTTTTAAATTTTATTTTGTTAACTAAGTGAATTAATTCATTCACACATACAATTAATTTTTCATACTCATGAATTTTTTAATGTTAAATTAATAAATATAAAGAATAAATATTAATAATAATTTTCCTGTATAGTATTAAATATAATAAAATTGCCATTTGATTAAAAAATTGCTGGTATGAATCTTTTCTTTCAATGATATAATAATTTTATATTTCAGGGTAAATGTAAATTTGGATGTGACACAGAAAAAGATATAATAGATAAATATTTGTTTGGGCTTTCAATAATCCTTAATATTAATGTTAGGTTTAAACATTTCTGCCAGCTTTGTACTTCTAAATTAAACTTCTTTGAATAAATTAAAATCTTTAGGAAAAAAAAGAAAGCTCACCTTATTACAAAATTGTGACTGTCAATCTCCTTTCCACATTCACTATCCAGCAGAATGCCAGAGTTTCCCACAACTGCACAGGTCTTAAATCGGCGGTTCTTCATCGGTGACACTTCAGGGAGCAGGCTATGCAGATCCTGAGAAATATTTAGTGTCCGGCGCCTGTCAAGCACATAGTGGATGACATCACCAGGCTTAAAACTGCTCTTGACCACCGAGACATCTCGTTCTGCATCTAGGAAACGAAGAATGTTCTTCCTATATTTGAAATATAAAGTTTTCTATTAATGACAACATATCAAAGAACTGGTGATATATCTTACAAAGTACCATATAATGAAATGTAAATTGGTAAATTACTAATCTTAAATTGTAAGTTGGTAATTAAAGCAACCTATTAGTTAAATGGATTCTATAGGAAATAGAGTATATGTTTTAAAAATCATTTGCACAGTTTCTCAATGATTTTCTAGATAAACACGGTATCTGCACCTATTTGTGGAATGGCAAAGCCCCTCATCTACCAAAATATACAGAAAAATTAGTTTAATAAATAAAATGCAATTGTCATGACTTGATTTTGCATAATTAACATTCTACTAGTGTTAGTTAATGTTTTATAGTTATCTATTTTGTTTAATATTGTCCCCTTAAGGTGACCAGAAATAACATGAAATTGTTTCGAATTACACCTTAATAAACTCTATTAAAATAATTGAACCCTCCAATGAACTTATATACATTTACCCAAATTATGTGTATATTATAATTATTTGAAGGAGAATTAAAACTATAGCACTATATGTATATAAAAGCTTTCTTCTGAGCGCAAGGATCCAGGAAGTAATATGGGTACATTTGATGAAAAGATAGATAAAACACTGGACTCATGCATGGCAGCGATAGCTAATTGTTCCTTAGCGTTCTTTCTCCCCTTCTTCCTTTTAGTATTTGAATCCTCTAAGTTTTAATTGAGCTCATAGATGGTCAACTAGAACATTTCCAAGTTTTCAAATCCCAGTGGAGCTGGGTTTGGTCATGTAGTCTGTTTTCTTAAATGGTATACAAGTGAATCATGAACATAACTATTGGAGAGAAAAATAAATTTCAACTTGTTTAATTAATCCACTATATTTTAAGGTCTTTTGAAAGAAAGCTTAGCCTAGCCCAGGGGTGGGCAAACTTTTTGACTCGAGGGCCACAATGGGTTCTTAAACTGGACCGGAGGGCCAGAACAAAAGCATGGATGGAGTGTTTGTGTGAACTAATATAAATTCAAAGTAAACATCATTACATAAAAGGGTCCGGTCTTTTTTTTCAATAGTTTTATTCATTTCAAACGGGCCGGATCCAGCCCGCGGGCCGTAGTTTGCCCACGGCTGGCCTAGCCCATAACTAATGAAGAAATTAATAAAAGATGTGAGATGCCACATAAACATATATTGATATGGTAAGTTTAATGATGGAAAATGAACATATAGATACAGTAGGCTAGAAAGGTAGTGACCCTTGACATGAATATAGCAAAGCTCCTGATAAAAACTGTTATCTGCAATAATTTGGGAGTCATAATCTATACGTAAAAACCTGTTAATCTTGAAGAATTGGTTTAAAAGTGTTTATATGTTGCTTGTTCCTTTGAGCAAGGCACTAAAAGATGGGCAAAGTTAGGCATGATGTAGCCAAATTGCAAGTTAAGATGGAGAGGATAATCTCTGGTAATGACCTACAATCTAAACCATGTGAAAATCTAGTAATTGGGACCTCCTCAATGTTTCTACTACCCCAGTGAGCAAAAGATGCAACTATAAATTAGAGCCATCCTAGCAGCAAGAGGAATATTGCCTTTCCATCTAAGTGTAATCATTCAAATGAGGTCAGAGTAGCTGCCATTAAATTGAGGGAACCAAAACACTGAAGAGTCCTGTTCAGAAGATATTTTGGGGTGCGTTTAATTATACCAGGAACTAACTACAACGAGTATAATACATTTTTGAGGGAATTATATTGCCAAAGACACTATGCACTTGGTCTACAAAGTCTGGGATTGCTTATCCTTTAACTACCAAACATATACCAGCTAGAAACAATTTGAGAAAGCTCTTTTCTAGATTGAGAATTGGATATTATTTAATAAAGTGTACTATTGCAGCTGGTATACAATGCCATTATTATAAGATTCAAGATATGACAGACATATTTTTCCTCTAGTGCTGTTACTATTTAAGCTCCCTCACAATCCATATACTTTGTTACAAAATATGGGTGTCCTCCCATCAATCCACCAAAAGAGCAATTCATCAAATCATACAAGAGCTAGAAGCATGACTAGCAAAGAGGGAAGAAAATAAGTCCCAATTTAATGTGCTGTATAATTAGAAAACCAGGGATTAAAAACTTTGTTTTGCCAGATTTTTATAAGGGATATATATGTCTATCATCTCTCTGAAAAAGAAAATGATTTTTGAAAAAATTTTCTCAAACATTTGGAATATTAGGTGCATAAAGAGTGGAATTCGTACAGGAAAATCTGTATAAATGCACTACAATGAAATTTTAAAATTAATAGAATTATTATCAGACACTATAATAATTTATCTTAACAAAGTACAAATTATATGAGAAGAAAACATCCAATGAATTTAGCAACTGTAAGGCATAGAAATTGTAGAAAATCGAGGTCTTTCATTTCATTAAGTAAATATGATTCTTAACAAAAGTTAACAACTAGCACCAAGAGCTGCAATCCATACAAACTTTTATACAGTCTTATTAGTTACAATTTATTTATTTAAGGAAAAAAAGTAATGCTTGGACACTTGTATTTCAACACAAAAATGTTCATTTCCTGTGAAAATGACAAGACTGGCTCTAAAATAAAGACTGCACGGATGTGGTCAGATCACCAAAGGAGATATTATCATTTTCCTTTGAACATAATTCGAAGGGGTTGCAGTAGATATCTGAGGATGTACTCACAAGTATGCAAGTAGAAGTGAATAGATTTCAGGTTCAGATTTGAAAGAAAAATCTTGAGAGCCTGGAAATCCCTTTCCTCGTGAAAAAAAATTAACAGCTAAATGCCTGACAGCTGATTGCAAGAGGGTGTAAGAGGGACTTTCACATAACAGAACCTTTGTCATGTGATCAAAAGCAGTAAAAATATTTTCAAGCATTAAGTCTTCTAAATTTCTGAGTATCAATGGGCATGTTTAATTTATTTATTCAGAGAAAAGTTGGTATAATAAAGTGGATTATTAGAGTCCAGAAACGTTTTAAAAAACATCATAATGTCCTACTCTTGGAAGAAAAGAATGCTTAATGAGATATATAATTATTAAGTACAGATGATACAATTGTGTGTGTTCCTCCAATACTGTTATAGCCTCAACAGTTGTGTTTTTTCTTTTTATTGGCAGCAGTAAAAATAGTAAAAGTATTTTCCAAGACAGAATAAAGACACCAATTCACATAGGCTAATCAAAATATAAGTTTGTAGGCAAAACTCAGAATGATTGCATAGTATTTGTTTTTAAAACTGAAGGGGAAGGGAAAAGACCTAGAGGGTCTCTAGTTTGTTCTTTTTCTTATATCGAACCGACCTTTTAGTCAGTCTTTTTATCTGAGCTAAGATTCCTGATGAAGGATACGAGTAAGGCTGAAAATAATTACTTAGCTAATAATATTTTGTTTTTGATGCTTATTTTTTAAAACAATGAGAAATGTTAGTTCTTTCTTTTTCTCCTTAGCAGGTTATAGGCCTTTTGTTGTTGCTGTTGTTAATCCTCACCCAAGGATATTTTTCCATTGATTTTCAGAGAGAGTAAAAGGGAGGGGGAGAGACAGAGAGAAACATTGATGTGAGAGAGAGACATGGATTGGCTGCCTCCTGCAAGAGCCCTGACTGGAGCCAGGGCTTGAGCCTGCAATCAAGGTACATGCCCTTGACTGGAATTGAATCCGCAACCCTTCAATCCTTGGGCCAACACTCTACTGAGAAGAACCAGCTAGGGCTATTTTTTAGATTCTAGATGTGACAGACTATAAAATGTTCTGTGGATTTGCTAAGTCTAGTTGTTGTTTGGACTGTAGAAAAAAATAAATAAGAAAACTGGAGCTTAAATACAATTAACTAAATGTCCTTGGAAGCATGAAAAACTAGTGAACTTACTTGGAACTGAAACAACCCTTTAAGTATCATCAAAGATAACTGACATATTTTGTTCAGAAGATAATTGATATGAATGAAAAGATTAGGTTAAACAAAACTACTTCAGAATGAGAGAGATGGAAAGAAAACTCAGTTTAACTTCTGGGCTCTAAAGAAACATGAACCAACAAAAGTTACTTATTAATATGCAGGCTGAACCAGTACAGTAAGTCCTCATTTAATAGAGTGGATAAGTTCTTCGAAACTGTGACTTCAAGAGAGAGAAGACATATAACAAAACCAATTTTGCCACAGTCTAACTGATATATATGAGTGAAGTTCCTACAAGATATTTCTGGTCACAAAAACATCATCAAACTTCAAAATAAAAACCCAAAACATTTTAAATATTAAACACTGAAATAAATGTGAACTGTATATATATTTAAGAAAGATGAATTAAAATAAGAGAATTCTTTTCCAACACGCTTATTCCAGTTCAGGGTCACAGGCAGCTGGAGCCTATCCCAGCAGCTCAGAGTGCAAGGCGGGCACCCACCCTGGAGAGTTCACCCTTCCCGCTCAGGGCCACTCACATCCATACCCACACCCACTCAGACTGGGAAAGTGTAGACATACCAGCTCACCTAACATGCATGTATCTGCGGTGGGAGGAAACCAAAGGAGCCAAAGAAAACCCACACAGACGTGGGGAGAACATGCAAACTCCACACAAACAGTGGCCCCAACCAGGAATTGATTATTTTTCTCATCAATGTATAATGGAATGACGTTGAATGAAACCACGTTATTCTAGGACCTGCTGTACAAATTTTCCTATAAGTAGTCAAGTTATTACCAGATATTTAAAGTTGGGGGTTGTGCTTTCTGTGTGTGACTTAACAGAACAATAAAATAAAAAACTTTTTATATCTTGGACATTTTGTGAACATAAAGTAACTTTTGAAATCCCATTAGATAAGTACACACCTAAACTCAGCAACTGTTATAATGATGACTGAAAAAACCCAAAAATACTTGTTTCACTTTCAGTGAGACTAAACTCTTAGTCAGAAAGGTCATTTTTGTTAGGCAACGCTGGCTTAAACTGACAGTTAAACAGTTAAACTGACAGAAATAGATTCTACGCAGAAACTTTTCAACTGAATTTTCAACTAGAACTTCCCTTTCAACAACAGCCATCACTTCAAATAGCAGCTGCAGAGTCTCAGAGAATTAGTTTACTAAAGATTTTTTTCACTTGTGAAATGTTAACTAGGGCTAACCTATCACCAGGTGCCACTCTTTCTTCTCTGCAGCTTCCTTGTCAACAACAAACATACGTGCTATGGCAACAAAAATTTAATCCAAATGACATTGTTGACTCCATCAGCAAGTCTTGTGAGACAGATCTTACTGTTGGAATGCATCACAAGTTGAGAAGCAAATAGGGTTATGACACATACAAACTTTAAACTCCAGACAAAAATTGCTAAATCAGTTGTTACTCACATGGTTTACTAAAAAGAAAAAAAATAATAATTTAAGAAGTGCCAAGTGTTTCATTATGCTTAGGAAAAGCAGAGAGAACACACAAACGTTTTTAACTCAAAAGGTTATTTCCATGAGCACATTGCCTCAGAGTTCTAAATGAACATAACCTATAGCTTGTTCAGGCTTCTGAGCTTAAGGTCCTCTATGGTAAAAAAAATAAATAAAAAATCCTAAAACAAACAAATAAAAAGGCAGAGTTGTCTCTAGCTGCTTAAAGAAAAGCATTTCTTGGTTTAATTTACCCCTCAGATGGCCATTTACTATTTGACCCAGCATTCGGTAATATTGGATTCATATTATCTTACATGTATTTTATTATTTTGGTGCATAGAAAATATTGTATACTTCATAAAGATACATTTCATAGTATACATTTTAGTACTAAAATATCGTTTTCCAATTAGGCCTGGTTTTGCAGCTTGACTCTGACACTATGAAGCTGTGAGACCCAAGATGTGTTTTACTGGTCACTTACTGAACAAAATATATGGGGACCCTTTTCTAAAGTAAACTGAGGAAGGCAACAGAAAATTCTCTTTTTACAGATAAGCACATATAAATTTGCAGTTATGTTTAGTTGCTCTGCTAGCCTTTTCTGTTTGGAAACTTTGATATATGGTAATGCTAAGAGTTGAAAGTATTTTTTTTCTGCCTAATTATGACATGCTTAATCTGTCCTGAATAGTAGCTGAGCTCATACATTTCTGTACATCTATATTTGGCATTATAATTCTTCAGGTTTCTATTCAACATATGAAAAATAAGTAAAAAAGAAAGACAAGAAACAACTTAAACATGGAAAAAGCAAAGGCAAGTCACAAGTGTTGGACATGACCAAATGATATCTCAGTACAATGTTCACAGATTTACTCACATCTTAAGTGTGCCATTTCTTAGCTTACAATAATGAAGAACAAACCAGTACTAATAAAATCAAGCCTTAAACTACGCAAATTATTTTAATGATAAAGTTAGCTGTAGGGTGAATAAACTTCCTTAAACCATGATGAATCTCCAAAATACAATGAACCAATACATGAAACCATCTCTCTTTTGTAACTCCCCAGAGGTAGAGTTGTTTGATGAATATATATGAGTGCATACTTAATATGTTTGTGAAAGTAGCAGAGTACAGATGGGGTTGAAAGAATTAGTAATAAAAAGAAAATGTAAGGAAAATATTTTCAGTAGCTGTTTTACATTTTAATGTAAATAGATAATTTAGTAGAAATGTCACAAGAGCATTTTAAGTTTAATGAGATTTTTTTAAATGAGGAAGGTTTGTAAGCATGGCTCAATCACATAAGATAAAAAATTATTAGTTGTAATTTTTTAATCAACAACTTGAAAAAAGAATTTTGAAAACACTTATGAAATATGCCCACACCCACTCACAAACACAAAGTAATATGGTTCTACATAATGGGAGGAAAATAGAAAACTTAATTCAAAACACTGTAAAATTAGCTTCCAGTGTGACTTTAAGAAAAAAAAAAGGTTAGTGAACAATAAGACATTTTTGTATTCTAAATTTTTTATTACAAGTTTCAAATTGATTAATAATCACTAGTCACTACTGCTATAGGCAATTATAATTTTAATGAATTGTTTGCATTTTGTGCAATAATGGTTTTAGAAATTATTATTTCCTTGTAAAGAAATAATAGTATTCCATTGTAGGTGTGGAATAGTATTCCCTAATAATAGTATTCCATTCCACTCAGTAGTATTCCACTTTATGTGACAACTTTGTATGCATTAGTTAATATTTGCTCATTGCATTATTGTTTATTTCTTTATCTGTTAAGAACATATGAAAAGAATACTAATATTTTACACATATTATCAGGTGTTATAATTAAAAATAGACTGTTCCCCTAAAAATATGGATACAACCCTCATTAATTTGTAAAATTACTATAATGAACTGCTTGGGTCAGATTATGTTTAATACATTTAGTTTGAATATCTTAACAATAGCAAACCATAACTCTGTTGCCTCATGCACAACTACATTTTCATTTTTCTACAGATGCGAGGAAGGCATGGCCAGTTACATTAACTGAACTATTGCCAATTAGTTATTACTTTGCTTTCTTCCATTACCTTCCTTTACCTGACCTTTCCCTTACCTAATTGTCTCCCATCTTTTCAAATCTTTCCATTTTAAAATTCTCTTTGGAGACATCCTTACAGATCAAATATATCCTTTTTATTTAGGTATTTATTATTAAATGTATTGGGGTAAATCCTAATAAAGAGGGAATATGCTAATTGACCCTAATGTCATCCCAAAGATGGTGGTGCCCACAGCCAATAAGGAGGGAATATGCTAATTGACTGCCCTGCCCTCAAAGATGGCAGCACCCACAGCCACAAGATGGCAGCACCCAATCCCCTCAGCCCCCCAGTTGCCCAGGGCTGGCCCAAGGTGCAGTTAAGCCTCGGATGGCAGCTGCCCAACCACCCAGGACTGGCCGAGGATCAGGTAACCAGGGCTGGCCGAGTCTTGCGCTGCCGGCAATGACAGCAGCAGAGGTGTGATGGGTCGTCGCCTTACCCTGATCACCGGGTCACCTCCTGCCCCTGAGGGCTCCCGGACTGTGAGAGGAGGTAGGCCAAGCTGAGGGACCCCCCCCCCACTCCAGTGCATGAATTTTCATGCACCAGGCCTCTAGTTGGTTAATAAAATTATATAGGTTTAAGTGTACAATTCTATTGCGTTGCATGTTTACCACCCAAAGTCAAATTACCTTCCTTCAGCCACCATATATTTGGACCCCCTTTACTCTCTACTACCCACCTTCCCCTACCCATCTTCCTCTCGGTAACCACCATACTGTTGTCTGTGTCTATCAGGTTTCATTTGTTTGTTTGTGTTATTTGTTCATTTGTTGCATTCAGTTTTATATTCCACATGAGTGAAATCATATGGTCCTTGATTTTTATTGCCTGACTTAGTATTTCGCAAGCGTGAAAGATTGATCCATGCTGTTGCAAGTATTTCATCTTTTCTTATGGCTGAGTAGTATTCCACTGTATATATGTACCATGTCTTCTTTACCCAATCATTTATTGAGGGATACTTTAGTTGTTTCCAAGTTTTGGCCACCACGAATAATGCTAAAAATATTTCCTTTTATAATGACCCATATTTCTCTCTTTCCAATCTACCTCAAAGAAATATGAGTCCTTACTTTGTTCTAAACTCAACCACATTTGAGTCCCACATCCTGTAGCTGTTTTTCTCATAATTATCTCATCACGTATAGGGTTTCTAAATTCAAATGTGGGTATAAAGGTCTGGGATAATGAGGAAGTTACTAGGTAAGTATCATGAGAGAAGGATGCTCCATCGGTAAAAATGTCAAACTAGAGAGATTAAACAAAGAATTTATATGCATATATTTGCCTAATGTTGTCTCAAGCAAATAGTGCTTTGGTGGAACCCAGAGTCGTCAATGTTTATTTTCAAGAGTAATGAAAATCTTTACTTTTATAAGGAATCTCCCAATTTTTAATATTGGCTTTAAGTTTTTTTCTACCTGGTTGAAATAAATCTTGCTTGCTGACAACATTCTACCCAAAAGATACCAATTTATAATCTCTGTCTCCACACTATACTTATCTTCACATTCCTGTACTCCACCTACAAATATATAACGTTCTCACTAAACTAAAATCAACCAAACATAACACCACTTGACAATGCTGTGAGTTGATTTCAGTTTCCCTTTCCAGTCACTGCCAAAGCTTTAAAACAAAGTATTCTAACATTTCCTACATTTGCCTGACCCATCTCTTTAATTAACAGACATTCTGTCAAATATACTTTAACATGAAGTGAGTGCCTTTGCTGTCATTAATTCTATGAATTGCTATGCATACTCTAAAGATGAGTATGAAAATTATTTCTTTAATTTGCTTATAATCTACAACATTCAGTATGTGGGTATGATCCAAGAAATGAGTAGGTAGAAACCCAAACAAATCACCAGCTTACCCTTTTAAGTGCACTAACTGCGCTTAAAAAATCTGCATTACTATCCAATAAATGAATAATTAGCATTTGGTCAATACTAGAAATATTCAATGATTTTATTATGTAAAGGATGGTCATTCAGAATGACAACCTACCATCAACAAATCAATAAACAACAAGTGCTGGAGGGAATGTGGAGAAAAAGGAACCCTAGTGCACTCCTTGTGAGAATGTAGACTGGTACAACCACTATGGAAAACAGTGTGGAGTTTCCTCAAAATATTAAAAATGGGCCTGGCCAGTATAGTTCAATGGTTAGAGCATAAGCCTGCAGACCAAATGGTCTTCAGTTCCCCAGTCAAAGGCATGTACCTGGGTTGCAGGTTCAATCCCCTGCCCTGGTTAGCATGCCTGTGGGAGGTGACCAATCAATGTGTCTCTTTCACACTGATGTTTCTTTCTCCCTTGTTCCCTCCCTCCCCCATTCCCTCCCTTCTACTCTTCCACTCTAAAAATCAATGAAAATATGTCCTCAGGCAGTGATTAATAGCAAATAAATTAAAATGGAACTGTCATTTGACCCAGTGATCCTACTTCTAGGAATATATCCTAAGAATCCTGCAACACCAATCAGAAAGAATATTTGCACCCCTATGTTCATAGCAGCATTAATTACAACTAGAGGCCCGATGCATGAAATTCGTGCAAGAGTAGGCCTTCCTTCCCCCAGCTGCCAGCACCGGCTTTCCTCTGGCACCCGGGACCCAGGCCCCCCTTGCAGCCCTGGTTTCATCCAGAAGGTTGACTGGAAGGACATCTGGTCTAATTGCCATATTACGCCTTTATTATTATAGACTAGAGGCACAGTGCACAAAAATTTGTGCACTTGAGGGGGGGGGGGTCCCTCAGCCTAGCCTGTGCCCTCTCACAGTCTGGGACCCCTAGGGGGATGACTACCTGCTGACTTAGGCCCGCTCCCAAGGGGATTGAGCCTAAGCTGGCAATCAGACATCCCTCTGGAAGCCCGGGAGCCCTCGGAGGATGTCCACTTGCCAGCGGGGAGCAGGCCTAAGCTGCAGTGGGACATCCTTAGCGCTGCTGAGGAGGTGGGAGAGGCTCCCACCACCACTGCTGTACTGGCAGCCGTCAGCCTGGCTTGTGGCTGAGCAGAGCTCCCCCTGTGGGAGCGCACTGACCACCAGGGGGCAGCTCCTGCATTGAACGTCTGCACCCTGGTGGTCAGTGTGTGTCATAGTGACCAGTGATTCCCAGTCGTTCTGCTGTTAGGGTCAATTTGCATATTACCCTTTTATTATATAGGATAGAGGCCTGGTGCATGGGTGTGGGCCGGCAGATTTGCTTTGAAGGGTGTCCTGGATCAGGGTGTGGGTCCCGCTGGGGTGCCTGGCCAACCTGGGTGAGGGGCTGAGAGCTGTTTTCAGACTGGCCACACCCCCTTCAGGGTGGAGGTCCCCGCCAGAGTGCCTGGTCAGCCTTGGTGAGTGGCTAATGGCTGTTTTCAGGCTGGCCACAGCCCCTTCAGTGTGGGGGTCCCCGCGGGGGTGCCTGGCCAGCCTAGGTGAGGGGTTGATGGCTGTTTGCAGGCTGGCCACAGCCCCTCAGGGTGGGGGGGTCTTGCTGGGGTGTCTGGCTAGTCTGGGTGAGGGGCTGATGGCTGTTTGCAGGCTGGCCAAGCCCCCCAGCGGGGACCCTCACTCCATGAGGGTGTAGCCATCTTGGGTGAGGGGCTGATGGCTGTTTGTAGGCTGGCCATGGCCCCCAGCCACCCAAGCTCTCAGTGGAGGCTGGCTGGAAACCAGTATCTGGGATTTATTTATCTTCTATAATTGAAACTTTGTTGCCTTGAACGGAGGCCACAGCTGGCCAGGGCAGGCGGGAAGCTTGGCTTCCTCCATTGCCGGGGAAACCAAGCCTCCTGCTTGCTCCAGCTCTGTGGCTTCCTGCCGCCATCTTGGTTGGGTTAATTTGCATATAGTTGCTCTGATTGGCTGGTGGGCGTGACTTGGGGAGTAGCAGAGGGGAGTTGCAGTCAATTTGAATGTTTCTCTTTTATTAGATTACATAGCTAAGATCTGGAAACAGCCCAAGTACTAAGAGTAGATGAATGGACAAAAAACAAACTTGTGGTATCTTTCCACAATGGAGTACTATCCTATCTAATAAAAGAGAAACATGGTAATTTGCGCACGTCCGCTACCCTTCCTATTGGCTAATCAATGAGATATGCAAATTAACTGCCAGCCAAGATGGCAGCCAGCAGCCAGGCAGCTTGAAACTAACATGAGGCTTGCTTGCTTCAGTGACGGAGGAAACCAAACGTTCCCCGCCTGCCTTGCCAGCCTCTGAGCTTGCAGTTTGAAACATAGTTACAAATATAGAAGCTAAACAAAACCACAGAAACCTGCTTTCAGCCCGCCGGGATCTCAAAGCTGGAGTTGATACAGAGTTTCAATTATAGAACCCAAACAAACCAGATACCTGCTTTCAGCAGCTGAAGCCTCAGAGCTGGAGCCAGAGCTAAAGCTGGCCCAGAATAAAAAAGAAAAAGAAAAAAAGGAGCAGTTGGGAGCTTCAGTCACCCCTAGCCTGAAAACAGCCCTCAGCCCCTCACCCAGATTGGCCAGGCACCCCAGTGGGGACCCCCACCCTGAAAGGTGTGTGACCAGCTGCAAACAGCCATCATCCCCTCATCCAGGCTGGCCAGGCACCCCAGTGGGGACCCCCACCCTGATCCAGGATACCCTTCAGGGCAAAGCAGCTGGCCCCCACCCGTGCACCAGGCCTCTATCCTATATAGTAATAGGGTAATATGCCTCCCAGCACCGGGATCAGCAGAGCCACAAGGCCTCCCAGCACCGGGATCAGTGGAGCTGAGAGGCCTCCTGGCACCGGGATCAGTGTGACAGGGGGCATCGCCCAAACCCCCTGATCGCCCGCAGCTCTGTGTGTGACAGGGGGCGGGGCCACAACCTCCCTATCCGCCCTGCTTTGTTCGTGACAGGGGAAGGCGCCCCAACCCCCTGATCAGCCCTGCTCTGTGCCTGATAGGGGGGAGCTCCCCAACCCCCTGATCGCCCTGCAGCTCTGTGTGTGACAGGGTGCAGTGCCCCAACTCCCTGATCGGCCTTGCTCTGTGTGTGACAGGGTGCGGTGCCCCAACCCGCCCCACCCCACAGGCCCTGCTCTGTGTGTGATGGGAGTAGAGCCATAACCTCCCTCCCCATCGACCCTGCCCTGAGTGTGAGAGTGGCAGCGCCCCAACCCCCTGATCGGCCCTGCTCTGTGGGTGATAGAGGGCGGCGCCCCAATCCCCTGATCCACCCTGCTCTGTGCATGACAGGGGGGGAGCTCCCCAACCCCCTGATGGGCCCTGCTCTGTGTGTGATAGGGGGGAGCTCCCCAACCCCCTGATCGACCCTGCTCTGTGCTTGACAGGGTACGGAGCCCCAACCCCCCTGATGGGCCCTGCTCTGTGCATGACAGGTGGTGGCACCGCAACCCCCTGATTGGCCCTGCTCTGTGCGTGACAGGGGGTGGCACCGCAACCCCCTGATTGGCCCTGCTCTGTGCGTGACAGGGGGTGGCACCGCAACCCCCTGATTGGCCCTGCTCTGTGCGTGACAGGGGGTGGCGCCGCAACCTCCCCATCGACCCTGCCTTGAGTGTGAGAGGGTACGGAGCCCCAACCCCCCTGATGGGCCCTACCCTGAGCGTGACTGAGGGTGGCATCACAACCTCCCGATCCGCCCTGCTCTGTGCATGACAGGGGGCGGCACCCCAACTCCCCAATCAGCCCTGCTCTGAGCCCGACCAGGAGCTGCACCTAGCAATTGGGCCTACCCTCTGCCACCCAGGAGCAGGCCTAAGCCAGCAGGTCGTTATCTCCCAAGGGGTCCCAGACTGCAAGAGGGCACAGGCCTGGCTGAGGGACCCCTCCTACCCCCCTTGAGTGCACAAATTTTTGTGCACCGGGCCGCTAGTCTATATATATAAAAGCCTAATATGCAAATGGACCGAACAGTGGAACTGAACAACCAGTTGCTACGACATGCGCTGACCACCAGGGGGCACACACGGAACATGGCGGGCATGGGCCTCAGGGGGATGGTGGAGCAGGTTAGCAGGGGCGCCAGACCAAGGCAGGGCATCAGTCACTGTCATAGGGGCAATCCTCTGGTGGTTACTGAAAATTCTTCGCTCCTGCACATTGCGGTCCAGCTGGGTGCTCACACCCGCTGCTGACGCTGGCCCCAATCGTTCCATGCTGACAGCAGGTGTGAGCAGGGCCAGTGCTGTCAGCGTGTGGGAGTGGCAGAGGCAAGAGCGGGGCTGCTGGCAGACAGGGGACCAGAGGCCGAGGTGGAAGGGGCCAGGCAGAGGCACAGAGGATGGGCCGAGACCCGCCCCTGTGCCCACGACATCATTGCAGCCCAAAGTTCCTTTCAAGGTGCACGCATTCGTGCACTGGGTCCCTAGTGCAGCTATAAAAAAAAAGGATCCATTAACCTTTGAGACAGCATGGAGGGACCTGGAGATGGTTATGCTAAGTGAAATAAGCCAGTCAGAGAAAGACAAATATCACATGATCTCACTTATATGTGGAATCTAATGAACACAATAAATTGATGAGTAAAATAGAACTAGAGGCATGGAACAGATTGACGAATCTCAGAGGGAAGATGGGGTGGGAAGATTAAACAAAGAACTTACATGCATATATATATTGCCCATGAACACAGGCAATAGGGTGGTGAAGGCTTGGGGTGGGGTGGGAACCGGATGGTGAGAAGCAAGGGTGCAAAAAGGGAGGGGGGGATCTGTAATACTCTCAACAATAAAGATCAATCAATCAATCAATCAATACACTAGTTCTGATTTACTAAAATGCTCTTTTTAAAACCTGCTGACCAATACAGTAATGAAACTATAGAGAAAAATTCTGTTTGCTTCCCCATAATTAGGAGAGGCTGACCCTACCTTTCTTATTAGTAATAGGATTATAATTGAAGAAAGTAAGATATAGTGGATATATGTAGGCACCAAGTTTGTTTTCAAGAGCTTGTTTCACCTAAAATTCCAAAGAATAAATCAGTATCCCAGAAAAATTATTTTCTGATTTAAGATATAATTACTGAGACTTTTATCACAGAAGCGCATATAGAAATACCCAGTGATAGAATGTCAGATTTATTTATAATTGTCAGCAAAATAGGAATTGAATAAGTTCAGTTTTCATCTAGTGTGAGAAAACTCTCAAAATCAGTATGAAGACTTAACAGGGAAGTTAGAGATAATTCACAAAAATATGGCTATCCTGAGTAATTGAGTGAAGAAAAGTATGTTAAACATTAGTACTCACTTAAATATCTTATTCCATTCCCATAAAGACAGTATATTCAAACTCAAATATTCATCCTTAAATTTCTGACTGCATAATGATTTCAGTTTTATGGTTTCATATTCTTCAGTGAGTAACATTTAGTAGAACTGGTTCAGTTCACTCTTATATTAAAGTATTCATACTTAAACCATAAATTAAATGTTCAATATAAGTCTGCCAATCCCAACATATCCAAGAACACGATGTGAAATGTATTATGCCTAATTAAAGAAACTCACCTTATCTCCAGGACCAAAGAGGAATTGATTTTCCAACCTTCTACAGAGTGCTGGAAGATTGAAGAGCCAGCCTTTCGAATGATTTTATCAGAACTATTGACAAGGGATCGACTCAAATACAATTCACCATCTCTGAAACAAAATAAAAATGCCAGCTTGGTGAAAATAAGAAGCATTTGTCTAAGTAGCATAATACATTTGATTTAGATAACTAGTGACAAATAGTAAATGGAACTTTTTCTACAAGTTAGAAGAGTTCAATAACCATGATAAAAAGTATTATAAAGGTTAAGTGAATATGACTTTATCAGGGCAATCATTTACACTTATTCTTTTTGAAATAGAGCCCATTTCATAGAGAAATAGCCTTTGACAATAAAGGAAACGATCAACAAAACAAAAAGGCAACTTACCGAATGGGAAAAGGTATTTTCAAATTATACAAATGTTAATATCCAAAATATATACAGACCTCATTCAATTCAACAACAAAAAAACCCAAACAACCCAACAGGAAATGGGCAGAGCATCTGAAGAGACATTTTTCAAAGAAGACATTCAGATGGCCAACAGACATATAAAAAAAAAATTGAACATTACCAATTTTTAGGGAAATTAAAATCAGAACTACAGTGAGCTATCATCTCACACCTGTAAAAATGGCTATTATAAGAAATAAGTGTTGGAGAAGATGCTGTGAAAAGGGACCCCTTATACACTGTTGGTGGGACTGTAGATTAGTGTAGCCACTATGAAAAAACAGTATGAAGATTTCTCAAAAATTAAAAATAGAACTAGCATATGATCCAGCTATTCCATTTGTAGTTATTCATGCAAAGAATATTAAAATACAAATTTAAAAAGATATATGCACCTCTATGTTTATAGTAGCATTATTTAAAATACAGAAGTTATGAAAACAGTCTAAGTGTCTATGCACAGATGAATAGATAAAGATGTGATATTCTCTCCCCCCCCCCACCCCGCCTCTCTCTCTCTCTCTCTCTCACACACACACACACAGGAATACTACTTAGCCATGAAAAATATGAAATCTTGACATTCAAGACAACATGAATGGATCCTGAAGGTATTATGCTAAGTGAAAGAAGTCAGATGGAGAAAGAAAAATACCATGTGATTTTACTCATATGTGGAAAGAAGAAAATTTAAACAAAACAAAGTAAAAACAAACTCATTGGTGGTTAGCAGAATGGATGGGTAGTAGGAAAATGAAATGGGTATAAGTGGTCAATTATATGGTGACAAATGGAAATTAGACCTTTGGTAGTGAGCATGCTGTAGTGTACACATATGTTAAACTATAATGTTGAACACCTGAAACTTACATGATAATATATACCAACATAAACCCTTGTTAACCAATAAAAGCCAATGCTATCTAGATTTTTTTAAAAAAGAATCCTGAAAAAATAATGTAAAGGTCTTTGTGATATTTAAAGAAAAAAATAAATTCTCATCAAAGCCCTGTTCCAGTTTAGCCCATCCTTCCCCACTGTTTTAGACAATAGAGACAGGATGTTTTGCCAGTTCTTCTGCATCTGTATACTTGTGACTCCCAAGACTGTAATTTTATTTTCACAGAAGGCATATACACATAATGGAAAGAGCTTTTGTTTTGTAGTAAGAAGACCTTGGGATATCAGATGATCTGGATATGTTGGTGATTCTATCACTTGCTAGCCTGTATGACCTTGGACAATATTTTCTTTCTAGGCCACTAAATCCTTATCTTAACTTGTGAAACTGCAATAAAATTATCTAATGTGCAATGACTTTGTGAGAATTATGTGGGACTCTGAATGTGAAAGTAATTTATAAAGCACTATTAACATGCTACTTGCTAAGATTACTTTGAGTCATCTCAACAAGAGACACTTTCCTGATAGTTGATGGTGGTAGGGAGACAGAGGTAGTGGGGAGAAAACTCATTGAGTAGTCATTATTACTGGTATTTTCTTGTACATTAAAGAAATTAACACTGCTACTCCCTTCAATCAGTAGTGTCAATCAAGTATCCCAGTGTCATGGTAGTAGCAGGGGGGCTGGAAATAATGATGATGGTGACAGGTATCTCTGATTACATTTATGCCATTGGAACATTAATAGCAGACTAGATCATTGTTTAAACTATTTTCTTGGTACTTTATAGATGTAAAGACTTAGAGAATCTGAAAGTCACCTGTTTATGGCATAACCTTTTCAACATCTGCATTTATTTCTTTATATATTACCTTTTAAGTTTTAAGACTCTCAAAAGTATAATTTAAAAAATAGCATAACTATTTGCTCAATCAGAAAGCCTAAATCTGTTTATTACATAGGCAATCCTCTCCTACTATCAATGGAAACACTGCTTGTGTAACAGCTGTTGGATGAATTCTGTAATGGAAGTTTATAGTTTGGTATTTTGGTCTGCATTCTTTTTTAAACATGTATTTCCAATTTGAAGCAACTCAAGGCATGAGTTGCAACTACTCACTGTAAAATTTAGAACTCTGTAAAAAATAATATTTAAACTATCTTACTGATGAAAATGATACATTGGCATGCCTATATATGGCTAATAGTGACTGTTTTATAGAGGTCATTTAGGATGCAAGAAAACATAGGGAGCAATTTACTACTCAGTGGCCCAGAAGTCAGTTTTTACATTATATGTCTAATGATAATAACTACATATGAATGAAAATGTGGATATACACAGAAGTTAATCTCCACCCTTTTGTAGGTATGCCTTTAAGAGTATGACACAAACTTTTACCATTTCCAGGGGTAGGAATCTTTCCAATCTTCATCTTGTTAATAACTGGGCTGTCAATATCATCTTCTTCTAACCATAGATTGCTATGATTATGATAATTGTTTTCACCAATAAACTTTTATGGGAGAAGTAAAAATATGCACAGGCTGACATTTTAAAATATCCATGGAAGATTGCTATTGATACATTTTTACATGGCGGAATGATTGTTATGATGCACCTAGCTGTGTGGAGCCTTTACAGGACCTCTCAGGTTTTAAAAAGGGGGGTTTTAAAGTTTAAATCAGATTTATATTAATGAAATGCTACTATGTTACTATTCCATTTGAATTATTTTCATTTAAATTGGTGATAAGCCACATTTCAGGTTTTTAATCATTGAATGCAAACAGCTGCAACTAGTTAACTTCTTGAAGTCAATGAAATTCCTGTGTGAGAGGGCCTGGCTTAGTGCAATCTGAGGCTCTGAAGCAAATTTCTTTGTATAAAGTTAAATGGGCCCCAAGGGATTTTTCACTTGTGACTTGGTAGCATTCTATCTTAGAAAAGGCTTTTCCTTCCCGTGCATGCAAGGAGGCTACCACCCCCTCTACTAGTTTCTCACTCCATATCAGACATGATTGCTGAACAGCTGCGCTGAAAACATTTGCATAGGGCAGTGATGGCGAACCTTTTGAGCTCGGCGTGTCAGCATTTTGAAAAACCCTAACTTAACTCTGGTGCCGTGTCACATATAGAAATTTTTTGATATTTGCAACCATAATAAAACAAAGACTTATATTTTTGATATTTATTTTATATATTTAAATGCCATTTAACAAAGAAAAAATCAACCAAAAAAAATGAGTTCGCGTGTCATCTGGTTCGTCATCACTGGCATAGGGCTATATACACAGTAAGATTCAACATGTTCCTCCACAAGGAAAACTACAAGACACATCAAGGAAATAATGTAGCATAAAGCAATATATGTAAGTTTTCCTGCTTGTATGAAGTTAAGAGAAGCCCTCCTAGATGTTCATCTATGCAATGCTAGTGACAGAAACTAATCAATAGTTAGGTTACTAATACTTACAAATATTTTTCTATTTGAAATATGAGTTGTCAGGCATCACTACAATTTATTAATTCTGTAGAATATAACACATATTAATTTCGTTTCATGAAATTAGATCCCACCTCTACTGAAAAATTCTTCATGATTTGTTCTTTGAAATGAATGTGTTTCCTTTGGACTGGGTTAAATCTCCTCGTTAATATAAAATTTTGAAAATCATTTAAAAGAATTTGCATCCAAGTACGCCTGAACACAAACAGCAGTCAGCTTTCTGTTTTCATTACCTTAGTGTCAAACAACTAAAAATAAAGATGAGAGATGTACTTCCTACCTCAACTCCCTGCTTGATGGTTGTTAGCAGAGCTCCAAAGGGACATGTGAAGGGACGTGCAGAACCTGGGTTTCCTGATTTACAAGAGTGTGTTCTACCCTAGGACACGCTGGAAGGAACTTTGCTGACAATGATCGTTTTCTAAGTAGGAATGCTTATCTGCACAGTCAATTCAGTTAAAAGTTTCAGAACTAATACTGGTAAGACAACAGAAGGTACACAGTCAAATTAAAAAGATCTCTAGATGATAAGAAATGTAAGTTAAAGTTCACTTGTGGTCAACCAGGAAAATGGCATGTGGCACATTTTAAAGAATAACAATCAAAACAAATATTTGAATGATATTAAAGTTTCTGTCATACTCTCAAATACATTATCACATTCAATAAGCATACACACATACACTGTTATCTGTAGGACACTTAAGGTAACACGTTTCCAATGACACCCAAAGAGCACTCACAGGATCAGTGAAATCCTGGGCCAATTGCAAGGCAAATGTCATTTTCCCATTAAGAAAAAAATGTTCATCAAGCACAGACCACTTCATGCCCTTTGAGTTCCACTTTATTAATAGGTTTGCCTAGAAGGGGATTTCCGTTTAAAATGCCCAATAATTACTTGATCTATTCTCAAACAGTCCCTTAGAAAAACCATGCTGCTAGTATTCCTGTGGACAGATGAAAATGTGGATGGTTGGTAGGAAAGTTGTGCTGGTGTTCTCCCTCCTTCTACGCGGAATGCCTGCTCAACCTGGTGCATGAGAGCAGCGCTGCACTGATTCTAGATGGGACTTGCAGTTAAGAAAGGCAGAAGTCCAATAGACAACGGAACTGCCTGCCTATTAAAAAAGGGTAGCAAGTAACCTAATTAAGAATCTAGGGGGCTGTCCTAAGATATGGGGAGTATGGAATGCCCTTCATTGAATCCACTCAGCCTACTCAGAAGGCACGCAGTGCCCCCCAAAGGTCAGACACTGCCTCCCTTACCCCACTGTAGAATACAGGTCTGGGCGCGAGGGCCAAACCTCCACTCTAGGTTACTCCTCTGGAAACTAGCCCCTCTGCGTGGCGTGAGTAGAGAATCAAGGAAATGATCTTTTGGTGCGTCCAGCCCTCCACCTGAAGCACTGTCTGGGAGTTGAAAACGCAGTCATGAACTAACACCACAGGCGTTCCTGTTGAACACTTTATCCTGAAGAGAAAGGGGGAGCGCTTACAGGTCCTGGCTGTCCTGGCATTGCCGCTGGCAGCGCCACCTCCAAGGTCTCCGGGAAGCCCATGGCTGCGAGGCACTGCCCCGCGCGCGCCCCGCACACCGGTAATTGCGGGTTTTAATTAAGGAGGAGGAGCAGGGTGGCGGGAAAGCAGGAAAAGTGATGCTCTTTTAAAGGGACCGGATTCCTGCAAAAGGCTTCCCGTCTTCTCATCATTCTCCCGCCCTCGCGGCCAGCTCTGGTGAGGAGGGGAGAAACCTCGTGTACACCTCGCTTCCCAGTGATCAACTCCAGCGCCAGTCCCAGCTTTGTCAGGGGAGCCTGGAAGAGACCGCAGCGCCACCCCGCCAAGGGTGCGATGTGAACCCAGCCCAGCACCTAACCGCCGCGCCCGGCCGGCCCGCCCCCTCCCCGCAGCGTCCAGGGCAGCGCCCACCGGCCCGCGGGGTCCGGGGAGGGCCCCGGGAGCGACATCGCCCCTGACATGAGGAGCGTGTTAGGTCTGTTATTCCCCCATTGGGACCCGACCTGGGTGCGCGCCTCCTTCCCGCCCGAGGCCCGGGGCGGGCGTTTGGGCAGCTTGTGGCGCCTCCCCTCGCCTCGCCCGCCCCGCCCACTCCTGCTCCCCGGGTCGCCAGCGGTGGGCCCGCACTCTGCGTCCCGGCGAGGCTTGGCCGCTTTGTCTGGGCTCAGGCTTGTCTTCGGAGCCACCGGCCCGGCCCGGAAGGGAACAAAGAGCCTCCCCCACACCCCGGCATCCGCCTCGCCCCCACGCGCTGGTTCACCACCTTCCGAAAGACCCCTTTGTCTGCCTGGGAAGCGCAGGTCGGCCAGGGAAGCCCACCACCCCCGCCCGAGGTCCTCCTTTCCTGACAACTGAGCTCGGTCTCATGTGCAACCCACCCACCCACTCCATGTGCAAACGACCTCATCACACAGTTCAGCGTGGCCCCCGCTCCCCGCAGGAACAGACCCACTTATAGGTTTGTTGATGCATTGCGACCATCCAGGCCATTCCTTATTAGCTTTTTCATCATCTACCAGTTCCATTCGGCTGTGCTTCTGGCTATCTTAGTTTCCTATAAAATAGTAACTACTTCCCTCAGGGTAAGCCTGAGCCTTGTTCACTTAAATGCTCCTTACTTAGGGAGAAGGAATATGAACAAATGGAGTGCATGAAGTTCGCGTGCCTGTGCACGTTTTAGCAGTCCTCTGCCACACACACACACACACACACACACACACACACACACACACACACACACACACAGCGGGGCAAGGATTCTGTCTTCGTTTTAATAAATGCCGAGGGAAATAAAAACCGAGGGGGCAAAGCGGGCATCTCTGCCAGTGGCCAGTGTGTAGTTTCCCACAGCGGACGCCTCCGGATGAGGGAGGATTTCCGAAAACAGGACTTTGAACACAGTCCTTTGACAACCAGGTTCCTATCCTCAGCAAACGCTTCCAAGCCTTGTAAAGCAACACAAAGTTGCAGCCACCCCGCTGGGTAAACTTCAAAGAGACAGAGGCCAGGGGCAAGGAGGAAGGAAGTGTGATATTTAGAGAACTTTCTGGGGTGGAGGAAGATTTTGAACTCAACTAGACAAACTTAAAGAAAGAAAAAAGGGCAGAAATATAGTGTTTGAAGCTACAGTACCCATGACGCCCCTGTGTTTTATCAACAGAAGAGCAAGTAAGAAAGTATCCTTGGTTGTACTGGAGTTTCTCATTCAAACGGAGATACACAGATCTCCCCCACGCCAAAGAAGAGTAACGAGTGCAGACGCATGTCCTGCTTTCCGGGCGGTAACTTCGGCCCTTCGGACAGCCAGCTTTCCCTGGCATCGCCACGGCGATAAGGTACAGAAGGGAGGGCAACCAGACGGCGAGTAAAGACCTCTCCCTTGAGTTCTGCCCGCGGATTAAAGGCACAAGGGCACCCGTTCTTTGTTGACACTTCTGCAGTGACTCCCCCCTTGGCGTGCGGGCCCCGCCGCCCACACAACTGTCACGGCCACCCCACAGCAAGTTGAACTCTTCCCGGGAACACGCCTAGCGAAGCACGCACACCTCGGCAACTGCCTTTGTTATTTAATTCCCGAGACTAAACACACACACGCTCCTAGGAACACACAGAGCACCCCAGCCTTCACTCTATTGTCTACAGCCACATCTCATTCCTGGCTTGACTTTTTTAAAAAAATAATAATAATCATATCCTGAAATGAAGCTTTGCATTTACCCGATGAGTTGCGTCTCCTGGTGCTCCTCAGTTCTTGCTATTTCTTTTGTCTTATAAAAGATCAGGAGCAGACTTATCGTGCAGATCGTCCACCTCTTCCTAACGGACCGCATCTTGGGTGCCTGGGACAGTAGTGGTTGCCCCGGTTCCTGCACCTTCTCTGGATATAAAAGCTCCGTGTTGGGAGATTTAGTCGCCGGAGGTGGGGGGCGTTATCTGTAAAATGCGAGGAGAGCGTGGAGCCGGGGTCTCCGGCGCAGGTCGCGGGGGTCCACCGCGGCCACGCTCACCCCGGTGCCGGAGCGCAGCCCTGCGCTCTCCCTCGCGGTTCGCGCCAGCCCCGCCGGGTCGCTCCGCGCTGCCTCCCTGGGGCTTAGATTTCTTTAAAGACTAGACACCTTGTGCTTTGAAGGAGACGGCCGCTTCTGCAGCTGGGCTCGGGGGCGTCACTGGCCCTTCCCTTTTCCTAGCAGGGAAATGATGAGCAAAACCAGCCAATCACCAGCGGAGGAGGCGGAGGCTGCTGCCGCCTCGCGTTGCCGGCGGCTGCTCGGAGAGTAGCGTTGCAGGCGCTGCCTGCACTGTGCCCGGAGAGGAAGCCAACAAGCTCCTGGCCGTGCATGCACACGCACACACACTCACACTCACACTCGCGGGAGCCAGCCCTCCTGCACTGCGGGGAGAGCGAGGCAGGCAGCCCCAGAACCCCGAAGCTCGCAGGACTGGGAGGCGCTGAGGGCGCCCGTCCGTAGAGCGTGGAGAGGGCGCTTCTGCTGCGGACAGATTAGAGAGGCTTCCTGGTGGCGAAATCGTACAGATAAAGAAGGGGTGTGTTGCAAGAAGGGTTCCCATGCTCCAAGCTTTTGAAAACAAACACATGCGCGCACTTAGGCATCCGCATGCCTCTCAAATAGAGTGATTTGGGGCGGGGGGGGGGACGGGGGGAGATCGGGGATGAAAGAGTAGAAAGAGGACGTTTTATAAACCGTGCATAGCTCAATCTGGAAAGTATAAATACACGCACGGATCAGCCTATTACCCCTCAGGGGGGTGGCGGATGACCCCCACTCAGGATCCTGTAGGAAACAAATGATGACATTGGGCACGTAATGGATATTTACGTGACTCCCTTTCATTGTCATTCGGAAACTCCTCACCTAAGTCAAGGAAACGTCAACCCCTCTTAAATTTCATTGAGGAGAAACAGGATTCTGAGAAAAAGCAATCACCCAAGAACTAAAAAAAAAAAATACAAGTACACCTGCACACGTGAAGGAAAACAGGAAAGAAGTTAGGAAGGGAAGGGAGGAAGGAAGGAAGGAAGGAAGGAAGGAAGGAAGGAAGGAAGGAAGGAAGGAAGAGAGAGAGAGAGAGAGAGAGAGAGAGAGAGAGAGAGAGAGAAGGAGGGGAAGGAAGGAAGGAAGGAAGGAAGGAAGGAAGGAAGGAAGGAAGGAAGGGGCTCTTCTTCAAAAGTTTCAGTAAGTATTTATCCTCTGATTTTCACCCTCTCCTCCCTCCAACTGTTTCCTCACTTCTGATGCAGGGGCATCTTTCCAGTCCCCAGTTCCAGTCCGCAGTCTGAGTATTTCTCTACTGTCCTTTGGGCTGCACCCCTGGCAGGAGACAGTGCCTGGAGCCCAGGATTTTCACCAATGTACAGGCAAGGATCCCAAGTTCGTCCCCTCCCCTCTCCCAACCCCTAACTTGTCAATTGCAATCTTTGTTCCTTCAGGTTGAGCAGTGGCTCTTCTGCAGGTGGCAGGAAGGGCACCAGGTGTCTGACCTGTGGGGTCAGACCAAACCCGGGTTTACAACCTCGGTACTTGGGTTCTGGCTGGGAAAGAATTCAGAGCAAGACCCAAACTGTAAGAGGACATTTGTCTAGTAAATTACAGAGGTAGAAGAAGTGATTCTTAGGATACAAATTATGAAGGTAAAGGACGGGCCCTTGGAAGTTGGGAGTGAGGAAGCTAATGGTAATGTGCCTGGGGCAGAGAGGGGGAGAGGAGGGCATGGGCAGGCTCCCTGGAGGGAGAGCGCACTGGGTCCTCCATCCTAAGGGTTTTAAAGGTAGACATTTTAGGGGAGGTCCCAGGGAAAGATCTTAATAGAATATTCAGCACCCTTCCAGGTGTGTCTATTCAGGGTTGTGGTCTCCACTGATTGATTGGCATTCTTCCATGCAGCTGGTCCTCACTTCAGCAGTGCTGGTTTTCTTGCTTATCTGGGTCTGGAGCTGAAATACAACTGAGGCTTAGATGTTATCTCTAAGGGGGAAAGGTCAGGGGCTCCAAACCATAAGACCAGCAGCAATAAGCTAGGGGAGGAAAGGTCACCCAGGGTGAGGTCCCACTCTACATTTTGCCCTTTGCTGGCCACCTGGGGCTTTCCACCCTGGTGACCTTTTGTACCTGGCCTATAGCAGCTCTAGCAGTCATCCACTCTTGCCCCTGGGGTTTACACCTCTGCAAACCAGAAGTGCTGAGGCCCACCACCCATCCTATGCTGGAGGAGAGCAGGAAAAGGAGTTAACTCATTACCAGTCCCCGGAGGGCTTAAAATAATGATAACATCTAGCTGCTTTTCGTAATAGGAAACCAGGTCCTCACCAATGTCTGACATTCTTTGCCTAAGGTTTGGGAAGTTAAGAACCAGCCTTTATTCACAGCAGAACAAACTAGGGAACTAGGGGGTTGGGTCTAAAATGCTCAAAGGAGCAAGTAATTATGAGCCTTTATTGACACTACAAGTGGTCTGCTGGGAGCCTTTCGAGTTTATTGATGCTGAGGCAAATCTCCCTTGCATTAATGCATCTCTATCAGACTGACTTAACCTGGAGAAGCTGCAGTAAAGAAAACGCTTATTTAAGTTCAAAAGGAAACGTAGGAGGGGAGGACATGGGCAGCGCCTGGTTAGCATGCTAAATTCTCTGAGGTGACTTTCTGATTTTGAAACAGGGAACAAATAAATTTTGGATTTTAAATAAAAAGCCACTCACTGATGGTGATAGTGTAATGTGCATCACTGAAATTTGTCCAACATATCTTGAGCAAGTACTAAAAGCCAGGCAATATGGAAGACATCTGAACATACAGATGATTAAAATATAGCATCCAGCCATACATGAAGTTCACTCACTCGGGGGGGGGGGGGGGGGAGATTGTAAAACAAATAAGTTGCAATCTGGCACCATGAGTAACAGCAGCATTTGAAGCATGTACCTGGCATCTAGGAAAGCTACTGAGTAGAAGCAGAGGTAGTGTTTCAGTTTGGGGCAGCAAGGAAGGTGAGCTTCCCGAGGGAGGGCACAGATAAACTGGGGTTTGCAAGGCTAAGGAGTAAGCCAGACAGAGGGAGGTTAGGACATAACAAGCAGAGGAAAGAGCCGGTGCTTTGGGGAACTGTGGAGTAGTTCAGTCCTGTGGGAATAGAAAGTGGAAAGGAAGAGGAGTGGGACAAAGGGTTCAGGATGAATATTCTACAGCTCCACAATGCCAAGCTGTCTCCTCTAATGGGAAAGTTGCAACAAGAAAATCTGCCAGAGGAAATTGGGTTTGATTCCTGTATGAAGCTTTAAGTTAAATTAGGGGAAACGGTTCATCTGGCCCTAACAGAACAAAACAAACACAACAGCAGAAGAAAAGCACACCAAGTATTAGTTATAGGAACACAGAAAACGTATTTAAACTTCTAGAAGACGGGGGGGGGGGGGGGTATGAATGCCTGAATTCTATAATGCTGCTATTTCTAAATTCCTTAAGCATGGCACCTTTTAGATTGAGGTAAACACTTCTGAATGATTGATAATGGATCGGTAAGACTCAAGAGCTTCCACTTCCCATATTTGAACACTTTAGTGTTTAGAGTGTATTTTAGTGTCATTTGTCTAATATTATTAGATTCATGAAATATGCATCTGTATTTGCCAAGTTAATAAAAAGCATACAGGCCAACACTTGGTCCAAATTGAGGACAGTCTGGTTCTTCTCAATAGGCAATTAGGCATAAGAACCGTAAATATAAATGTTGTGTAAGAAAACATATCCACACAAGAGTCTTTTGGGTTCACGTCTTTCCATTAGAATGCCTGTTTTGATGATCCTGAAAAATTCACGTTGGTTCTAAATTTCCATTCTATCTTTGTACTGTAAGTTCTTCACTAAAGAGCACACATTTGTCTTTATTCAGCACAATTCTGCAATTACACAGCACCCTATGAATAAATAATGAAAATAATGGCAGCTGCTTTTAAAATGCTGCTTTATCTTTCAACTTAATGTAAATCATGTTTTAATTGCAGCCTGTGCCCTCAGCTTTAGCTAGGAATAAGTGGGTAGACATTTGGTGTTTCATAGTGGGGTTTTTAATGGCCCATGACAGTTTTTCTTAATAAACTATTTTTAGAACAGTTTTTGATTTACAGCATATTGAGCAGAAAGTACAGAGACTTACCATATACCCTCACCTCCAACATACACAGCTTCCCCCACTATCAACATGCCATATCAGAGCAGTACATTTGTTAAAATCAATGAAGCTACATTGACATATCATTGTCACCCACAGTCCATAGCTTATTTTAGGGTTCACTCTTGGTATTTTACATTCATCCTATGGACTTTTCTAGATGTGTAATAACTTAAAAGTATTATACAGGGTAGTTTCACTGTTCTAAATATCCTCTGTGCTCTGCTCTCCTTCCCCACTGACTCTTAGCAAACACTGATCTTTATACTCCACAGTTTTGCCTTTTCCAGAAGTCATATAGTTGTAATTATACAGTATGTAACCCTTTTATATTGGCTTCTTTTACTTAATAATATGCTTTTAAAATTCCTCCGTATTTTTTTTTTTCATGGCATAAGCGCTCACTTTTTTTCAATGCTGAATAATATTCCATATTATGGATATACTGCAGTATTTATCCAAATGCCTACTGAAGGAACTCTTGGTTACTTCTGAGTTTTGGCAATCACAAAGCTGCTATAAACATCCATGTGAAGTTGTTTTGTGTTGACTTAAGTTATCAACTCATTTGGGTAAAAACCAAATCAGTATAGTAGCTGGTAAGATTGATGGTAAGACTATGGTTAACTTTGAAGAAACCTGTATTGTCTTCCAAGTAACTGTACTATTTTCCATCCCACCGGCAATGAATGAGAGTTCTTGTTGCTCTACATCCTCACCAGCATTTGGTATTTTCATTATTTTGAATGTTGACCATTAAATAGGTGTTTAGTGGTATCTCATTGTTGTTTTAATTTGCATTTTCCTGAGGACATATGGTTTGAAACATCTTTTCATATGCTTATTTGCCATCTGTGTATCTTCTTTGGTGAGAAGCCTATTGAGATCTTTTGCCCAATTTAAATTGGGTTTTTCATTTTGTTACTGCTGAATTTAAGAGTTCTTTGTATATATTTGGATAAAGACCTTTATCACATATGTTTTGCAAATATTTTCTTTCAGCCCATGGTTTATCTTCTCATTATTTTGACAGCATCTTTCACAGAGCAGACATTTCAAATTTGATTAACTCTTCTAGTTTATTGACTATCCTTACATTCATCTTACCTTTGATGAATCTAAAAAGTCATTGTCAACCCAAGGTCATCTAGATTTTTTCACCTGTTATCTTCTGGGAGTTTTATAATTTCCCATTTTATATTAAGTCTACCATGTATTTTGATTTAATTTTTGTGAAGAGTGTAAGTTATATGTCTAAGTTTTTTGTTGTTGTTGTTGTTTTGTTTTGTTTTGTTTTTTGTTTTTTTGCATGTGGCTATCTAGTTGTTTATGGACCATTTGTTGAAAAGACAATGTTATCTGCATTGTGCTGCCTTTGTTCTTTCTCAAAGATCAGTTGAATACACTTGAATGGGTTTATTTTTGGGACTTTATCTGTTCCACTGATTTATTTGTGTATTCTTTCACAAATAATCACATTGTCGTTATTATTTTAACTTAATAATAAGAGTTAAAATCTGGTAGTTTCAGTGCTCCAACTGTTCTCCTTCCATATTATGTAGGCTACTTTGTATCTTTTGTCTCAATATAAGCTTTAAAATCAGTTTGTCAATATCTTCAAAATAACTTGGAATAGTTGAATCTGTAGATCAAGTTGAAAAAAAGTGACATCTTAACTATATTGCCTTCCTATCATGAACATGGATAATCTCTTCATTTATTTAGCTATTCTTTGATTCATTTCATCAAACTTTGTCGGTATTCATCATATAGCTCTTGCACATGTTTAGTTAGATTTACACCTAAGTATTTTATTTTTTGAGTGCTAACATAAATGTGTTTTATTTTAATTTCAAGTTCCAATTGCTTCTTGTTAGTACCCATGACATTTTAACAATGGAATTGTTGGTGTATTAGTCCAGAACCTCCAGAGAAACAGAACCATAAGATGTGTGTAAATACAGGGAAGAGAGACTTATTTTAAGGAACTGATCATGTAATTGTGGAGGTTGACACTTCCCATTTGTAGGATAAGGTGGTAGACTGGAAGAAGGAAGAGTTAATATTGTAGCTCAACTCCGACGACGTCTGGAGGCAGACATCCCTCTTCTTTAGGGAACCTCAATCTATTATTTTCTTAAAGTCTTCAGTTTCCTGGGTGAGGCCCATCAGATTATGGAGGATAAACTGCTTTACTCAAAAATTTTGGATTTAAAAGTTACTCTGTACTAAAAAAACACCTTCACACCAACATCTAGACTGGCATTTAACTAAATATTTGGGTACTATGGACAAATCAAGTTGGCACATCAAATCATCACAGATGCAGATGGGCTGGTTCAAATTCTTGTTAATGACCTTACAATATACTGAGAATTATTCATGAAAGCCTTTTACCTATGAGTCAATGATCAGGAAAAACAAGCGACATGTTCATGAAAATTTAGCTGTTCATCACTAGGCAACTCAGTCTTTTTTATTTTTTTTCTGGACAAAATATCTAGTTTTAAAAAAATTTATTCTAAATTAATTCATTTTGCTCATATAAATATGCATAAAGCTTCACTGATTTTTGTTCAGTATGTATATTCATTGTCCTTCTGTTACTTTGTGTTTTGTTTTTCATCCATAATAAGCAAATGTAATAATAACAGAGGGGTGATCTTGACTATAGGTACAATATACAATTATAAATATAATTTCTGGAACAACAAGAAAATCCCATCATTGCCATTCTCAGTTCTTCCCCACTATCTAACCCCACCACTTACAGTTTTGTTTGCATTAAGTATTTGAGCTCTATTTAAATATAAATGTCTTTGAAAAGACAGTTCTTACACACTGTTAGTTAAATATTCTTCAATTTATAATTTCCATTTGAAATGTTCTCTGAGATATCTTTTAACAACTGCTAGTCCAATATACTCCAATTTGGAATGGGACTTCAATTGCTTATAATCCATGTTTTAATTGTTTTTAAACCCTTATCTTATTTGGTTTATAGTCCTAACTCTTGCTGTTTTATTCCCTCTGCAAAGACCCCTGAAAACAAACAGATACACTATTCCTCACATGTTTTGGGAAGTCCTCAAATATATCACCTTATTACCTAGTGATATATTTTCTGTGTTCTACTTTCCCTGTGTTTCCATGCTCAGTGGCGCTGGGAGGAACTGTCTGGTAGAAACAGAGTAACTATTACCTACCCCACATACTACCTACCCCAAACTGTTCTCCTATTGAATGGTGGTCACTTCCAAAGCAATTCTCTCTGTCACTCTCTAGAGAGTATATCGCTTTGGGTCATAATTTTTTAATCTTAGGGTACTTTCTATGTCTCTCATATCTGTGTTAGCCAATTTCCTTCTGCTCTCTTATTACCTTTCTTTTCTCATGTTGCCCAATCCAACCATTCACTTAATTTCTTTTTTAACTTAACCAACCTTCTTTTTGTATTATTTTCAATTTATCACAAAAGAATCAAAGGGAAATAGTATTACACATTTTTCAAGGCTAAAACAATTATTTGTGTAGTTCTATCTCTTTTTAGATAAATACATATCTATGCAATCACTTTTATAGTTATAATAGTATATAATAAGTATCTCTGGAAAATATTGCTTTGATGTATATATTATAACATTGGACAGTTGTGTGTAAAGTGAACTTTGTGAAGCAGACATTTTAAATGGTTTATTGTTTATCACTTAAATATTTAAAGAAAAATAATATTCAGGTCATTATTAGCTGGTACACTAGTGATGAATATAACTTCTAGAAGACTTTTGTTTTCCAGCAAAATGGATCAAAATTAAATACACACACACACAATTAAGTGCCAGTTATACAAATTTATTTTCAATATCATAAGATTTGTTAATACCAAACTCACCTACTCTGATAGTAATGATTAGGAGGCATTAAGTAACAATTGTTTCATCTCGCTTCACAATTTGTGTTTATTCCAATTCATTTATCTGCTTGGTCCTTGCATGTACATGAAATTACAATCCTTCAATTAAATAATTCTATTAAAGTATACACAATGATTTCATGGTTTATGTTTAATGGATTGAAAATTTGATAACCTGGGCTCTTGTTAAATGAATAGTTGAGCAAATAACTTAAGTCCTTATGAACTAAACTTTTGAAAGCTAAGTGCAGAGATGCCTAATCTGTCAGCAGGAGAAAGCTGCTGTGGGAGAATGAATAAATAGATACCTATTGGAGGGAGCCTGTGGAAATAAAGGAAAAATAATGAGTCTAATTCACATCTGACCTGTGCCTCATCATACGAATAATCGATCTGTATTCTGCATAAACACAATCATATTTACCTACAGTTCACCAGAAAACTTCACTATGCAAATACCTAATGTTAAGATAGGTATTATGATTAAACATATACTCAGATATTCACAGCTCATGCAAATTGTAAAGTTTATGTTGGTTACAATTGTGTTTCTATTATTAGAAAAATAAAGAAATACATTTTAAAATCCTTTGGGGAAGATCCAAATTTGGCCATTTTAACCTCTCTTGTGTAACCTAAATGTAAAACTAGCTACCTTTTGACCATATGTGTTAAATGAAGATATGAAGAAGAAAGTAGATTGTATTTCGCCACTTATAATCTTTTTGACAGAGGAATAAATTTACATAGAATTCTTGAAAGTGAATGAATTATTATAATTTTTATGATGAGGAGAATTCCTATGGAGACTATCTTAGAACCATGATGATCTGAATGTGGGTCCTTGGTATCACAGGCACCTGTCATGTCTGTTAAGGTAAACAGAGGTGTCTGGGCAGTTGATGATCCTTGCACATGGATACTGATATCCCTTTAAAGATGAAGTCACCTGTAGAACGCATCAACACTGGGCTTATATCATCAACTCTCTGGTGATAAATGGTACAACAAGTGCAAAAGACACTTCAAAGTTCAAGTTGATTGAAGTACCCAATTAATCTTATGGTACAGTTATTCACAACCTAGTCAAGAAGATAAAGATGGGACTAGAATCCCACAAGACACTTTGGAAACCTTGTACTATCACCTTTTCATTCTACAGATTAAAAAAATTAATAAAGGTGTTATCTAGTGACTTACGTATGGTATTAATTTATTAATTAGTAAAAATTATTTCTTCACTACATACTCTTTGTCAGAGATTATACTTGGCATTGAAGATACAGCAGAGTACAAAGTAGACAAATGTCATCCTCTTGAGGAGTTTAATTTCTAGATGTAGATAGATATAACAGGAGGAAAACCTGGAGGTAATTGCATGTTGTGATAAGTGCTGTGAAGGCCTCAACAGGGTAGTGTAACTAACGGTAGTGAAATTCTTTGAATAACATGGTCGGGGAAGGGCTCTTGGAGGAGGTGACATTTGAAGAGAGACTTGCAGAATAAGAGGGAGCTAGCAATGCACAGAACTGAACAAGAGCATTATATACTGAGAGGATAGCAAATGCAAATGCAAGGAAGTGAACGATTGGCCAGGCAAAAGTGGCAGAAAATAAAGAACACAATGGAAGACATTATATTGTATATAACCAATCAAGCAAACTATGAGACCATATAAGGAGATATTTGTTGAAAGGGATTATCTGAATTATTTTTACCAAAGCCTGGGAATCGAAATCATGTAGGACATGTAGTATTATTTTGGAGAAGTGCTACTTGTCTATTTAAGGCTAGTGCTCATGAATTAAAATAGAGATTTGTCAGTATGGTTACATGAGTACTTCTAGTTGAGTTGAGTTATTCAGGTTGTATACACAGAATGTGTATACTTGCATTCAACCAGAGTTGAGGTTTTGCCAGACAAGTATGGGAGAGGGAGAGAAATCAAGAGTTTAAACTGCTTAAAAAATCATGCAAATAATGATGAGCCACCTAACCTAAGATGGTAAAAAGTAAAAAGGGGAGTGAAAACAGAAGAGGACAGATGCATAAAGTCTACAACCCAATAGGATGAAATCTCAATATAATGAAGTAATTTAAGTGGCTACTAGAGAAGTTGAAAAGGTGATAGGTGCACAGAGAGTGAAAAACTTGCAACTTGGATTTCAGAGGGGGGAAAAAACCCTAATGCTGGTGCAAGATACAGAATTACTATGGGAATTAGAAACTAATGGAAGATTAAATTGAGGTGAAACCAAATTTTGCTAGGTATAAAAAAGACAATTGAAGAGAGACTAGGATTTTGGATCATCTACATGATTATGATTATTTGAAGTCACTAAACATCATGCAGGGAAATAAGTAATGATTATATGAGTTGAGTAGGCCTTTAATTCCTGGCGGGTAATTAAGTGGCCTGTAGATGACAGCATGATGGGTGGCGGATGGCGAACCACTGATGGCATAAACTCCAATGGGAACCAAGAAGAACAGTGTTCCTGTTCCTGGCCATGACTTACATGTCTTGTCAAGAAAAGTCAACTTTCACACGCAAAGCCTTGCTGAAGAAGAAGAGATCTCTCCTCAAATGATCAGGAGTGATCATCAAATGATGAGATTAGTTAACTTAATCTTAGATTATTATAGCCAAAAGATAGACAAATTATGTTTTTTAGTAATTCTGGATTTAAAATTTTTAATTTTGTATTAATTTTAAATAACTTTCATCTGATTTTTACTCTTGTTTAAACATTATATTTTTCACTCATTTGACAGATCATGTAAAGTGGATGTAAATTTGCAATTCAAATTTGCTATTAAGCTATTTCTTTTTTTAAATTTCCTAACCTAGTACATTAATTTCATTAGCTTTATTAACTAAAATTAGGCCCCCAAAATCACAGTGGCTTATAACACACACATGCATTTCTCACTCCTGATACTTGTCAGTGGCTGTGGGACAACTTCCTTATGTCTGTTCCACATGTGTTCTCATTCCAGATTCTAACCTCAAAGAGCTGGCCTTACTTGGGACCTCCAGAAAGAGAGCTGGCAGAAACTATTGGTGCCTTCTAAAGTTTCTTCTCAGATAGTTCTGTAATTATTATTCCTCACATTTCTTTGGCTAATTTGTGTATTGTGACCAAGCCCCAAATCAATGAGACTGGAATGTAGCACCTCCTTCCGGAGGGCTCTGCATGTTAAGTGTCCATGAATGAGGCTGGGTAAAGCTTTTAGTAGGAAGAGAAGAAAGCAAAGATTTAGAAAAAAAAAACTAGCAGCAAAAATAAGGTCTACCACTGGAAAGTAGCACTGATACCTCACACAAGATAAAAGGTCTAATGGATAAATGAGTAAGAGACTAATATTCAGAAGATAAATACACACTGGGCTGATAGACATTTACCTGCCATGGATAGAAATCCAAATGCTAACAAAGTCTGCAGGGTCCAAAAGGATAGATTTAAAGACAGAATAAATGTCAAGAATATTTTTTGTAAAAATCTAGAAAACTAAAACAGGCAAAAAAGAGAACAGTACTATTAGGAAATAAAAGTTAGCTAGTCCACATCCCTAAAACTGTCACAAAGTGGCATTTCTTTTATATAATTTTTTATTGATTTTAGAGAGGAAGAGATAGAAACATCAATGATGAGAGAGAATCATTGATTGGCTGCCTCCTGCACACCCCTTACTGGGGATCGAGCCAGCAACCTGGGCATGTGCCATTGACTAGAATCAAACCTGGGACCCTTGAGTCTACAGGCCAACACTCTACCCACTGAGCCACACGAGCCAGGGTATAAAGTGGCAATCTTGTACGATAAATTTTTCATGATCCAATGTCTAGCTACCAAATTTACTGACTCAGATATATGATTTTATCATTACTCTACAAGTGCTCCACGTGTCAGAGGGCAGACGCGTTATTCAGCGCTGGAAGCTAATAGCTTGTTTTATTCATCTCAGCATAAGAAAGGTTTAGCCAGTGGGCTAAATGTATTTAAGGGCTGATTGCCAAAGCTCTCTTTCCATAGGACTGTTCTTGACTAGAAGCTGATACAACTTGTATCTTCACATTTCTTTCCTTTAGTATTGAGACTGGAACCAGTAAGCAGGAATTCTTCCCGGGGTCGTGTCTCACGGATTGAAGAATGAAGCCGGACTCGAAGAAGGAAGCCAAGGACCAGAGGAGTTCAACAAGGCAGGAGTTTATTGCAAACTCAGGATCTCTGCTTGGGAGGGAATTCAAAAAGGTTGTCCCCCTGAAGCATTCTGCTATTTCCCTTCTATCTGCTGAAGGCCTGCTCTTTGTCTAACTGGGCTACTCTCTGATTGGTTCCTGGCCTTTTTGCAACATTTTCTTTTATACATCCTTGAAAAAATCCTTGTTTCAAAACACCCCATTTTTCTGCTATCCATCCTGTTTTTCTACAAAACATTTTTTGTTGTTGTTGTTGTTTCAGCTAGCTCCATGATTCCTCCTTCTTCCATCCCTTTGCCTGTTTACCTAATTCTGCTTTACCTCCTTTCAGTACCTGGTTTAATTTGTACCCTTTCTGATTGACACATTTATTCTTTAGCATTTTTATCCATGCAGTCAGGTTACATTTATGTATTCATGGCTATGTAGCGATGGCATTTCCTTCATATAGCACTGTCTCTCCCCTCTTCCCTTTTAAAATTTCCCTCTCAGAATGCAACATTTACCCCATGCCATTCTAAAAATGTAGAGGGTTTACCTCATCATAATCCCAGAAAACCAACATGATACACATATGCCTGAATCAATCTTAGAGGAAGTTTTCCCTTAATTATTCACCTCAATAAATGAATGTGTATTTGAAAGATAGGCTTCAAAACTCTGGGATATCAAACCAAACATTTATTTGATCAAGACAGAATGGCTTAATTAAACAAAGGATCAATTAGTTATGAGACTAGAGATGTTCACAAAGGTATAACAGTGGTTTTAGCTATTTTATTCTTTATCCACTACAGACTTTAATAAGACTACTTTTTATTTTATTAATATAATTTACATTCAGTGAAAATGATACTGTTGTAATTAACCTAGCTATTGATAACAGATGAAAGGAGCAAAGGGAAGTCCAAATATTATAGGTATGTCATTTAGACAGCTTCACCAGGAAGCTACAGCTTTACACTCCCCAGGGAGCCACCAGTCTATTCCCTGCAGATGGCTGGGGGAAGGGACTAGACAGGGAAGATAGACACATGCCCAGTAAAGCTGAGGTGATGCAGGCAAGGTACTTGTCTGTCAGTCACACCTGGAACAGATCACTGGCCAGAGTTGTCATGGCCACTGCAAGGGCATGCCATTTGAAATGTTTACTCCCCTAAACAAAGGAGTCAGCTTTCTTCATTACCTCCTGTGTTGTGGGGCTCTTGTTCCTGCTTCCTGGCATTCTTCGGTGTGGCCCACAGCCATGTGTGCTCCCACACACAATGGACTGATGACCTGTAAATAGCCTGATGCTGAACTGGACCTGGCTGCAACATGGAACGGAAACTGGACACTGGCTTTGTTTTTCGCTCTGCTGAATCCCCAGCTACTCTTCTTCCAGGACTTGGTTAAGGGAAATGGGAGTTTGGTAATGCAGAGATGTAGTTCCACGAAAATAAAAATCATTCATTCTTCCGTGCAAGTATCAGAAAATTCTGTTTCTCGAGATGTTGTGAGAACTCCACCCCGCGCACTAAGTGGGGGAAGGGATACCTCAACGTCCCCAATAACAAAACGTACTGTTCTTTGATGAGTTTGGTAAACTCTATAAGCAATAGCCAGTACTCAGATCAGAGCATGGAACATTTCCATCATCCTAGAAATACCCTTTTTCCTTTTCTCCAGTCATTCTCCATCTATAATTTTCAATGATTCTTTATCTCACCATAGCTTAGTTTCTCTTGCTCTTGAGCTCCATAGGAATGAACTTATGTATACATCCTCTTTAGTGACCCGGTCTTTGAGAGTTTTCAATGTTATGTTTATTGGTAATTTGCATATTATACTCTTTTTCTTCTTAAAAATGTATTTTTTTATTGATTTCAGAGAAGAAGGAAGAGGGAGAGATAGAAACGTCAATGATGAGAGAGAATCATTGATTGGCTACCTTCTACACGCCCCACACTGGGGATCGAGCCTGCAACCCAGGCATGTGTCCTGACTGGGGATCAAACCATGACCTCCTAGTTCAAAGGTAGTTGCTCAACCACTGAGGCATGCTGGCGTGGCACAGGGATAAACTTTTATAGTTTCATGGAAAGCCCTGGAGTTGGGATGGCCCTTTAGAGTTGTCTTGCCTTAAGATAAGGGAGCCATGACTTTACACTCCTGTGTTTATGATGGGTAAGTTCCCACTTGGGTTGGGACATGACCTGGGTATAGAAGTTCTCTCAGGTAAAGTAAATTTCTTGAGAAGAACTCAGCTGCTGAAATTCCCAAAAGGGGAAAAGGGAATGAGCGTCTTAGTCCTATATGGGGAATCTGGGTGGCACATCATATTATCCACAATAGAAAGTGATTGAGAATGACATTGTGTTGGTTGGTCACACCTTGATTTTGCATGCATACAGATTTTAGGAGCTTACTCTCTTCCTGTCTCTACCATAGTTTCTGGGAGTATAAGTAAGTTAGCTTCAGTTTTATTAAGTTTATTCTGTATTGTCATCAATGTTGATGTATATGATGGCTATGTCAAGCAAAACATGTTGGGAAGTTTTATTTAACATTTTGATGAGAATTACATTTATGTTGTTGTTGTTTTTTTTAAGAAACTCAGGGTTTTATAGCAAAAATAACACATATTTCTGACACCTCTTACAAAGGCTGACTTCAGTAAGTTCGATATCTCTGTAGGCTTTAGAAAAAAATGGGCTATTTAATTAATTCTTCTGCCTCCTACTTAAAAGAAAATAAAAAATAAAAAAATAAATAAGCTCTATAGTTTTGTTTTGTTTGTTAATCTTGTGGTTTAAAGCAGCTCATTGTTATTTTTGGAAATCCTTCAGTGTTTAACCTTCAGATCACCTTTAATGCCACTGAGATTTATTGTCTAATTGTAACAATCAAAATAAGAGACAGTCATATAAGTGGCAAGGACCTCACTTCGACTTTCTCTTTGCAGTGAGATAATAAAGATCAGGTCCATTGATCCGGGCACCACTGTATAGGAGCATCTCATGGCTCACAGCACAAAATCCCAAAGATGGTGTGTGCAGAATGATACTCTAATATATTAAAAGCCACATAGTAAGACACTGTATAACATTATGGTTTGAAGAAAGAATATTTTTGTGAGAGGTTTTACATCCAAAGATATTGAATGCTCAATGTAGCATTTATTTGGATGGGCAATGAAAGATTCATATAAACATCCATGAATAATCACCCGGTTGCACATAATGTTCAGCAGCACTTACCTAAATGTTTCATATTGCCATGGGATAGATTCTTATACAAAGCCTGAAAGTGCACAGCTGAATGGATGATTACTGAAAACAGACCTAGTTGATATTATACTAGCATCATCGACTCACTAATGTTTATATAGGTCTTTGTTTTTTTCCCAAATATAAAACTATGAGAGCTATACACATATTTTACAGTTTATTCTGAAAGAATTAAAAATATTTTTCAGAATAAACATTTTATTATTTTTTCATAGATTAAAGATAAACTTTGAAAACAAAGTGTCAAACCTTGTGAAAATGGAGGTGGCTCAATTACCTTTGAGTACTTGGAAAAGTGATGTTTTTCACCTAAAAGGCACAAGATTCTGTTTCTTTACTCTCTATTTCACCCAGTATAACTATATAACTGGACCAAATATTTCTAGTCACTGGAGAAAGCATTTAGTTTTGAGGGTGGGGATAAGAATTAAGGGAGAATAGTAATTTTACATACTCTAAGTATTTTGCAAGAAGAAAAAGAAAGAAAATAAGTTAGCTGGCAAGAATTCTTCACAAAACAAAAGTCAGAAACACTAAGTTATTTGGTTCTTGCTTTAGGACCAGTAAGAGAGGTTCAAAAAAAGGGCCCCTCTCCCCCCCAAAAAAAGTCAATTTGATTTTTTGTGGATTGGGAGGCAGAACCAGGACTCCTTTAACAAAGTTTAGTTATTTAGTTATTGCTGTGAATAACATTGTTTTCTCTTTAATAATGTTTACACCAAAGCTAAGGTTGAAAAATCTCCTATTCCTTGTGTGATTAAAACTGCTAATTAATTATCACACTAATTGTGGGTTTTTCACATATGATCCTTTAAGTATCTGAAATCATTAGTACTCATGAATCATCATAGATATCCTTATGTACCATTGGTATGTAAAGCCTTTGGGACAATAATAGATACCCTAGACATTTAGTAATAGAATACAAAAAAATATATACCATGTTTTTCTTTATCTCAACTTCTTGAGTGTTCCATATTCTAATGCATTTTCCACAACCTCTACCTCCTCCTCCTCATAACACCTCTACTCCATTACATTGTATAAAATCAGCATGTCTTTTTTAGTTTATTAAGTGTATTCATTATAAGTTGTTTATCTTCTTGTCAGTATTTTAATAAGGTCTACAGGATTAATATAAATGCTATTATGATGCTTAATTTTTAGGTGTCAATACATAGGGTGTTTGGGGATGAGATTAACATTTAAGTTGATGAGTTCTGGGTGAATCAGATTGCCCTCTATAATATAGGTGGGTTTCATCAAATCAGCTGAAGACCTAACTAGAACAAAAAGATCAGCTCCCCAGAGTGGTA
Organism: Myotis nattereri; assembly: GCF_964212035.1. NCBI lineage: Eukaryota > Metazoa > Chordata > Mammalia > Chiroptera > Vespertilionidae > Myotis > Myotis nattereri. Next base: position 57,898,543 of record NC_138079.1, read on the forward strand.
GTGAATTCTTTTGAAGACTGCCTTTGGGCTTCATCTGCACCATTAATTCTATTGTGTCTTGACCTGCTGGTCCACACTACAGATTTTTAACTTGCCAGCCTCCATAATTGTGAGCCAATTCCTTATAATCTCCCTCTTTCTCTAATAAATATATATATATATATATATATATATATATATATATATATCATATATATATATATATAACATGAAAATTCATGCACTGGAGGGGGGTTCCCTCAGCCCTGCCCCTTCTCACAGTCCAGGAGCCCTCAGGGGTGGGAGGCGACCTGGCAATCAGGGGAAGGTGACACCCCATCACACCTCTGCTGCTACCACTGCTGGCAGCGCAAGCCTCAGCCGACCCTGGTTACCTGCTCCTTGGGCTGCCCTGGGTGGCTGGGGAGCTGAGGGGACTGGGGGACTCTAGAGGCAGGCGCCTGCCACCCCAGCAGGGCTTAGGGGTCTGGGCACCGCCATCTTGTGGCTATGAGCGCCACTATCTTTGAGGGTGGGGCAGTGAATTATCATCTTCCCTCCTTATTGGCTGTGGGCGCCTCCATCTTTGAGGGCGGGGAGGTCAATTAGTATATTCCCTCCTTATTGGCTGTGGGTGCCACCATCTTTGCAACAGCGTGAGGGTTGAGTGTGTGTGTGTGTGTGTGTGTGTGTATAGAGGCTCGATGCACAAAAATTCATCCATGGGGGGGGGGGGGTCCCTCAGCCTGGCCTGTCCCCTCTCACAGTCTGGGAGCCCTCAGGGGATGTCCTACTGACAGCTTAGGCCTGCTCCCTGCAGTCTGGCCTCCCTTTGTGGGAGGCGACCTGGCTGATCAGGGAAGATGCCGCCCCCATCACCCTGCTGCTGCTGCCACTGCCGGCCTTGGTGGCTGCAAGGCCTGAGCCCCAGGCCTCACGGCTGCCTGAGCCCATGGCTGCCTGAGCCCCAGGCCTCGCAGCTGCTATAACTTTATCTGAATGGACATCCGGAAGATGTCTGCCCTACTTAGCATATGACCCTTTAATTAGTATCTATAATAATAAAAGTGTCATATGCTAATTAGACCAGATGTCCTTCTGGACAACCTTCTGGATGAAGCCAGGGCTATGAGGGATGCCTGGGTCCTGGGTGCTAGAGAGAAGCCGGTGCGAGCAGCCAGGGGAAGGAAGGTCTACTTTTGCATGACTTTCGCGCATCAGGCCTCTTCTAGTATCTATCTATCTATCTATCTATCTATCTATCTATCTATCTATCATCTTCTTCTTATATAATAAAAGAGAAACATGTAAATTGACTGTCCCTTCGCTATACTCACCAGCCAATCAGGAGTGAATATGCAAATCAACTCAACAAAGATGGCGGGTTAATATGCATACACAGGACCCAGGCGGATAGCAGAAGTGGGAGAACTGGCAGCTTGGGGGGACGTGGCTCCCTTGGTTGCTCCCCAAAGCCACCAGTCAGAGAGCAGAGCATTAGAGCCAGAAGCTTGCGGGGACATGGCAGAGTGGGAGGCCCTGGGACGGAGACAGAGCAGGAAGGGAAAATCTAGAGCGTGGGAGCACCAGGAATGCTGGGAATCGTGGTTCTGATGGCAGACGGATCTCCTAGGCACTAGAGCAGGGGTGGGAAAACTTTTTGATTTGAGGGCCACAATGGGTTCTTAAACTGGACCGGAGGGCCGGAACAAAAGCATGGATGGAGTGTTTGTGTGAACTAATACATGTTAACACTGCTGCTGGTGAAGGAGTGGAGGGGAGAGCAAGAGAACCCTCCGCTCTTTCGGCTCCGTGGGCCAGATAGAACAGCCGAACAGGCCAGATCCGGCCCGCGGGCCCTAGTTTGCCACGGCTGCTCTAGAGCAAAGTGAGCCTGGAGCAACTTACTGTTGCGGTGGGGGATGGAGGGAAAGCAAAGGTGAGAGACATAAGTAAAATCAGAGTGTCTAGGAAAAATTAAAAGGAAGATATCCTAAAACTTCCAGGAAATCTCCACCAATGAAGCTAAGAAAAAAAAATGCCTCTATTATTCTGTGAGCAACAAACCAAACCGTGTTGGGGTCTCAGACAATTCGCTCATATGATTGCAAAGACAGACAGAAACTCCAGGATTGGAGAGGGCTTCCCTGAGGGCTCCCAGATTGGAGAGGGTGCAGGTAGGGCTGAGGAACCCCCACACCCCTCAGTGCATGAATGTCATGCACCGGGCCTCTAATTACATATATATATATACCAGTATATATCTTATTGGATCTGTTTCTCTGGAGAACCTTGACTAAAAACAGCTTTCATATAAAATTTGGATACTCAAATTAAGTAAAAGTATATTTTAGAAATTTAACCATGATCACATTGTTAGTATCTCTCCATGGTCATATCTAGGGTTTTACACTCTCTTGCTTGGACAGCAGAGCTTGCTTAGTGGAGAGGTTATATCAATAATGGCACTGCCAGTGCACATTTATTACATACAAGCTATCACTTTCTAGAAAGTGACAATGAAAGCCATTCTTTATTTAATATTTGAGATCCCTACATACAACAATATGAAATCGAAAAGGAAAGAAGGAATTTAAAATAACTAAAAATATTAATACCATCTGTTTTAGGGGGGAAATGACAACATATATGTATAGAATAGACAGATAAGTAAAAACAAACAAACAAAAAAACCTCCTAAAGTCACTGTTAAAATGTGACTTTTCTTTTAAGTTTTCCTGTTTAGCACCTAGGAGAATTAGTCAAAATATACAATGAAATTTTAAACATAAAATAATTTTTTAATTAATTGTGTTTTTAATTCTCCAAAGAAGCAAAATACAAATTTAATATATAAGAATATTTGGGACTATAGAAACTATTCTTAAGGTAACTTCAAAAGTAGGACTCTACCATCTTAAAATACTGAGAAACCTCTACAGCCCCTTAACTTCCTGTAGATTGTAGGGAAGACAAAAGTTTAGGTTTCAACCAAGATAGTAATTTGTCTGCTCTGTAAATTTATTTATTTATTTATTTATTTATTTATTTATTTATTTATAGAAGTGAAATAGAGTAGTTGGTAAAATGGCTATAACCAATAAAGGCTATAAGGACTGTCACAGAGATAAGATGAACCCCCAATGGATTTATGGCTTAGAAATGGCAGAAGACTAGCTTGATCGAACATGGTGACTAATTTCACCTTGCAGTAACCTCTAGCCTTATTAAATGCAAATTGTAAGACTAACTAACACACCCTGAACTGCTAAGATATGAAATGAAAAGCCCATATAAGGACACAAAATGGTGCAAGGTGCTCTCCTAGAAGTATTCACCCTTTCTGAGAAAAACCCTGAACATTTCTTCCCTTTATTGAATATCTTATCCCTTGATTAAATGAGCCTCAAAAAAAAAAAAAAAGTAAGTCTCATTATGGAAGAGTTGCTCTGTCTGTGGAGCAGCCTTCTCTCAGTCCCACTGCTTCACCAATAAACTATCTTTCTTTTTAAACTCTATGTTGGCTCCAATTTGAATTCTTTCATGTGCAAAGGCAAAAATGCATAGTAAGACACCCGCATCAAAAGTGGCCAAAAGTGTTCCTCAGGAAAAAAAAATGTCTTGGTAGAGAGATTTTATTAAAAGAGCTTCATAAAAAAATACGTAGAAAACTTGTGCATATCAGTAAGGTTGTGCTTCTCAATAAGGTTTTCTTTCCCTCTAGAAACAACTAGAAAATTAGGCAAAACAAATGTCCACACAAAACTATTAGATAAGAGAAACAAAAAAGGTCAGTGTTCTCAGTCACTCTGGCCTTTTGCTTGCTGGTGATTTCTAAATCCTGGAGCAGGGAAACCCAACTCAAAAGACCCGTGGTGCACTTTTTGTTTGAGGAGTTGAGTTTGGAGTATCACTCCACATTATGCGTTGAGGTGACTAGAATGATTGAAGCTGATAAGCAGTGAGAATGAGCTCTGGACATCTGCATATGGATCCTCTGGAGTCTATGGTGGAATACCAATCTGTGTGGATAGGGTGAAACTCTGCGAGCAAACAAAAAATGTGCAGAGGAAAGAATAATTGCCAGGTATTTGTAAACCAAACAATTGTTGTACCTCAAACAGGGTCATGAATCCTTCCAAATTCAGCAACCAAACTGAAGAAATATCATTAAATATATGGGGGAATTTAGTAGAGATACAAGAAAAGTCATGCTGTAGTAAACTGGGCTGAACTACTCTTGTAAAACCGATGAGTCTAGACTAGCGTTCAGAATCTCATCTACTGCCCGATTCATAAATAAAGTTTTGTTGGAACACATCTCTTCTTGTTCATTTACTTACCCATGGAGGTTTTTGTGCTACAACCTCAAAGTTGATGAGTTGACATAGAGGTCACATAGCTTGCAAAGCTTAAGGGAGATAAGGGCTGGCCTTTTATAGAACGTTTGCTGATTTCTCCTCTAGATTGATCAAAAGGATATTCATGCAAGTCAACAGTCTATTAGAACAAAGTCCAAAATTGTTGAAGGTCAGACAACAAAATTCAGTAATGAACAATTTAAAATTCACAATGCCTGTCATCAAATTAAAAAAAAAAAGTTTAGGTTTCAACCAAGATAGCAATATAGTTAAGCTCCTGAATTCCTTCCTCCCAGGGGCGCATAGGTGAATGAAGAAATACTCAGATCAAAATGGATTTGGAAAGACTGAGCCACACTCTCGCCGTTAACCCTGCCCCAGGCTGAGTGTCATCAAACTTAGGAAGAAACTCCCAACTTCCAGCCTCATGAGATTTGCAACATAAGACTACAGCAAACAAAAAGAGCAGTTGTTAATAAGCACACTGGCTCTCCCCTCGGCTACCGCTAATCCCCTCAGGGCTCAGAGTAGAGGGAGCGGACAAAATTGAGAAGGTTAACTTGAAACAGGCAGATAGGGCAGGGGTCTAGTGGAAAACAAAGGCAGGTGAAACACAGGCAGGGGCAGACATGGCAGTTTGAGCAGCCTAACCACAGGAACCAACCAAGCAGAAATAATAAAATGTTTCTAGATTCAAAGCAGGAGGCATGGGAAACCAAGGGAGGGCCTGTAGCAACAAGCTGTATGAACACATAGAAACAGAGAAAATTCAGCATAGGAACAGAGAAAGAACTCACAGAAACAGGGAAAGTTCAGGTTCATTGCTGGGCAAGAACAACTGAGGGAATCAATCGGTGACAACACTGGTAGACTTAGAGCAGGCTTGTAGCAAATATATACCCCTCGCCTATAAGGCTTTAACGGGCAGCCCATTACTGGGTCCCCCTCCCCTTGCAGGGTCTGAATCTGCTTGTAATAAATGTTCCACTTTGCTTACATCGTCTGGTCTGCAGAGCCCATTCTTCAGTGTCCTGAGACACAACCTGGGAAAGCACCTCGGCTCACTGTTCAGTTATCACTACGAAGTTTGAAGAATAAACTTGCGGACTAAAAGATACTAAATAAAATATGTGGAAGTTTATTGTAAGCATATACAAACTCTCTCTGGGAGGGGGCCCCAAAGGGGAACCCTCTGGGAACCGGTCCCAAAATAGGAAAAACCTTCTCTCTCTCTCTCTCTCTCTCTCTCTCTCTCTCTCTCTCTCTCTCTCTCTCTCTCTCCCTCTCTCTCTCTCTCTAATGGGGAAAAAAAATCTAAAAATCTGTCTTGGGTCCCTTTGTCTTCAGTTTATAGTAAAGGCTGTAGCTCCTTGTCTGAACACGACCCTTTCTAATTGGACCCTTCCTTAATTTAGGACCTCAATGCTTTCCTCATTGGTCATTCTGCTACAGAGTATCAGTTTCAAAGGTCAAAGCCCATGTGGTGCCCCCCTATTTCTCTCTCCCTTATCTTGCAACATTCCTCTATCCTCTGTGAAAATGTTTCCCTCTTCCTGGTATCTTGTGATTTTTCCCAATCCTCTGTGAGAGTATGATAAGCATTTTGGTGGCTTGGAGCTATTTCTGCCCTTCTCATATGCATTCCTTCCCCATGGATCCTCCTTATTCCCTCGAATAGCCTGTCCTATCTTTAAAATTCCTTTCAGTAGTTTTAATGAAATTTGGGAGATAGATATTGATACACGCTTAGTAACCTGTTTTATAGTTGAGAGATTGACTATATGTAGTTTTGACAGTTGTACTGGAATAATCATTGTTTTAAGTTTAACGGCTACAGTGCTATATTCATCCTGCAAAGAGCTGTTCTCAAGTTCATTAATAAAGCCCATTGAGTAGACCATTCCTTTAAGATTTCCTCCCATCTGTCCATGGTATGTTAGAAGGATAATTTATATGCTGTGGTTGAATATTATTAAAATTTTACCTTTAGATAGTTTAATAAATTACATGATTAATTGTATTAGCTTATATTTTAGCATATAGCATATAGCATATAGCATTCTAATTTTCACAGGATTACATGGTTCAAGTACTTTAACCTGAAAATTAGCCATAGATATAGATATATAGATATAGATATAGATATATAGATAGATAGATGATACTTTGGCCATAATTTTATCAACCTGTATTATCTTTAAAATGTTCATAGCACCTAACTAGAATATGATATATTAAATGAGCCTAGACCCCAGTATGAAAGACATTTTTGAATCAAGTGCTAGCATTTTGCTTGAGCTAAACAATGCAAATTATAACATTCCACTACAACTCTGAGACTTACTAAAAAAATAAGAGGCATGACTCTAATTGTGCCAGGTGGTGCATTTCATTTGTAATGACAAAGCTTATTACTACACAAAACGAGTTTACTGTAAAAAATGTTAAGAGTCTATCTAATGCATCACCAGTTTATTTAATTACCCCCTGTTATGGTGACTTCAATAGCAATACATGTGCTGACAAGTTACCCAGAATTAAATATTTAAAGATTGTGCATTTATTAAATGAAAGATTTAAATTAAGCAAAAGGAACATTATACCCAATAATTCTCAGTTATGTGAAGGAAGATTTAAGTACTATTCTCTCATAGGGAACTTGGTAATAATTGCTGAGTTTCTTTAATAATGAAAAATTGGATCCAACCAAATATGAAATACAAATAATCATGTTTAAGTGGTTCAACATTTTAATGTGTTAATTACCTTCAAAGATATATACTGCCTCAAAGCCTCCTAACATGCTGAGAAACATATTGAGAAATTATAAACATGTCATGTAAAATATGTTGTCATATATTCCGCAGTAACTGGATTTCAGGAAAAGTTGCCCAAGGCTTAGAAAAAAATAAAAGGTTTTATAGTGTTATCTGTCTATATCAAAAGCAGTAGTTTCAGAAAAACCTGCCCAAGGCTTAAGAAAAAAATAAAAGGGTTTATAGTGTTATCTGTCTATATCAAAAGCAGTAGTTTATCAGTTAAATGAATTATGATAATCTTGTGGAACATAGAAATTAAGATGCATCTATGTAATACAATGATGTGTAACCAATAGAATCATATTTTATCAGAATATTTGAAGTACTTAAAATGTTCATGATGTAGTAAAAAAAATGACAAAAAATATATGATATGATAAAAATAGTGTGGGTGAATGTCCTATGTGTGTATATATGTATATATAGTGCTGGTAAAAAGAGAGAGAAACAGACAGACAGACACTGCTAGTTAGCATTCTGAAAGAATTATAACCAGTGTGTTAGCAAGCATCATCTAGGTAATGGGGTTATGTATTCTTATTTTCCTTATTGTTTTTTTTAAATGTTGTCATTTTGAATATAATGATTATAAAGCAATAATAAGTTCAAGTGAAGTATTCACTAATGACTGTGAAGAAAAATGTATTTGTTTCAAACATATCATACTAATAATCCCTTAGTTCAACAGAAAAGGACTTTGCTTTGTTCTAAGATCACACATGAATATTAACTAATTATTTATATGTCCTAGATAAAATAATAAGATATTATGGTATCTTATATTTGTAACTTCTTGATCTGTCTGTTCCATTTTATACCTATTCTTTTATTTACCTCTGAGAAAGGAATCCTCTAATTTCTTTCTATTTTTTCCTTCTTTTGTTATCCCATAAGTAAGTATGAAGTTTGTGGTGGATGTTGGGTGTGCACCATTAGAAACCAGGAGTGTTGGGTGATGACAACTGGCAGAAATGCCTTTGACTAAAGGCGTTGAGTCACCCAGTATATAAGAATCCCTCCCTGGGGAGTGGCCATGGCTCAAGATGACTAACATGGGACTACAGGTGGCCAGCCCTGTGCCTTGATTCAGGACTTCTCTGAAGGGCCCTCCTCATCTCAGACCCTCTCTGAGGAGGTCTGAAGATACTGTTCCTACTGCACTCAATTCCTTCCTCCTCTCTCCCAATCCTGCTTCGGGTGTTCCTCACAGACACCATCCTTGATAACATGGCCCGATACCTCTGGGTTATAGAATAATGTCTAACAGTAAAATAGTATTTTGCAAGAATATTTGAAGCTATTAAAATGATCATAATATATTAAGTAAAATTCAGTTTGTTGTAGAACATCTCTGCATACACATCTCTGTCTTTGGGTCTATTTTGGGAACAAGCCAAACTGATTACACAAAATTGTTTCCAAGGAATATTTATTGGGATGACACAGGAAATATTAAGGCCCTATATAAAAAGGGAGTCCATTTTTAGTACAAACCTCACACAAGGGAAATTCTTTCTCTGGCCCTCATGTAACATGGCAAAGAGGCCAGAGGTAGGGAATTTCAGGTTAGGGAGAGCTGCAGCCTCTGCAGACAGACAGACAGACAGACAGATACTATTCCTGTGGCTGACAAGGAAACCTGTTGGCATATTATAGATCACCTCATAGGGAAGCAATATCTCTATGGAATCAATTAATGTAGATTCTACTTAAAGTTAACTGTGGCTTTGTTTTTTGTTTCAAAGGATAAGTATTTAGTGGTAATAGCTCATTAAAATTACTGTCAGAAAGAAAAGAATTAGAAGATAATTTAATTACACTTAATTAAATATTTATTAAATTTTTACTATATTTTTATGTCACTGATATGATCTTGGAAACAGAGCAGCAAAGTGCATAGAGTAAAAAATAATCTGCCTTATTATTGATTATAGGAATTAAACAAAGATGAAAAATAGCCAGGAAGAGAAATAGGTCATGATGGGTGGAGTTTGAGATTTAAACAGGATGAAGAAATGAATGGGTGATATTTGAATATCTGAATGAGTTGATGCAGTGAGCCATCTAGTTATCTGGAGGAAGAAAATGAAAGATGAATATTAGAAAAGATTATAACAGATTTTATAGTGATTAATAAGCATTAACATTTCTTCACTTTCTTAGTGAGGAAAAATTCAAAGATCCTACCTGTCCATGCCTCACCCACTTCTCATTATTCAAATTCCTCACTTGCCTACCTTGCATTGTATCTATTCCTCTTCCAGTCTTGCCTAACATCTCCACAGCTCTTGGAACCTGACAACTAAATTTAAATATTATTCAGCCTTAAAAAAAAAGGAAAATCTGTCATTTCTGACAATGCAAAATAACTTGTAGGATATCATTCTAAATGAAATATACCAGACACAGAAAGACAAATATTGCATCATGTCACTTATATGTGGAATGTGAAAAGGTTGAACTTGGACAAAAAGTAGAATAGAATGTTGGTTGCTAGGGGCCGGGGGAAATGGGCAATGTTAATACAAACTTATAAGATGAATAAGTTCTAGACAACTAATGAACAATAGGTCAACTATACTTAATAATCTATTGTATACATAAAATGTGTTAAGAGAGTAGAACTTAAATGCTCTCACTACACACACACACACACACACACACACACGGGTGTGTGCAGCAACTCTGAGAATGCTATTGCCAGGTCTAAAATTTTCCTTTCCTTGTAACTGGCAGATGCCCACTCATCAGTGCCAGCATATATGCCAGTTGACTTAAAAGACATTTCTTTGACCCAAGAGTAAGATAGGCTTCAGTAATAAATGTGTCTATATCATCCTAGATCCTCTATAATCCCACTGTATTAGGCAGTGGATCATTTGGGGTGAAGGAAGGAAAACAGATTCTATAGTTTAATAGAGGTTTTTGAAATGCTGAGAAGCCACACACTATAGTAAGGCTACCAAGATATTAGTAGCAATTGGACTCTTGAGGAACCAAAGAAAAACGTGGTGCTAGGAGAGCCCCAAATCCAGGATGACAAGATGAGAGCTAAACACATGCATAGGATGGTGTAGTGAGTCCGCGGTCTCATATGGGGTCATGTGCAGAGGGACCATCTGGAAGAAGTGTGAACCATTGAAGAGTTGCAGCCACCATTAGAAATATGGCCAGAAGTAGAGAAAGAGGGCAAGGAATATCCTAGCTTCTCTCTCCCCACTTCTCTCTGTGACAGGACCTAGACTGGAGCCTGGTGATGTGGGAGCCAGGGAAATGCTCTCTGTGAGCATCAGCCCCACTACAATACAGAGTGTGGGGAAAGTAGGGTATACATATGACCAGCATTGACTATTGTATACATGCTTTTGGAGGAGAAAGAATTTTTCCTGTTTACTAATTTATTTGCAGAATATTTACCTTATGCTTAGTTTACTGTAGGTACTCATAAACATTCATTTGAAGGATTTGTGATGCCAGTGTCCCCACATATATGTCTGCATTTTCTCTTCCATTCTCTCTCCCCACCCCCTTACACACTTTATTTCCAGGATTTATATTCTTAATAAAGTGTTTTCCTTCATAGCACTCTATTTTAAAACATTCCTCTAGACACAGTTCTATAGTTTTTCATACTGTATCTGAAAAGTACTTGTCTATTAACATTCAAAATTCAGGTAATCTGAAGTGGATAAAACCAGATAAACAAACTCCTTATACGCCATCTTAATTCAGGTTGTTTCAGCCTGAGTTTCTTACATCTCCACTATTTACTTCCCTTCTTAATGTATCCTTCATCTATTTCTTTGGGTGAGTTTTGCATCCTTAGTGAATGCCATCCCTGACACTTTCTTTCATAAGCCTCATGTTGGCTTGTGGCCCAGGAGACAGCAAGTTATACTGGGTTTTCTAATATACTTCAAAAGTTCCGGATTGCATTCTGACATCAAAGAGCCATAGTATGATAGAATGACAGCCCTAGATTGTACTTTGAGAAATCATCTACTTTATTCCCTCTCCTTCTAAAAGGTTAATAACTGCAGTCTAGGTAGTGGCTATCATATACAATTTTTCCCTTTTCCTTTTACTCATGCCGACATGCATGGCATCTCTACCGCCTTGCAAGTCACCCTATTCCAAAATTAAAATATGGAGAGCTATTTTTTCCCCATTCTTCTCCTTTTAGGCATTTTTCTTAATATTTTTTTCTTGTTCAAATATTCTGAAAGCATTAGGTGCAACGTGCTAGTACTGCTTTTATACAGTGACACTGACTTTATAAGATGGTCACTAATGTATTGAGGCGTCTTCGCTGGAAGAGCAGGTACAGAGGTCATAGTCTGCAAACACAGACTGCCAAAGGAAAACTTTATTTTCAAAATATACTTAGGTATTGGGTCCCAATTTCTGCTTTTATTAGAAAATTATTGTCAACATGAGGTCAAACCAGTTCTCTCTGTCTCTGTCTCTCCTTTCTCTTCCCGCCTCCCTCTTTTTCTCAACTTTTTTCTTCTTTTCTAGTGGTTAATCAGTCAATTCCATATTTTCCCTTCATTATTTTTTCTCGCTCTTTTCTAGGCTTGGAAGGGACTTACACACCAACAATTGAATTATCCTCACATTTGTCCTCTAGTCACTCTCAGTGCTGTTACACTTAGCCAATGGAGAGGTCTCTTCAGGCCTACTTTCCTACACCTAGCCACAAGTTTTGGAGAGACAGAATACCTGGGGATACTTTTTCATGCTATTTCATAGTCAAAAGAAAATGGTGGTATTAATGGTGTACAGAAAGAAAATATTTTACTTCTTCATTTTGCTTTTGTTTAATTTGTTTACTCAAGTTTCACATGGTATACAAGACACTGCTTTTCTTTATTCCAGATTCCTTCTAAATTATATGGATACTAGAGGACTGCTGCATGAAATTAATGCATGGGAGGGGTGTCCCTCAGTTTGGCCTGCACCCTCTCCAATCTAGGACTCCTGCGGGGATGTCCGACTGCCAATTGTGGGATAGGGCCTAAACTGGCAGTCAGACATCCCTCTCACAATCTGGGACCACTGGCTCCTAACCGCTTGCCTTCCTGCCTGCCTGATTGCCCCTAACCTCTTCTGCCTGCCAGCCTGATCACCCCCTAACAGCTCCCTTGCTGGCCCGATTGCCCCCAACTGCCCTCCTCTGCCAGCCCGATTGCCCCCAACTGCCCTTCTCTGCCACGACCTGCCTCCTCTGCTGGGACCCGTCTCCTCCGCATGAGGCAGCATAGATGCCAGGACTGGCCACCTCCATGCCATGCAGAGCTGCGGGACCCCCAGGCCTCACCACATGGAGTGGCCGCTGGGCCCCGCCTCCACTGTGTGTGCGGCCATCTTTGTGGCAGCCATCTGGTGGCAGCCATCTTGTGATGAGGTCATGCAGGAGGCCCTGAGCCACCTAGGCTTTTATTAGTATAGATGGATATCTCATGACACCTACTTGCCCAAGAGCCCCACAAAATAGAGGGAGATGCAGGTTTGCTTTTTTTGTATAAACACCCACTATGATCCTCAGTTTTTCGCCACATAGTCAGATATTTTCTCTTTTGGGGTTGGAAAAATGAACTTACATTGCCATGAATACTTCTTCACTTTATAGTTACTGTAAAAAAACTGATTGTGCTGTGTCATTGGGATCTGAAAGGAACAGAACTGGCTCTACTTTTGTGGACATCTCATGGTTCAGCAGTCTCATGGTCCTGAGTTCTGCAAGCCATCCTGTCTGCTCTATGACCGGGAGAGGATCTCACAGTCTTGTTTCCTCAAAGTACTGTCCCTTCCAATTTGCCCAAAGACACCAAACTTATAACCTGAAATGGTTCTTTTAGAGTTAGTATTTCTTCTTTACTAAGACATTCCATTCTGTTGGCTATTCAAACTATCAGATAGATTACATATCACCAATATTTAAGATAATTTATCTCTATGTGTAGGGCTTCTTGTTTTGTTTCCTTTTTTTGTTGTTGTTGTGTGGTGAAATAATGTGTTGCATAACAATCCTTTAGAGACCTAGATGAGTTCCCTTTATTTAACTTAGTTTATATCTCAGATTGAATTCCAGTAGCACATTAGGCTTTATTTCTATATAACTGAAACAATAGTTGTATCACTACTAAGTCTTTATATTCCCCAGAAAGAGGACACTTAATCTAGTAATTTCGAAGCAAACGCTGCCATTTTAGAAATTAAACCCATTCCCAGAAACAAGTTTTTTGTTTGTTTGTTTGTTTTTTAATATATTTTATTGATTTTTTACAGAGAGGAAGGGAGAGAGATAGAGAGTTAGAAACATCGATGAGAGAGAAACATCGGCTGCCTCCTGCACACACCCTGCTGGGGATGTGCCCGCAACCAAGGTACATGCCCCGACCGGAATCGAACCCGGGACCTTTCAGTCCGCAGGCCGACGCTCTATCCACTGAGCCAAACCGGTTTCGGCGAGAAACAAGTTTTTTTTGTTTTGTTTTTTAGAAAAAACTGTTTTTATTTTATAAAAAACTTTTTAAATGTCCTTTTATCTTTGAATGCACTTATTTAACATAAATGATATGGATATCATAGATGCTATGTTAAACATATGCTATGTAAAATATACTACATCTCTCTATCTTTGTCTCTTTCACTCTCTCTACCCTGAGTGTGAGTGCATATTTTAGTGGATACTCTATACTGGAAATCTTTTTATAGACTAAACATCAATGTTTAATTTATTGATATTTAATTTGTTTATTATGGTCCTTATATTGAGTATTGAGTTAATAAAATTCTTTAGCTCATGGCATATCATTATTATAAATACGTAAAATGTTATTATTATTACATTTAATTATTTTCCTCTTCTTGCCTCTACCCCAATACTATTCTCTCCCATACCTCAAATAAGAAATCTTATTAATATATTAATGTATACCTTTAAATAAGAATATACTTGAAAAATATATGTTTGATTTATAATTTTGCTTATCTGAACCACATAGTGCTAAATAGTTTTCTGATTTTTTAAAACTCGGTTTTATGGTTTAAGCATAATAAATAGTATTGCTGTATATGGACATAAAACATTTTATTAATATTTTCCTTTATGATGGTGGCTCAGTTTTTTCCAACTTTTGCCATATAAACAAGCTGAGAACATCCTCATGAACCCATTGGGGATTGTGTCTTAGAGGCAAGCTTCAAAACATATACTAATTTCATAAAAAGAAAATCCAGAAATATCTCTAAAACACTGATTTATGCTATTTATTACTAGTAGTGAATAAATGTTTGCCTTTCTTAATATTCTATTAACACTTGTTATCTTATTTTAAAATTTCAGAAAACAAGTATTCATATGCTTGTTTACTTGTCAGCCTCACTTATGTTGCCTACGGTTCATGAGAAATGCTTCATTTTTCATATAATAATACTTATTTTTATTATTATGGTTAATGCTTTTGGGGAATTTTTATGAAATTGTAAACATAAAAATCTTAACAAATTTTGAGCAACAGACAGTTCAGTATATATTTAGTCCATCATTTGACCTAAAATCCACTATGAATGCAATTTCAGAACAGGATAATTTTGAAGGATCCCTCATTTGGATATGTAATAGCTACTTGGTTTGTTTCAATATATCTGTATGTTTTTCTACACACATATTCAACATATTCAAAGAAAATAAAAATATTTCCAAAAATTGTTTTGTCTTTTGGGTAGATATCTAAACCATGCTACATTTGTCTAGGATGAAAATTAATAGACAAGACGGGATTCTGAAAAAAACAAGTAAAAACTGGTAAACTGCAATATATGGTTATGCTAGCTTGAATAACATTAAAATGATCAGATTACATGCATGACTGTTTTTCTGTGGTATGTGTTTGTTTTCAAGCACTGTCTATGAAATGTGGAGAAGCAAAGGAAGAAGTTAGCTAAAGGCTCTCCAATTAGACCCTGTCTATGTGAGCCTGGTGAATGCTGAACCCGACAGTGTCTGTAGCAGAATTGCTGGATAAGCATTTCATGATTCAGAAGGATGGGAACTTATAGATTATTCATTACTGAGAAGAGATATTCAGCCTTCTCTTACTTATCTAAGCTTTTTGCGGTGTAATTTCTCAGCTTATTACTAGTACAGATGATATAAATCAGTAGATAATTCTTCTGGCTCTTCTAACCAACAGAACAGTGTTTGATTCCGATGACAGAGATAAATAGGGAGGAGGAAAGTTAGTCTTCAGCATTGTTGTAAACATTGAATGCAGCTACTTTGCCCCACCCAGTTTGGATTTGCTATTTTGTACCATTTAGTACAAAATGCTTGCTTTTGCTGTAACATTTAATATATATATATATATATATATATATATATATATATATATATATATATAAAATCATTGGAGAAAGATAGTTCAGAGATTCTAGGTGTAGAAAAGCAACTGACCGAGAAGCAAACAGTCTCTTAGGGAAAATGTATACAAATAAATAATAATTAGCTGTTCAAGAACAACTTTTAAAATTTTTGTTGTTTGACAATTAGTTATAACTTGTAAAACATCTAAATATGCACTCTTTTTGGTTTTTATATTTACCAAAAAATTAAACACAAATATGTGTTAGTCAATTGCAGAGTTATTGACTTGTATATAATTCAGCAGACTTTTTAAGGTCCCTGAATGACTCTTAGTAAATAGCACCATTATGTGACTAAATGGTCACCAGGGGTCTGCAAGACTCAATATAAATTCTCTGAAAAATAGTTCATATTAATTTCACTGTAAAATCAATTCCTTTTTTTTTTTTTCTGAGTAGAGGGCAAATCACATAAAAGCATTTCACACACCCCTGAAATTCTAAGATGTTAGTGTAATCAACACAATTTTGAAATCACTGTTAGAGTTTTAATAAAAACAAATAGTATCCTTCAAGTAAAAACATATAGCTTCAGACCATGTTAATAGTTTAGTATAGTTGGGCAGAGGAGAAAATGACGGCTGACTATGCAGAGCTGTTGGGTACCTAGTCCAAGGGGCAGACTGGAAATCCAACTAAATTGGAGAACATTCATCTGGAATTTCCAACTGTGGTCCAGCTGAGGAGGTGACTTATAACAAGGAAGAACAGAAGGCACCTGGAGACCAGTAGGAAGGGCGATATCACGAGAGGGGGGTTGCCAGGAGCACACACACCCCCTGCAGTGGCGCTACCCGCATCGCCCGTATCATATATACAAGCAGCTATGAAAGTCAGCAAGACTGCTGGCAGCAGTGGAGTCTAGGCTCAGCAGAACAGAGCCAGTTGGGGAGAAAGCTGAGAAAGCTGCGGTTTTGACAGCCCCCCCCACCCCGACTTTTTAAAATCTCTAAACCTAGAGCATAGGAGTTTCCACTTGCAACTACACACCCCAGGCAATGTTTCAGGGAGAGAGGCATGGACTTGAGGTGCCCGAGGACAGGTTGGGGAGGGAAGCAGGGCAGAGAAACCTGAAAAAGCAGTAGTAGCCAGGAGTCCTGGTTGGGTCATTCATATGGTTTAAATGGCCATTTCCCCTGGGAGAAGCTACATCCTCCAAACACCGAAAGGGCAGGTAAAGGAAAATAAAAAACAGCACCTGCCCACTGTGAGACAGTCTGCTACACCCTGCATTTTGAGTTTTACTGAGGAAACAAAGGCGGAGGCCAAGCTCACAGGTCTGAATAGTCTCAAGGATCCCTTCGTGATGGTGTGGAGGGGGGGCCATCTGTCCCCCCCCCACCACCCACCTCTACCCCCCACTATTCCAGGAACCAGACTGATAAAAACTCCAGAGTCCCATCTGACTCCATTGGACCACACAAGGACCTCCATCCAGCAAAGGGCAGAATAACATTTTGGGCCACTGGCAGAGGAGTAGTTCTGGGACAGGAAAAAACACCCATCATAGTCCCTGAAAATGAAACAACACCAACCGCATCTAAAGCCCTATCAGAAACAGACTCTTGAGTGTTTAAGACTGACAGTGGCAGACAGGTAAAGAGGGCAGATTGGCCCCTCCTGCGTGAAGCCAAGACCTATGGAGACAGACAAAAGCAGTGGACCAGCAGATCATTTGGAGATTCAAGGAGGTTGCTAAAAGCCAAAAGACAGTGCCTGGCAGTGGTTAGCTGACAGCCGTGGGCAAACTACGGCCCGCGGGCCGGATCCGGCCTGTTTGAAATGAATAAAACTATTGAAAAAAAAGACCTTACCCTTTTATGTAATGATGTTTACTTTGAATTTATATTAGTTCACACAAACACTCCATCCATGCTTTTGTTCCGGCCCTCCGGTCCAGTTTAAGAGCCCATTGTGGCCCTCGAGTCAAAAAGTTTGCCCACCGCTGGGTTAGCAACTAAATATTTAATAGAAAGCCCAGAATTGGCAGACAGAAGAGTGGGGTCCTAAGCCAGCCCCCTCGGGGCACTAAAAGTCAGCTGAAGCGAATGACACTTCATTTTTTGACTTCTGATTTTGGTATTGGGTGCATATATATGTTGACATATATATGCACCCAATACAGGAGCACCCAATACAAACTTCTGGAGGATATCAAGGGAGAGATTGACTATAATACAATCATAGTAGGTGAATTTAATACCCCACTGACATTACTGGATAAATATTATAGACAAAAAAATCAACAAGAAAACAGCAATCCTAAATGACACTCTAGAACAGATGGAACTAACTGACATCTTCAGAACATTCCACCCCAAAGCTATGGAATATACATTCTTCTCAAGTGCACATGGGCCATTTTCAAAGATAGATCATATGTTAGGACACAAGCTAAGTCTCTACAAATTCAAGGAGATTGAAATCATATTAAGCATCTTGTCAGTCCACAATAGCATGAAATTAGAAATCAGCTACAATAAAAAATGCTCAAAAACAACCAAATACATGGAGGCTAACTAGTGTGCTTTTAAACAATGAATGGGTTACCGAAGAGATCAAAGAAGAAATTAAAAACATCCTGGAAAACAAAGAAAATGAACACACAACAATCCAAAATCTATGGGACACAGTGAAAGCAGTCCCGAGAGGGAAGTTCATAGCACTACATGCCTACCTCAGAAAAGAAGAAAAACTGGTAGTAAGTTATCTAACACAACAACTTAAAGAATTAGAAACAGAACAGCAATAAAAGCCCAGAATAAGTAGAAGGAAGAAAATAATAAAGATCAGAGTGTAAATAAATAAATGACTAGAGACCAAAAAACAAACAAACAAACAAAAAACAGTACAAAAGATCAATAAAAATGAGAGCTGGTTCTTCGAAAGGATAAACAAGATTGATGAACCTCTAGCTAGACTTTCTATGAAACAGAGAGAGGACCCAAATAAAATCAGAATTAAAGAAGTAACAACTGACCCCACAGAAATACAAAGAATCATTAAAAAAATACTATGAATGACTTTAGTCCAACAAATGGGGCAACCTGGACAAATGGACATATTCTTAGAAAAATACAACCTTCCAAAACTCAATCAGAAAGAATCAGAAAACCTGAGTAGGCTGATAACTACTGATGAAATTGAAGTAGTAATAAAAAAAAATTAAACAAACAAACAAACAAAACCTTCCAGCAAACCAAAGCCCTTGTCCAGATTCCCAGAAGAGTTTTACCAAATATTCAAAGAACTAACACCCATTCTTCTTGAACTATCCCAAAAAGTTCAAGTGGAAGGAAGACTTCCAAACTCTTTCCATGAAGTCAGCATTACTCTAATTCCAAAACCAAAAAAGACATGGCAACGAAAGAGAACTACAGGCCAATATCCCTGTTGAATACAGATGTTAAAAATCCTCAACAAAATATTAGCAAATTGGATCTAGCAATGTATTAAAAATATCATATATCATGACCAAGTGGCATTTATTCATGGAGATGCAAGGCTGGTACAATATTCGCAAATCAATAAATGTGATATAGCACAAAAACAGATTGCAATACAAAAATCATATTAATGAATGGGTTATCAAAGCGGTTAAAAAAAGCATTCAACAAAATCCAGCACCCTTTTTTGATAAAAGCTCTCAGCAAAGTGGGAATAGAGGGATCATACCTCAAAATAATAAAGGTCATATATGACAAACCATATAGCCAACAACATAATCAATAAATAGAAAAATACTAAAATGGTTTCCCCTAAGAAAAAGAAGAAGGTAGGGATGCCCTCTTTCACTATTCTTGTTCAACATAGTACTGGAAGTCCTGGCCATAGTGATGAGACAAAAAGAAAAAAGAAAAGGCATCCAAGCCCTGGATGGTTTGGCTCAGTGGATAGAGCGTCGGCCTCCGGTCTGAAAGGTCCCAGGTTCGATTCAGGTCAAGGGCATGTACCTTGGTTGCGGGCACATCCCCAGTAGGGGGTGTGCTGGAGGCACCTGGTCGATGTTTCTCTCTCATCGATGTTTCTAACTCTATCTCTCTCTCTTCCTCTCTGTAAAAAATCAATAAAATATATTTTTTTAAAAAGGCATCCAAATTGGAAAGGAGGAAGTAAAACTCTCATAATTCACAGATAACATGATACTGTACATGGAAAACCCTAAAGACTCCATAAAAAATTGCTAGATTTAATAAATGAATTCAGAAATGTAGCAGGATACAAAATTAACACCTAAAAATCTATAGCATTTTTATACACCAATAGTGAACTCTCAGAAATAGAAAATTAAAAAGAAACCTATAGGATGTTGAAAAAAGAGAGGAAAATACAAACAAGTGGAAGAATATACCATGTTCATGGATTGGTAAAATCAACATCATTAAAATGTCCATATTACACAAAACAATTTACAGATTCAATGCAATCCCTATTAAATGCCAATGGCATATTTCACAGACCTAGAACAAACACTCCAAAAATTTATATGGAACCAAAAAAGACCCCAAGTAGCAGAGCAATCTTGAAAAAGAAGAACAAAGTTGGAAGAATCACAATACCATATATCAAATCATACTACAAAGCCATTGTGCTCAAAACATCCTGGCACTATCAGAAGAACAGGCATATAAATCAATTGAACAGAACAGAGAACCCAGAAATCAATCCAAGCCACTATGCTCAATTAATATTTGACAAAGGAGGCAAGAGTATACTTTGGAGCAGAGACAGTCTCTTCAACAAATGGTGTTGGGAAAATTGGACAGGTACATGCAAAAAAATGAAACTAGACAAACCAACTTATACCATACACAAGAATAAATTCAAAATGGATAAAAGACTTAAATGTAATAAGGGAAACCATAAAAGTCCTAGAAGAAACTGTAGGTACTAAAATCTCATACATTTCTCATAGCAATATGTTTACCAATAAATCTCCTAGGACAATGGAAACTAAGGAGAAAATAAAGAAATGGGACTACATCAAAATAAAAAGCTCCTGCACTGCAAAATAAACCATCAACAAAACAACAAGAAAGCCCACTGCATGGGAGAACATATTTGCCATTGATACATTCGATAAGGGGTTAACCTCCAAAATATATAGGGAACTCATACAATTAATTAAAGGAAGACAAATGATCCAATTAAAAAATGCAAAGGATGTAAATAGATACTCCTCCAAAATGGACATAAAGAAAGGCAAGAGACATAAGAAAAAAATGCTCAAAGTCACTAATCATCCGAGAGATGCAGATCAAAACAACAATGAAATACCACCTCACACCTGTCAGAATGGCTATCATCAACAAATGAACAAAGGACAAGTGTTGTAGAGGATGTGGAGAAAATGGAACCCTCATACACTGCTGGTGAGAATACAGACTGGTGCAGCCACTGTGGAAAACAGTATGAAGTTTCCTCAAAAAACTAAAAATGGAACTCCCATTTGACCCAGTAATCCCACTTCTAGGAATATATCCTAAGAAACTGGAAACACTCATCAGAAAGAATATATGCACCCCTATGTTCATAGCAGCACAATTTACAATAGCTAAGATGTGGAAGCAGCCTAAGTGCCCATCAGCAGATGAGTGGATAAAAAATATGGAACATTTACACAATGGAATACTACACAGCAATAATAATAAAGGTTAAAAAAACAAACACTCATGGGAAAAAAGTAGTTTAGTAGAGTTGGGCCTGGGAGCAATTTTTACAATTTCCAAGTGAGGTTGGATGTACTTTAAATGATAAAGAGAAGAAAATAAAAGTGCTTAAATTATTTTGGTATTAAAATAATTTAGAACTTTTCCTGCTTTATATGTAATTAGCCATTTTATAAACATTCTGTATAAAGGTAATATTGATAAATGCATATGCAAGAAGATATTACATAATCTTATGAAATTGCACTTAGTTTTACCATTCTGTTTTTACTTAAAAGATCTTTATAGGCATTCTCCAAGTTTCTAATAAACAGTGCTAATCTGAAAACTACATTTGGTTAGTCTAAATCCTCAACTAATCAAAACTTTAAGATGTCTTTGCTGCAAAATGGTGTTTTAAATTATTAGGATAAGTAATAAAATAAATTCCATAACTTTCTAAATCTTCCATTCACATTAAAGTGTAAAGAAACAGCCTTAATGATACATATAATATTGCAAACTTTTACAAACTGTCAAATGGAAGGAATATTCAAAGTTCTATCCTTATTATACTAATAGCTAATATAATTTCATATTTCAATATAATTTCATATCTAAATATATTATTATAAAACATTTTAATTATGGGTAAATAACTGTATATATATTATTGAATTTTATATGTTAATTCAAAAGTTATGTGAATATTAATATAATTTTCATTATTTGAATTTATAAGTAGCTTTTACAATTTAAACTTTTATTCAAGATTTTATTTCATAGGCTGACTTCCATTCCAAAGTTTCACCTTATAACTTCATTAAGAAAAATACATTTTGCATTGCTTCATTATTCTTCAATACCCTTTTCTAAGAAAGTAGGTTAGTGTTACATTCCTGAACTCCACTCCCGATTATCACCACCAAGAGCATTCTGCCCAGAAATCATTTCAGCCTAGAGATTTTAAATTACTTTCTGATAAGGGTAGAAAGCCATTGCACCAATGCCCTGCTTGCAGGGTGTATCATTCAGCACAGTCCCTTTATGATGAAGGCACTGGCATTGAAGAATATTATGTGATTTTATAAAGAAACCACAATTAATTAGTATTCAAACTAAGAGATTTAATATAGTGTCAGTATTTTTTCATGTAGGCCTGACTTTGGAAAAGAATAATAATGATTTAAAGAATGCTGTGAGCTTACTATGAAGAGTTTATTAGTCAAGCCTCAAATTCAAATATATATCTAATTGAATGTGAAATGAGCTCCAAGAGACTTTGAGGCCCATGCTTTGGCTGTGTCATCTCTGCTTTTTCTGTGATTATTATCCATCTCATTAAATTTGTAACTTATCTGTCTACGTGAAAAAAATAAATATTAGGATGTTGAAAATGAAAATTTAAAAAAATATCCACCATGGATGTGCTATCATTGGTTGATCTAGAGATAACAGTAAATATTAAGTTGTTAAATAAAAAGAAAAAATAACAGTACAAAAGACCTTATCCAACAAATAAAATCATCTTTGATATGAAAATATCCACTTTCAAAAAAAAAAAAAAGAAAGAAAATATCCACTTTCAGATCTTGTGCCTAGGCCGGTGACATTTAGTTGCACTGGACTGTTCCTTGTCATTCATTAGAATGTCCTGAACAAGTACTTTTTATTTTGGTAAGCACTCATTCACTCTAGTAAACTTGCAAAGAAAATGTTGGTCTTTGGATATAGGATTTTTTCCAAAGGATTAAAAAAAAAAATCTATATATATAAAAGCCAAAAGGGCAGAATGACTGGAACAAGCAGAACAACCGGTGGCTATGAGGTGTACTGTGGCAGCCAACAAGCCTGACCCAGGCCCTGATTACCCCCACCCCCAGCCTCGCCCGGCTAAGCCCCTGAATGGCCCCCAACATGCCAATCGGGGGTGGGGCCGGCCACCAACCACCTGTGCCCCCCCCCCCCCGCTGGCCTGGCCTGATGGGCTCCACTGAAGTGGGCCAGCTGGACCCCACCTGTGCATGAATTTGTGCACCTGGCCTCTAGTTTAATATAACGAGATTAGTATAAATATGAAAGGAAAACCTGTGGCACTACTTATTTTATATCTAAGGAGATAGAATTATTTTTCATTGAATAAAAGGTAAAAATTATTTTAAATTTATAATAAAATATTGTTAATTTATTGGATAACTTAACATAAGAAGATTATTTGGGTTTAACAGATTATTAATTCAAAGAGACATTTAACAGCTGAGCATAAATATAGACACGAGTAATAATAGCTAGGGCTGGTTGACCATTGTAGCTACATTAAAAAATCATAGGTTCCAAAGCCACAAGACAGATTCCAGAAGAGTTTCAGGTCACTGTAATTCCCTTCTCCATTGAAAAAGAGTTCTGTAGCAAAAGAACAAAATGAAAAAATGTACAACCATACTCAGCTGTTATCTAAAAAATGTTATTTAACAATCTTTCAAATGTTATAAAAATGCTTTGAGTTTTAGATGTGATATTTTATTTTGAGAGAGATAGTCAATGTCTTTTATAATTGAAGGGCATTATTAGTACTGTAACCAAGATGTTAAAATTTGGCTCTGATTTTAAAATAAAAATAATTGGTATTAAAATAAACCATTCATATTTTAGCAGTTACTCTTTTTTACTCTACACTTAAAAACTCACATTTGTAAATAAGGTTACACGGTTAAAGAAAAAAAAATGAAGAAAATAGAAATGGAAAAGGTAGTATTGATATTTTGCTGCTTGATAGTATCTTTACTCTTATATACAATTCTCTTTTTCTCTAGAAATATTTCACATCATGCTTAAGTATTACAAACTTTTTTGGGCAAGACTAACAGGAACTACTGCCAAACCTGCCTTCTTTAAATTCAAGTGCAAAATTTGGTGTAGTCAGTATGATCTCCAGAACAGGCAGATAACCTAATGTTTTATAAGGGATCGAATGGTTGAAATGGAGAGTTACAGTGACAAGATGCTCTTATTATAACTTTTAATTTTAAAACAATTATAAATACACAGTAAGTTGCAATATCACAGAAAAATTTAACACACCCTTCCCCAAAGATAGTATCTTGATAAATGATAAACAGAGGCACATCAACATTTCTAAGAGTTTACTAGGGCAAGCATGGATTTGAATTGGGCAGCACCAAACTGAAAGTGTTTAGGAAATATTTCTTAAAGCTCAATATTTGTCTCTTGGAATTTCCCATCCTTTTCCCATATTCCTTCCTTTTCTTTCTTTTTTTTCCCTGTTCAGTTCCTGATTATTTCCTTCCTGCTGTCCTTTATTTGACACCCTAACTAGATGACTAGATCACTTAATTTTATCCATATGCAGATTTCTGAAGCTTCTTATATGCCCAACTATCCCAGGTCCTGTTGTCTTCCCTGCAATTTTTAGCTGTTTCATCCTTTTTGACTATACTATCTTTTCCCTTAATTCAGCAATACGTGCTTTGCTTGGGACCATCCTTCTTGTAACATGGTCTAGAAGTGTCTCCAAGCAGAAAGCTAGGATGATAAAAGAGCTTCCATCTATTACATTCTCTGTTTGATATGCAATATCTGAAAACATTATTTCATATCTTTTGTACATTTTGTTGTTGCTTATTCTGAGAAGAGAAATTAGCCATAGTGAATCTCTCATAGCTAAAGGTCACTCTAAATAATACTTGAGAAATCATGGAGATTGACAGTCCCCCCTCCCCCCCAAAAAAGATGGTCTAGACTTTTATATATGGGTTTTAGGTATGTTCCAGAAATTATATACTTCTTAGCTTTATTGTAATTTGCATGAAGACATTTTAACATGGCATATTAAACTTATAGTTACTAAAGAAAAAAAGATAGGTGATCATTGGGATCATTTTACTAAGAATAAATCAAGCAAAGAAGTCATTTAATTTTGCACTAGGGTTACTATATTTGTTATCTATATATTCTGTACTTACATCAAGGTTTGATAAATAATATAATGCTTTGTGTGAGGGCATGATGGAACAGTACAGGACATGGATATGGTGGATTTATGATAGATTTACACCTTAAACTAAGA
Source organism: Myotis nattereri (assembly GCF_964212035.1). Classification (NCBI taxonomy): domain Eukaryota; kingdom Metazoa; phylum Chordata; class Mammalia; order Chiroptera; family Vespertilionidae; genus Myotis; species Myotis nattereri. The sequence goes on from NC_138079.1 coordinate 57,923,867, forward strand.
ATTGAACACCACCTGAAGGAAGAGATGTTGATTTTTCAATGTTTGGTTTTAAAACATCAGAATCTGCTATGTTGCATAGGCAAGCTAAGTGTCCTGGTGGATTAGGGGTAATTTTGACAGGTTTAGATTTCCTGTTTTATATGTAGGTGCCATTTCCTGTTTTCCTTCTATTGAAATATTCCTTCTTCAGAGCAAGTTAAATCAGAAATTTAACTATATCCTTTTGTACATAAAATATCACTCTATCCTATAATAAAAGGGTAATATGCAAATCGACCAAACGGCAGCACGACTGGTTGCTATGACGCCCACTGACACCAGGGGCAGATGCTCAATGCAGGACCTGCCGCCGGCAGGCCCTGATCACCCAATTGGGGCCTGCAGGCCAACCTTTTAGTCCCTTTCCCTGGCCAGCAGGCTACGATCGCCCGATGGGGAATGGGGAACTGGGGGTGGGTGGCAGTGGATGTGGGTGGTGCCAGGCAAAGGCTCCTGCCCCATTGATTGCCCCACACACAGAGGGTGACTGGTGGTGGTGAGGAGTGGGGCCGGTGAGCAGTTGGGAACAGCCTACCTCTTGGTCTCTCCCCCCAGTCCTCAGGCTCTGATCTCCTGATGGCAAAACAGGGAACTGGGGGTGGGTGGCGGTGGAGAGCAGGGCCGGCTGCTAGCAGCAGGGGAAGATGGCCCTGATCATAGGCCAGGCCTAAGGACCATATCTGTGCATGAGTTTCATGTACTGGGCCTCTAGTTTATATATAAAATATTCATAACTTTAAATGCTTCATTAGTAATCTACACTAATAAAAGAGAAACATGCAAATTAACTATCACTCCATTACTCCACTACACCCACCAGCCCATCAGAGAAACTATGCAAATTAAACCAATAAAGATGGCAGTTAATTTGCATACACAGGCACGGAGCGAAGACTAAAGACGACTAAAGATGGCGGCAGCCACCGAGCTGGTGTGATTAGGAGGCTTGGGTTGCTCCCGGCGACGGAGGAAGCCAAGCTTCCCACTGGCCCTGTACTCTGCTCCAGCCCGGCTGGGCTCTGCTCAAGGAGGGGCTAGGGGCCTGGGTCACCGACCCAGGCTTCCAGTCACCCTGGGCTCTGCTGGAGGAGCTGGGATAAAAAAAAAAAGGAAGGTCTGGGAGCAGCCGGAGCTGAGAAGCCAAGCCTCGCTGCTGCGGTCGAACCAAAAGCCTGGGTCCCGGGTGCCGAAGGAAAACCAGTGCCGGCAGCCAGGGGAAGGAAGGCCTAATGCGTGAATCTTCGTGCAACAAGCCTCTAGTACAGGGGTGGGCAAACTTTTTGACTCGAGGGCGACAATGGGTTCTTAAACTGGACCGGAGGGCCGGAACAAAAGCATGGATGGAGTGTTTGTGTGAACTAATATAATTTCAAAGTAAACATCATTAGATAAAAGGGTACGGTCTTTTTTTTTTTTTTTTTTTTTTTAGTTTTATTCATTTCAAACGGGCCGGATCCGTTCCGCGGGCCATAGTTTGCCCACGGCTGAGTCTAGTAGGATATAAAAAAGAGAGCATTTTAAATTGAAGAATTACTCACACTAGTCATTTCCAAACAAATTCTGAGTTTAAAAGTCTTAAACATTTCAGAGCTAGTCATATTATCAAACTTCTCTGTGTCCTCTGAAAACATGGTCAGAAAAAAATGTCACTTAGAAGCATATATTTTGCTCATGTAGTTCTGTTTGAAAATGTTAATGACACAAAATCAGTAGATGAATGGCCATAAATGAAAATCAATGAGATATACCTTAGGAATTATTTATAAAAGTACTCAGTCTTAGGACATTGTGAGTGAACAAGTTTCCTGGCATAGATTTATAACATTTGTGTATATCAATATATAATATAATATCTATATTCATGTAATATTTATAATTTATGTATATATACACACAGAATACTATATTACCTTATGAAAATGGACAATGAAGTTTTATTTATTAAACAATGAGTTAAAAATGATATGTACTTTGAGAGGCTTAAACACATCTGTAATAACCATGTTTCTAAAAACTACTGTATTTAGGTACTGTGGTGGGCATTTCATGATCATTCTCACTAATTGTCGCAAATACTCTCCAAACTAGATTATAATATTAACAACTTTATTATTATTATTATTATTATTATTATTATTTCCAAATGGAGAAATAGCTCCCTTAGTTTGAACACCTTGCCCAGGGTGTTACTGGGGAGACAATGAGACCTCAGTTTTTGTCTTCTTGAAGGAAAGATGTCCATCAAGAGACAAAGTGTAGCAAAGTAAGTAAGAATTTATTGACTGCAGCAAAAATATCCTTAGGACAGAGAAATAAAGAAGGACATAGAAATAGCAGGAGAGCCTGGGCTGGGCTGCTCTGGCTCACTGGAAAGCCAGAGAAAAGGGGGGTTTGGGGACAGGTTCAGGGGGTTAGTCTAGGACGAGCTGCCACTGCCCATTGCTCCCCTGGTTGCAAGTCTCCAGAGTATTTAGAGGTAAGAAGGAGGGAAGGGAATGGCATGGGCATGCTCCCCTGGAGAGAGTGCACACTGGGTCTTTCATCCTGAGAGTATTTCTCTCTTTTGCAGGTGGAAATCTTAGGGGAGGTTTCAGGGGAGGGTCTCAATAGATTAATTCATCAGCTGTCCAGTGTGCTCTTTCAGGGTCGTGGACTCCACTGACGGATCAGTGCGAGGGCAGAGGGTCATTAGCCAATGCAGCTGGTCCTGAGGCAGCCAGGGTCACTTGTCTGGTTTTGCTGCTTTTCTGGACCTGGAGCTAGGATACAACTGAGGCCTAGATGTTATCTCAAAGGAAGAAAAGTCAGGGGGTCTAAACTGCGTAACTAGTGACCTGAGAAGTCAGGGGACCCAAGCCACATAATCAGCAATATCCGAGGGGAGGCACGGCCACCTGGGGGAGAGGTTCTTGTTTTCCCTTGCTAGGCACCCAGGGCTTTCTGCTCTGGTGAGTTTCTGTGCCTGGCCCGCTATCCTAGTGTTACCCCGGACAGCAAGCTGGAGTTCTTATTCCAGGTTCTTGTCCTATGAAGTCTGAAGAATAAAAATTGCAGAGTAAAATGTTTTATACAAAAACTGTAGAAATTTATTGCAAGCATATACAAACTCCTGCCTGTGGAGGGGGCCCAAAATGGGCAACCAGTGAGGTCTCTTTGTCTAAGGGTTTATAAATGCTGGCAGCTTCTTTGTCTGTTCATGCTACTTTCTAATTGGACCCTCCCTCATTTCATGTCCCTTCATGTGTTTTTTTCCCCAATTGGCTGATTTCCCCCTTCCCTGCCTACTATCAGTTTCAAAGCTCACCCGGTGCTCCCCCTTCTCTGGTAACAGTCTGCTGCCCTCTGTGCTTGTAAGATAAACATTCTGGTGGTTTGGAGCTGGCTCCGCCCATCATGTACGCATTCCTTTCTCATGAACCCTACCCTAACTGCCTCTCTTATCTCTAAATCCTTTCACTTGCTCTCCTCATGTCTGTCTAACTGACCGTAACAATGGTAAAGCCAAGATTTGAATATAGGTCTCCCAGCTCTGGCTTGACTATCTACACCACTTATCTCCAAAATGCTACAAACATGACATAGATTCGCTTGTTTTTTTCTTTCTTTCTTTTTTTTTTTTTAACTGTCCATACATTTCACAGTATGTGTCAGAAAATCTTGGTGGCTGTCGTTGAGGTTAGGGGATTTTCAACCCCTATTTCATTTGAATAAAGGAGAACAACGTAAACACTGCTTCTCGCAGAGGTTTTGTGCCACTTTTTAACTACTATGGTTATGTTCCCTAGATTTTTATCAGAGCCCTTCGTGTGCTTTGAAGCCATGCTTCTAAATGTGGCCAACTCAAGTCATATAACACATAATTCATGCTCAGGTTACTCTTTTGTATTAATTTCTGTTACCTCTTATTAAAATAATTTCATTTTTTCGTCTGCTAAAGAAGGCTCATAGCAATTTTTTGAAAATTATTGAACTCTGAAGGTTATCATCATGTCTAGCTTTTTTCCTCCTTTCTCATCTTAAACTTATCATAGTAATATGGACTCTAAAGAACTACAAATTAGGAGCCTGAGGAATTAGACTGCTGTTTCAAATTTCAGCAACCTTTTCCTGTCTTGAAACCATTAGATTCACTTCAAAAGTAGGATTTTTTTTTTTTTTTTACAAAAATATTGATGTTGGGGCTTTGATCTCTAGCCATTGTCTTTGACTATTCTGAATTTTGATCAAACATCTTTAGTTATCATTATCAATGTATTATCTAGAATGATTGATAATAATGGAGTTTATGCTGATGAAAACATAGTCTTTAGCCATCTAGAAACTGCTATGTATATTTTACATTTCAATGTAATTTAGGGGATAAATGACTTTTGTGGTTCTGCATAGGAGTCTTTTTTCTGGAACTAGACTTCTCTAAAAGTTCCGGTGGTTACTAACATGAGCATTGGTGGATTAAAATAAGAGCTAATTTACTTTTCCTGCAATGATGAGCCTTGGTTGTAATTTAATAGCAATATTTCATATTATTCCACCTGATTATAACAAAACTTTTCGGAGTTTAAACTGGATATAATGGTATTTACATCCCACGTTAATCTATTTTGGTATAGTTCTATGATTTAATAAATGGCTGCTCTTATTACCTGTAAATTACACTGCACAATATGAGGGTAATGTCTTTTATAAACCCAAGTCTGATTCTTTTTGGAAAACAAGTTAGTTTCATTGACATTATTTCAAACTGATTTATAGGAAAATTTCCAAGGCAAATATTATCAGCCATTTAGATTAAACAACATATAATGCAAAATTCATTACTCACCTTTTTTCTTTTTACTTGCTTCATTTTCTCTGTAATGAAGTCTTTCCTCTGAATTATTTAAATTTTGACTGCAGTACTTTCTCATGTATTTTCCTTAGTTTAGGTATGTGGATGACACAGTCTAAATCTTGTAACTCTGAGAGTTGGACAATAGCTTGATTGAGTCTAGGATTGGGTTGCAGTCCTATTTTCTTTGTAATTTGTACCTAGTGTTGCTTTATCTCATAGTCGCCAGTATTTCAGATAAGAAATCTAATTCCAATCTGTTTCTTCTTCCTTTACACATTACTTTTTCTTTTGCTGGGTAGTTTGTGATATTTTCCTCACACAAGTTGACTATTCCTTATGTTTTGTACCAATCATAAGGACTCACAAACTATGTAGATTATACGTAATCAAGTAGTCAAAAGATGAAACACCTTCTAGAACAATAAGGGAATTATTATTTCATCCCCTGATGACAACTGTAGCAGGGCTGCATAAAGGACAGGATGTAAAAAAATTGCCAAATCATAAATAAAACTTAGATAAATAAAAGATATTACCTCTCCTAATTTAAATAGATTATTTCCCCTTAAAACTCTCTTTGACTAACTGAACCTCAGCTTTTCCTCAAAAAGAAGTGTGTTCTAGTATTTAAATATCTGAGGTGCACTGAAGAATTGGATGTCTCTGATTCTTTGTCGTCATATGCTAAGACTGTTCTCTCCCATGTTTCAGCGTGAAGTATAAAAAATCCTTAAGTCAAACATGCAGTATATATGCCAGGGTCAAGTGCTCTCTGTCATACAGCCCTGATGTTTATTTTACACCATTATTTCAACAAAGTAAATTGAATATCTAACGGGTGGCCAGAATTTATGCTGCACTTGTTTATGCTGCCCTCCAAGATGAGGAAAGTCCCCTAAGGAAATACATAATATTGTGCTCAATACAGACCATTATAATTCAGCATTCCCACCACTTCTGCATTCTCCTACTCAGCACCAAGTATATAAAGCTAAACATTATATTCCTCAGATTGCTCTGTGTTTAGGGTTCTGACTATACATATGATATTTATATATTTTAGAATTGGCAGTTAAAAGAAAGCTAAGACCATTCTTATCTATTCCTGTGTCAGCTAGCAAGCTCATTCGTATATGAAGGTTGACAATGACCAGTCTCCATGTTCCAGAGTCTAGCCATCAGCTCCATGAGTGTGTGGTGGCTGCAGTAGTAATAGCAATAATAGCACTCCCTTTTGCTAGTTTACAACTGCATTTACATTGAAACCAAATGTCACTTAATTCTCCAGCATGTTGTTATCAAGTGATTTAATTTTTGTTACTAAATTGATTCTCATTGAAACATGTGGAGTAGTTTCTGTTTCTTGAACTGAATCCTGGAAGCTTTTTATTGTATACTAGAGGCCCGGTGCATGAGATTCGTGCACTGGAGTGTGTAGGGGGTGGGGTCCCCTCAGCCTGGCCTGTGCCCTCTCGCAGTCTGGGAATCCTCAGGAGATGTCTGACTGCCGGCTTACGCCCAATCCCCCTGGGCCTCTCGCAGTTCGGGGCTCTTGCAGTCTGGGACCCCTTACTCCTTACCGCCCACCTGCAGTGGAGGTGGGAGAGGCTCCCACCACCGCTGCTGCACTTTTCAGCCTTGAGCCTGGCTCACTGCTTCTTAGTGCTGCCTCTGAGGTGGGCGAGGCTCCCACCACTGCTGCTGGGCTTGCCAGCCAATAAGCCCGGCTTCCAGCTGAGTGGCGCTTCCTCTGTGGGGAGCAGGCATAAGCCAGCAGTCAGACATCCTCTAAGGGAGTCCCAGACTAAGAGAGGGCGCAGGCTGGGCTGAGGGAACCCTCCACCCCCATGCACAAATTTCATGCACCAAGCCTCTAGTTATACTATATTATTGTAAGGATATAATTTTGCAGTATATGCAAAATATCTGCACCAAATAACAGCAGTAAATAAATTGTGACAGAGAGATGGTGAGCAGTTGCTACTTTGATATGAGAGTTGGAATTATGAAATCCTTTGTTTAGTTTCTTTTTTTCCATAAAAGTTCATTTGTTGTTTGTTTATTTTACATATTTTATTCAGCCTTCTGACACTCAGTAGATGGATGCACTGAAAAACAATAAAAAACATAAAAAACAGATGTGTGATTTTCATGAGTTTCAGGATATAGTAATTATGACAGGTAATAAGTAAACTAAACACAGCAAGCAGGAAAATGTACTTAGGTAAGTAAATATAATTTTGTGTATATGTTAACAAATAGCTCGTGTTGCTAGGGAGTAAAACATGTTAAACTTAGATGTAATAATTGGAATGAATATGCATGGATTCATGGAAATCAGACTACTTTTAGGAAAATGCTTTCATTTTAGTAAGACAGAAGCTAATCAAGGCAGAGATGCTATTCTGAGTAAATTAAAATAAATCAGTTTAATGTTTTTTGACAAACAGTTTGAAAATTTTAAAGATTTTATCTGTCTTAACAAATGTATTCATTAGAAAAATGTTTTTTTCTATTTGCATAATTTGTATTTTCTTCACTTTCTCTGTACAGTTTGAAAGGAAATCTGCATTGAGTTTCTTTAAATTGATTTTACTACAAATATTCTTTACCAAAAGCTTTACTTGTTCTTTTGAACACCTGCTTTTTATTTTACATTTTTCAAAATCTCTTCAATGTCATGATAGACATTATAAAGACATTTACATTTATTCTTTTGTGAAATATTGGTTTAACTGACATATATGAAGAAAATTCAGCTGTACACAGATATGTAATTAGAAAAAGGGAACAGTATTTTAATTCCTTATCAAGTATGAATATTTTTCTTTGTTACGCTATCAAAACTCAACAAGTGGAACTTTCTTAAAGATTAACTGCAATGTACAATCCTTTTTAAAGGGCAAGCCAGTACCAAGCACCAGCCAGGTACTGCCCTAGGAATGTAGGCTCTAAGTTGCCCCTGGTTCCATGGTTTCAAGAGAAACCAGCAACCTGAGGGTGAAGGCTTTCAAGGTAGACTAAGGAATTTTAACGTAACAGACTATGAAAAGTTCCCTGATATGGTTTTCAGTTTCTACATTGCAACTAAACATTTGTCTTTAGTTGAAGGACCAAATGAAAGAAAATAAGATGATAACTGATACCATTGTGAGCAAATACGGATATACTTTCCTAAATTACACTCATTATCTTACAGTGATTTTTTTTCACAATGAAAACCTGAAAATGTTATTCATAAATGTTATCCATGGTATTCATAAAATAAAAAAATAAAGGCATTGTACAGTTTCAGTTGACGATTTTAAGGGAGCTTATTCTCCCAATAGATACTTTCAGATTTTGGTATTTTGACAATGTATTCAAGTTGAAGATATTCAATCTCTGATTTATAATTTAGTTCACAGATGATTAAGATTTACAAGATTAACAATAAAAAAAAACAACAACAACAAAAAACAAACAAAAAAAGATTTACAAGATTTTAAAATGCTCAGTTTTCACAATTCTTTTAATTCTATTAAAATGTCATTTTTCCTAATTGTTAGTACCACACTCACATAATGTAATGTCTTTCAAAACTTTTGATATTAATTTCAATATTCTACATTTTCAACAGTTAAGTTGAAAATATTTAAATGTTAGATTTTACCTATTGATGGATGTTTGTAATTAAAATATTTAACATGATTATGCTTTGAAAGAAACACTCCTAATTTTAACTAATATTATCCTGTGGAAATTAATATGGCAGGGGATGTGGACATTATTTTTAATGAAAACAAAAGATAATAGGCCTTGGGGCTCAGGTTGTGGTTCTATATAACACTAGCACATGTGTGTGTCTGGGTTGGGGTGTATGAACAAACAGCTCCAATTTTACAGGTAACTTTAAAAAGTTATTTTGTCTTTGCTAACTCAGAAATGGATTGAGGTTTAATTTATCTTATTTGGTAAAATGGCAGAAACCTTGTGTCACATGATGATAGTATGTTTACTCATGAAAGCTTTGCATGCTCACTTTGAGGAATCTACAACAGGTACTATACCACTGTGTCATTCAGCTTATCATTCAGTCACTTATAATTATTCACCTTTTATATTAAGTAGAGCTTTGGTTCAAATTGGTCAATGTAGAAAACATTTTAAAAAATCAATAAATTTCTTATGTGAAAAGGATATTAAGAACAAATTACAAATTTTCTTAGTAGATGTTAGAGAATGCAGGCTCACCAGTCAGATGTTTGTGGGTGAATAGCTGTTTTGTTAAATCTAGTTTTTTAGGGATTTTATCATTTACCTTCTGTGATCATATTTATAGTGCATTTCTTCATCCTTTTCATCTTATTTCTCTAAGAAAGAGAGGGTAAGTGACATGCTATTTGTCCTAGAAGATTCTTGTGCAAATTTAATAGAAATTGCTTTGGAGTAAGAAAAACAAGTTCTCAAAATTTATTTTATGAAGCAGTAAAGGTAACATCCCCAAACTGTTGACCCAAGAATTGGAACCCACATATATTTCCAGAGTGCTCTGAACCTTATGGATTTTGATGACCAGGCTTTTGTCTTGAGGTTTCTGGGAGTATGAGGAATAACTCAATAATAATAAAGAGAATGGGGTGATTTATAGTGGGAAATCATGAATGAAAACAAACACACAGAATAAGTACTTACCAAAAGAACAACTTTCTCTGAGCTGATTAAATTTATATTAACAGATAGCGCTTTATAAAAATCATAAACTCTCACATCTCCTTTAGCACATTGTTTTCTGAGCAAACAAAGCAGAGTGGAGATTTGTCTTATATATTTTATTCCTGTGTTGGTCCAGAAAGTCAAGAAAGAGATGGAAGGAGTGAAGAAGAAAGAGAGAGAGTGGTGGAGAAGGAGAGAAGATGACAGAGTGAATAGGAAAATCTCTGTATGAATAAGTACATTAAGAGAAAAACATATAGAAAACATGAGTCTTTGCTATGTGAAAAATTTCTTTTGTTCTAGCATATTCTACTTAAGAGTAAACTTGCATGAAGATAAATCTTTCAAATGTTTACATCTGGTTTTGCTATATTTTGTAGTATATGTAATTTTTCTTTTATTTATTTAATCAAAAGGACTTTTTAATAAAATGCTAAAATTAATAATATTACAGAACTCGGGAGTTATTGCATCTTTTCTGAATATTCTTAGTATTAGTCTAGTCATTGAAAATCCAACTCAACATTTTAAAATACTCATTGTGTTGCATTAGTGGGCACAAATTTATGTTAATTTGAGCTGATGTATACTTTCATTCACTTTGGATTTTTTTTTTTTTTGCTAAGAATCATTATTTTGGTCATAGTTTAGTTAGAACTTCTTGCAGTTTAAAATCTGTGCTAATATTAGATATACGTAGTCACAACTGGGTTGTAAAGATGGTTTCCATTACTGTCAAAGACAACTGAGACATCAGCCCTTAGTACAAATGATTTGGCTCTTACACTTGTAAATGTGTATGTATTTTCAATAAATAACATCTATTGTTTGATTGCTCTTTTATTTAAATTGTGATTTTTCAATTAGTGAAAAAAATTCAAGCTTATTAAAAAGGACCTATACATTAGGATAAGTCCTGGGTCAGAGGACTTATGCTTTATCTGAGATCATTAAATATATTGAAAAGCTACAAAATAAGCAGTTAAGGATTTGGAAATATCTGAAATAAAAATTTAAGTTGGAAATTGTATTGTAATTTTATTGTTCATATATGCAATAACTTCATTTAAAGATATGAGCTAAACTGAATGAAAAGAATAATTTAGTACTTGAAGAGTAAAAAGTAATATTACTAAATATTATTAAAAAGTAAATACTTTTTAATATTTGTAATGGTACACACCATTTAGTACTTGAAGAGTACTAAATGGTGTGTACCATTACAAATATTAAAAAGATGCCAACTCTGTATTTATGAAAAGCATTGACAGTCAAACTCAAAACTATTAATTTGGAAAGCTTTAGGCAGGACTTCAAAGGTAGAAATATTTGTTTCATAGGAATGCTAAAATTCCAAAGGACATTGACTGTCCCTAGCTTCCTTTTACCTTGCCCTGAGACATCATTTAAAAATTTGAATCAGGCCCTGGTAACTCAGTTGGTTAGAGCATTATCCTGATACACCAAGGTTGTGGGTTCTTTTGGGGATCAAGCCTACACCTGGGCATGTGCCTTGACCTAGCATCCAACTGTGACTTCCTGGTTTATAGGTTAATGCTCAATCACTGAGCCACACTGACCAGCTGAAGATTCACATTTTTATTATATTTTTTCAGTACTACGTAATTGAACAAAGGAACAGACAATGTTTTGTTTCAAGCTTCCTGGAAAAATTGGCACATGATTTATCCATACTTAACCTAACTATCAGAACATAGGCCATAGAACATGTGTCTTAAGACTGTACTACTTTCTTATAAAGCAACTAGAGCCCCAATGCATGAAATTCGTACAAGGGGTCAGCCCTCGCAGCCGCGCTGGCTTGCCTGGGTCCTCGCAGCCTTGGCTTCGTCCAGAAAATTGTCCAGAAGGATGTCCAAGAGGACATCTGGAAGGTTGTTTAGCTGTCCCATCTAATTAGCATATTATGCTTTTACTAGTATAGATAATACCTTTGATGGCAGGGCCCTACATTTGTCATCCTTGGCTCTCTATTAACCAGCAAGGTGCTTGATGATATAGATTTAAAAGTAGTTGTACAATGATAGAATAATATGAGTGAAAAAAATAAAGGAGATTAGCTGTTTCTCTGATTAGCTGGAAATTATACTTCCTATGAAATCTGTTGACTCCTCTATGGTATTTGTGTGTGTGTGTGTGTGTGTGTGTGTGTGTGTGCCTGTGAACAATTTTAACTCTTTTAGGAACTCCCATTCACTTACTGTTGAAACTGTAAACATCATGTAAAATGTATGTGTATTTATGTTTGGCAGTTCAAGAACTCCTTCTGAGACCAATCTCCTATATCCTCTTGGGAACTTTTTCTGGTTGTATATTTCATTATTCTGCTGTTATCCTTGGGTTCTGCCACTCTCTCAGCCTAGCTTTTGTTGTCATTGTTTCTGGTTACTACACTGGAAGTACTCAATAAACATATGACTGACCAAGCTTATCTTCAGTGTGCTCATATTCTGGTAAACTACATTAGAAAAAAATGGCATAATTACACTCAGCTAGTAGTAAATTGGATGGTATGAATACAAAAATACTAGAAATGATATAAGTAACCCAGTAGCACAACAAATTTTTAGACAGACAAGTAATTACTACGTTGATAAAAAAGGCACAAACTTTATATATTTAAAAACTAATATATTAGACTTGGTAAATTTTATTGTTAGTAGATAAACTTTAAAACAAGCTGAGAAAATATTTAAGTTGCATAGAAAACCTGGGAATTGTTCAATTCCAATTCGGCCAGGTGATGCCAATGCTAATCCTTTGACCATTCTTATAGTATCAAGATCCTAATACATCAATTTTCTTTCAATGTAGTAAAAAAACCCACAAAAATATTTTGTTTTAATCTCTTTATTTTACTTCTAAATTTATATATGTCCATCATATATATTCATGCATATCTATATCTAAAACATATATCAGAAATGTCTAATATGTTATTTAATGTAAAATATCTATGTATCTAATATAGTATTAAGAATATATTATGCATATATTATAATATGACTCTAATAAAATATTTACAAATCATTTTAATGTTAATAGAAATAATATATACAACCCAATATTAGATTCAATTTTAGATTGATGTGTATTTAACTTTCATCTGCAGTGGTTCTCAACCTTCCTAATGGCGCAACCCTTTAATACAGTTCCTCATGTTGTGGTGACCCCCCAACCATAAAATTATTCTCATTGCTACTTCATAACTGTAATTTTGTTACTATTATGAATCGTAATGTAAATATCTGATATGCAGGATGTATTTTCATTGTTCGCTACCCACAGGTTGAGAACCACTGAAATCTATAGCATATTTAGTTTTTAGAATGCTGTTTTTGTATTTTTTAGGATAGATTTCCCAATAGTGTATGCAGGAGTATGAAATTACAAATAATGTATTCTTACATCAGTCTCTCTGTAAAAGGTATTATATAAAACCACAGGAGAAATACATTAGAAATGTATTTATAATAATAAGCTGAGTGTAGCACTGATGGAACTATATGAAAATGTTAATAGCTTAGAGTTCCACAGACTACCTTCTCTTCAGTTATTTATTCATTCTCGTGGTGGTTTTTCTTTCTTTTGTGGTGTCCCCCAGTAACTCAGATAATAGTAATTCCTGGCTCAGCAAGAAACGAGAGCTCCACCTAGGGGTAGAGTCCCAGGTTGAGATATAGAAAGTGTCACAGCCTATACAAGGTATTTCTTGTAATTTACAGTTAGAAATTGTTCAGGGAATATAAAATTGTATACGAAAAAATCATGTTTTTCCATTTTACTTTATTTTCCTCTACTTTGAAAACAAAGTAGACAGTCACTACTGCGATGCATTGGTAAAAACAATAAAACTTCTCTATGTAAACTTTTCAAGAAGCAAGTACTTTTCAAAATAATCAAAGCAGTAAACCAGAAATGGGTAGTTAGGTTTCAATTTTACATTATTAACAATGATAAATCTGTAAAATTCTAGGGTCATCCAACTTACTAATCTCTTACAAATTCTACTGAAGATGAAGCATTATCATGAAATTTAAATTTTGAAACCAAGCACTATTTTCTCAACCTAACAAGAGATTATTTACAATTTATGCCTTTACTAGATTACCTTGAGGAAATAAGTTGTTTAGGCTCTCCTTACATTTGTAGACTTGATCTAGAATAGTGTACATTTCTCAGTAGAATTAAAAAACCATCTCTTGATTATCTTCAATTAATAACTATGTTAAGTTTTTTACAATAGTACTTTGTTTTACACATAAATTTTATCTGAGCAAAACATATTCAGTGTCTGATTCTGATAGTTAAATGTCAGATTCAACAACAAAATAGCTGGCCTACAAACCCCAATACTAGGCTCCTCATTTCCTGCTTTTAGCTGCACAGAAAATTCCAGTGAATCATTCACACACTGGCATGTGCTATATTTATCTTAGACATCATATTGTTTATTAGTTTATTACAGGCTCAGATATCTGGATTCAGAAAATATCTCTGTCCATATTTTATAAACTCATTTAACAGAGGAACTCACAATTTGTTGTACCTCTTAAAGTTCTTTACAAAGAATTCATTTTGTATACAATTTTAAAACTTTGGAGTAAAATGGAAGCACATAAAAGCTACTATATATGAAGAGATGACACGTACAAAAGAGTAGGGAATAAAGGAAGATTGGGAGTACTGATTCAAGCAATGTCACATAACTTTACAACCCAGTGAATAAGAGCAAAGTACAGAATAGATTATAAAGAAATTATCAAGAATACAGGGAGGAGGAGTTTATCATTAAGAGTTTTTTATTTCTTCACTAGTGGCCCAGTGCATGAAATTCATGCATGTGGTGGGGCGCGTTCCCTCAGCCCAGCCTGCACCCTCTCCAATAGGACATCCCTCTCACAATCTGGGACCGCTGGCTCCTAACCACTCACCTGCCGCCTCTGATCACCCCTAACTGCCCTCACCTGTTGGCCTGATCTTGCCCCCAACTGCCCTCTCTGTCTCAGCCCCCACCACGATGGCTTTGCCTGAAAGGAAGTCAGACATCTGGAAGATGGCCAGTCGGCCTGGTCTAATTAGCATATTACCCTTTTATTAGTATAGATTATATAGGATAGGATTGCTTAAATGAGGGGGGTAGGGAAGCCATTTTCAGCAGGAGTAGGTGCTCTTGGCAGACAAAAGGACATAATCACTATATCTGGACTGATAGCCAGCCACATGCACTATACTGCCAAACCACTCATTAAAAAATTGAACCGCTTTCTTACACCTTACACCAAACAGCTGTTGCCCTTAAAACCCCTCCTCAGCCCCCACGTTAGGTTCTGCTTTCGCAGTTCACCCAGATTAGGTTCTGATTGGTCAGTTTCTATGCCAGTTAGTATCTTCGGGCCTATCTCCCAGCCTGATCAGACAGGCAGAGCTGGTCAGCAGCCCCTGCGGAGGCCCGGAGAGAAACAGAGGTGTGCCTGCTGGTGAAGCCTGGAGAGAAAGAGAGAGGCAACGGCTGATCAACAGCTGCCACGGAGGCAGCGGATCAGACCCTGCCTCTCTCTTCGGGCCTCTCTCCGGGCCTGATCTGCAGGCCCCACGGCAGACAGTGCTGGGTCGCCACAGCAACCCAGCACTGACTGCAGGACTGACTTCTGGTCAGTCAAGCCTTTGGTCATTATGGACCCTGGGTTTTTATATATTAGGATTAATTCTCATGTTAGAAATGCAAACATTTCCAGGTTCAACCTTATTTAAGCTGAAATCACAAAGCTTATTGTAAGCTATTGAGTCTTTAACAGAAAAATAAAAAACAGAGAAAAAATGAAAAGCCCTTCTAATTTCTTTAGACAGGTTCAGGGATAATCTAATATTTAAAATCACTTAATAAAATTAACTTTAGCTATGAAGTGTGAATGGCAATGTAGTTATAAAGTATATTTGTTATACTATATTTATATGGTATGACTGAAATTTGTAGTTTTTAATACTTTTCAGAATCAAAATTTGACCAGATGTTGCCATTGAGAAATAATATTTTTCAAGCTGTAATTCATTATGGATAGCAAAATAGGTAGACATTTTTTTAGCACATAATAGCACATTTTCCCAAATGTACAACTGTATATATTTTTGAAAATATAGATGCGTATTTGACTTAGCCAGAATAGAATCATTTCTTTTTATAAAAATATTTTGTAGCATAGAGTTTTTTTCAAGAAAAATAATTATCTACCATCTTATGCCAGTCAAGCATATTCTTCTAGGAGACTATATAACAGCTGAAAAATTTTGTAAAAAATCAAACCATTTGAAAATATTTTAATGAGAATGACTATTTATGTGTTCCTCTGAAGAATGTTAAAAAGAAAATTTCTCCTTTCTACTTCCTGATTCTCTGCCATTTTAGTAACCAGCCCCTTACCCCTCTCCCCGCCGCCTCCCCAGCCCCCTTCCCCCCCCCCCACCACCCTGGTACTCCATCCCTCCTTCCCATGCTTGAATTTGTTTTAGACTTAATCTGATAAGAAGCTGCCATGAGGAAAGCCACCTTCATCAACCATCTTCATACTGTTCAGGAGTATTTATAGAATTCTCCAAAATATGTTTAAAAATATATTCAAAAGCCTAGAAAACTCAAGGGACTCTCACAACTTTCCACCATTCCATTCTTGCCACACACACACATATTTATATACAATGTGTGTATGCAATTTTCTTTGTTGAACTTAGTTACTATTTCTGTTCAGATTTATATAGTCCCCGGGAAAGAGATGATATGTGAGGAAGGGAGTGTGTAAGATTAGTGACCTTAAAATGCCTAAGTTTCAATCCCTGCCTTCTCTCAGTACTTTATTTATATCCTGAACACTCAACTGACTGAATGCCCAAAATAGCTGTTTTCCTGAGAAAAATATCAAGGGAGCTCTGTGAATCACAATAGTTAATGACAAAACAGTATGCGGTTCCACCTGCTAATTTGTCCTTTCTTTTTTTCATTTTTCCTTTCAGTTTCAACCACCAATTTAAATTTTGGTTAGCTTGTTTTCCAGGTCCTTTCCTTTTCCTATAGATACTGGTTCTGAAGCGTTTAATGGTATTTCTCTTCAGTTATGTTATTTTCTCCTTTATTCACTTACTTATGTAAAAATGACAAAATAATAACATAATTTAACTGTATTAATAAAATGAATGTTTTTAATATATCATAGTATCAAAAGCCATCTTTGGGTTCTGTGATGAGCTTTGCTTTACATGAGCAGTTAAAGATATCTGTGTTAATATTGACAAATTATATTAAATATATAAGTTTTGGTCCCTATCATTAAAAGTTGTTAGATTTGGGGACATAAAACATTTTCTGATAGATTGAAATATTCTTCTTTTATAGTCTTGGGAAATATAATTCTTTATATGTGTTCAGGTACAAAAGAGCCACACTTTTTTTTGCAAGGAAAAGTAATAGAACAATAAAAAGAAACTGAGAATTGTGTTTTAGTTCTTGCCAGCAATGAAATTTTATTAAAGATAGCTAGTCTCCATGAACATGAATTTTGTTCAACTATAAAAAAGAACTAATAATTATACTTTCTCTATTGGCATTCATAAAGTCCATGTGTGTTAATGGATACATATGCTGCAAGTAAACTTTGAAATGACATACCACTTTCCTTTACAAAAGTATAAAAATGCATGGGCTTATAGTTAGGATGTACACAGAAGTTAATAAACAGAAGATCATTTTGAAATAACAGAGCAGAAAAAGAATGGGGTACAATTGCAACTTAACTTGTATATAGGAAAGGTTAATTTGAAACCTGGTGCAGAGACTGAGCGCCAGGTCATGGCCAAGCTGTTCGTTGGGCCTAGATAACAATGTCATGTGTAGTAGATAATATGGAACTCACATATCTATTTTTTTCTGATGGTTTCTGGGTTGTACGGGCTGTGGACTTTTTATTTCATAATGTTTTTCTGCCTTGTAAAACTTGCTTCAACAAATGTCCAGGTCTGTTTCATTAATTATGTGAAGAAAGTAACAATGTTGACCAATTAGTCAAACACGATAGAATAAGAACACAGTATTAATTGCCACTACATCCAATCTATTCTTAAATTTTTACATTTGTGCTCTAAAAAAGGATGAGGTAGAGTTGGCTTGCTTTGATCCCAGGATTAACCTTAAATATTAGAGACAGTAAAACATCATCAGGATTTTTGTTCAGGAAAGGTAAGTCATAAATCAATGTTTGGAGTACTTTTTTGTTTGTTGTAGTTTTTCAAGGTCTCTTTGACTAAGAGGCAGAATATGTCGGAGGTTTCTATACCTCTTGTGAACGCTGGTTCACACGCTTTAAAAGTGATGGTTTCGATGTGAAAGACAACGAACGTCCAGGCCAACCGAAAAAGTTTGCAGACCAACAATTACAAGCATTATTGGGTGAAGATGCATGTCAAACTCAAAAACAGCTTGCAGAAAGATTAAACATTGCTCAGCAAACAATTTCTGAATGTTTAAAAGCAATGGGAAAATTTTAAAGGAAGGAAAATGGGTGCCACATCAACTGAATGAAAGATAAATAGAAAATTGAAAAGTCATCAGTAAAACGTTGCTTCAATGGCATGAAAGAAAATATTTTTTGCATCGAATTGTAACTGGATATGAAAAGTGGATTTATTTTGAGAATCCCAAATGCATAAAATCATGGGTTGATCCAGGTCAACCATCAACATCGACTGCAAGGCCAAATCACTTCAGAAAGAAGACAATGCTTTGCGTTTGGTGGGATCAGGAAGGTGTGGTGTATTATGAGCTTCTAAAATCAGGTGAAACTATTAATACTGATCGCTACTGACAACAAATAATCAATTTGAACCACGCTTTGATCGTGAAATGACCAGAATGTGCCAGAAGACATGGCAAAGTAATTTTGCTTCATGATGACGCACCATCACACACTTCAAATCCAGTTAAAGACATGTTAAAATATCTTGCCTGGGAAGTATTAACCCACCCGCTGTATTCACCAGACCTTGCTCCTTCAGATTACCACTTGTTCCAATCAGTGGCACTTTCTGAGCAGCACTTCAAAACATATGAAGAAGTGGAAAATTGAGTCTCTGAATGGTTTGCCTCAAAACAAGAAAAGTTCTATTGGGACAGTATCCACAAATAACCTGAAAGATGGGGGAAATGTGTAGTTGGCGATGGACATTACTTTGAATAAAGCACTTTTGATGTTTCTCTTGAAATTATCATGTGTTCTTTGATTAAAAAATCCACCATTATTAACCGGTACACCTAGTAAATTTATTATACACTTACAAGCATTCCCAATGATCTTCTTGCTTGGAAAACCTACAGATAAAATTATAGATACAGTCATAATTATAACCTGATTTTGGCCTACGAATGAAATTGCATCTATGTAATTTTTCTTCAAAATAAAAATTTCAAGTTACTGCAAAATTGATTCTCAATTCTCAAATTTTAAAATGTTAATGTAGATATGTCTTAAGCACCATCAAACTATAACTGTGGCATCCTATATAATAAAACCCTAATATGCAAATTGACCAAACAGCGGAATGACTGGTGGAACAACCAGTCACTATGGCATGGACTGACCACAGGTGGCAGATGCTCAATGCAGGAACTGCCCCCTGGTGGTCAATGCGCTCTCACAGGGGGAGCACAGCTTGGCCAGAAGCCTCTCCCGCCTCTACTGCAGGTGCATGGTAAGGAGCGAGGGGTCCCGGACTGCGAGAGCCCCGGACTGTGAGAGGGATGTCTGCCTGCCGGCTTAGGCCTGATCCCCTGGGAGAATCAGGTCTAAGCTGGAAGGCAGACATCGCCTGAGGGGTCCCGGAATGTGACAGGGCACAGGCCGGGCTGAGGGACCCTCCTCTCTAGTGCATGAATTTCATGCACCAGGCTTCTAGTTAAAATATATTTTTCTACAGAGTTGGCACTGTACAAAAGGTTGTGGAATTTGCTTTGTTGGTAATGACTTGAAATTTCATTGACCAGCTGGGGAACAAAATTATTTAGTTTGAAAGTCTGACCTATGCTATTTAATTTATCATAGCTCTATGCTTTGTGTAAATTTTGCCATCTGTGTTTTCTGTTTATAACCACTCAAAACCCCATTGGCTTATTCATCTACTCTTGTTCACATAGACAACACAAAAATCTATTAATTTAAAAATTACAATAAGAAAATCCATCTGAAAATCCATGCACATGAGCAAAGATACGATTGGAGATGCCATCAAAAATATATTGCTTATTATTAATCTTCTGGGTATAATAGAGTCTAAAAAGGAGGTAAATTCAATGTCCTTATACTACTTAGGGCAGAAATAGAATACTGCGGACTGTTATAAGAAGTAATAATCATGCTCTATTAACAATGATTGTTCTGTTCTGATTAGAGAAAGCACATTCTGACCTGGCTGAGAGTTGTACAAGTTGCATGGCCCTGGGACATGGGAGAAAACTCTGGAATGCAGTCCATTCTCCTTTTCAGAGAATTGCCTGTTATCATGGAAAGATTAACAACCTTGTTACGGAAACAATGGAGTCACTGAGGAGTTCACCCTTGTTACCCTCAGCCCACATTGCCTGTAACCTGTAACCACTATACCTTGCCTACTTTCCCATGCCTGTAATTCTTACTTTCCCATCTAGTCTATGTCCTTCAAACCAATATAAACAGCTGACTTATTGGGGGAGGGAAAGGGGAAGCAGATTTTCCTGGATCACCTGCTGCTCTCCCATATTCCATTACTGGAATAAATGCTCATACAAGATTCAACCCTGTCTCTGCTTAATTGGCTCAAGAAGTGACAAGCAGCCCAGACCCATTCATTGTCCGGTATCAAATGGACTTCTAACATTATGACCTTTTTCTCAACTGTACAAAGGTAAAGAGAACCATGTTGCCCTATGTTCTCTTATCCTAAACTTTTACAAATATAATGAGTTGCTTTGTCCTGACAGTTGGAAAATGTTTAACACAGCCTAAGGTCTAAAATCCAAGTATAGCAGAGAAACCATACCCTGGATTCCTGTGGAGTGTGCCCTATAGAAAAGCAGACCCAAATTCCCATAGATTTTTCCACTCAACATCATGACTGGTGTTTAAAACTGAGTACCAGGCCTCCTTGCGGAAGAAAGGCCGTGCGCAGAGCATGATCACGCAGAGGGGGACCCCTTGACGTCCGTAGTTTTCTCCCTTGACTCGTAGGTGAAAGAAGAAAAGCGGATGCGTACAGGTGGAAATCAGGAAAGATTAGCTATAGTTTAATCTTATATAAAGACTTGTTTATCTTATATAAAGGCTAGCTTTATATAAGATAAACAAGGAATAACTTAAATAAGTTCCGGCATATTTTTCTCATTTTTCTCTAGACATAATTGTAATTATATAACCTTACAGTTGGAAGCAACCTTGACATGTATCTTGTTTAAATACATCAAAGCCTTTGCATATTGTGTATTTTTTAAGGAGCTGTCAGATTTGGTTGGAAGAAAAGCATACTGGAGGTGGAGTAACAATAACTCACTTGTACTATATGAGGCCACAGAAATGTCATCTAACCTTTCTGGGCTTTGCTATGACATTGGTAAAACAATAAAAGAAAGGATATTAATTTATACATTCCAGATTGTTTTGAAGGTTCCAGTGAAAATATTTTGAAATCCCAAAGTGCCATCCAACTATGAAATGCAATTATTATTTTCCTTAACTTGGAGCCGAACTCAGAATTAAAACATCAGGACATCAATGATAAATTTAGTTAGCTAAAGAAAGGATTTATTGCTTTTGTAGATTTAGAAAAGATGTAGAGAGAGGACACTATCTTAAGGAAATGATGCTTAAGTAGATATTCACAAAGAGAAAACAGGTTACATAATAATGAGACATTCTACCCATTTATAAAAACTATGTGGGGGCTAGGGAATAGTTCACTCATATGAAAAAAAAGTGAAAATATATTTAAAAAGCAATGAAATTGGAGGTTGAAGTTAAAAAATGTTCTGCTAGAAATAAAGAACCAATACTGTGTTCAACATTGAATACTAAAATGAGAGCAGTTACAATGTTTTAGAAACATAAAGAGTGTCCTTGGAAAAAATAATGTCATGATGTATCAGTACACATTTACACACAATGTTCTCATTCTTTGTGGAAAATAAACCAAAAAATTATATGTTAAAGTAACAAGGGGTTTTGCTGTGGACCTGAACAGACATTTTGAAACTTAACTGGAGCAGACAAGAAGAACACAAACATGGCATGGTTAAGCACAGTAGGATGAAGGCTGGTGATAAAAAATGGGTAGGTTAATTAAGTATGATATTTACTAACATCAAATATTCTATTACTCTAGTAAAGACAGTACAAAGATAGATTGGGGTTTTGTTTAAAATATATTTTATACAAAGCAATATTCATAAGATAATTAGATGAGAAATAAGGTATACCAAGCACTGTGGAATTTACATTCTTTTATTCTTTTTCTTAATTGAAATATAATTGACATATACATTGTGTAAGTTTAGGCTGCAAAATGCATTGTTCTGGCAAGACAGTAATAAGTTCCTATCACATTTTAATGCTGATATTAATTTTCCGCATGGTAATTTTAATTTTATAATCACATAAAAGGAAAATATTTGTTCTTAAAATTCAGTCACAACTGTTATATAAATAATAGTTTGTTGCCAGTATTTGACAGTATTGATAAGAAATAATTTCCTTATAAATATAAATCAATGTAGTTTATTTTTGCCAATATTTCAGACATTTTGAGGCATTCATGGTCATCTTATGCTTATTTACCTGTTTGGAATTTTCTTGGATATCATCTTGGGTAGCAGAGATGTACAGTTCATGGGAGGTGAAAGGTCCTTCCATTTTGTTGCACTTTTTGATATAAAAACAATTATATGTAATAAATTGAGTTTAAATACATTGGTAGTAAGGATAAGAATTATGATTGAATATTGGTAAAAATAAGTGAACAAAATTAGGTAATTCTTATCCTTACTACCAATGTATTTAAAATTAGAGAATGAAGAAATCAAAGATAGACTACATTTTCTCTGAGACTTGAAAAAGGATAATTTCAGATAGCTTGAAATGTAATGCCATTAAAGATGGCATTTTTAGCTTGAACTGCAAATGCCATTAAAGAAAAAAATCAGTAATTTATGAAAAGCATGGTTATTTGGGGTAATTAATAAAAATATTTTGGTGTTAATCAAACATCAAGAGAATGTGAATCAAGGCAATGGCTGATTATCTGCTTAATAAAAACCACATTATTATTTTTGTTATTTTTCCTTTTTCTTTTTTCATTTGGAATTAATAGACTATTCAGATTAACAACTCTGTTTTTACTTTACTCAGCGGACTTCTCAGTTCTACCTACTCTTCACTAAAATAGTTCCATACTACCTATTTAGTTACTATAAAACTAGAAATTTCTCTTTTATTACACTAAAATATAGGGTTAAGTTCCAATAACATTAGGAATATTTTCATGGCAAGTCTATTTTATACCTGATATATTAGAAAGGATCACAACATCATACTAACCAAAATTAATATAGTCATAAATTAAAAGAATATTGTCAGAGTTTATAAAATGAACATTAAGAAGTTTTTAAGAGGGGAATGTGCAAATGGCATATCACTCTAACACAAATATGAAGTTATCCTGGCAAGCATTTTCAATGCTTAAAATAGCGACTTATTTTTTGTTTTTAAACATTTAAAACTTGGAAAATATATACCTGAGGATTATAAAAGAAGTTATGGTTACCATGGCATGACTAATCCAGTGTGATTGAAGTATCACTTTAATATTTGCAGAGCTCAGCATGAAAATCTGAACATTTTGGTATATATTATGCAAGGGGGAAAATCTAAGGGCAATGCAAATATTTATTAGCAGGAACACATTTCAAAGACAGCCCTGCCATCTCCTGTTCTTAATGTTTCCTATTTGGTTTCAAAGTCAAATCAGTAGAATTAAATCACTAATTTAAACACATAATAGGATTAATAGCTTAACCAAACACAAATGGTTTTATTTCTAGAATACCATTAACCTTAATTTCCCTTTGGTCATTGGTTCAGAAGCTCAGAGTAATTTTTTCATTAACCCATTTTTCAAAAAGTTTACATCTAGATCCTACAGAATATTTTTTAGAGTTTGCAAGCATATATTTATTATATCAATGAAACCTAAAACATTTAAATTGTTGGCTTTTCTTCTTTTAAGGTTTGCTTTTACAGTACTAGTATATGCAAGCTATGGCTGGAAATGGAATTCTTACTCTATAAATTGAAGTTTCAGGAAATTGAATTAGCAGAGGGCATTAAGAATCTGGGTGCAACAGCACAAGGAAAATGATAGATGGAAATTTTAGAACTCAAATACACAAAAGAAAAATTTGATAACACTAAGAGAACAATTTTTAAAAAAATGTCATATGGCCTTTATTTTTAATTTACTGAACTAAATGTCTTATGTCTAAAGGCATTTCAAATCTACTCTCATAGGCACATTACTAAGGAAAAAATAGTACAGCATGAAGAGATTCCAGGTTACCCCTACAAAGGGAAACAAGATGCAAACCTACTCCCTCAAGAATATTTATACTCTTGTAAGTTTTTGGTGCTGTCTAAAATATTTGAAAAAAAGTCATTAAAATTGATGTTGACACATGTATTAGAACCTCTGCTAGCATTCTCAAATTATTTCCAATAACATAAAACAGAAATTTAGATGCAAGACATAAATTAGCAGTAAAATCCTTTCACCCTTGGTAAGCCCTGCCAAATGTAAAATCTATATTTTTCTTATGTAAACATTTACATTTTGAATTATTTTTCTTATTTAATGCTGCAATGACACCATTTGGACTATTGTTTTGTCACAGAGGCCAAATATTACATATTTTACTATCTGGAAGACTTCTATTTTGAATGTGTAATAAAAATGGACATATATTGACATCAGTTGTGTTTTTCATGTCACCATACCTGTGGCATGGATGCTGTAATAACCTTTATAAATTTTTTTGTTTACATGGTACTTTCTTTCTCTAGTCATTTAATATGATATGTTTAAGGACTCCTAGGACATTGGTGGTGATAAAGAGAGAAGAGACCTGCAAAGTGCCTGTTGTGTAGGCTTATCTTCATCATCACTGTCACAAGGTTTAATATGCAGTCATGGATGATTTATCGGATCCCTTTCATTTACAAATATCACACTACTTTCTAAACATGAAAATTATTATTAATTCTCTATGTGGGTCTAGATAAGTACCTTGGTCAAACTTTAAAAGCTGGAAGGAACTTTGTTTTTATGTTTGTAATAAAACACTTTCATTGTCTAGATGACATCATCAAGGACTATGGATACTTATGCAATATCTAAAGCTACACACATATGCTAACAATTACTGTACAGAGAAAGGTATAGAGCCAAGTGTTTAGACTAGAAGTGGTATCCTTTCTATTTTGATTAATGGCTCGCCTCCTATTATAATCCCACTTACTACTTTCTACTCTTAGAGCTCTAGAAACATCAGCCTCCAATCTATTCATCAATTATCATAGCTATCTCCCACATTTGGGATTTTCCTTTAACTCTTCCCTATTCCTGATATCCATTTGTATTCTTCTCTCTCTCTCTCTCTCTCTCTCTCTCTATATATATATATATATATATATATATATATATATATATATATATACATATGTCATATATATAAACAACATATATAAATGTGTATTTATCAATTTATCTGAATTGATTCTTTGGTTCTAGAAAAGTGTCCCTCAATCCACTGTATATTTGGCTGATTCAAAATAAAGCTGAGATTCAGCACTTCCTTTTACACAGAATCTACACTATAGCAATAGCTTTAAAAGAATGTGACCAGGAAGGGTCCAAGCTTTTTAGATGAAAAGTAAAGTCATTTGGTTACAGAAAAGAGATGGACTCCAGGTATAATGATAGCTACAAAAGGACATCAGCAACTAAAACCAGGGCTCCTACTCCTGGGGAGTGGTAACAAACTAATGTGTGAACACTGGGTCAAGGACTTATACTGAATTTTGTTTGGACTTTAGGTTCTGGTTGACCTTGGTGTGCTTTAGAATCACTTGGGTAGTTATTCCAGATTGGTTCACCTGAAACCTCTGAAAATGTGCCCAGGTACTTGTATTCTTAATAATTTGCCCAGGTAATATAAAAGCCCTTGCTGTATTTAATGTATTTGAGATCCCTTATTTTACTTAATGCTCTAAGATCACAATTCGTTGTTATAACCAGAAGTCATTCAGAAACTTATAGGCAAATTTTTCACCTGAGGGGGCTGAAGCAATATGTAAGGATTATGTCATACTAGAATGAGATTGATAAGTGTATTGAGGTACCCAAATATCAACTTGTGATTGGCACTGCACCATGAAAGCCTAAACAACAGAATGATACAAAGGGTTTTGATCTAACAAGAAAAATAAATCATCTAAAGATGACTATGGCCCTGGCTGGTTGACTCAGGTGTTTGAGTACTGTCCCATGCACTAAGAGGTTGCCAGTTCAATTCCTGGTCAGGGCACATGTCCAGATGTCCAGGTTGCTGGTTCGATCCCCAGTTGGGGATCTGCAGGAGCCAGCCAATTGATGTTTCTCTCTCACTGATGTTTCTCTCTCTCTGTCTAAAATCAATAAAAACATATTTTTTAAGAGAGATGACTAAAGTTAAATGTCTATACACCATGTACAATGAGTTCAATGAACTGTTACTTGAATTCAAATGAGGAAGTTATTTCTAACTCAGATGTACTGGGAAGTATTCATGGTGAAGGTCTTATGGAGTGGAGTCAATGATGGAAATTTTAATGGATGAACAGGAAGGGGGGGCCGTATTGTTTGGCTCATGATTAATAAGGTTCATATAAGGGTTAGTTGAAATTCTTAAACATTTTGGGTGGTCAAGTTATAGAGAATATTGGGAATGTTTTATTTTTTATAAAGGGAAACCTACTATAGGCTTTTGAGGTTAATAACCTAAAAATTAAATTAGTTTAACATTACTATCAAATGAACTGAAGGAATGGTGAGTGAATTTAACTGATATTATTGAGAAAGTTATATAATAAAGCAGAACTGATAGTGAAGAAAAATATATAATCAAAGATAAAGATGAATAAACAAATCAACAAATTTAGATTATGCATGAGATTTATTGACAATTTGAAGTAATGTTTAAAAAAAAAGAGAGAGAGTCTAAAATTTATCTGAATTTTGAGCCTATGTCATCCAGCGAATGGTGGGGCCAAGAGTTGGGCACCCTAGCAGCAGAGTTGGATTCGGGGACTCAGGGGATGAGTTTGCTGAAGCAGTGCTTTCACATGTAACTGAGTGAAGAAAGCACGGTAGGGAAGGAGAAGGAGACAGGAATGATGTAGTCTCAGATGAAGTCTAGCTTTTGGGCTGATTGCTGGTGGGGTTGGGAGCTCAGGAGCATAACTCTCACTGGGGTTACTCCACAAGAGCAAATCTCTAGAGAAGAGGACACATCTGTGAGCCTCGCAGCCCAAACTCCCATTAACAGGGGAATCGGTGTATGGCACAGTAAAGCTCATCTAGATAGGGGTGTCAGCAGCATCTTTCAGCAGGAGAGGATCTGTTTTACCAGGAATTTTCAATTTAATGTTCTTGTTGTCCATCTAAGTAGAAATATCCAGTGTGTTACTGAAAACTCAGAAAGACATGAGGAAAATAAGTGCTATAATTAGAGATTTAGATTCATCCCCTCATTTTTCATTCCAAACATTATCACAGATGCACTGAAGCAGAAGCTTAAAAGAAGAGGGTTGATGTTAGCAAAATAAATCAAAAACATTGATTTCCTGTAGACCCTCTTTTGTAGTCTCTGTTCAAATGATATCAAATCTATTTTTTAAAAACATTTTTTAGGCAACTTATTTATTTTGTTGTAGGAATTTTTGCTGATAATAAGGAAGACAACAGAGTTCTGAAAACAAAACTAAGTAAATTTGAAGCGTTTAAACATAAGAGAAAAAAAATCAATGTGAACCAAGCTCTGTGAAAAGTCTATGGATATTTTGTCACTGGCATTAGAGACCTCACTAGTCCCTTGCTAAGTAATGTAAATTTACACCCAGAGAGACCTTATAAATTATTATCAAAGCCATGAGAGTAACGTTGGGAGCTATAAATAATTACACTAGAGCAAAATATGTAAACTACAACTGTTTGGGAAAACCAAAATTTAGGAACAATTTAGTTGTCCTAGAATGAATTTCTCTCTCCAGCCCTGAATAAGTGACATTATGATGACAATTAACAATACTGCATTTCATTTTAGATATTTACCCTGGTAAAGACGGAGGCAATGCTTGAAAGTTACCAACCAACAAAATAGTGCTCTTAATTCTGCTTTCATGCCTATGAAATTATTTTATCCATTTCCTAAATTTAATATCATTTTGGAATCTGAATATTTTTCCACCAAAGATATGTATTACCTCTAGGTAAATGTCTACATGAGAATATTCATTATTAGGCCAGCTCCATTCCTTGTGGCATCCTGCTCTAAAACAAGTTAATGCCTTTAAACAAAGAGTCATGAGGGGAAAAAAATTAATCCTGAATTTATTTTATAGTTATCTTATTTGATGAGAAAATATTAAAAATGAAGTAATCTAAAAATCTTTAAAAATTGTACGTCTTCAAAACCCTTTCTAAGTCTATTATCTACATTAGACCTTGATTATGACTCAAAAATCAGCTGCTAAATAATTATGCACGGTATTTCATAATGTTAAATACAATCTTTTCTAACTTAGATAATTACAGAGTAGTTACAGAATTTTAAAACTATAGTTTTCACAATTTTCTGGGGGAAAGTTGCATAAATAGGCAGAAAAATTCACATATGAGAAAAAAACAGAATATTATATATGTGCACATGATTAATCACTTACTCCACATTTATTTATTTTTTCTAAACACTGCAACTCACAAGTGGGACAAGCCCTTCAATTTCCATGATCTATCTCAATGGAGACCATAAACTATACCATTAGAATTCATTTTCTCTGCTGCAGAGCTAAGCATGGCTAATCATAGGCACTTCAGATTATGTCAACATCACTTCCAAACTAAAAATCTTCTGAAATATTTTAAATAAAAATAATTGTTTTTCTTCTAACGTTTATGCCTGCTTTCCATTTGCAGAGATTTTTAAAAATATATTTTTATTGATTTTTAGGGAGAGAGGAAGAGAGAGATAGAAATATCAATACGAGAGGGATAACATCAATTAGCTGCCTCCTGTATGGTCCCTACGGGGGCTTTGCAACTGAGATATGTGCCCTTGACTAGAATTGAACCTGGGACAATTCAGTCTGCAGGTCAACACTCCATCCACTGAGCCAAACAGGCTAGGGTCATTTGCAGAGATTTTTAATTGATAACTTCCTAATTATTGGAAAATGGATTCTAGACAGGTTATGAATACCACATCTATATAATCCAGGCGATTTTCACTTTTCCTTCCCCTATTTCCTCACTCAGTCATTCCTCAAAAAAAGGCTTTTCCAGTTTCCACCGCATGGCTATTGTGAGTAGTGCAGTAGTGAACATTTTGCATGCAACTATTTGAGTACCTGTTTTCAACTCTTTTGGGTATATACTTAGGAGTGGAATTGATGGGTCCCACGGCAATTTTATGTATAAACTTTTGAGAAATTGCCAAACTGTTTTCCACACTGTCTGCTCTGTTTTTCACTTCTATCAGCAATGTTTGAGAGCTCTAATTTCTCCACTTCCTTGCCAACATTTATTTACCTTTTTGTTTTGTTTTGTTAATGGTAACTATTTCAGTGGCTGTGAAATAGTATCAGATTGTGGTTTGGGCTTGAAGTATTCTAATGACATTATCAGCATTTGAAATATCTTATTGACCACTGGTTTATCTTCTTTGGAGAAATGTCTATTTAAATCATTTGCATATATTATAACTGGGTTACTATCATTGTATAGTTGAATTGAAAGAGTTCTTTAAAAATGTCTTATCAGATATATGAATTACAAATATTTTATCCCATTCACAATAATTTAATTCCTTGGTAGTATCATTTGTTGTACTTTTTTTTGAAGAGGTCCAAGTTATGTTGTTTTTTAAAAATTACTATTTAAATCTCCTTACTTGTAGGTCTATTCAATTTTAACTTCCTTCTGGGTCAGCTTTGGTTGTCTATATATTTCTAGGTAATTCTAGAAATTTACCAATGTCATCTAGGTTAAGTAATTTTTTTGCATACAATGTGGACAGCATTCCTTTATAATCATTTTTATTTCTGTAAGGTTGCTAATAATGTCCTTCCTTGTATTCTAGATTTCAATCGTTTGAAACTTCATTCTTTTTTTCTTTGTCTTTTATTGATTTTTAAATTCATTTCATTGAGATTGGAGAACATGATTTGTATGTGTTCAATCCTTTTAAACCTAATTGTGATTTGTTTTATGGGCTCATATATGGTCTATCTAGAATAATATTCCATGTTCACTTTGAAAAATACATATTCTTCTGTTGTTGAATAAAATGTTTTATAGATGTCTGTAAGGTCAAGTTGGTATAAACTGTTGATCAAATCTTTTATTTCCTTGTTGATCTTTTTTCTAGTTGCCCTCTTCATTATTATAGTAAGGCGTTGAAGTCTCTATTATTAGTGAATTGTCTACTTAATTTTTCAATTTTGTCTGTTTTTACTTAGAGTATTTTGAGTCTTTATCAGATATAAATATGATTATAGTTCTTATACTTTCTTGAAAGAGTGATGCTTATATCATAAAATGCCATTCTTGTCGAAACTGGTTTGGCTCAGTGGATAGAGCGTTGGCCTGCGGACTGAAAGGTCCCAGGTTCGATTCCGGTCAAGGGCATGTACCTGGGTTGTGGGCACATCCCCAGTAGGAGATGTGCAGGAGGCAGCTGATCGATGTTTCTCTCTCATCGATGTTTCTAACTCTCTATCTCTCTCCCTTCCTCTCTGTAAAAAAATCAATAAAATATATTAAAAAAAATAAAATAAAATGCCATTCTTCACTAGTAAAAATACTTGCCTTGTCTTAGCTCTATTTTGTCTGATATTATTGTAGCCACTCCAACTCTCTTTTGGTTAATGCATACATGGTACGTCTTTTCCCTTTCCTTTATTTTGTCTTTGAATATGCATTGTGTCTCTTGCAGACAGCATATTGTTGGAACATGTTCTTAATTGCTTTGCCAATGTCTGTCTTTTAATTAAAATGCTAATTAATCTAATTGGAATAATTATTTACATCTATTACTTTAATAACTTATAAAGTAGATTATGTCTGCAATTTTGTTCTTTGTTTTACAAATGTGTTATCTTTTTTTGGTCCACTATTATTCCATTTTTACTGTGTTTTGTGTTATAGATATTTTCTAGTGTGTCATTTTAATTATCTTCTCTTTGTTTTACTTAATTTTTGAGTTATATTCTTAATGATTGCTGGGGGTTACAATTAATAACTTACAACAATCAGTTTGGATTCATACTAATTTAATTTCAATAGTGTTATGCATTGAATTGTATCCTTGCCCAGCCCTTCAAATTCATATGTTGAAGTCCTAAATCCCAGTATTTTAGAATGACACTGTATTTGGAGATAAGAAGTGAGTTAAAATGAGGTTATTAAGGTAGGCCCTACACTAACATAACTGATGTCCTTACAAAAAGGAGAAATTTGGACATAGATGTCCATAGAATGAAGACAATGTAAAGACAATGAAGACATGGGAGAAGATGACCAGGTGTAAGCCAAGGAGAGAGGCCTAGAACAGACCCTTCCCTCACAGCCCTCAGAAGGAACAAAGTCTGCCCAGACCTTGATTTTGGATTTCTAGCCTCCAGAACTATAAGACAATAAATATCTGTTGTTTAAGCTTACCCAGTCTGTGGTACTTAGTTAAGACAGTCCTAACACACTAATGCAAGTGATATACAAAAACTTGGTTCCTATATAGCTCTATGCTCTCCCCAATCATTTTTTAAAGATGTTATTTTTTATTTTAATTTTAAAAATTTATTTTAGAGACAGACATACAGAGAGGGGGGGGGAGAGAGAGAGAGAGAGAGAGAGAGAGAGAGAGAGAGAGAGAGAGAAATATCAACTTGTTGTTCCACTTATTCATGCATTCATTTGTTGATTCTTGTATATGCCCTAGCCGGGGATTAAACCCAGAACCTTAGCGTATCAGGGTGATGTTCTAACCAACTGAGGTACCTAATCAGGGCTAAAGACTTTATTTTAAACAACAGTTTTTAGGTTCACAACAAAGATGAGATGAAGATACAGAAATTTCTGATAACTCTCTACCCACACACATGTATAGACTCCCCATTGTTATCTTCTACTAGAATGGTATATTTGTTACGATTGATGAACCTACCCTGACACATTATAATCACACAAAATCTATAATTTGAAATAGGGTTTACACTTAGTGTTGCACATTCTTATGGATTTGGACAATGTATAACAAGCTATCATTATGGTGTCATACAGAGAATTTTCACTATCCCCCAAATCTGTGCTCCACCTATTCATCCCTCCTTTGACCCCTAACCACTGGCAACCACTGAACTTTTTACTGTCTCCATAGTTTTGCGTTTTCCAAAATGTCATATACTTGAAATCATAGAGCATAGCCTTTTCAGATTGGCTTCTTTTACCTAGTAATAGTCATATAAACTTCTTTTATGTCTTTTGTGGCTTGAAAGCTCATACAATTTTAGTCCTGAATAATATTATGCTGTCTGTATACTGGTACTATGGTTTATTTATCCACTCACCTACTTAAAGACATCTTGTTTACTTCCAAGTATTGCCAATTTTAAGTAAATCTGGTATAGAGAACTATATGCAGGTTTTTATGTGGATACTAGAGGCACGGTGCACAAAATTCATGCATAGGGGTGGGGGGTCCCCTAGCCCAGCCTGAACCCTTTCGCAATCCAGGACCCCTTGGGGGATGTCCAACTGCCGGTTTAAGCCCGAATCTGCAGAGATTCCTGCGGGATCAGGCCTAAACTGGTAGTTGGACATCCCTCTCACAATTGGGGACTGCTGGCTCCTAACTGCTCACCTGCCTGCCTGCCTGATTGCCCCTAACCACTGCCTGCCTGCCTAATCACCCCTAACCACTCGCCTGCCTGTCTGATCACCCCTAACTGCTCACCTGCCTGCCTGATTGCCCCTAACTGCCTCTGCCTCAGTCCCTGCCACCGCGACTTCATCCGGAAGGACTTCCAGAAGGTTGTTCTGGCTGTCCGTTCTAATTCGCATACAGTAGGTCCTCGGGTTACGTAGGAGATCCATGCCTATGGCGCAATGTAACGTGATTTTTGCCGTAAGTCTGAACCCACCTACATACGCACCTACGTCACGCACATGGAGTATATACACAGTAGTAATGAGGTGAAACAGTAAAAGAAATTCAAAAGATAACAATTTCTGACCTTTACTTGTGGTAAATAAATAATAAAGCACATATGTACATACGTCAAAATGACAGACTTTTTAAAAAAAAATAAATGGGAGATGGTGACATAACTATGAAATGACGCACGTCAAGTCTGACATAACCCGAGGACTGCCTGTATTATGCTTTTATTATTATAGATAAGTTTTCATCTCCTTTGGGTAAATACCAAAGAATGCAATTGGTGGATCATAGGATAAAAATGTGTTTGGTTTTGTAAGAAACCACTGTCTTCCAAAGTGCCTATACCATTTTTGCATTCCCACCAGCAACCCGCCCTATTCTTTATGCTACTGAGTTGCTTCTCATCTGCTGATTTTGATTCTCTCTTTGATTTGAGATTTAACAGTTTGAGTTTGATGAGTCTAGGTATAGTCCACTGAGTTTTTCCTTCTGGGAGTTTAGTGAGCTTCTTGTAGAGGTATAATAATGCTTTTCACCAAATCTGATGTTTTCAGCCTTTATTTCTTCAAATATTTTTCTTTTTCTCTCATTTCTTTCTGTGATCATTATGAGCAAATTGACATATTTGATGGTTACCATGGGTCTTTGATATGCGACTTCCTTTTCTTCATTTTTGTCATTCTTATCCTTAGACTGGATAACCTCCATTGACCTATCTTTAAGTTTCTGAATCTTTCATTGTCTGTCCAAAACTGTTGTTGAGATCCTCTAATAAATATTTCATTTCATTTATTATACTTCTCAACTCCATACTTTCTATTGACCTCGTTTTTATAGTTTATCCTTATTGGTATGAATAAATCTGGGATTACATGTCATATACAGGGGTAGGATACAGTAGCATGGTGATTAATGGAGAGAACAGGAGATTTTTTTTCTGGTAATAAATTAATACTGTGTACACTAAACCAGATTCAAGGTTTTTTAACTTAATAATTAAAGTACAAATTTATAAACATGGCTTAATAAAAATTCATTTATTAGCTTGTCAAATTTAATAAAAGGATATTTAGTGGATTATATTTTCTTCTCATGTATAAAACTTTATGTAGAGAGTCTTTAAGTGAATGAAAAGATTAAGGTGTAACTAGTTTGGACTCACCATGCTAATTTAAGTTTTCAGAAAAGTATTACACTTATTTCAGAGCTGTTTATCAATAGCTTATCCAAAAACACTGTCCATTC
This sequence comes from Myotis nattereri, assembly GCF_964212035.1. Taxonomy (NCBI): domain Eukaryota; kingdom Metazoa; phylum Chordata; class Mammalia; order Chiroptera; family Vespertilionidae; genus Myotis; species Myotis nattereri. Next base: position 57,958,231 of record NC_138079.1, read on the forward strand.
CAACCCTGAAGTGCTCTTTGTCAACTAGATGATTTTGATTATTATAGTTTCCTAAGAAGCAGAGATATTTTCACAGAAAAGCTATTTGTAAGAAAAATATTTTGTTTCCTCTAAGACCTTCCCTTTCTGGTTAGTTACTGAACACATTAGCCATGAATGTGGATGCCTGTTAATGACAATGATGGTGGTGATGATGATAAGAAAAGGTGAGATTAAAAAGCTTCCAGGTGAAGGAAGAGTTTTGTTGTCAATACATATCAGTAAACACATTCATATAGTGTTTGTCATCATATTTATAGGTATCTGTATACCACGGGCTATACAGATATGACGCTATACAGATATGACAGCAAAAGAAAAAGTAGAAGTGATAGAAAAAGGGAAAAATAATCTTTAAGCAAAAATTTTGGTACAAAAAGACAAACTTTCAGATTTGTCATTCCACCTTATGCACATAGCTCTTGATATCAGTAAGCGCAAATCCAAAGTTACTTGTCTGCTAATATCTTACCTGAGTCTGAAAAAATGACTTCATGATATTTTTTCCTCCTCTGTAGGAGAAAGAATAGCAGTGATGTAGTTAAAATAATGGCAAATTAACATATTGTATATAAATCTTACAATATTTTGCTAGATATTCAAATTGTATATTGACAAGAACTATTACCAAATAACAATAAACAAATTATGGTGACTTGGAAGATTCCAATTACGAGATAAAGTGCATGAACTCTTACCACCATTTTCATGCATTCCTTGGCCTAGCTACTAAGAAATTAACCGCCCTCTCGGGTCTTGTCTCCATAGGCAACCCAGCAGGTAAGTAGTAAAAACTATGTTAAAAACCCTCTTTACCTGAGTCACTATTGCTTCATGATCTTCTGAATTACAGCAACAGATTTCTACAGCTGCTGTTTTTAGATCTACAAATTTCCAGAATAATTACAGGTGGGAATTACTAAGACTTCAAAGTCATATACAGCCTGAATCAGTTCTGCATGTCAAATAGTACAGATGGAAAAAGAAACACATCTAAACTTTCAGGCAGTTTTACAACGCAGAGAACTGTGGGTGATCCAATTGCAAAGAAGGCATACTACACGATAAGGAAAGAGATTACCTTATTCTTAGTATTGAGTCTGTCCTTGATTAATTGTGACCTTGGGCAAGGTGTTTGGCATCTCTATGCCTCTTTTTTTAAAAATATATTTTATTGATTTTTTACAGAGAGGAAGGGAGAAGGATAGAGAGTTAGAAACATCGATGGGAGAGAAACATCGATCAGCTGCCTCCTGCACACCCTCTACTGGAGATGTGCCCGGAACCAAGGAACAAGCCCTTGACCAGAATCGAACCTGGGACCCTTCAGTCCGCAGGCCGGCGCTCTATCCACTGAGCCAAACTGGTGAGGGCTCTATGCCTCTTTTTTTAAAAAATACATTTTTGTTGATTTCAAAGAGGAAGGGAGAGGGAGAGAGAGATAGAAATATCAATGATGAGAGAATCACTGATCAGCTGCCTCCTGCACACCCCACACAGGGGATGGAGCCGGTAACGCAGGCATGTGACCCAACGGGGAATCAAACCATGACCTCCTGGTTCATAGGTTGATGCTCAACCACTGAGCCACATAGGCCATGCCTCTATGCCTCTTAAATAAGCATAGACTGGATGGATTCACTGATATATAAGTTCCTTTCAGCTTTTACAAATTCATCCACTTGCCTTATACTAGCTGCTCTTTAAGATATTTTTGCACAAGCTGGAAAAATGTGCTCTCCATTGCCTTCAATAGTGTTCATACTACCTTGTTTCTAGTTAATTACTTGCAAACAATAAAGGTATCTCTTTGAAACCTTAAGTTCAACAGTTGCTATGAGCCACATCTGTTGTAATGTCAAATTAGTAACCTTCCAAATCCTGGGTACAATAAGGATATCTAAAACCACTGAAAGAGTTATGTGGCCCATCTCATATATTCAGACAACTCATACTAAAGATTATTCCTCCATGGTGTGTGTGTGTGTGTGTGTGTGTATTTAAACTCTTGTTGGACATTTTCCCAAGGTCATGTATATGAGTACCAGTTCTCTCTTTCACCAAGGAGACTGTCTTTCTGGGGCTAAAAAAGGAAAAATACCCTCTTGATGTCATTGTATGAAGGCACAACAGGTAAACTATTTGGGATTTGCTGAATGGGTCTGCTTACTCTATTACTTGCTGTGTCATCTTCCACTCATCGGGCCAGATTCCCCCAGAACATTAAGTTTCCAACATTACTCATCTGAGAGATTGCCTAAATTAGACTTACAAGGACAAACAGAAAAACGAGTCCTCATGGAAGACTCTATGCCTGTATAATTGGGCCGGTTATCAATGTATTTTTTGTATTTGCACTTTATCATTTGATTTCTTTACCAAAGATATACGTAAATCTTGCTAAAGTCAGCAAAGAAGATATCTCATTACTTAGCTCAATATCCCAGATTGGTTACTGACACTTGAAAGCTGATGACAGTGCCATATAGGTTTTGACATCTGGAGTAACATATTCCGTCTCTGATATGAATAAAATATCTCTCACCATGGCACTGCTATTTCCTCTGAAATATCTCAGTAATGAGCTGCTTTGATATATAAAATAAGCATTATATATCTTATGTTAAAATATAGAATTTTAAATCAGGTTTATAAATTTTTTATCTGTGTCATACTGTACATAATGAAAAGTTTTTATTTTTGGTCAATTTATAAATGTCTAAAATATGACACTTGAAATACTCAAAGCAACCACCTTAATGGAGATTGTTTGACAAATACAAACACATGAATACAGCAGAAAAGCAGACTTTGAGCCAGTTTGTTGCCTGAAAGACATCATTTTGAAAACAAATGATGTGTTAAGTTCAGCTGCCATCACAGTGACAGTACAAGTAGCTAAGAGACAGAATGATTGCTAAGAGTTCTACTTTACTTGTTAATGATTGAGAGGAAATTCATTGTGGTGCCACCAAGAAATGTAGGTTTTAAGAAATTTTACTTTCCTAAGACAGTGGTCGGCAAACTGTGTCTCGCGAGCCACATACGGCTCTTTGGCCCCTTGAGTGTGGCTCTTCCACAAAATACCGACTTCTGCGCATGGGTCACAAAGTTTCAATCGCACTGTACGTGCGCGCCCGCATGTGGTATTTTGTGGAAGAGCCACACTCAAGGGGCCAAAGAGCCGCATGTGGCTCGTGAGCCGCAGTTTGCCGACCACGGTCCTAAGAGATAGTTACATAAAACATAAATGTACATTCATGTCCTTCATTGTATTTATTTTAATAAATAGAAAACAAATTGTAAAAATTTAAATATAATTTTTATTTCATTTTATTCATAACTTTCAACTTGGAAAAATCACTTTCTGGAAATATAAAAGTCAAATATTGGCACCTTTTATTTCTTAGCCACACAACTGAAGAAAGGCTTAAAACACGCTTTTCTGGTCATTTTCTGTTTTGTTCTCTACCCAACTGGAGGTGAAGTGTCTTGGGAGGAAACAGGATGTCAAAAACGTGCCAGGGTGGGGCACCTTCAGACAGAGTGGTTTCCCCTGGCTTTTTCTCAACATGGGTTTAATGTATAAAAGTTAGCAGGTTTATATATTACCCTTTCTTATTTTTAGCCCACAGGCTTGAAATAAAATGATTTTCAAATTTCTTTCTTGTTATTGTTTTATTAAAATGAAATATTTCTAAATATATTCAGTATTTTTGTCTCATTATTTTATTCTATGTAATCAAAACCCTTGGGGAGGGTTGGGGGGCAGGAAGGGGGGGTAAGAGATCAACTGAAGGACTTGTATGCATGCATATAAGCACAACCAATGGACATAAGACACTGAGGGGGTAGGGGAGGCCGGGGGAACGCCAAGGGGGGGAAAAAGAAGGAGACATAAGTAATACTCTTTGTAATACTTTAAGCAATAAAAAAAAAAAAAAGATCAAGGGAAACCTTGTTATGCCAAATGACTTACTAGTCATAAGTAGCCAGGACATTGAAAACTGGAAACTAGTTAATGGTTTGTAACAAGTCAGAAATGAAGACGTTGGACCAAGAAAATGACATGAGGCAGCACTGGCTACAGGAGGAAAGAGCGGCCTGTCAGAATCAGGCGAGGGCCTGGTGACAGGTAGACAATAAAATGGGATGACACCGGTGCCTCTCACTAGGGGCGGTTTTCAACAGCTTTCTCCTTCTCTGGGGAGTTTCCCTGCGCTTCCTTTGCAGGAAACCTTCCTTCTGCAATTGGCAGCAGACCCTTTGGAGGTCTTATTAAAATTCTCCTCCTGCGTCATAAAGTGTGTTGTAGGAGGCAGATGGTAGGACGCGGACAGTGACTCCTTCACTGTGTGAGGGAAAAGGGGACAACAGGCAGGCCAGTGAGGTGGCTCCGGGGCTGACATACCGCAGGGACACTGCGCAGCGGGCGTCCTGAGAGAGGAAGCAGGTCAGAGGGGAAGGCAGGCCAGACCCACCTACAGGCCTGCAGCGTGCGTCCAAACACAGCAATATGGCGCATAATGACTATTTCATATTTAGGTTGGCATCCGTTATACCTGCAAGTGAACTTCCCACACTCGCTTAACCATCCACAGTGTGCAGTCCAGCGGCTCCATGAGGATGACGCTGTTTTCGTTTTTAAGAGAAATATGCTGTCACTCACTCTCTGCCCCAACACTGCAGCCATAACAGTGCACCTCTGCCTACCTCATTATGTGCTCCAAAGGCTATGCCACGAAAGACTTGATAAAAAGCCAAGAACCCAGCGATTGCCCACCGAGTTCCTTAATACCAGTGGTTTCAAAAAAATGAAGCCACTGGTCTAAAAAGAGGCTATCACTGTTTTTACTTAACGCTGTTCTAATGTAAAGTTATTTCACGTTGTCTATTTAAAGTGTTAGAATATCTCTAAACTAATTTCCAATAGAGTAATAGCTGTTAGAATGGTCTTCTAAACCATTTCTCTCTATTTTGTTCTATTCCCAATGTATTTTAGGCCGCATGACAGAATAAACATTTCATAACCTTAAAAAACAAAAACAAAAAAACCCCCTTGAACCTATATTTAGGAAAAGGTTAATCTGACATGCTCATAATAACACACATGCCTGCATGTGCACACACACACACAGAGAATGAGCCAAGTGAAGGAAGAGTGGTGTTCAGTCATCTTTTAGAGCCATAGTTTGAATATGAAATTACACTTCACGTAATATAGCTTAACTTTGTAGCCATTTAAAATCCAGGAAATGCCTGCATGGATGCCATAGAACAACAAGAGAGGTATATATATATATATATATATATATATATATATATATAATTATGAATAACCTTTCACCATACAGACAGTCCTTGGGTTACATCAGACTCAATGTATGTTATTTCATGGTTATGTGGCCATCTCCCATTTATTTATAAAAAAAAAGTTCCGTCATTTTGATGTATGTACATACGTGCTTTATGTTTTTTATTATTTATTTACCACAAGTAGAGGTCAGGAATTGTTATCTTTCTTTTGAATTTGTTTTACTGTTTCACTTCATTACTGCTGTGTACGTGCTCCATGTGAGTGACGTAGGTGCTTATGTAGGTGAAAATCGCATTATGTCGCGCCATAGGAACCGATCTCTGACGTAACTCGAGGACCTACTGTATATCACTCAACATGATATAAACTTGAAATGAACTCTATTGTCAGATAGGTGAGAGAAAACAGGGAAAGTTAAATATTTCTTTTTTTTTTCTATAAGAATACTCACTGTCATTACCATGGTAGAGAATGTTTTTGATTTATATTATGTCTAATACAGTGTACTTACCCCCCTTCACACACACAATGCCTATCAGCACATTAAAATATTTATTAGGGTTATCAATTCTATGGATTTTGGTACTGCAGTCTTCCCTATTTTTCTCTATTGAGGCAAAATTTTCTTATTCATAGAACTCAATTATTTTCACCAGCCACAAAACTTTAAGTGCTTAGATAAAGTTCCATTAAATTTTCCCTATTAACCTGCTAGGGCATTATGTTCAATGTCCTGAGAGATATTATGGGATGCATTTAATCCATCCATGACTCAAGAACATTTCCAGTCTATGTTTTTTTGTTAGCTGCAGCGTTGTAAGTAGGCTAAGTATATGTATTAAGCAATTTCGGTAAATATAAATTTTCAACATATATAGCATCTGGTATTTAGGCATAAACAGATGGCTCAAGTGCAGATGTTTTCAGATATTGGCTACTGTTCTAGTGTAGATCATAAATCATGGTTATATCCAAAAGCTCTTAAGCTAAGGAAGATGGATGTAAAGCTTTCTTACCAGCAAGGAGGACTTTAATCGTAAGAAAAAATATACATAGTAAATCTCCATTTACTTAACTAGCTAGTTTTCCTACACTGTTTTTGTTTTATTATTGCACTCAAAAGGGATATAAAGGACAAATTAGCAAATCAAATGCATCCCTAAAATTTATGAGTATACTCATAATAAACATAACTGATATTTTCTGACCTTTCTATGTGGCAGTCGCTTCTCTAAGTTATAGATATAGAGAGATATATTCCAGAGCTTACTGTGCTATAAAGAACACTGTGTAACATGACTTCCAAAATTGCTTATAAGTTATAATTTGCATGTTTCATTACATGCCTATATGACTGTCCTTGTAAAAAACAGAATAAAGGCTGGATGGATAGCAGAGATGTTCTGACACTAGACAAACAGTAGCATAGAAATGTCTTAAAGTTTTATTAAGACCTTCAGTTTCACAAGTGACTTACACATAATTTACATATTGTGACATCATTTTTTTCCATTTTCATAGTATTCTGATGATCTGCAGTGCTGTGATATGGTCACATCGAATCTTTGGCATTCATAAGGGATATTTTAAAAAACTTGTGTCGATACAAATACAAAGAGAGCTTTCTACGACTTTTGCAGAAATCATGTTTGCTGGCTAAGTGCTATCACCATCTCATCCCTTTCCTCACTTACATTTTGAGCACTGCCACTTATATGAGCTTATTATACCTGCCACAGTAGAAAAGTTCAAGAAGTTTCAATAGAATGCATGTGCTGGACAGTAGCCTTGAGTCAAGGACCAGCTAAATAAACTCATTGAGTTTATGAATGTGTTACTAATTTCACAAACTTCAGAAGTACACAATTGGTGAAATCAGGAATTTGTGGGGGTTGGAAAGAAGAATCTTAGGTGGCATAGGTGGCAAACTGGTGGCCACTTGTCCAAAGCAAGGTCACAAGCATGTTTTCCTTGGATTTCTTAATAACTTAAAGAGATTAATTTGGAGGGTTTGAATAAAAAAATCAAGATTTCTGGTCTCTCATGGAAAATAAGATATATGAACACATGAGTATATCTCTCCATGGTTGGAGATAAGTAAACACAAGAACTTCAGCAAAATAAATGCAAATAACCTATTGGGACAGTACTCTGTATTCTGTTAATTCCTCTTCAATCAAAGTTGTCAATGGTATGAACAATGATGAAGGAGGAGCAAGTAGTTCAGTTGTAATTGTGAAAAGTATTGCTAAATACACTGTTGGGAAAAAGTATTATGATTATCACTGGTTGCACTTTATCATCTGGATTAGTGTGCAGGCTTCTGTAAGATTATGGCTTATAGACTGGTACAACATGGGAGGGAAGGGAGAGAATAGTAAGTTTATAATGAGAATGCTGCACATATTGGTCCAAGACCAATGGAGTTGAGCCTAATGTAATGAGAATATAGTTAGTTACTACCCTGAAACACCTACAGAGACAAGCAGATCACTTAAATGACTGACCTAGGCCGGGTATTGCATATCAGGTTGGGGGTAAATGAATGATAAGAAAATAAATGTCATTCTAAAGAGGACAATTTTTACATAAGAGCCAAACCTAGTTTTAACTACTAGGTTCCCAAGCTTTACTAAATGTTTACCAATTTCCATATCTATTGATAACAATCCAAAGACTGCTTCATTCAAACATTTGTGTGCATTAGATACACAGACCTTACTCATCTTAACAACTAGAAGTTTGTACCTTTTGACCAACATTTCCCCATCTGCTGTCACCTGGCAACTACCTTTCTAGTCTCTGTTTCTGCGAGTTTATTTTTTAGATTCCACATATATGTGAAATTGTGCAGTATTTGTCTTCTTCTATCTGACTTATTTCACATAGTATAATATCCACAAGGTCCATTCATGTTGTTGCAAAAGTCATGACTCTCTTTCTTATAGCCAAATAATATACCTTTGTACATATATACACCATTTTCTCTATTCATTCATAGACATATACTTAAGTTTTGTATCTTGGCTATTGTAAATAAGGCTGCAATAAACATGGGAGTACAGATGTCTGTTTGAGAACATGATTTCATTTTCATTGGATAAATACCCAGAAGTGGAATGGCTAGGTCAAATGGTAGTTCTATTTTTAGTTTTTTGAGGAAATTACATACAGTTTTCCATAGTGGCTGACCCGTTTAATTTCCCACCAATAGTGTACAAGAGTTCCTCTTTCTTTATATCTTTGCCAACACTTGTTACATCTTGTCTTTTTTATAACAGCCATTTGTGAGATGACAAATCGTCGTGATTTTGATTTGCATTTCCCTGATGATTAGTGACATTCAGCATCTTTTCATGTATCTATTGGCCATTTTTATGTCTTTGTTGAGAAAATGTCTATTCAGGTCTTTTGCCCATTTTTAATAGATTTTTATTTTGCCATTGACTGGTACATATCATTAGCCCTTTATAAGATATATGGTTTGCAAATATCTTCTCCCATTCAGTAGGTGGCCTTTTCATTTTGCTAACTGTTCTTGTTGCCAGAGCTTTTTAGTTCGATGAAGTCTTATTTATTTATTTTTGCTTTGTTGCATGTGCTTTTGGTGTCAAAGGCCAAAAAAGTATTGTCAAGGACAATTCCAAGGAGCTTTCCTCTTCTCCCCCCCCCCCCCCAGGGGTTTTAAGGTTTCAGGTCTCCAATGTAAGTTTTTCATTCATTTTGTGTTAAAATTTGTGAGTATTGTAAGATGGGGGACCAATTTAATTCTATATGTGATTATCCAGTTTTCTAAATAGCATTTATTGAAAAGACTATCCTTTCCCCATTGAGTATTTATGGCTCTCTCTTTAACATTAATGAACCCTATATGTGTGTGTTTGAGTTAATGCCTTTGCTATACTACTCATATTTTAATTGTTCAAGAGCCACATATGTTTAGTGGCCATCATACAGGAGATCACAGATGTAGGTTATTTCTATCACTGCAGAAAGTTCTATCAAATAGTATGATTTAGACCATAATCATATTAACACAATATTGATAATAATGTTTTAACTATTCAACAGTTCTTATGGTGAACAACACACGAGTCTATAAAAATGTAAATCGTTCTCTCTACATACCTGGATAAAACATTCCTTATTGTTTGAATTAAAAACAAATAGAGAAAAGCAGAAACTCAGGGCCTTCTTTCAGTCTGAACAGCAGGTCACTGCCCAAGTTCACTAAGCACTCAACAACCTGGGAGTGACAACGGATGGAATTACACTGCTGTCCTGCCTGTCCAAAAATTCTTTGGTAATGGCCATGCCTAACTTACAGGGTGTAGCCTAAGTTCCATCTTCCCCCATCTAAATTTGAACAATATACGGTAAATTATGTAAAATATAAAATTATTTTCACCTATGCCTTGCAAAACTATTGGCATTTTATGTTTAATGTTATGTTTCATTTGGTTGCCTGTGTTTTAACTACCAGTATGCTAAAATACATGCTTTCAGATGATAGCAAAAATTTCAGAAAATGACTTTCTAAGATTGTTCAATAGCAATAATCTTATGATGTATTCATAATTACCTATTATTGAATTACAATGTCCTAGAATTTGTGAAAAGTTTGTGACATTATTTCCAGATGATACTATATTTGTTCCTTTCCTAAGGTTACTGTAACACAGGCCACAGAGTGGGTGGCTTAAACAGTAGAGATTTGTTGTATCACAGTTCTGGAGTTTAGAATTCCAAAATCAAGGTGTCATCAGAGTTGGTTCCTCCTGAGGGTTGTAAGGGAAGAATCTGTTCCAGACCTTTCTCTTTGGCTTATAAATGGTGATCTTCTCCCTATGCCTTTCTTTTCACATCATCATCTCTCTATTCATGTCTGTGCCCAAATTTCCTGTTCTTATAAGGACCCTAGTTATACTGGGTTTAAGGCTCCTATGATATTGTGAGTTACAAGAAAAGATGTATAGTCTGTCTTCCTTCCATTTCTAGCACAGAGCTCCTAGAACCCTAGTCTTCCCTAAGTGATGAGAGCAACAATGGTCTTTCATTGTATTAATCAAGTGCTTTTGAAGTTCATGTAAGGTGGGGGGCTGGTTACCTGTGGAGCCAACCACAGGATTAGAGGGTTGAAACGTTCAGTCTCACCCACGTACCTTCAATCTCTGGGAAGGGGAGAGGAGCTAGAGATCGACCCCAATCGCCAATGGCCACGGATTTAATAAATTACGGCTATGTGATAAAGCTTCCATAAAGCCCCAAAGGACAGCGTAAGAGAGCTTCTGGATTGATGAACGTATGTAGATTTGAGGAGAGTGGTGCCCCCAGAGAAGGCATAAAAGCTCTGTATCCTTTTCCCATGCCTTCCTCTATGAATTTGTTCCATTTGGTTGTTCCAGAGTTATACACTTTTATAATAAACCAGTGATATAATGAGCAAAATGTTTCCCTAAGTTATGTGAGCTGTTCTAGCAAATTAATTGAACCCAAGGAAGAAGGGAGTCATGGGAACCTCTGATTTAAAGCCTATTGATCAGAAGTACAGGTAACAACCTGGACATGTAACTAGCATGTGAAGTCCAAGGAGGGGGTCATGGGAACCCTCTCTATTGTCCGTCAGTCAGAGCACAGGTGACAACGTGAACTTCTGACTGGTTTTTGTAGTCTCTGGGTAGACAGTGTCAGAATTGCATTGAATTGTAGGACACCTTAATTGTTTGTGGGAAGAACGACCCCAACCCACCTCTGTTGGAATTGGGTCCATGAACAACAAAGACTATTCTAATGACCCCTAAATAATGATCTCTAAGTAAGGCTACATTTGGAGGTACTAGGGATTAGGATCTCAACATATGATTTTTTTGTGGGGGATACAATTCAACTCATGACACCTACTCATGTGCATCACACCTTCAAATATTTCTCTCCTCCTCAACGTATTTGTGTGCGTATTATTACTATATACTATATGTATACACTATATAACATACTTTATAGTACACCATATATAATATATACTGTATATATTCTATACTATATACTATATGTATACACTATAAATATATATTACTGTACTAAATACACACACTATGTACACACACACACACACACATTATTTAAGCTATTTCAAGGAAGAACAAGTAAAGCATGAAGTGAAACGGATACAATGTATGTTCTTTACATATTCTCCTCCTTAACAATTGTATTTAAAAAACCATCAGCCTGACATACCTCAGATATGGGGGTGGGGGGTGAGAAGAGATAAAACCAAAGAACTTATATACTTATATACATAACCCACAGACATGGGAAATATGGTAGTGAAGACTGGGGGGGTGGGGGGGGGTAGTGGCTGGGTGGAGTGGGGGAAGTGGGGGGAGTGGGGGGTGGGAGATATCTGTAATACTATCAACAACAACAACAAAATACATTAAAAAAGAAACCATCAGCCTGAAAATTGGTTTAAAATAATCTCTGAAAACTTACAAAATGCATTAGACCAGAAGGCAACATAAGTCTCTATCTATAAGAGCATAATTCTGTTTAATCATATCATTAGTTTTACTAAAGGCAGATTTAGAAACAAAAATCTCCCACTTTCCATTCTGATAGTGACTCAGAATATGGCCATTTATAATAAAGGCAAACTTCCTACTAATTCTATATATTATGCATGGTCATACAAACAAAAAAGCAAACCGTGTCTTCCTATTTCCTTAAAATAAAATAAAAAGAAGCATTTCCATCTGTGCCCCAGCGAGGCAGAGTTTTCACTGTTTTTAATTCTAGGTCTTAACAGCACTTGTACTAGGAATCAATGAATAAAATAGCACAGTACCATATGATCATTATATATTTCACAGGTAGAAATATCAATTTTGGTGTAATGGAAAGGAAGAATGCTTGAAAACAAATGCAGAAAGGAAATACATATATGCAAAAACATACTGGATAGTACTGTATTTAAAATATTCTGCACATGTTATGAATATTCCTCTGCTATACAAAAAAATAATTATACTAGTTACTAAAGATCTGGAAAAATAGAATCCAGAGGGATGTTGTAATATTCTATAAATATTCCAGCCAGAGAGGCCAGTTCCGGGAGCTTTGGGAAGGCAAAACTTGATAGTAATATCTACAGTGAGTTTGGCACTGTTTGCTTAAGAAGTGACCTATTAGTGGAGTGAGTTAAATAAAAGTGCAAACAACAGAGCACATAATCCATTTATAATCCTAAGGCCAGGGCTTCTATATGCTAATACTTCCAAGAAACTTGGCAGAGAATCAATAATAAAATAGCTCCCAAAGTATCTGAGTTATTATAAAAGACAGTTCTCAAGATCATGGAAGCATCTTTAGCGTGGGTCCTACTAGAGATAAATGAATCATATTAAGAAAAATAAAGCTATATTCTGGTTGGAAATGAAACTCCAAAGGAAATTTTGGATATTTTCCTCAATACTTTTTACAAGTACGCAGATAGGAATGACTGATAGAAAGTCTGTCAAATAAAATTACATGCACACAGCACTTTACCAGCTCCCAGGACTCCAAGTCAAGCTTTTATGCCTTTTAAGACAGTTATCCCATCTAATAAAGGGTAATATGCTAATTGACCCTCACACTGTCACAAAATGGTGGCACCCACAGCCAATAAGGAGGGAATATGCTAATTGACTGCCATGCCCTCAAAGATGGCAGCACCCACAGCCACAAGATGGTGGCACCCAGTCCCCTCATCCCTGCCGGGGTGCCTGCCTCTGGAGTCCCCCAGTCCCCTCAGCCCCCGAGGGCCACCTGAGGCACAGGTAATCAGGGCCGGCTGAGGTTTGCACTGCGGCAGTGGCAGCAGCAGAGGTGTGATGGGGTGTCGTCTTCCCCTGATCACCGGGTCACCTCCCGCCCCTGAGGGCTCACAGACTGTGAGAGGGGGCAGGCCGGGCTGAGGGACCCCCCTCCAGTGCATGAATTTTCATACACCGGGCCTGTAGTAATCTATAATAATAAAAGCATAATATGCTGATTGGATAGACGTCCTTCCGGACGACCTTCTGGACGAAGCTGGGCTGCAAGGGAAGCCCAGGTCCTGGGTGCCCGCTGGCGGCTGGAGGAAAGCCTGGGTCCCGGGTGCCAGAGGGAAGCCAGTGCCAGCAGCCAGGGGAAGGAAGGCCTACTCTTGTATGAATTTTGTGTATCGGGCCTCTAGTCCTATATAATAAAAGCATAATATGCTAAGTATCTGACCAATAGGTCCACCATCTGGTCGATTGCTCAACCAGTTGCTATGATGCGCACTGACCACCACGAGGCAGATGCTCCAACTGGTAGATTAGGTTGTTCCTGGGGTCTGGCCAATCGGGACTAGGCGAGAGGGCCTGCCAAGCCCTGGAGCCCTCCTACAGTCCCTCCCAGGCACGCCGGCCCACATCAGCCCCCATTTGGGACTGGGGGAGACAGCCCCGATCGTTCCAAATAGCCAGCCAGGCCTCTAGTATTTTTGCATGGGGCCTCTAGTATTAATGATGATATCTTTAAACCTTAATATTACTTAAATGCATAACCTGTTTTTTTGTGCACACAGCATGACATGCTGAACGTATTTTGCAGCATGCAATTTTGCAGGTGCAAGGTCACTGGGAATTTTTGCTAGAAAAACAGAAATCACAAATTCATGGTAATACAAATGTTCTCAATTTAAAAATTGCTCAATTTGGTCTTTTTAAAATTTATTTTATTTTATTTTTTATTTTTTATTTTTTCGACTGAAATTTCTATAACCTTGCTCCGGATGCAGCAGGGCAAGGCCTCAAACCATTCCAAAATGTTCTAGCAAGCACTGTAGAAATGCACAGGGTCACCCCCCCCCTTTTTTTCTTTTAAAGCAGCTCATTGCTTCTAGAGAGTTTACACACCTTCATGATTCCATATATCTTCCTTCTTTTTTCTTGTGATAAAGATTCAAGGCTTGACCAAATTCTGATCAGGTTTTTCTGAGCTCTTCAGTAACAGGGCCTCGAATTTTGGCCCCTCTGTATTGTCCAGTTTTAGCAAGAATCCTACTAAGTGAGTTTAGCCAGAATTCCTCACTGAACATCTGATCACCCTTGACATTTGATCAGGTTCCTTATCTTCCACCATCCCCAGATGATATCTGATCACCTTGGCCTGCCTTTGGCAAGAGTCCTGTTGGATCTATTTAGACAGAGTCCCCTCTAATACCTGATATTTCCACTTAACTAATTTCTATTCACCGTATATCCCTACCACACCCCAGATTCTTAGTGATAAATTCCCTCTTTTCCTTGTTGTATTCAGAGTTGAGCCCATTCTCTCTCCCCTGTTGCATAAACCTCATTTCAGTGGTCCCTACACCAATCATGATGGTCCCTGTGAATAAAGGCTGCCTTATCATCTTTAACAAGTGTCATTAATAATTTTTTTTCTTTAATACTTCCTTCTTTTCTTCCTTTCTTCCCTCAATCTAGTCTTAATTCACTCTTTTCTTCCTATCTTTTTCTCTTTCTTTTTTTAAATTCCTTCCTTGTCACTAAAAATGTCTATTACTTTTCCCAGGTTCTTTGTGATACTATGTAAAACAGTTTTTTTGTTTGGGTGAAACATTTCTAAATTGATATAGTAGGTTTACCAGGTCATGGAACTACTGCTAGAGGAGGAAGTCATATTAGGAGACCCATTGTACTGATATTATGGAGTCAGAACCTGATTAACATTATCAAAATATAGTATTCCACTGAAAGCAGTAAATTCACAAATGATCCCAAGTTATTTACTCAATATAATAAGACAACAAATGTGAAATCCCTGGTTTATTTGTGTGTAATTTAGTATAATTTCAAGGTTAACTGCTTCTTTAGAAAATGAGGATAAATACCATTTTAAAAAACCTACACATGTTCTCCTATGAAGTTATGATATCTTAGAAACTTAAAGAGGAAAAGGACTTCAGGACTCATTTATTTAGACAAAACTTTAGTCAAAAAAAGGAAATCAATCATTTTATATATTCATAAAGTAATTACTATTTGATGTGTAAAAAGAATTGATATAAATATGAAGCCATGTAATAACACAGAGGTAATATATCACATTGTATAAGCAAGGACAATGAAACAAAAACACTATGAAGGTCATTTCCAGCATAAGACAGTATATTATTATTATCAAATAATAATAGAGACAGTAAATACTCAAAAATTCAAAGGTAGAGGAGATGCCTATGAGTAAAGCCATCTGGGAAGCAGAGGTAGGGTTCGAACTACAACTAAAGAATTTCTGTGATTTTGTTCGTAATCTATTTTAAAATATACACTGAGTGGCCAGATTATTATGACCACCTGACGGTTGTAGGCAAATTAGCCGTACACTGCATCGTATGGGATATGGAAGCGGAAGGCCTGTTCGAAACCTTTGCTGTCTGCAGTTACCAAGATAAAACGTCTCCAATTCGCACAGGAACACAAGGATTGGATAGTTGAACATTGAAAAAAAGTCATGTGGTCCGATGAATCACGTTTCCAGTTGCATCATGCAGATGGCAGAGTGAGAATTTGGTGGAAACAGCATGAAAGCATGCACCCCACATACATGAGAACAACCCTTCAAGTTGGTGGGGGCAGTGTTATGGTTTGGGGCATGTTTTCCTGACATGAGTTGGGCCTTTAATTCATGTGGAACAACATCTGAATAGCACAACACACCTAAGTATCATTACTAATCAGGTTCCTCCTATCACGTTGATGTTGTATCCCAATGGAGGTACATTCTTCCAATAAGACAATGCGCCATGTATTGTGCAGGAGTGGTTTCAAGAACATGAGGGAGACTTTACCTTGCTTAGGTGGCCTCCACAATCACCAGATCTCAGTCCAATTGAGCATTTGTGGGATGAAGTTAAAAGAGCCATCAGGCAGCTGGTTCCACAACCATCAAATCTCACAGAACTGGACAGTGCTATTCATCAGGCATGGTGTCAGATTCCTCGCATCGCCTTTCAACATCTCGTGGAGTCAATGCCAAGAAGAATCGCCACAGTATTGAAGGCAAAAGGTGGCCCAATGAAGTACTGATGGGGTGGTCATAATAATCTGGCCACTCAGTATATCTATCTATCTATATATCCCATGTTCAAAGGCTGTTAAATTGCATTGTTTACCCATATCTTCAGAAAAAAAATCACTTCTACTGTCGTGGTAAGCAACCTGCTTCCCTATTTATAACAGTCTGGCCCTCTAGCAACTTCAGCATGAAATTATAACTAATTTGCCTACAAATGTCAGGTGGTCATAATAATCTGGCCATTCAGTGTATTTTAGGTAAATAAGGGTATTTTTACATTCTAATGTAAGCTCCAAAATATCAAATTGCCTGCCCACTCCCTCACCACTATCAGTACACACTAGAGGCCCAGTACACGGATTTGTGCACTTTGAAAGGAACTGTGGGCCACGAGGCTGCAGTAGGCACAGGGGTGGGTCTTGGCCCATTCTCTGCGCCCCTGCCCGGCCCCTCCCACTGCAGCCCCCAGTCCCGTCTGTAGGCAGCCCAGCTCCCACTGCTGCCGCTCCCACGTGCTGACAGCACCAGCCCCACTTGCACCCACTGATGGCATGGAGTGATTGAGGCCGGCGCCAGCAGCGGGTGTGAGTGGGACCGGCGCTGTCAGCAGGTGCAAGCAGCAGCTGCTGCCCTGATCACCCCCCAGGAGCAAGGGGAGGTGGAGAGGCTCTCAAGGGAGATCAGGGCAGGCAGCTGCCGCTCTCACCCGCTGATGGCGCCAAGTGATCGGGACTGGCTCCGGGCACTGGCAGTGGGTGCGAGCAACGGCTCTGGCCTTGGTCCGGTGCCTCCACTCATCTGCTCCACCATCCAACACGGCCAATGCCACCATGTTCTGCACACGTCCCCTGGTGGTCAGCTCACATCATAGCAACCGGTTGTTTGGTTGTTCGGTTGCTCTGCCGTTTGGTCTATTTGCATATTAGCCTTTTATTATATAGGATGTCTCTGTCCTCTTTCCCCCACCCCACTCCCATCTCCCACTTGTAAATTTCTAAGTGATAAGAGCACTAGAAGCACCTTTGGTTTTAAGGAAGTGACTCTGGTTGGGCTCCTCGATGGCTCCTGAGTGGGGCTGGTCATCAGAAAGACCAAGCCATCATTAGAAGCTTGGAATGTCCAGTCCCCACCATCCCCACCTCTCTAAAGAAAGGAGAAGGGCTGAAAATGGCATAAATGATCAATCATGCCTACAGGATGAAGCCTGCATAAAAACCCCAAGAGGATGGGGTTCAGAGAGCTTCCATGTTGGAGTGCACCTCCACCCACCCAGGAGGGATATCGTCTATCATTTAGTCTCTCCTCCAAACCAGACAAACTAAAACAAAGATACTTTGCCTTCAAATGTCCGTCACCTCTATCACTTTTCTCCTCTCAGTCAATTGTTCTCAAAGCAATTTATAGTGCTTAAGCTTTGTCGCATTTTTCGGTGAGAAGTATGTCCTGTATTCATACAGAGTTTATTTATTATTATGCTTTAGGTTGGTTCAAGGTACGTTATATAATATGACCATAAATCTTAGTGGTAGTAAAATATGATGAATTATTTTTATAGAATATACAAAAATTGTATTTCATTAAGAGAAATCCTCCAGCTATGATGCTTTTGTTTCTTTAAATACCCTAAAACACTGAATAAAATTTTCTGTAAAATATTCTTTTTTATGGTACCTTTAAGAATAGAATTTATTCACTAGGCAAAAATGTGCTTCTATATAGCAGATCGGTTTGTTTTCTTTATGGACTGGACATTTATGGTTTCCTGTCATAAAAAAATCTATATTGGATAGGTATTAAATATTTAATAAATAGCTGATGAACAAAATTGAATATATTATTTTATCTGTTGAAAATTCCATATGAATCCCAGGTAATCATTCCACCTGAGTGCTAATATAAAGTCAAAGGATCTCACAAAATATATTCAGGGACAGACAGTTGGGGTTACAATTTGAAGGTCATGTTTACTGAATAGTGCATGATGCCACAACTTTATCTTGCTCCAGACTTTGATTTCTTCCTTCAGTTCTGTAACCAGAGATCCAACTTTCATCCCCAACCTCTCAATCACTTCCATTTACCTCACCACATTTCACCATGAAGCCAAATTTAATAACTGAGCTTTAAAATCTGAAAGCTGGGGAAGGCCTTATCTTTAACAACACAATGTCACGACACTTAAAAAAAATCCCTTTAACTCAGAGACTAAGATTAAATTATATATTTACTCTAGGTTCTGGACATAGACAAAGTCAATGACTGTTTCAAATCAACTTTATTAGCCATGCTATAAAGATGTCATCCAGTACCATGTATTCTTGGTGTTTTTATTGTTTTCTTTCATACTGTGATCAGGAACAGTATGAAATTTTCTGCCACTTACTTGGTCATCTTGTAACCCTATGAAATGGCATAGAAAACTCAAGAATATTAGCAATAAAAACATTGTATACAGGAATGTATCCTTTAGATGTGGCGCTAATACAATACTCTTCTTGATTTACTAATGAGATAAAGCCAATGGGAGAGTAATAACAAAACTGCACTTGGAGTGTATTTCCTTAGCTCTCCTTTTTCCTTGGCTCATCATTTTATTACTGAATTTAATGGGAAAAATGAAATAGCCTTTGAGCCTGCATCAGCAATTCTATAGCTACTCAAAATGCCTATTGTCCTGCTATTATTTTATTTTAGATCATAACTTTTTTTTTAGTTTTTGGAATAAATTTGAGGTTATCTTTCTGTTGATCATTCAAAGTAGCTCAATCTTCCTGGAAGATAGAGAGTGCCCTAGAAATACCAGGGCCAAATCATAGGGCACACAGATAAGCAAGTTTGCCAGGCCAGTCATAATGTATTACTTTGAAAGGTACTGTGTCTTTTTTAAGAGTCTTTTGGTTACATATTAGAGAAACATACTGAAGCATTAAAATACCTAGGAATAAACTTAACTAAGAAGGTAAAAGACCTGTACTCTGAAACAAAAACCATAGGAGTTATTAGATGGACAAAGTTACTGTCTGGAACGCAAGGCTAGGGATAAATCATTGCTCAAGATGGACTGAATTTAGAAGAAAAGTAATCAGAAATATCAGACGTACTTTCTCTCTGCTTTTTTTTTTTTTTGGCTTTTTCCTTTCTACACGTTATTTTTTCACACATTGGTTTCTCCTGCTTCTTGGTGATCTTGGCAAAACTCTGCCATTTCACCACTCCTGAGTTTACTTATCTTAGTGCCAAACACGCGCAGAAAACAACTGGCTGAGTCTGATCCCTGTTTTTAAATGTCTCAGTGTAACTGCTATCTATTATAAATATATTTGCCTTTTCAAAATAATCTGCTTTAACTTATCTGAAGGCAACTTATTTTGAATTTTTGCTTTATGATATTCAGCAATTCACTATTTCGATTACTGTAATTTTAAAACAGTAAAATAATTGTAAAGAAAATGTGACTGAAATATTCAAATTGGTTCCGGCTGATAAGCAATATAATCAAATGGTGTGTATTCAACATACAGTAAGTTCTCATTTGACATCATCAATAGGTTCTTGATAACTTTGACTTTAAGAGAAACGATGTACAACAAATCTAACTGACATAAACAAGTATTTTCCAACCCAATTATTCCTGTTCAGGGTCGCATGTGGCTAAAGTCAATCTCAGCAGTTTCAGGGCACCACTTGGGAACCAACCACAGACAGGATGTCCTTGCATCGTGGGGAGCACACACACCCCTTCCCACACTCACTCAGACTGAGACAACTTGGACATGCCAAGGCATCTAACATGCATGTCTTTGGGATGTGGGAGGAAACTGTAGTACTCAGAGAAAACCAATGCACTCATGGGGAGAATGTAGAAACTGTGCACAGACCATGGCCCTGGAACTGACTTTTTCCTTCAATATTAAAGCGATGTTGAACAAAAAAGGTCATTATTCAAGAATCTGCTGTAACCACATTTACTTTTTATTCATTTCTATTTTATATATATTTATAAGTGCTTATGCACTCAGAAAAAAATTTTGCCACAAATGACACTGACCTTGTATAGAAGTAGCCCCAACCCTCTTCTGCAGGGAATGTATTTCAAGACCCCCGAAATATGCTTGAAACAGCTCTTAATACCAAACCCTACCTATACTATGTTTTTTTTTCTATACATAGATACCTAAGATAAAGCTTAATTTATAAATTAGGCACAGTAATAAATTAATACAATAACTAACAATCAAAGAGAGCAATTAAGTTATGTAAGTGAGATGTATCTTTCTATCAAAATATCTATTGTACTGAACTCACACCTCTGGTAATGATGTGAGATGATACAAAGCCTGTGTGATAAGATAAAGTGAGGTGAATGAGGTAGGCATTGTGATGTAGCTTTAGGATACTATAAAACTTACTTGATCTCTCTTTTCAATGTTCTGTAGTTTTCAGAGTACAGGTCTTTTACCTTCTTAGTTAAGTTTATTCCTAGGTATTTTAATGTTTTTGGTGCAATGGTAAATGGGATTGTTTTTTTAGTTTCTCTTTCTGTGAGTTCATTATTGGAGTATAAAAAAGCCATAGATTTCTGGTTTTTAATTTTATATCCTGCTACATTGCTGAATTCATTTATTACATCTAGTACTTTTTTGATGGTTTGCAACAGCATGGATGGACCTAGAGAGCATTATGCTAAGTGAAATAGGCCAGTCGGAGAAAGATAAATGTCACGTGATCTCACTCATTTGTGGAATATAAAGAACAACATAAACTGATGAACAAAAAACAGATCCAGAGACAGAGAAGCATCAAACAGATCGTCAAACCTCAGAGGGAAGGCAGGGGAGGGAGGCCGGGTGGGAGTAAGAGATCAACTAAAGGACTTGTATGCATGCACATTAGCATAACCAATGAATATGGACACTGGGGCAGTGGGGCTTGTCCTGGGGGGTGGGAGTGGCTGGGGAGGGGTTGATGAGGGAAAAAGGAGACATATGTAATACTTGAAACAATAATTAAAAAAGAAAAAGAAATTACTTGAACAAGTACTAAGATACAATGACAATAGATTGGATAATCAAGATGTCTATTAAGTGACTAATTGGTGGGTAGTGTACACAGCCTGGATACACTGGACAAGTGGTGATTCACTTCCCAGGCAGGATAGAGCTAGAAGGCTCAAAAATTAATCATACTTCTCAAAATGGTGAGCAATTTAAACTTATGAATTATTTATTTCTGAAATTTTCCATTTAATATTTTCTGACCACAGGTACTGAAACCACAGAAAGTGAAACCACAGAAAAGGGGAGCTCCTGTATTAAAAGTGGATTTAAAAAAAAAGGTAACATTGAGTTAGTTTTGGTGAGAATATGAGACCATTTACCTTTTCAGAAACATGATGTTAAAATACAGTTAGTTAACATGACTTTTATTTGCTACATTGACCACTATTAACTAAAATGGCATTTATCCTAAGAAATATATCCTAAGAAGCCTGAAACACCAATCAGAAAACTATATGTATCCCTAAGTTCATAGCAGCACAATTCACCATAGCTAAGATCTGGAAACAGCCCAAGTGCCCATCAGCAGATGAGTAGATAACAAAGCTGTGGTACATTTACACCATGGGATACTATGCAGCAGTAAAAAAGAAGGATCTCTTACCCTTTGAGACAGCATGGAGGGACCAGGAGAATATTACACTAAGCAAAATAGGCCAGTCAGAGAAAGACAAGTATCACATGATCTCACTCAATTGTGGACTATAATGAACAAAATAGATCCAGCCACATAGGAGTATGGAACAGACTGTTGAACCTCAGAGGGAAGGGAAGGGAAGGTGAGTGGGTGGTAAGAGATCAACCAAAGAACTTGTATGCATATATGCATTGATGGACACAGACAATAGGATAGTGAAGGCCTGGGGCAGGGGGTGGAGGCGGGCTGGAAGAAGTCAATGAGGGGGAAAAAGAGGACATATGTAATACTTTCAACAATAAAGACTAAAAAGTAAAAATAATTTTTTATAAATTAAAAAAGACACATACATAAACCAATAGTTAGAAATCTATGATAATGTATAAAGATGTAATTTGTGATAGCACAACAGGAGATGTGTGTGATAAGAGATGGATAAACCTTAAATTCATATTTCTAAGTGAAAGAAGATAATCTAAAAAGGTTTGTGTATAATTTCAAATGTATGACATCCTGCAAAACTATTGAGGCAGTCAAGGATCAGTTGTTGCCAGGTTCTGGGGAGAAAGGAGGGGTAAATGGGTAGAGCATGGAACATTTATTTGCAGTGGAATTATTCGGCATAATACTACAATGGTAGATACATGTTATTATACATTTGTCAAAACTCATAGATTACACAACACAAAGAGAGAACTCTAATGTAAGCTAATGTATACAGTGTCCCAAAAAATGTACACACACACTTTGCATAATTATAAAGGCGATGTTTATTAAAATACATTTCATTTTCAAGATTGAGCTATCAGCTATTAAAGTGTGGATACATTTTTTGGGACATCCTGTATTTGGGTGAGAGTGATGTGTTAATGTAGGTTGATCTATTATAAGAAGTGTACCACTTTAATGGGGACGTTCATAGCGGGAGAGACTATGCAAATGTGAGAGCAAAGACATTATGGAAATTCTCTATACCTTCTGCCCAATTATGCTGTGAACTCAAAACTTTTGTAAAATACAAACTTTATTTTAAAATATACTACTAAATCCAAGACAATGAATTTGAACTAAAACTGTAGAGACAAATAACTGTCATGGTTTATTTTGAGTTTTTGGTCACTTTTTTTTTGGAGTGGGTGGCAAATAGCAAGAAGTAGTAAGGGAATTCACACAGGCTAAGAGTGGAAGAGGAGGAGAACCCATGCAGAGCAAATGAAGACCTCTCTTGGAAACAGATGATGGTTTATGCTCAGCTCATGGTGACAAAGCGAAAAAGTTATAATGCACCTTTCTTAGTTTCAACTCTGAGAGCCAAACACAGAAACCCCGTTGTGAGAGAAATAAAACAATCTGGTCTCACTGCTGTAAGCCTTCTTTCTGTAAAACCAACATCAGGTTGAAATTAGAAGGATACTGGGTTAGAAGATTTTGAGAATATGGCCCTTCTTCCACAGCAAGACAAAAGGCATTGTCTCAGCTGAGTTCACCTTGAGAGCAGCATCTTCTCAATAAGCACCTCAGTGACATGTCCCCTGTCCTTGTACTTAAGAAATCAAACCATTCATAAGAGGCTAACACGCAGGTGATAAATTCTTTTGTCAAACATCATGTCAGGGTGGTGGGATTGGGAGATAGAACCTTTGGCATTTACCCAGTGATTCCTTTTCCAGCTACATGTGCCTACTGGGTCATTATAACAGCAGGAAGCTTAAGAGAATGTAGAAATACATAATTAAGGAAAAAGCTGACAGTTATCTTTCTCCTAGATTTACACAGCTGGTACTTGCAGCAGCCGTGGACCTTTTGCATCCATTTGAAGTTGATTTCAATCAACATTGATTGCCCAGCCTGGACCATTAAGTGCATAAACTGATTTCAAAGAAATGAAATATGATGGATATAGAAATCAGTGTAAAGAAGCTAGAGAACAACAGGAAGAAATCAAGGGTCCTAAAATAAATAAAACTATTCACAAACTGTTTGCTAATTAGCTTTTTTTAAGTTCAGCAGTTTTGTTGATTGTTCTTCTTTACAGTCTGAATCTAGAGATTATGAAATACTGTGCATCCTAAGAACTTTAGAATGGTAAATAAATACATCTTTGTAGCATTCCTCAAGTTAATGAAAGTTCCACATACACACGGAAGTGAGAAGCGTAAGTACGGGGAAGATGAAGTATCACAAGCCCACAGAGGGGCTCTTAGATATTTGAGGGGTCAAAGAAGAAAACTTTTCCTTTAGTACAATCCTTTTTCCCCTCATTATCTGAAGTCTGAGAGTCCTTTTAAAAGTCAATTCTCCTTCCTCCTTATACACGGACTTTTTTCTTCAAACAAGAACGTGCAACAGTTCGGATATCTCTGAAACTCATCACTCTTTTATTAACAATCAATAACAGCAAAAATGGAAAATGGAAGGCGCTAGGAGTTTAGGATTAAGTGAGTGTACTATGACGGTGATTTTCAACTGGTGTGCCACAAGAACTTTTAAAACATGCAGTGCATGACTCTTTAGTCAGTGGCACTTACCTCTTTTTCCTTAGATTGTCAAATTAAAAAATGACAACAGCCAACACAATAATAAAAGCCCTGTGTGAGTGAATCAAAATTATACCTATTTTTTTGGTCAGATAGGCAAAAAATATTTTTTTGGTGTGCCATAGAATTTCAGTAATTAGCTTACGTGTGCCATGAGAAGAAAAAGGTAGAAAGTAGCTGTACTATGAGATTGTATGTACACAAGTTATTCTGCTTACCCTATACATTTTTGCCTTATTCCAAAACAAACTTAAAACAACAATGCAAACAATGATGGTCCACAGATTAGGTAGAAGGCATGAAAGACAGGGAGAAAGACCGATATTTTAAAAGGGAGACTGTAGATGACAATGTTCATATTTCCAAATGATCAGGAAATTAGTATTTTAACTTATACAAGAAATAGAAGACTACTCCCTTCTTTTCTTCTTCCATTAAAGAGCTTAAAAACTGATTAGTAGTTTACAAGAAACCCTTTTCAATATTTTTATTTCTGTGTGTTATGGGCTATTATACCTTCAGTTCATTACAAGAGATAGGGAGTCTTTATTTCTATGCTAATATGCAGTTCCTAATATCCTGTTTATTCTCTGCAGATCAATGTCCTTAGCCTTTGGTTCCTCATTTATGTAATATGGAGCACATATATTTAACTAAAGCCATACTTTAATCTTTAAGTTGCATAATTACAACACAGTAATGACGTAATGAACCACAAAATCTTAAATAAGATTTAAGATTTGACGCCATAACCGGTTTGGCTCAGTGGATAGAGCGAGGCCTGTGGACTGAAAGGTCCCGGGTTCTATTCCGGTCAAGGGCATGTATCTTGGTTGCAGGCACATCCCCAGTGGTGGGTGTGCAGGAGGCGGCTGGTCAATGTTTCTCTCTCATCGATGTTTCTGACTCTCTATCCCTCTCCCTCCCTCTCTGTAAAAAATCAATAAAATATATTTTTAAAAAAAGATTTAAGATTTGAAATCTTAAATATCATAAGTATAGGCATATTTTTGCAAAATACATTTGTGAATCTTCAATGAACATTCAAAATATAGATTCAAAAATTACAGTGGGATTGCAGTTCCAATGAAATGAACTCAGACATGCATAAAAGAGAAACTTCTCTTTTCTCCAGAGCTGAGTTGATCTCTTTTATAAGCTGTCACAGGACTCCATAGTGAAGAAATGTGTCCTTGCCAGAGGTTGGCAGTTCCTGCCTGCTCGCTGGCCCCACTCCCCACCACCACCCACCCCTGGTTCCCTGTTTGCTGCTGCTGGCAGTGACGGAGGGGGGGAGGGGTTGAGGAGGGACCAAGAGGTTGACTGTTCCCGCCCACTCACCACCCTGTGCCCGCCACAGGTCACCCTCTGTGTGTGAGGCAACCAGTGGGGAGGTGGGGCAGCGGCCTTGGCTTGGCACTGCCCACATCTGTCGCTACCCACCCCCATTCCCTGTTCCCCCTCTGGCAAAAAGAGCCTGCCTACCAGCTGGGGAAAGGGACCAAGAGGTTGGCGGGCAGCTCCTGCAGTGAGAGTCTGCCCCCAGTGGTCAGTGCGCATCATAGTGACCAGTCATTCTGCCGTTCGGTCGATTTGTATATTACCCTTTTATTATATAGGATTTTATAGGATAATTATAAAATGCATTACATATTTTTGTAAGAATTAAAGGCATTAAATTTTTTTAGTCTGTGATAGAATTTTTCGCGGATATTCTGAAATGCATAAGATCATGATAAATTGGAGCTGAAAGAAAGTAAAGGATTTATTTATCCTCATTTTCCAGGAAAGGACATGAGTATGCCAAATAAAGCTAAGTAATGTTTTTCAAGGTTAGAGATAGGTTAAGAGCCAAGGATTATTTTATTGCCATGTGCACTCTATATGCTAGCCATGTTAACTATTCATTTACTAGTGCTTCATGTTTTTCACATTTTTCTGTTTTTGTACTTGCCTCATCATCAAGTTCATGGTCCTCATGTGGTATCTACCTATTTATCCTTCAATATTTAGCTCCAGAATCACCTGGGAAAGCTTTTCTGAGCCTCATGCCTCTGTATGAATGGTAGAGTCTATTCCATTTCTTCTTTTGACAAGATATGTGTATCTATCTGTCTGCCAACTATCTATAGCTGCCTTTTCCCTTTCCTGTTCTTCCTAACCAATTTGAATTCTGTGAGAAATGGAACTATATCATTCATTTTTCATCCTCAGTGCCTCCTTCAGTGACTAACTCATAGTGGGTGCTTAATAAATATTTGTTGCAATTGAATGAATATCTGCTAGAGCTCTCATTTTATACACTGTAATCCTCCCCCCCCCCGTTATTTCTTTTAAATGACAAAGAAATTTCCTCTTCTATAAATAATGCAGTTTAAAGTAGACTATGCCATTTTCTTTCTACCTGGTATATTTTAAATATTATAATAAATACTGTTTTTCATATTGGGTTCAATAATCTTTCTCTTCACCATCTGTTATTGAATTAATTTTAAAACTACATTTCACTGTTTCACAGCTATTGTAGTGCTTCAATTTTCATGCCCACTAAGGTCTCCAAAAAGGGACAGATCTATTTATAAGAACATATTACACTTTTCAATTGCAATACTCCCTTCCTTTATTGAAATAGTCAAATAGCCTCCAAGTCTGTATTTTGACAGCTTCAATTCTGCAGAATACCCCTGGCTTCATCCATTATTTCTTTGGAAGCTTCTGCTAATTCAAAGCACATCAAGAGAATTAGGCATTTTAGGTTATTTCAGCTATTTTGCAATGAACAAAAAACATGTTCATCAAAGTAAATGGACATTGTCAGGGGCATAATGGAGCAATAGAAGGCTATGCAGAAAAAAACACACAGGACTAACTAAACTCTCATACGAAAAGAAATATTTTATAGAAGTTTGTCCTACTCACAAGTAGGAAAGAAGATGCAGATATTGTATTCCTGTGCATGACAGCTATTTTAACTTTCTAATATCTCAACTGCTTTATACAACCGATTTCATTGACTATTCTACATTTATTTCTGATATCTGAATAACATTCAACATTTTTATTGTTGGAATATGCTATAAATGTATTTGAATATTAAGAAAAACCTGGTGTATGGATGTAGCATTGTTCCATGCTCATTATAATGTATTCTATTTTATGAAATCTTTGTCTATTTCAGATTAGATTTATGATTTTTCATTCATTCAGAGATATGACTTCATTTTTTATTCATCTACCCATTATTTCTTAAGAAAATATGCTTGTTAAGTGTCTACAATTATATACCTATTTTGGATTCAAAGAAATAAAATATAGTGTGTCTGAATGTCTCTTTTGTCTTTCACATAGCACATCTTCCCCTGAAGTTAGATAACGTCCACAGGATCCCTCTCTATTTCAAATTCAAAGGACCAAGTTGAACTGATTGAAATAAAATTGTTAAGCATTAGTCAGAACAGACTCAGTTATATAGGAATTATAGGATCAGAATTGCTAAGAATGTGTCTTGAATGAGAATTTCAACAAGTGTCACAGGGAAAATGTATGGCAAATTTGAACTTTTGAGGGCCACTGATGTAAAGGGTGGGCCAAGTAGACAACATGATGACAATAGAGGCCCTAACAAGCACTCGGTGTGGAAAATCCTTAAAGAGAAAGTCAAAATGGATATAAAACTAAATCAGAAAAAAAGAAAAGAATTATTATAAACGCACAACTCTGATTTATCCAGTGGCTTTTAAAATACCTTCTTCTCCCTAGCCGGTCTGGCTCAGTGGATAGAGCATTGACCTGCAGACCAGACCAAAGGGTCCTGGAGTTTGACTACAGTCAAGGGCATGTACCTTGGTTGCAGGTCCCTTTCTGGCCCACACACTGGTCAGGGCTCGTGCAGGAGGCAACCAATCAATGTGTTTCTGTCACATCAATATTTCTCTCTGTCTTTCCCTCTCTCTAAAAATCAATGGAAAAATATCCTCGGGTGAAGATTAAAAAAATAATAAAATAATTTAAAATATAAAATACCTTCTTCTATGGTGTAAGCCAACTATGGTAAAGGTAGCTTTAGATAGCAAGTAGTCTTACTCCAGAGCTATATATTTAAATATATATATTTAAATAGCTTTATATTTAAAAAGCTATATATTTAAATAGCTTTCTTTCTATATATTTAAATAGCTTTCTTCACAAGTCTTTTAAGAAGCAGTGGAAAAAGAGATATATGAAGGGCAATTGAAGGTAATAAGAACTAAAAGATAACCTGAGGTGTGTAAGGGAGGCATCTGATAGCTGGAAAGAAAAATCTGAGCATTGCTAAATAAAAAAAGATATGTTTCTATTTCTATCTGTCTTATCATATATAGGGTGGGGCAAAACTTGGTTTACAGTTGTGAGTATGCAAAAAAGATAGTTTATTTTCATATTATTTTGATTAATTCTTGTATTAACTAGAGGCCTGGTGCACAAAAATTTGTGCACTTGGGGGTAGGGAGTCCCTCAGCCCGGCCTGTGCCCTTTCGCAGTCTGGGACCCCTCGGGGGTGACCACTTGCTGGCTTAGGTCTGCTCCCGGGGAATGGGCCTAAAATGGCAATCAGACATCCCTCTGGCATACCGGCAGCCCTCGGGGGATGTGCACTTGCCAGCAGGGAGCAGACCTAAGCTGCAGTCAGACATCCTTAGCACTGCTGAGGAGGCAGGAGAGGCTCCCACCACCACTGCTGTACTGGCAGCCATCAGCCTGGCTTGTGGCTGAGCAGAGATCCCCCCTGTGAGAGCACACTGACCACCAGAGGACAGCTCCTGAATTGAGCATCTGCCCCCTGGTGGTCAGTGTGTGTCATAGTGACCAGTCATTCCCAGTCTTTCTTTTGTTAGGGTCAGTTTGCATATTACCCTTTTACTATATAGGATAGAGGCCTGGTGCACGGGAGGGGGCCAGCTGGTTTGCTCTGAAGGGTGTCCCGGATCAGGGTGGGGGTCCCTCTTGGGTGCCTGACCAGCCTGGATGATGGGCTGATGGCTGTTTGCAGCTGGTCACACCCCCTTCAGGGTGGGGGTCCCCACTGGGGTGCCTAGCCAGCCTGGATGAGGGGATGATGGCTGTTTGCAGCTGGTCACACCCCCTTCAGGGTGGGAGTCCCCACTGGGGTGCCTGGCCAGCCTGGGTGAGGGGCTGAGGGCCATTTTCAGGCTGGCGGGCAACTGAAGCTCCCAGCTTCTTCTTTTTTTCTTTTTCTTTTTTATTCTTGGATTTATTTACCTCTTATAGCTGTCACTGGAGCTGAGAGCTGGCTCCAGCTCTGAGGCCATGGCTGGCTGAAAGCAGGTATCTGGGTTTGTTTAGCTTTTATAATTGAGACTCTGTTACCATCACTGGCGCTCTAAGCTCTGAGCCCGCTGCCGGCTGAAAGCAGGTACCTGGATTTGTTTAGCTTCTATAATTGCAACATTGTTGCTTAGACTGGAGCTCAGAGCTAGGCTGCGGCAGGTGGGGAACCTTGGCTTCCTCCATCACTGGAGCAAGCAAGCCTCCTGTTCGCTTCAGTTGTGTGGCTGCCGGCCGCCATCTTTGTTGGCAGTTCATTTGCATATCTCGCTGATTAGCCAATGGGAAGGGTAGTGAAGTTATGGTTAATTACCATGTTTCTCTATTATTAGATAGGATTAGAGCGGGCCTAAACTGGCAGTCAGACAACCCTCTCACAGCCCAGGAGCCCTCGGAGGATGTCCACTTGCCAGCGGGGAGCAGGCCTAAGCTGCAGACGGACATCCTTAGCGCTGCTGAGAGATGGGAGAGGCTCCCGCCACCACCGCTGTACTGGTAGCTGTCAGCTTGGCTTGGGACTGAGCAGAGGTCCCCCTGTGGGAACGCACTGACCACCAGGGGGCAGCTCCTGCATTGAGCATCTGCCCCCTGGTGGTCAGTGTGTGTCATAGTGACCAATCATTCCCAGTGGTTCTGCTGTTAGGGTTAATTTGCATATTACCCTTTTATTATATAGGTATTTATTGTAGTATTGTATTGTATTATATGAAAAAGTGAAACTTGCTTTTGTACCACCCTGTATATGAAGTGGTGAAAATCAAACAGTTAAAGAAGTGAGAAAGAATTATGGGGCATAGACCACGTATTAAAACAACCAGTTTAGAAAAATAACTCAAATAGTGAAAATTGCTGCTAGTATCATGCCATTTAAAAAAAAATAGGTTTTTCCCTACTGCATTAAATTCTAATGCAAAGTCTCTTCAGATTCACCTTGTGTTTATTGGTTCTTCATGAGATCCGAATTTTTAATCAATTAGGCAATAGAAGTAGGTGTAACACTGGTAATAACAGCCACAGTAGATGGCTGGTTATACAGTAAAGGAATATTAAATATTGCTTTCTGGTTATCCTTTCAAGATACACTTTTTTCTTTCTTTTACAGTAGAATGTACTCTTCTTACATTGTTCAATTGTTAACTGTATTCAGTTAAAATAATGGATTAGGGCAATCATGTTGGTATAGTAATACAATAATGCTGCATACATATAAACATAAAAACTACACAAAAACAAACAAACATAAAAAACACCTACACTTTTATAGGTATTTATTAACTTTTCAATTTGGTCAACAATTAATCAAGGTCAGGATAGCCAGAACAAATTAGATATTACCACTGAATATAGCTCTCTGAACCTTTTTCTAGGTGGTAATGGATTAGTAACATCATCTTTGGATAATGCAGCATTAATAAATTGCTTGATGGACACCAAAATAATTTAATATGCTTAAAGCTAAACATATTACTACAATAAACTATCTCTACACATAGATGGTAACATATTCTTGCCTTCTCAAGCTTTTCTTATAAATGTACCTTAAGAAGCAAATAACTGAGAATGTATTTAATTTTATTAATTGTGTGATCCCATGTTCTTTTGAATAACATTAGCTATAATTTCTTTTCATTATCTGGGTACACTTAAGAAAATGAGGACTAATGTAACTTCATCAGAACAGACTGAATTCATTAGAATTTAAACATTTAACATGTTGCTTAATTTTAAGTTTGGAAAATTATTCAAAAATAAAATCCCATATCCAATATCATGTATATTTAGGTTATCTTACTTGAAACTACAAAATATTACATCTGACATTTCCTATGTTGACTACCTTTAAAAAATATTCATAGCTAACAAATGTAAGTTTTAAGATTCAACATTATTCTATATCTAAAATGAGAAAATATACATGAAAACTTCGCTTTTAATCTTGAGAAAAAAGGATAACTAGGTGGTTATGAACTAGCATCTCCCATTAAATTAATGATTTTTACCTAATTCTTGTGGCTGTGGAATGCAGATCATTAAGCTTTAAGCTCTTTTATATTCATTGCAGTAGCACCTGGCAAATTGTGTGGTATTTTTCTTTATAATTCTTCTATAAATCATTTGACAGGTGAGGAGGCTTAACCTACTTTCCTAAAGATAAAAATCTCTACAAGTTAGTGGTCCAATATAATCATCAAAATACTGTTTCAAAGCATAGAGGATTTACATGGAGATAGGTAATGTCTTGGTCAGTTGGGGCTGCCATAACAAAAGCCATAGACTGAGTGGCTTAAACAACACACCCTTATTTTCTCACAGTTCTGAAGGCTGGAAGTCTAAAATCAGGGCACCAGCATGGTTGGGTTCTGGTGAGATTTCTGTTCCTGGCTTACAGATGGCTGCCATCTCTAGTTTGCTCACATGGACTCCCTCTGTACATGTGCCAGGAGAGAGGAACTTAGCAAACACTCTGATGTCTCTTCTTATAAGAATGCCTATTGTATCCGATGAGAGCTCTACCCTTAGGACCTCATTTAACCTTCATCACCTCTTTAAAAGCCCCATCTCTCATTTAGTCACACAGGGAAGAGGGGAGTTACCTGTGAATTTTGCAGACTCAGTTCGATCCATAAAGAGTACTAACCTAACATGCATCCTAGAATGACTGGCATCACTGAGAAATCTGGGCGTGCCTCTCTGGTAGTTCAATTAATTCAACAAGTAGTTACTGTTCCAGATACTATTTAGGGTCAGGTATGAAGCAATGAACAAAAGAGAACTACTGTTGCTCTCTTATATTTGGTATCATATATGTTTCTAAAGGAAAAGTTCCCAATATGAACTGTGGGATGTGGAAGGCTTCTCTGAGAGTACTTGGGTGAGATTTAGGCTGAATTGAAGGATGCCCACAATGCCCTGCGGGACATCCAGTCAGGGGCCAGGACAAGGAGTTGCTGAGCCAGCATGTTGCTGGGCATCTTGAAGAGGACAACCAGGAGCAAGAGAAGGTGGAGCCCCACCAGCAGGTGGCCATCCATCTGCACATGGACTTGTGCTTGTTTATCTGATGTTTGCCAGGCTTCTGGAGATCACCTACATGGCAGCCGTGAATTTGGGGGGAGGAAGGGGGGGAAGGGGAGAGGAGCGACACTAACATGCAATCTATAGCAGCTTTCTATTTGAAATTCCATCTAACCTATATAGGAAGGAAATACTGGATTTGATATGATTTAAATTTCCATATTTGAGAGAATTTAATCCATAATCTTTGTGTAAATAATAAACACCAAATTATAGCTGTTTACACTAGATTGTTGCATGAAAAAGTAAAAGTGCCAAAACCTTACAGAGATTTTGCCCATGGCCCCAAAATAAAGCATTTATAATATACTAGAGGCCTGGTACACAAAATTCGTGCATGGGGGGGGGGTGTCCCTTAGCCCGACCTGCACCTTCTCTCAATCTGGGACCCCTCAGGGGATGTCCGACTGCCAAACCGGCAGCTGGACATCCCTCTCGCAACCTGAGACCTCTGGCTCCTAACCGCTACCCTGCCTAATTGTCCCTAATCACTCACCTGCCAGCCAGATGCCCCTAACCACTTTGCCTGCCTGCCTGATCACCCCTAACCACTCGCCTGCCTGCCTGCCTGCTCCTAACTGCTCCCCTGCCTGCCTGATTGCCCCTAACCACTCTGACTGCCTGCCTGATCGCCCATAACCACCTCTGCCTCGGCCCCTGCTGCCACAGTTCATCCAGAAGGATATCAGCAATGATATCCGGAAGGTCGTTCAGCTGTCTGGTCTAATTAGCATATTACTTTTTATTATTATAGATATAAAACATTGATGATGTTTGATGTCTTATTTGCCTTTCTGTAACTAGACTGTCATTCCAAAGCAGCTATCATGAAGAGCTTAGTTTTCCCTGAATTCAGTTGTTATGAACAATGAAGGTCACCGACAGTATATATTTATAACCTACCTTTAAATTCTGGCAAGAAGTGACAGTTGTGAATAGAAGGAATTGAGTCCATAGAACGCTGTCCTATTTCACTGTTTTGCATGTGGATATCTCTGGTTGTTGTTCAACACCATTTATTTACTTGTTAAAATGAATTGACGAAAATAATTGTTTTATTACTCACCTTTTAAAGAATAATAGACAAGTATAAAATGGATGGAGTAAATGGTCAAGACATCCTTTAATTTCTTCCCTCCAACCATTTGATAGTGACAAATTGACATCTGCTTATTTTTAGCCTGGAGGACTCTATTTTATGCACAAAGTTTCAAACACCACAATCTGCCCTTCAGAAAATAAGAAGCTTGGAACAATTAGTAAGGTGGCTATTTGGAGGAAAATTCATTAAAGCAGGTTAGCAAAGGATACTTTTAAGAGTCTGTGTTTCTTATTTGCACAAGGAGTAAGAGAGCACTAGACTTAGAGTTCTAACAATAACCTCTTATTAAGTAAATCTTCGTTTGTATTGTCCATTTCCAAGATTTGCTCTCTAGAGGAGAAAAGATAACTTTATGTCATAAATAACAGGACAGGTCTCTTTAGGTAACTATTAATTTAAAGAAGGGAATCATATTGGATTTACAATAGATTCTGACATGCATTTTTAAGCTTACCATTGAAAATAATAAAATATTGTAAAAGCACCAAAGAAATAAGAAATAAAGGTTTTAATCCAAGCTCAATGAATGAGTTAATAGAATGGGTTTCACAAGATGAGTAACTCAAGGTACAGTTCGTTCTGCTATAACACTTATTTTGAAAGTGGAACTTATTCCAATGGGAACGGATATATTAGGAACAATTTAATAGAACAACTTTTATGTTAGCTTATGTGTAATTTTCTTCATGAGAAAGAGAGATGAACATGGAAAACTACAACACAGTGAACCCAAAAGCACAGTAATACACAAAAATACACGCATCTACCAGCTACTTCAGTTTCCCACATGTTATGAGCCCCCACTTAACCACATCTGGTGTTACAACTCTTAGTTCAATTTCAGATAAACATCCTTCCATCCTATATGATAAAAGCCTAATATGCAAATCGACCTAACTGCAGAACAACAGGTTGCTATGATACTCACTGACCACCAGGGGGCAGACACTCAATGCAGGAGCTGCCCCTAGCCTGCAGGCCCCAGGACAGCCAAGACAGGTGCCAGCTGGGGCCCCCCGATCACCCCCAAAGTTGCCCTGCAAAGGGAGGCGACTGGTGGCAGTGGGGGGGGGGGGGCAGGACCAGCCAGCAAGTGGGCTGGTGCCACCTCCTGATTGCCCCACTGGTGGCCTCCTGCAGCGGGGCGATTGGGGGTGGGGCCAGCGAGCAGGTGGTGCCAGGCCAGCCAAGGCGGGTGCCAGAGGGGGCCCCTTGATCTCCTTGCTGGTCGCCCCACAGATCGGCCCTGATCGCGGCCAGGCCTAGGGACCTACCCACGCAAGAATTTCATGCACCGGGCCTCTAGTCACTTCATAAGAACTCAGGACCTTCATCCCTGCTGATGTCCAATTCTACAATTAAACTTCAGGGTTTTTCAAACCAGTGACATATTTACTGCCGTATTTATGTAGTTCTTAATGATTTAATAACATATATGAAATCATTTTTATTAAGTTCTTATCTTCTCATCCCCATAAAACCAGAGTATTTTGCTACTGAGTTTTTCAGAGCCAGTAATATTTAGGAATACATATATAGGGTTATAGAAAAAGTGACTGTAGTATATTGAACAAATTAAACCAACATTTTTGCTAGAAAAAGAATAAGCAAGGATAAATAGGGTTTATGCATAGCTTATGGTCTCTTGAGAACAAATGATCAATTAGCATCATTAAAAATAGCTACAATATGTATTAAGTCCTTGAGCTATACTCTTTTCTGTAACTAGGGTAAGCTTTAGTAAAAAGTTGAATTATAAAACTTTATTTTAAAAATGTAAAATAAACCCAATTATCTATTATTTATCAATTCTTCACTTATTTTTTTCTGAGTTAAATGTACAATAAATTAAATATCTATATCCATATTTATATCTATCTATGTTTAGTTATCTTTAGGTATAGATAGATATAGGTAGATAGATAAAAAATAGGATTCAAAAGATTTTATTTAGCTCAAATTTTTTATTCCTTCACACCTAACCAAATGCCCATATGTAAGTGCATATGTAAGTCCATTAGGTTCACAAATGTCTTTGCTTCTTTTGGCTTAGTGTGATATTTGTGTTTAATGTTTCTGTTTCAGGTATCAACAGCTACATAATAAAAACATTAAAATCAGTGGCTCAAGATAACAGTAATTTATTATTTCTCATCTTTCTGAGGATTAGTTGGATGATTCCTCTGCTGTCTTCTCTACATGTATTCGAGGGTCAGCTGTGCTGGAAGTTTTCTGGGGGCCTCATTCACTTGTCTGGCAGTTGTCGCTGGTTATCAGTTGGTGAGGATTGGTTCAGCTCCATGTGGCCAGTGTTCTTACACAGCACCCTCAGTGCAGCATTCCAAGAGATCAAGTACAGGAGCTACAAGCTATCTTAGGGCCAAGGCCCAGAAAGTATGACTTCCCTTCTGCCATAGCAAGTCAGAAGACCATTTCAGATTACAAAGGGGGTGAGGTAGACTTCACTTCTTGATTGAAGTATAAAAGTCACATTGTAAAGGATCGTGGGAGGACCTTTATCGAGCATCTTTGAAAACAATCTACCACAAAATTTATTTGAAATGCATGTACTGGATAAAATTGTATGAATCTTGTAAAAACAGAATCAGAAGGAGAGACTGCTATAGTTAAAAGGTGTCATGAGCTGATTGATTGATATAATCAAATAAACATATAAGTAGGTGATTCAAACTGGAACTCATAAAAAACATGGTTTCAAAAACCATATGCCAGGTAACAAAATAGATTCAAATAGAACATCTTCTCACAAAAATAAGGGAGGCATGATAAAAAACATATGCATATCTAGTAATAATAAAGTCTTTTGAATTACATGGAGGGGGAGTAAAGAGTTTCTTAAGAAAATTATGGCAATTCCCATTAAAAGCATTCTGTGAGCCATGATTTGAAAGAAACATCCTTACAAGTTCTCATGCACTGGAATGTACAAATAAGCACAAAATAGTTTAAATAAATGGATGAGAAAGTTTTGGTAAAGCGATGGAAGTTCCTCAGCAGAGATAGCTTGAAATGAATTTCATAACATTTCAATGGTCTCAAATAATACGTCAATTTACTGACGTGTGACACAAAGCCTGACAGTATAAGATTTGAGGCAGTTTCAATCAGAACTTCTGTGTTCCCGCCCCCCCCCCCCAATTATTTCAATTTTCTCTCTTTTATACATTAATCATATCATCAGACTGGCTTCTCTTATGATCATAAATGGGTGCTCATAATAATAATGATCACACTGTATTACAATACACAGGTATTTTTTCCACTTTCCCCTCAATCCTAGCCATAGGGTTCAAGGAAGGATAGGCATCGGATTCAAGCTAGGCAAATCAGATGAGCCTGAGATTTCTGGCGGAAATATGGTTAAATGAATGACCTCATCCACTCCATTCAGAGTTTATACAACAGAATATCAGCTGGTGTTCTTGCTGCCACATAGTGGGAGGTTGGAAGAATGGAGCCAATTCTACAATAGTTAGCTGGATCTAGCTGATCCTAAAGCCTACCTCGGATTTTCTGTTCTCCTGCACGTGTAGCCCTTCCCTTTTTTAAACCCCAAATAGTTTGAATTAAATTTTTTCCATTTGCAACTGGCAGTGTGGT
This sequence comes from Myotis nattereri, assembly GCF_964212035.1. Lineage (NCBI taxonomy): Eukaryota > Metazoa > Chordata > Mammalia > Chiroptera > Vespertilionidae > Myotis > Myotis nattereri. The sequence goes on from NC_138079.1 coordinate 57,996,026, forward strand.
GAGCATAGAATTGGAACCAAAGGATGTAGTGGGGTGATCTGAATGTAGAGTGACACCAAGCTACAACAACCACATGTCTTCCTTTAGTCTTATTTGCTGCGAGGGACTGTGCACAGCCTCTCAGTGCTAGAAGCACTGACTCATCCTCTCTTATGTTTCTTCCAAGCCCTTTCAATTTCTCAATAGCTTAATCTTTAGAATTAGGAATCATATCATGTAATCTAAAGTTATTCAACTCTTATATTCTAATGTGACCTTGTAATTTCTCCTCCAGTACACACTGTACTGACTTCTTAGTTTAGTAACTCTCATTAAATTAATTTTATATATTTGTTCCCAGAGTTCTTTAGGCCTTTAGGAACAGAATTTCCTATAGACCTTATACAAACTTACCCCTATTTTTATTTGACTCAGAGATACATTTTTAAAAGAAATGATCAGCAATTCACTTGTGGAGATACACAGAAGTATCTTATTAAAGAGTAGCCATATGATATCTGAAAAGTTAAAAGAGAAATTGAAAATGATGTCTGTGAATAGTTTTTTATATTATTGATTATTGACTATTGGAGGGAGAAGAAAATAACAACCCTCTCCATTCCATATATAATTTCAAAAACAGTATTCTAACAAGCATTGATTCCCCCACACACACACTTTATTGGGTCATGAAAATATATTCCTCCAAGTAGAAATAGAAAGATAGATGCTTCTGAATTCAATTACTAGGTTATGTAGAGTTTTTAAATATAATAATATTGAGACTTAAATAAGACAGTAAGACTTATATAAGATTACCCCACTAAATCCTTTGCTTTTATAAAATGACAACATTCATTGGCCTGAGGGGGGGAAAGTGGTGTGCAAAATGAAAGTAATTTTATTATCCATTAATTTTAGTGACAAGAAAGGTTGTTCTGTATCCTCACCAGAAGTTAGCATTGTCAGTTTTCTTTTCTTTCTTTCTTTTTTTTTTTAACTTTTAGTCATTCTAATAGGTGTGTACAATCTCACTATTGTTTTAAGTTGTAATTTTCTAAAAATGAATATGTTTAGCATCTTTTCATATGATTATTTACTAGTTGTATATCTTGTTGGTGAGGATAGACTTAAAATGCTTCACCAATTTTTTAAGTGAGTAGTTTGTTTTCTTATTGTTGAGCTTTAAATGCCATTTGATATATTCAGGGTGGGTCAAAAGTAGGTTCACAGTTATAAATACATGAAACAGTTGATTCTTGTATTTTATTTATTAATGAATATATTATTTTCCCCTATGGGAGTGCACTGACCACCAGGGGGCAACTTCTGCATTGAGCAACTGCCCCTGGCTGTCAGTATGCATCATAGCAACTGGTCGTTCTGGTGGTTCCATTGTAAGGGTCACTTAGGCTCTTATTATATAGACTAGAGGCCGGTGCATGAAATTCGTGCACTGGGGGGAGAGGGTCCCTCAGCCTGGCCTGCACCCTCTCCAATCTGGGACTCCTTGGGGGATGTCAGACTGCCAGTTTAGGCCCGATCCTGCACCAGTAGTCAGACATCCCTCTTGCAATTCAGGACCACTGGCTCTTAACCACTCACCTGCCTGCCTGCCTGCCTGATTGCTCCTAACCACTCTGTTTGCCAACCTGACCACCCCCAACTGCCGCCCTGATCCCCCCCCAACTGCCTCCCCTGCCAGCCTGTTTGCCCCCAACTACCCCCTGTCACCGGCCTGATTGCTCCCAACTGCCTTCCCTCGCCAGCCTGATTGGGGTTGGGGGGCCGATTGGAGGAGGGGCTGGCCATGGGGAGGGGCTGTGGTTGGTGGGCTGGGCAGCCACCCCCTCAAATGGGTTGGGGGGTGGCGATCGGGGCCAGTGGCCTGGGGGAGGAGCCATGGGTGGTTGGCCAGCCAGCCCTGCCCCTGATTGTGGTGGGGGGGGGGCAATTTGGGGTCAGGCTGGGCAAGGGGAGAGGCTGCAGGAGATTGGCTGCCCAGCCCTGCCCCCTCTTGGGGTGGGGGGCGGTGCAATCAGGGGCAGGCAGCCACGGGGAGGGGCTGTGGGCCTATTGTGGTGGGGCAGGTTGATCAAGGGCGGGGCTGGTGGGGGGGGGGGGTGGTGGGAAGAGAGGGGGTATTTGGCCAGCCGGCCTGCTCGTGTTTTTTTTGGCAACTTCACAACTTTTACTTGTGGTGCCTGTGCTATGTCTGAAAAATACCTTCTCCCCCTGCCCGGGACAATGATGGGAAGGGGGCAGCAAAAAATAGAAGACATCCCTTCGTATTGCACACGGGCCCTATATACAGGCTCACCTGGCCCAGGCTGGCAGGATGCTTGGCACATTCTAGGATCCCTGCTCAGGGGCTGGAGGGGTGACTGGTGGCAGCACACGTGAGAGGGGACCTCTGGGTGACCACTCTGGTCCTGGCTACTGGTCTTGGCACTTCCTGGTCCCCAGTTCCTTTCTGGTCCCTCCTGCAGCCCTGGTCCCCCTACCTGGATCAGCCTCCTGTCTCCATCCTGGACTCAGATGGCCCCCTTGGCTCCTGGGGGCTCTGTCCTCCCCTCCTAACCTGGAGATCTCAAGGAAGGTTATGGCTTCTCAGAGACTCCTCGACAGCCCTGTCACTCATGTTCATACAGGGAAGGGGTGCATGTGGCAAGCTGTATAAATGCGAGTGCAGGGGCAAGTCCTCTAGGGTCACTTGGACAGTTTGCTGATGACACAGATCAGGGCCACATTCTCATCCTTGAGGCACTGGTTGTCAGCTCGGAGACTGGACAGGCCCTTTAGCTCCTCTTCCAGTTCAGCGGCCTTGCACTCCAGGGCCCTGCACTCAAATCTCTCCAGCTCCAGGATGGCCGGCCTCTCTGCAAAGCGCTCTTGCCTCTGCATGGTGCGCTCCAGCTCTACCTTGAGCTGCGCCAGCCACAGCGTGGTCTGGATCAGGGCCTCACGAAGTCTCTCGTTCTCAATGTGCAGCTTTGCATAGAGCTTCCTGAAGCTCCCTCAGGCTCTTCCAATTTGGGCTGGGGTTCTGGGTTTAGGTCCTGCTGCCTCTGGACCAGAAGTGCTGGATTCTGGGCTGATGTCCACTGGCTTCACCTTCTCCCCCTTCACAGGCCCTCTCCTCTCATCTCCAACTCTGCGGTGCTCCCTAGAGGCCTGTGGTCCCGGTCCCTGCCCCTCAGGTACCTCTACTCTCTGGGCAGGGCCATCAGAATTCTCAACCCCAGGGACTCGGGGCTGCCAGGAAGGGTCCAGGCTCTGTTCACCCTGCTCTTGATGTGGATGGGAGCATCTGATCAGGGGAAGGCCTGCAGCGGGGAGGGGCTGCGAAGTTGGCTGCTGGCCCCACCACCTGATCAGGCATGTGCTGGCTACAGTGGGTGTCATAGCGACTGGCCCAATCAGGGCCATGTTCTGCCTGCTCACCACTCCCCAGTCCCAACTCCGCCTCCACTGCCGGGCTAACAGGCCTTTGGGATCACCAGCTCACAGCACCTGCTTTCCCACAGGCCTGAGGCTCTTAGGCCTGTGGGAAAGCAGGCGCCGGTGACTTCAACTGCATGTGCGCCCGGGTGGTGGCTGATGGAACGCACTGCCCACTTGGGGCTGCTCACACCTGGGTGGGCAGGTCGAGGGCACTGCCTCTGCTGCTGCCGCTGTGGCTGCTGCTGGGCTTGAGGCACTGACTGAGGCTGCAGGCAACCTACCCACCCCGGGTTGGGTGGCACATAGGATGCGCTGGCTGGCCGATCGCTGCTGCCGCCCCGTGTCCCTTCACACAGGGGATACCGGGGCGGGTACCCGATCACTGCGGTCCCACCAGCCAACCCCCGGGTCCCCCGTGGGAGGGCCTGATGAGGGCGGGGCAGGTGCCTGATCATCGGGTCCCACCCGCCAGCCCTGGGTCCCTCGCAGGAGGCCTGGATGAGGGCGGGTGGGTGCCTGATCACCGCGATCCCACCTGCCAACCCCGGGTCCCTGTGAGAGGCCTGGATGAGGGCGGGGACCTCTGCTGCCAGCCCCTGATAGAGGTGAGCTGGCGTTGGCACTGTCCCACCCTGCCTGCAGTATGCAAATTAGCCACCATCTTGGCTGGCGGTTAATTTGCATATCACCCTGATTAGCCAATGAAAAGGGTAGCGGACCTACGCTAATTACCATGTTTCTCTATTATTAGATAGGATTATATAGATCAGTGATGGCGAACCTATGACACGTGTGTCAGAGGTGACACGCAAACTCATTTTTTTGGTTGATTTTACTTTGTTAAATGGCATTTAAATATATAAAATAAATATCAAAAATATAAATCTTTGTTTTACTATGATTGCAAATATCAAAAAATTTCTATATGTGACATGGCACCAGAGTTAAGTTAGGGTTTTTCAAAATGCTGACACGCCAAGCTCAAAAGGTTCGCCATCACTAGATCTTTGCAAACAGAGCTCATGTTTTCTTTTAATACTCAACACAATCCGATAATAAAAGTGAACTCCCACCATTATTTTGTCTCAAAACTTACTTGCCCATTAGTACAAGTTTACTAAATGCATTTTTATTCCTTCTAAGTTGTCACAGGTAATAATTTTACCAAGTGTTTTAATATATAAAACGTAATCAACACCAAATATTGACCAAATATGAGTAACAATTTTGTAGTCTCTTATAACAGTTTCCTTGTTACCTCCTAGTCCCAAGGCTAATATTTTGCTGTTATTGAACTACTTCATTTCTAGGTGCAAAATCCCACTTTAGGAATTTGCTGCTGCAAAAATAGTCTGTGCAATGAAAACATTAGGTATCATAATGATAAAACAAGTATTTTTATTTCACTTACTGATCTGCAGAAGACTTGCAGGTCAGTTAATCAAGACTGAGATCAGCTGGGATTCCATGCTTTAGACTATGCATTGATTGGACTTGGCTTAGTGTTGAAGGTTAGGGTTTAGAACTGTCCCACATGAATTCTTATAACTCAATAAGTACAATACAAAAAAACTTGCATAAAAAATGAGCACAAAATAGACATTTAACCAAAGATGATACACAAATGGTTAATAGGCAATTAAAAGATGTTCACAGTCATTAGTCATTAGGCAAAGACAAATAGAAATCACAATGAGAAAATAATACACACTATAATGGCTAAAATTCAAAAAGTCTAACACTACTAAGTGACAGTAAAATCTATACTAATAAAAGGCTAATATGCTAATTAGACCGGGAGACTTTCTGGGAGACCTTCCAGACAAAGCCATGGTGGCGGGGCTGAGGCAGAGGCTGTTAGGGGCGATTAGGCCAGAAGGGGGTGATCAGGCTTGTGGGGGGACAGTTGGGGGCGATCAAGCCAGCAGGGTGGGGTAAGTTGGGGGCGAGAAGGCCAGTGGGGGGGCAGTTGGGGCCAAGAAGGCTGGTGGGGGGGCAGTTGGGAGTGATCAGGCTGGTGGGAGGCCAGTTGGGGTCGAGCAGGCCAGCGGGGGGGGTATTTGGGGGTGAGCAGACTGGCGGGGGGAACAGTTGAGGGTGATCAGGCCGGTGGGGGGCAGTTGGGGGCAAGCAGGCTGGCAGCGGGAGGCAGTTGGGGGCGAGCAGGCCGGCAAGCAGAGTGGTTAGGGGTGATCAGGCAGGCAGTCAAGTGAGGGGTTAGGTGACAGTGGTTCCAGATTGGGAGAGGTAATAATTGTCACAGGTAATAATTTTACCAATTGTTTTAATATATAAAACGTAATCAACACCAAATATTGACCAAATATGAGTAGCTGCCAGCAGTCGGACATCCCTCAAGGGGTCCCAGATTGGAGAAGGGTGCAGGGTGGGCTGAGGGACACCCACCCTGTGCACAAATTTCATGCACCAGGCCATTAGCTCTGATAAATTACTGGTGAAAATATTAAAATGGACAACTACTTTAGCAAACAGTTTGTCATTTATTATAATTAAATATGCACTTCTTTGAATTAGCAGTTCCATAATATATGTTCTAGAGCTTGCTCACACTGGCCTCACAAGAGTTTCATGTACACATCTCTTCTTGACTCCACCTTCAAGGTGTGATAATAAATCCTTATCTGTCACTTTTTATATTTATGAATTAGAGGACATTATTTGATCTATGCTTTGGTCTTCCATTTGTAATATAGATACAACAACTAGTTACCTATTTCTTTGAATTATTTTTATAATTTAAATAGTTAATATATATGAAATCCTTACTTTTGCACCTGTCTTGAGTGAATACTCATTATAAGATAATTTAAATACACATATTTACATTGTATGCTTCAATACATAATTATTTTAGGATAAATTAGCAAACATTTTGAAATTTTAAAATTATTGGGTTTTTTTCTTTATTATGAAACCCTCTCTCATAAAGAATATTACCAGGATTAAAACAAAACAACAAAAATATATTTGAGAAGTGAAATCCTATTTATTCATTCTCATTGCTGAAGGGTACTCATTTGTATGTCTATAACACCATTCATTTATTCTACTGTAATGGCATTTAGGTTATTAAAACTCATTTGCAACTTTAAGTAACTAATTCAAAATCTGGGCTCATTCTGACCAACTTCCAAGTAAATTCCTTGCTTCTAGAAAACCAGTTTTCTCATTTCCTTCTTAAAATAATCTAGTACTTCTCTGAAGCAATTCATCCTACCTAGAATATCCTCCTTTTTTTATTTTACTTCTGAAATCTTATATATACTTGAATAAGACCCAGATATATAACTTTTACTCTAAAACCTTACATAGTTCAGATGCTTCACCATCAACTTTCCAAAATGACACTACATTAGCACAAGTCTTGGTTGAAATGTCATCTTCTCCATGAAATTTCCTCAGCCATTTTTGTTATATTAATCCCCAATATCTTACTGTATTTGTTCTTACACACTTATTTCCTTCTAGCACACTAATGAAATTTATGTAGTAATATATTTTTGTATATATATTGCTATATAAGCACATATGCTTACATGTATATAAGTAGGGAGGTATTGGATTTGGATTACCATTTTAACTCCCATTCTCTCCTCCCCTATCCTCTGATGAACAGTTTTACTTTCTGTTTCTATGTATTTTGCTATTCTAGATACCTCATATAAGTAGAGTCATACATTATTCATCCGTTCATGTTTGGCTTATTTCCTTTGGTATAAGATCTTCAAAGTTTCATCCATGTTGTAGCATGTATTTGAATTTCATTCTTTCACAGGCTGAATAATATTCTATTGTATGTATAGACTACATTTTATGTATCCATTCATCCCTCAATGGACATTTGGATTGTTTCTACCTTTTGGTTATTGTGACTAATACTATTATGAACATGCATGTCTGAGTCCCTCATTTAACTTCTTTTGTTACTTAGAAGTGGAACTGCTCTACGAAATGATAATGCTATGTATATATTTTTAAGGACCCACCATACTATTTTCCATAGCAGCCACACCATTTTATATTCCCACCAGCAATGCACAAGGGTTCCAATTTCTCCACATTCTTGCCAACACTTGGTTTCTATTTTTTTGTTTGTTGGTTTGTCTTGTAAAGTGGTATCTCACTATGGTTTTGATTTTCATTTCCTTAATGATTAGTGATATTAAACATTTTTCATGCTTATTGGCCATTTATATATTCTCTTTGGAAAATGGCTACTTAAATCTTTGTCCATTTTTAAAATAGGCTATTTTATTATTGTTGAATTTTAAAAGCTCTTTACTAGTATATATTTGGGGCCTTAATCTCTTACCAGATGTGTGCTTTGCAAATATTTTCTCCCATTCTGTAATTTGCATTTTACTTTGTTGATAACATCCTTTGATGCATAAAAGTTTTACATTTTGATGAAGTCAAAATTGTCTATTTGTTCTTTTCCCCAGTACCTTTGGTGTCATCCTCCAAAACAATCGGAAATGGCTTTCTCTAATTTACTGGAAGAAATAACAATTCTGGAGCTAGAGCTGCAATTCCCAAGTCTTTCTATATATTGTTTCCAGCCTATATCTATTACCAATTTGTAAGTAAGGCAGACTAGCATTAGAAGTAGAATGGAACACATTACACAGTGAAAGCTATAGGCCAAAAGAGTGGGATATATATTTCATAAAGGCATTAGGCACTAAATGCACAAGATTTGAAGTCCAACAGACCAAAGCCAGTTCTATCTATTCACGTCACTTCCAGCAAGCTTTGCAATTTCCCAGCCCAGATCCAAATTACCCAATCTCTAAAATGACAACACTCACTCAAAGTTATGTAAATCACTTAGTGTAATTCTTGGCATCTACTAAAGGAACTCTATAGATGCTAGCTAAAACAACTATTGGAAACTGTCACGCGTATCTCATTTATCCTCCTATTACGTATGGCATATTAGTGGCATACAGAAGCTAAACAAATGCTGCGGTTTGACTATATAAACATCACTGGTTCACACTGAAATGCCTCTGCTGCCTCCGTACAGAGAAAAGAGACTGGCTGACTTTTCTGTTATCACCTAAGCTCTATTTGAAGTGCTTATCATATGCATGTGATAAACTTATGAACTAAAATTGGTTAAATCTATTAGAACAAAACATGACAAATTATAGCTGACATAACTATATCACAAATTCATGATAGTTGTATGATTTCTTAAATAACCAAACAATTTTGCTGTTTAAACTTGAGGGGGCACTTGGGAACTAGAAGAATACTACATAGAGACAAAAGAGGAAATTTACTCTATACAAAATTGTCTTAAATTTGGATATTTTATATTGGCTTTTGTTGTTGTTAATTCTCACCTGAGGATATTTTTCCATTGATTTTTAGAGAGTGCAAGGGAGGGGCAGAGACTAAGAGCAACATCAATCCATGTGAGAAAGACACATGGACTAGTTCCCTCCCACATGATTGAGCTGAAACCAAGGCACATGCCCCTGACCGGAATAAAACCCTGAACCCTTCAGTCTACGTACCAACGCTCTATCCACTGAACCAAACTGTCTACGGCAACATTGACTTTTTGACACTTTTTCTGAAAGCTGTATGGTAATATAATCCAATGTACTCTTTTGACTGTTATTTTTACTAACAAGTGAATTATCTGTTTCTTGTGTAAAATTAAATTGTGTTTTAATCAAAGAAACATTTTTCAAAAAGTCAATTATTTTTCTTATTTTAAAAGTAATACTTGTACATTGCTGAAAAAAGAAAATCAAACATAATCCCATTATCTGGTGGTAGCCACTATTAATACATTGGTGTATTTTCTTTTTATAGGTTTTAATATTTTAGCATTAATTCATAGAATCATATTGTTTGTATCCTCAAATAGCATGTAATATTATAATGTAAGCCATTCCCTAGGCCACTATTTTTTAAATGTGATTTTTCATAGCTGCATAAAATTTCATTATATGAAAGTACCATAATTTACTTAATATGCTACTGCTGGAATTTCACCATTGTTGCTGTTATAAATAAAACTGATTTAATCAAAAGTCTTAATTTTGAACAACAATCTAACTGAAATGAACTTAGGCAAAAAACAGACCAAAAGTATTTTATTTAAAAAAATACTAGTATATCTTATGTAACTGACCAACTTCTACCAAAACAACAATAACACAGGAGAGGTACATGGCAGGTTTCATGAATCATTGGGACCAGAATTTAAATTCCTCCAACATCTGACTCTCACTTCTGTGATATTATAATTTATGATAAGAAATTGACCTTTTTTGGTCTTCCTCCCTGTTTCTGGCACAGAGCCCCTAAAAGCTCTGGGGTTTCCTAAGCAATAAGAGCACTACAGGTGTCTTCTGTTATGTTAATTAGTGACTGGAAAGCACCATAAATTTGCAGGATGGTTGCCAGGAGAACCAACCATGTGTATTCTTATTACCTTCATCTCCACCTGTGTATAAGATAGCGGACATTATTGCTAATAACATCAGATTACCTTTGAAAAAATTAGATCAAGGAGCTATTTTTCAAAACCCTTTGGCTAGTATCCTTCAGAATCCTTAATGCCATTTGATGATGTGAGAACATATAAAATAGCTCCAACAAATCTTTAGTAGGAAGGTACCACACCAGCCAGACAGCTGATTTTGGTCAGGTACTATATTTTGCAGATGAGAAATAATAATTAGAAAAATTTAGATCTAACTATTACAGCATCCAGACCTTATCTTACCTCACTTTATTCTACCTTGGGAATTATAATTGATGCTTCAAAAGCCCTCAGAACTTCCAAGAGTTCTACAATATGGTTGCATATTAGAACTAAATGTGATCTTTTAACATTATCTATGATTGGCCCTAACCCCTGAAATTGTTGTTGTGGAGTGAAACCAGGGATCCATATATTCCAAAAGCTCTAAATTTTATACAGAGTTGAGATCCATTAGCCAAGGGACCAAAGCTGTCATCAATTTAGAATTAGCTCAAGGTTGCTAGTATTTCATAATTTTTATAATCTTTAATATACAACACATTTTTGGGGTGGAAATCGCTAATTCATCTAGATTTACCGAATGTTACTTTTAAAAATCTCCCTCCAAAATCTACTATGTGTTTGACTCATCTTATTTATTTACATCAGACTCTTTGTTACACGCTGGGTGAAGTTCCAAGTATTTATCAGCTGATAAAGTTCTATGGTGAAGAAAGAAGGAGCAATCCACTTTCTCCCGCTATTCATAAGCAACGCTGCTTTTCTTCTAATAGATTACAAAGATATATCAAAACAATTTGCTCATAAAGTGTACCTGAATGCTATAATGTTGGCATTTGGCCAAATTATATTGAGAAACTAAATATGGTTGAGAAAATTATTATTCCCCAACCTTGAAAACTTTGCAGACTGTTGAACACTAAAATAGGACAATATTTCTTTAAAATAGCTAACAACAGCAAGTAAAATTAAATAATATATCCTCCATCAGTTCTCAAGGAAAAATAAATCTACTTTGTCCATTTACCTCAAGGGAACAGTTTAATTATATTTCCACTAAAGCTGTCCTTTCCAAGCTTATAATATTTGACTCTATAAAGCTCAAACTCGTTTTCTTTTTGGAGTCCTAAAATATATGCATATGGATATAGGAGTCAATAATGTTTTTTAAAGTAATTCATGTTGTTGATAGACTAATAATTAGTTCATCCTCAATGCTGTATAGCAAAGGTCAGTACTTCTCTTATATAAAGGTCCAGATATTACATTTTTATACTTGTAGCCAGACAGGTTCTCTTATAATTAGTCAGCTGTTTTGTGGTAGCATAAAAACAGCCTTAGGCCATATAGAAACAGAAGGATGTGGCGGTGTTCTAATAAAACTTTATTTACAAAAACCGGAAGCAGGCCGGATTGGACCTGCTGGTTTTAGTTTACTTATTGTCCATTCCCCTTGAAAGGGAACTGGAAAACCCCTAGAAGGCCTGCCTAAACTACCATGGCATTCATTTGAGTGAGTGATGAGATATGTAGAGCTCAAAAAAACTGAGGCATGCACCACATGCCTGGTAAGAAAATCCTCAAAGGAATGACTTCTTTCTGTTTGGGCCCTGTCTGTGGTGCAGACAGGGCCCAAACAGAAAGAAGTCATTCCTTTGAGGATTATCTTACCAGGGTCTAAATTTATTTTGAGGACAGCTAAGAAAGTAACATATTTATGCTGAGGGCACTGCCTCCTTATTAGTAGTATATAAAAAATTTTTATAAAAATTTGTGGAGTATGGCAGAAGAGGCTTATTCATATTAACTATTCTATCTAATAAAGAAGGAATATGCTAATTGACCCTCACATCATTGCAAAGATGGCAGCACCCACAGCCAATAAGGAGTGAATATGCTAATTGACTGCCCCACCCTTTAATATGGTGGCACCCACAGCCAATAAGAAGGGAATATGCTAATTGACTGCTCCACACTCAAAGATAGCGGCACCCACAGCCACAAGATGGCGGCGCCCAGTCCCCTCAGCCCTGCCAGGGTGGGAGGTACACGGCAAGGCTGGGCCTGCCTCCAGACCCCCTGGGCCCCTCAGCCACCCAGCTGCCCAGGGCCGCCCGAGGTCAGGTAACCAGGGCTAGCCGAGGCTTGTGCTACCAGCAGTGGCAGCAGCAGAGGTGTTATGGAGTGTTGCCTTCCTCTGATCGCCGGGTCACCTCCTGCCCCTGAGGGCTCCCGGACTGTGAGAGGGGGCAGGCCAGGCTGAGGGACCCGCCCCCCGCTCCAGTGCATGAATTTTCATGCACCGGGCCTCTAGTTAGATTAATAAAGAATAAAGATACCCCAATGCCTTTATAATTATCCAGTTACATAATAAATTGTATTGCCAGATTTGTTTGTAGATGTTGAATTAACATGAGCAAAAGAAAACTCTTCTATCATCAAATTGCTGAGTTTGAAATATTGGATTCTATAGAAGCAGCATGCCCATGGACCATAAATAATCTTCACCTATCTGATGATTTAAGTTACTTCTAATTTACTTTGCAATTTACAGGGTCACCCTAATACACACTTGCAACATTTCTAACCATTTTTTAAAATATATTTTATTAATTTTTCACAGAGAGGGAGAGGGATAGAGAGCTAGAAACATCGATGAGAAACATCGATCAGCTGCCTCCTGCACAACCCCTCCTGGGGATGTGCCTGCAACCAAGGTACATGCCCTTGACTGGAATCGAACCCAGGACCCTTCAGTCTGAAAGCCAATGCTCTACCCACTGAGCCAAACCATTTAGGGCTCTAACCATTTTTTTAAGTCTTAATCATAGTTTTGTTTCATCTTGCAGGGGAAATCTTTATGGCTTTTTATAGTTACCCTAAAGGCCTGTTGCAGGAAGATTCCTGCAATAGGGCTTCCTTGGACCTATTCCTGCAAGAATAGGGCTTCCTGAGGCCCCTGCGAAGCATCTCTGCTGCCTCGCTCCCTCCTGTCTTCGCCGCCTCGCTCCCTCCCATCTCTGCTGCCTCGGCTCCCTCCCTTCTCCACCGCCTGCTCCCTCCTGTCTCTGCTTCCTTGGCTCCCTCCTGTCTCTGTTGTGTCGGCTCCCTCCCATATCTGCTGCCTGGGCTCCCTCCCTTCTCTGCCGCTTCCCTCCCTCTCATCTCTGCTGCCTCACTTCCTCCCGTGTCCACCGCTTCACTCCCTCCCATGGCCACTGCCTTGCTCCCTCACTTCTCCGCCACTTGGCTCCCTCCAGTCTCTGCTGCCTCACCCCCACCCATGTCCGCTGCCTCAGCTCCACTCCTGTCTCCGCTGCCTCACCACCACTTCCTTCTCCGCTGCCTCCGCTTTGTTCCCTTCTCCGCTGCTTTGCTCCCTTCTGCAGTGCTTGGCTTCCTTCTATGCTGTCTTCAGTCTTCACTCCGTGCCTGCGTATGCAAATTAACTACCATCTTTGTTGGGTTAATTTGCATATCACTCTGATTGACTGGTGGACATAGCGGAGGGATGGTCAATTTGCATGTTTCTCTTTTATTGGTGTAGATATTATTTTAAATTTATTTTATGTTATAACTAGAGGCCCAGTACATGACATTCATGCACTCGGGGGTGAAGGGGTCCCCTCAGCCTGGTTATATAAGAAATCCCTAGTTCTGCTGGGGAGGCTGGAGAGGCTCCCACCACCCCACCACCACTGCACTTGCCAGCCCTCAGTCTGGCTTGTGGCTGAGTGGCGCCTCCCCTGTGGGAACACACTGACCACCAGGGAGCAGTTCCTGTGTTGAGCGTCTGCCTCCTGGTGGTCAGTACATGTCATAGCTACCGGTCGTTCTGCCATTTGATTTGCATATAACCCTTTTATTATATAGGATAATCTAAGTATAACACGGTCACAGTTTTTTTTCCTAAAATTTTTTAAATGATATGAAAATGTCTCTATTATAAAGATCAAAAACTTGAATAAATGCCCATTTCATAGTTACCTTTTAAGCACATCAAAGTATTGAATGAAATGAAAAACACTGAGGAGAACTCAACATCTTCCTGTTTTGTGAATAAATTAGCAAGAGAATTATTCAAATTAATTTTCACAAATTAATATTGAATGATTAATCTGTTCCTAACAATAGGTTAATACATTGCAGAGTAATCTATAAAGGCCTTCCTTTTAAATAATCATCACCTACTATATACTCAGATAGAGTTTTCTCTATTAATATAATTCCTCGGACATATACTAAATCAATAGTAAAAAATTGCTTTGTGTTGCATGATGAATTATTTTCTTCTTTTAAAATAATTTTTAAATGTATACATTATACAAATGAATATGAATGAGTTAATGGTTACCGTCAGTTGGCAATAAAAATATATTCAATGTTATAAAGTGTAGGTAGGCAATACAGTAAAATATCACTAAAAGCAGGATGTAAAATTAATCCTTTACTCTAACGGGAATAAATTATAAGATATTTGAAGACATACAATTTTTCAATGCAATCATATTTATTAATAAACATACTGTGCTTTATTTATCTGCAATGCGATCTGCTAAAGTATTTGGGCAATTTTTATTGCCATAAATAGTTTAATAAATGTTAATCTAAGATGTTTATAGAACTCAACTGCTAAATAAAATTTGTTAAATACATGGAGTAAATCTCAATATCAACCAGCCTGTCCTGTGGTTTTAGTTTCCTACTAGAAGACTGAATTAATGCTGCTTTACTACTTATTCAATTTTAATTCAGCTGTATCAACTATTACTATCTTAAAGTTGCTCTGGTTCCCAAACATTATTCCTAAAGGTTTATAGACCCGATATTTTGAGTTGTGTAGCTCTTCACAAGTGCTTGTAACAAAAACATAGAACAGCACCTGAGATTAAATATTAGTTTGGTAGTTCAGTATCTAAGAATCTCAACTTGATTGCTGAGACATAGAGGAAAACAGTGCACTAGAAATGATAACATTACAGGTGCCCCTGGATTTTCATTTCCTACTAAAGTGCTGGGGTCCAACCCCAGCAGGTCCAGGGGTCCCCAAAGGTGTGGACGGAGTCGGCGAAGAAGGAATGACACAGAGACAGCGTTCAGTTGATCAGCAGCCTAGCCAGGATCTCTAGCCAGGATCTCCAGCCAAGTTCTGGTCTGGATCTCTAGCAAAGTTCTGGTTAGGATCTCCAGCTAGGTTCTGTGTCCATGTTCTCTTGCTAGGTTCTCCAGGTTCTCCAGCCAGGTTCTGTAGCCATGTTCCCTTGCTAGGTTCTCCAGCCAGGTTCTGTGTCCAGGTTCTCCAGCCAGGTTCAGTCACCAGGTTCTAGTCAGGTTCTCTTGCCAATTTCTGTAGTCAGGTTCAGTCCAGGATCTTTTGCCATGTTCTCTCCAGCGAAGTTCTTCTGTCTCTAGGTTCTGTGTAGGTTCTGACTTCTTTCTGTCTCCTTAGTTCTGTCTTCTTACATCTGTATTTATACCAGTTGATTCAATCCTATCAATCTCTATTTCAAAGGTTAGGGCGTTTGTTATCTCCATTCCAGGGAGTAAAGATTATGTAGCTTAAGCATGATTGTTCGTAGTTAAAGTGATTAATTACCCACCTGGCACTTAGTTAAGAGGTTTTATTCCCTCCCTAACTTCAGGGGAAAATCCCTACCTGGGGAAACAACCTTTCTCAGAGACCTTGGTTAAAACACATAGTGCCAAGAAGGTGAGCAAACATATTAAGAACAGTATGCCATATATGCCAGGTCCCTTGAAACAGCAAGCAGGGACCGGCTCCCGGCACTAAAGGAGTCACAGAACATTTAGGAAGAGCTGTGTAAAGGTTAATGTACTATAATCCAACACCATATCTGAATTAAATTAATTAATTAATTTTTTTGTTTCATCCATATGTTGAAGCGCTTAATTTTTAATATGGTCTCCTAATAATGGAATAGGAAGCGAGCATTCTTCTATTTATCTATGCATTTCAGAAATATTTATCTAAATGCACAAGTCCATGGATAAATATTTTAACTCTATATTTAATTCTCAAAACAAGAATATAAACAAATGTCTGAAAAATATAACTTTGCTTTTCTCTTAATTTCATTATTTAAAGATTATATATTAACAAAATATCTGGTTAAAAAAATAGGTCTCACACTATATGACTCCAAGACCTCTATAAAGCTACAATAATCAAAATAGTGTATCATTAATAAACAAATGGACAAATAAACATATGTAATGGAAAATAATTTAGAAATATATCCATATGTATTCTGCATGATTATTTAAGCAGTATTTTATATACACTTAGATAAATAACTCCAGTTCATGCTAGAGAAGTACATGGTGTCATTTTAATCTTATATGCATGAAAGAAAATCCCCAAAAATAAAAAATTTGGGGACATTCATGAAACTTTCTGTCTCTAAATTCTACTTAACACAACTGACATCACTGTATTTTCAACATTCTTAACTACTTCTGGGCATAAGTTTAAAATTTGCCTCCCTGACAAGATAAGCAACTTTAATTGGAAACAATGATGCTCACTTTGGTGATGAAAATATGAATTTGCTTGAGCTCAGAAAAACAGCACTTTTACCACAGAAATTCATGAAGGTATTCTTTACTTTAAAAAGAGATAGCAGGCATTTCAATATACTCTATAATTTGAGTAAATACATGTCTAATAAAGGATATGTGTGTAAATATGGAGTTTAATTTCATATTGTACTGCTGGATTGACTTTGAGTGTTCATGTGATCACCTGCTTAGAAAAAATTTCTGATTAGCTTATGTGAGAGCTTTTGACCTATGAAATGTGTTAAAGAAAAATTGGGTTGTATGGTACAAAGTGGCATATTTAACTGATAATCTGTTTTATATGTTTTATTTTGCATTACTGAGAAAAATATTTCCAAAGTTCAGTAAATGTTCACAGAAATTAGAAATGGAATTTTGATTTTGCCTAATGACATAGGACAGTTACCCTGGCACTTTTTCCTTAGCAGTGTGAAGATTATTCATACCTACTGTGAACTTCAAAGTTGCTATTTCCAGTATTCTTCATGTGGCTACAAGTCACCAAATGTAAAGTATATTACATACAACCAACACCCCTCCACAAAATAACCTTAATAGGAAACAAATATATTAACAATTTCATTTTCCCTTTTTCTAAATTTTCTACTCAATTGCTTCTGTTTTAAACTTTGCAAACAGAGTTTTGGCTTTTTGTGATGCAGAATTGAGAGGTAATGTGAGGAAGAGTATTAATAAAATGTGCTGGTATATTCTGTAGAGAAAAGTTGAGCAAGGAAAGATAAGCTAGAAATTCTTGACATAGGAGGTGTGGATGACTCAAGTTGACAGGGGTGGGATGAAGTGTTGAGATTTTTTTGAGAACACAGTCTGTAACATAGATTTTCTAGACATTGGACAGTGAAAATCTTATATATTTGGAAGGAGAAAAAAGAATTTGTGAGTTGAGATAAAGGGATGTTGTAAATCCCATGGATTACATATTTGGTTCCCTGGGTCATAGAGCCCTTGGTATACCTGTTTGATAGGCCAAGAAATTGTTCATTTTCTCAGTGGCACTGCTTACACTGTCTTTGCATATCTGAACTTGTCAACCATTACTGAGCGAGCCTATTCAAAGTCTGCTTTGTAATGTCTCTGTTGGGAACAGAGGATGCCTGCATCTCAAACTCCAAAGGTGAAAGAGAGGTTGTATCTACTGGTCATTACTGACAATTGCCTAACATATAAAAGAGGGAGACGAGTTTCCTCACAGACAGAGAAGAAAAGGTGTAATCAAATCGGACTGTTCTAAACCAATGCGGTGAGTGGAAGGCAGTAGAAATTTTTGAATCCCTGCTTAAATTTTTATAACTGTTGAAAGGCAGTGACCTCATTAGCAGAGAGCTGGAATACCTATTCAGGTGAGATATGAAACTTGCTTTATATCTACTAAACTTAAGAAATTGAATATTGCTATGGTCAGATCACTTTGAAGTAAAAAAAATAGTTTTTGAAAGTTTATATTTCAATAGTTTTTGAAAGTTTTATATTTTTAATGGACTGTTAAATTATTTTTCCTATAAAAAATTCACCAGTGAATAGTCTCAAAAAGTAATGCTCAAAGGGATAGATAACATGGCATTTTGAAAGAAAAGTAATTAAATAATAAATTAATAATAAGCATTAACTTTATAGAATTAGGAAGCTTCTTTGACTTTTTTTTCAAGTGAAGTAGGCTGTGAAGTAGGCAGACATTCAGACAGAGTGAGCCTACCAAAAGCAGCTCACCATCATTCAAAATATGAAGAGGGTCCTGCTTAGAGAAACTGGCAAGGAGAAGCTACCTCGATACTATAAGGACATCAGCCTGGGATTCAAGGAGACCATTGAGGGCACCTACATTGACAAAAAATGCCCCTTTGCTGGTAATGTCTCCATCTGAGGGCTCATCTTGTCCGGCGTGGTGACCAAGATGAAGAGGCAGAGGACCACTGTCATCCACGGAGACCACCTCCACTACATACGGAAGTACAACCGCTTTGAGAAGCATCACAAGGACAGGTCAGTGCACCTGTCCCCTGCTTCAGAGATGTCCAGATCAGGCGACATTGTCACCCTGGGTGAGTGCTGCCCCAGAGCAAGACTGTGCGCCTCAACGTGCTCAAGGTCACCAAGGCCCCCGGCACCAAGAAGCAGTTCCAGAAGTTCTGAGGCTGAATACCTGCCCCCCACCCCAACAAAATAAAGTGATTCTCTCAGTCACAAAATAAAATGAAATGAAATAAAATAAAATAAACTTCTTTGAATATTTCTTCTCTCTAGGAGATCCAAACATTTTATTTACTGACTTGTTTAAAAAATACTTACCAATCCTATATAATAAAAGGCTAATATGCAAATAGACTGAACAGCGGAACAACTGAACAGTTGCTATGATATGCGCTGACCACCAGGGTGCGCGTGTGGAACATGGCGGGCATCTGGCACAGCAGGATGGCGGAGCAGGTGAGCAGGGGGACCAGACCAAGGTGGGGCACCAGGTGCTGTCACTGAGGCGAACCTCTGGTGGTTACTGAAAATTCTTTGGTCCTGCGTGCCGCGGTCCCGCACAGCACTTACACCTGCTGCCGGCACCAGCCCCACTCACACCCACTGCCAGCGCCCAGTGCTGAGCCCAATCGCTTGGTGCTGTCAGTGGGTGCAAGCAGCGGCTGCTGGCCCTGATCACCCTTCAGGGCTGCTCCACCTCCCCCTGCTCCTGACGGGCAATAGGGGCAGCAGCTGCTGCTTACACCCACTGACAGTGCCGGCCCCAAGTGCTCCGCACCATCAGCGGGTGTGAGCGCAGCTGGCGGTGTCAGTGCATGGGAGTTGTGGCGGAGGGAGCAAGGCTGCTGGCAGACAGGGGACCTGCGGCCATGGTGGGAGTGCAGAGGATGAGTCGAGACCCATCCCTATGCCCACCGTAGCCTCATAGCCCATAGTTCCTTTCAAGGTGCACGTATTTGTGCACTGGGACCCTAGTTAATGTATAATAGCAAGAGGAAGGGAATTTCTTTCAATCTTTAATTTTTAAAGTTGCCCTAAATAATTATTTTAATCATTAACATAGTATATTTTGTTAGTTCCTATGAAGTCAAAGTCATTAACTTTGGGAACTTAGATTCAGAATTGTACCCTTAGACAACACTCCTGACATAAAGCAGTTGGAGAGAAATCCATTGTGCTAGAAACAACTCTGATGCAGATATACCAGAGATATAACATTGGCTTTGTCTCATTTAGTTTGGTCTATTCATTCACTGTCATCCGAGTGATTACCAAAACATAGTATTTAGTTGTTTTCAGAGGAGACATATAGATTTTGAACCTCTCAATAAAATGGGGATATCATATTAGCCTAATTTTCAAGGCTAATAAAAATGAAAATATAATAAAAACCTCCATTTATAAAACTCTAAAAGCACAGGTTTTTTGAAAATGGTCAACAGAAATAATTCTCTTTTTGCTGAAAGGAATATAAAGTACAGCAAACAAACCCATGTTCTTAGTGCATTCAAAGAGCATGAACACTCCGGCTCATTAGATGTCCTATATTCAGCAAATTAATTGGGACAACTATTTCAGAAAAGAAGTAACAGTATGTTGAAAATTATTTTATTTCCTTTTAGTTCTGCTTCAAAGACACACACTGATAAAAAGGTGTTCCAAAAACAAGGTGGTTAATTACTAAGGTTGTTCTGCTCCAAAATCACAGTGAAACCACAATTACTCTAAGAGCAACAAGAATAGTTACTTCAGTTGCCAGTTCTAAACCTGCATCAACAGGAAAGTTTGATGAGTATTAAACAGATTGTGACTTCACTGACTTCTCTAATTATTCTGTTTATTTGGGAGAGGAAGGTAATGGTTATAAAAATGTATGCCTAGTCATATTGGCTCAGCTGACAAATTGCTGCTAATGTATTTTGTAGACTAAAACAATTTTATAAATGTACTTGGTCCTAAAAAAAAGTCTTTGTTGTAGCTCCCAAACTTCAATATCATTCTAAAGGAAAACAAGGCTGTCTTCTTGGGAGAAAATATGGTTACAGTGAGTCAATTTTCAAGGTGCTCATCATGTTCTTGGACAGACTGTACTGCACACTTTCTTCTTTATTTTTTCGTGGGAAATCAGAAGTTTACTGAAGTAGAAGGTTGGGGAAAAACAATTACTTTGTGAAAGGAAACCAAGGCCTGCACCTAGAGGCCCACACTGAAGATCAGTGTCTCTCTGGACTCCATTGGGGGCATTCCATCTGCTGCTTGGGCTCTGGCTCAGGACATTATCTTGGGTGACTGGGTTTGACATCCCCCAGGGCCCTTTTTAGACACCCCTCTAGACTCCAAGTAAGGTCGTCCATCACCTGACCAGAAGTGTAATCAGATACTTGCCAAAAAAATCAGAACTTCCGAATATTTTCTCTACGATATGTACCTTATGGAGAAAAATGTCACAATATGACATTCTCTCTCATCATAAAGACAGAAAAATGTCAAACAGAGCAAATGAACACATATCATTGAGAAAGTGTCTGACAACAACTTCTAGACTCTACAACTCCTCATTATGTTACTACATTTTACTATTATTTGGAGCCTTTAGTTTATTTACATCTATTGTATCTGTTTGGTGGAACTGTTATGTTAAAGGGTCTGCTACTGCATTTATCTTTGCCATGCCATAGTAACTGATGTCCTGTCAAACAGCTTCAAATTTGCCATGGTAGAACATCCACATTACAAAAATTAACAAATGGTGCAAATCAGGGCTTAATTTTTTGTGTTGTTGGGTTGTCCAGACTTTAAAGCAGATTAAACTTCATGAGTGTCATGTCTATAACTTTTGTGTTGTAGATATCACAAACTTTAAAGAAAATGTTCTGCCAGTATTCAAAAACTATTATTTAATTCAGCCAAGAGTGCATTTCTACTTGCAGGTGTATTTGTGAGTCCTTTGGAGGACCCTATGTGGGACTCCACTCTGCAGTTATTGATGTAGAAGATCCTGCTGGAACTCATCTCTGTAGGCCCACCTCAGTTCTATACAAACTGAAATCTCTCTGCCAAATCAGATCCCCTTTCTTCTAGCTGTTTCATTTTATTGATTGAAGAACAAGAACTGTGATGATGATGGGACTGATTCTAGCACCTTTCAAAGAGACCCACTTTGTAAGTGGCTGAGCCCCAAAATTAGAGACTCTCCAAACACTGACTTTAGCTGCTGAGCACTTTTTCACTCAACATTGGGCCTTGGTCATAATTCTTATATAATTGAGGGGAAAATGCTCTGGATATAAACTATGATAGAACAATAATTTGATTTCAACTCTGTATGTGTTTTTGACTGATATTTATTGATCTCCTCCATCCCTTAACGTTATTTAGCATTTAAAAATCTCTCATAAAATATAGTTGCTGTTATTTACTAATCAAAATTTATGTTTCATCTGATATACCATATACTAACATAGAGAATACAAAATCAACAATGAGTAAGATAGAGAGATACTGTCCTTGTTTTACAGTATTTTTCTCTACAATTCTAGAGACCATGAAATTAACTTGGGGTTAGCATTGTCTCAGAGAGTGCTAGTATTGAATAGCAAAATTATAATGAAATTTTTTTTAACAGAGCATTAAAATTATGTTTACAACCAACTTAATCCTTCAGTACAAGGAAAAATGCAAATCTAATTGTATTAATTGTTAATTCTCACAGTATTATTATTTAAAAATGTGTCTCTTATTTAAATATGATCAAAATGAAAAACTCAAGCTCTCCTTAATAATTAGCACTCTCCATTCTATCATTTAAATGTAGCAAATCAAATGTAGTTTATCTCTCTGTACTCTGTTAACTTAAATTGATAAAGTATTTCTGAAGAATATACATTTTCAGGAATGTTAAATCATTGCACTAATGTTGTACTATAAACTGAATTCTGAAGCAGGGCAAAACAAATCTGTATTACATCCTTCATAAGTAAGAAAAAGGCACAGTGGTAAAAGAGCAAAGTGCATACAGGGGAGTTTTCTAAACAATGCTGGAAGTGTGAGCAATTGTGGAACAGTAAGAAGCTTGTTGTTACTCTGAATATAATGTAATCAAGAACATGTTGAACAGAATCAGGCAGATTGGAATTTTTATCCAGTGATAGTTCATGCAGAACTGAGCACTGCTTAAGGCATTTGGAGTCCAAGCATCCTTATTTTAAATATAGGAATCATTATATTTGTGTTATGCAACCCAATAGGATTCTCTGAGGACCCAATGCACAAATTTATATAGAATGCCACTATAAAAATATTGCCTGTGGAGAAAAGGTGGAATTGTAAATAGGTATAGTCACAATAGACAGCAGTATGTAGATTCCTCAAAAAATGAAAAATAGAACTGCCATATGACTGCAGTCCAGCAATTACACTTTTGGGTATTTATCCTAAGAAACAAAACACTAATTTGAAAACACTATATGCACCTCTGTACTCACTGCAACATAACTTGCAATACCCAAGAAGTGGAGGTAACCTAAGTGTCCACTGATGAACAAGTGGATACAGAATATGTGGTACACATATGCAATGGAATCTTACTCATCCATGAAAAAGAATGAAATCTTGCTATTTACAACAACACAGATAGGCCTAGAGGGAATTATATTAAGTGAAATAAGTCAGATGGAGGAAGACAAACACCATATGATTGCATTTGTGTGTAAAATCTAAATAACAAACAAAATAGAAATCAATTCATTACTACAGAGAGAAAAATGATAGTTGCCAGGTGGGAGACGACCTTGGGGGATGGGTGAAAGGACAAATGGAATTAAGAAGTACAAATTACCAGTTATAAAAACAGTCATGGGAATGTTAAGTACAGCATAGGAAACATAGTCAGTAATATTGTAATAATTATGTAAGACATCAGTTGGGTACTGACTGATCAGGGTGATCACTTTGCAAGTTGTATAAATTCCTAATAATGATCTTATACATCAGAAACTAATATAATATGATACATCAACTATAACTAAAATAAATATAAAAAATGTATGCAGGGCAAAGTATTATCGTGTGGAATTTTTTGGCATTTATTACATGGACAACATGAGCTGAACACTTATGTATTTAATTTATTTAGATTATCAGTTGGATATAACTGCTATAATGAAATCATTTAACTTTAAGCAAACTATCTTAAATATTCTGTGAAATGTAAAGAAGGCATAGCTTTAATCACTGCAACACAACAATGTGGATGTCAAGGACCTTAGCTTCTGGCGCGTCTTGAAAATTTCCAGGAGTCAAAAAGTACTTTTTTCCTGCTAAAATTCCAACCAATGTGTCCACTTAAAACAATATTCCATTTGTTACCTCATGCAAGCCACTTGAGAAGACAACTGCAGGGAGATGTGCCATCATTAAAACATCTCTCCCTGTGAAGGCAGCTTCTGCATGTATTACTTCAATAATGCATGCTAAGTCTGATCCAGAACGTACTCGAATGCACAACAGAAATAATCTTTAGAGTGTTTTGCTGACAGACTTGGACTTCTTTCCCAAGAAAAGAATGCTTTTCAGGCTTAAAGATGGCCTGTATATTTTGAAATACTAATTAAGTTTGTTATTGGTTGATATTTATGATTCATGCAATTCTGGTTTGGCAATCCAGTACTGTTTTTTCTCATACTATGAAAAAATCCTGCACCAAATGTCTTTGCTTTCTGTTTTATTTTGTTTTGTTTGTTTTTAATTGAGGTTTAATTACAGAGTGCAGAAGTTGGAAGTGTATACTTAAAAATGTATACACCCACATAAGCAACATCTGAATTATATATAGGACATCTTTTTGTCTAAAAAGTTTCCTCCCAACTATATAGAGTCACTTTACATTTCTCTTATAATGAGCAATATTGAGCATCTTTAAATAATTACAGAGCAATTTGCATTTACTTTGGGTTGTTGATTTATCTTTCCCCCCCTCCCCCCGATTATTTTCTATTGTGTTATTGGTTTGCATCTCACAGTTTGGAGATCTTTATATATTAATTATATTGGCCTTTTGTTATTGTATTTTCCCAATGTGTACACACTTTCTCTTTTGCCTATGGTATTATTTTTTTCATGCAGTTAATGTTATTGTAGTAAATTTATTTATGTTTTCTATTATTAACTTGGGTTCCATCATAGTAATAAAAGATTTCTCCACTTTTGTTCCATATATGTGTTTTTTTAGATTTTGCATGATTTTACATTTAAATGTTTGATCAATTTGCATTCCAACATGTTAGTTATTTTATATATAACACTAGGATTTAAGTTGATGTATAGAAAATATATACATTGCGTTTGTCATGAAAACCAAATTTTCCACTCTAGAACAAAAACAAGGTTATTATGTCCTTGATTTTTTTTATAATGAAAATGAGTGATAGAAGAACATGGGCATTAGAGATTATATAGGATATAATCTGTTCAAACTAAACCCCCATTTCCCCAACATTGACTAAAGACAATAAGCCTCAGTGAACATTTCGAGTGATGTGGAAATGCTATTTCAAAAAGATCATATTCCACTGTTGGAATTATTACATAATTATTACTTTAGTGAGACAAAGTTATTTGTAGTTCTCATCTTTTGGTTCTAGGTTTTGTTTATCCATAATGTCACACACAAAAATCCTACCATTTAAGTGACAAACTAAGAAAAATTTTAATTATTAGCTGATAAATATTTCATAATGCCTTCTTTTCCAAGGTATCTTTCCCAATTAATACAACTTCTCAAACATATTATTTCTAGTCCCTCACCATCCTGGTTATTCTAACCTTGGACATTTTGTTTACAAATGTGCTCCTTTTAATATGTTGCTACATTTAAGCCTAACTCACTGTAATTATTACTTTTATTGTACTTCCATTAATTAACATTGCCTAAAAGTTTATTTGGATTTATCATACTGTGCTTTTTTTGTTATACCTAATTTACTCTGTCATCTCTTAATGGATTATGGATTATTCAGAATTTCTACTTATGTTTTTGAAAATATATGCATAAATTTTAATTATCTGGCAAACTCATTTAAACAATTTCTTGGTTTAATTGTGCAAGAGTTGATCCCCTATGGTCCATGCTTCAATTTAAGGGCTTTAGCTCGCTTTTGTAAAATTGTTAGCAGCTTTAATAAATAAATGTACTCCACTAGAATCAGAATCTGATCTTCATTCAAATACTTTAAATATTTGCCTTTGGAACATACAAAATAATTCTATACTTTTTTTATATTACTGTCCTAAATATTTAAAATATACTTTCAAGATATAATTTGAATATAAAATATTAAAATTAGATGAAATATTAGGCTAAAACTTACTAAGATAGGATCTTAGTTTACCTACTTAACTCAGAAATAGATTATCGTCATGGTATTATATTTGAATTTCATACCATCTTATGTTGTGCTCATACATTTTTACTTATTTAAATAGTTAACCAAATAATTTTAACTGCCTTTTAAATGATTGATTACAAGTTGATATAAATAATTTTATGATCATGACATTTTGCTTAATATAGCTGCAAATATCTTTATTTTCAATTTACATAGTCTTCTAACTATTAGCCTATTTCTATTCATTATCCTTTTTAAATTTCCCTGATGCAGACTATACATATCTTTGGGATGTGCTTTGGTTATGAATGTAATCAGTGTTCTTATGAAAGAGATTGCGCAGTGATCCCTAGCCCTTTCCACCATGTGAGGTCATAGCAAGGAGGCAACTGCCATGAACCAGGAAGAGGGTCCTCACCAGAACACGACCGTACCAGTGCCATGATCTTGGACTGGGCCAGAGTTTCACACTATAAAGTAAAGGCGTTTCAATAATTTTTGCAGTATCTAGCTCTCCTAAAATTTTATATTTCTTGTGTTATAGTAACTATTTTGACTTAATCTTTAGAGTATGAAAATGCATTGTACATTTATATTTTTAGGACACAAAAATAAGTGCTTGAAATTTACCACATTTTCCCAAATATTTTCTTATGATGAATCAAATAGTTCAATAACTGGTCTAAAGTGGTATATTCAAATTTTCTCAAATTCTTTAGACAAATCAAATATATTAAATTCAGAAGTTTTTTTTTATTCCAAACTCTTTATTAATCCATTGAGTCTCATACTCACCTAATGTCTAATCCTATCTAATAAAGAGGGAATATGCTAATTGACCCTCATGCTGTCACAAAGATGGTGACACCCACAGCCAATAAGGAGGGAATATGCTAATTGACTGCCACACCCTCAAAGACAGCAGCGCCCACAGCCAAAAGATGGCCAGCAGGAGAGGGCAGTTGTGGGCAATCAGACCAGCAGGGGAGAGCTGTTAGGGGGGACCAAGCCAGCAGGGGAGGGCAGTTAGGGGTGACCAGGCCAGCAGGGGAGGGCAGTTAAGTGTGACTGAGCCTGCAGGGGAGGGCAATTGGGGGGGACCAGGGGAAACTGGCCAGCAGGGGAGGGCAGCTGGGGGCGATCAGGCTGGCAGGGGAGGACAGTTGGGGGTGATCGGGCTGGCAGGGGAGAGTTTAGGTGTTGATCAGGCTGGCAGGGGAGTGGTTAGGGGGTGATCAGGCTGGCAGGCAGGCAAGCAGTTTGGAGACAGCAGTCCTGGATTATGAGATGGATGTCCAACAGCACACAGGGATCGGGCCTAAACTGCAGTCGGACATCCTTAGCACTGCTGAGGAGGCAGGAGAGGCTCCCACCACCACTGCTGTACTGGCAGCCATCAGCCTGGCTTGTGGCTGAGCAGAGCTCCTCCCATGTGAGAGTTCCCTGACCACCAGAGGGCAGCTCCTGCATTGAGCATCTGCCCCCTGGTGGCCAGTGTGTGTCATAGTGACCAGTCATTCCCAGTCCTTCTGCTGTTAGGGTCAGTTTGCATATTACCCTTTTACTATATAGGATAGAGGCCTGGTGCACGGGTGGGGGCTAGCTGGTTTGCCCTGAAGGGTGTCCCGGATCAGGGTGGGGGTCCTGCTTGGGTGCCTGGCCAGCCTGGATGATGGGCTGATGGCTGCTTGCAGCTGGTCATACCCCCTTCAGGGTGGGGGTCCCCACTGGGGTGCCTGGCCAGTCTGGGTGAGGGGCTGAGGGCCGTTTTCAGGCTGGCGGATGACTGAAGCTCCCAACCTCTCCTTTTTTTCTTTATTTTTATTCTGGGATTTATTTACCTTCTATGGCTGTCACTGGAGCTGAGAGCTGGCTTTAGCTCTGAGGCTCGGCTCCAGCTCTGAGACCTCAGCTGCTGAAAGCAGGTATCTGGGCTTTGTTTAGCTTCTATAATTGAAACACTGTTGCAACTCTAGCTCTGAGGCCTGGCTGGCTGAAAGCAGTTTTCTGGGGATTGTTTAGCTTCTATAATTGCAACATAGCTGCTTTGAGTGCAGCTCAGAGCTGGGTGGTGGCAGGCGGGGAACCATGGCTTCCTCCATCACTGGAGCAAGCAAGCCTCCTGTTCGCTTCAGCTGCCTGGCTGCCAGCCGCCATCTTGGTTGGCAGTTAATTTGCATATCGCCCTGATTAGCCAATGGGAAGCGTGTCAGAGGTACAGTTAATTACCATGTTTGTCTATTATTAGATAGGATTCTAAGCAATTTAAAAATATCTGTTTATGGGGAATAGTAATGCCAAAATAGTGGAGGCTACTCAAGAGATGAATTCAAATTTCTTTCACTGCTGAATGAATAAACCATTGAGTTGCATTATATTAATAAGCTACCATAACTCAAAATTACCCATGTTCTTCATACTCTTTCAACAGAAGTCAGTGAAGTGCAGTGACATTTTCTCCCAAAGTCTTTTCTATAAGTACTAGGGGCCCAGTGCACGAATTTGTGCACCTTGAAAGTAACTGTGGGCCAGGAGGCTGTGGTGGGCACAGAGACAGGTCTTGGCCCATCCTCCACACTCCTGCCTGGTCCCTCCTGCCATGGCCTCAGGTCCCCCATCTGCCAGCAGCCCTGTTCTCATGCACTGACACCTCCAGTCCCGCTCACACCTGCTGATAGCACGGAGCTATTTGGGCTGGTGCCAGCAGCACGTACGTGCGGGGCCAGCGTCATCAGTTGATGCAAGCAGCAGCTTCTGCCCCGATCTCCCCTCAGGAGCAGGAGGGTAGAGGGAGGTGGAGAAGTCCTCAGGGGTGATTGGGGTCAGCAGCTACCAGTTGCACCTGGTGACAGCACCAAGCGATCGGGGCTGGTGCCGGGTGCAGGCACGGGTGTGAATGGGGCTAGCGCCAGCTGCAGGTGCAAACACCAGGTGGGACTGGGGCACGTGGGAGCAAAGAATTTTCAGTAACCACCAGAGGCTTGCCCTGATGACAGTGACCAAAGCCCTGCCTTGGTCTGGCACCCCCACTCACCTGGTCCACCAACCCACCATGGCCTACTTCCACCATGTTCCATGCTCTGCCGCCTGCTGGCGTTGCCTTCCATGTTTTGTTCACACCCCCTGGTGGTCAGCGCATGTCATAGCAACTGGTTGTTTGGTTATTCCGCCGTTCGGTCTATTTGTGTATTAGGGGTATATATATATATATATTTATATATATAGCTCATAATAGTGACTGGTTTTATAAATTATTCATCTAAACATTTGTATTAATGTTCTGAGCTCATACTGAAAAACAAGAATAAACTACTGAAAAATATAGTAGCACTAGCATATTTATAAACCAAGATCTTAATATAATGTAGTGTTTCAAGATTTTCAGACTTTTAGAAGAGAGGCTGCAAAGGTATTTGTTGTAATTCAAAATGGTAATGATATAACAAATCATGAAAATATTTAAAAATTGTTATTATGTAGGTGATTGTTATTGTGAGTAAGTGGGTCTAGAGAAGCTAAACATCATATACATCCTGAACTATTTCTGTCTTATCAGTAGGATAAGGCTAACCCTGAACTCAACCAAAATAATTACATAAATTTGAAATAAATTATGTATCATGAATCATATTTTTACAATTCTTACTAAAATAAATTAAAAGTGTATGTTTGACAGAAAGGTTATGTTATGGGCTGAATTATGTTCCCTGCCCCCTCCCCCCCCAATTTTGTTTTAGAGTCTTTACTTGCAGTATCTCACAATGTGACTCTATTTTGAGATAGTCTCAAAGAGATGATACAGTTAAAATGAGATGATTAAAGTGGGCCTTAATCTAATATGACTGGTGTTCTCATAAGAAAAGTAAATTCGGACATAGAGATGTTCAAAGGGAAGACCATGTATATATACAGGGAGAAGACCCCATCTACAGGCTGGAAAGAGTGGTCACAGAAGAAATCAACATGGTTGACAGCTTGATCTAAGACATCTAGCATCCAAAATTGTGAGAAATAAAATTCTGTTGTTTATGCCAACCAGTCTGCAGTAATATTTTGTTGTAGCAGCCCTAGAAAACTAATATAGATAGCAAAAATAATATTTTTAAATAAGTCAAGTAGAAAGATAGTTACCATTTTGGTAATATGCATTTCTACCCAAAAGCCATTTCTGTCCTTGACTTTAATCTGTTAAAATGTTACTGTCAACTAGAACTCAATTCTAGGCCCAATACTGACATAAAATTAAACTTTGCACTAGCTAAATGTTTGTTGAGGAAACATATACATAAAATATGGAGCAATTGTGCAAGATTTGAACATTTTTTCACCTTCATTTCCAATATTCAGATTATAAGTTACTGAACATTTCAGTCTTTATATTTGCAAGCTATGATTCTTTTTTGGTATTACTTTCTAGTTCTATATGTACTTTCTCACAGTGAATGTCTTATGAAAAGTGACTTTATAACATCTGTGGAACACTATAAAATTATTATTTCTAAAATTCATAATTTGACTTGTTTATACTATAAAAATACCATCTTTCTTTTCTTCTGAAATTCTGAATATTTATGAGTAAACAGCATTTTAAGTTCTTTTTTATACAGCAAGGCAAAATGAGGAATTTAAAGGCAAATAACATACAAATTATAAGACTGAAGATGATAGCAGCACTAGTTAGACAGAAAAGGGGAAATCATAGAAGCATAGCATCATTAAATCACCTAAATTCCAAAGTCTGTAACCTTACAAATTTCCTTAACCCCAATGGATGTTATTTTATCCTCCTGCTTAGGAGATGCAGGCGAAATGAGGTAGCTGTAAAAGCCTGGGGGTTATGAAATCTGTGTTGCTGAAACACAGGTTATATATGCATTAGATTTACTTATTTTATTATCTTTTTCCATAAATAAATATCCTGCTTTAGGCAGCCCAATCTGTTCATTATTTCCATAGAGTTCTATGGATATTGCCAACAACACAGCGTCTTAAATTATAATCCATCCCACTCTCTATCATCTGTCTATGCTATTGACCTTCAAGGCTCTGCTAAAGCCTTGTTTCTTCTCAAAGCTACCCAGATCATATTAAGATCATGTAGATTTGCACTCCTCTGGCCATTCAACCCTCAGAATCTCTATACCATAAAGAGTCTCTATACCATACCACCTTCTTAGTGCAGCAGCAGAATTGAAGTGGCAGCAACCCATGTTCCCAGGGTATGACCTTGGTCTCCAGGTCCAGACAGAGCAGAACTGACCTTATTCACAGGTTACTGTAAAAGTCTGTTTTGATCTGTCTGGGTGGATACCTGAAGGACCTACACAAGGTGTTTGTCTCTGCTTTGTATAATTCAAAAGTCAGACTAGAAAAGTGGTGGGCATTGCTCAAAAGTACTGCAAATTGAACTAACAAACAATAGACTTATAGGACAGAAGACACAAATGTTACATGATAACAAGTATATGTAGAATCTAAAAAGTGGAACTCATAGTGACAGAGAATAATGGTGATTACTAGGGGCTGAGGAGTGGGAGGCGGGAAAGGAAATGGGGAGGTGGTCAAAGAGTACAAACTTCCAGAAAATGAATCATTCTGCGGATCTGATGTACACCATGGTAATTATAATTAACAATGTTGTATTATATGTTATTTTATGTAAATAAATGCAATAGACACTATTGTTAAAAATATAAACCAGGCAAAAGTAAATAAATGAGCCTTGTCTTCATCTCGTGTGGGTAGAGAGCTTGAGGTTCTTCACTCTGGCATTTACAATGAAACCAACAACAAACAAACAAATTACGGCTGTTTTTAACCTGTTACAGAGCTAAGATCACAGAGCAAGAAGAGTTCCAAAATCTAGTAAGAGATAGCAAACTGCAGGAGAGAGAAGTGAACACTGGCTTACTTGATGTAAATGCAAATGGGTACTTTCATGCAACAGGAGTTTGGCATGAATAACCGACAAATTATCGAAGGCTGCATTTGGACTCATGGAATATGGTGATGCCTTTGGAGGTCACACATACTGGAGTACTTCCCACACTGTAAAAGGCACGTATCAATAAATCTTACTAGTTTCTCACAGAAAAGGTCAGAATGATCCCTAAGAAAGTTTTCCTTGCAGTGCAATGGAGGAGGGAGCAGTTATTTAAGATGGGCAGGAAACTTCACCTGGACCCTTCACCTCTATATCCACTATGGAACAAAGACCTTACTCTGTAGCAGAGGTGGGCAAAATATATCCCTGTCTTTAGGGCACTGGAGACATTTTATTGCATCTCATGGTTAGAAAAGATGAAGAAAACAATGGAAGAGATTTTTCAAGAATTAATGACAAACATCAAACCGCAAATCCATAAATCCCAGAAAACAATCAGTGTAAACCACTGTAATTAAAAAATAATTGGCATATCATGTTCAAACTGCTGGCAATGTTAGATAAATATTATAGAGGCAGAGAAACAAAAAACCATATAACATCTAGGTAAAATATATATCAATTATAGCAGATTTTTTTGTCTGAAACTGCACAAACCTGAATATTATAAATCTAAAAAAATGTGCAGAATCTGTAAATGAAAACTAAACAAACAAAAAAAAAACCACAAAACCCTCTGGTGGAAGAAATTGAAGATTTGAATACATGAAGAAATAACTATGATCATAGATTGAAAGACTCAATACTGTAAAAATGTCAGTTAATTCTTCCCCAAATAATCCATGGATTAAATGAAATCTCAATCAAAACTCAATCAGGCTTTTTTGGAGATTTCAATAATAGTATTTTCAAAATCATGTTAGAAAGCAAAGAACTAAAATAAAAATATTTTTGAAAAAGAAATCTTGAGAATCTTAATACAAATAAATATTGGAATATAAATAATGAGGGGAAAGAAACAATTACCTATTATAGAATAATTGACAGAAATAGAAAATCACTATGAAAATCCCACTTTAGTAATTTCTACAAGCACTGTCTATTGGAGAATGCTAAAATTAGTGGGTAGGAGTTTAAGCAGAATAAGAATATTTGCATAGCCTCAAATACCTTCCCCCAAATATTTATAAAGTAATTATGAAGGGGAAATAGTATCAAGGGAGAATCATTGCTAACTCTGCCTAAATGGAATGTTCAAGTTAACATTACCAGTAACACACATCTAAAATTAAGATATGATGGGCTGACAGGGCACGTTTTTAATTTATAATTATATCTGATAATAAAAAAAAAAGGACGGAAAAACAAAGTATTCTATAAAATAACTGACCCAAATTTTTCAGAAGGGGCCAGGTCATGAAAGATAAGGAAAACTATTTCACAGATGGGAAAGACAAAGGAGGCATGACAACTAAATGTACTGTGGAATCATGCATAGATTTATTTAGAACAGAAAATGAAATGAGAAGAAAAACTGGTAACATTTGAATAAATTCTTTACTTTAGCTAATAGTATGTTACCAGGATTAATTTCTTTGTTTAGATAATGATCTTGTGTTTATGTGAGATGTTAATATTAGGGGATATTTGGATAAAGGGTTTATAGGGATTCTCTGTATTTTTTTTTATAAAGTTCTATAAATCTAAAATTAGCTCAAAATAAACATTTGGATGAGGTTGAAATCTAAACTACAAAAAAGTCAATGAATAGGAAAATAATGTTTTCCTCACCATCCCATATTTAACATTTCATAAGAAAAATAGATATACATAATTATATCCTACTAGAGGCCCGGTACATGAAATTCATGCATGGGTAGTGTCCCTAGGCCTGGCCAGTGATCAGGGCTGATCTGTACCTTCCTTCCCCAGCTGCCGGCTGCTGGCCAGGGACTTCCTTCATTCCATGCCACCCCCTTAGTGGTCAGTGCCCATCATAGACAGCAGTCCAACTCCCAGTCTCCCAAACTCCAGAGGGGACACTTTTATATATATAGAAGATTATTTACATATTTTTCTGTGCATTGTTATTTTTATTTATCAAAATACTATTATTTTGTGACTATCAGAAAACATACTGATACAATGCATTTATTTAGGGTTTATTTTCTATCACCATGACACCAGACAATCTCAATACGAAATCAGTGAATTTAAAGCCTATCCATAAATTCCTTGACCCTT
Organism: Myotis nattereri; assembly: GCF_964212035.1. Lineage (NCBI taxonomy): Eukaryota > Metazoa > Chordata > Mammalia > Chiroptera > Vespertilionidae > Myotis > Myotis nattereri. The sequence continues at coordinate 58,030,056 of NC_138079.1, forward strand.
TCCCATAAAGACATTTAGACCATGTCCATTCCCCTGAATTTGAATGAGTTTTAATGACTGCCTACTCAAATCATATGTTGTGGAAATGATTCTGAGTAACTTTTGAGGGTATGTTAGAATATAACATGTACCTCTGGGAGCCTCAGTTATAATACAAGATGACCAGTGACTGTATGCCCATTGTATCAATAGACCACAGGAGTCACCACATAGAGAAAGAGAGAAAGAGAGATACCCAATAATTCCAGCTGTTTTGGTGCTCAGATGTTTGACTCAGCTAGTGCAAGACATGTGACAAAAGAAGCCTAGAGGACCAAAGGCACATGTGACTACAACTGTATGAGTTAACCAATGAGAATTGCCCAGTTGAGCCTTGGCAATTTCCAGATTCATGAGCAAAGTAAGTGACAGTTCCTGTTTTAAGTAACTGTTTGAGGTCACTTTGTTTTGCAACCATAAATAACTGCAAGAATGAATTTATTTAGAATCATCCTTAGTATTATTACTGCATTTGAATACATGACTTTTTGTTCCAATTAAGTTAATAGCCTTGAATCTTAGACTCCTTGTAGTGATAGTGTTTCTTGGATATGTTCTCTGCATTTTATTCTGAGATGATCTTTCTGTGTCTCAGAACCTTTTATCAACTACATTTGTCAAAACTCTTATCTTTCCTCATGAATTCAGTTGAGTTTCTTAAAGTAAATGGAAAACAGTTTTGCATGAAACATCTTTCTGAAGTTGTTCATTTGCAAGGGTGTATTTTGACAGAAGAAACTTGAGCTGTGATGTTCAAATCAATACTATGCTCTCTACATTTTAAAAAGCAGGGAAGCTCTAATCAAATACTTAGAAAACTACAGTTTATTATCTTCATTTCTTGGTAATCCTTTCCCTTTTAAATCTTACACAAAGTTTGTAGTATCTAATTATTTTGAGCCATCAAAACACTGGAGACCATATTATCAGATTTTACTTTGGTCTTACTACTGATTCACTATAAGAAACTGGAAAAATTGTTTAAACATGTTGGACATAAAATAGCACATGTGAGAAATATTTTCTTCATTTATATCATGTGCTCATCTCTCCAATATTAGCCTCTGAGGACTTATGTGAAATGCTTTTAGAAATGCCTAAAAATTGATGTACAGCAAATTTTAAATATGATATCATCTCACATCTCAAAAGCTGAAACAGAAGTAAATACTCCAAGCAAGAGGTTCAGATCTTTTTAAAAAGTATTACTTGCATATGGAAGTAATTAAGAGGTGCCGTAAAACAATACAATGGGAGTAAACTTAGGTCTCCCTTTACCTCTGTGGTGACTTGCTCTTTGAATAATCTCTCCTTACAATATTTTTTTCTTGGCTCTGTCCTACTTTCTGACATCACAAGTTATAGGCAGGAGGAAGAAAGACTACGTAAGTAATGGTGTCAGGAAATGGTAGTAAATTGTCCTTTAACAGCTGTGTGTTACATACTTAGTCAAGTAAACTGAATTAGAATAGAAAACATATTTCATAATACTTCCCATTATTCTCATGCTCTAAATTGATGCTAGTGACATAAGATACATTAAGACTTTAAACATTCCTTGACAAACTTTTTTATTTTATTAATCCACTCTTTAGCTAATTTTTTAATAAACTGTTTTTAGCAATGGGCTATCCAAGAATGCTAAGAAATGGAAATAGGCTGAAAATGGTTTTCACAAATTGTTCTACAAAATTTTAAAATAAGCATAAAATAGTTACATGCCCACAAAAGCATGACACTTATTAATCTATTCTCAATAGGTGATATCATGTGGAATCCTTAAAAATTCTGTAAAATCATAACTAATCTAGAGAGCAACCAATATTGAATTCATTATTAAATCTTAGTACTCAGATGCAGGCAAATAGTTATATATTAAATGTGATTAAATAAATAAACATGCATTCACATGAAAGAATAATCATCACATATTGAATTTAAAAAATTAAAAAATGTTTTAACAATAACGAATTCCACCTCTCCCTAGGACAATGATGAAGTAATAGAGACAAGATTTACCCTCCAACATTAAAGTAGAAATGAGAAAGCTATACAAAATATATGAAAGAGCCACTTTCAGACATTGGACAACATCCAGCAAAGGACTATAATGTCTGAGAGAAAGGCTTAATGGCAATCTTAGAAACTATTAAACTGTATAAAATTGTATAAGATTGTTATTGTATATATTACATGAATACCAGTTGTAAATTCTTGAGACCTTCATTGATACATTAGCCATATATTGCAAATGCACTTAATATAAAAATGGATGGGAAACTCAGGAAAAATAGACATCCTAAAATCACAAATAAGAATTTAAAGGAATGCAATTTTCACTTCCACTGTTGTGCTAACTTCAGTTCTGATGAATTCTGAGTGTATCAAGTACTTTCGATTATGTTTGACTTTAATGTATGACAAGTATTTGATATTGCTATTCATCTTGCTGTATAATGACAATGCCTGAAGACCATAAAATGCATCCTATTTTAGAGTCTGGAATATCAGTCATAAACTCAAGTTATTAAAACTCTAAGAGATAAAAAAAAATACTTCCATATAAATGATTATAATACAAAGAGGAAATGATTCCATAACATGGTTGGAAGATAAGCCCTACATTTGGGGAACAGGCTTAAAGGGTTTGTCGGCATTGATGCATTTCACGTTGCCAGCTCAAAGAGGAGAAACTGCCAGAGAAAGGGATAGGCGAGTAAAAGAGGCATATGCTACATACATGCATTTAAGAAAATGTCTAATTTAAATTTTTAAAGAGGTGTTCGTTTTAATTAATAATAAAGCAGAAACTGTAGATTTTCTTTTTCCTTCCTTTATTATTGCAGTCTGGTGCCTTCCTGTTTCCTAGAAGGAAACCTTAGTGTGATATTCTCAATTTAGGGAAATAACTTACCATGGATTCACAGAATTTTTGTTTCAGATGTAATCTTAGAGCTTAGTTTTCTCATCTCCCTGTTTTTCAGGTTGAAAATTAAAAAAAATATATTTTCTGAGAAGGGTAATAATCCCCTTTTTCTACCTAAGCATTATTCAAGAAGCATACTTTCAATAGATTGCATCATTTTCTTAGTTACATGTACAGGTGACTCACTATTCAGTCATGAAAGCAAGCACCAGCCAAAGGATTTTAAAAGCTAGTAAACATGCAGATCATAACTCAGTGCAGATTATGGCTTTCATTCTTCTTCCGAGAACAGGTTACAGAGGATCCAGAACAACAAGAACAACATCGATAAAATACATGCAACAGGAAAAAGGAGTACTGTTCCCACAAATAACTGCAATAACCAGTATTCTATTTTATATATATATATATATATATATATATATATATATATATAAAATATATAAATATATATAAAATATATATATAATATATATAAATATATATATAAATATATAAATATATATAAAATATATAATATATATATATATATATATATATATATATATATATAGACATGATATTCTATGTGGTTTTAAATGCCATGAGCATTTTTATTTTGAAATTTTTGAGTTAGGTTCTTTTAATGTTGTTGCATCATATTCTTAGCTTCTATGGTAACAGGTATTTATATTCTAGGATGTCATTTGAAAAAACAATACTATAATTAGAGATGTTTTCAGGTGAGGCTGAGAAATGTAAAATATTACACAGAGCTGGATCAAACATTGAGCCATGTTATTGATAAGCCGTCTGTCCAGCACTGAGATCCTCAGAAAGCTGTCTTTATTAGAACAAAGCCATGCTGTGCTAAAGCTGACAGGATAAAAAAGGGGAAGTGAAATGTGCTATGCAGGATGCCCACAACTCAATTGCTAGCCTACCTCCTCTATACTATACAATCACAATTGGTGAGCTAATATTACTATAGTACAGAGACAGCTCACATAAAGTATAAAGGGAAACTCTTTTCTAAAAAAGAACATAATGGAACTGCGTGTTGTCAAGGTAAAAACCGCACCGCATATGAAATAAATAAATTAAAATATCTAATTAGGATGTGTAGTTGAACTTCTCACTAACTTAAGATGCAGTTCCCAGGGAGGAAACTTAATCTCTAATTTTAGTCAAAGGGCAAATGTACAATTAAGCTAACACAAATGCCTCAGCCAATCATTTAGGAGAATTTTATTAGCCCTGGACTTCCTAACCTGCCACTGTTTAATAAGAAGTTCCAATGGCACCAAATTGCTGCTTGTCAGGATGAAAAGATCACAGCCCCACTGCACTGCTCTATGGACAATTTGGTCTGAACAGAATGTGTGTATAGAATAGAGTATAGCACCCATAGTTTCTGGAATTATAAACTTTTTTTATAATTCCAGAATAAATGGCATGGAATACATGTCATTTATTTCCAATACAAAAAAAAAAAATATTTGCCAGTCGCTATGTGAGTGATCCCATATATTGAGCATTTAGTCACCAAATGAATTTTATTTCCTATAAACAAATATAAGAAATCATGGGCTTTACTGGAAAAGCTTCCAGAATAAGGAAGTATATAATTGTGGGAATGCCTGTGCCACTGACTCTAGTTCCCTTATGTGTTAATGAACAGAGGTATTTCTAGCTTACAGAGTTGGTGATGGATTTACTACTGCTGGTTCACATAGCTTGCTCCTGTGAGTAAGCAGAGCTTTTCTTTTTGACAATGAAGCTTGTCTTTTGACTGATGGGGCTTGCCAACTTCTCTTATCCTTTTGCAAAGGGCCCTTCAGAAAAAGGAAATAACCAGAGAGCTTTGGAAATGAACCTGACCTAAGAAAATGATCTGGCCTTAGCTAATATGATGCACTGCTTTCTCTACTCAATTAATTTAAATTCAAATGCACTTAATTATGTGTCTGATACTTCTTACTCCTACCGTATTAAAATTGGTGCTGCATCAAGGTTTCAGAGAACAGTGGAAAGTAAAACAGACTCTACATTCAAACTTACAGTTTATTAGTAAAAAAAATCTCAAAGAATGGTGAAATAGTACAAACAAAATGTTAAAAGGGATAAAATAAAAAACATATCAAACCCACCTAATCATGCACATCTGCCTGAAACAAATTGGTCATAATAGAAAAATTGTTCTCTTGCTTAAAACATGCCACTGTAACTTGCTTAAAAATTGTCACCACCTCTGGCCAGTGCGGTTCAGTTGGTTGAGCATCATCCTATGAAGCAAAAGACTGCCAGTTTGATTCCTGGTCAGGGAACATACCTGGGTTGTGGACTCAATCCCTAGTAGGGTGCATGCAGGAGGCAGCCAAATCACTGTTTCACTATCACATGGATGTTTCTCTCTCTCCCTCTGCCTTCCTCTCTCTCTAAATATCAATAAAAATTCTTTTTAAAAACATCACAAAAATCTACAAATATTTTATGAATAGAAATGTGAAAGGCACCCCTAGAGTCATTGATTACCATGGCCTAATGGATATCTGTCTTTTATCCATTCTCCCCTGAAAAATTTTAGCTTATCTTATAGGAAGAAGCAAGTGAAGGGATGCAGAGTGGGGAAGAGTCATCATTTCAATAATGCACCCTGGGAACAGAGTGAAGGTCCTCTTCTTTCTACGGCAAGGTTTGCAGCAACAGGTAAATCTCCCCTTAAAGATAGAGTGGTCTACATTTGGCTCTCCCCATTTCTACAGGACTTCAGACATAGTAGGTCCTGCTTGGTTATCCTTGTTTGTGACAAATGTATGTAAATCACATTTGATAATTTCAGAGGAATATGGGTTTTCTGCTTTTTCTACTTCTAATAGTGCCTTCCTTCAAATTAGTTCACAATGATCCCAAACATCACATTTGACACTTTCAGGTACTTCAGTCCCCATGTCCAATTAGCTGTAAAATTCTAAAGAGTCTTTACTAACACCTAGGTATTCATTTTTAAACCTTTTAAAATATGTTTTCTCCTATATAACTTATTCTGGATTACAGACACAAGACCAACTGTTTTAATGAGATCTATCAAGGGTATGAGTCTGACCATGGGAGTAATGCTAACTTCATTATTCTGAGATCAGATATTCCAGATTACAAATCCAAATTTGGATTGAACCTACTTCTGGGAGAAAGGAACAGTTAGGACTACAGAACTGTTTGTTAAGAAGGGGTGAAATGTTCACACTTTCAACAATAAAGAATTTTTAAAAAGAAGGGGTGGAATGGATCATGGTCCTAGAATAAAGATAATACAGGTAGTTAGTGCAAGTCCTAAGAGTAGAAGTTGACATACAGCTTTATATAGATAAATGACAATTTCCTGTGAGATCTGGATATAGTTCCCAAAATAAGAATCATATCCAAGGAAAATAACATCAGACAGAAGATGCAGCTCATACGAAGACTTTAAAGACAATATAATGCATCCTTCTGTTTTACATGTATTTTGTATGCTCTTGAAAAAAAAAAATCCTCTTTTGTACTTACTGCCCTATTTTCCCTATAATTAAGTTCTCTTCTTGTTATCATTAGACCATCTCTCTTCCTGATATATTTGTTCTCCTGTAAATGTACTATCATCCTTACTATTATTTCACTTGTAATCAAGTCCTTAAAGAATTGGGATTTCTGGGGAAAAGTAGGTGCTGTGGTCAAGTCAGAAGTGATTGCAGGTTTACACGGTAACCTAGAGCTGCTTCTATGATGCTGGCTTAGGAGCAAACTTAGTTTCATATTCTAGGACAGCGGTCCTCAAACTACGGCCCGTGGGCCACATGCAAATACAAATATTGTATTTGTTCCCGTTTTGTTTTTTACTTCAAAATAAGATATGTGCAGTGTGCACAGGAATTTGTTCATAGTTTTTTTTTAAACTATAGTCTGGCCCTCCAACGGTCTGAGGGACAGTGAACTGGCCCCCTCTTTAAAAAGTTTGAGGACCCCTGCTCTAGGAAGTAAATAAACCTACTGTTTGATATTAATTAGTTATACTGTTAAGGTTAAAGAAATGTGTGGCAGAAAATATGCATCTTTCTGATCTCTACTTCTGTCAGATTATAAAGCAAACATACCTTAGAAGTTCATCTCTTTTGATTAAGTCTATGGATATATATATATTTTTTTCCTAATTGAATGATTGTGCTTAGGCAAAAGCCTCCATTTTTAAGTTCGTCTCATGTGTCAAAACATTCAATATTGTCCTCCACTTTATATGTTTTCTTATATTGATTTTATACTTTGAGAGTATATTTTAGTTGATTTACTAATTTATTGATTCAGTAAATACTTATTGAGCACTTACTCCTTGTAGAAGTTAAAAATAATGGAAATGGATGAAATGAAAACAATTCCCTGCACATCACAAATCCTGAGAGATGGAGTGCAGCACCACAAATATTTTACCCAGTAAACCCACAGAAACTTTGTAACAGTCACTTTATATACTGCTTAGAATTTTTCAGCCATAATCTTATTTAATTGTTTATAGCAACTATTTAATAGATAAGAATTCCAAAATTCTAAGAGATTAAGTGATGTGCTAGAACTGAGACTCAAGAGGTTACAATGTCAAACTCAGACCTGGGCTCTCTGAGGCCAGATCTTAACTAATATAATAAACTTGGTCTATTCATCTTCACACATAGATGTTTGAATCACATGCACTCCACTTTATATAGCCATTAAGATTGCGCTGATTGAATCATCAAGTAAAGAGCACATTTAATAAAATGTGACTCTAAATAAATTCCTTACTGTTTATGGTAGCTGATTTACAGCGAGCTTATAACACTTTACATATCATAGAGAAAGGTAAAGGGTAAAGTAATGAATGACAAAATGTCTTTGAATAGAGAAAATGATAATTTACCTCAAACATGGTGAAATGAAAATTTACAAAAACCAAATGTATCTCTTATTATCAAGAGCTACTTGTAAAGAGTTCATTTTATGAATCTCAATGAATCCTAAAAGTCAAATAAAGAGGGAAATTTTACTACTGAGATTTCTTACATGTTTTCTTTATTGCTTTAATAGCACAAAAAGTAGGATCTTTCTTTAAATGAACATTATTATGTTTATTAAGTAAAAAGTCTCTATCATTATCTTTGACAAAATTTCAAAATTCCACTCCCCACCTCTCAGAAATAACATTTTAGTTCTTGGAATGTCTACTCTCAAATCAGCAGACTAAATAATGCCTAAAAACACTACCAGGAAACTTCCTTTATTCTGCAAGCATTTCAAAATAAATATAACAATCTTAATTTCAAATGATAAAATTCTTCAAAATTTTGACCTTGAAAATGTGATCCAATAAAACCTAAACCACCATTTACCCTCTCGACTATTACTGCTAAAACATTTAATTTTGACCCAAATAAATGAGCTAACATTTTAGAAAGCATTTTCTTTTGAACAATAATAGCCATAAGATTCAGGTGGCTGGAGAATACTCACAATAGATGGCTTCCAATTAAATGGTGGTACCCTTGAAGGACTTTGCACTTAGATAACAGGGATGGGGGAGTTATTTATTAGTCATATACTATCCATTCTAAAATCAGGAGGTCATACCATTGCATAACACACTCACTGGCCTATTTCTGCTGTCTGAAAAAAGGTGTGTTGAGCATTAGGACAATGACAAAGAAAAGCTTTTGTAAGTAGGCTAAGCTTCAGGAACCTGTTACCAAGTGGACATAAAATAGATATATTGCATCTATGGAAATTTACCCCTATTTGTAGCTCTCATTGTTGGGATCTTCATGAATATTGTATGATTACTGCTTTTCACACAGTTCAAGGAAACAACCATGTGGCACCACTAAGACACTTACATTCAGAAACGTAAAAAGAATCCCCAGAGGTGAGCATTGATAAAAGAGCTAGATGATAATGGGTGTTAGAGGCAGACCTATCTAGAAATGCTAGGTCAAGTCACCTCTGGTCATGTGGTTAGAAAAAGACTACAAAGTGCACACCAAGAAGTCATTCTAAGACTTAATTTATCATTCTTAATTCTTAATAAAAATTGTATGCACACATTCAAGGTCATGAAGACTACATTGAAAAACTCTGATGATCTCATCTGGTTTCTTATGTGCAGAGTAACGAATAAAAGCCACTCGATGCTCATTATTTGTCCAACCTGATTAATATCCTAGAGAATTCCATGAGAGTAGGTGTATATGTAGAAAGCTAGCTGTAGCTATTTAAAAATATGTAATGATGAATAAAAATGTGATTACTTTTAGTAGAACAAATACTGCTGTGCGAATGGAAAGTAATACAATAATTAATTTAAAAAGAATAATACAAATGGAAAACCAAGTTGGCAGCATAGGTAAACACCGGAAATTGCTGCCTCCCACAACATCATCAAAAATACAATGAAAAGACAAAATGGACATCATCCATAATTACAGGAAGACTGGCTGAGTGGAAATTCTACAACAAGAAGGAAAGAGAAAAGCACACTGAGACTCAGAGGAGCTGCAGAAGTAAAGTGCAGAGGTACAGAGGCTCGAGCGCGCCCCCTGAGGACGTGGCTGTCTTTTTGAATCGGGAGAGAGTTACAAGCTCCCAACTGCTCTGAGCTCCAGTTCCGGGAAGTCTCTGGGGACCCAGGACTCATATGGGGAGAAACTGGACTGTCTGGCAGCGGGCAGAACTTGGAACTCGAGGGCTGCTTTCCCTCAGAGGTGCTTGCAGCAATTACCGGACACTGAGACACATGGCCCCTTAGGGCAGGGCTGAGGATTAGCCATAGCTGCTTGCTCCGCCCTGTTGATCCCCTGAGACCCTGCCCCACCCAGGCTGTGGCAGAGGCTTTTGCATATGAATGCCCTGGCCCTTTGCAATCTGAAAATTACCTAACAAATTGCAGCTGGGCCAGACAGACCCAGAACTGCCAAGAGAACACCCAAGGCCCCACAGCAGCTTGCATTGCTTCACAGCTGGGCCTCATCTGGGCACCTCCAAATCCCAAACAAGGAAGGGGAATCTGCAGATCTCTTTGTAGCTCCTGATGGGTAGAATGATATTCAGAAAGAATTAGAAGGAAAAGAACTTCAAAGGCCTCATAAGCCTAAAGAAGTCAAAAAAGGTCAATCTTGAAACAACTGCTGGAGGGGATCAGAGACATAAAACTTAAACTTCATAATTACTGCTAGAAAATTAAAGGAATAAAAATGGCCTACATCAAGTCAAAGCATCCAAGTGGCAGATTCATGAGACATGACAATAAAATTTATCTGGACATAGTGATCAGAATTCATATTAAAAGATGATTAAAGAAAAACTAGCCTCTATCAATATACTATCAAGAAAGTCCTAGGTATCATTCCAAGTTAAGTAGTAAATGACAGAAAAACAGGAAAGATGACTTCCTAAGACGTGGAGAATTAAAAACCTTGAGATAAAGAAATAAAATCCTCAATTTGAAATGTAAAAACATACTAGGTTATGACACAATGTTGACTTTTCATTGACATTCCATACATTTTTCCTGTCACATAATCATGACACTCTAATAAGTCCAATATGTATTTTTATTACATAGAAGTTCTCTAAAATGGTATATTTAATATTAGGTTACTTAAAGTGTTTTGGATTTTTATGGGTCACCTACTTATTAGTGTCACTGAATTTTAAACTATTTTTTAAAATCACAAATTACTTGTATGCAGTTTAATTCCCCACAGTTATTTTTCTGGACTAGCAACAAGATAGAAGAGAAATATTAATCAAGCAAAAAAGTAAACATTAGAAGCAGACTCACAAGTAATTTCAATAATAATGCTTAGTAGATAATGATTTTAAAATAATAAAAATCAGTATATTAAAGAATAGCATTGATCCAAACTATTTAAAACAAAAACTCAACAGAATTAAAGGGAGAGGAATGGGAAAATCCACAATTAATATTGGAGATTTTAGCACTTTTCATCTAGTAATGGAAAAATTAGTTAGAATGTAGAAGTAAGAAAAATAACAATAAGATTTAGACTAACCAGCATATTCAGAACAGTGTTCCCACAAATGGCAGAACATACATTCTTTTCAAGCACACATAAAATATTTTACAAAAACTGACTACATTTTGGACCAAACAAGAGAATTTAAAAATTAGAAATCAATAATCAATGGCAATTGATAAGATTGTTGAGGAAATAAAATAACAAAAGATTGAACTAAGATGTTCACAAATACTTGAATGTAAAACAGTATACTTCTACATATGATTCAAGAAAGAAATCTCAAAGGAAAATATAAAATATTTTGTACTGAAATATAATGAAGATATGATGTATAAAAACATCTGGGATACAGATTAAACAAATAGGAAAATATTTGGCTTTAAATACATATTACCTAAGAAGAATGGCTAAAAATCATTTATTAAAGGTTGAATGTCAAATATGAAAATGAACAAGAAATCCATCAAAAGAAAGTAGAGCACTAATATACAAAATAACAGAAATCAATAAAATGCAAAACGTCCAATAGATAAAAGTCACAAAAAGTTAAATTCTTTAGAAATATTAAAATTGATAAACTCCTAGCAAGATTGGATAAGTAGAAAGAGATAAAACAAATGTCCAATATTAGTGATGAAAAAGGTAGACCCCACCACAAATCATACACATATGAAAACCATAATGGAATAACATAATCAAAACTTGTTGCAGCCGGGACAGGTTTGGCTCAGTGGATAGAGCGTCGGCCTGCGGACTGAAAGGTCCCAGGTTCGATTCCGGTCAAGGGCATGTACCTTGGTTGCAAGCACACCCCCAGTGGGGGGTGTGCAGGAGGCAGCTGATCGATGTTTCTCTCTCATCTCTCTCATCGATGTTTCTAACTCTCTATCTCTCTCCTCTCTGTAAAAAATCAATAAAATATATTTTTTTAAAAACACAAAAAACTTGTTGCAAATAAATTTAATTTAAATGAAATGGGAAAATTCCTTGAAGTCCAGAATTTACTAAAGCTAACAATAGACTTAAATAAAAACTAAACAAAATTCTAATGTAATGAAAAGCCAGACAAGTAAAATAGCATCAGCAAAACAAGTTTCATTTTCAAATATGAAACCATGGTGAGAGAGAGATTAATGTATAAGTGTTTAAAAATTGTAAATATCAAAAAGCTAAAATTACTTTTCTTTGGATGGTATACTCAAGGACAAGTGATAAAATTAAATTTTAACACTACCAGAAAAACTAGCCAGCAGGAATAATATTACTGGCTGTAATAAAATGACTCATTCCCCTACCCTCAGTGCTGATTAAGTATGTGACTTGAATGACCCATGGAGTGCTTCTAATAGGTTCTGTAGTGATTGGGAAAAATTATTATGGTTATGAGTCCTTATGTTTCCAGGAATAAATTGATCACTGCCAGACCTAAATAACAAGTTAATCCCACAGTGTTATATCAATAACAAATATATCCAGAATCACAATTTATTCTTCCCTTTCCCATTTAAAAACGCAGAATGAAAATTATGTAGGATAGTTTGTTAAACTGTAAACACTCAGCTTCAACAGAGCCTTATACAAAACAGACAAGTAAGCACCACTCCCATAAGCTCCTCCTTCCTGCCCATTTATCCTTTGTCCCCATTAGCAGAGTTGCATCCCTGTCCCTTCTATGAAACTGCTGAACAATGAATGCTGCTAGAACACTCACCCAGTCAATAGGCAAGAAATATTTTGAAATGGTTATATTTGGTATCCTTCTTCTCACTGTTACTTGACAGGCAGAAGGATTTGGGCATTTATTCTTTTGGTAGAGTTTTTAAGTGACCACTTTGAACAATTACATTAACAAAATCTCACTTTTGATAACATTTTATGCTTTGCAAGTGCTTTACCAACTTTATTTAATTTGCTTTTTGTCACATTCCTGTAGAAAAAGATGAATTTATTTTGAAGTTTGAAGAGAGTAACACATGTAGAGACTTGCATAAGCTCTTTTGAAAATACTAACAAAAGAAGAGCATGAATTCACTTCTTTTTTACTCTTTCCATGATAATACCTTGTTACTCATAATAAGAAATGTTAGGGGCACTTGAAATAATGCTTCTTGAAAATAATAACCTCAATAGAATGTTGGTCTGGAAACATTATTTGCAAACAAACAGATTACTGCAGAATATTTCTTTCAATAGACAATCACTTACTAAATCATAATTAACAAATCTTTATATTAAATTTCTATTGTCTGTGGTTCCTATCTCTTGATTAGACCCAGATTGCTAGGGCTCCTAATTCACATAGAGTGAATAAGTTAAACTTGTCTAATGAGAGTGATCCAGGGCACTTGTTTAAATTAAAAAATACAGGTGTGTTTTTTCTCATAAATTCATAGCTTTCTCTCTCCTGTGCATTCTAGAATTATCTACATACAAGGCATACTAATGGGTTCTCATAACCTTAGAGCAAATATCTTGTTTGATATTAACATCTGTTTAAACTTAGGCATCTATTCAGTTGTACACTTCCAAGAAATTCTGCATTCCTTTTTTCTCTCTTACTTTTCAATCTCCAGAGGAAATACTCAACAAATATTTGTGGGAAGAATACATAATGGGCTATGGATCTCTGCTCTGTATGCCTAGGCCAATCTTGCAATAGCCACACAAAAAAGATCAAAATTGCAGGAAAAAAAGTTGTAGATTCTCATTAATTACTTAAAGAATTTTCCTAATTATTGAACATATTAATAATTCAAAAGAGAGTAAAAATGTTCCAAGTTTATTTTTCTTGCTCACCATGACACTGTACATTTTCTTCTTAAAAGGACAAAGGCATATTTTTTTCAAGTCTCAAAAGTACATACACACACTTAAAAGTACCTAAGGAAACGCCATTGCTAAATTACCAATGTGTTCCACAAGTGTACACATTTGGTTGCCTCTTGTGCTTCTGTTAGCTTACTGATTATTTCAAAATCAAACAACTTAAATTATTTAGCAAATATCCATTTGGAATATGCTACTATTTGTTTTCTAAGAATAAAGAAGCCATTGGACTCATTAATTTATTTGAAGTAGTTTGAGGATTAAAGGTTATTAAAACAATTCAAATTAGTGTGTATATTTGTTATTATTTATAATACTGATTTCATAATTAAAAATTAATATTTCCCTTTTGAATACTATTTTACTGAATTTGAAATCTTTACATACATAAGAAATAGAAACTTAATTATTTCTTAATAATAATCCTTTCCTTCTTTTTAATTTTTCAGGAAAACAATTTGTTTTGTAAAGATTTTAATCAGACCTGCATGCATAAGATTCATGTCTGACACCAACAAGAAAAGGTAATACCTAACTGTGGTGATTCACTCCCTGCTGTGAATTCTCAAGCTGGAAATAAATGTTTTAGATGTAGAAATTATTAATTTGGTGCCTAGAAGAAGTCCAATCAAATTTAAGCTTTATACAGAAAGTTAAAATAGTTCAGGATTTAATTAAATAGTTCAATATTTGTGGTGAATAACTTTTATTCTATATTCATGAATGGAGAATGATATTTTTGAGTGCTGCATATAAGTTATATAGTTTAACAAGTTATATCTGTCTAATATGTAGAAAATTTTCTTGTTTAGAAAATTCCATATGAAAAATTATAGTGGAGCTCTAGTTGGTTTGGTTCAGTGGTTAGTGTCGGCCCACGGACTGAAGAGTCATGGGTTTCATTTCAGTCAAGGGCACATACCTTGGTGTGAAGGAAGCAACCAATCGATGTGTCTCTCTCACATCAATGTTTCTACCTATCCCTCTCCCTTCCTCTCTCTTTAAAAAAAAATCATAGTGGAAAACTGATATATCACTACATTAACATAACTAACCTAAGACTTTACACTTTTGAAAATTTAAATTCCTTACTAAGGGTTCTCAACCTTCCTAATGCTTCGAACCTTTAATACAGTTCCTCATTTTGTGGTGACCCCAACCATAAAATTATTTTTGTGGCTACTTCATAACTGTAATTTTGCTACTGTTATGAATCATAATGTAAATATCTGATGTGCAGGATGTATTTTCATTGTTTTTGACCCACATGTTGAGAACCTTTGGCTTAAAGTATTGCATAAGTCTCCTTTTCCCCCCATTGACCTCTCCCCAACCACCCCCAACCTCCAGCACATGTCCTCACCCCCCCCCCCTCAACTGTCTGTGTCCATTTGTTATGCTCATATGCGAGACTTTACTTTTTAAGTGATCTAATCATCTAAATTCTCCAGTAAATAAATGAAAGCTTGGAATAAATCAATCAAGTAAGCCAGCTAGTTCTTTTAGGTCATTTAGGTCTCTTTTTTTGGTCAATTGGCCTATTATAATAATCACTAGAGGCCCGGTGCATGAAATTTGTGCACTGGTGGGAGGCGTGGCCTGCGGGGATTGGCCCACTCTGGGAGCACTGCTCAACCCAGTCAGCCAAGTGGCACTCCCACTGTGGTAGTTCACTGACCACCTGGGGGCGGCTCCTGCATTGAGCGTCTGCCCCCTGGTAGTCAGTGCGCATCATAGTGACAGGTCAACCAGCTTTTCTGGTCATTCTGCAGTTTGGTCACTGAGCTTTTATTATATTAGTATCGATCTTTTATGAATCAATCATTGCAGTCTATACCTCTTCAACTAGGGCAGAATCTTCTTCAGGTCTGTTTTGCTTCTTGCTCTCTATTTGAACATGGACTATGGAAGACCTTCTAATAATATTGCATTAAGATAATAAGTGGCTTTTTTCAGTCTGGATTGCAGACCTTCATACCATGTTAAAACCTCACTATAAATTCTACTTCTCCTAACATAAAGTATGTGCTACATTGGAGCACAACACATTTTAGTGGAGACCTAAATTTTCTATGAAGACATCTGCTACATTCAATTAGAAAGTTCTTGAAATGGAAAAAAATTATAGTAATAAACAAAGTGTATTATGTTTTAAACCCATCTGTGCTTTAAGATGGGGTAAGGCAGTTAAAATATTATGTATGTTGTGAAAAATTTTAGTTGTTTTTGGAAGTAGAGAATTCATGGATGAGATTTATCTGTTGATCATTCTAATCACTTTTCTAGGATATTATAATATAATATAATTATATTATATATAGTACTAAAACCTGAAAGAAAATAGACTAGCCACATGAATTATTTGTGCCTTAGTTCTCTACATACTAATAATATCATCTATATTTCTAGATATCAATGTGGATTGAATCTAGCTCTTAGAAAGTTTAATAAAACATTTATATATAATCTATCATCATGCTTAAGAAATCTAGCAAAACCCCACATGAGTCACAAATACTAATTACTATTCTTGCAACCTCATATACTGCTCTCCATTCCACTCTTTCAGCTTCATGTAAACTGACATTGTCCTGGTTTAGTGGGGATATTTTTGTTTGTTTTTTTAAAATATGTTTGAGAGAGAGAGGAAGAGAGAGCAATAGAACATTGATGAGAGAGAAACATCAATCATCTGCCTCCTGTATGCCTCCTACAGGGGATAGAGCCAGTAATCTGGGCATGTGTCCTGACTGGGGATCGAACCAGGGTCCTCTCAGTTCATGCGTTGATGCTCAACCACTGAGCCCCAGGCCCTGGTTTAATGTTTTGCATTTGCCTTTTACTCTGTCTAAAAAGTTCTTTCTCTAGACCTACTTTAGCTTGTCCAATCACTTCCTTCAGATCTTTGCTCAAATATTGCTTTCTCAGTAAAGTCTTTCCTAATTACCTTATCTAATGTACAATCCTTCCTTTGATACACCCTATTCTAATTCTCTGATATATTTTTCTCCATAGAATTTCTTTTGATCCAATATAGTTTGCGATTGTGTGTATATATGTGCATGTGTGTGCGAAAGAGTGTTAAGGTTACCAGATAAAACACAGAATTCCAGTTAAATTTGATTTTCAGATATAAATATGAATTTATTTATTTTCAAATAAAACATTATTTTTTGTTTATCAGAAATTCACTTTTAATTGTGCATTTGAATAGGTAATGTATGGAGCATAGATTTAAAGTACAATATATCATACATTATTCAAACATGTAATATTTTTGACATATATATATGCTATTTATCTGAAATTAAAATTTAACTGGGTGTTTTATATTTTTTTATACATCTGGCAATGTGTGTGTGTGTGTGTGTGTGTGTGTGTGTGTGTGTGAACGTGTGTGTGTATCCTTAACTAGAATGTAATCTCTATTGGGGAATTTTTGCTGTTTTGTTCCCTCATGTAGAGAGGAACAAATTAATAGAGGTGTTCAATAGTACACATTAAGAGTAAATTAAGTTGCCTGACTCTTTATAGCCTATGTTTTATTATATGCTGAATTTGCACAATAGTATCTACCTTTAGAGATTTGGTGAGGTTTAAAAGAAATAGCTAATGTCAATAATTTTGCATAGTTCCTAGCAAGGTAGTAAGTATATATTTTTTCACGCCACATTTAGCCTGTTGAAAGGACAGTAGTTTCGATGATTGTTCATTCACTTGCATTTGTTATCATTATAGTTATTATTATTGTTATTGTTTTTAATCCCAACAATAGCTGCCGGATATTCAAAGTGAAGAATTTTCAAACTGTTGAAGTTTTTTATATGACAAATGTCATTAACTGCTTTCCCTAGGATTGAGTTCAAAAGAGATTCACTTTGCTTCCAAAAGACATATTCAGTGTCAATTCAATCCAGTTGAAGCTCAACATTTTTTGATTTTTCAAAGGATATAAAAATAACAGCTTTCTTTTCTCTCCTCATTTTGGAAGGCACAAAAGAAAGTGGACCAAATAAATCTATGAAGGTTTGGATGGAATTTATAAAGTGACCATTTCAAATGTTATTCCCCATTTTCAAATAGAAGTGTCATACACAGGAAGAGGATATAGGTAGAGGAAAGTACTTAAAAAGGAATTGCAAGATGGTTTTTAAATAGCACCGTTTCATAACTTAAAATTTCCTGTTTTCTGAAATAGGCCTGGTAAGAGGTGAACACATCAAATGTACTTTAATGCTTTAAGTGTTGCCTCTGTTAATTGCATCTAAGCAGCTGAGAGTGCTGTGATGGGCAGGGTGGGGTACTCTGGTGAACAGAGTGCCCTCTCCTTTTCCCCTACTGATATAGAGCCACAGGTTTTCATGTACATGCATCAGACACTGGTGCTTTTCTCAGACTGCTATCATCACTTCTTCAGAATTCAGGTTTGCCCAAGTTTAAGCCATAGACGTATGCTTTAAGAGATGGCTGTAAATTGATTATTTCCTATAATTTATAGTATGTTTCCAATTTCTCTGAGAGAGCTTACCATTTAAAAAGACAATTTAGTAAATATTCTTATGACTGACAAATATTTGGGGATATCACAAAATCTCCCTAACTTATTTGTTTTGTAAATTTGGACATCCACAAAATTATTTTATCTTATGTAATTGGAGAACAACTGGTAAACAGCAGCTAGAATTAAAGCCTCACATTAGTTAAAATTCTGTTTTGATTACATCACTGATAATATTAAACAGATATCTGATGCCCCATATGGTGACACCTACTGTCAATATTATTCTATTCAGCAAAGGACACATAGGTAAAAAGGGACATACTATTACTAAGATTTATGTTTTCATTTTGACAAGTACATTTACATATCAGAATCCCCATGGATCCTAACTGGGCATCAGAATAAGCACACACTTGAATTTTAATAGGCATGCATAGGCAAGTTCTGTTTCTGACTTTGCAAGACTGTTGTCTTTAGTAGAAGCAAATTATTAACACACAGCAATTATGAACATGGACTCTAGAGTGAGACTCCTGTTAGTCACTTTCCATTCATGTAATTCTGTAAAAATTCCTCATTTTCAAAGCCAAAATTCATTAATTTAATTAATGGGGAACTGCAATAGCACCAGACTCAAAGACCTTTTGTGATGATATAGTGACACAATTCATATAAGGTGCACAGAGCTGATCCTTTTATACAGTATTATATAACACATAACTTTTAATTCTTAGTATCCTTTTATATAATTATTATAACCACCTTGATCTTGACTTTCCTGATACTTAACTGATTACTATCATCATCATCATCATCATCACCACTACTTTAGTTGTTAATAAACTAATGTTTTCATGTTATATACAACCTTTATTTATATTATACAAATATGTATTTTTTCCATTACACACATACATCTATTTTACATGACGTGCTTACATTTTTAAGAAGAGAATTGACAAAAAAATGTTAATTGCATTTTCATATTTTAAATTGAGAAGAAGTAGGCTTTTTCAAAATTCTATACAAACAGTTTGCAGGATGGTAATTTCTAATTGTTATTTGGTAGAAGTCTTTGAATTTTAGTAACTTGACTGAGCTTGTAAGAGCTTGTGATTTAAGGAACATATATAAATGAACTTAAGTGATATTTGTACACTCATCTATATATATAAAAGCCTAAGAAAGCAGAAAGCTGGAATGACTGGTTGCTATGATGCACACTGACCACCAGGGGGCAGACGCTCAAAGCAGGAGCTGCCAAGCTCCAATGGTTACTCTCCCCCACCCCCCCGCCCACCATCCGGCAGGGCCCAGCCAGCAGCCAGCAGGAAGGCTCCAGCCAGAAGCCAGCAGGAAGGCCCTGATCAGCCCTGGTCACCAGCCAGGCCTAGGGACCCCACCTGTGCACAAATTGCATGTACCTGGGCCTCTAATTTAATCATAATATTCATAATCAAGTGAAAATCATTTTAGGTAAGTGTAGCTTTAACATATACAATGGATTAGCTTTAATTTACAAATGAGTGCTTTTACATAATGCTTTTCAAATTTTACTTAATATAGAAAAAACTGATCATTCTCTTACAATTTTAAAGAAAATATTGAGAAGCTGACATTTAATTCAACCACATTTTCTTTATTTCTGGATGAGAAGTTTTAAAATACCTTATTAACCTATTGTATAATAAACTAGAGGCCCAGTGCACGAAATTCATACTCCCTCCCTTCCCCTGGCCTCTTGCCGCCCTCCCCCCCCCCCCCCCCCCCCCGCCCAGAGCCTCCCTCCCTTCACCCGATCACTTGCCACCATAGGCCAGGGCCACCCTCCCTTCCCCTGGCTGGCGCCACCCCCCGGTCAAACTCCCAACTGAGGGGACAATTTGCATACTATGCTTTTATTATATAGGATTATAGTAGGCCTGTGTTAATTAGTCAAGTGACTAAGCCTTTTAATATAATAAAATTATAGCTTCTAGTTAGTATCTTATCTATAAAAGCACATTCAACTGAAAGATGAAACATGAATTACTACACAACTTAAATTTCCTAGAAAATGAATCAAGTATATGCATGAATATAATACATACTAGTAGCCAAGTGCACAAAAATTCGTGCACTCGGGAGGGTCCCTCAGCCTGGCCTGTGCTCTCTCGCAGTCCAGGACCCCTCAGGGGATGTCCACCTGCTGGCTTAGTCCCGCTACCCAGGGGATGAAGCCTAACCTGGCAGTCAGACATCCCTCTGGCAGTCCGGGAGCTCTCAGGGATGTCCAACTGATGGCTTCGGCCTGCTCTCTGTGATCAGCCTGGCTTGTGGCTGAGTGGAGCTCCCCTCATGGGAGCGCATTCACCACCAGGAGGCAGCTCCTGCATTGAGTGTCTGCCCCCGGTGGTCATTGCATGTCATAGTGACCAGTCGTTCCCCTGTTAGGGTTAATTTGCATATTACCCTTTTATTATATAGGATTGATTTCTTGAAACCAGTTTATCAACAAAATTACTGATTACCTAACAGTTCCTAATTCTTTTTGAACTAAAGCAGAGATTTAATAAATAATTCAACTTAATATATTGGTAGCCACCTATCTATATGTGAAGGAAAGACAATATCATTTTTTAAGAATGTGAATATTTGAGTCATAAGGTTCCAATCCTGGCACCACAATTACTCTGTGACCTTGGACAAATTATTTAAATTTTCTAATACTTACTTTTCTCATCTTTAAAATAGCAATAATATTGATATCTACTGTGTGTGTGTGTGTGTGTGTGTGTGTGTGTTTAGTTATATAATGTCATCCTTGGCAATCTTTTAAAAAATGAAATACTTAGTAAATATTAGTTGCTATTATTATTATTACTGTTATTTGCTTAAAGGAAAAGTATATCTTTATGCAGTGGTCGGCAAACTCATTAGTCAACAGAGCCAAATATCAACAGTACAACAATTGAAATTTCTTTTGAGAGCCAAATTTTTTAAACTTAAAGTATATAGGAAGGTACATTGTTATTAACTTAATTAGGGTACTCCTAAGGCTTAGGAAGAGCCACACTCAAGGGGCCAAAGACCTGCATGTGGCTCGCGAGCTGCAGTTTGCCAACCACGGTCTTTATGAATATACTTCTTGCTATTTTGTCTACCATTATGAGACCTGTTTAAGAAGAAAACTACAGGGTATGGCAAACTTCCTATAACAACCAGAAGTGGATAAGTAATTTCCTCTGGACCCACTCCTTAAAGAATGTCATGAACTGTGTGGCTTCCAAACCTGAGACTGACAAAAAAAATGTTTAGTCTGTCCCAGGTTAGAATATAGGTGCTTGGAGTACTTAACTATCAAACATAAACACTATTGTGGATCTCACCCTCCTCTTACTTCCTCTCTATAAAACTTAATTCCCATATAGCCTGTCCATTTTACACGTATTTAGTTGTTGCTCTATTCCTTTGGTCAACCCACTCTGCATACCTGTAGGGGGACAACTGAATTTTATGTACTTTAGAAACAGATTAAAAGTGGTTTATAGAATGACCCTGTTCCCATCGATGTATATAGTGCCAGAATTAAATTAGGCTGAAGGACAAACCATTTAAGAGTGACTTACTGTCATGCCAGGAAATATGGACTATAAATGCATTTTTATCCCATTTAAAAACAGATTTCAAGATAAACTACTTTAACAGAAAATGTTATTAAATATAGAAAGTAATAACTTATTTTAAAAATTTCACTATGAAATTGGCATATACTCCTCTCCCCAATCTTGTAGAAGAGAGAGGACATAACAAATTGTTAGTTCTAGTTTATAAAGGAAGATCAAAGAATGGTAATATATTGAGGTATGAAAGAAATTAAGTTCAAAGAGTTTAACTTTAAACAAATGATTCCTGTTTTTGGACTACTAGGTATACACACACATACACACAAACATACCCAAAACAAGGGTGTAGTAAGTATGTAGTAGTTGGGAACTAAAAGTCCCAGTCTTATCTATTCACACATTGAATTTTTAATTATTAACAAATTCTGTCCTAGTAATCACTATGCCATCAGTAAAAATTCTACAAGAGACTTGTCCACCAACCTGAAGCCCAAATCTCAATTTCACAAGATATTCAAACTATCCCAAGTTTTCAAATTTTTATTTTTACATTTTATTGTCAAAGTTGGCTTTACAAAGACTCATTAATTTGACCATGTAAAGGAGTTGCCAATTAGGAAATAAAATACACAGGGGTACTTTCACACACACAGAGAAAGATATATACTACAGCTTGCTTTAATCTTCCAACCTGGTATCTGTATCCTATATAATAAAAGGCTAATATGCAAATTGTCCCCTTGACCTGGAGTTTGACCAGGGGGTGGGGCCAGCTGGCCAACGACCCATGGCCCCTCCCCCTGGATGGCCTGGCTGGAATGGCCCCAATTGGGGCAGGCCAGACCCCACGCATGCACAAATTCATACACTGGGCCTCTAGTAGATAAATAAGTCTGAAAGAGGGTGCAACAGAAACTATTCTTCCAAGATCCTGAGACTCTTCCAAAGATAGCCAGACTGTTTCTGGTGGCCTGCTGGTGTACAGCTCCTGAGACTGCAAGTCTCACCATGAAAATCTGGGTTCTCTCACACCCAATACACATGCTGTGAAAATCAGGAGCTTCTCAAACTTCAATTTTCAACCCAGAAAGATTAGGACAAACAAATTTGAAGAGGTCAGAATGCAAGATAAGCAGAACTCTGAGAGAAGCTTACCAGAGATTGCAGAGAGTGACCGAAGACCTAGCTAACCAAAAGGGCTCTGTGGGTACCTGCACATGCATGCAGGTGCTATCCCCGAAATCTTCATCATCTGTTTTCAGCTCCCATCTCTTCACCACAACTGTCAAATGACAAAATCATATCAGGAGGCACAATGTTGTTCATCTTTTGGTTAAGGAAGTCTCAGCCCAATCCTCTACTCAAGTTAATAATTGCCTTTACAAATGAAAGCTAATGTGTGAAGAGATACTATGAGTTCACACTAACCTACTGAGAGTCAATAGTCTCCCACTAGTTTTAGCATCCATGGATTTTTTTAACCAAATAATTCTTCATTATTAGTGTTAAAAAGTAAAATAGCTTAAACTTCTTTCCTAATTATGTATTTACTAGAGGCCCAGTGCACGAAATTTGTGCACGAGGGGGGTGGGTGGGGTCCTTCAGCCTAGCCTGCAAGACACCAGTGTCCCTCACCCTGGCCTCTGGCCAGAAGTTCCTCTCCTCCCTCCCCGTGACCAGGGAGTGGATGCTGGGCTCGTGTTGCCAGGGTGCCGCTGCCAGTGTCCCACCCCAGGCCGCTATGGGTGCCACCATCTTTGTCATGGAGTGATGGTTAATTTGCATATTACTCTTTTATTAGATAGGATTCACTTTTTTATATCTGTATGCATTAAAAGCTCTATTTTATTCCATGGGCTATATATATATATATATATATATATATTGCTAACTTTATTTTGATGTTCAAATGGTCTCAGATTTTTCCAGTGAAGACCTCTCTAAATAGGTTTCTGCGTCTCTTTGGCAAGTCCCTATAATTTATTTATTTTTTTGTAAAATTTTATAAGATTTTAAAATTGATTCTTTTAGAGAGGGAGGATGGGAGAGGGAGAAAGAAACATCAATGTGAAGGCAAAACAATATGAGAGCAGTTGGCTATCTCCTGCATACCCCTACCTGGGATTAAGCCCGCAACCAGGACATGTGCCTATGCCCTGACCAGGATTCAAACCAGTGACTTTAACATGCACAGGAGGATGCCCAACCAACATGAGCCACACTAGCCAGAGCACCAAGTCCCTATAATTTTCTTAATGTATTTCCTTACTTTCTGGAAATATGGTATTCTGTGCTCATGTTATATTTTTATTTTCTGTACCTCTGCCCTGAAATTAGCCTTTCCTCCAAGAAGCAATAGATTCTTAGAGTTGAAAATAATATAATTGCATCAGGCCCCACTCTCTCTCATATATATGAGCTAAGTTTCTCACTGTATGATGTTTCAAAAGAAACTAGGTGGAATCCTGTAGTAATGGATTGTAAATGAATGTGTCAACATGAGAACGCATGGTTTTATAAATAGGTAGATGGGGAATATTAAAATAAACACCAAAAATAATTTAAAAATAAACACAACAAATATATTTAAACTCTGAATTAGCTAGACGTGTCATTATTTTAATGGGGAAGTAACAGAAGAGACAAACAGAACCACTAAATTTAAAATAACAAAAAGAAGGTTTGTTTTTAAAAAAACAAAAACAATCATTTTCTAAAGTTTTGAGTGTCTAAGAAATTTTGTCCTTTACTAGGTTGTTATTGCTTTGGTAATGATGCATTTATTTCTCAAATTTAAAAAATATGCATTTATACTATTTCTCCTATAATAAGAATTGTTTTTATTAGGTAAGTACTTAATCTTAACTAGGAGTTGGTATTCATTCAAATAGTATTGCATCAATATGTGAGGGGCCTGCTTCACAAAGTACTGTCTGATAATGTTTTTCAATCAACAAAGCCCTTGAAACTGTTCAGCTTGTGAGGCACTTGCTATAGAAGAGTGTATCCATCTTTGAAAACAAGATGCAGGAAAATACTGTCCTCATTTTCTCCAGTACTTAGTTTGTTCAAAGGACTGTAGCCATTTTAAGAGGTGCTAAAGATATGCATGCATAAGGCTTGATACTGCTAACAATGAAGAAGTATAATGAGCATTTTTTATTTGAACTGAAGAGTTTCAAAAGGATGCAAATTAGTATCTTACTTAAGAAGGATAAAAATCCCATCAAGTTAAAGAGCAATTTTTTTTCAGATTCTAAGTTTATCATAAGCATTTAAAAAACAACTTGTGTTTACTACATTTGCCTAGAGTATACTGCAATCCTTTCATTTCCCCAATGAGAGAGTACTTCAAAGATATCAAGGACACTCACAATTCTTAATAAGGTATACAAGTGAAGGAGGGGGTCATGGTAATAACTGGGAAATGTCACCTGAAAAAAACAGAATATAAAATTAACTGTCAAAGGTACGAGCAAGGAGATGTCAATCATATCTATCTTTATTAGTTTTCTATTGCTGTGGAACAAATTACCACAGATTTACTGACTTAAAACAGCTCATCAGTTCTCATCTAGTTCTGTAGGTGAGAGGTCTAGGCAGGCTTGGCTGGGCTCTCTGCTTAGGCTGTCCCAAGGCCAAAGCCAAGAAGTCAGCTGAGCGGAGATCTTATCTAGATACTCTGGGGAAGAATTCATTTCCAAGCTCCTTCCCAACTATGTCAGAATTCCATTTCTTACAGTTATAGGACCGAGGAGGAACAGAAGAAAAAGAAGTCACTAAATCTCTCTCTAAAAACATAGGATAGTGATGAGGAGCATACCCTCCCAAAATATGCCTCTTTGGCATATTAATTATATTGAGGTGATTATTTTTAAGAAATGGCAGGCACAGAAGCTCTGAAAACCAAGAAAGTGTTATCCTATGGCAATTTGCATTGATAAAAGAAATCTCCATTTGTGTGTCTTCCTCTCCATACCAGGAAGAGGAGGATGATCAAATTTCTAAGATTCTTAATAATGAAGAAGACATAGATTTAAATCTGAGTAACAACCATACCCATGTTTAGTGAGCTTTTCCTGGTAACCTCACATAATTGGCCTTCAAACCCTTCAACATATTCCTTTAGTCTTCAGCTATTCAGTCTTCAGTATTTAAGCAGGTGGCTTGGGCCATTTAGGAGAGCAATTCAATTTTACTGGGAATGTCCCAGGTATACAGGAGGTATACATGTTATTAAACTTCTGTTTGTTTTTATCCTGTTAATCTGTCTTTTATTATGGGGGTGGGAGAGTGGGAAGAGGTTGGAGAGTTGGAGGTTGCATTGTTACCTGTGGAAGTAGGGTATCCTCTTTCCCACTGGGTGCTGGAGGTGGGGCCCTTATGAAAAAGAATTATCTAAGACTCACATGGGAAAATGAGTGATTTTTATTTGCATAGAATTACATCCCTGGGTTTCCATTTCCCTTAATCCAGTCCTGGAAGAAAAGCAGCTGAGGAGTGAGCAGAACTAAAAGCAAAGACAGTGTGCAGAGTTTTCATTCCATGTTGGAATTGGGTCCGGTTTAGCATTAGGCTAGTTGCAGTCCATCAGTCCATTGTGTGGTGTCCACATGGTTGTGGGCCATGTGGGCAAATGGAGGAGCACCAAGAGAGCACTGGGAACACAAACCAAGAGCAACCAAGAATGCAAGACGAGACCAAGAGGGCCAAGAGAGCAAGTTCCTTTGTTTAGGGTCTTAAGTACCCCATACCTTTGTGTGCTTGCAGTAGCCATACCTACTCAGGCCAAAGACCTGGTCCCAGGTGTGACTGATACACAAGTACCTTACCTATTTCACCTGGACTTCACTGGGCATGCGTCTATACTGCCGTCCTCACCAGTCCCTTCCCTCAGAGATCTGCAGGGAATAGACCGGTGGCTCCTTGGGGAATTGAGAAACTGCAGCTGCACAAACGACTATACTATTTGGCCTTCCCTTTACTCCTTTCCTGCTAATAATAACTAGGCTAATTACAATGGCATCAGTATCAGCCAGCAACATATAAGGGTAGAGGGGAAATTATTTTTTTTCCTCTACTACAATAGAAATTTCATATTTCTCCCTCATTCTCCCATCCTGACTTTCTTTCCCTCATATTCTCCTTTTGTCACCTCTGAATAAATGATATTCAGTAACTTTCCCTAATGTGAGGGGTAAGACCATAAACCCACATTCCAGTCCAGGTATCTCAGGCAGGCACATATTGAGCTGCTATAATAGAAATGCCTGCTGCTCCTATACACCATTACTATTTTCAGTGACGCCACCCAAACATCATTTCAGGAGTTGATAAAATGAAATAACTTTCCACAAAGCTACCATCAGAGAATTTTATGTTATCATAAAAAAGGCACTAATTAACACACAAAAATCAGGGACAGCTTTTTGTCTTTCCTCTAAATTACAGAAATCGTGAAAAATGCTGTATTTACTATTATTCTTGTTGTATGTTCTTATAGACAAAACTATAGACCACTGCTAAACTCATTTTGGAAAGCTGACACATTCACAAATTATTAATGACATGTATTTACATTCTAAGCATTTTTTTTAAAAAAAAGAAATATTGAGTTTATTTTAGACATTTAAAAATTTACACTTTGCTATACAATCATCTATACTAACAAAAGCATAATGTGCTAATTAGACTGGATGTCCTTCTGGATGAAGCCGGGGCTGCAGAGGAAGCCTGGGTCCCAGGTGCCAGAGGGAAGGGAAGCCAGTGCCAGCAGCCAGGGGAAGGAAGGCCTACTCTTGCACGATTTTCATGCATCAGGCCTCTAATAGAAAATATTTCTATAACCAGGCCTCTGGTTTTCTGCAAATATTACATATCACAATAATTAAGCTTTCCTGCAAATGTGAATTTTTTTAAATGACAATTTCTAAGGAGAATGACTCTAAAGTTACCTTTGTCCTCCAAGCCTTAAATCTGGATAGAAGAGGAATGAAGAGAATCATTTTATTTGATTTTCACAAATTATTGTCTAGAATGTGCTACTCAAAACATGATTCTGTGATAAGAAAATTGCTCCTGAATATAAATCATTGCAGAACACATCCAGCTTTGAAATATATAGTCAGTTGTTTCTTAAATATTCAAATCATATACTGGGCTTTTCAAAATCATTTAAATTTTCCAGGATCAAGGTACAATTTTCAGATCATCATTTCTGGTTATCACAGAACTATGGTCAGTGGGTCCTAAAAAATACTAGTTGAATCGAGCAATAATATGTTCATTTGTAAAAATATTGATTGCATATATGTGTAGATATACTTTGTGGTTATTTTAATGTTGTTTATGTAAACAAAAATTAATTTTAGATTGTAATAAGGAATAAAACAGCATTTATTTCAGCTCAAGGAGCTGTAACCTGATAGACACAGCTTCAGGAAGCAACCTAAATGGTTGAGAAAGTACCTGCCAACTTTTCAAGTTTATGCAAATGAGGTTCCCAAATTGTGTACTTTTGATTGGTTAATATAGCTGCAAATGAGGTTACAATTTGTATAGTTCTGATTGAACAAGGGAGGTCTCACTCCATTGGTCAGAAGGCAAAACCATGAACTCTCTTATAATAGTTGACTGATATGGCAGACATGAGAAAGGCATAGTGCAGGAATCCGAGAGTTCAGTCTGAGGTTCTTCCTAGTGAAGAATATGTGAGGAGCCTCTGTCAGCAAATGGCTACTAGACATTTATTACTCATAAAATTTGGGTCCTTAGTGGACCATGGAGAGTCTATGTCAGCAGATAAATTCCTTCTGGGGTTAACATGAAATGAATCCTTCTTCTCAAATTCATATTTGCAAAACATGGTAGGAGTAGAAATATTTCTAATTATAGTCAAGCCTAATTGCTTCCATAACTTGATATATTTATTATATTACTTTGAATACCTGGTGAAGTAACTTTTCCATGGTTACTTTAAAACACACACAACATATAAGTCTTGATCAAGGGAAGAATCTAGATGAGACTGAACAGAGGCCACCTATCTCCTTTCTTGTGAAATGTTATTTCTGGTCTATTCTGTTGAGCCTCACAGGGTAAACTGTAAAGAAACCCTGTCTTAATAAATAAAAAATAGGATATTTCTATGATAGAACTCAGAAGACCATTTTCAGATGGTAAAGTGCTCCCTTGTGTTAAATTGGCCTCCGTTACTCTGCTAATTCCCCATCAATATTGCCTAAAAAAATGTGTGTGTGAGATTTATATATTTATTTGTTATCTCCAAATCAGGGCATCCTAGCTTATATTCTTTCTCCTTTTTTATCCTGATGTAATATGACCCCAACTACAATCTTTTAAAGACAATAAGCATTGAAAACAGAATTATTAAATAAATTAATAATGGCTTACTTTAAAAATGACTGCCGGGAGCCGGTCCATCCTTGCTGTTTCAAGGGACCTGGCATATATGGCATACTGTTCTTAATATGTTTGCTCACCTTCTTGGCGCTATGTGTTTTAACCAAGGTCACCTCTCCGAGAAAGGTTGTTTGCCCAGGTAGGGATTTTCCCCTGAAGTTAGGGAGGGAATAAAACCCCTTAACTAAGTGCCAGGCGGGTAGTTAATCACTTTAACTATGAACAATCATGCTTAAGCTACATAATCTTTACTCCCTGGAATGGAAATAAGAAACACCCTAACCTTTGGAATAGAGATTGATAGGATTGAATCAACTGGTATAAATACAGATGTAACAAGACAAGAGGACACAGAACCTAGACACAGAACCTACACAGAACCTAGAGACAGAAGAACTTTGCTGGAGAGAACATGGCAAAAGATCCTGGACAGAAACTGGACACAGAACCTAGAGAAGAACCTAGCGAGAGAACCTGGCTGAAGAACCTAGAGACAGAACCTGGCTACAGAACCTGGATAGAACATGGCAAGAGAACCTGACTAGAACCTGGTGACAGACCCTAGCTGGAGAACCTAGACAGAACCTGGCTGAAGAACCCGGCTACCGAACCTGGCGACTGAACCTGGCTGGAGATCCTAACCAGAACTTCGCTGGAGATCCTGACCAGAACTTGGCTAGAGATCCTGGCTAGGCTGCTGATCAACTGAACGCTGTCTCTGTGTCATTCCTTCTTCGCCGACTCCGTCTACACCTTTGGGGACCCCTGGACCTGCTGGGGTTGGACCCCAGAAAATGACATTCTAACCCTCCTCTCTGTTCTATCATGTGCAGTTCTGAGATAGTTAGCCACTAAAATCAAGGACTGGCAGAGCCTGTGAGGGAAATCATCTATAATAATAAAAGCATAATATGCTAATTAGACCGGACATCCTTCCAGATGCCCTTCCGGGACAAAGCCGGGCTGCAGCCATAGGATCGAGGCAGCTGCCACGGTTGCGAGGGAAGGATCCAGGCAGCTGAGACTGCAAAGGCCTATTCTTGCATGAATTTCATGCAGCAGGCCTCTAGTCCATATATCTTTTTAAATGTCCTCCTCATCTCTTGGTTGGTCTGGGGTTTAAAGGGAGCACAACATTTCACATTTCATACTTCGAGTGTCTATCAACTTCAACATTAAAAAGTTTACCAACTTCAACATCCTCATGTTTATGTACTCAAGACCAAGAGATTTTTTTACTCTTTTTTAATGTGAAATAAAGTTTGTTTTTCTCATGAGATCTAGTTGTGAGTCTCACCCTCTGAGGAAACCCTTAGAGGTTTCATCTTCATTACTCTGCAGTAATCACTTGCTTATTAAAGACATGAGGTCACTAGGTTTTCCTGAGTCTAACTCACAGTGGAACCAATTAGGAAATACCTATAATTTTTGTGAAAATAAAATAAAATACCTATGCATGAAAAAAAAATTAATAAAAGATCTACCTTGGCCTGTGTGGCTAAGTTGGCTGGACATCATCCTGTGCACCAAAAGGATACCAGTTCAATGCATGGTCAGGGCACATGCCTGCCTTGGGGGCTCCACCCCCTGTAAGGGGCATATAGGAGGCAGCCAAATGATGTTTTGCTCTCACATAAATGTTTCTCTCTCTCCCTTCCTCTATATTTAAAAAACCAATACAAAAAATTAAAAATTAATAAAAGATCCTTTACTAGAAGTTACAAAACATCTATGGAACAATCTACTAGTATACCAGGTAGACACTTCCTTATGCAGTTCTTAATGGGTCTTTGGCTAGTTCTCCAAGCTCCAGCTCTGCCATTTGTGCTTATCCTGCCTTGTCACACTTGTAGACATAACTTACAGTCTCTCTGACTTCATGCTGCCCTGAGTATCAGATTCAGGTTAACATTCATTTTGCCAGGATTCTATCCCTGACCACATTTCTCGCCTCAATATTTCCCCTGAAGGATCCCCATTTTGACCAAACCCAACATTTTTACACTGGAGAAGGGAAAAGCAGAAGCCATTATGTTGTAACAAATCTATCACTGACAGGTCATTTAAAATATAAAGGAACTTTTGAAGGAGGGAATTTTAGAAATGCTAATTATAGCCACATTTGTAGAATTCTTAATAAGAAAAGTTTGATTAAAAATAGTCACAGCTTGGAGTCATAAAAGGAAGAAGCAGTGCCTAATAAATCAAACAATTTTTAAAGACAGAACACAGAGTCAAAAGGAGGAATTTGAGGACTAATTTGCCTCTGGTTTGAGAGTAATTCAACACAGTATAGCACACAGAAGACTAATTTAGGGGGTCAGGAAGTGTGGCATCATGGAGTGAGCACTGGAAATAATAGGAAATTTTAGATGCTAAAGGACTTCAGGCAGACAAAAATGCTTTGAAATGAATAGTGTCTGAGAAAAAATGTTCGTCGTATAGATACCTAGTTTTAGGCAACTGAATTGTTAATGACCTAGCAGAAGGAAAATGAATGAAATAAAAAAAAAAAAAGAAAATGTTCACACTACTGGTTAATTCATAGAAAATAAGAACAAAATAAAACCAAATAGTTTGACTAGATTAAAACATTAGGTTACAGCTTAGTTATCATTCTTTAGAATACATATGTATCTTGTACACAACAATTGTAAGGTAATATAATAAGGATATGGATAAACAGAAATAAAGAAAAATATTACTTATACATTCTGGCAAAGTTGTCAGTTGAGGACTGAAAAGTTATTAAAGAGTTAGAATATTAAGACCTTGTTTAGGGGCTTCTAGTCAAGATAGCGGAGTAGGTAACCACTGTATACTACTCCCACAATCACTTCAAAATGACCTGAACTACAGAATAACCATTATCTGGAACCACCTAAAATATAGCTGAACCGAAGTCCTATAACAAAGGATAAAGAAGAAGTCACATCTACACTGAGAGGAGGCACCAAGGCTGCTCCTATACCAGTTAAAAATCAGTCAGGATATCTCGGGTATGGAGGGCCTCCCTGAGGAGTGAGGATTCCCAGCTCCACAGCAGACTTCCCAACCCAGGATTCCAGAGCTGGAAAGAGAGGTGCTCATTACTTCTGGCTATGAAAACCAGAAGATTGTGGCTGAGTCAGATAGAGGGTTTCTGAAGTCCCAGGCACTCCTCTTAAAGGTCCTACACTTGAACTTGGTGACAGGCTCACTCACTCTTGAGATTCAGTGCTGGGGAAAAGCATAGGGACACTTAGGGAGGAACTGAATTGTCTGGCTTCAGGTTAAAGGCTGGGGGAGCTGCTTTCTCCCAGACAGAAGTTGTAGGAGGAGCCATTGTTCCTTTACTGAGCCCTTGCCCTGCAGGTGCAGACCGGCACTATATCTGAGTTTCAATCAGCCTGGTTAACACGATTCCCCTGGACTAGTGATTCTCTGAGACCCAGCCACACAACTTACAGGCCCACTCAAGCCACTTCCAGTGGCTTTTGCATACAGACAGCCTGTCTTGGCTCACGCTATCTTTTGTAAAATCTCTCAAATGTTCACAAACCCCAAACAAGCAGCATTTGGCCTTGCCCTGCCCCATATCTCTTGCTGAGCAGCCCCAGCAGCAACTAGTCTCAGTTTGCAACTTACCTTCTTCCAGGAAGCTCCAAACCTAGCACAACTGAGAACCATCTACAGATCACTTTATAGCTCATACCAGGTGGCCCTGAGCAAGGCACAGAAACAACTGACCTTAGCACGCACCTCCCTAGAGGCCCTAGAACCAAAATACCACACCAGAGGACCACATAACCACCATCACAAACAACACACTTAAAGAGCAGACTTGGCAGACACCATAGCCCTGCTAAAGTGAATCCTGCTATGTAGGGTAAGCCCTGCACAATAACCCTCTATAATGGTCACAGCCAGTCCTTAAAACCAAGCAGCCAGAGGGTCAATCCCCCCAAACAGCAATCAAGGCTCAACTATCCCAGGAGGGCACACACATCTCACACAAGAGACACACCTGGAGTACCCAGCTCAGGTGACCAAAGAGACTGTTCAACTTGGCCCCACAGGATACCTATGACACAAGGTCACTCCAACAAAACCAGGAGACATAGCAGCTCTATCCAATACATAGAAACAAAAACAGCAAGGTAGCTATATGGAGAGACAAACAAACATGCCCCAAATCCCCAAATAAAAAAAAACAACCCAGGAGAAATCTCCAGAAAAAGGGCTAAATAAAATGGAGGCAAACAATCTACCTGATACAGAGTTCAAAAAAATGGTTATAAGGATGCTCAAGGAACTTGGTGAGACCTTCAACAGCATCAAAAAGGACATAGAAACCATAAAAAACAACCAGTCAGAAATGAAGAACACAATAATTAAAATTAATAATACATTAGAGGAAATTAACAGCAGATTAGATGAAGTAACAGACTGAATCAAAGACTTGGAAGATAAGGTAGCAGAAAAAAAAGAAATAAAATGGTAAAAAGAACAAAGAATCAAAAAAATTAAGTGCAATTTAAGGGACTTCTAGGACCATATGCTAACATTCACATGCAAAGGTTACCAGAAGGAGAAGGGAGAGAGCAAATAATTAAAAAACTATTTGAAATAATAAGGGAAAATTTCCCGAACAAAGTAAAGTAAATAGACATACAAGCCAAGGAATCACAGAGAGTCCCAAATAAGATGAACTCAAAGAGGTCCACAACAAGACACATTGTAATTAAAATGCCAAAGGTTAAACACAAAGAGAGAATCTTAAAAGAAGCAATAGAAAAGCAATTAGCTACCCAAAAGAGAGTTAATTATCTGTATAAGACTTTCAACTGATTTCTCAACATAAACTTTGCTGGCCAGAAGGATAGGGCAGGAAATATTCACAGTGATGAAAAGCAACAAGCAAGATTACTCCACCCAACAAAGGTATCTTTTAGAATTAAAGGACATGTAAAGAACTTCCCAGATAAGAAAAAGCTAGAGTTCATCAACATCAAACCAGTATTACAAGAAATGTTAAAGGTATTCTTTAAGAACAAGGAGAAAAAAGATCAAAAATATAAATAATGAAATGGCAATAACTGTATATCTATCGACAATTACATTAATTGAAAATGGACTAAATGCTCCATTCAAAAGATATAGTGTGATGGAATGGATCCCTTATATATGCTGTCTGCTTAAGATTGAAAAACACACAGATTGAAAGTAAAGGGATGGAGAAAAAATATTGCATCACAATGGAAACAAACAATAAAGCTGGGGTAGCAATACTTATACCAGATAAAATAAACTTTGAAACAAAGGCTATATAACACGGGACAAAAAAGAACCCATCAATACCACTTTTGGATATTTACCTAAAGAAACTCACAACACAAATTCAAAAGGACATATGCATCCACGTATTCATTCCAGCATTTTTTACAATAGCCAAGACGTGGAAGCAACCTATGTGTCCATCAAAATGAATGAATAAAGAAGAGTAATGCATACATACAATGGAATATGACTTAACCATAAAAAAGAATGAAAAATTGCCACCTGCAACAACATGGATGGACCTAGAGGGTATTGTACTGAGTGAAATAAGTCAGACAGAGAAAGAAGAATGCCATATGATTTTACTTATATGTAGATTCTAAAAAATATAAAATAAACAAAACAAACATATTCATAGATACAGAGAATTATTCTTACAATTGCCAGATGGGAGGGGTGTTGGAGACATGGATGAAATAGGGAAGGGTTTAAGAAGTACAAATTGTTAGTTATAAAATATTCGTGGGCATGTAAATATAGCATATGGAATATAGTCAATAATATTGTAATAACTCTGTATGGTGTCAGAGTTATTACAATATACAGTTAGTACAAACTGTTGCACTCAAAGTAATCACTTGTTAAGTTATATAAATATCTAATCATTATGTTGTACACCTGAAACTAATATAATATTGTATGTCAACTGTAATGAAACTATTTTTAAAAAGACCATGTTTATAATACCAATTGAGAGAAAAATTGAATAAAATATTAAAACATTAACAACTAGCTAAAATCAGTTCAAATTAAACAGAAAATACTTTTAAGTAAGAAAACTATTGCCTACTGTGCAAAATAAATATATTATTTAGAAATTATAATTTTTGTGTTTTAAAACTTATTCCATTTCTTGACTTTTTTCTCACAGTCAATGTAATGTTATACACACATGACTTATCTGCTTCTACCTCCCATACCTCTGTACACCTCTAATCTTTTAGTATGCCACAGAATATCTGAATTATATTACAGGTTTATAAGCATGGAGGCAGGTCTAAATTGTTATACTAGTAAACTGTTGCACTCT
The DNA here is from genome assembly GCF_964212035.1 of Myotis nattereri. Lineage (NCBI taxonomy): Eukaryota > Metazoa > Chordata > Mammalia > Chiroptera > Vespertilionidae > Myotis > Myotis nattereri. The sequence goes on from NC_138079.1 coordinate 58,065,745, forward strand.
TAAGTCCTATTTCAGGTCTCCCCATTTTCCACTCCTGAATCTGCATTTTCTAAGTCACTGATGGTGTCTTTTATGCAGAAAACTTTTACTAAGGTGTTGTAGCACATGTGAAATTTATTACAAAGTTTTAGACATAACCATATTTCTCACTAGCTGTGCTGTAGTAATAAGTGAATGAATAGGAAATTGTGAATAACCTATACTAGTATAGTAGAATATTGCATCAGAGCATGTGTGTGGCATTATATTCAAGATTCCTGTGGCTAAGATAGCAGCTATTTTTGAATGTCTATGATTGTACAGAGGTAATCTTCTCATACTTTACACAAATTACCTAATATAATGCTCACATACACCAAAAAAAAACCTATTAGGTAAAAATTATTAGTCCTATTTTATAGATAGAAATTTGAGGAACAGAGAAATAACTTTCACAAAAATGACAGCATTCAATAAGTTATTCTGTTATAACCAGGATATGAGGCTTATTTTATCTTTCTTTAAAACTTATACTTGGAACCACTTTGATACCTGTGCACAGAGAAATAGGACAGCAGCAAAGTAAATGGCTCAAACACAATTTTACCTAAGGTCATTCTTCTCCTAATAGGATGTTAGTTGAAGCCAAGATATTGGTCATTACTGAAAAATACCTATAAAATAGTCTAATCTTCATATGCCTCAAAAATAAGAGGGAGCCGAGGATATTCTGCAAGAGGGAGAGCTGCCACTCACCAGTAGGTCTAAGTGATAAGTAAAATGTAATTCTTTTAAACCATGATAGAAATTCCTGACTAAACTGGGTTCATTTACACAAGTAGGGGTTTCAGATGGGATATTACAACATAATATTTAATACTGAGCACCAATTGAAAAACAACAACAACTAGATCTATGAACAATTTTACCACTGAAGAAAGAACACTTTACCTTAAATTAATTTTATTTGTGCATTTCAGGCAGATTAAGAAAAGGCATAGAACTCACCTTACCCCTGGAATGTCATATACCTAAGAAATTGTTTTTTTACTGGGTTCAGTAACTGGCACTAGTTTAGGTATACGTTTGTTAAAGTGCGTATTGTTAGCATAACAAATACAATCATCTAGCCCCCATTCCTTCCCGTAAGACCTGGAGGAACAAAATAAAGGACGACAGACAGTTGCAGAAAATGGCAGGCAACTTCAAAAATAAAATAAAATTACAACAAAAATAACAAAACTTTAAAATAAAAGCTTATTTAGGGCTGACATTTACAGAGAATAATATTTCTTGCTACCCTCATGTAATTAGAACCTAGTCATCTATGTGATGAAACAATCACTTAATTAATTCTGAAGTTTTGGGAGAAACTGCAGATGAAAAACTTCTTCACTTAAAGTAAGTAACAAAGAATATATTCTTTTCTGAATGCACAACGTTTTGTTCGGGTAATCCCCATTAACACAAAATGAGAAAAGGTATACACATAAATTCTTTCTCATTAAAGTAAAATTATGCACATTAGCATGTTTAGTGTTATATATAAAAAGCATATACCATGAATTGACAATTAAATTGCCTACATTCATTTTCAAGTAATTGGGAAAAATTATCTCTAAAACGCACTCTCTTTGTTTTTCTTCTCTTCTAGGAAATTAAAGTGAGTTAATAAAGATAATTCTTGATATAGGACTATGATATTCTAAAATATATTTAAAGGTAAAAGATTAAAAGTAGATTGAAACCTGACAAAGTAGTTTCTTTAGCATATCAAAGCATAACTAATAAAAAATTATGAAAATAAGATTCTAAGTAAAAATTTTGTCAGAAATGTAGAAGATGACTAAAGGAAATGAATGGATCTGTAATGGGACAATCAATGGGTTTCTGCTTCCTGCTACTACTTGAGCTAATTAAGCAGAGAGGGTTGAATCATATATAAGCATTTATTCCAATACTGCTGGCAGTATGGGAGAGCAGCAGGTCACCTACAAATATCTGCTCTGCACTCCACCATAAGCCAGCTGCTTATATTGGATAGAAGGACAAAGATTACATAGGGAAGGACATGCCAAATGGGCAGTTGACAGATAATGGGGACTGGATATTTGCAAATGTCTGCAGGTATGCAAAGGGTTGGTGTCTTCAAAGGGCTCTGGTTTCTGCAACAAGGTTGTTAAACTTTCCATGATAATAGGCAGCTCCCTGATGAGGAGGATGGGCTGAATTTCCAGGTTAGCTACCAGGTTACAATTGCAACTACCAGTTAGGTTAGAACAGTGGTTCTCAACCTTCCTAATGCCGTGACCCTTTAATACAGTTCCTCATGTTGTGGTGACCCCCAACCATAAAATTATTACTTCATAACTGTAATTTTGCTACTGTTATGAATCGTAATGTAAATCTGATATGCAGAATGCATTTTCATTGTTACAAATTGAACATGATTAAAGCATAGTGATTAATCACAAAAACAACATGTAATTATACATGTGTTTTCCGCTGGTCTTAGGCGACCTCTGTGAAAGGGTCGTTTGACCCCCAAAGGGGTCGCGACTCACAGGTTGAGAACCACTGGGTTAGAATGTGCCTTCTTTAATCAGAATAAAACAATCACGGTTAACAGAGCATAATTAATATTTCTTACAATATTACAGCTGGTCCCCAATATTCTCTTTCTGCCCCTATCATATCCACAGATTTTAGAATACAAGAGCCCTTACTTGTGTAGTTCTTTGTGAGTCCTATTACCAATCAACAGCTCTCAATCGTTAAGTTTTCATTTAACAATTAAAAGAGTATTTGTTTTCCAGCTTTAGCTGATATGCTTGAATTCAAATTCACAACTTGAATTCAAATTCATGTCATAATATATTAAAACAAACAATTGTCTTGGGAAGACTTATTATAAGAATGGGTCTATTTTCAGCCTAGTGCAGTGGTCTGCAAACTCATTAGTCAACAGAGCCAAATATCAACAGCACAACAATTGAAATTTCTTTTGAGAGCCAAATTTTTTAAACTTAAACTATATAGGTAGGTACATTGTTATTAACTTAATTAGGGTACTCCTAAGGCTTAGGAAGAGTCACACTCAAGAGGCAAAAGAGCTGCATGTGGCTCGCGAGCCGCAATTTGCCGACCACGACCACGGGCCTAGTGCTTAAGAGCCAATCTGTTTGAGCTTGCTAGACAAGAACATTGTTACACTGATTCTACTCCTTCAGCATTTATCTGCAAGAAGGTATGTGAACAGAACTGAAGGAAACCTACTTCATTCAAGTAATATGTGAAGATGATAATAATAAAAATCATAATAGCAACAGACAAAATGTATTAAACACTCTACATATCAGAAACTTCACTGATCCTTTTAATGTCTTTTTCTGCATATGAAACTTCTGTTTTATTTATGTTTCTATGGTCATTATTTTATAACTAGAGGCCTGGTGCACAAAACTGGTGCACTCAGGGGGGTTCTTCAGCCCAGACTGCACCCTCTCGCAGTCCGGGAGCCCTCAGGGGATGTCCGACTGCCAGCTTAGGCCCAACTCCCATGGCAGTCAGACATCCTTAGCGCTGCCGCGGAGGCAGGAGAGGCTCCTGCCACCATTGCCACTGCACTTGCCAGCTGTGAGCCTGGTTTCTGGCTGAGCGGCCCTCCCCCTGTGGGAGCAAACTGACCACCAGGGGGAAGCTCCTGCATTGAGCATCTGTCCCCTGGTGTTCAGTGCACATTAGTGACTAGTCATTCTGCCGTTTGGTCAATTTGCATATTAGCCTTTTATTATATAGGATTTAGATGACCATAATTACTGCATTCCCAAGATAAATATGTGTGTGATGGAATGTACAGGAAATCATGTGATTTTGAGATAAAAACAGTTAGTAGTATCTCTGCTCACTATAATATATCATCAGTAAGTACCTGGTCAAGGTTATCAGGAAGGCCAGAAAAGGTCCAAAGGTCTGACTGAAAATATCAGTTTCCTCTGGCAGCTTCGGAGAGAGACCACAAACTGAGTGACTTCAAACAATAGAATTTTTTCACTCATATTTATAGCCAGAATCAAAAATTTAAATGGTGGCATGGCTACATTCCCTATGAATGATTTAGAGGAGAACCCTTCTTGGGCTATTATGACTTCTGGTGGTTGTTGGCAACCTGGACTTTTTAGGCTGTGGCAACATCATTCCAGTATCTGCTTCCATCTTCACACCACCTTCTTGAGACTCCCAGGAAGCTCCCTCATGCTCCATCTTAATCAGAAATCCTCAAGGAGAACCACTCCTATCACATCTATCACCTGATTAGTTTTAAAAAGTATATAAATGCATATAATGGAATAATTTATAAATTAAATTCATGTAAATTTATAAAACTCATAGAGATAGAATTTTTACAAGTGGTATCACCAAAAGACTGCTTACCAAGCTCTGAAGATGCAACTCTGTAACCATGGATGATGGGCCAAATTCAACCTGAGAGCCTCATCAGACCACTGAAATCATGCACAGTGGGAGATCACCTCTCCGAAACTAGTAAGACAGACAGAAGCCACTTATAAATTTACTAGTGCCCTAGTGCATGGATTCATGCACATTGAAAGGGAAATTAAGTAGAAAGTGGCTGGCGGGGCGGGACTGGGCGAGATGAGCTGGACACACCCTGGAGCTAAACTCCTGCAGTCCCTCCCTGGCCGGCTGAACCTGGGGCAGCACCGCAGCTCAAAGGTCATCTGCAGAGTGAGCAGGGTCCCTCTAGCAGGTGGGGTCCCTAAGCCTGGCCTGCGGGGATTGGGCCAAAACCGGCTCTCTGACATCCCCCGAGGGGTCCCAGATTGTGAGAGGGTGGTTCTTGGGTAAGGCACCCTGGAATCAGGCTCCCTCCTCTCTGTTTCCAGGTGCGTCACCCAAGAACCGCCATTGCCAAGTCACAGCAGCTTGGCAGTTCTTGCATTGCCCCTAGTGGTCAGTGTGCGTCACACTTACTGGCTGGTTGGACAGTTGCTTAGCCTTTTATATATATATATAGATGAGTAAGTAATATAGTAGGAAAAAAGCTACCAAGAATGTAGATTTTATTTATTGAACTATAGTACCTGAATATATGCATTTTGGGGAAGGGAGGTGGAAGTTATGATTAAATAAAATTATATAACCTGCTAAAATTTGGTAGACAAATAATATATAGAAGTACCAATTCTAGGTCTCCTAGTAATTCAGTATATGACATTAAGCAAGTAATTTTAATTTTGTGTCACCAAGTGCTCCAAATTGGGAAATAAATATTAAAGAGTTATGTCCTGCTAGGCCTAGATAAATGTTTCAAGAATACTGACTACTATAACATATTATATAACATATTAAGCAATGCATTATTAATAACATTGTAATCAATTTGAATTTCTAAATTATTTTCCTATTTAAAGATAAGGATGCCAGTGCACCTGTTTGTATTTCTTTAAGTTAATACTGTATCAGATTATATGAAAATAAGTGCTTATGAATATAAAATACTTTTTTAAAAGTAGTTTAAAAAATTGATTTTTTAGTAAAACTATCTCCTTGGCAAGGACAGGGTGTCACAGTAGCTGACAGCATATTGACCTAAATATAAACTTCTCATTGTCCTGACTATATTTTGTACCTTTAAATTGCTGAAAAGCAAATTTATACAAGTGTGTTTTATAATTTCAAAGGACAATAACAGCCAAAATTTCCAAACTGCTCTTTTAACCTCTATATCTAACAGGTTTCCTGGCAATATGATGCCCCTGGAGCCTTCCCTCACTGGCTCTCCAAGGCAGAACTTGTATTGTTACCCTCCATTGCCCATTGTGACAATTTGGCACCATTTTTCACTTTGGAGTCAGAGTGTATGGTTTTAAATCTGGTTCAGTATTTAGTTGCTCAGTAACCATGGGTGATTTTATTTACTTTTCAAGGTTTCAGTGCCATCCCATGTAAATAAGAATACAATTAATCACTATACCATAGAATTGTTGTGTAGATTCAGTGAGATAAAAGAGTGCTTAGAAAAGTGCCTGGTACCTTGTAAGTATTTAACAAAAATGAGTGAGTGAGTGATAATGATAGTGATGATTTTAATCTGCTGCCTTAACTTTTTGCAATACCACCCATTAAATAATTTAACTATTTAAATTTTCCCCTGTGGCAAGGCAGCTAAAAATTGCAGTTAATTTGTACTATTTACACAGATCATGATAGAGGCCACGGTTAGGAGATTAAATATGTTATGTACTGTCATGAGACAGGAGCTAAGCCAAACACTGGAGACAAAATGTTGAAAAGAATATATGAGTAAGATAATGGGAATTAGCCATTTGGTATACATGAAGGAGGTATATGCACTAAGACATAAACACACTAAATGACAATCATTTGTAAATATCCTACTCTCTTCTCTGATCTCTGATATACAGACCAGTGATTTTCAACCTTTTACATCTCATGGCACACATAAACTAATTACTAAAATTCTGCAGCACACCGAAGAATATATTATATTTTTTGCCAATCAACAAAAAATTGGTATAATTTTGACTCATTCACAATAGGTGGTTGTGTTGTGCTAGCTGTTGTCATTTTTTTTTTTTTTTTTTTTTTTACGATCTAAGGGAAAATAAGTCAGTGCCCTGAACTAAATAGTCAGGTATTGCATGTTTTAAAAGTTCCTGGTGCACACCAGTTGAAAATTGCTGGTATAGACTATGAACCTTTTAATTTTTTAAAATTCAATTGATTTCCATGTATGAACCACAATTTCTTACTTATATGTTCAATTCTGGGAGGACAGTTTCATGTCATCTATATTCCTACCACCCAGCATTTAATGATATGTCAACTGTAGACCTAGGTGCCTTAGCAATTATAAATCATGCAATGTTTGTAATAGTTATTAGTAGGTATAATGTGAACATTTTATCCATGACTCTGAGAACCTTCAGAAGATACTCCTTTTTAAATGAGCACAACCTTGACATAAAAATAGGAGTTATAATCATATTATAGTAATTAGGGATTGAAATGTTGACCTTTAAGCTTTGTGGGATCTTCTTGAACTGAAACCCATCTCTTTCAGGAAAAAGACCTACATAGTCCAACTTCTCCCTCACATCCCTGGGAGCAAAGCAGTAAATATCTACAGGGTCTTTTGAGCTTGAGAGGGTGGCAGAATTCCTTCTCCCAAGAATAGGAAGAAAGGAGTCATGGCTTACTTCAGCCTCAAAAGCCACTACAGAAAAAAAAATAGCTTTGAAAAGGATGTCTACCAAGCATGGAAAGAATAAGCTGAATACTGTAGAATGGATGGGAGTGCAAAGAGGAGAATAAGAATCTATTATCACCTACTAATGATGCTATATATACCAAGATCAGTGAATACAACTGCCCCATTCACTCTTACTGCTCACTAATTCCAGTGCCATCACTACCACCGCAGATTTGAAAATCCAACAGTGAACACTGCTGTATTATTAAAACATGAGATATTGAGTATCCCCCAAAAATGTATACATACATTTTGATTAATTATAAAGGCAGTGCTTATTAAAATACATTTTATTTTCAAAATTGAGCTATCAGCTGTTAAAGCATGTATACATGTTTTGGGGACGGCCTGCATGTTAGATTAATGAACTTTTTTGCAACAAGTTATATGCTTAACTAAATACATAAAATAGCTAACACCCAAAGAGCACTTAATATGGGCAAAATATTCCAATTGTGCAAATACTACACATAATAACTAATATAATGCTCACAACAAATGTGAGGTAGTGCTATCATTATCCTCATTTTACAGATGAAGAGACTGAGGTGTGTAGAAATTAAGTGACTCACCTGCAGGAAGATGGACTCTAGAATCTGATCGCTGACTCTTCATGGTGACTCGTGGTTATTTTCCTCTCACCCTCATGCCACAGATCCACATAGATATGTAAGTGCACCAAGAAACCTAGATAAGATGGATAAGAAGCCCGGAGGTAATAAGACTCCTAAGAAAACTAAAATGCTAATGAGTCATCTGTGAATAAATTGTGATTTCTTTTTTTAGTGGCTTCCTCTATCTGGCATCGTTCATAACCACTAAATAAATCTTCAAAAGCAACAAACAGAAAATATAATAAAAATTGTGGCTAGTGTTTGCTTATTTGCCTTCTAAGCTATAGGTATAAATTGGCACTTCTATCCTTGAGCAACTGAACATATAATTCCCGCTAGCATGGATGAGAAATTATACAAATGTTTACAGACCCCTGAAAATATGTACACACTTGTAGCAATTTAGTGCTGTACCCAACTATGTACCCACTGAGACACTATTTCTACTGTCTGGACAGAGAACTCCCCAATCATCACAACATACTTGTTAGAATCACTAAAATCCAAAACCTGTTAGTACCCAATGCTGGTGATGATGTAGAGCAATAGGAATTCTCAATCTGTGCCGGTAAGAATGCAAAATGATACAGACACTATGGAAGACTGGCATTTTCTTGGAGCTAAATGTAGTCTTAACCATGTGCTCCAGCAATCATGTGCCTAGAGATTTACCCAAATGAGTTGAATACTTATGTACACGCAAAAACCTGCACATTGATGTTTATGGCAGCTTGACTTAGGATTTCCAAAACTTGGAAGCAACCAAGATATCCCTCATGAGGTAAATGTATAAACAAACTGTAGTACATCCATAGGATGGAATGTTATTTATTGATAAGTTATAAAGCCAGTATGAAAAGGTCCCTAGTACATATAGTATTATTCTAATTAAGTGACATTTTGACAAAGGCAAAACTCTAGATAATAGAAATATGAATGGTTGCCAGGTAAATGGGGTGGGGAGGGAGGAGGGATGTATAAATGAAGTATAAGGAACTTTTAGGACAGTTAAACTACTCCATCTGATACTGTAATGATGGATGCATGACATTATACATTTATCAAAACATACAGAACTGTACAAGACAGAGTAAGCCGTAATGTAAACAATGGACTTTAATTAATAATAAAGATTGGTTCATTGATTTAAAAAAAAGGTACCACACTAACACAAAATGTTAAAATAGAAACCGCAAGGGGGGTAAGGGTATATATGGAAACTTCACTAACTGATCAGTTTTTCTGTAAACATAGAACTGTTCTAAAAAATAAAGCCTACTAATAACAAAGAAAACTAGGAAAATGTGCTACATATGCACCGTTCAAAATGTTTCATTGGACATTACTTGTTAAAGACTCTGAGATGTTTTTCAATAAATTATTGTTAGGTAAGTTGAGAAAACATTTTCCCCAACTTACTTAACAATATATCTTTCTTTTAGTAGATTACCCATTTGTATCAAGGATATTACAGCCTACAATACATACTGAAGCATTATGTTGCTTCTTCACTCACATTCACACATTCCTAAGTGGACCCACTAGCCTTGTAAAGTAAGAGATGATCAATATCTTACCCCCCCACCCACCACCCCCCAGGCATCTTGCTAAGTGAAGTATCTCTGCATAGCGGTTTTTCCTGCAGGTTTACTAACAGTTCAGAGTCAAAGACTGTGCCCAAGACCTTTGCAATCATTCCTCTTCCTCTTTGTCTACAAATTTTTAGTTTCCAAAAGTACCACTTTTACTTACTATTTATTCATTATCCTGTATTTATTTTTATTTCCAACTCATTGTAATCTGGTAACAGTTTCATCTCAGTAAATTAGTGCCTATGTATCTGAAGCCCTTCAATGTTAGCAATGTAAGATTTAATAGATAAAGCTACTTAATCAAGTGCTATTAGCCAGGCACACTTCTATTTTAATCCCATTATTAACATGTAAAATGCTTGTCTTGAATTCATAGATTTCTCACAACATAGTTTCACAGTAACAGGATCTCCCCCAGTATGTTTAATAAGGCATTCTTTCACTCTTGTGTACCCAAATCACTCTTATACCATGTACTTCCTCCTAGGGTAAGCCATGCGTATTTTGACATAGGCATATATTGACTAGATTTCCTTTCATTTTGAGGGCAGAATTTATTGATCCAGGATAATTAAGAGGAATTGTAGTGAAACTAGCAGAAGCACACAGCTTAATCACCCATTAGATTCAGACCAAGCTTAGCTAAATGATTTGGAGATTTCAACCTGGCGATTAGAAAAGGAAATTGACTAACCAAATATCTGCATGGAGAATATAGAGGGATATGTAAAGTTAAAGGAAACAAGAACAGCAATATGATTCAAAACCATCCAATATACAATATTATTGTACCCAGTCCTGTCTTTTATGTGTTTGCTTCAAGATTTCACTCTCTCTATTATTTTGTATGAATAAATATGCATAGGCAATGGCTAATTAAGTTCAGGCAGAAATGACCCTCTTGAAACAGCCAGTGTGTAATGGTTTTGTCTTTTCATGTGAGTTCCTCTTTCCAAAAACAAATGCAAGCACATCAGTGGATACAAAAGAAAGAATACCCTATGGCCATTGTGGAGACAATATGTAAATAATGATTTTAAATTTGGCCTTTTCTAACAATTCCAAGATGATGATCTTTTTGTCTAAGAAGTATTTTCTTGGTTAACTAGAAGTCACAATGTACGACGTAACTCTCTCACCAGCATCACTTGTACAGTGAACTTTTGAGAGCTGATCATAGAGCTAGTAATTTCCCAAATATTTCATCACCATCATTAGCATCATAATTAACTCTTACTTACTTTATTCACATCTGTTTTATTAATTTTTTTATAAAAAGAGGGGGATTACAGCTGCCAATGTGCTCTAATATTTCAAAAATTTTGAGATAAAATTATGTTTTTGGTGACAGCTATATTCTCTTCATATCTATTCAAAAAGACAAGTAGGGACTGCTATCGTTTTTAAGCCTGCTCAACACAACTTAAGAAATGGGTGAAAAAAACTTGGGTGGAAAAAAATAGGAAATAGTAATAGAATAGTAACAATAATCTCATGGGATACTTAAATACTCTGTATACTTTGTCAGTGTTTTTATATACATCTTCTCAACCCATGTTCTTTACCCTCATAGTAACACAAATAAATTACAATAGATAAGGACTAAATACACTTTTTCATGAACACACATAGGTAATTAGAAACAAAGTCAGCATTATAAAGCGTGTCTTTGTTTCTTTTAATATTATAAACACTAGTTTTAAAAAAAGGAGTATTAACTTTCTTATTGGAAGCCACAATTTTCCAAAATATAATAAAAAATTCTGTCACAAATTGGTTACAAAAATATAAGAAGGATAAATATTCATGTGCACAATATGAATCCAGTAGCTCAATTTTAAGGAAACCTACACAACTGCAAATTGATAGCAATAGCATTTTCATATCAGAGACACTAGATTCAGGGATTTAAATTTATAAAGCAATTTACTCAATGACTCATATCATTTGATTAAAATTTGTAATGGTTTTTTTAAGTGCAATTTTGTTTTATAATAATGGATCAACTTATCAATTATTCCTTTCCTGTTGTTTGTTTCTATTTGGCCTCAGATTTTTATTTTTTTTAATATTTTTTTATTGATTTTTTTTAAAGAGAGGAAGGGAGAGGGATAGAGAGTTAGAAACATCGATGAGAGAGAAACATCGATCATCTGCCTCCTGCACACTCCCTACTGGGTATGTGCCCGCAGCCAAGGCACATGCCCTTGACCGGAATCGAACCTGGGACCCTTGAGTCCGCAGGCCGACGCTCTATCCACAGAGCCAAACTATTTAGGGCAGGCCTCAGATTTTTAGGTGACTATATCCTTTTCCTGGTGTAATGTAAGAGGGAAAGTTATTTCTACATTGGGCCTTTTAAGTAGGTTTGTTCTTATTAAATAAAAGTTTTTTTAAAATATAAAATAAATCATATTTAGATTTTCCATAACAAGAACTATAGCAGAGACAAATATTCCCAGCACCATTCGAGGTTAAGAGAAATATTATCATAATTAGGTGGATAAGTTAGGCTTGTAAAGGTCCCATTATACCATCTGTACCACAGGTAGCTATATTTGTAGTTGTATAATTACAACTCATGGGTGGAAATTCAATCATTTACTGCATAATGAAATATGGTATTTGACCCTAAGGGAGAAGTGAAACTGAAATGACCTCATGCAATTCACCCAGGGAGAACATGAACTCTTCTTTTTATGAGGCTGGCTTTCCTGCCTGTGATATCTCTAGATCACATTAAAATGTTTGTCTGGACTGGAAGGTGCTCTGAGAATAATCAAATTCAGTCTGAAGGGCCTATATTCCTTTTCTCACTCTTAGGTCTTTTCATCTCTCTAATATACCTTCATCTGTCTTCTATAGCCGAATAAAGTTCTGTTAAAGGTAATTCTATCTGTGAGTTGCTTAGAAATTATTATTATTATAATAAGGCAATCATTGGAGAGATTATTTTAGGCTTTGTATTTACCTTTGAAGAATAGATAGGTGTTTAAAGGCCTAGAAAAAAAAATTTCGCTTTGACACAATGCAAGAAGAAACCACCATGGACTCTTGAATAGGATTGAAAGAGTTTAGAAAATAACAAAACATTATCTGAATCCCAGTCTCATAAACTTTCTTTTTTTTTTTTTTCTAAATTACTTCACCTGTAAAATGACACTGACAGTGTAAATTTTCCCTGCAGTGACTTTGTGAAGTATGACTAATGATGCTAAATCACGCTGAAAACAACAACATAGCTTTATATTTAGTATAAGTTGTGACAATAAGACAATTGCATCATCAAAGCCTTTGAGCATATTTTGGATTACTACATGTATCTTTTTGAACATGCATAGAATTTGGTAAGATAAAGGCTATGAGAACATTTTTTTGTGACCCCAACACATCCTACATCCATGATGAAGCTTATCTTTTTCTTTTCTTTTTTTCAGTTTTGCAAAGGAGAAAACAACATTCCTCAATTCATTAATTTAAAAATAGGATTACAGAAGTTGAATTACCTGACAGATGAGGGAAGAATTACAGGATACTCTGCAGATGTCAATTAGAAATATTTGGCACATGTTATTTCCTGCTAATACAAAATGCTTGAACTGGAGAACAAAATTAAACTCCAAGGGTTTAAAGAAAGACTGGAGATTTTTAAGTGAAAAGCTTGATGGAAAAAACATCTGTGACAAGATCATTTGGCTAAACACATGTAAAAGGGAGACAGTGTTTACCTGGAAAATGTTAATCTTATTTTCATTAGCAGGAAGAGACAGAGGATGCTTACAACAATAGAATTTATAAGCAGAATGCAATTAATTTTTATTCTGGAAGAGAGGCCTTTTATTATCCTGGATCTGGGACAAACTAGTTTGTACCCTAATAAGATTTCCTCAAGGGCAATCAAGAAATAAGATAGCATACATTCATGCAGCTTTTTATAGTTAGCATCAGATTTTTATTTTTATTTTTTATCTTGGTGGCTCATTTCAATTTAAAATCTCTCTTACCTCATCTTATTTTTTTCTATGAAAAATACTAGTTTTATTAAATTTTATAATCTTTGAGCTGTGATTATTAATATTTATATTGGCTCATCACCTGACAATCATTATGTACTCAAACTAGCCAACCAGTATAACAAATAAAAACCGCATAAACAATAACTAAACAAGACAATTCTCAGAACTGATAAATATTTATTTAAAAGTCAGAATTTCCTGCCAATATGCATTGTGAGATTAAGTTTAATGGCAAAAAATATAAAATTGTATTCTGTTGTTACTCCATTGTTCGTTCATTCTAGTTATCTATCTATCTATCTATCTATCTATCTATCCATCCATCCATCCATCCATCTATCAGCTATCCAATCTGTGTATTTTCAGAATGTGATTCATGGTACAAAAAAAAAAAAAGGAAAAGAAAAGACACTGGTGAAATTGTGCGTGGATAGGTGGATTGGGGAGAAGAGAGCAGATAATGCAGAATTAAGGACTAGACTGGATGGAGAAGGATAAGTTACATTCCTGTGATGTCATTCATTTCCAAAATGTCATGGAAACCCCAGCATCAATATCACAGCAGTAAGATGTATGGTATATGAAGAAGCATAAATATTGTAGTGTTTTATTTATTTTAATGTATATTTATGTATTTTTAGAGAGAGAGGAAGAGAGATGGATAGATAGAAACATCAATGAGAAAGGAACATCAATAGGCTGCCTCCAGCATGCCCCCTACTGAGGATCAAGCTCACAACCAGGCATGTGCCCTATCCTGGAATCAAACTGGTGACCTCTTGGTTCCTGGGTCAATGCTCAACTGCTGAGCCATACCTGTCAGGCTGTAGTGTTTTATTTTAAAACTAGAAGCCCAATGCACAAAATTCATGCAAGGGGCTCGGCTCCTGCAGCCATGATGGCTTGCCTCTGCCCTCGCAGCCCAGGCTTCGTCCAGAAGGTTGTTCAGAAGGTCATTCAGCTGTCCAGTCTAATTAACATATTATGCTTTTATTATTATAGATTAGAAGTGTAGAGGCAAATTGTCTTATTGGTGTCATTAGTAGAGATAGGATTTGGGAAAACTCATTTTTTACATTACTCCATCTCACATATTTGGTTCTTATTTAGCTATTTTATTTTGAATGTACACCACATGTGTTGCCTGAATGCCACACATTATTAGAGTATCCTACAGATTCTCCTTTATGAGGAACAAATTGTCAACATGTAAATAGAGGAACTGGAGCACAAAACTTATAAATCAAAAAACCTTATGTTGTTCAAAATAAATTTACTGTTTCAATTAACAACTGACTTATTTTTATTACTATTATTTTTAGAAAGACTCCTATATTAATTTTCTAGGACTGCTGTAACGAAACACCATAAACTGGATGGCAAAGAACAGAAATGAATTGCCTCACAGTTCTGGAGGATAGCAGTTCAAAAATCAAGGCATCAGCAGGAACATGCTCCCCCTGAAGGCAAGTAGGAAGGCTTCTTTCTTGCCTCTTCCAGCTTCTGGAGCCACAGGTGTCCCTTGGTTTATGGCAGTGTGACTCCCATAGTGACAAGGCACTTTCTCTGTCTCCACATAATCTTTCTTCTGTGCATGCCTGTCTCAGTGTCCTAGTGAACCCTTTTTATAAGGACACAGCCATATTAAATTAGGTGCATCTTTTTTTTTATATTTTATTGATTTTTTACAGAGAGGAAGGGAGAGAGATAGAGAGTTAGAAACATCGATGAGAGAGAAACATCGATCAGCTGCCTCCTGCACATCTCCCACCGGGGATAGGCCCGCAACCCAGGTACATGCCCTTGACCGGAATCGAACCTGGGACCTTTCAGTCCGCAGGCCGACGCTCTATCCACCGAGCCAAACCGGTTTCGGCAAATTAGGTGCATCTTAATGACCTCATCTTAACTTGGCTATGTGCAAAGACCTTATTTCAAGATTGAGTCACAGTCAGAGTTAGTGAGTATTAGGACTTCAACATCTTTTGGGGTACATAACTTATTTCATAATAATGTCCAAAAGCCAGCGATACAAGATCCTGTCTTAGGGCCACATCTTTATGTTCACTTATTTAGTTGTTCATTTAGTTCACTACATGCTGTTTAAACATAGCAGTCCCAGAAAAAATATTCCTATTTTTATTGTCACATAACAAATAACAGGTACCTTTTGAAAAAGTAGTCAATATATTCTGTCAAAAAATCACAGAAACATTTAAAAACATTATAATTCTTTTTGGTGTCATAGCATTTCTAATTTACAATCATTCTTTTTCTAAGCATCAAGTTATACATCTCCCATTGAATAAGTAGTGGAAAGACAATAGTGTTGCTGTTAGTATGATTGTGGCCCATTATTTCTCCTTGCATCCAGGAAGTGTTTCATCCCCAGCAAATGTTGACACCACTACCAGCATCTGCAGTCCCCTTGAACAGCCATCCCAAATACCTCATGTTGCCACTCTATCCATCACAGTGACTTCCTTTTTTCTAAATCCCTACTATTTCATTGCCATCACCACAGATGTCAAGGAAATTTTTAAAAAAATCATATTCATCTGCACTGAGGTTTGAATGGCTGATAATTCCAAGGACCCACTTATGCATCTCTGTCGAACTCAATATAGTTCATGTTGGAAGATTTTCAAAACTGCATTAAAAAAATTGGGGGTTAGGAACACTTATCATAAACTGTATCATTCAATGAATTCATCCCTTAACAGAATATGTTCTAAGAAATAAAAGAAAAATGTGGTATATGAAAGTCTCTGTGCATCATATTATCTTCAGCAGGAATCACAGAGGTAACTCAGAGCCATAATCTGACCACGAAAGTCTCCTCCCTTAGTTTACTCTAACCTGAGTGAGAGAGGGCTTTCCATAGCTTTCCAAACATATATGCTCTATTGTAACATATCTTAAAAGAAGAGAATTTATGCTCAATATAGAACTAAATAACAATATGACAAGCTTTATTTTAAGAATGCTGAATCCACCTGGCCGGTGTGGCTCAGTGGTCGAGCATCTACCTATGAATCAGGAGGTCAAGGTTCAATTCCTGCTCTGGGCACTGCCTGTGTTGTGGGCTTGCTCCCCAAGGGGCATGTGGGAGGCAGCTGGCCAATGATTCTCTCACTGATGTTTCTATCTCTCTCTCCCTCGCCCTTCTGCTCTGATATCAATAAAAATACATTTTAAAAAAAAGAATGCTAAATCCTTGCCCCTCTATATCTAATAAATCTAAATCAGCATGCTTGTTTTCTACTCACTATTAATCAAGTTTAATCTGGGTCACTTGGTTGATTTTCTGGAGTTTTTTAGGCAAGAAAAGGATGAACTCCAAAAATATCCAACTTCTGCTGCCCTTCTTTCCAAACACAATTCTTCTAAAGTTTTGTAGTTTCCAGCTACATT
Organism: Myotis nattereri; assembly: GCF_964212035.1. Classification (NCBI taxonomy): domain Eukaryota; kingdom Metazoa; phylum Chordata; class Mammalia; order Chiroptera; family Vespertilionidae; genus Myotis; species Myotis nattereri. Next base: position 58,082,657 of record NC_138079.1, read on the forward strand.
TGATCAGTGGAAGATTTAACTAACTCTGAAGCCCAGGGAAAATAAAATAAAATCAGAACATAAATGGGAAAGAAAATGCTTTTGAAGGTTGTTACAAAGATGTTTTCAAAGACCAGAACACAAAGGGAAATGTTTTGGACTCAGGGAAAACATGGAAACTTTTGTAGACTGTTCTTGTTTATTTAAATGGCTAAGCAGGTTTCTGCCTCAGCCCCAGGTAAGAAAGCTCTCTTGGATTTTCCAAAGAAAACACAAAACAAACAAACAAAACAAAACAAAATGAAAAAAAGATGTCAGATACTTGGAGAACTTGTGGAAACTCTTTTCATGGGTTTCAGAAAATCAAGGGAGGCAGATTAACAAGTCTTACCAGTAGGGCGTGACCACTGTAAAATATAAGACTGAACACTCAACAGGAACCACACTTAGTATAATGAAAAGCAAGTGTTATATTACAATGAATAAACATTATTTTTTCATGAACCCTAACCATTTCTATTGATCAAGAAGCAAACACACCCCGCCTTACCCAGGAGTGACACATTCAAGACCCCCAGTCGATGTTTGAAAACACAAATAGTACTAAACCCTACGTACACTATATTATATCACTATCCATACATGCCGATGATAAAGTTTAATTCATAAATCAGGCACAGTCAGAGGTTTAATAACCTTAACTAACAATAAAATTGAATGATAACAATATATTGTAAAAATGAAAGTCATGTGACATCTGGTCTCTTTCTCTGCTTCAAGAAGGCACTTTACAACTTCTCTTCTGTGGTGATGGCAATGAAATAGTAGGGATTTAGAAAAAAGGAAGTCACTGTGATGGATAGAGTGGCAACATGAGGTATTTGGGATGGCTGTTCAAGGGGACTGCAGATGCTGGTAGTGGTGTCAACATTTGCTGGGGATGAAACACTTCCTGGATGCAAGGAGAAATAATGGGCCACAATCATACTAACAGCAACACTATTGTCTTTCCACTACTTATTCAATGGGAGATGTATAACTTGATGCTTAGAAAAAGAATGATTGTAAATTAGAAATGCTATGACACCAAAAAGAATTATAATGTTTTTAAATGTTTCTGTGATTTTTTGACAGAATATATTGACTACTTTTTCATTTCACTTTCTACTTGCTTTCTTGCTAATTGTACAATGTTGCCTTAGGATTTGAATATTGATGTTCTTAAGAAAGCATATGTGTACACAATGAGAAAAGTTCAATACTTGACAAGTATTCAATAAGTAGACCTATCCTTTATCCAGGTTCTTACAATTAAAAAAGAAAATGTATACCAAAATAAAATGATCCTACAGGGTCAAGTACATTATGCCTACAGTGTTCATCCCCAGGAATTTAAATATATTTTTCCAAATTAAAGGTGGATTTCCAGGTTTTGCTTTCTAAATAAGAAAAGTAACTGCTCTGGTAGCCTAATGCACTCTATGTCAATAATGTTATGAGGTTTGGTGGAGCATAGTAATAACTAAGGACAACAGCAACAACGTAAAGCTGAAGGGTCATATTCTAACGTTCCAATGATTCAGTGAAGGAACTCTTAAGGATGGATAAGGCTTGTCAAAGAGCCAGCCGTAACCTCTAGAAGCCAAAACACATGGTCTCCTGCACTGCTGCACAGCAGAACTAAAAAACACCTTGCGCTTACTGAAAACACATTTGATATTCAAGACCAGGCACTGAGGAGTCAAGCCTGTCCTCTTTCCTGGAGAGGCTGCCAAGGATACCCTGAGGTCATTTTGGTCAACATAGCCAGTGTGCAAGCAAAGAGCAGATGAGTCCAGGGTAAATATTCACTCCTCCTGACATTCACCATCTCATTCTATTCAGTTAGCAAAAGAATGAGGGTGTTAGCAAAAGAATGAGGGTGTTAGCATAAATGTTGCAATCATACTGAAAAGCCACTTTGCCTGAATTTTTTAAAAAGTTAATTAAATTATTTCCTTTTTTTTTCAGTGAAATCCACAATAATTTTGAGTGGTTTAAAGATTTATTATTTTGCATCCAATTTTTAAAGAATTACTAAATGCCAGTGATATGTACATGTTGATTCATCTTAATTCTCCAAACTTTGTATGAGCTAAATATTATGGAGAAAACTGAAACTGTGGGAGAGAAAAATTCTTCACCCAAGGTTATCACACAAAAATGAGGCGCTGGGGTTAGAAGACGAAGAAAGGCATTACTGACTAAACCAAACACTGCTCAGTGTTTCACAACATGGCCTCATTTCTTTTATACAGAAATCTTCTACCACATCACTTTTTTTTTTCTCTTTTCTGTTGGAAGTTTAGTGTTAGGGGAGAAATAGTTAACACAGCAGGGCTGTCTTATTCAGTTTTTACCTATCTCTGTAGCCATGGTAACAACTCTTGTTCACCCACTGAGCACTAAACTCTAAGGTTCTCCTAGTGATTATGTAATGTAATGAACCAGGTTGTCAACATATTTAAAGAAAGCCTAAAGAGTCATGTCATACTTGGTTCCTGGATTGAAGTTTGTATCTTTAAGAATTCCAGACTAAGACTCAGGTGGGCTCCTTTGGGTGGAGATATCTCACAGGATAAATTACATCCTGTTTTATGCTAGCAGAGAAAGAGAGAGAACTTGGAAGCCTGTGTGTGACTTCTTTTACATATGTGTATCTTCTCCCTGCTGTTCCTGAATTATATCTTTTACTATCATAAATTTTAGCCATGATTATACCCATAGCCACGTTATGTAGAAGTACATTATTCCTTCCAGTAAATAGCAAAATGAGTTTGTACACTCTCCTCACACATTAGGGATTAAAATATATGGTGATGTAGCAAACAGATTACATCAGTTAGACATATAAATAGCTTTTGTTACATAACAAAACACCCCTCAATGTATTGGCTTAATTACTAAATAAATATTAGCAAGCCTTTTAAGTGTGGCTGTTCAAGGTTTCCAAGTCATCACAAAGGCCGGAAAGCTTCTCTAATCCTTGATCTCCAGTTTGGTTTTAATTAGATATGTTCATGTCTGTGAATCTCCTGGGTTCTGAAAATTTGATTCTCTGCTTCTGTTGATCAGCACAGAAATTAGCTGGGATTAGACATTCAGAGTTAGAAGACAAAGTTTTTCCAGGTGGGAAGAGTCACCTATGACCCTTACTTAACATGAAAATTAAAGAGTAATTAATGAACAGTCATGAAAGATCTTAGCCAACTACATAGAAAGTAAGTTTCCTGGGGCCCAGTTTCCACTGGCAGAAGGGATGACCATGGTCTAGCAAAGCAAGTGAAGCTGAAGGGCCCAGTCCACAAAGAGGCCTAGAGAAAACGTATTCTAAGGATGCGGTGCGTTATAGAGGGAGGGCTGAGGATTGTAGAAGATCACAGCAGCTGACCATTGAATTGATAGCTCACCAACAAAGGTGGATCCTCCTAAGAAAGAAAATTGCATTTCAAGCTTCAATAAGAGCCTTGGAAAAGTATTACAAAATAGCTAATCAATTACGGAATTGGAGGTCTAGGTTATATGTTTTCTGTCACAAAACTTCTGATCAGTTATTGTTCAGATATACTTCCCCAAACAATCACTATTTTCTATATACAGTTTTCAAATATAACATGAAATGTTCTACTAATGAGGAAAAGTATACCTCATAATTCAACTGTTGTTATTATTACACATATTTTTCAAGAGTTTTAAGCCCGTAACGGGGAAACATTAGAAAAATACCACATACCGACATGTTTTGAGAATTTTTGCCAAAGATAGATGAAGATTTGCAGATAGCTAGTGGTGTTCATATTCTATTTCTTTTTTGTAAAGGGCATTATGATTGTTCACAACTGGATTTTGTTATCAATGTAATACTCCTATGAAACTAAGTGGACTATTAATTACTTGGTCTTCCCTGGGGAAATAATCAAGATTAATGTATAAGAACATTTTAGCACAAATATTAAGTAGCCAGAAGCGCATTTCAATGAAGTCAGAAAAGTACCTCAGAGCTAATAAAATTTATTAAGCTTACTAATAAATTTTAACCCTCTGGTGATGCATAAGGACCCTACATCAAATGAATGACAATCCTTGAATTAAAAGAAAGCAATTTTTTTTCCTTCCTAGGAAGAAAATACAGGACATAGGTGAATGAGAAATGAGGGGGGGGGGGGGACAAGGGAGAAGGCCCTGAAAGAGGCAAGAAAATGAAAGAAAAAGAAAAGTTTATTCAATTCAGAAGAAAATATTTTCTTTGAAATATATTTACAAATATATCTAATATATTTGAAATATTTGATATACTTGAAAATGTTTTCAATATAAGTATAAAAAATATTTTCAGAGGTCAGTAATATAGCCACACTGTTTTGCAGTTTCAATTTTGCAGCACTCTCACCAAAGTAATCCTGTTAATGTTTTAATGGATATTACATCAGCTGGTATTTTAAAATTACCTCATTAATAATTATGTAAATATTCTATGATAGCATAGGCATGCTTTGTTTGCATTGACTTTTCAATGTCAGAAACATTTAACTTCTGTATTAGTTTGCCTTCCATTATATTTAGGGATTATGTTATATATTTAGAATTTCTCTTTTTTAAAGATTTTGATGTTTTGCATATTTGATTTTGTTTCATTTATAATATATGTTGCTTTTAGCATAACAGCCCTAATTAGTCTTTTTTTTTTTTTTAAGAAAACGCATATTTAGGCTACTCAAAATATTACCCATGAGCCCTAACGGGCTTGACTCCGTGGATAGAGCCTCGGCCAGAGGACTGAAGGGTCCCCCGGTTCGATTCCAGTCAAGGGCACGTCCCTAGGTTGCAGGCCTCATCCATATATTTTTGATACTAGATGAATGATATTATCCAATATAATGGATGGATGAATGAAGAAATTACAGTATATACATACAATGGGAAATAAGTTAGCCTTTTTGAAAAAAGAAGGAAATGCTGCCATATACAAAAAGAAGAATGAACTTTGAGGACATTATACTAAGTAAATCAAGCGAGTCACAGAACAAATACTGTATGATTCCACCAATGACACCTTATGAAGTATTAAGAGTTAAACTCATAGACATAGAGAGTAGAATGGTGGTTACCAGGGCATGACGATGGGGAAAATGATGATGAATACTTTCAAGAAATCTGCCGAGCAATACTGTACCCTGAGTTACCAATATTGTATTGCATTGTACACTTAAAACTCTGAGGGCATATCTCATGTGTGTCTTTACCACAATATAATTTTAAAAAGAAGCTAAATTACCTCTGTTCGGTATGGATCCCAGGCTAGAGCACTTCCCTGAAGCATGGCTTTGCTGTGATGCCCTGAGGCGCCCTCCATGCAGCAGATCCAGACCTCTCCTGCCCACACAGTGCCCATGCGCCGTGGTCCACGGCAGCTTGGCGCTCCTGGCTGCTGCCCATGCGCCGTGGTCCACGGCAGCTTGGCGCTCCTGGCTGCTGCCCTCCCGGCAGCCAAAGGCCCAAAGGCCCTCTCAGCTGCTCTCCTGGGGCCACTGTCCTCAGAAAGCGCCCAGCCTCTGCTTGTGGCTGCACGGAGGGCGACTGCTGTGCCCTTTCTTTCCGGCGTCTCAAGGCCGACGCTTGGTCCCCGGGGCCGCCACCCACCTGGGACTGTCTCCAGCCCAGACCAGACCTCCGCCAGCCACCTCTTCTTCTACAGGTTGATCTCGCAGGCACTGAGCTTCTTGACCTGGTAAGTGAGGGGCTTGAGGCCGGCGGGTCGGGATCCATGTTGGATTCTCCATTACGGGCTGCGGCCTGGAGACACGCTGCCTGTGCGCGTGCGCTCCCGGGGGCAGGTTAGGCTGTTGCAAGCATGGCGACCACCAGGTGCTGTGCAGCTAGTCCTCAGGGAGCATAGTTTAGGCGTCCTGAGCTGAGGCGACCCGAGAACGTCCTAGGCAGAAAGAGGTGTCCAGGACCAGGGGCTGGGGTGCAGCCTGCCTGCAGGTGGCTGGCGACATGGGTGCCACGTGCGTCTGGGTCGGGTTCTGGGCCTCCTACTGGCTGCTGGGGAAGAGGAACCTCTGCACCTGGTTGGAGGTAAGGAACACATGGAAGCCGCTGGCAGGAAGGGCGGCAGCTCAGCAGCTGGGAGTCTGCCTTGCTCTGTGGCCGCTCGAGCAGGTTGTCAAAGGCCACCAGGTTAGGCTCATGCCCGGGCGCTTAGGCTGGAGTCCCACAGTCACTGTACCAATAATATATGTACGTAGATACATATTCATATATGCAAGTATAACATGTGCAAGTATAATATGTGTTATTATATACATATATGCAAGTATACGTATATATATATGCAAGTATAATATGTGTTATTACATATTTTAATATGATACATTTTAATGTGTAGGTATATTGTTTTATATACAGAGATGTTTATGTGTATATATATTTTCTTTATCCATTCATCCATAGACACAGACATAGGTTGTTTCCATGTCTTGGAAATTGTGAATAATGCTGCAATTAGTATGGTAGTGGAGATACTGCTTCAAGATGCTGATTTCTTTTCCTTCGGGTGTATGTTCTGAAGTGAGAATGGAGACTCAATATGCTAGTTATGTTTTCAGTTTTTTGAGAATCCGCCTGTTTTCCACAGTGGCTGCACCAAATTTACATTCCCACCAGCAGTGCACAAGGATTACCTTTTCTCCACATCTTTGCCAATACTTATATTTTATCTAGGACAGCCATTTTAGCAGGTGTGAGGTGATATCTTACAATGGGTGATTTTGATTTGCATTTCCCTGATGATTAGTGATGTTGAGCATATTTTCTGTACCTGTTTGCCATTTGTATTTCTTCTTTGGAAAAAATGTTTATTCAGTTCCTCTATACGTTTTGTGATTCTCTCTGATATTTTTCAAAGGATATTTGCAATGACTATCAGGATTTAAAAAAAAAAATCAATAGACTTTCCTAGAGCAATTTTAGGTTTATATCAAAATTGAGTGTAAAGGTCAAATAATCCCCTCTTATCACCTTCCCCCATCTATAAAATGCCCACCACCACCACCAATGCTGCACCAGAGTGGTGTATTCATTATAATGGGGCAGTTTTTTTTGTATAAAGTAAATTTCTATTTGGTGCCATTTTACGTTTTATGTGAATGGTTAATCTAAAAACTTGGGAACACTTTGGAAAAAAAGGGCAAAAACAATTTCAAGTGAAACAAAGAAAATATTCTTGTAGTTCTTAGGATAGATTGCTTATATATCATTATACAATGAAATGTTCTTTAATGATGAAATGTTCTACACAACACTGTTCAACATTGTAATCACTATACATTTGTAGCTTTTAGCACTTAAAATGTGGTTAAGTCACTAAGGAACTGAATTTTAAATTCTGATTGATTTAAACTTAAGCTTCATGTAGCTGGTGGTTACCATATTTTACAGTGTGGGCCTAGAAATATTTCCTGCACTCAATGACTATTTGGAGGTTGTAGAATATTTAATTTATGTTAAAATATGCTTTCAAAACATAACTATCAACAAACAAAGGAACTGTAATGAATGTATAGAAGCTATGCTTGTGATGGCTTTGTGATGTGTCAACTTGGTTAAGCTGAATTACAATGCCCAGAATTCTCATTCCATCATGACTCCATTAAACAGAGAATACGAGGGATGCAGCAGCCATTTTGTAACACATGTAACTCCTTCCTTCAGTTATTCAATTAAATATAAATCTAGACACCGCTTATTATAATACAACAAGTAAAATGTCATTAAAGGATAGATTAAACTAAAACCAAATGCTGAATTTCCCCTCATTTTCATGATTTAACAATACAGCAAGCAATAAAAAGCAATAGGGATTTGCCTCAGATTAGTTGACTAAGTTAATCCAAAGGGATAGTATTTTGTGTTGGTCTGACTTACTAGTAAAATGTTGAAAGCTCTTTAAAAGAGGATTTGCCCTAGCTGGCTTGGCTCACTGGATAGAACTGTCCGCCAGGGACTGAGGGGTCCCAGTTTCAATTCCGGTCAAGGGCATGTTCCTTGTCTGTGGGCACATCCCCATTAGGGGGTGTGCAGGAGGCAGCTGGTCGATGCTTCTCTCTCATCGATGTTTCTAACTCTCTATCCCTCTCCCTTCCTCTCTGTAAAAAATCAATAAAATATATATATTAATTAAATAAATAAATAAATAAATAAATAAATAAATAAATAAATAAATAAAAGAGGGTTTATCCTTTCCTTGAGTTCAGAGACTCTAACCAGCAGCTGGCTTTGCAGTCTCTCTCCATTTCCCCCAGATGTTCCTTATTGTCTGTTCATGTTTATGAGGTTCTAGCCTACTCTTGTCTTTCCTTTCCTGCCCACCTGCCTGCCCCATGGAATTCAGGCTTGGTTAGTCAGATACCCGGAATAATAGTGTAAGCTAATTCTTTACAATAAATCAGTTAGATGATAGATAGATAGATGATAGATAGATAGATAGATAGATAGATAGATAGTAGGTAGATAGATAGATAGATAGATAGATAGATAGATAGATATGGAAAGATAGTCAGCTACTGGTTCTGATTCTTTATTTGAAGCCTGACTGATAGAACACTCAACTCTCATGGCATTATGGAAATGGTGGGAAAAAGAAGAAAAATGCCAGGAGAGATTAAATATCACAGAGCTAAGAAAAACCTATCAATAAAATTTATGTGCAGTTATCTCAAGTCTAGTAAGTATCTTTTCCACCTCGTTCACATAATTCAGTCAGTAAAATTTGCACATGAATTTTGAGAACTAATCCCCTGGTTGCTCTGACACAAAGATTACAATTTTTATAAAAGATTTTAACTTTTATAAGAGAGAAAGTAGCTCCTTATCTGCAAGTCCCATTTTACATAGTATGTAGCAACAATCTAAACTCTCTACTCTTTGCTTACTTGCTTGTTTAGGTGAATCAATACAAAGGTATAACAAATTAGATGCTTTTATCTTTCCAGGCTAGGAAAGACTATTCCTTTTCACACATAGAGAATGAAATCTAAAGTCAATACAGCCTCCATGAAGAACAAGGGTTGAAACAAATGCCAGTATAATGCATTAAAGAGAGAGTCATTCACCAATTTAAATACTTGAAATTTGTAACTTCAATTATTAAATTAAATTTTCCCTAAAACCCAAAGAATGATTATAATACAAAAATTAAAATGACATTCAATGGTAAACTAAACTAAACCCAAATTGTTGAATTTACTTCCATTTGCATGATTTAAGAATATAGCAAGCAACAGAGAACAAATAAGAATTTGCTTTCAAAGTTCTACACTTAGGGTTTCTGAAATATCAATGATTATTCCCATTGGGAGGGTATTAAGATAAAAGTATATTTGCTCAAGACCTAGAGAGCTGATGATTCTGAGGCAGAGTTGGTAGTCAGAAAAAAGGTAGAGAAGTAAAACAAAACAGATGAAAGTAGGTGTATTGAAGAATATACAGTTAGAGAAGCAAAGGAGAGCAGTTATGGGTAGCTTGTTCTTCTATGCTCACTGGTGAGAATATAGATTAATCGTATCTTCTTTGGACATTGAATCTGAGAAATATATTTGACAGATACGTTCACATGTGGGTACAAATGTATTTGTAAAAGGATATTAATTTATAGTTAGGAGTAAAAGTGAAAGACTAGATGCAACCTAAGGTATTCATCTCTCAAAACAGATGGGAACAATTGAAAAAAAATCATTACATATCCATGTATGATATAATATAAAATATCATGTCATCATTAAAAAGGCATGAGGCTATTCTATATATATTGACATGGAATTAATTTCAAGTAATGTTGTTCAGTGAAGACAAAAAGTGTACATAGGAGGCTATTATTGTGTAAAAGGTGATGTTTTTATATGCGTAGAATACCTCTTGAAGGATACATTTATATTATATAATTAGTTATGGGGAAAGGGAGGAATAGAAGACAGATGGAAGGGATGCTCATACTTTTTAATGGATTCCATTCAGTATAGCCTTAATTTTGTGGTGTATGTGTTACATTACATTTTGGAAATATTTTAGATACTTTAAAAAACCATATATTGTAACCATTAAATATTTTTTTAAAAATCATATAACCATTTGAAGTGCTCATGGTAGACTACATACGGGTATATAAATGGAAGGTTTTATGATATTTGCAGAGTGGCAAGTCATAATACTGAAAAATTGTCAATGGTAGTGATTCTGCTAATGGGTTGAAGCCTGAAGATGAGTGTTTGGGATAGTTTTCTGTCTCTGTTGAGGATAACACAAGTATTGCTGAAAGTGTACTCCTCCATTCTGATACCTGCATGCTCAGTGATTGCTTCCCACACTCACAGTCAAAGGTTTGCTTAGCTGACAACTGAGATTTAAAGAAAACGAACATAGGAAACAAGCTCTGAGTATTGCAGCTCCAATGCCAGCTCACTCTGCTGTCTAGTCATGCTTGGCTCTAGAAGCAACTCAGAGAAAAGGCCCCACATTGGTTTTATTCGGCCTGATTATCAGCCCCCAAAGACCACTGAGCAGAGGGTGGGGCAGCAGTAGTCACTCCTTGTCACCCATGAAAAAGCTGAAGATTTAAGTTTCTCTGGACCATGAAGCTCTCAAGTGTCTTTTTCTGTTGGCAGTTTGATCTCTTCCCCCTCTCAGCATAGCTTTCTGTTTCATTCTGTAGTCAGAGACTTTGTACCAAAAACCAGAAAAGGAATTCATTTGAGTCTTTGACCTGGATATTCATATTATTCAGTTTACCAAATTAATTTCTGTAGTTGCATTTGCTATTATATCCAGTGTTGAATCACATATGGTTAAGGATTTTTTATTAATCTGCTGGAGAAATTTAAATACAGCTCTTCAGAGCTCACATATTCCATCAAACCACAGAGATTAACTCGGAGGTCCAGGGAAGACAAAGCATAGTATGAATTATTTACAAATCATTTACTTATACTTTTCTGGAATATTTCTGGTGTTTTTTTTTTCTATTCTTACACTAGCATACATAATAATATTCAACCTCAAGTCTTAATACCCCTTTTAAAAAATCATACACACACAAAAAGACTTCCAAGTCTACTACAAAATAGTTAAGGATGAAATTAGGATTCTTGTTTCCAGGGTCACAAATATCACTCTTGGAATCTCAGTTATACCTGGCAGGGAGACCTCCAGCTATTGCAAGTAAGTGTCACCTACCAGCCTGATAAATATTTCCTGAAGGGTTTTGGATTAGACTCATCTGTTATGCTCTGAAACAGATGAAGAAGTGCCATATAGGACATGAGTCCTGAACTGAGCCTCTCTTCAGTAGTTTATGGGCTAGGATAGATAGCAAATGTTGGACTACTCTCTGCCCCACAACAAAAATCATCTGGGTCCTTCCAGATCAGAGCCTGAATGACTAACCATTACCAATATTGTTTGTCCCATTTCAACTTCCACCAAGTTCTAATGTGACTTGGAGCCATCCCTGCTCCTACATTCTTAAACAAACCTTTTGGACATTTCTAAGCCACTTAATCTTCTTGCCTTTCTTTGTTCTTTGAACTTATACTTACTGCCTGTTTCAGACAATTTAGAAACTCATAGGTAGTATTCATTTTTTAAATTCCCTTGTGTTTTCAAAATAATGCTTATTTTGAGAACAGGACCCATAACTCCAGTTGTAATGTTCCCCCAGGTCCCCAACACAGAGCTAGTCTGAGAAAAAAACTCAAGAAAGGCCTCCATTAATAGTAGAGGAGTAATGGAAGGAATACCTAAATGGATCAAGGTTCAAATCCTTTTTAAAATGTTCAGTGTGAGTCATTAAGTAAATTATCTCTTTACCTTCCTGTGAACCTGTATCAAATTTCTATTCTTGTCAATAGTGACAGAGGAGGTTGTGGGAAAATGGCTCTGTGCTCAGTTGTTCTGGAAGACGCTTATCATTTTCATATAATAACATTCACTTTTCAATGAGTGACAGCCATTCTAAAAACATCTGCCGAAAGATTGTTTATACAGTGCTGTTTTCCCTCAGGAGAAGCTGATGTTTAATTGGGAACTCATATGTCCCACTTAGTCCCCATAGGCAACCTTTCCCCTAAATATATTTACGTTCTTCCTTCAAATGGATGAAGCTGATCGCATAGTTGTTGCAGGCTTTAGGTGAATATTTCTCTCTCTGCTCATGTTGGTATTTCACATTACAGAGATTAAAATAGTATTCTTAGTTGCAAGAAACATGCTGCCCCCATATTTATTTAAGTGGCAGCTGCCCCAATACAGTAGGTGCATGCACTTCTATGGTAAGTTTAAGAAACTCTGCTAAATTGATTTTATACTGATTTTGGAGGCTGTGTATTATGCATTATCATAGGAACTTCTGTTTAGAATTTTGTTCCATGTATAAGATTTGGATTAATTACTTTTCTGTCTGTTTAATTATTTAATGGGTATTTTCCTTTCCAAGTCCATGAAGACATGAGCCATATCTGTTTTTGTTCATCTGTATCCACAGAGCTTAATATTTGCAAATAATAGGTGCTGCATGTATAATTGTTCAAAAATTAATGAACAAATAATGGGGGAAAAACACATAATAGATCCTCTATGGCTTAAAACTTACAAATTGTATTTTCTCAGAGAACTTATAGTATTAGTTCTGATGAACTGTCACATATTAAATTTACTTTGCTGCTATAAAAAAAACACACACACTACAAAATCTGGGGAAAAAAGTTACCAATTTTCTGTACTGACAGCATACAATGCAGAGACGCTGCTGTCTCGTTAAGGAGATTTTCCAGACCATAATTCAGGAAAATAGAGCCCAATAAGGAAGCAGCAGGAGGAAACAGAGACTTCTGTATGAGTTACTAAAGTTATTGGGATTTGGGGTCAGAATGCTGAAAGGAGAAAGATACAGTGAAGGGACACTAAAAATTTGAACAAAAGCTAACCGTGGCTGGTGGGCCAGCTTCTAACTTCTTACACATGAACCATGCCTCTGGAATGTCCTTCAGAGAACAGTGCTGAGTGGCTGAAAACAGAGAAATATGATGAGGAGACACTGAGGTTCCAGCTCAACCAGAGTAGAAAAAGCTTTGTGGACACTAGTGGCTTTCAGGTGAGACTCCATAGAGGCCATGCCCTAGAAGCCACACTCTAGAAATTAGAACAAAGCTTGTATAGAACCTAAGACCAACTGTAACACAGAATCACCAGTAACTTCATTGCATAAAAGAACAAATTTTAACATTCCTAAGGAATGATGTGTTTCTGGTTATCTCTACTGGTCAGAATATGGTATAAAATTATGAGACATTAAACTAAGCAGAAAAGTAACTGATAAGAGATAAAATAGGAAAGAAAGACCCAGAGATGGTTCAGATTTGAAAACAGCAGATAAAGGCCTCAAAACGACAATGAATAATATGTTAAAGATGAAACAATTCAAAAGATAACACAACTCTCTCTCTCTCTCTCTATAACACACACACACACACACACACACACACGAATCAAATTGACATTTTAAAGTTGCAACTTACGTTAAATCAAGAACTCAATGGATAGATTTAACAGTAGCCTAGACAGAGCAGAAAGCATGATTAGTGATTAATTTCCAAGATAGGTACATAGGAAATACTCAAACTGAAGCATAGGAAAACAAAGTATGAAAAAGGACAGATTAGAAGGGAGATATGTAACACTAGAGGCCCGGTGCACAAAAATTTGTGCACTCCGGGGGGGGGGGGGGGGGGGGCGGGTCCCTCAGCCCTGCCTATGCCCTCTAGCAGTCCCCTTGGAGGATGTCCACCTGCTGGCTTAGGCCCACTCCCTGGGGGATCGGGCCCTAGCTGGCAGTCAGAATCCCTCTGGCAGCCTGGCAGCCCTCAGCGGTGTCCACTTGCCAGCAGGGAACAGGCCTAAGCTGCAGTCAGACATCCTTAGTGCTGCTGAGGCAGGAGAGGCTCCCGCAACCACCGCTGTGCTGGCAGCCATCAGCCTGGCTTGTGGCTGAGCAGAGCTCCCCCTGTGGGAGCACACTGACCACCAGGGGACAGCTACTGCATTGAGCATCTGCCCCCTGGTGGTCAGTGTGTGTCATAGTGACCAGTCATTCCCAGTCGTTCTGCTGTTAGGGTCAATCTGCATATTATCCTTTTATTATATAGGATAGAGGCCTGGTGCATGGGTGGGGGCCGTCTGGTTTGCCCTGAAGGGTGTCCTGGATCCGGGTGGGGGTCCCGCTGGGGTGCCTGGCCAGCCTGGGTGAGAGGCTGATGGCTGTTTTCAGACTGACCAAGCCCCCCAGCAACCGAAGCTCCCAGCCTTTCCTTTTTTTGTTTTTCTTTTATTCGCTCCAGCTCCATGGCCATGGTGACTGGAAGCAGGTATCTGGGGTTTATTTACCTTCTATAATTGAAATTTTGTTGCCTTGAGAGGAGGCAGCAGCCGGCTGGGAAGCTTGGCTTTCTCCGTCATTGGGGCAACCAAGCCTCTTGCTCGCTCCAGCTCCATGGCTGCCGGCCACCATCTTGGTTGGGTTAATTTGCATATAGTAGCTCTGATTGGCTGGTGGGCATGGCTTAAGGCATAGCGAAGGTATGGTAAATTTGCATGTTTGTCTGTTATTACTGTAGATTGTCAGAAGGTCTAATATCTATGTCTGAAAACCAAGTATTTAGAGAAAATATAAAAATAATACAGATAAAACAAACATGTATAAGAATTTTCATAGCATTGTAATATTAAAGTAGTTCTAAACTGGAGAATACAAATTCTTTTTTTCAATTACAGTTTACATTCTATATTATTATTTTTTTTATCAGTTTCAGGTATACAGCACAGTGGTTAATCACATTCTTTACAAAACATTCCACCTGAGTATTTCCAGTACCCACCTGGCACCATGCATAGTTATTACAATATTACTGACTATACTGTGTATGCTGTACTTTATATTCTTGTGACTATTTTGTGACTACCTATACTTCACAATCCCTTCACAATCTGTACTTCACAATCCCTTCACCTTTTTTTACCTGTTTCAACAAGCTCCCTCCCCTCTGGCAATCATCAGTTTGTTCTCTGTTTCTATGAGTCTATTTCTGTTTTGCGGAAAACATACAAGTTTATCAACATAGAAGGTATATACAAAATGTAGCAAATTAATAAGATAAAAAATTTTCACAGTTGCAGGCCCCTCCCCAGCCCAGGCCCTGGTTGGGCATGTGCAGGAGGCAACCAATTGATGTGTTTCTTTCACATTGATATTTCTCTCTGTATTTCCCTCTTTCTCTCTCTGTCTTTTCCTCTCTCCTCCATGCTCTCTGAAAATCAATGGAAAAATATCCTTGGGTGAGGATTAACATAAATAAATATATATATATATTTTAGCCATAACAAATACCGTAGCTTAAACTTCCTTTTTAATCACCCTTAGCAGCTACTAGCATAGGGCATTACACATAGCAGTGCTTCTAAAGGTAATTAGTGCATTTCTTATTACCTTTTTCATTGGCACAATATATAACCATGTTAATAAAAGAATAAATACATGTATTTAGAAAAAAATAGAGGGAAAATGGCCTAGGGAAAAGCAACCAGAATATGCCAAGCAGGTCACCATAGTAACACCAAGTTCAAAATTGTCATTCTCCTAAAGTTTCTGACATATGTTCAGGATACAGGGCGCCATCTAGTGATTTCACTTAAATTCCTGGCATTCCACACCTTCTAAAGCTTAACTTCCAAATGAACAAAAGAAAAATATTTCTTTTTTAGAATGCCTCCTTGTAATTGTGGAATATAGACAGAGTTTGGTTTGCAAGATATTCAGAAGTATTGCTATTTACTGAATTGCTTTTTGTTTCTCGATGCTTAAAAATCATAGGATAAAGCATATGAAAATGTTAAATCATTATTAATTATCTGTACAATAATATGTAAAGCTTTAAGTTTATGACATATACAGAATTCTGTTCACATGAAGAGATTTATTCTGGGAAAATTTATTCACAAATCACTTACGGTTTATTCTTTTTTTTTTTTCTGAAAAAGAAATACCTTTTTTATCTCCCTTTAAAAATCTAGGTGCATCAAAGTAAGTGTATTTAAGTACATTAGCAAGAGGAATAAAGTTTTCACATTACAAATACTTCCTCTGTTCCTCACAAGAAAAACAAACAAAAAGTCAGGTTTTTTGGGATATAAAGCAACCATCTATGTATATAAACAGAAAATTATTTAAAATCCCAAGTTTGTGTTTCCCAGATATATACAGAGTAAAAATGTGAACATGTGCAGATTATTTATCTTCCTTCTGGCCCTGTAACAATATCCAGTTAATAATTAAATTTATTTATATGCTGATATAAAGTACAATAGACTAAAACTGTTTTATAACAATAGTTGGAAGGATCTCAAGACTATTTTTTAAAAATATTTTTGGTATGTTCAACTTTGTTCAATAAGTCAAATTTTTATAGTATCTACTAGAGGCCTCATGCATGGATTCATGCCTGGTAGAGTCCCTCGGCCTGGCCTGTGCCCTCTCACAATCTGGGACCCCTCAGGGGATGTCAGAGAGCCTGTTTTGGCCCAATCCCCACAGGCCAGGCTGAGGGACCCCAGGCTCTAGTATGTATTTAAGATCCTTTGTTTATCACTTTCTGCCCTTCCCCCTTCCCCTTCCCTCTGAGCTTCATCAGTCTGTTCCATGTTTCCATGCCTGTGATTTGCTCCTGCATTGAGTGTCTGCCCCCTGGTGGTCAGTGCACATCAAAGCTACTGGCCAGTTGTCAGCTGGTTGGCTGGTTGCTTAGGCTTTTATATATATACTAGAGGCCCTGTGCACAAAAATTTGTGCACTCGGGGGGAAGGGGGGCTCCTTCAGCCCGGCCTGTGCCCACTCGCAGTCTGGGACCCCTCGGGAGATAACGACCTGCTGGCTTAGGCCCGCTCCCGGGTGGCAGAGGGCAGGCCCAATCCCTAGGTGCAGCCCCTGGTCGGGCTCAGAGCAGGGCTGATTGGGGAGTTGGGGCGCCGCCCCTGTCATGCACAGAGCAGGGCGGATCGAGAGGTTGCGTTGCCACCCTCAGTCACGCTCAGGGTAGGGCCGATTGGGGGGTTGGGGCACCGCCCCCTGTCACACTCAAGGCAGGGTCGATGGGCAGGTTGAGGCGCCACCCCGTCTTGCACAGAGCAGGGCCAATCAGGGGGTTGGGGCGCTGCCCCCTGTCACTCACAGAGCAGGTCCCATCAGGGGGGTTGGGGCTCTGTACCCTGTCATGCACAGAGCAGGGTCGATCAGGGGGTTGGGGAGCTCCCCCCTGTCATGCACAGAGCAGGGCCGATAGGGGAGTTGGGGCACCGTCCCCTGTCACACACAGAGTAGGGCCAATAGGGGAGTTGGGGCACCACCCCCTGTCACACACAGAGCAGGGCCGATGGAGAGGTTATGGCTCTACCCCATCACACACAGAGCAGGGCCCGTAGGGAGCGGTTGGGGTGTCGCCCTCTATCACCCACAGAGCAGGGCCAATCAGGGGTTGGGGCGCCACCACTCTCACACTCAGGGCAGGGCCGATGGGGAGATTATGGCTCTACCCCGTCACACACAGAGCAGGGCCCGTGGGGGGTGGGGGGTTGGGGCGCCGCACCCTGTCACACACAGAGCAGGGCCGATCAGGGGGTTGGGGCACCCCACCCTGTCACACACAGAGCTGCAGGACGATCAGGGGGTTGGGGAGCTCCCCCCATCAGGCACAGAGCAGGGCTGATCAGGGGGTTGGGGGGCCTTCCCCTGTCACGAACAGAGCAGGGCCGATAGGGAGGTTGTGGCCCCACCCCCTGTCACACACAGAGCTGCAGGGCGATCAGGAGGTTTGGGTGCTGCCCCCTGTCACGCTGATCCCGGTGCCGGGAGGCCTCTCGGCTCCGCTGATCCCGGTGCTGGGAAGCATATTACCCTTTTACTATATACGATAGAGGCCTGGTGCACCGGTGGGGGCCGGCTGGTTTGCCCTGAAGGGTGTCCTGGATCAGGGTGAGGGTCCCCACTGGGGTGCCTGGCCAGCCTGGATGAGGGGATGATGGCTGTTTGCAGCTGGTCACACACCCTTCGGGGTGGGGGTCCCCACTGGGGTGCCTGGCCAGTCTGGGTGAGGGGCTGAGGGCTGTTTTCAGGCTGGCGGGTGACTGAAGCTCCCAACCGCTCCTTTTTATCTTTTTTTTTTTATTCTGGGCCAGCTTTAGTTCTGGCTCCAGCTCTTAGGCCTCCCACTGCTGAAAGCAGGTTTCTGGCCTTTGTTTACCTTCTGTATTTGAAACAATGTTGCGATCCTGCTGGCTGAAGCCCGGCGACTAAAGCAGGTTTCTGGGGTTTTGTTTAGCTTCTATATTTGTAACATAGTTACTTAGAGTTGCAGCTCAGAGCCCTGCAGCTGTAGCCGGGGAACGTTGGAGTCCTCCGTCACTGAAGCAAGCAAGCCTCATGTTAGTTTCAAGCTGCCTGGCTGCCGGCCACCATCTTGGCTGGCAGTTAATTTGCATATCGCCCTGATTAGCCAATGGGAAGGGTAGCGGTCGTACGCTAATTACCATGTTTCTCTTTTATTAGATAGGACTAGAGGCCCGGTGCATAAAAATTTGTGCATTTCGGGGGGGGGGGGGGGTCTCAGCCCGGCCTGTGCCCTCTTACAGTCTAGGACCCTTCGGGGGATGTCCACATGCTGGCTTGGGCCCACTCCCCAGGGATCAGGCCTAAGCTGGCAGTCAGAAATCCCTCTGGCAGCCCAGGAGCCCTCAGGGGATGTCCACTTGCTAGCGGGGAACAGGCCTAAGCTGTAGTCGGACATCCTTAGTGCTGCTGAGGAGGCAGGAGAGGCTCCCACCACCACTGCTGTGCTGGCAGCCATCAGCCTGGCTTGTGGCTGAGCAGAGCTCCCCCTGTGGGAGCACACTGACCACCAAGGGCCAGCTCTTGCATTGAGCGTCTTCCCCCTGGTGGTCAGTGTGTGTCATAGTGACCAGTCATTCCCAGTTGTTTGGCTGTTAGGGTCAATTTGCATATTACCCTTTTACTATATAGGATAGAGGCCTGGTGCATGGGTGGAGGCCATCTGGTTTGCCCTGAAGGGTGTCCCAGATGAGGGTGGGGATCCTGCTGGGGTGCCTGGCCAACCTGGGTGAGGGGCTGATGGCTGCCTTCAGGCTGGTCAAGCCCCCCAGTGGGAACCCTTACCCCATGGGGGTGTGGCCAGCCTGGGTTAGGGGCTGAGGGCCGTTTTCAGGCTGCCCACAGCCCCTTCAGTGTCGGGAGGGGGTCCTGCTGGGGTGCCTGGCCAGCCTGGGTGAGGGGCTGATGGCCGTTTTCAGGCTGGCCACACTCCCTGGTGACCCAAGGTCTCAGCCTCTCCTTTAGGGCTGGAGCAGGTATCTGGGATTTATTTATCTTCTATAATTGAAACTTTGTAGCCTTGAGCAGAGCCCAGGGTGGGCCAGGGCAGGCGGGAAGCTTGTCTTCCTCCATCGCTGGGGGCAACCCAAGCCTCCTGCTCACTCCAGCTCTGTGGCTGCCGCCATCTTAGTTGGGTTGATTTGCATACTCGCTCCTGATTGACTGGTGGACGTCACTTGTGGGTGAGCGGAGGGGCGGAGTGATGGTTAATTTGCATATGTCTCTTTCATTAGGGTAGATATATATATATAGATATAGATTGCATACTATGCTATATCATTTAAACAGCTCTCTCACATTTTTGTCTAATAATATCCAGAGACCCATGCTGTAAAAATACCAAGAAAAGAACACAAGAATTATTTACGAGCCTCATTTATTAAAATGTGATTAACATTTTAGATAAGCTGATGGATAAATCGGTCATGCCTCTCTCATGTTATTTTCTATGCCTAGAATGGTCAATCTGTGTTGCATGGCCAAGGTAGCTCACACATCCCTCATGTCTTAGCTCCAGCATCCCTGTGCACAAAAGCCTTTAACACCTCTTAGGCTAATTAGCAATCTGGTAAGCTGACACTCAGTGGTCCTCAATCTTGGTTGCAAATTGGATCATCGAGGGCACTGAGGAATCTTCTGTTGCCTTTGTTTACACCTAGATATTTCCATTTAATCGGCCTGGGATGAAGACTTTGCTTGGGGAATTTGAAAGATTTCATTCACTAATCTAATGTGAGCTCTTTCCTTTATTTTATCCCTCCCCCTTTAAACTGAAATAATTTATCCTCCATTTCAACATATGGTCCTTCAGGGAAGAAGTTCTCTGTTAGTTGGCTTTTTTTGCCACCAGCATTTAACGTGGTGATGGTATAATATTAGGCCTTGAATGAATATTTATGATATTGTACTGACTGAAGATAAGAACAGGAATTGGTTAATAGTGATGGGTTGGTCTCTAGAATAGGATGCTATTAGGGAAATGTGTTGGAGACACCAAGGAGTTGAGATAAGAGTCAGGAATATTAATTAACATTAATGAGGAAGCATGAATTCCTAGAATATTTGTTGCATTGGTAAAATATCAAGGGCAAGGTAGCAAAAAAAAAAAATTATATTAAGTATGTCATCGATTTTTCCTCCTTAGTGCTGGTTGTGTAGGGATTGTGTGGCACCTGGCTGTGCACCTTTTCACTTGATTGTCTTTCATCACAGTGACAGTGGAGAAAGTAAAAGGGACCAGTCAGTTGGACCCAATAGCTAATATCCTTCCCCTTGCCCCACTCCTCTGGACATGAAACCAGAAGAACAAAATGTCCAGAACATTCATAGCACTTTATTAGGAAGAACGAGAAAATGAAAGCTGGCACTGTGTTCTGTAGTCAGGATACCTCATCACTTGACATTTACACTGGGCACTGCTGAGTAATATACTGTTGAAGGTCACTGCTCTGAAGAGTAAAGATGGTTTTATATTTTGTTTGAGAGTTAGCTAGATGCAATAAAACCCAAACCACTTTCAATAACTTATGGAGGTATATTCTTGTTAATAGCTGACCAGCTTCAGGAAAATAAATATTTAAAGATTTGCTTTTATATCTGTGTTAGCACAAGCCCACCCTCATACCCACCTCACACACCTAAAAGAAATATCATTAAAGCTGAGCATAGAGTAGTTACAGAATGATTAACAGTTACATCTTTTTAAAAATTTATTTGGGTGACATTGGTTAATACAGTTATATAAGTTTCAGGTATGCAATTCTATAATACATCATCTGTTTTCACTACCCCAAGTCAGGTTTCCTTCCATCTCCATTTATCCCCCCTCCTTACCCTCTCCTATCTCCCCCCACCAGTGATATCTTAATCACTGATATGAGCAGGCAGAGCTTCAGAAAGACCTACTTTCTGAAATCACTAAATAAAATGTTTTTTAAAATAAAAAAATGAGGTATCCTTACAAAATAAATTCATAAAACAGTGATCTCAGTATCAAAAGTCCCAGACAACCAGTTCCAAAGTTATAATTAAAAATATTACCTAAAAATAGAAGACATAAAAATATATTTATGAAATGAATGGGGGGGGGAGGCAGTTATTAGTGATGGAGTGAAATAATAAGCTGTAAATTCTAAAAGTTTCAGGAAACAATTTCAGGATTTTTTTATTTTAGAATATCTTTCTTCAGGCTATAATTAATTCATGTAACCCAGTTGAACAGAGACTAATATAATAAATAATAATGTTATGTAGACAACATTTTCTTTAAGAACTGAACAAATTCACTCCATCTTGAGCCAATGAGCCATAGCAATACTGATGTGATTTTCTTTATAGAAAAATGCAGGAAGTGCAGAATACTTGCTGTCTTTTAGTCTATGTTAATTTTTAAATAAAAATTATATGATTTAGCAGTTATAAATCATAGGGAGAGGAATGATTATTGTTTATTTTTCATATATATATTTCTTTATCCATTCATCCATTAAAGGACACTTAAGTTGTTTCAATACACCAGTCCTTTTATAGTATGGAGGAGGTAGTAATGATCAAGATACATAGGTACTTGTTATAGAACTTAATTTTAGTGGGGGAAAAAGCAATATAATTAAGTTCAAAATAATCTAATAAACAAGTAACAAATGGTGATAATATCTATGCAAAGAATCAATACATACCAATTGAATTTTTTAAATACCATAAAATATGAAACTCTTAAGGTAGGGATACCTTTAATAAAATAAATGTAAGACCTGTACATTTACAGGTATGAAACATTGCTCTTTAATATAAGTAAATGAACTAAGTAAAGGCAGATATATATTATGTTCGCAGATCAGAAGACTCAGTATTGCTAAGATATCAATTCTACCCAACTCCATTTATAGATTTAATAGAATTTCAATAAAAAATCCCAAAAGTGTTGTAGAAATTTATAAGCTGATTCAAAATATATATGGTGCCGGGGTCCAGCCCCAGCGGGCCAGGGGTTCCCAAAGGTGTGGATGGAGTCGGCGAAGAATGAAGGACATGGAGACAGCGTTCAGATGTTATTCTTCGTGGATCTTCCCTGTGCCAGGCTGAGGCCACAGAGAGAGATCCAGAGGCAAGCAGAGACTTTATTTTATAGTCAGAGGTAAACAAGGTAGTGGTTACCATAGTTCAGTGATGGCAAACCTATGACATGCGTATCAGAGGTGACACGCAAACTCATTTTTTTGGTTGATTTTTCTTTGTTAAATGGCATTTAAATATACAAAATAAATATCAAAAATAATAAGTCTTTTTTTTACTATGGTTGCAAATACAAAAAAATTTCTATATGTGACACGGATTCAGAGTTAAGTTAGAGTTTTTCAAAATGCTGACACGCTGAGCTCAAAAGGTTCGCCATCACTGCATAGTTACACTGTTCTTGTGAGTTTCACTTGTTTGGGCAGCACTTCCTGCACCTCCCTCAGCCCATTAGCTTCCCAGGTAAGATCTAGGGAGCCTTACAGGGTCAAGCCTAATTATGCTAAGAGTGCTGTGCCCTCTAAGCTGGGACTTGTTTGTGCCTTTGCCAACAGGTCAGTCCGAGGCTTAACCCTATAGCTGCTCCCCACAATATGGCAGTGTAGATGGTCTAAAATAGTGAAAACAGATTTAGAAAGGGACTAAGTTGATAACTCACAATATGTAATGTTAAGACTTACTATTAAGATGCATTCACAAAATGAGGATAAACATATAGGTCATGTATATATTTGCCAAAAGTCATTCAATTGAAAATTTATAATGGTGTGAAGATTATACCTCAATGAAGCAGGCTTATGCATTAAATAAGACATTCCATAGTGGATGTCTGGGAGACTGAAAGGGAATAGATATCTGAGAAAATGACATTAAAATGCATATACATAAAGCCAATAAAAATAGTACAAATATTATACCTCCTGCTACCTCCACAGAAAGAGTCACACTAAAATTCCTCCAGCTCCATTTAAACTACTTAGAAGGAATATATACAGCAAAGTTTTGGAGAAAGCACATCCCCAGCAGAGAGACTAGACAGGCTGAAATGACTGAATTACCCTGCAAACAGGGAAGGAAGGCAAGCATCTCTGGTGTGGGACAAGGGAAAAGACAGAAGATGACACAGGTCAGAGAAGTAGACACAATCGAGTCTCTTAGGACTTGATGATTCAGGGTAAAGGTTTGGATTTATTCTAATTGTGAAGGTGGAGAGAGATGTTATATAGAGAGTGGGTTGTATAATTTTTATTTTAGGACTATAATTTGATTATATTTATTATGTTATTTTGGGTTAATAGTTTCTTCATGGTAATCAAAACATTCAACTATATGCCACACTAAATGACCACAGAACCATAGTTTGACATCTTATTTTTTTTCTCCTTGAAACCACCCAAAATAATAACAGAAACCTTTGTAGAGAAAAGCCAGGAAACAAGTACAATCCATAAACTGCAAAATTAAAGGTTGTTAAAAGCAGCTAAGATTGGGTAGAAACTATGGAGGGAGAGGCCTTAGGGAAATGTCCTGCAAACACAGAGCAATTGGAGACTTGCAGTAAACCAAGAGAGATGGGTTGGATCTGAGTGGTAGGAGGGGTGAATTGTTCAGGCCTTTATCTAATAGGACTGGTGATGGATTGGGTATGGAAAGTGAGAGAAATTGAAGATGCTGCCAGACTTTTTGTATTGAGCAACTGGGTAAATACGGTTGCTATTTGCTAAGTTCAGAATACTAAGCATAGAGGTTTAGGGAAACAGTTTGGGGGATGAGTGTATACTTGAGATCTTGGACTTGAGCATCTAGTTTTATAAAACTTCGCACCACTGTGTATTAGAATAAAGCCCTCTTAAAAGATAACATTTTGTTTCTATTTTCCTGTAACTTTGGATACATTCTTACAGCTGGTTTACATTGCCATTTCTTTTTCTTCTCCTCTGTGTGCATCCACTTAAATTCAGAAATCCCTAGTGAGGGAAATCATTCAAAGCATATATTATATGATTTAGCATTCTTATCTCAATAACAAGCATACCAAATAAATTACACAGAAAAGGACAAAAAGAGCAGTTCAAAATCCCCAAGGGCCTAACCCAGAAACAGGTTTTAAAGCTTCTTAACAGAGAATTCCTAAAAAATAGCATGATCTCTAAATATATGTTAAAAATAAAAGGAGCAAGAAGAGATGCATAAGGCTTACTTCATGTCTTCATTGATAATTCCCTGTCAAGACTATATGTTTAACCATTGTATGCCCCTAAAGTCAACAAAAAGAGTACTCATCCTAGAAAAAAGAAAAAATATGGTCACCTCTAGAGAAAGAATCATGTAAATATTCCTCCAGAACACACCTGGCACATAGCAAGTGCTTAATAATGTTTTCTGAACTTAACAATATCTGATTGTTGCTTTTATCAGTGGGGTTTAATCACTGTCCTCACCATTATTAACAGCATCATCAAAACCAATATTTATTGGGCACTTAAAGATCTAAGTCAGTGATTTTCAAACTGCAAAGTGTCCTCTGTATCGGCAAACAGACTCAGAAACTTGACAAGGGACGAAGAACCCACTCAGGCTTCAGACCAGTGTCCTCAGGCTTCCTGTGGCCAAAGGAGCTGCGCTTCAGTGTTTGCAAATCATGATTTTAGAGCAGGGGTTGCACACTTTTCATTTTATTTTTTAAAGGACCAGAGAGTAAACATGTGACACTTTATTGACCATATAGTTTCTGTTGCAACTACTCAAATCTGCGTGTAGCCATGGGCAGTACATTAATAAATGAATATGTTATTGATCTTTAAAGTATTTACAAAATTGGACAGTGGATGAACTTGCCTGTGGGTTGTAGTTTGCCAACCCTTCAGCTAAGGAAATGATATCATTTGTCTCTACATTCTTACTTCTCCAGGTTTGCTGCTTGAGCCTTGAAGTTAATGTAATTTAGGGCACCAGGAAATTTGCATGAAAATACGGGTCTTTAAGCAACCTTCATTAATCTTGTACATTCTCACTACCATTTATTATAGCAAGAGCTAGAAATAACACTTGGCAATCGAATAAATGCTCTTTGAAATTAAGAACTTTTAATATTTCTTCATATGTGAACAGTTTATTCTCTCATTCTTAAAAATACAAAACAAAACAAAAAATAATGTAGTGTATGTGTGTGTGTGAGAGGACAAATGAAAAAGAACTTACAATTGCTTTTACCTTTTTACATGTTTGTTTGGGGTTTGAGTAATTTTGGACCAAAAAATGAAATGCCACAGGTGCCATTGGATCTAATAGATATCTTTGTGTTTCTTAACCACAAAAACTTTGGACTAGTAGCCTGGTCAAAGGTCAGGGAAAGAGAAATCCACAAAAGGAGGCATAGGCTGGTAAGCACCAGCCTAGTGATGGCGAACCTATGACACGCGTGTCAGAGGTGACACGCGAACTCATTTTTTTGGTTGGTTTTTCTTTGTTAAATGTTATTTAAATATATAAAATAAATATCAAAAATATAAATCTTTGTTTTACTATGGTTGCAAATATCAAAAAATTTCTATATGTGACACGGCACCAGAGTTAGGGTTTTTCAAAATGCTGACTGGCCGAGCTCAAAAGGTTCGCCATCACTGCACTAGACCAAGGTTTTTCATCATCGATCACTGTTGACATTTTGGGTCAGGTAATTCCTTGTTATGGATGTTTACCTTGGAATTGTAAAATATTTAGTAACATCCTTACACTTTCCCCACTAGATGCCTGTAGCACCCTCCACTTTTGACAACCATAGAGGCCTGTAGAATTTGACACATGGGCCAAATTTCATCCCCCAGGTTGAGAACATCTGAGCTAGCAGCACTTATCAGCAGCCTCAGGCAGAGATTATGCTTCTGGTTTTTGCCTTTGCAGTCACAAGCACCTTCTCCCTTAGCAGTAGAATCCTATACTTTAGAAGATAATAAACAAAATATAGGCACGAAGGATTAAATTTTTTAATTCCTCATTTTAATTTTTGTGGATAGCACAGTTGACTTTTGAACAACACTGGGATTAGAGATGCCAACCCTCAGCACAGTTGAAAACCTGTAAATAAGCCTTGACACCTCCAAAACTTAACTACTAATAGCTTGCAGTTGCTTGGAAGCCTTACCAATAGCATCAACTGTCAATTAACACATTTTGTATATTATATGTATTATACACTGTATTCTTACAGTAAAGAAAAGAAAAGATTTTTAAGAAAGTGATAAGGAAGAGAAAATATATTTAGGACATTTATTGAAAAAAATGCATGTGTAAGTAGACCTTCATATAAGTAGACCCATGCAGTTCAAACCAATGTTCAAGGAGTAGCCAGCTTGCAGTCGCATGGGTGCACAGTCAGTTATTCCAAAACTTGAGTTAGTAAATTTAATATGCTTTTCTCCTTCACAATCCTTATTCTTCTGTGGCAAGCATTGAAATTTCATCTTAAATAAAATTATTGGAAATCTGATAAAGAAACCCAAGGGACTACTTAAACTTTCAAAATAATATTAAAAATCCCTGCCACTGTAAGTAATATGATCAGTGACTTGGGGATAGGAGAGATGTTGTCCAATTTTGGCGATTTTATAACCAGAATGTACCACCCCTACAGTGTATAAGTGAACCACTTCACTACACTGATAAAACAATTAAAGTATCATATGTATCAGTTAATTTATAGTTATCAATCAATCAAATCTCAATATGTGTTACTAATATTTTACATTTAAATATCTTTACTAGTAAGTTTTCAGCAATTACCTTTTATAATAAATTATTGTTGTGTAATTTCAAAACTTGCATTTTAAAATATCAATATTTCTTTTCTTATTTCTGTTTTATATCTCAACTACTACCAAAAGCACTCCAATTGAAAGTAGAATAAACAACAGTAATCGTATTTATCCTTGTATAACAAAATCCAAAGAAGATAAGAGGACAAAGCTGAAACAAGGGTACTATAGTGTGCAAAATTTCATATTTCAACTAAGATACTATTATTATCTGTCACATAAATCATGACCTAAAGTTGTCTAAGGAACAATTGCTATCTTGACAGTTCTTAATCAACAATTTTTAATAATAACTGCAATCTGTGCTAGGTTGCATTGGTACATCAAATTAAATATGTTGTGAGCTTTAAGGAAGACATGTATTGTCTTTGGTTTTATCCTCCAGAGTAACTTTACAAATTATTCCTCCCCTTTGTCCAATGTTGTTGATATTGTGGAAAAAACAGGAATTTTCAATACCAGGACTCAAATGCTTTATGAAATTACCAAATATATTTGCCTATTAAACATAGACATGAAAACATTTTTAGCATGCACTTCAGTCATTCATTTTATTTTTTCAATATAATGTAACATTCAGAATGAGGATAAATTATCAATATTTTTAATGTACACTGTTTTTAAATGTTCATTTCCCTCTTCTACTATTTTACTAAATAAGGGAAACATGTAAATAAATAATCAAATACATGTTGAATGTATTGTAGTACAATCAAAGACAATAGGCAAATCATGACATAATACATGTTAACTTTCATCAGTTTGTGTACAAAGAACCAAATTTGGTTTCTAAAAGATAGTTCATGAGCATCAGGGTGTGAGAGTGTTGGCTGGTACAAAACTGGGGCAATGCAGCTGACTTGTCACCTCTAAGCTCTGAGTAAATGCAATAAGAATTTCTTCAGGGCTCTATCCGGTTTAGCTCAGTGGATAGAGCATCGGCCTGCAGACTAAAAGGTCCCAGGTTTGATTATGGTCAAGGGTATGTACCTTGGTTGCAGGCACATCCCCAGTAGGGGGTGTACAGGAGGCAGCTGATCGATGTTTCTCTCTCATTGATGTTTCTAACTCTCTATCCCTCTTCCTTCCTCTCTGTAAAAAGTCAATAAAATATATATTTTTTTAAAAAAGACTTTCTTCAGAATCTATAACGACTATTCATGTTCCGTTAGCCCCAAAGATACTGAGTTCCTAGTTCCACAACAAACCAAGAATTTGTGGGTTGTTGTTCTTTTGTTTTTTAGCAAAAAAAGGGGTGCTCCTGGTGTAGGATGCTCGAGACTTTAAGAAACACATAATATGTAAGGAAAGCATCCTATCTAATAAAGAGGGAATATGCTAATTGACCCTCATGCCATCCCAAAGATGGCGGCACCCACAGCCAATAAGGAGGGAATATGCTAGTTGACTGCTCTGCCCTCAAAGATGGTGGTGCCCACAGCCAATAAGGAGGGGATATGCTAATTGACTGCCATGTCCTCAAAGAGGGCAGTGCCACAGCCACAAGATGATGGCGCCCAGTCCCCTCATCAGCCCTGCTGGGGCGGCAGGCACGTGGCAAGGCCGGGCCCACACGCCTGCCTCCAGAGTCCCCCAGTCTCCTCAGACCCCCAGCTGCCCAGGGCCGGGCCAAAGTGCAGGCAAGCCTCGGATGTTGGCTGCCTGGCCACCCAGGGCCCTCAAGGCTCAGGTAACCAGGGCTGGCTGAGGCTTGCGCTGCCGGCAGTGGCAGCAGCAGAGGTGTGATGGGGTGTTGCTTTCCCCTGGTCTCCAGGTCGCTTCCCACCCCTGAGGGCTCCCGGACTGTGAGAGGGCAGGCCCAGCTGAGTGACCCACCCTCCAGTGCATGAATTTTCATGCACTGGGCCTCTAGTACTATAATAATGCATACAATTTTGGTTTCTGATTGTCTTAATGCTTTACTCTTTACATCTCTTTTCTCTTGGTATTTCAGACTTATGACATGACTCAAAGAGTTCTTAAAGTTTTTTGACATCCACTTCCTCAGCTTTGCCTCCTTAATCTTCTTGAAATGGGTAGCATCAATAATCTTTTGCCTTCATACTTATTTTTGGAGACTGTACATAATTTGTCTAGCTCTGGCACTTGTAGCTTCTGGCTATTTGGTAACAACTTATTACACTTATTATATATATTCTTTCCAATATATAATTCATTTCATTACTGCATCACCCTCCATCCCAAGGAAAAAAATAGTGGGAGGTACAGAGAATGTGTTTTCTTTAAAGCTGAAAAAGCTACATTACTTAAAATATGGGTAAAATCCTGTTTTGGCAAGATTCAGATACTATTTCAATATTAAATAAGGGTTTACTATAGCTGGAAGTTTTTCTATAATTAGCTAAAGCTCGACTTATGCTACATATACAAAAAGTATTATTTTTCAAGGCAAGAAAAATCAATGGTGCTTTTCTCTAGAGACTGTGTATTTATATTAATACTTCACCAGATATACCATTTACATTTTTTCCCTTTTAGTATTCTTCTACTAAGAGTGAAATTCTACTGAACAAGTTCATATATATCAGAAATAAATAATTGAATTCAGAAAACTTCAAATATAATATCAAATTTTGTATTAGATTAAATATAGTAAAACTTAAATTCATTAGCAAACCAATTTATTTCCCGATCATTAACATTTATAATTATTTCTAGAAGTTATATACGTTAATAAATGTTTTATTAGTATATTTTAAGCTAAATGAGTTTTAACGTATTTGAAAATCTCTCAGTTACCATATACTATGTGCTTGTGGGTTATTTTCGTATTGTTTGGTTACAGTATATCATTAGGACCCTTGGAAAATGTTCATATTTAAGAGTAATTAACACAATCAAAGTAATGTCAGTTAGAGGAAGGTAACACATAATAAGGACAGAAATATGAAGTTATAAGTATCAGTTATCTAAAGCGTGCTAATGAGGAATTTTTATTTGTAATGTGACAGAACCATCCTACTTGACGTGGCTTAAAGAAAAGGAAGTTTCTATTTTAATTGAGAAGTTTAAGCACACCTGGATTATGGTCCTCTGTATAGACTGTACTCACAGGCCAGTGATTTCCACATCTGGAGAGGAGAGTTGGCTTCAGCAGCTCCAACTTACATTACATTTTTCTCCAGCCATACAAGGAGAAAGAGATTTTGCTTTATCAAAGGTTTCATTGAAATGGCATGCCTGACAGCCCAAACTGGATCATGTACCAATCCATGTATCAGGGCAACAGAGATTGGCAATTGAGTGACATGGTCCCAAGCTTGGAGCTGGAATTAGTCAATGCCAATACTTCAAGGAACACTGGACTCAGAGTGGCAAGGTTGATTCCCCTACATTATGATAGACTTTTTAAAAAAGTTATCTTTATTGTTGAAAGAATTATAGATGTCCCCTCTTTTTCCCCATTGACCTTTTCTAGCCTTCACCTGTCCCCCATCCCAGGCCTTCATGACACTATTGTCTGTGTCCATGGGTTATGCACATATGCATTTAAGGTATTTGAAAGACTTTTTATCAAATATAAAATAGAAGCCAGGTAGGCAGAAAAAGCTACAAGGAATATTGTTCCATAATTGCTCTAAGATTGGAGACAACTGGATTAATAGACTCTTTACTTTGGATCAGTTTATAAACATCACAACTTTAACTCCCTCCTGGATTCTGGGACTTTATGTTTGACACAGCCAGTCACGTTCAGCTTGTTTTTATATGGTAATATAGGCTGTTACCTGAGCAGTAGGTGAGAGAAAGAGATAGATTCCCTTATCATTCTTCATTTCTTATATTAATCATACTAGTTTTTAGATTTTTTTAGCGCATCAGTATGAATCCACACCAGCTCTGCAGTCCTGTTTCAAAAGATATTCTGAACATTTCCAGAACTAGTGTGACTGCTTTGCTTTAAAGAAAATTAGTTTAATTTTCTGAAAATAAAATTAGTTTAATTAATTAATTTTTAAAAATTTTTTTTTTATTGCTTAAAGTATTACAAAGGGTATTACATATGTGTCCCCCCCCCCCCGCCCTTGACAATCCCCTAGGCTCCCCTACCCCCCCAGTGTAATTTATTTTTTAAATATATTTTTATTGATTTCTGAGAGGAAGGGAGAGGGAGAGAGAGAGAGAAACATCAATGATGAGAGAGAATCATTGACTGGCTGCCTCCTACATGCCCCACACTGGGGATCGAGCTAACAACCCGGGCATGTGCCCTTTCAGTCCACAGGCCAATGGTCTATCCACTAAGCCAAACTGGTTAGGGCTAATTTATTTTTTAATGAAACAAAATATCCAAAACTCCTCTCAATATAATTAAGGAAACTTTTTTATTTTTTTAGCTATTTATATTTCTTTTGTGATATTTTTCTTTAAAAATATGCCTCTATATTTCAGTTAATGTTATTTTAAAATGTATCTTTATTGTTGCAAGTATTATAAATGTCCCCATTGTCCTTCATTGACACTCCTCCCTAGGCCTTCACCCTACTGCAGTGATGGCGAACTCATTTTTTTTGGTTGATTTTTCTTTGTTAAATGGCATTTAAATATATCAAATAAATATCAAAAATATAAATCTTTGTTTTACTATGGTTGCAAATATCAAAAATTTCTATATGTGACACGGCACCAGAGTTAAGTTACGGTTTTTCAAAATACTGACATGCCGAGCTCAAAAGGTTTGCCATCACTGCCCTACTGTCTTTGTCCATGGGTTATGCCTATCCTATATAATAAAAGGGTAATATGCAAATTGACCCTAATGGCGGAATGACCGGGAACGACTAGTCACTATGATATGCACTGACCACCCAGGGGATGATGCTCAATGCAGGAGCTGCCCCCTGGTGGTCAGTGTGCTTCCACAGGAGGAGTGCTGCTTAGCCAGAAGCCAGCTCATGGCTGGCCAGTACAGCAGCAGTGGCGGGAGTCTCTCCCTCCTCTGTGGCAGCCCTAAGGATATCTGACTAATTGCTTAGGACATCCCCCAAGGGGTCCTGGGCTGCCAGAGGGATGTCTGACAGTCAGCTTAGGTCCAATCTTCTGGGGAGTGGGCCTATGCCATCAGTTGGACATCCCCTGAGGGGTCCCAGACTGTGAAAGGGTGCAGGCGGGTTGAGGGACCCCCCAACTCCCAGAGTGCACGAATTTTCATGCACCGGGCCTCTAATATGCATATAATTTCTTTGGTAGATCTCTTTCCACACATGCACCCGCCCAGCCTTCCCTCTGAGATTCAACAGTCTGTTCCATGTTTCTATGTCTCTGGATCTATTTTTTTCGTCCATTTATTTTGTTCATTAGATTCCACATATAAGTGAGATCATGTGATACCTGTCTTTCTCTGACTGACTTATTTCACTTAGCATAATACTCTTTAGGTACCTCCATGCTGTCTCAAAGGCCAAGACGTCCTTCTGTTTTATTGCTGCATAGTATTCCATGGTGTAAATGTACCAGAGCTTCTTTGTCCATTTATCTATTGATGGACACTTGGGCTGTTTCCAGATCTTAGCTATTGTAATAAATGCTACAATGAACATAGGGGTGCATATATTCTTTCTAATTGGTGTTTCAGGCTTCTTAGGATATATTTGTACTGGGTCAAAAGGCAGTTCCATTTTTAATTTTTTGAGGAAACTCCATACTGTTTTCAATAGTGGCTGCACCAGGCTGCATTCCCACCAGCAGTGTACTAGTGTTCCTTTTTCTTCACATCCTCACCAGCACGTGTTGTTTGTTGACATATTTATTGATGATAGCCATTCTAGCAGGTGTGACAATGGTACCTCATAGTCATTTTAATTTGCATCTCTCTGATGATTAGTGATATTGAGCATTTTTTCATGTCTCTATGCCATTTGTATGTCCTCTTTGTATTAGTGTCTATTTAGGTCTTCTACCCATGTTTTTATTAAGTTGTTTGTATTCCTTTTGTTGAGTTGTATGAGTACTTTATATATTTTGGATATTAACCCCTTATCAGATGTAACAATGGCAAATATGTTCTGTCATACACTCCTGTCCCTAGGACCTCAGAATTCAAGAATGAATTGTCTGAGACATGCCCCAGGTGTGGGTTCCCTTTCATTTTGATGGTGATTTCTTGTGCTGTGCAGAAGCTTTTCATTTTGATGCAGTCCCATTTGTTTATTTTTTTCCTTTGTTTCTCTTGCCCTAAGTGTTGTATCAGTGAAAATTTTGATATGTGAGAGGTCAGATATTTTGCTGCCTATGTTTTCTTCAAGGATTTTTATGGTTTCACAACTCACAGTTCAATCTTTTATCCATTTTGAGTTAGTTCTTTTGTATGGTATAGGTTGGTGGTCTAGTTTCATTTTTTTACATGTAGCTGTCCAATTATCCCAACACCATTTA
The DNA here is from genome assembly GCF_964212035.1 of Myotis nattereri. NCBI lineage: Eukaryota > Metazoa > Chordata > Mammalia > Chiroptera > Vespertilionidae > Myotis > Myotis nattereri. The sequence continues at coordinate 58,116,383 of NC_138079.1, forward strand.
TTGAAGAGACTTTCTTTACTCTATTGTATGCTCTTGCCTCCTTTATCAAAGATTAATTGAGCGTAATGACTTGGTTCCATTTCTGGGTTCTCTGTTGTGTTCCACTGATCTATATGCCTGCTCTTGTGCCAGTACCAGGCTGTTAATTAGAATTTCTATAAGAGTTAACCATGAACATTTGGAGACTATTTTGTGGAGGGTAGGGAGGGGTTACCAGCATTTAAAAGCTTAGATTTGTTTCATATACTTAGTTTCTTCCATTATGGCATAACTCATTTTCTTGATCAGGTATGTTGATAATAAACTTGAGACAAGTTGGGAAATTGGACTGCCAATGAATTTATATACAGAATGGAATTTAATCTCAATATTTACAATTTATTCAGTATGATAAAGCTAGACAATGATGTAAATCTATTAATTAAATGTGGCCTTATATTATATGTATTGTAATTGGCTAAGCTATGTTAAAAAATCCCCAACCTCTCACTTCAGTGACCAAAATGGTTCTTTTTCTTATATGCATTGAATGTGTCATTAAATATTAAAATAAGAAAACTAAAAAGCCATCTAATTTAAACCTTTTCCTTTATGAATATGTTAATTAACAAGCATAGAGATTAAGTGTATTATCCACAGATACATAGATAAGTTGAAAATAAGACAAAAGATCCCTTGCTCATAGACCAGTGGTCTATCACCTATTTCAAAATGTATGGACACATGATTCTGTGAATCCAGATCAAATATAGTGTGAAAATATTATTACTTTGAAACCTGGCCCAATATGCAAGCTTATAATGCAGATGACTAAGAAACGCTCATGGAAAATATTGACTAAAAAGGGCCAAAAAAGTATTATACTTCAGGTTTTTTTTCACTGTGTAAGCTTTGCCATTTTGTTGTCACTTCGTTATAATAACAATGAAGAGCTAAGCATTATTCTATGTTTTAATTTTAACATTTGAATGGGGAGACTACTTTTAATTTCAGAGTAATCTAAAACTAGCAAAACTGATTGTGATAATTATTAGCTTGTACATGCATACACATTTATTGCCCTAAAACTTGTCTGTAACATGAGTTACTGATCAATAAAGACATATTAATTGCATACTTAATTCTATATGGCCAACTCTGCAATGGGATATTATAGAGGGAAAAATGTGATAGTTCCTATATACAAAACTTTAAAAAGTGGACCAAGGAGAAAAGACTTTAAATGAGGCACTATTTGCAAAAATCACAGAGCTGTGTATAATGAAGTAATAAATATGGTTACTCAAACTAAAGTATAAACCATTTGAGGAAGGGAAAAATCAGATAATTTATTTATACTGCATCTATTTGCTTCAATCTACTCCTTCTGTCATGATCCAATGGATTATAAATTTAAAAACCATGAGAGAAAACTCCATATGGAAGGAGTTAGTGTTTTAATAAGAAAAAAATATGTTTTCAGTCTTTGTGGACACCCCACAGACCTCATCCCAAACTCGCAGTTACAGTGCTATTTTTCCTTGCCCCAAGAGCCTTGCCACGTAGGGAAACTAGCTCTGTCCGAAGGTTGTGCAGGTGTGGGGCCACCTGAGGCCAGAGCTGGGGAGTGAACCGTGCATGCAGGAGCTACAAACCCACAGGCTTTCCTAGGACCAAACACCCTTACCACTAACTATTTATTAAACATTTATTTTTAGCAACCAGGCAACCTTGTTATTCTGAAGTTGTTAAACTATAAAGAGTTCTGAAGTTGACATGAATCATAAGTCTCCAACAAAACACAACTTTACATGATAAATGTACAAGTTAAACAGATATTTATAAAATGTGAGATTCTAAGCTAGCTATGTTACTTGTGAATCTATATAATACACTGTGATAATCTTCTTTATTTTAGGCTATCCATCATCTAGTCAAACATCTTTTAATTCAGGAATAAAATTAAATTATTTGAACAACACATGTGAGAATGTATTCTTCTTCGAAGACTATAAAACTGTTAATGGTACCCCCATTATGTGATAGGCATATCCTATATAATAAAGAGGTAATATGCAAATTGACCCTAACCCCATCACACCATCACAAGATGGCTGTGCCCACAGCAGAGGCAGGGTTCCCATAACACAAGATGGCTGCACCCACAGTGGAGGCAGGGTTCCTGTAATGAGCCAGAACAAGCGATCAGGAGGGACCTGAGGCCGTGTGGCGCAGGGCCGGGATGGGGAACCTGAGGCTGCACCCTCGCCTGTGGGGCTTGATGGGGGACCTCAGGCCACACCTCCCACCCCGGCACCAGGCTGGGGGACCTGAGGCCACGCCCCCTGGCCAGTGGGGCTTGACGGGGGACCTCAGGCTGAGCCCCCCACCTAGCAGGGCTTGAAGGGGGACCTCAGGCTGTGCTCACTTCCCTAGTGCTGGGCTGGGGGGCCTCAGGCTGCGCCCTCCGCCCTGGCGCCAGGCTGGTGGGGCCTCAGGCTGTGCCCTCTGCCCCCGCACCAGGCCAGGGGACCTGAGGCTGCCCTCCCACCCAGTGGGGCTTGACGGGGGACCTAAGACTGTGCCCCCATCTGGTGGTGCTTGACCGGGGCCCTTAGGCTGCACCCCCCCCCCACCCAGTGGGGCTTGATGGGGGACCTGAGGTTGTGCCTCCTGCCTGGTGCTGGGCTGCGGACCTGAGGCTGCACCCCTTGCCTGGTGGGGCTTGATGGGGGTGGGGCCGGCCGGGTCTGGATCTCACCCAATGGGGGTGGGGCCGTCCAGGTCTGGGTCTCACGTGATTTCGAGGCACACGTGGGTGGACGGGGACTTGACTCTGGGTCCCATAGCATGCCCCAGACTCTGACAGGAGGAAGATTTCATATACATCATACTAATTTTCTTTCATCTCTGACACTTCTATTATACAGAAAGGGCAAATAGCAATATTAAAATATTTCCTCTAATTAATTCCCTTTTAATGTGCACAAATTTCATGCACTGGGCCACTAGTAATGATATAAGCAGTGATCTCAGTCAGATATATAATAACCAAATAGTTTTAAAGAATAGAACTATCAATAGTCAGTATGTTACTGGAGGAAATAGATCCTTCAGCGGTATTGTGGGAAAAGAATTTTGAGGACACTCATGTAGGAGGTGTTTTAAGTGAAAGTGGCAAGATTTACTAGAGTGAAAAGTGACAGCACATTCTTGGAGAGACAGAGTGAGCAGGCTAGAGGGCAGCATCTGTGTGGACGCAGGAAAGGAAGTCACAGAGGCTAAGGCAAGTCCTCTGCTGTTGCTTGCTACTTGCTGCTTCCCTGTTTGCAGGTTTCATGGGGACCCTTAGGGTTTTGGAGAAAAGAAGGCAAAAAGTACCTGCTCAAGGGCAGGACTGGCATGGACATGCTCCAAGGAGGGCACATCCTGAGTTCTTTGTCTAGCTTCCATATATTTCCCTCTGTTTGGAAAAGAGCAGGCTTTCTTTCAAACTACCCAGTCTCATTCCTGGCTTTTCCCAGCCTGTGCTGGTGCCCTCCGCCTATCCAATCTTTCTTCTGGATTTCCCAGGGCCTTGTGCCTTTTTCCAATATGATCTTTTCCTCAGATTTTCCCAGGATAGTGCCTTCCCCCTTATAGTCACCATTTTGGCTCCTACTGCACATGCCTCATAGTCCCACTTGGTCATTTGGCTTCTGCTGCACATGCACTCAGCAAAGAAATTTCCCCTCACTGTTTTCTCCCACCCCATTAACTTGGCAGAACTATGCCTGTTACTCCCAGGGGTGACTGTGAAACTGCTGTTTTCAGACTTAAGTTTAGCTTGCTCTCTTCTCTTTCATTAATAACTAACTAACTGCCTGCTCTAACAAATTCTAATGTCTTTTCTAATATAAGATATTTTAGAAGGAGTGCCACTCAAGTTAAGTAGAAAGGACATATATCTACACACAAAATGCCAAGTGAAATTGACAATAAGTAGTTCATAGACTAATTTCCCATATATATATATATATATATATATATATATATATATATATATATATACAAATTACCAGAGAAAGAAAGACATTTCTCTGACTGTTGGTTATTAGTATATTTTCTTTATTTTTTTTTTGTTACTGAGATGTAATTGACTTATTGTGTAAATTTAATGTGTTCAACATGATGATTTGGTAATGCCTTTGAAACATCTGATTGACATGTTTCATAAATGAAGTACCTTTTTACAATTGCTTTCAAGTCTTGCTTTTTAAAACTGATTAATACCAACATGTGCTTCGATAGTTAACTCCAGAAACAAGAGCCATTTATTGAGAATATGAGTGTATTGCATAGTGAATCAGGAATTCCTAGATATAAAGGAGGTGGTAATGGCATAAAAACCTTCCTGTTTAGAACAGCATTGACATTTTCTAAGCCACCATTACATATCTCATTTCCCCACCTACTAATCCTCAATTTATCAAAATGGAAAAAATATATCTCTAGTAAAATTTAAACCTTGGGTCTGTTAAATCAGATAACTGCTTGTGGGATTTGTTCCTTGGGGCATCAAGAATTTCGGAATAATTCCTCCCCCCACCCCAATTCCCCTCACCAGTGTATATGCAGTATATGAAATTTTTCTACCATATGTCAATTAGTTTATGGATTCTCCTATACCAAAAAGCAAATGCCCAAGATGAAAAATATACTACAGTAATTTACTCAAGGACAAAATCATAAAAACAGAGCAAACTCATCAGGAAAACAGTAACAGAAGAGAAGAATTTGCTCATGCTGCCTCTTTGCCCTTTCTGCCTTCTAGAACACATGTGGGGAAACTGGACTTGTGACAATCTTCTAATTGCTTATCTGCCAAAATCCTGAGTGACTTGGTGTCTTGAATTGTAATTTTAGTCTCCCATGCCCAATATAATGCCATCATATCAACCCTGCAGTTTTCTTGTCCTCTTCCATACCAGGCATTTTGAAGTGGAAAAAGTCTCAGTGATGGAAAAATATGGTCATAAATATTTTGTCCTCATCTCTACCTGTAATTCAAAGAATGTTTATAAAATATGGTATCTTAATACTTCTTACTTTATTAAGTGTTTTTAATATTTATGACATATTTTACATATATTTATAATACATGCTTATATATTATACCATATATTTATAATTAAAATTAGAATTATTTTTCTAAAGTTCAGTTAGTTTAAAATAATACCTGTTCAATTATCATGACTTCCAAATTACTGCTATACTAGAGGCCCGGTGCACAAAAATTTGTACACTTGGAGTATGCGGTCCCTCAGCCCGGCCTGTGCCCTCTTGCAGTCTGGGACCCCTCGGAGGTGACCACTTGCTGGCTTAGGCCTGCTCCCTGGGGGATTGGGCCTAAGCTGGCAATCAGACATCCCTCTGGCAGCCTGGCAGCCCTCAGTGGATGTCCATTTGACAGCGGGGAGCAGACCTAAGCTGCAGTCAGACATCCTTAGCACTGCTGAGGAGGCAGGAGAGGCTCACACCACCACCGCTGTACTGGCAGCCATCAGCATGGCTTGTGGCTGAGCAGAGCTCCACCTTGTGAGAGTGCACTGACCACCAGAGGGCAGCTCCTGCATTGAGCATCTGCCCCCTGGTGGTCAGTGTGTGTCATAGTGACCAGTCATTCCCAGTCGTTCTGCTGTTAGGGTCAGTTTGCGTATTACCCTTTTACTATATAGGATAGAGGCCTGGTGCATGGGTGGGGGCAGGCTGGTTTGCCCTGAAGGGTGTCCCAGATCAGGGTGGGGGTCCCGCTTGGGTGCCTGGCCAGCCTGGATGATGGGCTGATGGCTGTTTGCAGCTGGTCACACTCCCTTCAGGGTGGGGGTCCCCACTGGGGTGCCTGGCCAGTCTGGGTGAGGGGTTGAGGGCCGTTTTCAGGCTGGCGGGCGACTGAAGCTCCCAGCCTCTTTTTTTTTCCTTTTTTTTTTTATTCTGGGATTTATTTACCTTCTATAGCTGTCACTGGAGCTGAGAGCCGGCTCCAGCTCTGAGGCCCAACTCCAGCTCTGAGGCCGTGGCTGGCTGAAAGCAGGTATCTGGGGTTTGTTTAGCTTCTATAATTGAAACATTGTTGCTTCTGGAGCTCAGAGCTGGGCCGCAGCAGGCGGGGAACCTTGGCTCCTCCATCACTGGAGCAAGCAAACCTCCTGCTCGCTTCAGCTGCGTGGCTGCTGGCCGCCATCTTGGTTGGCAGTTAATTTGCATATCCTGATTATTAGCCAATGGGAAACATAGTGGAGGTATGGTCAATTACCATGTTTATCTATTATTAGATAGGATATTTTTTATTTAATAATTTATTTATTTTGTGAATCATCACCTGAGGATATTTTTTAAGGGAGGGAGGAGGGAGAGAGAAACATCACTATAAGAGAGACACATCGATTGCTTGCCTCCCACTCGCTCCCAAGGGCAGGGAGCAAACCCACAACGTTGGTGTGTGCCCTTGACCAAGAATCAAACCCACAACTTTTTGGTGCATGGGCCAACACTCTAACCACTTAGCAACACTGGCCAGGGCATATATATTTTAATTTTTTTTACCTTTGAGTTTTAGCAAAATTGAGTAGAGAGAAAGAGAGACAACAGAGGGAGAAGGTGCTGTCACTAGAAACAGAGAAAACTACTCATACTCAATTTTGAAGAGCTTGGGGGAATATTTGTCTTTCCATATAGACTACATTCTTGCTTAGATCCAGGATCTGAATCAAACAGAAAACTGTCAATTTTCCCTGAGATTCTGGTAATGATTTATAAAATCACTAGAGAAAAATTCCCACACTCATATCAGATCAGTAGTATATCTTTTATCTTTGTATAAAACTTCAATTATATTAAAACTTGCATGTCTGTGGTATGCGTGTGGATGTGTGCATTAATAAAGAGGAAAGGGCCTACAAAGATAACCGGTAATGTGTATTTTATTGCAATATACTCCTCATAAGCTGTGTGTTTCAATGCAGGTAGAAGTCAGGAATAGTGGTTAGGTGTATGGCGATTAGGAGTGCACCCAAATTCTAATTTCAATACAAGGACAAACAACTGTGTGACTCTAGAAGGCTTTTTAATCCACACTACTTGAATGTGTAGTACATGCAGAAGACTGAACAGTGACTGTGCCCAACTGGCTGCCCTTTTAGTTGATAGAGGAGTTTGTCCTAGCCCACAGGGCTGTGAGTCAGCATGGTGCGTACACCTGCTCTTTACAAACCCCTATCATGGACCTCATGAACTGGGCTCATCTCACTCAACAAGTCAGCAGAAGTTGGGTGGGAGGAGGAATGTATTACCGAACGAAGAAGAGGAGAGGTCATTGTGCGTACTTTAGGAAGAACAGACCAGAAGTGATTCACTGCTGTGGGGGAAGGATAATAGAAATGTGTAAAAAGATAGTTATTATTTTCTAAAATATATAAAGCAGTATCCTCTCTGTGAAATGGAAGAAAAGTCAAAGAAAGATCAAGCTAAGATTAAATTAAACATTAGGGTGACATGAAAAGGCAATCAATTATAGCAAGAGCTCACACGAAGTACAAACGCAATAGTAATATTTAAATCTGCATGGAGTCAGTCTAATTAGGCATTTTACTAAGTGGAAAATTGAATTTATAATAATAGACAGCAATGCCTAAAGTTCTTCCAAAATAAAGAGTTATTGATGAATATGATGATAAATAAATTACAGTAAATAGATTATAACAAAAATAAATTGAAAGCTATTCTTAAGCTAATAGAGATCATTACAATCAGAAAAAAGTATAAAAAGTTAAATAATTTTATTACTTGTTTTTCATTATCCCATCCTTGTATATTTCCAGGCCACCAATCTGTTTTAATCTCCCACAATAGAGAAATTCAGTTTTTCAAATGCAAAACTCATTCTCAGGCCTGAACATCAAAGAAACTGTAATATTTTAAACATGTATATAATATTTAATATAGGGGAGTGATTATTTGGGGACTTTTTATTATGCATAATTGTTTATCAGTCAAATAGCATTAAATTTGAAGTAGGAAGCTTGTATTAAAATGCATATAAAATATAGATGTCAATACAGCTTTCTAAAAAGGCCACAAACAATTAGCTGTTGAATGTTAAAACTGTTATATCAATGATGTTAAATTCAAAATTTTAATATTACTTTATTGAAAAATATGTTTTAAGTTCCATTAAAGAATAATTTGAAGTCTAGTAATATATAAGAAATGAGTATCATCATAACCAAAAATATAATCTACTTATAATTTCTAATGATTGAGAGTTTTAATGAACCCACATTAAAGTGAATATGATATGGTATAATTTTTAGCAGAAACAAATATTAGTAAAAAGGGAACATGGAGCCCTAACTGGTTTGGCTCAGTGGCAGACTGAAGGGTCCCAGGTTTGATTCCAGTCAAGAGCATGTACCTTGGTTGTGGGCACACCCCCATTTGGGGGTGTTCAGGAGGCAGCTGATCGATGTTTCTCTCTCATCAATCTTTCTAACGCTCTATCCCTTTCCCTTCCTCTCTGTGAAAAAATTAATAAAATATATATTTTTTTAAAAAGTGAACATGGAGTCCTGTCCAGTTGTCTCAGTTGTTTGAAGCATTGTCCTTTATACCAAAAGCTGCATGTTTGATTGCCTGATCCTGGTCAGAGCACATACCTGCGTTGGGAGTTTGAACCCCAGTTGGGGTGTGTGTGGGAGCCAATCTATCGATGTTTCTCACATCAATTGTTCTGTCTTTCTCTCTCTAAAATATATTTTTTAAAAAGTAAACATGGACACATCTTTTGTGCCAAGAAAAAAATTAAATTACTTTAACCAAAGTGGATCAAAATAATAGTGTTTAGCCAGCCAGTGTTGCTCAGTGGTTGAACGTTGACCTATGAACCAAGAGGTCACATGCCCAAGTTGCAGGCTCAATCCCCAGTAGGGGGTATGCGGGAGGCAGCTAATCAATGATTCTCTTTCATGGTTGGTGTTTCTGTCTCTCTTTCCCTCTCCCTTCCTCTCTTAAGTCAATAAAATATATATTAAAAAATAATAATAGTGTTTATCTGTTATTAAATAAGACCCTAATTTTTATTTTTTTTAATAATAGACACATGGGTAATGCTAATCTAGCAGACAATAATTTTATCACTAAAAGCCTAAGGGAATAAGCTGATTATTTTGGAGATTAATTTTCATTATTTTTGTGAAGCAATCTAAAATACTTCTTGTTAGATTATAACTGCTTAGCAGGTTATAACTGCTAATAAATGAAGCTATATGAATATTTTAAAATTACATGTTTTAACCTTTTTTGTGAAGGATTTACTGTTCAACTGCTTAACAACTAAAAGAGGCAAATTTTTACTTCATTGAGTATGTATCAGGCACTATACTATGTATTTATGTATTTACAACTACCCTATCATATCTCCCTTCTATTTTACATGACAAAAAACTGAGAGTCATAGAATAAACACTACTGAGGTCCCACAGTAACGTACTGTGAGGAACATGCATCCAAATAGATAAAGAATCAGTGAGGCTCTTGGAATCATCGTGGTGTTTGCTCCTGTTGGCCTTGGGCAAGGGAATTAACCTCTTTCCACTGAACATGTAATGGGAGCTGCCAAATGAGATGGTCCAACTTAAATGAAATAATAAATAAAAAACTCATAAAACAGTGTTGTAACCTGATAAAAAATATCATGAGCTATTGCTTAATATGACTGATGTTACATTGTGTAGATTCACTTCCAAATCTACAGTTGTTTTAACCAAGAACCTAAAAAGGCACCTCCTCTAAAGACACAAAGATACTAGGAGCGCTAAAAATCAATTTCCCGTAGTCTCTTATTGTGAGAAAGTTCCTATTACTTCTAACTGTCCAAAAATGAAGAACTACAGTGGAATGGTGTCATAGGAATAGTATTCTTATGTGTAGAGAAATAGTATTTTTTTTTTACTCAATTGCCTAAAACATTGCAACAGCTTTATAGGTGAAAGATGTAGGCAGTTTGTCTTTGTCAAAAGAATTTTCCTAGGCAACTTGCACAGATCACAAAGAACAGTAGGGAGTCAATGGGAAAAAAGAGGCTGGAAATGATATAGTGGCCAAATCTAGTAGAGTGTAAAAGGAGAAAAGCATGAATGGCAAGAAAAGAAATAGCAGCTAGAACTGAAGAACTAACCTTTTTCCATGTTTCCTGGGTATAGTTACCTCTGCTAACCTCATGAATAACATAAACTAGGTTTGATGTAAATGCTTAATGTTTATCAAAAGTGACACATAGAAAATAAAATGTTGTCATACTTCAATGTAACCCACTTTTTCACCTCTCATTTTTGTATTCCAAGGATTTATTTGTTATTATATTAATTGCTTAGAAAGAGATGAGATAAATCAATAGCAATAACAGCATAGTATTTTATAAATACTTACTTATTTGTTTATTACTTAAAACAACTTAAATAATCAATAGCAAAAATAGTTTTATATCTGAAAAATCATAAGAGTGCTTCTGTGGTATAAATTTTTGCTGGAAACTCTTTTTGTGGTTTGTATAGACAAGGGTATTGAAATCTAGTGATTTACTGGAGTTTATTGAGCTGTTTAGGGAATGGTTAGGATTAAAAACTTTGAAATGCTTATTAAACAACTACAAGCCCGATGCACAAAATTTGTGCAAGAGTAGGCCTTCCTTCCCCCAGCTGCTGGCACCAGCTTCCCTTTGGCACTTGGGACCTGAGCTTCCCTTACAGCCCCGGCTTCATCCAGAAGGTCATCTGGAAGGATGCCTGGTCTAATTAGCATGTTATGCTTTTATTATTATAGATGTTTGTGTATCAGTATATGTGTATATTTATGGTTATGTATGACACACAGGAAGAGAGAAAAGAGACTTATATATTAAACTAGAGGCCCAGTGCATGAAATTCCTGCACGGGTAGAGTCCCTAGGCCTGGCGGGCGATCAGGGCTGATTGGAGCCTTCCTTTCCCTAGCTGCCAGTTGGGGCCTTCCTTCATTCTGTGGTCTTCACACATCATAGCGGGCGGTCGAACTCGCCAGGGGAAAATTTGCATATTAGCCTTTTATTATATAGGATAATTTTATATTCTTTATCCCAATAATTTCCCTCAACATTTGCCAATGAGCTTCATTGGTAAAATATACCTAGGTAGATAATTGAGACTGGTGCATATAAAAGAACAGACAAGATATGTAATAATGTGTATAATAGATGTTTCTGACTAAATTGTCTATATGAATAAAAAAATCCAAGAAAGCTATTTGGGTTGGAGGATGGAGTAGGAGGTGAGCTGGATTTCAGATGTAATAAACTAGAACATGGGTGAACAAACTGTTTTATAAAGGACCAGATAGTAAAGAGTCCGGAGTAGCCATAGGTACTATGTAAATGAATAGATGTGGTGTGTTCCAAATAACTTTTTAAATTAAATCGGGCAGTAGGCTGGATTTACCCAGAATGCTCTGACTTACAGTTACATGGATTCAGGAAACTGAGTAAATAGGGGCACTTTTCTGGAAAAATAGAAGTTTCTTTCTATATGATTCTTCCAGGATTCAGTGAGCCCAAGTGTAACTATCCAGCTACATGTAGTTTCTAAAGAGAACAGGCCACTTCTGCTCATCCACTCACCTAGCATCCCATACTTAATCCATCAATCTGTAAGAACATTTCCCCCAAAAACACATATAATAAAATACCAAAACATGCCCACACAGATGCAGAACCTGAGAAAAAGAATATATCCATGCACTGTGTGGTCCTATTGTATGATTTTAATAATGACCGTGATAATAAAATTTAATAAGTCTCATACCATTGTGAAAGAAATTAGGTAGACTTAATTTCTCTTTTATCTTTCAGTAATATTGCTCCAATTTTTCTATCCAGAATGTAGAAATTACTATATTTCGAGCAATTTTATCTCACTATAGCCAAAATAATTATTAAAATGATATGCTTTTTTCCTTTCATAACCAGCATTACCTACCAAACATGGTGTATTATTAAATAATATCACCAGAAAAATCTATTCACATATAGTTTTGTTTTAATATATTAAATATATTTTTCTAAAAATCCTAATAATTTTATATTCTTCCCATCACCATTTATCCCCTCTATGCCCTCTTCCACCTCCACTTGCCCACTCCTCCCCCAACAATCTTGTGATTAATTGTTATAAAGCATAAAACTTACCCAGATGAATACTTGCTGTTACTAAATAATTTTCCTTAAGTTTGCTTTCTTAAGAGCTGATAAAACATACAACTATGATTATTTTAAAAACCGTATTGAAAAATGATGAATCATAAAGGATGGTAAAAATTACATAATCAACCTATTAAACCCACTTGAGTGAAATAAAGAGAACTTTTATTTTCCTCCATCATCATTTTATGATTTCTCCATAACTGATTATTTAAAAATTTTCTATCTGTGAAATACAGAGAAAACTAACTAGACTTATATAAACATAAAATGAGAAACCATCAAGAATGCTCTAAAAATACTGCAGTGCATTTGTAAAAGCTGTAAAACCCTAGGTCCTAATAGATATATAATGTTTAAATAATTACACAGTGATAAAAATATAATTTCAATATTATGATTCTATTTCAGTGAAATTCTCATTACTTTATGTGTCCTAGCAATTTAATCCTATATAATAATCCTATATAATAAAGGTAATACACAAATTGACCAAACTGAGGAACACCAGTCGCTATGATGCACACTGACCACCAGGGGGCAGATGTTCATTGCAGGAGCTGCCCCCTGGTGGTCAGTGCACTCCCACAGGGGGAGTGCCACTAAGCCACAAGCCTGGCTGACAGACACCCCCTAAGGGCGCCCAACTGCTAAAGGGCACAGGTGAGTCTGAAGCCCCCCACCCCGAATGTCATGCACTGGGCCTCTAGTATTTATACAAAATGTTTTAAAATAACTGTCCTAGTTTCATAAAGATAAGCAAAATCTCAATGCTTATTTCTTCTTTCATTATCTATTGAATTGGATTAAAATTAACCCTAAACAAAATTCTAAAGTAAATATATATTTACAGAAAGAATCCTGTATATTAACAAAATTCACATACATTTTAAAGGAAGAATGGCATCTCATTTCTCAAATTTATGGCACCTTTCAATCCAAGAAATTGATGCAAATGAAATTAATTCATATACATCATTCATATTCAGATTGTAAGCATTAAAAATATTTATGTACGAGCTTTAGTTTGGGGACAAAACTGGTCTTACTTTTGTAATGCAGTAGGGTCTTCCTCCTCACAGCAAACCACACCCCTCAGGGTGCTCCTAAAATATGGTCCATGAAAGGTGCCTTGAGTGTAACTACAGAATGCCAATTGCACAATTAGGGAATGGATTTTTGTCAATGGTCTTATGAGTATAAACACTATGATTTTAATGAAGTTAATGTCCAAGAAATTAGGTTATGGAAACAATTGTTCCAAGCTAAATTCCTCTTGCAATGTCTGTCACATATGCCCTGTTAGATGTCCTGAGTTCTGTGAACTAGAGATAAAAGTGTATTAATCTAAGATGAATCCTGTTACTCTTTGCCTCTTGATCACTCTGGACATTTGGTGCCTGCATCATCAGAGGACATTATTCTAGATGATTTCTAGTCACACTCTGTTCTTTACATATTGCTATTACTTGCTTTGCTAATCCAATCTCCTCCAACTACTATAGAAGTTCACCTGGAGAACAACATGAAAACCAAAGCTTTATTAGATAGAGTATCACAAAAATTTCTAAAGTAAAAAAAAAACAAACGGCTCTCTTGTATGGAAAATGTTTATTGTTAACAGGGAAGCAAAGCTATAGATATTTTATAATCTGATAGTAACTGATTATAATTATTCTTTAATTTATTTGTGCCTAACATCACCTGGGAGCTTTGTAGAAATTGTAGACTCTCAGGTTCCACCCAAATCCAATAGGTAAATTTAATAATCGCTTTTCTAGAATACTTTACTGCCACCCACAAGCTATTCACATTACCTGAGCACCAACTACATGCCATACTCTGTTGTAAATAATAGTGTGTTGTAAATTTGTAAATATTCATATGTCCCCGATGCCTCAACATCCCCACAAATAGTCTGTGAGCAACCCTTCTGACCAGGTGCATCAAGGTGATCAGGCTGGTCCCTTTCACAAGTTCTCCTCCTGGCTCTCTCCTTACTGCGACTTAGTACATTCAAATGCACCAACAAAATCCTTTCATGCCTTTTGCTTGTGTACTCTACTCTGGCCCCCAATAAAGGCTCTTGCCAAGGAGTCCTCACTCTCTCTTTTGGGCCCCCACCTGCTTGTTTGAACCCACTCCCTTGGGGCTCCTCCGACATGATTTTTTGTGTGGTATGTGTGCCTCCCTCTTTTAGCAACTGTGAGTATAGTAATCCTTTATTGAAATATGCCTTTCTGAGTGTAATTTCCATGCTCACATCTGAGCGAACCTTAAAGGCCCCACAAGGAAGACTTGCTTCTCCATTTACAACACAAATGGGAATAAGATAAATGATCCCTAATCCCAGTCTGCGGAGATCATGGCCCAATGGGAAAGACAGCAGGCACTTAGGATGACATCTGGTGAGCAAAATGGGAAATAAAGAGTAAAGAGGAATTACATTTGTTCCCTTATGGTGGTCAAAAAACTGGATTCAGCCTTAATAGATTTTTTTAAAAAAAAAAGGAATTTGAGAAGATAGTAAATCTTTCATTCCTCCTAAAGACATCTGCCCTCCATCAACAAGGGGCATGTGAGAGCTGTGCTTTTAGGAAGACTTTATTCCCCAGCAGTCCTCAAGTCCATAAAAAAGGTCAATGTGAAAAACTGCACATTTGGAATGAATGTACCCATCATGGATAGGGATCAAGACTAATCTCTGTGAAGGGATTAATAGAACACCCACCGTGATTCATGCCCTGCTTGGCTAGAGGTTAAGGGCAGATTGCACCTCCTTTACAACTGCCCTGCCTATCCCCTACAGTCATAGCCTTGCTATTACTCAAATTGTGAGTTCTCTAAGGCCAATGTCATTATGTTTCAGAATGTCAGCCAGCACAAGAAGCTGTTGACTAACAGATCACCACCTATGGATCTATGTGCTCTTAGATCAATAACCTTCAGCACATGTTCTATTTAGACTCTTTTGTCACCTGTCCCCAACAGCCCAGAAGCTTCCCTTGTGCCCTCTGGAATTCCTGACCCATGAACTCTAAAATCTCCTATGTTAAAATCTCCTATCTACCTTTATTGTGAGCATTCCCTTCATCTTTTTACTCTAATGGATCATTGGCTCTCCACTGAGGACTGTTTTTCATGCAGCCTTCTCACATCTCTGGGAGCACTGGGCTAGAAATTAGAACATTTGTGGTTCTGGGTCTTCATTGTCACCTCCCAACACACTCCTGCTTCCCTCCAACCAAAAATACAAGTTTTAAAACTTGTCAATGCACTGTATCCCTGCTTTCCCTCATTGTGTTGTCATGTATAAAAACCAAGTCATTCTCTCTCACTTCTCAATAAATATACCTCCTAGCTATTTTCTTTATTTTCAGGGCTTCTCCTGTCTTACTTCTTGGTAATCAAAAATAAAAATTTAGATAATCTCTCCAATGGCCTGGCCTCTCAAGCTTTTGAACTATTCTCCTCCAGTGATATTGACTTCTAATCATTTAAGCTCTTCAGTGGCATGGTCATAAACTAAACACTGTCATTACCAATATCTGCAGCCTGTCCATCGTATCTATTTAATAAACCTCATTCACTCATTGCCTCCTAATGTTTGACCCTTTTGCCTCTGGAACTACAAATTCTCACTGTACTTTCTATTCATTCTTTGTATCAGTCTTCTTGGAAGTTCCTCTTTTCCCCCTTCTTCTGATCCTTTAACCTTTTTCTCTTTCACACATCTAGTCTCATGGCTTTAAATAACTTCTACATGCTGACCATGTTCAAGTTCATAATTACAATCCACTTCTCTCCCTTGCACTCCAGATTTATACTAAAAAGTAAGTCCAAGGAAGGCAGAAATCTTGGCCTATTTTTTAATTTTGGGATATCGAAGTTCTTCAATAAATACTTGTTCAATGTGTTAAGTATATAAAATCACTCTAGAATATATCCACACAAGGAAATAAAGTGCACAGCTTACTGAAGTGACTTTATGTAGGAGCATAGATTATACCTTGTAAGAGTTCAAAAAATCAAATGTTTAGCTACTTTGTTTTTATAGAATTAAATCATCAAAGTTCATAAATCATCCTGGATAATTTTGCTGTAACAAAAGAGAACTCAAAAAGATAGTAGATAACAACAACTGAAAAAAGCTAGAGACTGATTTATTTGGTAACCTTCAGTACATGTAACATGTTAGGTGTATTTATATGAATTTATTATTTTAGTAACCATATAAAAATGAGCATAATAATTCCTAGGGTATGAAAATATTAGGTAAATCTTTTATGGACAATATCTTGGCAAAATAGAATAAGTAGTTAGCATCTCATGCTCATTGATATTCTTTTTAAAAGTATATCGGTAAAGAATAACTTGCATTTTCTTATGCTTAAGTGAAATTATTCACCAGAACATGGAAAATATAAGAATGTTTTAACTTGTACAATTTTACCACAATTTTAAAAGGTTCTGGACTATAATGACTGGTTCAGTTCCAGCTTACGTGATAGAGATGAGTTCAAGAAAATTGCCCCAAATTCACTGTAAGAACCCTATGTTGCCTCATTGAGATTTAGGAAATCACTGAGCTTTGTATCACTTTGAAGGGACTGTCATTCTTCCTAACAGTGCATGAACAGGAATAATGATTTGTAATAAGTGGGTCATTCTTTAATAAAAGGTTTTTCAGATGGGGCTAGGGTAGAAAGCTCTGCTCCACTGAAGCAGTCATAACTGCCCTTGGATGTCCTCAACACTCAGCACAGTCTTCGCAGTGAGAGCAGAGGAATTATATTTATCAAATTTCAATTTTTTATCTCTTTCCTGTTAAGCAAGGAAGCAAAGTATTATTAACCCTCCAGTATCACTTTTTAAGCAGCTTATGGTATATTCCTTGAAAAAGAAGTTTCTAGCCTTATGTTCCTTAAACTTATTTGCATTTATGCATAGACTTTCTAATGCCAAATTAATAACTTTTCAACATCTCCAGCTTTGCTTTTTTATATATGTGCTTATATATTTGCATTTATGCATATACTTTCTAATGCCAAATTAATAACTTTTCAACATCTCCAGATTTGCTTTTTTATACATATGCCAAGTAAAGAGGCTAAGATGAAATTTCAGACCATATACTGAAGAGGTTTTATTTACTGAGGTAAACTACTACAAGAACTTAAAAAATAGAAAATATTTAAAAATAAAATACTACTTCTTCCAATGTCAAACTTTTGTAACATGTACATTTATTTTCAAATCCTAGTTTCTAAAGTATTCTAATTTAAATTTACAAGATTTTTTGTCATCTTTAGGCATATTCAAAAGAATTTTAATGCTTAGAGCTAGATTCTTCCCATTATCTTCTTTGTTCTTTTGAAATCTTTGTGCTGTTTAAAAGAATCAGGAATGTTGTATTCAAAGAAGTTGTATTTCTGAAGTGGAACCAATTAACGAGTGCTAGAGTCATTGTTGGAACTCAGGGAGACTAGAGTCATTCATTTTACCACCTGGTCATGCAGTCTTCTTTTTTGACACCTTTAGAATAAATTACTTGTAAGTTTTTAGAAGACTAAATATACCCTACTGAGACAGGGGGATATCTCTGAAGTATTTATCATGATAGCAGCAATATATTTTCAATTGCTATTTGGCTTACTTGAATTTACCATACATTTTATTTTTTATCTTCCTGTGATTTTAACATCCTATTAAGCTTATTGTGACTAGTGAAAGAAAGTAGAAGTATATTTTGAAAAATTATGTCCCCATCACTCTCACTTTTATTAACGATCTCCGGATGTAACAATGGTCAACAACTTTGTGTAACCTTTAAAAATATATCCAGCTGACCAATTATACAAAAAAAGAAATAAGTAATTTTGTCATAGTTTACACATTCCTTTGAATCTGATTTTTCTTAGTTATAAAATGAATGGATATTTCTTCATTTAAATAGCTTCAGATAATTGTATGTTATGCATATGTTGCAGTCTTTTCAACTATAGCTTATACAGAGTATAGTCAAATCATTTTGAGATATTTACCAGTAGTAACTCCTGGAGTAAATATTGCTGTACACATATCTTTGTATGTTGATGACAGTGTTTCCAACATAGAAATCTCCACATATTTACCACTACTATCTGAGAGGGAATATACCTTTAATAATATATACTTAGATTACTCTCAATTAAAAAAGTTATAGGAACATACATCCCAACAGCCTTATATATATGTACAAGTGTCTACTTCTCATATCCTCAAAAGCATTTGATAAGTTTCCACTCTTAGTCACACTTACGTTTTTTCTGATCTAACTTTAAAATGTTTTTTTTTTCACTCTTTAATTTTATTTTCCTCACCACAAGTGAAATGCATTATGTTATACATCTTTTTACAATGTGTATTTAACCTTTTATAAATTTTCTAATATATATTTTACCTACTTTTCTGTTAGGTTGTTTCTTCATTTTTTCCCTAGTTTAACAGATTTTTTTAATACTAAAAATATTAGCTCTGCTGTTATATATATTGTGAATAGTTTTTGCTGTCCATTATTGATCCATTGACTTCATGATGCTATATCCATTCCACTATAATTTATTTTTATCTCTTAATAATATTTCTGAAATATATTTCGTGTTCATTAGCAAGTTTATTTTAACTCATTATTTGGAATAACTATGTAGTTTTCAGTTTATGGATGTATCACAATGTAATAGATCACTAACCTTTGCTCACATGGATGTTAATCAGAAATTATCTGTATAAAAATACAATATCTATTTTTGAAATGTATAATGCAGACTCATATAATGTTATTTAACATCAAAAATCTAGAACTAAAACAATTTTCCATTAGAGTTAAAAACCTACAAATTCTACTTCTAATACAAATAATATTAAGTGATATCTTATATTTATCTTATTCATATGGAATGTAATGGTGATGACAATATTCACACTTGGCCTCTTGACCAAAATTGCCCATCTCTGACCTACCTCATAAATTATAAGTTTCCTTATAATTTTCTAAATTAAAAATGTCATTCTTTAAAATATCTTCATGTAATATTAGTAAATATTATATAAAAATATAATACTATGAACAAGTGTAGTTTATTTTATGAATGCAAAATAAGTTTTACCTGTAATTCATGACATTAAGGAATTCAAGGAGAAAAGAAAATGATCATTCCAATAAATTCAGGGGGAAAATGTTTTGACAAAGTAAAACAACTATTTATGATTTTAAAAAATAAATAAAACTAACTATAAGCAAACTAGCCATAGAAGTAAACTTTATCAACCTGATAAAGGGAATCAATGAAAAAACTAGAACTATGTGATAGTGAAAAATTGAGTGCTTTCTTTATTAGGAGCAAGAAACTTCTGTTGTATTGGGATTGTAGCCATTGCAATATGACCTTAAGAAGGAATAAAGGCATTAAAATTGGAAATGAAGAAGAAAAACTATTTGCAGAGGATATATTTTTGATACCAGAAAATCATAAGAATTTACCAAAATATCTACTAAAACTAATAAGAGAATTTAACAATGCTGCATAACACCATAATACAGAGTATTCAAAAATCAATTGTACTTCTGTATATTAACAATGAAAAATTACAAAAATAAATAAAAATACTATTTATGATAGACTCAAAATAATATATATTTAGAAATTTTATATTTTCTTATTAATTTTTAGAGAGAGGAAGGGAGAGGAATAGAGAGATAGGAACATCAGTAAGAGAGAAACATCACTAAGCAGCTGCCTCCTGTACTTTCCTTACCGGGATCAAGCCTGAAACCTGGGCTTTATCGAACCAATGAACTCTTGGTTCATGGATGGATGCTCAACCATTGAGCAACACTGGCTGGGCTATTTAGACATTTTAAAGAAGGTAGGTAAGTAGGGGTATAGTGAAGGGGGAATAGACTATGAAATGAACAGTAAAGGATGATGGAATATCCCTAGCTGGTTTGGCTCAGTGAATAGAGTATCAGCCTGCAGATTGAAAGGTCCCAGGTTCCATTCTAGTCAAGGGCACATGCCCAGGTTGTGGGCTTCATCCCCAGTAGGGGGCATACAGGAGGCTGCCGATCAATGATTCTCTCATCATTGATGTATCTATCTCTCTCTCCCTCTCCTTTCCTCTCTGAAATCAATAAAAGTATATTTTTTTAAAAAAGGATGATGGAATAGGTACAGTAAGAAGAGAAATAGTATAAACTAAGAAAATGACAGTGGAAAATAGTATGTAAAAATGTCACATTATGCACAAAAATCAACTTGATAACATACTTTAATGTAAAATTATTAAGCTACTAGAGAAAACAGAATATCTTTGCAACTGTGGGGTCAGCTAACATTTCTTAGCACCAAAAAGCAGGAGCCATGAAACAAAGGAAAATTTGATAAAATGTACAACAATATGATGACACTTTCAGCTCATCAAAAGATGTGATTGAAAACATAGTTAAGATAGATTGGGAGAAAAAAGTCTGTAACAGATATATCTGGCAAAGGATTGTAGTCATATAGAGAACTCTTACAAATCCATACTTAAAATAAAAATAACCCAATAGAACAGTGGTTCTCAACCTGTGGGTTGCAATCCCTTTGGGGGTCGAATGACCCTTTCACAGGGGTTGCCTAAGACCATCGGAAAACACATATATAATTACATATTGTTTTTGTGATTAATCACTATGCTTTAATTATGTTCAATTTGTAACAATGAAATTGGGGGTCACCACAACATGAAGAACTGTACTAAAGGGTCGTGGCATTAGGAAGGTTGACAACCGCTGCAATAGAAGAATGAGCAAATTATTTGAACAGACACTTCAGAAAGAAGACATATAACTGTCTGATAAGCACATGAAAAAGTGCTCTGTATCAATAATCCAAAAAATGAAAATTAAATCCTTCATGAGATACAAATAAATGAAAAAAGAAAGAATAAAAACATTAAAAGTTGTATAACCCATTTGCAAAACTGGCATTGTCTTTCTGCTCTGAACTATTTATTTAAAATAAATAAAAATATTTATCCTCAAGAGCCTTGAAAAAAATATTCACAGTAGCATTCTTTATAGCAAAACAACAACAACAACTGCAAAACAACCCTGAAAATATTCCCAATATTTTTCAAGCGGAGAATGAATAAACACACCGGGTTATGTTACTACCCATTAATAAAAAAGAGCAAACTACAGGTGCATGCAATGACAGGATGAATCTCAAAAAGATTATGCCTGATAAAAGGAACCACCCATCCAAAAGAATAGATATACTATATGATTCCATTAATTTGAAATCCAAGATTATGTGAAACTAACCTATGTGAACAGAAATCAGATCACTTGTTGCTTCTGGTTGGGGAAAAGGGCATAGGAGAATTTTCTGGAATAAAGGCAGCATTCTGTGTCCTAATATGCAATTGTTAAACTTGATTGAAAGTTACACTTAAGAGCTGAGCATTTCGCTAAATGTGAATTATTATATTTCAACCAAAAATAAATAAATGGAGGGATTAAAATGCCCTGAATATCTAGTAAGTAATGCAAAACCAAAGATATGAAGAAAACAAGTGTTTTTAAACCCTACCTAGCACAGAGCAAAATATTATTTGCCAAAGACTTTTATTTATCTGTGCAAAATTAACTCAAGCTAAATCTTTGGGGAAAGAGTACTTAGCAGAAACAGTAAAGTCATGTTTTATTGTTTTAATGTTTATTGTGCTTTAATGTTTTATTATAAAGATAAAATAGCTTTAAACTTCTGTACTCTTGTTTTAAATACAAAACTTACATTAAAATGGCAGCTAAATCTGACTTTGAATCCAACTACTGTAACAGGCTATCTACTTATATAAATATCCTGGGTGGTTTTCATCATGACCAGAACCGCCTTGACCAAGCGGAAGGAAATCAGTCCTGCAGGGGTTGTCTTGGCAATGGCTGCACCCTCCCCCTGAGCTGTTTCCTGGAGCTGTTTCCTGTAAGGGTGGGGTTTGAGGCAGGAACCCGCCCTGGGAGCATGGAGGCATTATCTTTATAAAGTGTGCCACGCCAGCACAGCCAAGGGTGAACCTGAGTGGGGGGCGGCTGATAGGCTTAGAAAAGACAGACAAGAGAATGAAAGCCGGGTCTCGGTGGGACGCTGCTTCTCTGGGAGACAGCAACCACACCCACAGCCATGCCTTTATTTTATAGCAGATGCTACGAGGCAAAGTAAGGGCATGAGCAAGATGTTTACAACATTCTCCTGGGTTTCAATCCTACTCAACTACATGCACCTGAACTCTATCAAGCCTACATCACTCAGGCATGTGGGGCCACGTGTTTGGACCACAGGTTCAAGCTTACAACTACAGTTGTTGGCTATAATTGTGCTGGGAAGGCCCTGCCCTCCAAGCTGGGACTTGCACGTGGCAATGAGAGGACTGTGCCCTCTCATCAGTCCAAGGCTTGAACCTGTCCAAAACACTGTAGTGGTTCCCCACAATAAAGTTTTAATTCTGTTGCTTTGTTACTAATGTTATGGCCCCACCACCCCATAACAAAGAAACAATTTCCAGAGGATGAGGCCCAGGAATCAGGATTTTAAAAAGATAAAAAGATTCTCAGGTGATTCTAATGTGCAGCCAAGGTTGAGAACCACTGCTATAGATAATATTAAAAATATATCTAAACGTGCAATTCTTTGTCCAAAAAATGAGCATGTTCAAAAATTAAATGAAGAAAATTTCTATATACTCAATGGAGATTTTCACACATATTTGAGTGATGATTACATTGATTCCACAGATGATGCTGAAAGGAAAATTTTCCCATTGAATTTCTTAATAGTATTACTCCTTCGGGAATGCTGTGTCATAAATTAAAATTGAAAGTGGGTGCAATCATCATGCTGTTGAGAAATCTCAATAGTAAATGGGGTCTTTGTAATGGTACCAGATTTATTGTCAAAAGATTATGACCTAACATTATTGAAGCTGAAGTATTAACAGGATCTGCAGAGGGAGAGGTTGTTCTGATTCCAAGAATTAATTTGTCCCTATCTGACACTGTTCTCCCATTTAAATTGATTCGATGATGGTTTCCCGTGATGCCAGCATTTGTGATGACTATTAATAAATCACAAGGACAAACTCTAGACAAAGTAGGCATATTCCTACCTGAATCCGTTTTTGCACATGGTCAGCTATATGTTGCTTTCTCTCGAGTTTGAAGAGCATGTGATGTTACAGTTAAAGTTCTAAGTACTTCATCACAAGGGAAATTAGTCAAGCACTCTGAAAGTGTTTTTACTCTTAATGTGGTGTACAGGAAGATATTAGAATAAGTTTAATCACTTTATCAGTCATTGTTTGAATCACTGTTGTTTTTATATCATGTTTTTGTTGTTTTCATATCATATTTTTGTCGTTTTTATATCATGCCTCTGTTGTTATATCTTTTTGTTACTGTTTTTTATTAATAAATGTATATATTATTTTCATATACATTTTACTAATTTCCTTTCATTTCTCACACTTCTATTATAGAGAAAGGGCAAATAGCAATATTAACATATCTTTGCTAATTAATTCCCTTTTTTAAAAAAAATATTTTTTATTGATTTTTTACAGAGAGGAAAGGAGAGAGATAGAGAGTTAGAAATATCAATGAGAGAGAAACATCGATCAGCTGCCTCCTGCACACTCCCCACTGGGGATGTGCCCGCAACCAAGGTACATGCCCTTGACCATAATCGAACCTGGGACCCTTGAGTCCGCAGGCCAATGCTCTATCCACTGAGCCAAACCGGTTAGGGCAATTAATTCCCTTTTAGTGTGCACGAATTTCGTGCACCTGGCTACTAGTAAGTAAAGAAATCTGGATCAAATGTCTTTGCACTTTGCAGACTCCACCACTGTCTGTAACTGATCAATGGATCAATGCACAGTACATTCTAATGGCCCACTTCAGTTTGTGGCCTTGAGTAAATTACAATTTGCCAGTTACTGTTTTTAAAGTGATTTGAGTATCCAAAGGAAAGCTGTTTTGTTACCACCTAGTACCCTTAGCAAATAAAGCAACAGAAGTATAAAACAACCCAGAAGTTGGCATACTTTCATCTTTTCTCTGATTTAGTTAATGATTCCTTGCTCTCTAATGTAATGATGTATCCCATGCCTTTTAAAAAAATCACAAATAAAACGAGGGCTTTGGTTTATTTAGTTGAAGCTCTGATTTTGTCTTTTCTAATCTCTAGTGAGATTAGAAAAGGATAGGCTACAGGCAGGATGGCTAAACATTTTGTCATAGCAGGAATAATAATGTTGCAAGCCCCCATGGCGTTTAGCCGAGCTTTTAATGTCTGAACTAAAAAGACTAAACCTTTGGGGCAGAACCTAAAATAGAGACTCCAGCTAACTTTCACCTCAGGTGACATTCTCAGTTCCCTCTCTGCGATTGATTTCTACCCTGAAGCTTAAAATATGGGTCAGGATAATAAAGACTGCACAAAAATACCTCACATGAAAAATTAGCTTCTCTTTGTTACTTGAGAGGTAGGAAATAAGGTATTGCATGTACAACACAGAGTCTGCGCCTGTGCTCACTGATCTTAAACCTGTTATCCATTTCATCTTTAACTGTAAGTCATCTTGCCCTAATACTTTTATTTATTCCTAAATTCATCAGCTTGGCTGGACTGACTAGTTTATTTCTACATACCAATAATATGCAGTTTTTTTCATTGTCTGGTGTGTGATTATAGTGATGCTGATGATGCTGATAATATAATTTTAAAGCCAGCTTCATTAATCTTTTTCCATAATAACTGTTATATCTTCTTTTTCTCTTATTAATCCAACTCCTGATGGTTTTTATAGGAATAAAATGGAAAAATGAATCTTTGGAGTTATAAAATGACACTGACTGTTTTGACTATTACTAGGTCTTAAACATGCTAACATATTTTCTACATATCATTTTGAACCAAATTCCTTAAAAGAAAGGAATCTGACTTATGTTTCAGTAGATGAGTGATAAAAAAGCTGTGGTACATTTACACCATAAAATACTATGCTGCAGTAAAAAAGAAGGGTCTCTTACCCTTTAAGACCACATGGAGGGACCTGGAGAGTATTATGCTAAGAGAAATATGGCAGTTAGAGAAAGACAAGTATCACATGTGCTCACTCATATGTGGAATCTAATGAACAACATAAACTGATGGACAAAATAGATACAGAGACATAGAAACGAGGGAAGGTGGGGGTGGGTAGAAAGAGATCAACCAAAGAACTTATATGCATATATGCATAACCCATGGACACAGGCCACAGGGTGGTAAAAGCCTGAGGTGGGGGATGGAGGCAGGTTAGAAGAGGTCAGTGGGGGGGAAAGGGACATATGTAATGCTTTCAACAATAAAGATTTTAAAAAATATTGTCAACAAAAATGGTTAATGTTTCATAATTGAACAAGTTCTCTATAGTACTTGTGAGACCAATGATCTAAGAAGGGAGCCCTCCCACCATGTGAGAACACAGGGGAGAGGGCCATCAATGAGCCAGGAAGTAGACACCTTTTAAAAACAATTAAATTTTTATTGCCTTCTTAAAGAAAAGTTTTGATTGATTTTGGAGAGAGAGAGAGAGAGAGAGAGAGAGAGAGAGAGAGAGAGAGAGAGAAAGAGAAAGAGAAACATCAATTGATTGCCTCCCATAGGTGCCCTGACCAGGATTGAACCCATGACCCTTTGGTGCTCAGGCCAAAGCTCAAACTAACTGAGCCAGATCACCAGGGCTCTGTTGGCACCTTGATTTTGGACTCCAAATCTGCAGAACTGTGAGAAATAAATGTTTTTTATAAGCCCCCCATCTATGACCCCCCAAAAGAGAAGGGAGAAGAAGGAAAAACAAGCTTATTTCATTTTTGTAGAAGGCTCATATATCAGAATGCAGGTGCATTTAACATAAACTTTTAGGAAAATGATCAAACTAAGGCTAAAAGACCACATAAATCTCTTTGGAGCTGCAACAACAACTATCATTTTGCAAAAATTTACTAAATATATTTAAGTACCATAGGGCACACAGAGTCTTTAAACACCAACACTGTTTTAAAGTACTTACAATCTGGTTGAACAGATAAGACTTGTACAAACAAAAGTACAATTCAGGGAAGAATAAGATAAGTGTCAGGAGCAGGGTGGAAAATTTTTCGCTTGCAATTCAAAGGGAAATGTAACTCTGGTTCGAGCTTCATATAAAACCTGGAAGCAATCTCAAAGAAAAAGAGTGATGATGAAATGTTCCGATTTTGGTTAAAGATAATATTGTTTTTTTAGAAAATAATAAATTGATACTACAGCATATATAATAAAGGCCTTATATATGACCCATAAAATAATTTCAAAGAAATACATTTAAAATGATAATAATATACAGCAAGGAATGTAATAAATTATGATTGATAACCCTTGAATGCCTTTATAGTATATATTAGGAAGCATATCTCATATTAAAATAATAAAAATGTAGACAAATAGGAGTTGGGGAGTTTTAAATTTTTCCTTACATACACAACAAGCAAATCACATTGCTGTATGGAGGGAAGGGAGAGGAGGAAGAAAAAGAGAGAGAGAGATCACATTTGATACTTAAAATCAAATTTCAATTACAATTAATTTTATATAATTATAACAGGTTAAATAAGTAATGGAAGTCAGTGGCTAAACTTGGTAAAGGCTGAGTTCCTGGTGCAGCACAGTCTGATGTGAGTCAGACAGCTCGGCTCTCTTATTCCCTCCGTCAGGTAAGTCCGGATACTGATTTCTCTCCTAATTTGCCTCTGCCATCTCCTCTAGTCTTAGGTGTGCAGGAAAGAAATAAACCTGTATGTTTATTTCTATGGTAAACATATGTTCACTACCTATGTTAAATTTCTTTGTCAGTAAATGTGAATAGAGTGAATATTTTAATTGTATCACACACACAATATCCATTCCTCCTATAACACTTTTTTTTGTTGTTGTTTTTAATGTGAGATACTGCATCTTGTTCATTTTCTGTCATCTTTGTGGGATAATAAATCAGCGTTTTGTTATGTTACCATGAAACCCCAAAGCCTACCATATATTCTTACTGTTATGTCCTTTGTCATATTGCCCTGGTATAGTCAAAGGTGGCCATGGTACCTAACTGCAACAATTTAATACTTTCTCTCTTGTATTTTTGAACAATGAGAGAAATTGTTTAAAGCTTGGATTTACATATTTATTTTAGTGGTGATACCCAGAATATATGGTTAAGTATATCTTTGTCTCTAGATGGCTGCAATTGCCTGAAACCTATCTTGCTTGTCATGTTTTTTTCCTATTTAAATATTCTGGAACAATAATTAATTCATTATGTGAACTAACCAGAATTCTATTAATAGTTTCCACTTTATCCCTTTAAGTGGTTTGCTGTTGCTTACAACTAAAAAACCCTAATTGCTACATGAGTATTTCCATATAAAATATGAGGCTTTAATTGCTGTTGCCCATGAATTATGTAATAATAAATTTTCAAATGATAATTATCTGGATTACAAAATAAATTTGAAAGAAGTTTATTGTCACGATCTAATTTAATGGAGAAACATATTAATATGCTAAATCAGCATATGTCTGCATTTTTGCTGACTTATTCTTTCTAAAAATGAGTTAACTCAGATAAAAGCATCCATTTGTTGAAATAAGGCTTCATTATTTCTCTCGTTAGCCTCTTGGCGCAGTATTATATGATATGCAAATGGTTAAATTTCTCAACACTATGTAAGTATAGAAGATTATTGAACATATGATTTAAAGCAAAGAATTATCTTTTGTAGTAGATGAAATAGCCTATTTCAGGAGATGGTAAACTTTTGTAACAGGCCATATAATTTCAGCCATACATCACCATTACACCTACTCAATGTATTTTGTAGCACAAAAGCAGCCTTTGCTAATACATATGTGGATGGATGTGACTATGTGACTAAAGCTTCATTGTAATTATGAGTAAATTTAATAATTTCTTTTTCATTTTTTCAGGTTTCTTGGTATTTCCCTAAAAGCCACATATTTGTTTTAAAATAAAACTAAATTTTGTTTTAAAGGTTATGGATTACCCAGATATGTAGAAATATAGGGTGTCCCAAAATTCATGCAAGAAGTAATTTTGATAGTAAACACAGTTTTATAATTAAAAATTGTAAATTTTTTATTGATTCATAAAGTATACAGTATAGGTTTATGTATGTAATAGCACATCGGGTAAATGGCCTCTACAGCTTTGCTGGAACATATGCAAAGCCGTGGTCTTCATTGTCACTGCTCCTGGGTCATAATTGGTATTTGGTAATGCTTATGAAATTGAAGGGATTGAAATCAAAGGCCAACAGATATTAGGATCTGATTCAGTAAACCAAGTAAAATTAAGCTTTTATTTGTTGTTGTTAATACTCACGCAAAATTCAAATCTTGCATGAATTTTGGGATACCCTTTACTTTACTACAAGATGGACTTTTTGATAAAGTGACCAATTTTTTTTTTTTAATATATGCTTTGGCATTCTTTTACAACTAACAAGCAAAGAGGGCTTGAAATTTTTCAAAATTCACAGTGTATAAGCCTTTATTTAAATTAAAAATATCATAAATGTCAGTTCTAAAAATTTTGTTGTGGTGGTGATTATTATTATTGGGTTTGTATATTTATTTTCCTGCACACACCTTTGTTATTTCAAAAAAAAAAGTAAAGGATTGACAAGACTTATACACTGCAAATATTTATTGAGTCTCTATTGATATTGCAAACTTCTGGCTTGAATTCCATGAAGCTCTATCCTATATAGTAAAAGCCTAATATGCTAAGCATCCGGTTGTCCAGTTGGCCATTCAACCAATCAAAGTGTAATATGCTAATGATATGCTAAGGCCACTCAACCGCTCACTATGATATGCACTGACCACCAGAGGGCAGACAGTCGACCAGTAGGTTAGCTTGCTGCTGGGTTCCAGCCGATAGGGACTGAATGAGACAGTCCAGACATGCCCTGGAGCCCTCCCGTGGTCCCTCTCTGACTGGCCTACCTCCCGCATCCCTCCCCAGGCCGATCATGCAGTGCTGGGGTCCTTTGGCCTGGCCTGCACCCTTTTACAATCCGGGCTGAGTGACTCCCCCACCCCCTGAGTGCATGAATTTAGTGCACCAGGGCCTCTAGTCATATATATAATAAATTATAACACCTTTCACGTGTTTCAGAGCATAATTTTTAAACCCAGAAAAATATGTAGATACACTGAGGTTAAAGTTGTTAAAAATAAACTTATTATCGCCCTAGCTGTTATGGCTCAGTGGATAGAGCATCAGCCTGCAGACTGAAGGGTCCCAGGTTCCATTCCGGTCAGATGGCGGGCTCAATCCCCAGTAGGGGACATGTAGGAGATAGTTGATCGGTGATTCTCTCTCATCATTGATGTTTCTATCTCTTTCTCCCTCTCCCTTTCTCTCTGAAATAAGTAAAAATATATTTACAAAATAAACTGATAATCAATTCATGAATCATTAATTGTACACCTGATTGAGATTTTGGATATAGAAAATATGAAATTCTAAAATACTGACAAGTGAAAGAGAGAAAGGAATAGAATGAAAAATAATGGAAGAGAGAAAGAATGCATAGATTAATACAGCTATAATGGGAAATGAGTTTAGTATGAAAAGAGCAATAACACTATGGTTGCTTGGAGAGGAAATCTCATCTGCTGTAATAAACATCATGTAAGAGGCCAAGATGAATTTGAACAATTTTCTCACTCTAGCAAGGAAATTGAATAAGAAAGTTGTTAATCACAACTGGTCAACTTCCCTGCTGTTACATAAAATTGTTGTGAAGACTTTCTGGTTAAAAAGCTGTTGGTTGGAGATTTATATAGCATGTAAATTGAGATAGTGGCAGATACATTCTCTAAAGGTGTTTAGAGCTAAACTCCAAAGGAGAATATTTTTAAAATTGTATGAGTAGAAAAAACAAGAAAAGAGGAAAACCAAGTTGGCGGCATAGGTGAACAGCGGAGAATGCTGCCTCACACAACCACTTCAAAAATGCAACTAAAAGACGGAACGGACATCACCCAGAACCACAGGAAAGCTGGCTGAGGGGAAATTCTTCAAATAGAAGGAAAGAGAACAGCATACCGCAACTCAGAGGAGGCGCAGTGCGGAAAATACAAAGGTGCGGAGGTGCGCGCAGAGCAGGCTGGTGGCTGAGGGCACGGTTGTCGTTTTCAATCATTAGGGAGGCTCAGGCCCTGAGCTCCATTTCTGGGTGAGTCTCTAGGGACCCAGACTCAAACGGGAGAAGCGGGACTGCCTGGCATCGGTCAGAACGCGAGGGCAGCTTTCTCTCCGAGGTTTGCATTGGTTACTGGGACTCTGAGAGGCAGAGCCTCTGGGAACGGGACTGAGAGCAGCCATAACTGCTCCCTCCACCCGCCCTGTTTGATCCCGTGCGACCCACCCCGCCCAAGCCCTGCACAGAGCCATTTGCCGGATAGCCCCAGGCAAAGGCTAGATTAGCACCTCCCCAGAGGACAGAAGTTTTCCCACTGCAGACACAGCTGACTCTCACAGCCAGTTGGCCTGGAGGTCAATTCCCCCCAGTATTAACTACAACAATCAAGGCTTAACTACAACAAGACTGCGCACAAAGACCACTAGGGGTGCACCAACAAAGCATAAAAAATGCAGAGACAAAGAAACAGGACAAAATTGTCAATGGGATATATAGAGTTCAGAACCACACTTTTAAGGTCTCTCAATAACTGTCTAGAAGCCACCGATAAACTTAATGAGATCTACAAGAAATCTAATGAGACCCTTGATGTTATGATAAACAACCAACTGGAAATTAAGCATACACTGACTGAAATAAAGAATACTATACAGACTCCCAACAGCAGACCAGAGGAGGGCAAGAATCAAGGCAAAGATTTGAAATGCGAAGAAGCAAAAAACACCCAACCGGAAAAGCAAAATGAAAAAAGAATCCGAAAATATGGAGATAGTGTAAGGAGCCTCTGGGACAGCTACAAGCGTACCAACATCAGAATTATAGGGGTGCCAGAAGATGAGAGAGAGCAAGATATTGAAAACCTATTTGAAGAAATAATGACAGAAAACTTCCCCCACCTGGTGAAAGAAATGGACTTACAGGTCCTAGAAGCACGGAGAACCCCAAACAAAAGGAATCCAAAGAGGACCACACCAAGACACATCATAATTAAAATGCCAAGAGCAAAAGACAAAGAGAGAATCTTAAAAGCAGCAAGAGAAAGACAGTCAGTTACCTACAAGGGAGTACCCATACGACTGTCAGCTGATTTCTCAACAGAAACTTTGCAGGCCAGAAGGGAGTGGCAAGAAATATTCAAAGTGATGAATACCAAGACCCTACAACCAAGATTACTTTATCCAGCAAAGCTATCATTCAGAACTGAAGGTCAGATAAAGAGCTTCACAGATAAGGAAAAGCTAAAGGAGTTCATCACCACCAAACCAGGATTATATGAAATGCTGAAAGGTATCCTTTAAGAAGAGGAAGAAGAAGAAAAAGGTAAAGATACAAATTATGAACAACAAATATGCATCTATCAACAAGTGAATCTAAGAATCAAGTGAATAAGTAATCTGATAAACAGAATGAACTGTTGATTATAATAGAATCAGGGACATAGAAAGGGAATGGACTGACTATTCTTGAGGGGGACAGGGGTGTGGGAGATGCGGGAAGAGACTGGACAAAAATCGTGCACCTATGGATGGGGACAGTGGGTGGGGAGTGAGGGCGGAGGGTGGGGTGGGAACTGGAAGGAGGGGAGTTATGGGGGGGAAAAAAGAGGAACAAATGTAATAATCTGAACAATAAAGATTTAATAAAAAATAAAATAAAATAAATTGTATGAGTATTTTTAGCTTTTCATCTCTGATTGAGTGTAATAGATACCTATCTTTTATTTTCTATTAAGCCAATCAAAAAGCAAGTCAGATTGAAACTTGCTATTAAAGATGAAGAATGTTGCTGATGGTAGTTATTTGATTTGAAGCTGGGATTATGTAGATTACAGGAATGTAGGATTTTACATGGGAGTAATGAATGTCAGACCCTTTACAAAGAAGAAGGGAATGAAAGAAAAAGTAATAGCCTCAAAAGGAAAGACTTTTTTTTTCCCCAGCAAGCTATCTGGATCCTCTCTCATGCTTCATTCAAATCAAGACAAGCAGTCTCAAAGTAAAACCAGCCCCCAAATCACTGTGCTATGTTGATCTTGTATTCCAATCACCCAGCTTTTGATACAAAGTAAAAGAAGTTTGGGGATGAAAGGGATGCCATTTCACAGCATCAGAATTCTCTGAAGTTTTTTCAAGCATGTCTTTTCAGACCATATATTTTTAATGATGAATTACATTTAAAACATAGTCAGGTACTAACGTTCTCCCATTTTATTAATTTGCTCCCTTTTCACTATGAGTGATCAGATTTTTATAATGTGATTTGACTTGTCATGGCATAGTGGCTCTCATGGCATAACTGAATCCTAGAGGGTAGATTTCCAGCCTTTAAATGAAAAGCAACACATTAAAACATCGAGTTTAAAGCTTTAAATTTGGTTTTCCTCAATTGATATTGATCAGAGCACCCAATTTACTCAGCATTTTAACCAAATTTAGGAGAGAGAAAAATGTGGTTAAAGGTCCCCAGTGCTTGAAACTTTGCACATTATCAATTTGAATTTAGATTTGAAACAAATTAAACTTTGTAAACCAGAGATATTTTGGACAGACAATGTTCTACTTATCCTAAAACAAAAGAACCATAATGATGTGAATAATGTAACAGTTATATTACTTGATAAATTAAACACACACAAAAGTAAACAAAGACAACAGTTGAACTATAGCATAATCAATAAATATCTTTTCAATGATTAGAGATCCTAAGATTTGCCATAATCTGGAAATTGGTGCTTCAGACAATTGGCAGCTTTTCCCTCCATCTTTTATTTTTTCTACAAGCTATTTACTACAATAGGATATAGATGTTTGAATTTGTTTGTACTGACAGATGGTTTACCCTCTCAACTAAATCTAGATTATTTATCTAGATTTCTGTGTAGACCTACAGATCATATGAAGAAATGTATAAAATTTTATTCATATAAAAATGTATTATAGTAATAATGTTATACTTTTAAAAGCAATCTCCTTTAAGCCAATTTAATTTTATTTAATTATTTTATCCTTCAATGACCACATACTGATGCCAGATACCTGGTTATGTATTATATGTTATATGATATATGAATTGATATATGAATTGTGAGTTAAGCTTTTAGGTTTGGGAAATGATAAAGATAATGTGGGAACAAAGTTGAAAGAGTGAGAGAAGGATGCTTCAGTTTGTAGTTCTTAGTTCTTTTTTTTTAAATTTTTATTGTTGAGATTATTACAGATGTCTCTCTTTTCTCCCCCAATTGTCTCCCTACACCCAGTTCCCTCCCCACCCCAGGCCTTCACCACCCTATTGTCTGTGTCCATAGGTAATGCATACATGCATATAAGATCTTTGTTTAATCTCTTCCCCCTCTCCCACACTCCCCTTCCCTCTGAAAATTATCAGTCTGTTCCATTTTCATGCCTCTGATTCTATTTTATCCACCAGTTTGTTCTGTTCATTAGATTTCTTATTTGTTTATTTTGATTTTTAGATTCAATTATTAATAGGTATGTATTTGTTGCCATTTTGCTGTTCATATTTTTTTATCTTTTTCTTTTTCTTCTTCTTCCTCTTCTTAAAGAATACCCTTCAATATCTCATACAATACTGGCTTGGTGGTGATAAACTTCCTTAGCTTTTTCTTATCTGTGAAGCTCTTTATCTGACCTTCAATTCTAAATGATAACTTTGCTGGGTAGAGTAATCTTTGTTGTAGATCCTTGCTATTCATCACTTTGAATATTTATTACCACTCCCTTCTGGCCTGCATAGTTTCTATTGAGAAATCAGCTGACAGTAATATGGGCATTCCTTTGTAGGTAACTAACTGCTTTTCTTTTGCTGCTTTTAAGATTCTCTCTTTGTCTTTAGCCCTTGGCATTTTAATTATGATGTGTCTTGGTGTGGTCTTCTTTGGGTTCCTCTTGTTTGGGACTCTCTGTGTTTCCTGGACATGTAAGTCTATTTCTTTCATCAGTTAGGGGGAGTTTTCTGTCATTATTTCTTCAGATAGGTTTTCAATATCTTGCTCTCTCTCTTCTTCTTGCACCGCCATAATGAGGATGTTGATATGCTTGAAGATGTGCCAGAGGCTTAACTATCTTCATATTTTGGATTCTTTTTTCTTTTTGCTCTTCTGGTTGGGTGTTTTTTGCTTCCTCATATTTCATATCATTTATTTGTTTCTTAGAATCCTCCACTCTACTGTTGAATCCCTGTATATTATTCTTCATTTCAGTCAATGTATGCTTAATCTCTGACTGGCCCTGCTCTATTTTTTTTTTTTTTGGAGGTTTCTAAGATTCTTGAGTAACCTTATAAATGTGGTTTTATACTTTATATCCAGTAGTTCACTTTCTTTCATTTCTTTCATTTGTGACATGTTTCTTTGTCTCCACATTTTGGCTGCTTCCCTGTGTTTGTTTCTATGTATTGGGTAGAGCTACTATGTCTCCTTGAGTTGGTAAAGTGTCTTGTGTAGTAGGTGTCCTATAGGGCCCAGTGGCTCAGCCTCCCCAGTCACCTGAGCTGGGAGTTCTGGGTGCACCACTTTGTGGACTGTGAGCACAGTCTTATTGTAGTTGAGACTTGATTGCTGTTGGTGTCACTGGGAGGAATTGACCTCCAGGCCAATTGGCTGTGAGGACCAGCTGTGACTACAGCAGGAAAGCTGCTGTGCAAGAGACACCCCTATGGAGCAGCACTTGCTTCAGTGGGGCTTTGGTGCTCACTGAGTCTGCCCCTTGAGTGTGTTGCTTATGAATGTGTAGAGTTGTACTGGTATGGTCTAACACTGACCATTGGGTGCACTGGCTCTTGGGTCTCCAGGTAGGTGCAAAGTCAGCCATTGCCTGGGGCCACCCAGCAGGAGCTGCAGAGAGATCTGAAGATTCCATCTGTTTGTATCGGGTTTGGAAGTGCCCAGATGAGGCCCAGCTGTGAATCAAAGCAGGCTGGTGCTTGTGCTGGGTCATGGGCCCTCTGTTGACAGGTTTGGGGCTCTCTGACCCAGCTGCAGCTGTCTTGAGAGACCCTAGCCTGAACAAGGACAGGCCATTCCTATGCAAAAGCAGCTGCACACAGCTTGGGTGGGGTTGTAAATTGGATGAGGTGGTGTCTTAGGGAATCACCAGGGCAGAGCAAACAGAAATGGCTGCCAGTCAGTCCTATGACGGGGGAAGTCCCAGATAGGAACAATGATCTCATCAAGCACCTCCATCTGGGAGAAAGCCTCCCCTGAGGTCCTGCTCTGATGCCAGACAATCCAGATGCCAGACAATCCAGTTTCTCCTCGTATGTGTCTGTGTTCCCCAGAGCCTTGCCCTGGTGCTGGAGCTCAGAGGAAACAGGACCTTGTAAGTTCAGTTCCTGGTGCCGACCTTTTAAGAGGAACAGCTGGCGTCTCCAGCAGCTTCTGTGTCACTGAGGCCCAATCTGCACTGGTTTTTACAGTCCATAGTTATTACTGTCCGTAGGGACTTCTTTTTCCAGGTCTGGGACCCAGGGCTGGGGGTCTGGTGTTGGACTGGGACCCCTTGCTCCTCCATGTGGCCTCTATAGAGATGATCTCCCTCCCAATTAAAAAAGCAACCCATGTGGGTGCTGGACCAGCCCGTTCTGCACCTCCACACCTCCTACCATTCTCACTGTGCATTCTTCTTTACTTCTCTAGTTGTAGGACTTCCATTCAGCCAGGTTTCCAGTGATTCTGGATTATGGTTGTTCTGTATTTTAGTTGTAATTTTGATGTGGTTGTGGGAGGTGGTGAGTACAGGTGTTTACCTACACTGCCATCATCCTATCTCTAGTTTGTAGTTGTTTAAATGATCATTTTTGTAAGTACCACCAGTCCCCAGATGAGTGTATTTTTTCTACATTTTTAAGTGAAACCACACACACACACACAAAAACAAGTTTTGGTTTTCCTGTTTCCTAAATAAAAGAGGGGTAATCCAAGGCATTAAATGATATAATAAAAGATAAAAATAAAACAGCATACAAAATGCTGCAAAAATTAAAAGGGCCCTGGCCAGTGTGACTCTGTGGTTAGAGCATCAGCCTGTTCACGGAAGGGTTGCAGGTTCAATTCCTGGTCAAGGGCACTTACCTCAGTTGCAAGTTAGATCCCCAGCCCTGGTGTGAGTGTGTGCAGGAGGCAACCAATCCCTGTGTCTCTTTCACATCAATGTTTCTCTCTCTCTCTCTCTCTCTCTCTCTCTCTCTCTCTCTCTCTTTCTCTCTCTCTCTCTTCCTCCATCCATCCCTTCTACTCTTTCAAAAAAGCAATGGAAAAAAATATCCTGCCATGAGGATGAAAATAGACTAAAAATAAATAAATAACAGGAAAAATTACTTTTAAGTATGGCATATTTAATATCTTTGACATAAGGAAAATAATCACTAAATACTCTAGAAGAATTACATATTTATTTTTCTATTTCTATTTTATATAACCTCAACAGCCTATCCTTTATTTAATATAATAGATTTCCTAAGTATTAATTTGGTTCAGCAGTTAGTCCTGTCCAAAACACCCATGGAGGCCAAAACCGGTTTGGCTCAGTGGATAGAGCGTCGGCCTGCGGACTGAAGGGTCCCAGGTTCGATTCCGGTCAAGGGCATGTACCTGGGTTGCGAGCACATCCCCAGTGGGAGATGTGCAGGAGGCAGCTGATCGATGTTTCTCTCTCATCGATGTTTCTGACTATCTCTCTCCCTTCCTCTCTGTAAAAAAATCAATAAAATATATTTAAAAAAAACAACAACAAACAAAAAAACACCCATGGAGACATTTGATTCACACAAAAAGGACCTTGAAATTTTTTCCTGTAAATAACATCCATGAGCATATTTGGTCTCTGCCAAAATGGTCCTAGATATTTGGGTCTGTCAAAAACATCTACCTTAAGAAAACATTCCTGTGTTCAAAAATCCCACAGCATTTATTTATACTTTTGGTTTATAGGATTAATACTATCATGTTTTATTGATATAATAATATATACATAATTGCGTTATGGCTATACTGACAATAACAATAGCCTCGCTGGTTCTGACATAGGGTCAGGGAGATGATCAACATGGACATTTTGGATAGGACTAAATATCAAGCCCCTTTTGGCATGGAACAAATATCTCCATAGACATTTGGGACAGGGCCCAAGAATGCAAGAGTTAACTTGTGTATAACTCTAATATAAAGAAGTAAATTGCAGATAATTGGTATATAACTGGAGATGAAATATTACCAATTAAAAGCACAATAAAAAAAGTACAAATTAAACCAAGATGAGGTAACAATACACACCTGACCCATCAATCAGAATAACTTAAAGTCCAGGAATGGGGAACCTTTTTTTCTGCCAAGGGCCATTTGGATACTTACGATATTATTCACAGGCCATACAAAATGATCAACTTAAAAATTAGCCTGCTGCATTTGGTCAGACATTTAATTAAGGCACCACTAATGCCTTGGCAGGGTCAGACCAAATGACTTGGCGAACCTTATATGGCCTGCAGTTTGGACACTGGTTCCCCACTCCTTAATTTGAGATATAAAGAATGATCCTGCCGAAACTGGTTTGGCTCAGTGGATAGAGCGTCAACCTGCGGACTGAAAGGTCCCAGGTTCGATTCCGGTCAAGGGCATGTACCTGGGTTGCGGGCATATCCCCAGTAGGAGATGTGTAGGAGGCAGCTGATCGATGTTTCTCTCTCATCGATGTTTCTAACTCTCTATCTCTCTCCCTTCCTCTCTGTAAAAAATCAATAAAATATATTTAAAAAAAAAAAAAGAATGAGAATGACCCTGTGAAGCTTTAGTAATCCTATGGAAGACCTGGAACTTTCAAACCACATAGTGAGAAAGTAAGATCTTATCACTACAAGAACAATTTTCCAGTTCCTTAAAATGTAAATAGATACCTAGCCTATGATCCAGTCATTGCACTCCTGAGCATTTACCCAAGGGAAAGAGTCCACACAAAGAATTTTACACAACTGTGTATAACAGCTTTAATTTTAATAATCAAAAGTGTTCATCAATGGGTGAATGAATAAGCAAACTGATGTATAGCAATACAGTGTTATACTAATCAGTACATGAATGGGCTATTGATATGAAGTGCAATATAGATCAGTCTCAAAATAATTATGCTGAGCAAAAAGGCCACACAAAAAATAAAACATGCTGCAGTATTTAGTTTATATAAAAGTCTAGAAAACACATCTTAAATTACAGTGACAGAACACAGAGGTGTCTGGAAGAGGGGGCTCAGGGAGTGGTCGAATGGCATTATAAAATGGCACAAAGAAACTTTCAAAGGTGATGGATATGTTTAGCATTTTGATTATTTTAGTTTCATGGATGTATATGTCAAAACTTATCAAAGTGTACACTTCAAATATCTCCAGCTTGTTGCATGCCAAGCAAAACTCAATAAAAATTAAATTAAAAGATGTGGAAGGAAAAAAAACTCCAAGGTTTTCTGATTATTTGGCTGATTTGGAAATCAATAACTCTGGAGAAGTCCAATCTGCAGCATTTCACTTTTAAGAAATAATGAGTATTTTAGGATGTTTTCTTTCCTTCACATTATCCCCAGCGTGTCACTTGTATTTAATTATTTTAACAGCTATGAATTTATCTGAAATTGCTTTGGAAAGGAAATAAATTGGTTTCAAAAGCAACCAGTGATTCATTAGCAGGTGGTGACTTTTAGTAGCTGATAATTCCTTTAAAATCCTAGCTAAATAGTGATGTCACGTTATTAAAGTTTGCACGTTTAAAATGTTAACCAGCAATGCCCTGGCTGGTTTGTCTCAGTGGATAGAGCATTGGCCCTTGGACTAAAGGGTCCTGGGTTCCTTTCTGGTCAAGAGCATGTACCTGGGTTGCAGGCTCGATTCCAGGCCCTGGTCCAGGCGCGTGCAGCGGGCAACCAGTCGATGTGTCTCTCTCATATAGCTGTTTCTCTGTCTTTCCCTGTCCCTTCTACTCTCTTTAAAAATTAATGGAAAAATATCCTCAGGTGAGGATTAACAAAAAATAAAATGTTAACCAGTATAATCATTATCTGAACTGTATATCTTTAACTGCCATAACACCAGAGCATTTTTATTGTCCTAACGCATAACGTTCCATTGTTGTGATGCCTGAAAACAGACTTCACTAGTGAGCCCGCTTTTATCTGGGAGCTTTCTCAAGGACCTGTATGTTATGTTATTTTTACTTTTTTTTAATGAATGGAATCATTTTATTTTGTCACCACTATTTTCTCTTTAAATCTTATTTCTAATCTTCAGTAAGCCTTTTAGAGTTTCCTAGTTTGCCATCCTTGAGACATAATTTTCCTCTTGACTCAAACCTATGTGAAAATGTAGTTTAACTTTATTGCAAAAAGCATAAGGAGACAGGCAGAAAACAAATAAATATTATGAAGACTCCATGTGCTAAGGACATATTAGGTTTTTAACACCCCCAGATTTCTACTAATATCTCACAATAATTAATAACAGGTCTGTGGTTGGGCGAAAATCAAAATTATATGAAAGAGAAGCTTATCATCATTGACATATCATAGTAAATTCATTTTATTTCTGTCACATTATAAATTTTCAAAATAACACACACTGACAGTAAGCCCTTGCCTATAAACATTTACCTAAATAAAAAATAAGCCAAGATGAGTTCTCAAGAAATATAAAAATATATGTCCATAGGTGACTCTATATTTATTATCTGCCTGGAACCAGATGTTTTGTTGCTATCATATTATCAGGGAAGGGGTGTGGTAGATTGTAAGAGGAACTGTATCCTTCCACTCACTAGCCCACCATGCGGTGCACTGCCACAGCAGGTGTTGAAGCAATTGATGTTTACTTCATATGTATATTTACCTGAATTGAATTTTTGCCAAAATACATTTGAATAACTTTGTGCCCCATCCAACTTCTTTTTGAGAGTTAAACATTTTAGAGTATATAAAACACTGTGGTGGAGGTGGTTACAGCTAAAGCTGACGCCTCAGTGTAGGGAAAGTCTTGTTTACAAATCTGCAACAGCACCCAATGGTAAAGATCCTTCCATCTTTGGAGATTGCTGCGGTAGATTCTATCTACCACAATCCTATACCCTCTGTGACTCTGGCCACATTGACTTGGAGATATCCTTTCCAGTTCATCATCATCCAAATTAGTTTCTTTATAATATAGGCACCACAACAAATGAACATCTGCACTGGATTGCAGGCTTAACAACAGGACACAGTAATTATTATAGCTGCACATAGCAGCAGTGGCTTATGGGTACGTACCAAGGAAAGAAAGAGATCAATCAAAATAAAACCACAAACAAGAGTGTTTGGTGAAAATATATTTATTATGGGAGAAGAAAAAAATTAATTGCATCAAATTATTATGAAAAACTATTTTAATTTGTTGATGGAAGTTTATATTTGGACTCTGAGTTTTATATGTTGGATTTGGTTAAAATTCTACCCTTGATAGGTTATAAATGTGAAAAAAATTCTAATACTAATTTGTAAGCATCTGATACATTCTTCTCTTGTGTCTATTTTGGTTACATATATATATATATATTAGCCCAAAACCTGAACCACTAACAGTAGTGAAAATGAACCTGTCTGAAATTATCATTCAGCTCAAACAGCATGAATTGCTTCCCTAATTACCAACCCCTTTCCAGGTTATCACTACTTTTCAGCACTAGCTTGGAGGTAAATTATTTTTTAAAAAAGTTTAGTTTGTTTGTCACGCTGTTAGAATGGCATAGGAAATGAAATAGAAATCCCCCCCCCTTAAATAGCATACCTTCAAACATATTTTAAAATTTAATCCAAATCAGATGTGACCCACTGTATATGTCAAAAAACTGCAAAATTATAATTCTTATCTTATTAAGCTAGTAATTTTAATTAAAATAGACTTAAAAGAGGAATTTTCTCTTCCAAAAGAATGTAAAAGAAATATAGATGTAAAAACCAAAGTTAAAACAGGAGAGTCAAACAGACATGCAAGTCCCTAGTATAATTTTTAGTAAATCATCCCAGCAAAAGAGCTATTACAATAAATTACAACAGCTTTGAAAATAACCAAGATAAAATTTAATTTTTGAAAATTTGATTAAATGTACTGTATTAGTTTCTGAGAGTTGCCCTCGCAAATTACCACCAACTGCGCAACTTAAAACAACAGAAACTTATTCTCTTCAAGTTTTAGAGGCAAGCACTCAAATCAAGGTGCCAGCAGTCATGTTTCTTTGCAAGGCTCTAGGGAGAATCCCTTCTTGCCTCATCCTGGGTTCCATGTGGTAATAGTAATCCTCAGCTTGTGGCTCAACCACTCCACTCTCCACTTACATCTTTCCATGACCTTTGTCTCTGTGTATTTACTTCTCTTATAAAAATGCTAGTCATTGGGTTTCCAGTCCACCCTAATCCAGTGTGCCATCATCTTAATCACCTGCAAAGACCCACTTCCAATTAAGTCACATTCTGAGGTTCCAAGAGGACATGAATTCTGAAGGGACATTGTTCAACCCACTAAATGCCTCAAAGAAACAGAATTCTAATTAGTGGAGTTTTTTTGTTTGTTTGTTTCCAGTCATACTGAGTCAGCTGGAATAGTGGGAATATGGCCATTTGTCTAAGGTAGATTAGTCCACAGAACCATCTGGCTCTCCTTTTGGGCCCAGAGAGAAAGCTAAATTTTCTAACACCTTTTTCAGTAAGATAGAGTATTTTAATTTATTCTTGTCATAGTGGTGTAAGCAGAGTTCTATATTTTAATTCTGTGCTCAGTGATTTAATTATGAGACCTTTTTTTACAGATAGTGGATTGACATAATGGACAATGCAGTCTTCATTATCTTGAGTCTTCGTGATTTTGTGGAGCTGAACCAACCAAACATGCATTGGATGCTTGGGTGAGTGAAAAACAATGACTGATTTTGTAGAATTAATCTAATGTGATTTGTTTTTTCTGTAGAATACCCTTTCCTACCAAAACCAATACTTCCTTTCTAGATACTTCCTGTTCTAGGTTCCTATTCACCCATTATTAGTCAAATACTTCAATATTAAATTATCTCCCTTCTCTGCTATTAGGTAGACTAGCCAATCAAACCTCAATTGTTCAATATTATTAAAAACATTCTGATACTTAGTAAATTTACAAACTTAAAGAATCTTATTTTTTCATTTATGGTCCTCAAGAAATAAATGTTTCTCATACTTCTTAGTTTCTTAAAAATTATACTAGAAATTGTTATATTGTTATATTTAAAAATGTAAAACAATTTAAATTATAGACATTAATGTTAAACCATATAAACATCTCAAGAAATTAAAATCATGATATATTTTCTTCTCTTTTTATTTCTACACATTCTGTAATTTTATAGTGAGTTTATAATAATAAAGAGCTGTGGACCATAAGAAAGTGTGCTAAAATGTTTTATAGGTGATTCACAAAGTGACTCCTTTTTAGACAGTATTATTTTGTGAGGCTATGTGAGTTCATGCTGTAACACATTCTGTAGTCCTTGAAATGAAGAATTTGCAGGAGATATGGATTATAAAGAGACTCCAAGGCAGAAATATATGGCAATAACATCAAAATTACAAGTCAATTACTTGTAAAAGTAAAAAAAATTGTTTCACAATTTAGGAATATAAATGTACGAAATATGCACTTGTTTTCAATTTCAACTCTCATAATAGTAGAGACCCAATTACACTATGTTCCAAATTAGAAGGCAAATTAGCTGCTTAACACTGGCATCTTTGTGGTGCAAAGTCTTGTATTTCAGACCTGAACATTTTAATTTCAACTGAGTACGCTTTAATTTGTCTTATGTGGTATTTGTATGTTTCATATATAAGGTATATGAATGTATGCACACACTTTGAATAATTATAAAGATGCATTTCATTTTCAAAATTGAGCCATCAAATGTGTATACATTTTTGGGACATATGTGTGCAGGTAAAGATGTATGTGTGTACATGCATATTGTTTCCTAAATAATTCCTCAGTTCTTCATGCAGACTATATTTTGGAGGGTCAGAGTTGAATAAACAAAGAAATATTTGTCTTCACAGGAGTAGTAACTGATACAAGGTATGAAAGAGAAAAACATTATTTTATGGTACCCAAAACAAATTTTTAGATGTGTTGGGAGACTCATTATCACTTTATTTCTATAACAATTATATTTGATGTTTTTCCCCAAGAGTCCTTTATACTCAGTCACAGTATTCTATAGTGTATTACAAAAATTAATTGGATAATTAAAATTATAAAATGAAAGAAAAAAATAAAGTAAAACACACACGCTAAGTTCAGGAAGGAGTGGAAGGGAAAACTATGAGCAAAAGGATGTTTCAATCTACCAAGTCTTATTATCCTCCTATTTGCTACAATGCCAAGGTGAAAATTATTAATGCCCCAGAAGTATATGAACTAAAGGGATATTGAAGCATAGAGACTCAGTTCATGACCACAGGGAATTGTAAATCCAATTAGACAGAAGTTGAGTCAATATGAATATCAGCTAATAAATGCAAAGTAGTAACTGATGAAATCTGTGAAAAAGATTTTGAGTGATGAGAGAAATTACTGTGGGTGTAGTAGGATTTGTTAATTTATTATTTTTCTCATAAATTTATGAAATATTTAATATTTCCATATAAATTAATCATGAATTTGAGTAACATGTAACCCCATATTGAGCCAATGTTTTTAAGCATATATGACAGCAACAAGAGGTAATATAGATTTATCTTTTATGACATCACATAGCATGGATCTGAAAAATCAAAAGATTCTCTTCTCTACTTAAACCCTAGAGTTACTCATTTGGGAGGAAATGAATTAATCAGTCAACTTATATGAGCACCTAATATA
This sequence comes from Myotis nattereri, assembly GCF_964212035.1. Taxonomy (NCBI): domain Eukaryota; kingdom Metazoa; phylum Chordata; class Mammalia; order Chiroptera; family Vespertilionidae; genus Myotis; species Myotis nattereri. Next base: position 58,160,868 of record NC_138079.1, read on the forward strand.
TCTAAGACTGTATCAGAGAAAGTGCCTGATTTCTTTGTTACTTTTGGTAATTAAGATAAATAACAGGCTTTTTTTTTTTTTCAGACAACTGAGATCTTGTTAGTTAGAAACACAATGCAACATGTTACTTTCAAATTCCTATATGAAAAAAACACACAATACTGGCATTAAAAGGGAGAGGAAGAAAAACTATTGAATTAGAAATATTCCCAGTTATTTCCAGGAAATGTAATAAGATTAATACAGATTTAAAATAATTTTCTGCATTTTTAATTTAAAAAATAATACAGAATAGTCCTCTGAAACTTTGCAGTATCTTGGTGTGACTTATGAATTAATAATGACTGGCATATAGTCAGCACATATTTAGTGTTTGTCTTTCCCCCTTAGAAACTGATACTTTGTTTGACTGTGTTAAGCAAAATACTCTTAGTCACATAGCAGGCAGCCTAGCTCAAACTTAGTGCTAAATCAGAACTTCTAAACTGCTTTCATTGTGTACACGGGCTGTTAATAAATGTTATTTATTTTTTAAGGTTATCACATTGGGAAAGTTGTATTAAACATGTTTCTTTATTGTAAGAATTCCCATAATCTTAATGCACAAATATTTATGGTGAAACTATAAGGGGGGAATGCTTAGGTGCAATATTTTTCAATGTCATTTGACTATGGGTAAATTTTTTTATAGGATAACAATTACCATGTCACTGAACTAGGATATAATTCCGTTTCTGAAACACTTCTCTAAGCTATAACCATACTTTTATCAATGAAATTCTTACCTCTTGCTTACTTCACCATCTACAATTGACTAAATTTAGTCAATCTTAGATGTTATACTTCCTCTTTTCCATTGCCTTTTATCTTAACTATTGACATTTGGCTTCTCACAGTTTATTTCATCCATTTTCACTCCACTCTAGTCAGCCATCCACACTGCTGTGATTGTGTGTTTTCTGTAGCATGGATTGCTCATATATCTCTGCAGCCATTTCCTGTTCCTGCAGATCTAGTTTAAATGCCATATTCACAGAACCTTCTGAAATACTACCAGGAATAACTTCTCTATGATTCCCATTGCTCTGAGAATCTGTTACCACAAGGATCACATATATGTCTATTTTTACCACGTGTACACCCATTTTAACTCAAAGACATTTTTTTTCTTAAAGACAAGCAGTAGACACAAGTACAGCTTACCAAGTATTTCCAATTTTCCTTATTAGTCCATGGTAAGGAAGTTCTTCACTGACCCTTGAAAGTAAGGCCATGTGCCTTGATCAATTAAACATGAATGAAAGAGATGGTTATTACTTTGGAGGAAAGCCTTACGAGTCAATGTATGACTCTCACACGTTCTGTCTTTCTTTCTACAATTGTAACTTGCAATATTTCAGGTAGCCTACCTAATCGCAGGTCAAAAAGACAAGGAGTTGAGTTATAAAAGAAACTAATAATGATGCATGAGAGAAAAGTAAGTTTCTGTTGAGTTTATGGACTTCATTAGCACAGTAAAACCAAACTTACCCTCTTGTTACACAAAACAAAGAATACACTGCCTGTGTAAGTGATCCCTAAAATTATCTTTGTTTATTTAATGAGTTCAACGCATCTACGTTTTGTTGCTTACTAGATTTTAGAAAAATGCTACCAGAATAAACACACTGAGAAAATTTATTTCAAATAAAATAAATCTGATAATAAAAAGTTCTATTAACATGTATTTCTATTAAAAGTTGCCTCGATCTTTGCCTGCAACTTATGACCTATATTCATTCTGTCAATTATTCCACACTTAAAGAAGCAAGTGCACAACTTTCCATCATTGTTTTCATAATATTCAATAATCTTCCTATTATTACACATAAGAAAATTAATAAGCTTCCAAACTAAATTTTAAGGTGGATAGCAAATTCTTTGTATTTTTTACATTGGATTTCTAAAATTTAAGAAAAGATGACTACAGTCTTTAGTATGTATCTAATTGGATGTAAACTTTCTTATAAGTATGTTATCATGAAAATTTCTATAAATAGTATATATTGAGTTAAAATAACTCATCAGTTTTCTTCCCTATCAAAGACTTTTTTCCTTACATGATAGAACAAATAGTGAGAGTCCCATAGTTTGTGAATTCTCAGAGATTTGTGAGTTTCTAGAATCAGTAAATAAAAATGTGTTTATGATTTTGTGGTATTTTCAGGGTATTGAGGAGCAGTATGGTTGTATCTCTAATACTTTTCTCACATTTTTATATATCACTATACTGTGAGCAATATTGACCATGTGGTTAGACACTGATTAACCTACTAATCTGAGCTAGCCAGTATAATGAATCATATTCTGCAGTTAGAGATTCATTTAGAAGGGACAGGCTAAAGCCTGTAGGTGCTTGGTGATCCCCTGACTACATAAATTAGTAGTGTGGAAGGGCCTTTCCTTCTCCCTTTTGAGAAAAGCTTTGGAAGTGATTTCTCTCCTTTCATGTGAAAATTGAGTGTAAATATGTACAGCCTAGAATAACTGTAGTTATTCAGCCTGAAGATGAGATTCACACAAAGTATTTCAGAGCAGAAGACAGCAAGAGGGGTAGAAATGAATGAGGAACTACACATCAGCCAGAAAATGATTAATAAGATTGCAGTACTAAGTCCTTACCTAACACTAAATATTTTAAATATAAATGGATTATATTCTACTGAGGCAGAGAGTGGCAGAAAGGATAAAAAATGAGACCCAATTATATGCTGCCTGTAAGACCCAATTCAGCTTATAGGATATACATAAGCTCAAAGTGAAGAGATGAAAAAGATATTCCTTTCGAGTAGAAACCAAAAGAAAGTAGCAATAGCTATACATATTTCAGACAAAATAGACATTAATTCAAAAGCTGTAATAAGAGACAAAGAAAGTCATTATCTACCCTTGAAGAATTTTATTTGTATATTACAGGTAAAAATTATAACTATATATCCATCCTACATCGGAACACCTAAATATATTAAACAACTACTAATATATCTGAGGGAAGAAATAGATAACAACAATTCAATAACAGCAGGAGGCTCCAGTACCACACTTTAAAAAATACATAGGTCATTCAGATAGAAAATTAATAAATCCATGTTGAACTTGAACTGCACTTTACACAAATGAATCTCATGCGCACATACAGAAAACTCCATTCAACAGCAGTGGCATACACATTCTTCTCAATTTCATATTGAACATTCTCCAGGACAGATCATGTTAGGTTGCAAAACAAACTTTAGCAAATGTGAGAAGAGTCAAATCAAACCAAGTTTCCTTTTCAACCACAGTGATCTAAAACAAAATATCCATAACAGGAGGAAAACTAAAACAAACAAACAAACAAACAAAAAAAACCACACAAAAATACGGAAAGAAACACCCTTGAACAAACAATGGGTCAAAGAAGAAATAAAAAATGTCTTAAAAGAAATGAAAATGAAACACAACGTGCTAAAACGTATAGAATGCAGAAAAAGCAGTTATAAGAGGGAAGTTTATGGTTATAAGCATCTAGGTTATCAAAAAAGAACAAGAGGGTAGAAATAAAGGACAACAAAAAATTGAACAAGTAATCAAATTCTCCCACCAAAGAAAAACCCAGGACCAGATGGTTTCATTAGTGAATTCTACTGGTCCTTTAAAGAAGAATTAATACCAAACTTCTCAAATTCTTCCCAAAAATAAGGAGGAGGGAATACTCCCAAACACATTTTATTAAGCCAGCATTATCCTGATACTGAAGGCAGATATGGACACTACAAGAAAAGAAAACTATAGTCTGGATGAATATACAGAGTGTCCCCCAAAAATGTATACACGCTTTAACAGCTTGTAGCTCAGTTTTGAAAATGAAATGTATTTTAATAAAATTGCTTTATAATGATTCAAACTGTGTGTATACATTTTTGGGATACCCTGTAGAAAATTGTTCATAAAAATACTAGCAAATCTATTCAACAGCACATTAAAAGTATCATATACCATTATCTAAAATTCCACACTACAATGTAAGGACAATTAAACACACACCAATCAATAAATGTTATATGCTACATTAATAGGATGAACGATAAATTTGTATAATCATTGGAATAGAAGAAAAAGCATTTGGCCAAATTCAACATCCTTACATGATAAAAAGCCTCAAAAAATTGGGTTAGAAGCAAAGTACTTTAACATAATACATGCCACAGAGGACAAGCCAACTGATAACATCATGTTCGATGATGATAGATTGAAAGCTTCCCTCCAAGATTAGAGAGGAGACAAAGATTCTCACTCTCACCACACACCATAGTACAAACAGTTCTAGCCAGAGCAATTAAGCAAGAAAAAGAAATAAACATCATCAAAATTTGAAAGGAAAAATTGAAACTGTCTCTGTGGGCTGATGTAATCTTATATAGAGAAACCTAAAGACTACAACAAAAGACGTTTAGAACTAATCATTGAATTTAATAAAGTTACATTATATTAAATCATTCAAAAATCAGTTGTTGATCTATACACTAGCCCAACATCACTAATCAGGATTTCCTATTGGAGTGATAAAAATGTTCTAAATGTTATTGTTGCGATGGTTCCATGACAGAATGTATTACATCCATTTAATTTTACATTTTAAATGAATAAATTGTAGAATGTGAAATATATCTCAATAAAGCTGTCAAAAAGTACAAATGATACAGAAAAAAAGGAAGAACTAAGAGAACTTTTTTTGGTGATAGAAGTGTTTTATATCTTATGGTGATGGTGATGTGACTGGATGCATTTGAAAAAAACTCATCCATCTCTACATTTGAAATGAGAAAATATATGAGTAACATAAGGGTTTCAGAGACAATTTATGTAAGAGAATAATTAGCAAGCCAGCAGACTACAAGAAGTAAATCAAATAATTTATAAAGACATTATAAAGAATGATTTACAGTAAAAAGTAGCAAAAATGTGAATTTAAAGACTATAAACTCAGTAAGACATATTGTGAATAGGCTAGAGGAAATTAAAAGTCAAAAAGGAATATACTGAAATTAATATACTGAATTTTAAACTGTTTTAAAAGCAAATTATATATACATGATGGTAGATTTAGTAACTGTTTTTGTTGTTGTTGTTGTTTTAAAAAAGAGAATAGACAAATGAGGAAGTATTCCAGATAGAAGAAAATATTCCAAAAAGAATACTTGAATTTTCAGGTGAAAGTGACACACTGTGACTCGGGAAAAAATGATATGGAACAATAAACAAGATATTCTATTGTGATGCTATATACTCCTCTGACACATTCTTCTAACTTGTGACGTATAGTTCATCACCTTTATACCCTTCACCTTACTCTACATCCTCCTACCTTATCGTCTTATTTTAAACTGGTTGTCCTCAGGAAGCTTCTTTCTCGCAAATTTCGAAAAGGTGACTAATTTGTCCCTCATTCTACTAACACCAGACTCGAAGAAGGGCAGGGGCTCTTTTTCCTTCTTTTTACCATTTATAGGCCTCTCTCCTGCCTTCATCTTAAACCCATCAGCTCATGCCATTGGGTTATACCACTTACTCCACATCCTTTCAATCAATTCCCGAAGTCTTGGTTATTGTATTTCATTTCTTGAAGATTTTAGCAACTTGGTAACTTGTATACTCCTCAATAACACCCTGTTATAAGTAAAGATGAGTTGATTTGTTAGCTTAACCTAATTGTATTTCTCTTAATTTCCCTTACATTCCTAATAATTATATGTATCTGTCTATCTAATCTACATATCCATACATCTAGATATATAGATACAGATAAAATTGGGGGGTAAGGAAATATTTAAACTAGCTATATATTCTTTGTGAATTTTATTATTATTGTATTGCTCTCTGTTTTAATTTCTCTTAAATGTTTTTTGCTTGATAGTTATATTACATAGAAATGTATTAGCATAAATTTGCTATTATATCATTGCCTGTGCTTCTATATTGTTACAAAATCTGAAACTTTACACAACATGCATATGATTTAAAATGATGTGACTACCTTTATATTAATTTGCTATTAATACCACAGTTCATTTTGTGGAACTCTCTATTGATTACTGAGAATTAAAGAACATTATTTATGATTTATTACACCATTCTGAGGATAGTTTTGGGAATTTTTTGGCCAGTGTGCATATGAACATTCTATAAAACTATTTATGTGCTAAGTTATTTATAGGTCATAAAATGCTCTTATAATTATTTTGTCATGTTAATTAAATACTTACATAAATCTGTGATAATAGTTCTTACAATTCTGAACAAACTTGCCTCAATCAGTAGCTTTGTCTCTTTTGTGGAAGATACAAATTCAGAATAAAAGTTACAAATTCAGAATAAAAGATCCTATCTATCAAGAATGAAATTATAATTACATCAAAGTTACTATTAGAAAGTCAAAATTAATTCCTCTGCATAGGATCTATTTTCTTCTTAGTCTTCATTTGTCATCTTGGCAACTATGACAATTTTTCATGATTTTCTAGCATTAGCTTCTGTTAAGAAGAGAAGAAATTGTACATTTAACTTTCTCTAATAATAAACTTAGAAAATATGTCCCAAGCAATTAATTTAAAAAGCAGAAAATTTCAGGAAAATGACATGCATTGAAGTTCATGTTAATAGTTTGACTTACAGAGAAGTCAATTTTTTTAGCCAGCCTTAGCTAGTATTAGGAAGAGTGTGTTATCAAATGTTTACACTCATACTTTGCTCTTCATAGTTTTAGGCAAAAAATGTAACTTGCCAGAAAAAAGATATTTAAATTTCTCACCTATGCTCTCTTAGATTCCTGAATTTTTCAAAAGCAGTTCTTCTGACATAGTAACTGCATTCCCCTGGCATGTGTAAATGTTTAATTCGGATGAAAATCTCAACTAAATAACTTGGTTAGGTAACAGTGAGGTGAATCATACACAATAACTTATGTAGCTCTCTTCCATGTGGAGAAGTTTTCCAAATATAGATGTCTTAGTAAAGCCCAATAGGCAAATTATATAAAATGATATATGTGCTTAGCTACTTATACACCAAAATTAATTTATTAACTTTACAGCAAGTATGTCAAACTCGCGGCCCAGAGGCCACATGCCTCATTTATTTGATCCGTGTTAGCTTTTGATATGCTTGCTTACAGGATTGTGATCATCAACCAATCAAGAAAGTATATTATTTCCCAGTTAGACCAATAGATCAATGGATCAGGAGAGCCATGGAATAGAAGTATAAATATATGTATGGTTAATTTTTCAAAGATGCAAAGGCAGTTCAATGGAGAAGTATAATCATTAACAAATGAGTTGTGCCATTTGGATATCCATATACAAAAATAATTTTGATCCATATTTTATGACATGTACAAAATTAGTTAATTAACTAAGATACACTATATCTGTTACATACGTGTAACATCTAGCATTATTAATTTTCTAAAACATCAAAAAAATGTTAGTGCCCTTACTTAGGCAAAGATGTCTTTTATATGACACTGAAAAGCACAAGTGTATATTCATACACTTTGGACATTGTAAAAATTGAAAAGGCCCTGTTAAGATAATGAAAAGATAAATTATAAACTGATATATAATTTATGAAAATTGTATCTAATAAAGGACTTATATTAAAAATGTTTAAAATATTGAAACTAAATAAAGTGAATACCATAATAAATAATTGGCAAAGTACTTCAAATGGAACTTCTTCAAAGAAAATATGTGAATGGCAAGTGAGTGAAATATATCATGGTAAAAGGAATACATATTATCAATGAAAAAATATTTATATGTAATCATTGGGGAAGCAGAGATGTTGAGAAATAATTTAGTGCTATTTGGACAGTTGGCTAATTCTTTGGAAAATAACTAAATGTAAAAGCTGAAGACTACATTCCAAGTTTCACCAAAATAAATCCTGACAAAAAAGGTAGAAAAGGTAAATGTAAAAACAAACAAACAAACAAACAAAAACAACAGAATATATAGAGATGATATTTTTATGATTCTTAGGATAGGAAAATATTTTTAAAGCGTAATTGCAAAAGCAGGAATCATAAAGTAAGTGGTTTAAATATGTAATATTGAACATTTTTAGATTTGTAAGCACACACAAAATCATTTAATATCCATTAACATCTATCCTATATAATAAAAGCCTAATATGCAAATCAACTGATTGGCAGAAGGACAGGTCACTATGATGTGCACTGACCACCAGGAGACAGATGCTCAACACAGGAGCTGCCCACAGCCCAGAGGCCCCAGGCCAGCCAAGGTGGGTGAGAGCAGAGAACCCCTCAATCACTCCGCCGGTCACCCCACAGTTCGGCCCTGATCGCTGGCCAGGCCTAGAAACCCTACCTGTGCACAAGTTTTGTGCACTGGGCCTCTAGTATATATAGAAAAGGCTATATGCTAAGTATCCGACTGTCCTACTTGTTACTATGACACACACTGACCACCAGGGGGCAGACGCTCAATGCAGGAGCTGCTGTGACACGCACTGGCGGTTTACAAAGAACAGCACCACGGACCTGGCGCCCACAAAGCAACACTCGGCTTCCCCCAAGTGAGACACAGGCCCTTCCACCACCCCAGAGCAACAGCCCACCAGATCGCTTCCAATGCTGCTGAGATCCCATGGCGCAAAATGTGATCCACAGCCCAGCCCAGCCTGGAAACAGTCACTGTGGGGCACCTGGTAATGACGTCACATAGCAATACCTGGCTTCATCTCCCTAGAGACTAGCCTCCTTGGAGTTTCTTTAGCCCAGGAACATGACTTGCTTTATAACCAGGTGCAAACATTTTACACTAACCAAATGTCTGTGAAGCATTTTCCCGTGCCTCATCTCATTTGATCCTCACAGAAGTCCTGGAGTAGGTAGATAGGAGACTTGGTGGAATCCTATTTTCTTTTCATTAGCCAGAAAACGGTGATTTAGAAACCTTAGAAAATTGACCCGACTGAAAAAAAGTAAGAAATGGTGGACCTTGAAATGACTTCAGGTTTTCTCACTGCACAGAATATAGTTGAACACTGCTGCAGTTAAATATTTTATCCTTTGTTCTACAATAATAATCTGCTTTGTGTTGATATTTACTGCTGTGTTGCTGACATTTACCTGAAAGAGAAGTTGGGGTGCTTCACTGGGCTGGAAAAAGTTTAGCTAAATCAGAGAGCAGGTCTAATTAAGCAAGTTTATTCTAAATCTATAAAAGGCTAAGTTGACTCGTGCATGTGCGATACATATAAAGCTCTCGCTGGCTCCAATCGCACGCATGTGTTTCGATCTGTCATTGTCAATCATGAATTTGGTTGACACTTCTATTATAGAGAAAGGGAGAATAGAGATATTAAAATATTTCTTCTAATTAATTTCCTTTTAATGTGTATGAATCTGTGCACCTGGCCACTAGTTCTAATATAAATTATTAGCTGCTGTACTAGTATTAGTTCAGCTGTTTCCATTGTTGTCTGCCCTGTTGTCAAGGAAGCCATCATGGCTGTCACCTCTAATGTAGCTGATCTGCTAAGGTTCAGTATCTTTTTTTTTTGTCTTTAAATCTTCTAAGGGAGCACCTTCAAACCACCATCTCCAGCAGCTCTTCTGATCTTTGCAATGTCACTGAGTTGCAGCAAGGATTTCTCTTGCACCCACCAAGAAAGGCTCTTATGAATACCCTTCCCCAGTGGAGAGATCATCCCACTGTAGGTCTTCCCCTGAGTCGTGATGACCCTTTCTAGGGGAATAGAAATGGAAGGAGGCATAGGAAGTGAAGGTGATCAGAGCTAAAGAAAATTATTAAGGCTAGTTGTGTGGTATTGGAGATGAGTGGGAAGAGGGGGAAATTAAAAAAGAGGAGGGGAAGAAAAGATTGGGAGGGGGGCAGAAAAGGAAAATCTACAAAGTTTACCAGTGTCTGAAATAGCAGGACATCAACAAACTACAAATATTTTGATATAAAAGTCATGAATTTACAATAACAAATATACTTAATTCCTGGGTGCTGAGGACAAGTACTGTAATTACTCCATAGGAAGTTTCTACATCAGCATTGCTGTTGCTGAGGTAGAGTGATGCCATATTTTCTAACATTCTTTGAAGTGATCTTTTAAGTCCAGGCTCTTTCACTTCTAACCTCAAAATGGCATTTGAATTTCTGACAGTGGCTCTGAACACATCAGTTTGTCCCAAATTAGGCAGTTGGGGATGGAGTTAGGAGGGGATAAGGGAGAGTATGGGTATTCAGGGATTATTTCAAAGAATTTTTCAGCATCAAAGTCACTATTAGCATGCAGAGACATAAAGCACTTATAGAGGATTTAAGTAATAGAATGAGATAAGACAAAATTGAATGGTTAAAGCCAAATCTTTATTTAAAAAAGACTGTTCTTCCTGATTTTTTTATATCTATAGTAAAAAAAAATAAAAACTAGGTGAATTATATACTAAAAACCAAACTCACCTAAAATCTGAATAAAGAGCAGTTAAGAATTCCTGATTTTCAAGTATTTATAGATTTTAATACATGATCTTTCTTTGGACAATGATTTTTAAATGTGTGGTTTAGTCTTCAAATACTTATTAAACAAGTAAAATATCAAAATGATAAGTACCCCCCCCCCCAAAGCATAACTCTTTAGTTTTTGAGTAAATAAATAAAAATATTGATTAACTAGAACAAGAAAGGGCTATTTATTTTCAACAAACATTTTTTATTTCACATTAGGAAAAAATGGTATTGCTAAAGGAGATGTTTTCTGAAATTCTCTATTTGGACTTTCAATGGCATATAGTTCATTAACAGTGAGTGAAACTAGAGTGATAAATAAGAACTCCAGCTTTAAAATCAGGGACACCTAGCCCGACCCATGTGGCTCAGGGGTTGAATGACAACCTATGAACCAGGAGGTCATGGTTCAATTCCCAGTCAGGGCAGATGCCAGGGTTGCAGGCTCAATTCCCAGTAGGGGGTGTGCAGGAGGCAGCCAATCAATGATTCTCTCATCATTGATGTTTCTCTCTCTCTCCCTCTCCCTTCCTCTTTGAAATCAATAAAACTATATATTTAAAAAAAAAAATCAAAAATATATCAGACACACCTGTGTTCAAATCCCAGCTGTATAATTCATTACTTGTATGCTGCTCATGGAGACCTCCTTTAAACTAGGGCTTATTTTATTTATCTATAAAGTGAGCTATTAATAGCAATCAATAAGGCATATTAAAGGGCTCACTAGGTGGTAGGCCTCTTAAGTATTTCCTATGATCCGTCACATTTTATTCTTACTGCAGCCGATAAGTTATGTACTATTACTCTCCCCCCAATTTTATGGGTGAGGATATGGAGTCACAGAGAGGTGAAGTGATTTGCCCAAAAGTCACACAGCTGCTGAGTGGCAGAAAGAGGCTGTGAACTCAGACAGTCTGTTTTCCTCATCTGCACTTGTGCTTTTATGAGGATTACATGAGATAATGCTTGCCATGCTTTTCATATAATTTACCAAATATACACTTTCAAAGTAGTAGTACTGGTTATTATGGAAAATAAAATCTACATTAGATGAGTTTCCATAAGCTATGAAAGGAGTCTTATCACTAAGGGATTTTTTTTTTTTTTTAGGGAATTGATTCAAATATAATGACAGCAAAAGAACTTTTTGCAATAACAAATAGGAAAACTCTCACTTGAAGAAAAAATTGATAATTTACCATAAAATCAGAGGAACATAATCCTATGACAATAGTGAAAAAAAAATAATTTGTATTTAGGAAAAGACTGCATTACTTTGGTAGCAATAAGAAGCTGAAGCACACACACACACACACACATACACACAAAGAGGACTCGACAATTTAGAAGATTTGAAAAAAGTGGTCAGAAGCTTTTGCATGTTGTCTTTTGTTTTACTGTTGTTTTAATGTACACTAACTGGATGCAGAAGCATGTCTCCACCTTTGACCAAATGGCAAGTATCTTTGAGAAGCTCTGAGAACAGACCATGGTAAATTCTAAGGTGACATGCGTGAGTGTCATGTGCAGTGGCATCTCTGCAGAGGCGGCAGACCACAGTCATATGGTCTTCCTCAGCAGTGGAGAGCTGTCCAGGCATTCGAGCCGTCCAGGCATTCGAGCCAGGTTTTGGAATTACTTCTGATTTTCGTCTTGGCTACAATTATAATTACAGCTGTTAATCAAGGCGAATTGAGAACAGAGTAAAAAATCTGCCACTTGTAGAGGGGAAGTACTGTTTTAGAATTCCTGTAAATAAAGATTCCCCCAACATGCTTGGATAGAGAGAGCAAAAATGAGGAAGGAGGTGATTTGGTGATGGTCCCAGGGATATTAACCTATCCTTGAGTGTTTTGAATTGAATTGGAATGGCCAGGTAGAGTAAGATTGAGAAAGGGAGCCTGGCTGTTTGCCTCATGAAGGAATAAGAACATCCTGGCAAATGCCAGAGTACCTTCTGGTAGAGATGGTTCCAGAATGCTGTGCCAGGGCTCCAGAGAGCTACCCACCACATTAGACTTTGGATCCAATGTCACTGTCAGCTCTTCCAGACACCATCCCAAATCTTGTATGATGGCTCTCTGCCCGGGACAAGTTATTGTCTATAAATTTCCAGCCCGTGACACTGACCAGCCACTCTCAGCCAGCAAAAACATCAAAGGGCTCAAGCAGAACCAAGCCCAGAGATCCTAAATAACAAGAGTATTTTTGAAAAGACCAGCAAATGGGAATCTCATATTTTACTCTAATGTTAAAGCAGTATAAATCTGCCTAACATTTTATATTTTACAAAGCATTTTTATCTATATTGTGTAATCTTCATGACAACTCTATAAACTATGTATTGTAAAAATGCCCACTTTTCAAATAAGAAGAAAAGATACTGCATTTTGCCCATTAATTACAACAGAGAGTGAGTGTCAGGCAGTGACTTAAATTCTGCCCCTGATTCCATATTGCATGCTCCTTCCACAGAAATGATGTTTGGCTGTGAAATCTAAACAGATGCTGACTAAGGAAAAGAACAAAGCTAAAAACATTCATAAAATAAAATTAACAAAATTATTTAAAACACCGAACAAAGTAAACTTTTTAAGGTTGATTTTACAATGGCTCTGTGTATAATCCCAATACTTTATCTTCCAACCTCTCCTTCCTTGCCTAGGTCCAGTAGCCTCCCTATAGTGGGATACTATCACCTGCAGCTTGCACTTTCTTCCCTCTCATACCTGTCTTGAGTCTTAACCCCAGTGGATCCCAAATCATCTTATCTGCCCTATGAACCTTATCTTTTCGCCTATCTTCTTCTATCTTCTGATACATAACCTGTATCTAGAGCTATGTTCAGATATAGAAGAGGAGTGCAGTGCCTGGAGATTTTGGAAGTGTTGGTAGCCATAGCTTCATACACTCCCCAGTGGCATTTCTGATTAGAGAGGCAGTGACAGGAGGTGACTAGCATAATTCTTTCCAATTGCCTTATAGAAACACTCCTAACCTCATCCTCATACCACCCATGCCTTGCCATCACCCAAGTATTAGTGAAGGTATGAATGGAGAGAAAATTCATCCCACAGAAGTCCTTGGGCCATTTCTAGTTCTAGCGCCCCTGTTACTTTCTCCCAAAGAGACATGCTTCAAGAAAAAGACTTGAACATTCTTGTGCTGAGTTTTCCAGGTTCTATTGAGAAGAAATGGCTGTCATTTGGTATGGACTACTCTCACAAGTAAAGGCCAAGGATACACAATACTCTAGTTAGTTTTTATATCAAATAATGGGGAATTTCAGCAGTCAGATGATTACTGACTGAAAAACTATATGTAGAAGAGAAACTAAGGTTAACTAGTGTTCTGGGTACAGTAGAAACATCCTATATAATAAAAGCCTAATATGCTAAGTGTCCGACCGTTTGACCATTTGACCAGTCACTATGACACGCACTGATCACCAAGGGGCAGACGCTCCAGCTGGTAGGTTAGCTTGCTGCTGGGATCACGACTGGGTGAGATGGGCCAGACGTCCCCTGGAGCCCTCCCGAGGTCCCTCCCCAGCTCCAGTCCTAGACTGGTGGGGTCCCTTGGCCTGGCCTGCGCCTTCTTGCAATCTGGGACCCCTTGGTGGATGTCGGAGAGCCGGTTTCAGCCTGATCCCTGCAGGTCAGGCCAAGGGACCCCACTGATGCACAAATCGTGCACCGGGCCTCTAGTTATATATAATTCCTTATCTATCATGGAAAGAGATGAGTAGGGTAGGAAAATGAAACTTTCAAGAAGAAAGCAATTGGGCTCTGATGTTGAGAATGTGATTAGAATGTATGCAGTGTTCATTCAACGGAGTCTTTGCATATAGATTCTATAAGCATTTTAAAGTTTTTTTTGCTATTTTTACTGGTGTGATATTTTTATTTATGGCATCATTCAATGATCTCATAAGGTTGATGATTATTTTTAGTTTCTTAAATATTTTGCTAAGAGTCTTAGGTCTCTATGTTAGAACGTGATTCCTATTGTTATTTCTATTTAATCACTCTGATCTTAGAAAAATATATTTGAAGATGACCAAAAAGCTGTGTATTTAAGTGTTAACTGTGGTTTGCTCATTTATACGCAATAAATAAATATAGTAATTTTATCCATTTATCAGATCATCATTTAATTGATTGCTTGAGGTATGAGCAATCCAGGGAGAAGGGGCTATTCTTCAGTAATTTTTTTCCCTATTGTCTTATTTATCCCCTACTGAAAATAATAGGAGTCTCAGGCTCTTCTTATGTTCCTCTTTCCTACAGAACACAAACATCTTACCTCTGGGTGCAGCGTTCTGACTCATGTACTTGAATGCCATCAGTTCCCTTTCCCCTTAAGAACCCCCACCCACATTTAATGAATTACTAAAATAAATGTTTTTCAAAATATCTACAAATACCAACCCTTATATTCATTTAAGGCAAGTCAGTTGTGTCCCCTCGTAATAAGTACAGTAGTAACAGCAAAACAACACTTATACTAGGTACTCTTCTAAGCTTTGTATATATACAGTGGGGCCTTGACGTATGAGTTTAATTCGTTCCGTGACGGAGCTCATAACTCAAATTACTCATATGTCAAATCAAAAAGCGAACGAGTGAGACACGTGATGCTGGGCTGATGTTGTGGCATTTACTGTGATGTTAGCTGCGCCAACTAGCGGTGGGGTATCTGAAGCTGGCTCGTAACCCGAATTTTAGCTCGCAACTCAAAGCAAAAAATTGGCCGAGAGACGGCTTGTATCTCGAAAAACTCGTTACTCGGGACACTCGTAAGTCAAGGCCCCACTGTACTATGGCATTTGATCTTCATGATAACCAGCGAGGTAGAAACTAAGGTATTAGACATTATCCCATTTCACAATTGGGAAAGATGAAACAAAGAGAATTTAAGTAATTTTCCTAAAGCCTCCCAACTTTTCCAGAGTTAGGCAGTCCAATCCCTAAAGCAAAGGTTTTAACCAGTCGCTAAAATGACCTTGAATCATAGGCTATTATTATATATGAGGGGCCCAGTTCACAAATTCGTGCACCTTGAAAGGAACTGTGGGCCATGAGGCTGCGATAGGCACAAGGTCAGGTCTTGGCCCATCCTCTCCACCCCCACCCAGCCCCTCCTGCTGCATTCCCTGGTCCAGTCCTCTGTCTGCTGGCAGCCCTGCTCCCGCCACCCCTGCTCCCATGTGCTAATGGCATTGGCCCTGCTCGCACCCGCTGACTACGTGGAGCAATTGGGGCCAGCACCAGCAGTGGGTACAAGTGGCAGCTCCAGCACTGGCTGTGGGTGTGAGCGAGGCAGTGCTGGCACAGGTGTGAGCACCAGGCAGGACTGCGGCATGTGGGAGCAAGGAATTTTCAGTAACCACCAGAGGCTCACCCCGATGACAGCGACTGGCACCCCGCCTTGGTCTGGTGCCCCCACTCACCTGCTCCACCATTCCACCGTGGCCAATGCCCGCCATGTTCCACACATGCCCCCTGATGGTCAGCGCATGTCATAGTGACTGGTTGTTCGGTGGTTCAGTTGTTCTGGTTCCGCCATTCAGTCTATTTGCATATTAGACTTTTATTATATAGGATTGGGGTATACTGGATGAGTTCTTAAATTTCTATGAAATTTTAAAATTTAACCTCTTTATATTATCCCAGAGCTATAAATGACTAATAAACCGGATTAATATACATGCTGAGACAGAAGGAGCTTGCTAACCTAAATTGTCAGTGTTTCAGCAATGTGATTAAATGAAGACCATTCAGAGCAGAGATATTTTGTGGAAAGATCACATTTCCTCAGCTTCTTAAGAGCAAACAGTCAATGCCAAAGATAGATCTAGATCCTACTTATTTTAATGTTATTTCAATTATAAATGAAAACCTAGTCTTTCCACAATCATTTTCTGAGTTAGATAAGCATTCCAAAATTATTTTAAAGATATCATTTAGATGACTATGGAATCACTTTTAGAAGGTATTTAGTGTTATAAACATGGTATGCTTCTGTGTTGTGAAAACCTTTTGCTCATGTTATCACAGAATGCAAAATGCTACTACAACACTAAATAAATCAATTACATTAGTCATCTAACAGGCGTAGGCGAGCACAGCACAATTCGTGGGAGCACTTCATGAGCATTTTTCATGTCTGTCAAAATACAAAAAAGGGTTAAGAACCAGAGAGTGAGGAGAATTTGTTCTAGAATAACTAAGAAAGTCCCATGAAAAGTAGAATCTTGATTGGTTTCATTTAGTTAATATTAAACTATCAATGACATGAGTAAAGGTAGAAGGAATGAGGTAAGATTTTTATCTCATGAATGTATGAAAGGGATAAAAAAAATTTAGTTTCTATAGAAAATGCAGATATAATATATATTGTGTGTAAACAGGTAATTTTATAAACTAAGAGCTTCATCTCAACCTCTCAACTGCATAAAAATTGGCAATTCATTGGTATTCAAAATTTTCTCTACTGGAATTCTCTAACCTAAAGTTGCATTTTCCTAATTTTGGTATTGTCCAACAGGCCACTGAATGTACATATTTATAGTTTGAATTGTTTTTTCACGACTTGAGATGGTGGAAGATTTGAGACATTGTTTTTCATATGTAAGTTAACTGAGGACCCTTTAAAGAAATAAAACCAAAGTCAAATTGCAAATTAAATTTTTCAAAAGCTTCAAAATGAATTTAGTACAAGCAGTTTAGATGTAATATGAGTACTGCTGTTTTGCTATAGTGTGACTGTGTTACTGGACTTTTCAACATAATCTGCTTTCTTTCATATTTTTATATGACTATTTAGCTAACATTGTTTGAGTATGGTGAGTATTGTTCTATGTGATTTATATGTATAGACTCTTTTAATTTTCACCACAAATTCTATGAGGAAACAAATTTGTTTTCATAGAAAAATAAAAATCTCTAAAGCAAGAGATTGTAATTATGTTCTAAAGATTAAATAGTGAGGGGTAGGTTCAAAAGTTGGTAGTCTACCAACAAAACTCTCTTAAATACTACATGGTAATGCCCCTAAAATAATATATATCACCACGCTAGTTCTTTCCACCACTGAGTACTAAACAGTGTAAAAGGAAATAAAATGTCATTGGGGATTAAAATATAAAATATATTTCTAGTATGTATAGAGAAGGAAGACCTTTTGTTCTACCATCTTATATCACTGAGACCTATAAATTAAATGGGCAAAAGACAAATTAACATGAAAACAGGCATACAATTTTATTTTATATTAATATTTTAATATCATGGAGGCCTTCATAGGAAAGAAGTCAACATTTAAGGAAGCAGTTAACCTTCAGGGTTTACATACCATTTTAATAAACGGCAACAAATTGTAGAGAAGTGAAAAGGCAAAGCAAAAGGACTTTGGGATCCTGGGAGCAATAATCATGCAGGGTAAACATTGAGAGAAGCGAATGGATGGTAAGGATTATTTTGTAGGATTTTTATGCAGCCTCATTGGCACTACCTCCAAACCTCCAACTCTGGTGGTGAAGATTGTTCTTGCTTTCCTGGTACAATAAAAAGTAGGCAACTTTGTGAGGGAACTGTATGCCATGTCTTTAGGCACAAAGGAGAAGGGTATCAGTTATTTCTCAGTTGCCTTCAGCTCAAAACAATCTTTATGCAAAAATGACATATGTTGGGGCCGCATACTCTGATCCCCTTCACATGGAAATCCAAATCTGCCTGTTTAAAATAAAAACATGGTATGTCAGTAATGCCGTTGTGTCTAACAGCAGTAATGGAAGTGAAGGGCCAGTTACTGGAAGTTCTTAAAGTTGCTCATCAGGACTTAAGTAATGGATAGTCACTCTTGGTTAGACAGAGGTCATGTTCCTAAAAGTAATTTCCTGTTTTTCTGAATAGATTATATGTCCAATGTAAGGAGGGGAAATAGGTTGCTATGTATTGATATGATTAGTATAAATTTAAGTAAGAAAGGATGAAGAGGGTAAGCCAGCCCTAACTGGCTTGGCTCAGTGGATAGAGCATTGGTCTGTGGACTGAAGGGTCCCAGGTTTGATTCCGGTCAAGGGCATGTGCCTTGGTTGGGGGCACATCCCCAGTAGGGGGTGTGTAGGAGGCAGCTGATTGATGGTTGTAACTCTGTTCCTCTCCCTTCCTCTCTGTAAAAAATCAATAAAATATATTTTTTTTTAAAAAAAGAGGGTAAGCCAGCTGGATAGGATACCATTTAACTGATTAAAAATTTTAAGTGCACTCATTTTTTTTTTTCCTGAAGAGGAGTAATAAAGTCCACAGCACCTGTCACTATTTTAGATCCAAGGATCTGGGAAAACATTTGGTACAGAAAATACACCAGCCCACAGGCATTAGTAGAGCTGGCTTCACGGGTAGCAGAGTGTTGTTCATGGTATTTGCATTTGATTGAAGTGCACAAGTGGCATTAGGAGAGAGGGAGAAATGCCCCAGGCCCTTTGCAAGGAGTTGCAGACAACTTCTGGACTGTTATTCAGAGGCCAAAAGAAATGAATATAAAACAGTCATTCAACAGTTTTAGCCTGTTTCCTCCCACTTAACTGACTTGTGGGTTTACATAGTGTTCTCTAGGCGGATGCCCATGGCACACTGGTTCTCCGATGCTCACACAATTCTCTTCCTAACAGTGCAGTTGAATGATTTCAACAACAGTAGTATTTTTTTCCAAAACTTGTTAATGCCATGTTTGTTATTGTTGTATCACTTAATTAAACTAAGCTCAATAAATGCTTTCAACATCACATAAAAAATTTGATATTAAATTAAATGTAATTCTCCAAGCAAATAGCATCAACAGAAAAAAACAAGATTGATTCAAGCACTAGAATGATCAGATACAGAATATAAAATAAATATTTCAAAAATGTAAGAGGCTTCATATAAAAGAAAACAAGAAAAAACAAGAAAAATCACTAGAAATAAAAATACAGCAGTTATGATTTAAATTCACAGGAAGCTTTTTAACAAAATAGTCTTTACTCCTGCAGAAAAAAAAAAAAAAAAACTAAAAAAGAACCGGAAGACATAGTAAAAAAAAAAAAAAAGTTATCCAGAAGTTTTCACAAAGAGATAAAAGCATGTGCATTCAATGAGAGGGTCAAGGACATGGAGGATAAAGTGAGAAAATCTAATTGGATTTACAAGAGGAGAATTTAGGTTTAAATTGAATTTAGAAGAAGAGGCAAGGCGAAATTGTAAGTGAAAATAACAGAGTTTTCCAAAACCAGTTCAAAACATCCTTTCCATTTTATAACGTCCAGGAACAGCAAAGAGACTTCTAGCCTTAACACAGTGAAAGTGCAGAGCGCCATACTGGTGGGTTGCTTCCTCTTCTACTTGTTTAGAGCGTGTGTAATTTCATTCCTAAATGTGTTAAATATAACCTCTTGGCATCATAAAAAAATGAACCTTCGATGAGTCAGGCCTTAAAAACTTCCCAGTTGTAATGAATTTATGATATGTTGAAGAATTATTAGTTCTAAACACCAACTGTGGTAATTTTACAATATCTCTACAAATTCTCTAACACTATTACCTTCAAAATGTAAAGCCAATTTCCTCCCTCTTGCATGTTGGTCACATTAAGGGACTATAAAAAAAATATGGCCAAAATAGAGCTCTGAGACTACTTCATAAATAGGGCATACCGGTTGCTTGAATCTTTCTCTCTCTGGAAAAGATAGGATACCATGTTGTGGAATAAAGAGAGTAAAAGTATCAATAACCTTTTTTCTTGAAATTGTCTATGTTTAAGTTTTCAATATCTCAACTAAAATGTACCCCAATATAAAGGAATAAATACATTTAAAGAAACAAAAGAAGAAAACAACATAGAAAAGGTAGATCACTCATTCTCATTCTTTTATTTCCAATCTTTCTTTTTGGACTGCAGATGTACAAAATGCGATCAATCATTCTTGGTTTGTGGCATATCTTTCCAGCATAGATCCATGAATGCCTCACTTATAATGACTTACTTAGCCAATGTAAGTGTGAAATAAAATTCTGCAAAATCACCACGCTTCCTCCCCCCCAAAAAATAAAAACCTGGGATATACACAACAATTCATGGAGTATAATCTGATTCCCACCTCATTGCCACCCCCATCTTTTGCAAACAAGAGAAATATTTTCCTGAATTTCTTTCTCAACATTTCCTTGTTTTTTTTCCCATTTTCCCTTAAAATGCATAACCACAATCTTATTCATTTGTCTTTGTTTGTTTATGCTCCAGAATATAATCTCTTTGTAAACAAGAAATGTGTCAATCTTGTTGACTGTAGATTCAATAATACCTAGAACAGCACAAGGTATATCATAGAAATTTAAGGTAATTTTTTGTTGAGTAAATGAATGAATAAATGTATATTTCATTTTTAAAAATCTCCAGCATATAACATAATGCTTATTAGACATACCATGGATGTTTGCTAAAGTAAACAGATACATATGCATAAATCGTGTTTCTTTTTCTCATAGATTAAAACTCCTACATGGAAGTGACCAAACACCATATTTGTGCTACTGCATCATATTGTCTAGATCAGTTCTTTTCAGAGTGGTGACTGAAAAATGAAAATAATGGAAAGGGAAATGACTAATTTAAAAATCCAGAGTTATAGTGGCATTTTAAAAACATCAAATCTTTTTAAAATGTACACAAATAGCCCTAGCTGGTTTGACCCAGTGGATACAGCATTGGTCTGTGAACTGAAGGGTCCTGGGTTCGATTCCGGCCAAGGGCACATGCCCAGGTTGTAGGCTTGGTCCCAGTGGGGAGGCATGCAGGGGGCAGTCCATCAGTGATTCTCTCTCATCATTGATCTTTCTAGCTCTCTATCCCTCTCCCTTCCTCTTTGAAATCAATAAAAATATATTTAAAATATATATACACAAATAAATAGTCTATTCAGAGCACTGCTTATAGATATATTTCATTGTAAGTTGCTCTCTTTTCCTTTCCACTCTATAGTAAGGGACAATTTAGTCTTTCCATCTTCTTCATCCTCTTTTAAAGCAAGTGGCACAGCTGGTATAGCTGCAAAAAAGATAACTTTTTATTCTATTGCTTAGCTTTGCTATATACAAATATGCAATACAATTGCTTCTTAGCTAACCCATGCAAAAGTCATTTTCATCCATTACTTCTAGAGTACTTATTACTACTAAGTCTAAAATAAATCTATGCTACTCTTTGTTACAGATAGAATCTCTAGGAAAATCTGATGGTACATATAATATTGTCTTCTTCTAAAAGGAGAATATATGCACTCCTATGTTAATTGCAGTGTTATTTGCCTTCAGCTCTTTGCCTTAGTTGACCACAAATAAAACCTATTCAATTGGGCTCTTTTAATATACAGACACATTAAAAACAACTTACTATAAAGCTTCATCCTGTGAATAAATAAAAAGTATAATCTTAGCAGCCTGTAAATGTAAGCTACACTTGAGAAACTTCAAAATGTGAGGCATGGCAGTGTCTAAATATTAAGCTTCAGGAGATTTTAGGAAGCCTGTATTCAGTACATAGAAAAGGATTACAGTAAAACAAATAATGGTTCATGTTCCTTTAAAGTCAGCAGATGGGGGTTCAACCTTGGACCCAGTTTAGTCCTGTAATCCATTGATTCAATGACTTTTTCACTGACAATCAACACTCTCCTATTCACACTTCCCTCGTAAGAGCATTTTTCCCTGGCCATTATGATCATTAGCCTTTTGCATAAAACCTCAACTGTCTTACCTTTTTCTTGATTTGTGATACTAGCCTGGAAACCCCCAGCCTGTTTTAAAGCCATTTCTCTGCCTATTACACAGATTTACAGCTCATTTGTCCTTAAGAAAAACACACAACTGCTAACTTCATCTCACTTTAAATAACCCCCCAGTAGCCTCAGGAGTGTTCCTAGTACTTCCCCACATGCTCATCTAGTTTCTAAGATCCTCTCACTGAAACCCTCTCACAATTCAGCTCCAACACATTACCCTGATCCTCATACTCAACTGATTTCCAGATTATCTGGTGGTAGTTTGCTCTGAGATTTAAGTTCTCTGTAGTTTCCATGAAAAGTCACTGATTTTCTATTTTTCCAGGTTTTTCTTGTTATAAGGATAGAACTGATGACTCCCAAGCTCTTTATAGGTTAGACATAAAATTTAACAAATCCTCTAAATATACTTTTCTGTGTGAACTTTGAAATATTTTAGTATTGTACAAAGCACCCTCAACACTTCCAACACTATAGTAGGTTTTATCTGTGTGGATGTCCTATAAGGAACGTTGTGTTTGTCGCTTGCCTCCAGCTACTATTTGTTTCCACAGAAGAAACAAGAGAGACAGAGGGATGCCAAAGAGAGTATGGATATGAAGACTTAAATGGTTGCTATTTATGATTGAGAATAGTGTTAAATATTCCTTTTTAGATTAATAAAATTTTATAATTAAAAAGTGACATAATCTAACCACCTTACTTTGTAAATAAATAAACTCGAACACATAAAGATGTCTGCATCTTTAGTATAATCTGCAATGTCTTGGAAACTAATTTATCATATTAACTCTAGTGACAATGAACTAAAACACCTCCAAACAATGAATATTTTCCCCAATTTTGCCTTTACAATAAGAACCAACCAGTACACTTTATGTAGAAAAAAAACTTTTATCCCTTTCAGGTATTATCGTTATTATGACTTAGGTTTTTCAAGCAGCATTTCAAGTAGTGTAATTAATCAGAAACCACACACATAAATAAAATGGTTAACAATGGAAGCCTTAGAATTCTAAAGTAAGCATGTGAGAAATCATAGGACATTTTAGAATGTTTAGGGTTTTGAAGTCCTGTTATACTTGGTCTCCAGCTGTACCTCGAAAGTGCCTCCTTTTCATAGTGAGTTGTACACAGCAGGAAAGCTAGCCACGGAAGGATTTAATAAGCACAAATGAGGCTGTTCTGCAAGCATTACAAACAATCACTGCTTCTCCCCGATGCTTTCAGTTTATTCTCAGAGTTTCAAACATTTGTTAAATAGCAACTGAGACTTTGATAACTGATTTCCAACCAATCAGAAAGTACACAGCGTTAGCCTTTAAACCAAGACTTTTGCCACAACACCTTCAGCTCTTTGCCTTAGTTGACTACAAAGGATTGACTTTCACATGTGACAAATGGCTTTGGTTATTAGTGCTTTTCTTCTGTTTCTGCTTAGAAGTTTATTTTATAATTACCGATATTATCTTTCTTTGATCTGCTCTTTACCTTTTCCTCTAACATTTTTGAAAGGATATATGTGAAGAAAAAGAAAACTGTCGTCTCTATGCTTACAGATACTAAGGAAAATATCTTTTTATTTGACAATTTTATGTTACAAATAATAAAACAATTTACAGTTTTTGGGAAATCTAGACATCTGTTAATTTAGAAATCTAAAAATTTCTGTTTTTGAAAGGTAAAACTTTAAGTAAATTAAGAGAAATTATATACATAACTTTAAGTAAATTAAGAGAAATTATATACATAAAATATCAAAAATAAGTGAATCTTACCTAAGAAAAGAAGAGGAAGCATCAATATTGATTGTTTGTCCATTATAAACTTTGAGAAAAGAATAAGGAACTCTTGTACACTGTTAGTGGGAATGCATATGAATGCAACCATTGTGGAAATAAATATGGAATTACCTCAAAAAATTAAAAATGAAACTGCCTTATGACCCAGTGGTTCCACTTCTGAGAATTTATCCAAAGAAACCCACAACACTAATTTGAAAGAATATATGCACTCCTATGTTATTTAAAATATCCAACATTTGGAAACAGCCCAAATGTCCATCAATAGAAGAGTGGGTAAAAAAGTTGTGGTACATTTACATCATGGAATGCTATACAGCAGTAAAAAAGAAGAATCTTTTATCCTTTGAGACAGCATAAAGGGACCTGGAGAGTATTATGCTAAGCACAATAAGCCAGTCAGAGAAAGACAAGTATCACATGATCATGTGGAATCTGGCGAACAAAATAAACTGATAAACAAAATAGATCCAGAGATAGAGAAGCATGGAACAGACTGTGGAATCTCAGAGGGAAGACAGGAGAGGATGGGTGGGTGGGAAGAGAACAACCAAAGAACTTGTATGCATATATGCATAACCCATGGACATAGACAATAGGGTGGTGAAAGCCTGGGGCAGGTGGTGAGGGCAGGCTAAAAGAGGTCAATGGGGGAAAATAGGGAAATATGTAATACTTGCAACAATAAAGATTTTTTTAAAGCAAAAAAAAAAAAGAAGAAGAAGCTGTGGTACATTTACACAATGGGATACTACTGGGCCATAAAAAAGAAGGAAATCTTACCCTTTGCCACAGCAGAGATGGACCTGGAGAGCATTATGCTAAGTGAAATAAACCAGTCAGAGAAAGATATGCACCATATGATATGACTTATACATGGAATTTAATGAACAAACTGAACTAACAAGCAAAATAGAAACAGACTTATAGATAGCAGGTTAACAGCTGTTGGTGGATGGAGGGGTGGGATTGGGTGGGAGAGAGGAGGGATTGTGAAAAAAAGAAAAAAACCTCATGGACATGGAGAGTGTGGTGATTGCTGAGTGGAGGGAGAGTGGAAGGAGGTGGAGGAGGCTTTAGCGGGATAAATGGTGATTAATGGAAACTTGACAGGGGGTGGTGAACACACAATACAGTGTACAGATGATGTACTGTAGAATTGTACACCTGAAATCTATAGAATTTTGTTAACCAGTGTCACCCCAATAAATTCAGTAAAAAGGAAAAAAAGCCTGGGGAGGGTCTCAGGGAGTTGAAAAATTTTTGGTTTGCTAATATGTTACTGAGAATGTTTTATCTGTATTCATCAGGGAGGCTGGTGTGTAGGTTTCTTTTCCCGTAGTTCTTATCTGGCTTTAGTAACAAAGCAGGGCTGGCCTCATAAAATGAGTTTGGGACTGTTCCCTACTCTTCAGTTTTTTTTTGGAAGAGTTTGAGAAGGATTGGTATTAATTCCTTAAATAGTTGATAGAATTCACTAATGAAAACATCTAGATCTGGATTTTATTTGTTGGGAGGTTTTGATTATTGTTTCAATATCCTTACTAATAATTGGTTTGGGATTGATATTTATTCATGATTCAATGTTGATTTCTTGTATGTTTTTGGAAATTTATCCATTTCTTCTAGATTATTTGTTGGCATGCAGTTGATAAGTACTTTCTTATGATCCTTAGTATTTTGTGTTATCAGTAGACCAGCTTTTAGTTTCATTGATCTTTTCTATTGTCTTTCTAGTCTCTATTTAATGTAATTCTACTATGAGCTTTGTTTTTTCCAAGTCCATGGAATGTACAATTCCAAGGGTAAACTCTAATGTAAATGATGGTCTTTGGGTAATGATCTGTTCACAGGTTTATCAATTGTAATAGTTGTACTACTCTGGTGGGGGGTATTGATAATGGAGGAGCTATGCTCATATGGACATAGGTTGTATATGGGAAATCTCTGTATGTCTTTTAATTTTGCTGTGAATTTAAACTGCTCTAAAAATTAGGTCTTTTAAAAAATTAATGTTTTCAAAAAAGCTAATCAGAAAAATTCTATTAACAGTGATCACCTCAAGGGAAGGGAACAGGATGCTGGGAGACAAGAGAGGAAAGGAAATTACTATTTACTTCTGTGAAAAGGAACTTTTGTAGCTTATTAATTTTATTATGTTGACTTATTCAAAATAATATATGCATAATAATTTTAAGGTAAGCACGACATGGTTCATATAGAAAAAGGAAATATAAGAAAAACCTACTTTATTCATTGACCAAGAATGTCCTCTTGAATGTTCATTATTAAATTTAATGAAATAATTCTTAAGAAAATATCCAGTATAGTGGATAATCTTTCTTTCTTTCTTTAGTTACTATCTAACAAAGTCTGGTGACACTTTGGGAAAAATTTGCCATCCTTCCTGGATAATTCAGTGAGGCAGGCATTTAGGACTTTTCTCTGTTAGAGGTGCCTACAGGCCAAGTATGAGGAAGCTTGTGAAAGTGTACAAATAGTGGGCAAATCTCTCATGGTATTACCATATACTTACTTTTCCTTTCAATCTAAACTTTGCTTTAAAATTAATAGTCTCTACTCCCATTCTATATGGGAGGTCTTAGATGAGACATGTTTTGTGTGTGTGTGTGTGTGTGTGTGTGTGTGTGTATGAATTAAAGAAATAATAAGTAAGAGCCCTCTGACCAAATGAGGGCTTTGATAGCAGAATTGGAAGGCATATTCAAGGATAAATACAGGCCAGATATTACAGTGAGGAAGTTCTGTTTCATAGTCCTTTGTTTTTAAATGGACTCTCAGCAATTACATGGTAAACCTATATTACAAGAGCAAGAAAACCATTACAGTAAATTTAGGAAAAAATAAATACATGGAATATTATATTCACCAAATCAGATTTCCATATTATTGATGCTAATTATATGCAAGGCAAATTTATAAGTGACAACTGGCATTCTTTTCTCCAAATTACATTCCTCCAAAATTACATGAGTGTTAAACACTCTGTATTAGCCCTAATCTCTGCATGAATGAAATGAATCTCAAATGTGGTATAACTTGCTGTGCCTAACTTTGTGTGTGTTGTTGTTGTTTTTTATTTTAACTTAACAATTTCTGCCCTTGATTTGTGGGCAGCTCAATAAAAAAGCAAGTGTTTACATTGAAAGTGCAGAAATTTTTTCATAGGCTATTTCATAAAAGAATAAAAGAATGTTGGTATCATTCCATTTTTATTATTTACTAGCTAATAAAAGGATATTTTAATTAAGATATGGACTCTTAAAAAGATTCTAAGCATTGATAGAGATCTATACAATGCAAAATTTTCTAACCGTCCCACAAAATCTCTAAATAGAAAAACACACATTTAAATAAAAACAAACCTTTACCTGATTTAAAAATGTAAGGTTAGTATCTCTTCCTCTGACTTTTTATTCAAACAAGAACACCTACTACAATGTCACACACACAGTCCATGCCATAAAGCAGGAAGTCTGAAGCTAAAAAAAACAATCTGCAATACTATAGTCAAGTATTTGCCTCACATGGACATGTTCTGAAGGCCTAACACTGAAGAGAGATATATGATACTGAGCTTATTGATGTGTAATTTTATTTCTAGCTACTTTTATCTTATTTTTCTCATGCATAGCTCCACCCTCTGTCATAAGCACAAACCTGATGGAACTCAAATGAGAGTTTAATGCTATCTCCATTGGAAAGCTAAACTCTCAAGGTGCAGATTAGAAGAAAGCATTTCCAGAGATGGTTTAGCACTGCTACTTCCCTACAGCTGGTCTTAGTTCATAGAAAAATCAATGAAACATTTTCTGCAGGTTAACCTAGAGGCCATGACATAAATTCATCTCTGGATTATCAAACTTTTAGCTTCAATGCACCCCTCAAAAATAGTAGGAAGAAAAAACATATACTTAACTATAAAATGAAAACAGTACCTCTTCCTCCAAAAGAAAGCTAAAGTGCTGTGAGGGCTATAAACAATCCATTCATTTTGCCAGAGATGGGTTGAAGAGAGCCTGCATTGCAGAAGTATTAAGAAAAATTCAAGTAGAATTTATTGAGAATTGAATAGCAGTGCTTTCTGCTGGGAAGCACATGCCATACTTTCAAATTTAGCCTTGAGATAGTACAACCATTGTCACACAGCACTGGCTTTGTAAAGTGTCCAAGTAGAATGCAGAAAAATATTATTCTTATGGAAACCTATTCTGAGATGAAACAGAGCTGGATCATTTACTATAATACTTTCAGTAGTATGAGTTTTGTAATTAACCTTAACTTAAAAAATTCTCTAGAATCTACAGCTCTGGTTTGCCTAGATTAATGTTCTTCTCAATATTAAAAAATGATTTAACAAAAGTTTAATAAAATATAATGAAGTTTGGATAGGATATTTTTTATTGTCTCAGAGATATTTGTCTGAGGCTCCAATTCTCAGCTCTATGGATGATGAGTTTCCGTATTTCTAGGCCACACCTCTTCAAGGTTTGCTAAGAGGTATCAAAAAATAGTGTAGCTACCACTGTGCAGCATAATAAAAGAAGGGCAGAGATTCACTGAGGAGAAAAAGTAATTCTTTAAAGGAATTACTGAGAGCTGAAAGGACAGGATAATACTCCCTCATCTGCATCAAGTCAGGTAAAGAGAGCATCAAGAGAATTCCTTGAAGAGACTATGACAGTAGTGGTATAGGGTTGGCTTGATTTCCAGAGGGGAGACCAGTATTTTCTTTCCAGTTGAAGATTTGCTAGTCTGTAGAAACAGATCCGACACTGTTACGACACCATCACTGACCACAATGAATGGATATTTGGTAAACTTTTTATCATCCTCTGGTGTTTGGTCAGGACCCAGAGATTTGGCCTTAACTCTCCTCTGAAGTCTCAAAGAGAGAAGCTGACTGTAACTACCTATAGAACAGGACAAGGAAAGAGGAGATTGAGTGTGACCTAAGCTCCCTGGGTTACTAGGACAACAATGAATGAATTACTTTGGCATTTGCTCTTTGATACATGTGTGTGTGTATCATATAGAGATTTGACCCAGAATATCTGCTTTCCTGGAGGTATAGTGCTGGAGGGCAGAAGTTTGGGAAGACATATAAAAAGTTATTTTCATATTACCTACACCATGTAATATTTCAGTGCTTCAGTTCCCAAAGGAAGGTTCTTGAAATTACATGAAAAGGTGTCATATCAGAGAAACCAGAGTCTGTGCATGCTCCATATCGTGCTAGATAACATCAGCACAAAGCAAACATCAGCACAAAGGAATTTGACTTTCTGTCTAATTCACCCTCACTCTTACCCTACAGAAGCCAGACATCCAGGGGCGGGGAGAAGCAAGTATAATGAGGAGAACAAAAAGAACAGACCATGTCCCATCTCCTACTGCTATTCTGGGAATTCTAAGGGTGGCCTAAATTACAAAGGGTGTTATATTTGAGTGAAGAGGACAATGTATTGCACCATATTTGCAGTGGTTACTCCGGAAAAGTAAAAACATTTTGTATCAAGGAAAAATTCTTACAGAATTTTAGTCCTATTGCCCATTTCATTGTTTCCCATGTACAAAGACATTTTCATTCTTCAAATCTGCATAGCTATTCAAGCCATGTAGCTAATCATTTTAGACTGAGAAAACAAAATCACACGTAATTGAATGAGTCATTTGCAAGAATAAGCTCAAAATAGCTCCTCAACTCATCTTTGTTTCCACCAGCAATTTACTTCAAAACATAGTGATTTCTGCCAAAGTTGTTTTGTCGGGATGGGCCGTGAAGGAAGTGGGGGGTGGGGGACTCAAAAAGGCAATTTTAAATTTAATTAAATTCTGATAATGCATACATCCAGGCTCATGCGTACATTAAGTTATGTGCCTTGTTTCATGTATTTTTCCAAATTGGAATTCTTTGTCCACATATCTGTGACCTTTAACACCAATAAGTAGATGCTACCCATTCCTCAGTGGTCAACTCAGAACATCTACCAAAAAGCTTTTCTTGATCAGTGCAGTTTTCACTGATTTCCCTCTTCCCTTTATCCCACTGTGCAGTTTGTCATATAAAGACCTGCACCTCATCATTAACTGTTGTGTATTTTGGAATGATCTCTACCACAGGGAGATCCAAAACTTATGTTTTACTAAATCTCTGTGAGGTACTTTAGAGATTCAGACATAGACTTTAGAATCAGTCAGCATGGATTTGGATTCCACCATATTGCCACACATTGCCATATGTTGGTGTGGCAAACCGTAAAGAGTATTTAACAGAGTACTTGGCAGATATGAAACATGCAATAAATGCTGCTTATTGCTGTTACTACTGCTGCTACAGCTGTTACTGTTAAATGGTTTCCATGTAGTTAAGATTAACAGCAATGAACATTTGCTAGAAACTTACTAGGTAATTGTTACTTTTATTACAACTCTTAAGAATTCTTTAATTCATTCAATCTTTGCTTCCATACCAGCACTACCAATGTTTTCACATATTTATAGTTTTGAAAGCAGAACCATATCTTTATTAATCTAGCTCTGCTAGAATGGAGCTCTGTGGACTTTCTTTACCCCTTCAAAAAATATATAAATATGTACTATATATTTTTATGTGGTTATATATTTTAGACCTGTATGTCTGGTTTTTATTAATATGAAAATTAATAAAAGACCATGTGGACTGTGGTTGCTTAATTATTGAATTTCAAAAAGAAAAGTTGTCCTGGCTGGAGTGGTTCTGTTGGTTGGAGGTTGGTCCCATGCACAGAAGGGTCATGGGTTCAATTCCCTGTCAGGGCACATACCCAGGTTTCGGGTTGGATCCCCAGTTGCAGCATGGGTGCTTTTCTCTCTCTCTCCTTCTCCCTTCCTCTCTAAAATCAATAATAAACAAACAGCAACAACAACAAAACACCCACATATCCTCATGTGAGGATTAAAAAGGAGAAGAATGATAAATCTCAATAAATAAATGATAGTTAATACTTAATTAAATAATATTAGCATAGCCTGCTAAGTGTTAGTATGGAGCTCCTATTTCCACACTATTCTATAAAAAGGACTCTATCTTTCAACAGTAAAATGAGTTCTTTATTGTAATTAGTAGTTGTTGTTTTTTAAAAAATAAAAACATAATTTTTCAATAAAAAGATGCTTAAGTGTATAAATTCTGAACATTAAGAAACAGCTAATGCAATTCATGTCAAGTTGAGCATTAAACATAAGATCTCAAGGACAATGCAGTCTTTGTAAGGATCCACAGTCCTTGAGATGGAGGACACAGAACAAAACAAAATCAGATCCCATTTTCTCAGCAAGATAACCTCCCCCTGGTGATCAGAGCATCTCTTTTATCTAACTTCCTTCATCCTTTCCAACAGATTTTCTTATCTAACCAGGGATAATGCAACTATCTATTCTGGGGCTCAAACTACTGCTCTGAAATAAGAATAAAGGAAAATAGCACATACACAGATACCTCTTTCTCTTTTAATGTGTGCGGTTTAAGAGAACAGAAGGCTTACAGTATGGGAGATGTTTTCCCCTATTTCCATGCATCATTTGCCACATGAGCTGTGCTCGACGGTTTCCAGGATGAGTGTGAACCCACTGGCCTTGACACAATGCAGCCATCCTTCTTCTACAGTTGACTCCTCCGAAGCTGCAGGAAACCGTCAAGCACCTGCTGTGGAGGGCAGATGCTCCTAAGGTTAGTAAACATGAGGCTAAAGCACACAGGGCTGTTCCTCCCTTCTTTTGGAGAAGTGCACTTCTTATTCTATTTTCAGAAACAGCACAGGCCCAATGAAGACATAAAAAGCAATCTTGTCTGTAAGTATGATGACAAATGGAGTGTTATTTTTAAAGATAATGATGCCAGTTGATTTCATAGGAATATCTGTAAAAATGTTTTCATCAATGATTATTTTGTGTCTACATGACTTTAAATATTTACAGATTACTTTTCAGTTTAATATTCAGATATTTCTATCATCACATCTTAGATCTTGGCTTTTTAAAGGAAGAACATACACAATGGGCAATATCAATAGCATAATATTACATTTCCTACTAAATCTGTTCACAGATTATCAACTTCAAACTTTATATCCCTTTGTCTGTTGGACATGGGAAAGTATTACTTTAAAAACCCATATTTTAATAGCTCATGAGAAAACAGGAAGGTAAGCACTGCAGTGACATTAATAAAAAGAAAACACTTAAATCACCCTTCTCGTGACTTTACTCTTATACATATGCTGGCAAACAGTGAAGTGAGTAACAGTAAGAAATGTAAATGATAGAAACTGTCATATTGGGTACACAGTTCCCACTCCTCTTGAAGAAACAGTAACTGCCAGAACAAAAGCTTCATTCGGGAAACCTAAAAGACAGTTTATCTTGTTCTTTAGCACAGTTGATGCTAAAAACACTGAAATAAATATTGAAGACATTGATTAAACCATAGAAACAAATTGCTGTGAAACATACGGATAATTTAACACTTAAACTATTATCCTAAAACCACAGTAGAGATAGATTTCAATTTACCCAACAACAAAACAGACTTCATGCACATGAAACCTTGCAGACAAGTAAGTCCTCCCACTCCATAAGATACACCAACAGACCATATATACCTTTTGTTCTGATAGACTAATTGAAATATTATTAAAATCCTCTACTTCATATATATTCCAATGCCAGGTTCAAAATACAAACACCTAGTTCTTAAATTTGGACAGTACAACTGTTATTATAGATGAATATTTTTGCCAGAAGACATGAAATAAATTTTGAACAGAAACCCCAAATCAGAAACATTACTTGAATAATTCAAAGTGCACATTACCTAATTTTAATATAGTACTAAGTTTTTATTGTTATTTCTCCTCTTTCTTGAGCTGTGACATAAATATTTATTAAGAACTTTTCTGGAATGAATAATAAAAAACAAGTTTTAATTTTAAGTAACATTAAATATTTAAAAGTGTGACTTATTAAGAAAACTAGAGGCCCGGTGCACAAAAATTTGTGCACTCGGGGGGGTCCCTCAGCCTGGCCTCTTACAGTTTGCGACCCCTCAGAGGATGTCCATGTGCTGGATAAGGCCCGCTTCCTGGGAGATTGGGCCTAAGCTGGCAGTCAGACATCCCTCTGGCAGCCCGGCAGCCCTTGGGAGATGCCCACTTGCCAGCGGGGAGCAGACCTAAGCTGCAGTCGGACATCCTTAGTGCTGCTGAGGAGGCAGGAGAGGCTCCCACCACCGCTGTGCTGGCAGCCATCAGCCTGGCTTGTGGCTGAGCAGAGCTCCCCCTGTGGGAGCACACTGACCACCAGGGGGCAGCTCCTTCATTGAGCGTCTGCCCCCTGGTGGTCAGTGTGTGTCATAGTGACCAGTCATTTCCAGTCATTCTGTTGTTAGGGTCAATTTGCATATTACCCTTTTATTATATAGAATAGAGGCGTGGTGCATGGGTGGGGGCTGACTGGTTTGCCCTGCAGGGTGTCCCAGATCAGGGTGGGGGTCCTGCTGGGGTGCCTGGCCAGCCTGGGTGAGGGACTGATGGCTGTTTGCAGGCTGGTCAAGCCCCAAGTAGGGACCCTCACCTCATGGGGGTTTGGCCAACCTGGGTGAGGTGCTGATGGCTGTTTTCAGGCTGCCCAAACCCCCTTCAGGGTGGGGGTCCCCATTGGGGTGCCTGGCCAGCCTGGGCGAGGGACAGATGGCTGTTTTCAGACTGACCAAGACCCCCAGCAATCGAAGCTCCCAGCCTTTTTTTTGTGTGTGTGTGTGTGTTTTTATTCGCTCCAGCTCCATGGCCATGGTGACTGGAAGCAGTTATCTGGGGTTTATTTACCTTCTATAATTGAAACTTTGTTGCATTGAGAGGAGGCAGCAGCCAGCCGGGAAGCTTGGCTTCTTCCATCATTGGGGCAACCAAGCCTCCTGCTTGCTCCAGCTCTGTGGCTGCCAGCCGCCATCTTGGTTGGGTTAATTTGCATATAGTCACTCTGATTGGCTGGTGGGCGTGGCTTAGAGTGTAGCAAAGATATGGTCAATTTGCATGTTTGCCTATTATCAGGTAAGATGTGATTCTGAGAATAGGCCAGGCCTCATCTAGGTGTAAATAAAATTCTACCTAACCCACAGACTTAAATGCTATTCCACCAATATTTGTTTATTTATCAAATATTGATAAAGCACCTACTGTGTGTCAGGTTGCATAACTGTGGACTCATGACACAAAAATAAATGCTACATTTGTTATTGTCAAGGAAATCTAGAGTAGTGAATGCAATAACCAATTAGAGGAATTGGCAATATTTTGTAGTAATGCTACATACAGAGGTACATGTTTGCAAAGATGACTGAAAGGAGGTACAGTTTATCTGTGGAGATCCTTAAACTGCACTTCAATGAATAATCAAAAGATTACCAAGCAGATAAAGTGTTCTAGATACAGGGATCAACAAACGTAGACTGTGTGGAACATCTTAGGGGACAGCCAGAGATTTGGCTTGTCAAAAATGTAGTAAGTGAAGTGAGGAGATGCAGGCAATGTGGTTTGGAAAGCCAAACAGAAAAGGACCAGGTCATGTAGATTCCAGAAAGAAAAAATAAATTGTACAGAATATTGACATAATTAGATAATAAGATAGGCATTTTAAAAGATATTTCAGGGCAGGAGGTAGGGGGGTAAGAGATCAACTAAAGGACTTGTATGCATGCATATAAGCATAACCAGTGGACATAAGACATTGGGGGATAGGGGAGGCTAGGGGACTGTCTAGGGCGGGGGGATAAAATGGACACATATGTAATACCCTTTGTAATACTTTAAGCAATAAATTAAATAAATAAATAAATAAAAATAAAAGATATTTCATACTAAGAGTTTTCAGTCGAATTAGAAAGTAAGGAGACCAGTTAGAAAGTTATTATGATGTTGAAGGCTTCTAGTAAGAAAGTTAGTTTTGACATCAAAGGAGGCAATAGATTCAAAAGACACCTGCCTGGTGTCTAAACTTGACCTTATTTATAAAACCAATTCTTTAATTACTCAGAATAAAATTTTAGGATATCCTAAAAATTTTGGATGTATAGCTTAGAAGAAAACAGGAGTAAAAACAAACAAACAAAAAACATATGAACACTTCCCTGATAATTCAAAGTAAGTGTGAACAGGATAATTAAAGTGTAAAATTTTATCATCTCAAGTTGGTGAAAGCCTATGGTGCAAATTGCAATTAGAAGACTAATGTGTGTGCTAGTTTTGACCCTCTGACAATTATATGATAAGGGTCAGTTAATTATCCTCTTGGTGCTTCCATTATTCTGTTCAGATTAGAATCAAATTACTATGAAATGAGCAAAACAAATTAATACAAAAAACATATAAAAACATACTTCCATCAGTCTATGTATCATCTTATTTCTAAAATTTTCTACAAGCTTTAAAAACAGGTATTCCTACATATTTGTTAAGTACCTGAATAATAATAATAATATTCTTATGAATGAAAATCTTTTCTTATATTTAACCTCAGTTAAATTTGTTGGTTAGAGGAGGGAATTATATAATGCAGACATAAAGAGCTATTAATTTTTAAAAAGCCACTTAAATAATAATTTTATTTCTTCAAGAGTTTTTTTTACTTTATCATATGGAAATCATTTAAATAAGCTATTCCAGCAAAAGAAACTACTAATCATAGTTAAATTAATTAAACCATTAGGTAGCAGAAACTTAAAATCTTCAGACCATGATGAATAGAAGTATTCAAATCCTGTCATGCGTCATGCAAAAATTCAGAGCTTATGAGAATTATTTATTGGGAAATGATAAGTGAATGCTTTATGAGCTGAGATTATTAATATGAGCTATGTAATTATTAATCTGCATTTCTGAAACTGAAAGTGTCATTCTTTTTGACGATGTTTTGATAAAGAGCAACAATAGTGCTATAAATACCTAGTTTGTGTATTGTATGAGAAATACATGTTGGATATCAACTTAAATATCAGCTTAGATTTGAAAGTGTCAGCCTTAAAATGCTTATCTTTTGATAATCATTCTTAGTGACTGAGCTGCCTGAAGGTCTTAAATCTGCAGCTATTTTGAAATGTCCCATTACATTGAAACTATTGCATTTTTCAAATAAAAAGATTCTTCTTTGACTCTATTGCAACAACCACCACAAGACTATGATTCTCTTACCATTCATTTGATATTTTGGCATTGGCTGGTAAGACTAATTAAAAACACTAGAGATGTTTCTGAATTATCTTTTAAATGCATCCCTGTAAAGTCATATTATGAGCGTTTTGAATAAAACTGGCATAGAAGTAAACAATTCATAAATCAAGCAGGGTATCTTGTACTTGCATTAACATACTAGATTTTATTAGTTAATAATTGTATAAATTTTACTTTTTAAAGACATACATTGATGTAAGGAAAACTACACAACTCTAATAAATGAAATCAAATAATAACTAAATAAGTGGAGAGAGAGTTTTTGTTCATGGCAAGAAGACACAACATTGTGAAGATGTCCATTCTTCCCAACTTGATCTATAGATTCAATGAAATCCTCATCAAAATAACAGAAAGTATGTTATTAATAGCCATATGAATATTTTATGTGTTAAATTTATGGAAAAAATTGATTCTAAAGTTTATAAGGAGAGGCAAAAGACCCAGAATAGCCAACATAATTTTGAAGAACAAACTTGTATGACTGACGCTACCCAACATCAAGAGTTACTATTATGCTATAGTAATAAAGACAGTGTGATATTGAAAAAAGACTAGATAACTAGATCAATGGAACATCACAGAGAACCTAGAAATAGACCCACATAAATATAGTCAACTGATCTTTGACAAAGGAACAAAGGTAATAAAATGGAGCAAAGATAGTCTCTTCAACAAATGGTGCTGGAGCATTTGGACATCCACATGCAAAAAAACCAAAAAGAATCAAGACACAAACCTTGCACCCTTCACAAAAATAAACTAAAAATGGATCATAGACCTAAATGTAAATGAAAAATTGTAAACTCTTGGAAAATAACACAGGAGAAAATCTAGATGACTTTGAGTATGATGTAGACTTTTTTGATACAACAATGCCATGACTCATGAAAGAAGTAAATGATAAGATAGACTTCATTAAAATTAAAAACTTCTGTATGAAAGACAATGTCAAGAGAATACAAAGATATAATTTATAATTAGAAACTAATATTCTTACATATCAATAATGTTATTTATCAACATATTGTATAACATTAACACACAACTTAAACAAAAGGAAGATAAACAACCCAATCAAAAAATGGGCAACGGACCTAAATGGACACTTTTCTAAAGAAGACAGAAGGAAGGCCAAGAGACATATGAAAATATGCTCAAAGTCACTAATTATCCAACAGATGCAAATCAAAACAACAATGTGGTACCATCTCACACCTGTCAGAATGGCTATTATCAACAAATCAACAAACGACAAGTGCTGGCGAGGATGCGGAGAAAAAGGAACCCTTGTGCACAGTGGTGGGAATGCAGACTGGTGCAGCCATTGTGGAGAACAGTATGGAGTTTCCTCAAAAAACTAAAAATGGAACTCCCATTTGACCCAGTGATTCCACTTCTAGGAATATATCCCAAGAAACTAGAAACACCAATCAGAAAGGATATATGCACCCCTATGTTCACAGTGGCACAATTCACCATAGCTAAGATTTAGAAACAGCCTAAGTGCCCATCAGCAGATGAGTGGATTAAAAAACTGTGGTACATCTACACAATGGAATACTACGCTGCAGTAAAAAAGAAGGAATTCTTACCATTTGTAACAGCATGGATGGAACTGGAGACCATTATGCTAAGCAAAATAAGCCAGTCAGAGAAAGATGAATATCACATGATCTCACTCATTTATGGAATATAATGAACAACATAAACTGATGAACAAAAACAGATCCAGAGACAGAGAAGCATTGATCAGACCGTCAAACCTCAGAGGGAAGGTAGGGGAGGGTGGGGGGTTAGAGGGAGAGATCAACCAAAGGACTTGTATGCATGCATGTAAGCCTAACCAATGGACACAGACAATAGGTGGGTGAGGGCATGAGTGTGGGGGGGCAATGAGAGGATAAGGACACATATGTAATACCTTAACCAATAAAGAAATTTTAAAAATCCAAAAATAATACATTATATATAATTATATATAATATTTTTATAAAACAGACTGTTCTTATTGAAAACATCCATATTGGTTTTTAATAAGTCAATTTAATTCTTATCTTGCCTAATTTTAACATCCTCTTTGTAGGATGCCAAATTAAAAACATATCCTATATAATAAAAGGCTAATATGCAAATAGACCAAATGGCAGAACCACTAAACAACCAAGCACCAGTTGCTATGATGTGTGCTGACCGCCAAGCACACACGCAGAACACGGCAGGTGTTGGCAGTAGGTGGCTGAGTGAAGAACATGGAGGCGTCAGCCATGGCGGGATGGTGAAGCAGGTGAGCAGGGGCACCAGACGAAGGCAGGACATTGGTTGCTGTTATTGGGGCCAGCCTCTGGCGGTTACTGAAAATTCTTTGCTCCGGTGCACCACAGTTCCGCCCAACACTCGCGCCTGCTGCTGGTGCTGGCCCCGCCTGCGCCTGCTGCCAGTGCCTGTTGCTGGCCCCAATTGCTTGGCACCATCAGCAGTTCGAGTGGCAGCTGCTGGCCTGATCAACCCTCAGGGCTCCTCCACCTCCCCCTGCTCCTGAGGGGCTATGGGGGAAGCAGCTACCATTCCCACCTGCTGATAATACTGGCCCCAATAACTCTGTGTTGTCAGTGGGTGTGAGCGGGGCCAGTGCCATCAGCACATGGGAATGGCAACGGCAGGAGCGGGGCTGCTGGCAGACAGGGGGCTGGGGTCTACAGCGGGAGGAGCCAGACAGGGGCACAGAGGATGGGCCAAGGCCCGCCCCTGTGCCCACTGCGGCCTCACAGCCCACAGTTTTTTTCAAGGTGCACAAATTTGTGCACTGGGCCCCTAGTCTGTGTGTGTGTGTGTGTGTGTGTGTGTGTATGCATTGCCCTTTGTTGAAGCCTTTTATATCTTAGCTACAAAACTCAGGCTTCTAGAAAAGACTGAACACTAACAGTAAATACTTTCTACTATTCTTACCTCCTACAGTGTTGGTAATGATGAAATAAAATATTTCAAAAACCTTAGAAAGCAGGTGGTTTTATTTTTCTGTTTTACTATCTGATGTAAAATATCAATAACTATTGGATAATTTGTCTATGTAAGCACTGCTTTACTTTTCCTGCTTATGCTTAAATTACTTGGGGGAATCTTTTGGAGAAGAGTTGATGCCAAATACTAATATTGTATTGTATTCAAAACTAGAAAGTTAACTTGACTTCCTACAAAATGATGGAATTAAAAAACACTTATTCCATTAAAGAATAACTATTGAATGATACAGGGACACATTTGATGTGTCCTTAAACATTTGTTTTAATTATACATTAACTTTATATTCAAGGCAGTTGTTTGATTTAAAAAAGTAAAGCCTGCTTTTAATTTAGTAAAAGTGGGTTGTTATATTTCATATTGCAATATATGCTATAATAGAGTTTAAGATAATCTGTTCAAAAGTTTTGTTACAGATTCTAGAAATAGATGTTGCAACTGCTTTCTGTTGGGTTGTGTGAGATTGTTTACTGCCCTTGGGTATGTTCATTCCTGATTGCTGCTCCACTGTCATAAATCTCTTGAAAGAAGAAATAGTGAGTTCTTCCTTTAGAGCAATTACCAGTCACATCTGAGATAGCAAATTTGAGAAATCAAATGCATCTGTCACATATTACTAACTTTGAATTAATGTGGGTTTGTTTACACAAATAACCCCTCAAGTATATTGTTTTCCAAATCCACAGAATTATACTAAATCTTTCAAAACACCAAAGATGTACACAGGGAAAAAAATGGGAAATTGAAAGGGTATAATTTAAGAACAATTCAATGACTGAACTATAAGGAATGTTCATTTCCTGGATTTGTGCCTAAGTCTTTGATCCTCAAGTTCAATCAATGAGACTCTAATTATGGTAAAATCCTATTTTTCTAACTTTAGAAATTTTGTATTTGTTTATATATATATATATTGTTTTATATTTTTAGAATTGAATTAGCTCTTTTAAAATGAAAAAAAAAGCAGCTATGGGAGGGAAACAATATACCTGATAGAACCACTGACAAGATTTTGAAATAACAAAATTGAGAATAAGTTTATTATTATCCTAGTAAGGTGTTGAAAGGAAGATCTTAGCAATGTTAGAAGCTGAGTATGGTGGGTACAAGGAAGTGCTTAATGGTATGAAGATAAGTGGGATGGTATGCAGCATGGACAGTTGGAAGGAAAACCCATTACCTTCTGAGAGGATGGACTGAGAAGAACTGAGGCTCAGTCAGAGATCTTGTGCTGAATTACTTTCCCTGGCTACACCACGAGTAGGGTGGATCACTGTCTAAGGCAGAAGCTTCATTTGTTAGTACATACACCACACACACACACACACACACTTTTTGCATAGCTT
The DNA here is from genome assembly GCF_964212035.1 of Myotis nattereri. Classification (NCBI taxonomy): domain Eukaryota; kingdom Metazoa; phylum Chordata; class Mammalia; order Chiroptera; family Vespertilionidae; genus Myotis; species Myotis nattereri. Next base: position 58,201,710 of record NC_138079.1, read on the forward strand.
AATTTTCAGAAAGGGTGTGTGTGTAAAAGCAGAGGTACTGAGACTAATTAAGTGACCCTGGGACAGTTCCTACTCTACATTTCTAGGGTTTGCATGTACACAAAGTGGATGTGATGGACTGTTTAGCAACAATTTGAAGAGCATCAACATTAGTTTTTATATTAGTTTTTATATATGGGTTCTAGTTTCAGCTCTACCAGTCATTAATCAATCTGGACCTCCATCTCCTCATCTATATCCAACATAGAGATGCTAACTTTTTAGCCTGCCATAAATGTAGCTTTGTACATCAAATGAGGTCCTATGATCACTTCATAAGCTGGAAAGTATTAGAAATATGTGAGCTATTATTGATGGTTGTTAGTATAGCAATGGAGAAAATGGCAAAGTTGGAAGGCTAAAGGCAGCTTTTTCTTGGCAATACAATATGTATCTCAAAAGAAAAAAGGGGGAAGCTAGAAGAAAAGCAGTTTTTTTAAAATATATTTTTATTAATTTTAGAAAGAAGGGAGAGGGAGAGAGAGATAGAAACATCAATGATGAGAGAGAATCATTGATCAGCTGCCTCTGCACACCCCACACTGGGGATCCAGCCTGCAACCCATGCTCTGACCTGGAATCGAACCCTGACCTCCTGGTTCATAGATCAGTGCTCAACCACTGAGCCACGCTGGCCGAACAAAAGCCAAAGTTTTTGACTCAGAGAGCTCTCAGACTTCACAGAGCCAAGTTTGTGAATATGCCTGAAGAATTTTTGATGCTGAAAAAGGTTTAGGCTAAGTAAGAAGTTTGTATATTTAAAAGTTAGCATCCAGGCATTGAATTTACATACTCAGGAGAGAGAGAAAGGGAGGAGAAAATAACCAAAGATAATTTAAACTACATTTGAAACTTGCCCAACTGGAGAATATCCAAAATTTGTTCTAAGCATGACATCTTTGCTATAATCCCTAACCTATTTGATAATCTCAGGATATCAAAACTTCACACCATCTTATTTTATAATTCTTACACAGAGATATTCTGTGAAGAGTCCAACCCCAACTTAAACATACCTCATACACCACACCTAAAATCATTTTGTCAGTGAGACTACTTATTTTTCCTAATTAACTGTTCAAATATCTAGTTTGATTGGAATGTGTTAAGTAGGGCCAGGCTTAGCTCTAATATGTTTGACCCAGTAGCTGCCCATGTAGGAAACATCAAATGATGTCACTGGAATTTTATTGGAGATATACTCACAAATTCTGTTACATAAATATACTATGGTAATAAGAATAAACTTACTAGAAATATCATCTTAATAAACTATAAGCTATACCATTATTCAATAGTAGTAACATTAAACATGTGTTAATATTGCAATATTATACCCCTGTTTGTCTAGAACAGACAATCATTTGCCACTCTACGTTATTTGTCCTAACAAATTAAGGGCCTAATATAGGCCATGAAAGAAGAGAATCTCAGAGTGGGTATAGTCACAAATTTATAATAACTCTTTTAACCTTTAACTCAGTGCTTTATTACTAAAAGCTCTTTTGAATGTGCTTATAGATAATGCGGAAAAGCATTTAGGATCTTTTTATTAAAAAGCATGCATATTGTCAAGGCATAAACAATATTCAAGCAACCCAATTTTAAATGAAAACCTGCCTATGCATAACATAGCAACAGTAGTATATCATAAAAATAATTTATGTGACAAGTTATTTTATGTTTTAATTTCCCCCTATTTAAATGTTGATTGTTCCTTAAATCACAGCTTTTAACACGAAGTCTAGAAACCACTGTAAGCATGTTTATTGCCTTTATGATCTTACAAAAAAAAGAATATAAATGCCCAGAGATTTAGAATTTTTTGTAGGAACAAACAGAATTAGTAACAAAACTACTAAATAAATTACCCAGCATGGCAATGTGCCTGGGATTCCTCACTTATTTTTATTCCACATTCTATTATCACTTCCCAATGGAATAGTTGATGTTCTCACCAGGGCAATACTGTCTTTCAGAGACTGTTGTATAGCAAATCGCAAATAAGTACATAAATAAGTAAATTCTAAACACAAACATGGATGATGTGTTCAGTTTCCTTGAACTTACAGGTTATATCTAATTCATTAATTCTTACAGAAAACACTATAAGATTATAGGCACTTTGCTTAAGTCTCCCACATAAGTAGATCGATAGCTGTTTTCAATCATAATTCTGATGTGATTCTTATATGCAGGAATTTCCATATCACTGACTCAACCACCAAAGCAGTTTGGAATTTCAAATAATTTGTCTTTAGGTCCTTCATAAAAAAAGAGATAAGCCATATTCCACAGAGATCTTACTTCTGAGCCATGTTTATCTGCAACTTTCCATAATAAAGACATCAATATTTGAATATTTTGATAAGGGCCATAAATGTAGTATTTAAATAAGTTCATAAGCTGTTTTCAATCTATGATCTATTACTCCAAGGAAGTTAACCTAGGCAAAATTATACAATAATAACAGCAAAACCAGAAATAAATTGGGAAGTTATTATTTTTTCTGTGGTTTATTTTGTCTGTTTGATTGATTTTAGTTTCAAGTTTGTTTGTTTGTTTGTTTTAAAGAAAGAATAAGAATGTTATTGTTATTGTCCACAGACTGAAAGGATGAAGCTAGCACAGAAATTCTCCCTACACAATGGCTGGTGGGCATATCAGCTAAACAAAACAAAACAAAACAAAACAAACAGACAACTAACCAATGATTTCCTCAGGTTTCAGATCTACCTTGAAAGATTATAGACCTGTTGATGTATCTGGGGCATCTACAAATATGGGTGTCATTGAATGATCTTCTCTTCTATGAACTGATCTAGAAGAAAGGATGAAGGGTGGCCAATTCTTTTTTATATAATTAAATTTATTGGGGTGATATTAGTTAATAAAATTCTATAGGTTTCAAGTGAACAATTTTATGATACAACATCTGTATATTGCATTGTGTGCCCACCACCCAAAGTCAAATCTTCTCCTGAGGATTTGGCCTATTTTTAGTATCTTTAGACATGCAGATTTAGAGGCATACCTTTTCTTCTTGATAAGTGCATATATAATGCTTCAGAGTATTATCTGAATACAAGAGGGTTTTAAAGTGGTGAATAATAATTATAACAAAGAAAAAACTTGAATTTAGCTCATCATATTTGCTAGTGTAACATGTAAAGTATATGTAGAGCATGATCTCTCATATGTCATTCCTACAGCTCCTTAGAATTAAAGAATCTGAAGAATATGTATTAAAGTAATAAATTGAACTAGAAAAAAATTGATTTATGTTCAATCTGGTATCATGGATACAATTACCTTTGCCCTAAGCATTATAAGTTAGGCCTATGTTAGAAATTTATAGACATTATCATTATTAATTTAATTCATGAAGCAATTTTGAATTCCCTCTTTAAAAATAATCTTTTCTTCTTACTGTCTGGAATATCATTTTGTTAATCTCTAGTAACAATTATTTTTAATTGTTAAGTCTTTTCTTTTCTACTAAATTAAAAGTACTATAATGTCAGACACCACATGGTATTTCATTTTTGTATTCATGGCACTAAGCCTTTTGCTCGGACCCAGAGCAAGTACTTTATAAATGTTTATTAAATAAAACAAGCCATCTTTTCTAATTTTATTCTCCCTAAAGTCATGACTAAATGAAATTACTTAAAATTGGTGTTGAGAAATGTGATGTGCTCAAGGGATTAAGCACAATAGAGAAAAGGGAAAACATCTATTGCTGTATGTTGTATTAAATTATTTACTTTTTAATCATATTAAAAATTAAATAGCCTGGGTGTGGTGCTTTATGTTTACTTGAATGATAATTTTCACCCTCCCCCTGTTTCACTTAAGCAGGTTTTCATCTTTCTCCCTGAAGTTAGATAAAGAAAGGAAATGTGTTACCTTGGTCAGTGTGGCTCAGTTGGTTGAGCATGCTTCCATGCACCAAAAGGTCTCAGTTCCATTCCCCTGCCCTGGTCGCAGCTAGATTCCCGATGGCAGGTGTGTAGGAGCAGCCCATTGATGTCTCTCCCACTCCCTTCCTCTCTAAAATCAATAAACACATTTTTTTAAAGAAAGAAAACGTTTGTGGCCCATGGGAAATGGTTAACTTTTTTAAATACTGAAAAATTTTTAAAGATGTTTAAGAACAAATTCAAATTACAGAATATGTAGCATTTCCTAAAAATGCTAGTCCTGAGATATTAAAAAAAAAAATTGCTTCTATTGCAATGAAGACTTAATAGAATCTCAGCAGGCAAAGCTTCAGCTTATAGTAAATTGCCAAGCAAGATTTCCCAGCTATAAACAAAACAGATGAGTTCTTCATGTCTTCATATTTACTGACAAAAAAATGTTACCAAAAGGAAAGGCATATAAATAATTTCTGCTGTATCTTAAAATGCTAATACTCTCAATAGAATATTTCATGAAGTATTTATGTAGCACTGCTGGAGACTCTGGTGAACTGTAAATCATAACACACTTCAGCTCAAGACTCTCAAAAATAAGCTTCATGATTTTAGAAACAGAACTGGTAGGTACATTTGGATTTTTCTGCCTAGAAATTGTCGCTTGGTTTTGGTACATGTTCAGGAACATGTACACACCACAGACCTTTTGTTCTATGTTGAACTTCCTCCAGTATGTGCACTTTTAAATCTATCAGAGTATTACACTAATAAAGTAACTATAATGATGTAATAAAGAGCTAAGATATCTGGGATCATTAAAAATACAAGTTTTCAGCCTGGCTGGCATGGCTCAGTGGTTGAGCATCAATCTATGAGCCGAGAGGTTATGCTTCCATTCTTGGTCAGGGCACTTGCCTGGGTTGCGGGCTCGATCCAAAGTGTGGGGTATGCAGGAGGCAGCGGATCAATGATTCTCTCTCATCGTTGATGTGTCTCTCTCTCTCTCTCTCTCTCTCTCTCTCTCTCTCTCTCTCTCTCCCTTCCTCTCTGAAATCAATAAAAGTATATTATTTTTAAAAGAAACCACAAGTTTTCCTTATTTTCTCTTCCTATCAGTTTTGTAAAAATGTTAATGGTTTGTGCTATACCTCCGTGCTGGGTAGGTGAGGGTGTGTGTAGCTATATTTTTTGTCGTGTTGTTGAGGCAAGAAGAAAGTGGGAAAGAATGTGAAAGGAAGCACTGAAAAAAAGATGAAGAACATGGACTAAGAAGAGTGAGCCTGCAGTTGCCTTTCTCACAGGCACTCATAACCACTGATTATTGTAGTCATCAAGTCAGGAAAGGGAATCAAAGATTCAGTTCCTGTAAAGGTCCAGTGTTATAATTTATTTAGGTGCTATGTAAGTAGATTTGTTATATGAAATAGGAATGAATGACTCAAATAGAAAGACTAAATTTTCTGGGCACAGAAAGGGAAGTTGCCATATTCCTTTATCTAAATTCACTGGATTATGAGTCTTAGTATAAAATACTATAGAATGTGTTTATTTATTTTCACTTTCTAATATGTGATACTTGTAACATATAAACAGTTTAACATTAATAAAAATATATTGCAATTAACAGGGAGAGCCTTTGTTGGGATTTTTTTTTTTTACTTCAGTTAATTTTTTAGTCCTTAACACAAAAACAGATAGCTGGTCATAATATTTAGAGTAATACTATAAATTATCTGAACAAGACTTAATTGAGGTGGAATAATTCATGTTGGGTTAGATTTGAAATATAATTTATTGTTCACATATGAAGGAAACAACAATGCCAAATGAGAAATAACAAATTTGCATCAGGAAATAATTTCAGTACTTAAGTTGCAATAAATTAATAAAATTGTGGAAAACACAATTTTATGAAACTACTAGGGGCCCAGTGCACAAATTCGTGCACCTTGAAAGGAACTGTGGGCCACCAGGCTGTGGTAGGCACCGGAGCGGGTCTCAGCCCATCCTCTGTGCCCCCACCCAGCCCCTCCTGCCACAGTCCCTGGTCCCCTGTCTGCTGGCAGCCCCACTCCCACCACCGCTCCCAAGCACTGATGGCGCTAGCCCCACTCGCACCTGTTGAAAGCTGCTGCCCCAATCACCCTTCAGGAGCAGGGGGAAGTGGAGAAGCCCTCAGGGGTGATCATGGCCAGCAGCCACCACGCTGGGCACTGGCAGTGGGTGTGAGCAGGGCCGGCACCAGCAGCAGGTGCAGGAGCAAAGAACTTTCAGAAACTACAAGAGGCTCGCCCTGATCACAACGGCTGGTGCCCCACCTTGGTCTGGCACCCCCACTCACCTGCTCCACCATCCCACCACAGCTGACAACCACCATGTTTTACGCACACCCCCTGGTGGTCAGAGCACGTCATAGCAACTGTTTGTTAGGTTGTTCAGTTGTTCTGGTTGTTCCGCCATTTGGTCTATTTGCACATTAGCCTTTTATTATATAGGATTTTTGCTGTCTAGATATTCTGAAATTAACATATAGTACAGTAGTTCAGAATACAAGCTCAAGAATATGGTCTTCAGAAAGTCATGCAGTCACTTTCTGCCTGTTTTCTTATCTATAAAATGTAGGCAAATGATAGCATTTGCCCCTTTGTATGTTGAGAGAAAGATATTAATATATAATTTAATTTATGTAGGCATTTTGAGTGATTACATAAGACATACAAAATACTGCTATCATGTCTTTTAATTCAATCGGCTAAAGGAAAGTGATGATGCTTTAGTATTTATTGATGGGATCATGGAAATCTACTCTCACTTTTTTTTCTGCTTATTTAGATCCATGACATAGGAAATAGGTATGAAACAAATGCATATTTAATGGTTTTAGCTAAACATATCCATGCAAATATTTAAATGTATTGGGGAGTATAATCTTATCTGTTTTTGAAAACAAGGAGAAGAAATAATTGACAAATGTAGAAATAAAGATTGTTGCAAGGACAGAAAATATTACAGGAGAAGTCATATGAATGAAAATCACAGAACAATCAGCTTAGATAAAATTAAAAATGTTTACCTCAGTAAATTTTAAAAAGTATCACATTATATGTAACTAGAGGCCCGGTGCACAAAATTCATGCACTTGGGGGGAGAGGGAGTCCCTCAGCTCGCCCTGCACCCTCTTGCAGTCTGGGAGCCCTTGGGGAATGTTCCACTGATGGCTTAGGCCCACTCCCTGGAAGCAGGCCTAATCTGGCAGTCGGACATCCTTAGTGCTGCCTTGGAGGCAGGAGAGGCTCCCGCCACCATTGCTGCGCTTGCCAGCCATGAACCTGGCTTCTGACTGAGCAGTGCTCCCCCTGTGGGAGTGCACTGACCACCAGGGGGCAGCTCCTGCATTGAGTGTCTGCCCGCTAAGTGGTCAGTGCACATTATAGCCACCAGTTGTTCCACCGTTTGTTCGATTTGCATATTAGCCTTTTATTATATAGGATAATATTTTTAATTTATCTACTTAGAATCAGAATATCTAGAATCTCTAGGTCAGAAGCAATGTTAAAAGCGTAATCAAACCCAATTCTATAATCAACAGGTTAAAATTAGACCTGCGTGTACTAATGGAATAAATATAGAAAGGCTTTCTTTAAGTGAACACTTAGGTTATTTAATCTCATGTACAAAAATAGGCACTGACTTGAAAATAGCTTGATACCTTAAAATAAGTAAATTCATTACTAACAGAAATGATGGTGAAACATTTAAAGTTATTGAAATTTGAATCAAATTGCTATGGTAATAAAGGAATTTCTCATTGTCCTTTTAAATAGTCTATTTCATGATGAAAATATACACCTAAACTACAGACTATATCATGTCAACATGATATAATCCAGAAACATTTTTTTAGCTGGCAGCCACTTCTTTGCATTCAGATAGCCACTGAGAGATTTGTGATTCTAAAAAGACCTACAAAAACTGATATGATTATAAGGAGGGCTTATAATTACTCTCTAATAATTAAGAAAATATATGTCATTCTCTAATGGCAAGGTTTTATTAGGTAATATTTTTAAGCAAATTAAGCAGTATTAGTGAATAATGGGTTTAATGAACCTTTGAAGAATTAAGAAATATACTATTTATTTGAAATGAGAATAATTAAAGAAAATCCAAGATAGTATCCACACATATAGGTAATACTTATATGCAAATAGCACTGTGAAATAAAATATTATTCCATTATAAAATATGTAGTATCAGAAAAGGTTATTATTATAAGTTCATAATTGATCTCAATATACAGGGCTGGGAAAAAGTAGGTTTCTAGTTGTTCCTATGGAAAATAACACAATGATTAATAAATAATAGCAGGAATAAACTCTGTGTTTAGCAAAGTCACAACTGTAAATCTGCTTTTGTCCCACCTTGAATAAAAACATATACTAATATTATAAAGCTACATGAAATTTAAATTTGTACTCAAAATATCTATAAAAGTAATGTACCCAGGGAAATAAATTTTTAACTAAGTGCTCTAATTTTATTCACATAAGGACATGCCATCCTTTGTTTATCATCACTTTTCAGTACAAAAATTTGCTGGATATTACTCTTTTTTGTTGGCCAGAAAAACTAATAATTTTTTCTTGGCTAAAAATTAAATTATTTAAGTTCTTTGGAGTATGCTTTCATTGTGTATCATTTATATATGTATCACATATATAATATATTTCATGAATCTATATTACCTGATTTATGATATTATGTATGATGGAACGATGTTTAACAAACTTTTTCAGTAAGGGTGAGCAATGATTTTAAATTTTGGGAAGATAATAGGGACCATGCAAACTTATTTCCCATTCTCTCAGATGCAGTCCTATCTTCAAATGAAATGGCACTACCTAGGATCTTTTATATAAATAAATCCCATCAGAGTACAAAAAAAACAAACAAACAGAAAAAACACCAATAAGCAAATGTTTCCACAATAGGGAATACATGCACAGTCTCTCCCCTACACCATCCTGGCTCATTTCCCACTCCGCAAGGCTGTTCAGGTCAGTGCATGTGGGTGCCTGTCAAACAGCCCTTTGTCTGATGAAGACATCTGCCACACTTTACCATTTCCTCTCATTTCCAAGCGTCTTAATAGAGATACCCATTTTCTATAATATCATGCAATGTCATCTCATTAATTGGAATATCTCGTTCATGTGTCTTATAGTGATTTATTCAGAGATTTGAATAGCAGCTATTTATATGTTAATTAATAATGTGACACACAGAGCCCTGTGATTAGACCATGCAATAGCCTATTGAGCATATTGCCATTTTCCATTTCCTCGAACATGAAGATGAAGAGCTGCCCTCTCTAGATTATTTTAGTATGGTTATGCAAATGAGCTCTATCCATATAATCTCATTAATAAGGGGTATCCTCACCATTAAGAATAATTTTTAAGGAAAAATAGCAACTGCTTATGTATCATCACATTGATTTTGTGAGGATTCTGACAGCTTTACTAGAAGGTTTCTGTAACCACAAGCCTTCCCTTAGAGTTAGATGAAAGGAAAGGGAGAGAGCGAATCATTTAAAATTAATAGAGTAGCGTTCTAAAGGTGAAACAGTTTTCAGTGTCATCAAAGAAAACAATTTGGTAGCTGAAACATGACACCACTATCTAAACCAATTAGAGGCTGATTTCAAATTTATTTCTCTTCACTAAATATGTATTGAGGGTAGGCTTTGTACAAGTAATAGAAAAAAGGAACTACAGGTGGTATGAAAATCTAACATATTTGCAGTATTTTTTTTTAATATATTTTATTGATTTTTTACATAGAGGAAGGGAGAGAGATAGAGAGTTAGAAACATCGATGAGAGAGAAACATCGATCAGCTGCCTCCTGCACATCTACTGGGGATATGCCCGCAACCCAGGTACATGCCCTTGACCGGAATCGAACCTGGGACCTTTCAGTCCGCAGGCCGACGTTCTATCCACTGAGCCAAACCGGTTTCTGCTTTATTTGCAGTATTTTTAACATGAATTACAACTAGCAACTGATCACTGGGAATAATTATTTATAAAATTCATATAATAATATAATTATTATAATATAATATAATATAATATAATATAATATAATATAAATAGTTATATGATTATATCAAAAATCATCTCACATGTTATTGGCTTAATACAGTAACCACTTATTTTGCTTAAAATGTTGTATGTAACTTTAGTGACTGAAATACTTTAGAAGTTTTAAAGGAAGTTTATGATTCTTACAGCCATACCCTTGCCTGACAATTTCTCCTTAGACTGCATTTTCTTTGAAAATCATTTTTAAAGCAAGTAGAATTAATTGAAAGCCAGTTAGTTATATTTCCTGACCCAGCAGGTCCTGTCCATCCTGTGTTCCCTCTAAATTCTGCTAACACATTAAATGGTTCTCTGTTTAGCTCAACTCTGTTATAATACCGTATTATATATGGTTAGTAGTATCTAGCAGTTGTTTTCAACATCTCTTCTGACCAGATACAAAAAGTCTTAGGTACTTTTTTGAGAGTCTAAAATACCACAGATGATAGTTTTTGCCAACTGTTTGTTACCATTTTTCTAGCTTTCAGTGATAATTTCATCACCCTTACTTAGCCTTCACTAACAGTTTCTCACTGCTCCCAGACTGCATTAACAATTTCCTGCCTGCCACCTCATCCCAAAGCCAAAGTCACATGTTTTATGTTCAGGTTACAGCAGTGCCTGAGTTGTGGCACCAATTTCTACATCAGTTAGCTGTTTTCTGCATAATTCACCACATCAGCTTTTAGTACCAGGAAAAGCAAACATGTATTAACTCATAATCCTCTGGGTCATCAGTTTGGCTTGGACTCAGCCAGGTGGTCCTTCTGCTGCTATTGGATGTGCTTTTTCATGCATCTGCAGTAAATGTTGGTCATTTGGAAAGCGTGCTTTGCAGGGCTGTCAGCTTGAGCAGTGGGGCTGGCTGGGCCATATGTCTCTCAATATGTAACAGGCTATCCCAGAAGCAACAATGATAGTAAATAGGAAGCACTTTTCAAGTTTCTGCTTCTTTTTCATGTTTCCTATTGACCTTTTATTCAAAAGGCCAAAATAAATTATATGGTCAAACCCTGATTTGGCTTAGGAAGGGATTATCCAAGATAATGGTCACAGGGAGGCATAAGCATATCACAGTCATCCAGAGAGTATTTTTAAAACCACTTTATTGAGGTATGATTAATATGTAAAAATATGTACATATTTAATCTATACAACTCTACAACTTTGCAAATAAGTATACACCAGGAAACATTGCCACTGTCAAGGCCATAAACATATCCATCACCTCCCAAAGTTTCCTTCTGCTTGCTTTATTATTATTATCATTATCATTGTGTGTGTGTGTGTGTGTTAAGAATACTTAACATAAGATCTACCCTTTTGGAAAATTGTAAGTATACAATACAGCATTGTTAGTTCTAAGGATTATGCTATAGAGTAAATCTCCAGAATTTATTTATCTTGTACAATGGAAACTTAGACTCTGTAACTACCACCTCCCATTTTCCTTTGCCCATAAACAAACTAAATGTCCATCAATAGATGAATGGATAAAGAAATTATAGTGTATACATACAATCAAATATTACTCAGCATTTAAAAAGAAGGAAATTTTGTCCTTTGTAATTTGGATAGACTGGAGGGCATTATGATAATGAAATTATCCAGACACAGAAATACAACACTATATGATCTCACTTATATAGAGAATATAAAACAATAGTCCAACTGATACAACCACAAGGTTAAAAGCATGTGGGGTGGAGGGGGTCAATGGGGAAAAAAAGAGACCTCTGTAATACTTTCAACAATAAAGATAAATTAAAAAATAAATAAATAAAATAGGTTCTTATTAGTAACAACAAAAATTATTAGGCATTAGATTAGTTTTTTAGTGGCAAAAATAATTCTTTATAAGTACTGCACTAAGTATTTTGGTTCAATAAATTATAATATAAATTATAGGATATTTAAAAATTTAAATATGAATTATATATGACTTCATGCACAATCAAGTTATGTTATGATCATGTAAAATGAAAACTCCAGACATGTGATCTCTAAGTGTAATTTTGAAAAGATATTTGTATCAGGATTCACTAGCTTATTCCCTGAATTTTGGCCCCAGTCCTAAACCCATTGTACATTGTAGTAGTAGCCTCTGTTAAATTGTAAGACTGAATTAGGATTCCCTGCTGTTATATATGCTAGAAAGAGAAGCCAAGAATACAGCCTCGTTCACATCAGTACTCAGGAGCCCTCCTCTGTTTCATTTTTGTGTGTGTGTTCTTTTTAAAATTCTTATTACTCCGAAATGAAACTTAGTTGGAATTCTCCTTCTTCTCTTTTTATCTTTTAACTCTTTCAGATTTACATGACAGAGATATTTCCAATGAAGAGGCAATGTGTTTTTTGAAATTGCTTTTATTCCGCTAATGATGAAGATTCAGAGGCTTACTTGACAGCCAGACCAGATATCAAAACTTGAACAAAAGTAGACCCCTAACCACCAAATTATACTCTAATTCGTGAACAATCTGTTATCTATGGGAAAAATAATAATTTTAGGCCCCATTCAAATATACAAGCCTAACACCCAGCAAGATAAGAATATTCAAAGCCTTAATTTCTGCTTCATTGATTTTTAGTAAAACAAAACAAACCCAAGAAAGCATAAACATAAAATAGATTTTAATAAAAGAAACCATTTTGACCACCACATCAAATTCTAATGAATCTTTCCCCAAGGATTTGGGGATTTAATAGGGAGAAAAAAAGAGAGTTTCTGTTCCTTTTTCATGTTTGGGGAGAAGAGGGGGAAAGAGAGAAGAGGGAGGAAGGGGAAGAAAGAGAATCCTCCAACTAACATTCTTGATCAAGAAGGAAAGATATACACAGAAATCCCTCCTGCAGGTTGCAGTGGTAGGAACAGTAATGGTGAACCACACACATCAGCTAACTCAAATTTAACTCAGTTGCTTAGCTTTGTGGCATAAATATTAGTTGTTAAAAAATCAGGTTTTTTTTAATGATAGTCATTACCATTAGAAACCTTTTAATTTAGTTATTAATTTCACATTTTTTGCTTGAGACTATTTCACAAAACTAATAAAGGGGGAACAAAGTCATGTTTGCTCATTTGTTTTTGAGTAGAGTGATTACCAAATTAAAATTCATAGATTTATATACTATTTGGTGTGGGAAAAGACGGAGACTAGTATTATGGTAAATTCTCAAATGTATCTAAATTCTATAACTGTTACTTTAGCAACAGATAAATGTCAAAGCTCTCTTAATCCTTTTCTTATAATTGAAATGGAAAAAACATCTTAAATCTTTTTTAAAATTAGGTTATTTTTCTACATTTCTTTGACACAGATGAAGTATTAAGATTGAATGAAGTGACATTCTTATTTATTAATACAGATATAAATTTTGTAACTAACTGATTTATTATTGGAAATTAAATTTATTACTTTAAAATGCAGGTTCTGACTGCATAATGATGGCATTTATAATAACAGCACAATAGTGAAATGATCATATCTATAATAATAAAAGCATAATATGCTAATTAGACCAGACAGCTGAACGACCTTTCTGACATCCTTCTGGACGACCTTCCAGATGAAGCCAGAGCTGCGAGGGAAGCCTGGGTCCTGAGTGCCTGCCGGCGGCTGGAGGGAAGCCTGGGTCCCGGGTGCCAGAGGGAAGTCTGTGCCGGCAGCCAGGGGAAGGAAGGCCTACTCTTGCACAAATTTTGTGCATTAGGCTTCTAGTAATTACATAAGCAAAGATGCAAATAAAATAAATATAATTCTAAATATATATTGACTGCCCTACTTAATTAGAAGATGATTGTAGTAAATAGATCAAGTTATCCATATCTTTTTTTAAAAATGTATTTTTATTGATTTCAGAGAGGAAGGGAGAGATAGAAACATCAATGATGAGAGAGAATCATTGATCAGCTGCCTCTTGCACACCCCACACTGGGGATCAAGCCTGCAACCTGGGCATATGCCCTAAATGGGAATTGAACCATGACCTCCTGGTTCAAAGGTTGATGTTCAACCACTGAGCCACTCCAGCTAGGCAATCCATATCTTTATGTAACAGATACACTGGATGGCAGCTAAACCAACTAGGTCAGAATTCTTTAATGATTCCTAGAAAGCATGATATAATGTGGCAAAAACCAAGGTGACTATTTAGTCAACTTTCAATCTGATGCTTAAATAATAAAATGCTGGTTTGTAAAATAACAATAAACAATACCAAAAGATAAATATCAGCCCTAAACGGTTTGGCTCAGTGGATAGAGCATTGGCCTGCAGACTGAAAGGTCCCGGGTTCAACTCCGGTCAAGGGCATGTACCTTGGTTACGGGCACATCCCTAGTAGGAGGTGTGCAGGAGGCAGCTGATGGATGTTTCTCTCTCATCGATGTTTCTAGCTCTCTATCCCTCTCTCTTCCTCTCTGTAAAAAATCAATAAAATAATAAAAAGATAAATATCATTCTCCAAAAATAGGCATGATGCCAATGTATGTCAGTATAGTTTCAGTAAGATGTATTCATATGTCATTTTTTATGTTCTGATATATTACATAATTATTGAAAGTTTCTATTTTATTTTGATTACATTACTACATACTCAAATATTCATACTTTTTTTACTTGAACATTTATATTTAAATTTCATATTCTTTTTCTTCAACTGTTTTCTATTTTAAAAATTAGCTTTAACAGCACTATCCATTTACCCAGATTCATTCTGCCACAGATACTTTTGACAGTGCTTTGTACCTTTATTTCTTCAGTTGAGAAATCTGTATGTTTTGTATATTGTATTAATACCCTCCTCAACTGCCTTGAGTGTTGTCTCTCTTTACTTGGAATTTAAACTCATTTAGATTAAACATGATTGGTCATTTATAACCTCATATGTTACTATAATTCATCACATAACTTCAGATTAGAGCACTAAATTTGTCATACTCAAACTGTTGCCCCTGAACTGAGATAAACCATGACTAATATATTAGAGGTATGGTGTATGTTATCACTTTTAATTATTTATTATTACTGTTTAAAGTATTACATATGTCTCCTTTGTTTTCCCTGATTGACCCCCCACCACCACCACCGCCTTCCCCAAAGGACAAGCCCCTACCGCCCCAGTGTCCATGTCCATTGATTATCCTATTATGCATGTATACAAATCCTTTGGTTGCTTTCTTACCTTCCCCGCCCCCCACCCCGACTTCCTCTGCCTTCTCTCTGAGGTTAGACGGTCTGTTCAGTGTTTCTTTGTCTCTGGATCTATTTTCGTTCATCAGTTTATGTTCATTATATCCCACATATGAGTGAGATCATGAGATGATATTTGTCTTTGATTTTAATATATATTATGTTTTAAATGCTCATATACTTTTTGAGCCTTTGTAACCCACTGCCTATTATTTACTAGTTAATACAAACAAATAACAAATACACAAATTGGTTGCAAAGAACTAAAAGCATAAGTAACTCAAAAAAAGCCAATCATGCCCTGGCTGGTTTGGCTCAGTGGATAGAGTGTTGGCCTTTGGACTGAAGGGTCCCAGGTTCGATTCCAGTCAAGGGCATGTGCCTCAGTTGCAGGCTTCTCCCTGGCCCAGGTTTTGGTTAGGGCTTATGCAGGAGGCAACCAATTGATGTGTTTCACTCACATGGATGTTTCTCTCTGTCTCTCCCTCTCTCTTCCACTCTCCCTAAAAATCAATGGAAAAATATCCTCAGATGAGGATTAACAAACAAACAAAAAGCCAATCATGTGTTTTTATGGGTATGTGGACATTAGTTCTTATGTTTATAATTTTTATAAAACATTAATCTATCTTAGTCTTATTTTAAAACATCCAGGTAGTTCTCTGTGGGCATGTTGATATTTAATCAATCAGCTTCTCATGGCATTGCACATAGATCTCCTTGCCTTCCAAAACATCACACCTAAACAAATTTTCCAGGTGTAAACTTGGTGCCTCATAGTCATGCACTTAACCATTTGTCAATTCCTCAAATAACAGGAAACACAATCAGGTATAATTGGAGGATATAGCACCACTGCAAATTCATTGCTAAATACCAAGTTACTTTGAGTCACTCAGGACTGGAGTATTCAACAAACTTCCTATAGTCAACAGAAACTGATATATTTTAAATCAGTTGATTGAAAGAAAAATGATTAATGAGCAGCTGATGCAGTGATCTCCTGTTAGGATTAATAAATGTGAATCCACCACATCTAAGGAGGCACTGATCATAACTTGTCATCTTATGAACATACTAGAGGCCAGGTGCATGGATTCATGCACCAGTGGGGTCCCTTGGCCTGGCTTGTGCCCTCTCACAATCTGGGACCCCTCAGGGGATGTTGGAGGGACAGTTTCGGCCCGATCCCTGCAGGCCAGGCCGAGGGACACCACTGGTGCACGAATTCGTGCACTGGGTCTCTAGTATGCATATAAGATCTTTGGTTAATCTCTTTCCACCCTCCCTCCCTTCCCTCTAAGATTCATCAGTCTGTTCCATGTTTCCATGCCTGTGCTTTGAACGTCTACCCCCTGGTCGTCAGTGCACATCATAGCTACCAGTCAAATGGTCAAATGGTCAAGCAGTCACTTAGACTTTTTATATATAGATTAACACCCACTCCTGATTCACTGCATTTTTTTATGGAAATTTAAATCTTCCCCAATGGTAGAATGACTCCAGTAATGATTATGAAAATGCAAACAGATTTTTATTGCCATCAAATGCTGAAGGTTCAGGTGTGCTTCAAAGGGTACTGAGGGTCTGCAAAAATGATCATTGAGCCACACTGGCTGGGCCAATTTCACATTATTTTGTGCAGCATAGATATATTGAATCCCTGCCAATGCTTTTAAAGTCATTTCATGTTAAATGTATGCTTGGGTTATTGACAGAAGAAAAATTCAATATAGAGTAAATTTTTTAAAGGCTAAAAAAATCAGTATTTTTATCTTTTTAACTATCATCACATTAAAAGGCTCTTGTGCAAAAGAAATAACTTCACTGTGTTATCAAATAAAAGCAGCCGGTTATTCAATTTGGGCCTGAATGAATGTAAGAGGTAAGTGCTCTACATAAACTGGGTTCTTCCTCTCATCTACTCCCATCACCGCCTACATGATCCAGCCACATTTGTTCCCTGAACTTTCCTGAGTTTTTCTTGCACGATTGCATGTTTCATTTTTCATGTATTCAGAACATAATATTTATTTGTGCAAGGCAAAGTGCTAAGTGCTGAGGATGCCAAAGTGATAAAGCCAAAAGCAGATTCATCCTCACTGAGCTTAAAAGCTAGTGGAAATATTTTCATATATTTGCACATTTTTCCTGTTCCTGGATTATCTTCCTCTCCCCTTTTCTGCCTGATAACCTCATATTCATATTAAGAGATCCAAGTCAAGAATACTTTTTATATAGTCTTTTTTATATTATTTTTTCTAAGAAAAATAAAATCTTCTCTCCTAGATATCATTAACTTTTGCGTATGCTTCAGTTGTAGTTGTGTGTGTGTGTGTTTTATCGCATTATAGAGAAAATATTTGTTACATTCACCCTCTATCTGGACCAGACTACAGTCACCCAAAGACAAGAACTGTGCCGTAATTATTATTGGCTTTTTATATAGTTAGTAGTAAGGAGGTCCTTGTTTTGTTGGACGAATAAATGAATGACTGAATGATTTCTTTAATTTTCTTTCCTAGTGAATACCAGGCATTTGTTCTGAACTTGAACACACCAGTAGGTGACTATTTAATGCTCTTGATATGGTCAGAATATTTATAATTAATTAAAAAATGAAAAACAGCCCTGGCTGGTTTGGCTCAGTGGATAGAGTGTCGGCCTGTGGACGCAAGGGTCCCAGGTTCGATTCCGGTCAAGAGCATGTACCATGGTTGCGGGCACATCCCCAGTGGGGAGTGTGCAGGAGGCAGCTGATCGATGTTTCTCTTTCATCAATGTTTCTAACTCTCTATTCCTCTCCCTTCCTCTCTGTAAAAAAATCAATAAAATATATTTAAAAAAATGAAAAACAAAGTAGATTTGATTAAGATTTGATTAGATGACAACTGTATTAGTTATCTATTGCTAGAAATCAAATTACCACCAACTTTGCAGTTTAATACAACATACATTTATTATGTCAGGTTTCATGGTTTAGGAGTCCAGGTATAAAGCAGCTCCTAAGTTTAGGGTCTCACAGGGTTGCCATCAAGATATTATATTGCCTGTGTTCTGGAGCTCAGGTTCCTCTTCCAAGCTCACGTAGTTGCTTCTAGAGTTCAATTCCATTTGAGTGTAGAATATAAATCTCCATTTTTTTGCTGGTTATCAGTCAGCGCCACTCTTTACTCTCAGATTCCGGGAGCAATCCCCTGCTGTGGCCCGCTCAGTGGCCATCTTAGTAGCTTAGCGCTTCAATGCCACAGGAAAATTCGCTTCACTGCGCTAAGAGGGAGTCTTATAGAATGTAAGGTGTCCAATCACCTTTGTCATATTCTATTAGGAGGGAATTATTCTAGGGCATAATTCATTGAAGCTCACCTTAAGGTGTGTCCACTACAAAAAAAAGTAAAAGTAAAAACCACCACACATAAAAGTAATATAAAATAAAGTTTAGGAAAATAACCAATATGACAAAATATTCAGCTTCACCTCACTATCACCAATTTAATAAAGAAATATCAACCAAATCAATTACTGTCTTCTAAGTTGATATATTTTCTTCATTTTAATCATAGTGTAATACACAATGCTAAGTGAAAGGAGAGTAACAAGATGGGCTCTTCCATATACTTCTTTAAACATCCCTTCTATATGGAAAGCAGAGGTTTAAAAGATATATATCAGAGTCAGTACCTATCTACACCCTTGCCAGGTTGGAACAATCATTGCAATGTATCCATAAGTAGGAAGAGCATGTAGGGTCTGTAAATTGGTTTAAAAATCTGCTAAGCTATTTGAACAGTCTGCAAGGCTACTGTTAGTAATATTTATCAAAAGGGAACTTTGTCTCTAAGAAATAGGTTAGGGCTTTTCCTGAAATTGTAAATTTTCCTGATATTGTACAGAATCTGAGCTCTACTTTTGCTAGCCACCATGAGCTAGAGTGAAATATTACAGTTCCAGTCATGTCAGCTCCACACGACCTTGGTACACTCAAGGCACCTTGGGTTAGATTAGAACCTCGAAGGCTATACCACCAAGTAAGAGAGAAATAGAATTAGACCAACTGTAGCAGTAACTGTAAATCATTCAACACCCTTATCAAAAGAACCACCAAATCTTGAGGATTCCATTTGCTACGTATTTCTGAAATCCTTCCATTATTTCTTACACACTACCAGGTTCTCATCACATTAATTCTGGGTTACTGAAGCTGACATATGTTGGTCTGGCCTCCAATTTTATTCACTTCCAGAATGCCAGCAGAATGACCTTTATAAAGAGAAAACCCCCTGCCTTTTCATCTTTTGGTGTCCTCCTGACTGACCTCAGCACACAATCTGAAATCCTTCATGTGCCTGTAATAATCTAGTACTTAAAATAATTCTTTTTATGAAGTTTAAGTGGGTGACATTGGTTAACAAAACCATATAGGTTTCAAGTGTATAACCCAACAAACATCGTCTGTATACTGCATCATGTGCCCACTGCCCAAAGGAAAGTCCCTTTCCATTTATCCTCCTTTGCCCTCTTCCACCTTCCCCACCCCCCATGCCTGGGTTTTAATATATATATATATATATATATATTACATATATATTACATATATATATATGTGTAATATATATATATATATATATATATATATATATATATATATATACTCTTTTTTTTTTTTGCTTAATCCCTTTACCTTTTTTTGCCCACACCACCAATCTTTCTCTCCTGTGAAAGCTGTCAGTTTGTTCTGCGGTGTGTATTGATGCTTCTGTTTCTATTTTGTTAATTAAATACCACATATAAGTGAGATCATATGGTATTTGTCTTTCTCTGACTGGGTTATTTCACTTAGCATAATGCTCTCCAGGTCCATCAATATTGTTGCAGATGGAAAGATTTCCTTCTTTTTTATGGCTGAGTAGTATTCCATTGCATAAATACACCACAGTCTTTTTATCCACTCATCTACTGATGGGCACTTGGGCTGTTTCCAGATCTTCGCTACTGTACAGAATGCAACATAGGGGTGCATACATTCTTTCAAATAAGTGTTTCAGGTTTTTTAGATATATTGCCAGAAGTGGAATCACTGAGTCAAAAGGAAGTTCCATTTTTAATATTTTGAGGAAACTCCATACTGTTTCCCACAGTGGCTGCACCAGCCAGCATTCCCACCATCAGTGTACCAGGATTTCCTTTCTTCCACATTCTCACCAGCACTTGTTTGTTGATTTATTGATGATAGCCATTCTGACAGGATTGTGATGATATCTCATTATGGTTTAATCTGCACTTTTTATGATTAGTGACATTGAGCATCTTTTTATATGTCTACTTGCCATCTGTATGTCCTCCTTGGACAAGTGTCTGTTTAGATCATTTGCCCATTTTTAGTTGGATTGTTTGTTTTCTTGGTGTTGATTTGTATACATTCCCTCTATATGTTGGATACTAACTCCTTATCAGATGTATCATTGGTAAATATGTTCTCTCCTTCAGTAGGTTGTATTTTTATTTTGCTAAAGGTTTATTTTGCTGTGCAAAAGCTTTTTAGTTTGATATAGTTACATTTATGTAGTTTATCCTTTGTTTTCCTCACCTGAGGAGATATATTGGCAAAAATATTGCTACAGGAAATGTCTGAGGTTTTACTGCCTATGTTTTGTTCTAGAATTTTTATGGTTTGGGGTCTAACATTGAAGACTTTAATCCATTTTTACTTTATTCTATGTATGGTGAAAGAAGGGGGTCTGGTTTCATTTTTTGCACATATCTGTCCAATTTTCCCAGAACCATTTATTAATAGACTATCTTTACCCCACTGTATGTTTTTGCCTCCTTTGTCAAATATTAGTTGACAATAAAGGTGTGGGTTTATTTCTGGGTTCACTATTCTATTCCATTAATCTATATGTCGATTTTTATGCCAGTACCTTGCTGTTTTAATTACTGTAGCCTTGTTGTATAGTTTGATATCAGGTAGTGTAATACCTCCAACTTTAAAATAATTCTTCACTTAATATCCTACTAGTCTCTTCCCTTTCTCCATCTTCTTTTGTATCCCTTAACTTCTGGAATCATTTGTTGTTCTTGAAATGGAAAATGCTTTTTATTTATTTATTTATTTTTAATATACTTTATTGATTTTTTACAGAGAGAAAGGGAGAGGTATAGAGAGTTAGAAACATCGATGAGAGAAAAACATTGATCAGCTGCCTCCTGCACACTCCCTACTGGGGTTGTGCCCGCAACCAAGGTACATGCCCTTGATCGGAATCTAACCTGGGACCCTTGAGTCTGCAGGCTGATGCTCTATCCACTGAACCAAACCAGTTAGGGCTGGAAAATGCTTTTTAGCTAGTAGGCCTTTTGACGTACTCTGCCATCAATTTTCTCTACTCGTTACCTGGTTATCTCCTGCTCTTCCTTCTGATTTAGCTTTCTCATGACTTCCAAAAAGTATCCCCTAAGCATCCTCAACTGTGTCAGATGGTATGTGCCCGTCGCCATTGCCGAGATGCATTATAAGTCAGTTTGTTTCTCTGTCCTGAGAGCTCTGTGTGGCCCAGTTCTGTTTTCCTGACTTTGTTTCTACAGTCCAGCATTCAGCACTTAGCATATTTTTAACAAATATGGGGCAAGTGATTAAAGGCTCTAAATATTCAGATGTCATCCCTGAAGTCTTAACAGTCCAAGGATCACTCTGTAGTTGTTCATAAAATAATAAGTGACACTAGACCTCAAAGCACAGAGCAGTTGTCTCCCCCTTAAGCAGCTCACTGGATACTTACACTGACAGACTTAAAATGGGCACTAAAACTTCTAGATCAGCCTCCGCTGCAGGGAAGGAAAAGGAAAACCTGAGGCATAGCTCAGCTAAGACTATAGCTCAGTCAGTCTAGCACAGATGGCCTGTGGAAGGCACACCTCTATGTGCTCCTGCTTCTAGTTCTTTCTACCCATAAAATGATTGACCTATCTTAAGGCCTATATCCCCAGGGGAGGCCCTGGAAGGATTCATGTGTTCACTTTTGCAAAGTTTGTATTGGTATTTCTTGAATAAAGACAATCTATAGATACAAAGCATTTTGTTTATACAGATGCCCTACCACAGTCCAACCTACCTATATGATCCTGTGCTCCCAAACAGCTGCTGGCGCCCACTACGAACATCTGGTTTCATTTCATGTTGGCATGGGCTTCATTAGCAATAAAACAGCTAATGGCTTTTAGATGGCCTCATGATTACAGCTTTCATTGGTACCCCAGGTAATTGAGTTAATAAATTTAATTGCCAACACTGACACTTCTTCCCACCCATGCCTCCTCTCTAATTTCTTCTCCAGTTCCTGAGAGAGAGAGGGAGAGAGAGAGAGAGAGAGAGAGAGAGAGAGAGAGAGAGAGAGAGAGAGGAAGAGGAAGGGAGGGAAGGAAGGAAGGAAGGAAGGAGGGAGGGAGGGAGGGAGGGAGGGAGGGAGGGAGGAAAGGGAGAGAAACCATTAGTTAGAGTATGCATCTAATCGTACAGGTGACCTCACAAAACACTTCTGAATGACTTCAAAACGTCACTGAGACCATCCCAGTTTGTTTATAGCAGCATGTGGCGCCATGACTCACATTTACTACCTTTTTCCTTTCAAGCTAATTTATAGAACTGTCCACACCTTATGGAGCAATACACAGAGTATATAGTGTATTGCCACAAGGATTTCCACGGGAATATTTATAGTTGCATAGGAGAGCATGGACACAGATTTCTGAATTTCTCAACTAGTAATTCATATACTCGATTGTAAATCATGTGGAAATATTACATATTGCATAATAAAACAACAAGAGAGAAAAGGCTATCGAAAACTGAAATCTTCTCTTAAGAGACATTTTTAAGATCTTGTGGGGAAAATAACAGTCCCTGG
Organism: Myotis nattereri; assembly: GCF_964212035.1. Lineage (NCBI taxonomy): Eukaryota > Metazoa > Chordata > Mammalia > Chiroptera > Vespertilionidae > Myotis > Myotis nattereri. Next base: position 58,224,913 of record NC_138079.1, read on the forward strand.
ATTGCAAAATGTATTTTTCTCAGGAAGACAGTCTCTGGGTTTGTTTGTTACTCTTAGAAACTTCCCACTATTATCATTGACTAATGCCATATACCCAGATCTCTCTTATCCTTCCAGATTAAATTATTTACCCCTTATAAAACAAAAGGCATTGCCCTCCTCTTTGCTTAATTAAAAGAGGCTGATGGACATATCAGATAATTCAGGTCTTCAGCCTAACACTATGATCTAGGTCACCCAACTGTAGTAACCACATTGCTTTCATGCCTGACTCCAGCTCAATGACCCTTACATTTTTTCTTACAAAAACCTGTTGCCTGATTCATGACTCATTAATCTGTGCAGTGGTATTCTTAGTTTCCAAAATATTAAACCAGAGTTGGAAATCTTATCCAGCAGGTGCTAGTTACTATTTAGTCATTTCCCTACCCTAAGTACTTGACAAACGTTACATTGGATCCTCACACCTTATAAAGCAGTAGTTGTCACCCAGGATAATTTCTTCCCCAGGGAATATTCTCAATATCTGAAGATATTTTTGGTTGTCACAACTAGGGAGGTACTACTGGAATCTAGTAGGGAAGAGGCCTTGGATGCTGCTAAGCATCCTGCAATGCATAGGACAGCCCCCATCATGACGACTTATTCAGCTTAATAAGCCAGTAGTGCAAAGGCTAAGAAACCCTATTATAAGGTATTGTTCCCATTGTGAGGAAGAGAAATAGAAGCCCAGAAAGGTACAAGAGCCTGCTGAGCATCACTCAGATTACTAAAGGTGGAACATGAGTTCAAATCTAAGTTTATCTAATTCCAAAGCTCAGTCTATTTCTACAGAACAATCTTGCTTCCAGGGGCTTCTGGAAATCAGGAGGGTACATGGAAATGTTTGACAGGAGGTGCTTTAACTGCTAAGCAACCAAAATCATGTTATGTCATGAGGACATTTTTCCTAATGGTCAGTATAAATATTTCCTCACTGTGATCATTGCAGAAGTCTGCCACAACCTGCAGTGCAGGTGGATGTGTGATCCTGGCTACAAAACTCCACTTGGGGATGTCATGGTGGCACATCTACGAAATATAGATGTGTCAACAGAAGTCATGGGAGATAGATCAAAAAGGACTGTGCGCAAAACAATTTTACTAGTATGTTATGAAAATAACAAGAAATTATTAAAAAAAAAAGTCAATTACTGCTGAGAAAGTGATGCAACATGGTATAAGCTGCAAGAGCAGTAAGAGGCAGGGCATAGCAAGAGCCAGATGATGACAAGGGCATGGCATTTCCAGAGAACTTTCCAGGTTTCTTACAGGAAATCATGGTGATGCGTGAAGTTGTCCTTATTATCAAGGGCTTCCCAGTAAATTAAAAGTTCATATATTTTATTATTTCTTATTGCTTTTTGTCATTCTTAGGAAAAAAGAGTGTATTGCAAAATCTAATTTTGGAAGTAAAAGTTAACAGGTTAGCTGTTTAAATTCAAATATTTGATTTACAAATGTTATCTTTTCTCTTTTCAGCTACACCCAGAGGTTTTCAATGACTAACAAATATTTCATGTTTTCTTTTTAAAAAAAAATATGTTTTATAGATTTTTTACAGAGAGGATGGGAGAGGGATAGAGAGTTAGAAACATCGATGAGGGAGAAACATCGATCAGCTGACTCCTGCACACCTCCCACTGGAGGTGTACCCGCAACCAAGGTACATGCCCTTGACCGGAAACAAAGCCAGGACCCTTAAGTCTGCAGGTCAATGCTCTATCTATTGAGCCAAACCTGTCAGGGCATCATGTTTTCTTTAACTTATTTGCATAATGTATATATAGTAAACAATACAGGTTTTCTAAGATCCTTAAGCTAGTCACTTTTTTCCCATTCCTTGCATTCTACAGTCAGTTAGTGTACCTAAAGTTATTTGGTTTTTCTTGTATTGTTTTCCTTTAGAATTAAGATATCTAACCTCTGGTAATTTGCTTGGTTTGGGAAGGTGGGAGTGGGAGTGTGTGGAGGACAAGATGAACTCAGTCCAGAAGGGGATCTGGTTTGGAAACAGGAAGAGAGAGAAAGCAAAGCACACTCCTATCAATGACCGAGGGTAAGCCAGAGCTGTGAAGCAAGGTGAGGACTAGGAATCCATCAGATAAAGACACTGAATCTGAGATGGAGCCTGAGAACCAAAATGCACAAATTGAGGTGACTTTTGTAATAGAGGAATCTTCAGAAGGGGAGCAGGTATGGGCCAGTGAGTGTGGCTAGGACTGGGGGAATCTTAAAATGCCTGAGCGGGGAGAACCTTGGAGTGCCTTCATTCTAAATGTAAAAAGCGGCCCAGGGTTCTCCCATGCTGTGCTACTAACCACTAGACAGGGTAATGCTTGAACCAGATCTCCTCCTGCGTGGTCTAGTGTCTTAGATAAAAGAGGAAAGATGCTGTGAAAGGTTCAAGCCTCCTAAGCCACCCACCAGGAGACCTGTTCCACATCTGTGTGCATGTCATTGATTTGAGGCTTAATTGAGGTTCTTCTGCACAATCCTTAGTTATCCTCTTGGCTTCCACATCTTATGGTTGTAGCCTCATATCCTCTTCCTGTTCATCTCTGATTTCCTGTCACAGGACACAGGCCTCCACCAGCCCACAGTTGCTCTCCTACTACCTGCAGGCAGAAAGCCTTACTATCCTGTGCTGGGGAACTCTGCTGTGTTAATTAATGTTTATGTATTTATGAAATACTTTGATTTCCAACCAAATTTCCCTCATCTTAAAAGCAAATTAGTGCATCACTCTTTACTGATACTATTATTTATAGCCATTAAAGATGATCTTTGGTCTTGTACCAACTCTTCAGGTCTCAAAGCCTCTTGGGGTGTCTGTACTATCGCTAGATATTTTTATCACCATAAAGTTATAAGGAAATCCATATGCTGTAAATCCAAAACAGGTATGTTTTTCCCTCATAACCATAATTAAAGTTTATCTGAAGGAGATACACAAACAAACATCCATTCTATTTCTGCCAATAGCAACCAGAATTTAGTTGGCTGCTCTCCCATACCCAGGAAGCTTGCTGGTTGACAATAACCTAAAGGAAACAAAAATTTCACAAAATTTAACTGGTCTATCTCTATATTATTCCAAAATATTACATTTTAGACAATTTAAGAGGCAGCTGGTTTAAGTTCCAGGAACAATAAAATCAATCTATATTTGTATATGTGTATGTATCTCTCTCTCTCTTGCCCCCTCTCACTCTCTGTCTGCATGTATATATTAGTATATATGGCAGAGTATGGATGATTGGATGGTGGTTGGGGGGAGTAAATAATTCCATTGTTCTGACATATATATCTACCAATCTACCTCTAATCTTTAGAATATGACAGAATCAAGAATTAGATGGAAAAACTGTGGAGTTTCAAATTATTTTAAATAATGAAAACATATTTCAAAACATATGTCCTATCTGAAAATTGAATATATAAAATAGACAAAAGCATAGAGTAATTTCTAACTTCTACCCTATTGGGAATTTTGAGGAATTCTCTGGAGCTATGTGGAAATATCTCAAGTGTAGATGGCAAGCCACTGGTGGGGTGTGAAAACCAGGTGCCAAAGTAAGTCTTACCTAGGGATGAGTCCAAGTTATTAGCTATGTGACTTTGAGGACATTGTCTCTATTGGGGACTAAGCTATGAGCCACACCTTATGTTACTACTTACACTAAGATCTTGTTGAGACAGATTTCCCCTGCTAAATTTCCCAGTGTCTATAGGTCTCATTTCTTTGAATTTTCAAAACTCATGCATGGAAAAATGGTGAGTTAGGTAGACAGAGATCTTCGGGACTTATCCTCTGATTTAGGGGGAGTTAGAGAACAACTATAGCCCAGAGGACAGTTGTTCAGGCACAACTTATTTTGCCATTTCCATTCCAGGGCATGGTTCTTAGCAAACACAAGAATCCACTCACTCACTCTTGCTTGAAAACCCCTCAGACATTTGTCATTGAAGGTGATATCAATATCACCCAGTATAAAAGCTGTCAATCTGATGAAAACAGGAAGAAGCCAAAGCACTTGCTTTGGGAATATTTGGGAATATGCATAGTCAAAGATTTGGGAATATGCATAGTCAAAGATTTGGCAGCAAGGAGTTTAGACTGGATTTTGCCATTCTCTAAGTGCAACATTAACAGAAATTATGCTAACAATGTCTTTTCAGTTTGGCTGAGAAGACAATTATTTTCAGGTATCTACCAGTAACAGCTTCCTGTAGGTGATTAAAACAAAACAAAACAACTTGCTTTTGATTGAAAATGTACCTGTTCACTCCAAAAGCATAGCAAGCTCCAAAGAGAGAGGAGGAGGAAGAGTACAGCTTCACTTTAATCTCTAGATCCTTGGCCAGTGCCTCATTTGAGTCATTGAGGTAGGAGAAAATTTGTATTTCTATTCAGAGAAAAATAAATCTTTCTTTGGAAAGAGCACGAGCTGTTATTTGTGGGCGAGTCAGAAAAATCCCTCTCACTAGCTGGATTCTCACAAGGCACTTCAGCTCCTTTTAGTGAAAGGGCATGATGTTGATGATATAGGTCTTCTTTTCTTCCTTTTATTTTTTTTTTTTTGGGGGGGGGGGTAAGTGTCTACAATACTTAATGGGCTCACGGAGAAAGCGGTATGGACTTCATGGAAGCCTCTAGTGTAGGATATTGAGATTAGCTGTGTATTAAAATACAGAGCCTTTGACTGTCTATTTAAAAAACCAGTTCTGTGCAGATATAATACTGAGAATTAATAATGTTTACTCTTCTTCTGTTATTCAGAACCAGACCTCAATCACGTGTGTGTGTGTGTGTGTGTGTGTGTGTGTGTGTGAATACATAGAGATATAAACGCACATTTGGGTTGCTTTGGCACTTTTTTGGCTCTTTTTCCTGTTTCATTATGTATATATATTTATTTATGTGTATATATATATGTATATATATGTGTATATATATATATATTTATGTATATATATATGTGTGTGTGTATATATATATATTTCTTTAAGTTCTATTTTCTTTGTCCTGTAGAAAGACAATTTCTGTCATCACTGGCAACACTTAACTATATCCATTCTATGCTAAAATAGAATTTTTCCCCACACACAAAATATAAGGAGACACAAAAAACTCAATTTTATTTAAACCGAAATATACTTTAAGACCTTGAGTTTAACCTTAGTATTGGCACATGCAGCTGAAAATGCATCCATGTGACAAAGTAAAATATGTCAAGAGTTACAGAGTGGATCATCCCTTTGATGTATTTTGCCTGTTAGGTATAAAACTATCAAGAATTACCTGATATAAAGCCTAGTGGATACCCAAGTCACACATACGTTGTTCCTTATTTTTTTAAAAAAAAATGAAATAGTACAATATATATTAGAGGAAGTAAAATGCTGTGGCACACAATGCAGTTTGGATTTGAAGACTCCAATAAAGTGACAAAGTTGTGAGGACTGTAGGCGAGTTATATTGTGTTTCAGTGAAAGAAATTTAGTCATCTACCTCATTTTACAATGAATACACTGAGATCAGAATACTAGTCAGTAGTAGAACTGGACAAGAGCTAAAGTTTCCTAACCCTCACCCCAAAGCTTTCCTATGACCTGTAAGCAATTATTTCTGCTTGCAGAGTTTACTTGGTTCTTCAGTGCCATGAAATTATGGATTATGAGATTATAACCCACTGTTTCCTAGCTTCTTGAATTAGTTAGAAATTGTAATAATTAAAACCTTTGCAAAAACAGATGTTTCCTTTTGAGCAGCATTTGACAATTAAATTATGGAAGCATCAATTTATTATAAACTTCCCCAGCCCCCAGCCACTGCTGTTCTTCCACAGAACACTCAGAGCAGCAGAAGAGGAGAAAAGGGAGTGGGGAATGTGTGAGTGGATTACAAGGAACCACCATCATAGGCACTTACACTGTCCATCCACCCTATGCTGTTCCACTCCCTTTTCATAGAGATGCCCTGGGACCAGTACACTGAATGCCGGTGCTGCGGATGTAGGCATGCCAGCAGAAGTAGCTTTATCAGACCAATGCTTCTTTATCAGGCCACCATGGCCAAGACTAAGGCTGTGCTCCTGACCTGGTAATGTACTGTGTTCACATGCCAGGGCCTCTTGGATTCTGGCAGAGCCTAACAGATATGAGCAACGCCTTAGATCCCCATGATGAGAATTCCATCGAGAGAATACTTTTGGCAGTGATTAAAACATGGGGCATCAGGATTTATTAGTTGTTTACTTTAAGACATCACTGGAAGATGGGAAGTCCCAAAGAGTATTTAGGTAAGAACTTAGCAATGTCTGCAAGGCTCCTGTTTCTTTTTCTCTGCTCCTTTCACTGATGATGAAGCCTCCCTCTCTCATTATGGGAAAAGAGGGCTTCTTAGCCGCGGACATCATAGCTTCACACAATAGCATCCAAACTAGGAACTGAAGATGCCGCCTCCAACGTCTCTCCCTTAATAGGAAGGAAAATATTCCAGAAGTTTCTCGGCAGACATCCTTTTGCATTTTATTAACCCTTGACCTCATGCTGGACCTATCATGAGCAATAGTGGAAACCATGAATACAAATTAGCTTGCAACATTTTGACCAATCAGGATTTACCCTTAGAAATAGGACCTTAACTACGTGAAGAGAATTGCTGTTTGGTGAGCAAAGAAGAATGCACTGTCCCCCAGTCACTTTTTACCAATGCCATCCAGAGGCAGTGTCTCCCAGGAAGGTTTAGCCTTAGTAAGGCTTGGCATGCACAAGCTGGAGATCAATACATATACAAACTCTCACAGTTCAACAGCAGGGCCCACCGTTCATTTCTTTGGCTAAGGGTTGCCCCTCACTTGCAATCATTCCAAAAGCCTCTTAGAACGGCCGAGCTCTATGCTTGGAGTCACTGTCCTCCCTGCATCCTTCACAGAGTATGCACTAGCAGGCTCGTGACCCGCCTGCACTGTTTGTGCACATCTGGCTGTTTCAGAGGAAATAGAAATCATCCATCTCCATATTCACAGGGAAAGAATGGGCCACGTTCATGATCTTGCACTTGTCTAAAGGCTGCTAGGCCACTACTTGACAACTCCCCCTGCCCTCTAGAAGGTACAACACTATATTTCGGGACCCTTCTTGTGAGTCTTGGTATGAGGACCATTTAAAACCTCAGGCACAGAGGAGACCATAACCATGCAGCTCTCATTCTTCACTCAAGCATAGTTAACTCCAGAAAAAAAAAAGGAAAAACTAGTGATAAGGCGCAGACTGATTAATTGCCCTAAGCTACTTGCCCTTTCAGCTTTTCAAGGTGAAAATAATATTGTCTTCACCAAAATTAAAGCATCCACATCTCTTTATGGTCTTTGCAATGTGTCCCCACCACAACCAGGAAAGAAGGGAAACCCTGCTGTTGGATTTCTCCTGTAGCAAATTGAAACACTTACCTAATGTCTAGTTTTCATATATGCACCCACTCCACTAGGAAATCTCACAGCTCCTCCCTCATGGATCATTCTCCTTTGGAATATCAGAAAGGATCCTGAATGCTGTATTTCCAACATATGTTAAGAAACAGAATCAAATCTCATTAAAGATTTTCAGAGCACCATGAACTTAATCTTTATAGAGCTTGTCACATTGCCAATGAAAATTGGTTTTATGATGTACTTTACAAACAACAAAAGAATCAAACCAAACTAAAGGCACTGAGGATAATGCCTTGCAATATTGGAAATGTACAAAATACTAACAGCATCAGTAAAAAACACGATCACTATAGTATCTTAGGTAATCAATATAAAGTCAAATAAAATTTTAAAATTTTTTATGAAAAATAAAGCTCTGTTCCATAGAATTTTATAAACTTTTAAAATTCTCATTTAAGGAAGAAGAGACAAGTTTTCTTTCAAGTTTATTCAGAGAAGTTGGAAGTTTATGGTTATGTTGATCTTTTGCACTCAAATAATTTTCAGTATTTGTCTAAACAAAAACATTGCCTTTGCATGGATCCATCTGATTTGATGCATAATTCTTCTCACCGTAACAATCAAGCTGCAGCTTGACTTCACCACTTATGTGGAAATTGGTTTTCTAATGGAAAAATACATCATAATTGTGTCGATAAAATTCCTGAGCAAAACCACTTAACAATGCAAGATTCAACATCAAGTCTTCATGTTACAAAATACCTCTGTAAACTGCTTTCTAGAAAACCAGCTATTTCATTGTTTTCTTTATTTATACTAGGTCTTTCCTTATTACCAATTAATAAACTGGCTATTTAATTCAACAACTAACAATAATTTTTGCTTAATAATACAAAGATAAAGCCACTAATTTATTTTTAATCTTTTTCAGAAAATAATAGTTTCTCATTGTAGTATGGAAAGAAAATTACTTCTATCTAATGCGGAGATATGGTAATCAAATGCAAGGTCATTGGTATTTCCAAAGAGTACTCCGGGGAAATATTTTTCTCTCTCTCTTTTAAATATTAACTTATTTGTTGATCTCTGTATTTCATTTCTTTGATGGCTTGAACAGTGAATGAAAAGTACTGCAAAAATCAAGTACATTGTATTACATATTCTCCTAATCACAAGCCACATTGGATATTCATATCTCCTTCTGTCTCAATAGCCACAAGAAATATTGAAAATAGATATATCTCCTTAATCAACTAAGCATTATAAGACAATATGTAACAAGTTCAATTCTTTTTCAGAAACGATGAAGAATCTAGATCATCACTGTTACAGCAATACTAGAGGCCCAGTGCATGAAATCATGCACGAATAGGGTCCCTAGGCGTCGCCGCCCTCTCACCAGTCCCCAGTCCTGCTCCGCCACCACCCACCCTGGTTTCCCATGGTTCCCCATTGGCCATCCAGCAATTGGAGCCTGTGGGCTGCGGGGAGGGACCCAGAGTTGGTCAATGAACCTCATAGCAACTAGTAGATCGGTCATTCTGGTTGTTACACCATTATGGTCACTGGCCTTTTATTATATAGGATAACTGAGCCACCAATAGGGGCCATATATGTAATTTTATCTTATTTTATTAAGTTTTTTTTATTGATTTCAGATAGAGGAAGGGAAAGGGAGAGAGAGATAGAAACATCAATGATGGGAGAAAATCATCCATCTGCTGCCTCCTGCACATCCCCTACTGGGGATCAAGCCTACAACCCAGGTATGTGCCCTGACCAGGAATCAAACTATGACCTCCTGGTTCATGGGTCAACACTCAACCACTGAGTCACATCAACCAGGTACCACATATGTAATTCTAAATTCTCTAGCCCTAACCAGTTTGGCTTAGTGGATAGAGCGTCGGCATGCAGACTCAAGGGTCCCAGGTTCGATTCTGGTCAAGGGCACATACCCAGTAGGGAGTGTGCAGGAGGCAACTGATCAATGCTTCTAGCTCTCTATCCCTCTCCCTTCCTCTCTGTAAAAAATCAATAAAATAAAAAAATAAATAAATAAAAATAAAAATCAATAAAATATACTAAATTCTCTAGTAGCTACATTTAAACTGTAAACAAAGTAGTTAAAAATCATTTTTAATAATATATATTTACAAAATATATCCAAAATATTTCAATGTTCAATCGATATAAAAGTTATAAGATACTTTACATTCTTTTTTTCAAATTAAGTTTTCAGAACACGGTATGTGTTTTGCATTCACATTACATCTCAGTTTGAATGAATCGCCTCCTGGGCTGGTGGCTTCCAAACTGGGCAGTGGACCCCCAGGGCATATGGCAAAGAAGCCCTGTCCTAACAAAGACTCATTTTCCTAAGGCTACTTATGGGACATCAGCATTTCTTAATCTAGTTCCATAAAGCTCAGCAAATTCTAAAAGCCTCTGCAATGAAGGGAAAATACATTTTTTAATTTTTTATTTTAAGGAACTTCCATGAGCCTTGAGAGATGACTCAACTTAATGCATGGATTGAAAAACTCAATTTATGTCCTTCCATGCTTGTTTATTTAACCTAACTACATAAAATAGCTTATATCAAAAGGAATTCTACTCAATTACTTTACATTAAGGGAACTATAATCTCCGACACCTTTTTCTCAGTTCGCATGCCTAGTTTATACCAAGCATTTGAGATTTTCTTTCTTATCATTTCTCTTTAACCCAGATAAGAGTATGATTCAGATTAAGATATGTTCTCACATATAGTACTGTTTAAATTTTTAAATGAAATTAAAATGGTGTCTGTTTAGCATTCTAAAACCTGATAAGTAATTTTATATTTTACTGTGGAAAATATATTCAGTGTATGTCCACTTTTCTGGCCATTGCTCCCCATCTTAGAGGATAAAACGACGAAACAATTATTTCACAGCTCTGTGCATGTTTACCCAGTCTTCAGATTTTGCCCAGGATAGTTATACTAATCATATCATATGGAGCAGAAATTAATCATTTCTCCCACTACTACACATGATAAGTAAAACGTGTTTTTTTTTCCATTGTGAAAGTGATGTATTAAAATGCATAAAACAGCCATTTAGATTTTGACCCTTCAGCATCCCACTTCAGCATACTTCAAAAAATATGATTTCCAAGTAATTTATTTCTGGTTATTCTTGAAGTGGTTTGAATGTTAGAAGCATGGAGGTAGTTGCAAATGAATTGTTCATTTTCCAAGTTAAAGTTTCTGAGGCTAAAAGCTACTTCCCTCTTTTGACTAATCAATGAAGTCGAGATGAACACTCTGCTTTGGGATAAGTCTGCTTTTGGTTTTCAAGGGTTTGGCACATTTCAGCAAACTGTCTTCAGGAAAATAAGTCAGAAAGCAAGGGCATTGGTGATTGTTAGGATCATTGAAACCTTAGAAGTAAACTGATCCATTTACTATTTATTTAAAGGGATACATTAATGTCATGTTCAAGGCAATATTGGCTGCATACAGCTGGGTTCTGCAAAACTACTGAAGTATCTTGGTAAACTGGACCAAGAGAAAAGTCAATGTTACTTTAGCTCTATGATTACAATGGAGTAACAAGGCGTTCCAGGGCATGGTACTGAGCTGCCATGGGAAAATGCAGCAAAACTGCTAGTGATGGCCAACACATAAAATTTTCATAAACTTTTCAAGAGTAATGCACGTGAGCACAGAGCAAGTGCAGCAGCACAGCAACAAGGCCATGGGAGAGAGAGTTAAAAAAAAAAAAGTGAGTATTTTTGACAGCTCCTATCCGGGGATTTGGGATTATCCAGACAATAGCAGAGAAAACAATTGCCCATCAAGTGATTTAACACAAGGTCTGAGGAAGGATTGTGACTAAAAGATTATCCAATAATCCTAAATTTTCATCTGCATAAACTATAAGGCAATCTAAAAAAAAGCAAAAGAAAAAATGTTAAATGGTAAAATGGAAAACAGTTAAATTAAAACTTATCTAGAGAAGGGACTTGATAGGCATAAATAATCTTGTGAGCAAACCTAAACTTGCCCCTTACTGTCACTTTTCACTGGGATTATTTCTGCTATTGTAATAAAGGAGAGGAGAAAGTACCAGGCACTCTAGGACTTTGTGCCACTAGCTAGAATCTAAAAATCTTGAATATGGGTAAGAAAAAAGTTAATATCAACCAGCAGAAGGCAGGGATAGAGAGATTAGTTATGGATGCTTCCTCTATGGACGTGTCAACAGGTACCTTTAACATTTTAATATGCATACAGATCACCTGGATTCCTTTGGCTTGAAGATTCTATTCAGTAGGTCTTGGGTGGGCCCTGCAATTCTGAATTTAAATCCCAGCTCTCAGGCACTGTCAGCACCGCATCTTTGCACACCACACTACGAGAAACAAAGCTCTTATGGACAATGAATTGCATCCCTTCTTCCCCCTTCCTTTGTCCTCTAACCCTCTCTTTGCATTTGGGTTCATCTGTGACCCACTCACCCCTGCACCCTTCACCCATGCAGAGGTTGAAGGGTTACCCAAGCCCACCAACCAGATCCTCATTCTCTAGACTCGGTGATTAGTTTAGGGGTGGGTGGGCATGACACAGCCAGGAAGATCAGAATCCTGTCTGACCCTTTGCGGAAACGTTTGGAAAAGAGGCATTCTCTTCCACCAGGTTTCTCCCTGGAAAGACAATTCAACCCATCTGGTGGTGGCTGTTTCTTATTCCTCTCAGCAAAAAACCTACTGAAAATGAAGCCAAAATAGATGAAAGAAGTGTTAAGAGTTGGAGAAAAAGACATTTATAATTGCATCGTTTTTATGCCAAGATCCAGTGATATCTGAAGTCCATTTACCCCTGTGACGTTTCCCGTCAGGGAGCCAGCACATCTTTTTCCTATTTAAGTTAAACTGAGTCTGTTTCCTTGGTGAGGTGAGAACTGATCTTCCCCTTGTGCATCCGATTTTCTCCTTAATTAAAGTTTCAGCTTTTCTCCTTGCCGTCCACAGTCCCCTAGTTTCCAACATTAAAGCCTTACATGGATAGCTGCCCTCCTTTCCCAGGTGTTGGGAATGACCCTGAGTCAAGCAGCCACTTTATTTTTACTTTCAGCAGAACTCAGGGGCCTTCTGGGTGCTTCCTGTAGAATCCCAGATCCAAAAGCACATAGCTGACTTTTTTAGTATATACTTTCATTTCCTTTGTTTATGAAGAAGAGAGTAACAGTAATCTAATATACAAGCAAAACTGCTAGACGTGTGTGATAAATTAGATGCCTGCCCCTCAGGGAGAGGCTTAAATATGACAGGTGAGCCTCCTTCACTCTCAGTCTGGGTGCAGCCGGCTGCCCCTGCGCTGGATTCCGGGACAGGTGAGTACAGCGAAGGGCCGCCCGGACGTTTTCCAGGCCACCACAGTCTGTTGGTCTCAGGACACAAGCAGCATTGGCTTTAAAAGTTAGACATTTTGGGGGGCTTGTCCCTCATGTGTAGCTCTTAAAAGCTGATGCTTAATGTGAGGTGTACCCTCTGCTCCTCGGGGAGAAGCTCTGGCTTTTTAGCTTTCTCCTGGTTATGCGTCGCCACGCTGAGGGTGGGGTTAATGCGATATCGTGTCCCAGCCTCTCCTACTCATTTGGATGTGGTTTATTCTTGTTTGCCATTGTGTAGTCACCACTTAGCCAGCCTGGGTTTTTTAAAGGAGGAAATGATTCGGGACCTTCCTATGTCGCTTCTTGAACCCATATCTCCCATAGGTGACTACAGAGAAATCCATCTTTTGGGCGGTGACTTGTTTTTCCGATTTACACACTTGTCTTCCTTCTGGCATATTTATTTGACTTGGTACCTGCATGTAGTTCTTTTTTTTTTATTTAAATATATTATATTGATTTTTTTACAGAGAGGAAGAAAGAGGGAATAGAGAGTTAGAAACATCGATGAGAGAGAAACATCAATCAGCTGCCTCCTGCACACTCCCTACTGGGAATGTGCCTGCATTCAAGGTACATGCCCTTGACCAGAATCCAGCCTGGGACTCTTCAGTCCGCAGGCCGACGCTCTATCCACTGAGCCAAACTAGTTAGGACTGCATGTAGTTCTTACAACTTTACAGCTGATAATACTTTTAGGAATTAATTCAAATATATTGAATATTCAAACAAAACTTTAAACTTTTTCTATTTATTTTCTGCTTGTTGATACAATTTTATTTCAGTTATTTAAGGCAGAGGAGAAGGAACAGTAATCTAATACAAAGCAGAACCTTTCGAACAAAAACTCAGCAGATGTCGTGCAGAGATGGCATTATCGTCATTTAGCATTTATATTGCTTTTCATATTCATAAAATGCCACCATTCATTTTTACTCTCCATAGGTAATGTTTGTTTTTATCAGCTGAGGCAAGAGTTCAGCAAGGTGTCTTTCTAAAGGCTAATTAGTCCCTAAAATGCTAATCTGAGAATTAAATTGGCATAATTCTGAATTTGAAAGCTCAATCTCTTTCAAAAGCAGCTCAATTTTTTAAAGAAATGCTTGTTTCCATCTGTACTGTAAGGCAATTATTAATATTGTAATATTATTATTGAATTTGAATTTCTTACATTCAAGAACTACCCGTTCACCCTAGACCTCCCACGGGAAAAAGACATTGGAAAATTCTACTTCTATGGTTTTCAGATCTCATCATGGGGGGGGGCGTGCTTTGTCCCAGAGGTTCCCAGTATCAACATGAGGCTTTAAAAATGTTTCCATGTAGATACACAGTTTAGAAAAGCATGGTCAACACAGCAGGCTATGGAATCACAGTCTCATCAGAAGAGGCCAGAACACCACCCAGATTTCCAGCATTCCTCTCTGCTTCACAGGCTTCTGTTTTGCTGTGTTATTCATTCTCAGGATTCGTTCTCTTAAACTCCATCTCACCCCTCCCTTTTACCAACAGCTAGTACCCTCATGTCAATTCATTTTCTGGAACTGTCCATAGAGGTGCTACACTTTAACTTTTCTTTGTCGTGTCTCCAAATCCAAATCTGTTCAATTCTTAGAAGAAAATAAAAGAGTTCTCTGTAGAATAGCCTCAGCAAGGTCTCTGCCATAAATAATCTGCCCAGTGCTCTGTTTCTGATGCCTCAAAGTTTACCAATGGCACTATCTTCTCTTTGTGCATAGTCTTCCTGAGTGCTTAATACCTAGCATAGTGCATGGCACCTAGTAGGTAGTTGGTAAGGTACTGATGAATATAAGCTAGAATCTGTGTGTGGACTGGGTTTCTTTCATGGTTTCACATACGCTACTCACGTCTGGGGCTAGAGTTGCCTGAATGGGACAGCTTCTGGCAGGCCATTAATTTGCTAATTGCATCAATCATTCTTCATTTCTTCTTTATGAAATAATCTATTGGGCATCCATTGACCCTTAAATCTCCTTGTCACAGCTGCTGAATCTTTCAGTCTCTTCACCGAAGTTAAAGCTGCTAAATCACCAATGACTTTGATATTAAATTTAACTTGGTTGCTTCTAAATCTGACCTCAAAGGAATACTGGCCATAAAATGATGTGGACAAGAAAGAACACTCATCTTATTTGCCCCTGCAGATTGTTCTCAAAATGTTGTTTTAGTCCAGTAAAGAAAGTAAAAGCTAAGAACGGATTTAGTCAAGTTTATGTAAAAGCTAGGACTGACCCAGATTCAAGTCTTCACAGGAAAAAAAAAAAGTGTTTCCCTAACAAAATAACTGAATATAGGAAACTTAAAAACTGTGATAATCCTCTCTCTTAGGGCCGTTGGCTCTTCTGGTAGGTTCTTCTTCCTCTATCAGCCAGACTGTGCTCCCTCATCCTTTCTGCTTGCCCGCAATGTATTTCAACCATATCTCTAACTCAAGTAATTACTCAATTAGACCAGCTTCTGGACCCAATACCAGCTTACTCAGTCACGAAGAGTTGCTGAATTCCAAATACTCAAGGGAGTTATCTGACTGGTTCAATTCATTTTTGTGCAAAAGATTATATACACAGGGCAAAACGAGCCAATGATATTTTGACATCCCCCCGCATGCCTCTAATTTAATCCCTGATTGTAAACAATAGATGAGGTATCCTCAAACTACGGCCCAAGGGCCACATGCGGCCCGCTGAAAACATTTATCCGGCCTGCCGGGTGTTTTTGCCACCGCTGCCTGTCCTGCTTAGCAGCCGACTAGTCCCGGGCCCGCAGTGAGCATGTGTGGAATGTCTGAGGGACAGTGCACTGGCCCCCTATTTAAAAAGTTCGAGGACCTCTGCAATAGATGGTAAATATGGCAACTTAGATAGCAGGACATGTGGGCAGAAATTTACCCCAAAATCAGTGTGACTTAGTACAGGTGTAAACTGTGAACACTAATACAATAATTGTATATATTTTTACACAAAGTGGATAAATAACTTTAAATTCCAAGAGGACAGCTCCGCAAAGTATTAACACTTGAGGTTTATTAGTTTTACAAACCAAAGAGTTCTCATTTGCTACCCTGCCACTTGTAAGAGAATGAATGACCTCACTGTGACTGCATGTGTCTCTATTTGAGTAAACGTGGTTAATACTGGTGTTAGGGCATGGGTCCTCTCTTGACATTTTCTCTGCCAGAAAGCCAGAGTTAGGTAATAAAGAAAAAAGAAAAGGGAATCAGCCTCTGTCTCAGGAGAAAATTGAATGTCTGCATACAGTAGAAGGTGTTCATGTGTGATGCGTATGAAAGATAGCATCTGCCACAGGGTGGCAGGCATTTAAGAGACTCAGTGGAATATCTTTCTAAATTTGGGTCTATCACAATGAGGCAAAAATTTTGTAAAATAATCCAAAACCTACATAAGACAGGAAAAAGGGTCATTTTTCTCAGGCCTCATATTTCCAAGGAAATTAAAATTTAGGTTACTAATGACATAACTAAAAGTACTGTACTTACAGTAGTCATATACAGGTGTTTAAAGAACAAATTTCTTCTTTAAATAATGAAGAAGTTTTCATTTTTATTAATGCCTTTCATGTCTATGGATTTCAGAGCTCTTTTAGTTGAGACAAATAGTACTACAGGGAACTGTTCAATCAATCATCCAGTGTTGCTATCTGTTAAAATGTGACATTGTCAAATTTTAAGTTTTGATTTCTTCATTATTAACATACTAAAGGCCAGATGCACGAAATTCGTGCACGGGGTGGCGGGGGGGGGGGGGGAGGGTGTCCCTGAGCCTGGCCTGCACCCTCTCATAATCCAAGACCCCTCGGGTAAGGCCCCTAGGCTTTGGCGATCGGGCTATCAGGGCTTTTCTCCCCCCAGCTGCCGGCAGCTGGCCCCACCCCACTACTGCCACTGCTTGCCATCTGTGTGGTGTTGCCGCCCCCCAACCCCCGTCCCGTGTCACCAGTCGCCTCCCTCTGTAGGCAACAGGCATGGGCTGTGATTGCTTGGCTAGACTGGGCCTTCCTCTGTGAGGCTATCAATTGCTTGGCTATTGGAGGCCCCACCCGCCTGCTGCAGCACTGCCGCCTTGTAGCCTAGACCCCCCTCTTTATTGATTGCCCAGCAGTGGGAGACCCCGCCTACCCGGCCAGGGCTCTGTGCTGCATAGAGGGTGGCCTGGGCCTTCCTCTTTGGGGAGATCACGGAGCCCTCCCCTGACCGATCACCCCGCTGGCCTATGGCCTGCGCCTCCCTCTGTGGGGCGATCATGGGGCAATGGCAGAGCTCCCTGACCAATTGCATCACACCCGCCTTGGCTGGCCTGTCACCAGTGCATGTCATAGCATGGTCGTCCAGAAGGTTGTTTGGATGGTTGTTCTGCTGTTCGGTCGTTCAGTCGATTTGCACATTATGCTTTTATTATTATAGATTGGATACCTAAAGAATTGGTAATGCCTCTCTGTCTTTAGTCCTTTTGGGAAGCTATAACAAATTTCCACAGACTTGGGGGTTTAAACATTTATTTCTCAGTTCTGGAGGCTGAGAGGACCCCGACCAAGGTTCTGACAGAACCAATGCCTGGCGAGAGCCCATTTGCTGCTTTAATGATAACCAATTTACCATTGTATCTCTTATGGAGGAAAGAGAAAAGCTTTACTCTCTGGCCTCTCATTATTATTATTATTATTATTATTATTTATAAACATGACCTAATTACCTCCCAAAACCCCTATTTTCAAATACATTGGAATATTGGAACTAAGGTGTTTCCATATGAACTTGGAGTAGGGAGCACTCAAATTCTGAAAATCTCTAAAATATATCTTCTGATATAACTTGTTCAGATTCCTTGTACTATAAGGACTCAAGTTCCTTCTCTTACTCCTTGGCTCTTTAAAGCTTAAACTATCTCCAGCTCTGTGTGAGATTACCAAAGGAAATGTCTATTTTTGGTCCAGGGTTAGAAGGGAAGGTGCAGTCCCTGAGGGAATAGCAATGGCAGCAGTAATCAGAGGGAGTTGATCCATGGACAGTGATGCAGCTGTTTTAAGAGATTTCTTTACAGACCTAACTCTTGAAAACCTAGAATCTCTATTACTCAGAGCTTTTGTCATCTTAAATTCTACTATATTCCTTCCGCCATAATAAACACATCTGGGATTTGGAAGCTTGTCCTCCAAACTTTTTATCAGGTCACTTAAAAGAAGTAAATATTTAGTATATAGAAAGTACTTTTCTTAATTAAAAATTGTATTTGACTTTTGACCTTCGTATGAGTAATTAATAGGATATAAACAATGACTTTACTTTTCAGTCAGCTGAGCTATCCATTCCCATGGGGGGATTAAAACACCACCACAAATTTTAAAAAAATTTAGCCATGCCAAAATTACCAATTTCGATAAGCTTGCCAATTTCATGTTGAAACATTACGTCAGCCTTCATTATTATTAATGCATTTCATACCTATGAATTCCAGAACTCTTAGTTGAGACAAATAGCACTACAGGAAACTGGTTAATTATCCAGTGTTGCTATCTGCTAAAATTTGACTTGTGTCAAGTGATTATAACTGCTTATGGTTTTAATAATCAAACTTTTATAATCTAAAAGAAGACTAAAATAATAGGTATAGTAAAGAAAATGATAGCAATTGAGAATGGGAACATTTTTTGAAAACTGTTTCTGATCCTTCAAAATCATGTTTGACACATTTTTCTTGTGCATTTGCTTTATAATTTATCAGTGCCAAGTTCTTATGCTATTTAGTTTGATTTGCTCTCATAGTAATAAAGACAATGTTTGATTATATATTCTTTTTTTAAATATACATATTTTATTGATTTTTTACAGAGAGGAAGGGAGAGGAATAGAGAATTAGAAACATCAATGAGAGAGAAACATTGATCAGCTGCCTCCTGCACAACCCCTGCTGAGGATGTGCCCGCAACCAAGGTACATGCCCCTGATCGGAATCGAACCTGGGACTCTTCAGTCCGCAGGCCAACACTCTATCCGCTGAGCCAAACTGGTCAGGGCTGATTATATATTCTTAATACTCAATATTTTTATGCACAGCAATTAAAATTCATATTAAATAGGTGCATTCTCCCTTAAAAATAATAATAATTACAGCTGTGTTAACTACATTATATTGAAATCCACTGAAGTTGTCAGGAAGAATCACTATATGCTTGAAGATATTATTAAGCACTTAATATTATTCAAGATTTTGCTATTTTTTGGCCTCTTCAGCTTTAATTGCCCTTTCCTGCCCTGATAGGAATGTATCCAATTGTACAGACACAGAATATGTTTCAGCTCATTAAAAGGAAATAGCACTTACTCTAGCAAATTTTAATGTGTTCTACATCCCTTTTGCAAGTGCAGCTAATTTTTTTCTTTATATTAGAGACGTTACTATTATAATTATTAAACTCTCTAGTTATACAAAATGGCACGCTACTCTTTTTCTTCTCTCTTTAAAAATAGTGAAAATACTGGAGTAGATTATATTCAGTAATTGTATGTTATGTATAAGTGAATGGGTATTTTTAATAATATCGATTAAAATCATGAAATATAAAGTTGAACACCCCATTTCTAAAATTAAAATATTAGTTATATAAAAATAACCCTTCCTTGAAAAACATTTAATATAGTAATTATATCAGTTATCCATTTATATTCCTTCATATTTGAATCTGTATCTTTAATTAAAGGTCTAAAAATGTTGAATTTTTCCAAGTATTACCTTTATGTTTAAGTCATTTTAAGATGTTAGTGGAAATTATTACTTACAACTGATAAAAATAGAAGCAATACTTAAATTTGATCTTCACTAGCATTTCAGCAACTGGAAATAAGGATAAAAAGGATAACAAACAGTTTAGGAAAAAGAACTGATGATGGTAATAATTCTTGTGCACTGCTTAGGCATGCTTCCAGGCACTATACTATTTGCTCTTTTAAATGACATTTTGTGAAATTTAATCTTGAGATAGCCTTATTTGCATATTATATATGTAAAAACCAATGCAAGATATGTTGAACAATTACTCAGAATAGATGATTAACTCTTTGAATTAAAAGTGGTAGAAAGTTAAATTTAGTTGAGGTCTTCCTAATATCAGAATCGAATTTATTTCAAATATAAGTAACTTCCCAAATGGGGTATAGATATCATTGTAATGAGATTTTGTGATGATACAAAGACAGCTCTTTTAAAATGAAGTTAATGATTTTCATGGCTATTTTCTACTATGGCAAAGGTTATTGATTTCCCAGTAGTGTTATAAAGATTCTCTCCAAAGCAAATCTTTAAAGTAAATAAAGAGAATAAAACTTATAAATCCTTATATGCAAATAGTTTGTAGCACATATGGAATTTTTTTTCAAACCATAATTTTCATAGCTTTTCTCAAGACAAGTACTAGAAGCAAATGTTTCTTCCCATGAAAATAAAATACATAATGTAATAAAATAAAATAAAAAAGAGCCGTAGCAATTTTCAACATAATGAAAACTGATGTCATTGGAATACTTTAGAATTCTTTGGAGGCCCTGTGGGAAACTCAACACTTCATATTTTTCTCATCTGAGCTATGAACATGCAGGCTAATCTTTTTGACTCCTACCAACAGTAGTGACTGCTCCTGAAGGTTCACAACAAAACACTCCTTTACAGGAACAGACTGCTTAAAGACAGCTTTTGCTCAGCTATCTACAATGACATACATTTGGCAAGCCATGTATTCTTACCACACCTCACAGGGGAGTACAAGAGGCCCCACTGTGGCACTATGCTCTGTCCTGCTGTAGAGGACTTCTCCACCCATGATTCTACTTTCATAATTCACCAAACAAAAGAAAACCACCAGTGTCTTTGTTCACCCAGTCTATATTCAGGTGCAACAATAAACTCCAGAGGGCATATCAGGCTCTTCCAAGAACTCTCCATGTGAATATCTAATGTATTTCCCAATTATCTTTTTTCTACAAAGTTTTTTTTTGTTGTTTACTTTTTTAAAAGAATAGTAATTGCAGTTAACGTCCTAACCTGTCAACTCTAATAACTGGATCACCTCTGGGTCTTTTCCAATTCTCTATTTTTTCCTCTTGGAAATATCATTTGGAATCTCAAAAAATATTAATATTAAGTGGTATTTGATCTAAAATTACTAGACATTTCAAGAATCAGGATAATAAATCCTAAACCAAGGGAGAAATAAACTTTGTATATGTATAAATAAATAAATATAGAAATACATATGAATGCATATATTGACATATTTAATGAATATTTTCAACAACAAAAAGAGAAATATTATTTTTAAAATGTAAAAACCTGGAAAGAGAAATAAATATAGTTATTAATAATAGCACTTTGGTTAATATAGTAAAATAATGATTGACATATATTTCTATTATTACAAATGGTCTATAATCTAGCTGCATCATATTAACATTTTTGTTATAATAAAAAATAGATTTGTTCTCTAATTTTTGAAATGTGTTATATTTGTTTTGGTTTTTGCTTTATAGTGCCCTAATTGAAGAACCTACTTTCTCAGAAATATCTAGAAAGTAGAATGCTGAAAATGAAGGCAGGATTTAAGCCTCATTAGCAAGAAAGTGGACTCTGGTTCATAATGTGGACATGTTTCTTTTTTTTTAACCTTGTATTATCCAGAATTTATTATTGTTTGCTATTTCAGCATGCTGAAAATTAGCATTCATAATATAAGTGGCTGTTAGTCTCTGAAACTGTAACTTGGTTCAACCTTACATAAAATTTATTTCCAATAAGGCACATAGGCCTGGTATTTTCACTGTAATCCAACATATCAGGTACCTGGGTCAGGGCTATTTTCACAAGAACATATTTGGACTGAGAGGTTAAATTACATTATTGTTTCACCACTTTAACCAATCTGGTTTTATTCTAAAAGTTTGATCATCTCAATATTGCTCTTAGGACCACAATTTAGTTAAACCTCCACTTTTAATATTTCTTTTTATTTTAAAGCTGCTAGAGAGTCAACAATTCAAGATGAAACACATGCAGAGCTGCCAAAACATAACTAATAGATAGGCATAGAATCAAGTTCACCTACCCTGGGATCTAAATGTAAAGTCCTTGGATAAAGTTGTTGATGAAAGAGAAATGGATTGAGCAAAGAAGAGGGAGTCTCTGAGGAATGGAAATAATTGCAAATACTTTTTTTTTTCTTCAGGATCCCACATCCTAAAAACATTGCCAATAATTTACCAGGGGGTCTGTTTTGTTTTCCTCTCAAAGGCTCCAATTCCATTCCTTGTATGCACAGGCTCTTCTCCCATAAACTCTAATATGGGACCTCACTACTCAGAATAATTATTACTACTCAGAACCTCACTACTCAGAATAATTATTACTTATTCATTCAAACTACAGATGTTTATGAATTCTCTGCTAAGTATTTAGGCACCGTGTTAGATGTTGGCTATGAAGTGGTGAACAAGACAAACACACACCTATTCATTCAATAAAATAGGGAAGCATTTAGACAGGTTGTAGTGGGTCAGAAAAGGCTTCAAGGAGAAAGTGGTATCTAAACTGAGAAGTATAGAAGCAGGAGCTAGTCACATTGAGATGTGAAGAATGAAATTCCAGAAAGAAGGTGCTAGATTGAAGAGAAAGATCTCAGCAGAGTGAAACTCTGCCTTCAATGAGAAAATGAGAAGAAATGCTATCTTTCTAAAGCTAACAGTAGAGGAGAAATCAGGGCCAGACATTGCATGAGGTAAGAGAGGAGTGGTTAAAAATGTCTAGGTTACTAAGGGCCTTGTAAATGACCACATCTGTGCTTTTATGCCACCTTCTTTGATATTTATAAATTAGTTTCATCTTCTTTTACTTGCTGATCCATTTATTTTCATCATTGAATTTGTGACTGATTTTCCTAATTCAAAGAAATGACTTGAGATCAGGTAAATCTGCAAAGTTATTTCTATGTCTAGTAAAGTTCTAAAGATTCTTTAGATTCTTGTTCATTTTTCTGTAGAATCTTTATTGATTGGGATATGAAACTATAGATGATGGCCAGAAAAAAACCTCAGAAGTAAATAACCTGCATTTTCAAGGTATTGTTGGAAATAAAGAAAATATATTCCGGGACTATATTCTAAATCTAGTTGAAATATTTTATATCCTTGGATGATTGTAATTTAAATTTCTGAACTAAATGGTAAGATAAATGATTTATTAACAAATGAAGTACTACTGGTCTCAGAATCCCAAAAAGAGAACATGCAGAACAGATTGTAGATCAAGCCAATTTCTTCTTTCACTGGAGTCTGTGTGCACTTCATACTTTGCATACTGTAACAAATAGTATACTCCTCAGTTCTAGGAAACAAAAATCTTAACTAAAAAAAAAAAGTAAAATTTAGAAAATTATGCCATGTATTGAGAAATGCTGAGGAAGCATAATTTTATAAATGGTATTTCAAAAGTTCAAAAACATTACCTTGAACCTTCTATATTCCTTTATTTCTCTCTGGCATCCTCAATGCATTGGTCTTGTCCTCTTTCTCACTACCCTATTATCAAACCATGGGTTCTGCAGTTCCATATATCACAGAAATAATAATGTCAAGTGAAAAAGAAAAGATGCTATCTATTCCAATTTAATTATATTAAAAATAGAAGAAACCTTTCCACGCCTCATAACTGACATTTTTTCATATCCCATTGAATAGAACTGTATCACCCTAAAGTAATCATTCTGAATCATCTCTAAGAGCTCTGGGATTTCCATAAATAATTTTCATTAAAGCCTATTTACCCCTAAAATTTGAGTGGGGTTATTGTACTTTAGGAATGATAATTGAACAAACTTGCATCTATTAACTTACTATTTATATCATGGTTTGTTTGGAATTGTTTACATTTTATTAATGTTTTGACATAATATGGAAGTATCTCGAGTAGATAATTATGTATTTATTGTATTATCAAACTAGTTTGATCCTTGTATTTAGTTGCCATTAATAGAAATACACAGTTTTCAAATTACAGTGCTGGAATAAAATAATACCCTATAATAGTATTTGTTTACAAATGCATATTTTGGAATTGCTTGATAAGGGAAGAAAATATTTAACTTAAAGGCTGATTGTGAGGATAAAATATAATCTGGTAAGTGCTAAGTATAAAACTTGGCATATTGCACAAGTAAATGCCAGGCAAATGAATTTATTATTTAATCCAAAAGTGTTCTTAATGCTCACCAGTTTAAGAATATATGGTAAACACAATTCACATCTTTTTAAATTTTATTAAAATTCTAAAACAGACTTTTATTTTATACTTTTCAGTATACAAATGTTTTATTTCTTTGGATAAGTTTATTTCTAAGTATTTTATTCTTTTTGATACTGTTGTAAATGCAAATTAATTTCTTTTCTGTATAGTTCAATGTTAGTGTATAGAAATGCAACATATTTTTGTATGTTGATTTTGTATCCTATAACTTTACCAAATTACTTTATTAGTTCTAACATTTTTATTACATTTTGAGGTTTATTTTGTTTGTTTTTTACATATAAGATAATATAATTTGCACACAGTGATGATTTTACTTTTTCTTTTCTTATTTGGATGCCTTTTATTTCTTTTTCTTGCCTAATTTCTCTAGCTAGGATCTCTAAAACTGTGAATAGAAGTGGTGAAAATGAGCATCCTTGCTTTGTTTCTGATCTTAGGAAAAGTTTTCAGTTTTCCCCCATTAAGTATAATGTTATCTGTCAGCTTTTTATAATGGCTTTGATTATATTGAGGTAAATTCCTTCTTTGTCATATGCTTCTCAAAATGGACTGGGAGACACACATTAACTTTGTGTACAACATCAATGTTTGACAGATAATTTGATGCCAATGAAAGTGACAGCTGGTTCTTTACCTAGAAGAAAGGTACAGCTGCCATGCCATTGAAATCAATAATTTCCACAGAATTGGCTAATATACCAATCTTAATCTGATTACTTTTGTGAAAGTGGTCCTACATTGATTTGTTACATAAATAGTCATCACCCCAAAAGCAAGTGGCAGAAAGCCCGGGCTTTCACAGTTAAAATTATTCATTTCTCTAATTAATACTAGACTATTTCTTTCATTTAAATAAGCTATTTAACCTACTATTTAACTACGTTTTCCTCAGGGTTTTCTGGCTATTTTGGTTACTTATAATGATGCAACTGTGCTATAAAATTCGTAATGAAGTTCACTGAAGTTGTCAGTGAATGCACAATAATAACCATTCATCAGTAATGTCTGTACAGACTCATTGTGGTAATCCAAACACCAGTGGGCTATCTTTCACCATGACCTCCTGTGGTTAACATCATTATGGAATGTTTGTTCTTACACAGCCATGGAGGAAACAAATTAACTTGCAGTTTTCTTTCATTTTCAATTACCAGAGCAGTTTAGATTTACATGAACTACTTTTTTTTTTTTTTTTAACGGCAGCCTGGAAATATGGTGAGCTTGAATATAGAAAACCTAGTACTAAATGCTTTTTTCTATAACTATAGCTAGCGTTTTTCTTGGAATCTCTGAATCAAAAGAATATCCAGAGTCTCAGTAGTTCTGCTTTAAGATTTTGCCACAGAATTTCTCATTTCAATGAAAAATGTGGTGGTTTACTTACAATGACAAATAGAAGAATTGAATACAATATTTCCTTGAAATATCAAACTATGTTTAATTTTACTTAATTATTTTAAAAAGTACCCATCACAGTAAATTTCAGTGGAAATACTTTGAATTTTAATGTAATACATTTTAAACAATCTAATGTCAAAAGCCAAGAGCAGTGGTTCCAACATATGGGACATATAATAGTCCCATTCGGCAACATTAGCATCCCCAGAAGCTTGTTAGAAATGCACACTCTCAGGCTCCACTTGGATCTACTGCATAAGAAACCTTCATGTTGATGTACTGCAATCTGTGTTGTCACACAAATAGATCCCCCTTTAACAATTCCGATGACCTTGAACAAAATAAGGCAGCAATTTCTTTTTAAAAAAATATATTTTATTATTGAGTTTTTACAGAGAGGAAGGGAGAGGGATAGAGAGTTGGAAACATCGGTGAGAGAGAAACATCGATCAGCTGCCTCTTGCACACCCACTACTGGGGAGGTGCCTGCAACCAAGGTACATGCCCTTGACCAGAATCGAACCTGGGACCCTTCAGTCCACAGGCCGACGCTCTATCCACTGAGCCAAACTGGTGAGGCAAGACAGCGATTTCTAAATGTGAAAAATCATGGTTTGCAATTCTTTGTATGGCAACCCTAAGGTGAGTTGCTTGTTTTCTGCTATTTTAGTTATCCTATCAGTAAAATGAGAATAATCATAGAACAATATAATTGCTACAAGACTTGAATGTGATGATATGTAAAGAACTTAGCAGTGTCTGCAGCACACAGTAACTGCTCAAAAATTAGCTTTTCAGTCAATATGCAGTGGTAACAATCATCTTTCAAATCTTTGTATTAGCTATTGTTGCCAAATAAATTAACACAAAACATTAATGGCTCGCCAACTGACAGGTCATCTGGGCAGTTCTGCAGAGCTAACCATTCTCCGAGGGGTTCACCCACACACCTGTGATCATTTTCTGGTAGCCTTTATGCTTACACCTGAGCTCTCCCGCATACCTGGAGTCTCAACTGGGATGGCTCATCTCTGCTCCTCATGGTCCATCATGCACCAGGGAGCTAGTCCCTGCGTGTTCAGAGGCCAGCTGTCCGAGTTACAAGAGAGAGAGAGAAAGCCCAGAAGGCCTCTTGAGGTATGAGCTCAGATCAGGCACAGCATCACTCCCACCACAGTTTATTGCCCACAGCAAGTTACAAGAAAGCCTTGATTCAAGAGGTGGAAAAAAGAGACTTTTTTTATGTGAGGAGCTATAAAAGCACATCCCTAAGGGGCAGACACATGAGGAAGGGTGAGAATTGTGCCGATATTTGCAATCTACAGCAAAAATTTTTCATCCATATGACACAATCATTATTTTCCCCTGGCACCTTTGCTGATCACAAAACTTACTCTTGGGCCCACACTAACAGAGAAACTTGGGTCATTTGCTGTAGGAGAAAAAAAAATTTGACAGAATTTTGTTCTGACTATACATTCACTACCCCAGGAGTGGACACACATCACTTATACTCACAACTAATTGCCCAGAATAGTTCTAGGACTAAATGGTATAAGTTGTGGGGCTCAATGCAAAATTAAAATATGATACTTCTTATTCAAAAACTTTTAAGACTTTAAAGATAATGACAGCAGAAAGTAAAATCAAACATGGGGACCTTCTAACCGGGGCCCTCTGTGACTGCACCAACCATCACATGCCCACAAATCAGCCCTGTCTAGTTTACAACCCTTCACCCAACTATAAGTAGGTAAGAAAATGAAAACTATAACTTCTGGAGGGAGAGAATTTAAAATGTCTAAAGAACAGCACCAAAGATCCCCACACTTTTTCTTTTAGTTGTTATTTTTGAGATAAGTCAAGGTAAGGTTCGTTCTGGTTCCCTGCCACCACTTCCTCAGCACACCATTGACCGATACCTCTGTCCTCTGAGAAGTCCAGTGCTGCGACCCTTGCCTCAGTTGCACAGAATCCCTCGATCGAACATAGGACACAAGCCCAACCCAACTAGGTTGAATCTAGATTTTTCACTCTACCAAGTTATATTTTACTAAGTTCAACCATGAAAAAAACTCACACAAATAACTATTTGCACGGAACTGTTAATCATGATTTAAAGTTGTCAGCATTTAGTGTACATAATTACATAATGTTAGTAAGAGCTCCTGTCATAATCGACTAGAATAAGTATCTAATGAACACTTGAATATAAATAATTATCTTGCAGGGTAATTTTTTTAAAAAAAAAAACATGCGACTCCCTGATGTCCACTTAATCACACTGGATAGAAGCAATTCCAGTCCATGTAGAAAGATGCACACCCAGTATTCCATCTGTCTCCTTAAATATAGAACCCTCTTTCCATTTCTGTGGAGCCATATTTATTAATTATTGTAATAAGACTGTGCTATGGACAGAACTAACTGAAGTCCAAAAAGAGACAGAACCTGATTTATCTATCCTCTCTTTCCTGCTCTGATAATAGAAGGCCAATAATAGGTGATGACACTATGAGATATGAATATTCCATCAGCTTGGGTGCCTGAGCGACTGCATAAAATAAAGGTCCTCACCAACCTACATTGTTCATATAATATGGGAGAAAAATAGCTTTCATTGTATGATGCCTCAGAAAAGGCTTTTATTCAGTGCTGTATGGTACCTTCTTAAGCCCCAAAAATAAAAACAAAAGAATCCTATCTAATAAAAGCAGCAGTTCTCAACCTGTGGGTTGCAACCCCTTTGGGGGTCGAACGACCCTTTCACCAGGGTCGCCTAAGACCATCGGAAAACATATATAATTACATATTTTTTTGTGATTAATCACTATGCTTTAATTATGTTCAATTTGTAACAATGAAAATACATCCTGCATATCAGATATTTACATTACGATTCATAACAGTAGCAAAATTACCGTTATGAAGTAGCAACGAAAATAATTTTATGGTTGGGGGTCACCATAACATGAGGAACTGTATTAAAGGGTCATGGCATTAGGAAGGTTGAGAACCACTGAATAAAAGAGTAATATGCAAATTGACCATCACTCCAACATACAAGATGGCCACCACAAGATGGCCGGCAGGGGAGTGCAGTTGGGAGAAACCAGGCCTGAAAGGGAGGGCAGTTGGGGGCAACCTGGCCTGCAGGGGAGGACAGTTGGGGCGGACCCAGGTCTGCAGGGGAGGGCAGTTGGGAGTGACCAGGCCTGCAGGCGAGGACAGTTAGGGGCAATCAAGCTGGCAGGGGAGCAGTTAGGTGTCAGGCAGGCAGGAGAGCGGTTGGGAGCCAGCAGTCCTGGATTGTAGAGGGATGTCCAACTGGGGGGTCCCAGATTGTAGAGGGTGCAGGCTGGACTGAGGGACACACACCCCACCCCCCCCATGCACAAATTTTATGCCCCGGGCCTATAGTGTTATTAATAACTTTATGCCTATAAGTTGTACTGCTTAAATAAAGGACAAGTATCTTGAAATATACAAAGCACTAAAGTTCACTCAGGGGTGATAAGTAACCTGAGTAGACCTATAACTCTTAAAAATCTCAAAATCATACATAAAAATCATCTGACAAAGAAAACTACCATTCCGGAAGGCTTTACTGGCAAAATCTATCAACTATTTAAGGAAGGAGTACAAGCAATTCTACAAAACTCATATAGAAAATAAAAAAGGAGGGAGAACTTCCTATCTTTTTTTAAAGCATATATATT
This sequence comes from Myotis nattereri, assembly GCF_964212035.1. NCBI lineage: Eukaryota > Metazoa > Chordata > Mammalia > Chiroptera > Vespertilionidae > Myotis > Myotis nattereri. The sequence continues at coordinate 58,254,273 of NC_138079.1, forward strand.
CTATATACTCAAAGAAAATGAAGTATTAAGGCAATTAAACTTCTTTTTAAAAAATCCCAAATTATACAAGTAATTCTCTGCAAAACAGGATGTGATAAGTCTGGTGTAGGGTCTTAATTATTTTTTATATTTATGCTAGAGGCCCAGTGCATGAATTCATGCACAGGTGGGGTCTGGCAGGCCCAGTCCCAATCAGGGTGGATCGGGGCTGGGCCTGTCAAGAGGAGGAGATGGCAGGAGGTCATCCAGCCAGCCCACCCCACCCAGGCCGATCAGGGCCAGGCTGGCTGGGGGAAGGGGCCATGGGTAATTGGCTGGTGGGCCCATCCCTGATTGGGGTTGGGGCTGATTGGGAGTGGGGCCAGCCATGGTGAGGGTCTGTGGTTGGTTGGCCAGCCAGCCCCGCCCCTGAATGGGGTGGGGGTTGCCGATCGGGGGCCAGCAGCCTGGGTGAGGAGCCATGGGTGGTTGGCCTGCCCTGCCCCTGATCAGGATGAGGGGCTGATCTGGGGTGGGGCCAGACGGGGTGAGGGGCTGCAGGAGGTTGGCTGCCCAGCCCTTCCCCCTATTGGGGTCAGGGGTGCAATTAGGGGTGGAGCTGTAGGCCTATCATGGTGGGGCGGGCTGATTGGGGGCTGGGAGGAAGGGAGGGGGCATTTGGCCGGCTGGCCCCGCTCTTGATCGAGGTGGGAGAGTCTAATCAGGGGCAGGCCGGCAGGAGGGAGGGGCCACAAAGTTTGCTGGCCGGTTCCACCCCCTGATCAGGCCAATTCATTGGACATAGTGGGCGTCATAGCGGCTGGTTGTTGTGGTTGTTATGGCCATTACGGTTGCTGGCTTTTTATATATATACTAGTTGCCTGGTGCATGAAATTCATGCATGGGGGGAGGGTGTTCCCTCAGCCCAGCCTGCACCCTCTCCAATCAGAGACCCCTTGAGGGATGTCCGACCGCCTGCTTAGACTCGATCACAGGGATCGAGCAGTCGGACATCCCTCTCACAATCTGGGACTGCTGGCTTCTAACCGCTCACCTGCTTGCCACCCTGCCTGATTGCCCCTAGCTGCCTCTGCCTGCTTGCCTGATTGCCCCTAACTGCCCTCCCCTGCCAGCCTGATTAGGTTTTGATTGGTAGGTTTCTATGCCAGTCAGTGTCAAAAGCTCTGCCTCCTAGGCAGCCATTGGCTCCTCACAATTCACCCAGGTTTGGTTCTGATTGGTTGGTTTCTATGCCAGTCAGCATCTCTGGGCCTATCTCTGGGTCTGATCGAAGAGGCAGGGCTGATCACCAGCCCTGAAGAGGCCTGGAGAAAAACAGAGTTGTGGCTGCTGGTGAAGCCTGGGAGAGAAAGAGAGAGGCAACGGCTGACCAACAGCTGCCACTGAGGCTTCAGATCAAACCTTGCCTCTCTCCGGGCTTAATCCACAGCCCCCTAGGTAGTCAGTGCTGGGTGGCTGCCCTGCACCAGCTGCAGCCAGTGCTGGGTCACCACGGCAACCCAGCTCTGACTTCCAGTGTTAGGTGGAGCCTTCTGTCCTTACGGTCCCTGGCTCTTTATATAGATAGGTAGATTTTATCTGTAACTAATCTTCTTTTGACTGGAATACTTGTTCTCAGGAAACAAACACACTGGAACTGATCATCTTTAAACTTAGAGAACTAAAGGCAATATGAATCAGAACCCTTTATATTCCAATGTGAGACTATTACCTTTTAATAGAAACAATTGCACTTCTTACTATCATCACTGTAATTATTGCCCTAGGTTTGGCTTCAGACAATGTGTTAAACTTAAAGGATTTCTTAAAGGTTCTATCCTAACCCATCTTGGAACATGCTTTATATTCTTTACATTGAGAGTACAGTATCTGATTGTTATCCCCGTGTCAATTTTATATTGCAGTAATAATGTGACAAAATGCCAAAGAGCCTATTTCAATTCCAGGTACAATGAAGGCCTAACAGCTCACAAACACAATTTAATGTAACTGAAGAGTATATTTAAGCTCTATTTTCCTACATGCCATTTTCAATATTAATGACAGAGATGGTCAGCAAGAATCTACCACTATGGTATTTGTTTTATTGCTAGAGTGGTGTTTTCTTTCTGTTATTCTAAAACTTTATACAGAATGCTCATTAAAAGGTAGAATCAAATACCCCTGAGTCATTTCAGCAACTATAGGTTTCATTACTCTGTCAGTAGAGAAAAGCTTTCTAAAGACTCTACGGCTATTTTTCTTGTTGGTTTTTCTGACAACATTAAGAGAATCTTCATTCTAGAGGTAACAGATTTTGACAAAACATTTGTATAAGCCATTATTATGAAAATGTCAGAAACTAAAAGCTGTGTGAACCTTAGGTTACATAAACTCAGTCTATATGTTAATTCAGGGTCTAGGATTCAAAACAAAAGTGATTTATATATCAAGTTTAAACGTTTATTTAAATCATATAAAACTTTCTGCACTGATAATATTTTAATTGAGGTTAGGGTGGGTGATATGCAAGCATCTATGTTTTTATCTGTTGCTGTTAAACTCCATTAAAGAATTTTTATCTTTGTTGATAAAGTACAGTAGTTATTTTTACTAAAGAACTTATTTTATTAAAGGGTATGGTTAAAATTTTTAAGTGTAGCACTCCTAACTTGAGTATACATTTCCTAATATTTATTTCTTAATTAAAAATTTAATTCCACAGAATACCTATTGCAAGTAAGATTTATCTGCTTATAAGAAAGTTGAAAAAATGATATCATGAAATAAGTGATATACAAAAATGTAATATACACTTTCCTTTCCCTTCCAATATTAGGATTTCCAAGTTTGTTTGATAAGGAAAATAATATACAAGCAGATATATTTGTTTCCTTTATACCTGTTTTCTCTCTCATCCTTCCTCCTTCCCATTTCAAATGGGTAGTCAAAGCTTTTTTTCTCCTTGCAAGGCAAAGCAAACAAACAACAAACCTATTGAAGCAAAGCCTTGTAAAAGCTTTATAATGCTTTAAATTTATTGTAGAGTCGATTTCAAGACATTGAGGCTGGTATGCATAGGAGGGACAAGGTAAAGATAAAAAAACAAATAATATAGAGACTGAAGGTGCTTGGTGAGAGGAGGAAGAGGAAATGGGTGTATGCCAAGAGGAAGAGGAAGCAAAAGGATGACACCTCCCTTGCCCAACAGGAAACCACCATGCTGAGAGATGCAACATTTCCCCCTACCGCCTTCCTTTCCCAATATATTTACTAGTAGTGATTAAAATCAAGAGAATAGACTGGGTGAGAAGGCAAAGGGAATCTAAATTTAGGTTAGTTGGCCAGGACACAAATTTGCTTAGCCATTTCAATTCTGAATTTCTTGGACTTACTTTTCTCTACAGAGTGAATACATCATGAAATCTCATTGCCTGCGTGTGACAAAAACAGGCAGGACAATTTCACCTGCCAACTGGTGAGAGCAAAACATCTGATAATTTTACTGGGAGGCCTCCAATTAAGAAAATACCCGGATAAATAACAAACACACTCATTCCTCTAGGACAGTGGTTCTCAACCTTGGCTGCACATTAGAATCACCTGGGAATCTTTTAAAAATCCTGATTTCTGGGCCTCATCCTCCAGAAATTCTGTTTCATTGTTACTAATGTTGTGTCCTCACCCCATAACAAAGAAACAGAATTTCTGGAGGATGAGGACGAGAAGTCAGGATTTTAAAAAGATTCCCAGCGATTCTAATGTGCAGCCAAGGTTGAGAACCACTGCTCTAGGATCACATGCTCTAATTATCAACCATAAACTTGAAAAACCTTCAAAAGTTATTAAGAATTGTTGTTCGTTTAAATATAATAGGACAAAGGTTGATTGTGATCAAAATAGGTAAAGTCCTCCATTTTTCTATGGTATAAATAGCAAACTTCTTTAAGCCCTGAGCTGATAGGTTCATGCTAGGTTGTATGACTGATACCTTCAGTAGTTACATTGAATCCACTATTAGAAACTACAAAATATGTCTTGTTAGCTTCTTTATACACTGTTGTTATATTTTTATCAGCACAGATTAAAAGAGATTTGAAGAAGTTTGCCACATTGCTACCAAATAAATTGTTTTATTTTGCCAATATTAATTTTTAAATTTTGATTACTTGATAAAGAAACATGTATGACATAATAAAATACAGTATTAAAACCACTGTAGCTTTGCCCGGCTGGTGTGGTTCAGTGGTTGAGCATCAACCTATGAACCAGGAAGTTATGGTTCGATTACCAATTCGATTACCAGGGCACATGTCTAAGTTGTGGGCTTGATCCTCTAGTGTGGAGTGTGCAAGAGGCAGCTGATCAATGATTCTCTCTAATCATTGATATGTCTATGTCTCTCTCTCCCTTTCCCTTCTTCTCTGAAACAAATAAGAATATATTTCAAAAAGGAGAACACTGTAATTTTATAAAATCAATATTATTAATAAATATTTATTTCATCAAAAATCATATATTAGAAAAGTCAGAGATTGAGGTTTTCACAATATTTTATGATAGCACATTTTTTCGGCAATGCTTAAATGGATTTATGTAAGGATATATATTGCATCAATACATGGAATGGAATATGCAGATGAATTACTATTTCTATGGGAAAGCTTACAATTTATTTGATATATGCAGGCTTATATTTACATTTTAAAATTATAATTTAAAATATGCAGATTTTTGAGGATAAGTTATGCCTATTAATCAATTATAACTACCTTATAGAAGGTTTGGTGATTTTAGAGAGTATATAGGATCTGCATTTTATAAATCAACTATTGATTTATGGAAGCATCAAAGAGAAACTTGCAAAAAGTCCGATAGAAAAATAAAGGAAATGCCAAGGTACTCCTAACGTGTCCTCATAAAAATACATTTTCTTCATTGTACATTCTGCTTTATTAAAAGAGATGTGAAATTTTCTATCTTAAATAAATCATAAAGACTGCATCCCTTGTCACACAAATCAAGTGAATAGGTACTCTATCCGCCCAGTTCCTGCACTAGAGCACCACAGCCAGTCATTTTCCTCTATCGCTTATTTAATACGGACTTTTACATTCCTTCGGGTGAAGCGGTACTCTGTTGGTAAAGCTGCCTTATACAGTACAGATAACATCACAGCTTCGATGCTGGTTGACAGCCATGTAGTGGAGAGAAGGGATGACTCTGCAGCTGGCACCAGGTTGCCTCGAACAGATCACTCCCCGAGACAAAGCTGGGTCCTCTCATTCTGCAGTTGATGTTGGTATTGCGGAAGGTCAGTGCTGTAAGATTTCACCGCGCCCAGGCAGGAAGTAAAACACACATCTCCTTCAAACCAAAGTCTGCATATATATGTTTGTCTGCAGTTAGCAAAAGCTCTAACATGACAGTGGTAGGACAGGTAGAAAATGGAAGTTGCTGTCTCACAGAAAATAAACCTAGGAGTGCACAGCCTGGCTAGGACACTCCATGGTCATCTGGGTCCAGGCTGCAGCTGCCATCCTTAGCCCATGGCTTGCATCTCATCACTCAAGATGAATACTGAAGGCCCAGCCATCACATTTGCACTTTAATCAGTATCAGAAAGAAAAGGCATTAAAGGGCTCATTGCCTCCATTTAAGGACATTTGTAGAAATTGTGCTTATATTACTTAGTCACATAACCACTATTAGCTACAGGAAATAAATATGCTCAACTGAAATTTAAAAGGTATATTGCTAAGGTGAAAGTGATTATTAGAGATGGTGAGTCTTTAATCTTTGATAGGGCAAAGGAAAAAATAATAGCATATGAAGATATGTATTCAAAGATATTTGTTGTAGCTTTGTTTATAGTGGGGGGAAAAGACAACTCAATAAATGTTCATTAATGGAAAACTATTAAATAACTTGGGGGACATTTACATCATGTAATACTATGCAGTTATAGAAATGTATTAATTAAAGGTACACAGAAGCCTTAGAAGTATTTCTAAATTATTGCTAAGTATGAAAACAATTGAGAATGAAACGCCTGACCTATAGTCAATATTATCTTGTGGTAATGATCAAAGCATTCATGATTCGAAAGGCACTCTGAAACCTGTGGAGTGCCAAAAATTTCAAAGTATCGTTATGGATTAGCCATTATATAAAATTACAGGTACTAGATTGACACATTCAATAGATATTCCAACTTTTTTAGTATGTCTCCTGTCCTACACAGACTGGGAATCTAAATATTACATTTCCCAGACTCTGACATATCTGGAATTCTGAATCTGATTTGGGATCACCTATCAGGTGCATTCCTAGAAAACTAGAATTCAGACATAAGTGAGAAGAGAAACAGAGAGTGAGATGCATCGTGTGGATCATGGCAGAGTCAGCAATGTCCTAGAGCAGGCAGGTGAGGATTTAGGCTCTACTCAACATGTAGCATGCTTGTTGTCACAGGAGCAGGAACTCCTTTAAGTGCCCCGGTCTTTGATGTTACCTAACAAATAGTTTCCACATCCTTAGGCAGAAGTCAATTTTATCAACTAGTCTAATTTTTCTTTAAGCAATCCAATAGTCTGCAATACATATTTATACTTAAATTAGCAAGAGGTCATTTTGTTCTTAGAAAGTGAACCCTATCCAATATTGCACTTTTGCTATTTTAATATAAAAAGATTGGAAACCATTTTTGTACTCCTAGAATATCCTTAAAATATGAATATGCCTGCTAAATATACATCTTTAAGATTTATAATTTTGCTAACATGACTGAATCAGATCAAGGCATGGTAGATTGGAAACTATGCAACAAGAACCTAATCTCTGTAAAACTACAATACTTTGTTATCTGCTGGACTGATTTCCTAGTCTCTCCCTCTTATTTTCTTACCTTTAGCAATAAAAAGTGTATTAGATCTTATCCCTCCCTCCAATCCCTTTTATTAGTCAAGTACATATTTATTAAAATCTTGTGAAATCTAGCAAGATTTTCTTATCTAAGGGGAAAATACACAGATCCAAAATGCTGTCTGACTTACATTCCATTTCTCTATCCAGGCATTTAGCCCATGACAACCTTGTCACAGGAATAATAAAATATATTATTCACATTTATTAGTATACTAGAGGCCTGGTGCATACAATTCGTGTACTCAGGGGTGGGGGAGGGAGTGTCCCTCAGCCCAGCCTGCACCCACTTGCAGTCCAGGAGCTCTCGGGGAATGTCCTACTGACAACTTAGGCCCACGGGGAGTGGGCATAAGCCATCAGTCAAGGTGGAAGAGGCTCCCACCACCACCGCTGCGCTTACCAGCCATGAGCCTGGCTTCTGGCTGAGTGGTGCTCCCCCTGTGGGAGTGCACTGACCACCAGGGGTCAGCTCCTGCATTGAGCGTCTGCCCCCTAGTGTGCATCATAGCAGCTGGTCAGTCCACGATTCGGTCATTTTGCATATTAGCCTTTTATTATATAGGATAATAATGACTTTCCACCAAAATAGAGACTACAGACAACTGAGGGCCAGACCAGTTCAATTAAAGTTAGAAAAAATATTTTTAATCCTCACCTGAGGGTAATTGATTTTAGAGAGAGGGAGGGAGAGAGAGAGAAACTTCAATGTGAGAGAGAAACATGTATCAGTTGCCTCCCATCCATGCCCCAATGGGGGATCAAACCTTCAACCTTTTGGTATACAGGACACTAACTAACTGAACCACCCAGCTAGGGCAAAGTTAGAAATATGTTTTAATAGCACATCCTTTCATCAACTGAAGAATTATTAATGTATAAACTGGCAGTTGTGTAACTGATGAAGAGCATGACATTGAGCTTGAGAAACATAGTCCACAGCATCTATGTTTATGAGTTGTCCCATGTCTGTAATTTTCTGCCATGTATCTATTTACATCATGAGGAGAAGGAATAAGGGAGGAAGGCAGGGCTGGAAAGACAGAAAAGAGTTAACCTGTATGCTGTCAAAACACTGGGCAAGTCTGTGTTCTCTTATAAATACTGGATTCAAAATCATTGCCGGTGAAGGTCATTCAGTTTAACTAGAATAAAACACAATAGCAATGTCATTTTCTTAATCTCCCGTATGACTTTCCTTCCATGCATTACATTTCTATCCCTCATTTCTTTTGTCTCATTTCATGTCTTCTATTATAGGGGCTTTAATATGCTTACCACCCAATCTTTTATTAGCCTTGCTTCAAAACGCTTACTGTAGGTAATTAGCTTTAGTGTGTCGGAGCCTGTGTTATCGCTGCCTGTTCTGTTCACAGCAGACTCTTTTATGCGTTCTCCTCTTCATTGAGAATGTAAAAGAGTCAGGACAGAATCAGTGTCTGCTGAGAACTGTGTGGTTTAGTTTTTTCATAATTTCAAGCAGCTAATTGCTCTGCTTCATTTTCTTGATTAAAAAGCACAAATCCAGTGGCAGAAACACTGTTTAATTAAAAAATAACAAGTGAAGTCAATGTATCATTAATGAGGGGATGGGGCTGTCATGTAACTGAATCAAATACAAAACCAAATATGAAGCAACCACAAGAATGTGCAATATAAAATGTTCTTCGTGAGCTTTTAGGGCAGCATTTATCCAGCTCATTGATTTTGCCTATACCAATACCAAATAAAATAACAGTTATAATAATAACAACAGCTAAATATGTCAACATTGTTTTTCACCCATCAAGAAAAGTGACAGCATTTTGTCCTAAAATTTGAAAAGCAGTGGTCCAAAGGGATCATGTGAAACTCCTGGAATGTTTGTACACGGACGCAATCACCCCTCCCAAATATGCAAAAGACAGAAACTGCGGTTAGAAAACCTCGAGACTATTCAGTAGCATCCCAGACACAGAACACGACACACTGAGGGATGGAGCTTACATGCAAAAGAAGTTACGAAGGAAACCATCACATTGGAATTTCAGTTGAAGCAGGAAAAGTTCCAGGAGACAGCACTGTCCATAATGTCCCTTCAGGCCGAGGGAAAAGTGGAGGGAGGAAATCACCATAGCTCTGTCTAGAGCAGCGGTTCTCAACCTGTGGGTCACGACCCCTTTGGCGGTCAAACGACCCTTTCACAGGGGTCGCCTAAGACCATCCTGCATATCAGATATTTACATTATGATTCATAACAGTAGCAACATTACAGTTATGAAGTAGCAACGAAAATAATTTTATGGTTGGGTCATAACATGAGGAACTGTATTTAAAGGGCCAGAAGGTTGAGAACCACTGGTCTAGAGAATTGTTCTAAGCAAATAGATAATACAAGAGTCTGTGAGGGAGCAGAGTACTCAGGTGCGAGTGGAGGACTACGCCCAAGAGCCTAGGGTCACTTGTCATGAAGCCGCAGAAATCCTCCTTGCTCTTCCCTCGGCTGAATATGGGAGTGCTATGGGAGTGGCTCCCAGGAAACACCATCTGATGATGTAGACAGAACCATCACAGCTTTGGGCTTCAAAGGTAAATTGCAGAATTTCCAATTTCCAACAAGAAACTACAACAGTTCAGGCCTGGTGGGTAGAGCTCTTTCACACAAACTAAAAAAAGAGGATCAAACCAAGCCTCCAACAAAGGATGCACTCTGCCTGCTGAATTCCCCCAGCCCTATGCCCAGTCCTGACAGATCACGAACGTAGACATGAAGTGATCCTCACTTCACACTCCAACTCAGAGTGAAGGAGGAAGGAATCACGTACATATAAGAAGTCACTCACTTTACATGAAATCCTACTGGGGCCTCCCTTGACACTTATATTTAAATCCAATTACTTAATCCTGTTTGGCATGGACCGAATCCTACCCGCCCCCCCCCCCAAATGTATGTTAAAGCCCTAAACCACAGTACTTTAGAATGTGATTGTATTTGGAAATAGGGGGTCTTAACTAAGGTTAAATGGCATCATAATGTTAGGGTCCTAATACAATATGACAGGTGTCCTTACAAGAAGAAACACCTGCGGGGGGAGGGGGGGAGGAGGGAGTGTGCACAGAGAAAGAGCTATATGTTATATGTATGCCCATAGTATTACTTATTTTTTAATATTTATTGCAATCTTATCATGAAGATACATTTTATCTGTGTTTTAATAAGCAGACTAATATCACACATATTAAAGTTAATAAGAATGAATTCTGAATCCAAGTTGGCACATGTGTTGAGGTAATAATTCTTAAGAAAAAATTGCTTAAACTAAGTAAATATTTAAAGTTATTGAGGTAACATTAATAACATTATATGTTCCAGGTGTATGACTCTGTAATATATCATCTGTTTATTTCATTGTGTGTTCACCACTCAAAGTCTAGTGTCCTTCCGTCACCATGTATTTGACTCCTTTTACCCTCTTCATCCTTCCTCCTCTGCTTTTCCCCTCTAGTAACCACCATACTGAATGAGCCTTTTAAAATAGCTTCAGTACTTTTAAACACCAAAACAAATGATTCTTTATACACGGCTAAGAGTATACTAATATGCCCACTGTGTCCTCAGCTCCCCGTGGGACACTAAACTTTAAAACAACTAAGGAGCCTCAACTACAAATCAAATACAGGAGCTGAGGGGTTATTCTTTAGGCAGACATTTTAGTACATACAGCCTGTTCTCTCATTACCTCTAGCATGGTATGATGAAATGAGCACTGGACTGAGAGTCAGGACATCATTAGCTGTGTGACTTTGGGAAAATCATTTCTCCTCCTAAGGCCTCATTTGAAAAATTGGGATGTTGAACAAGGCCAATTTTAATGCCCATTCCAGGTTTCTATTTTAATAAACTATGTCTCCTCTCTTATTATTTTTTCTCTTACATGTGAAATCTTGTAAAATTGTATAATTATCTCTTCTTTCAGAATTATCTATCATCAATCTCTATGTAATCGCCAGTTTACACCAAGGCATTTAAATCATTACTTTTGATTGCTAATAAAATGGCATAAATGGAAATTAAATAAGAAAATATGAATAATATACTACACCTAATGTTTTTAATATCTGAAATATGACCTAATTTTTTGTTTTGCATCATATATACAGCATCCTTATCTACTTTTGTAGCTATGTGAATAAAACTTTCCCTTATGACTCACGTCCTTGTCATCTTCCTCTTGTAATTAGGGTTAGTTGATAATATTTAGTGATCAAAGTCTCATATACCAAGCAATTTAAGCTGTTATCCAGCCGTCAGAGGAAGCTACCGAGCAAGGTGACTCTGATTCGATGGTATGTATCAAGATTAATTATGGAATTTATTTCCCTTTAACTGACACAAAAATCTAATTTCCTTAAGTCATTTTGAAAATGAGACAGTCACAGAAAATGTATAAGTCTTGGTTTCTAAGATATTAAAATCTTCTTGATATTTTTATTATGCTTTTATTAGTTTGCCACAGTGTTGAACTAATTAGTTATATTCCCAAACCAGAATTGAATATAGATGATGCAAGTCTATAAAGTTTACTATGACTCATCACTATAATTATTATGATTCTTTTCTGACAAAATTTTAAACATTCTTAGGAAATTATTACAATTGCTGAATTTCTTTAGACTTAAGCAATATGAAAACTTGAAGTGCTTCTTAAATTCTGGTTTATTCCTGTAGGTAGATCAACATCTAGGCTCCCAAATTTATAATGTATAGGAGTATGTATGTGTATATATAATACATATGTATATATTCTATTTGTGTGTATGTACATATATATCCACAACATAATTTCTATAATCTATATACATATCTGTGTTGGTTGGTGAAGGTATTTGAGATAATTGATTTAATCTAATATATATTTTCTTATGTAGAAATATTTACCTTCACATAAGAAAAGGACTGCTGTTTTATCATATAATTCTGGTATATCATGTTTATTACATCTTCTTATATTGTAGTACATATTCCCCTGAGATTCTCTTAGAGGTAATGGTAACACATTATTTGCCAAGAAGCTTTGGTAATTTGAAGAGCATTTGTTACAAAGCCCTTAAATTAACAAAAAAATATTTCAGTTGTATTACAGGTATAATAAAATTCTAATGAGTTCTCTTTTACTACTTAACTGTATTGAAAGAAATAGCATCTGGGTAAAACTGATATGTACTTTAATCTACATTCAAAGGCAAAATCATAATCGTGATTTAATCAATGATTGAATAATAAATGCTATATCCTATGGTGTATCAGATGAGATAAACAGGCATTTGTTAATATATGGACTGTGCTAAGTAAGAATAAGAATTGGTCACTTCCTTCCAGGAATTTAAAATATAATTGAGGAAAACAATAACACTGAAAGTTAAATAACATGGTACAACTATAACAAAAATGATGTTACAAAAGAGTACATGAGTAACTGCCGAATAAATTACTCAACAATAAGTGTGTGCAGGGTATGAAGGAGTGTCCATGCTGATGGGCACAGACTAGGGCTGCTTTATGGGCAAGGTCGGGCCTGGAGGAGGGAGTAGGCACCTGACATCTCCACTGGAGGGTGAATGAAGGCCATCCAGAAACACATGAACTTTGTTCTTTCCCAGAGTTAACATTATAGGGACAAGTTACCTTTGTGTTTTGTTTTGGGGACTGAAACCTGCAAAGCAGAGAGTAAAACATTGAATTCTGTTTCACCAAAGAAAGCATAATTGTATGCTCACAAGTAATTGCAATCAGTATTACAAATTATTGCCAAATGTCCCAATTCTCCTGCAAAGGTCAGCAAGCAAAATAAGAACCAACTATGTATAAATTTTAATGAACAGTTCAGAAACATCATTATATTTTTAATATTCATTCTTTTATTTACTCTCTTAGTGAATATTTATTGAAAAACAAAACAAAACAAAATTCTTCCTTTGAGAACTTACTTTCTAAGGTGGAAGATATGAATTGAAAAAAAGTTTTATAATGTCTGGGAAATATATAACATCTATCAGTAATAAAAAAAGAGACCCACTAAAGCAATAGAGGGTGAAGGAGAGGGAAGCTATTATAAATGCTGTGGTCTCTGTGAGGATGCAGCACTGAAGAAATCTCAGCTCTTGGTAAATTTAGGTAATAAAATCCTCGGTAAAATTCTCTTTAAACCATGTAATTTTCACAAGGGGGTTGAGGATGAAGCCTGTAGTAATCTGGCTAATAGGTGCTCCTGGGTGTGCTTCCGTAGATCTCAGTTTCAGCATGTTTAAATGTGACAGAGATTTACGTCCCCAACATAACAACCAATAGTAAATGCGTCCCCACAATATGTCATGTTCCTGCCACCAGTGTCAGGGAGGACTTCTCTGTATGAATATAACAGAAAAAGATAAAGTTGGAATAAAAAAGGATGAAAAAAGTAAAAATGATGGGCAAGACATAAAAAGCGGGGGGGGGGGTGTAAAACAAAAAGAGAAAAGGATAAGAAAGGAGGAGGAATAAGAAGGGAAAGAAGATATTCCCTTTATTAACTCCAAGTTTGTACCTGTTAGGATTCCAATACTTTGTCATATTTTATGTCAATCATTTCTATATGCATCACTGCCATCTGTCACTCATAGGAATCAATGAAAATGTTTTGGCCTGGAGCTACATTTTCTTAACTCTCATCACAAAATGGATGAGATCAAAGGGAGATATCTTTCTCTCCCTTCTTCCCTCCCTTTTTTCTTTCTCTCCCTCCTTGCCTTCTTTCCTTTCTTCCTTCTTTTGTTCTTTTTAATAATGGGAGATACAGTTCTCCTGACTTTCAAACCTAGTGTTTTCCCACATTGCCTTTTAACAAAAAGAGTAGTATCATCCATCACATAAATCCTAAGTAATCTACTTCTTTATTTCCTCATGAATTAACTAATTTGACCAACATATATTGATGAGGTACCAGGCACTGTTTTAATATTAGGAACACAGAGATATTCAAGATTTTTAAGAAATTATTTATTTTTAGAGAGAGGGGAAGGGAGAGGGAGAGAAGGGGAGAAACACTGATGTGTGAGAGTAAAATAACAATCAGCTGCCTCCTACACACTCCCTACCAGGGAATGAGCGTGAAACCCAAGAATTGAACCAGTAGCTTTTGGTGCACAGGATGACACCCAATCAACTAAGCCACATCAGCCAAGGCATCAAGATATTTCATATTTATCCTTAAGGAACCCATAGTCCCGGAATAGATATGGGCACTGACAGATATGTGCAAGGTGCATTTTGGAAGCACTGAGGAAGGACACTTAAAACAAGCCAAAGTTTAGGGAGGAGAGGAGTGACTGGAGAATATGGTGTCAAAGATGAGTCCTCAAGGAGTAAGTAAGGGAGATGGAACTTCAGATAAAGCATAGAGGTGAGGACTGCCTCCTATGTGGAGAAATGCATGATGTCTAGGGTAAAAAGTGGTAAGGAGTGAAATTGGAAAGGAGTAAAATATTTGTTTAATATAATATTCAAAGGAGTTGTACAGGCAAGAGAATTAATTACATGCCCCAAAACAGTAAATGATGACAGTGTAAATTACAATTGAAGTACAATACATAGATTACAGAGAATAGATTTCAGAAATATGTTGGATGTAGAATCATGAGAGTTTGGTGTCTGACTGAGGATGGGGCTGAATGGAAGAGTTAGGGTGACTACCACGTGTCTTAGTTTGGCTTTTAGAAATTGAGATTAGAATCACAGAAAAGAAAAAGAGGGGGGAAAAAAAAGCATGTTAAGTTTTAAACATACTGAGAGTAAGAGCCTCAGAGAAGAGTTCAGAGAAGAATCTGGAATCTGGCTTAGAACTAAAGGCCTTAATATCATTAGCATATAAATAGCAACTGAAACCTTGAGAATAGTTAAAATTAAGGAAATAAAGGATGTAGAGAGAGTATAGAAGCCCAGGGATTTTGTTTATTCATAACGAAACTGTACCAGATGCTAGGAATATTTTTAAATGAGTGAAATTTGATTAACTCTATTGAAGAAAGTGACTCCTCCAGATGTTAGGAGGTGATAAGTGAGATTTGGAAGGATGACAATATTTAAGGAATAGATAGCAGAAAAGAGCTCATGAAAAATACTTTGGAGAGAAGGAACAGTACCAAAACCCAAATGAACAACAACTTTGAAGAGGAGAGTGATCAGACAGGGACGAATTATAGCCAAAAGTTTCAATAAGACAAGAACTTATACCACAGAATTATTAGCCATCTGCTAAGAGCAGAACTGGTGAATTTAAAATTGAAAACAAAGATCATAATATATGATAGTGCATACACACTAGAAGTTAAATGAGAAGAGTGATATGGGATCAAGGAAGGAATGTGTATATTTGTTTTAGATGGGAGGAAATTTTTCTAATTACTGATTGGCAGTGAATGGCAATAAAGATTCCAACTTGTTTCCATTCCAATTCTTTAAATTTAATGTCTGGTTTAAGAACAAACAATTTCTGCCCTGAGATAACTTACAATATAGTGTTGGGCAAAAGTAGATTTACATTTGTTTGTAAGGGAAAAGACATGCAGGTTATCTTACCTAATAATAGACAAACATGTAAATTGACCATACCTTCACTACGCCAACCAGCCAATCAGGAGAGTATGCAAATTAACCTAACAAAGATGGTGGTTAATTTGCATAAGTAGGCTCCAAGAGGTGGAGTGAAGCCTCATGGCCCTGGGGCCGGCAGAGCAGCGAAAGCCTCACAGCCCCGGGGCCGGTTCCAGCTGGAGCCCGGCCAGAGCGAAGGCCTGGGTGCCGGGTGCCGTAGGAAAACCGGTGCCAGCAGCCAGGGGAATGGAACGCCTATTGCACGAATCTCTTCATGCAACAGGCCTCTAGTGATTATTATAATAGCTTTATTATCTCAAAAGAATATAACTCACAACTGTGGACCGACTTTTGCACATCCCTGTATATGTACAGATTAGACAAATACAGTCTCAGAAATCTTTAGGTATTCGCTCTCCAGTAATTTTTAAATTAAAATAGGTACATGTGTAATTATTACATTTATTGATAAGTGATTACCGAGCATATACTAAGTGTAAGACAGTATGCTAGGTCCTGGGGAGAAATAAAGACATCCAGCACATTTCCTATTCTGAAAGGATTGTCAGTTTAGCTTATATCTTTTATGAAGTTTTGTTTCATTAATTTTGAAGGAAACTATATTACTAAAAAATAATAGTGTATGTATAGACTATCAATTTTAAATTGTTTCCCATTGGTAGAAACAGAACATTAATTAATCTTTTCTAAACTATTATTCTATAATTATGCCTAGATTATAATAAAGAATTTCCTCAAACTAGTACAGCATTTTAATAGATGTGCTAGTAAAACTTTATGCCAGCAACATAAAAATGTATTATGTGGTTATTATGATATTTCATCGTGATTATGAGGTTCTGACTATTGTTAATGAACAAAATTTAACCAAGTAAATTTGAAGGTCTACTTGGTTTTATTAAGCGATTCATGCATCTGTCAGCATCCCATCTGGCACGTACAAGGGGCTTCTGAGGGACTGTTCAAAATGATAGGTTTTTATAGGAAAGAGTGTAGGGTAAGGGAGCTGCCAACCAATAAAAGAAAGGATTCTTTTTAGACAAGGACAACTTCTTCGGCAGGAAAGGGACAGAGTTTTTATCACGCAGATTGCATTTTTCTCTTTTGGGGTGTTTGGGGATGGAGAGGGAAGGCCCATTTTACATTGGTGGTGTCAACCCAAAAAATTGCAGACTGGTTGATTAAAATTATATTTCTGGGAGAGGTTGAAACTACAATTAAGTCAGGTATTAAATTGAGGTTTGGTATCATGTGCTTTCAGCACAAGTGACACCATTTTGGTCCTGTGGTTTTCTCTTTAATACTATAAAGAAAACAAACACCATTACTATTCCCTACTACTAGAATAAGATCCAAAGAAATATTAATAACTGGCAATTAATGGGTTTCTAAAAATAT
The DNA here is from genome assembly GCF_964212035.1 of Myotis nattereri. Classification (NCBI taxonomy): domain Eukaryota; kingdom Metazoa; phylum Chordata; class Mammalia; order Chiroptera; family Vespertilionidae; genus Myotis; species Myotis nattereri. Next base: position 58,271,203 of record NC_138079.1, read on the forward strand.
ACGTTTTAAATGGCCTGTTAAGTCAAAACAGTGTCATGCCTATAGTAAGCAATTAATAAAATATGAATAAATATAGTAATTAATATACAACATCTACTAATATGACCAGTGTTATAATGCATTAATCTTAAAGTTTTAGGGCATAAAAACAAACTTATCACTAAGGTCACATTATTAATTCATAACCACAAAAACTCATTTTTATCTACCTGTGTTTAAAGGGCTTTTTCCTGAGAACTGAAGAATTCTCTGCAGAGCTCTGACATTTCTCAGGAAGGCATTTCAAAAGGGGTTGGGGTCATCCAGGCCCGTGGCCTTAAGCTGATAGAGGCATGCTAGAGTTTGGTCAAGTCTCTATGTGTAGGGGTTTAGAAAGACTCCCAGTCCCTACGGGAAGATAAGGGCCTCTCTCCAGCGGGTGCCCTGCTTCACCTGTGCCCACTGCCCCCTGTCATAAAGATAGGAGTGTGTTTTTCCTCAGGATAAGCACCAATGAACAAATCCAGGTGGCCTAGTCCCATGGACCAGCTCCCCTCAAAACCCTTCAAAGCTTTTCTTGTAGCATCCCCAGCCTTGTCTCCTGCCTTTTGCTTGGGGGTTTGAATTCAGTTCATGTTAGGCTCTTCTCCCAGTTGCAGTAGTCATTGAATGAAACCTGTCCTTACCACTTCCATGTCTGCTGGTGTTTACCTTTGACAGACCCCTTCTACTAGAAATCTTACACTCCCCTCCCTCCTCTTCTTTACCCACCTCCCTGCACAGATGTTCTGAGGTCCTCAGTCTTTATCTTTCTACATGGCATTTTCCATACATAGTTTATTTTGACTACATTGTCTATCCTATGGACATTTTTAATATCCAGATCAATGAAGCTACAATTAAGGATTTTTGGCCATGAAGGTGGAAAGTGTGAGTAATGAAATAATTTAAGCATTTTTCTTGACATTTAAAAGAAAAAAAAAATTCAGTAAGGCAAACACTAAACATTTTCTCCCTATCCCTGAGCCTCACACCTCTTAGTGATCAGCATCCTCTTCCTCACAGATGCTCTGCAAAATGGCTCCAACACACTTTCCTCTTTCCTTAAGGCAAGGGCAATTTACTACCAAACACTTCTCCATTTGTTTCTCAGGGCCATGTATTATTTGACACTTTTGATACTATTGGATACTTTCTACTCTTTTTTGATGAGCACACAGAAAAAGTGCATCTGAGGAAGAGCTTGGGTAAAGTTACCAGGATGGCAGCCAGGTCTGTCCAGCTTACCTCTCCATATTTCCAACACATCTAGACATTCTTCTTCTATTTCCTGACACCTAAACACAATTCCATCCAAACTGGTTCCCGGGCAAAGCCTTCACTTTCTTTGCATGGCTCCTCTGTCTTTTGCTTTTTTCTAATTTTTAAGTCAAAATTCTACCTACTCAGAGTCATTTAGATTTCATTTTCATTGTTAGACCAGGCAAACTTCCATCAGAATGAAATAGGTAAAATTTTGTCCTTTTTAGCCCATTACATTTTTATTTCTTAGTGCCTAATTTCATTCAGTTTATTTTCCAGTCTCATCCTTTAAGATAAGTAGGGATTGTGTCAAAGAGGTCGATAGACAATAGTAAAAGAATACTATATCAATGTAAAAGAATGACAGAAACATGAGTAGCAATTAATATTTATATTAAAGATAAACTAAGAAAAGTTTTTCAAGTATTTCCTAAGATTATCTTTATTTTCATTTCAATTCATTTTTCCATATAGCTAATTATGAAAATAGTCACCAGAGGATATTTTTCCATTGAGCTTTAGAGAGACTGGAAGAGAGAGGGAAAGACAGAGAAATATCAATGTAAGAGAAACGCATCGATGGTTGCCTCCTGCATGCACCCTGACCAGGGCCTGGGCCGGGGATTGAACTTGCAACTGAGGTACATGCCCTTGACCAAATCAAACCTGGGACCCTTCGGCCTGCAGGCTGACGCTCTATCCACTGAGCCATACCAGCTAGGGCTATACATTTTTAGATGTAAAACAATAGAAATACATAATTTTAAATTCTCCATAAGAGACTACGAAGTACAGAAAAGAATAAGATGATAAATATAAGTACTTTCTAAATATTTCAATCAATATAAAGATGGTGTATTCAACTCACAGGTTGATCCCTGGACATACCAATCATGTAATAGTTTTAGTTTTATAGATTCACATTATTAAATTTGAGCTCTCATTAAAATACCTACATTGAAAGTATGTATCAGTGTTGATCAAGCACAAGATAGTCATGACATGATGTGAAATTCATTATGCCTTATTTTAAAAGCTCACTTCATGTACAAAACCAAAAAGAATTCATTTTGCAAACTTGTGGAGAGTGCAAAAAATGAAAGAACTCTTAATGAGGCATCAATTCAAACAGAGCTCACCATCTCTGAAATGGAACCCCAAAAATGCCAGCTCCCTGAAAGTAAGAAAAATTTTCAGTGACATAATACATATTTTGAAATGCTATTTGTCCTACATGTTTTAAGAATGAGCATTATAAAGAAAGCCTTAAGAATGAAGGAAGTATATTGACATTAGGACAACTACTTACACCTACACTTTTCAGAATCCACACTTTCTCATAGAAAGAAAAGTAGGATTTCCAGAAGTAGACTATTAGATGAGTTTACAACCAGGTTCACATCCTCAGAAATAGTTCCAAGCTATGTCCACAACACAAAATTATAGCCACCTCCTGGGTAAACTTCAAAATCACAGAGGTAATATGTGTTCGACTAAAGACCTCATCTGGACAAACGCAGGAGAGAGTTTATTAAATCTATGTGTGCTGTACCCAGTTTCTACAAGCACACCCAAGCTGTAAAATCTTTACCCTAAGGAATGGCAAATAATGTGGCATCCTTGATTGTAGTGTCATTTCTGAGTCAATACATAAATCTATAGTAGCTGGGGAACAGGTGAGAAACAGAGGAAGCAGGCAATCTTCAGCCTTTCAGGACCATCTTGTATCTCACTGCAGGGATAGGGCAGAGAAAGAAGAAAGGGCAACGGGATGGTGAAAAGACTGCATCTGAGTTCTTCTCTTGGATTAAGAAACAGGGCACATGCCTTTGTTGACAGTTCTACAGTGACTTCTCTGCATGGTGAGCCCTGAACATCAGCACGGCTGTCAGGACTGCTGCACTGGGAAAGTGTAACTCAAAGGGTAGAAAAACACTCACACCTCAGCAGTAGCCTTTGCTCTTTTTGTTTTCTTTTATATATTTTACTCCCTTCATGCTCCACATATTCCTCCTCTCTATTCTATCTCACCATGAGTTTAAATGCACACACATACACTACGTACAGTGTTTCATTCATGAGACTAAAGACAAGCAAGCTATGGGAACATGCCTACTATCCCAACTCTCAGGCTACCGTCTATTCACATTCATTCACGCCTTGGCTTTTTCCTTGGAGGTGGAAACTTGTTGCCCCTGTTTTCAAGGATGATTAAGGAGTTAGGCAAGCAGACAAAAGATAGAATATCCTAAGCTGACCTGGAAATGTACAAAATCAGAAGCATAAAAAGAATTCAGGTAATATCGGCTGTTTAGTACATTTGGAGCACTAAGTTGGAGGGGAGACTCTCAAGAGATAAGGTTAAACATTCACGTAGAAATGTTTCATTGGATGAATTTTTGCAGATGGAATAGTACAGAAACTTGTTCAATAGAACAGTTGGTAGGATAGTAAACTTTAGATAAAAATCAGAACAAAAACAAAATACAAACTCCTCACCAGGATAAACAAATACACCAAGCAAGAGCTTATTAAGTAGAAGGTTCTCAGACCAATTACTCATGAAGAGAAAAAGTGAAATTTTGCAATTTTATGAGATTGTTCCTTCTGAAAATTTTATAGGATATCATATTTTATATGTTGAATGCCTGATCAGTGAGGGTTCAGGAATTCTTCATCCCATATTAGACTAATATAGAGATTAGAATAGTGTTTGTTATATGTTGTCAACATAATAGGTTCATGAAATGCACATTCACCTTAATTTGCCTAAGTAACTAACTAAATAAATAATGAGATATCTTAACACTTAGGCCACAGTTCGGTCCTGTAGCACTATAAGCAGCACTTTTTACAAAATTCCTTTTTACCTATCTCTTCCAATTAGAACTATTTAGATAAAATTGTGGTAGCAGATGTTATTGTTTAAAACTTTTTATTATTTCATATTTTGTTATTTTATCTTTATTGTTGAAAGTGTTACAGATGTCCCATTTTCACCCTGTTGACCCCCTCCACCCTGCTCCCATCCTCACTCCCTCCCCAGGCCTTCACTGCACTATAATCTGTCCATGGGTTATGCATATATGCATATAAATTCTTTGGTTAATCTACTCCCACTGCCACCCCTTCCCTCTGAAATTCATCAGTCTGTTGTATGCTTCAAGGTCTCTAGATCTATTTTGTTTGTCAGTTTATTTTGTTCATTGGATTGTACATAGAAGTGAGATCATGTGATACTTGTCTTTCTCCGACTGTCTTATTTTGCTTAGCATATGCAGAGGTCTTCACTAACCAGCAACCTGGGAGTGGATATAACCTAAGAAGTGTTGTGTTTTCATATATAATCATTAAAAGTTGAAAAATGAGTTGCAAAGATTTTAAAACCATAAAATTTTACATAAATTGTCTATGATTTCATGGTTCTCTTCAAAAAGTAAAGAAGACCCAATAACTTTGCAGTAACCTTCCCACATAATAGCTGTACTTTACAATTGAGTAGAAGCTATCTCTTTTAAAGGGGATTCTTGGCAGTAAATCTTGAAACATTTTTACTTGGTTTCTTACTTCCTATGTGATTTTTTTGTCTTATATCTACTCTTTTTTATATGTATATTTTAGCTATCATGAATCTCTGCATTTGAATAGAGAACTTTATCAGGATTTCTCATCTGAAACAGAATATAAAAAAAATAAGGTAAATAATGACTGTCTCAATTATTCCAGAGGTGTTTAATAACTAGGACCACTCAAGATGCATAAGAGAGAAGTTAATTTATTATATACAATGAATGCATTAGGGCTTAGTTCCCTAATGGAACTCAGTTCATAGAGTTTGGGCATAAGCATTCTTTGATTTGCTTGTTTTGTAGATACCTTCTTATAAACTGGATTTACTTAAGGTGAATAGTTGAGCAAATAAGTAAAGGAAGAATTTGTTACCTGATAATGTGTATGCAGAGCTTAGGAGAAGTCACACATGCTGAGAATGAATCAATGAGTACTTAACAGGCCAGGGGCCTAAGGGAATAAGGAAAAATAATGAGTCTAATTCACATCTGACCTGCTTCTGCCCAACGTAATATAAATAATTGATCTCTACTCTGAACTGTCACAATTATCTTTCTTCACATTCCTCTCAAAAGCTCTATGTCAGTACATATTGATAACTTAGAGAAAGTTGTAAACTGCATGTTAGTTACAATTGTGATCTATAATTAGAGTCAGGAAAATGGATTTGTAAATTCTTTCAAGAAAATTCAAAATGTATCTGTTTATTATCTTTAGTGAAACTGAAAGTATAAACTTTAACTTTTAGCTCTGTGCCTGGATAACTACAAAGGACATTGCAATGGAGAACCGGGGTTGGAAGTAGGGTAAATCCATTTACTTATGATATCCATAGATTGTAGATGTAGATGTAGATATAGATGTAGATGTAGATGTAGATGTAGATGTAGATGTAGATGTAGATGTAGATGTAGATGTAGATGTAGATGTAGATGTAGACGTAGCAAAGGGAAGAGCTGCATGGAGAGGAGCATTTTCAGGAGTGAATGAGTTAGTGAAAAGTACACCAGCAGTGTTGCTGTGGAGACTTAGAATCCATGGGAGGCTTGGGTGCTCGTTTAGTACACTACAGACACCCACCACATTTGTAGTGAGGTGACTTTCTACACAGTGAGGTGCTTGGATTGCTGATTGCTTTTTGCGTTTTGATGGCTAGGCTTCTTTTGGGGTATAAAAGTAAATAACCAGGAAAGAGATGTAGCAGTCTTAAGATCCAGCTTTGTAGCCTCTATTCTCTGAGGAAACATAACAAAGCAAGCTTAAATAGACATCTCAGAACACCAACAAAGTGAGCTCCTCAGACTCCAGTCAAGAGATTGAAGATGTGACGGGATCATAGAAGAGGCTTTATAAATCCTATAGTCCAATCATCTCATTTTAAAATTGTGACAGTTGAAGCAATGTAGTTTCAAGTGATTTGCTAATGTGTCATTTATTCATTCACTCATTCATGTGTTCATCCAACAAATACACTGAGTGGCCAGATTATTATGATTGGCCAGATTATTATGACCACCCCATCAGTACTTCGTTGGGCCACCTTTTGCCTTCAATACTGCAGCGATTCTTCTTGGCATTGACTCCACGAGATTTTGAAAGGTGATGCGAGGAATCTGACACCATGCCTGATGAATAGCACTGTCCAGTTCTGTGAGATATGATGGTTGTGGAACCAGCTGCCTGATGGCTCTTTTAACTTCATCCCACAAATACTTAATTGGATTGAGACCTGGTGATTGTGGGGGCCACCTAAGCAAGGTAAAGTCTCTCTCATGTTCTTGAAACCAGTCCTGCACAATACGAGCACCGTGGCATGGCACATTGTCTTGTTGGAAGAAGCCATCTCCATTGGGATATGCCATCAACATGATAGGATGAACTTGATCAGCAACAATACTTAGGTATGTTGTGCTATTCAGAAGTTTATAATGGTCTGGCCCTCTAGCAACTTCAGTGGGAAATTACAGCTAATTTGCCTACAAATGTTAGGTGGTCATAATAATCTGGCCACTCAGTGTATTTATTGTATGCCTCTTATATGCCATGCATATCAGGCCCTGGAGACAAAGCAGAGAAAAGATTCAGATCATGTTCCTTACTCTATAAAATGGAGATAAAAAAACACAAATACTTGAGATAATTATTTTGATAAGCACAGAAAAGAAAATATATGGGGACAGTGTAATCGGGAATCATCCGTAGATGGGGGGGAGAGAAAGCCTCTCTGAGAAGATGACATTGGTTTAGTGCAGTGATGGCAAACCTATGACACGCGTGTCAGAGGTGACACGTAAACTCATTTTTTTGGTTGATTTTTCTTTGTTAAATGGCATTTAAATATATAAAATAAATATCAAAAATATAAATCTTTGTTTTACTATGGTTGCAAATATCAAAAAATTTCTATATGTGACACGGCACCAGAGTTAAGTTAGGGTTTTTCAAAATGCTGACACGCTGAGCTCAAAAGGTTCACCATCACTGGTTTAGTGCCTAAAATAAGAAGGAGTTGGCTTAAAAATGAGCAGTGAGAACAGCAAACAGCAAATTTAAGGCAAGAGGCACAAAATGGCTTGGCAAAAATAGATGAAATAAATATAAAAGAGACTATTCTGGCTAGTTAAGCAAATTGGATGGCAATGAGAGAAAGGTTTTGGGCTACTTGAAAAATAAACATTTAATATAGTTTACCAGAATCTAGTAAATTGGATTACTAAAAAAAGTTATTTCTATACAGTGTTAATTTGAAGGAAGGGATTTGAAAAAACATCTTTCATATTAAATATTCCACCTTCAGGTTTAGGAACAGAAAATCAGAATTTTCTGATTAAAGTCTATAGAAGTGGGAATTTCACCAGGTAATGTGGCAGAGAGCAAGAAAGAACAAATGTTCACACCATGATTATAATAATAAATAATGGTCAAAGTTGAGTTAAAAGAGGACTGAACATTAAAAAAGAAAAAAAAAACAGAAAAGGAGTGGTACATATAGAAGAGTCAAGAGCTCAATAAAATAAAATATTTAATAAAAAGAATTATGATAATGGGAGTACTACTCAAAAATGTTAGCAAAAATATATGAGATACATGTCAGAGAATGACATTTTGAAATTGGGATTTCAGAAAAAGTGCAGTCATGCAAGATTCAGGGTGTATCCATGAGAGAGAGCAAGACATGACAAAAATAGGATAAACCTTTGTTAGAGCTGATGAAGTCTAGAAGCAGAAAGAGACCAGATTTTTTTTAATTTAAATTCTTTATTGTTTAAAGTATCAAATGAGTCTCCTTTTCCCCCCATTGACCTCTCCCTGCCTGTTCTGACCCCCAGCACATGCCCTCACTCCCCTGTAGTCTGTGTCCATTACTTATGCTCATATGCACACATACAAGTCCTTTAGTTGATCTCCACCCCACTCCCCCTTACTCTCATAGGTTGGACAATCTGTTGGATATTTCTATGTCTCTGGTTCTATTTTTGTTCAACAGGTTGTGTTGTTCATTATATTCCACAAATGAGTGAGATCATGTGATATTTATCTTTCATTGACTGGCTTATTTCACTTAGCATAATGCTCTCCAGTTCCATCCATGTTGTTACAAATGGTAAGAATTCCTTCTTTTTTATAGCAGCATAATATTCCATTGTGTAGAGGTACCATAGTTTTCTAATCCACTCATCTGCTGATGGATACTTACTCTGTTTCCAAATCTTAGCTATTGTAAATTGTGTTGCTATGAACATAGGGGTAACATATATCCTTTCTGATTGGTGTTTCTGGTTTCTTGGGATATATTCCTAGAAGTGGGATCACTGGGTCAAATGGGAATTCCATTTGTAATTATTTGAGGAAACTCCATACTGTTTTCCACAGTGGCTGCACCAGTCTGCATTCCCACCAGAAGTGCACGAGGGTTCCTTTTTCTCCGCATCCTCGCCAGTATTTGTCATTTGTTGATTTGTTGATGATGACCATTCTGACAGGTATGTGATGGTACCTCATTGTCATTTTGCTTTGCATCTCTCAGATGATTAGTGACTTTGAGCATGTTTTCATATGTCTCCTGGTCTTCTGTATGTCCTTTTTCAAAAAGTGTCTACTTAGGTCCTTTGCCCATTTTTTGGTTGGATTGTTTATCTTCCTTGTGTTAAGTTGTGCGAGTTCCCTATACATTTTGGAGATTAAACCCTTATCAGGGATAACGTTGGCAAATATGTTCTCTCATGAAGTGGGCTTTCTTGTTGTTTAGTTGGTTCCTTTTGCTGTGCAGAAGATTTTTATTTTGATGTAGTCCCATTTGTTCATTTTCTCCTTAGTTTCCATTGCCCTAGGAACTGTGTTGGTAAAGATATTGCTACAACATATGTCTGCTATTTTGCTGCATATGGAATCTTCAGAGATTTTTATGGATTCCTGACTTATGTTTAAGTCCTTTATCCATTTCGAGTTAATTTTTGTAAATGATGTAAGTTGGTGATCTAGTTTCATTTTTTTTTTGCATGTATCTGTCCAATTTTTCCAACACCATTTTTTAAAGAGACTGTCTTGACTCCATTATATACTCTTGCCTCCTTTGTCAAATATTAATTGAGCATAATGACTTGGGTTGATTTCTGGGGTCTCTGTTCTGTTCCAGTGGTCTATATGTCTGTTCTTGTGCCAGTACCAGACAGTTTTAAGAACAAAAGCCCTGGACTGGATGGCTTCACAGGGGAGTTTTACCAAACATTCAAAAAACTAAAACCTATCCTTCTCAGACTATTCCAAAAAATTCAAGAGGAAGGCATACTTCCATGCTCTTTCTATGAAGCCAGCATTTCCCTAATACCAAAACCAGATAAAGACACTATGAAGAAAGAGAATTACAGGACAATATCCCTGATGAACATAGATGCTAAAATCCTCAACAAAATCCTAGCAAATCAGATCCAGCATTACATTAGAAAAATCATACACCATGACCAAGTGGGATTTATTCCAAGGATGCAAGGCTGATACAATATCCACAAATCAATAAATGTGATACATCACATAAACAAATTGAGAGACAAAAATCACATAATCATATCAATTGATGCAGAAAAGGCATTTGACAAAATCCAACACCCTTTCCTGATAAAAACTCTCAGCAAAATGGAAATAGAGCGATAATACCTCAACATAATGAAAGCCTTATATGACAAACCTACATCCAACATCATACTCAATGGGAAAAAACTAAAACCATTTCCCCTAAGAACAGGAACAAGACAGGGATACCCACTTTCACCACTTCTGATCAACATAGTACTGGAAGTGCTAGCTATAGTGATCAGACAAGAAGAAATAAAAGGCATCCAAATTTGAAAAGAAGAAGTAAAATTGCCATTATTCGCAGATGACATGAAATTGTATGTAGAAAACCCTAAAGAGTCCATCAAAACTACTAGGCTTAATAATTGAATTTAGCAATGTAGCAGAATACAAAATTAACACCCAGAAATCTATGGCTTTATTATATACCAATAATGAACTCACAGAAAGAGAAACAAACAAACAAACAAACAAACAAAAAAAAACAAAAAGAAAATCCCATTTACCATTGCAACAACAAAAATTAAGATACCTAGGAATAAAGTTAACCAAAGAGGTAACTGTACTCAGAAACTTACAGGATGCTGAAAAAAGAGATAGAGGAAGACATAAACAAATGGAAGAATATACTGTGTTCATGAATTGGTAGAATCAACATCATTAAAATGTCTATACTACCCAAAGCAATGCATAGATTCAATGCAATCCCCATTAAATTTCCAGCGGCATATTTCACAGACCTAGAAAAAACTCTCCAAAATTTTTTCTGGAGTAAAAAAAAAAAGACCCCAAATAGCTGCAGCAATCTTGAGAAAGAAGAACAAAGTTGGAGGGATTATAATACCAGATATCAAGCTATATTACAGAGAACAGAGAGTTTTTGATGGATCCTCAAAGTGAGTAGTTTAAGTCGCTGAGATGATGAGAGGACAAAAGTATGCACTCAGTGCAAAGAGGTAAGCTGAGTTGAAAAGTTCTTCAGTGGTTGGGAGTGAATAGAAGATGGTAGGAAGTTGACAGCATGAAGGGAGCAGAGGGAGCACCATTGATATCACTGATTTCAGAGGATCAGAAATCTCCAGAAAGAAAGAGGGCGATGTTTTCAAGTTTGTAATGGAAAACAAAAGAGGATATCTCTCTCATCTCCTGGCCATGTCAGTGACTTGTAAGAGAAAATACAGTCTCAGTTTGCTAGGGCTGCCTCCTTTTTTTTTTTTTTAAATATTTTATTGATTTTTTACAGAGAGGAAGGGAGAAAGATAGAGAGCTAGAAACATCGATGAGAGAGAAACATCGATCAGCTGCCTCCTGCACATCTCTCACTGGGGATGTGCCCGCAACCCAGGTACATGCCCTTGACCGAAATCGAACCTGGGACCCTTCAGTCCGCAGGCCGACGCTCTGTCCACCGAGCCAAACCGGTTTCGGCAGGGCTGCCTCCTTGAATACTCAAGACTAATTATTCAATGTTCAGAAGATTTATAACTTTATCCTAAGCTATTCCAAAAGGCAAAGAAAACATCATTTTTTTAAGAAATTGTAGGTTGCCTACTAATAACATCCTATTTTGTTTTAATACACACTTTCAATAAATTCAACTGCATTTCTAATATTTTAAGAAGTATTTTTCCTACTCTTCATTGTTACAGCTACTAAAAGGGATTTACCAAGGTTATTAGTTAGTTTGATTAGTAACAAACTCAAAATCTCAGTAGCTTACAACCTGCATTTCTTCCTTTCTTGTGTTACTTGTCCATGACTGTTGGCCAACTGCTGTGGTTCTGTTCCATGTGTCTCCAACCTTCCATTGTCTACTAGTATGATGAAAGAACAGACCTTGTTTAGAACACGAAGAAAATAGTTGGCAAAAATTTCCAATGCCTTCTAAAGCTTCTGCTCAGTAATAGTGTTACAATCACTCAAATTTCACTGGCTGGAGCTGGTCACACAGTCAAGCCCAATTACATAGGGGGACACAGCGGTGATATCACTTCTCTCATCAGTGCTTTGCGTATCTCATGGCAATGGATGAAAATATGTCATAGTCTTCAAGGAAGATAAAAAAGAGAAATATGGGACAATAAAAACAATCTAATACAACAAGCACTGAAAACTTATGCTAAATACTTCAGATGATCACAGGAAGAATTTACTTATTAACTAAACTCAAATTCAGCTCGTAGACATGTGTCTGTCAAGGTTAAAACAATAATTACTGGGTAATGTCTATAGCAGCCAAAGGAATAAGGAACATGAAATTTGGCAATGTAGCAGAATACAAAATTAACATAGATGTAGCAGAATACATAATATACAAAATAGATGTCAAGATGTTTTTTTATACTATGGAAAATAAATACAGGTAGAGACTGGAACAGAATTGCTTCTGAGTAACTGAAGCATAATATAAGTCAAACTTGCCCCTTCTTCAGGAGTATCAACATCTGGTTTTTTTTAGGATTCTGCATAGATTTATTTTAAACTGTCATTCTTGCCTAATGATGTTATCTAGGCACCATTGGGGACTGAAAAAGAATCCCTGCTCTGTAAGTAAAGTTAATTAAACATCTGTGTAAATTAAACAAAACAGAAAAAGAAAGAAAGAAAATGAATACAGGTAAGGTGATGTGGTAGTGTTGATTCGTTAGAACAGGAAGACTGGCTAATCTGTTTATGTAAAGTCCTCCTGGAGTGCTCAGCATTATTGGTAAAATTTTCAAGCTTCAGTGTCTGACCACAAAATATATCACCTACATACTAGTACATTTGGTTTGGTCATTATTCTGATTGCGGTTCTAACACTGGCATAAACCACATTTAAATTATAAGGTATTATCTCAACTAACCAAATGGTGGAGATGTTCTTTGGGAAACAGCTCCAGAATAACCTGATACTCCTCTCTTATTTAGCTCCCTTAATGCAGATACTTTGATTATGAATATGCAGTTTGGGGTTCTATTTTTATATTTTATTCTTAAAGTGTATTCTATATTTATTGGGGGAATAAAGTGAGCTGATTCGAGAGTATGCTACTGTTTACTCTCTACTGTCAATGATGTTGACTCATATGCTAGCATTTTTCATGAACCAGATCGTGTTGCCTTCCTATGAGGATTACAAGTGCTTTGTTAAAGAACACCTGAACTACGTACGGTATAATAAAAAATCAGTTCTAATCTGAAGCCTTTTCCAAAGGTCACCCCATTAACTCTAATAGTTCTTAAGGCCATACAAAAATTGGGCTACTGAATTAATTCATAGAAGCCTGTAAGAAAGATAAAAAGAATTTTTTTAAAGTAAAAAGGTACCATAAAAGTCATGTGAATGTTGTTCATCTTGCTGTTTGAAGCATGCCATTCTTGACCTTGGAATATTTTATCATTTGGCCTTTAAACTTTTAGGTCAAATTTAATGCCACTGAGATTCAGAGTCTTATTAAAATAAAGACATGGCAAGCATCTCAGCTCTATTTGTTCTTTGTAGTGAGACAATAATGTCAGATCCGCTGAGCCAGGCACCACAGTGTAATAGCACCCTACGGCTCATAGCATAGCAGCCCAAAGATGATACGTGCAAATTCAGACTCTAATGCTATATTAAAAGCCTCACAGTAAGTTATTGCAAAATTATGGTTCCGTGAAAATGTTTCTTTGTGTGAGACATTGCACATTCAAACATACTGAGTGTTCAATGTGGCATTTACTTTGAAGGATGATGGAAGAGTTAAACAAATATTCATAAATAATCACACAATTGTACACTATATTCAGAAATATTTAACTGAATGTTTTTACATTTCCATGAGTTTCAGAAATGCACAAAGCTTTAAGCACATATTAAGATGCAAGATTAAAAAAAATAAATCTATTGTATATTATGTGAAACATTATCTGTCTGCATAACTTAATGTATTGAGGTGTCATTGCTGGCTTTCAAGTATAAGAAAAAATATATAATTAATTTTATGAAAATCTTTATCAGGCCATCTCAAAGAATATTTTTTAAATGGAGAAATACCCAGTGCCATTATAGTGAATCATTCACAGATTAAAGGAACATAATGGAAAACATTTATACAATGAGTATCTTGGAAGCTTGCAATAAATGGAGATGGCTCAATTTCTATTTAAGAGCCTGGAAGGAAGCTAATCATGTGCTATCCTTCATCCAAAAGGGATATATCACTATTCTCTGCCTGCTCTTTTTTTTCAGGTTAGAATGTTTGGCTGAAACAAACAAACAAAATCTCTAATCACTAATTAAGACACCTTTCATATTTGGCAGAAGGAACCTGTGGCACATAGGAAGTTGGTACCTTCTACATATTTTGGAGACAGAGTAGGAAAAACAATCCTGCTGGCAAGAGGCAAGAGCACTTCATAGAATTGTTCAGGATACACCATATGACTCTCGTCTTGGCACCTAAAGGGATGCTCAGAGAAATTTAGAAGAAAATCCAAACTGTGGGTTGGAATAGGAGTTAGGTAGATGAAGACAGAATGCACCTTTTCTCCTTTCAGAAAGAGCCAATGTAATTGTTGCTGTGTTTCCTCTTTGGAAATGTGTACAACAATGGGTGAGGTGTAGGAATCTCCTAACCCTGGTAGGATTACAACTGTTAATTACTTACAGTATGAACGCAGTGCTTTAGCAGGTGATATGGTGCAGATTCTGGAATAACTAGTGCTTGTGGGTCTTCATGAGTCTCCTTTTGGTCCCATAGCAGCTGAAATCCTTACAATAGCTATAGTACGTACTTGAGGGGTTTACAAAGGAATGAAAATATGACACCGAGTCCTTTCTGACATCCTCCTGCAGCTGAGTAATTTACATTTCGGCACATTTCCCATAATTTCTCCTTTTTCTTTCTATCACAAACCTTTATTAAGTATTCTTAATAGGAAAACCAAGATGGCAGCATAGGTAAACACCGGAGTTAGCTGCCTCGAACAACCACTTCACAAATACAACTAAAAGACGGAACGGACATCGCCCAGAACCACAGGAAGACTGGCTGAGGGGAAATTCTTCAACTAGAAGGAAAGAGAACAGCATACGAGACTCAGAGGAGGCTCAGTGCGGAAAATACAAAGGTGCGGAGGTGCGCGCAGAGCGGGCTGGTAGCTGAGGGCGCGGTTGTTGTTTTCAATTAGGAGGGAGTCTCAGATTCTGAGCTCCAGTTCTGGGCAAGTCTCTAGGGACCCAGACTCAAACTGGAGAAGTGGGACTGTCTGGCATCGGTCGGAACGCGAGGGCAGCTTTCTCTCCGAGGTTTGCAGTGGTTGCTGGGACTCTGAGAGGCAGAGCCTCTGGGAACGGGACTGAGAGCAGCCATAACTGCTCCCTCCACCCGCTCTGTTGATCCTGTGTGACCCGCCCTGCACAGAGCCATTTGCCAGATAGCCTCAGGCAAAGGCTAGATTAGCACCTCCCCAGAGGACAGAAGTTTTCCCACTGCAGACACAGCTGATTCTCACAGCCAGTTGGCCTGGAGGTCAAATCCCCCTAGTATTAATTACAAAAATCAAGGCTTAACTACAACAAGACTGCGCACAAAGACCACTAGAGGGTGCACCAAGAAAGCATTAAAAATGCGGAGACAAAGAAACAGGACAAAACTGTCAGTGGAGGATATTGAGTTCAGAACCACACTTTCTTTTTTTTAATATATTTTATTGATTTTTTACAGAGAGGAAGGGAGAGAGATAGAGAGTTAGAAACATCGATGAGAGAGAAACATCGATCAGCTGCCTCCTGCACATCTCCTACTGGGGATATGCCCGCAACCCAGGTACATGCCCTTGACCGGAATCGAACCAGGAACCCTTCAGTCTGCAGGCCGACACTCTATCCACTGAGCCAAACCGGTTTTGGCCAGAACCACACTTTTAAGGTCTCTCAAGAACTGTCTAGAAGCCGCCGATAAAGTTATTGAGATCCTCAAGAAATCTAATGAGACCCTCGATGTTGTGATAAAGAACCAACTAGAAATTAAGCATACACGGACTGAAATAACGAATATTATACAGACTCCCAACAGCAGACCAGAGGAGCGCAAGAATCAAGGCAAAGATTTGAAATGCGAAGAAGCAAAAAACACCCAACCAGAAAAGCAAAATGAAAAAAGAATCCGAAAATATGAAGATAGTGTAAGGAGCCTCTGGGACAGCTTCAAGCGTACCAATATCAGAATTATAGGGGTGCCAGAAGATGAGAGAGACCAAGATATTGAAAACCTATTTGAAGAAATAATGACAGAAAACTTCCCCCACCTGGTGAAAGAAATAGACTTACAGGTCCAGGAAGCACAGAGAACCCCAAACAAAAGGAATCCAAAGAGGACCATACCAAGACACATCATAATTAAAATGCCAAGAGCAAAAGACAAAGAGAGAATCTTAAAAGCAGCAAGAGAAAGAAACTCAGTTACCTACAAGGGAATACCCATACGACTGTCAGCTGATTTCTCAACAGAAACTTTGCAGGCCAGAAGGGAGTGGCAAGAAATATTCAAAGTGATGAATGCCAAGAACCTACAACCAAGATTACTTTATCCAGCAAAGCTATCATTCAGAATTGAAGGTCAGATAAAGAGCTTCACAGATAAGGAAAAGCTAAAGGAGTTCATCATCACCAAACCAGTGTTATATGAAATGCTGAAAGGTATCCTTTAAAAAGAGGAAGAAGATGAAAAAGGTAAAGATACTAATTATGAACAACAAATATGCATCTATCAACAAGTGAATCTAAGAATCAAGTGAATAAATAATCTGATGAACAGAATGAACTGTTGATTATAATAGAATCAGGGACATAGAAAGGGAATGGACTCACTATTCTTGGTGAGGAATGGGGTGTGGGAGATGCGGGAAGAGACTGGACAAAAATTGTGCACCTAGGGATGAGGACAGTCGGGGGGGGGGGTAAGGGCAGAGGGTGGGGTGGGAACTGGGTGGAGGGGAGCAATGGGGGGAAAAAAGAGGAACAAATGTAATAATCTGAACAATAAAGATTTACTAAAAAAAAAAGTATTCTTAATAAAGATGTGGACATTGGATAGACTCTTGTACAAAACTTGAAGAAGGAAGGGAACATGATTTGAGGACCAAAGGTGATCATTTTAATTTTAAGTGAATGAAGTCAGTTTTTAGAAAAAGGGAGAGGATATCAAGATATTGAACTAAGACATAGTTGCAATATAAACAAGGAAAATGTAGAAAAACAAGGTAAACAATTAGAAATGATTTACAAAACTGAGAAGAATAAAGCAATATTGCCCTTACTTTTTAAAAAAAGAAACAAACAAATTTACATTGACTTCAGAGAGGAAAGGAGAGGGAGATAGAGATAGAAACAACAATGATGTTAAATACTGTTACCCAGATAATCAGAGAATGTAACTAGACATTTATATCATTTATATATTTAGTTTCCTTCTCCCCCTTCAGAAAGTCTATCTGAAAGTTTGTATCATACAAAGGGAGCATGATGAACAATGCATATTTTGAGCATGATAAAAAATTAAAATGGCTCTGCACATATGTTCATAATACATTTTTTCCCCTAAGATCAAAAACATCTGCCATACCTTTTCCTTCTCACAGGCTTACATTCTAATATTAGGTTCCAGAACCATCACTTAAAAACTGGACTGGATTTTTATATGTCTGAGTAAAACAAAACAGCCAAAAGTTTCCTTCTCCCCAATTAACATCTGTGAGCCATCAGATCAGTTCACTGTGCGGCTGCTTTTTTGTGTAGAGAAAAAGGTCACCTTTTGACTAAACCTTTCAGTCCCAGTTGCAAATGTTTGAGCAACTAAAGGTTAAGTATTTTATTACAGGACTTCTGTAGATACTGTCACTGGATTGATCTGTACCTGGCCAAATTGTTCAGAAAACCATATCTGAACAATACAGATATCTAAATATCTATGAAAGTTAAATGTGTGAATTAACTAGACAGTTGAAATCCTTTCACAATTAAAAAAAGAGAAAATATATAAATAATGCCTGTTCTGTTCTTTCTCTTCAGTTGTTTAGGATATTCTTACGGTAGTCTATTCTAACTATCTACCTCTTCATTCCCAAGACAAACATCTCTGCCTTTTTTTTCAAAGATTTTACACTCTCTTATAGATCAGTAAGTCATTTGAAAGCAGTAGCAGATGTTATTTATTTTGGTATTCAGCCCATTGCAAGATGCCTGAATTCCTGGACTTAAAAATGGTTGTTGAATATTTTCATAATGAATGGACAAATAGGTTGAGACTATCCCTTGTACTAAACACAATTTCTCTTCCCTTCTCTGAAATCTTATCACAATGTTAACACATTTAGGAGCTCCAATTCTTTACCTACTAGGCTGTAGACATCTATATTCATTTGGATTTCAGCAGTTTAAGTACCCACTTCAGGTTTAATCTCGTAACTGCTCTTCTGAATCCTCTAGTTTGGGTGGAGTGTTTGGTCATGCTGCTATGTAATCTTGGATTCTCACATTCTACCCAGCCTAGTTTGATTCTTTGTTCCTAGGTATTGTATCTTGGGTCACTCTTGTGTTATACCCATATCTGTCTATTTCTAATGTTTATTTTGCACAGTTGCAAAATGAATTTTAATGTATCCCTATTTTTTAGTTTTAAATTTGTTTTATAAATTGAAATTTGATAGCAGGTTACTTTTAGAAAAATACCTTTATTCAAACTGTAGTTCACTGAAGAGCCTTTGTACTTGATTTTCAATTTAAGTATATAGTTAGAAATTTGATAAGTAGAAAACAACTTGTGTGAACCTTTTATACAAGTGCAATTTACAACACATTTATTGCAAATTTCTACCTAACATAAAAGAATATGTCTTTTAAAAATGTTTTAGAAAGAAAAAACTTTAAATGTCAAAACTTTACTTCTTATGTATATAGTTCCCTTTGAGTAAAAAATATACATACATCAGGTTGAACTAGACAAGCTATAGGACAGCTAGGAATTTTACTTTAAAAAATCAAGCAATTTGAAACATCGTCATGAGCATGTGTCTATACTTGGTCTTTGGGGAAGACTGAGAAGATAAGCCCTTCCTTCTACCACCTGATTCTCTACTGGAATGTAAAAGCTCTGGAACAGTTGCTAACAATTCGAATGCTCCAAACAGCTTTTTTCCTCAGACTAAGGGCCATTGTGATTCATGATGATTAATAACAACAACAAAAAAACAACAACATGCAGTTCTATATGCTATTTTTATCTTAACCCCACTATTCCTTAACCTTCACCTTCAAATTCATTGTCACTGTATTTTGTTTGTCAGGTCTTTTGTTTCCTCCCCCACCAAATGTCTTGTCTGAGCACTTCAACTTCATGTCTCTTTCACCATATCATTCCTCATCAATATGTCTCATCTGCTTTCCTAGGTGGAAATAGCAAAAGATAATGTCTTTGAATACATTAGTAAAATGGCTGTAATGTCACAAATTATTTTAGTGCAATAGGTTTGCTCAATGGTTTTCACAGACAGTGAAATACATCTGTGTTGAAAATGAAAAATTATTTTAAATGGATAGCTTTTCAGTTACTATCATTGCTAAAAATAAATGTAAACACCTGAAAAGTAAACATTGTCTGAGTAATTGAAATAGTCTTGCATCTAAGTTTTGAGTGATTATATTTTTTAAAATTATCAATTAAAAAAGAATCAAACTTTCTCAGTTGGATAATAAATGGAAGTGTCATAAAAGAGAATGAGGACCAAATTCATAAATCATGTATTTTGGGCTTTGTTCTGCTACTGTTATGTAATGATTTTATCTAAGACATGTAATCTCTCTGAACTTGCATTTTGTATCTATTGAAAGATGATAACAGCACATGACTTAACCCACTCAAAGTTTCTGTAGGAGAATGGATGGCTTTTTCACATTCTGAAGCTTGGTTAGTTATTGGTTAAAGAAACAGCATTAGGTCCTTCAGAATCCTGCTCAAGTCTATCAATCCACAGGGCAGGCCCGGACAGCAGTGTGCTCTGATGGAATAAGGTATTTAAACATTCATCTTTCTGGGCACCACAGCAATTGATCATCTAGAGACTGTGGCTTCTGCTTACCATATTTTAAATCTATGTGCAACTTGCTTTAACATATGTCCACATTTGTTCATAAAATTACACATGAAAAAAATAATAATATTGACAAGCTAATAAAGTATGGTGAAATCAGCCCATGGTGCCGCATGTGCCACCACAAAATCTTGTCCAAGGGAATTTTGTAGTCTCCTATATTTTTGCTCTGTGAAAGGGCTGCTGGAGGAATGATCTATTAACTGCTTATAAACCTCAGAAATGCCATCACAATCTTTATTTGGAAAAGGTAAATCACAAACCAATGTTCTAGGGCACCACAGAACTTTCCTTACAACTTTCAATATGTCTTTGTCTCTGAAGCCAAACATTCCCTGCTCATCCTTCTCACCGGAGAACGCAGCACACAAGGCTGCTAATAACTAAAACTCCCCTTATCAAATGAGACACCTGATCATCTCACTTATCAAATTACGCATGGTATGTCCATCAGTTTCTTCAACTTTATTCAATGCTGTGTTTCTTATTCTTTCTCTACAGTGTGCATACTGTGTGATTCCACTATGACATCTTCTAGTATACGGGTAACAAAATAGGATAGTCTTCAAATGCATAATATATTTAGAACATTAGTCAACAAACTTTTCCTTAGAAAAATATGTCAGTGTCTCCGAATATAAACTGAAAGCTGCAGTGTCATTTTTATCAACATGAAAATGTCAAAGACCTACAACAACACTTCTTGTTCCCTGATTTTAAAAAATGATGATTTTCTTAATAGTCTCTGAACTAAAATTGTGAAGTGAAATAATAATTATATGGAACTGAGAATATTTTAAAAATTGATACCTGCTTATTGTTAATAAATGAGTTTTCATTGGAGGCCCAGGACACACAAATGATTAATTTAAAAATTTTTGTTTTTATGCCACTTACTTTGTAATAGCTATTTTCTGATGTCCATTTTGCCATTTGTGTTTTCTAGCTATGCTCACTCATAAAGTATTTAGATTGTCATATTGGTACTTAAGGGGAACGGGGGGGGGGGGGAACAAATGGAAAAATAAATTTGTCAATTTTTGAGACTAAATATTACCCCAAAAGTACAAGCAGTCTGTATCTATAATAATAAAAGGGTAATATGCTAATTAGATCAGACATGTTCCGGATGTCCTTCCTGACAAAGCTGGGGCTGGAGGGAAGCTGGCCAGGGCCCCAGGGCCTGTGGGCAGCCAGAGGAGGGAAGCAGCCTGGGTTCTAGGTGCTGGAGGGAAGCTGGTGCTGGCAGCCAAGCGAAGGAAGGCCTACTCTTGCACAAATTTTCATGCATTGGGCCTCTAGTATCCATATAAATAGAGTATTACTATGATTACCCATTGTACATATACTTTTTGATTTTGTCATAAAAGTGTATCATTTATTACTAAGCATTTGGACTCTTTCAAACACCCAAAGGAGAAGACCCCGATCATCTCTAATACTCCCTTAGGCTAAAAATTGTAATACTGCACTTATTCTTTATTGTATTTCCATATGCAATAGGATCTGTTGCTGGATTTTCCATTCTGAGTTGTTCCATAAATGCTGACAAATGTTTAGTTATATACCAACACCGTGATCAAGATATAAAACTGTTCCTTCACCTCTAACCCCTGTACTACTTTGAAGTCAAATCTTCCCTGAACCCCAGCCCCTGGCAATCATGGCATTTGCCTTTTTCAGAGTTCTTTATAAACAGAATCATTTTTTATGTAGCCTTTTTAGTCTGGCTTTTTAAACTTAATGTGAAGTTTTCTTCATGCAATGGAAAATTTCTACTATTATTTGTTTAAGTTTTGCTCATTTATAATACCCTCTTTCTGCATTCAGATCACCTTTATTAAAAAATTAGTATTCCTGGATCTATTCATGATTCTATTATGTTTTTGTATCATTTTGTTTTGTTTTGTTTATCTTTATTTAAAATATTAGGCCACTAAATTATGTCCCAGGGAGAGTATCTTTGATATGTCCATTCAGCTTTAATATTGGGTAAGCATCATGTTATCTTTAGGAAATCCTACTGTAATATTTAAGTTAAGTACCTTTAAGTGATTTTATTATTTTTATTCAAATTTTCATTTATATTTTCTAGAATTTATGTTTCAGTTAGCATCTATTTTCTTTTTATTGACTTAACTTGGCTCTATTTTGGGTACTTCTAAGAGGTATATTCATGTTTTGTTTTTTGGTGTTTTTTGTTTTGTTTTGTTTTGGGTTTTTTTTGGTTGGCACATAGCTACTTCACTCTAGTGTTTGAATATTATAAAAAGGGAATTGCACCTGGGTTCAAACCCAGGTTCAGCCACTTACTGCCTATGTAACAGGAGCTTAGATCTATTGCATAACCTCTCTGTGCTTCACTTTGTTTTTTTCTTTTCAAAAAATAATAGAGGATATGATTATTTTTACCACATATATTTTTTGTGTATTTACAATTATATCTCAACAATTTTAATACACAGATTAATGTAAGCATTTATAAAGAGTAATAGCAAAAATACTAAAGCATTATTGTCATTATGCTTTGCTAAAAGGATTATAATTTTTACTTCCTTAATATGCATTTATTATTTTCCAAGTTTTTTTTATACTGAAGATTGTTTTTAGTCAACCAACATAAGCAAAATAATATAACCTTTTATAACCTATTAAGGCCCAATCTTCAATCGATATCAGCCTTTATTGGCTAAATGTTTAAAAATATATAAACTATAGGCCCAGTGCATGGATTTGTGCACTGGTGGGGTCCCTCGGCCTGGCCTGCGCCCTCTCACAATCCGGGAACCCTCAGGGGATGTCAGACTGCTGGTTTCAGCCCAATCCCTGCAAGGCCAGGCAAGGGACCCCACCGATGAACAAATCCATGCACTGGATCTCTAGTATGCATATAAGATCTTTCTGCCCCTGGTGGTCGTTGCGCATCATAGCTACCGGTCGAATGGTCGAACGGTTGCTTAGGCTTTTATATATATAGATGGAAAATGCTTCCTTATAAATTTACATCAGTGATATTTTGTTTTATTCAAACTCATACCTTTTTACATTAATCTTAAATCAGTGTAACCGGAGTCCAGGACTGATTATCTCCTCTTGTATTGCAGCAGATATGCAAATTTTGATGAAATTTTTTTTTTGTTTGAGATTCTCTGACATAAAAAGAAATTTGTACAAATTAGTTCAGATTGAATCATCCCAAAGGAAAAGCAAGTTGTTAATACTAATGAGAAAAATATTTATTACTAAATAATTGTAAAATGAAGAAAATTCAGACAGGAGAAAGATTCATACAAGTACAGACAATGTTTAGCTGTGTTAAATCCAGGATTGTGGATTTTCATTTCTCAGTAAGCACTGATGCCATTAAATATGATAGATACAAGCAATTTGAGAGAAGGCTGGTCATTTCAATAACATGTAGGAAGCTAATGTTGGGAATATTTTGTTTTTAAAGCTATCACATGGAAAAGTAAAGTGACTTTCAGAAGAGTGGCTAGGTATTATGTTATTAAAAATAATTAAATGATAACTCATAAGTCATTTTTTATTTTCTTTTATTCAGACAGAATTGAACTCCTAATGAGAATAATATATTCTTACATTGTTTTACACACATACAAATGATTCCTTCTAATTCATTGTTGCTGCAAACCATTCTATAAAACAACTTTCCTATTACAATTTTATTGTATTATGATGTTAAACTTTAAGGTAAATTCAAGTGGAATAAGAAATTTATAAAATAATAAACAATTTACATCTGTTATGCAGGAAAGAATAACAATATATCACTTCATAAATGATAAAAGTTATAAATTTATGAATAAAAAATTATGAGCTATCATTTATGTCAGTGTTTACAAATGAACATTCTGCCCTCCAGATGGTGTATTATTTTCTTACAAGTTTGGTGTTATCTCTAGAAAATATTTTTAATTTTCAAAGCAGTAAGAAGTACATATGACTTTCCTATGCTTAAAAACTTGAAAAGGACACTTCTGTTAATGAGAAAACAGGTTGTGGTTAAATTAATATAATTAATTTACTGTTATTAAAATGTAACTTTAATATCTTCACCAATTATTAGCAAGTCAGAAAATTTTGGTATATTTGCAGAAAAACATCCAAAAGTAGTATAAACATTTATTAGTGAGGACACATTTGAAATTCAGTATGTCACCTTCTGTCTTTAAGATCCCCTCTACTTGTCCTGCTTTGAAGTTAAATTAATGTGGATTAAATATTAATCTTAAACAAATCATATAGCTAATAATTTAAGTTAATACACATCACTTTATTATGGATTGCCATCAGCTTTCACTTCCTTATTGTCTTTAATACAAGACTAATGTTTGCCTTGGCTGGGTAGCTCAGTTGGTTAGAGCATTGTCCCAATATGCCACGGTTGCAAGTTCAAGCCTCCCCATCCTGTCAGGGCACATACAAGAAGAACCAATAAAGGCATAAATAAGTGGAACAACAAATTGATGTTTCTCTCTCCCTTCCACTGTAGCTCTCTAAAATAAAAAGACTAATGTTTATTAGTCTGCTTTGAGAATTCTATTCCAATTATATCCTATATAATAAAAGGCATTATGCTAAGTGAAATAAGCCAGTCAATGAAAGAAAAATACCACATGATCTCACTCATTTATGGAAAATAAAGACCATTATAAACTGATGAACAAAAATAGATACAGAGGCAGAGCAGCATTAAACAGACTGTCAAACTAAACTGATGAACAAAAATAGATACAGAGGCAGAGCAGCATTGAACAGACTTTCAAACTAGAGCGGGAAGCCCGGGGGTTGCGGGGAGTGGGGAGTAAGAGATCAAATGAAGGACTTGTATGCATGCATATAAGCATAACCAATGGACACAAGACACTGGGGGAAGGGGAGGCCGGGGGAATATCAAGGGGGAAAAAAAGGAGACATATGTAATACTCTTTGTAATACTTTAAGCAATAAAACAAATAATAATAATAATAATAATAATAATAAAAGGCTAATATGCAAATCAACTGAATGGCAAAATGACCGGTCACTATGATGTGCACTGACCACCAGTGGGCAGACATTCATGCAGGAGCTGCCCCCTGGTGGTGGTGCACTCCCAGAGGGGAAGCGCTGCTCAGACAGAAGCTGGGCTCATGGCGGGCAAGTGCAGCGGTGGTGGCAGAAGTCTCTCCCACCGCTGCGGCAGCGCTAAGGATGTCTGACTGCCAGCTTAGGGGAGGAGGGAGTGGGCCTAAGCCGGCAGTCAGACGTCACCCAAGGGCTCCTGGACTGTGAGAGGATGCAGGTTGGGCTGAGGGACCCCCCCACCTATGTGCACAAATTTTGTGCACCAGGCCTCTAGTATACATATATTTATATATACAGTATAGGGCAAAAGTATGTTTACAATTATTTGTATGGAAAATACTAGAGGCCTGGTGCACAAATTCATGCAGCAGTGGGGTCCCTCAGCCTGGCCTGTGGGATCAAGCTGAAACAGGCTCTCCGACATCCCCTGAGGGGTCCCAGATTGTGAGAAGGCATAGGCCAGGCCGAGGTACCTCACTGGTGCATGACTGGGGCCAGGGAGAGATGCGAGAGGTTGGCCAGGTGGGGAGGGACTGCAAGAGGGCTCCAGGGCATGTCTTGCCCATCTGCTCAGTCCTGATTGGCCGGACCCCAGCAGCAAGCTAACCTACCGGTCAGAGCGTCTACCCCCTGGTGGTCAGTGCATATCATAGTGACTGGTCAACCAGTCAACTGTCTGCCTCCTGGTGGTTAGTGCATGTCATAGTGAGCAGTTAAACGGCCTTAGCATATCATTATTATGCTTTGATTGGTTGAATGGCCGAATGGATGACCAGACACCTAGCATATTA
This sequence comes from Myotis nattereri, assembly GCF_964212035.1. Lineage (NCBI taxonomy): Eukaryota > Metazoa > Chordata > Mammalia > Chiroptera > Vespertilionidae > Myotis > Myotis nattereri. The sequence goes on from NC_138079.1 coordinate 58,297,119, forward strand.
GGCTTTCATTATATAGGATAATACAGTAATTAATAAGTAATAATATAAGAAAAATGTGTATGTTTTGTGTACTCATAACTGTAAACCTACTTTTGCCCCACCCTGTATGTATATATGTTTAAATAGATGTTTACATATATATATGTTTACATCTATAATAATAAAAGTATAATATGCTAATTAGACTGGACAGCCGAACGACCTTCTGGATGTCATTCCAGACATCCTTCTGGATGAAGCTGCCATGGCGCGGGCTGAGGCAGAGGTGGTGAGGGGCAATAAGACAGGCAGGTGAGCAGTTAGGGCCAATCAGACAGGCAGGCAAGTGGTTAGGGGTGATCAGACAGGCAGGTGAGTGGTTAAGGGTGATGAGGCAGGCATGCAGAGTGGTTAGGGGCGATCAGGCTGGCAGGTGAGCAGTTAGGGGCAATCAGGCAAGCAGGCAGGCAAGCAGTTAGGAGTCAGTGGTCCCGGATTGCGAGAGGGTGCAGGCCAGGCGGAGGGACCTGATTTCGTGCACCGGGCCTCTAATATATATATATATATATATATATATATATATATATATATATATATATATATATATATATATAAACATTTGAATCGTGTAGATGTAAGTATATTGGTTTATCAAATCCACAACTATTTCATTTTGTTCACAAAATTGTGTTTATATGTATATGCTAATTATAACTGGAAATGCAGTTTTTTACCATATAAAAATATTCCTGGAACTTTTATTAGGCTAGAATGGGAGAAATTACATAAAGAGCATAAAAGATTAAAATGTTGGTAAAACACACACCAAAGAAGTTTGAAAAGGCACTCGGTGAACCAGATTAATAAAGGTCTCTGAAAGCCATATTGCTTTTCTGTGTTGAAGTGCATTGAGATATACTAAAAGTTTCAATATACTAACATGCTCACATATCTTTTTAAGTTATTAACACTTCTGTTGGAAAATGGCATTCCATGTCTATTCTCACAGGCATAGCTTATGGAAGAAATATGATAAATGAATTGATCTGCATTTGCTCTACCAAAAAAACAAAAAAACAAAAACAAAACAAAAAACAAAACAAAACAAAACAAAACAAAAAACAAAAAAAAAACACCACAAGAATCTAACCTCCTAGCAAGGGCATTCTTGGTCCTGCGTTATATTAATGCCTGTAAAATATTTGGAAATTATATAAAGATAAATGTGAACATATGTATTAGGGAACCTCTATCATTCTCATCACTGCCATTTAATTGAAATGACATCATTCAGTTGAAAACTATCTATAGGACAGAAGTTGTTTAAAAATATAGCTATGACAAATTTTAGTTAAAAAACAAAACAATAAATTTTATTGTTGATAATCTCTATCTAAAATATAATCTATTTTTCTCCTAATAATTCCTTCCATTAATGTAACTTTGTATATTATTGTAAATATTGTATAATGGCTCATATAAGTGCTACCTGAAAATAATTTGGAAAGATAGATTGGGCCCATGCTTTTCTAGAAAAAGAAAACTAATTAAAATGTCCAAGTATAAGACTAATAACATAAATAAAATATTTTTTTAAATTAAGAATTGCTTACAAAAACTGGAGGAATGACAAGTTGAGAAGAATATATTTAAGAAGGCATCAAAAATTTACAGGAACAATCATAATAAAGTAAACTTCAGTTGATAGTGATAACTAATAATCTGAAATAGTAAATTTAAGTAATACTGAGAGTGTTGTGTCAATAGGATTTGATGACCTATGTGATGTAAGATGAACTAAGGAAATCAGAATTTAAAATTGCTCTATCTCAGGCCAGTTTGGCTCAGTGGCTAGAGCATTGGTCTGTGGACTGAAGGTTCCTGAGTTCAATTCCAGTCTAGGGCATGTGCCTCCATTACAGGCTCGATCCTTCTGAGAAGCATGATTTAAATAGTAAGAAGATAAAATTTATATTCAGAATGTTGGGTTTAATGAACCAGTGGTATTTATTTTGTACAAATAGTAAAAGGAATATCTAGCAAGCAGTTGAAAATTAAGGGCATTGAGGAAATTGTAAGAAGTATAGTATATTATATTATACACCTCATTTAAAACAGTATTAGCAAGTATCACTGTAACAAAAGATACAAGATGGCAATAAGTTCATTTTAGAACAAATTATGTCAAACAAATTAAAATATACCTTTTCTGGAATAAGTGAAAATTATATTCATAGTATGTCTATAATTATGGAAGTGAGAGAGTCCAAAGGAAATTTGGAAGTAGGTAAGAAAAAGAAAAAGAAAATCAGGAAGGAACTGGCTTTATCACACTCTTTGGGGGCATTTGACATTAGCAATGCAAAAGATTTAAGAACTCCTTCACTACCAAGGCAACATCCTTCACCATGGACTCATTTGGTCCTTTGCTAAATTATGTAGAACTATGATTATGGTCACCTTATGATTTATTGTCAAGCCATGAGACAGAGTGCAGACTGGAACATTCCTGGCCATGTCATTACTTAGCCTTAAATATTTGTTCCCTCAGTATAAATATTGCTCACTACAAATAATATTGTGATAAACATGAGCTATTCAGTTTGGTTCAAGCTGAGTTCAAATCGATAATTCATGACATTTGTACTTCATTTTTTAACTTTTTTTAGGAATAAATTTAGCTAAGGTAGTGAAACATCTGTACCCTGAAGGATATAAAATATTGACACTTGTACTTTATATTTAGCCCTAGAGTGGGGTGGAGGGGATTTAACTGCCTTAAACTTACAGATCATTCTTAAAATCCCTTTATTCTGCCTTGATCATTTTACAGTGATTTGTTCCATCTCAGGTCCTCTCAGCATTCTCAGTCACTCTGTTACAATGCTTGTTAACTGGCCACACCTGTTTAGTGTATCCTACTTTGAGAATGCCATTGCCTTTAAGCAAATAATCAGAACATTTACATGTGAATGGAGAACATTCAAATATACATGTTTCTACATAAATATCTACCTGATTTGGTGAGGAAGTGTTAAAAAATAAGGACTGAAAATATTCTTCAAAATTGTATGACAAGAGATTCATTCTAAATCTAGTGCCTGTGAATATATCTTGACCTTGATTAGAGAGTCTAAAATTAGGTGCTAATAAATCATATTTAATATGAAATATCTTCTATCATTTTTATACATGTATTGTGGCTATAGTTTTTAAATATTCTATAAATATTATTTTTACCCATTAAAAAAGTAATTCTCAGGGTCAAATTTACCTAAGAGGAAAAGTTACAGAATGTTACATAAATGCACATAATTAACTGTCTTCATATATGCTCATTTTTCTAAATATCTTAATTTATTAGTAGGACAGGTCCTTCAATTCTTATTAACTATGCACATGGAGAGCATTAGCTATGCTATTCTAATTCATTTTCCCTTCTGCAAAGCTAATTATAACTAATCACAAGGGTTTCAAACTTGGTCAGCATCACTTGTAACTGGAAATTGGCAAGGCTCTTTGTTCTGCGAATGAGTAGACAGAAAAGATAGGGCACAGGACAGTGAAATGACCTGGCCATATTGTTCTGTTCACATATCACCTTTAAAGCTCTTTTCCAATATCCATTAAACATCACTTAAAATGATAAATTGGCACAAAATACTAAGGAAAACAACAATTAGTTCTAATTAAAAGTTTTTAGAACAAATGTATTTAATTGATTTTTACTAACAAATTTATTAAGAAATAAATGACATAAATGCATCCAAATAGTTAACTAGAAAAAATTATTCTTAATTTTAATGACATACTGGTGATTGATCTTCACACTATGGACAGAAAGCATATCATCTTGTTTTTCTAATCTTAATATAATCAATGGCACTTCAGACCTTTCATATTATTATAAACCAAATCAATGTGTCTTAATAATATAAGCCATTCAGTTTGGTTCAAACTGAATCCAAAGTCAAAGCCATTTATTATTTTAATAATACAATTATTTTGTTTATTGATTTATAGAATGAATTTTATATCTCAGACATTACAGGAGAACATAGTAGTATAAAATATGTAAGAATAATCATAAATACAATTTATGCTCTCCTTTTTGACATAGTTGAGAAAGATTTTAATATAATCCCAATTTTTATTTTATATTGCACAATAATAAATGAATATGTTTTATATTTATATTACAGGCAAATTCATACACATTGATTATTCATTTTAGATTTTCAAGATATTTTTATAGTCATTATTTATCTAAAATATAATCTGGTGATTATTCCATGCATTTATTTAAAGCATATAACCTCCAAATGGTTAACAGATGCATCCAAAAGTTTGCCCTATACGCTCTTGCATTTATTAAATATACTAGTGTGCAGGAAAATATCTTCTTTAAGATCTCTGAAGTTTCATCACGGACAGGTTAATGTTAGCCTGGAGGACAAGATCCCTTGGATCCTGCGGTTCAGGTCTCCCGCTGTGCTGCTTCCCAGGACCCAGCTATTATATACTGTCTCATCACTGTGCGTTTCCTTAGTATCACTATTATTCCTGAGTCATCATCTATATTCAGCTCAATATCACCTCAACTCTGTAGACAAATCAATAGTCGATCACTTGTGTATTCAGAGCACTTTCTCTAAAATGTTTATGGTTCTTTATTACCTTGTATTCCAATATTTGTTTACATTCTACCTTCCCTATTAAAGTAAAATGATTTCAAAAGACACAATTATGCTTATACTTTGTATACCAACATTTTGACTTAACTCTGGCTAGAGTTAAGTTTAACAAGTAAAGTTAGGAGGAAGTGAAGAAAACAGGAAAAAATAAGAAAATCCTTAAGAAAAGGATTGATTCAAAATAAAACCAAATAGATATATTAAATATAGACATTCAAACATTCTGCCCAAAAAGGCAGGGACTATTTTGACAGTAAGTGTAATTTGATTAATAATAAATAACTTAGGACAATTCACAGAATTTCCATTTCAACACAAGTATAAACACTTACCAAAGTTCTCAGAGACTCATTATCCTGGATCCTGGAAATAAATGGATCTTGTCTCCATAGATACCCCCTGTAGTGAGTGGTGACAGCTATGCTAAGTTTCACATTTAACTGTATCACTGCTGCTTGTTGTTTCTTTGAGTAATAGCAAAAGTGTCCTAGATTCACTGTTTTCTGATTTACTACCAAAACAGTATGTGTATCACGAATAGCAAATTTGAGGACTTCAGTCCTATACAACCTTACTTAAACCTCTGTACCTCAAAGCCAGATGGTAAAAGAGAATTTTTCAATTTTCAGGCAACTTTTCAACTTTCATTTGTTTGTAGGTGGACAGCATTGTACACAAATGGATTATTAGATATAGAATTGTCTGTGTGATCTTGGGCAGGTAATTCAACTTCTCTGTACTTCATTTTTCACAAATGAACATTGAAGAGATTAGCCTGTATGATATCTAAGGTTCTTGTCATTATTGTAATGCCCATTAATTGCCTCAGATTGTCTGTGTTTTATGCTTCTATAGTTTAACCTTTTCCAAAAATATCTAATATAAAACCCTAATATGCAAATAGACTGATCTGCAAAACAACCAAACAACCAGTCACTATGATGTGCTCTGATCACTAGGGGGCATGCGTGAAACATGGCGGTGGTGGCCCCAGTGGGATGGTGGAGCAGGTGAGTGGGGGCGCCAGACCAAGGGGGGAGGGCACCAGTCGCTGTCATCAGGGCGAACCTTGGGTGGTTACTGAAAATTCTTTGCTCCGTGCACCGTGGACCCACCAGCACTTGCACCTGCTGCTGGTGCCAGAGCTGCCGCTCACACCCGCTGCCAGCGCCTGGTGCCGGCCCCAATCACTTGGCGCCATCAGCAGGTGCGAGTAAGTGGCTGCCGGTCCTGATCGCCCCTCAGGGCTTCTTCATCTCCCCCTGCTCCTGAGGGGCGTTTGGGGCTAGCAGCCATCTCTCACACCCGCTGCTGGCAACGGCCCTGCTTGCACCTGCTGCCGGCTCAGGAACCACCACTCGCACCTGCAGCCAGCACCAGAGCCACCACTCACACCCACTGCCTGCACCCAGCACTGGTCCTGATTGCTTGGCACCATCAGCATGTGCAAGCAGCGGCTGCCAGCCCTGATCACTCCTGAGGCTTCTCCACCTCCCTATGCTCCTGAGGGGCGATTGGGACAGCAGCCACCTCTCGCACCCGCTGATGGTGCCAACCCTGCTCGCACCCGCTGCTGGCGCTGGCTGTGGTTGCGAGAGGGCCTGCGCTGTCAGCACGTGGGAGTGGTAGCGGTGGGAGCAGGGCTGCCAGCAGACAGGGGACTGGGGGCTGCGCTGGGAGGGGTCTGGTGCGGGCGCAGAGGATGGGCCGAGACCCGCCCCTGTGCCCACCACAGCCTCGCAGCCCACAGTTCCTTTCAAGGTGCATGAATTCGTGCACTGGGTCCCTAGTATATATCATAAAATTGTTTCACCCATTGTATTTAGTGGATCTCCTTTCTCCTACTTACCAAGTGCACTACCTCCCAATTCTCCTTAAATAAGTGATTAAGTACAAAAAACTGACACATGTTGTCTTCAATCTTAGGCCACACATGTGTGCACTTGCCTTAACTTCTGTGCCTGGTTTTTTGTTTTTTACTATAGGAATTCTCAGACACTTTACTATCATGATGTATCTTTTGAACCTCTAATCTAGGAGTGTAGAATGAAACATCTTATTTTGCAGGATGTTTATCAGTATATTTCAAATTATAAATTTCTGATTTGTTTTGTGGCTATCAATATTTAAAGGGTCTTTTCTTCAATCAGAGTTAAATTAGTATAACCAGTCAAAAAGCTTTACTGTTCAGATGAATTTCCATTGTACATCTCATAGTCTGCTACTGAATTATTCTCAAAATTCAAAAACATTCTAAAGTGTTCATGAATATTTTCACTTTTTAAAAATAGTTATTTTTAACTTTTTTTCTACAGTTTTGTGGGTTGACTACTTACAAATATTAGGGTAATTAAAATAAATAAAAATTTCTCACATGTTTAAAACTGGTACTTAGACATAAACAGATGGCTCAAGTGCAGATGTTTTCAGCTATTTGGCACCTATTCCTTTGTGAATCATAAATCATGCTTTACAAAGGCTCCAGATCTAAAATAATTAACTAACTAGCTAATTAAATAAATAAACTTTTCTTGATGAAAACTTTTCTTAAAACACAGGAGGGATTTTTGAATAAAAATAAAGTACATTAATTCTCCATTTAGCTATCTCCCTGTTTGTTTGTTTGTTTGTTTCCACCCATACAATTTATGTTTTCTACTAATATTAAGTGGTAGGGATATGAAAAGAAGGTATTGCATATCAAATTCTGATGATGTGAAATTATCCCTTATGAACAAATATATGTAGAGACAGTTCAAAGGATAATCCTGGACAATTAAATAGTATGCCTAAGAATGTTATGAAGTTTCATTAAGATTGTCAGTTGCACATATGATTTTGTATACGTTATACATAGTAAAGTTATACATGTTATTCATAGTAAAGTTATTTTTTAATTTACGGGTATTTCTGGTAATCTTGACTCTGTTCTTCTTTCATATATATCTAATCACCATCAACTTTTATTATCCTAAAGACAGTTTAGGTGATCTGAACGTATTAGCCCAGTGACATTTATGCTGTGTATATTCAGAACCATTCATGAATATGAAAATTCACAGATTGCATTCTATTATACACTTTCTTGCATAAACTATTTATGGTTAAGAGCCATCATTGGTAGTTAATTTTCTTTTCAAAGCATGTTTTTCTACATGTTCCAACAAGTAGAGATAACTAATGGTTCATTGCAATGTACATGGTTTAAGTTTCAACCGAGCAACTTACTCCGTTATACAGATTTTTCAGCATATGTGTTTAAAATTTGCACCTCAGAAAATTATCACTTTACTATATCTCAGGAATCTTTGAGAGTATCTTATTGGTGAAAGCATATATGTGTTTTATTTTGGAAAAAATAAAGATCTAGGGAACTAACTACCTTATCAGAGGTGCAAAATGGACGTTTAGAGTCCAAAACTGGACAAGAAGAATCTTTCTTTCTCTTTCAACTCCATCATAAATGCCTTATTTGGAAAATTTTTACATAAAATTATATGTCTGTTATTTATTTTGAGAAATCAAGAGATCTAGCAACACGGGTATGTCCAGGCATGACTAGCACTGAGTAATAGGTTTCTCTTAAGATATGCATTATCCTTCTATCAACCACAGTCCTCGTGTTACTTATTAAAACTAAACAAATCATCATGTAAGTGAACAGGTTGTCCTATATAAGGTTCTGAGGATAGTGACAAACTTTATTCACAGTATTATTCTAGACTCAATATCACCTTTAAGGCCTATACCGTTATTCATGTCCATGAATAAAGGAGGTAGATAATACTACGGGAGTCCCATGCTGCTTCAGAAGAAAACGGGCATCTTCAGAATCACACATTTGAGGCAACCCTCATCTCCGAACACTGGTAATTTAAAATTAGTACTTATTTTTCTTATTCCTGACAACTTCTGTTAAGGAGTTGACAGAATAATTTCAGAGTATCATGGTAATAGGTTATGCAGCATTTGTTTGGCTTAAGCTAATAAAAACTCTTATGTTTTTATCAGCAGAGAATGTCTACATAAAGATGTAGTATCAATTATAATGAGGCTGTTAAAAGGAAGAAATGGAAAAGTGACATCTAGCTGAGTAGACTGGTGCTAACATAATGCTGCCCAATATGGCTTGTCTGTGGCAGAACAGGAATTAGTTATTATCAACACAACAGGCTAGAAGAAAACCTGTTGTGTTAATTGTCTTCATAAATGAAAACCAGCTTCTCGTTAGTCTCCACCATAGCATTGTACCCAGGAACTTCTTGTCTTATAGAATAATGAGTGACTTCACCCGCAGTGTCACACACCACACACAGAACAACCCTTTCATCTCTTACTACCTCAACCAGCACAGAAATCTGCCTGCACTGCAGAAATAGAGTCATATTTCAGAAAAATAAAATAGAAATACACAACATTTAAAAACAAAAACAGGAAGTAGACCACATACATCCAACATTTCAAGTAAGAAATCATTGATTCCCTCTTCCTTATATCCTCTATCTCTATCTTCCTGTGTCCTCTAATGAAATTTAACTATTAGCCTACCATTTCCAATCCCAAGCTTGCGTGCTGATTTTATTACCTTCTTTCTATTCTGTTGCAGAAAAAGGAGCAATATAGGAAAGGAAAGTGCTGGAAAATTGCACTTTTCTAAATAAAATTGATACATCTCCTATATGTCACACACAACACATAAGCAAAATGTTTAAGAATGTTTTCCCCCTCAAGAGGACAGAAGGACCAAGAAGAAGGGTACTGCTTCTTGAGTCAGAATTCCCAGCTCCATTTTTTACTAAGAAATGTTATCTATGTCATACAACTTTTCTGAACTTCATTTGGCTTTCCAGTAAACAGAAGATAATTGTAATAATAATAACAATAATAAAATATAATAATACTTCACGGAATTATAAGAAATAAATGTAGAAATGTAAACACTACAAATGTCAATATAAATTACTATCTTGTTAATGTCCTTAGATTGTTTGCAGCATTCTACCTACACTCCCACCTAAGATAACAAGTATTGTCATGCTTAATTCAGTCTGGCTCTAACCCTGTCCACCAGGAAAAGAATCAAAATCAAGTTTCTTCTTCCTCAACTCACTTTTCACCTTAGCTGGATAAAGCCATTCCCATTCAATTTAGGCCTTTCTAGGAGATTATTTGGTTTATCAAACAAGTCTTTCATTGCTAAGATATAATTGGATTAGGGTTTAATTAATAACATGGAATAATAACAATGATAGCAAAAATCATAATGTGGGGCCCAGGGCCTTTGAAATTGGCAGGAGACATTTTCTATATCTACACTAATAAAAGAGAAAAATGGTAATTGGTGTACGGCGATACCTTTTTCATTGGCTAATCAGGGCTATATGCAAATTAACTGCCAACTAAGATTGGCAGTTAACTGCCAACAAGATGGCGGCTAATTTGCATATGTAGACACAATGCAGGGAGGCGAAAGGAAAAGCAGGAAGAAGCCCCCTGCCACTGACAGTGATCGGAAACCCAGGGGGGAGCTAAGAGCTGGGGGGCAGGGCAAAGGCGGCCCTGGGGCCATGATCGGAGAATCAGGCGCCTTTGCCGCCCTGGCCAGTGATAGCAGGAAGTAGGGGTGGAGCCAGCGATGGGAGCTGGGCAAGGTCGAAGCTGGCAGTCCCAGGAGCTAGGGGTCCCTTGCCTGGGCCTAAAGCGAAGCCCACGATCGCGGCGCCCCCCGCTGCCACTGCAGGTCCCCGCTGCCTGGGCCGGACGCCTAGGCCAGAGGCGTTAGGCCTGAGCAGGGGCGGAGCCTGCAACCGCGGGGAGCTGGGGGTCCCCTGCCCAGGCCTGACACCTCTGTCGGAGGCCTCAGGCCTGGTCAAGGGGCCGATCCGGTGATTGGTGATCGGAGGGTGATGAGGGTCAACTCCTCTGGCCGAGGCATCAGGCCTGGGTGGGGGGCGGAGCTGGGGATTGGGGGGATATGATGGTCCCCTTGCCCAGGCCTGAAGCCTGGGTCAGAGGCGTCAGGCTTGGGCGGGGGGTGGAGCAAGCGATCAGAGGGAGATGGGAGTCCCCTGCCCAGGCATGATTCCTGGGCCAGAGGCCTCAGGCCTGGGCGGGGGCCAGAGCCAGTGATCGGGGGGAGATGGGGGTCCCCTGTCCAAGCCTGACACCTCTGGCGGAGGCGTCAGGCCTGGGCAAGGGGACGATCAGGCGATCGGAGGGTGATGGGGGTCAACGCCTGAGGGCTCCCAGTATGTGAGAGGGGGCAGGCTGGGCTGAGGGACACTCTCCCCCCGACACACACCCAGTGCGCGAATTTCATGCACCAGGCCCCTAGTATATATATATATATATATATATATATATATATATATATATTTGTATTATGTAATATTCTGTATATGTGAACGTATTGTACATGTTTCAAATATCTCATAGATATTACCTATATTATTTCATTTATAGATATATTTTTTAAAAGCTTTATTATCTCCTTTATCTAAGTACCGGATCTGAGCTACCATTCCCCAAAGCTACAGAACAACTTCTTTAATTCTGAAACAAAAGGGACATAACAAGGAAATTCACACAGAATGGCTGTTGGCAGAAGGCCTTTAAGAAGCAAAGTGACAATCTGCTCAGGGCTGGAGCAAGCATGCAGTAAAGAGAGAGTATGTGAAATGATTATCTGGGTGAATCTAGATGTCTACACACACTATCATCTTGTATACTAGGGTAATTTCCCCTAATTGCCCTAACAGACAGACAAATGAACTTCTGTGGCTTAACTTGTTTCTCATTCTTTATAGTCTGATGCAGATTAACTGTCTGTCCTAAATCTTATATCCAATTAAGCCAACTGTAAAACACAGCCTTATGGTCATATAGCAGGAAAAAGTGAGGTGTGGAAGAGATATGCCAGCTACTAGCTGCTTAGATCTCAAAGTTACAAAGTCACCTCATTTCAAAGAAATCCATATAGGACAAGCTTATTGCAAGGGAGGCTAAATATTGTAGGTAAGCTATCATGATCACTCCACAGAGGGGAGATGGACCCCCTGATCCAAAATCTGATTTGGATAGTCAGACTCATGATACCATATATGCACCAAGAAGGTGTATCATGAGGCTGTTCGGGGAAGGTGCAAGGAAAGTTCCCAAAAAGGTCCAGAAATGTGCAAATAGGGCCAGTTGCTCTCCAAAGTATACAGGGAAGGTGATTGGCTTGTCATCATGCCCAGATGTGGAACAGAGGGGAAGGGGGAAGAGAAGAGGTTTGAAAGCTGTCAGGCCCCATGTTTAGGTAAGCCATTGTGATGTTCTGTGAAGCCTATAGCCTCAGACTATTAAAGGAGGTAAAGTTCCACTAAATGGTGCAAAGCAAGGTTTGAATCCGGGTTTATTTTATTGCTACGTGTACTCTACAGTGTAATCACAATGAACTATTTGCAAATTTCTGTTTGAATTATGTTTTTGCTGTTTTTTCTGCCCAAACATTTGCCATGCCCTTTATTATATGGTACTCATGTGGGCTCTATGTGCCCTTAGGCTCAGTTAAGGAGATCCCTGAATCTCAGTCTGGGTCAGGGCCTCCTTCAGTGGGTTTAGCAATATAAGCTTAGCATTATTTTGAGGATTACATATAGGAGATATTTAACTGTTAACTTACCTATCTTTCAGACACTGCTTATATCCTTATGTCTTATCTATCTTTAATCACTATCCCTAACCCATTAGTGGCTGGCACAAATAGGTACTAAATAAATGTTGAATTCAAAATAAGTAGATACAGCTAAAACTCTCACTTTACACAACTTAAATTGTATCTCTTTATTTCTACTAGCTTAAGGTTAAATCACCTCTATGCAACATGAAATCCAAGAGAGACTGATTGATTTTTCTTCTACCAGCCATAATTTACAATATCTTAATAGGTACTGGTATTTATCTCTTTAAATTTAAAATCTTCTCTCCACCATATGTTATTGAATTCCTTTCATAACTTTAACTTCCTGTCATTTCCCAAACATATTGTAGCCCTGCCATTTCTATTCCCCACTAAGTTCTCCAAACCAGAACAAATCTGTTTAGAAGGATACATTATAATTTTCAATTGTCATAGTTCCATTCACTTATTCTACATATCCAATAGGCATTTTCCCCTATATTTTGACAGCTTCAGTTCCACTGAAATATTCATAATGTTCCCAGCCTGAAGCAGTGTTTTCTGTAGAAGCCTCCATAAATTCAGAACACATCAGGTGGATAAAAGATTTTGGGTTATTTTAACTATTTTGCATTGAACAAAACACATTTATCAATTTAAGGAACATTGTCAGAGGCACAATAGAGAAATGGGACTCTCTGCAGAAAAAAGGTAAGTATTTCTTCAAATGTGGAGAAACATTTCATTAAAGTTTTTCCTGTTCATTTCCCACTATTAAAGAAAAGGTTAGACATCTTATCCAAGCACATGACAACTATTTCAACTAATATGTTCAACTTCTATTATTTGAAAATTTCCTTTGGCTTTTTAAATTGCATTTTATTTGTAATATTTAAATACATTTAACAAGTGTGGTATTATGCATTGTACACTCCCTCAACAATGCATTCTATGAGAGCATTGACTAATTCAAATCAGCTGTCTTCATTATTTTCAGGGGACATGATGTTAAGTTTCTATGTATTGTTATTTTAGGAACTTAGCTTAAATATATCTACAGTAGCATAAAATGATGTGATGTGTTTAATTATAAAAACTATAAAGCATAGGTAATATCAAGTGCTAAGAAACAGTTGAAATGTTTACACTACTTTCAAATTAGCAGGTTAGCTTTCCACAATGTCATGGATGCTGAAAGAATGCATGAGATCCCGGAATTAAAGACAAAGGACTGTTTATAACTTAGATAAATAGCAGCAGTCAGAGTAGCACCACTTTCCTATGCTGGTTGCTTGAGCCTTCATTCCAACAAGATGACATGAGGCTACTGTGATGATCAGGTGAATACTGCACATGTGGTGGATTGTGTTGCAGGAGAGAAAACCTGAGGTTAGGGAACATGAATCGTGTACTAATATACAGGTCTACAAGCAAAATGCTCTTTACCCAGTAGCTGGGCAAACTGTCTTTGTAATATTTGTGCAATTATGTTTATTATACTAAACAGAACACAAATCTGCGCTCTATTTATTGTCTCAAGCATTATCTCTATCTTTCATTGTCGCATGTATCCTTGAAAGAGAGATTAGAACAAAAGCAGTCAGTCCTTCTGCTTAGATGTGCAGAAATGCAAGAGACCCATTGTAGTAGGCTTTTCCAAAGAAAGAAAACAATAGGAAATATTTATATCTATACATCTATATATGAGATATCTATATACGATATCTACATATAATAAATAAGGAACTGGCTCCTATAATTATGGAGGCTGAGAAGTCCCCATGTGCAGTCAGTAAGCTGGAGACACAGAATATCAAGTATTGTAGTTCTTGTTCAGGTCCAAAGGCTTGAGACCCAGGAGAGTTGATGGTATAAGTTGAAATTCAAGAGCAGGAAAAAATTAATGTCTCAGATAAGGTAGTCAGGCAAGCAAAGTTCCCTCATACTCAGCCTTTTTGCTCCATTCAGGTCTTCAATTAATTGGATCAGGACCACCAGCATTAGGGAAGGCAATCTCCTTTACGTGGCCTACTGAATCAAATGTGCATCTCACCCAGAAACAACCTCATGAACACACCCGAATAAAGTTTGAGTAAATGTCTGGTCACCCCATGGCTACATTAAATTGACATGTGAATTAGCTGTCACTGAATTGTTTATTGGTTCTAACAGTTTTATTGTGGAGTCTTTTAGGGATTTTCTACATATAGGATCATGTCATCTGCAAAACAAAGATAATTTTAGTACTTTCTTTCTAAGCACAAGGTCTGGTAAGGTCCATGTTATGTGTTTTGAGTGCTTTCCCAAATAGATTTTCTAATCCATTAGTAATAGAAAAAGTAGCAATGATTGCAGTTAGTTAGTTTCCTATGGTCAATGATCTTAACTCCATTAAACCCTATGAAGGAGCATTAAAGATGTCCTTCCCTAACATTTCTGTAAGATACATTTTTTTCTCCCTTCTCTTTTTTTTTCAGAGCTAGTATGTGCTTCTCAAATGTTCCAAATTTGCTAAATCATTTACATTGTTTAGCTGACTTTTATGTGATTTAGAAAAACTGGTAGTTGTATGATTGCATAGCTTAGTCAGATCTTTATCATAGTATTAAATTATTTTTATTATTTAAGTCAATTAATAATACTGCAGTACCTTCATAGTTTAGAACAATGCTACTAATTTATACCTTTTAGGGAATGTCTTTATGGGTTTTTTCCTTTAGTGCTTGTTTTATTTTTAGATTTATGCCTTTTGTTTAGTATTGGCCAGGTATAGGATTAGATTATATAAAGGTTTGGCAAACCTTTTTTGTAAGGGCCAGATAGCAAACAGTTTTGGCTTTGTGGGCCACATAATTTCTGATGCAGTGACTTAACTCTGCCATTGGTTATGGACAATACGTCAGTGTGTGATCATGTATTTGCTTCAATAAAATTATATGTACAAAAACAAGTGGTAGATAAAGTTTGGCCTGTGAGTTGTAGTTTGCAAAACTTTGGATTAGATTGAAAACAGTCAGTAATAAAGAAATGTTAACTAACAAAAGTATTATCCGTTTATGCCAAACTATTGCAAAATAATACCTTCCCCTTGTTTTCATGTCATAAACTACCAATTTAATAAAAAGTAATTGGCTCATGTAATTGAGTAAGGGTCGAATCTTGCAGAAGAGCAGGATTTATATTGAGTATGGACCAAATGCCCATGGACATTTTAGAAAGGACCAAATAAATGTCTACTAATTTTATTACTGTTTGATTTCTTTTTATTACCAACTACATACCAGTACATACCTCGTGTGAATATTTTGTTTATCCATTCATTAGTTGATGGACATTTGGATTGTTTTCAGTTTTTTACTATTTCAAAAAATGTTCAAAATTGAGCTATTCTATATCATTTGGGTTTCCACATATACTTTAGATTTTATTATCAATTTTGATCACATAAAAAGGTTATTCTGAGAGAAATTGTGTTGAATTTATCAATTTGGGAATAATGATCATCTTGACAAGACTGAGTCTTCTAATCCATGAATATGTAACCTGTCTCATTTATGTATTCATTACGTTCTCTCAACAATAATTTGTAGGTTTAAGCAAACAAGTCTTGAACTTCTCTTATTAAAACATTCCTAGATTTTGTATTGTTGTTATGCATGTGTAAATGGAATTACTTTCTTAATTTTACTTTGGAATTCTCATTGATTGCATTCAGATGTACAATTAATTTTTGCATATCAATCTTGTATCCTGTAACCTTACTGAATTTTTTTATTAGTTCTAAAAGTTTATTTTTAATGGAATCTTTTGGATTATACATACAGGATCTTGTCATCTGTGAATAAGATCCAAATGGCTTCACTGGAAAACTGCAATATATGTTTAAGATAATTTTCAGAAAATAGACTATACTTCACCATTCACTCAATGAAGCCAACATTACCCTGATACTAAAGTTAGACCAAAAAATCATAAGAAAACTACAGATCAATATCCTTCATGCACATCGATAATTGATTTTAGACCATTTTTTTCTTTACTGACATATTCATTTAAATTTTAAATGTTCCTCTAGTCATTGCTCTAGTTGCATCCCATAAATTTTAGTGTGTGGTGTTTCTGTTTTCTTTCTAGTTAAAATTTTTCTAATTCCCCTGGAAATTTCTCTTTTGACTTCCATTTCTAATTTAATTTTGCAGGGTCCAAGAAATTTCTTAATATGATTTTAGTTATATTAATTGAAAAACATTCCTGGAGAACATTCTACATATGCTTGTGAAAGATGTATATTCATTTGTTGGGTGGAGTATTCCATAGCTAGGTAAATGTAGTTGAGAGTTTATTCAAGTTTACTATATTGTCATTGATTTTCTAATTTGTCTAACAATGATAAAGAATGATGTATTGAAATTTATGACTATTTTCATTGAATTGTCTTTATCCTTTTTATTCTGTCAGTTTTCATATATTTTATGATGATGTGTTATGTGTGTATACTGTTTTATTTTTAATGATTTACCCAATCAACGTGTAAATATCTTAATATTTAGTCATATATTCTATATTTGTTTGATACATGGAGATATATATATCTCCAGCGACCATTACAGTGGAACAACCAGAACAACAAGAACGACCCGGCAACCAGTGCTATGATGCGCACTGACCACCAGGCACGGACACTCAATGCAGGAGGAGGGGGAGGGGTACACATTAAGACTTGTAGGTGCACACTATGGGCCAGGGACCCCAGAACCGCAAGCCCAGAGCTTGCTTTCCAATAAAAAAAATAAATTGGAAAAAAACAGTGGCAGGATGCTGCCACCTTGGAAAGAGCAGCTCTAGGAGGAAAAGGCCTCCTGAGGCCCCGCAGCTGGGCTCACAGTGACTCACTGATGACGTGCAGGAAGTGCAGCCCTTGTGACTCCAAAGCCGGTTGCACCGACAGCTGTTCCCCGTCCCATTCCGGGGGCAGCACGGCCGGGCCACACTGCATCAGCTCTAGATTCCGGCTTCCTGCCCGCCCCGTTGTATACCACATGCCCTCAGGGGTGTGGCTTTGGCCCCCGCAGTCCATAGCACTGCAGCACAGCCAGAGAGTGATAGGATACAGCCACCAGGGCTGGCTGGGCATTGATTTGGCTGCGTGACTGGTGTCCATGTGCAGTTACACTGCATGTTTACATTCGTAGGGAAGCAGGGCATCCTGCTCCTGACGCCTGTATCACTTTCTAGGCTGAGAAAGGCCCGCTGATCTCTGTGTTTCTCCTCCTGTCCAGAATCAAAACCTCTTGGGGATGAATGATCCCGGCGATGGCCCCAACATACGCTCAGTGTCATTGTCACAGACATTCCCAGTCATTACATCCTGTTTCTCAGTCCGTAGTGCCCTGCTCCACCCACTGCCACTCCTTACCTGTCACCCCCTTAGGACCACCTTATGTTATCCTATTTGAAATGTGAGCAAGATCTCAAATGCCCCCCTGTCCTCTTTTTTTTTTTTTATCAATAGCTCCCTTGCCCTACCTTTCTTCCTCTAAAAACTTGCATTTTAAAAATATATATTTGATTGACTTCAGAGAGGGAAATAGAGATAGAAACATAAATGATGATAGAGAATCATTGATCAGCTGCCTCCTGCATGTTCCAAACTGGGGATCGAAACCTCATGCAGTCCCTCCCCCATCCCTCTCCCTGGCTGGCAGGACCCGGTGGCAGCATGGGAAGGAGGAGGGGAGGAGGCAGGGAACGGTGGGGTGGCAGGGCGCTAACGGTGGCATCAGCGTCTGGTGTCCGTTCCTTCCACACCCGGCCCGGCAACCATCACCTCCTCTCCCGACCCCACTGGGGCCTTCAGGCCCTGATCTGCCTGGCCCTGATTGGCCTGGCCTCGTTGGGCCCTGATCACCCACCAGGCCCAAGGACCCCACCTGTGCATGAATTTCATGCACTGGGCCTCTAGTCTTGTTATAAAGAGAAATACAAATTAAAATTAATATATTTACAATGATTACATTTTATCCAATGAATAAACTTGTAAACATTCATATAAATCTCTCAGCACTTAAATCTCTGGCGAATTATGGTCTTTGGCCAGGTTAATATGTCCTAAAATTACGTGTACATAGCATCTGTGCTTAAAATAGTGTTTTTCAATTGGAAGCTACTAAATAATTACTTAACAGATTAATTAATTAATTTTTAAAATATTAAGTACAAAAATAGCTGTGGCATTTTATATAAGGCTATAATAGATAACTAGTTCAAATTTTTCTTTTTTAAAAAAAAATATATTTTATTGATTTTTTACAGAGAGGAAGAGAGAGAGACAGAGAGTTAGAAACATGGATGAGAGAGAAACATCAATCAGCTGCCTCCCGCACATCCCCCACTGGGGAAGTGCCCACAACCCAGGTACATGCCCTTGACCAGAATCGAACCCGGGACCCCTCAGTCCGCAGGCCGACGCTCTATCCACTGAGCCAAACCGGTCTCGGCTCAAATTTTTCTAATGATGCTCATCATGTATTGTTTCACTGTCATAAAGGCAAGATAGCACGATTGGTAATGAGAACCACATAAAAAGTGAAGTACTATTGCTTTCCACTTATTAGTACTAGTATAGGCTATGCCATACACGTAGTCTCCTGTTGCCATGGCTGCTGTGTTTCAGTTGGTTGGTGTCATCCTGTGCAGCAAAAGATCACCAGTTTGATTCCTGGTCAGAATACAAACCCAAGTTGCAGGTTCAATCCCTGGCTGGGGCACATGCTGGAAGCAATGATTGATGTTTTTCTCTCACATCAATATTTCTCTCGCATCTATGCTTCTCTCTCTGTTCCTCTTCCTTCCTCTCCCTATAAAAAATAAAAAAAATTTTAAAAAGAAGTAATATCTTTATAAACAACTTAAAATGCAGATGAAGGATATCATATTAAAATATTTGCAAAATAATAATACTAGAACACATTTATTTCAAATTTGAGAAAAAATATAACTCACTACTGTAAGACAAGAACCATTGGAAACTCAAGTGAATTCATATCACAACAGAATGATGCAACTAGCTGTTTCTTAGATGACTATCCTGTGGTAATGCTTATAACCAGTGGTCTTTTTATTTTTAATTAAGTCAACAAACCTAGTTAATTCTTTCTTCCTTTTATACAAGGAAGAAATCCCCAGGCATTAAAATGTTGCTAGAATGAGTAGAAGCTTCCTATTATTAGTTTTCTGTCAGTAAATAAATTATATCTGTTCAACGCTCCCTATGTGAATTTCTTTTTATTTAAATAAGGTTTATACTCTTGTTAGAATGTAGCACATTTTTTTCCTATACTTTCATATTTCTAGAATGTAATAAATACAAATATAAAAAAAGCTAAAAGTAATTAAAAACAGCAAATGAAAACAGGGTTCCTATAACATCCTTTGCACCTTTAAGATTTTTCTACAAGCATATTTGCAATGCACTTCACCCATAATAAATCGGATAAACATTTTATTCTAATATCCTTGTACTTTTATATTAGCCATTTAGATAAGAGAAATAGCTCAGTGTGCTTTCATATGCAAAATAAGGACAATAACTTCCTGGAGTGGAGTAATGGAGTCGACTCAAGATCATACACTTTTTTGAGCAATAAGAAGCACCATTCAGCCGCTTTAAACAATATCATGGATTTATTGGCTCAGATGACTTAAAGCCTGGCAGTGTTAGGCGTTCAGACAGCGAAATCAAGGAACTCTCTCAATTGTTTGCAATTTTCTCAACTCTGCCGTTTTTCATGTATTGATTTTATTGTGTTTTCACGGTCATAAGATGGCTACTGCTAATAACAAGAGCTACATCTTCCTGTGGACACATATTGGAGAAAACATTTCCTCCTACAATCATGAAACAAACTATCTCAAACCCACCTTGATTGGACCAATAATACAAACACTTTGCTCATAAGGAGGCCAGTAAGATGTCATCCCTGATTGGTTTAGGCCTGAGTCAGTGCTCTTTAGAACCAGGAAAGAACTCTGATACCTGAGGTTGTTAATAACACCCCAACATCATTGCTGCCTCCTAAAGGGAATGCTATTGTGCCCTAACCGGTTTGGCTCAGTGGATAAAGCATCAGCCTGTGGACTGAGGGGTCCCAGGTTCGATTCCAGTCAAGGGCATGTACCTTGGTTGCGGGCACATCCCCAGTAGGGGGTGTGCAGGAGGCAGCTGATGGATGTTTCTCTCTCATTGATGTTTCTAACTCTCTATCCTTCTCCCTTCCTCTCTGTAAAAAATCTATAAAATAAAAATATATGAAAAAATAAAAGGGAACCCTATCGGGAGAAGGATTTGGCTATTTTTTGGAAGAGAAGGGAGTAGAAACAGAGCATCTAAGAGAGAGTTAAATGTTCTTTAATCTTCAAATTTGTTTTATGAAGACCATGCTTCCTTCCCTATCACAGAACTTTACTTCCTTCTCGCTCACAAAACAAGAAAGATACCACCACTCTCCTACACCTATTTCAATTTTTAAACTACTATCTACATATTAAAATCCAAAAAGCTAGAAATGTGAAAATCAACTTTTATTTACTCCTAACTGACCAATTGTTCACAAAGTACACTTATGTGGTAACTCTTGAAGTTCTTCTATTCTAAATTTTTTTCCTTTAAATTTTTATTTATTGGGAAGATATGATTTCTTCATGTATTGTCAAAATGAGTGTGATGGCAACATAAATTCTTTGCTGCTATGTTTTCTGATTCATCTTCTATCTGTTAAAGTGATTCTTTTGCAATTTTGCTTTTCATGAAACAAAAATTATTAGGCTGAAGTTGTTCATATTATGAATTTTATTAACTGCTACTGAATTTATAGTTATGTCTCAAGTTATATTCCTTATATTGTCTTTATGTATTCTTTAGATCAATATTGCTAGAGTTGGCCTAATTTTTTTTTTAAATATTGTATTGATTTTTCACAGAGAGGAAGGGAGAGAGATAGAGAGTTAGAAACATCGATGAGAGAGAAACATCGGTCAGCTGCCTCCTGCACATCTCCTACTGGGGATATGCCCGCAACCCAGGTACATGCCCTTGACCGGAATCGAACCTGGGACCTTTCAGTCCGCAGGCCAACGCTCCATCCACTGAGCCAAACCGGTTTCGGCAAGTTGGCCTAATTTATAAAATTTCAAACTAATTTTACTTTATATTAAAAATATATTACTTTATATTAAAAATATGTAATGAACAACATAAACTGATGAACAAAAGCATCGAACAGACTGTCCAACCTAAGAGGGAAGGTGGGGGCAGGGGCAGGGAGGGAGTAAGAGATCAACCAAAGGACTTGTATACATGCATATGAGCATAACATATGGGCACAGAGTAGGAGGTGAGGGCATGTGCTGTGGGGTGGGAGTGGCTTGGGAGAGGTTAATGGGGAGGAAAAGGAGACTCATGTAATACTTTAAACGATATAGAATTTAAAAATTAAAAACACACACACACAGAGGTGCCCTGGCCAGTGTGGCTCAGTTGGCTTGGCATCAGCCTATGCACTGAAAGGTTGCCAGTTAGATTCCTGGTCAGGGCACATGCCTGGGTTGCATGTTCAATCCTTAGTAGGGTGTGTGCAGGAGGCAGCCAATGGATGTTATGCTCTCATGTCAATATTTCTCTCTTCCTTCCTCTCTCTCTCCCTCTAAAAAAAAGAAAAATCTTTAAAAATATATGTTACCGCCCTGACTGGTTTGGCTCAGTGGATGGAGTGTCGGCCTGCGGACTCAGGGGTCCCGGGTTCAATTCCGGTCAAGGGCATGTACCTTGGTTGCGGGCACATACCCAGTGGGGAGTGTGCAGGAGGCAGCTGATCGATGTTTCTCTCTCATCGATGTTTCTAGCTCTCTATCCCTCTTCCTCTCCCTTCCTCTCTGTAAAGAATCAATAAAAATATATTTTATATATATATATATATATATATATATATATATATATATATATATGTGTGTGTGTGTGTGTGTGTGTGTGTGTGTGTATGTTACCTATTTGATTTCTTCTCCTGCCTTAATATTTCCTTCTTGTTTTGGAGGGTTTATTCTGCTATCTTACTAAATTGAAGTCTTAGATTCTTTTACATGATACATACATTTTAGGCTAAACCTAATCCTCTAAACACAACTTTAATTATATACTGTAAGTTGTGCTGTCAGTTATAAATACCTCCTAATATAACTCAAAACAAAGATTATTCAAAAGATAATTCATGAATTTTAAGAATTATTTAATTCTGCATGAAGTTATTTTTGGGGAGAAATTTAAGATTTTTCTGTTATATGGCATCATGTCAATACCTGTATATTTTTCCTCTGTGTTTATAAAATCTCTAATTGATATCTATAATGATCTAAGTGTATTAGGAAATGCATGTTTTTTATGAGGCTAATTCATGAACTTAGATTTTCTTTGATTACTGTTATGGTCATATTTACTTCTACAAAATTATTCTTTGAAGAAATATAGCTCTTATCTTCTTTCCTGTTTTTTATGAATTGATTGACTTTTCTTTATTTTCTATTTTTAATCCTCTACTGTCTCTTCTACCAATACCAGATTAATCTTTTAAAATTCAAGTTACTTCATTGGTTAAAATCCTTCAAAAGTTCTGGATTTGTGTTTACCTAAAAAAGATGAGTTGCACACATTGAAAATACTGCTCTTTAGTCAGAGTCATAACTCATGGAACTGAGATCCTTTGAATATGAAGGAAACTTTTTAGATTAGTAAAAGAAAAATAACAGTAAAATTAATTTTCTTTAGACATTTTAGAGATTTGAAAGTGACATCCCTGATATATGTTAAGCTTAAGTATGCCTTAAGCACAAAAAACTTGTTCCTGCTGAAGGCTAAGAAGAGAAGTAGCGTTAAGAAATATATAACTTCATTCTCAGTGTGTAAGCTACTAATATGTAAGACAGGTTACCTTTATTTACATGAAAAAATTCCCTGAGTATACTGCACAAATATCAATGTACATCATGTTGTAAATATGTAGTAGAGAAATACTGTCTACTGTATCTTTCAGCAAGAGTGTATCCATCTCAATATTATATTTAAAATGGATTGCTTCTTTGTAATATAGACTGTAGTGAGAAAGAAGTTTCAAAGTTACAAACTTATTTTTATTTTTGTTCTCCATATTGAACATTACAAAAAAGAATCCCTCCACAATATCTACCAGAACAAAACTCATTTACTACTTCAGGGGTTCCAAGCATTCTTGGTCTCATTTGACTGGTAGTTTTTAGAACCACAAATGCCAGTTCTATTTCAATTTCTTCAATATAAACACATGTGGGGGGGGGGGGAAGAAGAATGAAAAAGTAGAGGCAAAAGTTGAGAAAAAAGGAGAGGAAATCCAACCTGCACGATTATGGATTAATCCAAATCACAGCAGCAAGGCAAATAACCAAAACATTATTGTTACATGTTTGACCCTCTGCACCCTGTCCTCTCATGACAATTATATGTCAAGGTTCCTTCTCATACTAACAACACTGAGTATTATTTTGTTTCACTCTCTGTGTATACCTCATTGGACTCATGAAGATAAGTGATATACATTTTATTCTACTTCTTCCATTTAAATCATAATCACAAAGCACTGATTCTCATAGCTAACCTTTCCTCCCTTTTTTAGAGTTCCTTGGTGCACCCTTACCCACATACGGTTTTCTCCCATCTAAAAAGTGAACCTTGCCCTAGCCAGTTTGGCTCATTGGATAGAGTGCTGGCCTGTGGACTGAAGGGTCCTGGGTTCAATTCCAGTCAAGGGCATGTACCTTGGTTGCAGGCTTGAATCCTGGCCTTGATCTAGGATTGTGCGGGAAGCAACCAATTGATGTGTCTCTCTCAAATCAATGTTTCTCTCTCTGCCTCTCCCCCTCTGTTTAACTCTCTCTAAAAAGCAATGGAAAAATATCCTTGGGTGAGGATAAATAAATAAATAAAACATGGATCTTGCACTCTCCACTTTTCCAAATATAAACAAGAAAATATATTTTGCTATTTATGAATATAACAAGATAAGGTTAATATCTAAATTATCTTAATATTTATTAGAAAAGTTTATGTTATTTGATAATACTAACTTCATTTTAAAGAGAAACACTAAATACTGAAGAAGGGGAAAGCATTTGGTGCATATGCAGCCAATGTGCCTCCATTATATCAAAACAAATTTAAACCTTCATCAAATCAATTACCTTATGAGAAATCAAATTGAAAATGCCATAATCAAGTAGGAATTTAACTAAGGGAAGAAAGGTCAAGTTTTTTAAGTAAGCAATTTTACCAAATAACCTTCTCAAAACTTTTTCACAAACAACATAAAAATCTTTTAGAGAAAACAGCTTGTGTTATAGTTTAGTGCACAGGAGATATACATAAGATGTTCTGAAAAAAATGTTGATGAAATGGTTACATAAATTCTGAGACAAAGAAAGATATATTGGTATTAAGATTTATTGCCACAGTCTGTCTCTGGCTGATTTATACACCATGTGAGCACTTCTGTGTGGGTAAGGACTATTACCTTCAGGACTGCTCACTGTGCCATTCTTCTGGGAATAGGAGCACTATGCAGACAGACCTAAAGTATTGTTTATCTCTAATATTCATAACGCCATGGCATTTTTAAATCGATGCTTCAGAAATATTCACAAAAAAGATCATAGTGCATTTTCATCCCAAATGATAAAATGAAATCAAGTCAAAACATACTTTAAAGGGAAAGTTCTCTGCTTTTTAAAAATGTAGTTATTTGACTTGTTATATATGCCAGAGTTTAATTTCTGAGTTCATACTCTCTGTTTCTAATAGAGGGGCAATAGGAAGTAAAAATCAGCCCATTTTCTTTCACACCAGCACTCTGCCAACATTTCTTATTTGGTGATTTGATATTTGAGAAATGCAGCTCAAAGGAAAAATGCCAATTCCCTACATTTGCTGAGTCTGAACTGTACAATTATTTGTAGCCTTGCCAATGTTATTCTTTGTTAGAACTTATCTTTTCTAAGTTAACTTCTTATTTTATTTGTTTAATTGGAATTACTTGGAACTCTCATTATTTCATTATTTCTGTGCAGGGACAAGAGGCTCTGCTAGGCTCAAAATTTCTATTCATGCTCAGAGAAACTAGAAAAAATTATGCCAAATTTACTTTATTTTTTCTTCAACAGTCTCTTTTTTCCTTATTTTTTGCTACTTATATTTCCTACCCATGACATTTGATCTGCAAAGTTAAGTTTATCAAAGATTGGAATAAATAAACATTTATACTTGCTTCCTCAAAAACTCAATACATATAAAGGACAATGTTAACCATAAATCCACAAGAACCAAAACCAAACAAAAAGAAATCACAATCATAGAAGAAACATTGAGAAGCTAGAAAGCAAAGGGTAAGAATGTGTCAGGATTGCAGACCTTTGAAATATCTACTAGGTGAACTTCTAGGTAGGTAGTTAGGAGTGGTGTGGTGCATTAGTTAAGATGAAGTCACAATATCTGATTTCAAATCCTGTTCCACGATTTATGTGACCTTACAGAAAGCTCATTTTCCTCTTCTGTTTCTCTGTTTCCTGAACTGTATAGCATGAAGCCCCTATAGTAGTACCTACTTCATAAGGTTTTCAGTTTTAAATTAGTTAATTTGAGTACTTTATACAGTGTCTAGGGCACTGTTATTTTCCAAAACACTGCCAGGCTAGAGTTCCTATCCCAGCATCTGGAATTTACTCGGATAGCTACTGCTCTGCATTTAAGGCTCAGCCTTTCTACACATTTGCACAGCTGCTCCCAAATCCAAAAATTAATACAATATGACACTTACAAGCTTCCCCAGACACAAGCTTCCTGGCACACTCAGTGACAAACTCCATGAAGGTGTGGTACTCGGGTTGGATCAGGATACACTCTGTGCTCAAGGCTGTGGACAAAGAAAGTGGACCTCTGTTACATATATTATGGGGTTAACAAAGGCTTTAGGCCATGTTGATGTCTAAATACACAGGATTTGAAACTGTCAGATCTGAGATCAAATAGTGGTTTCATCTATGTAGCTTGAGGCAAGCTACTTAATCTCTCTATCCATATAAATATCTAATGCCCCATCTGGAGTTAATTCTTACCTGATAATGGTACTATAAAGCACACAATACATAGCATGGCATATAGTAGACACTCATAAAGAATAGTTAAAACAGCGATCGTAAAAGTTCTCCAGTTTTGCATGCTATGGCTTGACTGTATGAATCCGACAAGTTTCCAATGATGTACAGCTAATTTCCAATGATAGGATCCCATATTCTTATCGAGAGAAAGTGATTGTCTCAGGCAGAGACAGTACACACCCTCTCTTGTCTGTGTGTCTTATGGCACCTGCTGTGTGTATATAACAAGTAAACACTAATTTCATTTATATTTGTAAATGCCAAATTATGGTGCTGATATTCACAGATCCACGAGCCAGTTTAGTTATTTCCTAAACATCACTGCTTAAACTACAGGCTTGAAGGCTTCATGAACATCACACAGAGACAAAGAGAATCTTTAATAAATAAAAAGTTTTGTCAGTGATTTATATATTTTGCCAGTAGTCTTTAAACCTAGCCCATTTAGTCAAATATTCTAATAAACTAACATAGAATATATGCATATTTTATTCTGGAAGCAGAATGGAGATAAGACAGAACAAAAATTTTAAATTAGTTGTGCTGAGATCAAATTAACTTAATGTACTTTTTGAAAGAATGAATTTATTTTAATCAGAGGCATAGTTTAAATAATACTTATTTTTATTATAAAATAGATATTAATTGTTCAAAAACAAAAGGATAATATAAACATTAACAATCCCATAAACTAATCCCATTGTTAGTTTGGCAAATTCCTTTTGGTATTTTTCTTTGTAAATGCTTTATAGAGTTTGAGATAGAATTTTACTATAGATGCTATTTATATCTTACTTTGTTTTACTTGGTATTATAATTAGAAGAGTTTCACAGTTTATTAAATAATGTTCAAAAACATGACTTTTAAAAACTGCATAAAAGCCCATTATATGATTCATTATAATTTGTTTCCTATTTCTAGAAATGTGCCTTTATTGGTTATATAATTCTTTGTGTTATGTAGAACAATTAGTAGTGAATCACAGAAACCTACCACAAGCTGGTTAGAAAAAAAGGATCATTTATTCACTTGACTTGGGGTGGTGAACACACAATTCAGTGTACAGATGAAGTTGTTGTGGAATTAAAAAAAAAACCCACAAGGATCACTGCTTTACTTTGAGTAAATGAAAGAAGGGTTGAAATCCAAGCCACAGGAAGATGTAGCAATGTCCATGGATAAAGTGAATGAGGAACTCATTCTTCAATACTCTTCAAGGCCTTTCTCCCCCCACATACTCTCTGTTTATTTATGTGTGTTAGTTTGAGTGTGTGTGATCTGCATCTCTATTTTCTCAAGATGCCAAATTCAGTTGTTTCTATGTGCAAACTTCATTTTCATGGAATGCACACTGTCTTCCACCACATGGCAAAAATTGGCCACTGACAACAGCCAAGCCACACTTATCACAGCTTCTTACACACACACACACACACACACACACACACACACACACAAATGCCCTTCAACTCCTTTTTTTCAATCTGATTCAAAGTATATGAGTAAAGGTTTTAATTAATCTGGCTCAGTCAGTTGACAACCCCTGGTCTAGTCATTGGCATCCTATCTAATAATAGAGAAACATGGTAATTAACCATAACTTTGCTACCCTTCCCATTGGCTAATCAGCGAGATATGCAAATTAACTGCCAACCAAGATGGCGGCCGGCAGCCAGGCAGCTGAAGCGAACAGTAGGCTTGCTTGCTCCAGTGATGGAGGAAGCCAAGGTTCCTCGCCTACCGCTGCTGGGCTCTGAGCTGCAACTCTAAGCAACTATGTTGTAAGTATAGAAGCTAAACAAAACCCAGAAACCTGCTTTCAGTCAGCCAGGCCTCGGAGCTGGAGCTGAAACAGTGTTTCAATTATAGAATCCAAACAAACCCAGAGACCTGCTTTCAGCAGCCCAGGTCTCAGAGCTGGAGCCGAGCCTCAGAGCTAAAGCTGGCTCTCAGTTCCAGTGACAGCCATAGAAGGTAAATAAATCCCAGATTTTTTTAAAAAAAAGAAAAAAAGGAGAGGTTGGGAGCTTCAGTCACCCGCCAGCCTGAAAACGGCCCTCAGCCCCTCATCCAGGCTGGCCAGGCACCCAAGCGGGACCCCCACCCTGAAAGGGGTGTGACTAGCTGCAAACAGCCATCATCCCCTCATCCAGGCTGTCCAGGCACCCAAACGGGACCTACACCCTAATCCGGGACAACCTTCAGCGCAAACCAGCCGGCCTCCACCCGTGCACCAGGCCTCTATCCTATATAGTAAAAGGGTAATATGCCTCCCAGCACTGGGATCAGCAGAGCCGCGAGGCCTCACGCCCCCGGATCAGCGGAGCCGCGAGGCCTCCTGGCACTGGGATCAGCGGAGCCGCAAGGCCTCCTGGCAGCGGGATCAGCGGAGCCTCCCAGCACTGGGATCAGTGGAGCAGCCAGGCCTCCTAGCACTGGGATCAGTGGAGCAGCCAGGCCTCCCAGCACTGGGATCAGCAGAGCAACAAGGCCTCACTGCCCCTGTGCCAAGTGGAGCCCTGAGGCCTCCTAGCACCAGGATCAGCTGAGCAGCAAGGCCTCCTGGCCCCTGGAGCAGTGTGACAGGGGGCAGCGCCCAAACCCCCTGATCGCCCTGCGGCTCTGTGTATGACGGGGCGGGGCCACAACCTCCCTATCCACCCTGCTCTGTTTGTGACAGGGGAAGGTGCCCCAAACCCCCTGGTCAGCCCTGCTCTGTGTGTGACAGGGCCCTGCTCTGTGTTTGACGGGATGGAGCTGCAACCTCCCCATCGGCCCTGCCCTGAGTATGACAGGGTATGGAGCCTCAACCCCCCTGATGGGCCCTGTTCTGTATGTGACAGGGAGCAGCGCCCCAACCCCCTGATCGGCCCTACTCTGTGCATGACAGGGGGCGGCGCCCCAACTCCCCAATCGGCCCTGCTCTGAGCCCGACCAAGGGCTGCACCTAGGGATTGGGCCTGCCCTCTGCTACCCGAGAGTGGGCCTAAGCCAGCAGGTCATTATCTCCCGAGGGGTCCCAGACTGTGAGAGGGCACAAGTGGGGCTGAGGGACACGCCCCCCCCCCCCGCCAGTGCACAACTTTTTGTGCACCAGGCCTCTAGTCTACACTAATAAAAGAGAAACATGCAAATTTGTGTCACTCTGCTACACACACCAGCCAATCAGAATAAGTATGCAAATTAACCAAACAAAGATGGCAGTTAATTTGCATATGCAGGCGCAGAGCCAAGACTGAAAATGACTGAAGACTGAAGAGGCTTGGCTTCTCCACTGCAGCCGGAGCAGAGAAGCCAAGCCTTACTGCTGCAGGCCAGACCAAAGGCCTGGGTCCTGGGTACCAGAGGAAAACCAGTGCCGGCAGCCAGGGGAAGGAAGGTCTATTGCGCAAATCTTCGTGCTATGGGCCTCTAGTTTTGTAATAATAGGCAGACCCATAGCAGTTATGTATGAGGGTGTTAGCTACCATGGGGAATAATTTCTAGAAGTAAATGTGTTCTACAAATCACCATAGAGATGACAATTACTTACTGGGATGTGCAGCTCCATGCATATATTTTTCTGTACCTCTATGAAATATTTTCTGATCAATTTTGATATCTGTAATTATTATTTAAAAGGGAAAGAAAATATTTAAGGCCTTTGATGTATATTCTTGTTTATACCTATAGAAATTGGTTATTAATTTAATAGCCTTTTAAAATCAGTTTAAATGAAATCACACTAATGCCATTGTAGTGTATTTTTGTAGATAATTTGCATATATCATGTTACTTATACTATAAATATACTATAAGGTACTTAATCTGGTTTATTCAGTCATTAGCTATGGGGCCAAGAACAGATCATTTCTCTCTCTTAGTATAAGTGTCCTATAGATAAAAGTTTTAAATTGTATAATGCATAGGTTTTTTCCAGTTAATGAGCACTTAATATAACAAAACCTGAATATGTTGAAGGAAATCCTCAACAGTGTATAAATATGATTATTTCTCTATTTACGTAGAATTAAAATTTTTCAAGAACCTTAATCTGACTATTGATCTGATGACCAACTCTTGTTGTCTCAGGCTACATTTCACAAATATCTTCCTGATCTTTACTTTTTAATTCCTATTCTCACGCATTACAATTCCAGAGTTGTTTTAAGACTGAAACTTGAAAATCATTTACATGGCATAAGTGGCAAGACACATTTGTCATGAAGGGAATACTTTGGACTGACTGGCAATGAGCAGAATGAGAATGAAGAGGAGATTAAGAAATCAGAAAATGAATGAAGTAAAGATAATGTCTCAGCTGCATTATTCCATTAGGTGACAGGTAAGGAATTAGGCAAGTAGATCAGAGGTGTTAATTACATGGAGTCATACACTTTTGTTTGTAGAAAACAAAGCTCATTCTCTAATCCAGAGACATACTGATTTTTCTAAGATAGATTCCATTAATATTTTATATATTGAATAACACTGTCATTAAACTATGCTATTGAGAATTATGTTAGACATTGAAATCTATATCAACGCATTATTTATGCAATAGGATAAATGTCTCTTTCCATTGAAGAACTTGCAGGAATTTTATGAATCTATCTTGACATAAGATGTACATTGGGAATTTTCTCCCAAAACATTAATATATTTTGATCTAATATGCACTATTTTTAAAAATAATGAATACATTCTTGACTATCACCCTAATGGCAAGATACTGCTTCTATTCCTCTACCTACATTTGTGATGCTGCATCTACTAAAAGGAAAGAATGCCAAAATATTGTCCTAATGATTACAAAATTGTAAAAGTTTTGTGATTTACAAATTATCAAAAATAAATTTGCTGAAGGAGGAAACTGAGTTAAATGAATAAGAATGGGCTTGATTAAAGGGAGATAGTCTACTTACAAACTTCATATAAAGTGACATTTATATGCATAAATCTCCATTAAGACTGATTACAATTCACATGGTGTTCCCTTTGGTAAGAACTACCTGGTTGAAATTTCTGTTGTATCCCAAACACTGTGATAAATATGCCATCTATGAACTTGTGAATCAAACATTTTCTGGGCAATACTCTAGATTTAATATTTGCTAGATGAGCAATACGGTATTGAATTTCTCCTGTAGTTTTTGAGGAAATCAAGGAATGATATTTCACTATTGTTTCCTACATAATCTTATAACAGGGAATTTTATTGTCAAAATTGACCTTCTGAAAAGTAGATTCAAATGTTATCTTCTCTTAAACCAGAATTTATCAGAATGTTGTGTATCATTTGGTCTTATGAGCAAGAATGCACATCATGATACTTATATACTTACAGGAAGAATGTACCATTTAAGCAGAACAGTGTAGTATGTCACACACTAACCGGACCATTTGCTTTTTAGGAGAAAACATATTTAGATTGTCATGCCATTTTCCATTTTCCAGTACATTATCATTATCAGACATGAGAGCTGTGGTTTAGAAATGTTTATTTTTCAGCCAAATAGGATCCAACTAAATGCAGATGTTTTATACTCCATAAAGTAATTTAGGGAATCACTTAGCAAACACATTTTCATCAATGTTACAATATGAACCATTTCATGGCAGTTGCATTTACAATCCAATTCCCATAAAAACAGCTTATCAAACCACAAATCACTGGCCTGCTAAGTAGTACCTGAATGTGCCAGTAGTGACATTGATGCGCTCTGTGGATTGTTGGACTGCAGGAAACCAGGCACTCCCTTGTACTTTAGAAACCTTGCAAATAACAGGATTATGATTGTGTGTGACTATTTGTATTTCACCGAGAGTGGAAGAAAGAAAAAATGTGAGGGAAGGAGAATGATTGCTTTGCTTAAATCTACATGAAATAGACAGAAATATCAAAAAAATGGAAAAATCAAATTTGTGTGGTCATCTTTTCACTAAGACTCTTCTACTCAGCTTTCCTCTAGTCTCCTCAGAACTGCCAATAGAAGGATCGCTTACATGTGGTTACTCAAAGGTAGATGTTATTTTTTCCAAACTCATCCTTTACTGTTTTCTTTATTACTTCATTCTAGAAATTACTTTCAGACAGTGATATGGTGTCCGTAAAACCTGATTTGGGGGCTCACATAAGGACAGTTTAGAAGCCTGTCAATGTTCCCCATGTATTTAGGACACTACAAAATTGAGAGAAAAAGCTCAGTGAAAGAGATTCCGGCCAGTGTCTTCTTCTTTCAATGGACCAATCATATGCTTAGAAAAGCAAAAGGTAAATTAGAGAGTCATAATCATATTATTAAGTACTATTGTTCGCAGAACATTAAGTATCAAAAAAAAAATGCCACCTTAAAATGTCTGTTGTAGAATTAGAGATTAACTTTGGACAGTGATAAATTAGCCTTTCCCCTGATAATAAAGTATTGCAATTACTAGGTTATTATTTAAACCAGACTAAGAACCTGACACTCTACTGCCCAGAAAGAATTCATGTTCCTCCACACAGTGATTATCCAACTCTGGTGATAATTAACACATGAGGAGCATCTGACCTCCCACTAAGACATGATTTATTCTATTTCATTTGAGTCTGGAGATCAAGAAGGAAGTATTTTTTTGTACATAAAAAACAGACTGCAAGCTTCAGTCACCAAAATTACCCTACTATCCATCCTGCACATCTTTATTTTCCATAGTTATTTCTTGCTGATTTGGCTTCCCATAAGCCATTATGTAGAATTGCATAGTATAAACCTGTCACAATTTTGCACCATGTGTTATGCAGGGAGTTTATGAAATTTTTCTCATGAAAACATGTCTTTCAATGTATGCTTTCAACAAGAGATATTACCCTTCATCTCCAGTGGCTGAATTATTTGTAGCTGATGAGTCATATAATAGTTCTCAACTCCCCAAAGCACCTCCATTATGGGAAACTACTTCTGTACTGTCATTTAGTTTGTGAAATATGAAATGCTGCCATGTGGCGTCTTCTCAGAATACCTAAGAGAAGAAAATATAGATGTCAATTGCTCACTAGATAGAAATCTTAAAAGGATGAACTTATATTGTTCATGTTAAATTTCTCAGGAGTGATCTCACTTACATTTAGGGCTTGCAACCACCTGTTGATATTGTGCTTTAACATTCAAAGACTTAAATTTCTAGTTATTAGAAATGAAATGCAGTTAAAATTTCTACTATCTCTTTATTTTATGAACTAAATAGCATAGTAATAAAATAAAATCATAATGTCTAGGAAAAAGGACAGTAATGATGGTGGCAATAAAACCTGACTTGGGCCTCACAGAGGACAGTTTAGAAGCCTGACAATTTCCCCCGTTTATTTGAGACCCACACTGGTGGTAAAAAGGTATTCAATAAACATGATCAATTAGAAGAGAAACAAATTTAAGGCAACTAAACAGAGCCTTCTCTACATCATTTAATAGCTAGGAATAGAGTACAAAGTATTTCAATTTACATCCTAGGCTAATGTTATATTTCCTAATAAATTTATGTTGTTTAGAACTGGTATTTGCTTGTATACTTTAATGGCCATGAAGTTGTTGTTTTTTAATCATATTACTGTATGTCTCTGTCTGACCAATTCTTGTCCAGTAAGACTCTGGTTAAATCCAAACTGATTAGGCTCTGGCAAAACAGTTTTCTTTAAAGACAGACAGGAGAACAAAAGCTCTGGACCTTTCAAAATGGGTCCTTTTCCCCTTTCCCTGCTGGAGGCAGGAGGGGACTTTTTCTAATTGTCACAGTGAAAACCAAGTGAGGCTCCTGGAGGAAATTAAAACTCATGAAAGTGAGGCAGCTGTGTAAGACTGAGCCCCTAGGACAGTGGTTCGCAACCAGGAGTCCTCAAACTTTTTAAACAGGGGGCCAGTTCACTGTCCCTCAGACCGTTGGAGGGCCGGACTATAGTTTAAAAAAAACAACTATGAACAAATTCCTATGCACACTGCACATATCTTATTTTGAAGTAAAAAAACAAAACAGGAACAAATACAGTATTTGTATTTGCATGTGGCCCATGGGCCGTAGTTTGAGGACCCCTGTTTGGCGGCACATTAGAATCACCTGGGAATCTTTTTAAAATCCTGATTTTAAAATCCTTATCCTCCGAGGCCCAGAAATCAGGATTTTAAAAAGATTCCCAGGTGATTCTAATGTGCAGCCAAGGTTGAGAACCACTGCTCTAGGAGTTTTATCTCTTAAGCTGGTCCATGCCCAGTATCCAGATATTAATCAAGCACCCTTTTAGTGTTTTTATGAGACTGGCTCCAGCTGTGGGTATAAGATGTGATTCTCGGCATTCACCTACCAGTTTTCCCAGCAGTAATTTGCCTTGCTACCTCAGTTCTCTGGGAGATTAAAGATGCTGATTTTCAGCCCTCCCCTCCCTCCCCCAGCGTTTATCTTGTTGTGAAGATGGAAGTGATGTCTTTCAAACTCTTTACCTGTCAGACCCCATGTTGTATTTATTCTTTTCAGCAAACTGCTTAATTGTTAGCATGTTTAAAATTATTAAACCATTTTGAATCCTATTTCATTTCTCCATTGGAAAGGAAGCTTTAGTGTACAGATGAGAGGCCAGGAAGTCAGACTTAAACTGTCTATCCCAGGACTAACTGGTGCATGTCCAGTAAGACTTCAGGAGCATCACTGACCTATCTCTGCATCAGTTCCTCTTCCACAAAATGAGAATAATAATGGTTTTCCTATAACATGTTGATGATTGTATGTTCTCTTATTTGATAAATAGTAGATATCTAGACTCACCACCTGTTTCAATCATTAAAATTATATTGAAATGCAACTATAGTCATTTATCTACTTATGGTCCATGGTTTTTTTTTTGGATTACAGTGACAGAGATGATGAGTAGTTATGACAGAGACGGTATGGATCACAATGTCTAAAATGTTTGCTATCTAATTGACCCTTGCTCGATACTGACCTTCTTTCACTGCTACGTAAGTCAGTGAGTCTCCAGCTTTATCAGACATCAGAACCACCAAGTGTAGGGCCAAGTGAGGATATATATAGCTCAATCCCCCCTCCCAGTCAGTGGAAAGGTGTCTGGTGTCCAGCGGCCACAAAGAGCTGAGCAGTTCATACCCTACTGTTTCCCATGTCTTTGATGGCTTACAAGCCTCAGCAGACTCTGTTTGTCCTTGGCCTGCTTGCAGGCCATTCCCCACGGCTAGTTGCTAGATAATTCTTTGCAGCACCCTGGTCAGGTGCAGAAACTACTCACCCTACTAGCCGCCATAAGGTCTTCCCCAGATGTAAGTAATAAAGGCTATATACCTCTCCCCTCTGGTCCTCTGCATGGTTTTTTCGGACTCCAAAGAACAGCTTGGCGCTCCCTAGGTTGGAACTCCTATGGTACACCACGCGTTCTTAGAGCACAGATTGCCAAGCCCGGACTTCAGAGCGCCTGATGAAGTAGTTCTCGGATGAAGCCTGAGAATTTGCATTTGTAACACATAATCAGGTGCTGCTGCTGGTCCAGCCGCCACTCTTTGAGAACCGCAGACCTGAGCTATTCTATAACAGAACTACAAATATCCTAAAAAGTTGAAGGTTATATCTAGTTTCTTTCTGGCAGACTCAGATGAACTTGTTTTGATTTGTTTGAGTGTGATTTCTCAAGGAAAGGAAAAAAAACAACAACACACCATACCTCTAAACCTAGAGACACAGCTGAGAGTATTAGAGAGACTATACCGGACCTCACGTGAAACCTCTCTAGTGTAGCCCTAGTCTCCACCTATATAAGCCATGGACGTGTTCCCAGCTTCCTCCTTCCTCCAACGCTGCCCCGGGAGCGTCACCCAGGCAGCAGGGCCACCTTCGAGCAGCCTCCTGGAGTCAGGCGCGTGTGCAGTCTTCTCACTGCGGTAAGAGCAAATCTTTTCTAATACTGATCTGGGAATCTGTAGGCAATGCGAACTGAAAGCTCAAGGAGTTCTGCTTGAGAAGATAGGAGTGAGTTTTCTACTAGGAAGTTTTTCTTTTTGACGAATTTCAAATTATCATACCGTGAATTAGTATATATTACGATTAGAATTGGCTACATTGTTCAAGAAAGTTGTGTGCATTTGTAGGATTGGCTTTAAAGGTCTTGCTGAATATGTCATTAAATTTAAGGTAAGATAAAAACATATTTTAAGCTGAAACCGGTTTGGCTCAGTGGATAGAGCGTCGGCCTGCGGACTGAAAGGTCCCAGGTTCGATTCCGGTCAAGGGCATGTACCTGGGTTGTGGGCACATCCCCAGTAGGAGATGTGCAGGAGGCAGCTGATCGATGTTTCTCTCTCATCAATGTTTTTAACTCTCTATCTCTCTCCCTTTCTCTCTGTAAAAAATCAATAAAATATATTTTTAAAAAACAAACAAACAAAAAAACCCTTTTTAATGATCAAATCTATCTACATGCTTCTCTCCTATTATAGTTATTTAGATTGTAAATGCTGTAGAAGAAATTATATCAATTACAGTTTTTAATCAGGCTTCTAGAAATCTCCATAAATTCAATTACACAAGTATCTATTGAGCACTTGCTATATACAAGAGAAATAGAAATAAAAATATTGGTAAGAGACTGACTTCCTTGTTTTGATGCATTTATATAAAGGAGAGGCATGTTGACATATAAAAAATACAAGGGACAACAAGTAAATTAGTAACTAATAAGATAATGCAGACTAAGATAAATGTTCTTAAAATATGTAAAGGTATGAGAGATTTTAAAAAGTAGAGAAACACCTGTGGCTAGGGGCAATGCAGGCAGCTACATTGAGGCCTTGAACAATGGCAGTATTTGCACAGGTGGGCATGTTGGCTGAGGGCATTTAAGTCAATAGAAAGAGCATGAACAAAAGCAACAAGTCAGGAAAGTGTGAACTTTTCAGGATGGTAGACAGTTTTGTTTGGTTGTAGATATAAAGGGAAGAAATAGGTGATGAAGTTTATAAGTACAGATTTGGCGGAATATGTACTTAATCTGGGTTGAGATAAGTAATTGCAAATTTTGAGCAGGAAATTATTTGTTCAGCGATAGAGTACAAATTACCAAACCTGTCAAGGAGTTTTGTGCTATGTGACAGTAAGTTAGACAATAAAATTATTAGCATCTGAAATAGAGTAGCAGAAGTTATAAAAAAGGAGGTGAGAAATTCAATACCATATATGTGGAGAATATATTGTGGTACAGAGTCAGAGGTTTAATATATATCATTTCAGGTAGGTGTGCAATTATAAGTGTATAGTTTGGAAAAATGATTTAAAAAAACAAAGTATAGGGTTTGGTCTTTTTTCTATATAGTTGACATATAGTAGAAACATGGAAATATGCATGCCAAAATATGTTTGTATTTTCCTTTTTGCTATTTTCTACATTCTAATTTTTCTGAAAGACTATGAGTTGTATTATAATTTTGAAGTTTATATTTTAGGATCACATATACTCAACTGAACTTTATTGTTAACCTAGGTTATATTTAAACGTACTTTTTAAAATGTATGGTTAACTATTTGTTAGGGCAAAGAAAGTATGATAATAAGTGAGTAGTCAATACTATGCTAACAGTAATTGAGTTACTTTCATTGCTTTATAATACCATGCTACTGAAAATCGGTGTAAGCACTTTCCCACTTAATATTGTTATTTATTGTGGAAATGTTCCTGGGGCACAAACATGAGAGTATAAAGGAAAGGTTTAAAAACATACTATCATGTAGAGGACTGAATTTTATTTTTTAAGAAAAATGAAAATTGTTACAATGCCATTACTGTTTTCTTTTAATTAATACTACATAAAAACAACATTATCATCCTTGAATGCAAAAATAAAAAAAAAAAGAAGAAGAAGAAGAAGCATTCTTAACTGGAATTTACTGGTTTACACAGGAAAAAGTGGGGGAGATAAAATTTGTTTGTGATGGCTGTGAGTTTTCTTGGGGTTATGGTGGTTCTATGTACATTTTATTCAATATTTCCAATCATTTCCTAAAAAGCATATAAAACACATTTCTAAAACAATATGAAAAATTGCGTGTCTGTGAAGGAGTTTCTGAAAAAAAAAACTAGAGTTGGTGAACTGAGTAAAGCTGATGGCCCTCCACAATGTCAGTGGGCAGCATCCAGTCCACGGAGGTTCCAAATAGAACAAAAAAGTGGAGGAATGGCTAATTCATTTCTCAGCTTAAGCTGAGGCCCTCTTCTGTCTTCGAACATCATTGGTGCTCCTGGTTCTCAGGCTTTCAGGCTCAGCCTAGGTCACAGTGATGGCAAACCTCTGACACGGGGAACTCATTTTTTTGGTTGATTTTTCTTTGTTAAATAGCATTTAAATATATAAAATAAATATCAAAAATATAAGTCTTTGTTTTACTATGGTTGCAAATATCAAAAAATTTCTATATGTGACACCGCACCAGGGTTAAGTTAGGGTTTTTCAAAATGCTGACACGCCAAGCTCAAAAGGTTCGCCATCACTGGCCTAGGACCTACGCCACCAGCTTCTTCGTTCTCAGGACATCAGACTCAAACTGAATTACAGCACTTGTTTCCTGGTTCTGCAGACACAGATCATGGGACTTCTCCACCTGCAAAGCCAGGTTTGCCAATTCGTATAATTAACAAATAAATAATAACTCCTCGTTCTTCCCTCCCTCCCTTCCTTCTTTTTTTCCTTCCTTCCTCCCTTCTTTGCATTCCTTGTAATTTGTTTTTCTAGAGAACACTAATATAGAGAGCATCGTGTAATTGATACTATAGTACTATGTTCCTATGAAGTTATTATTTTTGAATGCATAGAAACTTAAGACTCTAACTTCTGATGTTTAATTTATTTCAAGTATAAGACTAATTTACTTACTTAATGAAAATTTGAAAATAAGCACACACACAAAATCACAAACCGCAACCTGAACTGCAGGTATGCATTGAGCCCATGGTTGACTATAGAATAGGATCTGGATAATACATAGTACTTGTTCTGGAATACCATACAATATGGGAAGCCCATACACCTGCAAGCAAAAATAATAAAATCTGGTAAGTATTTAATAAAGAAGGGTACAAAGTTCTGTAATAAAACAAGGTAGAAAACACCCATTAATTCCCAGGAGGTTAGGGAATAACATATCAGAAAAGAAAGGACATTTGAATTAATTAATTATGTGTTTAAAAGGGGAATAGGAGTTTAGGATAAATGCTGAAAGAAAAAATGTGCAGGAGACACATTAAAGAATATGACATACTCTCTGAATAAGGAGATATTCATCATGAACAGGACATGTTGTAAGCTTGAGACAGAAAATGAAGCCAGATTAAATTAAAACAGATCAGGGCCAGATGCTGTAGGCTGTACAGTCTGAACCATGTCCTGGTGTTATAGGACTTTCTCAAGATGTTTAAGCAAAAAGTGATTTCCTTTGCATTCCAGAAAGATAGCTTTGGTGTCAAGAGTAATGGGCGGGGGTGGGGGGATGGAAGAAGAGATTCATTTCAGAGAGGCCAGTAAGAATTTGTGAACTAATCATTCTGAGGCATGTTTGCATGTTTCCTGGAGAGGCTGTGAACTTCTTTAAGGTATATTTCTAAATACTTTATTAGCAGCCTGGTAAATATGACTTCTGTAGAGCTGTATAATCACTCATTTTGTCAAACGTGTGTAGGTGAGGATTGAAACTGACTGAAAGATAGTGTTCCAATTTCTCACTGTTTCATAGGACATGGTTTCTTCTGTGGAAACCCTAGTCCATTACTGGATCTAAGGGGAGAGGGTAATGAAGGGCAGTGCTCTGGGGCTGTTTTCTCAGGGTTACTCAACTAAGTAATTTGTTTTCCCACAATAAGTTTTTACTCTTCTACCCAAACCATCCCATTCTGCATTTAAAAAATAATAATTTTCCTCTGTTCTTTTAAGTATTTTTATTTATCCTGGAGCTTTATGCCTGAAACTTTCAGAAATGTTTCTTTAGGTACTAAATTGCCAGTCTTTAGTGAGATGAGGAGGGGAGGATAAGGGAGAGGGAGGCCTATGACCAGAACTACAACAAAACCAGTTTTTCAAGCTCTTTTCTCTATGATGTCCAGAAGTCTCCTCTGAAGCCTCCACATCAGAAATTGCCTTTTCTGTATGTAGGCCTTTCTTTAGAATTAACCTTTCTCTGAGGACAGTTTCTAGTTTGTAGCCTTTCTACTTGCTTGAGGGAAGGGCAGTGCTCAGGGACTAAAACCGGAGCACAGTGATCTGTGGGGGTGTGGTCTGGGCTGTGTCCCTAAGGATTCCTACCTGCCTTGCATCACTCACTACTCATCAGATCCTTTTCTTTGGGACTCTGCATTTTCTTTACCTGCTTTTGTATTCCTTCTTCTCTAAAGGTGTTATCTTCTTCCCAATTGAAGGGAATTTAAATTTGCTTCTGTGGAGTATTGGAGAAGGTGACTGGATAGAAAATAGTCCTCTTTGAAGCTGGATTTGAGAAACTATTTCCAGAACAATGATTCTATACAGTGGTTAGTTAAGAGGGTATTTAAAGAATCATACATGTGAAACTCTACTAGGAGAGGTGATAAAGAAGCTGTGATTTCAGCAGTTGTGTAGTTAATAATTTGGTAGGGAGATGTTTGAAGTCAAACACATAAGGAAACCAAATGAACTTTGAATCTGAAACTTATATCCTAATCACAATGATAATAGTTTT
Source organism: Myotis nattereri (assembly GCF_964212035.1). Classification (NCBI taxonomy): domain Eukaryota; kingdom Metazoa; phylum Chordata; class Mammalia; order Chiroptera; family Vespertilionidae; genus Myotis; species Myotis nattereri. The sequence goes on from NC_138079.1 coordinate 58,338,400, forward strand.
ATAGATATCTATTCTAGTGTCTTGGGACTTCTGAGGTGACCTTCTATCTCCTTTCCACATTGAAGCCAGTGTATATTTCTAAGCTCATTTACAGTTTCTTCTTTAAAATTAATTTTTTATACACTCTAGGTGGTGTGCCTCTTAGGATACTGATCTTGGTTTTGTACATACTATAAATATTGACACCGTGGTTTTAACGTTGTTAACTCTGTTTTTGCCCCTATGTTTCAGTTAATCATTTTTAAAGAGATTTTTTTTAATTTCTTTTGTTTTTAAACCATGAAACGAAAGCCTTTTCCCCCTACAATCTGTACCTGCTCTTGAGTGGGTTCACTGACAGCTCTATGCAAATTGTACTATGTAGTTTCAATGCTTCACTGCCTTCTATCTACACTTGGTTGTATCTCATAAATTCCCTCGATAGTTTTCTAGAGAGAAAGCTAAATTTTTATTACTTTCCTTGTTTTCTTTTACTCAGAAAATATATAGAGATCATATCCTAATAAGCTTTTCAAAAATATATATAGAAAGTATATGGACCAATAAAATGGGCTTATATAGCATTTTACCATATAAATTGATGCTTCACAAAAACTTTAGCTATATTAAAAGTAGCTAAAAACTATTAAAAGTAGCTAAACAACAAATTTCATTTACATGTTTTATATTCTTACAACCGTCTTGTAATTTACATTCCAATTTTACGTAACTTAGAGTAGATTCTCAGTAGAGGGTTAAGAATATATGTATATAAGTACATCTATAAATTAAGTATAGTAACAATTAGTTTGTCATGGCTGAAACAACTGTAAAAAAAAATCTGGACAGTTCAATCAACAGAATATTCTATTTAAAATTATTTTATAATATCCTCCTAAATTATAGTTTGTGTGTTAACATCAACTCATGATACACTATAATGGTTCATTCTCAATTATATTTTTTCAGAAATGTTTCCAAAAGAAATTTTTTTAATGTTCATGCATAATTAAGTTATATTCTTTCTTCTCTTCAGTTTGGTGTTTAAGGTAATGCATAGATTTTTAAACTCCTTCAACTATTACTCAACACAAATGGTCCTTCTCAAAGCCTACATATAATTCAATCCACACATTGTAAGTATATAAGGAGAAGATTTTTAGTAATTTTATAGAGTTGTACAACCATCACCACAATCCAATTTCAGGACTCTATGCAACCAAGTTTTTCTTGTGGTCAAAAAGTCTCACAATTCCCCGTCTGCAACCTATAGAACGAGAAAAACCAGTGGTGTAATACAATAAGTCATAGGGCCTAGGAATTGGGGGCTGATGGAGACCTGGTCTGAGTATGAAGGCCCAAAAACTAGGAGTGTCAATGTCCAATGACAACAGAAGATGGATGTCTCAGCTCAAGCAGAGCAGCAATTTAGCCCTTCCTCCACCTTTTTGTTCTATTTGGGCCCAGGATGGATTGGATGATGCCCTTCGACGTTGTAAAGTGCAGTCTGCTTTACTCAGTTCACCAATGCAAATGCTTTTTCACTTCCAGAAACACTTTTCTAACACTCAGAAATAACGTTTTACCAGCTGTCTGGGCTTTTCTAGAAAAATCATATTGCCTTTCCTATAAATTTCAGATATTAAATTATGCACCGTGTAGTCCTTTTTGTCTGGCTCCTTTTATTTAGTCTGGTTTGTTTGAGATCTGTCCTTCCTGCTGCACATCTTGGAGGTTTGTTTTGTTGTTGTTGATGTTGTTTAGTATAGTCCATTATAAAGATATACCATACTTTGTTTATTCAACAGCTGATGGACATTTGGGTTATTTCCATCTTGGGGCTGTTATAAATAATGGGTTTATGAATATTTAAATATGATCATTTTGAGAAAAAATGCTTTATCTTAGGTAATAACATGTGGGTATGTAGGTAAATGTATATTTAACTTTTTAGGACAGAACCAACTATTCTAAAAAGACTGTTATATTTCTACCAGCAATGTATGAGTTTTCCAGTTTCCCTATATCCTTGCCAATATTTGCTGTTAGTCTTTTTACATTTTTATCCATTTTACCAGTATCTCTTTTGGTTTTAATTTATATTTCCTAATGTTATCTCATAGTATTAATATTCATTTCTCTAAGGACTAATGATGCTAGCCATCTGTGTATCATCTTTACTGAAGTACCTGGTCCAATATTTTGCAATTTTATTCTTTGAAGGTTTATCAACTTTATTATTGAGTCTCAGAGTGTTTTCTATATCATGGATAAAAGCCTTTTATCAGATAGATGCTTTGAAAACAATTTCATCATTTTCTTTGAGTGTGTTTAAAGAGCAAACATTTTTAATTTGGTGAAGTTCCATAAGATAATGTTTCATTTATTGATTCTGCTTTTGACATGATATTTCAGAACACTTTGCCTAACTGAAAGGTCACTCAAAGTTTCTCCTGTGTGTGTGTGTATGTGTGTGTGTATGTGTATGTGTGTATATGTATGTGTGTGTATGTGTATGTGTGTGTATATGTGTATGTGTGTGTGTATGTGTGTATGTATGTGTGTGTGCGTGTGTGTATGTGTGTGTGTGTGTGTATGTGTGTTCAAGTTTTTTAACTCTCACTTGTAGGTCTGTAAGCCACTTAGAGTTTATCTTTGTAATGTATGAGCGAACTAAGTGACAAGGTTAATTATTTTTATATGGATCACAGAGCCAATTTTTCCAGCATAATTTTAATATGTTTTTATTGATTTTTATTGAGAGAAAGAGGGAGAGGGAGAGAGAGAAACATCCATAAGAAAGAAACATTCATCAACTGCCTCCTGCACACCTCCTACTAGGAATAGAGTCTGAAGCCTGAATCAGTTTGGTCTGGAATCAAACTGGCCACCTCTTGGTGCATGGGTTGATGCTCAACCACTCAGCCACGTGGGTCAGGCTCCAGCATTATTTTTGAAAATACAAATATTTCCTTCATTCAATCACCTTGTCTTCTTTGTCAAAATAAATTGGCTGCATAAGTGAGGATCTATTTTTGGATTCTTTATCCTATGCTATTGACTTGAATGTTTATGCGTATGCAAATATTATGCTCTCTTGATTACTATAGCTTCATAAGAGGGTTTGAAATGCAGTATAAGTCCACTAAGGATTCTTTGTTTTGTGTATTTGGCTATACTAGGAAATTTACATTTTCATATACAATTTAGGATCAACTTATGAATGTCTATAATATGCCTGTTAAGATTTTATGGGGATTTTATTAAATCTTAATGTTAGGAGAGAATTTCAATCTTTAAAATATTTCGTTTCCTGATACATGAACAAGGTATAGCTGTACTATTTAGATCTTCTTTCATTTTTCTCAGCATCATTTTGAGCATTTCAGTGTATACACTGTACTTTAAGCTAAATTTATTCATAAATATCTTATTCTTTTACATATCATTATGAATGGAATTTCATGCTTAATTTATTTGCAGATTGTGTTTGTTGCATGTGTAAAGAAATGTAATTGAGGATTGTATATTGATCTTGTAAACATTTTGAATTTGAATTTGAACACTGGTAAAATTTCCAATATATGGTGATTTTTTTTGCTATTTCCTTAGGACTTTTTACATAAAAGATTATGTTTGTCTCTGAGTAAAAAGTTTTACTTTCGTCTTTCAGATATGCATGCCTTTAATATATGTGTATTGCCTTACTACAATGGCTAGGACGGAGTACAATGTAAAGGGAGTGGAATTCTTGTCCTTTTCTTGATCTTAAAGAGAAATATTTAGTTTTTCACCATTAATTATATTAGCTGTAGGTTTTTTACTGATGTTCTTCATCAGGTTGAAAAAGTGTTTATCATGAATGTGTATTTAGATGTAGTCAAGTGCCTTTTCTATATCAAGATGGCCATATTATTTTGCACAGTCATGTTAATATACATTTTAATTATAGTTAATTAATTTTCAAATACTAAATCAATCTTATAATTTGGGGCTAAATATCACTTGGTCTTGATTAATATTCATGTTTATATGTTGCTAGATTTGGTGTGCTAATATTCCTTAAGAAATTTTTGAGTTTCATTAGAGATACTGGTTGAAAAAAATTTTTTTTTTGAGATTTATTTTTCTTCTGATTTTGTTACCAAGGTAATATTGGAATTTTGGAAAGATTTTCCTTGCCCATTATTTTTGGAAAATGTTTTTAGAGGATTCATACTATTTCTTTAAAAAATTGTTAAGAGAATAGATGTTCAGTGTTATCACACACAAAAATGGGGGACACAAGCAAACTTTTGGAAATGATGTGTATATCTGTGACCCTGGTTGAGGTAATGTTTTATGGATTATCTAGAATGTAAAGGTTGCCAAATGTTTGAGAATTTACCACATTGTCTTTCGTTATCTATTTCTAACTTTAGTCCTTTGTGGTCAGAGAACATACCAGGTGCAATTTCAGCCCTTTAAGTTTATTTTGATATGCTTTAGAGCCAAGTAGATGCTTTATCTTAGGGAATGTTCTCTTGTGCCTGAAAAGCAAAATGTGTATTCTTCTGCCTTAAAGTGGAGTATTCTATAAATGTCAATTAAGTTATTGTTTTTTAGTGTTATTCATGTTTGTTACACCATTCTGATATTATGTGATTGTTTTTGTCAAGTATTGATAATGTTATATCAAATCTTTCAACTCTATTATTTACTATGTAGATTTTTTTTTCAATTTTTGCTTCATGTATTTTATGGCTCCTAGACATATATTTAATAAAAATAAAAACACAAAGATTTATATACAAATGTTAATGGCAGCTATAGTCAGTAGCCAAAAAGAGGAAACAATCAGATGTCTATCAAACATATGTGATATCTATAATAATAAAAGTATAATATGCTAATTAACCAGACAGCCAAATGACCCTCCAGACGTCCTTCCAGATGAAGCTGCAGTGGCGGGTGCCGAGGCAGAGGCAGTTAGGGGTAATCAGGCAGAAAGATGAGCAGTTAGGGGCCATCAGGGAGACAGGCAGAGTGGTTAGGGACAAACAGGCAGGCAGGCAAGTGGTTAGAGGCGATCAGGCAGGAGTGGTTAGGAGCAATCAAACAGGCAGGCAGAGTGGTTAGGGGCGATCAGGCAGGCAGGCAGAGTGGTTATGGGCGATCAGGCATGCAGGCAGGCTAGCAATTAGGGGCCAGCAGTTCCAGATTGTGAGAGGGATGTCTGACTGCCAGTTTAGGTCCGATCCCGCTTTGATCAGGCCTAAACCAGCAGTTGGACATCCCCCAAGGGGTCCCAGATTGCAAAAGAGTGCAGGCTGGGCTGAGGGAACCCCCCTCCTGTGCACAAATTTTGTGCACCAGGCCTTTAGTATCTATATACCAGAATACTATTCAGTAATTTAAAAATAAATACCAAGAAAACTTATTTTGTTATTTCACTTATATATAACTCTAGCAAATGGGATTTTGTCATTATACATTTGCAATAAGTGCTTGTCTGAGACCAGGGCAGTAGGAAAGAGACACTACAAATAGCCATGGGGAGATTTTTGTGGAGGATGAAAATGCTGTGTCTCTAGGATGAAGCACTGATTTTAACTTTTCAACTCTAATTGATATAGTTCATTGTATATTATATATGGATGTGTGTGGACACATATATCTCAATACAGTTGATGACATAATTTGCATATGTATTGTATCAATCATGTGGGCTGCTTCTCTTGGTAAACATGCTTATGTAAATTTGAGATTGGTAAACATATCCCAATGGCATTGAAGCCTGGTGATATAAAGACATTAGGGGAGTTCTAAGTTTTAAGCCTTTAGGATGCAAAAGGTTAGCCCTTCTCAAGCACAAATGATCAGCTTAAACTAGATTAACAGCCTTATAGAGATCTGGCTAAAATAAATTACACACAATATCCTTTATAAGTATTTTTCAAATTTATGTCTTATAAACTGTTATTAAAATCATTTATATTTATTTATTAGTAATAAATGACCAAAGAAACCTCCACTAGTCATAGCACTTTAGGGGAATATAAGTGATCAAATTTTCAGAGATTATTATTGAGTTGATGACCTAAGGCAAAATCTAAGTCATTTGCTTTATTTCATATAAAGCAAAAACAAGTATTTTCTAAATAATGATTCAGAAATGACGATCAATAAGTCATATTAAAAATGCTGAATTTATTTATTTGTTTATCAACCATCATTACTTGAGTTGTTCACATGCTGTGCCAGGCCCTGCCTGGGAAATATAACAAGTCTGATATGCTCTTTTCCCTCATTAATATAAAAGTCCCAGAGGAGAATTAAATGGATGATTAACTATGGAAGAACTTTTGTTTTTTTACATTTAAGTGCTAAAAATGAAAAATGAAGTGATAGAGGACAAAATGTGAGGTTGAAGGTTATTATATGAAATTAAGTAGGTGTTATATAAAATTCAAAGTGGAGGGAATGCTTCTGGGAAGATATTTGACCAGTGACCTTAAGTATGATTGGGAGTCACTGTGTGTTTGTCTCCAGGAAGTGCATTCACATCATAGGTCATAGAAAGTAAAGGCAAAGTGATAGAGACCAGAGTGACCTCCCTATGTTTCATATATAGAAGGAAGTTAACTGAGTGGGAAGTTGGTAGAACAGGTTGAAGTTGAGGAAGGATATGGGTGAAAGGATACAATTCATTAATTTCCAAATTACCAAACACTATTTTATTTCCCAACAAAAATTCCTTAAATTCTAGCTGTCCTGAAATATTTATTTTTTTATCCTCACTCAAGGATATGTTTATTGATTTTAGAGAGAAGGGAGAGAGAGAAAGAGAAATATTGATGTGAGAGAGAAACATTGATGGGTTGTCTCCTATATGCACCCTGACCAGGGATAGAACCTGTAACATAGGTATGTTCCCTGACCGCATTCTTTTTGGTGTATGGGAGGACACTCCAGCCAACTGAGCCACCTGGCTAGAGCCTGAAATATTTATTAACTTTAAAAGAGAACATATAGCACTATGGGATAGACATTCTTGCTATAAAAAAATAAATAAAAGCCAAAGTAAAATTCAAGTTCATGCAAACATTTTTCTTCTTGCAGGACTTAAAAAAAAATCTGTAATTTTAAAACTAGCAACCACTTTAAAGTACATATTCAATATTTACCTAGCTGATTAAATGTACATCTTTATAAATTAGAAGTATTCACTTCATTAATTGGACATAAGATTCAAGAACTGAGTTGCAGTTGATTGTTAATCTGAAGCATGAATATAAACATCGACAATTCATATCGGTTATCGTGTTCAGGAAAAAGACAGTTTAGCCACTAAAATTTAGGCAGGCTTCATTTGAACAGCAATTGCTCCTTTGATTTAATTTAACTCATTCAGTAGTTTTCAATAATGCGAGCAAATGCTTCTCTAATAAAAGATGTGTGTGTAAATAGAGAGTTTCATTTTATATTCATTGCTTAATTGACTTTGAACTGCTCCTATGTTCACACCAGCTCAGAAATTTCTAGTTGCTTGATTTGAAAGCTTCTAACCTTTGGAATTTACTAAATAAGTATTTAATCATGTGGCCACAAATAGCATTTTTTTAAAAATATATTTTATTGATTTTTTACAGAGAGGAAGAGAGAGAGATAGAGAGTTAGAAACATCGATGAGAGAGAAACATCGATCAGCTGCCTCCTGCACATCCCCCACTGGGGAAGTGCCCACAACCCAGGTACATGCCCTTGACCGGAATCGAACCCGGGACCTTTCAGTCCGCAGGCCGACGCTCTATCCACTGAGCCAAACCGGTTTCGGCCACAAATAGCATTTTTAATGAATGTTTTTAACATATTGATTGCCTTAGTCACATTATTATTTAAGTTTAAGATGCCCCACTGTCAGCTTATAACACTACAGCAGGAATTCATGTAATGTTTGATTAGTGATCAACTGTCTTTCATTTTTCATATTTCAGACCTAAGATTTCTTACTAGATACAAAATACAAATTCAATTAATAAGTCATAATCTAAAATAAATAGATTCATTATAGCTATACCCAAAATTTATTTATTCATGATTACAGAAAAAATAATTTTGAATAAATGAATGAATACAAATCGGATACATGTGTACATAAATAGATAACTAACAATAAAAGGAACAAATTAAGAAAAAAATGGTGCCATCCATTGGGTGAGCAGAAAGTGCTAACCCTATGGCTAGGTGCTGAATAAGCATCATCTGTCAAACTAAGAGCTGTCACACATGTATGATATTATCACCTCATATATGAGAAGCAACAATCAAAGAAACTTGGTGGAGCTAAATGACTTAATAGAGGGGAAGAAACCAGATTCAAAACCAAGTCTTTATGGCTCCAAAGCCCTGGCCATTCCTTTGTGCCATGTTGCCTCTAATAGACTTAATGTCAAAATCAATGAATTAATTGATCTTTTATTACTGCTCTGCTTTGCTTTCGTGTGTTATGGGTAGTAAGTTAGAATAGTGTGTTCATGAGGTCAGTAACCTGGCACTTGTCCTAAGCAGAATGTATGCCTACTGGGCCCCAAAGAGTGGTGCTTTCTGTGCCTTTCATCACCATGACTCTCCAAATGACTACCTCTATTTCATTCAAGTCCAGCTCTAGTGAACAGGAGCAAAAATACATTCATAGAAACACATATTTTAACATAACTTTACCATTTCCCACCCTTTCCCCTTTGCTTATCATCTAAAGAAATTTCTGCCTTTTCCCCCTTCTCATTGTGTTTTCTCACTTTAATCTAATGAGAAGGGGCCTATCACCAGGAATTTTTGATGAGCAATTTAGGGGAAAATAAAGAAACAACAAAAATAATCTAACATATTCTCCCTGGAAAGGTTGTGAAAGCAAAAGAAGTGCTTATTCTAGAAACTTGGGCAGGTGAGAAAGGACGGATGCAGTGGGATGAGATTAAAGGGCTGAGATAGCAGTGAACGCAGTGTGGAAGGGATTCTTCTCTGGAGTTTGGATAGTGAAAATCCTTGGGATCTGGAAAGTAGATGGAGAAGTTATGGGTTGATAAAAGGAGAGTGTAGTACATTTTATAGATTACTAGTTGGTTTTCTAGATTATGGGACTCTTGCATAATACGTTTGCAGGTCACAGGCTTGCCCATTTGCTATATGGGAATGCTTAATTTATCTTAATCCATCTGTGAATATAGATTGGAAAACTTGCTGAGAGAGCCTTGCAGTATGAGGCTATATTGTAATATCTCTTAGTGTTATAAGGAAAGGTTGTACTTGATCATTACTGTGGATGACCTTGGGTGTAAAAGATTGTGGCAAGTTATGCCACATAGTAAAAGAGCAAACATATTTTTTCTGCATCCTAAATTAAGGTTAGGAGCAGTAACACTTTGAAGCTATTAAAAGAGTGATCTTAGCAGGAGCAGTGTCTGGTAATGACTTCTCATTTTGATCACAATATGAGGTACTCATTAAAATACCTTCTGTCTAGGAGAGCTGCATATTTCATTCACTGTCTTATAAAAACAACTTTTTAAATAATCTATGTTTGACAACAAGAAGGGAATTTATTGCTACCTTTTATAAAATTATCCTCAAAACACCACCCTTTAAATTTTAAAAATATAATAAATGTATTGATCTATTTCAAAATCAGAGTAATATACCTTGGATCATGTAAACCCCAAAGCTAGTCCCAAGGATTAGGTTCATAAAGTTCACAAGTAGTTAAGGAAATGTGGAAGGGAGCAGCTAGACTAATTTGAATTGGAGAACAGGGTTGGGTGATAGTAGAAATGTGGTTATGTGGGAGAATATGAGCAACCTAAATCAGTAAGCTCTATCTCTAACAGAAGAAAAAGGCAGTAGAACTGTAATTGATCAGAGTAAATAATACAGTAAATTATACCGATTTAATGGATCATTTTCATATTTTATCCAACAGACTTGTATAGAGTAGATAAAAGCATATTAAGGTATCTTATTTGAAGTTAAATTCATTGCTGCTGGGATCTTATTTCAGAACTATACTCTTGCTGGGAGAGTGCACCACTGTCTCAGGAATCACATACGCAGTCAGATGTGCAGATTCTACCAGAGACATATATTTTCTGTTCAACCATTATGGCTCATTCATTCACTGTTATGAAAGTCATTGCCAAAACAACACTTTTCTTGAAATCATTGGAGATGTGAAAAAACAGATTGTGAAGAACTTGATAAAATGCATATAGTGATATCAGCCTAATTTTAAAACTTGCTTGAGAAATACCTTAATAAAAATGTCATAAAACACTCAGTACCATAAAGCTTTATGTAAATGGTAATTAATTTTTTCTCCACAGAGACACAAAATGCATTAAATCAAATTGTGTCTTTAATGATTTAAAATAGTATTAGCAATATGGTACATTGAGGATCCTGGATTCAATATATTAGTCACTATGAACTAGTATTTCAGAAAGTAAATAGTAAATTGAAAGTTATTTTATTTTCTTTTAGTTCTGCTTTAAAAAGAAACACACTGAAGAAAAGATCAGTGTTCCAAAAACAAGGTGGTTATTCACCAGAGTTCTTCTCTAGGGACACATACAAAATGAAATTATTCTCTATGTAGGATGGATAGTTCAGTATGTCTGAAATTTTATCAGACATTCCAGGTAAATGATTATTTTTTAAATTAAGTCTTCATTGTTGATTTTTTAAATTAAATCTTTATTGTTGAAGATATATAATTATTAAGGGGGCATAATTTCACCAGTTTTTGCAGGGATTTCATTTACTTGGGAAATGAAGTTAATTATCATGAATGGAATATGCAACCACCTTGGGTGAACTGACAAATTTCTATGTTAACATGTTTATGGAAACAAAGGCAATTTTATAAATCTATCCTAACTGTAAAGGTATTATTTAGGACCAAGGTAAAATAACATGTATAAAAATGCATTTGTTAATATATCTCAGATTTAATTAGTTAGAAATATCTGACTCTAGGAATGTTTTCTTTTTAAAAACAATATTTGAAACAAGGATCAAAGTTCAATTATTTGAGATTTTCATCACTGTGTGACAGACTTACACTCATGAGGTATCCAGTAGTCACATGAAACACTTCCCATTTGCTTATACACATGACAGAATAATGATTTTAAAGATTCTACAATATTTTCTGTATGAGTTGCAATGCAGAAAATAAGTGACACTTCATGAAAAACAGGCTAATATTTTCTCCTATTCTCTTTTTCTTAAAAAACTAGAAAGTTTTAAAGTGAGCCTAATACCTCATGATACCTATACCTAAAGTATTCAGCCACCAGAGTTTTCTAGTTTCTCTTCTGTATTAAAAAAGCCAGCTTCCCTGTTATATTGAATGATGAGTACCAGCATGGGTATTATCTCTCTTCTTACTAAAGGTTATAAAGTTCTAGGATAGTCATCTTTGAAGAAATAATTCAAAATTCATGATGTCCTACATGTCTTTGAGTAATGTAATTTTTGACCAGCTGATAGAGTTCATGAAAATTTGGGTCTTGTAAAATTAGGCCCAGATTTAATATTAAATTTAATATTTAATATTAAAGATTTAACATTAAATTTACATATAGATTTTTTAAAAAGCCATGTATCATTTATACAATGGAATATTATGTGGTTGTAAAAAAAAGAAGAATCTTTTACCCTTTGTGATAGCCTGGAGGGACCTGGAGATTATTATGCTAAGTGAAATAAGCCAGTTAGAGAAAGACAAATATCACATATTTTTGCTAATATGTGAAATCTAATGAATGAAATAAAGTAACAAACAAAATAGGTCCAGAGACATGGGAATATGGACCATATCGACAGACCTCAGAGGAGAAGGGAATGGATGGAATGGGAAGATATAACCAAAGAACATATATACATATATACATATATACATGGCCCATGGGCACAGACAAGAGTGGGGCAGGGGTTGGATGGAGGGGGAAAAGGGGAGGGAAAAGGGGGACATTTGTAATACTGTCAACAATAATATTTTCAATGATATATGTTAGTGTAGTTTTGAACATCCAGGCTGCTACTGCCTGATCTGGCTAATCTTTCCTGTTGACTAGATTTAGTAAACTGTAATACTCTAAACATGCCTACATCCAGACCTTAACTACTCTAGACAATTGATCCTGACTTGCTTAACTTCCTTCTCCAGGAATGCTTTTCATTTCTCCACAGTCCGGCTCCCCAGAAACCTTGAAGATACTCTTTTACAACCTAAGAAAGTTGCCTATTTGTATAGACATTTCTCATCATATTTCCTTAAATATATAATTTTCAAAATTCAGGTGTAATCTTTCTCTCCTCTGCATCCCCATTATTCCACCTACCTATATTTATCATGCAATTTCTAACATTTTTAATCACTGCATGATTTAGTCACATGCCTGCTTATACCTTCTAGACCAGCGGTTCTCAACCTGTGGGTCGCGACCCCTTTGGTGGTCGAACGACCCTTTCACAGGGGTCGCCTAAGACCATCCTGCATATCGGATATTAACACTACTATTCATAACAGTAGCAACATTACAGTTATGAAGTAGCAACGAAAATAATTTTATGGTTGGGTCACAACATGAGGAACTGTATTTAAAGGGCCAGAAGGATGAGAACCACTGTTAGACTGTGCACTTCTCAATGGGCAGTGGTGGATTTAATTTGTTCATGACTCGCAGTAACAAGTGCTTAGCACAAGTAGCACTACTTATCACACATTTAGCCCTCAACAAAAGCTTATGAATAAATTGATGTTATTGTTTTCTTAATTTATTTTTATTGTTGACAGTATTACACATGTCCCCCATTCCCCTCTTTCCCTCCTAGCTGTGGGCCATCTAGACAAGACTGAACTTGATGGGATATATAGTCTTATGAGGGTTTCTCCAGGTCACAGAAGATCCCTATACGGTTTTCTCTTCCAAAATCCAATATTTAATATACAGAACCCTGGAGGTTCAAAGGGAAATAGCATTTTCCTCAAGTACATTCCCATGTAAGGAAAATACCAGGCAAGTGTTTTGCTATACTCTGAAATACTTTAAAACTTGAGTTTAACTCACCCAGTTCTACAACAGCAACAAAATATTCATGGACCACCCAAAATAGGCCTAATTCACTCTGTTAAAATAATTTTCATACAAGCTTAATTATAAACCTATGGGTAAAGTTGTTATGCTTATAACTCTTTCTATATACAACTAAAACACTTATAATAAATTCAAACAATATAGAGTCAAAGGAATCCTTAATGGATGTTTCTGGATTTCTTGTTTTCCTATCTCCCTTTCTGGAGTCAACAGTATTCAAGTGTACCTACAGTTGGATCTTGGAAGGCAGGTCTCAGACTTGAAATTCTCATATGTGACGGGAGAGTAAGTGAGGTTTCCATTGTCTCTTTATGAAGCAAAGACTGAGGGGCCAGCGGTATAAGACCCACTAACTATTCTTAGAAATGGGTAGAAAAATCAGTGGATCTCAAAGTGCTCTGAGCCAAAATTGCTGGGTAATCCATCAGAGAACTATAGGTGTCAACATGTAGTTGTATTTCAAAGGGCTATATCTGCTTACATGTTTGGCTGGGATAAACTAGGAATTTCTGTCATATTTGGAAGGAAATGCCTATTCCCGACCCCTTCTGATGTTTCTTAAACCACAGATGTGCACTGGGGGCAATAGTACCTTAGCCAGCTCATTAAAAATTAGTTTTGAAAATGAGCGTAAAGTAGCACAAAGGCATGGGCAGAAGTTGCTAGATGGCAATTTGCTTCCTGCAATCCTCACAACTAGGCCCAAGACCCCAATCTAAGCAGCAAACCTCCACCTTGGGTATTGCTGACTTGGCTATTATTGTGGACAGACAATGGATTTATATAGGTTTAAAAATGCCAAACAGGGAGCATTTACTATACTGTGCTCTGTACTAAGTTAGTAGTATATGAGTGCTCTCATTTTTTGACATAGAAAAGGAAGGCATCATCATCATCATCATTATTATTATTATTGGCACTGTTACAAGGAAGTTATTATTATTGTCATTTCATAGGTAATGGTAAAGTTTGGACAGCTAAAAATATGGCATATCCAGGATTCTTTTTTTTTTTTAGTGTCCTCATCCAATTTACATATTCTTCAAGAGAAATATTTTATAACCCCAGTTATAGCGTCCTATATATAGTAAGGATTCCTCTCTACTTTTATTTTTTGTTAATCCTCACCTGAGGACATTTTTTTTCTTTGCTTTTCAGAGAGAGTAGAAGGGAGGTAGGGAGGGGGAGAAATACAGGAGAGAGAGAGAGAGAGAGAGAGAGAGAGAGAGAGAGAGAGAGAGAGAGAGAGAGAAAGAGAGAGAGAGAGAGAGAGAGAGAGAGAGAGAGAGAGAGAAAGAGAGAAAGAGAGAGAGAGAGAGAGAGAGAGAGAGAGAGAGAGAAAGAGAGAGAAAGAGAGAGAGAGAGAGAGAGAGAGAGAGAAAGAGAAAGAGAAAGAGAAAGAGAAAGAGAAAGAGAAAGAGAAAGAGAGAGAGAGAGAGAGAGAGAGAGAGATGTGAGAGACACACATCAATTGGTTGCCTCGCCGAAACCGGTTTGGCTCAGTGGATAGAGCATCGGCCTGCGGACTGAAGGGTCCCGGGTTCGATTCCGGTCAAGGGCATGTGCCTGGGTTGTGGGCACTTCCTCAGTGGGGGATGTGCAGGAGGCAGCTGATCGATGTTTCTAACTCTCTCTCTCTCTCTCTCTCTCTCTCTCTCTCTCTCTCTTCCTCTCTGTAAAAAATCAATAAAATATATTTAAAAAAAAAAAAAAATTGGTTGCCTCCTGCACATGCCTGACCAGGGCCCTGGGCATCCAGCCTATAACCCACAAATATGCCTTTGACCAGAATCAAACCTGTGACCCTTCACTGTTCAGGCCGACACTCTAACCCCGGAGCCACACCAGCCAGGGCTCCTCTCCATTTTTTTATTAATCATTTTAGATCACAGGAAATATAGAGTATCTTATTCTATACATCTATAAAATCTGGAAAATCTGTGTATGAAATGTAGAGAAGCAGACCTACCTGCTTAATCCCTTGTATGTTCTCTGAGTCTTAGGGCTTCATAGAGCATAATATGAAAATCACTAATTAAATATCTTACATAATTCAATGGGACTAGAGGTTTTAAGAGGCGAGTATATAAGGTCACTAGGATTACATTTGGTAGAAATGAGAGCATCATCTAAGTATTTTGACTCTCATTCCAGGACATGTTTTATTGCTATTGTTTTATAAATTTCCATAGCATATTATAATACAGTTAACTGATTACCATTTAATGGCACTTAATGAATTTCAAATTTAAAAATACAGTGGAGCCTTGACTTACGAGTTTAATTCGTTCCGTGACGGAGCTCGTAACTCAAATTACTCGTATGTCAAATCATTAAAGTGAACGTGTGAGACACGTGATGCTGAGCTAATGTTGTGGCGTTCGCTGTGACGTTCGCTGTGCCAACTAGGTGTAGGGTATCTGAAGCTGGCTCGTAACCCGAATTTTAGCTCGCAACTCAAAGCAAAAAATCGGCTGAGAGACGGCTTGTATCTCGAAAAACTCGTTACTCGGGACACTCGTAAGTCAAGGCCCCACTGTATTGGAGAAATTAAGAAATATTAAAAAAAAGAAATTAAGTAGAAATTACAACCAATCACGTATGATTTGGAGGTTATTTTTCTTATGTATCCAGCTACTAAGTAACTGCAAATTTAAAGGTGGAAATTTGTAAACTAATCTGAAACCAGATGTGGTTAGCTAATCAATACCCTGTCAAAGATGTCCATGTTCTAATCCTGGAATTTGTGAATATGTAGCCTTACATGGTTTATTTATTAGACAAGAACAACACCTTCCATCTTAGAGTACTCTTGAAAGGCTATGTCTGCTAAAATAAGAAACCTTCCTCAAGAAGGGCTAACAGGTACAGGATCCCTAAATCATTAGTTATTTTCCTATAATCTTGATATTTGAAAAACATCTTGCATTCATATAAAATCATTAGTTCACAGTTTTATTGATCTTTGTTAAAATGAGGCTCTCTTGTTTTGCATGTGTATTTTGAAAAGTCTATTGCTACTCTAAATCCTTTACCATTGTGACTTATTTGATCTTTTTGCCTGGAGGTCTTGAAGATTTTATCTTCAACTCTGAAATTAGTTTTCCTAGATATGTTTCAGAGATGTTTGAGTTGATTTCCTTGGGTAGCTGGCAGTCTTTTCATTCAATGTAGAGATTGCCATATTGTTTAATTTACTGAATGTTTTCTGGGATTGTAGTTTTATACATTGGCTCTGTTCAATTGTTCTCTTTTTATTCTTCAGGGACTCAACTAATATTAATATCACCCTCTCTTTGCCTGGTTAGCATTTGTACCACATTCTCTATGACCCACTTTACTTTTTCTTTTTTATATCATTTTCATTCTTTTCCTGTCTTTCCCCAATGTTCCTTAATAATTTTCATCTGAAACTATTCTCCCTTGGGAAACTTGTTATTTATTTTTCATGTCTGACCTTTTTTCCTTCCATTCTTTTCTTGATTTGAACAACATTATTTACATTTTATAGTTTTTAAATTTCTAAGTCAAGGTGATTTTTCATGTCCATAAATACCTGTTTGCGTGTATATAATTCTGTTTGAAATGATGAATTAAAATAATCCTTTTCCTCAAGGTTGTCTTTTAGGGGTATGTTGCTTCATTATATATAGACACAATTTTTTTTTTCATTGTCAGATAGGTCTGTGTGAACTTGACCTTAACTTTTGTTCGTTTTTATAGACTTAGTGTTTTTACAATATTTCCAGCTTAATGGTACCCTCTTTTCTCAGTTTTGCAAAGCCTGTGTACTCTAGTAGTTTTTTATTTAATAGTTTGTTTCTGGGGCGAGTCTTCTGATTCTATAGTTGACTTTTATCCTATAAGATTGAAAATTTTCTTCCTCACTATCCAGTTCCTTGTTTTGTTGTTTTATTTGTTTTTGCCCCTATAGAAGCTGTGTTTTGAAGAAAACCCCTGTAAGTCACCTCTTCCCATTTAAATTATGTATACTTTTTTAAAAATTTAAATTCTTTATTGTTTAAAGTATTACATGAGTCTCCTTTTTCCCCCATTGACCTCTCCCTGCTGCTCCCACCCCCAGCGCATGCCCTCACCCCACTATTGCCTGTGTCCATTGGTTATGCTCATATGCATGCATACAAGTCCTTTGGTTGATTTCTTGCCCCCTCAACCCCCAACTTTCCTCATAGTTTGGACAGTCTGTTTGATGCTTCTATGTCTCGGCTTCTATTTTTGTTCATCAGTTTATGTTGTTCATTATATTCCACAAATGAGTGAGATCATGTGATATTTATCTTCTTCTGACTGGCTTATTTCACTTAGCATAATGCTCTCCAGTTCCATCCATGCTGTTGCAAATGGCAAGAATTCCTTCTTTTTTACAGGAACATAGTATTCCATTGTGTAGATGTACCACAGTTTTCTAATCCACTCATCTGCTGATGGATACTTAGGCTGTTTCCAAATCTTAGCTATTGTAAATTGTGCTGCTATGAACATAGGGGTGCATATATCCTTTCTGATTGGTGTTTGTTTTCTTGGGATATATTCCTAGAAGTGGGGTTACTGGGTCAAATGGCAGTTCCACTTTTAATTTTTTGAGGAAACTCCATACTGTTATCCATAGTGGCTGCACCAGTCTTCATTCCCACCAGAAGTGTACGAGGGTTTCTTTTTCTCCACATTCTCTCCAGCACTTGTCGTTTATTGATTTGTTGATGATAGCATTCTGGCAGATCTGAGATGGTAACTCATTGTTGTTTTGATTTGCATCTCTCAGAGGAGCATAAAATGGAGTCAAGACAGTCTCTTTAATAAGTGGTGTTGGGAAAATTGGACAGATACATGCAAAAAAATGAAACTAGACCACCAATTACACCATACACAAAAATAAACTCAAAATGGATAAAGGACTTAAACATCAGATGGGGAAACCATAACAATCTTAGAAGAATCCATAGACAGCAAAATATCAGACATATGTCGTAGCAATATCTTTACCGACACATGTTCCTATGTCTCTTGACCTTCTATATGTCCTCTTTCTAAAAGTGTCTATTTAGGTCCTTCATTTTTTGATTGGATTGTTTATCTTCCTTTTGTTAAGTTGTATGAGTTCCCTGTAAATTTTGGAGACTAAACCCTTATCAGAGATAACATTGGCAAATATGTTCTCCCATGCAGTGGGCTTTCTTGTTGTTTTGTTGATGGTTTCTTTTGATGTGCAAAAGCTTTTTATTTTGATGTAGTCCCATTTGTTTATTTTCTCCGTAATCTCCATTGCCCTAAGAGCTGAGTTTATTTTTGTGTATAGTGTAAGTTGGTGATCTATTTTCATTTTTTTCCATATATCTGTTTAATGAAAACATGCTCAAAGCCACTAATCATCCGAGAGATGCAAGTCAAAATAATGAGGTACCTGCTCACACCTGTCAGAATGGCTATCATCAACAAATCAACAAATGACAATTGCTGGGGAGGATGCGGAGAAAAAGGAACCTTTCTTCGCTGCTGGTGGGAATAAAGATTGGTCCAGTCACTGTGGAGAACAGTATGGAGTTTCCTCAAAAAATTAAAAATGAAATTGCCATTTGACCCAGTAATACCACTTCGAGGAATATATCCCAAGAAACCAGAAACACCAATCAGGAAGGATATGTGCACCCCTATGTTCATAGCAGCACAATTTACAATAGCTAAGATTTGGAAACAGCCTAAGTTCCCATCAGCAGATGAGTGGATTAGAAAACTGTGGTACATCTACACAATGGAATACTACACTGCTCTAAAAAAGAAGGAATTCTTACCATTTGCAACAGCGTGGATGGACCTGGCGAGCATTATGCTAAGCAAAATAAGCCAGTCAGAGAAAGATAAATATCACATGATCTCACTCATTTGTGGGATATAAAGAACATTATAAACTGATGAACAAAATAGATACAGAGGCAAGGAAGCATTGAACAGACTACAGCAGGAAGGCAGTGGAGGGTTGGGGGGAAGGTAAGAGATCAACCAAAGGACTTGTATGCATGCTAATAAGCATAACAAATGGACACAAGACACTGGGGGAGGGGGAGGACATTGACAAGGAGTAGGGGTGGTGGGGTGGGGTGGGGGTCAAAGGGGAAAAAAGGAGACATATGTACTATTTGTAATACTTTAAACAATAAAATAAATAAATAAATAAAAATACTACCTGCTTAAAAAAAAAAAACACATGTCAAAGTCACTAAACTATGTATACTTTGAATTCACTTCCTTATCATTCATGCTCTAATCTGCCTGGATATTTTTTAGTAATTTCAAACTAATGGTAGGCTTAGTATTTCTGACCAAGCCTCTCTTTTTCAGTCCCTCTAACCTCAATCTCAACTTCTCTTATACTTGTTATTACACGCTCTATCATTTGCCTCACCCATCTTTCATTTAATACAAATTCTGTGTTACACAGTCTTGAAACCACTCAGCATCAGACATATTTAGTCCAGGGCATAAGGAGAAGCTGAGCGGAAACGTCTAGGATTTTCTGGCAGGCAGGGATGTAGAAGACTGCAAGCACACATACAGAACTGTTTTATTCAGCGTTTGTGCCTATACACACACAATGCATCGTCAGAATCATACATATATCTGATGCCACTAAATGTTTATGAATAAAAGGTAAATCGTATTTCCTTTAAGTGTGTTCTATATGATTAAAAACTCACGAACAGTAGATATAATACTGCGAGAAAGAATTAAGCCTTTTTGCTCTTATAGCAGTGGCTCTCAACCTTCCTAATGCTGCGACCCTTTAATACAGTTCCTCATGTTGTGGTGACCCAACCATAAAATTATTTTCGTTGCTACTTCATAACTGTAATTTTGCTACTGTTATGAATTGTAATGTAAATATCTGATATGCAGGATGTATTTAGGTGACCCCCGTGAAAGGGTCGTTCGACCCCCAAAGGGGTTGCAACCCACAGGTTGAGAACCGCTATCTTATAGAGACACATACAGGTCTATATACTAGTAAGTATTGTTAGTAATAAGGCGAGTCTCCAAATTCAGGGGTCCTGATAGAACACAAAACATACTCGGGAGCCATGCAGCAAGGCAAATATCTTTACTTCTATGTAGAAGGGTGCACACACATGGTCTGGAAGCACGAGCACACTGAGCAGGTGGTAGCTCAGCTTTATAATCCCTGTTGCACATGACCTGTCCCTTGCTCTTGATTGGAGCTCAGGCGCACAGTCTTTCATGATTGGCTAATTCAAAGGGAGAGGTTGGCCTTTGCTGTTTCAAGATGGGACCCCCAGGGGAGCTGCAAGCCGTGTGGCCAACATAGCGGCTGCCAAGTCATGCAGTCCAAAATGGCGGCTGTCTAAACTGTTCTTTGACAGAAAAGATGATTTGTTTATTCTCACAGAATGTAAGTAAAATTTACTTATCATACATATCCAACCATTCAGAAGTAAATAATTACAAACAAATGTCAGTATATATCTTCCATTTCCCAAATGTAATCTTTCTTAAGAAACTAGATGATACAACTAAAAATATTTGGTATGTATATATTATTCTTAAATGCAAACATCTAATAGGAGCATATTGAGAATATATGTTCACATGAATACATATGGATGTAGTTTACTTATGAAATTGAGTACCACTTCATTATGTGTTTGCTGGTTGTCTAGCTCTCAGTTTCATCACTGCCCTCCTGCACTCTCCTCTGTGCTATAGGAGTGATGGAGGCTAACCAACTATATTATCTGGACTCATTTATAATTGGCTTCACAGTAGAGTCTTCCAATGAGAGCCCCTGACAGAATACTGTACAGAGGAGAGGAAGGATGAACATTATTTTTTGTCTCTGAAACAACACGTAAATGGCCAGCAAGTGAGGCCTCCAAGGTTCCCACTCAGGCAGCGGAGGCAGCAGCAGCAGCAACAGCTGTGCTCTGGCATTCTCAGTAGCACACTCTCTGGGTTTCGGTTTTGTGGGCTGTTGCCATAATGGCAAGTAGAAGCAGTGTGTCTGAGAGCAGGGCGCCTGCTGTCTTGCAAAGAGGTGGTAATGAGTTTCCCTGCAGTAGTATCCGCAGCAGCTGATACCACAGCATTTTGGCCTCTAGGAAATACCATATTCCATTTTGCTTCTCTAACCATAAGGCATGGTAGCAGCTTTCTAATGTTAACAATTTATCCTTTCAACAATTTATCTTCTCCTCTTTGAGTCTTAAGCCATTCTATCATTTTTGTTTTTCTAAAAATGTATATTGTCTTTGTGAGAATACTTAGTTTATATTTTCATTGTGTGTATATATATATACATATATATACACATATATATGTATTTTTCAAGTGTATGTATATATGTATTCAAGTGTGTGTGTGCATATATATTTGTTAATTTATATACATATATTTGTTCAAGGGATTCCCTTTATATGAATAATGGCTTTACTTCTAAATTTCCTCTATAAAGAATGTTCAAATGAATATACTTAAACATGTGTACTCATCTGATCATTTCATAAGAATACATTCTGTATTCTGTTATCAAATTGATTTATTTTGTAATAATAGAACAAACTATTTGCATGCTTACTTAAGGGTATCAATTCTCAAAACGCTTTTGCGTTAAGCACATTACCTACTAATATTCTTTATTTGACTCGATGTCCTTTGTAGAAATTTTGGATACAATGCTTTATTCAACATCACGCTCTCTAAATTTCAAACATCAAGAAAATTTATCATAATACGTTAAGGAAACATACAGAATATCATCTTCATCCCTTGGTTTCCTTTTTCCTTATATTACAGGGATCATGTTGTACAAGGTTTGTTATCTAATTTGGAGTCTTAACTTTTAAATACCTTTTTTTTTTTTTAACCATTGTATTAGTTTCCCGGGGCTGCTATAACATAGCACCAAAAACTGAGTGCCTTAAAACAACAGAAATGTATTATCTCACAGTTGTGCAGACTAGATATCCAAGGTCACGATGTCAGCTGAGCCAGGTCATACTGAAATATGTAGGGGAATCCTTACTTGCCTCTTCAAGCTTCTGGTTGTTTACTCTTTGGTGTCCCTTGGCTTACAGGTGCATAACTCCCTCTGTGCCCTTACGCATGGCTCTTTGCTGATAAGGATGCCTGTCATATTGGATTAGAGACCCACCTTCTTTTTCTGTCCTTGTTTTACTTTATATCTGCAATGACCCTATTCTGAAATTAAGTCACATTCTGAAGTACTGGGGGCTAGAATTTCAACATATTTTGGGGGGGAAATAATTTAAACCATAACACTATTGATTCATTTTATAAGAACTTTGGTATATTGTTTATATTTACTGGCATAGAATAATGCATCTGAGAAATATCTCCTTCATTAAATCATGTATTTTTCCCTCCATTTACTAGACTCTGAGTAAATTTGACAGGTGCTTTTAAAAATGATTATGTGTTGTTACTACATAAAAAGGTATCATATAAAATTGCAGCCACATGAGAATCTAAAAATAATTCATATATAAGAAAAAATTGTCTGAATCTGAAATTTTAGAAATCTGAATCTGTGTATGGAATAATAAAACTTTTGCCATGGGAACACAAAGAAGTTAAGCTTATCCTATTATTTGACCTCAGTAGCTGACTGTCTTCAGAAGAGGCTATCCTGACACAAAATATTGTTCTCTTCACTCTTGGCTTTCTTCTGACATAAAAAAAAAATGGCAAAAAATGGCAAAAAATTAGAAGAGAAAATATTGAAATAATAGCAGGAAATAATTGTACTATATTACTTCTCATGCTTAGTAAAGGATAAACTAAATTGAAAGTGAAAACACATCTTGTAATATTGCATGTTCCAAATTCTAAATCAATAAATTTGGCTCAAAATACATTTAAGTATTTACAATACCTTGAGTAACTCAAGTTATCTTCTCACCCCATCATCAACAATATAGATGTCACAAAGTAAATGATTGATAAATAATTATGTAACACAAAGTAATATTCATTCAATGACAGTACTAATGTAGCTACATATTTATTGACATGAAAAATATTGAATGCCTATTACTTTTTAAAAGTACTTCAAAACAATAATGAATCTATAGTTAACATATACACATTCAAATTAAAGATTTTTAAATACATTTGGCTACTGTTAATACCTAAATTATGGCCCTGACTGGTTTGGCTCAGTGGGTAGAGCGTGGGCCTGTGGACTGAAGGGTCCCGGGTTCAGTTCCAGTCAAGGGCATGTACCTGGGTTGCGGGCACATCCCCAGTAGGAGATGTGCAGGAGGCAGCTGATCGATGTTTCTCTCTCATGGATGTTTCTAACTCTCTATCCCTCTCCCTTCTTCTCTGTGAAAGAATCAATAAAATATATTTTTTAAAAATTAAAAAAAAACCAACCTAAATTATGTAGGTGATGAAATTATGAGCATTATCAATTTTCTCTTTCCTTTTCTAAATTTCTGATTTTGACCTTTTCTGAATTGCTTACTAAGTTGTACTTAAACACTAATGTGAATGTTTCCCTGGATTAATTTTGTAAATTGACATCTAGGAAAAACAGAAAAAATTAATGATGTTGAAATAATGAACTCTCTCTGTGCCATATTTGAGTTACAATATGTACAGAAAAATTTAAGAAACTCAAGTTTTCATCATTGATTATATTACCTACACATTGGGCTGGCCTTAAAGTACAGTATGGTGGGCAACAAACAATGATGTATAGCATAATTTTTTCTATGCAATTGAGTCTACCTAGGAATGAATAAAACAATAATAGTTTTTCCTCAACTGAAAATAAAGATGATACATATCTAACTCCTATAGTTGTTATAATGATTACATAAGATAATATTTCTATTGCTTACACTTTGGTTGAGGAGGAAGTGACATATTAGGCCTTCCCCTCCCCCCAAACCCCCCCACCTTTCCTACACACACACACACACACACACACACACACTTGCCTCAGGAGAAAAAGAAAGTATAGCCTTAAGAGAAAAACAAAAGCCAGAGAGAGGATCAGATAAATGTACTTAAGAATTCACAGTGTAAAAGAGAAAGCCTTGGGTCAGAGAAAATCAGACTTAAGACTCTAACACAGCTGTGGGCAAACTACAGCCCATGGGCTGGGGATCCGGCTGTTTTAAATGAATAAAACTAAAAAAAAAAAAAAAAAAAAGACCAGTACCCTTTTATGTAATGATGTTTACTTTGAATTTATATTAGTTCACACAAACACTCCATCCATGCTTTTGTTCCGGCCCTCCGGTCCAGTTTAAGAACCCATTGTGGCCCTGGAGTCAAAAAGTTTGCCCACCCCTGCCTAACATCTGTTTTTCCAAGCTCTTGTAGTTCTTTATTTTTGTCATAATTCCTTTTCCTTTTTTATTTGGAAAAGATATTGAAGTGTTCATAAAAATTTAAGGATTGTTTGCATTCTGTGAATAATGTCATCAGAATTTTTATAGGAATTGCATTGAATCTGTAGATTGCTTTGAATAATATGGATATATCTTAACTATATTAAGTCTTCCAATCCTTGAACATGGAATACTTTCTACTTATTGGTATCTTCTTTAGTTTCTTTTGTCAATGTTTTATTGTCAGTGTACAGATCTTTCACCTTTTTGGTTAAATTTATTCTGAGGTATTTTATTATTTTTGATGCAATACAAATGGGATTGTTTTCTTAAATTTTTATTCTTGGTAGTTTATTATTAATATATAGAAATGTCATAGATTTCATATATTAATTTTCTACCCTACAGCATTACTAAATTCATTGACTAGTTCTAAAATTTTTTTGGTGGATTCTTTAGGGTTTTCTATATATAATACTATGTCATCTGTAAATATTGACAGTTTTACTTTTCCTTTATATAAAATATTATATCATAGGTTGAAATTTTACTACACGTAGTACACATAAAGACTACAATATATTTTGAACTACTAATTTCTCTAGAGAAAATACAAGAATTATTTTCTCAAAAATAAATTTCTATACCTTATGCATTTTGTTATCACAACTATATAATTTCTCCCAACTTAATTTGAACTTTAAACTATTAGAAGCCTTAAATTTTAGCTGGCAAGTTAAATACTTAGAATTTCTTAGATTAGTAATACCTTCACATTTTTAAGGATATATTTTAAAAATATAAGACATACTTAACTAATAGATTAAATTCTGTCCTCTAGATTTTTCACATGAGGCAAACTCAGATTAATATTTCAGTATTCTGTTATTTCAAAATACCTAGATATTTAATAAGTTTTATTGTTTAATTCAGTAAACTCCAAAGCTTTAAGTTGCCAAAGACTTTGGAAGTAGGCCTGTAGCTATTTGAATGTAAAACCACCACATTCTTTCCTTTGAGATAACACGTAAGGGTTGCTGCTGCTGCAGAAAGGCCACCAGCCCCCTCCTCCATCTGAACGCACAGCCAGTCTTCCCCTTGGGCAACTGGACCCCCACCCCCACCCCATCAATATACCTATAATTATTACTGAAAAGCTCCACCACAAATCCTTTATTTTAGTTACATCTATTTATCCATGTTTCAACAATATTGAGATTCTAAAGCAAATTATTACCATTTAAGGCATTTACTTTGGCAAATTTGTAACAGATATAACTCAATGACTTTCAGTGGCCTTAAGGTTAACCTTGGAATGTGGTCCATTATTATTCAAAAATTACCCAATATAGGCAGTCCTTGGTCTGTCATTTTGACGTAAGTACATATGTACTTTATGGTTTTTATTATTTACCACAAGTAAAGGTTAGGAATTGTTATCTTTTTTTTTAAATTGTTTTTACTATTTCACTTCATTACTGCTGTGTACGTGCTCCATGTGAGTGACGTAGGTGCTTATGTAGGTGGGTTCCGACTTAACGGTGAAAATCACGTTACATTGCACCATAGGAATGGGTCTCCAATGTAACCCAAGAACCTACTGTATTATGGAAACACTGATCTTGTTGCCTAAATCCAGCCTGCATATTTTCCTTGGGTCATTTTTGCCATCTTTTTGAGAAAAATAGTCTTGGGTTTATTCTATATCATCTGTAAAGACAGGGGGGCTCAGTTTTTAAGAGCCATCCAAAATCGGACAAGGGGCACCATTTCTCTTAAACCAGCCTTTTTCTCTTTACAAGTATAGAAATCCCAGACATATCCCTCAATTCTGCCAAATTTTAAATGACGGACTGGGAAATAAAAAACATGGCAAAAATGAGACTTTTCTTTTTGTTTTCACTACCTCCCTTTGTCTCCCAGGACAGGTACTATCGGCCACAGTGTCTCCCCACCCCCACATCCTGTTTGCTCTGGGGAAATTCACTAAATGGGCTGGCCGCCTAGGTTTCTTTTCTTATTAAATTAAATCAAAGACATACTTAATAGACTAACAATAAACAACAAGGACAGATAAAACTACATTTAACAGATAACATATAGACAAGACTTAATAAATCAAAGTTATTTTCATGAATCTTTTCCTATTCCACGCTCCATAGCATTGACTAGCCTTTAAAGTTACTTTAGCTAAAATCTGCCTGCCCCAAGGCGTCATATGGTAATTTTCAAACAAAGCCTCAAAGAGTGCCCCTGCGGGAGAGCTGACAGCTCTATTGTCCCTAGCTGCTGAGCCTTTCCACATTAGAGGTGGAGGATCTGGTGGGGTCTTAGGTATTACAGAGTTTTGATCCCCAATTAGACATTTTGCAATTTGAACAAGAACCCACATAATTAAAGATGCCAAGGGTACTCGTTTTCCTTGAGCCTGATTTAAGAGAGTACCCTTTGACATTTCAATTTCTCTATCCTTGAGTATACAAGCTGAAAATTTACAATATTTTTACCTTGTAGTCAAATTCTTCCCCATTATAGCCTGGCTTGAAGCAAAAGACGTTCTTGCCCACTTTGGATTGCGACTTCCAAAGCTGGAGTGAGCTTTATGCACAGTGAATCTCCCCACCTTTTTCCGGTGATCCCCACCTTTACCAGTGATCTTTTTCACTTCAGCAAATATTCTTCTCCAGTCCCTGTTTTGGGTACTATAAATGTCGCAGCCTTTTGCAGCAAGGGTTCAAGGCTCTGGAGAAGGGGCTGTGACATAAACAGATATGCTAGACAAGAAATATAAATTTAGAAGCATGGGGGAAAGCCAGGTGGAGATCTCACCCTCTAGTGGAGTGGCTCTCTGAATCTCCAGACCCTCAGCTTTTTATTTACTAGAATATACATTTTCCCTTTAGCAAAGCAAACAGACATTTCAATGGTAAGGTTTGGTAAACAGTAAAGGATTATCAGCTTAGGCGCAGGGGTGGACAAACTTTTTGACTCTGAGGGCTACAATGGGTTCTTAAACTGGACCAGAGGGCTGGAACAAAAGCATGGATGGAGTGTTTGTGTGAACTAATATAAATTCAAAGTAGACATCATTACATAAAAGGGTACGGTCTTTTTTTTTTTTTTTTTTTAGTTTTATTCATTTCAAACTGGCCGGATCTGGCCCATGGGCCGTAGTTTGCCCACAGCTGGTTTAGGGGCTTGCCTTCAGCTATTCAGCCAACAGCAGGGTAATACAATGCTGATTCTGCCCTGCTGAATATCAAAGTCCATCAGCCTTCTGAGGATTTCTCACATTTATTATGACCTGCTGGTCTTAGCCTCCAGAATTCAGTGGGTATTGAGGGAATATTTATCCTAAATGGATATTGATTTTATATTGTTATTTATTGTGGAAACTAGTAAATGTTGCCTGAAACCAAACCTGAAATATATTAAGAATAAAGGTTTAAAAATATACTACATTTTGGAGGACTCAGTTTTATTTTTTAAGGAAAATGGAATTTGTTGCAATGCCATTTATGTGTTCTTTTAGTTAACCACCAACTAAAAATATTGTCATGCTTAATGACTAAAAGAAACACTTTTACTTAATTAGAATTTATTGGTTTACACAAGAAAGTATAAGGAAGATAAAACATAACTTAGTAATGGTTGTAACTTATTTGTTGGGTTTATGGTGGTTACGTTTTCATTTCATGTATTTTTTTTTATATTTCCAAGCATTGCCTATAAATATAAAACATGTTTCTATAATAATGTGAAAAAATGCTTAAAGAGTGTAATGGTTATTTTATGTGTCAACTTGACTATAATAAAGGATGCCAATATAGCTAGGAAAACACTATTTCTGAGTGTGTCCATGAAAGTGTTTTTGAAAGAGATTAGCATTTGGGATGGTGACCTGAGTAAAGCAGAGGATCATCCCCAAGGTTGGTAAGCAGCATCCAGTCCACTGCGATGAACACAAAAAAGGCAGAGAAAAGGCTATTTGCACTGTATGCTTGAGTTGATGCATCTCCTGTCCTTTGACATTGGTGCTCCTGGTTCTCACACCTTCAGATGCAGATAGACACCATCTATCATGGTTCTCCAGCTTGTAGACACAGATTATGGGGCTTTTTTGGACTCTAAAACCATGGAAGCCAATTCCTATAACATATCTCCTATTGGTTCTGTTGCTCTGGAAAACCCTGATAATACAGAGAGCATCATTAAGTGGTAGTATTATATATTTATAAAGTTATTAATATTTCACTGAGTAGAAACTTAATGCTCTAATTTCTGATGCTTAAGTATGTGCCTCATTTACTTATTTCATGAAACATTTAAAATAAACGCACACTCCAATCTGAACTGCAGGTGTGGGTTGAATGTATGGTTGATTGTAGAAGAGGACCTGGATTGTACATAGTCCCTCTTCTGCAATACCATCCAATATTGGCGGCCAAACCTCACAAGCAAAAATAATACAATCTCATTAGAGTTTAATAAAAAAGGGGTACAGAATTCTGTGAGAAAACATCCACTTTTTCTGGGGGAGTTAGGGAATAACACATAATAAGAAAGGAAATTTGAATTAATTACATGTTTGAAAGCAGAATAGGAGTGTAGGTAAATACCAAAAAAAAGAAAAATGTGCAAGTGACACATTAAAATATATGACATACTCTCTGAATAAGGAGATATGTATCATGACCAGGACATACTGTAAACTTGAGTAGGGCCAGAAAATGAAGCCAAGTTAAATTAAAATAGATCAGGGTCTGGTGGTTAAGTTCTGCAGGCTATATAGTCTGAACCATGTCCTGGTGTCATAGGACTTCCTCAGGATGTTTTAAGCAAAGAATGATTTCCCTTGCATTTCAGAAAGATAGTTTTGCTGTCAATGCAGAGTAATTGGGGAAAGAGGAGAAATTCATTAGAGAGAGGCCAGTATAAGCTTATGAACTAATCATCCTGAGACAGGTTTGCATGTTCCCTACAGAGCCTAGGGTATATTTATTATTAGCCTGGTAAATATAATTTCTGTAGAACTAGATAATCACTCATACTGTCAAACTTGTATGTAGGTGAGGATTGAAATTGACTGAAAAGGTTCCAACTTCTCACTGTTTCATATGACATGTTTTCTTCTGTGAAAACCCTTTTCCAAATACTGGGTCTGAGGGGAGAGGGTAATGGCGGGCAGTGTTCAGGGACTGTTTTCTCAGGGTTATCAACTAAGTAATTTGTTTTCCCACAATGAGCTTTTTCTCCTCTACCCAAACCATCTTACTTACTCTGTAGTAAAAAAAAAAAAAATTTACATTTTTCTCCATTATTTCAAGTATTTTTGTACTTATCCATGAGCTTTATACCTGAAACTAATCTTTCCTGAGAAGGAAAGGAGGATGAGAAAGAAGATGTCCCATGACCAGAACTACAACAAAACCTGTTTTTCAAGCTCTTTTCTGTATGATGTCCGGAAGTCTCCTCTGAAACCCTCCCATCAGGAATTGCCTAGTTTCTGTAGGTAGGTGTTCGTATAGGATTAACCTTTCTCTGAGAAAAGTGGTTCTAGTTTGCAGCCTTTTTACCTGCTTGGAGGAGGGCGAAGAGTAAGGAACTAAAACCACACTTTCACTACAGCACAGTGATCTTCTGTATTGGGTGTGTTTTAGTCTATTTTTTTTAATTGGGTGTCAAAATAAAATTTTAATAATGGTAATAAATGATAAAGCTGCTTTCAATTTCTTCTTGGTATCGATTTCAGTAAATGTTCTGTCACAACTTTTGGTAAATAAAATAAAAATTACAAACAGTAACATAAGCATGGATGACAATGTTAGGATATTTATGTCCATAATTAATTATTAGGTGAAATATTATTATTGCGTTGCTTATTCCATTTGTTTTCTAACACCCTCTGACTCAGATCCACATTCTGTCCTCGTCTCTGCAGGCTGCGCCCTGGAAGGCTTACCCCATGCATACTGCCTCACCCACTCTTCCTTATCAACAGGTTTCTGCAAGAGTTCAGCCAATGACAGGCACAGGCAGAAGTGTTGGGGGGAAGAGGAGGAAAAAGTTGGAGTACTCCCATCTCTGCTCAGCACTGAGCAGTCCCTTCTTCCTTCCTGGCCTCCAGTTATACCATTTTCTCTCCTTTCTCCTTCAGGCCTAGAGGTGGTAATGGTGCTAATCTCTGGGTGCCTCAACACAATTTACTGGTCCCTCTGACCCTTCTCACACCTCTGTAACTTCTCACTTCATTAAAATCTCATCCGGTGAATTATCTAGATGGAATTCTCTTTTCTCCCAGGATCCAGACTGATCAGCCTAAGCCAGGGTTCTTTTTTATAAGCAGCAGAAAACAACACAGTTCTTTTTTAAACAGAAGATGGAGGACAAGGAGGGGGCAGGGTTAGAAGGATATCAAGGTGAAGAGAATTAATGGGAAGCTTGAGAACAGGCTTAAAGAGTGGGCAAGAGCCCTCTGGGCAACAGAAGCCACAATTAAGGTCACAGTGTGGGAATGATCTGGCTCACAAACTTCTGTTCTTGAGATAGTCTTGCACTCCGTCGAAATAATGTTATTCCAACTCAGCATTCAAAGTCCAAAGAGAGGCTGGTCACATGCCTATCTTCTGGCTGTGATGGGGAGGGGAAAGGGGATCTCGATCATACGAAGTTGTTTTAGTGTATTTTGTCTGATACAAGTGTAGCTCCCACAGCTTTCTTTTGGTTTCCATTAGCATGAACTGATTTTTCCCATCCCTTCACTTTCAGTCTATGTGTGTCCTTATATCCGAAGTGAATCTCAAGTAGGTAGTGTATAGATGGGTCTTGTTTTTTTAACCACTCAGTCACCCTGTGTCTTTTGTTTGAAGCATTTAATCCATTTACATTTCAAGTAATTATTAATAAGTATGTACTTATTGACATTTTGTTAAATTTTTTTGTAGTTCCTTTTGTTTCTAGTCTCCTCCTTTTTGAGGTATTATTCCATTAATGTAAAAGTCGAATGCAAATCTGTAATGACACAATGCCAATGAGTGGTTGCCTGAGGGCACAAATGGTTCTTCTGAAACATTTCTTCAATTTAAAAGTGAGAATCTAACCATATAATATAGACCAAAAAAAAAAAAGCCAAAATAAAATTTGAGTTCACGTTATTTCTTCAAGCACCACTAGGGGAAAAAAATAAAAAATAAAAACACATACCTCTGTAAATTATAGAACAAAACTTACTTTATTTTTTAAAATATATTTTAATTGATTTCAGAGAGGAAGGGAGAGGGAGACAGAGATAGAAACATCAATTATGATGTTTCTGACATGTGCCCTGACAGGGAATAGAACCATGACCTCCTGGTTCACAGGTCTACGCTCAACCTTGGAGCCCCGCCAGTCAGGCAACAGAACTTCTTTAAAGACCACATTCAATAATTACCTGGCAGAGTAGATACATATCTTTATAAACTGGAGATGTTCACTTCACCAACTGAATATGAGATGTAAAGAAAATAGTGACAATAGCTTCAAATGAGATGTGGAACATGGACAACTCATACATTTGGTTTTTAGGAGTACAGGAAAAATACATTTTAGCCAGTAAAATGTAAGCAGGCTATCCTTATTAAAAAAGCAATTTCTCCTTCGGTTTAACAAATTATTCAATCATTTTCTGTAATGTTAGCAAATGCCTGTCTAATAAAAGATAGGTATGTAAATAGGAAGTTTCATTTTATATTTGTTGCTCAATTGACTTTGAACTACTCATGTTCACCTGCTCAGAAATTTCTAGTTGGCTGAGAGCTGCTAACCTTTGTAATTTATTGTGTAAAAATTCCATCTTATGGCTCCAAATAGTGCATTTAATTAATGCCTTAAAATATTAATTGCCCAAGAATTTTTAAAACATGCAATACCTGACTAGTCAGAGGAATTTACCTCTTTTCCCTTAGATTGTCAAATAAAAAAACAACAGCAGCCAACACAACAACACCTGTCTGGTGTGAATGAATCAAAAGTATATCTTTTTTTTGTCAGATCAGCAAAAATGTTTTCTGGTGTGCTGCAGAATTTTAGTAATTAGTTTATGTGTGCCATGAGATGAAAAGGTTGAAAATTTCTACCTTAGTCACATTATTTAAGTTTAAGATGCCCCACTGTCAGTTTCTTAAGAACACTGAAGCAGGAGTAAATGTACTGTTTAATTAGTGATCTTTAATCACAACCCATCTTTCTTCATATTTCAGACATCTGGGATTTCTTACAAGATATAAATTCAATTAATAGGTCATAATCTAAAATATATTTTTTATTACTGTATCCATGTTTTTTAGCAGAAAACATGGATATAGCAAATAAATGAATAAACATAATATATACATAGTAAATAAAT
The DNA here is from genome assembly GCF_964212035.1 of Myotis nattereri. Lineage (NCBI taxonomy): Eukaryota > Metazoa > Chordata > Mammalia > Chiroptera > Vespertilionidae > Myotis > Myotis nattereri. Next base: position 58,371,291 of record NC_138079.1, read on the forward strand.
AGACAAACATAATACATACATGAGTAACTAACAAAAAGGAAACAAATTAAGAAAAGATGGGTGCTATCGATTAGGTGAGCAGAAAGTGCTAACTCTATGGCTAGGTGCTAAATAAGCATCATCTGTCAAACTAAGAGCTGTCACACATGTATAATACTATCACCTCATATATGAGAAGGAACAATCAAAGAAACTTGGTGGAGCTAAATGACTAATAAAAGGGAAGAAATCGGATTCAAAGCCAAGTATTTATGGCTCCAAAGCCCTGGCCTTTCCTTTGTGCCATGTTGTCACTAGGAGACTTAATGTCAAAATCAATGAATTAATTGATCTTTTATTACTGCTCTGCTTTGCTTTCGTGTGTTATGGGTAGTAAGTTATAATAGTGTGTTCATGAGGTCAGTAACCTGGCACTTGTCCTAAGCAGAATGTATGCCTACTGGGCCCCAAAGAGTGGTGCTTTCTGTGCTTTTCATCACCATGACTCTCCAAATGACTACCTCTAGTTCATTCAAGTCCAGCTCTAGTGAACAGGAGCAAAAAATACATTCATAGAAACACATATTTTAACATTATTTTTTCACCCTTTCCCCTTTGCTTATCATCTAAAGAGTTCCGCATTTTCACTTACTGTTTTATCTCTTCAATCTTATGAGAAGGGGCCTATCATCAGGAATTTTTTATGTACAATTTGGGGAAAATAAAGGAATAGAAACAACAGAAATAATCTAGTGTATTCTAGATAGAAAGGTTGTGAAAGCAAAAGAAGTGCTTCTTACTCTAGAATCTTGGGCAGGTGAGAGAGGATGGGTGTAGTGGGAAGAAATTAAAGGGCTGCGATGGTCGTGAACACAGTGTGTGGAAGGAATTCTTCTCTGGAGTTTGGATAGTGAAAATCCTTGAGATCTGGAAAGTAAATGGAGAAGTTACGAGTGAGTTGATGAAAGGAGAGTTTACTCTCCATGTATATAAAAGCCTAAGCAACCCTTACAACAGGTCAACCAATTGACTGGTCGACTGGTTGCTATGACGATGCACTGACCACCAGGGGGCAGAAGCTCAAAGCAGGGGCTTCCCCCTGGTGGTCAGTGTGCTCCCACAGCCAACCTCCCATGACCAGCCAACCTCCCATGGTCCACACCCTCCCACCCCTGGCCAGTTGGCCCCTATCTGCCCTAATGAGGGCGGGCTGGCCCCAATTGCCAGCCAGGCAGAGGGACCCCACCTTTGCACAAATTTGTGAACCGGGCCTCTAGTATGTTATAGATTACTAGCTGGTTTTCTGGATTATGAGGACTTTTGCATAATACTCTGACAGACTACAGCCCACATGATATATGGGAAAGCTTAATCCATCTGTGAATATAGATTGGAAAACTTATTGAGATAGCCTAGCAGTGAGGCTATATTGTAATATCTCTTAGAGTTACAAGGAAAGGTTGTAGCTTACATCATTACTGTGGATGATCTTGGATATAAATAATTGTGGCAAATTATGTCACATGGAGGAAAAGTGATAAGATTTATTTGTGTATTATTCTAAATTAGGGAGAGAGGTGCTCACACTTTTGAAGCTATTCAGAGAGTCATCTTAGCAGAAGTAGTATCTGATAATGACTACTCATTTTGATCACAATATGAGGTGCTCATTAAAATACCCTCCTGTCTAGTAGAGTTACACATTTCATTCACTGTCTTATATAAACTTATTAAATAATCTATGTTCTAACAGGAAGAGTGCTTTTTAAATCAAACTAGCACTTGTTTTCTTTTTTAGCTTCCACATATAGTACTTAGCTTTTACTTCACTTAGCATAATGCACTTGAGAATCATACATGTTTTTGCAAATGGCAAGATTTCATTAGTTTTATGGCATATATACTAGTATATCACATTTTCTTTATACATTCATCAACTGATGGAAATTTTGGTTGTTTCTATGTCTTGGCTATTATAAATAATGATGCAGTGAACATGGGGTGCATCTATGCTTTTGAATTAGTATATTCATTTTTTTTAGATAAACATCCAGAACTGGAGTTGCTGGATCACATGGTAGTTCTGCATTTTATTTTTCTGGACCCTCTGTTTCCCATAGTGGGTGCACCAATTTACATTCCCACCAGTAATCCACAAGGGTTCAGTTTCCTCTACACCCTTGCCAACACTTGTTATTTCTTGTCTTTTTATAATAGCAATCTAACAGATGTGAGATGCTATTGCATAGTGGTTTAGATTTGCATTTGTCTAATGATTACTGATGTTTTCATGTATATGCTGATATTTGTATGTCTTTATGGAAAAATATCTATTCAGATCCTTGACCCACTTTTTAATTAGATCATTTGTCTTTTTGCAAATGAGTTGTATGAGTTCTTTATATCTTTTGGATATTAGTCTCTTATCAGATATGATTTGAAAATATTTCCATCTGTTCAGTGGGCTAACTTTTCTTTTTGTTTTGGGTTTTCTTTGCTCTGTATCAAGTTTCTTAGTTTGATATAGTCTCGCATTTTTTACTAAGTTGCCTTTGCTTTTAGTATTAAATTAAAAAAAAAAAAAAGGATTGCCAAGACTGAAGTTGGGGAGCTTACCACCTATGTTTCCTCTGGGAGTTTACTGGTTTCAGGTCTTACATTCAACCTTTTAATCCATTTTAGAGTTAATTTTTATGTATGGTACAAATAGTGGTCCTATTTTATTATTTTGTGTGTGGCTGTCTCAATTTTCTCAATACCGTTTATTGAAAGAGACTGTCCTTTCCCCATTGTATATTTTTGGATTCTTTGAAGTAAATTAATTGATCAGATAGTCACAGTTTGCTTCTGGGCTCTGTACACTATTCCACTGATGTATCTATTTTAATGCCAATACCATAGTATAGTTTTGATTACTATCGCCTTGTAATATAGTTTGAAATCAGGTTTAGTCTTCTTTCTCAAGATTGCTTTGGTTAATCAGGGGCTTTTGCATTACACACAAATTTTAGAACTGTTCATTCTATTTCTATGAAAAATTCCATTGGGATTTTCATATGAATTGCACTGAATTTGTATGTCATTTTGAGTAGTATGGACATTTTAACAATCAGTCTGTCAGTACATAAGTATGGAATATCTTTCAATTTGTTTGTGTCTATTTTATCAGCCTATGTATTATTATAATCACTAGTGACCCAGTGAATGAATTCATGCACATTGAAAGGAAATTAATTAGAAGGCGGCTGGTGAGGCAGGACTGGATGAGATGGGCTGGACATGCCCTGGAGTCAACCTCCTGTGGTCCCTCCCTGGACACTACATCTGGGGCAGCATCGCAGTGGAGTGAGTGGAGTCTCCTCCAGCAGGTGGGGTCCCTCAGCCTGGCCTGCAGGGATCAGGCTGAAACAGGCTCTCTGACATCCCCCGAGGGGTCCCAGAGTGTGAGAGGGCACTCTGCAAAGTTGCTGTCGTACAGGGTGTGGAACGCAAATACAAGTGTGCAGTAAACCAGATTCAGGGCCAACAGCACCCCAGCAACAACATAACCCACAACTGAAGGTGTAATCGGGCTCCCACCTCTCTGGTTTCAGGGACACTTAGCCTATTAGCCTTTTATATAGATAGATTGATTGTATAGATCTTTCACTTCTTTGATTAAATTTATTTTGAGGCAATGTAAATGAGATATTTATCTTAATTTCTCTTTCTGAAAGTTCACTATTAGTGTATAGAAGTGCAACAGAATTTTGAGTGTTGATTTTGTATCCTACAACTTTAATTAATTGATTATTTCTAACAGTATTTGGATGAAATCTTCAGAATTTTCTACATCACTGAAAATAGTGACAGTTCTACTTCTTCCAATCCAATTTGGAAGCCTTTTATTTATTTTTGTTGCCTAATTGTTCTAAGACTTACAATACTATGTTGAATAGAAGTGGTGAAAGTGGCCATCCTTTTTTGTTTGATATTCAAAAAAATAGCTTTTCACCCTGGCTGGTTTAGCTCAGTGGGATAGAGCATCAGCCTGCGGACTGAAGGGTCCCAGGTTCAGTTCTGGTCAAGGGCACATGCCTGTGTTGTGGGCTTGATTTCCAGTGGGGGATGTGCAGGAGGCAGCCAATCAATGATTCTCTCTCATCATTGATGTTTCTATCTCTCTTCCCCTCTCCCTTCCTCTCTGAAATCAATAAAGATATATATATTAAAAAAAAATAGCTTTTCACTATTGTGTATATGTTTCAGCTGAGGCTTGTCTGTCATATATGGTCTTTATTGTGTTCAGGTACTTACCTCTATATCTACTTTTTGAGATTTTTTTTTTTAATCACAATTGTTGAATTTTTTGCATCTAATGAGTCTACCATATGATTTTTATCCATTTTACTCATGTGGTTTATCATATCGACCAATTAGTTGTTGAATCCTTGGAAAAAATCCTACTTGACCATGGTGTATGATTCTTTTAATGTATTGTTAAATTATCTTTAATATTTTGTTGAGGATTTTTATATTTATGTTCATTAAGCACATTGGCCAGCAATTTTATTTTCTTGTGTCATCCTACTCTATTTTTGCTATCAGGGGAATGCTGGCCTCATAAGTTTGGAAGTGTTCCCTCTTCTATTTTGAGAAAGGAGGATTTTGAGAGAGATTGTTGTGAATTCTTCTTTACATGTTTGGTAGAATTCACCAATAAGGCCATCTGGTCCTGGACATTGGTTTATCAGGAGAGTTTTGATTACTGACTCAATAGCCTTAGTATTAATTGTTCTGTTCAGATTTTCTATTTCTTCATAATTTAATCTTGGGTAGGTTGTATGTTTCTAGGAATTTACATATTTCTTCTAGGTGGTCCAATTTGTTGGCATATAATTGTTCTGAGTAATTTCTTATGATCCTTTGCAATTTTGTGTTATCAGTTGTAACATCTTTCTGAATTTATTTATTTGAATCATATCTCTTTTTATGGTGAGGTTAGCTACAGGTTTGCCAATTTTTGTTTATAATTTGATTTATTTCCTTCCTTCTAATTTTGGGCTATATTTGTTTTTCTTATTCTAATTCCTTGAGTTGCAAAGTTAATTTTTTGAGATTTTCATATTTTTTTAGTTCAGCAATTATTGTTGTAAACCTCTGTCTTAGAACTACTTTGGCTGCACTCTATAAATATTTGTATGTCTCAAGGTATTTTTTATTTCTCATATGATTCCTTCTTTGGCTCATCTGTTGTTCAGTAGCATGTTATTTAATCTCCAAATTTTTGTGAATTTACCAGTTTTATACCACTATGGTTGGAAAATGCTTGTTAGTATTTCAAACTTCTTATATTTGTTAAGCCTTATTTTGTGGACTAATTATATGACCTGTCCTGGAGAATGTTCCATGTGCATTTGAGAAGACTGCATAGTCTACTGCTTTTGAATGGTACGATTAGCACATACCTCTTAAATCTATCTGGTTTATCTTATGTTTTAAAGCTGATGTTTCCTTTTTGATTTTCTGTCTGCATGATCTACTCATTGATGTAGTAGGATATTAAGTCTCCTACTATTATTGTAGTGCTAGTTCTTTAAGTCTATTAATATTTGCTTTATATGTTTAGGTGCATCTATATTGGGGGCATAAATATTTATGAATGTTATCATTGATTACTGATGTCTACTTCTTCCAAAAAAAAAAGTGAATGTCCTATTGACTCATATATTATTGTTTGTCTGAATGTAAAGTAAAATATGTGCTTGATAACTTGCTTGTTTTCCATATTATGCAACAGGGAGACGGGTTGAAAAAAAATGATTTAAGTAAATTACATAATATATTTTTAAACCTTCTAATATAATAAATTATATATATATATATATATATATATATATATATATATATATATATATATATATTTAAACTTTATAGCTTAAATGTTTACTTCTTTTGGAGGGGTAAAAGTTATATAATTAGGTTTTAAATTTTATTTCTTGATGAATGTGGCATTTGGAGTGAGCAACTTACATGACTAGGTAATCAAATTTATGTGAGCTATATTCTCATTTAAAAATTAATAATTTTAGATGTTAATTTGAGTGGATCTGGTTGGAGGACATACTGTCTTATATCTACTTAATTGCTGTATCTATTTAACTCAAATTGTCCTGATAAACATTTTCCTTAATTGCCTATGTACATTAAAATAACTTTTTTAAAATTTTATTTTATTGTTTAAAGTATTACAAATAACTTGTTGATTAGTAAGTTAAAAATGTACATTAAGGGTTTTATAGTTAGTAGATGTTTCTGTGCTTTTGGGACACATGGATTACTATGCCATGTTCAATTTAGAGATCATCTCTCAGAATTATAATTTTTAATGATTATGAATATAGTGACAATCTTACAAATTGGAATGCCAAGATTATTCACTAGGTAGTAGGCTTACATTTGCTTAACACTAAGTGATTTTATCATTGTCTTTCCTTTGATAGCACTAAATAATACTTTCTAAAGTAAATTTGATTTGCCATACACTTGAAAATAAACTTTTTAAAGTTTTTTTCCCCCAATGTGAAGTATTATTATTATACTAGAGGCCCGGTGCCCAGATTCATTCACCAATGGGATCCCTTTGGCCTGACCTGCATTCCGAGGTGTCCAGAATGCGAGAGGGTACAGGCCAGGCTGAGGGGCCCACCAGTGCATGATCAGGGCCCGGGGAGGGACCGTGGGAGGGCTCCAGGGCATGTCGGCACATCTTGCCCAGTCCCAATCTGCCTGACCCTAGCAGCAAGCTCACCTACCGGTCTGAGTGTCTGCCTCCTAGTGGCCAGTGTGCGTCATAGCTACCAGTTGAATGGTCATTTAGGCTTTTATACATATAGATAGTCCTGACACTAACATACTAATACTCTTGACCATATCATCAGAATTAGTGACATGAATCCCATGTGTGTAAGGTAATTGAAAAATATAAAATTTAATCCTGTTAATCCAGGAGTATAAAAATTAGAATAATGACTCTCAATAAAGGATTTTTTTTGTATATTCATTCATCTAAAGTTTCCTAAGTCTGTCACTCAAAAAAAGATAAAATATAACCTAAAAAATTGATATGTGCATTGCAAAAAATTTGCTATACAGTGCTATCTTTAAATTACTGTAATCTCCTTTACTCCTTAAGGTTTTATTAACCATAATATCAATGAACCAGAGGCTTCATTATCCTCTCAACATAAATAATAAGTTCTGGATGAGTAGGCAAGTGGATAGTTGTAAGACTATTTAAATGCTAGTTAATGAGCTCATAAAAAGCATAGAAGACAAGTGAAGGTAAACAGCATGAAACATATAGTAATTTAACAATGGGCTATTCTCTAAATGCTGGAATATATGTATAGCTTGTGGCTTAAAAATAAACACTTCCTTGGGAAAAAAAGGAGGTATTAGTCAAAGGGGTACAGTTTGACAAGATGAACAAGTCCCACAGATCTGTTGTATAGCATAGTGCCTATAGTTAACAATACTGTGTTGTATACTTAAAAAATTGCTAAGATGATAAAACTTATGTTTAGTGTTCTTATCACAAATGTTACTACTAATAATACTGACAGGAGGAAACTTTTGGAAATGATGGATATGTTTATGGCATAGATTGTGGTGATATTTTCATGCTTCAGTTAATCACATCTTCTTATTCTGACTTTTCTGTCTCCCTTTTCCCTTGTAATTACATTATCCCTATTCCTATTTAGATATAATTTCCCATTTCAATATCCTTAGTGTAATCAAGTTTACCAAATCTCTTTTGCCATGTAAGACATATCCACAGATTCTAAAACCTAGAAGTGGACACCTGTGGGGAGCCATTATGCTGCCAACCATGAACTTACAGCACTGCTTATCATGGGAAGCAATAGTGCTACCATAAAGGATTACGCATGGGGAATCTGCTGGATCCAAGCACTGGTTCTGCTAGTATCGTTGTGATGCATTCTATAAGTCACTAATTTTTAAGTCTCCTTTTCCTAAACAGTATAATTGGGAATCAGAATACTGATGTACTTATAGTTAGATTACTTCCCAGATATGTCATAAAAATCAAATGAAGTAACCTAGGTAAAGTCTTTCTTTAAAATGTTACATAATTCATAAAAGGGAAGAACTCTTTTCTGAGTTGTAACACTAATATAGTTGGGCCTCTTTTTCCTCATTTTCAAAAGCAGTTTGGGGCTAGAATTAATAGATGATTATTTAGTCCATCCAGCTATGAAGTTCTTTAAAATTATTCAATTAGAAAGAATACTTCTTTAATATGATCAACATATTTAAAACAATTTCTAATTCTTCTAGGCCAAGTTTACATTATTGCTATGATTTTAACACTTGAACCTGTGATTAAACATTTAGAAAAAGAGAGCATACTATCTTCAAAAGATAGCTCACTTCATCTTTGATCAAGTCCGAATGGTAAAACATTTCTTTCATATTAAACAGGCATCTGCTTTCCTGTAGTATTCCCATAGATGTGGGGATATGCATATTTTAAAAATTTCTCATGGAAACATCATTTTATCATTTTCCAAGCACTTTATAGACTTCCTCAAAATGAAAAAAAAAATTAATAACTGCAATGAAAATAGAACCCTAATTAATCACTTTTCTGTTGCAACTGGATTTTTTTATCCATTCCATTTATATGCACAACTGATTTAATAGGTTTTTACTGAATAGGTTTTTTTTTTAACTAATTGACTGGAGAGTCAAATAATCAAACTAATGCTGCATGGAGATGTGAAGTAAATATCTCCTCTTACAGAATTTAACTGGTCATTAGCCTGCTTTATGAAAGTCTTAACTAATTCACCCTGACCTCTTCATCCTGTACCTTGTGGGTCATTCTAAGATTTAAAAAAAAAAAAAGCTTACTCTAGCAAATGGGATCATTGAGGAGGTTAGTAATTACTAGGTCTTGATTTGAAAATCTGTTTCACTCTACTATTGCTCTTATAGTCATTGATAAACCCATATTTTGGATAGCCTCTAGATTTCATTTCAAAGATTCAGGAATTTCCAAAGTTATGTTTGTGTGACAAGTATTAACTTTTCTTTTAGAACATTTTGATGAATAATTTTGACCTTTTAATTTGTGATAACTACAGATTCTCATGCAGTTGTAGAAAAAAACACAGAAAGATCCCACATACCATTTGCTCAGTTTCCCCCATACAATATCACAAGGAGAATATTGACATTGATACAATCCACCTGTTTATTCAGGTTTCACCCATTTTAAATATACTCTGGGTGTATAGCCTATGAAATTTTTCACATGTGTACATTTGTGACTACTAGAGAACAACCCTGGACATGCTCTGCAGTGGTCACATGAATGTATATCCCAACAGGTATCATCATCTTCTTCCTCCTCCTTTGTTTTATTTATTATTTATGTCTTCAGTACAAAAGATAATCTTATAGAGGTAGCACATGCACTATGAGATTTGGTAGTTGCCATGGGAACTATACATTTTTTAGTAAACAGAATAAATAGCTACACACGTTCTTTGCAATTTATTTTGCTGGTAATTTATGTAACTAAAGATATTTTAAATAAAGTTGCAAAATGCCCATTTTTATTATTTTGAGTCTAATGAAACAAAATAAGTTATTTGCTTTGTACCTTTTTAGATTGTTCTATCTAAAGCATAAGAAAAAGAATGTTTCCAAGAATGTCAAACTACTCAAAAGTAAAGTATTTACATACCTATGTTTAAACACTTCTTACTTTGTACTAGACTATTTTCTAAGAACTTTATAAATATTATTTATTTAATCTTAGTTTATAAAATCATAATGTCTTCCTTTATGATGTGCATATTTCTGTTTTGTCAATACCAACAGCTAAACTGAGGGAAGGAAAGAAATCCTTGGATATCTCTTTTCTAGTAATTTCTCTATTTGAGTGGCAAATAAGGTATTCAATATCTAGTAGTAGAATATTCAAATTGAATAAACAGAAATATTTGAGAGTAAAATATATTTGTTTCCTCTGAACAAAATACTCATTTTTATCCTTCCCAACTGGCACCATTATTTTTCATTACCATTTTGAGATTTGACCTCTTTTTCTACATAGATTTTGTCTTCCTACCACTAGCTCATTTTGTTTTAGGCCCTAGATATTTTTCTTCAATGACCATTACTTTAATTTAATTATTTTAAAAGTCTTGAAAGGAAAGCAGAGTCCACTGTACCATAACCTTAGAAAAAATGTTGTCTTCATTTTAAATAAGCACATTAAGTTATGTGTATGTAGTATGGCTCCCTGGTATGGTCCTATCACTGTTTACACCAGTGAGTATGATCACTTATCAGTTTTCACCAGTGAGTATGATGTTAGCTGAGGGTTTGTCATCTATGGTCTTAATTATGTTGAGATAGTTTCCTTGTATACATGGATGCTGTGTTTTGTCAAATGCTTTTTCTGCATCTATTGATATTAGATGATTTTATCTTTTGTTAATGTGGTATATCACATTGATTGATTTGCATATGTTGAACCATCCTGAGATGAACTCCACTTGATTGTGATGTATCATCTTTTTCAATGTATTGTTGTATTCAATTTGCTGGTATTTTATTTAGGACTTTTGCATCTAAGTTCATGGGAGATATAAGCCTGTAATTTTCTTCTTTGTGTGTCCTTACCAGTTTTAGAAAGTATTCCCTTTTCTTCAGTTTTTACTGGTAGAAGATTGTGAAAGTTTTCTACTTTAAATATTTGGTAAATTTCACCAGTAAAGCCATCTGGTATTGGACATTTGTTTTCTGGAAGGTTTCTGATGACTGTTTTAATTTCCTTAGTTTGATCAATCTATTTGTGTTTTCCAATTTTCATGGTTCTGTCTACAAAGGTATCTTTCTAAGAATTATCCATTTCTTCTAAGTTATTTGTCATATAGCCTTCCATAGTATTCTTGTATAAACCTATTTCCATCCATGTAACTTCTCTTTCACTTCTGATTTTATTAGAATCTTTTCTCGTTTGTCAATTTTATAAATCTTATCAAAGGAACCAGTTTGTTGTTTCATTAATTTTTTCTATTGTCTTTTTTTCTCTATTACATTTTATTCTGCTCTCATTTTTATTTCCTTCTACTGACTTTTGGGGTCCATTTGTTATTCTTTTTCTAGTTCTTTAAGGGGAAATATTAGATTGTTTGAGATTTTTCTTGAGGTAGGCCTGTAACACCTACCATAAACTTCACTTTTGGTACTGCTTTAGCTACATCCAATAGTTTGATATGTCATATTGTCATTCTCATTTGTCTCTACCTTTTGATTGCTTCTTTTATTTCCTTGATCCAGGGGAAGTTGCTTAATCTCCACATATTTGTGATTTCTCCAGCTTTCTTTTTGCAGTTAATTTCCAGTTTCATAACTTTGTGGTTATAGCATATATTTGGTTTAAGTCTTCTTAAATTTATTGATACTAGTTTTGTGCCCCAACATATGGACTATCCTTGAGAAATTTCCATCTTCACTAGAGAAGAACATATATTCTGTTGTTTTGGGATGGAAAGCTCTGTAAATATTGACAGTGTCATTCAAGGCAGATATTTCTTATTGACTTTCTGTTTGGATGATCTACCCCATTGCTGCCAATGGGATAAGGAAGAGCCATTTAACAAGTTACAAGACGAAGGAATCCTAAAGGAATAGACTAATGCATTTGATTACATAATATTCATTTTTATAAAACAATTCACTTTTATAAAACAAAAATATGTCAGAAATAATTTATTAAAACCTAGTAATAGACTGGGGAAGACATTTAAAAGGTATATAAGAGAATTTGTAAAAACAAAAAGAAATGAGTCAAATAAGATAAACAACAAATAACTGGAAAATTTTATAAAAAGGCAAATCACAAAATGATACATAAAAGTTACTCTAACCTCTCATGCTATTTGGAAAGTAAAAATAAATACTTATTTTTCCTCCTCCAGACTACAAAATGAAAAGGAAGAAAAATAGATACATTTTATATATTTGATGTCTATGAACATTTCAATCAAATATTAACTGCTACAACATTTATTTATTTTAAATGTGCATAATTATAAACGCAGAAATGCTTAAGATATCTTTCAAAATATGTGCAAAGAAAAATGCATTTTTATACATTTTAAAAACCTTGGAGACAAAATGTTCACTAGCAGCAAAACTGTTCATTAATTCATGGTATATAAATGCTTGCTCCTGTTCAAAATGGAGTATAATTAAATCAATTCATATACGACAAGGAAAGTTCTCTAATTGTTTTGTTTTTTAAATACAATTAATAGCCCTGACCAGTGTGCGAACTGGTTAGATCTCGGCCCATGGACCAATGAAGGAATCCTATAGGAACAAACTAATACATTTGATTACATAATATTAAGCACTTTTATAAAGGGTTGCAGGTTCGATCCCTGGGCAGGGCATGTGTGGGAATCAACCAACAGATACATTTCTCTCTCTAAAAATCAATGGAAAAATGTCCTCCAGTGAGGATTAACAAACACATGTTTTAATACAATTAATAGAAAATTCTCATGGTCTGATTTCAGTTATAAAGAAAATCTTACTAATCACAAAACTGCAAGTGCTTTCATCAATACCCATTTATAGTACCATTAAAATTATATATAGGTATGAATATTTATTAAAATGTCTTGACCAAGTTTTGAATATAGATGGATAGATATAGATACACTCATGGAACGTTGACTTTTTACGTCGAAGGGAAAATGCTTCTTATATTAATCACTGTCAATCCATTATAGCCTTTTCTTGAACTAATGTTTTAGGAGTTACACAGTAACAAATAAGAGTGTGCTCATAAGACATCAAGAAAAACATGAATAATGCATGAATGTTTACCAACTGAAAAATACTTGGTATACAATGGGGAAAGCATGTTTAAATGTGAAAAGATAAAATAGTTTCATTTAAAAATCACAAGTTAGAATTTAAAGGAATGTAAATTTAACATCCACTATGGTGGTTCATTCAATATACCATTTTGAGTGATGAAGCATTTCAAACATGTTAGGCTTTTAATATACAACAAGAGTTTGATTTTCCTGTTCATCTTTTAATATTTCTGCCCAAAGGCTAGAAAAAGCATCCTATTTTAGAGTCTTGAATCAAAATGATAAATGCAAGATATTAAAAATCAGAGAGATGAGAAGTTTCTATATAATTGACTCTAATCAAAAGGGAAATTATTCTTTAGTCAGCTTACCAGATAAGTACTGAATTTGGGAATAGGCTTTTAGCAGGTTTAATAATGTTAATGTGTTTCATGTTGCCTCTTCAGAGACAGCCCCTAGAAAGGAAATTGCCACACACAAAAAAAAAAAAAAAACCCTCTAGAAAGGAAATCAAACAGATCCTCAACTCCTAAATGTAAGAAAATGTTTAATTTAAAAGTGTATTTAACAGCTTTTAATTTTCATTGATTACAAAGTATAACTATTAAAAATCTTTTTCTTTCTTATTATCACCTGCTGCCTTCTTGTTCCCCAGGAAAAGTAAAGCTTAATGAGATATTCTTCTGTAACAATAGAGATTCCTAAAAGAAAATTAGAATGCTTGCTCCTGAAGGGATTTACAGATTAATTGGCCTAATCACCACATAACATTAGAAATGTTTTCTACAAATGAAAATAATTGCTTTTTATTTTTTTAACATGGTAATTATGCAGGGAGCCGTGGTTGGCTTCTTCTGGTCTGTTGTTTTCTTAGTTTTTGAATAGTTGACTCACCACTCAATCATGAAGGACAGGTGAGCAGGAGAATGTTTGGGGCTGGTAAACATGCAGATCATACCCAGGGCAGAATATGGCTTTCCAGCTGTTTACATTTGATTTTTTAATTTCGTTTTGACTTTGCTAAGGACTGGGAAAAAGAAATCCTAGGCTATATCTAAAATTAATACCCTCCCTCTGTTTCCTCCTCCCATACAGTCTGGGGATACTTGACACAGAACCCAGGGACACCATCCTCCTAAACCATGCCCTCACCCCACACATGGAGCAAGTTAGAAGGGAGAAAACACAAAGAAAAAAATAGTGAGGGTGGAGTGGGGAGTCCCTATTTCACAAATAACTTCAATAACTCTGTTCTATTAGATATTAAGCTGTATCATTTGTGGTTATGAAACCATTTTGTCCCTTGGGGTCATTAAGCCTACTTGATTCATCACATAATTTTGAGGTTCTATCATTATCATATTGATATTCAGGAAAGGCATTTGAAAAGCTAATATTATTATTGAAAACTTTTTTACAAATTATCCTGGGCAGCCTGAGTTATTACATCGGATATTACCTGTGACTGTTGCTCTAATTAGCCATCATTGAGATCCATGGCAAATTGTCTTTCTTGAGAGTGAGCAATGCCTTGTTGAAGCTGACATGATGAACGTGCTATGTAGGACACACCCAACTTAATTTCTCACCAATGTTCCACACACTGTAAAACTGCAGTTTGAGAAAGTCAGTGGTAAGCCATAGTAATAAGAGATACAGACAGCCTCACATACAACCAAAGAATATAGGTAAAAACATTTGAAATGGAACTGTATCTTTTTATCAAGATAAGAAACCCTTGGTTACTTTAAATAGAAAAATTAGATGGATAAACCCTACTTCTTAATTAATTTAAGATACAGATCCCAGGGAGAGGACTTAATCCTTAAATTTAGACAAAAGGAAATGTTCAATTAAGGTAACAGAAATGTCTCAACCATTAATTTAGGAGAATTCTATTATCCTTGGACACCCTAACCTGCCACAGCTTAAGAAAAAGTTCTGACTATACCTAATTGCCAATGATCAGGCCAAAAAGAGTGCCAGCAGCTGCTGTGTCCTACAGCAGAAAGCACTTTGGCATGAACAGACTGTGTGTACAGAGTACAACACATACTGGCTGGAATTCAATTGAAAACGAACTTTTCCTGAACAAAAGAAACGTGCTTATAGAAAAGCCCCTAGTATTTATTTCTACTCAAAAAAAATCTCTCTTCCAGACACTGTGGGAAGACTCACATGCACTGAGGATTTGGGCTACTAAGGTAATTTCAATATATATATATATATATATATATATATAAATCTCCACAGACATTGCTAGAAAATTATCAGGAAAAGGAAACTCATTATCACATTAATGCCTTTGCCAGGAACCACTGGCCCAATTTCCCTCATGCCTTAAATGAGGGAGGCATGGGTCACACAGTTTGCTGTGGTGAAAAACTTCTTCCTAGGAGTGAAAATTGGCTGGAGATTGTTGAGAATTACCTACTCCACTCTGCAGGGGTCCTTGTAAGAAACTGAATTGTGAGGTAGCTTTGGAAAGGGAATAGGATTTAACTACTCTTATATCCTTCTTTCAATGGCCTACCAATTTCCATTTCAATTCAATTTGACAAGTTTAGCCAATATTTTGTATTAATACAGTAAGCAAGTTGATATGCCCAGTGTTTCAGGTAATGAGCATGCAAGTAAGACAATACTCTCAAAAGCTTTCGGATTCTTAGTAACAGTTTTAATTTCAAAAACTAATAGATTTAAGAAGAACATAAATGCTATGAAAGAAATCCAAGTAAAATGTTAACAAAAATGTTTTTCAATCATCAAAAAATAAAATCTCCTAACCTGGGTAACTTTAAGAAGTATTTGCCTTCTCAAGACTTTGTACTTCCATTTGCTTGAAAACTATCATGAGACATACACAAATGCAAAGGCTGCCTCCCAGAGCTACGGAGCAACCACACACACAATGTAAAGGAGAGAACAGAAAACAAAGTAACTTTGGAGACCCAAACAGCTAACTTAACCTCAAACAAGTGATTTTTTTTGCTATGTACATATTCATAAATGTGATATACGTTTATTCTAGAGCATGTTTCTTATTAAGAGCGATTTATAAATAACTCATATTCAAGAGCTCAGCAAACTCTTAAGTCACTCAAATACAATTATTTAAATACTGGAAATATTTTTGCATGTTCTATTAATCTGACATAAAAAGTGAAAATACTTCTATAAGTGCATTTTATTAATCCCTCCATTGCTAAAGTACCAAAAATCATCAACCCTGTTTTTTACAAAATTTCAAAAGTTCATCCTTTCCCAATAGCAACACCACCAACCGAAGTTTTCCGTTTCTTTCAGCTAAACTTTAAAATGTTAGCAGCATTTATTCTCATACCACAAGAAAAAGTGAGAAAACATTGCCAACACACTTCTTTTAACTTGCTAGCATTTCAAAATAGAAATAAGTACCTAGGTTTCAAAGGATGATGTCCAATTTCCAGACATTCAAAATGCCTTGCATAATGAACTAAATTATATTCTTACCTTCTGAACAACTGCTGCACAGAATGACTCAAATTAATGTTCTAGACATTGGAAATGATTCCCTTTGGAATGAGAGCAGCAATACAAAGTCAAGTGACTGGCGAATACTCACAATAGAGGCTTCTAATTAACAGGTGAGAACCTCTGTCTTTAGGCATCAGAATGGAAGTTATTTATCTGTCATATACTAAGGATAGCAGGTCAGAACATGGCATAACACATTCACTGTTTCATTTATGCTATTTGGAAGGAGGCCTTTTATGAATCTAAACAGTGTCAAAGAAAAATCTTTGTAAGTAGCTGCAAAAACCTGGCACAAATAGATGCATTGCAGCTCAGGAATATTTCCTCTTGTTTCTGGCACACGAATCTCATTTCACAGCCTCCACGAATATTGCACAATTATGCTCTCCATTTGGTTCAAGGAAACAATCATGTGGCACCACTGAGACTGTTCTGGACAGGACCTTATAAAGAATTCCCAGAGCAGAGCCCTAATGAAGGGTCTGGATAGAAACAGGTGCCAGGAGGGGCCTGCTCTAGGAAAGCTAAGTCAAGTCACCGCTGGGACACGGGAGAGAGAAAGAATACAGGAGGCGTGCCAAGAAGCCTGTGTAAATGTCACTTCATTAATCCTCACACTCCTTAATCTTCTCATGCAAACATTCTAACACCAAAAACGAAACTGAAAAGCTCTGTTTTTCTCACGGGTCTTCCTAATCTCAGGGTTATTGTGTGTGGGGGGCAGGGTACTCCATTATTTATTGACTGTTCTCATAATCTAGAAATTCCATGGGAATAGATACAGATTTGAAATTTCCTCCTGGTCCTATTTACTGTGAAATATAAAATCTCAAACGTTAGCAGTAAAAACACATCTACGGAGATATAAGGTCATTTATTTCTTGTTGGGAAAAATATTCAAGTATTAATATTTTTGATAACTTATAAAATCTCATATTTACCTCATGCTTAAATAAAAACAATGCATAGATATGAGAGTATCGCTGTAATGCTCATTACTGAAAAGTGACCTACTACTATAATTATTTTAGCTTTGAAATTTGGGATTCAAAAAAGGTGATCCTTTCAATTAAATTGATAGATTGGAAATTTGGCGAATCTTTAACTAGAACATTTTATAACCATCTTATTCTTGGTACACATTGCATGGAGAAATTTCTTTTGTGAATGAGAGCTCTTTAATTAAATTCCAGGTGACCTTATGAAAGTAAAGAGGCAATGGCATATACCTGAGGACAAAACAAAAACAAATTATTTTTACCTTCTAATCTAATTGAGGGATGTGCTAATTCAGTTCCTCCAAAAAGCAGGTACCTGGGCAGGATTAGATAACCAACATATTTAATGGGAGGAGAGAGGGATGGGAGATACCAGTGAAGATAAGGAGGAAGCAGGAAAAAACATGGAGAGACAGAGAAAAAGGGTAGAAAATGCAGCAGTGCAGCCTGAGTAATTTCAATCAGGCTGATGCTGAGTTATTCATTAAGAGACCCTATATCCTACAGCAGTGGCCCTGAAGTATCCCCCTGATGCTCAGTCATTGACCTAGAGAAGCCCTAGGGAAGTAAGGCCTTAGTGCACATACTGGTTGCTCCAGACAGGAGTCAGTTGGGAGAAAAGTGCATTTTCCTAAGGCGACAGTCTACTCTTTGTATCCCACAGTCTATTTCTCCACATAGATGCAGAGAGCAGATCCTATAGGTTCCTGCAGACTTACCCTTCTGAGGAGAATTTAGAAAAAAGGTTAGTGAGATAAATTGCAGTCCTCCTCCCCTCCATAGTTTTAACTAAAATTATTCTTACTGCTCTGATTGTTGCCCAGTATCTGTTACAGAAAAGCAAGTGTTTACGTCTTGTCTTGTTATTGGCCACATCAGCTCTGCAAAGAAAATCAATGACTCCATACCAGAAACAAAAGGAAAGGGAGTGAGGTAGGATGGGAGAGAGAGAGAGGGGAAGAAGAAACAACACACAGCAAAAAAAAAACTGAAACAATGCCTCTATTCATTATTGATGAAAATGTATATAGATACTCTGCCCTCAGGATGGGGGAGCATAACTCCCCATTTCCTATTTCCTAAGATAGGGTTATGCCTAGTGACTTTCTTTCAAAGACTACAGTGTGGAGTATGGAAAGAGACAGGTGAAAGTAATTTTACTGACAAATCCTACCTTACCAGATGATTGAGGTCAACATCAACAATGATAAGTCATATTAATAATGCATACTCTTGGCATGATGTGATGAAAATGTCAATTTACCTCTGTAGTATTCCTCTCTAAAATGCAACCCCAGTCTACTCATATGGGAAACATTAGTAAATTCCAACAGATCAGCATCCTTCAAAATACCTGACCAGTGCTCCTCAAAACTTCCAAGGTCATCCCCATGGATACCAAGGGACAACGTTACTCTGAGGTACAATCAAATGAGAAAAGGCAATGCCACCTCATCATTTGTCTAATACAAACAAAAACAAGGTCACTTTACCACCCACAAGAGAATGAACTTTCTCCTTTTTACTAGATAAGTGTCTGCTATGTCTTTACCCATCATAGAACCACCCTTGCTTTCTGACAGTGACCATTCCAGAGAGACCTCTCTTCTCGGACCTCCCCCAAAATCACCAAGTCAAAGCTAAAATCTCATAACAGGTTCTTTCTCACACTCTCTTATGGGATACCCCATGTTCCACTCAGCAAAGTGAGCAACCAACTTGTTTACTTCTAATGTGTTCCTGGAACTCTTTGGCTGAAAGTCATTAACAGAAATCAAGAAATTGGCAACAAAATGATGAGCTTTTCCATTTCATAAGATTTAATTAGTAAATTCTTGGTAAATTACTTACACTTGGGAAAAAGTTACTTTGGCTTGTACACTAGTTCTTTAAGGACATTAATTAACATAACTTCTTTCTGCCTCACAGGGTCTATTATAAATATCATCCTTTTTATCATTGAAGAGAGGATTGTCATCTATCTCATTCACTTGGTCAGGATTTTTACAACCACTTAATTTGTCCTGTTTTCCCCTGTGTCTTGCTTCTTACTGCTTATTGTTCTTTGACTGCTCCCTTTATAACTGTGAATAGTACTGGGACAGAACAGGCTGTTTTAGAGACTGACATTTATTAAAGCAAACATTGAGAGATTCCTAACTATAAGAAGAGATCAGACTTATAATAAGAGGCTGCCAGAATATAAATATTAAACCTATATGTGCTTTAAAGTAGGCTATGGTGATTAGAGCACAGTGTGAAACTTTTGCAAAATTTTTATTCTTGTTTTGGAAGTTCCAAATTCAAGGATATAATTTCTTATCCTTTTAATGGGCCTAGAGCAGTGATGGCGAACCTTTTGAGCTTGGCGTGTCAGCATTTTGAAAAACCCTAACTTAACTCTGGTGCCGTGTCACATATAGAAATTTTTTGATATTTGAAACCATAGTAAAACAAAGATTTATATTTTTGATATTTATTTTATATATTTAAATGCCATTTAACAAAGAAAAATCAACCAAAAAAATGAGTTCGCGTGTCACAGGTTCGCCATCACTGGCCTAGAGCTTCTCTTGTCATTCAACTCTTTATCTAATTCAGTTTCTTCTCCTATAATTATTCATTGTTTCAGACATCAGACTGGATTGAACAAGATTCTTAGAAGGAATAATAAAATAACTGGGTATCAATCACTTTTTACCTATCTATCCACATATCTGTCATTGATCTATTGATTCACTAATCTAACTGATGGACTGCCTGTCATGTATCTCCTCTAGGTTAAGTCTTTGCTTTGGTGGTTTATCACATGTGTCATATCATTTGGAGCAAGTTTCCTCTCTGATCTCTCACACCACCCTCTTTCCATTCATTTGACTCTGTTTTTGCTGGCAAAGTTCTACCTCAGGCTTTGTGTTTGCTCTCTATGCTGGGAAAGCTCTTACACAGATTTGTATTTGGCTTTTATTCTGGTTTCTTCAGGACTGTCCTCTTCTTCATGAGAACTTCTTAAATCCCTCCTAAAAATATGCCCCTAGCCCCATGATACTTCATATCCTAATTCCCTATTTTCCTTTTCTGATGAGAACAAATGACATAATATTTTTTTGTTTGATTATATTTTTTGCTTATCTTTTTCTTCAACTAGACTGTGAGCTCTACTGGAACAGAGATTTTTGTCTGTTGGTTTAATGCTGCATCCTCCGGATCTAGAATGACACTTGCCTATAGATATCCTTATTAAAAATCTTTAAATTGTCCTACCTGGTTTTGCTCAGTGGAATAGAGCATTGGCCTACAGACTGAAGGGTCCCAGGTTTGATTCTGGCCAAGGGCACTTGCCTGGTTTGTGGGCTTAATCCCCAGTAGGGCGTGTGAGGAGGCAGTTGATCAATGATTCATTATTGATGTTTCTATCTCTCTATCCCTCTCCTTTCCTCTCTGAAATCAATAAAAATGTATTTTCAAAAAATATTTATTTTAAAAAAATCTTTAAATTCATGGAGCTCTTGGGAAGATAAATGACACAATGCAAGTAAGGTGGTTGTCACTGAATCTGGTACAGACCATAGACTAACCAGATATCACACATAGTCTTGAATGCTATGCAGAGAACACTTAAAACCACAATGAATATCAAGCACTCACCACTCTCTTGGAGGATATTATTATTAGTTATGTAGTTTGTTATTGGAGAAATTACTAATTTTTCATCATTGACAATATATTTTGAGTCATTTCATGATTATATGAGATTGTGATTCAAGTAACACATGAAAAATATTTAAATTGCATTTGCATAACTATAACTCAATGGTAATATTCATAATCAAGTCAGAATTATTATAGGTAAGTGTAGCTTTAATGAATATAGTTAATTAACTTTAATTTGCAAATGAGTATATTTAAATATTTTGAATTTTCATCTAATAGAGAAAAGTAACTTTATTCTCTAACAATTTTAAATGAAGTATTGGCTTCTTATAGGATTAATTCAGCAACTTTTCCTTAGTGTTGGAATATAAAATAATAAAATATGTATGATTATCTAATGTGAAATAAATAATACAGCAGTGACATCTATATTAATTAGTCATAGGACTGACTGTCTCTTAAAGTGATAAAATTGCAACTTCCAGTTAGAAACTGTTTCATATATAAAAATTATTACCAACCAAAATATAAATTGTGAGTTGTGGCCCAATTTTAATTTAATGGAAAATGGGTGTAGTATATAAGTAGAAGTAATGCATGTTGGTTTCTAGTATCAATTTACATCAGAGATAGTATTATAAAACAGATATATAATTTTTAGTGAAATTAAAGAGTTTGATGTAAAATGTTAAGTGCTAATAGCCTCCTCTTCATAGTTTTCTAAGTCTGTGGATTTATAAGTGAGACTGCTTCTCTTTTAACCCTAAAAGTACGGTATGATTTTTATAATTTGAAGAATTATACATAATCTGTACTAAATACATAATATGTACTAAAAGCTCAGCAAAGTCTTTGTATAAAATAGATCACAGTGAGCCAATACATCAAAATCAGTATTGCAGCCGAAACCGGTTTGGCTCAGTGGATAGAGCGTCGGCCTGCAGACTGAAAGGTCCCAGGTTCGATTCCAGTCAAGGGCATGTACCTGGGTTGCGGGCACATCTCCCAGTGGGAGATGTGCAGGAGGCAGCTGATCGATGTTTCTTGCTCATTGATGTTTCTAACTCTCTATCTCTCTCCCTTCCTCTCTGTAAAAAATCAATAAAATATATTTTTTTTAAAAAATCAGTATTGCGATGTTTTAATTTTAAACTGACTCAAGAAATCAGTATGTCGGTTATTTGGAGCATCAAATAATACAAACCTTTACCTCATCTAGTTAAAAATGTCTGATATATAAAATAATTTTGATTTTATGATTACACTATATATAGAGAGAGATTTTAAGGCCATTGCTTTATGAACATTTTTAAAGAGGCTATGCTATTAGTTTTAATTTTCCTCTAAGTGTGTCCACCCAGATATATTTATTTTGGTTTTAATTAATACTTTCTCCTACTTAAATAAAATACTCTTTGATGTACTCATTTTCAAAATGATGAACAGCACACAGTGATGTTTCTTGTTTTTTAATTAAACAACATAAGCTTGCTCCTACAGCTATACACACACACACACACATATTCCATTGCTTCTAAATGATGTGTAATTCTCCATCCTGTGTATTTAGTTCATGTCATCCACCTACTCCAAATGAGAGACTCCAGTTTCCACCTGAGCTGAGATTAGGGTGAGGCAGCTAGGGCACAATAAATACACACTCTCAGGGTATTTGCACTATCCTGTACTCATGTTCAACATGACGATGAGAGTGAGTGCCTCGTTAAATTTTGTACCTGAGCTGCCTTACCTACCTCACCTTCACCCTTGACCTTAGTCCTTTCTGAAAGAATAAATACAATATTTCTGGAAAGACAAATTTTCAAAAGTTTCCTGAGGACTTTATGTGAGAAAAGCTTTGGATTATATACCCATTAAAAAAAAACCCTGCTGTATATAAGGTCTATGTGTACATAAACTGACTTACTAGTACTATTTTTCTAAACATACACAACCGTCTACATTGTATTAGATGTGCATGAAAGTTCCTATTGCACTGTTGCATTATTAGTTATTATTTAATGCTCTAATGTTAGCAAAACTAATGGCTCTACTGTGGCATCTTATTCATGTTTTAATTTACATATTTATGATTATTAATGATTCTATAACTTCTCTTTATGTGTACTAGAGAGCTTTTTGTCAATAATCTTTTGAAAATGCCTTGTCATATCTTTCACACATTTTGTATTGGAATTGATCTTTTCCAAAGAGTTTTCCTTATTCCAGGTGTTGATTCCTAATTGATTTTAGATGTTACAAATAACTTCCCTCAAATCTATTATATGTTCATTAACCTTGTACATAATGCCTGTCATTGAAATCTCTTGATGTAATCTGATTTCTTAATTTTCTTTCTTTTGGTTTGTACTTTTACATTTTGTTTAAGAAGTTCTTCCTATTATCCTAGAAAGTTTTATATATTTTCTTTTATCAGGATTATATTTTTGCCTTTTATATTTAGGAAGAATACTGATATTTAATGTTAATACATTTCTAAGTAGCCTCTTTTATAATTTTTATTTTATTTTATTCTTTCCACCACCAAATATCACCTCATTTAGGACTTGTTAATCCATCTAGAGTCCATCATTATACGTGGTGTTAGCTAGAGTGATTGAATGGCTTCTGTTCACTGCTATTCCATTTTCTTCCAATAATGGAATGATAGGTCAAAAACTTATTGAGACCTTCCACTAGAGCAAAAATATACATCTCTATTCCCCATTAACTTTAGAGTTACCCAGATGACTTCCTTTGACCAAACTAATATGGCAGATATGAAATGGTACAATGTCAAGCAGAGAGTTTGAAAGGTATGACATATTTCCATTTGCCCCTCTTGCCTTCCTGTTATCAACTTGGAAAAAAGCAGGCCTCAGTGACAGCTATTCCTTAACACCTCAATTTCAAAATGAGAGATACATGGAGCAACCCTGAACCCACGCCTAGCTGATCTCCGACAAATACAGATTGAATATCCAATCCATGAGCAAGAAATGTGAGTTGCCTCCGCAAAACCTGAACAAAGATATAATGTCTTTTCATTTTTCCTCATACAGAGAGCTTACTTTTTTTCTGTGAGGATGACATGAAGAAGCATAATAAATTAAAAAGTTTCAAAAAGGTCTAAAGAGGTACTTTTATAAAAGGATAGAAATGACCCCATTCATGTTAAAGAGTAATTTTCCAGATGTGAAGCTAATCATGAGCAGTTTAAGAGATCCTAGGGTTTCCATTAACTACTAAGGCACAGTGCTACATTTTTCTAATAGAAGTATACTTTGAGAATGTTGAATACACACACAGTTCTCGAGAAAGTGTACAATTGGGGTGTTGAGGTCATAATTAACTGTGTAATGTGTGCTTTGGAAGTTAATCTAAGAAAATGAAAGTTAGACTTACTGACAAATTTAAATTGTTGACTGACTATTTAATTATAGGACCTATCTGTATGCAGTCATTTTTTCCTAGAAAATCTCCAAGAAAAATCCAGCAATATAGGTGGTCAAGCAATGATTGATGACCACAACTTTGACACTTAGAAATACTTTATCCATGACTCAGCTTCTTCAGTTAATTGAGTTATTTAATTTACTCAGTGATTTCTGGCTCCCCTATTTAGTAGTCTTGAAAACATATACTAGTACTACTATTGTCTAGGGAGAGGGAATAATGTAAAATAACTCCAATTTTTTTCTTATTTTTTCCACCTCTCTTTTTTAATCTTTAAAATTCTATTTCCTTAACTATTTAAGTCACTGCTATTCCATTTTCTTCCAATAATGGAATGATAGGTCAAAAACTTATTGAGACCTCCCACTAGAGCAAAATATACATCTCTATCCCCCATTAACTTTAACGTTGCCCACATGACTTCCTTTGACCAAACTAATATGGCAGATATGAAATGGTACAATATCAAGCAGAGAGTTTGAAAGGTATGACATATTTCCATTTGCCCCACTTGCCTTGAAAATTAGATTAAAGACATTGTTGCTGATATGAGAAAGTGCATAAATAAAAAGACAATATACCTAAATGAAAAGATTCTGTTGCTCTCATCCTAAAACATTCCACATGGTGAGCCGAAATAATATATACCTAATGCATATTTCATCATATTTGCTAAATATATAAATGTCATTTTCATAAAGATCATTACCAATGAAGGAAGAATAATTGCATTTCATCTCCCAATAGGCCCACAGATTACTATCCTATCTAATAAAAGAGAAACATGGGAATTAGCATACAAACGCTACCCTTCCCATTGGCTAATCAGGGCAATATGCAAATTAACTGCCAGCCAAGATGGCGGCTGGTAGCCAGGCAGCTTGAAACTAACATGAGGCTTGCTTGCTTCAGTGAAGGAGGACTCCAACATTCCCCGCCTGCCGCTGCAGGCCTATGAGCTGCAACTCTAAGCAACTATGTTACGAATATAGAAGCTAAACAAAACCACAGAAACCTGCTTTAGTCCTGCCGGACTTCAGCCAGCAGGATCGCAACATTGTTTCAAATACAGAAGGTAAACAAAGGCCAGAAACCTGCTTTCAGCAGCGGAGGCCTAAGAGCTGGAGCCAAGCCTCAAAGCTAAAGCTGGCCCAGAAGAAAAAAAGAAAAAAAGGAGCGGTTGGGAGCTTCAGTCACCTGCCAGCCTGAAAACAGCCCTCAGCCCCTCACCCAGACTGGCCAGGCACCCCAGTGGGGACCCCCACCCTGATCCAGGACACCCTTCAGGGCAAAACAGCCGGCACCCACCCATGCACCAGGCCTCTATCCTATATAGTAAAAGGGTAATATGCCTCCCAGCACCGGGATCAGCGGAGCCGCGAGGCCTCCTGGCACCGGGATCAGTGTGACGGGGCAGCGCCCAAACCCCCTGATCCTCTGTGTGTGACAGGGGGTGGGGCCACAACCTCCCTATCCGCCCTGCTCTGTTCGTGACAGGGGAAGGCGCCCCAACCCCCTGATCAGCCCTGCTCTGTGCCTGATAAAGGGGAGCTCCCCAAACCCCTGATCGCCCTGCAGCTCTGTGTGTGACAGGGTGCGGCGCCCCAACCCCCTGATCAGCCCTGCTCTGTGTATGACAAAGGGCAGCGCCCCAACCCCCTGATCGGCCCTGCTCTGTGGTGATAGAGGGCGGCGCCCCAACCCCCGCCCCCCATGGGCCCTGCTCTGTGTGTGATGGGGTAGAGCCATAACCTCCCCATCGGCCCTGCCCTGAGTGTGACAGTGGTGGCGCCCCAACCCCCTGATCCGCCCTGCTCTGTGTGTGATGGGGCGGTGCCCCAACTCCCCTATTGGCCCTACTCTGTGAGTGACCAGGGGGAGCTCCTCAACCACCTGATGGGCCCTGCTCTGTGAGTGACAGGGTACAAAGCCCCAACCCCCTGATTGGCTCTGCTCTGTGCGTGACAGGGGGCAGCGCCGCAACCTCCCCATCGACTCTGCCTTGAGTGTGACAGGGGGCGGTGCCCCAACACCCCAATCGGCCCTACCCTGAGCGTCACTGAGGGTGGCATCGCAACCTCCCGATCCTCCCTGCTCTGTGCATGACAAGGGGCAGTGCCCCAACTCCCCAATCAGCCCTGCTCTGAGCCTGACCAGGGGCTGCACCTAGGGATTGGGCCTGCCCTCTGCCACCCGGAAGCAGGCCTAAGCCAGCAGGTCGTTATCTCCCGAGGGGTCCCAGACTGCGAGAGGGCACAGGCCGGGCTGAGGGACCCCTCCTTCCCCCCAAGTGCACAAATTTTTGTGCACCAGGCCTCTAGTTATGGTAATAATTATTATTATTGGACAGTATGTACCAGGATACTGTACTAAATGTAGTTGTCAGAATCAGGTAGGTTCTGCTGCAGTAACAAATTCGGAAATATCAGGGACTTACTACTATGAAAATTTATTTTTCATTTATGAAAAATTCAAGGCACCTAGGTAGGAATTTCCCTCCATTTCCTGATGTCTGCCTCCCATGGTTTCTAGGATTGCCAAGGCAGGCAAGAGAGAGATGGAAGAGAGGAAGAAACACACTAATTCTTAAATTCCTCAGACTAGAGGTGACATATTATATCCTCTCACACTCCCATTTTCCAGAACACAGTCCTGTGGTCCTCTACTAACTCTGAATGAGGCTCATGAATGTTGTCATTCTATCTGCCCAGAAGTGAAAATAGCCAGCAGAAATTTAGAATTGTTTCACTACATAAATAAAATGTTATCTTTTGAACCCATTCAGATTCATATTAACTTACTTTCATGATTACTAATTGCAAGCAAACTCAGGCTTTTATTCCAAAATCAAGACTACCTTCTCCACCTGCCACCAACTGAGTAATCATGGGATTGTTGGCATAGTTCTAAAATATAATGTGGTTACAGAAACAGATGAGCTAATTAGCCATGATTATGTGACCCAAGTACATTTGGCCCCTCTCCAATATCTGCTTTTAGACAAGGGCTTTAAGGAAACCTCTTTCCTTGTTGGAGGGCCACCATGCCCAGAATTAGAAAGGTTATGGTGTTCACAAGTTCAGCAGTCTTTACCATCCATCGGAAATAGGAATAAGTAGCAAAGTTTTAGCAGTCATTATTAGGATAATAATTGTAAAGTAAAGCATAGGGGCTTTTGTAAAATGTAAGTTTAGAAAGAAAACTAAGACAACAGGAATGACAGACAAGAATGCCCGGCCAGTGTGGCTCAGTAATTGAGTATCGACTATGAACCAAGAGGTCAAGGCATATGCCAGGGTTGCAGGCTCGATCCCAAGTAGGGTGCATGTAAGAGGTAGCTGACCAATGTTTCTCTCTTTTCGATGTTTCTATCCCTCTCCCGTCCTCTATTTCTAAAATCAATAAAAACTTTTTTTAAAAAAAAAAGGAAAGACAAAATGAACAATAATAGCTAAAGAAAGAAGTTAATAGATTAACTAAATTGAAGAAGAGCAGAAACTTAGAAGACTTTTTACTGTATCATATTTCTTCCTCTCTTCTTGTCTTTTATCTTGCTTTGTTTTTTCTTTTCTCTTGCTTTAAAAAGCTTTAAAGGGTTAACTCAGTCATCAAATTTAGCAAACTTGCTAGATTAATCTTTAAGAGTTAAAAAAAACTAACAAAAAAATTCAAGTGTCTCTCTATTTCTAGCTTCCTCCTTCATTCTTCCACCATGACCTTCTTTCTTTCAAACACTCTCCCTTTGTCATCGAATGAACATCAGTCAATGACCTTCCCTTACTGTGAGGGATGAAACACATAATCAGGCCTTTAATCTAAGCATCAAAAGAAGGACTGTTCAAGCAAGCATGTGCCAAGCTGCTGCAGGCGGAATGCCAGGCACACCTATGTATCTAGCTATTTTTAGTGACAACATCCAAAGTAATTTCAACAGTTGATAAAAACTAAATGACTTCCCACAAAATTACCATTAGAGAATTTCTTGCTACCATAAAAGAGGCACTAATTACCACAGGAATTCGGGGACAGCTTCATATTTTTCTTCTAAATGACACAAAACACTGTAAGCTCTAGTTAGTATCATTTTGTCATGAGTTCTTTTAAAATTTAAATATAGACCATTTCCAAGCTCATTTTGCAAAGCTCATGTTTGAAGAATCATGAATGGCATATTTACGCCATAAGCAATTCTTAAAAATACATATACGGGGTTTATTTCAGTCCCAAATCAAAGATGTGTGTGCTAAACTTGTGCTGAACAATCACCAGAGAGAGTTTCATATCCAAGCCTCTGATTTTATACTTGACTTCCTATCAACAACAATGAAGTTTTTCTGTAAATGGAAAGAATTTAAACATGCAACTTCCAATGGTAGGGCTACAAAGTTGTCTTCCTACTGAAGGCACCAAATTGGATAGAAGAGAAGGAAAGTTTTATTTTATTGGATTATTACAGACTAGCGGCCCAGTGCACAAATGTGTGCACCTTGAAAGGAACTGTGGGCTGTGAGACTGCGATGGGCACAGGGACAGGTCTCAGCCCATCCTCCGTGCCCCTGCCCAGTCCCCTGTCTGCTGACAGCCCTGCTCCCGCCGCCGCCTTTCCCATGCGCTGACAGCACCAGCCCCACTCACACCTGCTGAGGGCATGGAGCAATTGGGGCCAGCGCCAGCAGCTGGTGCGAGTGGTGACTGCTGCCCTGATCGCCCCTCAGGAGCAGGGGGAGGTGGAGAAGCCCTCAAGGGCCATTGGGGCTAACAGCCACCACTTGCACCAGACAGCACTGAACAATCGGGGCCAGCACTGGTAGTGGGTGCGAGCACTGGGCGGGACTGGCGCATGGGAGCAAAAAATTTTCAGTAACCACCAGAGACTTGCCCCGATGACAGCAACCAGTGCCCTGCCTTGGTCTGGTGTCCCTGCTCACCTGCTCCACCATCCCACAATGGCCAACACCCACCATGTTCCGCACTCTGCCACCTGCTGCCAAAGCCCGCCATGTTCCGTGCATGCCCCCTGGTGGTCAGCACACGTCATAGCAACTAGTTCGGTTATTCCACCATTCGGTCTGTTTGCATATTAGCCTTTTATTATATAGGATTGTTGCCTTGAGATCATGGTATTTCTGGGATATAATAAGATCAAGTTTTCATGTTTTAAAGTGTCCTTTTGCTATATTGTATTTTTAGAATAAAAATGCTATAAGGTCCTTCATATGAGACTACTTCTTATGAGATTAAAAATAGTGAGCACTACAGGCATTCCATGAACATTAACTACAACACTGGCCTTAATTGCAAGGTATGTTAAGTCATGGACTGAATACAATCATACTTTGAATATAGTCTGTTGTTTCTTGGAGTGTTTAATCCTATTATAGGCAATTTCAAATCCATTTTCCTATTTGTAAGCTGAGCTACAATTTATCCAATTATTATAGTTTGTCACAGAATATAGTCAAACACTGCTGCAGTTAAATATTTTACCCTTTGTTCTCCCTGCATGATTTACAATAATAATCTGCTTCATGTTGCTATTTACTGCTGTGTTGCTGACAATTACCTGAAAGAGTTGGGGTGCTTCACTGGGCTGGAAAAAGTTTAGCTAAATCAGAAAGAAGGTCTAATTAAGCAAGTTTATTCTAAATGTATAAAAGGCTAAGTTGACTTGTGCATGTGTGATACATATAAAGCTCTCGCTGGCGCCAATTGCATGCATGTGTTTCCATCTGTCATTGTTGATTGTGAATTTGGTTGACACTTCTGTTATAGAAAAAGGGTGAATAGCAATATTAAAATATTCTAATTAATTTCCTTTTAATGTGGACGAATCCATGCACTGGGCCACTAGTTAAATATAAAAATCCTTCAAAGCATGTGCTCAAAAAGACTGAGAGATTTCCATTCTATATTCTACCTAGGCTTTCCCTGGTTTCCCGCTTCCAGCATGAGAGACGTTCCCTGTACTCTCCGCCCACTGTGAGGTAATTGTCGCAGTGATGGATCACCTCAACCATCTGCACACAATCACCACAGGGACTAGACCTTTCCGTTCCCACAGAAATCACTTTCATCTTTATCAAGAGGATTTGGGAAGAACATGACTCACAGGGTTTTCTTAGGAGTCCAACTCTAAATGGAAATAATTAGGGAATACCTAAGGTGTCCCTAATTTAGTATCACACCTCTTAGCAAACTGTAAGAACAAAATATATGATAACAGTAGTATAAAAGCTGGGAGTATAAAGTGTCTCTAAAAAGGAAGAAAATGCTATGAGAACTTTTCCACCAATAGCTTGAAAACATCTTAAAAACAAACTCAGTTCTTTGTGCTATTAGTACATTCTCCAAGCTCCAGCCCTGGGGTGTCTGCTCATCCTCCCTGGGCCCTGCCTCAGGACATAATTTGAAGCCTTTCTCAGATCTTATCCTTCTCTGAGAAGCTGATTTTTTTTTAATCAATGGTCTCTCCAGAACTCCGACCCTAATCTCTGCTGAACAGACCACATTTCTCACCTCAGTTTTTTGTTAGTTAGCTTGGTTGATTTTTTGGCAATAGCAACAGCTTGACCAAAACCAACATTTCCATACTGGCAAAGGCCATTACAGTACAGCAAATGTATCCCTGAAAGTACTAAAGGGATTTTAAATTCTACAAGGAATTTAATCTAGATATGTTCATTAGGCCCACATTTGCAGAGCCCTACATAAGGTTGCTGAATTACAGCCTCACATTGGAATCACAGAAGCGAGGACAGGGACTAGTTAATCTGACAGCTTTTGAAAATAGAACACAAAGAGTCAGCAGGAGAAGTCTGTGGACATATTAGCCTTAGATTTGAGACCTCTTCCGATAGAGGACAACCCAGAAAAAACTAATCTATAGGGTCAGAAAATAACGTGTGATGAGCATTGGGAACAACCACAGGTAAATATAGGAAGGCAAATAGTT
The DNA here is from genome assembly GCF_964212035.1 of Myotis nattereri. NCBI lineage: Eukaryota > Metazoa > Chordata > Mammalia > Chiroptera > Vespertilionidae > Myotis > Myotis nattereri. The sequence continues at coordinate 58,402,757 of NC_138079.1, forward strand.
TTTGGCAGTGAAATTGCCTTAAAATGAGTAGAGAATTGTTGCCCAGATGGTGATTCAGTTTTAGGAAACTTAACTTTAATACCTAGGGTAAGGATATGGCATGAAATAATAAAATGTGCAACCATGGAATAGTGATACATCAGTGAAAGGTAAAGTAGGATGATTTGAGTAAAATTAATTTGAGCCGAGTTTAGTGATTACTACTATTTAAATCAATACTTATGGAGCAAACATTTTGATAGGAAATATGTTAAAAGTAATACATATAGGATAAGAATGAATAAACCGAGAGAAACTAAGAAATGGGTGTTATCTTTCTTGAATGTTTACATTACAAAGAGATGGTTCTCAGGTATATTTAAGCTTTCATATTAACCAATATCAGCAAACAAAGGAGTATACATGATTAATATTATCACACTTTCCTGGTATAACTTCTGTGCTTTTGAGGAAGTAAATGAGAAAGAGTTGAAAAGGGGAAGAGAATATAAGGAGATAAGTTACCTCATTTGAATGGCTGCAAAATATCATCAATTTTACACATGATCATGGCTTTAAAATAGAACCCCAGACTCAATTTTGCAGGGAACCAAGTGGTAATACCAGGAAAACGCAATTAATGTCTAATGTCAATTCTACTATATATACGGCCTCTAGAAGCGTTTGTGGGGCATTTTTATGTCACCTTGGGTGAAGACATGCAAATGATGGCTAAGATTAAGCAACTCAAGCCCACTCATCCATTCTGACTCCTGCATGCTCAACAGGCTGCCTCACATGGTCAGAGTTGTACTTAGCTGACAGCTGGGATTTAAAGAAAACTAACAGAGGGCACAAGCTCCAAGTGGCGCAGCTCTGAGAGCAGCTCACTGTGCTGCTGGGTCCTGCCTGGCTCTACCAGCAACTAGAGAAAAGGCTCCACCTTGGCTTTATCCTCTTCCTGTGATCAGCCCCCAAACACCACTGAGCAGAGGGTGGGGCAGCAGTCTGTCACCCCTGAGAAAGCCGGGATGTAAGCTTCTCTGGACCATGAAGCTCTCAAGCATATTTTTCTGTGGACAGCTTGATCTCTTCCCCATCTCAGCGAGGCTTTCTGTTTCGTTCTGTACTCAGAGACTTTGTACCAAAACCCAGAAAAGGAATCCTTTCAAGAGTCTGAGCTAGATCTTTGTTTTATTTTTCAAACCTAAATGGTCTCTCTGTAGGTGTATTTGATATTTTGTGGTTAGTGTACAGTGTGCCCAAACACCTGTGGTTAACAGATGTCTGGGTGGAATAAAAAACACAGGCTTTCTTACTTCACATAATTCATCAAAACAACCCAATTTTCTTATGAGGGCTAGGATATACTAAATATTTTACATATTATTTACTCCAAATTTTTCTATAGACTTTATGAAAACCAGTACCCTTTCTTATACATAAATAGATTACATGACTTGTTTTGACACTATTTTTAGGTATCACAAAGAAATTTTTTTTTAAAAAAATAGGGCCATTTGATATGATTAAAGATGAAATAAAGATTCTGGTCCTCTGAGAATATATTCATGGAAGTGTCCTATTTTTCTTGAACATAGGGAACTGTATCACTCAAGTAAATGTGATCAACCAGCCAGGTTGTTGTTTTCAGCAATGTTTTGGATTAGACTGATCTGCTATGTGTCAAAAATGATCCATGAGTCCACACATGTCTTCCAGCCTGGGAAGCAAAATCAAGCCTTGGAGTGAATCCCTGCTCCATGACACAGAACATTCAGACCCTCCCAGGTCCTAGCCTGATGGTTTCAAACATCATTTATCTCATCCCAACCTCCATACAGACTGGATCCTTGCCCTGAATAATAAATATCCTTTCTCCTCTAGTGAACCAAGGCACACATTAAGTCAAATCCAGCACATGTCCTCCCTCCTCAATCAAACTCTTTTGACATTTCTAGTAATGGAAGCCTTTCTCCATTATTCATTCTCTAAACTTATTTTGAACTTACTATCTCAAACAACTTGACAATTAAGTATGTATTACTGAATGTTCTGAATCATACATATTTTCTCCAAAGTATTGTGTTTTACTGGAATACATGAACCATAACCTTGTTTCCTAATACACACCAAAGTGACTACCATAAGGCTAAGCACATAGTGAGAGCCCAGCAAATGCCTATTCATTTGATCATTGTAAAGTTGGTAAACAAATGGTGGCTCCATTATCAATAACTTAGTGGTCAAGGACTAAATGCTGCTTTAGAAATTCTACTTTAATCTTTATATAGAACTCTCTCTATATATATATGGACCTACCCAAGAACCCTGCCATGTATTAAAAACCTATTTTTATGAATCATCGTAGATGAAATTGTGGATAAATGGCTTTGTGCTCAGTTGTTCTGGGAAATGCTTAACATTTTAAAACAGTGCAATTCACTGTTCCAATTCATAGCAGGCTTTTAAAAAGCTACTGTCAAAAAATTGTTTACATAAAACTGCTTTGTCCTTAAAAAAACATGATGTTCAATCAGAAACACATGTTTCTCTTGGTCTCCATTAGCAGCTCTTAACCCAAAAATGTTCATCTGATTCCTTAAATGTTTGTACTGGGCACTTGACATTCTTCTCCTAAATCATTATTTTATATTCCAAAGATTATAATGACCCCAACCCTCATATTTTAAAATTGTCTTGAATAAATACAGAAATCACATTCTCTCCTCTCTCGACTAAGTGACATGACTGCTGCTAAAAAATTCTGTAGATACATGCAGGTATCATGTCAATTCGATAGCTTAATTTTATTCAATTTCTTGATACTTTAGCATATTGATTGCACAAGTCACTTTGATATCATTCTCAAAGCAACTCTTATTTTTCCTTTGCTATATTTATCTTTTGTTATGTTTAGTGTTTTATATATATGTGTATATATATGTAAAGATTGATTAGATATGTATAATTACTTATTTAAGGTTTTTTTTCAACACTAGGGTCTACAAAGGTACAATTCATGCTTATTTTGTTTCCCTTCACATTCTTAGTGCTTAAGAGTTACATATACAAAATGGGTTCTCAACAAATATTTTTTGAAAAATGAATAAGAAGAGAAATTCTGGTTTCAGTTTCAACTGTAAAGAGTTTGTAAGTTATTACTGCTATCCTTCCAAAAATAAATAGTTGCAGGAATTGAAAATCAATGATTATGGATCCATCAGAAAACTGAAGTCGCAGGGCAAATTGCCACCCAAGTCTGAAGAGTCATGCACATTCAGACAGATGCACATCCAACCAAGATCTGCTCAGCAGAAGACAGTAAAGTCATAAACTGGTAGGGATATTTAAATGATCATTTTGACAAGTCACTGGAAGCTCAAGACTAGCATGAGAGTGAACTATTTCTAGGGGCTGCACTCTTGGGGCAGGCAGGAGGTGTTCACTTATCTGTGTTTTCCTTCTGAAATCCTACCATGTTTTTACAGTGAGGATTCCCAAGATATTCTCTTTTGGCCCAGGCAGGGAGAGAAGTGTAACCATTGGGCAACATAGTTAGACTTATCGGCACAAAAGGACTTCATCAGAATACAATTCTGAACCTTAGCCCAGCTGTAGGAAGGTGACTCTTGCCTTCTGCACCCCCCTTCAGCCTTCCTGTCCTGTTCAAGAGGGCAAAAAAATAAAACAGAAAAACGGGCTTTAAAATAGATTTGGAACACTGCAGGGCAGCGGGAAAAAAGCTATATATCACTGAAGGAATAACAGTAACACTTGTAAAGGCGACAGCTCCAAGACACAGGCCCATTAAATAACAGACTAAATTGAAATATTTTAAAATGTTCATCCTCACCTCCATCCTACCGCCCTACCAACAAGCCTCTAATACAATAACAGTGTATTATGGAAGAGAGTTGCAAGAAACATTCTTTGAGTAACAGTACATTGCAAAGTCCAAAAGCCAAGAAAGTAGGCAAAAACAAGGACATGAGAGAAATTTGGAGACTCTGGTACCTATGACTGAAGTAATAATTAAACACAGCCCGGCTCCCTGCCAGATCCTGATTCATGAAAGAATATAGATAAACTGAATTTTATGAAAGTTTTTAAGTTGCTATACAAAAGACACTGTTTACAGACTAAAAAGCCACAGTCCAAGAGACAATGTTTGCAAATCAGATACCAGAGTAATGATCTGTATCCAATACATGCAAAGAATTCTGAATCTCAACAATAAGAAAACAAAACACCTAACTGAAAAATGGGTAAAAGAAATGCACACACACTCCACCAAAGGAGATACACAGATGGCAAATAAGTTTATGAAAAGAGGTTTACCATCCTTCCTCATTAGGAAATTTCAAATTACCGACGCCATTAGATAACACCACACACCTGTTAGCAGGTTAAACCCAAAACACTGACAATAGCAAGTCCCAGAAATCACATGGTGCAACAGGAACTGTCATTCATTGCTGATGGGAATGCAAAATGGCACAGCCACTCTGGAAGACAGTTTGGCATTTTTTTTATGAAGATAAACAAAATCTTAACATATGATTCAGCAACTGTGCTTTCAGATATTTATCCAACGTTTTTAAAAATGTAAGTTCATAGAAATACACATTGTAAACTTTATTCATAATCACCAAAAACTGAAAACAACCAAGATATCCTTCAAAAGGTAAATGAACAATAGAATATTATTCAATAATAAAATGAATAAGCTATCAAGCATTGTAGGAACATAGATGAATCTTAAACACATAGTACTAAGTGAAAGAAGTTTGAAAATTTTTATATTGTTTAATTCCATTTGTATGACATTCTGGAAAAGGTAAAACTAAAATGATTGCAAGCAGACCATGATTTTACCAGAGGTTTTGAGAGGTGGCGGTGGGATGAAATCAATGAAAGAGGATTTTTTAGATTGGGTAACTGGTGAACACATGACACTATGTATTTGTCAGAATCCATGGAACTTTATTGCACATACAAAAAATGAATATTATAAGGATGTTTAAATTTATTTAAGAGGTCAAAGGCTCTAAGGATAAAATTTAGACTGTGACAAAACAGTCTAAAAATATTACAGGTCTACAGAAAAGCCTTACTAAAGGGATGAGGAAAAGGTGCTGATCTAAGAAACTTTGGAAATGATTGGTGACTGTAAGACCAAGGGAAAGGAACTGTATGAAAGCAATGTTCTCTAGTTTGTAAAATTCTCCCCCCTCCCCAGGGTTGGTTTAACAATACATGCTGAAACTACTATACATGTATCTGAATTAAAAATTAATTTAATGCATACTGATGGTGCAAGCCAGGTTGTTCAGTCATGGGAGGTATAGACAAGCAAGCGGGAAAGGGAAAATTGTCCATATGGTACTGGTACAGTGGAAAACAGTAGGAACGCATGTTTAGCTTAATGTAGATACAAAGAGATACAGAAATATTCATACATCGGTATGTATACATTTATACATATGTATGGGTTAATATGTATACATATCTTCTTGCTCTGTGAACTGAGAGGCTTAGAAGCAATGATATCTAAGTAGTACTAAGCACACCTAGAGTCCAGATCTTGTTTTTTAATACCATCCTCCAATAAGAGGAACCCACGTTCTTTGGAGCAATGCTCAGTCCAGGACTGGGACAAGGGCATATATAAGGTCTGAACATCTTATAGTAGCAGGAAAAATAGAAGTGCTTAAAATGCAAACACAGTGACGATGTAGGTATTTCAAAGGAGACAGGAGTCAAATGAAAGAGCTCCCAGTAGCCAGATCAAAAACAATTTGGGCAACAAAAATTAATATAAAGTAGCATTAGACAGTAACCCAAAATATAGCATATATAACCAAAAGTCCAAACTGATATTAGTGACTGAATAAGCAAATAGGTGGGGAGAATAAACTTTTTCAGAGAATTCAAAATAATTCATATAGATACTCATCCCTCAAGGAGGTGAACTATAACTCCTATTCCATAAATATTGGCTACACACAGTGATTTTCTTTCAAAGGTTATAGTAAGGAAGGAGCAGGAGTGGAGGAGAAACCTGATACACATTACCTCAGCCAGGTATCAATGCTTCTTCAACATTAAGACAGCATGCTGGTAGCATATACCCTTCATATGATGTGATGAAAAAGGTGCAATCTTTACTCCTGCGATCTTTTTCATAAAAACCCGTAAGCTCAGTCTGATCATAGAAAAACATCAATACATCCCAAATGAAAACCCATTTTACAATACCTGGCCAGTACTTCTCAATGTCATCAAAAACAAAGAAAACCTGAGGACTGTAACAATCTAGAGCAGCGGTTCTCAACCTGTGGGTCGCGACCCCTTTGGCGGTCGAACGACTCTTTCACAGGGATCGCCTAAATACATCCTGCATATCAAATATTACATTACAATTCATAACAGTAGCAAAATTACAGATGTGAAGTAGCAACGAAAATAATTTTATGGTTGGGTCACCACAACATGAGGAACTGTATTAAAGCAGCCGTGGGCAAACTATGGCCGGCTGGCCGGATCTGGCCCGTTTGAAATGAATAAAACTGAAAAAAAAAGAAAAAAGAAAAAAAAAAGACCGTACCCTTTTATGTAATGATGTTTCCTTTGAATTTATATTAGTTCACACAAACACTCCATCCATGCTTTTGTTCCGGCCCTCCGGTCCAGGTTAAGAACCCATTGTGGCCCTCGAGTCAAAAAGTTTGCCCACCCCTGGAAAGGGTCACAGCATTAGGAACGTTGAGAACCACTGATCTAGAGAAACCTGAGGAGACATAAACACTAAGGGTAATGAAGTATCTTGCATGGCACTCTCATTAAAAACCTTTTTTAATGATGATTAGATAAAAACTAAGGAAACTTGAATCATGTATGGATTTTAGTTAATGATGTGTCAGTAGTGATTAATTATGTCTGACATATATACTAATATAACAGGTTAACCAGAGGAAAATATGAGAACTCTGTATAATCATCTCAATTTTTATATCATAAAAGTTTATTTTAAAATGAAGTTTGAAAGGCAGTGTTAACTGTAGTTACATTGCTGTACATTAAATCTCCAGAATTTTGTTGATGTCTTTTGACACATGAAAATGGTATAGTATTCCACTTATCTAAGTCTTCTTTAATTTATTTTAGCATTGTTTTATAGTATTCAAGATATAAGTGTTTTACTCCCTTTTTGGTAGATTTATTTTTAAGTATTTTATTTCTTGATGCTATTTTAAATGGTATTTTTAAATTTTAGTTTCTCATTGTTCCTTCTTAGTATAGAGAAATGCATTTGATTTTTGCATATTAATACTGCAAACTTGCTACACTCACAAAATAGTTTAGAAATTTTGGTTTTTAAAGAACCCATTGGATTTTCTACATAGATGATTGCATGAGGGGGGAAAAGGCAACCTCAAGTCTTACATTCCAATTTAGATGCCTTTTTTTTCCTTCATTGCACTGGATAACATCTCCAGTATAGTGTTTAAAATAAGGGGTGCAATCAGACATCTTTTTGTCTTTTCTGATCTTCAGGAGAAAGCATTTGTTCTTCTACTAGTAAGATGTTAGTTGTAGGATTTTTGTAGATGTTCTTTATCAAGATGGACAAGGTTCTTTATTCCTACTTTGCTGACAGTTTTTATCAAGAATGGGTGTTATAATTTTTCCAGATAGAGGAAGGGGAGCAATTAAGGAAACTGCTAAGTGGAAGTAGTGAAATTCTTATGGTTCTTTATGTAGATTTTATAGCTTTGGCTTTCATTGTTTAGTTAAAGTCATAGGAACAGCTTTAATTTAGAACTTCCTAATCATCAATGTCAACAAGTTAATTAGGAAAATGAAAGGCATAAGCAGCTCTATCCAGTAAAGTGTCTGATTTTCAGCAAGTGAAACCCTGCTGTTTATTATCCAGAAATGAGACTTAGTCGTGAAACAAAACTAAAGGGAAGAGTAATATCTGGAAATGAAAGTAACTGGAAATATGCCTGCAATGATCAAAAGCACATTTAAAAACTGGAAACAAAATTGGGTCAGTTGGCGCTTTTTTAAACTGTACTATTTTTGTCAGCCTACTTTAATTCTCTTGGAAATAGTTCAGAATACAACTTCATTATGTTGAAGACTGGACCAATAGTATAAAAGCTACTGTTCTTAAGGAAAACAAATTTGAGTTGTTGAGTTAGAAGAACCAGCTCAATTTGAGAATTTTTCACAGTAAAATAGCAATACTATCGTGTCCAACATTTGTGATTGTGGAAAATAAGTCCCCCCCCCCAAAAAAAGGAACCCTCATTTGACAGGCTCTTAATCACAGACCATGAAAGTACTGACAAAATTTTAAATGGCTGTTACACTTACATAGCTGTCTTCCTCAGTCCTATAGTCTAAATTACTTGGGTTTATGTCCTGAGATTTTATTTAGATATCTTGAAGACAGTGTAGAACATTGAGATTAAGCACAGTAAATATCAACACTAAATTTAAATTAGGAAGTATGCTTAAATGACCAGACAGATGTTTGACAAATAGTTTACTGACCCAACAGACTTAATTCTGCTCTCATTGGAAAAGAATTGGTCTTGGTATTTCTTGCTTTATACTGGTTGTAAAAGAAATGGAATGATAGCATTTTCCTTGTTTATTTGAATATAGAACACTAGAGGCCCTGTGCATGAATTTGAGCACAAGTGGGGTCCCTTGGCCTGGCCAGAGATCAAGGTTGGCCAGCCAGCCCTGATTGGGGCCAAGGGGGGAAGGGACTGCAAGCCCTGATTGGGGCTGGCGGGGGGAAGGGACTGCAAGAGGTTGGCTGTGGGAGTGCATGGATCACCAAAGGGCAGCTCCTGCATTGAGCTTCTGCCCCTTTGTGGTCAGTATGTGTCATAGTGACCTCATTCAGTCATTCAGTCACTTACGCTTTTATATATAGAGATAGGTATTATAGATCACTTTTCTCTTTTTGAAATGTTTTATTTTGAAACTTAAAAAATTAATATGCAAAAAAGAATGAATGTTGTACTTTGTTAAATGTATTTTCTGATTCTACTGAGCTAATTCTGATTCTATTCTTTATTGGTTTGTTGACATAATACATCACATTGAATGACTTTTCAGATAAACTCCATTAATCATCTAGAATTATCTTTTGTTGGATTTACTAAAATTTTATTAGAATTTTTGCATTTATATTCTTGGCAGATAGTAAACTATAGTTTTCTTTTCTCATCTCATCATATCTTTGATGGGTTTTAGTATCCGGGTAATACTGGCCTCATGGAATAATATGGAACTCTCCTGAGGCAAAAGTTTAAGAAGGGTTAGAGCCACAAATTTTATCAGGATTTAATCATAAATCTACCTACTCAAGAACAACATTTTTAATAGTCTTTAGTAGAAGATGGAAATTTTACTCTTCTAAATAATTGCACTTGTCCAAATATTTTGTCAGTTGTGTCTCCCTTACCATTTGATAGATAACATTTCTTTAGGAATTTCACCTTTTTTCCCTTTATTTAGTAATTATAATCTGTTTTACTAGCCAATTACATACAAATTATAAGGATGGCACCATACTATTACAGAATGAGATAGAACCAGAAACTTTAAAAAAACCACAAAAAACTCTCCTATTTGTCATGCAAGGCCCCATTACTGCTGACTCCAAGGTGAGCTTTATTTTAAGTGGGACAAACTTAAGTCAAAGAAAACCTTAAGTCAAGGAAAAGTTAATTAAAGCCTTCTGTAAATTTTTCATTCAATTTATTGAACTTCAACTTCCAATAGGACCAGAAAACTTCTCCATATGTGAATCTCTACAAGTATCTTATAAAATACCTAATATGTATTTGTTTTAACACTAATTAGTGCCTTGCTGGAAACATTAGTTAAAGATGTACATATTAGAAAGCATTGCCCTAGCTGGGTTGACTCAGGGGTTAGAGTATTGGCCCATGGACTGGAGGGTCATGGGTTCGATTCCCGTCAAGGGCACATACCTTAGTTGTAGGCTCAATCCTCAGCCACGTCCAGGCATGTTCAGGAGGCAGCTCATACATGTCTCTCACATCTCGATGTTTCTCTCTGTCTCTCCCCCTCCCTTTCACTCTCTCTAAAAATCAATAGAAAAAAATATCCCAGGTGAGGATTAGCAAAAAATCAAATAAAAGAGTACTAGACACAGTGCCTGACTCCATTCTGCTACCCTCTCCCCATTCCATGCACACAGGGATATGATTCCTAGTCTGACGAGTTCTTCCATGGAGTCTTCTATACTCTGTACTTCTTTCTCTCTCTATCTCTTCTACGTGCAGTCAAATATTCTGGCCACTAGATACTATTTAAAAGGAACTCAAAATTCACATTATGGTATTAACAGTTATTAACATGTAAACTTTTTCAACCCAACAACCATGTAATGAAGTTCTGTAATGAAGTGCTAGTAGTGAAAATTTTTGCATCAACATTAAATAGGAAAGAGATATTTGGGGCCTTTTTATGTCCCTCTAATAAAATTATGTTATTTATTTATAAACCAATTAAGTCACTTATTTTTTTTTCCTTTATTCAACAATTAAATGCCACTCTATAAGCTCTGATGATGAGTAAGAAACAAATTTAAAAAAAAAAAATAGGTTTCCACCATGAGCCTAAAACTAATGGGTAGAGATAGACAATGAGTAATGTATGGAATGAAATATATTATTCATAATGTGATAAATGCTATAATACAATAAACAGAGACATGGAAAGAAAGCTGAATTGTGCTAATTAAGATAGAGTGGTAAAGGAAGTTAGTATCCAAGAATGTGATATTTGACCTAAAACAAGAAGTCAGCTATCTATTCTAGTGGCTTTTCATAAGGTACCCTTCCTTTTTACTTGTAAATTCTACCCAATACACTTCTCTTCCTTCCTTCATTCACTTAAATATCTGTCAAATAGTAACCTAAGTAGAATATAATATTGATGTGAGCCACATAATAGGATGAAAATTTAATTTTACTTTTTAAAAACATATTGACATATAGAAGAAATGAGCCAAGAGTCTTTGTCTCATTGTCTTAGCGGCTGGTCTTTTCAAGGCTTTATCTCTTCAGAAACAATATAGTTTTCAGACCCTTCTTATGTCCATTATACATTATTAACCAAATTATTAATGCCCTTCTGTTGGTAATAGCAGGAGTACTCAATTTACAGTGTCTCTCAGAATCTTCTAAGGACCTTGTCCAAAAAGAAGACTTTCAGAACCTACCCCTAAAATATTCTAATATAGTGGGTTTTGAGTGTAACCCAAGAAACTGCAGTTTCAACAAACACCTCAGGTGACTCTGATGTAGGGTGTCCTCAGAAATTACATTAATAGAAATGGGTCATGCCATTTTTCACCCAGACAAATGCCATAATTATTCTTTTGCTGTTTTGTTCTGGCAGATATCAAAATTTTAAAGAACTTCTATTAAAATCTCAACCTAGACCTTTATGTATTTATTACATTACTGTAACTCTTAAAGCCATGCCTCATCTCTAGGTACTTGGGAGGGAGCATGAATCCCCAGTGTACACAGTACATTTCCTATATGAGCACCTGAAACCTCTCAGCTGAACAAACATACTTCAAGTCTGCACATGTCTGGGTGCTAGTCAATATCAGATTCCTTACTTGTTTCTCTTCTTCAGACTTTGCCTTTTCAAATAATGCATTATACATTTCTATTCCTTCATAAAGTGTGTGGCCTGAGATAACATTCCATGCAATTCCTGTAATTCTGGAGATTAGAAAAATTTTAACATATTGGAATCAGTTGGAGTCTTAGGGATCATTTAGTTTAACCCAAATATTTGAGAAAACTGAGACTCATGAGATTAAATATATGGTCCCACGTAACCCACTTATGCGTGGCCCATTAGTTATCCTAATTCATGACGTAGTGCCTTCTGGAGCAAACCCTACTGACCAACAACGGCTCATGTGTAGAACTAAACAACATATTTCACGTTTTTGTAATTTCTTTTTCCTTCATGACTTACATCTGAAACCAGTTTATAAGCTACTCCAGACCATGGTCAAAACTTCTTTGTATTCCCCTCAGAGCAACTAGCACATATTGGTTACTCCAAAATGGTGTACGGCAAATTTCTTCTTTTTCCCCTCACTTTTTTCCTTAAAATACATATGTAAACCCATGTGCATAAGTAGGAAAAGCAATTATTTGGAGAGAGAGAGAGAGAGAGAGAGAGGAGAGAGAGAGAGAGAGAGAGAGAGAGAGAGAGAGAGAGAGAGAGAGAGAGAGAGAGAGAGAGAGAGAGAGAGAGAGAGAGAGAGAGAGAGAGAGAGAGAGAAATGAGCATAAGGAAAACCAAGCTAAGCAGGTTGCTTTAGTAACACTAACTAGGTTCAAGGCTTTTGTTCTTTTAGAAGCAAACATTTCTTATAGTCATGAGATACAGAGCACCATCTAGTGGTTTTATTGACTCAAACAATCCACACTTTCATGCTCAATTTCCAGTCAAGCAATATTACAATGATAGTTTTTATAGGATGCAATAATTCAGTTTTTAAATAGATACTTAAAGACTCAGTAACAGAGTCAGAAATTGTTTTGTATGTGCAAATGCATATTGGAGAGGTTTATATTATAATTTGCTTTTTAGAGTTTAAGCTAATGATTATTTATAGTTATAAAGGACGAATTATATAGCATTTCTATGAAATATTTGAAGAATAGGAGCATCATATAAAAATAAATTTACATGTAAAATTATAAGTGTATAGCAATCACAAGTTCTATTCATGAAAAGTACTCATTTTGATTAATTTACATTAGAGAAGGAGAGAGAGAAAAGGAAAGAAGGAGGGAGGGAGGGAAAGAAGGAAACAGAATGAAGGAAAGTGAGAGAAAAACCCTTTATTCTGTACAAATCTTGGTGCATTTGTAAGGGAGGCAGAGATTCAACTACAGTGGGGCCTTGACTTACGAGTGTCCTGACTAACGAGTTTTTTGAGATACGAGCTGTCTCTTGGCCGATTTTTTGCTTTGAGTTGTGAGCTAAAATTTGAGTTACAAGCCAGCTTCAGATACCCCACAGCTAGTTGGTGCAGCGAACGTCACAGTGAACGCCACAACATCAGCCCAGGATCACGTGTCTCACTCATTCACTTTAAGATTTGACATATGAGTAATTTGAGTTACGAGCTCCGTCACAGAACAAATTAAACTCGTAAGTCAAGGCCCCACTATACTTAATTACTTGCTTTTTCCTTCATGCCAATAAAACTCAGACTGGTTTGGAAAAAATATACTCAAAGTAAAAATTATTATATTCTGTGAATATACTCACAATAAAAACTTGGCTATGACTATTCATATTACACATTGGATTTAAACAATACCTATTTTCTGAAACCCACATAAATTATGTGTATGCCAAAAGAATAAAACTTTCTTAAAGTATTGGGGTGAAGATTTTCAGGGATTATATTTTGGGATTCTTACATTTTCAGAAATGTTTGTGTTTTTAATTTCAAAACTGTCAATATGTCATGTATTCAGGAATCCCTGCTGGAGAAATACTAACAAGAAATAGAGCAAGAGGCTTGCAAAGATTATTTAGCAACTGGGTATATTTCTATCTCATGATCTTCAATTTTGGGTGCACATTGGAAACACCTATGGTGGGGGGGGGGGGGGCGGGCAGGGGGGGCTTTGAAAAGTACCAAAGGTTTTTTTTTTATTTAGTTGGTTATTTTAAAGCCTGGATATAATTATTATTAAAAGCTCTTCAGAGATTTCAAAGTAGAGACAATATTAAGTACAACTACTCTGTAATATCCCTTCCATGTTAAACTGAAGTCATGAGTTTATGTGTGAGTCTATCGCCACTGATTGTAAAGATTTTCAAGGAAGAAATGTGTGGTATTTTACCTACAGCCCTTGGGAGAGTGTTGGTATATATTTAATTATAAATAGTATTGAACTGAATTAACAATCTTGACAGGAACTTAATTTTATATGAGACAAAGAACTTGGAATCAGTGAATCTTAGGGTTGAGGCATCTGGCATAGGGTGTTACCAGGGAAATGTGGAGGGAGCTAGAAGCTCAGAGATCCTGAAAGTCATACTGGTGAGCTAAGACAAAGGCCAGAAATATCAGTGAGAACTGAAGAGAAAGCAGGACTTCCTAGGCAATTTGTTACAGGTCTAAACATCAAGTACAGAGGAGATTGACATTAGATGTTTATCTGTCGCTTTGCCCCACTTAATGCTAATTTGTGCTAAGGGAGGCCTGGCCCCTGACTGCGCCCATTCCTTCTAGGTTCTCTCCCCACAGACCCTGTGGTTCAGAGAAGAAAATTAAATGGATCAGGATTATAGATCCAGCAGCCACCAGCTCCTGCAGGCCACCAGCACATGGGGTACTGCGCATGAGAAACGAAATGTTCAGGATGAGACATTTAATCACACTTTATTATAGGAACATGAAATCTGGCACTGTCTCGTGTTACTAAGATGCCTGCTCACTTGACATTTACACAAGCATAGCTAAGATGTACTACTTCTGAAGCTTAGTGCAAATTAAGTTAACACTTTTCCTATTTTTCTTTTTAAGTGAGAGTTTTCTAAACTATATTAAACATGGGTTTTTTTCTTAACATGTTTTCTTTATCACTAAAGTTATTAGTATTCTGCAGAACTGTTCTATCATATCAGTATTTACTAACTTGTGGATGCCAACCTTATGTACCCTAACTGATTTCAGCTTCTTGAAAACAAGATCTAAGTTTTATGTTTCTTTGGCAAAATATGGCCACTTCTACCTCTGAAGCCCATGCCCTTAAATATACTGACATTAGGTACTGAACTCAAAGCTCAGTAGAATGGTTAACAGGCACACCTGATGGGCTGTTCCATAACTATCCCCTGAAACCATTACCAAGAAATGTAATCAAAAGTTAAAAAAATAATAGCTATACTAATTTCTATAGTGACAGAGTTGGACGAGCATTGGCCTCAAGGTATAGGGCCTTAGAAAAGTAACCACTACTTTTAAATATTGAGAAGAAAATGGTATTCTAAAGCAAATAACTTAAAAATTATGGTCATTTGTCCTTTCATTTATGCCAAAAATGAAATTGGGTGGTTGTGAATAAAGACCAAGTAAAATAACAGAAGTACAGGCCCTTTGAAAAACTTACAAAATGCTATGAAATTTCCACTGAAATGTGAAGGATCGTTGAAGATGAAGATCTTTCTTAAAGCTGTAATTGATTTATTGAACCTGATATTTCAGATCATTAAAATGATAAATGCTAATTCTATATAGTCATTAAGTCATTTTAGAGAAAAACGAACCTAAAGAAAAATGGCTCGTCAGTAGCCAACTAGCCATAGCACTCTTGATGTGTCTAAAAACAATACAATAATAACACTAACTTTTTTCAAGTTCCTAATACTTGCCAGGTTGTACTAAACTCTGTATGGCTATCATATAATACCAATAAAGTGCCCCAACGTGTAAATATATGGTGTTGGGCTTTTTATATGTGAGAAATTTCTTTTCATCGTTTATAATCATTGAGAGGTTACTATGGGCAAAGACTTCTGGAGGGCTAGAGATTCTGTAGTGACTTACTTCCTCTTCATGGAGCTGCTGGGGACAAACAATATAAATAAGCGAACGTGCAGGCCGAGAAGAAAAGTAGCAAATACAGACAAGCTGTTGAGAAATTAGCTTGGCTACACCATGGTGTTATTGCCTCGGCAAGTATTTGGTTTGACCTTCAGGGCCATTATTTAACACTAACCCCCATATGCAAACGCAGCCCCTAGATAACAGCCCAAAGTGGCAGGTAAATGTAAGTTTCTCATATGACCTCTGTGATTAAAAGTCTCCCCACTTCCCAAGGCCATTTGTGCACCCTCAATTAAAGCCTCTTTAGAGCTTGCCAAAACCCAGCTCCTTCTGGTGTGAGTCAACCAATCCAGCCTTCTTAGCCCAAAACCCCAGAACACTCCACTCAGGACCCTAATAAAGCCATGTGCTCCAGACCCTGCCTCTCGCTGCCCTCACTTTGCCTTGATCTCCACATGTGCCCCCCCCCCCCCCCCGAGGCCTACTGTGGTGTACTTTTTCCAGGACATGTGAGGAACAAACCTCTCTATTTCAATTTCTCTTATGGTCTTTTGTTGAACTGTAGCTTACTATCTGACACCCTGGGACTCTACTGGCAAGGCTAATTTAACAAAGTCATACCACAAGTACTATACAAAGAATCAAAATATGCAATTAACCTAATTGACAAACGAGGAAGATTTATTTGAGAAAGTGGCCTTTTAACTGAGATGTGAACAACTAGATAAAATAAGACCCGTAGAGGTCAAGAGAAATCAACTTTCAGAGAGGAAGGGGGGGAGAAACAATTTAAAGGCCACTGCTATAAACTGAGAGAAAAATGCTAACGTCATGGACTACAGCAGCAGAAATGGAGATGAGAAGAAAACAGATTGAAGATAAATTGTGGATTTAGAAGCAATAGGACCGTAGACAGATGGCTCCTGGAGGGAGAGGCAAAGAAGGTCATTGGGAATGACGCTGGAAATGTTGGCTTTGAGCATCTGGGTAGATGGGTTTACCTACTGATTTGTGATGACTAGAAAGAGGGTGGCCTTATGCATTGAAAGTATATTTTACAGCTGGGACTTGAACTCTCTTACCTTTTTATACCAGGGTACACACCACTGATTAATAGAAAGGCCATGTAAGAGACCAAATATTCTTTTCAAATTTATATAACTTCAGCGAATTTTTAACACATTAATGTTATGTCTTTTCTTCTCCTCCTGTCTGCATCCAGTTGATCACTCAATTATTCAAAGTACAAAAAATATTTTGTTATTGCAATGCACTGCAAATAATTCATATGTTGAAACCCTAATCCCAAAGTGATGATATTTGGAAGTGGGGCCTTTGGGGAGAAATTGGGTTAGGAGGGTGGAGCCGATATGAATGGTATTAGTGCCCTTAAAAGTGGCCAGAGAGCTAGCTAGTTCTCTTTCCACCATGCGAAGACACAGCAAGAAGACAGCCATCTGTAAACCAGGAAGAGGGCACTCACCAAGAACCCAACCATCCTAGCCCTTCATCTCAGACTTCTAGCTTCCAGAACTGTAAGAAATAGGTATTTGTTGTTTAAACCACAAATCCATGGTAACTTGTCATAGCAATCTGAGCTAGAATAATTCTAATCTCCTTTATAAGCCTATATAATAATTACAACAACAACAACAACAAAAACACACACACAAAAACACTGTAAGAAACATCTCACAATTCTCAAGGAATAAATCAACAAGCATATCTGAAAGCTTACAGAGCATGAAAACTTCATAAAATGTAATACTTTTGTAAAAATACAGTAAAAGTAAAAGAATAAGCATACCTTAGCACAGTGGTTCTCAACTTTCTGGCCCTTTAAATACAGTTTATGTTGTGACCCAACCATAAAATTATTTTCGTTGCTACTTCATAACTGTAATGTTGCTACTGTTATGAATTGTAATGTAAATATCTGATATGCAGGATGGTCTTAGGCGACCCTTGTGAAAGGGTCGTTCGACCACCAAAGGGGTCGCGACCCACAGGTTGAGAACCGCTGCCTTAGCAGCATGCCTGAAACATATTAAGGATTCAATGGCA
Organism: Myotis nattereri; assembly: GCF_964212035.1. Classification (NCBI taxonomy): domain Eukaryota; kingdom Metazoa; phylum Chordata; class Mammalia; order Chiroptera; family Vespertilionidae; genus Myotis; species Myotis nattereri. The sequence goes on from NC_138079.1 coordinate 58,420,458, forward strand.
TTTGTAGAATTTAACTAAGAACAAGAGTTACTTGTGTTAGAAAGTAATTATCAGTGTCATCAAAACTGATATTTATTAAAAATTTGAGGTTATAAGCCACCACTTCTCAAAATGTGTAGCAGAGTCCTTGGGCTCTGTAGACCTTATTAGGGAAGACGAGTGTCTACTGGGCTGCTCCAGGTGCCCCACTGTCTGACACATAATGAATTCCCACGAGAACTTCATATCTGCAAAAGTTTGTGAAACTTAAAATTAAGGTTTGAAAACTGTTGCTTTAAGCTAAAATGATAATTTTATTTTTCTTTAAACATTTATTTTTCCAAGTTTGCTACCTCACCCTCCTTATATTGTCATATTTAAAATAAGGAAAATTTACACTGATGCTCATCAATCATTCTAATTGTTTATTAGAATCTGCACCATTTAATATTACTGCATATTTTATTGGCTTCAGCAGTTCATCCTTAAAAATTAAACAAACAGAATAAAAGAAAATGTGTATGGGTGTATAACAGGTAGGGGGAGCCAAAAATGGTTTAGGAATGCTTTTTCTCTTTTGGGGGTCACATCTAGGGCTTGAGTAACTTTCCGCCAAAAAAAGATATACCACGGAGTTGCTGAGATTCAATGCTTTTGTAACATTTCTTTACTTAACCAACTGAGTCTTTATCATGACTCCAGCCTATGGCAACTCCTTTTTTATTCCTAATAAAAACAAGTGTATTGCTCCTTCTACTCTGGCAATATGACTTTATATTTAGAAAGAGCATAAACAACATGATAGTATATATGAAAATGTGTTTCCCTAATTCATTGTTTCTAATGTAAGTAGAAGATATTTGGGGAAGGAAGATATGTAAATATATAAAGGGGTATGCTGGTCCTAATCCATTAGAAGTAAAGCAAATATGGGCTATCTAGTTAGAATTTATTTTCTGAGTGAAATCATGTAAATTTTAACTAGCAATTAAAATCATACTTTGCTATTACCCATGTAATCAGCATATATTGTCCATCAGTCTCTTTAAATAACAAGGTCACTGATTTCACTGCTCTCATGACCTACCTTATCAAATAGAAAAATTCCACTTGGTAAAACAAGATTCTTAGATAGAAATATAATGGGAAAATTATTGTACCAAAATCTGTACTAAAATTTATGACCCAGTTATGTCCAGCTAAATGGTCTTAGTATTACATTATAATTTTATATTCCCTCTGCTGAAATTGCTGCTTTGGTTTTGAATGTAAATATTGAAGAGTGATGTAGACATAAGTGCTTTGATATCTTATCTGTCTATATGTACTCTCGATCATAGGGCTTTATATATTAGCTATATTTGATGATCCCAAATTTATCTAACTCTCATCTCTGCCCTGAATGCCAATTCCAGATAGCCATCAGCCTATTTGGTATCTCCACCCACATGGCCAATTCAAATATCCAGCTTATGGTGTTCCAAATAAAAGTTAGCCGGCTTCCCCTACAGTTAACCCAAAGTAAACCCAAGTCCTCACAGTAGTTTACAAGGCTGTCCACGCCCAAGTCCCCTGCTACTCCTCTGATCTCATCCCCTTCCAGACACCCTTCTTTACCCTACTCTAGCCACAGTGGCCTCCCTGCTGTCCTGCAGTTTTGCTGCGCAAGCCTTGCCCTTCGCCTTTGCCCTGGTTCTGAATTCCCTGGAGTGTGTTTTCTCCAATAGGCACATGAATTCTTCCTTCACTTCTTTCAAGTCCCTACTCAAATGTTACTGATCAGAGAGGTTTTCCCCGGCCACAGTATAACATGCTACCCTGCTTTTATTTTTCTTCATAGCATTTATAATTTCCCAACAGATACACACTGATTACTTCTTTACTGTTTCTCCCCTCCACTACTATAGAGGTCTTGTGAGAGCTGAGCCTTATTATTTCTGGTTTGCTACTTTAATATATACTGCTCCTAGAACACTGCCTGCAACATAATAGGTATTTAATAAATATTTGTTGAATGAATAAAAACCCCAATATTAAAAATGAAGACACAATTCCTTACATTCATACATCATAAATTCATGAAAAAAATATGTAATTAGAATGATATTGTGTTATGTAGGGACGTAGATAGACAAGTAGATTCCAATCCCAAAGAGAAAAAAAATGTCTTTTTTAAGTCCCCAACTGTAGTATGCGTTTTTAAACACTATTTTTCTGTTTTGTTAATTCTCACCTGAGAATTTTTTCCATCAATTTTGTTTTTTGAGTGAGTGAGAGGGAGAGAGAGAGAGAAACTATCAGTGTTAGAGAGACACATGGAACGGTTGCTTCCCCACACACTCCGACCAGGGCTGGGGATGGAACCTCCAACCCAGATACAGGTCCTTGATCGGGAACCGAACCTGTGATCCTTCAGTGCAAGGGGCAATGCTCAGACCACTGACCCACAATGCCCAGGGCTGAAAATGTATTTCTAATATGTCATATACATGTTTCTTTATTTCCTTCCTGAAAATTCAATAAATAGTTTATGTGGAATGGCATTGACATACATTATTTAATGTAGCTGTATTAATCTCTTCTTTCTCATACACAATGATTCTCAGTGCGAATCATTACTTTTAATCTTTTTGTTTTACATTCTTTTTACACCATGTGGGATAATATTATTCCCATAATATTATTGAAGGTAATAATATTCCCATAAGTACACCAGCAATGCTGTAAAAACAAACAAATTGACTCCACTAAAGCAAAACAGTTGTCTGGAAGGCAATTCCACCATACAACAGCTTTTAATATATTTCATTAGCTGATGTCCACAAGTTCAAGTCTGGTGTATAAAGGAAGTTTTATAAAATCAGTTCAAGTGTGGACTGTAGAAAGTTTTATTGTAAAGAAGGTAGAAAATTGGGGAAAATTGAGCTCACATCATGATATAATGTAATTGTCACCCACTCATTCCCAAGCTCTTCGTCAGCAGTTTTCAAACTTCAACATGTATTGAATTCCCTGGACATTTCTATTAAAACTTCACACCCTTTAGTCTCAACCCAGATAATCTCACACAACAGTCCAAAAATAGTCCACGAAACAGTATTTTTAACCAACACCTCAGGTGAGTCTGGTGTAGCCAATCTGAGGACCACACTTTGAAAAATGATTGTCTAAGTGAAGGGAAGCATCATGGCATCATATACTTCTATATCACTCTTAACCAATTTTTTTTATTTTAGAAATATATACATTTTCTTGAGGCTTTATTTTCCCTCTATTAAATTTTAAGCTTACTGACCTGATGTGAAGACTTCAGCATCTGTTTCATAACTGACTGAAACTATAGTTACACTTAATTTTTGCCTCCTTCATCTTTCTGAAATGAGGCACATGATTAATTTGCTGTCTTACCCATTTTTGGAGAGTGTAGATAATAAGAATTTGTCTAGCACTGACTTTTAAGCCTCAGGCTATTTGGTATCAACATATGACTAAAATTTCAATTATTCTGCCAGAAAATATTGTTCCATCCCAAGGAAAATACCATAATGGCAGTTTCAAAGGATAAATTTTATGTAAGGCTGAGAAAACTACTGCATTTAAAGTATGGGTAAATCTTCTCTTGGCAGGAACTAGAAAAACTATTTCAAGGTCAATGTTAAACCAAGGTTCTACATAGCTATACATTTTTATATAATTAGCATAACTTCACATAAGCGACATTATAATTAATTATTTTTCAAGACAGGTAAAAATATCAAATTAAATTCTCCTTATGGGACATTGGTATGTATATTATTTTCTTTTGATTTACTTAGAAATAATATTAAAGAGAAAACCATGAATACATGTAGCATATGAACAACACACCAAAAGAAGTTTAAAAAATAATTGAATACAGAATACTCTTGGAAATTGAGTGTAAAATTTGAATTAGACAACATACAATAAAGATCTTCTAACAAACCATGTTTTTACCATAGACTAAAATTAAACTACTAGACGTATTTTGGTTGTATTTTTAAGTAAATGAGTTATTTGAGAAACAAAGGATATTTTATAATCTTATCCTATATAATAAAAGCATAATATGCTAATTGTCCAGTCGTCCATTCGACCAAAGCATAATATGCTAATAATATGCTAAGGCCACTCAACCACTCTCTATGACATGCACTGACCACCAGGGGGCAGTCACTATGACATGCACTGACCACCAAAGGGCAGATGCTCAACACAGGAGCTGCCCCCAGGTGGTTAGTGTGCTCCCATAGGGGGAGCACCACTCAGCCAGAAGCCAGATCAGGCTCACAGCTGGCGAGTGCAGCTACAGTAGCAGGAGCCTCTCTCACCTCCACAGCAGTGCTAAGAGGGCTCCCGGACTGTGAGAGGGTGCAGGCCAGGCTGAGGGACCCCCCCAACTACGTGAATTTCATGCATTAGGCCTCTAGTCCTATATGATAAAAGCCTAATATGCTAAGTGTCTGGTCGGCCATTCAACCAATCAAAGAGTAATATGCTAATGATATGCTAAGGCCACTCAACTGCTCGCTACGACATGCTCTGACCACCAGGGGGCAGATGGTTGACCAGTCTCTAGGATGTGCACTGACCACAGGGGGCAGATGCTCTGACCAATAAGTTAGCTTACTGTTGGGGTCCGGCTGATAGGGACTGAGCAAGATGGGCCAGACACTCCCTGGAGCCCTCCCGCGGTCCCTCCCCGGCTGACCAACCTCCCGTGTCCCTCTCTGGCCCCAATTGTGCACCAGTGGGATCCCTCCACCTGGCTTGCACCCTCTCGCAATCTGGGACCCCTTGGGGGATGTCGGAGAGCCGGTTTTTGCCTGATCCTGCAGGCCAGGCCAAGGGACCCCACTGGTGCATGAATTCGTGCACTGGGCCTCTAGTCTACCAGGTGTACCAGTTAATAATGAGGATTTTTTTCAATAGATGGAGTTACACATATGTTGATATATATGCAATTTGATATGTATGCTATTTTGTTGTATTGAAACCAAGCTTCAAAACTTCATATTTCAAATTTTCTGAAGGTGTTAACGTCAGAATTTTTACGCTTAAAAGTGTCAAATTTCATGCCAAAAAAGAGCATTTGCAGGAAGTTTTAATTCATTACTTTATTTTGAAGAAAAGTGCTGCTGAAAGTTATCGTATACTCTGGGAAGCTTATGGTGAACATGCTCCATCTCAAGATACTTGTGAATGCTGGTTTAAATGCTTTAAAAATGATGATTTTGATGTGAAAGATAAAGAACATCCAGGTCAACTGAAAAGTTTGAAGACCAACAATTAGAAGCATTATTGGATAAAGATGTGTGTCAAACTCAAAAACAACTTGCAGAAAGATTAAACGTTGCTCAACAAACAATTTCTGATCATTTATAAGCAATGGGAAAGATTTTAAAGAGAGCAAAATGGGTGCTACAGCAACTGAAAAAAAAGACAAATGGAAAACCGAAAAGTCATCAGTAAAATGTTGCTTCAATGGCGTGAAAGAAATTCTACTGTGGATCGAATTGTGACTGGCGATGAAAAGTGGATTTATTTTGAGAATCCCAAACTCACAAAATCATGGGTTGATCCAGGTCAACCAGCAACATCGACTGCAAGGCCAAATCACTTTGGAAAGAAGACAATGCTCTGCGTTTGGTGGGATCAGGAAGGTGTGGTGTATTATGAGCTTCTAAAACCAGGTGAAACCATTAATACTGATCGCTACCTACAACAAATAATCAATTTGAACCACACCTTGATTGCAAAATGACCAGAATAGGCCAGAAGACATGGCAAAGTAATTTTGCTTCATGATGACGCACCATCACACACTTCAAAACCAGTTAGAGACACGTTAAAAGATCTTGCCTGGGAAGTATTAACCCATCCACTATATTCACCAGACCTTGCTCTTTCAGATTACCACTTGTTCCAATTAATGGCACACGCACTTTCTGAGCAGCACTTCAAAACTTATGAAGAAGTGGAAAATTGGGTCTCTAAATGGTTTGCCTCAAAACAAGAAAAGTTCTATTGGGACGGTATCCACAAATTACCTGAAAAATGGGGGAAATGTGTCGCTAATGATGAACATTACTTTGAATAAAGCACTTTTGATGTTTCTCTTGAAATTATTGTGTTTTCTTTGATTACAAAATCTGCATTATTAACTGGTACACCTGGTATTATATGTATGTACATATTTTGTGTGTTCTCAGTTCACAGCGACATTGGGAAAAATTTAATTTTAACAGTAGTAAGAAAACAATCTCATTCCAATAATCCACAAGTAAAGAAATATGGAGGTAAATATAGGACAGAATTATATTAAAGTGGAGTTTTTCACATGCAAATAATAATGTGCCTGTTTTTAAGTGGCTTAAAGGAAATCTTACTTTTCACTGTAAGTGAGAAGTTCAGTCATGACTGAGCTATTTTACTCTGTTTTTTCCCATCAGAGATTAAAGGCTGACTCGCCTCCTGGGAAAGGATTTCTGCAGTACCATTGCAGACCTATATCTTATTCTGTCAGCTACCACGTGGCAAAGATAAATGCTGTCTTCACAAAAAGGACCAACAAAATCAAGGCTTTGGGGAAGCTGGCCCACAGTGGGCCAGGAGCCCTCCCTGAAACAATCCCTAGCCACAGTTGCACCTTGATGCTGGGTTTGGAGTCAACTGGCAGATAGTGATTTCAGAGTAGGAAGAATGGCTCCCAGGAAAATCAGGGTTTTGGTCAGTGACAAAGGGAACACAGCAACTAGTAGATAGAAAGAAAAACAAACACAAAAGCTGCTTTACATTCAATTTATTAACTATTAGTGAGAAAGTAACTTTATAGGGTAACTGTTTAAGCAAGAGCAGGGTAAGCTTTCTCGTCCTATGTATAGGGATAACAGAGTAGTTCACACTGTGCTGTTTTGATTAAGGCTAGAAATGTTAACTCAGAATGCCTTCAGCACTCTTTTGCTTTATGCTTAGAAAAACGGTATAATGTTTAACCAAGCATCACAGCTGCCTATTATAGTAATGGAGGCCAACTTGCAGGATGTGGAGGAAGACAGAGAGACAGAAACAGACTGACTTCCCTATGCCCACCACTCTCATCTTTTTTGGTGATGCATCATGCATGCCTATTTGGGGATTATAAAACAGAATGAAATTATCAAATATTAACTCAATAAGCTTAGTTCTTCCTTTATAAGTTAACATTGGATTTAGATAGCTAAGTCAATAATGAAATTGAGACACATGTAGAAATTGTCATCATTTTCTAATGGGAACTAAGAAAGAAATTTAATCTGAATATTTTACATTTGAAAAAAATATATAAGGCTAGATACATCTAACTATATGTGGGATTGACTTGCACATGTTAAAAATCAGCCAGGAAGAGATGAAAAGATCATGACACAAATAAAATGGTGACCAAAATGATTCATTAATCCTCTTATTAATAGATGACGGACTGTTAATATTTAATAAAGTAATCAGTTTTAACATGATCATAGATTGATGAGTGTAGCTTATTTAAAAATAAAGAAGAAAGTGGACAAATCATCTAGTTTAACTTCTTATTTGATAGATGAGCAGTAAAAGTACATAGCAGCTAATTGATGCATCCAAGGTCTTGGCCTTAACTGAAACTATAACAAAATTGAACCTAGAATAAAGATAAGTGGCCATTTGTTATTTTTAATTATTTGTAATAGAATGATGCTCTATGCCAATCAGTAATTATCTTCTGTTATGTTCTTACCATCTTCAAACCTGGCTCAAAATATAATGGTATCCAAACCTTGTAATCCTAAGTAGGTCACAAACACAGAGACAGATGTTCAAATGATACGTAAGAAGGTCAGAAAGATGTTATCGTTCCAGGTTTTTATTTACTGGGCAAACCCTGCCATTTGTTCTGTGCTATTTCATTATAATTAAATGGAAAAAAATTAGTATTCTAATAACTTTAATTTTAATACTTGAAGCTGAAGGTTCTTAATCTCAGAGTACTTTAAAATATGAGGTGTGCCTAATATAATGTTAGGTTACATAAGAGTACAATCCTACTGTCCAAATTTTTTAATCTGTTCCAAAAGCTAATCAAGTCTTATTAATTGTATGCTTAATTATTTTATGGTCAACAATACAGGGACAGTTTCACGAATTTGAAATACATACATATTAAATATTTGTGTTGATTTCAGAGAGAGGAAAAGAGAGGGAGAGATAGAAACATCAATGATGAGAAAGAATCATTAATCAGCTGCCTCTTGTATGCCCTACACTGGGGATCGAGCCTGAAACCTGGGTATGTGCCCTAACCTGAAATCGAACCCCAACCTCCTGGTTCATGGGTCAATAGTCAACCACTGAGCCACACCGGCAGGCAGTTTCACAAATTTTAATAAGTACCTCAATTAGACAATAATGTAGAGAAACTGTCTGAAAAGGAGACACACAATAAAAGCTGCACTGTGTTACAAATGCATGAACCATCTCCAGAAAGTCTTTTTTGCTGTTCTCAATGCCTCTGGAGAAAACTGGTCCTCCTTTCTTCTATGCCTGAAAAGTTTCTTTTACCTTCTCTGAATTGAATTGATGAAGCCACTCTGAAGAGGAGGAATGGAACATCTTGGGCATATAAAGCCCACTTACTCCCACATATGAAAGAAGCCTTAACCTAGGCCAGTGATGGCGAACCTTTTGAGCTTGATGTGTCAGCATTTTGAAAAACCCTCACTTAACTCTGGTGCCATGTCACATACAGAAATTTTTTGATATTTGCAACCATAGTAAAGCAAAGACTTATATTTTTATATTTATTTTATATATTTAAATGCCATTTAACAAAGAAAAATCAACCAAAAAAATGAGTTCGCGTGTCACCTCTGGCACGCGTGTCATAGGTTTGCCATCACTGGCCTAGGTTGTCTAGTGAAGGGGGGAAGTCATCAGAGCAATATATGAAGTAATTACAAGTAGCATGAGCAAGAGGAAAGAGCTAGAATAAAAGCAAGAGAACAACAGAGATGGGGGGATGGGAGGATGTGAAGACAGAGATAAAGGGAGAAAAGAAGAGATATTAGGCCAACTGAACTGTGCCTGTGAACATGATATACACGTGGAAATGGTATAACAGTGGACATAATGGGAATCAGCTCAACAAACTTTCCAATATATATATTTACTTTCCTCTTGGAGACAGGTAGAAATTATACCCATTTGTTGGGTGAGGAACTAAACATCTTTTCTCTCTCTTCAAGGGCCTGGGCAAAGGTCTACTGTTTCAGGGAAAGGCACATAAGCAAAGTCCGTCTATCCTTGGGTGACAGGAAGAACAACTCTTGGCTTAGGATCCTGCAGAAGTTTGCTATCGCTGAAGAATGAGCTAATATTCTCTTCCAGCCAGGATGCATCATACATGTAAGGCAGATATCCTTCCCTAATGGTTGCAGCGTGGCTGAGACACCTTGACCCTTGAGGCCCAGGCTCAGAGAGTCAGTCTGAGACTAAGGCTAAACCAAAAGAATGGAATCCCCCTGAGCCCACTGTGACCTTACCATTTAGTAACTAGCAACAGGAATGTACTCCTGGCCCCGGGCAAGACTGAGGAGAGAGCTATTCTGTGCAACACAGGCATGACAGGACTGCTACTGCCAGGGAAGCAGAAACACAGAAAAGCCCTCAGGCTCCACAGACAACACAACAGGCAAAAGGGAACAGTGGCTCACCACTGGAAGAATCTGCAGTCTAAGGAAATGAGAGCAACAAAATCCCAATCCATCACCAGCCCCAAATACATTGATTCAATGTCACCAGGTAGCAGCCTGATTGAGGAGGAGGGGAGCACATTTCTGCGTGAAGATTGCTTTGAAAAACAAACCTAAAAATAAGGAAGAATTAATTCTTTTTTTTCTGTAAGATTTCTAATGGTACCCAGAGATGGTGAACTATATTTTAAATCCCTTTCAGGTAAACAAACATACAGAATGATTCTGATGAGTATTTTCATAAAAGAGATGTTAATTACATATACTGTACTAAAAATTTAAAAGTGTCCATAGTATAGTTTATTGATCAATATTTCTTCCTGTTTTTAGAGTAACTTTGAAGTGTGATGTTTTATTTCAGGTTGTACTTGCTATTACATAATCTATGAAAATTCTTAAAACAGTGCCTGATATAGGGTAAGATTTCAATAAATGGTAGATATCTAACCTATTTAATATTCTTTTTTTTTTTAAAGAGAGAGAAAGTGAGAGGGAGGGAGAGGGAGGGACGGAGAGAGAGAGATTATTGTTCCACTTATCTATGCATTCATTGGTTGCTTTTTGTATGTGCCCTGACTAAAGATCAAACCTGCAAGCTTAATGTATCAGGACGACACTCTAACCAACTGAGCTACCGAGCCAGGGCCTACCTTATCAATTACTCTTGATTCTATCTCATATTTATGCAAGGTATTGATTGTATATGACTGTGTCAAATTCATGGACAGCACCCCATCCATATTTACCACTGGTGTATCCCCAGCATCTAACACAGCACCTTACACACACAGAGCACTCAACTGCGAGGGGTGAATGCATGAATGAATAACTGCACTGCTGATAACAAAATCTCAACCGTGATTGATCTCTTAGTATTAAAGTGGGTAAATCATCTTAAATTCTCAATGCAATATAAAATGAGTAGTAAACATATAGAGCTTTGCATAACCTCTCTATGTTATGACTTGGGACTCCTGCTTCTGCCAAGATGGTATAGCCACCTTTCTCCCAGGTCCTCCCCTTATAACTAAAACTCATGGGCATACAACAAACAAGCATAGGGAATTTCTCAAAGGCAGAGAGAACAGGTGGTCTGCCCAGGGACTGCAGGACTTAAGGAACGAATTGGTGGTGAGTTCCTTGGCTTTTCCTTCTGCCTCCCATATGCACAGGACAGAGCACTGCATAGCATTCAGCCTGCAACTTCACCTGCACAGATACAAAATCTCCAGGGGGGAAATGTTTCCCTCTGGCTAAAGAATCAAAACTAAACATCTTTTTGACAATAATCACCCTCCTCTAACAAAATATTAACACGAAAACAGCCTCTTCTTAACAGGAGAATATCTTCAAGATCTAGGGTTAGACAAAGATTTCTTAGACTTGACACACAAAAACACAATCCAGAAATGGGGAAAAAATGATACACTGGGCTTATAAAATGTAAAACATTGGCTTTGTGAAAGACCCACCGAAGAGGATGAAAAGACAAAATACAATCTGGTAAGAAGCACTTGCAATCCAAAAGAGGTCTGGTACTTAGAGTACATGGAGAACTCTCAAAACTCATCATTTCAAAAACAATCAATTCATTTAGAAAATGGGAAAAACACGTGAACAGAGGTTTCACCAAAAAGAATATACAGATGAACAATAAGCACAGACAGGTGCTCCACATTATTAGGCAAAAGGGAAATACCAATCAAAACCTCTTTGTTAATGAGCGTGTTCCACTCTGTGCCCATTTTTTGATTCAGTGTTCTGTTTGTTTATTGTTGCATTGGGAGAGTTTTGGGAGAGCTTTTGATGGTTTTCTTTTCAGAATATTATGTTTTGCAACTATTTTCTCTCAGTCTGTGGCTTGTCTTTTCATTTACTTTAGTGTCCTTTAAAGAACAGAAGTTTTTAAAATTTCTTATAGTCCAATTTATCATTTTTTCTTCATAAAGCTATAATTTGAGAATTCTTGACAATATCACAAGGATTTGTTTCTATATTTTGTTATAGATTTTCTATAGGATAAGTCTTATAGTAAGTCTATTTTGTAGATGATGTGAGGTATGAATCACAGTCTTAAGACATTTTTGTTTATTTCAACATCTGTGTGAAAGAATCATTGGGAGGTTTTATCCAAGAGTATTTAACTTTCTTCTCCAGAAGAAAACCAGTTTCCTTTGAATCTTGTTGCTGTTAATCCTCACCAGAGAATATTTCTTTTCATTGATTTTAGAGAGAATGGAGAGGAGGGAGGAGGGAGGAAGGAAGGAGAGAAAGAGAGAGAGAAACATCAATGTGAGATAGACGCATTGACTGGTTGCTGGTTGCCTCCTGCACACACCCTGACCAGGCTCCAGGGATCCAACCTGCAACCCAGGTACCTGCCCTTGATAAGGAATCAAACCTGAGAACCTGTGGTGTGAGGGCTGTCACTCTAACCACTGAGAACACTGACCAGGGCTGAATCTTAATAAATATATAAAATAATCTAAACCTTTGAATGCAATGTACACCCCTTATACTATAACAAGAAAAAATACTTTTTATGCTGAAACACCAGGTTCTCCTTCACTAACTTTAACAAACATTTTCATTATTTATGTACTTAACATCATTAGATTTCCTAAAGATAAATCAGGTTGAATTTCTCTATTCAACAATGTATAGATATTTATATACACAATTTATTAATATTTATCATCCTAAAACACATTGAGTGTTTATGACAAATGTAACTGTGGTGTCGTGATGTATGCACATTAATTTTGTTTCATGATGTATACATGTTAATTCTGTTGCATAATACTTCCTTATTGTCCTTACTGTAATGCAGCTGACTTAGAACTGGTTCTCTCCGGGGGTATCTTTTTTTTTTTTTTTCTATCATATCAGAGAGCAAATTCTAGGTTTCCTTGACGTAGGACTTTTCAATGATATGTATTTCAGAGAAATAAGCTCAGGAATTCAAGCATGCTCAATTGTCCAAAGCTATCTGGCAGCCAGAAGTAGTAGACAGATAAGGGAGAATGTTGCGAAGATTGACTTTTATTCCAGTTCACATTTCTGAGGCATGCGTTTTCTTGGTGTAGCTGGTGTCTTAATCCAGAAAGGCACCTCTTGTACTCTTTGTAGTGAAAATTTTGCTGTTTTTCTCTCTGAGGGCTAATCCACTATCTGAGTGGGGCTGATGAGTGAAACTTGAAGTAGTGCATTAAAAAAGGCACACAGTGCAACCTGAAGATCATGTATCAGAAATGTATACTTGAAACCTATATAGTATTATTAACTAGTGTCACCCCAATACATTTGATAAAAAAGAACATTTTAAAATAATAAAAAAGCACCTGATATATTTTTACCACTACCAAAAAAATAAAGTATGAAATAAATGGTATAACATCAAACAGAGTTTAGTACTGATGACACAATCTTTGAAGACCAGCAGTTCATAAAAGATTTAGTGACTAAACTCTGTAATAAAATGAATTTAGTGAATGTTAATAAATTTTTTTTTGTATTCTTTATTTCACTTGATTCTTCTAGTAACAAGGCCTTTAATCAAAGCGCTGATTTGGGTCCATTTCTTTTGTTTCCCCCTCAGCGATTCCACTAAGCAAACATTTTGTGATAGGCAACACCAATGACAGATCAGAAAAGTACAAGGACTGCAGAGACTAGTTAGAGGGCAATGGCGTTTTCTGCAAGAAGGGCATTGAGTTTGAACTCCAAGGATAGGTTCTGGAATAACTTCCCAGTGTGTTGGCATGAATAAAGACATTCTGGGAAAGGAAAACAGGGCAAAGCCCTGAAAAGTTCTGAAATTTTTTCGTTATCCTCAATTAAAAAGTATCATAGATTTTTTTTTTTGGCTAAGAAGGATCTTGGAGTCCTTCTTGGGTCGCTATTCCATGGCTCATGTGACAGATCCCTGGAGTTGGCAGAAGTGACTCTGGGTCAGGGAAACAAAGGGAGGCAGATTTTGTTTCATAAAAGTATATTAAACTAAAACTAAAACTCAACAGTCTGTCCCAGTCACTTTATTTCACATGTAAAAAAGCAGCACAAGGGTAAATTTAGGAACACGGAGACCCTTAACAAAAGGACTGCATGCTATAAACTCCACTGTTAGGCCACATTTGTAGATGTGCTACAATTCTAGGGAAGAAGATCCATTTTCCAGTAATTCTTAAGAAAGGGAAAATTAAAGTCCTCTCAAGGTCAAGTACCACTGTGAGAATAACAAGGAAAGACTAATTCCCTATTTATAAAAGGATAATTATGCTTTATAAAACACACAGTTCAAAATGCTACGATTCCACCATCATAAAGAAAATAAATAATGATTACTGACTAAATTAAAAGTATTCACAATGGGAAAATACATTTCTGAATATAATGAGGGAAATTAATTTATTATACATCCTTTGAAATATACTCATTATCCATCTTTTGAAAGATAATCCAGGAATGGATACTTTTTATTGAAAGTAAAGGATGGAACAACACTTCACAACTAAAGATTGGAAACTGAGAGAATTCTCCTCAGTTCCAAAAAAATTTAAGTTGACCTACATATATGATTCAGGAAATTTTATTATGGAAACATAATGAATTTCTTTTTTCCCCCCTGTGGGAGCTCTAGATTAAGCATTTCAAAAGAATCAGGTACTCAAATCTCCAATAAAATATCTGATTTTATTTCCTCCCAGATTTGGTTAGTGGTGGGACTAAATCGATCTTCATCAGATCAAAATAATGCACTCCTTGCTGCTCAGAGTTTCCCCTTCTTGACTCAAGATCTGATTTTGCAGTTATGAAAATGGTAGGTGGAAACAAAAAAAAGTTTAAGTCCATGCTCTCTTACAAATGCTCCAGAAAATATAAAATATTGGCTTTGAATGGTAAACATTCTGCTATGTAGCCAGCTCTGTTGAAAGGAGTGTTTAAGGTTTAACATATATTCCAGTTCAGGAAACAATAATTATATGTTGAACTGTAAATAACATGTGGGGATCTCTTCATTGTGTTTTTAAAATTTAAAAATTCAGGATATGTGTCAGTTGCTGCAAAATACTGCATTGGAAGATTTTCTCAAAGATATTTTCTTGCCATTTTCAGTTATAAGTCTTTAAAATTAAAATAAAATAAATCATGATTGCTGTGTGAACTTAGCAGAGCACCATTTAAAATCCAATACACATTTCCTAGTGTAGTAGAAACGCAAAGGCTCCAGGCTTTCCTGTATGTCTTTTTAATCTCAGAGCTTCACTTTCTTACCCTTAGTAATACAGTTTTTGATACTTAATTTTCACTGTGTGAGAATTTGATACTTGCACCTGAACTAACATTTCTAACGGGGTTGGTTTCAAATTATAAAAATAAAAAATAAAAACTATAACACTAGATTTAGTTTAATTAGCAAAAAAAGTTAAGCAAGCTCAAGTGACACTTATTATACCAAAAAATCTTACATATAATACCTGCTCTAATTAGTTGAATTGATTAATTTATTTATTCAGAAAGGAATCTTCCAGAGCTTTAATTAGTGAAAACTAAGTATTTTCAGATTTATGCTCTGTCAGAAAAGGTGAACCTATCTTAACTCAAATATCATCCGTTTGCCATGTGCATATATTGACTCATATGGAAATATCTATGCATGCTTGAGCCTTAAATATGTTAACTCCGAAAAGAAGCTATTTATAGCTGACACCTAAATTCATGATTAAGATTATTTATAAAAGGGTTGATGTTATCATCAGCTGTGGGAAAAGGGAACAAATGAACTAACTCAGTTCATATCATCGTTACTTCTCTCCCCAGGGATGACTTTTTCCTAGCTTTTCTGTGGCCTTATCAGTTACTGCATATATTTATTAGCTGCTTTGTCTCCTTGTTCTCTACCAAACTAGATATAAACCTATGTGAACACAAGAGAGCATCATTATGCTTTAATATCCCATTAGACACACTTTACTCACATTAATAGTATCCAATTTAGCAATGCACCAATCAGGGAGGTAAGTTATTGCCTAATGAAACATTCATCAACTTATTATTTTTCTCCTCATTCACTCTGTTCTGCCATGTGTTTTATTTTATTCATTTGTCTTGTTTTATATATTTTATTATCAAATAATCTTGGTTCAAAACATAAAATTATAATTAAGTTATATAATTAAATCTTCCTGGAATAGTCCATGACCAAAACGGGGGAAACACTGTGATGTACTTAGGATTTATATGTTTAACCGCTTATTTGTCCATGAAGAAGGCTTCCTGACTAAAGTTGGTTTTCAGACAAATTTGGATTTCTCTATTAGTCTTTCTGATAGTCCTATGTACACCTTTTTGTTAGAAACTAATAAATATTTTGTGTCAGTCAAAAAATAAGTTGTAGCTTAGTAGGAAGGTTTCTGGGGCAAGACACAGCAAAGATGGTGAAAATATATAGAATGGGAAAGATTTTTTAAAAATTATCCTAGATCTGAGTAGATTTTTTCCCCTTATTTATATTTTGACTGTTTAAATGTTCTTGTTAAAACATTTTGTTTTCTCTCTCATTAAACAAAAATACAGTTTGAAGAGTGAAATAATTATTTCAGAATTATTTCTTCAAAAGTTGTGTCTAAGCCTTGGTTGGTGTGGCTCAGTTAGTTAGAGTGTCATCCCATACACTGAAGAATCATGGGTTAGGTTCCCAGTTAGGGCACATACCCAGGTTGCGGGTTCGATCCCCATTTGGAGCACATCTGGAAGGTAACCAATCGATACTTCTCTCTCTCATCTATGTTTTTCTCTCTCTCTCCCTCTCCCTTTTTCTCTAGAATCAACTAAAAAGCATCCTCAGGTGAGGATTAAAAAAATAACACTTATCTAAAATAATCCAGCATAAAACAGTGAATCAAAGAACAAACACTTAGAAATTACAAGTTGAAATCCCAATTATGATACCTGCACTGAACACATGCCAGTTTGTGTGAAACTAATTAGTCTTCTATAATGGAAAACAATATAATTGAGTCTATATGGTTATGAGAGATAAAATTGAAATCAATTGCATATTTCCTGACAATTATATTTCTAAATTACAAAACATAGGGGTTTTTTTAGGTAATTGACTTGCAATTTTTATAATTTATTGGAATATATTCTTGCTTTGAAATATTGCCATCATCCATATTCCAACATTCATTTCAAAGACTTCAGAATGTATTATAGTTTTAACCATTGGTTATCAGCAAGGAAATATTTTCTTTTACTAAAAGGGAGACACTTTATGAATAAAATAATATTTCATCACACTTTCTTATGAATGGCAACTACATTTTTATTATGAAATCAATGTAAATATTTCAGAAATATATCAAATGGGGAGGTGGAGCCTTAATTCTACCAATGTGAAATGATACTATGTTATTCTGTTATTGAAACTCTTCTGTGAGTTTTATATAGCTGCATATAAAATGTGTATTATATTTAACATTTTCAAGTATGAAAATGCTAAGGAACAAAAAGAACTGGGAGGTGACCATCTATTCAAAGAGAACAAATATTTATTTTGCATTTTCTCTACCCATGTCGTGCATGTCCTGGGGGGCTCTGTCCCACACAATCAAGACTCAGGCTGATTACCACCCAGCCTTGTATTTTCATCTGGAACATGAGGTCACCTAGATTATTGCAACATGGGGAGAAAAGAGACACTCCCAGAGCTAAAAGTTTTATCCCAGAAGTAAAGCTCACCACTTCTCACAACCTATTGCACAGAATTATCTGTTTCTGGCTTACCATCAAGAAATAGAAAAATATATTCCCTATAGATCCAGAGGAGAGAAAGTTTATATATTAGAGAGCACTAGTATTTTCCATTGCATAAAAATAGAGGGATTTCTGTTACATTTTAGTTGATTAATTTCTATATCTTAAAAACATTTAACCAGCTTCAAGTAATCAAATTTTAATTAAGATTGCTTCATTTTAATGATGCCTGAATTTTTTTTCAGTATTCTATAAGTACTATTTCTCCTTCTATAAAACAAACTAGAGGCCCAGTGCATGAAATTCGTGCACGGGAGGGGAAGTCCCTCAGCCTGGCCTACACCCTTTCTTAATCTAGGACTCCTCAGGGGATGTCTGATTGCCAGTTTAGGCCCGATCCCTGTGGCAGTCAGACATCCCTCTCACAATCTGGGACCACTGGCTCCTACCTGCTTGCCTGCCTGCCTGCCTGATTGTCCCTAACCACTCTGCCTGCCTAATCACCACTAACTGCTCACCTGCCTGATTGCTCTTAAGTGCTTCTGCCTGCCTCAACGCCCCTAACCACTTGCCTGCCTGCCTGATTACCCCTAACCACCTGTCTCGGCCCCCGCCATGGCAGCTTTGTCCAGAAGGACATCTGGAATGACATCTGGAAGGTCGTTTGGCTATCCAGTCTAATTAGCATATTACACTTTTATTATTATAGATTATGGTAAAAAATATTATTGGTAGATATTTTTATTTGAGTTTGCTATTTCAAACATAGGTCATTCATTTAAAGTTGTTGCTTTTCATTTTGTAATTATTCTGGAAGGAACAATTCTCATTGTAAGTCTAAATCAATAAAAAAATCAACTCAGTGTACTATCATATCAAAAAACTTAATAGAAAAAAAAAGTTCAGCATAAATATTTCATTTACTCACTTTAAAAAATGATGAAAGACTAATAAAAAGAAGTCGTGTAAATTATGACTCCACTGGATAAATCCTATTCAGCTATTAAAATTATAATAATAAAAACTTAATGGGAAATATATAATTTATTTAGAGTTAATAAGTTGGAATTAAACAAAATATGTAATTGCATGGGTATGGAACAGATTTAAAAAGAAACTCAAAAAAATAAAGGTATTTGATAAGTCAGAATGGTAGAGTTATAGTGAGCTTCAGTGTTTTTTAAGGGTCCTTTTGGTGTGATGCTTGTAAAAGGAAATATACTTAATATTTTTAAAATATATTTTTATTGATTTTAGAGAGAAGGAAGAGGGAGAGATAGAAACATCAATGATGAGAGAGAATCATTGATCAGCTGCCTCCTGTACACACCCCACTGGGGTCAAGCCCGTAACCCAGGCATGTGCCCTGACCGGGAATCAAACCATGACCTCCTGGCTCAGGTCCACATGCAACCACTGAGCATATCAGCCAGGCTTAATAACATTTTGTTATCTCTGAATGTATTTGCTAGGCACTGATGACAAGTCTATCAACCTTACCAGCACTTTCTTTGAAGAATAATGATGAAACCAGTACTATATAATAAAAGTCTATGCTAAGTGTCCAGTTGTCTGGTCGTCCATTCAACCAATCAAAGCGTAATATGCTAATGCTATGCTAAGGCCACTCAACCGCTTGCTATGAAGTACACTGACGACCAGGGGGCAGTCAGTCAACTGGTCAACCAGTCGCTATGACGTGCACTGACCACCAGGAAGCAGACAATCAACTGGTCGACCAGTCGCTATTACGTGCACTGACCACCAGGGGGCATATTCTCTGATTGGTACTGTAGCTTGCTGCTGAGGTCTGGCCAATTGAGACTGAACTAGATGGGCCAGACATGCCCTGGAGCCCTCCCACGGTCTCTCCCTTGCTGGCCAACCTCTCACGTCCCTCCTCAGCCCCAATCATGCACTGGTGGGGTCCCTCAGTCTGGCCTATGCCCTCTCACAATCTGGGACCCCTCAGGGGATGTCGGAGAGCCGGTTTCAGCCTGACAGCAGAACAACCAGTCACTATGACGCGCAGGAGCTGCCCACTGGTGGTCAGTGTGCTCCCACAGGGGGAGCGCCACTCAGCCAGAAGCCAAGCTCATGGCTGGCAAACACAGCAGTGGTGGCGGGAGCCTCTCCCACCTCTGTGGCAGCACTAAGGATGTCCAACTGATGGCTTAGGCCCGCTCCCCCCAGGGCTCCCGGACTGAGAAAGGTCACAGGCCAGGCTGAGGGATTTCCCCCCCAGTGCATGAATTTCGTGCACCAGGCCTCTAGTTAATCATAATTACTGTCCTAAGCACTTTAAATATAGAAACAAATATTTTTAAATTATACATTCTTTTTCCTGCCTGCTTTCTCATATATTATCAATTTTCTCACCTTATTATTGTCTCCTACCTACCAAATAACAAACTAAAACTAAGCTGTCTTTGAGCCAATCTCTCACCAATGGAACTGTACTTGATGATAGAAAAGATATTGGCAAATTGTTACAAAGTATTTAGGGTTATAATTTAACCATTTAATTAAATTAATAAACTACAGCAATTTAAAAAATTAAAAATATAGAACCTTAAATATATTAACATATATTTAATATAGTGTAGTAAACTTAGCTAAATTATTATTTTCTTCATACAAATGAGAAAACAGCTACAGAGAGTTTTGCTAACATGTCTAAATTTACCAAGTTGGTAGGTACTGGATCTGGACAGAAACTCTGAATCCAGACTCTTCACCACTTTGTACACTACACTATTTCCCACAGCTTACAAAAACAGGGTGACAGAGGAAACCAAGATGGCTGCATAGGTAAACACCGGAAATAGCTGCCTCACACAACCACTTAAAAAATACAACTAAAAGACAAAACGGACATCATCCAGAACCACAGGAAGGCTGGCTGAGTGGAAATTCTACAACTAGAAGGAAAGAGAAAAGCACACTGAGACTCAGAGGAGGTGCAGAAGTAAAGTGCAGAGGTACAGAGGCGCACGTGGAAAGGGCTGGCAACTGAGGACACAGTTGTCTTTTTCAATCGGGAGGGAGTCTCAAGCTCCCAACTGCTCTGAACTCCAGTTCCGGGAGAGTCTCTGGGGACCCAGACGCATATGGGGAGAAACTGGAATGTCTGGCATCGGTCGGAACTCAAGGGCGGCTTTCTCTCAAAGGTGCTTGCAGCAATTACTGGGACACTGAGACCCAGGCCTCTTAGGGCAGGGCTGAGGATCAGCCATAGCTGTTTGCTCTGCCCTGTTGATTCCCTGAGACCCTGCCCAGCCCAAGCTGTGCAGAGGCTTTTGCATATGAAAGGCCTGGCCCTTTGAAATCTGAAAATTACCTAACAAACTGCAGCTGGGTCAGAGAGACCCAGAACTTCCAAAATAAGGCCCAAGGCCCCACAGCAGCTTGCATTGCTTCACAGCTGGGCCTCATATGGGCACCTCCAAACCCCAAACAAAGAAGAGGAATCTGCAGATCTCTCCATAGCTCCTGCTGAGTAGCCTCAGGCAGAGGCTAAATTAGTACCTCCTTAGAGATCCAAGAGCCAGTGTACCCAGTGGTCAGAGTAGGACCATCCAGATTACAACTCCTCAGATCCATAAGGGACACACTCAGGAGGCAGACTCAGTGATCACCAAAGCCCCACTGAAGCAAGTCTTGCCCCAGAAGGTTGCTCCAGCACAGAAGTTCTCCCACTATAGACACAGCTGATTCTCACAGCCAATTGGCTGGGAGGTCAATTCCTCCCAGTGATACCTACAACAGTCAAGGCTTAACTACAACAAGACTGTGCACAAAGCCCACAAAGGGGTGCACCAAGAGTGTCCATCTCAGGTAATTGGGGAGGCTGAGCCACTGGGCCCTATAGGACACCTAGCACAGAAAACCACTCTATCAACACAGGGAAGCATAAAAAATGCGTAGATAAAGAAACAGGTTACAAATGACAGAAATGGAGGAAAGCAAACTACAGGATATAGAGTTCAAAACCACACTTTTAAGGTTTTTCAAGAATTTTCTAGAAACCACTGATAAATTTAGTGAGACTCTCAAGAAATCTAGTGAGACCCTCAAGGATATGAAAAAGACCAACTAGAAATTCAGCATACACTGACTGAAATAAAGAATATTATACAGAGTTCCAACAGCAGGCTAGAGGATCACAATAATCAAGTCAAAGATTTGAAATACAAAGAAGCAAAAAGCACCCAACAGGAAAAACAAAAAGAAAAAATAATCCAAAAATATGAAGATAGTGTAAGGAGCCTCTGGGACAACTTCAAGTGTACCAACATCCAAATTATGGGAGTGCCAGAAGAAGAGAGAGAGCAAGATATTGAAAACCTATTTGAAGAAATAATGACAGAAAACTTCCCCTACCTGATGAAAGAAATAGACTTACAAGTCCAGGAAGCACAGAGAACCCCAAACAAAGGATTCCAAAGAGGACCACACCAAGATACATCATAATTAAAATGTCAAAAGCAAAAGACAAAGAGAATCTTAAAAGCAGTAAGAGAAAAACAGTCAGTTACCTACAAGGGAGTACCCATACGACTGTCAGCTGATTTCTCAACAGAAACTTTGCAGGCCAGAAGGGAGTGGCAAGAAATATTCAAAGTGATGAATACCAAGAACCTACAACCAAGATTACTTTACCCAGCAAAGCTAGCATTCAGAATTGAAGGTCAGATAAAGAGCTTCACAGATAAAAAAAAAAAAAAAAAAAAAAAAAAAGCTACAGGAGTTCATCACCACCAAACCAGTATTATATGAAATGCTGAAAGGTATCCTTTAAGAAGAGGAAGAAGAAGAATAAGATAAAGATACAAATTATGAACAACAAATACACATCTATCAACAAGTGAATCTAAAAATCAAGTGAATAAATAATCTGATGAACAGAATAAACTGGTGAATATAATAGAATCAGGGGCATAGAAAGGGAATGGACTGACTATTCTCAGGGGGGAAAGGGGTGTGGGGGGTCCGGGAAGAGACTGGACAAAAATCGTGCACCTATGAATGAGGACAGTGGGGGGCAGAGGGTGGCATGGGAACTGGGTGGAGGGGAGCTATGGGGGGAAAAAAGAGGAACAACTCTAATAATCTGAGCAATAATGATTTAATTTAAAAAAATAAATAAATAAATAATAATAAAAATAAAAACTCAAAAAAACAAAACAGGGTGACAGAACTCCATTTTGGAGACAAAAATGATGCAAAATAAAAATTTAAGCAAATAGTGACAAGTAATAATTTATAAGTATGCCAGATTTTGTCTTTTTTATTTTAAAGAATATCAAATTTAAAAAACACATTGTTATATTAATTAGCTATTTATTTATACCAAATGACCCCAAAACTTAGTGGTTTAAAATAACAAGATAATGGGGAGCAGTATAGACTGATGAACAGGGGGTAGGAGAGGTCAGGGAAATGTCAAGGGGGGTTAAAAGGAGACATATGCAATACTCTTTGTAATACTTCAAGAAATAAAAATTATTTAAAAAAATAACAAGCATTTAAATTATCTCATAATTTTGCATTTAATTGGGAGGTTTTATAATCTACATGATCTTGGATTGGTTCTATTGTACCCTTTCATATGTACAGGATGGAGCAAAAATACATTTACATTGTGAGTACATGAAACAGAGTTTATTCTATTATTATTTACTAGAGGCCCAGCACGCAAAATCATGCAAGACCCTGACCCAGCATGCGGTGGGACCCAGCATTAAATCCCTCCAGGACCCATCAATGCACCTCCTGGTGACTAGTCTTTGGTTGTTATGGCATTACAACCACTGAGTTTTTATTATATAGATTATTGTATTATTTTTCATATGAATAACTGTAAACCTTCCCTGTATATATTATCAGCTGCTGGGTCATGAGTTCACTGTATGATTTAATGTGTCTTTTTTCTCATGTATGGCAGTTGTCAAACTTATTATTGTCCAATATGCATTAGTTTTCCTCCACTTGTCTTCTTACCCTCTAGCAGGCCCTAGATTTTTCACATGATGGTCTAAGTTTTCTATATCCAAAAACAACAAAGCAGCCTCAATGTGCAACATTTTTCAGGCATCTGCCTTCTCACTCTTACTGAAGTCCTTTTGGTCTAATAGGCAAATCACATGGCCAATCCAGATTCACAGGCTAGTGAAGTAAGATTCACCTCTTGATGGAAGAGATTATGTCTGCCATTTCATCTAGGTTGTCAATCTTTCATATGAAGATGTTCATAATAATACTTTATAATACTGGCACTATTACTATGGTGATGTATTATCCTACATCTCTACTTCAAAGATTGGTATTATCTTTATGGAAAAAAATAATTACATATAATTAATCCCATTTAGTATATTGACTGAACTTACATTGTGGGACATAAAACAAAAAAAGTTTGTTAATAGAAAGAATGCATGCATGTAATAAAGACAGATAAGTTTGAGTACAAAAATACACCTTATCACCCAGCCGGTGTTAGTCAGTGGTCAATCATCAACCTATGAACCAGAAGGTCACATGCCAGGGTTTCAGGCTCAATCCCCAGTAGGGGGCATGCAGGAGGCAGTCAAGCAATGATTCTCATCATTGATGTTTCTATCTCTCTTTCCCTCTTCCTTGCTCTTTGAAATCAATTTTTTTTTAAAGTACACCTTATTTACAGATATAACTACCAACAGGTTCACTATCCTATATGGTAAAAGCCTAATAAGCAAATTGACCGAACGGCGGAATGACCAGTCGCTATGACGCACACTGACCACCAGGGGGCAGACTCTGAACACAGGAGCTTCCCCCAGCCTGCAGGCCCCAGGCCAGCCAAGGCAGGTGCCAGCAGGAGGGGCCCTTATCACCCCACAGATCATCCCTGATCGCTGAACAGGCCTAGGGACCCTACCCATGCACAAATTTGGTGCACCGGGCCTCTAGTGTAGTTAATAATATCTGGACAGATTCTTTAAGAGGCACCAGATAAAAATTGAAATCTGATTATGGTAATTCTCTGCTCTCTCTCTGCTCTCTCTCAGACTACATGCTGAATGCTAAGCATATAAAAAGACAGATATGACTGCTTCAGTGAAGCAGAGCTCTCTACCTGTAGCCCACAACCAAAAATCTTTTATTAATGAATCCTCCACCTATTGTGAATCATTATTTATGTCCATGCACTGTTAGGAATAAAGAATGATATTCAGTTCAAGGTGATAGTAAGCTTAATGATTTTCTAAACCAGAATAAGAACACATGGGGTTCTTACAATAAAGTCTGGCCAGTTTTATCATATTCATCTCTATTTTATAATAAGACTAGGTGTCCAGTGCACGAATCCATGCACCTTGAAGGGAACTGTGGGCCGTGAGGCTGTGGTGGGCAAAGGGATGGGTCTCGGCCCCTCCCACCACAGCCCCCAGTCCCCTCTCTGCCTGCAGCCCTGCCACCACTCCCACATGCTGACATCACAGGCCCCACTCACACCTGATGAGGGTGCAGAGTGATTGGGGCCAGCGCCAGGAGCAGGTGTGAGTGGGGCTGGTGCTGTCAGTGGGTGCGAGCTGCAGCTGCTGCTCCGATCACCCCTCAGGAGCAGGGGGAGGTGGAGAAGCCCTCAGGGGCGATCAAGGCTGGCAGCCACCACTCGCACCTGCTGATAGTGCCAAGTGATTGGGACCAGTACCAGGCACTGGCTGCAGGTGCGAGGGCCAAGCCCCTTGCACAAATTTCATGCATCAGGCCTCTAGTGATTCTATGAAACACTAAGATAACATGATAGCAAAGTAACCTTAAGTAAATACTTAATCTTTTGGTTTATTGAACCCTGATTACTGTAAAAATATAGATATGGTCTGAATATATATATACATATGTATACTAGAGGCCTGGTGCATAAATTCATGCACAGGTGGGGTCCCTCAGCCTGGCCGGTGATTGGGGCCAATCAGGGCTATCTCACCCAGTCCCAATCCAGGCCGATAGGGGCCAGCTGGGGAGGGAACGTGGGAGGGATCTAGGGCATGTCTGGCCCTCTAGCCCAGTCCCAATCAGCCAGACCCCAGCAGCAAGCTAACCTACTGGTTGGAGCATCTGCCCCCTGGTGGTCAGTGCACATCATAGCCACTGGTCAAGCAGGCAAACGGTTGACTGATCAGTCAAGACACTTACCATATTACACTTTTATTATATAGGATGGAGGATAAGGGAATGAGTGGGTATACATGTATAAAACATTTGCATATCCATTAATACAATGAAGCAATTTTGTTTGATGAATTCAGTCTAGCTGAAAACAAAGGATGTTATTTTTATATCCATACTTCATTTCCTTAAAAATAAATCATTATTGCAACTTTTAAAGGTATTTGTTATAGTGGCTCTAAAAAACTGGACTTCTGTATGATATCTATTCAGAGAAAAGTGTTTCAGTGAATCACATGAGTAAATTGACATAAAGATGCACTCTATTAGAAAAAAATCAACACTCTGGTTAAAATCATTCACAAAATATAACTCTGAATCTTCCTTGCCCAGTTCTATCTATAGCTGATAGCCATCCCCCTTAAGTTTAATGCTCATGTTACTATTTTAACTTATCTTTTGGTCATCTCTTGGGAATATCAAATTCAAACTATAAAAAGTACACTCTTCTAACCTACAAACACTACCTCACCTATTCCCAAGAATTTGTGTCAATGGCTTCACTATCTGTCTTCTCACTGAAGGTAGAAACCTCAGATGTTTAAAATCATCTGAGATCCTTCTCTATTTGAACAATAAAGTACAAAGTCCTTAAAATCTACTCCAACTATTATCTTCATTCCTATACATACACACCCGTTTTCTTCATTTCAATCAGATAATACTACCTAAAATGATTGTATTAAGCCAGATGCTTTGTTTTGGTAGATGAAGAATATATTCATTTATTTATTGAAGGCCTACCATGCTACAGACACTGTTCAAGCAAATAAATTTACAAAAAAAGATTTGTGTTTAAATGACAGTAACCATTAATACCTTCTGAGGTTAATAACTTTCTAGGAAAAGTGATCTGCTAAGATTTTACCTAAGTGAACCCATCTAAGGACAAAGTACAGGAATGCTGAATACCAGAGTGGAAAAAAGTATCCTACTCGATAACAACATTGAGTGTACTCTCTTTCTAGATAGAATGTAAACCAGATTCATTAATAATTTCAATAGGAATTAACTTTATGACTTTAGAATCTTTTACATTTAGGTTAAAGAAAAAATATTTTATAAAAATAAAACATTTTTGTATTCATACATATATATGTGTATTTCTCTTTTTCTTTTATTACCCTAGGATATTTTTCCATTGACTTTTAAAGAGATTGGAAGTGAAGGGGAGAGACACAGAGAAGGAAACATGGATGTGAGAGAGACACATCAATTAGGTGCCTCCCGCATGGCCCCCGACCGGGGCAAGGGATTGAGCCTGCAACCAAACATGCCCTTGACCAGAATTGAACCCAAGACTCTTCAGTCCGCAGTCCAATGCTCCATCTACTGAGTTAAACTGACTAGAGCTATAGGAGTATTTCTGCATCAATTTTAATTCAATTGGAGTATAATAAAATCAGAAAGGGTACGATGTCAAGCCGTTTATCCTTTTATGATTAAAAAACACATTTTATATATTTGTTTACAAATTTTAAGACACATGCACTGATGAAAATTTCACTGAGGTAACACCACATTATTAAGATCACATCTTTAGCACTGTCTTAACTTGTTAATCATTACATTTCTATTAGCTAGGACACAAGGGTTTTATGTCCTTTCTAATTTAATTGGTAAGCTCTACAGAGCTTTTAGAGTCTACTTGATGTTTCCATACTTCCTATTTGTAGAATAAACCTAGTTAAAGCTTTATCTCTACTTACAACATAGAAAAATCATAAAACATTAGGTAATAAGAAATCCGCATTGGTAATGGAAACCAAAATCCTTTACTCATTTTATTTAATTAAATTTGATGGATGGATTTTATAATTAATACTATGGTTTATTATTTCCTCGCTTTTTTATATGATTTTCAAAGTAGAGATATTTACAATCCCCATTAGGAAAACTAATGAAGATGAAACCTTCTGTCTCCACACTTTCTTTCTTTCATTTAGGAGGAGAAAGTGCCACTCCATATCTTGAACAAACTTCAGTACCTGGGTTTCAACAGTCTCTCACTCCTGAAAGATGGTACAACCATACTCATTTCCTCCTTTAAATTATTCCGGAGAACTTCTGGTCAAGATGCTGCTGTAGGCAAACATTGTACTTATGTGGGAACCCTAATCAGAGAACGCCAGATGTTCAAGGCCAATTTGCCATATGCAAGTGCAAAAGCAAGGACACAGCAATCTCACTGTACACATTGCGCAGCCATACCCTTCTATAATTCAAAATATTGATGTCACTATTTGGCAAGAAGCCTCTTTTGTCTGAGTTGGTATAAGAATATGTTACTGACCAGCAGGTGGCTGGCTCCTATGTTTTCGCAGCTACTGCTTTATGAGGCTACTTTGAAGAACTGTTTTATCTGATGGCTCTTATTAGCAATGGCTACTTGGTCTGCAATAAAGACTCTCCTATATGCCTCTGACTTCTCATATCTTCTCTGTGTAACACCCAGCGTCCGAGAAGGACCTGTGCTCCCACAGTTGGCACAGTGAGCAGGGTCAAGGAGTAAGTGCTTTAACAACTTGCCTGCTCCCACAACCACATCAAAATTAAACTAAATGATAGCCCAACCAGCATGGCTCGGTGGTTGAGCATTAACCTATGAACAAGGAGGTCACGATTCAATTCCAGGTCAGGACACATGCCCAGGTTGTGGGCTTGATCCTCAGTGTGGGGCATGCAGGAGGCAGCTGATCAATGAATCTCTCTCTCCATCTCTCTTCCTGCCTGAAAACAATTAAAAAAATATTTTTTTAAAAAAATTAAACTAAATTATAGAATAACCATCATTGAGGACCACATAATGACTAGCTGAACAGAAGTCCTATAACTAAGGATATAAAGAAGCCACATCAAGACTGGTAGGAGGAGTGGAGAAGCAGAATGAGCAGGCCCCACACTTGGTGTGCTGATCAAAAATCAGGAGGGTATGTCAGCTGTGGAGGTCCACACTGAGGAGTGAGGGGTCCCAGCCCCACAGCAGGCTCCACAGCCTCAGGCAACAATGCTGGGAAGAAGAGTCCCCATAGGATCTTCCTGTGAAAACCAGTGGGGATTGTGACCAGGTGAGACAGGCAGCTGCAGGAGTCTCTAGCCTTGACTTGCCCACTCACAAACTCAATTATTCTAAGCCTTGACACAGGCAGGAGCTCAAAAATGCCACGACATAGGGGGAGGAACTAAATTAGCTAGCTGGAGGGGCAGATGTTGGGTACCTCTCCCCTGGGACAAAATGCTGGCAGGCTCCATTGCTCCTTTGTGAAGCCCTGCCCAAAACAGAGCCGGTCCAGCATACACAGTCAGCAAATCTCTGCTCTCCACTCACCTGGCGAACACCATCTGCCCCATCCTGGTGACTTGCTGAGACCCTGCCCCACCCAACGCAGGTTAAAACTCTCAGTAAGGTGGAGATAGAAGGAACCTGTACCAACATGCTAAAGGCCACATATTACAAACCAACAGCTAATATCATACTTAACAGTAAAAACCTGAAAGCTTTTTGTTTAATATCAGGAACAACACAAGGATGACCGCTTTCACCACTATATTATACTACAAGGTTTTATTAATCAAAACAGCAGGAGGTCACTGTTCGATTCCCAGTCAGGGCACATGTCCGGGTTGTGGGTCATCATTGATGTTTCGCTCTCTCCCTCTCTTCCTCTCTGAAATCAGTAAAAATATATATATATTTTTTAAAGTTTAAATATATATTTTTAATATATATACTTTAAAATTTGTTTTCAATTGTAGCCTCTGAACTGGAACAATGCACCTATTGATTTCATTAAACTTCATTATTGAAATAAATCATATTATGAAAGATGCTATTAAAAAAGGTATGTGACTTAAAAATATACTCTTCTAAAATCAGCAATCAACTTAATAGTTGCAAAAATACTTGAAAATCTCTCATTTTAATAAGGAGTATATGGTGTACTGCCTTTAAGAACTAGTGACAGTTCTATTCATTATTTTATTAGACATGTCAAAATATATATATATTTCCCTCAAATGTCATGGGAGTCATGTTATGTCTTCCTATTATTAAAAGGAATTCAGGATAAAATAGCTATGCCTTGTCAGAAAAAAAAATTGAATACTCTAATGTATCAAATGATATGTATTACTATATAATCTAGATACTTTCATGGTAATGCATGTGTCTGATAGAAATTTGAAGAGTCACATACATAAATAATAGATAAAACAATACTGTAAATAACATACCTATAAATGTCCAAAAGTAGAAAAGAAAACCTGAAGAGCAGTGGATAATTTAATTATTTTTTGTTCTTTATAGGAGCCTGTCAACAATGGCATTATAGAGACAAGACTCTAACTCCACAGAACTAACACAAGCTGACTGACACAAACATCCCTAATACAACTACAAAAAAAACTCCTGTCAAATTTGTATAATAGCTCAGATATCTATTTTGTGCCTTTTCAGCTTTTATCTTCTGTACACTAAATGCTAGAACAAAGATCCCACTATTATATTTCCAATTCAACAAACAAACCACAGGAAACAGGGTTCATTTTTTAAAATAAAAGAAAACAAAATTAAGCAAACCAAAGAGTCCTATGATTTTAGATAGTAGTCGCTGTAGAGTTGCAAATGCAGCTGGTAAATACAATGAGTATTAAAATTTTTTAGATATAAATATTTCCCAGCAACTTGATGCAGGCGAACCTCAGGCATTGCTGGCCATTTGATGTTCTTTGAGGTCTGGAACCCTACAAAACCTCTCTGGAGCAACACATTTAAGATTCTGGTTATTGAAGTGCATGGATCTGGATCACATTCCCGAGAAACGTTTGCACACACATATCACTATGTTTGATATAGTTAACATTCAAGCTCCTTCTCCAATTTTTGCTACAATTCTTTTCAGCAAACTTCATTCCACTCCCCATGCTAATCTGTTTTCTCATCCAAACTTATTCAAAAGGAACGTACTTCCTACTTAATCTCTTCCAAGGTAAATTCAGTTGTGCCTATATTGTATTCTTTCATATTTCCTCATGAAACTCATTATTAGGGGTTCTAAGTGGGTTTATTCAGAGGAAGGAAATGAGTTCAGAAAAGTGCCAGAGGAAGGTAAAGGTCTAGACAGAGTGGTCTTCAGTAAGGGCATCATCATCTGGGTATTTGAAGAAATGAGAAATCCAGGCTCTAAGCCAGACCTTCTGAATCAAAATCTCCACATCATCTAGTTCCTAGATGACACCAGAGTAGCACAGGCCCAAAATACAGAGATGTGCAGTCAGCCTTTTTGCTAGAAAGCTATTGAAGCAAAATCTATAATATAAACTAGAGACCCAGTGAACAAAATTCATGCACCAGAGGGGAGGTGGTCCCTCAGCCCAGCCTGCACCCTCTCGCAATCCGGGACCCTTTGGGGGATATCCAACTGCCAGTTTAGGCCCAATCCCTGTGGACCTAAACCAGCAGTCAGATACCTCTCTCGCAATCTGGGACCACTGACTCCTAACTGCTTTCCTGCTGATCGCCTCTAACCACTCTGCCTGCCTGCCTGATCGCCCCTAACCACTCTGTCTGCCTGCCTGATCGCCCCTATCTGCCTCTGCCTGCCTGCCTGATCACCCCTAACTGCTTGCCTGCCTGCCTAATCGCCCCTAACTGCCTCTGCCTGCCTGCCTGATCACCCCTAACTGCTTGCCTGCCTGCCTGATCACCCCTAACCACCACTGCCTCAGGCCCCCCGCCACAGCTTCATCCAGAAGGCTGTCCAGATGTCTGGAAGGTCGTTCAGCTGTCCAGTCTAATTAGTATATTACGTGTTTATTATTATAGAAGGCTAAGCGACCTGCCCACTTGCAAACTGACTGAGTGGCCAGTAGGTATGACACACACTAACCACCAGGGGGCAGACACTCAACATAGAAGCTGCAGAGCAACAGCAACTTTGCAGAGTACCCTCTTGCAATTCAGTACCCCTCAGGGGATGTCAGACTGCCAGTTTCAGCCCAATCCTCGCAGGCTAGGCCCAGTGACCCCACCTGCTGGAGGGACCCCGCTCACTCCACAGATGCCCTTCAAGCCCCGGTGCAGCCCCATGTGCGGCTGGCCTGGGAGGGACTGTGGGAGGTTGGTTCCAGGGCATGTCCAGCTCGTCTTGCCCAATTCCACTCTGCTGGCCACCTTCTAACTAATTTCCTTTCAATGTGCACAAATCTGTGCACTGGACTTCTCGTGAATACATAATAATATAAAAGTATTCTTTATGTGAATACAGACAGAAACCTATTAACCTGAAAGATAATTAGGGATGCGGGGATGAGATGTTTCATAGATATATAACTGAAAGCAAAATAATAGTTTATAGAGATAACTGTAGTAGGTATATTTTAACTAATATAATACTGTTAAATAAACAAGTTTAGGTATTCCTTTTCTAATCAAATGAATAGATAGCCACAGAGCATTATATACATATGTATGATTATATGTGTGTATACATATATGCATAGAGTTAACTAGACAGATACTTTTATAACTAAGAGCTCATTGAAGATATTATATCACTTGATCCATAAATACATGTGGCTTAAGAATGATGGTGTTCTCTTATATAACTACTAGTGGCCATTATAATAGCAAAACCCAACACATTTTGGCAGAAATAATGTTCACATAAAAGCTCCCAATATTACCTACTGACTCAAGCACATAATAGCTTTGTGACATTGGCCAACTAACCTCTCTAGGTGTCAGATGTCTCATGTAAAAGATGCTTGTGCACCCTAGCCATTTTGGCTCAATGGATAGAGCATCCACCTGTGGACTGAAAGATCCCTGCAACTGAGGGCATGTACCTCAGTTGCAGGCTCAATCAATCCCTGGCCCCTGGGTCGGGACCCATGTGGGAGGCAACTAATGGATGTGTCTCTCTCACATCGATATTTCTCTCTGTCTCTCTCCCTCCCTTCCATGCTCTCTAAAAATTAATTGAAACATATTCTTGAGTAAGGATTAACAAAACAATAAAAAGATGTGTGTGAAGTGATTAGCATGAATTTGCTATGTTGTGACTGCCTAATAAATATGATTGTTACTAATACCTGTAATACATCTAACAGCATTCTCTTTAACAACAAAATTTAAGAAGTTCTTTGTGTTTCATTCTCGAGTGTGATTTTCTTTCATCTTAAGGTTGGCACTCTTCTCAGTAAATTAAATGTAATTTCATAATCATAAAACAAATAGTATTTTAGGCATATGCTTTTGCTGCCAACTTTTTAGTAACACCTTTATTTCACTTTTTACACAGTATTTTCAAAGATGACATTCTCTTCACTCTACAAAGCTACCAACATTTTTGTAAGTATCCAGAAGAACTTCTGTTTTCATTTAACTTACAATACATGTTATCAATAATGCTATTAATGATGGCTTCTTGCATTGATATAAAACCTGCTATAAATCAGTAAAAGACTTTTCCATGTTTGCAGCAATTCTGGGACATACGTGAATTTGCAAAGCTCTCTCCTTCTTTCATATAACAGGGAAACAAGGTTACTGCTGACATGGAATGAAAGCTGATGAAGCAAATGCAAAGCTTAAAAACTGATGGAAATATTTCAAACCATTTCCTGAGGAAAAAGTCTAAATCCAACTAAGAAAATTACACATTCCCATTTCAAATCTAAGTAATAAATATAAAAAGCAATTTGCAAAAAATAAATAAATAAATAAGTTGCTCAGGTAATTTAAATGCAAAGATTTGTGTTCATGCAGGAAATTAAATATTTTGCTTTACATTCTTACCATGCTCTATAAAACCTGATGATTTTCTACTTGAAATTTATGGAATTTCAAACCATTAGATAAACTCTACACAATAATTCACTATTATTATTAATACTTTGTGTTTTCTATGAATTATTACCACTACTCAGTTTGTTCTGGGAACAAGCAATACTATGAAAAATATCCAAGTGTGTTATAATCATTTATTATTGAAATAGAAATGTCATCCTCAGCAAACTTATTCTGGAATATCTCTATTCACGAGTTCAGTTCATCATGAAGAGAGATCCATAGATCAGACAGTAAAGACTTCAGTTTAAAACTTAGTTTGGCATAATATAATATAACTTATATGTGGAATCTAAATCACAAAATACAGAAAAATAAAATAGATGCAGATAACAAACTATGGAGACCAGAGGTGTGGGGGGAGGAGGTGTTAGGGATGGGTTAAAAAAAAAAGGTGATGAGATTAAGAAGTAGTAACTGGTAGTTACAAAAATAGTCAGGGGATAGGTAAAGCATAGAGGATATCCTATATAATAAAAGCCTATTATGCTAAGTGTCCAGTCGTTTGGTTGTCCATTCAACCAATCAAAGTGTAATATGCTAATGATATGCTAAAGCCACTCAACCGCTCTCTATGACATGCACTGACTACCAGGGGGCAGACAGCATATTCATACACTTGGGGAGGGGGTCCCTCTGCCCAGCCTATGCCCTCTTGTGGTCCAGGAGCCCTGAGTCAGACATCCTTAGCGCTGCCATGGAGGCAGGAGAGGCTCCTGCCACCACCGCTGCACTCGCCAGCTGTGAGCCCGGCTTCTGGTTGAGCAGCCTTTCCCCTGTTTGAGCACACTGACCACCCCATGAGGCCTTCCGAGGGACACCCTCCAAGGGCTCCCAGATCACAAGAGGGCACAGGCTAGGCTGAGGGACCCCCCAAGTGTACAAATTTCATGCACCAGGCCTCTAGTAGTTAATATTGTAATAGCTATTTAAAGTGCCATATGGGCACTTGAATTATTGAAGAGAATACTTTGTAATCTATATGAATGTCTATCTTCTGTGCTGTGCACCTGAATCTAATATTTTAAAAAAGTGTTGAATGTAAACTGTAATTGAAGATTAAAATTTTAAAAATTATTAGCAAAAAAACTAATCTTAGTTTGGCATAGATCTCTTGAACAAAGTAATCGTACACATACACACACCCCTGTACATATTGTTTTCTAATAAGGCACATATTTTTCTTTTTTACAGTTATTACAAATTATTTCATGTCCTTGTATGTTAACTTATGTACTGATCAAAGTTCTCATTAGAATATAAATTCTAAGATGGTAAAAATCTTGTGTACTGTATTCATTAATGTTTTCACCCACCTCGCACAGTGTCCTGGCACATTTTTGGTATTCATAGTTTTTTCAATGAATTTATTAAAGTCAAATCAAAATTTTTTTGTGGAAAAATGTAGATTAACTTTCTAAACCATGCAAAACTAGCTTCAGCACATTTGCTCACAGGTCTAATCCTTTTAAATTACTTAGGTCAGCCCTGACCGGTTTGGCTCAGTGGATAGAGCGTCGGTCTGCAGACTGAAAGGTCTCAGGTTCGATTCCAGTCAAGGGCATGTACCTTGGTTGTAGGCACATCCCCAGTGGGGAGTGTGCAGGAGGCAGCTAAATCAATGTTTCTCTCTTATTGATGTTTCTAACTCTATCCCTCTCCCTCTCCTCTCTGTAAAAAATCAATAAAATATATTTAAAAATAAATAAATAAAATCACTTAGGAGATATATATATATATAACAGCCATAAATTCTGGGGAGGGAAAAAAGGAGTGCTTCCTTGAGACCCCATGGTGCTACATGGTCCCACCTGCCATTACTCCTGTTACTGGCCAAGAATAATACAAGCTGAAATAAAATAATATTGAGCACAACTTAATTGTAATAAGGTCTATCATAGCCATAACTGAACCACCCATGAGTCCTCAGCTACACCTTATTATAAAATTTTGATAGTATTAAAGTCAGTTAAAATAATTTTAGTATTCATTAAAGCATTTCTTTAATTGTTTAATCATTCATTCTTTCTTGGCTGAATTGATGTTGAGAGAGGCACTTTCTAGTCATTCAGCATTTTTCTCTGGTTCTGAAATATCTAGCCTGTTGTTATACTTTCTGATGCTCCTGAATGTGTGTACCATCAGTGATCTGCACTCAAACTTGTGAATTATTTTGAATCCATCTCCATTTGTTGTTTCAAATTTCCTTATACTCCATCAGTGTCCTTCATTTTATTTTATTTTTTGGCCTCAGATTCCTCTTTACATTGTGATTAGGAAAAAATAGACTCTTCACCATGAACTGAAGTGGAACTCCCCTAGCCACCTGCTTCTGGTAGGTTCCACTCAACTACAGATTCTGCAGGGCAAGAGTTGCCCAATTTTGTCCTTAGCCTGCTCCTCCAGAAAGCTGAGCTGGCTGGAGTCACAGGGCCAACCTTCAGGTTTATACTAATGGACTTAAGTGTGAACAGTAAATCAAAGGTTTACATTCAAACTATGTTTTAACAAATATCTAAAAATGGAAATAGTTGATTAGTAAGTTATTTTCTATACTTCAAAAAATTTATCAGAAATTCAATTATTGGTACTTAATATTTTATGCTAGGTATTTAGTAATCTAAGCCTTAATGAAATAAACATGGGGAAATGAACTACTACAGGAAAATGCAGGTTGTTAAAGAAAGAACAGCATGATATATTACAGTTTTTAAAAGAAAATTATAAAGAACATTGAAGAGAGTTGGTATCTCTAAAAAGCAAAAATAGATTAAAGAAAGTTTACTAGTAGTACAGGAAAGAAAATGTTGTAATTTAGATTACAATAATAGATGTCTACCTAAAATCCTGACCTTTTAAAAATTATCTGTTTCTTGCCTAGCCTGTGCATCTCAGTAGATTGAGCGCCATCCTATGACCGAGGTGTCTGGTTCAATTTCCAACCAGGGTACATGCCAAGGATTGTGGGCTCAATCCTTAGCAGGGGGTATGCAGGAGGCGGCCAATTGATGTTTCTCTCTCTCTCTCTCTCTCCCCCTCTACCTTCCTCTCTCTAAAATCGATATAAATATGTATTTTTTTAAATTATGTTTCTAAAGAGGCCTGGAAGCACCCTTCCCACCACCACTACTCACATAAAGCTCCCACAGCACCTAAATATGGAATTCTGTCTTCAGTCACCAAAGCTAACAGATATAGAGAGTATGCAGCAATATTAAAGTCCGCTATTAAAAATACCTATGTTGCTTTTTAAAATTAAATAAAAATATAAAATGCATGGAACTATTTATTAGCTAGTGCAAAAAATGTAGACAGCCATTAGGTGTAAAGAAATGTATAAAAAAAGCAAATACCAAACCATCAAAATTAAGGTGTCATAAAATCAAGCAAAACAAAACTCCTCAGTGTGAATTTCTAAAAGGTTCTATAAATTATAATTTTATAGAATTAAGATATAATGTTTGACTATTTCAAGAACCAAAATATATGAATCAAAATGATGGCGGACATTTATTTAAATACTATGTTTTAGTTTTATGTCCTCCCAGGTAATAAAATTTTAGCTGTAAACATTTTGTGTGTTTAGATGAGACTATATATATTAAATAAACTTATGTGGTAATCTGTTCACAATATCTATAAGTCAAATCATTATGCTGTACACCTTAAACTTATACAGTGCTGAGTATCAATTACATCTTAATAAAACTAGAGGGCAAATCTCAGTAGAGAAGCAGATGCTTACAATAAAGGGCATTTCCAAACAATTTGGAGCTTCGTGGATTTGATCCATCACCCACAGCATGCTCAGTCTCCACTTGAGCTCGTACCACTTATACCCAACACTCATTGTCCAACATTGCTGACCCCTAGCGTCAGCTTATAGTGAGATTTCTAGTTCTCAGAATCCAGCCCCTTAACTTGGTGCACACCAACAGGTATGATGTGCTCTCCACACTCTAAGTCTTTTCTCAGTTCCTTCCCAGGAACTTAGACTAAATCGCACCCTCCCCCACATACAATACCCTTCCGGTATTACCTGTATGCTCAATGAAATGGAATGGGGCCCAGGACAACTAGTGGTAGCAGTGGTTATGGGATACTCCCTGAATCCACACTGGGGAATTGGCTGAAGGGACAAAGTGACCAAGTACAACTGTGTCATTTCTTGATGGTCCATTTCTACTTCAACACTTGTATTTATTTGTCTTGCATAAGTTACTCGATTGTTTTATATTTTAGAGCCTTACTTCTGAATACAATAGGCTTATTGTATGGCTGTATGTCAAGTAAGAGAGGTAAAAATTATAAAACATTGTCATCTAACTTTCAGTTATTTCTCTACATCTTACTAGAAAATTTAATACAGTAGTCCCCCAACCCCCATCCATGGTTTCACTTTCTGACATTTGAGTTTCCTGTGGTCAAACAAGGACCCAAAATATTAAATGGAAAATAGCAGAAATTATAAATACTTGGTAACTTTTAAATTGTGCTGTTCTGAGTAGCATAATGACTTCTCAGACTGCCCTGTGCCATCCTGCATAGGTCATGAATCATTCCTTTGTCCAGCATCTCCACACTGTATACACTTTCTGTCCATTAGTCACTTAGTAGCCATCTCGGGTATAAAATCGACTGTGATTAGATCACACTGCTTGTGTTCAAGCAGCCTTTATTTTACCCAAAGTGCAAGGGTAGTGTTTAAGTGAAAAGATGAAAGTTCTCTATTTAACAAGGAAAGTAAAAAATATAGTGTGGGGTTACTAAGATCTACATAAGAATGTATCCTTTGTCTTTCAAATTATGAAGAAAAAAAAATGTGCATTAGTTTTGCTGTCACACCTCCAACTGCAAACGTTACAGCTCCAGTGCCTGATAAGTTCTTTGTTTAGATGAAGAAGGCACTAAGCTTTATCATAAATATATATGTACAGGAAAAACATAGTATATGTAGAGTTTGGTACTATTCATAATTTCAGGCATCCACTGAGAGTCTTGAAAGTATCTCCCAAGGATAAAGGAGGTATTAGTATAACTAACTGTGTGACAAAATTAAACACTTTATACTAAAGAAAGCAAGAGGGAAGTGTTCTATGATTCATTTAGAAAATGAGAGTGAAATAGCAATTAGAGTATGGTTCATC
Organism: Myotis nattereri; assembly: GCF_964212035.1. Classification (NCBI taxonomy): domain Eukaryota; kingdom Metazoa; phylum Chordata; class Mammalia; order Chiroptera; family Vespertilionidae; genus Myotis; species Myotis nattereri. Next base: position 58,459,187 of record NC_138079.1, read on the forward strand.
CCACTAAAATTTGAAATTCATATATTAAATACTTAACATAACAATGTCCCAAATATTGCATGGAACATACTAAAATTAATTATTTAATGGTTATCCGAAATCCAAATTTAACTGGGTGGCATACTAGTATATTTTATCTGGCAACCCTAAATTAGTGTAAAGATTGGAGAGAAAAATTGATATGACTATATTCTATAGAAATGTTACACTTATACTGAGGAATACAGGAAATCTAATAAACACATTCAAAAATTTATTTTCCTGAGGAGAAATAGGAGCTCTATGCATTTATTCTGACATTTGAAAACCTGATATTTTGATTCCTGAAATGTTAAAATTGCCTGGAGAAAATATCACTGAAAAATTATTACTAACCAGATCTGTGTTATGATGAAGATTCAGTAAGGCATAGTAGTTAGTTTATTTTGTTGATTTCTGTTTTTATATTCATATATTATATTTATAAATAATTTTAATGTGTTTTCATTAGTGATGAAAATGTACTTGGGTTACTAATGAAAATCCAGTAGTTTGAAAAACATGTAGCAAAGAAAAGGATTATAATCCTTGTGGTCTGTGATGGATATCATTATAAATTTCCTAGTACCCCCAAAACAAAAATGTGAGTAACATTGTATATATTGAATATAATATAACTTTTACAATAATTCTTATTCAAGAAAAGCAGTTACCTACACACAATGTCTACCACCACCACCAGAACCATCACTCCCACTGCCCGTATCACTGGACATTTCTTGAGGTCGTTTGTGCTCCAGAAGGTCAGGATTTCATTCATCTTCAAAGCCCACACTGTCCAGCACTCTGCCTCTCACTGCACTTTGCCCATTGGATAATGTCAGTAAATAATCAACTTATTATATTCACATTAATTATACTAAACCCTGACCAAAGCATACCAGTTGATGTTATTCACAAGGGGCACGAGTACTTGGCACAATCTTGTTGAAGGATAAACAGAAAGACTGAACCACAAATCACAGATATTACTTCATGTTCTTAGATTCTAGTAACTGCAGAATGAAATATCATATCTATGCTTATCATGTGTGTCTGTTAAGCATTTTTTGTCAGAAAGTAATAGAAAATGGCAAATCCTATTTAATAAAGAGGGAATATGCTAATTGACTGTCATGCCCTCAAAGATGGCAGCGCCCACAACCACAAGATGGTGGTGCCCAGTCCCCTCAGCCCCGCCAGGTAGTTAGGCATGCGGTATGGTCGGGCCCACCCCCAGGCTGGTCTGGCCGCTCTGTGCGCCTGCCTCCGGAGTTCCCTCAGCCCCCCAGCCACCCAGGGCCGGCCTGAGGCACAGACAAGCCTTGGATGGCAGCTGCCCAGCCTGTCAGGGCCGCCAGAGGCTCAGGTAACCAGGGCTGGCTGAGGCTTGTGCTGCCAGCAGTGGCAGCAGTAGAGGTGTGATGGGGCATCGCCTTCCCCTGATCGCCAGGGCGCCTCCCACCCCTGAGGGCTCCCGGACTGTGAGAGGGGGCAGGCCGAGCTGAGTGACCTCTCTCCAGTGCATGTATTTTCATGCACCGGGCCTCTAGTAAAGACATAATTTATGACTTCATGATAGTAGCCAGTCTTCCTGATGTGATTTTAAAAGAGTCAGAATTTAGAATTAGCATTGGGCCACTAAACACACTCCTTAAAAATAAATCCCTCCTATATTAAAAAAATTATCTTTATGTATTATTTATACTTAAAGATAGATCTTGACTATCCTCCCAAATGGGGAAAAAACTTCTTTTTAAACCAGATATTTAATTTAAACTATAGTATTTTATACTTTTACAAGGAAGTCCATCTTTTTTATACCTTTATTTCCACTGAGTATAACAAAATATTTAGCTAGAATATTAGAAAGATATCAATTCTTCATATCTCTTGTTTATGACAATTACAATGAATTATTTTCCATAACAATTCTGATTCTATTGTTCAAATTTATGGGTTGAGAAAGTATCTTCAAAGATTTATTAGACTGAAGTGTTCATGTGAAGTGTTATGTTTGGAATTTAGATATGTCTAAAATGCGGATTGTTTTTTATAAAAGGTAAAGTACTGTTCAAGGCTCTATTGTGCTTAACCCAATAAGGACTTCACCTTTCAGCTTGACAGGACAACAAACCTTTAATGTAAAGTTCAGAACCTTTATATGAGGTCCTTTGGGAGCAAAAGGAAATACCAAACCTTCAGAACACATTTCTTTAATATTAGCAGAGTATCAAAGGCAATGACCACCGTGTAAATACTGACTGCATTCAACCATTTAATTATGTAACTGCAAGCAAGGTTGTGACCTTACTAACCCATCCGGCATTACTGTAATCACAAGAATGGCAAATCTTGTTAAATTACAATTCATATTTAAGTACTGTGAAATATTAAATTACCTTACTTAGCTTTTTACACATCAGAGTGCATGTATAAATCCATGCAACGGGAAAGAGAGAAAACTTCAATGTGCACAACTGAAAGCAGAATTTCTGTAGCAAAAGATCACTGATGGCAGGGTCTCCTGTCTCTCAGGGGGTTGAGCACAAAAGGTATTAATTTTCTATTGTTGTCATAACAAATTATAGTAAACAGTGGCTTAAACAATGCAAATTTATTATCTTCTAGTTCTGTAAGTTAGAAATCCAACATGGGTCTCATGGTGTGGGCAAAGCTGTGTTCTCCGGAAGTCCTAGTGGAAGATCCATTTCCTGTTTATTTGGATCATTAATTGTCAGGTGAGGGCCTTCCCCACTTCTAGAAGCTGTCCGTATTTTTGTTTTATGGTTCCCTTTCATAATTTCTAAGCCAACAATAGCAAGTCTAGTGCCTCAAATTCCACCTCCTTTTTTTTCCATCTCAGGTCTGTAGCCAGTGAGGAAAGGTGCTCTGCTTCAAGGACTGGCAGATTAAACTGGGACCACACAGATAATCCAGAGTAACCTCCCCATCTCAAGGTCAATACCCTTAATCACATTTGAGAAGTCCCTCTTGCCATATAAGGTAATATTCACACTTTCTGGGGTTTAGGGCACAGACATCTTTGTGAGAGAGGATATTATTCTGCTGATGACAACCATCATACAAATAAACATTTTGAGAGGCTGTCTCATAATCCTATATAATAAAAGGCTAATATGCAAATAGACCGAAAGGCTGAACAACCAAACAACTGGTCGCTATGAAGTGCGCTGGCCACCAGGGGGTGCGCACAAAACATGGTGGACATCGGCTGAAGCGGGATGGTGGAACAGGTGAGCAGGAGCACCAGATCAAGGTGAGACACCAGTCACTGTCATCAGGGCAAGCCTCTGGTGGTTACTGAAAATTCTTTGCTCCTGCACCCCACAGTCCCACCCAATGCTTGCACCTGCTGCCGGTGATGGCCCCGCTCGCACCCACAGCCAGCACCAGAGCTACCACTTGCACCAGCTGCAGGCACCCGGCACTGGTGCCAATCGCTCAGTGCCATCAGCAGGTGCGAGCAGCAGCTGCTGGCCCTGATCGCCCCTGAGGGCTTCTCCACCTCTCCCTGCTCCTGAGGGGCAATTACAGTAGCAGCCAGCACTCATACCTGCTGCTGGTGCCAGCCCCAATTGTTCCGTGCTGTCAGTGGGTGTGAGCTGGGCCAGCACTGTCAGTGCGTGGGAGCGGCGGGGAGAGCGGGGCTGCTGGAAGACAGGTGATCAGGAGCTGTAGTGGGAGGGGCCAGGCGGGGGGCGCAGAGGATGGGCCGAGACCCGCCCCTGTGCCCACAGCAGCCTCACGGCCCACAATTCCTTTAAGGTGCACAAATTCATGCACTGGGCCCCTAGTTTATACATAGTTGTATAAAATAAACAACTAAAATTTTCAGAATAAGCAAATTTAATATATTTATCCTATGAAAATAGATTTAGGGATCCTATAAAATGCCATAAATTTGGCACAGGCAATGATACCTAATGGTGTTGATTAAAAAGGAAAAAAAAAATATTACTACTCAAATATTTTTTGAGATTCTGAGTAGGGAAGATTGTAAAAGGTGGTCTTAGTAAAATACTCCAATAGCAATTATACAGAAAAGTCTCTAGTTGTCACCTTTAGGAATATTACAATAGTGCTTGGCAAAGTCTGTTGTATTAGTCATCTACGAATCATATCTACTAGTATGAGCTAAACCCTGTTCTGTAGCATTTTCACCACATACTCATTGGGTTCTTTCCATGTCACACTCGGATAGGCAACTAATTGTTATACAGAGGTTTCAGGGTTAGCATCAAACTTCTCAGGGAGGCTGTCAGTGTAGAGGGCATGAACTATGACAGATGTATCTGGTATACCTTTTTCACAATCTCCCACTCACAGCCTGACACAAAGGTCAGCACACGCTATGCAATAAATATATTGATTTTGCTTTCTCCAATACTGAGGTACATGTATCCATTGAATTTCTGTTACATATTACTCCTGCCCAGTAGGCCTTCTGAAGAAATTTATTTTGGAAGCTATTTAGAATTTTTTTTTCTCTGAGTAATGAAGCTCCATATCCTTGGTATGCATGGCTCACCAACACTGCTAACTGAGTTTGAAATTTAAAAACATTAGGATCAGTGACATGTTTATACATGCCTGGTGAATATAATTGCCATGTCTGAAGCACCTATTTTTAAAACACCTTGGCATTTAGTAGAGACTAGGTGTGAAATTCAAATAACATATTGGTATCCTTAGTTACATATTTCACCTGAAACTATTAACAGCAGGGTGTGAGTGTGAACAGATTTTATTATAAAACCATCTGTTATAGATGGTTTGGCTAAAAAGTTTGACATCCATTTGAAAGATAGCTTTAATGGGAAGATGGGAGGGGAAGGAGACAGGGGGAGAGGAGGACAAAAGAATGAGAAACATCAATGTGAGAGAGACACACCAACTGGGGAAATTTGGCTAAAAAGTTTGACATCCATTTGAAAGATAGCTTAAATACATACTATTACCTTTATACTATTTACCTTCTTCACTGCATGATTGAAATAAACCTGCTAAATGTCTTATTTGGAGAGTACGATGTAAAATTTCTTCTTGTTTAAAGAGAGAATAAGACTAGAAAGCCATGAAGGTTATTCACAGTTGCCAAGCTGATAAATGAGACTAAAGAGAAAATAGATCCCAAGCATAAGAATCAATTGAGGATTCCTACAAAGACATTTGCTATAATTATAATGTCATTCTTGATAGATTGACTCTTTAATTCTCATCTATAACCTATCATGTTTTCCCCAAAGAACACAAAATTGCTAATTGAACAGTACAATTTGCTTAGAAAATCAGTTGTCCAAATAAATCTGTAATGTAACATCTATTTTACACATGTAAATATGTTATTTAAAGAATGCATTGCCCTGTCTGGTGTTGTTCAGTGGTTAGAGCGTCATCCCATGCACCAAAGGGTCGCAGGTCCGATTGCCAGTCAGTGCACATCCTAGGTTGCAGATTTGATCCCTGGCCAAGGTTGCCTCCAATTGATGTTTCTTTCTCACATCAGTTTCTCTCTCTCTCCCTCTCCTTTCCTCTCTCTCTCTAGAATCAATGAAAAACATATCCTCAGGTGAGGATTAAAAATAAATAAATAAAAATACATTATAGTAATGATATTTTTATATTCACCAATAGTTTTTATACTATTTTAAACATTTCACAACAAATCTCATACATGATTGCCTACTATCCTATCTAATAATAGACAAACATGGTAATTGACCGTACCTTCACTATGCCTCCCATTGGCTAATCAGCGTGACATGCAAATTAACCCAACCAAGATGGCGGCCGGCAGCCAAGCAGCTGAAGTGAGCAGCAGGCTTGCTTGCTCCAGTGATGGAGGAAGCCAAGGTTCCCCACCTGCTGCGGCCCGGCTCTGAGCTCCACTGAAAGCAACAAAGTTTCAATTATAGAAGCTAAACAAAGCCCAGATACCTGCTTTCAGCCGGCCGTGGCCACAGAGCTGGAGCGAGCAGGAGCCGGCTCTTAGCTCCAGTGACAGCAACAAAGTTTCAATTATAGAAGATAAACAAACCCCAATACCTGCTTTCAGCAGGCTGTGGCCTCAGAGCTGGAGCGAGTAGGAGCCGGCTATCAGCTCCAGTGACGGCAACAAAGTTTCAATTATAGAAGCTAAATAAAGCCCAGAATAAAAAAAAAGAAAAAAGGAGAGGCTAGGAGCTTCAGTTGCTGGCCAGCCTGAAAACGGCCCTCAGCCCCTCACCCAGACTGGCCAGGCACCCCAGTGGGGACCCCCACCCTAAAGGGGGTGTGACCAGCTGCAAATAGCCATCAGCCCCTCACCCAGGCTGGCCAGGCACCCAAGCGGGACCCCCACCCTGATCTGGGACACCCCTCAGGGCAAACCAGCCGGCCCCCACCAGTGCACCAGGCCTCTATCCTATATAGTAAAAGGGTAATATGCAAACTGACCCTAACAGCAGAAAGACTGGGAATGACTGGTCACTATGACACACACTAACCAATAGATTCAGTAACTAAAAGGCTTCCAAACAAGTGTGCTGTTCTTATAAATATTTCCATTTGTACATTGCTGATGCTCTTGCCATTTTCCAATTGTGAAACAAAGTGTAAGTTACTTAACTTCTTGTGCTTTAGTTTCTTCTTCTTTGTATAATGAAGACAAAAGTCTCTTTTTCACTGTTTTATGGAAATTAAATTATTTCATAAAATATTTAAAATGTTGTTCCCAATACAACATGTGTGCTTATGAGTATCAGACAAAATGGTTATTGTTAGTAGCAGTAATATTCTAAATAATGCTGTTGAGGGTTCTCATACATTTTGTTTTATTATTTCCTAATAATGCTTTAATGATCAGGGGTTGTTTTACATATTTTTGTTCACTTCTTTATCCCATTTTTTCAAAATTCTCAGTCTATGCTCCATGGGCTTGATTAGCATACGTTCCAGCATTAGTTGGTATAGTTGTGTACTATTTCTTTTTTATAACCTCATGCTAATTAGATCTAGTGTCTCTTTTACTCCTAATTTCTTTTTAAAAAATGAGTTCCATCTAATTTTTTTTCCTGAGTATGAATTTTAATAGTGTGCATCCTACACCTCCTAAAATTGAATATAAAAAAATTTTAAACATGATAAATTCCATTATTTTGACAAAATCATTTCCAAAATTAAATGGGCATAGGAATAACCATTGCATTGTACATAGTCTTTTCATGCACTCTCTATCCAATGTTTTCAGTACTGCCCAACGTATTTTTAACTCCCTGGCTACTTATACCACTTCAACACTTATGGTAGGCCATGAATATATGAAAGATGCAAAATAAATAATAACTCTGCTTTGACTATTTCATTCGAGAGAGGAAAACAAGATCTGACAAGACAAAAACTCAATAGTCATGCTTAGCAAATAAAGTGAAAATATTTCCTATTGAAATAAATCATAAAATACCATAATTGAAAGGGATAACCAAGATGACCTATAAATTAAGAAACTTTAAGACAGATAGTAGAGTCTGAGATCTAAAATCTTAGGATAGCCTGCATTTTTTTCTGGAAAGAAAATGTGTAAATATGACTTGTGTCCTGAAATAGTTAACACACTTCCAACTTCAATCAATAAGCAGTTTCAGTTCCAATCAATGCACTTTAAATTGTGTGGAACAAAAGTTTTATAATTCTCAGACATCAGCAGCAGCAGCAGCATTATGAAACATGTTTTGTAAGCGGTATTGCAAATATACATCATCATAAGCCACAAATATACATGCAAACACACACACATGGATGAAATATAGAAGCATTAGCATTCTTAAATGAGCATGTGGGGAAATCACAGGAAATTTTGGAATGTTTAGGGCTCTGGAATCCTGTTATAGTTGGTATCCAGCTGTGACACACTGGTGCCTGCTTTTCATAGTAAGATGTCACGCACAGCAGGAGAACTAGACAAAAAGGGCTTAATAATCAGTAATAGCCCCAATTCAAAGATGTTAGGTTCTGCAGATCTTGAAAACATTCATTGTTTCCCCTGGGATTTTTGTTTATTCTCAGTTTTATAAAATATTTGTTAGAAGACAACTGATGTATTAATGGCTAATTTCCAATCAGGCAGAAGGCACAGAACATTTAATTTTAATTTAATTTTATTTGTTTAATTCTCACCAAGGGACAGAGAGAGAAACATTAATGTGAGAGTAAAACATTGATTGGTTGTCTCCCTTGGGCACCTCAACTGGGATTAACCAGGGGTGGGCAAACTTTTTGACTAGGGGGCCACAATGGGTTCTTAAACTGGACCGGAGGGCCAGAACAAAAGCATGGATGGAGTGTTTGTGTGAACTAATATAAATTCAAAGTAAACATCATTACATAAAAGGGTACGGTCTTTTTTTTTTTTTTTAGTTTTATTCATTTCAAACGGGCTGGATCCGGCCCGCAGGCCGTAGTTTGCCCACGGCTGGATTAAACCCACAACCTCTGTATGTGCCCTGACTGGGAATAGAACCAGAGATCTTTCTGTATATGGGATGACACTCCAACCAACTGATTCACCCCAGCTAGGGTTGTTGTTTTTTTTGTGGAGTTTTTTTCAACACAAAATATTTTAAATGGGCCTTACTTCTTAATATTAGCAGCACCCATTGTGTATTACAGGGGAATAGAAGAGGTGGTAGATAGTTTGACAGTTTAGGCTATACCTCCAAATACAGGCTCTTCCTTACATTATTTTTCACAAACATGAAAGAATCTATGCAGAGAGATAGGGGGGAAAGCTAGTTTCTCTATATCTGTAAAATATATTTTGAAACAAAGATTTTAATTGGGTGCATTTCAGGTTGCAGATAACAAAATAGTATATAACACTGCAGAAATTACAGAGAGTACACTACTACTACTGTGAACTCTATCAGCGTTTGCCCTTCAAATATATTGCTTAAAGAAATAAAAAATAAATTCAGCATATATGTATACATATTATATACATATATGTCAGAATTAAAGAAATTTTATAAACACCTAACAATTAAAGAAGAGGTTACTTTTCCATGCTAAATTTTGAAATAACCATGTAGAAAATGAAACTAAAGTTTTTAAAACTTTTGGTGTCAAGTAGGAAAGAAATTAAAAACAGTATCAAAGTACCAAAAATGCATGTAAAATTTCATTTCTTAAAGGAGTCACAAAAAAATCACCTAGTTGTATGAAATCTGGAAGTTGGAAATAACTTCAATCTCATTGAATTCAACTGAAAATTTACTTGATTTCTCCCTATAACATCTTATCAAAATGATGGTCTAGTTTCTATCTAAGGAAGTCTCATCACAGAAATCTTACTACTAATTACGCAATCAAAAAGCCAATAGAGACTGTAAGAGATGTGGACTCCACACATCTCTGACTATCAACTTTCCAAGGAAATTACTCTGCTCAGCAGAAAAGACAGCAAGAGCTTGCCTTCTGAGCAGGAACGCATTGCCCCAGGCATCTTTTCAAAAGCCCAAGTTTCTTTGAGGGCCTGAGGTTTATTTTTTTAAATCAAAGGCATTTCACATTCTACTTCAAAATGTGTCTATTTGTGATAGTATAATGCTCACTATCACTCTCTAAAGAAATATGATTAGTCTCTCAATTTCTAAAACTCTGTACTAAGTTGAAGAGCAACAATCATACCAGCTTGGTTCAGTATTTTATCTTTGCTTGGTGTCATGGTGCTTTCAGTCCTACACAACAGCATGTATACAGAAGCAAAATGTATGTGTATGCATGAATCATAAAGATTCTATCACGGACTGTGAACCCTGAGAAAGAAGACACCTACTAAGAAGGGCTCCTGGTGGCTAACTGGACTCACATAAAAATAAATGAAACAACAACAAAAAAGACAGCCGAAAAAGAAAAACAGAGCCTGGCAGCCATCCACACAGGGCCGACCACACAAACCACTTCAGGGAGAAGCCAGCACTGAACTGCCTGCCTGCAGTGCGTTTCCGCCACCTGATGCAGCCCGTATAAAGGAGTTCCTGGGAGGCAATGGACATGTGAATTGGCTTGATTGTGGTAATCATCTCACACTGTATAAATATATCAAATCATCATGTTGTACATCTTAAATATATTCAATTTTATTTGTCAAGTATACCTCAACAAAACTAGGGGGGAAATGGTAAGGCTAAAAAAAAAAAAAAGAAAGAAAGGAGGGCCCAGCAACTCCACTTCTGTGTACTTATCCAAAGAAACACAAAAACTAAATTGAAAAGACATATATACATCCACATGCTTATTGCAGTATTTTTTACAATACCCGGGATATGGAAGCAATCTAAGTATCCATAAATAGATGGATGGATAAGAAGTTGTGCATATATATACAATGGAATATAGCTCAGCCATAAAAAATAAAAGAATGAAATCTTGCCATCTACAGCGATATGGATGGACCTAGAGAGTGTTTTGCTAAGAGGAATAAGTCAGAGAACAACAAATGCCCGTTGATTTCACTAATACATGGAATCTAAAAAAACATAATAAACAAATAAGCAGAACAGAAACAGACTCATCAAAACAGAGAACATTTTGACAGTTGCCAGATGTGAGAGAGATTGGGGAAATGGGTAAAAAATGTAGTTACAGAATACTCATGAGGATGTAAAGTACAGCATAGGGAATACTGTCAACAATATTGAGACAACTATATTGGTGTAAGATGGGTACTAGATTTATCAGAATGATCATTTTGTAAGTGAGATAAATGTCTAATGACTGAGTTGTACACCTGAAACTAATATAATATTGTACATCAACTGTAATTTGAAAATAAAAAAATAAAAAGACATTCTCTGTAAAAAAAATAAAAAAAGATTATGGTTTGTCATATCATTTTTATCTACATGATAATTTTTGGAACAAGTAATTTTTATTCAGTTCATAAAATTCTAAAAAGCAATTGCTCAAATCAAGGCAGAATAAAGCACATCTCATTAAAAACTTTTAAAATTGTGTATTCAAAAACTTTTTCTTACATTAATTTAGCAATTCACTGTTCATGAGAATTCAAAAAAAAGTCAAGAGAACGGTCTTTAAAAACACTCGTAAATATGTGGTGGCAGCAGATGCTTTGAGGGAGCTCAGTGACCTGCAGTTTGCATTTTTACCCCCAACGAATCCTTTGCTCACAGACACACACAAACTTATTTTCTCAGAAATGTCTTCATTAATTATTTTATCAACCAATACATTGAAAAATTAACAAGTATTCATCGACATTATTATTAACATGGTTACAAAAAGATAGACCAGCCGTATTCTTCATATATAATTTCGTCCAATTCTTAGAAAAATAACTTTAGATTTTCAACTGAATTTTCAAGTTTATCTAAAAATGCATTGTTTAATATTTTTGTACAATAAGGAATCATTTTGGGCTTGAATGCCCTTTTTTGACACAAAAAGATGTTTACCAAGCTATAGGGCTTCCAAATTTTCATCCACTACATGAGATATTTGTCTCAAGGCAATTCTAGAACAGACCATAAATAATGTTTCAAACAACTTTTTACTTGCTGTTTATATGTTCTATTTATTGCAGTAGCTCCTAACTAGGACTTCTCTATTACTGGGAGCAGAAAAAATGATATTTTCTTTGAAAATGCACCAATTACTTTTTAAATATATACAATGGAATATTTTTTAAATATATACAATTTTAAATGTAACTGCAAGAATTCCAATGTCATGCAAAGGAGTGTTCTCCTACTGATATCAAGAATTAGGCTAATTTATAGCTTCACAAAACAATCCCACAATTTTTTAATTTGTATCTGAAATCAGCCCTATTCTTTTTAGATTTGTTATTCTTCACTGCTCCTTTCACTGTGGGGAACCTCAGGATCCAATCCACCTAAGACGGCCCTTAACCTTTACAAGTTATTTTAAAATACCATCTCAGCCCTAACTGGTTTGGTTCAGTGGATAGAGCGTTGGCCTGCGGACTGAAGGGTGTCAGGTTCAATTCCGGTCAAGGGCACATGCCCAGGTTGTGGGCTCCATCCCCAGTAAGCAAGCAGGAGGCAGCCGACCAGTGATTCTCTCTTATCATTGATGTTTCTATCTCTCTCACTTCTCCCTTCCTCTCTGAAATCAATAAAAATATTTAAAATAAATAAATAAAATACTGTCTCAATCCTAAATGTTAAGCATGTTTTTGTTAGAGACCAGGCCCCACCTCCTCTGAAGAACCTCTCTCCACCCACAGGGCAAGGAACTGCTTCAGAATTACTCTCGGGATTTTATTCGCATAGTGATTACATCAGACTCTGAAGACAGCTTCCCTCCTTAGATGCTCTCCAAATGATATGCCTCCTTGGGGGCATTAAAGCAGCAGGTCCTTTGGGCTGAAAGCTCATTTCTCCAGTCTAATTCCTCAGACAGCCATCTGTTAAATATAGAGATTCATGATTTAATAGTCAATGTCAGTTCTGTCCCTCAAATCACCTCTTTGGAGTAAAATAATCTCTATTTCATTACACAAGGAAAATAGCTTGAAATTATTCCAATTCAACACTTTCTTATGGAGATGGCAAAGATTTATTTGTGGCAATAGGAAATATAGCAGTAAATAAATTATAGGACTACATGGCAGTGATAAAAGACTCATTCTCCGTTCCCATATGTGAAGTATTAGCATAATAAAAATAATTGTTACATCTCAGCTATATATTGCAAATCCACATTTTCCTACATTTAATTTGGTAAATCTTTCTTAACCATCATTAGTTTTTAGAGTTATCAGAAAAAAGCCTTGGATAGCCTATGGAACTTGCCCATGAAAAATGTGCCCATAAACAGTATCTAGTAGCTAAAATTTATTTCATATTGGCAGGTGCTGGCATGAGCAAACATTGCTATGCTCTTCCTGTCTTGAGCAGCATTAAAGATCATCAATCTTGACAATGGGAATTGCACCTGCTTCCTGCAATTCCATAGTGTGTGTTTTACTAAATGCTCAGTGTGCTTGTTGTTGAAATTTTAAGTATTAAGTCGCCATTCAGAAAACCCAACCAGGCAGGCATGATGAGCTCAGCCTGCAAAATTCAAAGTGGAGATAAATTAAAGCACAAGATAGTTACTATTTAGGACACATGTTTTAATCTAACAGCTGATCTCTCTCTCTCTCTCTCTCTCTCTCTCTCTCTCTCTCTCTCTCTCTCTCTCTCTCTCTCTCTCTCTCTCTCTCTCTCCCTCCATCCTGAAAGTCTGTACAAGGCAATTCAAGGGCACAAAGAAGTAAATTACAATGAAAAATGCAAGGTCAACTAACTTAGAATGTGTATATTACTTCCTAATGAAGTCCTGAACTAACATTAAAAGCAAGAGTTCTAGGGGCTTACTTCAAGGGTGTCTATGTGAAGGGCTTCCAATTTTAAACTAGATGTTATGAAAAAAACAGCAATGATACTTTTTGGATGCTCAGAAATTATCAAAGTAAAAAGTCACTTAGAATTTCCTCCAAACTGTTTTATGAAGCAAACAAAACCAAAAGTGTAAAGCAGACTGATATCAGAGTTGAAACTATTCTGGGACTCAGCAATAGAAAAAGGGAGGGCTTGATGGAAAGAAGGGCAGTGAGTGAGTCATCAATCACAATCTCCTTTGGAAGAAGAGCGTCTGTATATTAAATAGAATGGAGTATTATTGTTTCTAAAAAAAAAAAAGTATGAGATATAGCTAGGAGGAGCCAGAGACTATATATAACCCTGCATTTCACTACAACCACCAGAGATCATTATGTTTTTAACAACTGCAATGTGATTCAACATTACGATTTTGTTTCTAGTGTATAATTTCATCTTCCATTAATCAATAAGAAATATAATCACTCTCTGAGTCACCAATGAATAGTATGATATCATCAGTTTCCCCAAGTTATTAATAAAAGAACATATGCAAGAAACTCTGCTGTCCTGCTATTATTATAGCTAAAGGTTTATGACAGTTATTAATGAACAATGTTCAGAAGATCATTTTCTATATTAGCAACAACAAAGAAAATAAGGATTCTATTTAAGGTAATTACTAAATGTATTTTAAGCCACTGGAAACTATACATTGAAAATGAAATAATAGGATGGGATAATAATTCTATCTGGGATGTGCTATGAGGCCAAAACTGTGGTCACCATAGTGAGCTGATCATTTTCTTGGTGTTGGAATCAACATAACACTTGGCAAGATGATATTTATTTTCCTATTTGGGAAGGTTATATATTCAGATCATTTTTCATTCCCAAATATCTCACCCTTTATTTTCTGTGTGTGTATGTGTTTAAATTTACAGGATTCAAAGTTTAATAAAAAAGGAAATATGGCACTTAGGAGCTATCAATAAATCCTGTAGGCTATACACTAGCTAAAAATCTTGGTTAACTACCTTAGTCACCTATAAATTAGAAGGATAAATCTTTATTTCCACATTGGTCACAAATGTTTTTGTGTTTTGTCTAAGTTGTTTGTTGTTGTGGTGGTTGTTGTTGTTTTTCTCTTGGCTTAGATTTTGCTTTCTGTATTGATTTTTTTGTTTTATTCTATTTTGTTTTACTAGCTTCATTACTATTTCTGATAACACACGTTTTTTGTTTTGGAGGAGGAATAATTCCTCTTAATTCTCTTTTCATACGGCCGGGAAGGGACAGGGCTGACATATACCACCTCTCTATCCCTCAATTTTCTCACCTCCATCAAGTACAGGGTTTATAACACAGACTTGATCAATCACTATCTTCCAATTTCTGGGCTAAAGAAATTAGGTCACTGAAGGGTTGAAGCCTCAATTGGCCCAATAATAGTGAAACTTGGGGCTTTTGCTGGAATGTTGAAAAGCAGCATTCTCCTTATATAGACATAACTAGCTAGTAGAATATATACATGAACCTCTCAGTGACCTTATCATATAGTCATGGGAGGAGCCTACATGACCATAAAAGACAACAAATAAAGACAGAGCAGAGCAATAGAAACAGTTGAACAATTTCAAATGATACTATTATTTGACATTTTAGATCTAGTCATGCCTTAAACAAATGAGATTTACTCCCTTGAACTTCCTAGTTTCATGAGCCAAAATATTCCCCTTTGAATATGTAAATTGAGTTAAGGTTTTATCACCTGTAACTGTAATAGTTCTAACTGATCCACCTTTCAAAACTTGGATAAATTAATTCCATTAATTCCATTCATGCATTTCTTAGTTGTCTGACACACAAAAAAGAAGTGGTACTATAAAATAGTCCACTCTTATTTTTAAAAAACAAAACTCTAAAAAAAAAACTTTGTGTAGATGAAAATGAATTTATTCCTATACTTTAAATGTATTCATTTTAATATAATTTTATTTGTAAGTCTTTAAAGGCTTGGCCTTGCAATAAGTTACCACGTTAAAACCTTGCCACTCCTTAACTCAACTGCACACTACACACCCAAAAATACTAAGTATTCTTTTTTCTAGTATACAACACTATGATTGGCATTTTTATTTTAAGCTCTAATGAGCTTTCTGTGTTGTCTCAGTTACACATCACTCTCTCTTCATATAACATTCAGGCTTATTATTTGTTTACCCAGTTTTCTTTGTATGGAGTTCTCGCATGCATCCATCACAATATTCCATTGGTGTCACTTTTTTAAAGTTCCAGCTCAAGATTTACCTTTCTAAAAATTATTTAACCTTTCCAGTGATTATTATTTTGATTTACACAGAAGTAGCATTCATCAGGAAAATAAAAGGTCCACATAATTCAAATTCAACCAGCGATTAAACAATTTTATGTGATTTTTGTTTATACTGTTTTGCTTTATATTAGAATGGCCACGTAGAGGCTTGATTTTAAGAGTGAGTAGGGACCCTAATGAAACTAAAAATGTGAAAAAGAGATATTCAATTGTTTACAAAATAAAAGTACAATGGAATTAGATTTAGAAATACATACAGAGAGTTATTTTTCAAAGATCAGATAAAAGGAGATGCTGATAAAGAGAATCTGGATAAATGTGTAGGAAAAGGCAGTGGAAGTTGAAGGTGTGCATTTGATGAACTCTTTTAAAAAATTACTACTTTATACATGAGAGAAGTGAGGTTTTAAAAATTAAAACTAATTTCTAAGGCCATAGAATTGGTACCTAGCAGAAGAATGATACCAACCCAGTTTCTATTTCCCCAAACTACACTACCTCTTTGAAAATAAAGGCACAGAAGTAAAGGGTTGGAGAAAGAGGATGTTTTAAAAACAGAAAGTGCCCTGTAGTATTGCAAGTAGGAAATAAAGAAAAGATTCATTCAACAATGATTAAACATGTGTCTTATCAGCATTGAGGGACACTAAGATTATATTTGAAAATATAAATATAATTCAGGCTTCCTATCAAGATGGTGGGACAGATAAATGCAGTACTGGCATCCTCACACAATCACATCAAAATTAAAACTAAATTCCAGACCAATCATCATTCATAACTAAAATATAGTTGAACAGAAGTACTACAACTAAGAATATATATAAAGAAGAAGCCGCCCTGACCGGTTTGGCTCAGTGGATAGAGTGTCGGCCTGCGGACTCAAGGGTCCTGGGTTCTATTCCGGCCAAGGGCATGTACCTTGGTTGCGGGCACATCCCCAGTCGGGGGTATGCAAGAGGCAGCTGATCGATGTTTCTCTCTCATCAATATTTCTAACTCTCGATCCCTCTCCCTTCCTCTCTGTAAAAAATCAATAAAACATTAAAAAAAAAGAAGAAGAAGAAGAAGAAGCCACATCAATACTGGTAGAAGGGGTAGAGATGCAGAATGGGCTTGTCCCACATCCAGGAGTGGTGAATAAAAATCAGGAGGGTCCTGACCCAGTGGCTCTGTTGATTGGAGCATCATTGTATCCACCAAAAGGTTGTAGGTTCAATTCCAAGTCAGGGCCCATACCTAGGCTGCAAGAGATCAATGTTTCTTTCTAACATCAATGTTTCTCTCTCTCTCTCTCTCTCTCTCTCTCTCTCTCTCTCTCTCTCTCTCTGAAATCAATGAAAACATATCACATATCTTTCAGTGAGATTTTTTTATTAATTGGGAGGAATATCTTGGTTGAGGAGTCCACCACTCACCCACCACCCGCCCCCCCCCCCACTCCAAACACACACACACACACACACACACACATATACACTGAGGAGCAAGGAATCCCAGCTCCACATAAAAACTAGCAAGGATTGTGGCTGAGTGAATGGAGGGCTTCTTGAGTCCCAGGCAGTTCCTATTAAAGGGCCCTGGCACAGATTTACTTGGATTCACTCCCTCTGAGCTCCAGCACTAGGATAGAAGCTCAAAAGCAACACGGCCATATGGGGATGAACTTGTGGGCCCATCTAAGCTGTTCCTAGTGGCTTTTCCACACCAATGATCTGTCTGGCTCTTGCTCCAGACTTTTCTAAAATCTCCCAAATGAGTAGATACAGCCTTGACATGCCTTGCACCTCTCACTAAGTGGCCCCAGGCCCAGCACTGCTAACTGGCTATGGTTCACAGCTTGGTTTCACCTGGGCAACTCCAAGCCCAGCACAAGTAGCAGCATCTGCAGATCACTTTGTAGCTCATGCTGGGTGGCAACCAACCTTGGCCTGCACCTCCCAGGGGGACCCAGAACCAACACATACGGTGGACAGCCCCAGACCATGTCAAAGCATAGCCACAAGCGACACACTCAAGTGGCAGAATCAGTGGCACAAGAGCCCTGCTGAAGTAAGTCCTGTTCTGTTAGGTAAGGCCCTGCATAGCTTATCCCCCACAGTTATGCAGCCAGTCCTTACAGTTGACCAGTAACAACAATATAACGAGTCTCCAGTGAAAACCTGGTGAATTCCTTTAGCACATGATACCAGAATAAGGAAACCTACTATTATACCTGGTATTATCACATACAATCTCTACCCTTAGATAAGCATTTATGGGTGACTTGAGTGGGTTTCTGTTTCTTGAAGTGTTAACCTCAAACTTGTATCATAGTAAAAAAAAAAAAAAAAGTATGAAGACCACTGAATGTCTGCATATTTACTGTAAAAGTAAGTTCTAAATCAAAGTTTCAATATGATGAACCTGCTAAGAAAACCTGCCACTTTCAGGAACAAGGTAAGGATGTCTCATGTCACTTCTCCTTTTTAAGACCACACTGGGAGTCCTAGCTAACAATCAAACAAACAGAAATAAAGGGTATATAAATTGGGAAGAGAAAAAATAAAACTGTCTTTGTTTACAGATAACATGACTGTCTATATCGAAAACCCAAAATCATAAAAAAAAAAATCGTATGGCCCTGGACAGTGTGGGCCAGCAGTTAGAGTGTCAACCCAAACACCAAGGATCTTGGGTTACATTTCCAGGCATGCACCTGGGTTGTGGGGCCCATGCAAAGCCACCAATCAATGTGTCTCTCTCACATTGCCGTTTCTCTCTCTCTCCTCTGTATCTCTTCCCCTCTCCTCCCTCCTTACCACTCTCTTTGAAAAGCAATGGAAAAAATATCCTTGGGTGAGAATTAAAAACCACTAAAAACTTCTGAAACTAATAAGCAATTACAGAAAGATTTCAGGATACAAGGTTAATATGCAAAAGTCAATCATTTTCCTAAATGCCAGCAAAAAAAGAAATGGAATTTGACATTAAAAACACAAAGCATTTAGCCCTAGCCAGTTTGATTCAGGGGATAGAATGTCAGCCTGCGGACTGAAGGGTCCCAGGTTCAATTCTGGTCAAGGGCACATGCCCTGCTTGTGGGATCAATTCCCAGTAGGGGGCGTGCAGGAGGCAGCTGATCAATGATTTTCATCATTGATGTTTCAATCTCTCTCTCCCTCTCCCTTCCTCTCTGAAATCAATAAAAATCTATTAAAAAAAAAAAACAAAAAAACACCAGTACTCCAAGGAGAATAATTCTATTCACAAAACAAAACTCTTCTACATGGGCATTTTAACTTAACCTTGCAGATCAAGTGAGTCCCCTTAGTCTATAGTCTAGATGGCTTATGCTATTTTAATGGATTTATTCAAGTACACTTTAAGATTCCTCTACCTAGCAAATATACTAATGCAGAGTTATTATACAAACAAATACCGTAATACTTGCACTTAATGTAATAGAGCCAGCTGTTGTTATGGTTAAATATTTTAGTCAGAAAATATGAAATTAGATTTGAACAGAAGCTCAAAATCATAATAACAACCTTAATAGTACAAAGTGTAGATTATCAACTCTCGGTTTACTGTTTTTTGTTATTTTTCTCCTCTGCATTTGGACACCAAAGTTTCTTCATGAATATTCATAAGGATTGTTCCCAAAATCTTATCTGTCCACTCAGGTAGCTGACCAAAGAGAATGTTAGATTCTGGTCACTTACTGGTCATGCTCAAATTCAACATGGCCTGTGTGAGTATATAATAACTCTGAATAAAGGCAGGCATCGGCTCTGAGTATTCCAAAATCTGAAATTTGTACAAGCTACACTGATTGACTTATCAAATTTTTATAAGCTCCTAACTATGTATTAAGTTGCAAAGCTATGGATTGATGATAAAAAAAAATGACTAATGCATTTTTATTGTTAATTTCCTTGTCCTCCCGTAAATTAGACTGTGTCAGTGACCAGCATGTAAATAGACATCAGTATCAGTGCCCTGTTCCTATAACATGTTCCAGCAAAGGCATGGGGTGGGAGGTGTCAGCCTGTCTATGGAGGAGATATTTGAATTGGCTTTTCATGTATATGTAAGAGCTCACCAGGCAAATAAGGGGAACCTACTGACAAGAAATAATAAGTATAAAAAGCCCTAAAACAACTTCAAGAATTCAACGGATTGCCAGAAGTTTGGTCGATATGTAGTGAGGTGCTAAGACACAGGACATGAGGTAGAAGAAGTGGAAGCAAGGTCATCAGGGGAAGCCTCAGAACGGAAACTGCCTTTGACACACAGGGACCCCCAGCAGATCACTCAAGGAGTCAGTGACAATCAGGTAAGCATTTTAAAATCAGCTAACCCACGCTTCACAGCGTTTACATCAGAAAGAAGGTCAAGGAGAACAACTGTGAAGCTTTCCCATAATCTTGGGGCAAGATGTTGAGAGTCTAAGCTGGCACAGTGGCTGATATCAAAATAGGCAACAGATAAGAGAGACATCAATCCAAACTAATTTCCATCTTTTCAATAGACCAAGTATCTCAAAAATTACAGATGTATCAATTTGAGGAAAACAAAAGGGGGGGGGGAACTCTTGAGAATTCTAAGAGGGTATAACTGAAAGATTGAAGGTATGAAATGTAGCATTGTCCCTTGGCACTACTGCAAGCCCTGAAACAAACTAAAATAAAGAGAAAATGTGTGCTCCCTCTGACCCTACTCTCAATGTTCTGAAAAGGGGCAGTAACTTCCCTCTAGGTGCCTCCATCATTCCTGCCACAATTAAAGTGAAATCTATAGGGTAATAAAATAGAAAAAAATAAAAGAAAATACTATTATCATTCAGGTTTCTTCCCAGTTTTACTAGGAAATAATTGGCATCACTGTATGACTTTAAGGCACACAGTATGATGGTCTTATTTGTATACATTGTGAAATGAGTACCACAATAAGTTCAGCCAACATCCATCTTCTCATTCAGGATTTCACCTGGTGATTAGATTATTCACAGACATCCCACATATTTATAACACAAAGTTGTCTACATACACTGTGTGTTGTATATTAAGTTGTTTACATTTTAATATCAGAATTAAATATTCCTTCTGAGTTACACCATTTTTTGGTCACATTCATCTTGTTCTCTTGAGAAGGAAAAGACTGCTTTTCAGAAGTAAACGGCTTTTGAATTTGCAGACCATTTTATTTTTTCCCGTCTTTTCTGCCATCTTATAGAAATCATTTAAATAAGCTGCAATCTGTAATGGAAACTGCCAATCAGGGTTAAAGTAGTTTAGCCACCAGTTTACAGAAATTTACAATCTACCAACCAAAGCTAAATACCCAGTTTAATGGAATTCAAGCTGTCTCAGACTATAATTGAAAGAGTGTGAGGGCTATTCACTGAGAAATCAAAAGTGCATTTCTTGTGAGCCGAGTTAAATATGATTATAAATCTGCATTTCAGAAACTGGAAAAGTCTCTCTCTGTGTCAATGCTGTGACACTGAGTATAGACATCTGCAATAGCCCAGGTGTTATATGGGAATAATTTAGGCAGGATAGCAGTGTGAATACTGTATCCTATTTCATAATGTTGTCACTCTTGAATGCTCAGCTTTCATAGTTGCATGTAATGGTTTAGCTTTTGAAAATCTAATATTCACTGACATTTTAAGTATTTCATTATCTCTTAAACCAAATGCATTTTTAAATATTCAAATGATTAAAAGATTTTTCTATCAGTGTCACATCCACTGCTACTACTAGCCTGTCTGATTTTTTTTTCTATCACTGTTTTATTTTCTAAAGCAAGTACCTGAGTTTGTTTAAAATATATGGAGGCTGGGGGAGGGCTATGCTTGAATCTTTGGTGTGTGCATCCCTATGAGTTCACATTAAGAACCCTCTAAAACATACTGGTAGAAGGGTAAAAAATTCAGAAGTCTGTCATAATATCTTTTACTTGTATTAGCATATAAAATATACTATTCTGCAGTCACAGAAATTTTAAGTTTTTGCCCAGATATGTTTGTCATTTTCTAGTAGAAATCACAACTTGTAGTATTTACTTTAAACATATTTAAAAGCAACTGACTTGATTTAACTGCTCTTAGAATCTAAGTACTAACAGTGGACTATCAGACCTCACAAATACACAGAATTTGGAGTTCTTCTGGTGAGGCAAAACAAATGGAAATTCCTTTTCTCCCTTCTATCCAGGGAGAAATTTGGGAATCAGAGGAAATGACTGGTGGGTAGGAATCCATTTCAAATTTACTCCGACAGAAACATTTACATCTAATGTGGAGCCCCTTCCAAGGAAAATCTACTCAGGAAAGAATCGAAAGATAATCAGCACAATGATGCCAGAGTAATTTTTTAATAAGGTAGAGCATAGAGAGAAGTTCGAATAAAGAATATGATTTTCTTTTACAACTCGACTGGTTTTACTCTGGGGAAAAAATAATACACTATATTTTGAGTATAGGACTTGTTTGCTATTAGGAAAGCAGAAAATCAGCCAATGTCTTGCTGCTGGAGATTTTGAACTGGAATTGGAACAATCACTATTATCCACCTCTCTATTTGGAATCGGATGAGTCCTCAACCAGGAAAAGCCTGCATTACTAATGGGTCAAAGCTTGCTACTTTAGGATTTACAGAAGAGATAAAAGTCAGAAGCATCTTCCTGTGGGAGGAGAAGTGAAGTTTCCTAAATGAGAGAGGGGACATACTCGTACATAGAGAGGCTAAGGAAGAAGAGCCGATTGAATGAAGGTGATAGACAGGGACATCACAATTAAATTATAGTGCAAATGCTGAGGCTGTCCCTTCCTTGCTCCTTTCCTCACAAGCAAACATATCTATCAGTTAGTCTAATCCCTACTCTGTAATGCCTCTGGTTGCTTCCCTAACTGTCAAGTAAAGAATGCCTAAGATCCAGTGAGGCTCACCCCGCTGTCAGAGTGGGGAAGACAATGCCACAGCACTCAGATGGCAGCACTCAATTCCTATTGATCTGGTCAAGTCCAAATGAGCCATGGAGCCACTTATTTGGACCACTAGGCAAAGTGAACTGCAGACCAGCAGGCCAAGTCCCCAAGCATGCTAGGCCACAGGTCCAATTCTCTTTCCCTTCCCCAATGGCCTACCCTATATCATGGAACAATCTACCCACCTTACCACCAGACACAAGTCAGAAAGGATCGAGGTTGTTCCTCTTGAATTATCCAGGTCTCGCCTGGAAAATAGAAATACTAATTTTATCCTTAGCATCTTTCTTCATCTCTTTGAGAGGTTAAACATTTAAACCTGGTTGAGAAAGTGTGAACTTGATTCCTTCTAAACTCTAGTTAATTATTTTCCCCTCTGTTCATTCTCTTTACCTGATTTTGTGTATTTTCATTAAAAAGACCATAAGTCTTGGTGAAGGAGCATATATTTTCACAAGTACCCTATCTGTCTAAGAAAGGAAAGAACAGTACCCCTCAGAAAATTTTTCATGAGGACTATTTTTTGTATAAAACTCCTTCTGATAAATGGCTCCTTAGTCACACCATTGATAAATCCAGGTCAGATATGTACACACTACCCGCATATTATGTCAACAAAACAGACAATAGGATCATTCTCCCTTTCTAGATACACAACACTATGAGTTCCAAGTAGCATCATTCATAAGTGTTCTATTTTAAAATGTGTTCTAAATTCAAATAAGTGAATACTCATGAAAGATAAAAGTACTTTAATGAAATATTTATCTGATTCCTTACTATGCCAATATATAGTGTGATGCTTCAAAAGAGACAAATGGTATTGAAGTAGTTCCCAAATGTATTTTACCCTAGAATCCTGTTTGGGGTGGGTGATGAAATATAGTTTACTAGTATATCTATGAAGTACTAGAGAAAACAGCAATGTTTCATAAAACCTAGTTTGGGTAAAATAATCCTGAGAGAAAGATTGAAAGAGATGCATGTCTGTTCTAGAAATAACAGAAAGATCTGACTCTGGTAGAGTCCATAAAATGAAATAAGAATCAACCCAGTGAGGTAAACTCTAGTGCACTGAGTTGTATTTTCGTATGTTGTGAGAGATTAGCCCAATCTGCCTGGTTCTTTGGAGTCCGGAAATGTTTGACAATGTTAATAACTAAATGTTGCCGAAATGAGGGTGGAACTTGTTTTAGGTGTAGAGTATTAAGGGAAGTTACTACTGAGGACAATTATTACTGCCGGATAAGAAGAGTAAAACACAAGTTCTGCTTCAAATCTCAAATCATGCCTGATGACCATGGAAAACACTACAGGAAAGACCAGAGATTTTGCTACAAATGGACAACGAAGAAGCAGATATGGGCCTAGCAGTCACAACAAGATAATTCTGGATGAAAAGCCAGAATCCTCCAACAAGCCCCTCTGCTAAAACCAGGCAGCCACACTTTGTATAGAAGCTCTACTTCAAATGACCTACTCTGGGAGGAGGCATGGCGAGGGATCCCTTGGGTATAACTGCACTGAGGATGGAGAGATAAATTAACCCTCGCCCTATCCAGTTGGCTCAGTGGATAGAGCATTAGCCTGCGGACCGAAGGGTCCTGGGTTCGATTCCAGTCTAGGGCACGTACCTTGGTTGCAGGCTCCTCCCTGGCCCGGGCTCTGGTCAGGGCTCCTGTAGGAGGCAACCAACTGATGTGTTTCTCTCACATCGATGTTTCTCTCTGTCCTTCCCTCTCTCTTCCATTCTCTCTAAAAAAAAATCAATGGAAAAATATCGTAGGGTGAGGATTAACAAAAACAGACAAACAATAAATAGATAAATCAACCCTCTCCCAAAGGATTCAAAGAACTGGGAGATGCTCACTTGGCCCTGTGGAAACCCCAGCATCATGACATTCCTAATTACAATGAGTATGATGACATTACGCTAGGTGAAATAAATCAGACAGAAAAAAAAGACAAATATGTGTGATCTCATTTATCTGTGAAATCTTAAAACATACAAACCAGCATCAGAAGCCCTGAACTGCATGGCCCTTTGACTGTGCCTGTAACAGAAACAGCCCCAAGTATTGAGTCCAGCTTCCAGACCAAGGGTTTCCATTCCTAATATCCCTGCTTTCCTCAGACTTCTATTTGACCCAGCACTCCCCCTACCCCTACATTGCTTCTCAGTTGTTCCCTTTCATTCTCAACACATCACCAAAATAAACATAGTATTGGTCTTAATTTCTGTGTAGCATCCCCTTATTGCTGTCCAGTAGGCTTTGTGTTTCCTCCCCAGCAGCTTTTGCTCTTTAAAGGAGTAAAAGTCAGTTTTGAGACTATAAATGAAAATATATTTAAATAGACTATAACAATTTCCAAACATGGGAAAATGGGATTTTTGTGATAATGGGATAAAATTGGGGGCCTGACAACTAAGCACAAAAATATTTTGAACAATCCTTATAGTACAGTCACTGAACTTTTCATCAGCAAATTACAGCTCCTTTATTTTCTGTAAACACCTTTGTGCCTCTGTTTCCATGGAACAGATACCCCTGCTGTTTTCAGAGATTTAGTGTAATTCTGTGGGTTTGGAAAACAATATGTTTGAAGGGCATCCGCATGAAAGCAGGGGTAGAAATATGTCACAAATAAGATTATTTCTCAAATTTGCTTTCTCATATGAGACTGATAATTGCCCTTAAGCAACAAGCTATGATTTTCTCTCTTAAGAGTCTCAGGATCACTCAGGCAGCCGTCAAGAATAAACAGACCCAGGTATGGAGAACACTCTCAGAGCCCCCCCCCCCCACAACAGAAAAAAATTACAACCTTTATTTCTAAAATATGCCGCAAAGCTTTTGAACACATCCTTCTCAACGCTGTTATGCTTCATGCTAAGATATGAATCTAGAAGGTGATATCACAACTCAATTTTGGTCAATTTAATTTTGGCTTTATAATTTTAAACCAAAGCACCGACTGCCTTGATTATAAAATCAATATAAAGCAAAAAGAAAATGTTCAAAAAGAAAAGAAAATATACCCATATACCATATAGCAGTCAGAGCCCAACCAAGTAGGGAGTATATTTGAATCCCATCATTTTGGAAGACAAGTTAACTTTTCCCTTTTTTGTTTGTTTGTTTGTTTGTTTTGTAATGAGAACTTTTAAGATTTACTTTTTCAGCAACTTTCAAATATACAATAAAAAATTATTAAGTAAAGTCGCCATGCTGTACATTACATCCCCATGACATTTTGTAACAAGAAATTTGCACATTTTCACCACCTTCACCCATTTCACTCATCCTCCACCTCTCGTCTCGGACAACCACCAATCTGCTCTATGAGTTTAAGGTTTTGTTCCTATGTTTTAAGATTTCACATGTAAATGAGATCATTCAGTATTTGTCTTTTTCTGTCTGACTTATTTAAATTAGCATAATGCCCTTAAAGTCATGTATGTTGTCACAAATGGCAAGAAATCATTTTTATGGATGAATAATATTCCATTTTTTACACACACACACACACACACACACACACACACTCACACCATGTTTTCTTTATCCGTTCATCTACTGATGCACACTTGGGCTGCTTTCAAGTGTTGGCTATTGTAAATAATGCATGAGGACACCCAGCTGAAATATGAGGAGCGCAATTTCACCTGCATTCCACTCACCTAGTGAAGCACTCTTGCGTAAATGTACATCCCTAGGGAGGCAGCTGGAAATTATGACTTTCACACACACACACACACACACACACACACACACACACACACACACTTGTACTAGGCAAGCCATACATGTGTATGGATTCATCTATCCTCTAAGAATAACTATTTCCTAATTTTCACAAAGGTTCATTGAGGCTAGCAGAGACCTTAAAACTTGATAAGATGCCCTGAGGTACTTCTGATACCAAAATTCTAGGGTTAGCATTGGTGCAGTATAGGTATAACTGGTTCTGCAGCAACAATTTGATAAACACTTAAAATTAGTCACTTAGATATGAGTTCTGGTTCCCCTTCCATCACCACTAACCACTTAACCTTCTCATCAACACAGAGATGTTGCTTTTTTACCTACCATAAAGAGTGGCATATGCCTCAAATAAGCTGAAATACTCACTTCATAAACTGTAAAGTACTACAAACTTTAATACATAGATTTTATAAAAGGAGAAATAAACTAGGAAGAGTAGAAACAGCATTTACTTGGGTACTATTTATGAGTAAACATAACCTATATATATAAAAAAGCCTAAGCAACCAGTCAACTGGTCGCTATAATGCACATTGACCACCAGGGAGCAGACATGAGCTGCCCCCTGGTAGTCAATGCACTCCCACAGTGGGAGCGCTGACCAGGATGAGTGGGGGCTCCTCCCAGACCACCCGCCGCTTTGCACACTACTACATCCCTGGGGGATGTTTTTTGGTTTTTGTTTTGTTTTATTAATATATTTTTATTCATTTTTTTTACAGAGAGGGAAAGGGATAGAGAGCTAGAAACGTCAATGAGAGAGAAACATCGATCAGCTGCCTCCTGCACACCCCCTATTAGAGATGTGCCCGCAACCAAGGTATATGACCTTGAGCAGAATTGAACCTGGGACCCTTCAGTCCACAGGCCAACGCTCTATCCACTGAGCCAAACCGGTTAGGGCCCTGGGGGATGTTTGATGCCAGTTTCAGCCCAATCCCGCAGGCCATGCCAAGGGGCCTCTAGTAAAAAGATAAAAAGCTGGAGCAAAGCAAATGCTTTTAACTCCACACATCCCCAAACTTCAAAGATTCAAAACCAGAAACTGATTCTCAACAGTCTATAAGAATATTTGATGCTAGAAAAGACTACTTAAGTTAAAATGTTGTTTCCTTCTTAGGCATATCAGTTCTCATGTATAATATATTAAACTTAATGAGCCCTTGAGACAAAGAACAATGAAGAAAAGCAACAGAGAAGAATTTAAAGGATGTGGGGAAACCTCTGACTGTCACAGTGAACACAGACTCCAAGGTGAGCAGCTGTCCTCAGTCCCAATGTATTTCTCTTAGTTAAGCACCTAGAGATTTAAAGTTGCAAATGGCAGCTACTTATCTGATGCTCAAAAGAACCAATGATATATTCAAAGGCACAGCCAAAAAAATGTTTCTGTTGAACTCGGGACTGCAATATGTGAAGGAACTGAGAATATTCCAGAGTAATATTTATTATACTTTAATTACAACTTTCCCATTTTAGAATTTAAATCATGCATAAAATTTGATTCCACTCTGTTATATTGAATATTGGAAGGACTTCCTAATGAATCTCCCCTGGTTCTAACCTTGACCTCTTTCAACTGACCCTTTAAGAGCTACCACAGTGATCTTTCTAAAATGGAACTCGGATCATCTGTCTCCCCTGATTAAAAGCTTTCCCAATGAAGTTTTATTACCAAGAGGAAATGCCAAGTTATTTAGTCTGGCATAAAAGTCTCCCCTTGACTTGCCCCCTAACTGTTCATTTTCGTCTCATCGCCCTAACATTCCAAATTCACTGAATGCTCCAGCCAAACTGAAGAACTTATGATTTGTTCTAGACAACAATTATTTACACGTGTTCTTCTGTATGCCTGCAATAACTCCCACCTTCTTTTCTTTCAAAACCTAGCTCAGGTATTACCTTGCTTACAAAATCTTCCACAAGCACCAACAAAATTAACTTTTTTTTTCTTTTATCTGTGCTTCATTTATACTTTTGCATACGTGTATTCTAGCGTTTTTAGCCCTGTGCTATCACTTTACTAGATTGTGAATTTCTTAAAGGGAACACTGTAACTTTTCCAGGGTCTGGCACAATGCTTAACTCATTAAAGGTGCTCCATAAATTGTTTATAAATGATTCAATAAGGGCCACGGCATTAGCTTCTCACTTTGCATCTCAGTGCCAACTAAACCCCTTCACCATTTTCCTCTCCCCTAAATTCTGAATACATATACTTCTTCTCACTCTTGATTCAAGACTGTCCATAATTTCTCCCTGAAACCTAATCCCTGTCAAGGAGATTTACTGATTCCCTTGAACTGACTCTATTATTGTCTGATCTTCTAAATATGTCATCTTTGGTTACAGTAATGAACCTTACAGACTAAGTGGCTCACAACAACAAAATGTATTTCTCACTCACATTAAAGGACTGGAGTGGATAGGAAAGCGATTGGCTCCATCTCTCTCCAAAGTGCAGGATTTAGGCAGAAGGGCAGCCCTTATCTGGAGAGTTCTTTTCTCTCCAGGATGAGCCAAGGTAGAGATAATAAAGCAACTACGCAATCACACTCTAAGTTTCTGCTTAAATCCACTGGAGAAGCATTTCATCTGTCCTACACTGATGACAGGGCAGGGAAATATCCTGCCCTCCACCTACAAGGAAGCTTGGAAAACACTCAGACATAAAAGGGAGCAGATAATACAATAATACAGTCTACTAGAGAATCCTTATACCATGTCATCCCTTCCACTACAATTAGACCAGATTATGAGACATCAACTGGCAATCCAAGTAAAACCACCCAATTATTTGGCCTCCAAACCTCTAACTGGCCCCACCAATGTATAGATGGAATAGGCCAATGACTGAGGCACGTTCTTCTGCCTGATTATGGCATATATGGCATCAAACCTAAGGGAAAAGAAAACCCAGAAAACTCAACTTTATAAATTCTCAACCAGGAGAGTTCTTAAAATTTCTATTCATGTATTTGACCTCAATAATTGTCAATAAAATTAACAATAATCAATATCAAATGGTCTCTTCTTGACAGTGTATGTATTGCACAGGAGCTTTAATTTTTAAAAACTGTGCTTTCATATAATTGTAACAAATAAAATGGTCTCAGTTGCACTTGTGCAAGGAGAGTGCTGACTGTCTCCCTGTCTTTGCAAAAGGGAGCGGGGCAACACCAAGACATAACATTTCTAAAACTTACTTTCCTCACTAAGGAAAGCTTTGCGTAACCCCAGCAGCTTATTTAGCTTTAAAGCCTTTATTCCCATGTAAATATTATCCACGTCAACAAAATCTAATTAAAATTACTATGTTATAAGCAAGCTTGTTATAATAAAGAACTTCCGCTCACTAAATCACACATTTTAATCACACATCTAGAATAAACCAACAGATAAGGCACACACTGGCCATCTAAGCTTGAACGGCAAGGGTCATCACATCTAGTAGTAAATTCTGAGAGGGTATAAAATGTGTATTTTTATTAGATATGTCTCCTTGTTGTTATATGAACCTGAAATTGTCCTCCTTTCCTATGTAACATAACCAACTAATTTAGCAAAACCTCCTGTGCCACTAGATAGACTTCTCCTGTGATGGCATCTCAGGAATATTATACTAAGATTCAGGCACTAGCAGATTATCAGTTATTTAAATGTATTTCTACATATTTTTAGAATTTACAACCTACGTGATTAAACATTTCTGCACTCCTTATATGGGTTACACTTGGCCTGCTGGCTCAGAATAAAGGTGTGTACTGTTCACTCTCTAATCAATCTTAACTGGCTTTATACCCTAGTATCATAGTGAAGAGGAGAAAAAGAAGAAATAATACCTATTTACTGAGTGCCCATGAGAGGTCCACTTTCTTCTTTATGTTGATATCACCATTGAGCAAGACTCAGTGATGCTTAAATCACAGGCAACTACCCCAAGCAAGATTGTGCCTTCAAGATAATTCTTTCAAACCATCCTCCCAAACACCCACACCTCAGCCTCACAAAGCACCCTCCTTCGTATGTGCACTTCCTTGTTCTGCTGTTGTGGTGAGTCCCGGCTACTGCTTTATTTACCATCTATTGTGCCAACACAGTGAAATTCATCTGTCATAGTCCTTCAGACCAAGAACTCAAGGGGTGGTCTCCACACCCTCTGCACCTGGTCTTGGTCACATCGGCTACACTGGTATCTTTCCAGGGTTTTTTTCTCTAGCTCTAGGTAAGGGGCATACAGACAAGTCCACTAAGCAAGCAGATATGCAGTAGAGGAAAGAACCCAGTCTTCCTTTCTGGCATACACACAACAATTTTATAAACAGTTCCAATCCCCCCATTCCTTTATCTTTGGTGAAGAGATATACTTCGGTATCTCTGGTATGCCTTTTTACCCTTTCCCAAAAGTAAGAGAAAGGAATAGGTGTTGACTTCCTTAAACTGTATGCTCCATAAAAGTGATCTGTCTTACCTCCAGGTGCTACTTCTTTGTTTCCCATGGTTTAAAAAAAGTTATTTTGACATATTTTACAACTGAGGCATCATCAACTCACTCCAAAAACTTGGCCTTCTTTAAAACAGCTTTTGAGGAATTTAGTAACTGCTTTCATCAGGCATTTCCACTATAATCCCTAAGCAATTTGGTAATTTAAGTGAATGAATAAACTCTTCACCAGTGATTTATATCATACTGTTATGCGACAGTCACCTCACATAGAGACACTCTACAAATAATCAAATATCAATTTAAATATGCACAGTGTACACTAGATATATCCATCCTCCTGGCAAAAAAGCTTTTTTATCACAATGTTTAAAATTTCTATAGCTTCTTAAATTCCTCTTGTAATTTTATCTCAAATGCAGGGTCAGGTTTATCAATAACATGACTTCGGTGCCGTAAGTGCAAATCCAGAGGAAAGTAATGATGCCATTGAAGCAATTAGAATTTACCCCTTCTTAGATATTTCCACAAATTCTGTTATACACAAAAGCTGCCAGGGAATCCCATAAAAAGTAAAATATTAGTGGCTAGATATGTAATTGTGATAGAATATGAGTCATATCTCTATTCAGTAGTAGTAATATAAAGCATGTGTCAGTATTATAGAGCCATTTCAAATCAAGAAGGTGACTGCGGGATAGAGAGCCATTCATCATTGCCATGATTTGCAGTAACAAATGAAGTGCCCAGAGGCCATGGTTTTAGAGACGCTCAGAATGGTGCATAACAACAGATTTATAGTCACTCTTCTAACCTTTAAATCAAGGCTTGATTACTAGAAGCTCTGTGGGAAGTACTTATAGAATATTCACAAAGCATTTAGGATTTTTTATAGCAAAAAAAAATCCATGTGTATTTTCAAACATAAACAATATTCAGACCCAAATTTAAATGAGAACATGTTCATGCATAACACAGTTACAGTATTATATTCTGGAAACATTCTCTATGCACTAAGTTGTTTTATTTTCTATTCTCCACTGAAATTAAATGCTGATCATTTCCCTGAATCGCAGCTCTTAACTGCAAGCCTAGAAACCAGTCAGCATATTTACTGCCCTATGAGCTCTCAGGAAAAATGGGTACACCCAGAATATACACATGTGGAGGCACTTGTGTTAGAGCTAACTAGAATCTATATATGTGTGTGTGTGTGTGTGTGTGTGTGTGTGTATAAGCCTAGTCAACCAAATGACCGAATGACCAGTTGACCAGTTGCTAGGATGTGCACTGACCACCAGGGGGAAGATGCTCAATGCAGGAGATGCCCCCTGGTAGTCAGTACGCTCCCACAGCCAACTTCCTGCAGCTGGCCAACCTCCCTCAGCCAGCCAGCCAACCTCCCACGGTACCTATCCCCCCCCCCCCCCCCCCGCCACCCGCCAACCTTCCACTGTCCCTCCCCCAGGCCAGCCAACCTCCCACAGCCACCCCCCCACCAGCCCCAATCGCCAGGCAGGCCAAGGGACTCCACCCATACATGAATTTGTGCACTGGGCCTCTAGTTTAATAATAAAACAAATAAACAAATCTACCTAATGAGACCACATACTCAAGATAATCTTCATCCCATGTTCTTTTATTACCTGCGTAGGGGAGTACTCAGTATCACAACCTCCCAAATGCTAACCCACAAAACTTGACAGCAGATCATACAGAAAAGTCAAAGCACCATACATGGGTTATGTGTTAGAGTTTTCCCAGAGTCTGAGGGCCATGGGCATTACGGTAGCTTTGCATCATTCTTAGAAACACCTTTAAAAATGAGACTCTTTGTTCAGTCTTCCACATAGGAAGTTTTTCTTAACATTTTCAATCATGGTTCTAATATGATTCTTTTAAAAAATAAATGTTATTGATTTATAAGTAACTTTCTAGTCTGTTCCCCCTCCCCCACCTTTGTTGTCAGGTTTTGATTTATAGCCTTTCAAGTTCTGTGATTAGTGAATTTCGATTTGTTATGTCTTCCTAACAAAATTATCCCTTTTATCATTATAAAACATCACACTTTATTGTACGTAATACTTTTATCTTAAAATCGACTGTGTCTGGTAGTAATACAGTTATTCTAGTTCACTCAGACTTTCAGGGGAGGGAAGGACTTCAGATGAGAATAGAAGACTAGGACAGCCTGGGCTCTGACTTGCCATGGAGAGCAGTTACTGCATGAGGTCCGATATGTGCTTCATACAGAGTCTTTTCTCACATGACGTTCTCCTGTAACAAATTGGTTTGAAAGAAGAAATAGTGAAGAAAGATGTTCTGTAGTGTTTTTTGGATATTTAGAGATAAATGCATGTTTTCCTTCCTTCTGATTACAACCAGAGTGTACCCAAGTAATCACCAGGATCCAAGCAGAAACTGAAGTGATGACTAAGATGATGACATAGGCAAGTTTTGTTACAGCTTATCCTTTATCTTCTGATTACCAATTATCAATTTAAATGAAATGAAAATAGCCACATATACTAGTAAATCACGAACAATTGCAAAGTATAGGTAGAGTGTGTGCTCTTTGTCTTTGTAACTCCCATAACTCTCTGGTGTTTGGAAGAGAGGCCAATATACTGTGTATTGAAGAAAAATCATTGGATTAGAATAAACCAAATTGAACTATATGCTACTTTCATAAAGTCATCACTGCCCCAAGTACTTTAAACTAAGAACTTGACAGAAATGTCTAAATTCTATCATTATCAATTTCTACTTCTCTGGGGGAGAAAAAAGGCAGTATAACCATCCTCTGTTCAACTATATGACTTTTTACCTTCCTTATAACTGATTTTTTAATACCTCAAGCACATGTCACCTCACTTCTGTATGTTTGACACTAAACATGGTGTTTCAATTACAACAAGGTTTTGATAAACTACTTTTAAACATAAATGCATATCTTTCCTCATCCTAGCCTTCCTAAGAGCCTGACAAAATACTATTGCTTAAAATGACGTGCTTTAGACTACCGACCTTGAACAAATTGAATTTTTTTTGGTTATATCTGATTTAATTTTAAAATCATTTTAGAAGTGAAATAGTCTGGAGGGTTGTATATGATTATGTTGAATGGCAACGTTCACCACCCTCTTTCATTCTCACTTAGGTAATAGGTCTTGCTGGATTCTCAGTGGTGAAAGGACAAATGGAAAAAATACAACATACTTAAGGTATTAAAGATTTGCAAGACACCTCAGAACAAATTCAAACTCAGCTTTCACCTAACGATAATTATCACTACATATTTTTTAAATGCTTGTATCATGCTGAAGACTTAATGGAATCTCAGCAGGCACAGGCTCTGCTTGTAGTAATTCCGCCAAAACCTTCCTAACTGCAAACATTGATTGCATCGCTATATTTACTGACAAAACTTGTTTACCTCATACAAAAACATCTAAATGATTTGTGTGTATGTTGTCCAATGGAGTATAAAGTTTCATTTATGCTAGGTGAATTACTTCTCAGATCTGTTTTGCATATATCCAAACTCAAATTGTTCAGATTAAATATGTTCAGATTTGTGTGTATCAATTACTAGTATACCTCAACATAGATGTTAAAAATAATAATTGGTGTATTCCTCTGGGAGAGACAGAGAGAAACATCAATGTGAGAGAGACACATCGATTGGTTGCCTCCTGCATGCATCCCGATCAGGACCGGGGGCTTGCAACCAAGGCACATGCCCTTGACTGGAATAGAACCCCAGACTCTTCAGTCCGCAGGCCAACATTCTGTCCACTGAGTCAAACAGGCTAGGCTTAGATATATTTTTTACTCCATGATAAAGACTTCCATTGCATTATACAATAAATGGAACACTCTAGCAATGAGCAGAGAGCTGAAATGATCAGGCTCATTAACATGGATCAATATTCTAAATGATTTCCTTTCCAGAACACTTGTGTTCAGAAGTGGGAAAAAGTAGATGTACAGTTGTGAGTAGACAATACACACAGTTCATTCTTGTATTATTTATTTGTATTACAACTGTAAACCTACTTTTGCCCAGCTCATATTTGCTGCTAAATTCTCCGTGTCATACCTCCTTGAGGAGGCAGGAAGGAATAAAATAGAACTATTTTTGACATGCTACTAGGGAAAGCAAAGGTAGAAAATTGTGCTTTATGATAAAAAGGAAGGATTAAAATAATGAGTAAGTTACATTGTAAATACTCATACTCTAGCAACAATGAATTTACAATGCCTAACACTTAAAAGTTGATCTCTAGGGGGCAAAAGATTTAATTGGGAATTTGGGAGTTTTCAGCCAAGGACCATCTTTGGGTTTACTGAGTAATTCTGCTCCTGGTCCATTGTCTGAGGTCACTAATACGACTATGTTGAGTGTGTGACCGAGGAAAACTCAGTTCTACATATATTTTCTCCCTTCCTCCCTTCACATGACTTCTCTTTTCTCTTCTCCAACAGGCCCTTCCAAGTAGCCTGAACTTCCTTAGGGGATGGAGGATGTGTTTCACAGCCCTGCAGCACAACCAAGGTGAATGTTCAGCGATGTCCTCAAACGGATGCTTCCATTAGAAAATCCTGGTTTGTGTGAGGACTAGAAAACTATTATCGAAAGACACTGCTTTTTCTAAAATATAAGCACAATGTCAACATATGTCATGACATGTTAAGACATGTAAGTTATCTCATTTATTCTGATCCACTGAAAATTTACTGAATTGCCTATATTTTTAAATATTTTTACTGTGGTAAAATATATATAACATAAAATTTGCCATTTTTATCATATTTAAGTGCACAATTTGGTGTCATTAATTACATTCAAAACTATGTGTAACCATCACCATAATTTGTTTCCAAAACTTTTCATCACCCAAAGACACTCTCTAACCAAGTAAGCAATAACCATATTTCCTCCTACTCCCAGTCCTTGGTTACCTCCAATCTACGTTCTCAGTCCATAAACTAGCCCATTCTAGTTGCTGCATATAAGTGGAATCATACAGTATGCGCCCTTTTGTGTCTAATTTTCTTTTCTTAGCATAATATTTTCAAGGTTTTTCCATGTTGCAAAATGTATCAGAACTTAATTCCTTTTTATGGATGAATAAAATTTTATTGTACATATTTACCACACTGTGTTTAACCACACATTTGGCTACTGTGAATAATGCTCCAATGAACATGGTGTACATGTAACTGTTTGAATGCCTCTTTTCCTTTTTTAATTAATTTTTTTTAAGTACCACTTTTCATTTCTTTTTGGCATATACCTAGGAGCAGATTTTCTGGGTCATAGAGTAATCCTGTTTAACGTTGGAAGTGGAGTGACTGTTTTATATTACATACATGAGTAGGCACAAAAATCCATTAGTCTTTCCACTTAAAGACATTTGAATGTAAGTTTCATGTGTGTGTGTGTTTCATTTTAAACATTTGTTTGCATTTTTCATCCATACACATACAGTTAGCCATAGACATTTTCTGTTTTCTGCTGTGCTTTTTTTAAACTTATTATTGATTGATTTATGCATTTTATTGTTCAGTTGAGAATACATACATATATATTTTAATTTGACTGTCTTCACCCATGGCTGGTATGTTTAAGACACCTTTTCTCTCCATCTATTCCTAAAACTACTCTGCCGTTTCACCCTGCAACCTGCTGCATGTAGCCACATAAACTCCTTAAAGAGGAAAGTAGCTTTGATACTCAAGTTATTGCACCTGAACTGAGGTCTCTCTGGACTAACATAAAATGATAGCAGTATTTTACTGTTCCTTAAAGGAAGGGGAAGACTATTTTTAAACTCAATTTTAAAATATTTATTAACTTTTAATTTTTCTATATTGCTCTTAAATAGCTGGAAGCCACTGCCACTTGCTTATTAATAAATGCAAGCAAATGGCAAACAAGTGAGTATCAAAAGAACAAAGCAGAAAGCTCAGAGGAGAGAATCTATTTCTATTTTATTTGTACTTACTTTTACTGATGTGTGTGCTGAGTGCTTGCTTTTACAGAGACATATAATGTAGAGTAATTTGCCAATAACTAATTAAGTTCATGTGCATATGCTAAAATTGAATCAAACCATGTTTCACCCAGAGCTTCGTGACTTCCAGCACTCCACAGCTGCACATACCTCACAGCCTTGAACTTGGAATGTTACAATCATTATAACTGTCAACTGTTTGGCAATTCATAAGATCAGGGGAAATGCCATAGGAGAATGATTGGAGAGCAGAAAGGCAATGAATCAGCAGAGCAAATCCATATGCCAAATGCAGAGTCACTCTCAGCAACCCAAAGCCCAGACATTCAAGCAAAGTGTTATGGGACAATAGATTTGGGGGGGGGCTCTGTTACATCTTAAGAGACACCTTAATGAAAGGAAAATGATTAATGGGCAGCCTAGCAAGACCTGTACTAGGATTAATAAATGGGAAACCTCTATCACCAACCCCATCTTAGGAGACACCGATCATAACTTGTCATCTTAATAACATTTTAATGCCAGCTCCAGATTCATTACATTTTTATGGAAATTTAAATCAGACCCAAGTGTGGAACACCTCCAATAATGAGCATGAAAATGCAAAGAGATTTGTGTTAACATCAGCTACTGAGGAGCTGGAAATGTTTCATGAGGAGCTGAGGGGCTTCCCAAACTCTTTGGGGGTCTTTTAATGATGTAAGTTCAGTTATTATATTTACAGTATGTGTGTGCATTCGGATTGTATCTATGAATATTACTTTTTAAACCAAGATTTAAGGGAAGAAATTTTTCTCACTATGAACAGTTCCTGTCACAGACCATCCTAAGAAGCTTTATTCATCAATGCACTTCACACAGATAGAAATTTTCTATTCACAATTTTACTCCCACAGCTGCACAAAGTGGAATACAGCACAAACCTTCCCAACTTGATTATAGAAGCATATATATATATATATATATATATATATATATATATATATGGTAATTTTACTTCAGAAATCACATCAGAATGTGTACTTAAGATAACTTCAGAACCTGCCCTCCAAATTACAGGACTATCTTTGGGACACACCTCAATATGGTATTGCCAAAAAAGTTACATCACACTGACACTTCGATACAGTGGAAGTCATGAAAATCCTCAATGTTTTGCAAAGCTACAATGTCGGAAAGTAAATGAGGTTTGTTGGCATCTCTGAAGCGGAATGGATACATACCATCCACTCCACAGATGAAAGGATCTAGGTAATAACTTGAGTGATATTTTGATGGCAACAATACCCTTTTCCCTTCTTTCAGCATAAATATATGGGAACCTTGCTAATACATTTTTAAAACTATACTAACCTTAGATTTATATTTAGGTATCAAATGAAAAGATTATGGGTTAATTTTAAAACTAAAACATTCTCACTTCTTAGCCACTATTATTTATATGTAACACTTACGCATTATTAAATAATTTACAGTGTCAATAAAAAGGCCAAACATGCTTTTACTTAATGGCATAAATGTCAGGTGCAAGGGCACAAACTATCTCTTCCAATTTCCAGCAATGCTATCATCAGGACTCCACCCCCCCCACTCCAGCCACATCAGCCCTCTTCCTTCTCCTTCCTCACCTCATTAAATATTGCATGCCTTCATGAATCCACTTACTGGTTTACTTTTAAATTAAGCATACACTTGTGCAAGGCAAAAGGCTAAAGGCATAAATGACCACTATCATTATTTACAATGTATAATCCACTTAAAAATATTTCCACATATTTTTGCACATGATTTTTCTTTCTTTGGCATATCCCCTTCCTTTCTCTCCAGTCTACTCATCATCGCCACCCAGCCAATGTAATGACTTTCTTAGAAGACTTCCCTTACTCATCCATCAAGAAATACTAAATTTTCTCTCTTCAATACTCTCAGTACCTCTTGTACATGACAGTATATATGAGTAGGAAATATGTGTTTACATATTTATCCCCTACCAAACTGTGAACTTCGCGTGAACAGGAACCAGAGCTAATTCATCACAGTGCTTGGAGTATAGTCAGTATTTAATACATCAATTGGCTTGATGACTGAATGAATAAAAATGAAGCAGCTTCTTTCATTTACCATCTTTCCCAACAATGCTTGGCATTTGTTCTGTATCTACATATATTTTTTCCTACCCATCAGTACATATTTAACTTATCTTGATATGGGAAAAGAATTTCTAAATTGTGAAAAATATCACAAAAAAAGATAGATTTTACTATAGAAATACTAAGAAAATTATAAGAAAACATCACCAAAATTTTAAGATAAATAAGTGGAAAAGTGTCCTCCTTAAATATGACAAATATCTAATTTCACTAGTCAGCATTAAGCTAATCAATGGAATGTCAGCTAAAACAATAATGAGATTTGTATTAGGGAGAACTTTCCCTTTATACAACAAATACAAATAATACTTGTATTTTCTGCAAAAAAAAAAAAAAAATCTAACCCTATTAATCCATCTTCTGAGTAGAGATTTTTTTTTATTCAGTGCCATTGAGAATGTAGCAAGTGGGCACTTGCATATGCAACAGGTAGAAGTATACTTTCTGCATATTCTAACCACATTCAGCTGGCCTATCAAAACCTTCTCTTTATACAGCAAATACAAAGCATACTTATATTTTCTGCAAAGGTTAAGTTGTGGTTAGAGTTGAGTTGTAATCTAGCAAACATCAGTTGACTGTAATCACTAGGAACAAATCATTGTCATACGTTTTTGGTCTGTCCCCCGCCCCCCTTAAGGCAGTAAAACATTTACTAAAGGCCAACAATATGTGTATTTACCCATTGTTTTAAGAAAATCAGAACACCGCATTACAACTCTTCACTTCCATAAGCGACACACTCAAGGGGCAGACTCATTGAGCACCAAAGCCCCACTGAAGCAGGTCCTGCTCCATAAGGGTGTCTCCTGCACAGCAGCTCTCCCACTGTAGTTGCAGCTGGTCCCCACAGCCAGTTGGCCTGGAGGTCAATTTCTCCCAGTGACACCAACAGCAATCAAGGCTCAACTACAATGAAACTGTGCACACAGCCCACAAGGGGTGCACCAAAAGTGTCCACCTCAGGTGATGGGGGAGGCTGAGCCACTGGGCCCTATAGGACACCTACTACACAAGGCCACTCTATCAACTCAAGGAGACTTAACAGCTACCCAATACATAGAAACAAACACAGGGATGCAGCTAAAATGTGGAGACAAAGAAACATGTCACAAATGGAAGAAATGGAAGAAAGCAAACTACTGGATATAGAGTTCAAAACCACAGTTATAAGGTTACTCAAGAATTTTCTATAAACCTCTGAGGAACTTAGTGAGAATTTCAAAGATCTTAGTGATAATGCCAAAAAAAAAAAAAAAAAAAAAAAAAAGGAAAAGGACCAGACAGAAATTAAGCATATACTGACTGAAATAAAAAAATAATTTACAGGGATTCAACAATACACTAGAGGATCCCAAGAATCAAACCAATGATTTGAAATATGAGGAAGCAAAAAACACCTAACCAGAAGAGCAAAAAGAATAAAAAATATGAAGATAGTGTAAGGAGCCTCTGGGACAACTTCAAGCGAACCAACATCCGAATTATGGGGGTACCAGAAAAAGAGAGAGAGCAAGATATTGAAAACCTATTTGAAGAAATAATGACAGAAAACTTCTCCTACCTGGTGAAACAGACTTACAAGTCCAGGAAGCTCAGAGAAACCCAAACAAGAGGAATCCAAAGAGGACCACACCAAGATATATCATAATTAAAATGCCAAAAGCAAAAGATGAAGAGAATCTTAAAAGCAGCAAGAGAAAAACAGTTAGTTACTTACAAGGGCATGCCCATACGACTGTCATCTGATTTCTCAACAGAAACTATGCAGGCCAGAAGGGAGTGGCAAGAAATATTCAAAGTGATAAATAGGAAGAACCTACAACCAAGATTACTCTACCCAGCAAAGCAATCATTTAGAATTGAAGGTCAGATAACCAGCTTTACAGACAAGAAAAAGCTAAAGGAGTTCATCACCGCCAAACCAGTATTATATCAAATGCTGAAGGGTATTCTTTAAGAAGAGGAAGAAGAAGAAAAAGGTAAAGATAAAAAATATGAACAACAAAGTGACAACAAATATATATCTATCAACAATTGAATCTAAAAATCAAATTAATAAAAAAAACTGATGAACAGAATAAACCAGTGAATGGAATAGAATCAGGGGCATGGAAGTGGAATGGACTGACGATTCTCAGAAGGAAGGGGGGGTGGGGGGCGGGGAGTGTGGGGAGAGATTAGACAAAGATCTTATATGCATGTATGCATTACCTATGGACATGAAAAATGGGGTGGTGAGGAGCTGAGGTGGGGTGGGAACCAGGTGGAGGGAAGCTATATGGGGAAAAAAGAGGGACATCTGTAATAATCTCAACAATAAAGGTTAATTTTAAAAAATTATAAATTATAGGCCCTATGTAAATCCTAAGAGCTTTGATATACTTAGAGAAATGAGTAATAACACAAAAACAAACATAGTGATGCTTTTTAAAAATGTAATATGATAATAAATTATCAGATAGAAAATGTATTTTATTACAATGCAACATAACTTTTGTATTAATTCCTTGAATTGAATAATTTTGGTAAACTAGTTTATTCTTCTGATATGTTACTTAATTTACTATCATTCATGTTTTAATAAAATTATTACTGTAGTAGACCTAAGGAAGGAATAACTTTGGCTGGGCTTGGATGAACTCAACTAAAGTCATTGACATTCAACAGTAGAAAATTAATTTGGATAAGAATTTCTTCTCCTTGCACACATTCTATCGAAAGCAATCCCATTTACTACAACTGCCACAATCTTCATCCGTGTTTGTGACTTTTTAAAATATACTTTTATTAATCTCAGGGAGAGAGAGAGAGAGATAATCACTGATTGGCTGCCTCCTGCACACCCACTACTGGGGATCGAGCCTTCAATCCAGGCACCTGCCCTGACTGGGAATGAACCATGACCTGCAGGTTCATAGGTGGATGCTCAACCACTGAACCACACCAGCAGGTCATGTCTGTGATTTTTAAATCAATTTGCTAGCCTATATCTTCCTCTTGGATTTTAGACCTTATATCCAACTGCATACTGGAAATTTCTATGTATAGGATTAATAATTCAAATGCATCGTATACAAAACTAAATACATAATCTATACCCTCCCACTCAACCCCACCCTCATTGCCTCTTTTTTTGTTCCCTGTTCCAATGAACAGCATCCCCTCTATGCAAATTTCCACATCAGAAACCTGGACCTAGCGTTGCCTTATTCATGGCCTTTATCCAAGTAACAGAAGAGTCTTGAGGATCTTATTTAACATACATCTCTACAACCCTTCTTTTTATCCCTATTATCCCTATGAATTACTTACACCCCATCCTTATCACTAATTCTGGCTTACTGCAACAGTCCTGTAACTGATCTCCGGACTTCCACTTCTGCTCATCTATAATTCACTGCCATATACTGACTTATCTAAATTAAAAATAACAGGTCAGTCCCTATTTGAATTTTTTAAAAGCCTTCACCATGGACCACATAATAAAATCAGAAATCCTTTATAAGACTTACAAACCCTTCATGCTCTAGTTCTCTGATTAACTCTTCAGTCATATCCATCACCATTTCTCTCCTGCTCTTCCTTTGCTCCTAAACCACCACTCATCCTATCATTTGTTCTTTTTAAAACACACAATTTGGTTTTGTTTGGCTTTTTCCTCTAAGCTTCTGCACATACCTTCTCCTTTACAAGAAATTATCTTCCCCCGCTACTCTTTCCCTAGTTAGCTCCTAGTCTTTCTTCTGATTTAGCTAAGACATGTCTTTTTCACTTCTTTTTTCCAAGAATTCTTCTCTGACTAGGTCAGAAACTCTAGCTGTGCCCTCATCACAGTTCCCTAATTATACTGTAAGTGTCCATTCATTGCCTTTATTCCCTATTGTATGAGAGCTCTGTGTTGGACAAGAATCTCTTTTCCTTGACTTTATCATCTCTAACCCACGGGGGAGTACATGGTAGATTTTTTAATAGGTATTGAATTAAGTACTTAATGTTCACATACTGGCATTAATTTCTTAGCAATCCAAGGGCCATCCTGTGATTACACACAAAATAGTAAATGGTTATAGACCTCTGAATTGATTATAGGCCTCTGAATATGAAATGAATATCTTCTTCCAAGCAGCTCAATAGATTTAAAGGGGAGCCTTAAACTTGTAGAGCAGTTCTAGCCACAGAACTGAGAAGCAAAGAAGAAACTTCAAGCATATCTCAGTTAAGATTTTATAGTTCATTTTGTCACAAATCATTTCTGAAGGCATACCTCTGTGTGTTCGTAGTATAGTTCCCTTCATCCACAAAGTGATCATCTGCCATTATGGGTCTTTTTCAAGGAAAAGCCCCACAAAGACTCAAAATTTTATTTCTGAAAAGGACACATAGATATTTCCCAAATGAAGATAATCTATGGAATAAAACTATATTTCAAAATAAACACAACCAGTTTGATTCTGTGTTATCAAAACACCTGCCTATACTCACTAAAAAAACCTGGTTCCATTCACTTTGGTAAGGGCTCATTGGCAGAAACAGCTAAATGTCTTTAAATAGCCTCCTCAGGATTATAGTTTTCATTGGGATCCCAGACTATCATGGTAATAAATTTAATTGACACATCCTCCATCTTCCTTCACTCCTCTAAATTCTTCCCAAGCTACTCCTCATTTCCTCTCAAGATTAGTTAGAAAGATACACAGATGATAAAGGATGGATGCATAGATGTATGAGACAGATGATAGATAAGATAGTTTGGATGGCTGGATAGATGGACAGATACATCGATACATAGGTGCATAGACAGAATAGATAGAAAAATGGTAGGTAAATAGAAAAAGTAAAAAAAAAAAATGTAGGCAGAGAAACCAGTAAAAAGAAAACACTTCAATGATACAAATTACTTCATAAAATACTCTTGAACTACTTCAAAATGTCACTGGATCCATCCCACTTTGCTAATAGCAACATGAGGTGCAATGACTCACAGTTACTTTTTTCCTTTCCAGATAAATTATGGTATTGTCTACATCCTACTGAGAAATAAATACCCAGAGTATATAGTATATTGACATAAAGATTTCCAAAACAATATTTATAGTTGCATAGAAGATTATGGGCATAGATTTCTAGATGTCACAACTATAATTTAAATACTATATGGTTAATCATGGTGAAGTATTACATATTATACAACAAAACACCACCAGAGAAGAGACAAATGTCAACAGTCATTTCCCTTTGGTGTCATTTTTTAAGACCTTGCAGAGAGAAAACAGATTCTGAGTGGTAATTTGAAATTCTCTTATAAAGACAGTCATCTGGATGGCTTTGTCTTTTATCTTATCAACAGCAAACTCCTATGCCATCACTGATG
Organism: Myotis nattereri; assembly: GCF_964212035.1. Classification (NCBI taxonomy): domain Eukaryota; kingdom Metazoa; phylum Chordata; class Mammalia; order Chiroptera; family Vespertilionidae; genus Myotis; species Myotis nattereri. Next base: position 58,503,677 of record NC_138079.1, read on the forward strand.
AAGGCAAGGCAGTAAGAATGTTGGCAGTAGGTGGTGTTCCTTGCCTGTCTGCATTTATGGATGGTCTCTGGCTCTGTGTAATCCCCCTCTCAGTATCCAGAATGCTACAACTAGTCTTTTAGTGACTGACACATATATACTAAGAAGTTCTCAAATATTATCACATTCCGTCTTCACAACCTGGGAAGTATTATCCCCATTTTACAGAGAAGGAAACAGAGGCTTGAGCAGGTGAAAGATCTTCCCCATCAAAACACAGACAGTAAGTAATGGGACACGGATTAAAACATTTCTTCCTGAATCCAAACCCCAGTTTCCTTCTCAGAACAATCTTAGCTTCAGGAGCTTCTAGAAAGCAGAAGCTTCTGGAATAAAGGAGTTGACACAAGGAGGCCACACTGGAGCTACCCAAGTCCAGTCAACAGCCTGCTATCTAGGAAATGTCCAGTAACAAAGTGTTTTAAGAGGCCATTTTTATGAATGGTCATCCATTTTTTAAAAGTACATAACTGTTTTCATTGCAGAAGTCTCTGCCACAATCTACAGTGCTGGTGGACACTTGATCCTTCTGGTTACAAATTACCACTTGAAGATGTCACAGTGGCTTATCCTTAAACACAGGCCATCAGCTGCCCTTAGGACAACTTCTAGAAACTTCAAATGATTGAGGTTTTGTATAATTATTACCTTACCTGCTTTGATTTTTTCACTGGGAATAAGATCCAAAGAGTTTCTTAAGCTGCCATTTTGAAATTTGCAGTCCTCATGGTTTTTTTTTAATTCAAAGGTCTAATAATATTTTGTATAGAAATATCAATTTTTCAGATTAATCATTTCAGATCATTGATTATTGAAGTAAAATTTCCATGCAATAAGATGCAAAGAACTTAAATGTTTGGGGTAATGGATTTTTACAGCTGTATTATACCTGTGTAACCACCACACAAAATAAAATAAAAGTCATTATCATCACCTTAGGAAGCTCCCTCATGTCCCCCTAGCCCCAGCAATCCATGACCCCTGCTGCCATACTCCACCCTCTCCAAAATAAAATATATCCTCATATCTATTGCCATAGGTTAGTAGGGAATTGATTTCTTTTGCTCAGCAAAATAGTTGTAAAATTTGTCCAGTTGTTGTATGCTCAGTGACATTTTAATCTGACTTTTTCAATTTATTGGAGAGGAAATGAACTTCATGTTGTTACTCAGAGAACAATAAGTATTTCTCTGGAAAGATTATATATTATTCTTTTTGGGTGAACTAGAAGCATCTATATTTAACTAACTGATTCCAAAGCACATAAAATGCTCTGGGAGAAACAGTAACAATACAGGACAAACAGGCCAGTTATTGGCATCAATTGTGCCTAACAGACTAAAGTTTGTAAAACATTCAGACTTCATGAAATCTTATAGTTTAGGATGTTCAGTGAGGCACTTAATTTTTTACTCCATAAGAAACCACTGCTACTCCAATGCAATACAGAGCATTAATTTACCTCTGTCATGGAAAAATGATCAGAAGCATTACACTGTACCCATACAGACACAATTTAAGGACTGAGCTCTGTGACCTGCAGAACAATGTATTTCTCCCATCACTTGCTGCAGTCACCCACCCACAATTCCCACTATAACATATGTATTTTTTAATACAAAGTATTAAGAAGCACAGAAAACTCCATTTCACTTAAATCAACCAAGGACGCTTTAAGACCTTGACTACCACTGTAGCACTGGCATAAGTAGCTGAAAATGCATTGGTGTGATAATGTAAAATATGTCAAGAGTTACAGAGAGGATCATCCCCTTGAAATATGTTGTCTTTTAGGTATAAAACTATCAAAAGCAAGTTGATATAAAGCCCAGTGGCTGCTGTAAGGTATGCATACACTATTTCTCATTTTTAAAAGTAGCAAAATATATTTTAAAGCAAGTGTACTCCTAAGGATTCAGCGTTCAGCTCAGGCTTGAATCCTTTGTTGATGGTCATGGTAGAATCACAGTGTTGGACTGCAAAGCACCTTATTATTATGCCGGTGAATAAATCAAGTCCTCAAGCCCATGCTGCTGGTCAGTGGCAGAGCCTACAGTTGAACTCTCATGATCCTAATCCTCTGCTTTTGCCATGATCATATATTACATTCCTCTGAAAATCCTTCTACAACTACTCATGCTTACAAAGCTAATGTTGAACCTCACTCCTATTTCTTTTCAGATTGTAATAACTCTGTCCTAGGCTTTTTATTTTTTCAATTAGAGAATTATAGTTAAAACCCTTCTCAGAGGAAAACAAGAGAGCATTTCTTTATTGATTTTAGAGAGAGGGGAAAGGAGAAGTAGAGAGTTACAGATACATCAATGAGAGAGAAGCATCAATCGGCTGCATCCTGCATGCTCCCTCCCTCTCCCCACCAGGAATCAAGCCCGCAATCCAGGCATGCGCCCTGACCAGGAATTGATCCAGTGACCTCTTGGTTCATGGATCAATGCTCAACCACTGAGCCATACTGGCCAGGCAAGACAGCCTTTTGTGTTGAGCCCAAAACAATAAAATTGTAAAATCTCCAGCCCATTACCATCTTCTCAGTCCCCAGCCAATGCTACACAGAAAAGAAAGAAAGAGGTGGGGATAGAGAATGGTGAATTCAAAGAACTATCACTGATACTGTAAACTGTTCACTTGTCCCCTGCCATTACCCTGGACCCAAAGATGGACTGGAGTCGGTACGCTAAATGTCAACACTAACACTATAGGGCAAGGCTCCTATCTTCCCTGCCCTACAGCTGCCAAAGCTAATATCATACTGCTGCTTTAATAGCTTAAATGACGTTCCTTACATATGTGTTCCAGAGCCTCTGGGATTCCAGATGAGCCTGGCGAATGTACACAAGGCCCCTGTCCCTGGCTGCAGACATGGTATCATTCTGAATTTTTTTGTTTTTTTCTTCTTGGTAATAGTGACCACCTTACAAAGACTCCTGTTTACTAATGTGCTCATCTGCCTCTATGTTTTGTCAAGATCTCGACTTTTAACTAGGATCCATGGTTTTTAAGGAGCTCTGAGTTCACATCTCCTGTGTATGACATACTTCTTAGAATGACAGTAATAGACTGTGTCAACTAGCAACTCAAAGAACAAATCCATTATTACACTACATGCAGACAACACAACAAAGTCACCTACTTTGCCACTGAAAAATTCAACTTCAACAAATTATTACATGCTCATCTCTGGATTTAATGATTCCCCAAAACCATGGCTTATATACCTCACAAATACAACAGTTTTTCAAACCTTTATAGGGCAGGATCCTCTTTTAATCTGCTTCAAATAAAGCAGACATTTATTGAGCATCTATTCTAGGGCCAGAGCTAGAGCCAGGAATTACCATACAAAGCCAAAGGGGCAAACTGAATCTGTGGAAACAATCTAAGAATACAGATCTGTCCCATTAGCCATAAATGTTTTCATAAAATGATTTTCAAATTAAAAAATCACACCAAATTAAAGACTGTGAGGATAATATCTAATATTGGAAAAAAGAAATAATATAGACAATGAGAGCACAAGCCAATATAGAAAATAAATGTCTTTCAGACATTCAATACAATCAAAATGAAATTTTTGAAGTCAATATGAAAAATTAAATTTTGCTGAAAATGGCATTTTCTAGAACAGATTAAGCTAGTCATTGCAAACTGTATTTTAAGAAAGAGAAACAGGTTTTCTTTAAGGATTATTTCATATTAGACCTTTATTGTTGTGCTGCTCTTTTGCACTCAGATAATTTTCAATGTCGGCCTAAACAAAAATACTGCCTTCACATGGATCCATCTGATTTGACAGCATAATCCTTTTCACAATAACAATCAAGTTGGAGTTTGATTTCACCGCTTAATTGGAAACTGTTTCCTAATGGAAAAATACATCAAAATTGTGTCAATATAATTGTGGGGCAAAGTCATTTAACAAAACAAGATTCAACACCAACTCTGTATTTGCAGAATTCCTCTGCAAATTGTTTCTCAGGACACCAAGCATTCTGTTTTCATTTTTTACTTATTTGGTTGTTTATTTTTTCTATTTTTTGTTTTATTTTATTCCCTATTATCTTGTTAGTCCATTTCAGAAATCTGGCAATTCAATGCAAAGATGAGCCCTTGGTAATGGGAAAATAAATGCCACAATTTATTTTTAACATTTCTTGTTTGAAGAAAAAAAAAGCTTATACTTTAACATTAAAGAACATGTTCACTCTGGCAAAGCTAAATATGTGGCAACTAAGCACCAAAGTCATTGATAATTTTAAAGAATTCTCAAGGAAGACACTTTGGAGTCTCTTTTGCTTTTTAAAAAAAATTTTATGTCTGTACAGTTCCATATTTTAGGTACCTGAGAGCTTGCACAGAAAATCAAAAGCATCACAAACTCATGTTTTACATTTTCTTAATTGTATATCAAGTAAGGCCTGCTTATACCCTGTTATCTACAATGTCATTTAAAAATACTGAACAGAGCATTGGCCTGTGGACCAAAGGGTCCCAGGTTCAATTCCAGTCAAGGGCACGTACTGTGGTTGCAGGTTCCTGCCTGGCCTGGGGCCCTGGTCAGGGAGCTTGCAGGAGACAACCAATCGATGATGTTTCTGTCTTTCCCTCTCTCTTCCACTCTCCCTAAAAAATCAATGGAAACATATCCTTGGGTGAGGGTTAACAACAACAACAAAATACTGAATAGAAAAGGATCTCATTAATCAGCTAAAAATTGGAGTTGTTGTGTGTGTTGTTGCTTTTTTTAAGGTGTATGGCAAGGGAAATCTTTTACAGAAACAACAGTGCTCTAGGAAATGATATGACAAAGAAGGTCAGGGTTAACAGAGATTCAGTGGCCCAGAATTATTTCTGAGAAATATTCAGTTCTTAATAAAGTTTTAGAAACACCAATAGATTCATTAACTTAAGGGAAACCAGTTCCACCTTATGAGGTACTTCCCTGAGCCATGAGAGACAGCTCATTCTACCATCCTAACAAGGTGTTTGAAAGTCTTCATGCTATGAATTCTTATCCCCACAGTTTTTGAAATCTGAAGGGATAAAAACTATAACAAAAAAGAATTTTGAACATCTATTTTACTGTTAAGAGGAAAAATGATTCCCCATCTTAAAGGAAGATGGCTTTACATAGACTTACATGCAGTCAATATTCTGGAAAATGTTCACCAAAGAGAATAAGGGGGGCCCTTGATTTGCAGTATTTGCCAGTTTCCATGGAGTGAATATTCCCATTGTGGCCAATGACTCACTAACGTGACTCTGCTCAGTGAGAAGTTAGAAGGAGGTGAGCAGTTATGTAGTAATTTGCCACCAGCCATTAATCCATGTGTTTTCTGACTTTGAGAAACTCTACACAAATTGGATGGCCAAGCACATTCCCAAACCTCTGCCCATTTTGAGAGTTTTGCATCTTTACTTCTTCCTATTCTCTACCAAAGTCACCACTAACTGGGGCTTTAGTGTGACTATCTTCTGTTTTGAGTTCACACTCACAAATTCAGCCAACCCATTCACAAGCAAAGCTTAGACTTTATACTCTCCTAACAGCTATCCCTAAGAGCAGTGGTTCTCAACCTTCCTGATGCCGCGACCCTTTAATACAGTTTCTCATGTTGTGGTGACCCCCAATTTCATTGTTACAAATTGAACAAAATTAAAGCATAGTGATTAATCACAAAAACAATATTTAATTATATATGTGTTTTCCGATGGTCTTAGGCGACCCCTGTGAAAGGGTCGTTCGGCCCCCAAAGGGGTTGCGACCCACAGGTTGAGAACCGCTGCTTAAGAGTTCCCAAATGGCCATAAGTTTGCATTGAGGGAGAATCGGTGTTTGCGACACTGGGGAAGCCAAGTGACCAAAAGCCTAAAACTTTATAACTAGCAACCATACAGTACAAGAAAGAAAGCTACAGCTTTAATTACATAGTACCAGATTAGGTCATTTAGTTGAGTAGAGGCAGGACTCAGATTAAACAGGTAAGTATAAAGAGGGGATAAATTAGGCTCAATAACTGGGAGTTCCAAAGGAATGAACGGACTTTAGACAGGACTGGATCAAGGCATTCAAACAATGTGATTAGAAATTTATTTCTTCCTCCATCTGTCAAATCTTTCTCCCTCCACATCATCTTCATTTTCAGGGGTGCTCTTTTGGTGACAAATATAGATACCACTGCATGGTTTTATATTGCATTGATTGCTAAAAAATTAGTCCCAGCAGTGTTTCTAAAAATGACTCCGAATCACCTTGCTTAGGTCATGAGCCCATCCCTAAATCAATCCTGTGGGTAAGGAATGTGAGGCATTCTAACAGATAGGACTGAGAGTGTCAACTTCTGTATTCGGGTTCTTGAGTTTTGAGAAAAAGCCAGCCATAAAACAGAAGGAAAAAAAGAAAAAAAAAGGAGTTTCCCATGAAAATAGGAGTTCTACTGTTCAGAGAAGAGAAACTGCATGATGGGCAGGTAAAAATGCAATGCCAACGATGACTTTATATTATAAATGTTTTTAATTTCTCCCTCATTGCCCTCTGCATTGTATCACATTCTTGGGCTCTGCTGAGTGACTTCAGGGTCACAGAATAACTCACACTCTCTCCTAAGCCTCTCATATTTATTTTCTCTCTCTCTCTCCCTTTCTCTCTCTCTCGCTCTCTCTCTCATCCGCACCTAAGGATATTTTTTCCATTGATTTTTTAGAGAGAGTGGAAGGGAGAGAGAGAGAGAAACATTGATGTGTCTGAGATAAATTTTCTTTTCCAGATAAATTGTAGTTTGACTGTTTTCTACCTTATCCATAATCAGCCTTTTATTTGTTTGCTATCTTTACAACTTCCCTACCGGCTGTACAGAAATGGATTTAGAAGAAAAGTTGGATAACTTGTAGTTCTTGTATGAGGCACTTGATTGGCAATTTATTTTCTCTGCTCTGTTCTAGACAATTTCAGACACACGGACAAGACCGTCAGAAGCACTCAGTATCCTCCCTCTTCCTTGGCCTCATTGCCAACCCGCTTCTTCTTATTCTACATTAATGCAGCACTATTGTTGGAAAGGTTTTCATTTTGGTCATCACTGGTGGTGTCACTGCCTTTTTCATGGCAGCTCAGTAATATGTTCTGAAATGCCTTGTTACTCAGGTGTAATTGAAGGGGTATTGTGAAAAAGAGGAGTTCTATTATTCAGAGGAAAGAAAGAGCAACTATTATAATCCCACTGACCAAGATTCTTAGTCTGACATATCCTTAATGATATAACCATTGACAGGACTGAAAGACATTCATTATACAGTTTTAAACTTGTGTCTCAATATTGGATTATAATGCCTACAGTGACTGTAATTAACAAATTAACAAATATAATAGATTGTATTATATGCAAGATGATTATAAGCAAAAGCCTTACATAAAAGCACGAGAGAGAGAGAGAGAGAGAGAGAGAGAGAGAGAGAGAGAGAGAGAGAGAAATAGAGAGAGGGAGAGAATGTGTATATTAAAAGCATTAGTTTGGCACTGGCCAGTGTAGCTCAGTTGGTTGAAGGTTGTTTCCTGCACCAAGAGCTCACAGGCTCCATTCCCCCTCAGGGCACATGCCTGGGCTGTGGCTTGATCCCTAGTAGGAGTGTGAAGGAGGCAGCTAATTGATGTTTCACTCTCATATCAATGTTTCTCTACCCCTTCCTCTCTCTCTAAGAACAAAAGAAAAAAACTTTTAAAAGCATTACTTTGATCAATGTACATAAAACTATATCATAAAATTTTAAATTTGATTGTTATACTGGTTAATTAAGATTATCTAGGTTTCAAGTGTACTATTCTATGATATATATTGTGCATACTGCATTGCATGCTCTCCACCTAAAGTCAAATCTCCTCTCACCATATATTTGACCCCTTTACTAGCCCCACCCCTTCTCTCAATTTTTAATAGTGATTAGCATTTCTTCATTTTTAATAGCCTTTTAATTTTATTTTTAATTATTTAAGATTTTCAGAAAAGCTGTGGAGTCAAGTCAGTTTACAGATGCCACTCATATAGTGTAATGACTTTTTCCTGTAGGGAAGGGCTCAGAGTGGAAAAGTTGGATACAGACCTACACAATGGGGATGATAGGAGCCTGAAACAATAGAGACCAGATGGTGCCTCCTAGTCCTCAGAAACCCAGTTAACTCAACTTTACAGTGAGTGACAAGGTACTTCTACACTCCCTGTAAAACTGGTCAGAAGGGAGAGCGAGCCTGACCCCGAGATACTTAGTGGAATCTGATGGGCCCAAATATATGAGAAACCACCAAGGGTATAAGTCTACTTGCATCATCAAAGAAACCAAAGATGGCCAGGAAGATGAAGGTAATTGCCCAGTAAAAGTTCCTGCTCAGCTTACATACCAGACTCAGTTCCCAGACTTGAACCTATGAGCAAAGGAGAGGTTGGTTCCTCAGTAGGAAGAAGCCAGCAAAACCATGGTAAATGCTTGTTACAGTAATATTCCAGGTCCTTCCTCAAAGAGACCTATGGTCATTAACTTGGGAAATTGTGCACTTTGTAAGATAAGGAAACTGCACTTTGTAAGGTAAGTACCCAAACATTTTGAGAATTGTTGAATATAGGACTCAAACTGAGATTTATATATTGGTGGACAGATCTAATCCCAGAAATCTGCTCTTACCATTACCCCATATGGTCCTTTGCCAAATCAGAAAAGAAACCTCCCTCATTTCTTGCCTTTTCCTCTCCCTCTTATTTTCTCTGCTTCCTAAGAAATACTTTTTTTTTTGCATCTTAATGTTGTTCTATTTAAGCCTGGATTAAATGGATGTGTGTAGAGGTAGAGAAATTAGCAGTTTTGGGTAGTGATTTTGGTTCCAGCACTGTATTGAGTCTTTTGCATATATTTTATTATTTATATCTCATCAGATGTAATAAAAGTGGAATATGCAAATCGACCAAACAGTCAAACAGCGGAACGACCATCCAGACGACCATCTGGGACCACTCTATGGTACCCACTAGCACCAGGCCAGCCAAGGCAGGTGTGATGTGATTGGTCGGGGGCCCAGCCATCACCCCATGATTGCCCCGCAGAGGGAGGCCCAGGCCACCAGCCAGCGGGGCAATCAATTGGGGGGGGGGGGGTTCCACGATCGCCCCGCAGAGGGAGGCCCAGGCCACTGACCAGTGGGCTGTGGCAGGTGGGTGGGCCTCCCTCTGCGAGGGAAGCCTGAGTCCTGGATGCCAGAGGAAGGAAGGCCTACTCTTACATGAATTTTGTGCATCAGGCCTCTAGTATTATATAAGCAACCTAAGTGTTCATCAATAGGTGAATGGATAAAGATGTGATACACATACAATGAAATACTACTCAGCCATACAAAATGAAGTCTTGCCATTTATGACATGGTTGAAACTTGAGTGTATCATGCTAAGTGAAATAAGTCAGACAGAGAAAGACAAATACCATATGATTTCACTTATACATGAATCTGAAAAACAAAACAAACAAACAAATCAAAATTCAGACTCATAGATACAAAGAACAGAATGATGGTTGAGAGAGAGAAAGGTAGCTTGGGATTGAATTGATTGAAAGGGAACAAGGGGTACAAAGTTTCAGTCATAACTTAAGTCATAGGGATGTAATGTACAGCATGAGGAATACAGTCAATAATATGTTAACTTTGTACAATGACGGATGATAACCAGACTTATTCTGGTGATCACTTTGCAATGTAAACAAAGGTTGAATCACTGTGTTGTACACATGAAACTAGTGTATTTGTGTCCGTTACTTTGCAATGAGAATAGCTGTCATGTGCATCCATTTACATCTGTGTACTTAATGGCTCTTTAATTCAGTTGTGGAGAAGAATCAGTTTCATACTACATACTTCTGCCCAACTTGCTTAGAAGAAAGGTTTTCAGCTATTCTTTTAAAGCTGTCAAGGTTTCAATGCATAAAAAACCTGAAGCATTCTTTAAAATAATTTTTAAAATACGAAACCTTAGGTTCATTTTAAACTAACCTAAATAGCTGCTTACCAATTATATAAAGTTATTGCAAACACGCTAATGATACCAGGAAGCACTGCGATATGCATGAAGACATTTATTAGCCATTTACCATTATTCTAGCTTGTGCTATACTCTGATTTTTTCAGGTTTAATAGCCTTCTGCTTCCCTGATAGGAATGTATCCAATTGTACAGTCACAGAATATGTCTTGGATCATTAAAGGGAGAAGCCCTTATTCTAGCAAGTTTTTATGTATTCTCTACTCCGTTTCAAGTAAAGCTAAAGAATATGCATAAACACAGTTTTGTTCATGTGGGAGCTTTTTTGTTATTGTTATTAAGGTCTCTAGCCATAACCTCTTTAGACTCGATGGTCTTTTTAAAAATTCTCTTCTGCAATTTGTGTGTGTGTGTGTGTCATTGTTATAGCAAGTTGAAAATAAATCATGACACAGTGCATAGAATCTTCCTTCTGTTAATTAAAAAACCAGTTTCATTAAAACAGCTCCTCTGGAAAAAAAAAAAAAACCCTGCCAATATTTGTACTAATTATCCTTTGCTTCTTTTAAAACTAGAGAAAATCACATTCAATAGGGAAAAAATTTTACATTGTCCATTTTTACTTTTTATGCATATGTTCTTAAATTATTTCAAAATGTTATAATAAAATTTTATTTACAGCACAGGAAACAGGGAAAATCTTTTAGAAGCAATTTTTAAGTGTAGGTCTTAAAGACCAAGTAGGATTTCAGCAGATGGAAATGAGAAAACTACAGAACACAGCTTTTGAAAAGATGATCATGATAATAGTTGCTATTTACTGATTACTTACTTTGTTCCAGTAGTGCTTTTGCTTTTCATTATAGTTATATTTTTAGAACACAAAAGTCAGGTAAAATTATATCCATTTTACTAATTAAAAAACTATAGTTATGATATAAGAAACTGCCAGAGGACCACCCATTATGTATTTGAATTGTACATAACTGTACATATAACATCATTGTCACCAGTTTCTGGTATGGTGATTTTTTTTTTTTTTGGCAAGAAAGATATAGTGCAATAGTGATATAAAGTCTCCCTTTTAAATAAAAATTTTTAAATATAAAAATGAATCTAAGCATCCCTGACCCCTTGATATTCTATGTCCGGCACTAATCAGTTATCTTAAAGCCTAAGGTAGTGCCTGGCCTTAGAGAATGAGGCACTTCAGCATCACAGTCAACTTCACTTTAATATTAACTCCTGACTTTCCTTGAGAGAAGAAAATCCTTTGAAAAACTAAATGTGTCCAGTTTATAGATCGTTGTTCATGACGCTACCACAGGTGTTCAAAGAGATCCAACTCTGTCCTATCGTTTGGTATTTCTGTGGACTTTGAAATTTTTATCAGTTTTTGGAGACCCAGCCTTCAGAGGAGAGACACTATATTATTCTGCATTTTGACAGTGTTCTAAATCATGGAATTTGGATCATAGGTCTTCATCATAAAAAAAAAAAAAAAAAAAAAAAAAAAAAAAAAAAAAAAAAAAAACCTAAGACAAATAGATGATTTTCTCGTGAAAAGGAGTTTCTGAACTGTTTTGATAAGTATGATACTGATATATCAATTTACCTTCACAGACTACTTTGGATATGGTATTAGAATACATACCAGACCTACTCAAAAAAATCAAAGTCTTCAGGCCTTCCTAGGGTTACTCAGTTTTTTTGTATAGTTGTTTCACAAAATGCAGAAACTGCTGGGCATTTTTGTTGCTCACTAAGGAATATACTCTACTGCTCTGAATGCAACTATGTGAGGAATTTTCTAAATGTAAAGTATAAAGTTATTCATAACAAGCACAACAATTCAGCTATCACCAATGGGGTATGCTTATTGAGTACCTAAGGAATTACCTGTACAAATCAGGTCTCAGACTGAATATTTGCATCTGAATGTCCCCTAAAAGTCCCCCTTAGTCACAAATTGGTCTGGGATATCAACAATTAAATCTTATATTACTTGCTTAAATTATGGGTCCAGGAATCTTGGATGTTTAAAAAGAACCCATACTGCCCAGCTGGTATGGCTCAGTGGTTGAGCATCAACCTATGAACCAGGCTCAATTCCTAATCAAGGCACATGCTCAGGTTGCAGGCTTGATCTCCAGTGGGGGGAATGCAGGAGGCAGACAATCAATGATTCTCTCTCATCATTGATGTTTCTCTCTCTCTTCCTCTCTGAAATCAATATATATATAATCAACCCATACCATCATAAATGGATATCTTAAGTAAAAATAATTTACAAGGAAGGTGGAAGAGAGTATAGTGAGGATAAATGGTGATGGAAGAAGACTTGACTTGGGTGGTGAATACACAATACAATATACAGATGTTTTGTTGTAGAATTGTGCACCTGAAATCTGTATAATCCTGTTAACTAGTGTCACCCCAATAAATTCAATTTAAAAAAATAAGAAAATAATAACAATTTCACTCATGCTCTCTCTTTCCATCTCTCCCTCCCTCCATCTTTCTCTTTCTCAAGCACACACACTCCTGGAAGAAATAGCTTCTAAAAGACCAACAGAAGAAAATCTGATCTCTGAGCAACCAGGGTTCAAATAGTTCATTTTCAGAGGTTAAGTAATTGACACCATTTAGTAAGCTGTGACATCCAAGTTTCAAATGCTAAATTCAGACTCAAAGAAACAACAAATCGACAAAGCATGGAATTTTCTTCCATAGATTCAGTGAGTACTGCAGTAAAACCTTATGTAATGGCTAGCCATACAAATATAATATGACATCCCTGAGATTAACTTGATTATGTAAGACAGGAGATTCAGAAACCACTAAAAAGATTAAAAGGAAACTGATTATGTAATCTATACAAATAAAATAATTTCCATCTCTAAGTGACTGTTTTTTAATTTGGAAAGAGTACTGCCAAGACCTTAAAGGGATGAGATAACTTTTGTCTTGCTTGCCTTATTTCATGACAAGTCTTCAATGATTAAATCTGAATAACAGTTGGAGATAGACATGTCATTGGTTTTTAATGAGGCCTAAAAACTAAAGATGTTCTTTCATCTAGAACTAAATTTGTCATTTATAATCATAATCTTACTATAAAGAAATATGTTCAAGTCAAATTTTTAATAAATTTCCATAGTCTACCTTTGTCATAAAATATTTTAATTACTCTAGAACATAATATGAATATAATATAATGTTGTAATTTCTGGGAACTTACTGCCTTGAATCTCAATTCAATATGTAAAATTTAATTTTTTATTAAATAACCTCTGAAAAATCTTTAACCAATATTACTAATTTAATTGGCTTCAAAGTTTGTATCAATTACTTCATTATAGCAAGAATAAAAAGATATGAAATGTAAACTACAATTAAAACTGTCAAAAGTATTTTTTTAATCTGAAACATAACAGGACATTTGTAAGAACACCTCAGAAATGTATTTGAGTGCGAGCTGTGGAGATGATGCTACTCCTCACCAAATACACCAGTTTGTGTTCCTTACAAATGAAGTCTTGTACATAATCCAACATAGAAACTGAAATAAGGAAATTAATATACATTACTGATACTATGTCCTTTGCTTTGCATCCCCTCAGGAGTCTCGGGATTTAAACTGTTCCATTATTGATAATGTTCACTTTGATCAGTAATTAAAGTAGTGGTTGCCAGGTTTACTAAAAAGTCATGTTTTTCCCTTTGTAACAAATGAGTACTTTGTTGGAAGTTGTTTTGAGACTCTAAAAATCTCCTTCCTATTCCAAAATTCACTTTCTTTATTTAAAGCAGTATGAACATAGGACACCTATGTCATGATCCATTACTATCATTTTTTGAGACAATTTTTTTCAAAATTTGATCCTTGGAAACCCCACCAAAGCTGGCTCCTTTCAACACATACACATTATTTTTGAACACTTCCTTACAGTCCAAAAAGAAGTTCTAGTCTCATTGATACATTCTCTGTCCCAGCCCTGCCTGGCATTTCTTTATGGAACCATATGCCATCTTTTGGGATTACTTTTATACATATTGTAACACCAAAGTGCATTGCTGGGACAGCAACTTTTGGTGGTGGGTGTGTGTGTGTGGGGGGGGGGACACTTTAAGAGCAAAAAAAATTTACATCACTGCCAACAGTTGGTTTTGTCAGATTTTTGCCATACAAATAGTGTGTAACGATATCTCACTGCTGTTTGAATTTGAATTTCTCTAATGACAATGTTGAGCATCTTTTAATAAGCATAATATTTATCATGCATTGTAGTCTTTGAAGTGTGTTAAAACCCTTTGCCTATTTCGTTAAACTGTGTTGTTTTCTTCCATATGTTTGAGTTTTAGAAGCTCTTAATATATTCTGGTTGGTGAATCCTTTAACAGGGAGGTGATTTACAAATCTTTTCATAGTCTTTTGTCAGTCACTTCGATCGCAGTGTGTTTTCCAGAACAAAAGGTTTAATTTTGATAAAGTCCGATTACCCTTTTTTACCTTCTCAGGGATAACACATTTTGATTTTGTGGTTAAAATGGATCTTCACTTGTGTTCCACAGCGTTTGCTGCTCTTCTCTCAGAGACTAAGGCTTTCGTTTCTTAGGTAAGTGGGGACCCTAAATCCTTTCCCACATTTCTGGGGGCTCCTCTTCTCCCGGACTCCACCGGGGAGACTGGGATTTCCCTTGCCCCCATCCCTCCTCCACCCTTTCCTGTGGGTGCACATTAGAAGTTCCTGGAGAACATCCGGAGAATGAATGCAAATTCCCCTTTTGCCTGTGGACTGAGGGAGGGGTAATCTCGCCATAGTCCACATTCAGCCTTCAGCAATTTGTTAAGAAGTTTAACTGGATTCTTACATGCCCAGCATCTCATCCTCCCATTAGGCACAGTTGAGACTGTGTGTAAGGTAAAGGACTGTCTTGGGTTCTATACCCTTAGAGCAGCGGTTCTCAACCTGTGGGTCGTGACTCCTTTGGGGGTCGAACGACCCTTTCACAGGGGTCGCCTAAGACCATCAGAAAACACATATATAATTACATATTGTTTTTGTGATTAATCACTATGCTTTAATTATGTTCAATTTGTAACAATGAAAATACATCCTGCATATCAGATATTTACATTATGATTCATAACAGTAGCAAAATTACAGAGTAGCAACAAAAATAATTTTATGGTTGGGGGTCACCACAACATGAGGAACTGTATTAAAAGATCATGGCATTAGGGAGGTTGAGAACCACTGCCTTAGAGGGACCTGGTTTTCATTACATATTGGTAACTTCTTGTCCTAAACTTCAGCTCTCTTGTGGATAAAAAAAGAGTTACAATTTTTTAGTTTATTTCTTTTGTTCTTGTGTTTGGTTGACAGTGACAGACTTTTTCCAATTGTCTATACCCCAGGCAGAAGCAGGACTCTGAATAATGTTTTTAATTGTTTCTGCATTAAAAACTCGAGAGGCTCTGAGCAGACTTTTTTCCAAAATAAAACTCCATAGTAAACACCTCAAATAATGAACCAAACTTGCTAGGTATGCATTTGTGTGTGAGCACTCACATACATGAAAGTAAAAAGAGGTAATTTTCCATTTTATTCTAATAAGTAAAGTTACAAAGAAGTTAATGAAGATTTCCAAAAACTGTAATGTGTGACACAATTTATTATACGATTTAGCCTAATTTTATAGTTGATTTATACACTGGCATTTTATATTAGATGCCAGTGAACATAATGAGATATAAAATTATGAGACTGCAAAAGCTTGTAAAAAAGACAAGAATATATATCAAGTGGCAGTTACTGTTGAAGGAAATTGCTGATTACCTTTCCTTTACCCTGGGTTATTAAAGACCAATGTTTTCAAACATAATCTGAGAATACAGTCTGGGATCCCATCTCTGCTGCCTCTATGGGTTATACAAATAAGTATCAATACTTTATGAATTTGACTCTTCAAATAGTCCGCATTGTTTTTGGTATTTTTACCTCATAATATAAATTTTATAGCTTTGCCCTAGCCAACTACCAAAATAATGTCTCCGTCCAGAAACAGATTTTGTAGAAACTAACCCAAAACCCCTAAAGAAATCAAAAGGAACCAAATTATGGTGTCACCTTCACTGAAAATGCAGCCAATCTATGCAGCACTGGCTCTGGACAGCAGGCCAAGAACATGGCAGCGCAAACCACTTTACCTGCCAATTAAAAAACCTGCTGAGAAAGACTGACCTGTCAGGATGGGGGAAGGTGAAAGATAAGAATCGGGGGAGCACCCAGGCTTCCTAGGAGACGACTGCAACAGCATGGAGGGCACGCCAATGGTGTCTTTGTGGACGAAATCGGTCACATGCTAACCTGACAGGCTCAGGGAAGGCCTGCATGGTGGTCTTGCAAACTCAGAGACCTAAAGTAACCACAAAGGATGGTCTGGAATATAACTTTAACTAAAAGCAGTTATGGCGGGTCATTAAGTCTGAGCTCTGTATCTTCACTGACAAGGTCACCCTTTACCTTAACTGAGCCTATCTGTCTTTTTGCATCTATGATAACATATCCTTGAAATGTCTGGGTAACTTGTATCTTCCTTTTTCTGGACCCCTTGGGGCACAACCTAATTGCCAGGACAGATACCACAAATTCCTTCATTACTATCATGTTAATTGTTCCTACACCCACCTAAGTATGTGTCTATCATTTTACTTTTTATCCAATCCCAGAGGTTTCCCTGCTTTGCTTTCTCCTGCCTTTCTAGTCTATCGCCAATGGATTTCATGTAACCCACCTATGTCTCTTCCTTTGATTGCAATATATATAAATACAGATGTAACCCACCATTCTCTGGAACATTCTCTCAATTTGTTCAGGTTCTGCTTCCCAGCATATGTGGACAGTTTGGCTCAAATAAACTCACAAAAATTCTTTACAGGTTTCAATGTGTTTTTTTTTATGTTAATATCTTGAATCATTCACCAAGCTGGTGGATGGGAGGGATTCAAGCCATGCTTACAGTGGTAGCTTGGTGTAATACATTTATTTGGCTAAAATAAGTTTTTCATCAGATCTATTCCAGGAACTTATAAGTCTTCACTCTAAACATCTCCAGGTTTTGTGGGAAATGCAAGAAAAATGAGCATCCTGTCTAGTCACCAAGAACTTTAAACTTAAAATGACATGAGCACATGGAAAGCATTCTGATTTCTTTAGGGTTATGCAGCAATGTGTCCAGGATGACATGGATCCATGAACACTGCTCTCACCAAATTCAAAGAAAACAGAATTGCATTGTTTGCCCTCTTAAATTATATAGATAGAATTCACAAAATTTGCCGTTTTGTTTTCCTATTTTAGTTCCTATCAATCCTGTGCTTTTCCCTCTGCCTCAAGAAGAAAAAAAATTTCTTTTTGTCTATTATTGTTATGCCCAGATTTCAAGATCCCCAAGGAAAACACACCAGGGAACCAGCCAGTCTGATGCAAAAGCAGAGGGTCCTTTATTGAGCTAGCTAACTCGACTCTGCCTCCTGGCCGACGAAGCGACCGGAAGCAGGGTGCCCCCACCGTGAGAGAAACAGGGTTTTAATAGGGGGTGGAGTGAGGGGAGGGGAGCTGACTGTGGGCCCTGCCGATTGGCCAGGTGCCAGTCGGGTCTTCTTACACAGGATGTGGTCATCTCTATGGCACGCAAGTCCCTTGATTGTCATTGGTTAGTTTAAAAAAATCCCGGGCGTGGCAGGCAGGGGCCTGGGCTTCCGGGAAGAAGGTACTCTCCTGAGCACATGGCGGCTGCCCCAACATGGAGGGTACGGGGCAAGATGGAGGGCATAGCCCTTGCCCTTTCATTTATATTTTCTAAACTTTCCCACATTTCAAACCCTCTTTACAGTCCTTCACTAAACCCACTAATCTTTAAACTTATCTTTTCTTGCTGGTGTCAGTGAAACAGGAATTTTTAGGGCTGGAAAAGACAGGTTTTAGTAAATTTTAGAAATTAAGGGGACCATGGAGGAAGCACAGGGCTGCAGAGCAGCAGAAGGTATATTTCCATAGAATGGGGGAGCTGAAAAGCCAACAGGTACATTTCCATAGAATGAGGGAGCTGGGAACAGCAAAAGGTCTCTATTTACAACATAAAGAGAAGGAAGCCCTTCATCCAGAAGGAGAAGAAGAAAGCCCAAAGGGAATAGGAAAACTATAAGGAAGGAGGGGGGAGAACCTCACAGGTCCCATATGAGGTTGGACCTTTGAGCCCAGGAGTTACTACAGTAACCAGTCTAAGGGAATAGTGACCAATCAGAGGAGATATCAAGGCACCAGGATCTGTAGCCTTTATAAGCCATAGGGAAAAGAACTCAGTGGGACCCTTTCCCCCTCCCCACGTGGGGGTCCGTTCTGTGGGACTCCTTCCCCCTCCCCACGTGGGGGTCTGTTCTGTGGGACTCCTTCCCCCTCCCCACGTGGGGGTCTCTTCTGTGGGACTCCTTCCTCCTCCCCACGTGGGGGTCTGTTCTGTGGGACTCCTTCCCCCTCCCCACGTGGGGGTCCGTTCTGTGGGACTCCTTCCCCCTCCCCACGTGGGGGTCCGTTCTGTGGGACTCCTTCCCCCTCCCCACGTGGGGGTCTGTTCTGTGGGACTCCTTCCCCCTTCCCCACGTGGGGGTCTGTTCTGTGGGACTCCTTCCCCCTTCCCCACGTGGGGGTCTGTTCTGTGGGACTCCTTCCTCCTCCCCACGTGGGAGTCTGTACTTGTTCTTCAATAAATCGTCACCTTTGCTATACCACCTTCTGTCTGTGGATTCATTCTTCGACTCCAGTGGACAAAGAATCAGGGTTGCAGTCCAAAAATTCTGTATCAGTTCTTTCTTTTCAGAAAGAGGAAACTTTTTTCCCTCCCAGTGCCACAGATTCTCATTTGTCTACCTCTTTTGCATATCTGTCTAAAGATTCTGTGTTTGAAACTGGCATGAAGCACTGTCGAGATCATTGCTGGGTCAGTATTAATAAAAACTCTCCCAGAAGTTTAAGAGTTAAGTACCAGAAGCGAAAGGTAGAGGCTGTGGAGACCAAGACTCAGTGATTTGGTTTCCTCTGGTCATTTTTTACTCAAACCAAATGATTTCAATCTGCTTATAACATTACTAATGAAATAAAATCTTTCAGAAAACCTGGTGTTCACGAGTTAGGCTATCGTGGCTTCAAATTCAACATGAAGAAAATCCTATGCCAATAACATAACTGGACCAGGGTGTCACTTTATTTGTTTACCAAACTTGCCTTCAAACACATTCTGTCTAACGCTGTTCTCATTTCCCTGGTCACATTTCAAACATA
This sequence comes from Myotis nattereri, assembly GCF_964212035.1. Classification (NCBI taxonomy): domain Eukaryota; kingdom Metazoa; phylum Chordata; class Mammalia; order Chiroptera; family Vespertilionidae; genus Myotis; species Myotis nattereri. The sequence goes on from NC_138079.1 coordinate 58,523,096, forward strand.
TCACATGACTTTTGAGTCATTTGAAGGGCTCAAAACCCATGTTCAACTAGATTCACATTCAGGTACTAAAAAAATTCATCCACTCTAAATCAGAACTTTAATCTCATTCCCAATCCAAAGGTTTCCTCCTCCATTACACGCCTGCACCATTACTCAGGATCTACAGTGGGAGAGGTAAAACATGTGCTTTCATTTTTACTTGACTTCTTCCCGCCCCCCCCACCCCCCACCCCCCAGTGTTTTCTGGGTTTTCCAGAACCTGTGAGAAATTTAGAGAAACAGGGTGAGGTTTTATATTTGCATTTCTCTCTCCCTGCCTCGCATTGGCTGACTTCCAACGTCCCTCAGTTTGGCAGGTATAAAAATGTAGGCTTTTCGTGCAGCACAGATAGTGCTCCTTGGAGGCCCTGGGAGGGCTCGGCCTTTCACATTTTCTAAATATGGGCCATTACCCTTGAACTGCAGCCTTGCAATCCATCCCTACTCAGTTCACAGTCTCCAAAGTACTCAACTCCTGGACTGATCCTCCTGCCTATGTGCTCTCCCTTCCTCTCCGCACCCTTCGGACCCCAGGCGCAGCTGTGCCGAGAGCTTACTTTGGGATTCTCCCTGCCCCAGCATGCTAAGGTGTTGCTTTCCATTTACTATCTTGGCCAGTGAGAGTGGAGGACAGAGGTAGTCCTTTTCCACTATGGCATATGATTCCAGTGGCTTTTCCTGTGGCGTTTATTTATTTATTTATGTTTGGGATTCTCCCATGAGGGTAAAAAGTGTACTAAAGATAAACACTAGCATAAACACTAAAGACCAAACACTGGTGTAGTCTAAAGAATTAAAAATTAATCACTCCGGGATACACCATTGCAGTAAATATCTGCAGTTAATCAGACATCCTCCTTTCCTACCTTTATGAAAGCATTTTATTTATGTCCACTAGGGGCAGGGGTCCCTCAGCCCGGCCTGTACCCTCTCCAATCCGGGACCCCTCTTGCAATCTGGAACCACTGGCTCCTAACTGCTCACCTGCCTGCCTTCCTGATGCTCCTAACTGTTCCCCTGCCAGCCAAATTGCCCAACTGTGCTCCCCTCCTGGCCTGATCCCCCTAACTGCTCTCCCCTTCTGGCCTGATCCCCCTGCCTATCTGCCCTCCCTTCTTCTCCATGCCCTTCGGACCCCCAGCGCAGCTGTGCTGAGAGCTCTCTGCCACAGCCCTGCCCCCATCCTGACTGGTCATTATGTGACGGTGTCCTAGACAATTTGCATATTCTTCTATTACTAGTATAGATTTGCAAGACATCTAGAAATAAGATTAAAGTCTCCAACTCCTTTTCATCTAAATCTATTCTTCTGGGATACTGAGAATGCTAACAATGTCAAAAAGTTTCCTTTGATAACATCAAATGTAAATACACAGCCACAAATTCCCCTTACCTAGGCAAACTTACTCTGCTTGTCAATAGTACATCTTTTACTTTGTAACAGACGAGCTAAGAACCTGAATGTCAGTTCTGTTCAGAATAATGAATTTAAAATTGCCAGTGACAGAAACTACTTACTGACTATTTACATAGGAAAATGTAACGGAGGACAGTGGCTCTTACAGCCTGGACATGAAAGTTTTTCATCGCTGCATATCCAAAACATTGTAAAAAGTAAAAATGCCTAATAATTCACAAATAGGCTAACATAGGTCACAGCAAGAAGCAGCAAAGTCTGTGCATTTAATGCATTTCTTTGCACATGCTGGAGTTTGCCTAAAGTGCCATATGTCACAGAACTAGATAAGTACACAGATTTCATGTGCACACTACACTGGGTACACTGTTAACAAATATTTCGCTTTGTATATATAACCTGTTCTTCCCTAGGGCAGTCTTGGACCATGTCCCCTTCTTCAAGACAGCCTTCGCTTTGAACTGACACAGGGGAAACCAGAGCGTACTGATCCTTCTCCCCTACCTGCACCATTCCTTAAGGCCAAGGCCAAGTTGAAACAAACATTAGATCCAGTCTTGAAAAACTAAACTTATGCACACATACTCAGGGAGTTTCCTGGAATTCTCTATACCTTTTGTTTGCTCCTCCAGTTAACTCTCCAAATTTCTGCAGTGCATCTTTTTACTCCACAATGAGGATCTGAAGAGAAAAATTTACAGACCCCACCCCCAAGCCTTTTGCCCTTCTATGTGATGGGACCAACTGAGAGCCCAGCTGGATTTTGGAGGGGAGGACAGTGACAAAAGGGTAGTCGTGGTATTTATCCTCCAGTTCCCTCTAAGAGAGGTCACCTTGGGTTGGCAACTCCCTTCACCCCAACTGAAGGTCACAGCTGCTCTCAAGGTGACTCCCCTCCACAAGGTTGTCTTCCTCCAAGTTCTAGAAACCACTCCCTTCTTTGGTTTCTTCAGGTAAAGAGTGGTAACAGCTGATACTGTCCCAGGATACAACCTTCTACCACTTCTTAAATATGCCCTTTATTAAACCGTTCTTGATTTATGTAATTTGGAGTGTGTCATTGTTTCCTTCTGGTTCCTTGGCTGATAGACATGAGGGTGGACAATATACTTGCTTCATTCTCTGCCATACACTAAGTAGCTCGAATAATGCATGACAAGGGCGCATAATAAACATTTAATTCAATAAATGAGGGAGGGAGGAAATCTGCCTACAGGACAGATTTGTATTCCTTCCTTTGGTGATTATCTGAGAGGGGCTTTATGCTAATTGTAGTAAGTCTCTACCTTAGGTCCCTCCTCCAACATCTCAACTGAACTCTTTAAAAAGCTTTAGCAATTTTATTTTAGGTATTTGATTTCTCTAAAAATGCATGCCTCAGCCAGTAGCTCCCAAGCTTCTCACAGGCTTGTAGGTTAAGCCCGAACTCTTGAACATGGCACATAAAATTTGCTGTCTCTAGTTCCCACCATACTCTTTAGACTCATCTATCATTCTGACAACTCAAATATCCTAAAGACTCTTCACTCTGACAATAATTTGGCATGTCCCCTGTAAAATAAAGAACTTTCAGCAGAATGGAAACATGTTCTTAGGTCCAACATATTATGGAAGCATATATAGACAAAATATCCTAAGAGTAGTTTAGTGATTATGGAGGAAAATGAGTAAGATATTCATCAAATGACAAAGTTCAAAACTCCTTGTCTATACACTTTAGATATAATAGTTCCCTATTTTATATCCCGTATGTTGTTGGAATCAATCAGAAATTTTGCATTTATTGCTTCAACATAAAGTGATTGGTGAACATGATCCGAAAGCGAATTTATTAGAAAACTGTCAGGTAAATCAGAGATTAGAGAGAATAACAAAAGATCTAAATTGGGTCAAAGGACAAGAGCAGAGACTGCTAAGGTCAAGAATGGTGATGCTGCTAAACATTCTCATAGGCCGCCACCACCACTGGAATGCATAGACTCCAATTTATTGTTCTCTTTTCTCTGTCTATTAATTATGTGAAGAGAATCAGGATAGACACCTAAGACTTTGCCTATGGGGGAGGCATCGTTTTCTAAAAGGACATCAAGTGCCATTATAAACAGAATGGAGACTCGATGCTGTGGGAAGGACAAAAAGCCACTATGTGAGACAGAACATGTTCAGTGAAATTAGATTGTCTTTTTTATTTATTTAGGAAATGAAAAAACAATTTTATATGTGTGTATGTGTGTGTGTGTGTAATATGCTAATTAGACTGGACAGCCAAATGACCTTCTGGATGAAGCCAGGGCTGTGAGGGCTGAGCCCCTTGCACAAATTTCATGCACTGAGCCATATATATATATATATGAGAGATAATGATGGACTTTGATGGACTTTTAAATGTAGGCCATAGAAATAAGTAAGTATGATGAACTAACAGAATGATTTAAAAATGTGTTTTGGAGCATAATATTCCATTAATCTATATCTAAGTTACTATACCAAATTAAAAGTAAAAACTCCCCTGAATATTTAAATTTATTTTTAATGATTTGTTTGTAATATAAGATACTTTAACTTTTTAAAATATGTTTTCATTGATTTTTAGAGAAAGAGGAAGGAGACGGGAGAGATAGAAACATGGATGAGAAAGAAATAAACATCGATTGGCTGCCTCCTACATGCCCCCTGCTGGGGATCCAGCCTGCAACCCAGGCATGTGCCCTCACTGGGAATCAAACCAGTGACCTCTTGGTCCATGGGTTGATGCTCAACCACCGAGCCATACCAGCCAGGCAACATTTTAACTTTTTAAATGATTTTTCTTTTACTGAAACATTTTAAGGCTTCTTTTTCCTTTCTCCCCCCACACCCCCCTAAGAAATTGTTTCAGTGGAGAACGCGGCTACTCTAAGGGGAAGCTCAATGCAGTAAACAGATTTGATACATCAAAGAAATATCACATTACCAGAATAGAAACTGTTTAGAAAAGCAATCAATCAGTAGAGTAGGATGCACTTATTCTGTGTTATTCCTATCATGATGTGCAAACTAAACACCATGCTTTTTGTTGCCACTTCACTTAGCTTGCAGAACATAATTACAGAATTATCGGCTGTCTACTCAGGATGGATGTCTAATCTCAAAAGAAGCCAATCGCACACAGCTTGTCCCATTTGTTTCGGTCCCCTTTAATATCAATTGCAATGACTGCTGGTTTGACACAATTTTAGCACAAAGATTATAAGATTATACCTGGTTATATATCACCCATGGAAGGAAAATTAAATGTTTTTCAGCTCTGTTACACTAGCCTTTTTCCATCTGCCTTCAATATTTATAGCCTTCTAAGGAAAGGAGGCATCAAAGTGATAAGGCCCCATCAGTAAAGATACAATAAAACAGCTACATATTTTCATGCATAAGCTCCTCATCTACTGGTTACATTTAGGACTCTCTTGGTTATAAACCAACTTACAGAAACTGAAGTCAAAAGGCAATTGTTTAGTGCAGCAATTTTCAACCCATGTGCCACAAGAATTTTTTTAAATATATTTTATTGATTTTTTACAGAGAGAAAGTGAGAGGAATAGAGAGTTAGAAACATCGATGAGCGAGAAACATCGATCAGCTGCCTCCTGCACACCCCCTACTGGGGATGTGCCCGCAACCAAGGTACATGCCCTTGACCGGAATCGAACCTGGGACCCTTTAGTCCACAGGCCAACGCTTTATCCACTGAGCCAAACCAGTTAGGGCCACAAGAATTTTTAAAACATGCAATACCTGACTATTCAGTCAGGGCACTGACCTCTTTTCCCTTAGACTGTCAAAAAAAAATTACAATAGCAATCCAATGTAAATGAACCAAAATTATACCTTTTTTGTGCATAGATTGGCAAAAAATATATTTTTTGGTGTGCCCCGGAACTTTAGTAATTAATTTATGTGTGCCAGGAGATGAAAAAGGTTGAAAATTGCTGAGTTAGTACAACACAATGTTGAATATGACTTTGCATTTTGTCATGAAATTGGTGACTAGGACCCCAAATGAAAATGGAGTCCTCAGACATTCTCCATTTTAATAAGACTGTGGCCCAGTGCACAGATTCGTGCACCGGTGGTGTCCCTTGGCCTGGCCTGCAGGGATCAGGCCGAAACCGGCAGTCCGACATCCCCCGAGGGGTCCCGGAGTGGGAGAGGGCACTCTGCAAAGTTGCTGTCGCTCGGCAGGTCCTGCATTGAGCGTCTGCCCCCTGGTGGTCAGTGCATGTCATAGCTACCACCCAGTTGTCCAGTCAGCTGGTTGGCTGGTTACTTAGGCATTTATATATATATAGATTCTCCTAATCATCAGTGAATGAGACAGGTAAAAATTCCAGAAAGCAGACTCTGAGACAAAGTTTAGAGCCCCAAGTGTTTACTAGGTGTACCGGTTAATAGTGGTGAATTTTGTAATCAAAGAAAACACAATAATTTCAAGAGAAACATCAAAAGTGCTTTAATCAAAGTAATGTCCATCGTTAGCTACACATTTCCCCCATATTTCAGGTAATTTGTGGATACCATCCCAATAGAACTTTTCTTGTTTTGAGGCCAACCATTCAGAGACCCAATTTTCCACTTCTTCATAAGTTTTGAAGTGCTGCTCAGAAAGTGCGTGTGCCATCGATTGGAACAAGTGGTAATCTGAAGGAGCAAGGTCTGGTTAATACAGCGGGTGGGTTAATACTTCCCAGGAAAAATCTTTTAACGTGTCTTTAACTGGTTTTGAAGTGTGTGATGGTGCGTCATCATGAAGCAAAATTACTTTGCCATGTCTTCTGGCACATTCTGGTCATTTCACAATCAAAGCATGGTTCAAATTGATTATTTGTTGTCAGTAGCGATCAGTATTAACAGTTTCACCTGGTTTTAGAAGCTCATAATAACTCCACACCTTCCTGATCCCACCAAATGCAGAGCATTGTCTTCTTTCTGAAGTGATTTGGCCTTGCAGTCGATGTTGATGGTTGACCTGGATCAACCCATGATTTTGTGCATTTGGGATTCTCAAAATAAATCCACTTTTCATCGCCAGTCACAATTTGATGCAAAAAAAGACGTTCTTTCATGCCTTTGAAGCAACATTTTACTGATGACTTTTCGGTTTTCCATTTGTCTTTCGTTTAGTTGATGTGGCACCCATTTTCCTTCCTTTAAAAGCTTTCCCATTGCTTGTAAACTGAGCAATGTCTAATCTTTCTGCAAATTGTTTTTGAGTTTGACATGCATCTTCATCCCATAATGCTTGTAATTGCTGGTCTTCCAACTTTTTCAGTTGACCTGGACATTCTTTGTCTTTCACATCGAAACCGTTACTTTTAAAGCCTTTAAAACAGTGTTCATAAATATCTTGAGACGGAGCATGTTCACCATAAGCTTCTCAAAGTATTCAGCAGCACTTTTCTTCAAAATAATGAATTAAAACTTCCCACAAATGCTTTTTTTGGCATGAAATTTGACATTTTTAAGGGTAAAAATATCTATGATGGTAACACCTTCAGAAAATTTAACATACAAAGTTTTGAAGCTTGTTGTCAATACAACAAAATAGCATACATATCAAATTGCATATTATCAACATATGTGTAACTCCAACTATTGAAAAAAAATCCACATTATTAACTGGTATGCCTGGTATAAAGGAGCATCCTTAGGATCAAGTGTGGCAGGGAAGAGGAATCAGAGTTGAGAAGAAAAAGAGGCCAAAGTGCTGTCCAGGGATGGACAGCCTCACCAAATCCCAGAGCTAAACTGACCCTTCTGAGTTGTCCTGCTTTGGGACAAAACAAATGGGCCTTTATTCTCCTGCCTCTGTTAGTCATCAGATGTGAACAGACCCTGGAAGGACATGTTGGTAGGTGAGACAGCTCTGCAAGTCACACAGATCCCTCAGAAGGCGAATACTATTTGCTGTAGCTCTTGGGGTAGCAAGTCCTTCCTTAAAAAGGGATCTGGGCAGCATGTACTTCTATCCACACACACCCTTCCCTGTGCACCACTGAGATCCACCTCTGCATATATGTCAGGGAGCAGCATCCTCGGAGTCCAGTGAGCCACCCTTCTCCAGAGAAATGAAAAAGTAGACAAACTGCTGCCCCATCCACAGAGGATACCAATTTTCACTGTCCTCCACTCCCCGTGCTAGATGTCGCTCACTCTGCTATCACCTCTGCTGGGCCCAGGGGTTTATTTGATGACGTGACCCACACTCTCATCCCAGAGGAGACTGGGCCTTATGTCAGTATACCATTTTCAGTTGGAGTTGCTATTACTGTTCATGTAAAATGGGGCAATGGGAGTGTATTAGCCTGCTTGGGCTGACTTAGCAGAATAACAGAGACTTGGTGGCTTAAACAGAAATTGTTCTCTGTTCTGGAAGCTAGAAGTCTGAAATTGAGAGCCAGCAGGGCTGTTTGTGGTGCAGCCTCGCTTCCTGGCCACCTTCTCACTATCCCTCACATGGCCTTTCCTCTACACGTGCAGAGGGAGGGCGCAATGGTGTCTCTCCTTCCTCTTACAAGGATACCAGTCTTATTGGATACAGGCTCCTCTCTATGACCTCATTTTACCTAATTACCTCTTTAAGTGCCCTGTCTCCAAATGAAGTCACATTGGACATTAGGGCTTCAAATTTTAATTTGAAGGAAGAGAATTCAATCCGTAACAAACAGCAGCAAGTGTGCCTAAGCAGTCCCCCTTGGTTCCTTAAGTGGTCCCCCAGCCCCAGTAGTGGGTCAGAACTCCTAAGTCCTCCTAATCAGGGTCAACGACTCCTGCCAAGATGGTCTCTTTTAGTCTCTAAACACAAGAAGTTCACAGTGCCCAACCGGCTGAGGTAAAGTAACTCAGACAGGACCCTAGTAAGAGTGTGCTCATTTTGGGGCCCAGACATCTAACCCTGCACAGTCTCAAGTTGCAGGGACAGGATGAATGCAGCCTCATGCAGGTCATTATGGGGAACAGTAACTGAGATCACTCCTGCTTTCACCCTTCGGTTCTGGCAAAGATAAACTCAGTTAAGCATTGGCTAAAGTGGTGAAAACATTTATTCAGTAATTACTGACTAGGAGAGAGAGCTGCGCTCCATTCCTGTTTGTGCAGAGGTCGGAATGAGGGAGGGGGAAAGATTATACATATAAATTACGCATTTTAGCCCTAGCCCAGTGGTCGGCAAACTCATTAGTCAACAGAGCCAAATATCAACAGTACAACGACTGAAATTTCTTTTGAGAGCCAAAGTTTTTTAACTTAAACTATATAGGTAGGTACATTGTTATTAACTTAATTAGGGTACTCCTAAGGCTTAGGAAGAGCCACACTCAAGGGGCCAAAGAGCCGCATGTCGCTCAAGAGCCTCAGTTTGCCAACCATGGCCCTAGCCGATTTGGCTCAGTGGATAGAGGATCAGCCAGTGAACTGAAGGGTCCAGGGTTCAATTCTGGTCAAGGGCACATGCCTGCGTTGTGGCTCAATCCCCAGTGGGGGGCGTGCAGGAGGCAGCCAATCAATGATTCTCTCTCATCATTGATATTTCTATCTCTCTTTTCCTCTCCCTTTCTCTCTGAAATCAATAAAAAATAAAAATATGTTTAAATATGCATTTTAAAGTTTTGGTCAACATGAATTAGTTATTAATATTGTCTTTGCATTTCCAAAACAGATAATTAGGTAATAAATTTTACCTGTGGCTTTGTGACAAAGCCAAGCTAACCTGGTCCTGAGTATAATCACCAATGTAACACTATGAACACAAATATTACAATAACTAACACGTGTTGAATGTTCATATGCCAAATGTTTGACATAGATTACTTCTTTAATCTTTACAAATTTACTATTATGTAGTTACTATACATATAGTATTATATATTATACTATTATAAAATGTAGTATTTTATATAGTACTAGTGGCCCAGTGCATGGATTTGTGCACATCAAAAGGAAATCAGGAGCCCGTGCCTGCATGCCAGGGGAGTTTCCCTGTCCCTGTGAGCCACCGGAAGTCATGTGGGAAGTCTGCCCTCCTCCCCGCAGCTTCCTGAAAATATATTTCCAAATGTCCCTTCTGCAGCCAGGGTCACGCCTTGTTGACTGGGAGGTCCCTGGTGGACACCTGGGGCTGTGCTGGATGCTCTCTACCGCTCAGAGCTGGATAAGAGATGCTCCGAGGTGAACAATACAAAGTTGGGGATCTTGGAGGAGGGAGGGAAAGGGCGTTCTCTGTTGCCCACGCCCCCACCCTTCAGATCCATCTTTTTTATTTTTACCCCAATTGTCAGTTGCCACCTTGTGGCCACTGTTATACTGCTGCCTTCCTCTGTAGCTCAGGGGCAACCAGTAAGGGATGAGATTTGATCTTGATGCCCGAGGCAGAGTTCGAGGAGCCCAGCAGCAATATCAGGCTTATCCTGATTACTCCAAGTGTCTATGCTTCAACCATTCTCTGGAAATTATAACTGCAGGCTTATGGGGTAGGAGGGATGTAGCAGTGTGCTAAGTGGCAGGCAGCAGGGGAAGAGCCTGAGCCCGAACCTGAGCGCAGTGCTGCTCCCACTCATCCCAGCCTTGTTGCACCTGCCACCGCCAAAGCCCGATAGTGCTGCGGCAGAGGCAAGAGAGGCTCATGCTGCACAGCTGCGCTAACCAGCCATGAGCCCAGCTTCATGAGCACACTGACCACCAGGGGGCAGCTCCTGCATTGAGCATCTGCCTCTTGGTGGTCAGTACACGTCATAGTGACTGGTAGACAGTCAACTGTTGACCAATCGTTCTGATCCTTTGGTCGTAACAGTCGCTTAGGCTTTTATATATATAGATTTTATACATATGATATGTATATATATTTTTTAAATTATAAGTCATAATGAAGAAAACAGGCCCAAATTTATTATATTAAGCATTGTAAAGAATTACAGTATTTTATATTTTTTTAATATTTTTTTAATTCTAGGTCATAAAGAAGGAAGCAGGTGCAAAATTTATTTTACAAATAAACATATACCTTTATCTTTCAAACTGTGCAATCCTAAAATACATTAAACATTTCTCTATCATGAATCTCATAGTCTACAATACAGATTCAAGTACCTATATAATACATTTGTCATAAGGTAAAGCTCACCATATATTCTCTGAGAAAAACAATGAACCTTTGAGGAACCATTAAACGACTTAGCTATAAAAGAATAAGATTTATTGCCTTACAATAGCTAACTCCTCAGTGGAATTTACTCAGTCTATCTTCATCTCACAGGAAGAAAAACAAAATCAACACGTCTGCTATTTTCCTCCAGTGCCAGGCAATGCCATTCAAAACCTTCTTACTATGGAAAGGCTGAATGCATGGAATTGCATCAACCATTACGCTCAAGTATGTTAGGGGAGAAAAGGAGAAGGTAAGATGTATGGTTACAGAATCCTATGTTGCTCCAGTCAGCATCACCCTGGCTGGAGGTCACCCATCCCCTGAACCACTGCACAAACATTAATGCATTGTGGGATATAGTTCCCAGTTCAACTTAAGTACTTGCTTAAAGTGGATTCACTGTCTTTAAAATTCCCTGAACTAAATAAACAAAGTGCTATAACTTTTAGTTTTATTTAAATTGTCACATTGCCATCTTGTGGCTGTAGCTGGCAGAAGAGGAAACTGACGGTCCCTGGGAGGCCCTGATGCCTCTGCTTTGAACTTGGGCTATAAGGGCAGGATATCGTCTCAACGGCCTGAGTCAGGAGAAGCTACATATGCTGTGTTGCTCTGACTGGCAGCTATAGGATCAGATAGAATACAGTAGAACTTCTATATAATATGGGGATGTGATTGCTGAGCTGGAAAGGGCACCTTACAAATTAAGTACAAGGTAAGTAGGAATTAAATTAAAATCTGAAATGAACTTGGTACAAAACATCCTATACTTCTCCAGAGAAGCACAATGAGGTTATTTTCTCAGGTCCCTGTACTATTTTCTCTAACTTGGGTAATTACAGAATAAATGCTTCTCAGGGGCATAGCAAATTGAAAATCCAATTCATGCAGCTACAGGCCAAGTTTAAAACAGCCTCCTTGCCCTGGCTGGGTGGCTCAATTGGGTGGTGCATCATTCCCTACACCAAAAGGTTGTGGGTTTGATTCCTGGTCAGGGCACATACTGATATTGCAGGTTCAACCCCAGGGCGGGGCATGTATGGGAGGCAACTGATCAATGTTTCTCTCACATATCTCTCTCTTCTCTCTCTCTTTCAAATTAATGAAAACATATTCATGGATAAGGATTAAAAATATAAAACAGAAGCCACCCTAAGCAAGTCTCCCTACTTGGTTGATTTAAAAGCTCCAGGAAGGCCTGCATCAAGACAAATATAACCCCCATGCCCACTTTGCTATCTTAAATTACCAACCCTATTTTAGAGTTATTTTTTTTCTTTTTCTTTTTTAAAAAAAAATATTCATTTGAAACATAAATGGCATAACCTAGTATGGCTGCATATTAACACCTGTGGATTCATGAATTAATCAAAATTTGATCTAAAAGGGAAAAGTAGAAATTCTGTAAAACAGAATTTCTTTTCTAGAATATTCTAGAGCAGGGAAATGTTCAAGAGAAAGATGTATTGGGTGAGCAAGTAAGCAGTCAGGGAGCCTGGAAGGAGGAAAGAGGGAACAAAAGGCAGGGCGTTTAAAGAAAAGTCACAGGTTCTGGAAGGCTGCACTGTATACTGCCTTAGGACTGCTCTGCAATCTATGACCATCACTGTCTCTGTGACACTCCAAGAATAGACAGCAAATAGCAGGTCCCAGGACACTGCCACTATGACCAGAATGAGTAACCACAGGCTGAAGAGATTTGAAGACCTCTAGCTTCTCCAAGTGAGTTCACCAAAAATACAGATTAGCTGCACCACACAGGATATTTATTTCCACTAGCCTATTCATCATGGGAAATTCTACTAATTAATAATTTCAAGGCAAGAATAAATTCTTGCTATTCTTCTGCTTGCCCCAGATAGTCATCAAACTGTGGAAAGACCTAAACTATTTACTAGGTTTGAAGTGCCATTTTCATTTCCTTTAAGTCTTTAAATTTCTAATAATCTTAAAAATGTTGTTTTCTTACTACAGTCTCTTATTGATTCGAGATATGTGGATTTTTCATAAACAAAAATATGTGTTTCTATCTCCACCTTGATAAATGATTTCTATTTATTTAAAATTTCTATAGAAATTATAGAAATAAATAGAAATCATTTATCAAGGTGGAGATAGAAACACATATTTTTGTATTTAATTGTCTACTATTAAGAGATATGTAGTCATTATTAAATTTGGGAAACACTGTCCTTACAAAGGGTGGGGCAAAAGTAGGTTTACCATTGTTCCTATGGAAAATAACACAATACTTAATCACCCTCTCATTGCAGGATTGTGGGTTCGATTTCTGATCATGGTCATGTACCTCTCTTGCAGGTTTGATCCCCAGCCCTGGTCAGGCACGTGCCAGAGGCAACCGATCAATGTATCTCTCTCACATCAGTGTTTCTCTCTGTCTCACCCTTTCTTAGCCTCTTCCACTCTCTCTAAAAATCAATGGGAAAAATATCCTTGGTTGAGGATTAACAACAACAAAAAGAATAAATTCTGTGTTTCATGTACGCACAACTGTAAATCTATTTTTGCCCACCCTGTATGTATGAATGCTCATTTAAGAATTTAGCAGAGTATCACCTCATCTTAGATAATTTCCTACACTTTCATCACTATGGTAATTGCCTGACAGTGGTCAACATATTACTCGAGATGTTTAGAAATGAAATTACAAAATTGATTTGCTTTTGAAATAGAAGGAAACAATAAAGAGAAATTATTTTATAATAAATAGAAATTCTATTCATCTCAAATATCAACCCTCTAAGGAAAAATTGTTTTAGATAATCCTTATAAAGACAAATATCAATACAGAAATTTTGGGCTTAAGGAAATTGAAAATAATCTATAAAGGGGAGATATTCTGGGAAATTTGAAACACTGGTTCAGTCTCAATTGAGGTCTTTATTTTGGGTGCAATAGTTAATTACAGGAACTAAATTTGAAAAGTGAGACCACTGAGCCAAGTATAATATTTACATTACAAAGATTAACCAGATACCAGGTTAGGCCAAACTTTAAGATGCACTTGTGCGTATTTCCGTTACTGTGTTGCAGAGGCTCCAGAATGAGCCCACTTCATGTCCTTTGGTGGGAATCTGAGGTGGCCATGGAATGACTGATGTCCACACGAGAAGGTATGAAAGCAGGTAAGTTTTGGGGCCTGAGCTGATCTTCCTCAGCTGAAGGGAAAGAGATGCATGAAGTCTTAGCCTATTCTCAAAAGGAAATCTGAGCCAAGTGGTAAGTGGGGCTACAAGCATATATAACAGCTACATTCTTGACACACTAGACTTGGTTCTAGTCCTTGAGGAAGAATATGTGAACTTGAATCACAAAATCAACATTCTCTCCAGTTCTGCTAATACTTATCATAGCTCTAGGGCCTAGCACCCACCATTTTGAGTCCCAACTTTGCAAGTATCAGAATCTAGTTTCTGGTACTGACTGATATTGTCAGGGTGTGCATCAGCCATAGTGACATACACATACCCATGCTTTTCATCGCCAACAGGCATTATGGAAAGGGCTGCAGCTACAGAGGAAGAATAAGGCAGATGTTCACAGGGTGAATGAAGAGAGAGAAGCCTTTTGCTTCTTCTGCCTCTCCCCTCCTGGTGGTTTGTCATAAACAGTATGCTGAAGAGCAAGGCTTCTAACATGATTTGAGCTCACAACCGAGAAAGTCATTTATCTGGCCTGGAATTCAACGTGTTACAAAGCCATAGCCTATCCCCTCCTAACTGCCTCACAAATGTATAGAGCAGTACTAGTGCAGGTTACTCACCTGAAGCCTTTACCAAGATTGAGTATTGCAAAGCAAGACTATGCTAATCTTCCTTATGTAAACTTATCCAGACTTCAGAATTTTTTGTTGCTGATGTGTATTAATTTGGAAGCATGCACTTAATTTTGTGATAATCAGTTGAGCTCCCAGTTGGCCTCTGAAAAAATTACACATTTGATATGACAGTGCAATTAATATGAAAAAATCATAATTGGTTAATAAATATAGAACACTGGAATAACATTCATTTTTCTGAATTTAATTTCAGGGGTTTCTCAATTCGTTTTACTATCACATATTTTTCACTTGGAGTTTCCATTTACCAAAATAGGAAAGATATGAACACTAACTTGAATAAACCTCATAATAACAGGAATATATACATCTACAGTTGCCCTAGCCCAGTGGTCAGCAAACTCATTAGTCAACAGAGCCAAATATCAACAGTACAATGATTGAAATTTCTTTTGAGAGCCAAATTTTTTAAACTTAAACTATATAGGTAGGTACACTGTTAATAACTTAATTAGGGTGCTCCTAAGGCTTAGGAAGAGCCACACTCAAGGGGCCAAAGAGCCGCATGTGGCTCTCAAGCCGCAGTTTGCTGACCACGGCCCTAGACAATAATGAGCACGAGGCTGCTGGTATTCTGGCCCCATTCGGGATCTTGTTACTGATGACCAACATTCCTCAAGGCGTAAAATAGTCAGATCAGAAAAAAATAAAAAAGTCACTCTGAATATTCTTAGCTGGCTCAGGAAATTCTAAAAATACATGAAAGTATAGGTGTAATCCTGGTGTCTTGCTTATCATGTTTCCTTTTTCTCAGTAGAAGCCTGAAATGGATTAGCAAGAAAAGCATTAAGTAGAGATGAAGAATAAAGCCAAGATTAAACAGGAAGACAACTAAGCAAGAGGGAGAAATTTGACCTTGACCACAGATAACCACTAAAATGACATGCAAACACAGGTGTGGTCAAAGGTTAAGACTGAATTTACCTACCCCAGTGACAGCTGCAGAAACTATCATGTTGTCATTCTCAACTCTAGTCTGAGAGAACAGTCTCAACTCAAGCTCAACAGGCCACTTCGTTTTTTCAAACTCCATATGGACTAACTAACTAGCACAACCACTTTTTTCAAATTTTATTCAAGATATCTTGTATTTAAATACGAACCAGTCAACCAAATAATTCAGAGAAGAAAAAAAACAAAAAACACTAAGCTTCTAAATTGTCTTATAGAATATCAAACACATAGGCAAAGAGAAGTAGAAATCATAATCCATTATGATAAAAAAGCAGAAATATTTGCTCATTCCCATCTAATATTAAGAAATGTACCTTTTCCTATTACCAATTAGATTTTACTGATCTTTTTGATAATACATTTACCTTGTTATTGAGAATCAATATCAAAATCATAGTCATTTGTAATTTTGAAGACTTGTAGTCACTGAAATTAAAAATATATTTTAAGAAATTCTATGGCAATATCTCCATCACTGTTCTTTTTTTAAAAATATATTTTATTGATTTTTTACAGAGAGGAAGGGAGAGGGACAGAGAGTTAGAAAAATCGATGAGAGAGAAGCATCGATCAGCTGCCTCCAGCACATCTCCTACTGAGGATGTGCCTGCAACCAAGGTACATGCCCTTAACCGGAATCGAACCTGGGACCTTTCAGTCCCCGGGCCGACGTTCTATCCAGTGAGCCAAACCAGCTAGGGCCCCATCACTGTTCTTTTAAAGATCACATTTTCCTTGTAAAGATCACAATTTTACCTTTCACCTGCAACACTTCATTTAATTGAGCTCTACTAAGACATCAGTAACTTTACATTTTCCCTTTTTACTGTATCATTAAAATTAGAGATTTCATACAAATCTCTACTGAAAAATCTTCTTTGCAGTTTAGTTTTTCAATTTGTTGGCGATGTAAAGTGGTGCCTTTACATTATTATAAAATATATATACACATATAATTTTTTAAAAGCTTATTTTCAAGGTATGAGCTAGATATATTTATATTTGTTTTTATTATTATTTACAAAGAAAATATACTTCTTTTCTTTATTAGGGGTTATTTTAAACACAATTCACAAATATTTTGGTTAGTTGTATATTTGTGATAATTTAATAAAAATGACATTATTTACTTTTATTAAGGGACACTAAAGAATAAAACTGCTGCCGAAACCGGTTTGGCTCAGTGGATAGAGCGTCGGCCTGCGGACTGAAGGGTCCCAGGTTCGATTCTAGTCAAGGGCATGTACCTGGGTTGCGGGCATATCCCCAGTAGGAGATGTGCAGGAGGCAGCTGGTCGATGTTTCTCTCTCATTGATGTTTCTAACTCTCTATCTCTCTCCTTTCCTCTCTGTAAAAAATCAATAAAATATATATATTTTTAAAAAAAGAATAAAACTGCTTTTTCAAATTTAACAGATAGATGTCATGAAAAATACTGTGTTAAATTCAGGCTAAGTAGATTTAAGGGTGGGTAATTTACCTTATTATGGCTCTTTATCCGTAGAAAATAATTCTATTGCAATAGTAAAAACCATGAGCATTAGCATTGAAAACAACTCTACCTTACCAATTTCCTTGTGTTTACCATGTTTCTTGACATGTAAGTTCATCTATTTAGTCATGATATTGGTCATAGATCCATTGCTTCATCTTAATTCCCCATTTATATTTGATTTCTCTCCTCCCAACAATGATTGCCATGTTCCTGTAACTGCTCTATTTCTATCATGATTAGGAAGCTCTTGCTAAATTATCTTAACTCTCACATTCATCCTACACAAAGGAAATCAAAAGTGTTTTGAACTTTATTTCGAGAGTTTATACCACTTACAGTATTATGGTATAGATGCCTACTTTTTCCAAAAGTTCAAATACGCTTTTCTCCGTTAAAATAAGAAACAAATGGAGATCAGCCTTGAAAATTCCCTGAGCAGACAAAACCAGCTTAGTCATACACACAAGCAAAGCTTATTTGGCTTATTCCACAAGATTACCTTGACCTGGGTCATTTCTTGTTTATGCCTCTGAAATCATATGTAAACTTAAACTGCTTCCCAAGATTGATACGAAGTAACCACTGACCAATTCTTTGTCATAGAAAAAAAAATTAATATGATAACCAGTCACTGTGAAGAATAAACAGTCACTGCTTTCTCACTATATGGGCTGCTTTATAACAATAAACCCCTGAACCTAATTGCGACGTTTCAGCTTGAATGCTCCCAGTTCATGAACTGTCTTTTGGTGTGTGTACAATAAACTTTTACTAATTACTACTCCGTTATTTCTGAATTTTTGCCACCACATCCTCCAAAATTCATGTTTTAAAAATACCATTGTAGGACTTCTATCTCTAACTATAGAGGATTAAATTATATCATACCAACCTTCCTAAAAAGAACAAAGAAAACATAAATAAAATACTTTTTAACACTGGAAATGTATTTAATTTTATTAACCAATGTCATCCCAATACACTTAATTAAAAATTAAACATATAGTTAAATAAGACTTTACAATGTGTTGTGTTGTTTTTTTAATCTCTTTGATAACATCAAGGGCCTACCAAGGCAGGCAAGGCTTGAGGTTTAAAGAGTACATGTGATAAACTGATTTCAAAAGTGTCCCAGTTTCCTACTCCTCCCATTTGCATCCACTACCATTGCAAATCGACTCTATACATCCTCCTGTCTAAAGACGGAAGCTTTTCCCACACGCCTGTGTACAGGTGGATTTGTGATGCACTTTTAGCCAATGGAATGCAACTAAAGACGTGCTGTGCCAGTTCCAAGACTAATAGGCAAGACATTACTGAAGTTTTCTTCTTTCTCTTTGACCCCCACCACCACTGCCGTGTGCACGCGTTTAGTGGATGAGACGCATGGAAGGTGAGAACAGCGACAATGCCCAGGCTAACAGCAACCGACCTTCAGAAGGGCTGTCCAGTTACTTGTAACTGGTTTAAAAGAAAGGAGAAAACCCAGCTGAAACAAAAGTCCTCAACAGAGTCCAGCCCAAATCACAAACCTACAGAATCATAAATAAATGTTTGTAGTCCGAAGCTACTAATGTTTAGAGTGGTTCACAGCAGTTGCTAAGTAGCACAGTCCTGGGAGAAAAGTACAAACACTGCTTTCCAGTGAAACTATCTCTCAACCACAAAGGATAATAAAGACATTCTCAGAAAAGGGACATTAAAAGACTTACCATTGAAGGATGGCTTCTGCCTCGCTTGGCGCACCTCCTCTGTGAATCTCCAGATGCAGCCACAGACCAACCCCAACCTGGGTCCCTGCACCAAGAGCAGCGGCTCACAGCATTGCCTGGGCACCGCCTTTTCCTACCTTGAGGTGTTCCCCACGCTCTCGCCTGTCCTCACGCCTCTCCAAGGCCAGCGGCGTGGGCAGCTTCCACTCGCAGTGGCCTTCGCTCTGCAATGGGGTCTTCTGGGCCTCCAGCACCTGAGCGGCTTTGGCAAGCCTTTGGCGTTTTATGTGCCGCATGTGAGCCCAGTGGCTGCTCAGACCACGCTTTGGCAATCATCCACACTGACGAGGTGCAGCTGCAGGGCCTCTATGCTGCTTGCTTCTTGTGTTCCTAAAATAGCATCAGCTGGAGACACAGGACATCAAAGGTGGCCTCTAAGAAAACTTCCCAGAAATGGGAAAGTTTGGAAACAATATTGGAGGGGGGCAGTAATATCTACAAAGAAAACTGATAGATCATTTGTAGAAAAAAGCATTATTTCAAACCAAAAAAATATAATTCTGTTGCTTAAAAATAAGTTAATTCTTATGAGAGAGTAATTTGCATTTGACTCATTAAATAGCCTGTTCCTGAACTCAAGCACCTGTTACCACTTCTTCAAGGCATCAGTCTCACGTTTAGCATTGAATAGTTTATATTTTCTAATAAGAAAACCACACTTTCTGATGGAGCAAACTGCCACCCTAGCAATCACAGAGGCATTATGTATTTAAAAATATACAGCTTTCTCACCCAAACCTCAGGCTGCCCAGCAATAGATTCAGATACAGGGCGAGTATAAACTAAGGTGCTAAATCTGTGATCATTGTCATTGGATGTGAATTGAAATTAAAACCTATATTCACTAACTCTACCCAGCCATTACCTACTTATATAATCTTACTTGATACTTACAGCCTAAAAATCACTGCCAACGATAAACCAATGGCCCACACCTGATGTCTCTTGGATAGAACTGTTTCACAAGTGATAGGTGTCTGCTTAATGGTCACCTTCACTCTACCCACGCACCCTCAATTCCATATATTCTTTTCTTCCATGTTGGGGGAAGGGAAGACTGGTGTAGTATTCTTCTCTTTTAAACACATTTAGGTTCTTCTCAGAAGAACTTGCCTTTAGCTCTCTTTGCTCAATGGGTAAAATTAGATGCATGTTGACCATTTCTATGATTCATGCGATGACTTTTCCCTGCCCATTTCTATTTTAGGTTAAAAATAACGGCAGTGAAAAGTTTTAAGGATTGGCCCCAACAAATAAAATAATGAAAAGTCCCTAGGTTTTAGGCTTTTCACTTATTCAAATCCATTTAATCAGAGGAGAAACACTTTATTAGGAATGTAGCTTTTCACCTTAACTTGAGAAGCACAGTCCTGGTTAACCCAAGCTGTGACCAAGCTGACATCAGATTGAGTAGTATCAGCTAGAAGAGGTGACGATTTGCATGGATGGGGAAAGCCAAGGTCTCATTTTTCTGTGCCAGTTCATCTGTGGTGATATAGAATTGGCTGTTCATGCCCTTACACTTAGAATCATATCTGCCCCTTCCCACGAGTCTAAGTCCTAAAGAGGCTGTGTTTTCACTCTCCTGTGCCTTTTAGGAGTGCTAAGTGCAGACAATTTTATCATCAGGACACAATTTTACTGCCCAAAAGTAACAGAAGAAGTTACTCTGGCCAATCCACACCACCAACAAGTATGAAAAAACAATCTTTCTGTTTTCTAAAAGCATCTTGCCCAGCAGTTTCCCCATTGCTGCATGATTGGTGGGCTCTTCCTTCCCTGCTGGAGAGGAAAAGATACCCAAACCAGAGAAGTGATACACATGCTCCTACTTGTATGCTAAGAAGTAGATTCTGGAGCATTAACTTCTCATCTGCTCAACTATGCAGCAGTGGCATTGCCCAGCCTTCCACCTGTGCCAACTGTGGTGTAGGGTTCTCTGTCAGAGTCACTTCCACCAGAGCTAAAGCGTTGCCATGTTTCTGCCATACATCTCTATGAAGGGCTCTGTGGGGATAGGGACACGATGCTTTCATTGAACTCCCTTATGCCAGCACACGCTTCAATGGTTAAGGAACTTGGAAGATACTTTTCTATTCTTCCTTTCTCTTTCCATCCCTGTCTTTACTCCCTAGACTTACTATAAAACATTAGTAAAATAAGAATTAAAAGTCACGTGAATCCAACCAGAAAAAAAAAAAAAAGCTAGAAGGAATTCTTCAAACAGAAAGTAAATGATAAAAGAAAGAATCTTAGAGCATCAGGAAAGAAATAAAACTGGGTAATGAAATAAACTCTTTATCCTCTTGAGTTTTCTAATGAACATAAATTTTTTAAATGTTACCAGATCAAAACCAACAAAACATAAAAAGTGTAATATCTCATCTTCACCTGGATGTTATCCCAAGGATTAGAGATAGTTAATATTTACAATGTTAATCAATGTATCATCTGCAAGAACTGCCATATCAAATACCATACCAGCCGTGGGCAAACTACGGCCCGCGGGCCGGATCCGGCCCATTCAGCTGTTCTATCCGGCCCGTGGAGCCAAAAGAGCGGAGGGTTCTCTTGCTCTCCCCTCCGCTCCTTCACCAGCAGCAGTGTTAACATGGCAACGTCGGGAAACACGGCCACAGCTCCTTCTTCTGAGTCCAGTTTAAGAACCCATTGTGGCCCTCGAGTCAAAAAGTTTGCCCACCCCTGCATAGACTGAGTGGCTTAAATGATTGTAACTTATTTCCCACAGTCAGAGGCTGGAACTCCAAGATCAAGGTGTTGGCAGGTTTGCTTTTTCCTGAGGCGTCTCTCGTTGGCTTGTAAATGGCTGTCTTCTCACTGTGTCCTCACAAAGGCCTATTCCTGCTATTGCATCCCTGGTTCTCTTTCTCTTCTTAAGGGCATGAGTAATATTAGATTAGGGTCTCACCCTAATGACCTCATTTAACCTTAACCATCTTCTTAAGCCTCTGTCTTCTAATATAGTCTCATCAGGGGTTAGAGTTCCAACTTATAAATTATGCAGGGACAAAGTTCAGTCTATAGTATCACCCACTAAGATTTTGGGGCCCAGAAACGTGATTGCTTTATCAAATAGAATGTGAAAAATGTGATGCAGAGCCATGAGCCCAGATTCAGGAATAAGGATACAGCAATGAGAGAGTAGCAAGCCATAAACAATACATCTTTCCAATCATATAAAGTCTCCGTGATTCAGCACAGGAAAAAAAAAAAAACACATAAAATATGACCCTATAAACAAAAAAAGAAAAGAGATAGAAGGAGAAAGGATAAACAATGACATATATACTCATATGCACTCTTCAAGGCTGTGGCCCAGGTTAGAGTCCGGGGATAGTATATTGTTAGTTTGGGAGCAATGTTAAGGACGAGGTGCTTGGGAATCTGAAAAAATATGAAAAGACATCACTTTGTAGGCTGGGCCACATCACCTTGCAGGCAACCATGTTAAGGGAGGGAAAACCACACCGAGTCAGAAAATATGGATTAAACAAATGCCATCCCCTTAGATCTATGCTAAACATTTCTAAGTGTATAAAAGATAAAATATTCTCCTTGCTATCAAGAAACGCACAATTGTTTTGGAGAAAAAAAATGACATCAGTACTACAAATTATACTACACAGATGGTCATATTTAGGAGTCACATCATCAGTTAGAAGGAAACAGTGCCCATGTTTTTGCTGCAAAAACTGATTGTAAGATCAAGCTTGATATTTGAAAAGGAACACCCTGCCAAAAATCTTGCTGCAATATGTTCCAAAGGACATTTGTACATAAACATTTCATTGTCAAAATGTCAATAAAGCCAAATGCCACACAGCTTTCCAGCCTCCATTCCATGAGGCAGCATATTTATAGTTATGGAACCTGAGTCCATATTAACCACTAAGTAAGTGCATATCTAGGATCATCTTAAGGAACCCATTAGACAGGTGGAAATTAAGTCAATTAATGATGCATGATCTCAAGCCCTTTGAGTGGTTTTGTTGATCTTCTAATTTATTTCAGTTTGAGAGGGATCATTGGTTGACATGTTGTCATGTTTCTATGTGGTCTCAGGCCAAAAAGTTCCAATCTGCAGGACATTTCTCCCTCTTTTGTGTATGGTTTTAAAGCCAAGGGTACAAAATGTACTTGGTGCTTTGCTTTTCATAATTGAAGTATAGACTTGCTGAAGGGGTTGAGTTCAGGGCACATTTCATTACACATTATAAAACACTTAACAATTTTCAATTATATCCAGTCAGGCAGCAATATTCAAAAATTATTTTAGTAAAATCTCATTCCTGTTCTTCCAAATAAGCAATGCTTTTCATCTAAAGCCATGTTTTCCAAAGTGGAATAAAAACTTTCCATGGACATATAACTTTTTGCCAAGGTACAGAGCTCTGAGGAGGCCTGTACCTTGAATTTGTTAACAGTGCATATTCTTTCCATCCCCATCATTTTTTTCTTTACTCCTGTAGAGATCCTTATTGCTGTTGTTTTTTTTTCCAGTTTCTCCTCTCTCCTTCATTTATTGGTGTTACCTTTCTGTTCTCTCTCTCTCTCTCTCTCTCTCTCTCTCTCTCTCTCTCTCTCTCTCTCTCCCTCCCTCCTCCTGCCCTTTCTTCTCCCCTTTCTTCCTCACACACACCCACAAGCATTTTTTCCTTCCCCTATTTCTAATCCATTGCACATTAAAGAAACCAGAGCCTGACTTCAAGAAGTTTGTTCCACCCATGCAGTGTTACCTTAAAGGCTAGAGGAAGCTACACACGAACAAATAATGACATTTCTGCAGCAGCAAGAGTCCCTATTCTCCAGCTAATCTGTGGCAGCCAGTATGAACAAGGCTGCCAATGATAGCACCTCACTCTTCACCCCACACACAGGCCAGTGTTGGGCAAGGTACATAGACCAGGCTAAACGGAATCCTTCCCTGGTGAATTTCTGTTGCTATTGATGGAAAAGACCTGCTTCCTCTCAGGATGTGCACTAAAAGGAAAAAACCCCAGTGATGCTCAAGGCCACCCCTCTTATCCAGCAAAGAGGCCTGAGGGAAAAGCAAGGACCCTTGTGCATAAATGTCCTAATTTCCATCTATGAAGACAACAGGGCTTTCCTGCTTTCAAAATCTATTTCTTCAAGTCTCCTCCAGGTTTTTTTCTAATAAATATTTTTGTTTTATTTAGTTTTAATTATTTTGCTATGTTTACTGGAGTTCAAACTTTGTTTCTGTTACTTGTAATTGAATAAGTCCTAATCAATATTACTATTTATTTCTGTCTCATTCCTTAACAAAATCTTCTGATTCCATTTTTAAGTTGCAAAGTATGATGGCTAATTTTATGTTGTACTTGATTAGGCCACAGATTGCCTAGATATACAGCTAAACATTGTTTCTGGGTGTGCCTGTGAGAGTGTTTCCAAAGAGAGAGCTTTGGGATATACACGCTGGTAAAGCAGATCACCGCCCCATTGTAGTGTGCACCACCCAACCCACCAAGGACCTCAATAGAACAAACAGGCAAAGGAAAGGAGAATTCTCTCTCCTCTTTCTCTCTGTGGGAACCACACCTGAGTCCCCAGATAGTCAAGGCCAATGAGAGCACAGAGGCCTTATTGTCAATACACCAGAATGGCCAAGGCCGCTCTGAGCATGAGCCTAATCAGGGTGCCCAAGGCCAAGATACCATGAAAGGGTACAAGGACACAGGATACACTGTTCCCTTCTGTAGCCAAAATATGATTGATGTAACTATTGGCACGAAGCCTTCATTGTCTAAGGAATATATACATACAAGTTAGAGACCAGCTAAAAGAGCAACTGGGCAGAGCTTGTGCAAGAAGCAGATTATGAAGATGAAGCTGGAGAGAAGCAGAGGCGATAGGCACAGAGAAGGTAGCTCCTACGTGAGCAGGAGAGGCTAGAGAGCTCAGATGGAGCTGAGAGCTGGTGCTGCTATGATGTGAGGCTAAGAGCTCATAGAGAGCTCAGATGTAGCCACCATATTAGCCAGGCAGTGTGCTGGGCAAGGAAGACGGGAGAAGCTGCTGAGCCAGCAGGTCTAAAGGAGAGCTTATGTACTATTGCTATGTAAAGCTAGGGGTCTAGAGGCAGCATGCAGCTGCATAGATAGTAACTGTGGGTACACAGACTGATGCTGCTTTATGGGAAGGATTTGTATTTACCAGCCGGTGTCTGGCTGCCTGTCTGTATATGGACTTTGCTGTGAAGAATTGTCTTGTCTGATGGCTATATGGCCACTGGCAATTGTAATAAAGACTCATTCTTATACCCCACAACCTCTCATGGCCTCTCCGTCTGCCCCACCACCGAGGATTGACCTGGTGTCTCTGACACTCTCCCACATAGTTAAACCTGACAAAGCTCAGGAGAGGCCTGTAGAGTAGCTTTACAAACCCAGAGCTCAAAAGTAACCACATACGATGGTATGAACATAAAAATTTCCAACTTGCCCTGACCAGTTTGGCTTAGTGGAGAGCGTCGACCTGCAGACTGAGGGGTCCCAGGTTCGATTCCGGTCAGGGACATGGGCCTCAGTTGTGGGCACATCCCCGGTGGGGCATGTGCAGGAGGCAGCTGATCGATGTTTCTCTCTCATCGATGTTTCTAACTCTCTATCCCTCTCCCTTCCTCTCTGTAAAAAAATCAATAAAATATATTTTAAAAAATATTTCCAACTAAAAGCAAGTCATGGTGGGCAGTCACAGGCCATTAGCTTCCTTGACAAATGTAAATCTTTGACTTAAGTGAGCCTGTCCAAGACGTCTATTTTGCATCTGAGATAACACACCCTTGGAATGTCAGAGTCATTTCCTTTTCCACACTCCTCAGGGCACAACCTCCCACTGAGCAGGAGACCACAGAACACTTCATTACTTTATTCCCAAAATACCATCTCTATGCGCTGCATAGTAGCAGAACAAGAAATGAGTTCAGGATGCATTTTTGAAAACTGAGATACTACTGCTCGTGATCAGGTTCTGATATATTGAGACTGAGGGACTATCAGGTTTTGGGGGGGGGGAAAGGCTTAGGATAATAAAATTTCATAGAGAGCTCTATTAGACATTCAAGTACAAAAAATCAAGCAAGCATTTATAGTTATTGAGTTCAGGAATGCAATGAGTGCTTGTGATATAAAGTGGGAATTACAAGTATAGAGATGGTACTTGAAGTTATGAAATAGAACAGAGCATGTAGAATGTGAGTATAAATGGATAAAAAGAAAAGACACAGGGATGAGCACCAAGTGTTCCAATATTTAGTGAATCAGAAGAGAGGAAAAAAAAAAAAACACAGAAAAATGATCTGAAAAGTAGCTACTAGTGAAGTAAGAGGAAAACTGTGCAGGATTCTGAAGAGGGCTGCAGCCCAGAAGCCAGATTTAAAAGATATATGTTATTAAAAGGAGATATCGATCAATGGTGTTAAATGCTAAGAGCTCTAGAAAAAGAATACCATGGATTGTCCATTGGGTCTGAAAGATGGAAATCACAGAGCACTTAGAGAAGAGTAATTTGAATGGAGTAGTGGAAATGAAACTCTGATTGGAAAGGGTTGAGGAGAGAATAGGAAGTGACTATGGAGAGAGAATGGGTATTTTTAAATCTGTGGATGACTTTTGCTATAAAAGGGATCATGCAACACCTAGCTAACGGACCATGTGAAAATAGGAGGATTATTTTTAATGGGAAATAAAAAAGAAGAATGTGTAGTAAAAATATAGTAAAGCAAGTAGGTGTGCAGATTTGCAAATGAGAGATAAGGTAGTTTTCTTTGGATTGCTCAGATTTCCTCAGAAAAAATCTGAGATAAAATAGTTCAGCTTAGGAGTGGGAAGAATGAGTAAAGGTTAGTAGTAAGAGAAGAATGAGAGAATTTTAAAATCATTTTAAGTTGAACCTTTATGAAGGAGACAGATACACAACATTTGGCTGACAAATTGAAACAGCTCTTGATCAGCTCATGGAAATCAGGTAACAGTTATAATTTCAAACATACAAGCAAGACGCTGTGTGAATAATTTTTGATATAAAGATTATGACCAAACCCTACCCCAATTAATAATAATATAAACAGCAGTGGATCCACCTTGATAGGAGATAGAGTAATGTGTAAATAAGTATGTGTGATGGGATAATATGAATTATGAATTTTAAATATATTTTTAATGATTTTAGAGAGAGAGGAAGAGAGAAACATCATCAATGATGATGACATGATCCTGACATATCTGATCATTGACATGATGAGAATCATTGATCCCTTATCTCCTGCACGCCCCCTACTGGGGGTTGGTCTGGCATGTGCTCTGACCAGGAATCACCCAGTGAACTCTTAGTTCATGTGTTGATGTCCAACCACTGAGCTACATGAACTGGGCTAAATTATGATTTTAAAAAGATTGATTCTACACACTATTCTTAAGAATTCCACTGTTAGCCGAGACCGGTTTGGCTCAGTGGATAGAGCGTCAGCCTGCGGACTGAGGGGTCCCGGGTTCGATTCCGGTCAAGGGCGTGTGCCTGGGTTTTGAGCACGTCCCCAGTGGGAGATGTGCAGGAGGCAGCTGATCGATGTTTCTCTCTCATCGATGTTTCTAACTCTCTATCCCTCTCCCTTCCTCTCTGTAAAAAATTAATAAAATATATTTTTTTTAAAAAGAATTCCACTGTTAAAGCTGACTATGCTTAGCTAAAGAGATAAGAAAAAAACTATTTGGATTAGACCTAATATCTGTGAATGTTAGTTTTGATCTTTACTACAGCATAAAATTATAGTGAAAAAATAAGTACATAAGTACTGTAGCTACTAGAAACATCTCATTCAGATGTTCCCTAAATTGCATAAATAAAAGTATTTACTATCTTCTCATCACTGAAGTCTATTACATTATTCTATATAAATTAGCCTAAATGTAGTTGAATATCCACTCCTAATGTGTATGGCATTATTCAATTTAGAGTTGATAGATAGAAATAAAGATTTTATATATAGAAATATATCCAAATGTGTAAGAATAGAAAGAAAAGAAACACAATTTGAACATTCCACATGTTTGCTAATATCACAATATCTTAGAATGTCTTCCTGATTTATTTTCCATTTATCTGATCACTTGTAATTATGATGTTTTACTTAATTTGAGGAAAAGAATTCAAGTGAATATTTTTGCATTACTGAGAAGAATGAAGTAACAATCTACTCTTTCACATGCCTAGTTACTGGCATTTATTTACACAAGTAGGAAAATAAAAGTAGGCCATGTGTAACAAGTACAATGTTTGTTGAAAATCTCCTGATTTATATTCTCCTCTTTGTAAGCTTGCTTCTCCCTCCCAATCCCTTCTTGCCACTAGGATCTCAAGATAGAAAACAAGGTAAATACCATTACAAAAATGAGACATTTATTTAAGGGAACGCCTACGAGACAAGAAGAGAATCCCTCCACCCCACACCTACCCCATGTTCCCTGACATTTAAATAGAAGAGACAGGAAGGCAGTAAGGGGGAGAAACCTGTATCCTCATTTTTTCTTTCTGGAAAATTCCTGCCAGGAATGGTGGATCTTGAGAACAGGAGAGAGGGAGAGAGGACAGTGACATGTTTACCCAGAATACCCTGGGAAGGCTTCAAGCCTCTGAGAGATGAGTCAACAAATCTTTTCTGTAAAAGCCCAGGTATTAAATATTTTAGGCTCTGTGGCATCTATCATTTCTGTCACAACTACTCAGCTCTGCCCTTGAAGCATGAAAGCAGACACAGACAACACACAAATGAGTATGTATGGCTGTGTTCCAATAAAACTTTCTTTACAGTATCAGGCAACCGCAGGATTTGCCCTACAGGCAGTAGTTTGCTTACCCCACCTCTAGGAAGAGCCTTGCATGAGGTCATATTCAACATGGCATGTCAGGATCATACAGTATTGGAAGATGGAAGTAGTTAGACACGTAGCCTCAGGTTGCCCCAAACTGTGGAAGCTGTGGAAGGGTGTCAACAGTTTTGTTGTACCCTAGGCAAAGAGACACAGTGGATCAGCAGAAGAGTGAGGGATTGGTATCAAGAAAATGCTATGTGCAGAGACTCCATGATTGGTGGCGAAAGGTGGAACTCATGCACTCCAATAGTAAATCTCAGCATAATTCCCTGTTTAATTAACTAAACAAGGAGGCCATGAGACTGAGGTGGCACCAATGCTATGGCAGCCTGTGTAAGTAAACCAAAATCTAAGCCTGTAAATCCCTCAAGGTTACAGAATTGAAACCTAAGGGCAAGGGATTACAAACAACCAACTAGGCTTTCGCGATAGCCAATCAATAAGTTTTAAATTTTGCTTCTGCCTTTTTTCTATAAAAGCCTCTCCCCCAGCTCCTGTCGGTGGAGCATCCTAACCATGCTGCCTGACTGAAATCAGTTTTTGCTCAAATAAACTCTTACAATTTTTAATATGCCTTACCTTTTAAAATTTCTATTTATCTTTTAACAGCACAAACATCCGTGAATTAGCACAGCAGTCACTAATTTAAGGAATATATAGGAGCAGTCACTCCAAAGCAGAAACCAGACAAAATCACTTGACTCCATAGATCTTGGCTCCTGACACTACTAGGCGATCACATAAGCCCCACATCATGTGTACCCGACGGCAGCCTGGCAAATAGCTTATGATGATGAAATTTTTTTGAAATATTAAATCATGCCCCAAAGAATTAGTTGTCAAGTTACCTAAGTTAAAATTGTTTAAGTTGCTGAATTAGAATGAGTTTACTTTATTGTAAATTAATTTACTGAAGCGGGGTTGGGAGATCATGAGAACTCTGTTCCTCCCTACAGGGTCAAGGCATTGCACGGAAAAATCAGATATATTATAGAAAGTAAAGACGCACTTTAATTCAAACATATAACTATAAAAAAATAAATGTTCAACCCTAGTACATGATTTCACATAGTATTTCTTATTTCTATAAAATTTATTTTGTGAAGAAAGGATGGTAGTACAATGCCTAGCCTTACAATTCTGTACCCTTTCGATATATCAAGGTAGAAAAAATAAAATAAACTCATGCAACTTTTAACCTTTAAGTAGAAGATTAATAAAAGGATTAGACTCTAGTAGAAAGAAAAAAAAACTGAACAAATAATGCAGCCCCATAGAATTAAAAAAATATTCAAATAGCTGGATTTACTTGTAAGGTTAGGAATTTGCTTCGCTATTTCTTACTATTAGCTTCTCCCATTTCCAAATTTTAAATGATAATATGCAAACTTGGGAATACTAGCAATGATCTAATGGGGTTTTTAAGCACATGGCTGCAGAGCTGGATGATGTTAAAATGAGAAAGAAAATTTGACTTGGGTAAAGTAGCTTTTCCACCCTCAGTAGGCTTGTCCTTGCTTTTATGACATTTACATGCTATCCACCATGATAAGAAAGCACTTTGCCCTTGCTTTTAGATTAAATAAGACTTGTCATTGCTCATAATGGCTACCCCATCTCATCTTTGTACCACGGTGATGTTACAAAGGAAAACACTAAGTTTATTTGCATTATTCTGAAGGCAATCTTTCTCTCATTATTTGCTGCTAGGCCCGCTTCTAAAATATTATAACTGGAGATAGAAATTAAGCTCCACTTTCCCATATAACTCTTGTAAAACATCAATGACAGAGATAAGCAGCAAGAATCTGGAATTATGGCAGTACTTTATTTAGTGAAGAAAGGATGGTAGTACAATGCTTAGCCTTACAATTCTGTACCCTTTCGATATATCAAGATAGAAAAAAATAAAATAAACTCATGTAACTTTTAACCTTTAAATAGAAGATCAATAAAAGGATTAGACTCTAGTAGAAAGAGAAAAAAACTGAACAAATAATGCAACCCCATAGAATTAAAAAAATATTCAAATAGCTGGATTTACTTGTAAGGTTAGGAATTTGCTTCTTAAGTAGAATTTTATTTTATGTTTTCATTCATTTTAAAGTTCTTCTACTAGAAGGAATCTTTAAAGACTGAATAATGATGCCAAGAACTTTCCAGAAACCCCATGTTCTCTTATCTTTTTTTACTATAATAATGCTTTTGCAAAGACCCCTTGCTATTTATTTATTTAACTTTTTGCTACATGAAGAGAAGCCTCATTCTGGAAAGCAGTGATTCAAACTCAGTTTCTCTAAGCATCCGCATACTGTGAAAGTGGAAAGTACAAACAACTGCATTCCTAAAGTTATAGATAAGTAACATAAAAGAACAGGGTCAAATATTCAAAACAAAACATGAATACAACATTATTATGGTAGTCATTATTACAAAGCATTGAGGCTCTATTTTTATGATAAGAATTCCATATTTTATTGCTTAAATCCACTTTTTTTTCATAATTTCACTCTAATTGAGGGATAGGTGAGTAGTGTGCAAGCATCCATGTTCTAATCTATGGTTACTTTTAAATTCTTTAAATCTCACCATTAAACAAAGAATAATGAGTGCGTTTAAGAGCTCCTTTTTAACTCTGGTTTCTCTTCAGATCGCATAAATCTTTTGCCTTTTAAGAGGTCCTTTTATTCACAGACATAGTTAATTAAAAATAAAAGAGTACTCTTAATTGAGATCTCCATTTCCTAATATTTATTCCTTTTAACTACCAATTCCACAGAATATAATGTATTTAATCATGAAAAAGAGAAAGACAAATCAGACCTTTCATGTTAAGTTCTGAATTTGGAACTTTCGAGCAGCCTTGTTGCTGGGAATGAGGAAAACAGCCAGTGTGCTTGTACTCTTTGTAAGGTATCCTTCTCCCATCTCAAGGCTGCAACCAGACCTGCAGGATCTCCTGGCTGAGAGGGTTTTGCAGGGTAGGCAAACAAAATCTTGCAGCCAAGTCTTTCTCTGTCCTTTGAAAAAAACATTAGTCTAATGAAGAAGTTATTTCAAATGCGATGAAGGGGGTAGGGAAGAACCAAATCTTCCAGAGGGTTCTTTTTGGGAAATAGGATATTGGGAAGTAAAACAAAGGCCAAAGGAGTGAAAGTAACGCAATTCTCTTTCAAGAGGACAACAATCCTGCAGAGTATCTCTAAGTATTGTCAACTCTCCGCAACTCTTCAAATTGCCAGCAGTGATAAAAGCCAAGAAAATGGATGGATTGAGAAAGTGGGCAAAAGGTCAAGTGGAGATTAGAGGAGTATGAAGAGGCATCTGGAGGGGAACTAGTATCCCTTTTCCATTCTAAATCCTCTTACGGTGGCAGGGCTGGGCTAGTTACCGCTGATGCAACAACTTCATTTCTAATTTATTTTGTAAAGTCAAAGTTTAAAAAGGTAAATGTTGATTATAATTGATGTTTTATATTGCTCTTGCAGTTTATTTATGAAAAAATGTTATCATATAATCTTGATAATTTCCTGTGCTCTTCTCTTTACCAAGGGTTTCTGCTAATATACAGTAAATTTTATGATGCATGATATTATCTCTAAGGATTGAAACATTTCTTGGACTATGCTTAGTTATAGAGCTGTTCAGAACAATTATTTGCTGAGTCCAAAGCAGCCTCAAAAAGATACCTTTTGTGTGTGTTGTGTGCAAGAAAGAAAGAGTTAGATCTTCTTATTACTGGGTATACACAGCTTCAAAATGTATTATTTCATTCATTTTATAGACTGTTTGAATTACAGTCTTTTAACTTTCTCAAATCTCCACTTCCTCATCTGTTGAACCCTCCCAACAGGTTGTGTGGACTAAATAAGTTACTATATATGAAGACACCTGCATTGGTTTCAGGAACATGTGTGATTGGGATGCATGTTCTCTACCTTATATTCCTAAGGCACAATCACGACTAAGTCAAGAGCAGAACTGGAAGCATGACCAATGAACTTATTACATATCAGCGTTCTGTCCCTGGCAATGATTTCCTCGAGGTCCCTGACATACTTTCTGCCTGGGCCACAGGAGCCTTTCTGCCAAGAGACCAGAACTCTTTCAGCACCGCCTACATATGGAAGATTTAAAGTCAGCTGGGCTAGACGTCTGTGTCAGGCACCCCAGATCAAGTTCCCGTGTGCTG
The DNA here is from genome assembly GCF_964212035.1 of Myotis nattereri. Taxonomy (NCBI): domain Eukaryota; kingdom Metazoa; phylum Chordata; class Mammalia; order Chiroptera; family Vespertilionidae; genus Myotis; species Myotis nattereri. The sequence continues at coordinate 58,555,914 of NC_138079.1, forward strand.
CTCCTCTCCCCACTCATGGTGCTCCATCATCATTTCAGTCATGGCCTTGCTTTATTGCTTAGGGATAATTTCGAACAGGTCATAGATAAGCCACATTGAAAATAGCAAGGTCATAATAAATATGCCATGAAACAAAATGACTGGCAGATAATGCCCTGGGAAGGAAACAAGGTGGAGAGGAGACCCATTCACTAGATTTATGTGGCAAGAAATGTAATTTGTATGATTTGTTTAAGACAGGAATTTCCACATCTTCCTTTCAAAAATGGGCAATATGATAAAAAGAAATATGTGTTTTATGTTAGCCCTGTGAGGGCACTTTGAAATTTCATTTTCTGACAGATGTTTTGCAAGTTTGTCTCTGATATTTCCATCAATCAGTAGCTGAGTATATAAAATTGTGAATATGTAGTTTCTGCAAAATCACCAAAAGCCTTCGTTTAGAAGACTAACTTGAATATTTTCAGTCTGTATAGTTTATACATTTTAAATGTTAAAGTATTAGTTTAAATTATAAGCAATTGACTTCCTGGCACTGCCAGTCTGCTCTATTCCTAGGTCAAAACTGCTCCCGTGGCCAGAGAAGCCCCAGGTGCCAGCAAGTGTGGCGGCCGTCTGTGAGTGGCCTCCTTGGGATGGGCTGAGGACACGTGGCTGGGCACTGACAATCTCTTTGTACAGCAAAGAATGCTAAAGAGTCCAAAACATCTTAGACGATTTAAATCTTTGTGACTCAGAAGTGAGTAACAGAATAAATATAGTTGGAAAGAAGAGTAATGAGTAGACTCTAAGTCCAGTTTCAATAGCACTCTGGGTACATGAAGCTAATGGAACAATCAGAAATGTGTGTTTGGAACTCGAGAACTGATGTGGGTGACCCTTAAACAGTATAAACAAGAAGATTGGGAACAGGAGAAAAATGGACATCCAGGAGGCAAGAAGAATACTCGTAGAGCCACCCCACCTCCCAAAAAAGAGCATAAGCTTAAAGGCTGAAGAACTAGATATTACTACATTGTTATCTGTATTTTTATTAAACTAATGGAATTATGCTAGTTTTGCAATCTTCAGATTATTTATCCAAGATCATTTGCCTATAACATTAACTTGGAGACATACCAAAAGTTTATTTGGTTTTGCAATGTTAAGTTTCATCCATCACTGATTTAAGAGCGGTTATATGAGAAAATATATAAATTAATAGTTACAGAAGTAGACATTCCCTAAAACATCCGTTCTTCAATATTGCTGAATAAATTTTTCTTCTATTTTCAGAATCATTACTCTCAGGAAAGTGTGAGAACAAATGTTCAAAGACTGAAATCAAAACTAGGTTTTATTTTCATTAATTCACAGTTATTGAAAACAAGTTATTTTATTGAAAGCTAGTTGTAAACTTAGTTATTGTATTCATTATCACATACCCCATAATAACACAGCCAGATGGTCAGATGACTTTCCCTTGCCTTTGTTTAGTAAAAAATCTTCTTTTAATTTTTTGGAATTTAGCAATAACCTAAAATAACACTGCCATTGCAAAGTTAGCTATTTCTGGGATAGCAAGTGTTGTTCTTCTAATCAATGTCACATTTCCAGTACGAGTACCTAGCATTTCTGTAACTAGAGAAAATCGGGTGTGATAAAAGCACGTTAGAAATGTACTAGCAAGAGGAAAAAGGGGAAAAAAAGACTGTGAGGATTTTTTTAGAAGATTCTTCAGGCTTATTATCTCCCATGGTAGTATCTTAGCAGTGTAATGAACTGTGTTCTTATGATTAGTTTAATGTTAAAGCCTCTGGTATCTAGATATTAAATGAACTCAGTGATGATTTTAGTAAGTTATTTCTCATTTTCTCAGCCTCATAGCTTAATACTGCTTATCAGTAACAGAGAAATAATGATTACTTTGATTTTCACAGTGCTTTACTGTTACTTACACACAGATTTTTGAACAAAGATCTTTGGAGCCCATAACTATTAAGGCATATATTGAGCTAAAATTTATCCCATATGAATGACTCACAGAGCTTGCCTTTCTGAGCAACTCCTGATTATTTTCATGCTATAAGCTGCCAGTATTTAGTTTTCAAGTAAAAAAATGTAAGGTTGTGCTTCTAAGCATAAAAATAAAGCATTCTGTTCCCATGCATGTCTATTACTCTGGTCAAGAAACTTTTTCAAAAACTCTGACATCAGGACCAACCACCCCGGCACCAACCAATCAGTGCAGAACACAACCCTGACCATGATCCCAACTGCCTTAATCGCCGTGATTAATGACGTTTCCCCTATACAAACCACCCCCTAGAAGCCATTAGGGAGCCAGGTCTTTGGCATTAGCTAACCTGTCTCTGGGCATGGGCCCCTTCCTGAAATAAACCCTTGCTTTCTTTGCTGTAAGCTCCTGTTCATGTCTTAGTGGGCTTTGATGCGCACAGGCAAACGGACCCCTTTAATCCAGGAATATACAACATATTTCTTCATCAATTAAACAGTTATTAATGTATAAATCCAGCAGGTTCATGACTAGTGAAGAGGATGTGACATTGGAAAAGTCTTTAGCTAATTGAGCATAGCCTATTGCATCTCCATTTTTTAAGCTTTTATGTATAAAATCGCATATCTGCAATGCAACTAATTACCGAAGGATGAATAAGGAAAGAAACAGAAAGGCAAAAAGAAGCTAACCTACATGCCATTGTATGTGTCTGCGTTCTCTTATAGAGACTGGATTCATGAACCATTGCCAAAGAAGGTCATTCACTGTAACTGGGATGAAGCACAATAGCAATGTAATTTTCTTAATCTCCCGTATGGCTTTCCTTCCGTGCATTACATTTCCATCCTTCATTTCTTTTGTCTCATTTCATGTCTTCTATTATAGTGCCTTTAATATGCTTACTCCCCAACCTCGTATTGGCCCACATTCAAACCATTTACTGTACGTAATTAGCTTTAGTGTGTCGGAGCCTGTGATGTCGCTGCCTGCTCTGTTCACAGCAGTCTTTTATGCGTTCTCCTCTTCATTGAGAATGTAAAGAGCCAAACTCAATGTCTGTTAAGGACACTGTGGCTTAGTTTTTCACCGTTTCTAGCAAATTTAATTTCTATTGTTCTATTATACTCTTTTGATTAAAAACACAAATCCATTGACAGATGTACTGTTTAATTATAAAGTAATAGGATGAGTCAGACTAAAACTTAAGAAGGGCTATTATAGCACAGATTCCCTAAATCCAAAATCAAACACCAAGTAGCTACACAGATATGCTGTATAAAATGTGCTCAGAGAGGCTTCGGGGCAATGTGAAATGAAGTCAAAGAATTTGCCTCCCCTTGACCCAGACAGCCTTTCCATTCCCTCAGCTGGACTCAATGTCAGAAAAGCTTCTTGCTGACTCTAGGCCTTTATAGTACCTTAGAAACCTGGTCATTGTAAATTCTTTCTCTGCCCCTTTGAGGTGTAAATATTTTTAAAAGCTTCTTGCCTGTTTTACAACCTAGGAAGATACACCCCTACCTCAGGCCCCCCATTTCTGTGGAAGAATAGGAGCATCACCTCAGTGGGTTCCTTGATCTGCATTGTAAAACTACCTCCTGTCATGAAGATAAGAGAAAGTTTACTTTTGGCTAGAGCCAGTTGGAAAACACACATGGCCTGTGATGTCTCCCTCTCCTCACCTCTTAAAAAAATAAATGCTGCTTTTTGTTTCTGTGGAGTTGAGAGACTGAGTTCTAATCTCTTGTAAATAAAGTCTTTCTTGCCTGTTTAGATATGCCCAGTACAATTTTTGCTTTGACACCCTAATGCCTGATGAAATTCTTTTTAAAATATTCAAAACCACCTATTTTGTTTCATAGCTTTTCCCCAGGACTGGCTCTAGCCAATCAGCTGGGTGCTGTGGAGCAGGAAAGAAGAATTCAAGAGAATAAGCATTTCCATTTTGAGTTGATATCAGCAAGTGATTCATATTTCAGATGACTAAATTATCATAATTTCTTATTTGAAAATGAAAATTAAGCCAAGAAATTAAATTTAGTATTTTATCATTCTTGATTTTTTTTCTGAATTCAATTGTTTCTGGACAACATATATAGATAATGGAGAAATAAAAATTCAGCTTAATCTAGATATGACATTCTGTGAATTCTGCTTTCATATGGTATAACCCAATACATATTTATTGAAGAAATTTAAAACTATGTTTATATGTTATGCTTTCTTTGAAATTATGGCCACAATATTTGTTGCTGGGTTATAGCCTGTTGTCAAGATAGGGATCACTTAGGGGTTTGGAATAGGACTGCCGATGGGTTTACAATGCAAAAGCAGAGGAGTCTGGGAGTCACTAGGTACAGCCATTACCCAAAGTGGGGAAAACAAAAAGAAAAGAGGCCCACTTGGGGGAGACACGTAGATGGTGAGCTCAGTTGCTGCAAACGGAGTTTATGCTGCCTATGATTTAGTGCAAGGGACATGCCCACTATACATGCGCCTGGATGTGGGAGGGAGGTCAGGAGGTGGGCATTTAGGAGACTAAAGAGGAGTGAGTGAATTTTCTAGAGAAGGGAGAACCTTGAATTCTTTAGATGTGAAAGAGGAAGGGAGGAGAGAGTAAGGCATTCTACAGAGTACTGAGCAAGGTCCTGAGAAAGACGATCAGAGGGACTCAGAATGAAAGGAAGGGACTAGATAGGTAGATTACCTTTGAAACGGAAGGGCCTCTTTTCCACAGAGGTGGTATGAAAATTGGTAAACAGGGTGTAAAGAGATGTAAATAGAAGCTGAAAGGAGTCTTATTTAATGTCTGTCTCCTTTCTGTAAAGCAAAAAGCAGGATCGCCTGTGGAAAATGATGTTATGATGCAGGCTCAGGGCTTCTAAATGCCTGATCCACTATGGAGCAAGCTCTAACTAAACCAGTTTGAGCATAAAGCTGTGCAAGTCATTTGTGATCAGGTTTTGCTTTGTAACATAACGTCAATCTATCACTTTCTAAATCACTAACACAGCTGTCATTCTCTTGCATAAAAATTCTAGATAGAGTGTTGAGTCATTCCCATTGTGCATTCTGGTAACAATTTCAACACTCCATATTATATTTCGTTACAGCTTTATTGACTGTAGGCACCGACTTGGGAGGGGCGGGGAGGGTAGGATCGATATTTCTGTATTATCAGTGCTGTGCTTGACACCAAACTCCTCTACATAAAAAGCCTGGTGACAAAAGTAAACTCTATCCTATCTAATAATAGACAAACATGGTAATTAACGGTACCTCCGACACACTTCCCATTGGCTAATAAGGGTGATATGCAAATTAACTGACAACCAAGATGGCGGTTAATTTGCATACGTAGGCGCCAAGCCACAGACTGAGGCTTTAGGCTTGGGCTGGGGAGGAACTAGCCAGCAATCGTTGATGGCGGCGGTGGGGAACCAGGACGGAGCCAGCCAGCGATCCTTGATGGAGGCAGCGGCAGGGAGCTGGGGTGCCCCGGCCCAGGCCTAACATCTCGGCCAGAGGCTTTAAACTTAGGTCAGGGAGGAGCCAGCAGCAATTGTTGAGCCAGGGATAGTTGATGGCAGCAGCGGCGGGGAACTGGGGCATAGCCAGCCAGGAATCATGGGTGGTGGCGGCGGCGGGGAGCTGGGGATGCCCCGGCCCAGGCTTAACACCTCGGCCAGAGGCTTTAGGATTGGTCTGGGGAGGAGCCAGCCAGCGATTGTGGATGGCGGCAGCGGCAGGGAGCCGGGGCAGAGCCAGCCAGCGATCCTTGATGGCCACGGCAGTAGGGAGCTGGGAGTGCCCCCTCCCAGGGTTAATGACTCGCCAGAGGTGTTAGGCCTGGGCAGGGGCCGAGCTGGCAATTGGTGTGAACTACAGAGGAAACACCTTTTCTGACTGCTGATTGGTTAAGCTCCCTCTATGCCACTGATAATATTCTTAGTAACTGGGTAATAAGAGTCCAATTAGGTGATCTAGAGTTTCTTTACCACACTCCTGGAGAAAAAAAGGAAGGTCTGCTGCTGGAGGGTTAAGAAATGTCATATCCCGCCCTAGCCGGTTTGGCTCAGTGGATAATGCCTTGGCCTGCCCAACGCAGATTCTGGGTTCAATTATGACCAAGGGCATGTACCTAGGTTGCAGGCTCCTCCCTGGCCCAGGCCCAGGTCAGGGCTCATGCAGGAGGCAACCAATCAAAGTGTTCCTCTCACTTTGATGTTTCTCTCTGTCTTTCCCTTTATCTTCCACGTTCTCTAAAAATCAATGGAAACATATCCTCAGGTGAGGAGAAAAGGAAAGAAAGAAAGAAAGAAAGAAAGAAAGAAAGAAAGAAAGAAAGAAAGAAAGAAAGAAAGAAAGAAAGGAAGGAAGGAAGGAAGGAAGGAAGGAAGGAAGAAAGAAAGAAAGAAAGAAAGAAAGAAAGAAAGAAAGAAAGAAAGAAAGAAAGAAAGAAAGAAAGGGAAAGAAAGAAAGGTCATATCCTATGAAAGAAACTTCTTGAAAATGCCTAAAGAAAGTTGTCATTTTTTCATGGTAAAGGGACTGGAGTCCGTGTTGATGAAAGCACCTTGGTGGCTGTGGTGACTGGCAGTGGCTGCAACAGTGCGGTGATGGGGCTGGTGCCTTCCCCTGATCAGCCCAGTCGCCTCCCACAAAGGGAGGCCAGACTGTGGCTTAGGCCCGCTCCCCAAGGGGATCAGGGAGCAGGTAGTAAGACATCCCCTAGGGCTCCCAGTATGTGATAGGGGGCAAGCTGGGCTGAGGGACCCCCCCCCCCCAACTCCAGTGCACAAATTTTTGTGCACTGGGCCTCTAGTTTTAATATAATTGTTTAACCACAATTCTACTTACCAAAGTCCATGAGACCCAAAAGAATATAGCCGATTTGGAGATCCAACAGTTCCTGGAATTAAGTAAAAGGCCAATAAATGTTTCTGGAAGCTGAATGTTTTGACGTTTATTTAAATCTTGAAATGTAGTACTTGTTATCTCTGCAAAAACTAAGGCTTTATTTCACCAATTAGATACTAAGTTTTTGAGGACAGTAACTCTAGTCACAGCACTGCGTATTATAGCCCCAATTGAATTAAAGAGAAACTATGAGAGAGACATTTTTTAAGAGAACTACAGAACATAATGCATTTCCTGGCTAGCCAAGAAGGGTTTGAGAATTAGAAACATACTTGTATATAATAAATATGAGAACATATTATCTATATCCTCAGATTCATTTTCTAAAATTCTATTTTCAGATGGTCTTATAGATATTAATGGCAGGAAATTCCAGTATAACAGTAAAAAAGTTAATAATTTTAGAATTCATGCTTGCCAAAGGAGAGACTAACTGGTCAAAACCTAGAAATTTATTATTTTTGCTAGTTCTTTTCTATGCATTATAAGAAATACTATTTTAATGGAAGATCATTTAAACAGCTATTTGGTGTTTAAAATAAAATATAGACTATCTAAAATTAATTCTTGGCCAATATCTGGATAGAAAACCAATGAAATCAGAAATGTGTGTCATTCTGTTTCAAATGAGAAAAAAAAAAAAAAAGAAGTAGTGAAAGTTGCACCGGCAAATAATTCTCATTAAATAGTTTCTCTTCTAACTGGAAATCCTTCCCATTACCTGCAATGAAAAAATAATTCTGGAAAAATCACCAGAAGTATAGGAACAATGATAATTAAAAAATGCAAATAAAATTTTGACCAAGGAACAAGAAATACTCCTCTTTAAGAAAAGGAAAGGTTCTGAAAGCAAAGTATCTTTACTGTGGTAATTAAAAACAACACTGCCACCTTCTGGTAAAAATATAAATTGCAACCTGGAAATATGAAAGGATTTAAATATAACACTTTTTTCTGTGACCAGCAAATTTTATACGTAGTGACTCAGATTTGCTTACTAACTATAACTTCATGAAATATACTTTTTAGGATTTAAAATATTCATAATTAAATTTGTGGCTTTTTTATTTTAATTTATGTACTTATCCTCAGCATACGCCAGTGGGGAAAAAAGGCCAAGCTTTGGAACCACAGATACTTGGATTCAAGTTCTAGCTCTGACACTTACTAGCTTTTTGGCCTTGAAAATGTAATTTTCCTGGGCTTTAGTTGTCTCTCATGTGAAATAACTCTTAGTATTACAGAGAGTATAAAATGTGTAATACGACTAGCACATTTCCTCATACTCAATAGATAAGCAATAACTGGTATTTTCAAAAAGCAATAGCAGCCTCATTTTCACTAGAATTACTTGATCTTTGTTATATATTTTTTTAAATATATTTTATTGATTTTTTACAGAGAGGAAGGGAGAGGGATAGAGAGTTAGAAACATCGATGAGAGAGAAACATCAATCAGCTGCCTCTTGCACACCTCCTACTGGGGGTGTGCCCGCAACCAAGGTACATGCCCTTGACCAGAATCGAACCCGGGACCTTTCAGTCCGCAGGCCGATGCTCCATCCACTGAGCCAAACTGGTTAGGGCTTGTTATATTTTTTTTAAGTGTTTTCATGAGCAGTGTTAGCCAACAAGTTTTGCTGCTTATTTTTCAGACCTTCCAATTGCCTGTCAAAGGCATGTGATAATTATCATTACACAATTTACATATACATTTAAAAGGAAAGCCAATGCCCTAGCTGGTTTGGCTGAGTGGATAGAGCGTCGGCCTATGGACTGAAGGGTCCCAGGTTCGATTCCGGTCAAGGGCATGTACCTTGGTTGTAGGCATATCCCCAGTAGGGGGTGTGCAGGAGGCAGCTGATCGATGTTTCTCTCTCATGGATGTTTCTTAACTCTCAATCCCTCTCCCTTCCTCTGTAAAAAATCAATAAAATATATTTTTTTTAAAAAATAAAAAATAAATAAAAGGAAAGTCAATAATAGCTTAACTTAATCTAAGCAAGGCAAAAGCAAGATGTATATAAGACAAGAAAAAGAGAAGAAGAAAAAATGTAGATAGCCCTAGCCGGTTTCGCTCAGAGGATAGAGAGCATCAGCCTGTGGACTGAAGGGTCCCGGGTTTGATTCTGCTCAAGGGCATGGGCACATACCTCGGTTGCAGACTCCTCATGGGCCCAGGTCCTAGCCGGGGCTTGTGAAGTGCAGAAGGTAACCAATCAGTATGTTTCTCTCACATGGATATTTTGCTCTGTCTTTCCCTCTCTCTCCTATTCTCTCTAAAAAAATCAATGGAAAAAATATCCTTGGGTGAAGATTTTAAAAAAAAAAATTGATATATTTGATACAGTGATTTATTCTTTTCCTTTCCTTAGGTAAACTTCTGCTTTGCTGACAACTAGCAAAGAAACTAGTCAGAGTATTCTGTCATTGGGAAGCCAAATGGGTCAGTTTCCAGATTCTTTGGAAGATCTCAAGAATATAGTTGAAGAATATGTGCAGGGATGTCTGTTTCATGTCTGTCCGTGTGTTAACCTTCTCCACTTATGTCAAATCTACTCCATTTTCCTTTACCAGAATTCCTCACATTATCACCACATGATACCATACACCCAACCCTAACCTTGGATCTTTCCAGGAAATATCCTATGTGAGTGTTATGCCCACATTATTATGGAAATGGCTCACTTATGCACGAAAAGAAGGAATTTATCAAGTGCTCATCTCTAAGTTTTTATTGCTGAAAGGAAGAGCCTTGGGAAAATTTAAAAAACTGGTAAATTTCTTTGTATTGCTTTCCAACTTTCTGGCACCTTTCTGCCACAAGTCAATACTTTCCTATTTTCAGAAGCCCCCAAAGTTACCCCATTATTCCTTTTCTATCCTTTGCTTTCAATCCAAACTTTTATTCTTAGAGATCAAATTAAAAATAAGACACAACTAAACCACTCACAAAATGTGATCCACGACCTTTGCCTAAACCAGCCGTGGGCAAACTATGGCCCGTGGGCCGGATCCGGCCTGTTTGAAATGAATAAAACTATTGAAAAAAAAAGACCGTACCCTTTTATGTAATGATGTTTACTTTGAATTTATATTAGTTCACACAAACACTCCATCCATGCTTTTGTTCCGGCCCTCCGGTCCAGTTTAAGAACCCATTGTGGCCCTCGAGTCAAAAAGTTTGCCCACCCCTGGACTAAACTGTATTTGGCAGTTTCTAGCTCTGATTTCACTTTAGAATCATCTAGATGTTTAACATGTGAATTTAATTGGTCCTGGAGGGGGCTGAACAGGTGATTTCAATTTCAGGCATTGTTAATCATTCAACCCAAACTCTAGTTAATAATTTTTCAAAGGGTTAAAGAATAACTTTTCTCACTGGAGAAAAAGAAATATACTAAAATCATAGTGTTTATTTCCTCTGAATAAGTAATAGGATACAAAGATAGTTAGGTAACTAGAAAAGGTGGAACTCATGCAAACAACCTTATCCCACTGCTACCTTCAAATACTTCCTATAGGATCTTATTAGTCAGCCGTGGGCAAACTACGGCCCACGGGCCGTTTGAAATGAATAAAACTATTGAAAAAAAAAGACCGTACCCTTTTATGTAATGATGTTTACTTTGAATTTATATTAGTTCACACAAACACTCCATCCATGCTTTTGTTCCGGCCCTCCGGTCCAGTTTAAGAACCCATTGTGGCCCTCGAGTCAAAAAGTTTGCCCACCCCTGTATTAGCTCCACACCCTTGACAACATTCTTGGATAGATTCCATATCTATGAGGCCTGTTTTTAAGTATCAGAAAGGTCTCGGTGACCTCATACCCCCAAATTAGAACTAACTTGTAGAAAAGCTTGTAGAACTAACTTGTCCTATTAGAAGAGGAATAACAAACTCACTAGTCCTTCTCATTTTCTCTATTCTTCTGCAGGGGAGTGGGAGAGAGGCAAAAGCTGACACCACCAGGACCTAGATGACCTCCATGCCCTCCTTTCTGGCAGGCCTGTAAAATGCTGGCTTAATTATGGGGTGCACCTATGTTCATAGCAGCACAATTCACCATAGCTAAGATCTGGAAACAGCCTAAGTGCCCATCTGTAGATGAATGGATTAGAAAACTGTGGTACATCTACACGATGGAATACTATGCTGCTATAAAAAAGAAGGAACTCTTACCATTTGCAACAGCATGGATGGAACTGGAGAGCATTATGCTAAGTGAAATAAGCCAGTCAATGAAGGAAAAATACCACATGATCTCACTCATTCATGGATAATAGAGACCATTATAAACTTTTGAACAATAATAGATACAGAGGCAGAGCTGCCTCGAACAGACTGTCAAGCTACAGCAGGAAGGCCGGGGAGGGTAGGAGGGCAGGAAGGGGGTGGGTAAGAGATCAACCAAAGGACTTGTATGCATGCATATAAGCATAACCAATGGACATAAGACACGGGGGGGGGGGGGTAGGGGAGGCCAGGGGATTGTCAAGGGGGGGGGGGAGGAGACATATGTAATACTTTTTGTAATACTTTAAGCAATAAAAAAAAGAAAAAAAAATTATGGGGTGCAATTGTAGGTCCATAGTGACTCCTGAAGTGATCAGTTCCCAGACAGGCTGGTGCTGTCTTGAACTGACTTCTTACACTGATGGGGAATATAAGACATTTGGGGGAGGGGGTGCCTAGCAATCTGAATCTGTGCCAGTAACCTGCCTTCTAACACACACTCTTGCTAGCCGATAATAACTCCATTGATGCCTGTCCTGTCTTGCAGAACCTGTTTCCTGGAATATTCCCATTTTACAGAGGCCATAAACCATAAACCATATACAAACCGCACAAGGGTTTATCAGTGCTGGTGCCAGGCCAGGCCTTTGGGTGTGGTCTCACATCCCCCATCCCAACACATGGGGCTTTTTGCAAAACCTGAGAAAGGTCGGGAAGCCTGATCCATATTTGGGGGACAAAGAAACCAACGGGTATAAAGGGAAAGCTCCCTCCATATTCACTCATTCAGGATTTGGAAACAGGCATCCCTGAGTCACTGTACTAGTACATCTGAAAATAAATGGGTTTTTCCTGAATTTCTGAGTACTCCCTGTGTATTTTTCGGTCGCCCGGTAAATTCTGTAACAACACACCTACTCACACTAGCTCCTGCCTAGACAGATGCTTATCCACTGATGGGATCACGTCCCAAAAAACCCATCATGAATTTAAAATAATCACACGTGGAAAATACATTTAATACACCTAACCTACCGAACATCATAGCTTAAGCCAGTCTACCTCAAACATGCACAGAACATTTACATTAGCCTGTACTCGAGGCAAAGCCATCTAACACAAAGCCTGTTTTATAAAAAAAAGTATGGGACATATCATGTAGTTTATTGAATGCTGCACTGAAAGTGAAGAACAATGGTTTCAGAGGTGCTCACCGTTCACCTACACAGCTGACAGCACGCCGGGCCTGAAGAACGTTTGAAGCATTGAACTACAAGACACGCTGGTAACACAGTGCACTGTGGCCTATCAGCGGTTTACCCTACTGACTGCCTGGCTGACTGGGCCCTGCCTCTTGCTTCCACTGACCAGTATCACCACCCTGGGAAAAGATAAAAATTTAAAGTATTGTTTCTACTGACCATTTATTGTTTTTCCATCATCACAGAACTGAAAAATCCTAAGTCAAACCATTGTTAAGTCGGGGACCCTCTGCAGGACCTCACAGCAGGCAGCTCATTTGGGCAGAATCCCACCAAGACTGCTCAGGAATGTCATGTTTCCTGGCCTCTCAGGGCAGGGAAATTCTTGTCTTCAGATCAATGCAGCTAACCCTGAGGCTTCCCGTCTGGTTTAAACTAGGCTTAAGCCAGGCACCCAATTCTGTGATCCTTTCTTCCCTCAACATATTGGGGCACAGACTCCATTGTGATGGTAATGAACTCAGCAAACGGCCAATTACGGAGGAGCTACCAGCCTCCTTTCTGAGAAACATCTTTATCACTAGCATGATCCCCAGCAATGTTTTGTTTTGTTTTGTTTTGAAATATTGTTTCTAATATTTCTCCTTTACAAATCAACTCTACTGCGGCATAATTCACTCACGGTAAAGTGCATCATTTTAATATGTAAGTTCAATTTTTTAAAAAAGACACTAACATTGCCACTGCAGGAAATAGTTTTGCCATGCCCTTTTGCAAATATGGTATTACTATTGCTCCAATACTAATTTCCTGTGTTACATAATTGCTCTATGGATACATAAAAGGTTAACATTAGGGAAAGCTGAGTAAAACATAAGAAAACTGTGTGTACTATTTTTAAAACTTTTAATAAGTCTAAAACTATTACAAAGTTTTAAAGTCAGATAAGCTAAATCTAAAAAAGATAGGATTCAATTACTGAGGATGATTTTTATAAGGTAAATTTATTTTACTAAAATATTCTGATCCAATATACGAATTCCATTTTTTAAAATATATTATTTTATTTATTTTTCAGCACTCACATATAAGTTAATGTTTATTGTTTGTGGCACACAAAAAGGCTGAAAGAGCCTGAATGTGTTGTAGTGAGGGGGAAAATGACACATCTCAAATTAATGTCCAATATGATCTCTTTAAAAATTATTACACTACTAGAGGCCCGGTGCACAATATTCGTGCACAGGTACAGTCCCTAGGCCTGGCCGGTGATCGAAGCACAAGCGTCTGGTGTGGAAGGGCAGGTTCCAGCTGACCTCTAGGCCCTGGGCAGCATCTGGGCCCCCAGGACCCTGTGCGCCCCGATCCGCCTGAGTCATTGGGCCCCGCCCAGCTCCCTTAGCACCTGGGAGCCACCTGGGAGCCCCCACTGGTCGCCGTCTGCAGGGCGATTGGGCCCTGCTTGCACCCGCCTTGGCCTGGTGCCGCCTGCTCACCTGCTCCACCATCCCGCTGTGGTCCCACTCTCATCAGGGCCCATCGGGGCCGGAAGCACCTCCACTGCCACCCGCTGCCAGTACCGCGTCACTGACACCCGCCATGTTCTGCAAAGCCCCCTAGTGGTCAGCGCACGTCATAGTGAGCGTTCGAACTCCCAGTAGAGGGGACAATTTGCATATTAGGCTTTTTTATATAGGATTTGGATAACCCACAATGAATTTAATATAACCTTTCCAAAACATTACTTTGCAGTGTCAGGTATTTCACAACCAACCATCTGTAACATGTATCCTACTCATAAATCTTATATATCTATCTTTCATACATGTAAACTACTGTGTGAAGAATTTTAATATATATTTCATAATGTATGTGGTTTATATTGAATTAAATACATCTGTTGAGATACCACAAATCACCCGATTAACTAAATCACATTCACCAAGTTCAAAAGTACACTGATTTTCCCTCTCCCAACCATCATACGTGCATGTATTCATAAACAGACAAATCATATTTCAAAATCTGTATCATTTAATAAGGTTAAATATTTAAAACAAACCAGTATAGTTTGATTTTAAGAAAAATATGTCTATACATTTTGCACAACTGTTTACAATGAAACATTTTTGAAAGAAAATAGAGCTAAAATTTTATTTATATTTTCCTCTAATTTACATAGCTAAACCAACTGTAAAGTTCTCTCCCTGTATAAGAGTTTTACATTTGGATTTCCTACAGAGAGGAAATCCAAATGTTAAAATAAATTACATATATCTTAAAATAAAAGTTTAAGACATATGTAATTAATCACATACCAAAATCACCACAGGTCAACTGACAGATTCAAGCTTGCTTAAAAATCATTACAAATTGTGAAAAATACATGTTATGCAAAATTTTGTTTTTAAAAGTAGCATCATACCAACCCGTATAATCTAGGTGAATTCAAAAGTATAAACAATGTTTATAAATTACAGTAGTGTCGATACTGCCCAATCATGAAAGGAGGTATTCTTTGTAAATATATATATATATTATAAATAAGAGACTGACTTCCTTCAAGTGCCAAAATTATTTTCACTTTAAACATTATTTAAAAGTTTGTGAAATGTATCAGAAAACTGAGTAAGTACATAGAATACAATAAAACCCCTGAAACTATCATTATTAATGCCAATTATCTAGTGACTTGTTCAACAAATTATTTTTTTTGTATGGGGTGCTTTTTTTTCTTCTATTTTTTGGCCTTGCAGTGGTTCTCAACCTTCCTAATGCCGCAACCCTTTCATACAGTTCCTCATGTTGTGGTGACCCCCAACCATTAAATTATTTTCGTTGCTACTTCATAACTGTAATTTTGCTACTGTTATGAATCGTAATGTAAGTATCTGATAAGCTATATGTGTTTTCCGATGGTCGCAACCCACAGGTTGAGAACCGCTGCCTTAGAGGAACATGTTTTCATAGTTATTGCTTCCTTTCTTGCTGCTGTTTCACATCTCTATCAATGAGTTCCTTGGAATTTGCCATTATTTTACATCTAGAAATTTATTTTTATTCAATCCCCTGCTTCCACATATAGACACAGAGAGCCTAGCCTGTCCTTTCGCCTTGGCTCCAACAGGAGCAGCATTTTAAATGTGTTTGGCTGGGTGGAAGGGAGACTGATTCTGAATCGAGGTATCATGTGTTACCTTGCACTGTCTCTTTGGTTGTTATGAATCTCCTGCTTCCCAAATATCTGGTTTTTGACTACCCATCTGGCCTCAGCCTCTGGTTTTTATATGCTCCTGGTTTAAGTTCATCTGTCTCTCTGATTCCTGACCCACTGCTCCTCTAAGTCTACCACTCAAGTGTGTTTGCATTCCTTCCTTCTTGCATTTCAAGACATAAATGCTATTGGTTTCTTCAATCATCATTGGCCACAGATTACCATGAAACATAATCTCTTAAATTTTGTGAATTACTAGTGCTTCTGGTCCTGGTTTCCCTACCAGGCCTTTCCTCTCAGTCTGCTATTGTCTGTTATTCTGCTCACAGTGTATATATAACACACTGCTTGTAAAAAAGCTAACCTTACTAAGTTAGTAACCTTACTTCACAAAGATTTCAAGTGGGTATGGCTCAACACTTTCCTTAATCAGTAAAATTCCTGACCAGGCAGATATTGTTTTTGATGATGTTCACTGATCTATTTTCTCCACATCCTGAGTAGACAAAGTTGGCTCAAGTCCGACCTGAATTGATGGAGTGTTGCAACGTTATCAGACACGTGAAATAGCCTATCTTTCAAATGAATGGATCGGTTACAGAGTAGTTTGTTTTAATCAACAATAATAGTGCATGCCTACTATAAGCAAAGCACTATTTTAGGTGCTATAAGAAATGTACTAGCTAATCATTTTTTAATGATAAAAATTAAAGTACTGAGTATCTAAACATTGGTCAAAGTTCATTAAGAAATCTTCTCAAAGAAAACCAATAAAATACATCTAAGTCATGTGTTGTTTTTTTAAATAAATCTTTTTGTGTCTAATTGGCACTTTTATTTGCTGAAGCTAGTATTTTCCCCAGGAAGATATGTAGTTGAATAACACTTTCACAGATTCATATTAAGAGGTAAGTGTTAAAAATCAGCAATATCAACAGATTACCTCCTAGATTTCCTGAGTTAAAGTGAAAATATGTATCTACAATGTTGATATTTCTAAATTCACTATATAGTGGGACACAAAGAAGATAAGCTGTGTTATAATCGTTCGGTAACTTTCTGTGATAAAGGACAGATTAGTATATGTCAATTTAAAAACAAATGATATTATTTAGCTGGTTCTAAATTCATGGGTTTTCAATAATAGTTTTTGAAAATCACACATAAATTTAACAAACTTTTTACACCATAGATTTTAACTAATCATTGGCTATTTTTTTTTTCTAGTTTAGTTTATTAGTTGGGAATTTCATACCTAGACAATGGTGTGTGTGTGTGTGTGTGTGTGTGTGTGTGTGTGTGTGTGTGTGTGTTTTGAGGCTTTTGGTGGGGTTTTGAAGGCACAGGTCTGTTTCTTACATTAAAATAAAACAAATGAGTCCATATATATTTATATGCCATAAATATACAAAAAAACATTTAATTATAAAACATCAATTTTTAAAATGATTGTCCATGTTGAATAGATAATGCTGCAATGGCAATGTGCATTCTTACAAATGGAGGCCAATTCTCCAGCTGTAAAACACTCTCCTCTTTTTCTATTTCAGCCTTCATTTCCTGCTTTGTTGAGGTCACAGTCCAATGAAACAGAAGTCAAAACTGAACTCGAATTTTGAAATGACACATCTGTGTCTAATGGTGGAGGATTATACAAAAAGACTGCAAGCCCATTGAAGAAAATGGTGATAATTTTACAAATAACACCTAAATATAAAAAGAAAAGGTAATTATGCATTGGGCTTTTATTACAAAAATTAATTCTCACTGAGAAATTCTTCCCAACTAGAAATTCATTACATTAAAAAGTAGAATTGGATAGGCATTATAGTTCTATGTTTTAAATTTTTAAAACTTTAGGATGAAAAGTGATATTCTTCAATAAAAAAAAAAGTACACATTTAAATGAACTATCCTGTATTTTCTTTCTAAACAATAAAAACATACAATAATTATTTTACTCTTGGTTATAATTGTACATACAGTGGGGCCTTGACTTACAAGTGTCCCAACTAATGAGTTTTTCAAGATACGAGCCATCTCTCAGCCAATTTTTTGCTTTGAGTTGCGAGCTAAAATTCGGGTTACGAGCCAGCTTCAGATACCCCACCGCTAGTTGGCGCAGCAAAGGTCACAGTGAACACCACAACATCAGCCCAGCATCACATGTCTCACTCGTTCACTTTTTGATTTGACATATGAGTAATTTGAGTTACGAGCTCCGTCACGGAACGAATTAAACTCGTAAGTCAAGGCCCCTCTGTATTTATAAAATAAATGTTGTATAGAAGTAATTCCATTTCTAATTTTATTAATACCTTATCTATAAAAAACTACAATCAAGAGTTAATGACAAAGAAAAACAGCTTACAACATCCTTGAACATGAAATAAAGTTGCAGAGTTTTCATGTTCATAATGGAAAATAACTCTAAAAATAAAAAAGCTTTGGAGTTCTTAGGAGAAAGCCTCTATGAAAACATATCACATTCAATACTCAACCAAATTTACTTATAAGCATCAACTAAAAATATGAAACATCAAGATTCACTTCACAAGCTTTGATTTGTTTTGAAAGAACTCAGATTTTGAGCTCAGCTATATTAAGAGAAACTAGTTCTGGCCACATCACAAGCATTTAAGTTCCAGTCAAAAAGCTAAATGGTCTTACAATGTAGTTTTTGCAGTGTAGCTACTTTGTTTGTGTTAATCATTAATATTTTACTCAAAATGTGTATTTGAAAAACAGGAATGAGCTAAGTATTTCTAGGTTTATAGGAAAATTAATTACATAAGTACCATTGTTACAATGTTTTTGAAAAATGTAAAGGTCTGTATGCTTGGGGGATAAAATTAGTCACATTTATCACAGTAGGAAAAGAAACAATTTATCTGTATCTTCTGGTGAAAGAGTACAAACATAATCAATTACATTTTTAAACATGAAGACATTTTGAATAAAAAATGCTTTTTAGCAGGTAAAAGTAGTAGGAAGATTAATTTTGTCTATTCTAATCAATACTTAATCTCCTTTTTGTATGTGTGTAATTTATGTATTTATTTTGGCAGTGGATATTTTATTACTCTGTCATCATAAATTCAGACAGCGTACTCTGGGTCTAAACACATAAGAGCAATAAGCTATCCTGCTACATTTGCCAAAATAACTGCGAATACAATTGCAATAAAAATAACACATCATGTAACATCATGTAAATATTTTCTATCTAGAATTTCTGTTTTAAAAATATTCTAATTTCTTAGGTTGATTTAAAATTATCTTACTCTTACAAACTAGATGCATTGCTTTGTTTCCTTAATCTTAATTTTCAGTTATTGCTTAACCAAGACTCTGTAAAACAGACTGCCAAAGGTAAAGAGGTTAAATATCATGGCTGACTTTCTAAACTTATAAAAAGGTTCTCATAACATGCCTTAGAGCCGAGGACACTTCCCTGCCTCCGCTCTATATGCTTTCCAAAGCCCAGGTACCGAGATGAACACATGCCAGCATCTTAGAATTCTCCTTCGGTTTTTGTTAGATTTCCCAAAAAACTCTGAGAGAAATTGTTAAAGGAAAATTAAATATGTGATGTAATGAAAGCTATAATGTTCTTCCATTATAGACTGAGTCTTACAGACTCCGAGTAAAGCTTTTGTATCCTGCCTGTACCCAATCTCTGCTTCAGGATTGGACATTTCAAAACCGAAGTAAGTAACAGTAACTTTTTTTTTTTTTTTTAATCTGGACATCATCCATTTACTCTGAAGTTATTAAGAAGTCACTACTTACTTATAGCCACAAGCATACGGGCCATCCTGATGTTATCATAAATCCAGCAGGCTCCTTTCCTTCCACACTCATTAACATCCCAGAGAATACATGTGCTGTCTATTGTGACACCAAAAATAATTGGTCCAGGTATTGAGCCTAGAGGATTATATGTGAAACACACATATAAAGTGAAGATTACAGTTTATAGTTACAGAGTTTTATGCCCATGATTATACATATATTTTATACAAATAAGGATAGGTATTAATCTGTCCATTTGTAAATAAATCAGTTCATGTACAAGTAATATGGACAGAAAGAAACATAGGCAAAAATTCTAAAATAATTGAACATAATTATATTTGCCTAACCAATTAAAAATTATTGTAATAAAAATCTCTGGCATATAGTGCACTGACATTTAGTAAAAGTAAATATTTTAATTCACTGCTTTTCTAACTGAATAAGCGTCTTTGAAATTAGCTATTATACTTCTAAGGAATCAAAATAAATTATTGATGCACAAAGTAAGGACTAAAAACAGTATGTTTATATGTGTTACATATACACACATATCAACATATATGTGGATGCATGAGAATGCATGTGTACACACCAATATTAATACTAACATGCTTAGTACTGCTATGTCTAACACACACCCTCCTCCATGTGAGGTCAGAAGGCACAAAGCTTTCACATAATTAAAGAACTTCCAATTGTTACAAATCAAATACATGATTCAAAGTGGTATTTTTTAGACAAAGGTTTCAGCTACATCCAACCTATTCTTTCATGAACTGTGGCATGATAGAGTCAGAAGAGCACTGGACCGAGTAAGGAGACCACTTTCCTACTCTCATTTGCACCATTCATTATATAACTATAGGCAAGCCCCTAATCTCTCTGGGCCTTCATGTACTCATCTGAAAAATGGGAAAGTTGGTTCAGGTGACTTCTAATGTTCCTACTTTTGGTGAGTTTTTTTTTAAAAAATGATCTTAATATTATGTGCTTAATTTGTCTTTCTTATTCTTCTTGCATCTGGTATCTTATAAAATTTTCTGGTATAAATTATTTCTTCCATCAATTCTTAACTATTTTTCATTGTTGATGAATCATAATCATGCACCAAACAGAGATAAATGCAGGAATAAAAAACATTACAGTAGTTATAGATAAGATTAGTAGAATTTGTTGGTAATGGGTTTTATATGAATAGGAAAAAATGTCACTTACTATGCTCTATTAGAAATGCATTGATGATCAAATATTACATTTCAAATAAATATGATATACTCTTTAAGGTTATATTTGGAATTGAATTAGAAACAATAGTCAACAAAGCAGGTAGGTAAAAAGTAAAGTCATTATTTGTTTATGTGATATCAAATAATGTATCTTTTTAATATTGGAAAATAGTTTCTTCAACAGCAATGACATAGTTTTCTACTGCATTTAAATTAATTACTTTCTTGGCACATACCATAAATAAATAAATCAATAACACTATGAACAAAAATAACCAAGTTACTAATGAATTGAGAAAAATGGCATACCTAATAATCGAAGCATCATAAATTGTATTCCCAAGGCTAGAGACCGTTGCTTTTGATTAACACACCTGGAGACAGTAAATACACATGAAGCCAAAAATGGTTGTATAGCACATTCACATCATGTCTCAAGTATGAATGAGACACAGTGCTGGGACACAAGAGTTAGAGAGAGAAAAGAGGTCAACTAGTCTTTAAAAACAAACTTGCAGTTGAAAGGTGACATAATTTTTTTCAAAATAAATTTTAAAAAAGCAGAGTCCCTATTTTCTAAATAACTCCAATTTCCATGTAGTGAAATATTAAAAGACTCTTTAATGTTTTTAGACATAGCCTCTAAAACTTCCATTCATCAAGAAGCATGTGAAAAGGTAAGTATCAGGGAACCAAAAGTGAAAGGGGCAAAGTTTATTAGGAGAGAAATAGAAAGGCTGATAAGCTTATGGAAGGGCAGATAGGAAATATTTTTACAACGAAATGTAGCAGGAAGAGCAACAAAAAGTACAAAACACTGTGAAGAGTCAGATGACAGCTGGCTTCTTATCTATTAGCGCTGTTCACAGGAAGATTTAAAATCACAGCACCTACTGTATGAGGTAGAATGCATGTCATTCTGATTCTGACATATATGGAATGCATTGCATTTCCATCATACTCAGATACAGTTGAAAATATTTCAGCTTACAACTGAAGCCTCAGGAAAGAAGCAGAGAAGCTAACTAAATAAATAACAGGTGGACAATGTCAGGACACCTTTCACATACATGGTCTCATTTAAACCTCAGACATCCGGCGTTCAATAAAGTAGGTTTTTTTAAAAGCATCAAACTAATGATCTTGTAAGGGCTGAATTCATATTAGAACTAATGGTCAATATAAACCGAGTCCTTTTTTTTCTTTTTCATTCAACATGCTGCCTTAGAGATGACAAATTTCAAAATACAATACATACCTTAGGATGGACACAGTTATAGGAGTACCAGCCATAAAGGTAAAAACAATTGCAGCAAAGAAAATGCCAAGGAATATGGGCAAGTTTGTACATCGAGTTTCACATTTTCCAGCTTTAGCTTCATAACCAGAGCTTTCTGCAGGAGGTGTTATTTCTGTTTTCATTTCAATACAGGAACAGTTGTAATATACCTAGAATATTAGACATAAAAATACCGAAAGTGTTTAATTTGAAAACATGTTTTATCATTGTAAATTAGGTGATCTCTTGACATGGTTCTCTCCAGCAGTCTTCATCCATACACAACAAATAATGTGAGAAAGAGTAATTAACACTCAGAAATTAGACAAGGGAAAACAAGCAGCCATATTTATGAAGCAGAATCATCTCTATTTGACTTTTGTGTTCATTACTTCAATTTTTAACCTATTATTGACTCAGGATTTATAAAACAAATTGACAAGAATATAACAATGTGTTATCACACTCATTCTACACTGCTTTGAATGAGCTTAACTGTTCAAATAATTTACCTGCTCACTTTCTTCATTTCCATTACAGGACACACAAATAAAGCATGCATAGTGACAATCTCACCACTACACTAGTTTAAAAGAACAAACACTATAATTTTAATAAGTGCTTCAATAAAATTAACTAACGTGTCACAAGAGTTGGCGGGAAAATTGTTGCTTTCAATTAAACCTTTTTACTCTAATTTTCTGAACTTGTTGAATTGTTTTACCAAAAGCAAACTGTCTCTCTCTTAAGGACATATTTATGAATATCAAAAACTAGAAGTGATTACATTACCTGGTAGGCTATTTTATGTATAAATAACATATACATATAAAATATTATTTTATGTTATAATTAAAAATATGAAATGTTGAAAGGCAACATGTAAATAAATCACAAGTGTTGCTTTTGCATGAAAAAATCAGATATTTTAAAAATTAGTCATGATTATTTTTTAAAGCCTTTTTATATCTCAATTCCATCCCTGCAATAAATCTTTTTACACATTAAAGGACTCAATGAAGTCAGCAGAGCCAGAGAAGTCAAAAGGAAGTGGTGCTTTTATTGTTCTGAAGTCAGAGACCTTTTTGGGTCTAAAATGTTCTATGGCCACTGGTACTGATTCAGGACACCCAAACATGCAGATCACACCCCCAAAATAGACTATTTGAGACTCAGCAATCAGATGTATCAAACCGTGAAGTAATGTCACCTTTCAAATTTTTCAGAAGAAAAAATGAGAAGTTTTCTCTGTCTTTTTTCAAATGTATATATTTTTAATTTCAAAAAATTTATTACTGTCAGTATCACAGATGTCCCCTTTTCCCCCTTAGTCCTTCTCCAGTTTTGTCCTGTTTGTGATGAAACTTTACAACTTTCTTGCATAAAAAGTATGCATTTGCCTAAATATAGTTGCAGTTAGTCAGCATCTGATTTTATATTTTGGGTCACTGGTGTTAAATATAAAACTAATATTTCTGTGAACAAATGCATATAGATATTTATTACATTATTATCAGTGCATTCACCTATCTGAAATATTCTGTAAGAAAAAAATCCCAAGAAAAAATGAGTTTACATGGAATATCTATATATATATATATAAAAGCCTAAACGACCAAACGACTGGTTGACCGGTTGCTATGACACCCACTGACCATGAGGGGGCAGATGCTCAATGTAGGAGCTGCCCCCTGGTGGTCAGTGTGCTCCCAGTGGCCCACCAACCCACTCATTCCCTCAGTAGTCCTGCAGGTCCAATCTCTGGAACAGGCCAGGCACTGACAGACTGGCGCCACCAACATGATCCTGACTGCACTGCTGGCCTCCTGGAACTTGGCCTCAGGCACTGTGGCCACTTCCTCTCGCAAGACACTCCACAAGGAAGAAATGATATAAAAGCGGCCCCCAGGTGGCTCCCAACAACTGGCGTGAACATCAGTGGGACGGATCTGGATCCTGGGCCAGGCAAGGGCATCTGACTGCCCTACTCAGAGGGCCGATCACTTCCCGGTCCCCCATTAGCTCCCTCAGGACAGGTACCGGACACAGGGCTCACAGCTGGCGAGCACCGCTGCAGTGGCACAAGCCTCTCCCAATCAGGACTGACTGAGCGTGAGCCCATGGCAGGCGCAGCAGGGCCGGAATGAGCGGGAGTGGCAGGCAGGAGGAGGAAGAAGGGGCGTCAGGCAGCGTTGGATGCTGGTTTTGGCCCAATCCCCGCAGGCCATGCCGAGGGACCCCACCCATGCACAAATTGGTGTGGTCAGGTTTAGTGTGTGTGGGTTTTTTTTGTGTGTGTGTGTGTGCATGTGTGTGTTTAAGGTAAGAACAATTACCATGAGATCTACGGTCTTAACTAATCCTAAGTGTACGATACATAATTGTTGACTATCAGTACAATGTTGTGCAGCAGATCTCTAAAGCTTATTCATCTTGTGACTGAAACCTTATGCCTGGCTTCTGAATGGAGGAGGTGGGCCCGAAAGGAAAGAACAGGCATTGTGTGACTCCATAGAGGGATCAAGAAGGCCATCCATACCTAGACAAATACATTGCCTCATTAAGGTGAAGTAGCAGACACAAGTTACCTCTGAATGTTTCCTTGAAACAGAACTTTTACAACCTGCAAAGCAGGGAGAAAAATACTGGACTCCATCTCTGCCACAGACAGGATAATAATGTGACCGCATGCAGTTACAGTTGGCGTTACAAGCGGTGGTCAAGTTTCCCATGTGTCCTGTCCTGTCAACAAGAAATGAAAGACAAGCTAATTATCTGTTATAATATTTAATGAACAGTTCCGAAGCATTGCTATGTCTTACCATGCAGTCAATTATTCACTCACTCAGCATATATTTAATTACTAAATAAATAAATAAAACAAAATGTCTGCCTTTTCCCATAGAGCTCAACTTCTTGTGGAAAAGAAAAGGATTTGAAACAATCTATCTATATAAAACCCTAATATGCAAATAGACCAAACGGCAGAACAACTGAACAACCAGTTGCCATGACGTGTGCTGACCACCAGGGGGTGTGCGCGGAACATGGCAGCCGTTGGCCCCAGCAGGATGACGGAGTAGGTGAGCAGTGTGCCAGACCAAGATGGGGCACCAGTCGCTGTCATCAGGGCAAGCCTCTGATGGTTACTGAAAATTCTTTGCTCCCGCACTCCACGGTCCCACCCCAGCGCTCACACCTGCTGCCAACGCCGGAGGCACCACTCGCACCCACTGCCGGCCCCAATCACTAGGCACCATCAGCAGGTACAAGCGGTGGCTGCCAGCCCCGATCACCCCTGAGGGCTTCTCCACTCCCACCCCCCCACTCCTGAGTGCAATCTGAGCAGCAGCCACCATTTGCATATGCTGCCAGCACTGGCCCTGATTGCTCCCACTGCCGGCTCCAGCGCATCACTCCGCGCTGTCAGCGGGTGTGAGTGGGGCTGGTACCATCAGCAAGTAGGAGTGGCGGTGGCAGGAGCAAGGCTGCCGGCAGACATGGGACTAGGGGCTGCAGCAGGAGAGGCCAGGCAGGGTGTGGAGAATGGGCTGAGGCCCGCCTCTGTGCCCACCACAGCCACGTGGCCCACAGTTCCTTTCAACGTGCATGAATTCGTGCACTGGGCCCCTAGTAGTTATAGATTATGTCTGTCAGTGAGAAGAAAAATAGGCAGAGTAAGCACACGTAGTTTCTCATTTGATAGCAGAGAACTCCTTTTTTTTAGGGAGGAGGGGCTGATTCTGAAGATTGTAGGGTGTTCTGCAGCATCCACCCCTGGATGCCATAGCATCCCCTTAGTTGTGACAACCAAAATGTCCCTAGACATTGCCAAATTTCCCAGGAATACAAAGAAATTTTTAAACCTGAAAAGATGAGTAAAATCATGGTGTTCAACATATTCATTTTATCAACAGGAAAAAATGAGGCCCATAGAGATTAACTTACTACTTTTCTTTCTTTGTCAAATATAATACTCCTGGTTCCCAGGCTCAGTATTGTTCCGAGCTGCCTCTAAATAGGAGGCAATTTAAAGGGTTACCCTAAGCAAGGAAACTTCTCCAATCCCATATTTATTCACTGACTCAGCCAATATACATTAAGCAAGTGCTGGGCCCCATGCTAGCTATTGGGAATACAAAGCTGAGTACGCTACTCATGATCCTCAAAGATTTCAATCTAGGAGTAGAGAGAGATGGACACATAATTATACACAGTCTGGTGAGTGTGGTTATAAAAATGCAAAGTGTATTTTAGAAGCACTGGGCAATGAGATTTAAAGCAAGCCAACATTTAGATAAGTGGATCTGAAAGGGCTACTGTCTGAAATGAGTTTAAAGGATATGTTAGAGTTAGCTGGGTTAATGGGGCAGGTGAAGGGAACTTCAGAGAAGCTGGTACAAAGGCATAAAGGTGAAAAATATCACCCTCTACAAAAAATATTAATGATATCTGTGACAGAGAGTGATGGGAAATGCAGGTGGAGATGGGTCAAGGACCAGATTATTGAGGGCCTGATAGGCCTTGTTAAAAACAATTAACTTTAACCTATATTGAAAAGGCAATAAAAGTATTTTCAGACTGCAAAGTGACATTGTCAAAAGGCCATTTTAAAAGATAATCCTAGGAGCTATACCAGCCGTGGGCAAACTACGGCCCGCGGGCCGTTTGAAATGAATAAAACTAAAAAAGAAAAAAAAGACCGTACCCTTTTATGTAATGATGTTTACTTTGAATTTATATTAGTTCACACAAACACTCCATCCATGCTTTTGTTCCGGCCCTCCGGTCCAGTTTAAGAACCCATTGTAGCCCTCGAGTCAAAAAGTTTGCCCACCCCTGAGCTATACAGAGTATGAATTTTAAAAAAGAGGACCAGTTACCATACCCCAGACAATAAGTATTATCATAGTTTATGAGGTGTGCAAAATAAAGCACAAATCACCATTTCAAACACTGGATTACCAAAGCAGGCCCAAAGATCCTAAAGATTGTCAAAGCAATATAAGAACAATAGGAAATTTTAATAATTAATAGATTTCTGAAAACATGCTTAATCATCTTTCAATTGAATTTAGTATTTTCCCCATATTGAATAAAGATTTAATAATGAATTCCACCTGAAACCTGTATAATTTTGTTACCCAGTGTCACTCCAATCTATACTAATAAAAGGGTAATATGCTAATTAGACCAGGTCAACCATACATCTCCCGGATGTCTGACTTACTTCCGTACAAAGCCACAGTGGCAGGGGCCGAGGCAGAGGAGGTTAAGGGTGATCAGGCCGGCAGAGGAGCAAGCAGTTAGGGGAGAGATCGGGCCGGTGCAGGGGAACAAGCAGTTAGGGGCAAGATCAAGCTGGCGCAAGGGAGCAAGCAGTTTGGGGACGATCAGGCCAGCAGGAGAGGGCAGTTGGGGGTGATCAGGCAGGCAGGCGAGCAGTTAGAATCCAGTGGTCCCGGATTGTGAGAGGGATGTCCCAGATTGGAGAGAGTGCAGGCCGGGCTGAGGGACACCACCACCCACCACCCACCCCCGCCATGCACGAATTTCATGCACCAGACCTCTAGTAAATTTAATAAAAATAATAAAATAATATTATTTCAAATAGAAAAAATATAAATATTAAAAATATCTCCTGACATAATCAGTATTACTGATATTAAGCTTTTTGGGTATACTTTACATGAACTTATTAAAAACCCTAATTCATTCATGTATAGTCACAAAAGCTGTTTTTAGCTCACCTGTGCTACATGGCAAAGAGCAAAGACTCATCACACCACTGAACTAGAAACCCTACATCTTTGCAACCTCCTTGTTCTTTCTCCTACTCACTCATGGCGTATTTTTAAATTTCTTAAGTTTGTTCTTTCCATATATTTTTCCTTATACATGTTTCTTGAATGAGACTATTTTGACCAAGCTGTCCATGATATGGACATTAAATGCAGGTTACAGAGCTAAAATTAAGAATCTGTGGTACAGGGAAAACAGTTATCTGACAACATCACATCTCCTATGCGACATCAATGTCTATTTCTTCCTATATTGATATCTATATAAACACACACGTGAATGTGCATGTATGTGTGTGTGAGTGTATACTCACTTTGTTTTTTCCCATCACTAACAATGTGTATATACATTAAACACTATCTCTGTGTCCCAGCTCTTGCCATCTCTGGATGACCAGCCCCCCACCCTCCACATGCACCTCAAACTGACAACATCTCTCCGGCCTTGCCTTCTGATCAGACTAAGGACAACTCATCTGGGAGTAACTCTTGTTTAAGGTAGAAAATACCAAAGGGACTCACATCTCTATCATTCATCTGTCAAGGTGATAAATTAGTGTTACACTATCCAAAACTTTTTGTTCTCCCAAGAGGAAGAACAGTCATTTCTTGGGACAGGTTTGGGTGAAATTTACAAATGTGAAAGCCAGGTCTGCCCAACTTACCTCCATCTATCTTTCCACAGTCCCAGATATTTTTCTACTATTTCCAGACACGGGACTGAGTCCATTCAAACAGGTCCCTGAACCTAGCCTTCACTTTCTAGCATGTATTGGCTTAACATATCTCCTCTACTCTTCCCTCTTCTAAAATCTTTATCTCTCAAAACTTTTCACATCCTGAAAGGATATTTAATCCCATTTTTCTCTTATGCCATGAAGCCTTTCCTGAATCTAGTCAAAGGAAACTGAAAAGTTCTCTTTCTGAATTCCATAGCCCTTTGTATGCCTCTCATTACCTAATTGTTCATTCGCTGTTTTGTTTCCCAGTCTCTCCTCTTACGCGGAAAACTCCTTTAGTGTATGGAATTTTGCCATAAGTTCTTCCAGAGGGAGCAGTCAACAAATGCTGACCACATGCAGCGGAGCTGAATTAAACACGGCTTTAGAACACTCACATCTCATTCATGTAAAAGAATGACAGACATGAACAGCAACTACCAGTCCTAACTGTTAATGGCAAACTTTTCCAAAGTGTATCTCCTTAGGTTATCTGAATGCCAAGTCACACAAAGTCATGGAGTCCCTGGCCTGGACTACCATCTCCCTCAACAGCCTCAAACAATTAAGGCATCACTGCAGGCTATAAAATACTAGTACACTGTCATGCAACCTCCTGCCTGAACCCGTGCTCAGCTTACCAAACTTAACTTGTTTGTTAAGTGTGAAACAAACAAGGCAAAGAAAAGTAAAATGATTAAACCAGTCATAGGTAGAAACATGTTTACAGATCAGAAGGATAAGAAGTTATTTATTCCTCTACAGAAACATGAACTTCTAAAGCAGATAAAGCAACGATTAGTATCATCTAGGACTAGCTTCATTTTAACTTCTCTCCTAACCCATTTTCAGCCCACCTAATACAAGACTTTCACCATAGGGAGGCATTTTCATTTTTAAAAATTTAAATTAATAGGAACAAACAATGTGAAAGCCTTCCTATAATGTGAATCCCTTCCGGGCAAAGAATCTACTATATTAAATCATTGTAATCTAAGCATAGTACCCAGTACAGAATAGTTGCTCTCTGAATAAATACCCAACTTTTAATAAGATGTCAATTATTTAAACTAAAAAGAAAAGGTGCCTATGCTTACAAAAGAAAAAGCCTTTCAGATAAAAAATTAAAAAGCCAATCTCTCATCATTTTATCATATATTTAGAAATACACACATAGTTTATTACTGATATTAATATCAAAAAACATTGAAATATACTTACCCATTATATGATTCAGACACTCCCGCAAATGGCTCATTTTCACAGCTGGCATACACAAATACAAAGCTGAGCACAAGTGCAATTAAAGATGTGAGCAAAGCAAACTTCATTGTGTTTTTACATGTCATTCTGAGCTTCGAAACAATAACACCACCTAAAATCTGACCCAGAGCAGCTCCAGGAATTAAAACAGCCCCTAATGAGAAAGACAGAAAACATACAAATATACTCAGTAACTCCTACCAACAACTGGAAAATATCAAAAACAAACAGCAAATTGGTTTTAACATATCAAAGCACTCGTGATTTAGACACATGAATGAATGATTTGTTATATTAAGAGATTAATAAAATAAATGTTTTAAATATTAACATTAATATATAGTCTATTAGCTATATAGCTATACAGCCTCTGTACCTATTAAGTTCATGTAAAATATTGTTTGATGTCAGAAAATCAGAAACTTTTATCAACATCAGTATAAAGTTTAAATTTCAAGGACTCGGCTATCTAAAAGTATATGCTATTCCATTAAACATTTAACATGGTACAGTAAGATTACATTAGAACAAAGAAAATGTCTTACCGCCAAGGGTAGCTGCAAAACTGGATGATAATCCAAATTGATTTTCTATAAATTTAGGTAAAAATGTAGCAAATCCAGTAGTAACTAAGGCTTCTGTAGAAGTTGATATAACTAAACACATAAAGACAGTATTCCTCAAGGAATTCTAAAGAAAAAATACAGTTCACCAAATGAATAACTATGATACAGCACAGAATGTGCAAAATACAGCACAGAATGGCAACTTTTTAATAAAAACCATATACTTATCCATAACATTTCAGCTTTTTCCTCCAGCATAAAAGTATAAATATGGGTTAAAAAGCTTTATTTAGAGAATGTTGAGAAAATGTACCTGTGAAGCACTTGAGAGGATTGACAAATGATGCATCAGTAGGATGACTGTGCCTGTGTCATATGCAAGGGACCAGAAAAAGGAGGTAAGAGCCCACTTGGAAGCCGACCTTCCCTACCTAGTCTTACTGTAAAACCTCCATACAACAAATCTGTCCCTTATCTGACATTTTTATTGTGTTCTGAATTACTATGTCCAGTAAGTGAAGAACTTGACTGTGAGCATAAGAATGGTCTTTAAGTATCAAACTTGTAGTATTGTTCTATGAGTCTACATCTCAGTAGTTCAGAACCTTAAATAGGCACAGAGTTAAGTCATTTTAAAAAGGTGTCTATGTTGCTAGACTTCTCAGAATGTTATCAATCTATCAGAAGGGAATATAGACATTCATTAATTCAATATACTTTACCACACATTGAAAACCAAAGTATAGTTGGAATATTAAATACAAAAAATTCATAAAACCAACCACAATACACACACACACACACGCACGCACACACAAACACAAGAGCCAGAGGCAGATGATCTAAGAAAAAGTAAATAATTTCAAATCTCAAAAAGGTAAAATTATAAATTTCTTTCTGTATAAAACTTTTATGATGCTAAATAGAAAGAATGCTTTTCTGCTGAGTTCAAAGAAATTGACCATTAACACTTGTTTCTTTAACCTCAAGTTCAATCCAAGTAACCACTAACCTCCACTTCCTTCACAGGCAAATATACAGGTTTGGCATTCTCAAATACATATTTACAATTCAATGATAATTGATCGATCCATTACATAAACGAAATGGCATGGAATAACGGGTTATTGTGCTAATAAGGAACCACTTAATATTGATATTGCCAATGAGATAACTCATGTTCTTTCAACCATTCTGCTCTGAAATAGTTTTCATTTACTCAAAGCTCAAAGAAATTAAATCTGGAGAGTTTTTTACAAGAGCTAGAATAATAGTAAATAAGCAAACAGCAATGAATGCATTGTGGAAATAGTCAAACAACAATGCATTGTGAGAATATTTGTATAGATATATATGTGTTTATGTATATTTGTAAGGTATACATATATCTACATATGCATGTGTGAGGGGGTGGGTGTATGAACAATGTTATTTTACCTTTAGTGCAGCTGGAAAATCTTTAAAACTTTTCCCAAAATCCTCGTCTATATGATCTAAGGAACTATTACTCTGATGAGTCTGGGAAGTTTTTCCATCTTGAATGCTTGCTGTACCTAAAAAATAGTAAATGTACTTGCTCTATCACTTCATTCTTTATTTAAAAAAATGCTTTTTAATTGACACACACTTCTACACGTATATAAAATTCCATAACTTAAGAAGCCAGTTCCCCTTTTTGTCAAAAAAACTGTATAAATATTCATGTTTGCAATCTGGCAAGAGTTAATATTATTACAATTAGCAAAGAAAGTTCCAACTGGTCTAAAATTTAAGATTAGATACTCTTCCTCTAATCACATACCATTCTCTTTATTTAAAAATCTTTCTTTAAAAATATCTCTTTTGTTCAAATGTTTCTCTTTCACATCTTTTATATATTAAATAAAGTATGTTTGTGGCTTTTTTTTCTTTTACGCTCTTTAATTCTAACATACTTTGCAGATGAAACAATGTTTAACATCTATTACCAAGTCCCTTTGATTTTTAATAATGGTTCTGTGAATAAATCTGAGAAAACAGCCAATATATTGAATCATCAGTTGGATATTCTAAGGTAAAAGGAAAAAAAAAAAATCAGCTCAGCCAGTGTGGCTCTCTGGTTGAGCACTGACCCATGAACCAAGAGGTCCCCAGTTCAATTCCAGGTCAGGGCACATGCCTGGCTGCAGGCTCAACCCCCTGTACTGGGCATGTAGGAGGCAGCTGATTGATGTTTCTCCCTCATCGATGTTTCTTTCTATCCCTTTCCCTTCCTCTCTCTCAAAAAATCAATAAGAACATCTTTTTAAAAAAGAAAAAAAGCAATGGTTTCATCTACTTCTACTCTGTCAATATTTGTTTTACCCATTTCCAAATGGTAATTATCTATCCTGTGGTAAATAATAGAAACAATACCTGAGCCTAGAGCAGTGATGGCGAACCTATGACATGCATGTCAGAGGTGACATGAGAACTCATTTTTTTGGTTGATTTTTCTTTGTTAAATGGTATTTAAATATATAAACTAAATATCTAAAATATAAATCTTTGTTTTACTATGGTTGCAAATATCAAAAAATTTCTGTATGTGGCACGGCACCAGAATTAAGTTAGGGTTTTACAAAATGCTGACACGCCGAGCTCAAAAGGTTCGCCATCACTGGCCTAGAGAAACATACATACGTCTATGTAAGCAAACAACTATGCATTATGGAAATATTCAAACAACAATGCATATCCCATCTAATAAAGAGGGAATATGCTAATTGACCCTCACGCTGATGCAAAGATGGCGGCACCCACAGCCAATAAGGAGGGAATACGCTAATTGACTGCCCCACCCTCAAAGATGGCAGCACCCACAGCCAATGAGGGAATATACAAATTGACTGTTCGCCCTCAAAGATGGCAGCACCCACAGCCAATAAGAAGGAAATATGCTAATTGATGCCCCGCCCTCAAAAGTGGCGGCACCCAGAGCCACAAGATGGCTGGCAGGGGAGGGAAGTTGTGGACAATCAGGCCAGCAGGGAAGGGCAGTTAGGGATGACTAGGCCCACAGGGGAGGGTAGTTGGGGGTGACCAGGCTAGCAGGGGAGGGCATTTGGGGGGGACTAGGCCTGCAGGGGAGGGCAGTTAGGGGCAACCAGGCCAGTAGGGGAGGGCAGTTGGGGGCGACCAGGCCAGCAGGGCAAGGCAGTTGGGAGCAATTGGGCCGGCAGGGGAGCAGTTAGGCGTCAATCAGCCTGGCAGGTGAGTGGTTAGGGGGTGATCAAGCTGGCAGGCAGAAGCGGTTAGGGGCAATCAGGCAGGCAGGCAGGTGAGCGGTTGGGAGCCAGCAGTCCCGGATTGTGAGAGGGATGTCTGACTGCCGGTTTAGGCCCGATCCCAGAGGGACATCCCGCAGTTGGACATCCACCACGGGGTCCCAGATTGGAAAAGGTGCAGGCTGGATTGAGGGACACACACCCCCAAGTGCATGAATTTCGTGCACCAGGCCATATATATATATATATATATATATATTTGAACTTCATGATTATACAGAAGCAAAGTCTCAAAGAGAAAGAAAGATATTTTCTTCTATTAATCTTTTCTTTTTTGAACAGACTGTAGTGAAAATGAGTATACTACAGCATGTCTTTGATAATTAAAAGAAAAGAACTTGTACTTTCAACAGCAAATAAACATTAATAATTTAAAGCAGATGGGCTCTTGAAGTTAGTGACTAGCTAAATACAGACTAATAGTTTAAAAGATATTGTATCTTATATAGATATATACAGCACGATTCCAGATAATAAGCAACAAATTTAATAAGTATATAGTAAATAGGTGAATATGTATAGTTTTGCTGATTATGAATTGGAAAATTAAAAGAAACCATGAATATTAAGATTGCTACCTAATATTTCCCAAAATAGAGAAAGGTATTCAAAAGTTTGCATAGGCAGAAAACAGATTCTAAAAAACAAATAAATTTTCTAGAGTTCTTACCAATCATATAGAAAGCAACACTTGACCTAGAATTGGACTAAAACTTCCTTGTCTTAAAGATATTATTTTTACCTGGTAAATGTTTTGGAAAGCAAGAAAAAGGTATTATCAAACACCAAGCACAGAAACAAGCAATAAGAAATCCAATCCACCACGCTCCGAGCCATCGCGGATCATTCTCAGTGATATCAGTGCTATACGACAGAAAAACGAAAGGTCAAAGTCAACTCTATTTTTGTTCATTAAAACTCAGTTATAATCATTATATACTTTATAATTCAAGTACATTTATAGAGGAATATTTTTATAATATCCAAAATTTTAAGAGGAGCCATTCTGATGAATCAGATGACAGACAGCAAGCATAAATGAGAGCTATAAGAATAATGGTTTGCAACATATTTCAGAATGGCAAATAAGACATAAAAATTTAAACTATTTAATACTAAATATACTATTGAAAGTATACATAGAATTTCTGAACATTCTTTGGCTAAGTTTTCATTCTCTACTATATTAAATACGTCTCCCACATATCTGACCTATGTTAAAAGCCCATATACTGTGCTTCAAATTACAGCATTCTTTTAAATATGTCTTTGTAAAATGATTCATTACATTTTTTTTATAATGCTTTCATATTTTATAATAGACTCTTCCCCATAATACTCCACTCCCACAAAACTTATGCAATTCTCCACTAAAATTAAAATGTCCTTTCTTAAAATCCAGCTCTCTGCTTCAAGGCTTCCCCTGACACCTTTTTCTATAGTCTCTGTATGAGACAAATAAATATTACCTATTACTATCCTCTATGGTCAGTTGGAGATCTCTAAGATATCTAAGATATCTTAATTGTGATCTCTAAGATATCATCAGAGATACTAGAGAATTTAGTCTGAGAATCATACACTCTTGACTCTTCAAGCTATCTACCTCCAGTTAAATCTACTAAGAACATAACTAATTTTGATTAAATTCTTCTTCAGAGCAATTTATGGCATCTTATATGTGTATAGAAAAATTATACCAGGTGACTATTAAATATCCTTATTTATAAATAATAAATGTTTTTATAGTAAGAGATGGTATGGATTAACTCATGAAACAATGTAACCAAAACATTACATAAAAATTGTGTGTATTCAATTGTTTCCTGAAAAAAATCTTCATAATATACTAAGGAAATACTGTGAAAACGTTTCTGTCTATGATGTTAAGACTATAATCTATAATAATCTATAATAATAAAAGTGAAATATGCTAATTAGACCAGACAGCTGAACAACCTTCTGGATGTCCTTCCAGATGACCTGGCAGCCACCACAGCAGGCAGTGGGCCAAGACAGAGGCAGTTAGGGGCGATCAGGCAGGCAAGCGAGCAGTTAGGGGCAATCAGGCAGGCAGGCAGGCAGAGTGGTTAGGGGTGATGAGGCAGGCAGGTGAGTGGTTAGGGGTGATGAGGCAGGCAGGTGAGTGGTTAGAGGTGATGAGGCAGGCAGGCGAGTCGTTAGGGGCAATCAGGAAGGCAGGCAGGCGAGCGGTTAGGAACCAGCATTCCCGGATTGCGAGAGGGATGTCCAACTACCGGTTCCCAAGGGGTCCTGGATTGCGAGAGGGTGTAGGCTAGGCTCAGGCCCCCCCCCCCCACCCCCCGCCCTCATCCCACCGCCCCCCATCCATGAATTTCATGCACCAGGTCTCTAGTAATGAAATAAATTTAAAGAAAAGAAAAACAGATATTGCCTTGCCTTTGTTCCAAACCAACATCAATGTACACAGTTAACAGCTGTCCTCCCAGCACATAGCCAACAGCAGGGCCTAATATTGACATAGAATAGCCAATTCCTAGAAGGACAAAGACAAGGAAAATTGCCGTCTGTAGTTTGCTTTAAATGTCTAACAATAGTAAAGAAACAAATATTTTACTGTAGAAAAATCAAAATGGTTAGAATTACATGAAAATTACACATGTTAGCCCTAGCTGGTTTGGCTTAGTGGACAGAGCCTCAGCCTGTGGTTTGATTCCTGGGTTTGATTCCCGCCAAGGGCACATAGCTTGGTTGCAGGTTCCTCCCCAGCCCGGACCCGGGTCAGGGTAACGTGCAGGAAGAAACCAATCAATGTGTTTCTCTCACATCAATGTTTCTCCCAGTCTTCCCCTCTCTCTTTTCCACTCTCTCTAAAAGATCAATGGAAAAATATCCTCAGGTGAGGATTAACCAAAAAAAGAAACAAAAAAAGAAAATTACGCATATTTTCACTAAAAAAAAATATGTGATACCATTTGAATGGTATCACTTGTAAAATCCAGGAGCTTAAATTATATAATTGAAAAGCTGTTACACTATAATAATAATAATTGTGATAATAATAACTGCAATAAATCCAGTTATTATAAATCCATGGAGGGTTATATCTTTAACTGGTGGCAGAGGTAGTGCATCGACTATTATCCTTTACAGATGATTGTAGAAATTACTGTTTACAATCCTTATGGAAAATATATAAAAGTAAAAGCCTTTTCTACTCTGTACACACTACAAAAGCCTTCTTTATTTTATATGACAGCAGCTGATAAAAACCTGGATCTGGTCATTAGTCTGTTTCTTAAAAAATAAGCAATTCATTTAGCCATATGCTTTTAGTGAATCTTCCATTTTTACTTGCAGCAAAATTAAACTGACCTTATTTCTCTCAGATATGTAAAAATTCATCACATGTAACATTTTAACTTTGCAAAGTAAGTCCTCACCAAACTCTGAATCAGTGGGTACCCTGATCTTGGGCTTTCCAGCCTCCATAAGTTTTAAGAAATAAATGTATGTTGTCTATAAGCTAACCAGTCTATGTTATTCTATTATAGCAGTACAATGGTTTAAGATAGTTTTCTACATTAGAATAATAAATTGATAAAGTAAAAACTCATGTTCAAATAAATTGCATATTAATTGGCTATAGGGCCATGGATTGGATGCAGGGCCATGTATCAGGAAAGAAATCTGAGAGAAATTTATGCTACCAGAAAATCAGATCACAAAGCTGGGGGGGGGAGGGGGGATCAAGTTCTATATCAAAAGGGTTAATCTGAAGTGGAAACTCCACAGAGCTTCTGGGCACTTATGTTTTCTGTTGTTGACTTTAGTCAATAGGATGCAGTAAGTCCCACAGAATGGCAGGGCTCGATCTCCACATCCTGTGTAAATCAGCCTGGAATTCAAGCAGTCTACAGAGTCTACTGCTTGAATGGCACTTCCAGGAAGGATGGCATGCCCGCTATAAGAAATAGTGCAGGACATTCAACGAGATTCAATGGAAAGACATATTATGTCAGTAAATAATAAAACAAAAAAAAAGCAATATTGCATTTATCTCATAGATACTCTTTACGACATTACAACTAATTTTAAATAAGCATATGTTATGTATTACTTATTAATTTAAACATCAATCAGATGAAATGATACCCAGACATTCATATTTCAGAGCAAACTTACCTATATAGAGAGAAGATTTGTGTGTGGGCACAGAATCATCAAGAAAGGCTGTTCCCAGGGTATAGAGGGGAGTTCCTCCTGCTCCCAGCAACAGTTGTCCCAAGATGAAGACGTACAAGAAGTTGGAAAGTGAAGAACTTGAAGAGGTACAACCGGTTCTATTCCTTGCTATTATGCAAGTATCTTTAGGGGGAGAAAAATAAAATTGTGAACATAAACATATTCAGAGAAAGACAAACACCATATGATTTTACTTATAATTTCATGAACAAAATAAATTAACAAACATAATAGAAACAGACTCATAGAGACAGAAAACAGACTGACAGTTGAAAGAGGGGAAGGAGTTGAGGGGCTGGGTGAAAAAGGTGAAGGGATTAAGAAAAAAACTTATGGTGATCCTCAGAGGAAAGGGGAAGTAGGGGGAGGCAGAAGAGGGCATAAATGGTGACAGGAGGATACTTGGGGTGGTAAATACACAAAACAATATACAGATGATGTATTATAGAACTCTACACTTGAAACCTACATAATTTTATTAACCAATGTCACCCCAATAAATGCAATAAACGAATAAATGAGCACAGAAAAAAAATCTATAAAAAAAGAAATTCAGCTAATAATTTAAATATTTATCTTGGAGAAATGGTTGATTCTAGGACTGGGCAAGAATTATACAGGATGAGCCTGGATCATCTCATAGTGCCAACAAGTAAAGAAGTGTTAAAAACAAACAAAACCCCACAGTGATGGAGGTCTGTCAAAGGGACACATGAGCCAACTGAAAGGATTCTGATAGCCAAAGCTGGAATAATTTGAGCAACAAAATAAAGTATTGTTGGAATAGTGTGTGTGTGTGTGTGTAATATCCACACTGAAAATCAAAAGGCTAAATAAACAAATGTGGGAAGAAAAGACAAATCTTTAGTTCAGAAGCATGTCTAGTAATTTATGTCAATAGTCTACCCTCAGAGAGGTGGAACATAACACCCCACCACTTCTAAAGTGTGGGTGCACATAGTGACTTTCTTCCAAAGAGTACGTATGGGAGGCAAGAACAAAAAGAGCAACTTCGCAGTGTATTAACCTGAAAA
Organism: Myotis nattereri; assembly: GCF_964212035.1. Taxonomy (NCBI): domain Eukaryota; kingdom Metazoa; phylum Chordata; class Mammalia; order Chiroptera; family Vespertilionidae; genus Myotis; species Myotis nattereri. The sequence goes on from NC_138079.1 coordinate 58,594,706, forward strand.
ACAGGACCTCCGTCAGGTGATCAAGATCATCATCAAGAGTGGTAAGTGACGTTGAGAGTATATACCCTTGATATGATGTGATGAAAATGGCATTTTGCCTGTGTGGTCCTCTCCTAAAAGAACTCACAACCCAGTCTAATCACCGGGAAAACACCAGGTAAATCTCAGTTGAAGGATATTCTATATCTGACTAGCACTTCTCAAAACTGCCAACATCATCGGAAATAAAAAGGGAAATATCTGAGAAATCATCATAGCCAAGAGGAGCCAATTGAGCATGACAACTAAATGTTACACAGTGCCCTCGATCAGATTCTGGAACAGAAAAGAACATTAGATAAAAATTAAGGAAATGTGAATAATGTATGCACTTCAGTTAATAATTACAAACACTAATGGATGATATAACAACATTAGTTCATTAATCATAAGAAATGTAGCATATAAAGTAAATAATATGGGGAAATGGAAACTACTATCTTCACAATTTTTCTGTAAATCTAAAATTGTTCTGAAAATCAAGTTTATTAAAATTTTTTAAAGTACAGAATAAAACAACCCATTATAAATACAGGTTCAAACTTTCATAAAAATTGATAGTAAATAAATAAATCACGAAAATATATAACAGCAATTTTAGTTAAGCAGATTCCACCAGAAGATGCAAGAATAAACAGAAAAAGTTAAAACACAGAATTTAATTTTCATCTTTCTCAGTTCAAGAGCACAAATTGTTAAAAATAGGCAAGAAAAGAGAAAACCTGAACAATATAATTAGTAGTATTGAATTTAGGAAAGCATGTCAAATTCATTCTCTGACAAAATTGTGCCTTCCATATTTAGGTCTCATGGACAAGTGTAAGAAACACTAACCAAAATATTACAATGCAAAAATATCTATCTACATTCCAAAGAGTAAATGACAATAAAATATACGTTCAAAATAAAACAAAACTAGAAACTTCTAGGCCCTTCAATCTAAAATTCAAAAAAACTTAAAACTCTATTAAAAGTATTATTAGATCAAAAAACTTTGGAATTGCAAAGTTTCTTGAAATGATACTAGAAACAATGCACATCAAAAATTATATGAGAAAACTACTATAATACTAACAAGAAAGCATCTTATTCAAACAGAAAAAACACACCAGAAATAATGAAATCAAAATTTAAAATATATAAAAAGAAATCACACATTAATGAGCTGCTCCCAACACTACCACCACTGCAGCTAGATGAGGTTATTATAGAAAAATCTATAGAGAAAATAACATACAAAAGAATACCTAAAAAAAACAGTAATGAAAGAGGCAAGCAATTAAGAGGCCTCCCTAATTAAAACAAAGAATTAACAAATAAACAGAAATCTGATTAATAGAATAAAAAAATATTATAATTAACAAAAAGTAATCTGAAATAATCCGTAAAATATGCCAGTGGCTAACATAATGAAAAAGAAAAAATTATATATGTATACAAATAATACATGAAAAAAGGAAATAAACTCTAAAGAGAGAAATTTTTTTTAAAAAATCACAAGAGATTACTTAAAGCAGATTTCTAGCAAATAAATTTGAAAATCTAAAATGATTAAATTCTCAAGCCCATAGTTCAGAGATTGCTGGAGACCAATTCCAGCATGTCATAATTTCAAGAGTTTCATCAAAGGTTGATGAGACTTGGGGACTCAACAGGGTTGAGTCACACATGTAGTCACCTGTTGGGAATGGCTGAAGGCATCTCCCCAAACCTGAAAGGGATTATTGTTTGGCTGCCAGACAGCTAAAAGGACATCTTAAGCTACATGCTATTGCCTCCTACTGGCCAAACACCTGAACAGCCATAGGCTAATTCCCCATTCTGACAATGGACTCTGTACTGAAACCCTGACCCTTTGAACTGTATATCTCTGCCTTGCCTCAGGACAAATTGTGTTAATAAAAAGCATGGGGTCCTGGGAGGAGGAGACCTGAGAACCTAAGACCTTAGACTTTAAGACCTGAGAATTTAGATCTTGGATCTTAGCTCCTTTAGCTAGGCTCCTCTGACCCCCAAATGCCTTACAAAATTTTACTTTATCTCTGGACTCTTATTTAAAATCTACGCACAGCCTTCTCTAGATTCCTGAACCCTTCTTGATGCTGGGACAAGAGCACCAACAAGAGATGGATTTTCCCAATATTTTAAACATTAAATAATAATGACAATAATCATATTAGTATACTACTTGATGCTACTTAAAACTATTCCAGAACATAGAAAAAGGGTTTAAAAGTACCAAAATATTTTTATGAATTGAATACAAATTGGCACCAGCAGGTGAAAAAGTTTAACAAAAGAAAAATACAGCAGGACTTTATATGTATATATTAATTTCAGAGAGGAAGGGAGAGAGAGAAACATCAATGATGAGAGAATCATTGGTGGGATGCCTCTTTTTTAAAAAAATATATTTTATTGATTTTTTACAGAGAGGAAGGGAGAGGGATAGAGAGTTAGAAACATCGATGAGAGAGAAACATCGATCAGCTGCCTCCTGCACACCCCCCACTGGGGATGTGCCTGCAACCAAGGTACATGCCTTTGAGCAGAATTGAACCTGGGACCCTTCAGTCCCGGACGCTCTATCCACTGGGCCAAACCGGTTAGGGCAATGGGATGTCTCTTGCACGCCCCTACTAGGAATAGAGCCAGCAACCTGGGCATGTGCCCAGACCAGGAATTGAACCGTGACTTCTTGGTTCATGGGTTGACTCAACCACTTAGCAACACCAGCCAGGCTCCTCTACAAGTTTTCAATAATGTATTCGAGGGAAAGAGAAAGGAACTAGAGACTTACGAATTGAAAATGAAGAGGTAAAGCTATCTCAATTTGCAGAAGTTTTAACTGTCTTTCTGGAACACTGAAAACAATAAATGAAGAAACTATAAAAACAATAAGAGAATTTATAAAAGCAGTAAAATATAAAATTAACGTACCAAAAAATCAGTAGGCTTCATATGCGCAAGTTAGATGATCTGAGGGGTGGAAAAAACCAGTGTATAGTAGGAAAAATTAACTAATACATTCAGAAATAAATGTGAAGCAAAATAAGCCAGTCAGAAAAAGTAAGTATCACATGATCTCACTCATATGTGGAATCTAATGAACAGAACAAAATAGTGAATAACATAGGATCAGAGGCATGGAAATGGAACAGGTGCACTATTCTTAGAGGGCAAGGGGCTGGGGAAGGCAGGAAGAGATTAACCAGAGATCTTAGATCAGTGATGGCGAACCTATGACACGCGTGTCAGAGGTGACACGCGAACTCATTTTTTTTGGTTGATTTTTCTTTGTTAACTGGCATTTAAATATATAAAATAAATATCAAAAATATAAGTCTTTGTTTTACTATGGTTGCAAATATCAAAAAAATTTCTATATGTGATACGGCACCAGAGTTAAGTTAGGTTTTTTCAAAATGCTGACGTGCCGAGCTCAAAAGGTTCACCATCGCTGTCTTAGATGCATATATGCATTACTTATGGACACAGACAATAGGGTGGAGAAGGCCTGGTGCGGGCAGGAACCAGGTGGAGAGGGGGCAATGGGAGGAAAAACAAGGAACATCTGTAATAATCTCAACAATAAAGATTTTTTTTAAAAATCGTTAAGCAATTAATTAAAAGGGCATAGAACATCCCAGAAAATTTTGTTACAGAAAGTTCAACAGTAAGACAGTCCCTTATAAAGTTACCGTATTTTCAAGATGAAGAAACACTTATTTGAACAGTCAGGGAAAGCCACACTATGCAGATGGAAATGAAAACCACTTAGCTGACATCAGACTTCTCTCCAGCAACACTAATCCCGTAAAGAAGTAAAGGAATTGCTAAAGTAACCAGTGAAAGATAGTATGACTCACACATGTTATGTTCCAACAGTCATAGGAACATAAAGGCTAACAAAAAATATTTAAATATATTTAAAATCTCATGAAATTAACTTTTCCTGGAAAAACAAAAACTATTAACTAGAGGGTGCATTTCAGAGACGCCATGGGGACCTGGAAACCATTCATCATAAGTAATATTAAATCACTTATTATATTGCATCTGTTAAAAACATCTTTAAAAATAGCTAGATTTACCTGTTATGTAAACTCTGTGGTATTATTTTCTGAGGAAACTATTTAAACTAGAATTTCAACTTCTAATGGGGAATAATAAAATACCTGAAAATTATACTTGTATCACCCATTTAAAAACATCTGATTTGACAATATAACACAAGAGGGAGCTCCTCTGTTGTTCATGAACATGGAGTGTTGCTAATAATAAAATTAAGGCACAGAACTTCACTTAATGAACAAACTAGTGTCCTGTCTGGCCTACTAACATGGATGGGAACTAAAGACAAACAAGGCTAAATAAAATCTACATAGAAAGATATTTACGAGTTAAATATCAAGCTCAGCTCAACTGTCATCCCCACTCAGAGGCCCTCAGCCTGCTCTTCCCCAGGCATTTACCTTCAAATCTTGGAAATTTAAAGGGGCTATGTTTTCCTCAGGGCTCATCCTGCTGCCTTCAGTACAGCAGGATGCTGACATCTGAGATGACATTCCACACCCCCAACAACAGTTTTGTGACAGTATTTTCAGAAAGTATCCATACCTCCTGAGAAGCAGAATAGTTTTCTGGGGAATCAAGACTGCCTCATTGCCTGCATCAGGTACTTTGAGGTGGCTAACTTTAATCAAAAACAGTCTCTCCCTTCCCAGGGAGTGACTATAATTTTCTCCCCCTGGCTCTACTTCCCATCTCCTCACCACTGCAAAGCAATCTATAGATTCAACATAATTCCTATTAAAATAGCAATAGCTTATTTCACAGATCTAGCGCAAATATTCCAAAAATGTATGTGGAACCCAAAAAGACCCCAATAGTATCAGCAATCTTGAGAAAGAAGAACAAAGTTGGAGGGATCACAATACCTATATAAAGTATACTACAGGGCCATTGTAATCAAAACAGCCTGGAAGAGGCATATATATATATATAGTTCAATGGAATAGATCAGAGAGCCCCAAAATCAACACATGCCTTTATGATCAATTAATATTGGACAAAGGAGGCAAGAGCATACAATGGAGTAAAGACAGTCTCTTCAATAAACGGTGTTGGAAAAACTGGACAACTACATGCAAAAAAAAAGAAGAAAATAGACCACCATCCTACATCATACACAAGATTAAACTCAACATGGATAAAAGACATAACTGTATGTTGCCTAACTATAAAAATCCTTGAAGAAAACATAGGCAGTAAAATTTCAGACATCTCTCATAGCAATATTTTTGCCAATATATCTCATTCAGCAAGGCAAACAAAGGACAAAATAAACAAAAATTGGACTACACCAAACTAAAAAGCTTTTGCACAGCAAAAGAAACCATCAACAAAATGAAAAGGAAACCCATGGTATGGGAGAACACATTCACCAATGATACATTTGATAAGGGATTAATTTCCAAAACACTTACACAATTCAATACCAGGAAGACAAATAATCCAGTTTTTAAAATGGGCAAAGGACCTGAATAGACACTTCCAAAGAGGACATACAGAAGGCCATTAGATATGTGAAACAATGCTTAATATCACCAATCATCAGAGAGATGCAAATTAAAACCACAATGAAATACTCCTCACACCTGCCAGAATGGCTACCATCAATAAATCAACAAACAAGTGCTGGTGAGGATGTGGGGCAAAGGAAACCCTAGTGCACTGTGGGTGAGAATGCAGACTGATGTAGTCACTGTGAAAAACAGTATTGGAACTACCTTTTAAGCCAGCAATCCCACCTCTGGGAATATATCCTCAGAATCATGAAACAACAATTAGAAAGACTATAGGTACCCCAATGTTCATAGCAGCATTACTTACAATAGCTAAGATCTAGAAACAGCCCAAGTGCCCATGAGTGGATAAAAAAGCTGTGGTACATTTACACCATGGAATACCATGCAGCAATAAACAAGAAGGATCTCTTACCCTTTGAGACAGCATGGAGAGACCTGGAGAGTATTATGCTAAGTCAGGGGTCCTCAAACTTTTTAAACAGGGGGCCAGTTCACTGTCCCTCAGACCGTTGGAGGGCCGGACTATAGTTTAAAAAAAAAACTATGAACAAATTCCTATGCACACTGCACATATCTTATTTTGAAGTAAAAAAACAAAACGGGAACAAATACAATATTTGTATTTGCATGTGGCCCGCGGGCCATAGTTTGAGGACCCCTGTTCAGTGAAATAAGCCAGTCAAAGAAAGACAAGTATCACATGACCTCATTTATATATGGAATCTGATGGATAAAATAAACTGATGAACAAAATCGAATTAGAGGCATGGATACAGGGAATAGACTGACAGCTTTTTGGGGGAACCGGAGGGCTGGATGTAAGAAGGTGAAGGGATTTGCCAGAAAACATATATACATAACACAAAGACACAGAAAACAGTATGCTGATAGCCAGAGAAAAAGGGTGATGGAGGGTATGTGGAGGTAGGCAAAGGGGAGGAAAATGGGAATGGAAAAAGGACTTTGCTTGGGGCGATGGGCTCACAGTGCAGTGTGCAGATGATGTATTATTGAGCTATACACTTGAAACCTGTATGGTTTTGCAAAACAATGTTACCACAATAAATTCAATTACTAAAATTAAATTAAGATTTTAAATTTTAAAAAAGAACACTTAAGAAGCAGTCTGGTAGTTCAGAACAAAGCTCAGAAGTCAAATATACTTGGAGTGTATCCATGACAAATTATTTAAATGAATAATAATTTAAAAAAAAGAACAACAAATGTTAATAAACAAGGTGGCAAAGGAGACTGTATGTACACATAAGTGAAGTACATAAGGGAAAAACAACTAACATAACTGAATAAAATACTGAAATATATCATTTCAGAAAACATTCTTAGAAGTTAAAGTATGTATATAAATCCATAAACAGTACTTCAATATGGATAACTGGGTGTCAGGGAAAGATGACATTAACAGCCACAACTAAGACATAGCTTAGTATGGACTTTCAAGAGATACTTAATTGCATAGACATATGGACTATTGAGACTATTGTATTCTTTTTAGAGAGTACCAGGAGTATACTGTGTATCAAATATCACAAGCACTTCTAAATGACTGCAGAATACACAGGTGAACAGAGGCTATTGAGTTCTTAACTAATGTAAGAATGGGATAAGAAATTCTAAAAAGGTAATGATCAAATTACGAAAGTACAAAGGAAAAATATTGAAGCTAAGAATATGAATAGCACCTTCTGAAAAACATCCCATTAAACCTTTAACTACAAAACATATATCCTACTTTACACATTGCATTGTCCAGGAGAAAAAAAAACAACTATACAAATATGGTTAAACTTGTGGTGCTTCTCAATACTCAAAGCTTTCACATACATTTCCCAGTCTAACCTTTAAAACTTTCTGCAAACATTTAATAAATGAAGAAACTAGAAACCCAAAGCCACATTGTGCAACAAAACCAATAATCTGATTCCTATTCTTCTGCTCCTCCAATGTATTCTCCATGAGTTTAAGCTACAACAATTTAATAAGCTGAACCATCCTCCAAAAGGGTATAAAGCAAGATTTCCCCAAATATATTTTATGAAACCCCTAGGCTTCTGAGAATTTCCATGAAAAAAGGGGTTGAAACAGAGGGTCCTTATGACTTTTAGCTTTAAATCCTAGCTCTAGAAATCACATTTTCCTCCCCCTCTCCTATTGCAGGATAAAGAAAACCTCTTAACCTAAGGTGTGTTTCAGGTCCTGAGCCCTAAAGTGGAATGATCTCTTGGCTACTTTCCCACGAGAGGGAACAAGGGACACAGGAACAGACCTCAGAGCTGTTCTCAACACCTGAAGAAATGATTCAGCTCCATCATTTCACCTCTGACCAATCAGCTCCCAACAGGACCCCAGCCCCCTAATCCACAGTGTCCTGTGATATTGCCCTATATAATCTGTAACCTATGTGCCATCAGGGACTTCAGGCTTTTGAGCATAAGCTTCCCGTTCTCCTTCATGGTGCCATTATAAAAACATAACCTATATTTCTCCACTACAATTCTTAGTGTCTAGTGTTTGGTTCTGCTAGCAATGGGAGAACAAACTCTTTCTGTTTGTTTGTTTGTTTGTTTACTAGAGGCCTGGTGCATGAATTCGTACACAGGTGGGGTCCGGCCAGCCCACCCCAGAATTGTTTTGCTCTACTTGATACCTTTGTCATACTTCAGACAAGTATGGGGACCATTGGGCTGGGCTGGCGGGGGGAGGAGCCGATTGGGGCACAGATTAGGCTAGTTGGCTGCTGCAGTGCACATCATAGTCACCAGTCGTTCCACCGTTCTGGTCGCTATATATATATATATATATATATATATATATATATATATATACACACACACACACACACACACACACACGTATTTATTTATATATTTGAATGTATGTATGTATGCATTTATTTATTTATTTATTTGACAATTGAGAGAGACAGAGAGAGAGATCAATTTGTTGTTCCATCTATTTTATGCACTCATTGGTTGATTCCTTTATGTGCCCTGACCAGGGACCGAACTGCAACAGAGACTATCTGAACAACGCTATAACCAACTGAGCTTCCCAGACAGGGTTTTCTGTTCTGTAACTGGTTCTATGGTCAAATTAGTTTGGAAAACACTGTACTCTATCACTGTACCTCTCCTCTTACAGAGTAATACGCATGCATTTATATGTAGAAGGACAAAGTTTTACATATTACCAATCATATAGTTGTTACCTTATTTTCTCCATTAATGTCTATCATCTCACAGAACCAGTGCTCTATAAAACACAATTTTGAAAAGTACTTGTCTGAAGTATGACAAAGGTATCAAGTAGAGCAAAACAATTCTGGGTAATAAAATTTTTAAAATTTAATCCTTGTATAGATAGACTTAAATCACAGAGAGTTAGTCTCATCACTCAATGATTCCTTAAGGAATCACTTAATGATTCCTACTGTCAAGATTTAGGATTTTCTCTTTCACTTTCTCCCTTACTACTCTCTCTCCTTTAGAATAAACATCCACTATCATGGATGTTGACACTATGAAGATGATTCCAAATCTCAAAGTTGAATTTCCAGTATCTCTTATGATCTAGAGCAGTGATGGCGAACCTTTTGAGCTCGGCATGTCAGCGTTTTTGAAAAACCCTAACTTAACTCTGGTGCCGTGTCACATATAGAAATTTTTTGATATTTGCAACCATAGTAAAACAAAGACTTATACTTTTGATATTTATTTTATATATTTAAATGCCATTTAACAAAGAAAAATCAACCCAAAAAATGAGGTTGCGTGTCACCTCTGACACGCGTGTCATAGGTTCGCCATCACTGATCTCGAGCTTCACTTTCAAATGCCAGATGCCTACCTCTAAAACAAACTCACTCTCTTTCTCACAAAACCAAATTCTCTGATTTTCTAACATCCGTTTTCTAACCAAGTTTAAAACATAAAAATTCTTTAGTAGCATATTCCTTGTTTATAACGACCACACCACATGCTTTACCTACTGAAATTTTACCCATTGTTCGAGCCCAGCTCAAATTCCACTTCCTGTTAAGTTTTCCCCTAAATTGCCCAAGGGAATTCTTCTTTCAGTGACTATAAACCAAGTTTTAATTGCCTGTATGACTCACCAGGTTCTTGCTTATCATGCCTAACTTATCTCTTATCCTCATATATCTCAATAGCAATAATTATAGTAATATTTACTGAGTGCTTATCTTATTCAAGATCATTCACTGGTATGCATTATCTTATCTAATCCCCAGAAATAATCCTATGAAGGAGGTACAATTACTTGGCTCATTTTACAGACCAGTAAAGTTGAGATTAGATTAACTCCTACAATATCTCTTAGGTTTAAGAGGCTAAGCTTTTAATAGATTCAACTCATGATTAATGGTGACATAAGTAAATCTTACCAGTTGCTTAAATAACCTGGGATATAAATTCAAAACATTTCTATAAGGGTTTCTATCAAGATAAAATAAAGAGACAAAAGCTTTTGGCATAAGATCTTACAGTCAATCTTTATCTTCTTGAAAATGCAAAGTCATGACCTAAGCAAGAAATTTGAAAATCTCTTAAAATAAAAATATTGGCCATAAGTGATATAAAATTTGAATGAAGCCATAATTCTGGAATAAGCTAAAGTGAGATGCAAAAGTCTACCTCTGAAATCAACCTATCTGAGATTATTTTTCTAGAGAATTTGCATTAAAGCTCAATAAAAAACAATCAATTCTTGACTTAAACTGTCTCAATATAGAAAAGAAAATAAAAAGTTCAAAACTTGTTATAATTAACACTAGCACAACCCTGGCCTGGCTGCTCAGTTGAAGTGTCGTCTCATGAACCAAAAAGGTTTCAGGTTCGATTCCCCATCAGTGTATATGATTCCTGATCAGGCATATATCTAGGTGGCAGGTCCAATCCCCAGTCAGGGTGTGTATGAGAGGCAACAACCAGATCATAGGTTTGATTCCCCGATCTGGATGAGTATAGGAGGCATCAAATGGATGTTTCTGACATTGAGGTTTTTCTCTCTCCCTCCCTTCCTCTAAAATCAATAAAACATATCCTCAGGTGAGGGTTAAAAATATAAGTATATTAGCAAAATTTCATTTCAAAACAGCAGTCATTTGTGAGAAGGAACTTTAAATATTTTTTAAAAGATGAAAGTTAAAATATGTCTATGGATATTTTTACATATCAAGGCTGCAGTAGGACACAAACAAAAGAAATAACTAAAGCAAATTAAACATTTTTTAATGAATGTCGATTGTTTCATGAGGTAGATTTTAAAAAGTATTTTTTTATTGACTTCAGAGAAGAAGGGAAAGGGAGAGGGGAGAGAGATAGAAACATAAATAATGAGAGAGAATGACTGCATGCAGTGTCTCTGCATGCCCCACACTGGATCAAGCCCGCAAGCCAGGCATGTGCCCTGGTCTGGAATCAGACCGTGACTTCCTGGTTCGTAGATCAACACTCAGCCACACTGACCAGGCTATAAAGTAGACTTTTTAACAAAAAAGGCAGAGTTAAGAGAACAATCAGTGAGGGCTACTACCACTTGGCAGTTACGGGAACCCTGCAAGTTCTATACTGTAGGGGGCATCCTCTATGAGCTGTGGCCTGAGGTAGAAGCTAGTAGCAACTTTTGCAACATGTCTGGTGGGGAGCAAATGAGGGAAATACGCACTACAGTCTCTTCTCAACATGCAAACTCCCTTTCACTGAACTCAACTGGAAACCAAATGTGCTGGGGCTATATGGTCCGTGGAACTTCTGTGAAGTGATACAACGGGTGACAAATAATGAACGGCAGATCTGGGGCATAAACAGAGACTATCCAGCACTGCCCAATCTTTTCTTTGGTACCTTAGCACACACTTTTATCTTCATCCAGAATGAAAAATGTATCTCCAACACAAGAAATCCACAAAAACCTATCAGCAAAATAGCATCCTGGGCAACGTCAATCCAGTTATTCTCCCATCTGAACCCAGCACTGAGATGTTAGCCACCAGTGAATGCCATGTAAGCGGTAGAGGAAAACAAGGGCAGTAGGACAACTAACAAGTTCTTCCTTCTGCAGCTGGTCAGAAACCCTGTGTTGGCAATCATTGCTTATTTTCCTATCATGCAGGTCATGTTCCCTTTACTTGACAGGCGCCCCAGTTGGTCTGGGATTTTATGTTGCCTTTACAAGTCTTCAGCTGTTCTCTCACTATTGGTTGCTGCAGTTTTCCTTTTAACAAATACTATTGGGTGTGGGAGTGTTAAGAGGCACCCAAATGAATTCACTCAGTCCAAAATACATCTTCTTTGTCAATGTATGGAAGTGACCCAACTTCCTCTTGTTAACTAGGATCTCTCACTTGTGCCAGTTCAGTGACCATCTCTTCTTGATTATTTTGCATGAAGAGATCAAACATGATTAGAGAACAATGTCAGCTTTGATTCTAAGGGAATAAGGACTATGTTGCCTGATAGAAGCATTCATACTTTGGGGACTAGGACTCCACAAGACCAAGACAGGAAGCAAAAATTTCATAAATAAAGTTTTAGGTACAGTAGTAAGAGACACCAATCCATGAACACTTCCTTGCTCCCTTATCTATGCATCCTGGCTATGGAGGAGCCAACAACATAAGTAGTTTCTGCCTTATTTAACAAATATACCGTGTTTTATAGGGAAGGAAATTATTATTCTGAAAGTTGTGACAAACAGATATCATTCTAGCAAATCAGAGGCTTCTGAGTGTTGGGAGACAAAAAACAAGCCAATTTCATGAGTACGTTTTTTTGCTGCAGGTGAGTTTCTTGGTCAGAAGTGATGATGTATATGACACAATCACAATGAATAAGGCATTCTGGAAGTCAAACAACTGTGAGTGCCGGTAGAAACATTGCCCCCAGGAGAAACAAACTCATATCTAGAATATACACTTACCTCAGGAGGATAAATTGCAACTAGGATAGATATTTTTTGGTGGCCCTGGGGTATACTGGTTGCTCTGGGGAATGCTGCAATACCAGGAACTCTCAGGACTGCCCCTACAGTTTGTAATCAAGCAATGAATCTACAGTGGAGGTGGAGTTAATCAGAGAAGCCTTAAAGAGGGAAAGGGCATGTGTTGTTTTGTTTTTTAACTCTGGCTTAGCTTCTTTTTATGCTATACAGTCACCTTTAACAGAGGACAATTATATAAGCACCACAGTGGACAGTGCAAAACACTGATTGACGTTCACTGGAGAGACCATCTTTCCTTCCTGATTGAGAGCCTCTTCCACAAAGAATGTCCTCAAGTGAGCATTAACAAGTGGCAAAAATATCTTTGTATTCTGGGTCCATGCCAAAAGGCACACTACACATCTTTGTAAATAACTTTCCTTTTAGTTTATCCCAAGCTTCTGACTGGCCACCTAATCTATTGTGTAGTTCATGAATCAATATAAATCTGTACCCTTTGCCTCTCCTCTCCTATCAAAGGGAATTTCCACTTATCACTGCCTTTTAGGGACATGCTTAATTATGGCTGTTACTCATGAGATGTCCACTTCTGGTGGGTGCCTACATACCTTACACACCCTCTGTAAACCAGGCTATACTTCTTCCTCCTCTGAGCCAGACACAGGGAACTCTGAGGTCCTTATAATGAAGGCATGTAGGTTTTTTAGTAAGGCCATGTTAACTTCTGCCTACAAAGATAACTTTTCTGCATTTGAAGAGAGAAATGCAAGGCAATAAAAATAAGCAGCCGTAGTCTGAGATAGCTGCCTAAATAGCTACTTGTGCCTTCCAAACCTACCTGTACCTAAGATTTCATTTAACAATGAGGGGTACCTCACACATCTAATATTATGATTTGTTATAGTAGGTAGCATATACCTCATGATTGGAATTCAGATCACAGGGTGTTCATAATCACTTTTAATCTAACAATCCAGTATCAAGGAGCAAGCCAAGAGTTTGTTTTAAAAAGGAGACTAGTGTAGGCAGAAGGATGATCTTACTGCAAAAACTTAGGGGTTCTTACTTGATATTACCATGCAGACTTGCCAGAGGCTTTCTACATCCTCCCTGCCTTAATCACTGTCTGTATCTGCTGCAAGAACTTTATCTTGTTCCAGCCTTATGTATTACCTGCTAAATGGTTCGGAGCAATGTGCACAAGTGTGGTAGATGATATCTCCCAAATCCCAAGCCCTGTGCAAGTGCAGAGTATATAAAACTCAAAGTGGAAGTTGTGACATGGCCCAGGCCACTGGACCACTAAAAACTTACCTGTTATGGTATGACCCTTAAAGTTTTTGTGGTGTATCTCCTACCTTCTGGTACATACATGCTTTACTATGGCAACTGAAATAATTCAACTCACCAAGTTCAATTAGCTTAATACCTTCACTATAGAGTCTAGCACAGGGGTGGGCAAACTTTTTGACTCGAGGGCCACAATGGGTTCTTAAACTGGACTCAGAAGAAGGAGCTGCGGCCGTGTTTCCCAACGTTGCCATGTTAACACTGCTGCTGGTGGTGAAGGAGCGGAGGGGAGAGCAAGAGAACCCTCTGCTCTTTCGGCTCCGCGGGCCAGATAGAACAGCCGAACGGGCCGGATCCAGCCCATGGGCCGTAGTTTGCCCACAGCTGGGCATGATCATGGTACCTCTAGACTAGTTTCACAATGCTGGCACTATTGACATTTGGGGCCAGATAATTCTTTTTTTGTGGGGGGGCTCTCCCGTTCCTTGTAGGATATTTACCAGTGTCTCTGGCCTCTACCAACTAGATGACAGTAGTTCCCTCCATTCTAATCATAACAATAAAAAATGTCTCTAGAAGTGAAAAATTGTCCCCAGTTGAAAACCACTGCTCTAGACAATCCTATCTAATAATAAACAAACATGGTAATTGACCACACCTTCGCTACGCCTCCCATTGGCTAATCAGCATGATATGCAAATTAACCACCAACAAAGATGGTGGCTAATTTTCATACTGCAGGCAGGGTGGGCCAGCAGGAGCCGCCACCCAGGACCCAGGAGCCGCCTTGCCTGTGGCCCGTGATCATGACCGTGATCTGAAAGCCGGGCGCAGGCAAGGCAGCACCCTCGGACGCAGGAGCCACCTTGCCTGCGGCCCGTGATCGTGATCGAAAAGCCAGGCCGCAGGCAAGGTGGCCCCCTGGAACCCAGGAGCCCATCGGCGAGGTCTGTAGGCGAAGCAGCGATCAAGCTATGAGGGGGAGGGTGTGGGATGGAAGGAGCTACAGGAGCAGCTCTGGCCGGAGACTGAAGACTCCCACTGGAGCAAGGAGCAAAGACTGAAGGCTCCAGCCACGGCGAAGACTGTGTCCAGAGCGAAGATGGAAGGCGGTGGCCAGAGTGAAGGTCTGGGTCCCGGGTGCCAGAGGAAAACTGGTGCTGGCAGCCAGAGGAAAGAAAGCCTATTGCAGGAATCTTCGTGCAACGGGCCTCTAGTCTTATGATAAAGAACAAGAGGATGTGTGTAATGCTGAGATAAGATAGTGATAATCCACTCTTGTTCCTCCACAGAAAAGCAAGTTATCTAGACTGTCTTTGCAGTTGAGAAGGGAAAGAAAACATTTGCTAGATCAACAACCACAGATTAGTGTCAGGGTCTGTGCTGACTGGCTCCAGAAGAAGTAAGTTCCAAATGTGGAACCATAGCTATTAATTAGTAGACCACCTGATTATGTTTACAATGATCTAAAGTCATTTTCTATTATTTTATTCTACATCTGCACCAAATACATTAAAAAAAGAGAGAAAGTGTACTAGGAATCACCACCCCTATGTCTTTCAAATATTTGATGGTATCACTAAGATCCATAATTCCCTTATTGGTTTACTATCTCATACAGGGGGCTCTACTTAGCTCTTCCTTCATTAATATCTCTTAATCCACAAGTCAGGCAAACAATGTGGGGATTCTGCCAGCTGGTATACCTATATCCTTTCTACATCCTCAGACTAGGAAAATGACTATAGGATGGATCCACTGTGAGATAGAGTAGTCTTGGGCCACCTTTATTATTGGAACTCCTTAATAAGTCCTCATTTTACAAGAGGACCATGGCAGTATTCTAGAGTTCCAGAGATCAGATCAGCTCAAAGTCATTATCAAATCACCACCAATGAGTTTGAATACTACACTTTCCCCTCAAACTTGGGATAAAAGGTGTCAAGATAGGTTTAGGGGAAGAGAAACATTATATACTCCTGGCTGTGTTGTAAAGTTATTTACAGAGATTTATCTTCCATATATATATATATATATATATATATATATATATATGTATATATATATGTATATATATATGCCTAATATGCAAATTGTCCCCACCGGAGTTCGACCGGGAGACTGATTGCTCGCTATGACATGCACTGACCACCAGGGGCCAGCGTGGCATGAAGGAAGGCCCTGGTTGGCAGCCGGAGGCCCTGATTGGCCCTGATCACCGGCCAGACCTAGGGACCCTACCCATGCACGAATTTCATGCACGGGACCTCTAGTCAATAATAAACTTACTTAGGCCTGGAACTGGTTGGTTTAAGAGTTGTAAAACCCCAGCATACTGATTCAGATGGAGTTCTAGCCCATAACACTTAGAATTTTTCCACTTATGTCAATTCAATCTCTGGAACTTGTTTGAATAATTGAGCAAAGCTTTCCTTTAAAGGTTAGCATAGCCACTTAGTTTCTATCCCCCCCAGGATATGAATGGGCAAATGAAAACTATCCAGTACAATGTATATCCCATAGGCCTTTTTGAATTTGTGGCAGGGAAATCAAGAAGATAAGAATACAAGATTAAATTAAATTTTATAGCAAAAAGTCATAAGTTTTAATTCAATTTAGTAAATATTTGCAGGGTAGCTAATATAAACCAGGCATTTTAGCTCCCCCAGCCCAACATCTCAGGCCTCCTCAGCCAGCACCAGCCAACCAGCCAGCCCTCCACGGCTCCCCAAGCACATATGAGCCAGCATTGGGCACAAGCAATCTTACACAGAAGTCACTCCTACACAAGGGCACTCCTTCAAGATCAGGAGAGATAGCTATTTCATCTAATTCATAGTAACAAACACAGAAAGTCAAACAAAATGAGAAGACAAATACATGAAAGAACAAGAAAAAAAAACCCTAATGAAACAAAAATAAGTAATTTGCCTGATAAAAAGTTAAAGTAGTCGAAACCGGTTTGGCTCAGTGGATAGAGCGTCGGCCTGCGGACTGAAGGGTCCCAGGTTCGATTCCGGTCAAGGGCATGTACCTGGGTTGCGGGCACATCCCCAGTGGGGAGTGTGCAGGAGGCAGCTGATCGATGTTTCTCTCTCATCGATGTTTCTAACTCTCTATCTCTCTCCCTTCCTCTCTGTAAAAAATCAATAAAATATATTAAAAAAAAAAAAAGTTAAAGTAATAGTCATAAAGATGCTCACCAAACTTGGGAGAACAATAGGGAAACTCAATGAGGAATTTAACATAGTGTTAGAAAATAAAGAACCAGTCAGAGCTAAGGAAAAATTTGAAATAAAAAATGTACTAGAAGGAATCAACAACAAATTAGAAAATACAGAACAGATTAGTGACCTGGAAAACAGAATAGTGGAAATTACCCAATCAAAACAGTAAAGAGCCGAGACCGGTTTGGCTCAGTGGATAGAGCGTCGGCCTGCAGACTGAAGGGTCCCGGGTTCGATTCCGGTCAGGGGCATGTACCTGGGTAGCAGGCATATCCCCAGTAGGAGATGTGCAGGAGGCAGCTGATCGATGTTTCTCTCTCATCGATGTTTCTAACTCTCTATCTCTCTCCCTTCCTCTCTGTAAAAAATCAATAAAATCTATTAAAAAAAAACAAAAAAAACAAACAAAAAAAAAAACAGTAAAGAGAAAAGGGATTTTTTTTAAATGAGGATAGTTTAACAGACTTCTGGCACAACATCAAGCATACTAACATTCACATTATAGGAAACACATAATGAAGAGAGAGACAAAGAGAGACAAAAAGCTTACTTGAAGACATAATGATGGAAAGCTTTCCTCACTTGGGGAAGAAAATATACATCCAAGTCCAGGAAACATAGGAACTCCAAACAAGATGAAACCAAAGAGACCCACCAAGATATATTTAATTAAAATAACGAAGTGTAAGACAAAGAGAATCTTGAAGGCAGCAAGAGATATCAAGTAGTCACAACACAAGGGAAATGCCAAAAGGTTGATTTGTGACAGAGAAACCATAAAACTCTTAGAAGAAAACATAGGCAGTAGACTCTTTACATCATTCTTAGCAATGATTTTTTGGATACGTCTCCCCAAGCAAGGGCAACAACAGCAAAAATAAATAAATGGGACTACATTAAACTAAAAAGTTTTTATATAGCAAAGGAAACTATCAACACAACAAAAAGACAAATGGAAGGATATATTTGCAAATGGCATATCTAATAAGGAATAAGTACATGTTATATTAAATATATATTAGATGTAGATCAAAAAAGAAAAACTACCATACACCCTTAGCAATTCCACTTGTGAGTATTTAGCCAAAAATTTTAAAAAAAGAATGAGTTGGAAAATATGTTTACCTCTATGTTCATTACAACATTGCTTACAATAGCCAAGATATACCTAAGTTTCCATCAATATACAAATAGATAAAAAATATATGATACACACACACACACACACACACACACATACACCATAGAATATTAGAATATGATTCAACAATAAAAAAGAACGAAATCATGCCATTTGTGACAACATGGATGGACCTAGAAAGTATTGTTCTAAATGAAGTAAGTCAGACAAAACAGTCCATGCAAATGAAAATGAAAAAAAAATCTGGGGTAGAAATACTCATATCTGACAAAAAAGACTCCAAAACACAGGCCATAAAAAGACAAAGAACATCACTACATAATACTAAAGGGAATGATCCAATAAGAAAATATAACCTTTGTGAACGTATATGTACCCAACATAGGAGCACCTAAATATATTTTTAAAAACTCTTGGAGGCCCTAACCGGTTTGGCTCAGTGGATAGAGCTTCGGCCTGCGGACTGAAGGGTCCCAGATTCGATTCCGGTCAAAGGCATCTACCTTGGTTGCGGTCACATCCCCAGTAGGGGGTGTGCAGGAGGCAGCTCATCAATGTTTCTCTCTCATCGATGTTTCTAACTCTTATCCCTCTCTCTTCCTCTCTGTAAAAAAATCAATAAAATAAAATAAACTCTTGGAGGACATTAAGGGAGAGCTCAATAGAAATACAGTCATAGTAGGGTACTTTAACACCCTACTAACATCACGGATAGATCTTCTAGATAAAAACTCAACAAGAAAACAGCCACCTTGCCCTGACCAGTTTGGCTCAGTGGATAGAGCATCGGCCTGTGAACCAAAGGGTCCCAGGTTCGATTCCAGTCAAGGGCATGTACCTTGGTTGCGGGCATATCCCCAGTGGGGGGTATGCAGGAGGCAGCTGATCGATGTTCCTCTCTCATCGATGTTTCTAACTCTCTATCCCTCTCCCTTCCTTGCTGTAAAAAAAAAAATAAATAAGATATATTTTTAAAAAATAAAAAAATTTAAAAAATAAAAATTAAAAAAAAGAAAACAGCCACCTGAAATGACACACTGGATCAGATGAATTTAATTGATAATTACAGAACATTTCATCCCAAACCACCAGAATAGACAATCTTCTCAAGTGTACAAGGAACATTCTCAAAGGCAGACCACAAGTTAGGACAGAAAATAAGTCTTAACAAATTCAAGAAGACTGAAATCATATCAAGCATCTTCTCAGATCACAATGGCATGAGACTAGAAATCAACTACAATAAAGAAACTCAAAAACATCCAAACACATAGAGGCTAAATAGCATGTTACTAAACAATGAATGGATTACCAATGAGATCAAGGAAGAGATCAAAAACTTCCTGGAAACAAACAAAAATGAATGGACAACTACCTAAAATCTCTGAGAAAGGGCGAAAGCAGTCCTGAGAGGCAAGCACTACAGGCCTATCTCAAAAAGAAGAAAAATTTCTAATAAGCTATCTAACCCTACAACTAAAAGCATTAGAAAGAGAATAAGAAAAGCCCAGAGTAAGCAGAGGGGAAGGAAATAATAAAGCTTAGAACAGAAATAAAGCTTAGAGCAGCAACTATATAGAGACTAAAAAACAATACAAAAGATCAATGAAAACAAGAGCTGGTTCTTTGAAAAGATGAACAAGATTGATGAACCTTTAGCCAGACTTAACAAGAAACAAAGAGAGAGAACTCAAATAAAATCAGAAATGAAAGAGAAGTAACATCTGACATGCCAGAAATACAAGGATTATAAGAAAATACTATAAACAACTACATACTAACAAATTGGACAGCCAGGACAAAATGGACAAACTCCTAGAAACATACAATCTTCCAAAACTCAATCAGGAAGAAGAAAACATGAATAGGCTGGTAACAACCAATGAAATTGAAGCAGTAATAGAAAAACTCCTAGCAAACAGATGGCTTCACAGGGGAGTTTACCGAGCATTCAAAGAACTAACACCTATCCTCCTAAACTATTCCAAAAAAAAATAAGAGGAGAGAAGACTTCCAAGTTCGTTTTATGAGACCAGGATTATCCTAACACCAAAACCAGATGCAGACACTACAAAGAAAGAAAATTGTAAGCCAATATCCCTGATGAACATAAATGCTAAAATCCTCAACAAAATATCAGCAAATTGGATCCAGCAATAAATTTAAAAAGATCATATACCATCACCAAGTGGGATTTATTCTGGGAATGCAAGACTGGTACAATATTCACAAATAAATAAACATGATACATCCCATAAAAAAAAGGATAAAAATCACATGATCATATAAGAGTATCAAATGATTTTATTATAAAACTTAGGCTATTTACTAACTAACCATCCACTTTCTAAAAAACGCCAACATGAGAATACGATGAACACACCCAAGACTTCCTGTCCTGGCAGGGCAGGAGGCAGCCCTGGACAGGGAGCCTGCACACGTTCCCTTTACTACTGTCGGGGTGACCTGCATTGTGGGGTCGCGCGGGTCGCCGCTTCAGGGAAAGGACACTGAAGCTACAAGGTTCACGCACAAGAGGGTCACAACAACTTTAATGCCATTCAATGCGCACGGCTTGTACACTCTAGTCTGCAACTCTGAGAAGCAATGCCAACAAACCTGGCCACAGACCCCTCCCAGCTCACCACGGCCCTTCCCAGGAGCTGCCCCCGTGGGACTGCTCACCTTCCTTCACTGCAGCTTTTGTTTTTCCCCAAGCACAAACCCTAGAGCCCACATGCAGAGTCCAAGTTCAAGTATAAAAAGCATGTGACAAAATCCAGCACCTATTCATAATGAAAACTCTCAGCAAAATGGGAATAGAGGAATGATACCTGAACACAACAAAGGCCATATATACAAAACCTACAGTCAACATTATGCTCAATGGGCTAAAACTAAAAGTGTTTCCCTTTAAGATCGGGAACAAGACAGGGATGTCGGCTTTCACCACTCTTATTCAACATAGTACTGGATAGCCACAGCAATCAGAAAAAGAGGAAGACATAAAAGGCTTCCAATTTGGAAATGAGGAAGTAAAACTTGTCATTACTCACAGATGACATGATATTGTACATAGAAAATCCTAAAGAATCCACTACCAAAACTGCTAATAAATAAATTTGGCAAAGAAGGAGGATAAAAAATTAACACCAAGAAACTGAAGGCACTTTTATATACCAACTAGAGGCCTGGTGCACGAAAATTCGTGCACAGGCGAGGGGGGGAGGGGTAGATCCCTCAGCCTGGCCTGTCCCTCCTCACAATCCGGGAGCCCTCACGGGATAACCTAATGACAGCCTAAGCCGCAGCCTGGCCTCCCTCTGTGGAGGCGACCGACCGATCAGGTATATAGATACTTTCTGGAGGCAACACGGACTACTTCCTTATTTCTTTTCTCTGTGGTTGGAGAACAGGGGACTAAAAGGCGGAGACAGAACTGTGGCCGGGCCTGGGACTTTTGCAGGCAGCAGAAAGAGGGAGAGGGCTGGGCAAAGTCTAGACACATTTCTTTCGATTGTTCTCCCTTCCTTCAGGCCCCTCCCTCCATTTTTTCCTTCTCGTGGTAGACGCTCGGTCGGAGCCCAGCTACAGTTGTGTTCAGCCCCCTCACTTCTCAGCTGAACGTACAGCTGCCTCACATTGCAAGCTGGGCTGTTTTCAAGTGACTAAAGCACTGGGAATCAACAGCTCCCAGCCTCTCCCCTCAGTTTCCTCCTTGGGTCAGTTGCAAGTTCACCAAGACACCGAAGCAGCTCTGCCCTGGTAGTTCTGCCCTGGCCCCCGCCCAGGCCCCACTGGGCACTCTTCCTTGAGTCTCTGAGCCCACAGACTATGCTTGGGTAAGTCGCCCGGAGCCCATTACCCTGGGCAGGTGGGGCAGGGAGGCTAGCTTGGAAAGCTGGAGGAAGATGGCAGAGTAACAGTTGGTATGAACCAGCGCCTGCTCAGCCACACTTCCAAGATCCTCACCGGGCCCAGGCCAGACCCCTTCCTGGTGCCAGGAGGATCCCAGATGAGGTTCCCTCCCTGCACCCAGCGCCCTCCTCCCCGTTCCACCACTGGGGGCGGGAGCAGCTCACCAGTGACGCTCTGGTCCATGCCAGCCAGGCAGGTGGTGGTGGTGCAGGCGGTGCAGCCTAGGGCACTGGCAACTGCGAGCCTCCTCCCCCTGCCTAAAGTGGGGGCGGGGTCCGCAGCTGGGCCACAGAGGTAGGCGTGGGGTGGGGCGCATGGCGCTAGCAGGCTTGGCAGTCTGTGCATACCTACTCCGGTTCCAGGCTGCCGGGCTTCCGCCGAGCAGCAGTGGCAGTGGCGGCGCAGCAGTCCGCGGGGAGGCCCCACGCCCCTCGCAGCCGCCCCTGGTGCCATGCATGGAGACGCCGCCTGCTGCTGAGCCACTGTCTGTCCTGGGACCTGCGGGGGCTGGGGTGGCCTCGGGCTCCCACAGGCCGCCCCCGTGCCCTCCAACCAGTTGGGAGCGGCCTCCATCTCCGAGGCAGTGTGACATCAGCGCTGGGCAGGCCTGCGCATGCTGGCGGTGAGGCGGAAGTCCCCGCCCCCATCCCCGCCCACCCGCTTCTGCCTGGTGGGGACTTGGACGCCATTAGGACCAAGTAGCATATTACCTCTTTATATATACACTGAGTGACCAGATTATGATGACCAGCTAGATTATTATGACCACCCCATCAGTACAATGAAGTGAATTAGTTATGCAAATAATAATAAAATCTTGAGAGCATTAGCTTAGGAAGTTTTCATATTCAGTATTTTTGGAAGTGTCAATGAAGTACATTTATATATATAAAATGAACTCTTAGAAATAGAAACTAAAAAACAATCCCATTGACCATTACAAAAACAATAAATACATAAGATACCTGGGAGTCCTATATAATAAAGAGGTAATATGCAAATTGACCACCACATCCTCGTACAAGATAGCCACCCCCATGTGGTCACAAGATAACCGCCACAAGACGGTCGGCAGGGGAGGGCAATTGGGAGCGACCAGGCCATCAGGAGAGGGAAGTTAGGAGTTTTCGGGGCCGGCAGGGTAGGGCAGTTGGGGGCGACCAGGCCGGCAGGGGAGGGCAGTTAGAGGTGACCAGGCCAGCAGGGGAGGGCAGTTGGGCGCGACCAGGCCGGCAGGGGAGGGCAGTTAGAAGTGACCAGGCCAGCAGGGGAGGGCAGTTGGGGGCAATCGGACAGGCAGGGGAGCAGTTAGGCGTCAATCAGGCAGGCAGGGGAGTGGTTAGGGGGTGATCAGGTTGGCAGGCAGAATCAGTTAGGGGCAATCAGGCAGGCAGGCAGGTGAGAGTTTGGGGGCCAGCAGTCCCAGACTTTGAGAGGGATGTCAGACTGCCGGTCCTAAATCGGCAGTCGGACATCCCTCGAGGGGTCCCAGATAGGAGAGGATGCAGGCTGGGCTGAGGGACCGACACCTCCCCACCCACCCCCCCCCCACCCCCGCACAAATTTCATGCACCAGGCCTCTAGTAAACTTAATAAAAGCACTAACACACCTGCACTCAGAAAACTATAGTCACTGAAAAAGGAAATAGAGGAAGGTACAAACAAGTGGAAGCATATACTGATTCATGGATTGGAAGAATTAACATCAATAAAATGTACATACTACCCAAAGCAATCTACAAGTTCAATGCAATCCATGTTTCAGATCTAGAAAAAAATATTCACAAAATTTATATGGAACCAAAAAAGACCCTGAATAGCCTCAGCAATCTTGAGAAAGTATAACAAAGTTAGAGGGATCACAATACCATTATCCAACTATACTATGAAGCTATTGTAACCAAAACAGCCTGGTACTGACATAAGAACAGGCATGTAGATCAATTGAACAGAATAGACACACCATAACAAGACCGACACCAATATGGTCAATTAAAATTGGACAAAGGAGGCAAGAGCATACAATGGAGTCAAGTCTCTTATATAAACAGTGTTGGGAAAACTGGACAACTACATGCAAAAAGAGAATAGATCACCATCTTACACCATACACAATAACTCAAAATGGATTAAAGACTTAAAGTTAAGTCATGAAACCATAAAAATCGTAGAAGAAAACATTGGCAGTAAAATTTCAAACATCTCACATAACAGCATTTTCACCCATACATCTCCTAAGGTAAAAGAAACAAAGGACAAAATAAACAAATGGGACCACATCAAAATAAAAAGCAAAAGAAACCCCCAACAAAATGAGAAGGGAACCCACGGTATGGGAGAATATATTCACCAATGATACTTCTGGTAAGAGGTTATTTCCAAAATACTAGTATATAAAGAATTCATACAACTCAACATCAAGAAGATAAACAATCCAATTAAAAATGGGCCAAGGACCTGAATAGACACTTCTCCACAGAGGACATAAAGATCACCAGAAGACATGTGAAAAAATGCTCAATGTCACTAATCATCAGAGAGATGTAAATTAAAACCACAATAAGGTATCACCTCACACCTGTCAGAATGGCTACCATAAATAAATTAACAAATAACAAGTGCTGGAATCAATATTTTTTTAAAAAGAATAACAGATCTAGGAAGGGAGGGGGCTTATAGGGAAGGGCAAGACATTAACCAAAGAGCATATATGTACACTAGAGGCCCACTGCATGAAATTCATGCACAAGGTGGGGGGGGGGGGGAGGGGGTGTGTCTCAGCTCAGCCTGTGCCCTCTCACAATATGAGACCCCTCAGGGTATGCCGGGCCTAAACTGGCAGTTGGACATCCCTCTCGCAATCCAGGATGCTGCATGCACCATACTTTTCATACAGGTGAAAAGTATGCTGTTGTATGGGCTGCTACATTTTTTTGCCCTGATTATAGAAAGTAGTACATAACATGGTCCTTCTGAGGCAGTAGTACCATTTTCCCCATCTTATGGGTGGAAAAACTGAAGCAGGATAAGTTAAGTAATTGGCTTTGTTACAGTTATAAGCATCAGAATCAGGGCTAACCACAAAATGTGCAAGCCAGAGTCCATGCATGTCATCGCAGCAGCATCTTGTTTTTTCAGCGTTAGAGTAGCCTTGCCAGGTTTTAATTTTTAAAACTAAGGGACTGTTCCCAATACAGGCAGTCCTCGGGTTACGTTGGACTCGATGTATGTTGTTTCATGGTTATGTTGCCAACCCCCATTTATTTATAAAAAAAAATATTTCTGTCATTTTGACGTATGTACATATGTGCTTTATGTTTTTTATTATCTATTTACAAGTAAAGGTCAGGAATTGTTATCTTTCTTTTAAATTTTTTTTACTGTTTCACTTCATTACTGCTATGTATATGCTCCATGTGAGTGACGTAGGTGATTATGTAGGTGGGTTCTGACTTACAGTGAAAATCTCCGATGCAACCCAAGGACCTACTGTGTATAGGGCAGGGTCCCTAGACCTAGCCGGCAATCAGGGCCACCTGCGGGGCAACCGGTGGGCGGAGCGATCGGGGCCCCCGCTGGCACCTGCCTTGGCTGGCGGCCTAGCGCTGCCCACCAGTCAGCCCCACCCCCCTCATCTCCGCTGCCAGTCACCTCCCTCTCATGGGGAAGACGCTCAACACAGGAGCTGCTCCCGGTTGGTCGATGCGCATCATAGCAACCAGTCATTCTGCCTGTCGTTCTGCCATTCGGTCAATTTGCATATTATGGTTTTATTATATATTATATAGGATATGCATACTCCATTTACACAGACCATAGTGTGGGGAAGGCCAGAGATGGGGGTGGGGGATGGGTGAAAAGGGGCAAAGTGTGGGAAAATTGAGGGACATCTACAATACTGTCAACAATAAATTTTTAAACAAAGGAGGGTTGACTAAATAAACTACCTATAAAATAATATAAAAGCATATTCTATAGCTTTTTTCATATATAACAATGTCCAATATTATTCTAAGTAAAAAACAGTAGAGATCCATTAATTTCAAAATCTTGTTTCCTTAAAATGTGCATTTGAATGTGTATGTATAAATGTGATGTAATTATTATATATGGATGTCAGTAAGAGTGTGTGGATATGACTGTGTGCTTACTGTGCAAAATAAGTGTGTACTTATGTGACTATTTGTGAATGCATGTATGAATATGTATATACATTTAAAAGCTTGAGCAATATTAACAGTGTAACTAGGTTATATTATGAGCAATTTTTATTTCCTTTTTTTGTTTCACTTTTTTTCCTTTTATTCCATTTTTGTTTTCTATCTTCTGAATGTCCTGCAAAGGACACATTAAAAAATTTTAATTAGGAAAAAAGATATTTTAAAAGAGAGAAGTTGGCCATTTAAAAGGCAGTATTTCAACATGATACTTTAGTGGATCCAATTAATCTGAGCTACATCAAATAAGTTTATTTACTTACCTCATAAGAAGAATACAATACTGGAAACATTATCTAAGTAACACTCTTTCTAATATATTATTTTGAAAGTGGTTAGCCATACTTTGGGGGTATGTCAATATCAAGTGGTGCCTACAAAAAAAAATATGTACCAACCCAGCAGGGGTGTGGCTCAGTGTTTGAGTGTCAACCAATGAACCAGGAGGTCAAGGTTCAATTCCCAGTCAGGGCACATGCCTGGGTGAAGTGTAGGAGGCAGCAGATTGAGGATTCTCTCTCATCACTGATGTTCCTCTCTCTCTCTTTCCCTCTCCCTCTCCCTTCCTCTCTGAAATCAATAAAAACATATTTTTGTTTAAAAATGTACCATATTAAAAGATTTGTAGTTATTTATATTAGTTTTAACTACCATTGCCAATAACTAAACAAAGATAGGCAGTGTTTTACGTTAGAATAGCTGTTACTGAATTATCATGATCATTATTAGTCATTGTTCCTATTTCCTGAGCACTAACCAAACCAAACACTAGGTACAGCCTAGTGTAGAATCTCCCACAAGGTAGCAGTTTTTATCATCATCATGATATGGTTGCATAAATTTGTCCAGGGTCACATACCAGTAATACTGTTATACAGTGCTGAAGCAAAAACATAAGCTCAGTTTTGTCTGCCCCTAATATCCCTGCTCTACTATGGCATACTTTCACTCAATGTAACAGGCCAATAGCATTAAAATTTAAGAAAAAATACATTAAAACACACACTGGCTAATTTGTGCATTTCTTAAGAACACTAAGAGAATAGAATTTCCTCATTTTGTTCTTTCCACTAACCACAGTTTAACCAACCTTTCTGAGGAAGCTACAAAAAGCATTGCTTAATCTTTACCTCCCACATACATTACATCTGGTTAGATACAACTATGCCTATGATCCACCTGAATGCCCTGTCAAAGCATTCCCTTTTGTTCTATACATTAAGATAAATAAGGCCTTGGCTAGTGTGGCACAATTGGTTGGGCATCGTCCCATGCCCCAGGAGGTTGCCAGTTTGATTCCAGTCAAGGGCATATGCCTGGCATGCAGGCTCCATCTCTGGTCTGGGGGGTGAGGAGGAGAGAGAGTGTAGAAGGCAGCTGATTGATGTTGTACCATTGATGTTTCTTTCTGTCTTTCCCTCTCCCTTCCTCTCTCTCAAAATCAATAAACTATTTTTAAAATAATAAAATAAATAATCCTGACATTTAGCACCACTTTAGAAGTACAGTAGATACACAGTGAAATCACTATTTTAATAATTAAGACAAAAACCAAAAGCTACTATTTTTGAATATTCTTCTTATTTTAGCTTCCTTGTTCACACTGTAAAATTTTCAGATCCTAATTCTTACCCAAAAAAAGTTCATTCACGGCAACAACAAAAAATTGTATCTGATAACACAATTCTTCCCAGATTCAGTGGCCAAAAGAAGAGAAAATGCCCCATTAAATGTTAAGCCAAGTTTATGGAAAATGTGAACAGAGAATCACAATCTGCTTTTATCTGTGATTACCTACTCTTAAATGCCTCCTGTGGAAGCACAAGTCATCAGATTCCTAATATGCCTCCACTGAAGGGATCCATTCATTCATTAATTTATTTGACAACTCAACACACATTTCCTGAGCACCTACTATCTATCACATGCTGTTCTAAGTGGTAGCCATAAGGACATTTCTAAATTCAACAAGAGCTTTCAAAATCGATACAGTACAGGCAGTCCTCAGGTTACGTAGGACTCAAAGTATGTCATTTAGTGGTTTCGTCGCCATCTCCCATTTATTTGTAAAAAAAAAAAAAAAAAAAAAAAGTTCTGTCATTTCGACGTATGTACATATGTGCTTTATGTTTTGTATTATTTATTTACCACAAGTAGAGGTCAGAAATTGTTATCTTTCTTTTCATTTTTTTTTTACTGTTCCACTTCATTACTGCTGTGCATGTGCTCCATGTGAGTGACGTAGGTGCTTATGTAGGTGGGTTCCAACTTGCAGCGAAAATCGTGTTACGTCACACCATAGGAACGGATCTCCAACGTAACCCGAGGACCTGTTGTACTTAGATATAAAAGAGTACCAAGAGATTTTTCCCAAAGCCTGGAAGTAGGGTAAAAGGGGACAAGCATAACAGCAGAGTGCCTTGGTCAATAAGTTCAGAATTCTTATATCATTTACCTAGCTAAAGATTCACAAAATTCATTCTCTTTTACAGTGATGCAAGACAGACACCTCTTTAACTTTTTCCCAAAAACTCATTGAACCATAGAACACATTTTTAACAGTCTTAATACCTTCAGAAACTATGCTTTGCAGATCACACTTCGGGAAATGCTGAGACATAGTTTCTTGGTCAAGGCCAGGGATTTTGAAAATGTCTACCTTTCTACAAACTATAACTATGAACAGAGTGGAGACTGTGTTAACTTCTCATTGACACATGCTTTTCTATTTATCTCTGTGAATTTCCTCTATTTCAGAAGTTTGGTCATTTGAATTTCAACAAAAGTGGCTACAGTAAGGTACCTAGAATTTCATGATGGTTGTGAAACTCCTACTTTAAAGGAAGATATAAAGCAACTAGAGGCCCAGTGCACAAAAATTTGCATCCCCTCTCACAGTCTGGGACCCCTCAGGGAATGTTCACCTGCCAGCTTAGGCCCGCTCCCTGGGGGATCAGGCCTAAGCTGGCAGTGAGACATCCCTCTGGCATCCCGGGAGCCCTTGGGGGATGTGCACTTGCCAGCAGGGAGCAGGCCTAAGCTGCAGTCGGACATCCTTAGTGCTGCTGAGGAGGCGGGAGAGGCTCCTGCCACCACTGCTGTGCTGGCAGCCATCAGCCTAGCTTGTGGCTGAGCAGAGCTTTCCCTGTAGGAGCGCACTGACCACCAGGGAGCACCTCCTGCATTGAGCGTCTGCCCCCTAGTGGTCAGTGTGTCAAAGTGACCAGTCATTCCCATTCTGCTGTTAGGATCAATTTGCATATTACCCTTTTATTATATAGGATAGAGGCCTGGTGCACGGTTGGGGGCTAGCTGGTTTGCCCTGCAGGGTGTCCCAGATCAGGGTTGGGGTCCCACTGGGGTGCCTGGCCAGCCTGGGTGAGGGGCTGAGGGCTGTTTGCAGGCTGGCCAAGCCCCCCAGGGGGGACCCTCACCCCATGAGGGTGTGGCCAGCCTGGGTGAGAGGCTGAGGGCCATTTTCAGGCTGTCCACAGCCCCTTCAGGGTGGGGGAGTCCCACTGGGG
This sequence comes from Myotis nattereri, assembly GCF_964212035.1. NCBI lineage: Eukaryota > Metazoa > Chordata > Mammalia > Chiroptera > Vespertilionidae > Myotis > Myotis nattereri. The sequence goes on from NC_138079.1 coordinate 58,624,631, forward strand.
TGGCCTAGCCAGCCCCCCGGCGACCCAAGCTCCCAGCCTCTCCTTTCTTTCTTTTTTCTTTTTTTCCCTGGGATTTATTTATCTTCTATAATCAAAACTTTGTATCCTTGAGTGGAGGCCAGGTCCGGCTGGAAGCCTGGGTTGCCCCTGTCAACCCAGGCTCCCAACCCCTCCTTGAGCAGAGGCCAAGCTGCTGGAAGCAGGTATCTGGGATTTATTTATCTTCTATAGTTGAAACTTTGTAGCCTTGAGCGGAGGAGAGAGCCAGCCAGGGCAGGCGGGAAGCTTGACTTCCTCCATTGCTGAAAGGCAACCCAAGCCTTCTGCTTGCTCCAGCTCCATGGCTGCCACCATCTTAGTTGGGTTAATTTGCATACTCGCTCCTGATTGGCTTGTGGGTGTGGCTTGTGGGCATGGTTTGAGCATAGCGGAGGGACATTAATTTGCATGTTCCTCTTTTATTATATAGGATATCCTGAAATAAAAAGAAACCTTTCTCTTTATGCCCACAGTTGAAACTTTACAAAATAATTAAACACTAAACTGGACATGTTTCCAAAAATGGACTAATAAGATAACCTCGGTAATTTTTTTTAAATATAAATTCCTGAGTTCTACTCCAGACTTACTGAATAAGGATCTCCAAAGGACATTATTAAATAAGGGTAACAACCATACAGAGTGATTTATATTATCTAGGAATTTTGGTGAAGACTAAAGTGCTTCTGATATTAAAAATTGCGATAATTTTATATGGAGCATATCTAGCTCTTTTATTTCATATTAACTTTAATAATATTTCTGAACAATTTGTTTTATTACAAAATTATATCTTCGAACCTAAGAAATCACCTCTCCTCTTTATTACTTCAATTATATGGACCCTGAGAACGTACCTACTAAGGGTTCCTGGTGGTTTAACTGGACTTAAATTTTAAAAAACAGCAAGACAAAAACAGAGCCTGGAAGCCATTTCTAAAGAGGGGCCTCGCACACAAACTGTACTTCAGGGAGAAACCTGCACTACACTGCTTCCTACACTGTACATATTTCTTCGATCCAAACCAACCCTTGAGGAGTTCCTGGAATCCTGTTTCAACCAATAAGACTGAGGCTTCTCCATCCAATCGGAGCTGCATAGCGATATCCCTATCAACATCTTCTCTGACCAATTAGAGCAGCTTTATTCTAACCAATCAGGACAGTGCCTTTTGGACCAATCAAACTGGGAGAATTTGGAGACCTCATTCCCATGAGGATGGACCAATCAGTGACCAGAGCCCATTTTCCCTTCCACTGAAGACTGTGTTTCTCCAGATGGAACTTAAGCAGCAAAGACATTGTCTCGCCAGAGCAGAACAGCTCAGACAGCGGAACTGCCCAGCTAAAGAAAGGCCTGGCCACAGGGCTGCCTCACAGTCATGCTGTATCATGTACTATTCCTTCTTCACTGCACCCCAGATTGGGGATTCCTGTTAGCGCCAACAACCATCACTGAACAGTTACAATAAAATGAAATATAAGAAAAATAAAAGTGATTTTCATAAGGAAGAAGTAATATCAAGAACAGGCCAAGCAAAGTTAAGGCATCCTATATCAAATTAGTGCTTGAAAAACTAAGATTCTCAGCACTATGTCTGTACCAATCTAGGCAAGCATTCCATACTTTTAAAAAAGGCCTTAAGAGTACAAGATAAAAGACAAAACAGTAACTAAAAATTAAGTACAATGTTGAGTTCTGGTCTGATCATTTTCCTACTTTAACTTTTTTAAGTAGTCACCTTGCATAACCAAAGTCCTTTGTTGAAAAATTCTCCCTGAAATATCAATCTACATTAGAAATTCAGTGCTAAAGCAAAAAAAGTGTTGAGAGCTTTTTTTTAAGACAAGGGAATGGAAAAGAGAAAAAAGAAAAGAACACAACTTAAGAAAAGTTATCCAAATATTGGCCAATAAAGAAAAAGAGCTTTTCTGGATTTAGTAATTATTCTCTTTAATTCCTAAGTATATTCTAATGACTAATGACCTCCTGCCCAGTCTCAGAGAAATGATTATTTTGCTTAACAAGATTAAATTAACACTCATCCAAAAGGAATTAAGCAGTGCTTGGATAAGAAGAAAATGTAATATGATAAAGATTGATTTATTACATTTTTTAAATATTTCAGTTTTATTAAAATATGTTACATTATGTTATTGTTATGTTAAAATACATAAAAAGTATCAAAAGGATTTACTTGAAAATTTTTTCTAACACCATTTTATTTTTCAGGTTAACATGCAAAAATTAGCTCTTAGAAGCATTTATATCTCTCACTTTTAATTCTTCCCCTTTTTTGTATCCAACAGCAACCATCAAAACTTACCTTTAATAAATGTTTTTAACTCCCTTCAAAGTAAGATAATCACTTCTCACCCTTGTATCTCCATAAAAGCGCCCCTTAAAAAATACTTTCCCACCCTGGTTCATGTGGTTCAGTTGGTTAGAGTGTGTCCCCATCCACCAAAATGTCCAAGGTTTGATGGTCAGGGTACATACCTAAGGGGTTGCAGTGCAATGGGGGCCTGTGCAGGAGGTAACCAATTGAGGTTTCACTCTCACATCAATGTTTTATCTCTCTTCTCCCCTCTCCCTTCCTATCTCTCTAAAATCAATAAAAAGCATGCCCTTGGGTGACAAATAAATAAATATTTTCCAAAAGTACTTAAATTTATTTTTTCACAAAACAGAAAATTCAAACTGCTTCCAAACACACTTTTCTACCTTTTGCTAAGTCCTAACCTCCTTTTGTGTTCTCACACCTGTGGAAATTTCAATGAGTATCATACTTCACATTTTGTTTTCTTCTATTTACCAACTATATTAAATTACTTTAATCTCTCCTTACAGAAATTATCTCACCCAAACTGAGGCCTGACTTTTGGTTATTCAAATACAACGGCCACAAAAAAAGCACACAGGGAATATGTTAATTCTTTCAATGACAGTTTCAAATCAAGTTGCATGTATGATTTAACTAATAAAATAATTTCTCAATGTTATACTCTTTAGACTATTTATATTATGTTGCCGAAGCAGATGTACATTCCCTGGCTTCTAATTTATCCACAGGAAGTTTCCAACTAATTTGTTTCCTTTCCCACATCAATCTTCAGTTTTCTTCTACACTGAATAATTCAGATTTTGGTGATAGGATCCCATTTTTTGCAAAAACAGATTAATTCACTTGAGCAGACAATTGTTTTAAAGGAAGCACAGACCAGCCCTGCCCAGGTGGCTCAGGTAGTTGGAGCATCATCTGTACAACAGAAGGCTGCAGGACTGATCCAATAGATGTTTTTCTCTCTTTCTCTGTCTCTCTCTCTTATGTCTGTCTGTCTCTGTCTCTATCTCTCCCAACTTCCTCTCTCTAAAATCAATAAAAGCATATCCCAGGGTGAAGATTTAAAAAATAACAATAAAGTACAGACAATTATAACTGGCTATTTGTAATTGGGGAAAAAATAGTTTAAATCATAAAAATATCTAAATTACTCAATATAGTTTAAAAAACAAAACAAAAACCTACTACCGCCCTGACCGGTTTGGCTCAGTGGATAGAGCATTGGCCTGCGGACTCAAAGGTCCCAGGTTCGAGTCTGGTCAAGGGCATGTACCTTGGCTGCAGGCACATCCCCAGTGGGGGGTGTACAGGAGGCAGCTGATCGATGTTTCTCTCTCATCGATGTTTCTAACTCTCTATCCCTCTCCCTTCCTCTCTGTAAAAAATCAATAAAATATTTTAAAAAAAAATCTACTACGAATAACAATTTAGAAAACATTTAACAAAGCATAAAAGTTAGTATTAGTTTTGGCTGTTATTGACCATCTATGAAACCACTTTTAAGTCACTTTACCTCTTATCCTAAGGTTCTACACTGCAAAAAAAAAGGGATTTATGATTTCTAACATTTCTTATATTCCTAAATGTCTGAGTTCCTTTAAATATATAATGCAACTTCAGTCGTGAGTTTGGTATCTGTTACAGTGTCAACACCTGCACATACATACCATATTGATATTTCCATTAAAGAAATTTTTCAGGAAAAAATAATGTAAAAACTCAAAATAGCAGCTGGGCATTTTCATATTGACTATGGGAGAGTAGCTGCTATATTCCTTCCTAAAAGTCAATGTAACATTATGAAAAATTAGAATGAGGAAGCCCTTCAAACCCAGTATTTGCACTTCTAGGAATAGAGACTAAAGAATGACTTGCACATTTACATACACATGTGTTCACAGATATATATTACAACACCAGCTATATAATATGCTGTTCTACCTAGTGTTCCACATTCTAGCAAAGGGCCCCAGTTGGTCAAAGCAAATATCAAAGAGTCATTCTTCCTTCTTCCTTCACAATCAATCCACTAGAAAGTCCAATCTCTTTTTCCTTTAGAATACATTGAAAATCAGTCACTCCTCTAGATCTCTTCTGCTACCAACCCAGTCCCAACCACCTGTGTCTTACCTTGACTATTGTAAAATCGACCGGAGTGATTTCTTCCCACTTAATCTTACCCTTCAGAACCACAGAGGCCAAAATGATCATTTTAAATAAGACCATGCACTTCCCTGTGTAAAACTCTCTCTCTCACACTTTCCATTGCATTTAAAGGAAAACCCATGCCTCTACCTGCCTGTCCAAGCTCATCTCATGCCATGTTCTCCCTTGTTTTAATCATGCTAGACAAAACTGACAGTCATAAAACCTGCCACACTCTTTCCTGCTCCAGGGCCCTTGATCATATTTTTCCCCATCCTGGAAAGCATCTTTTTGTAAAATATATATTTTTATTGATTGCATAAAGCAGAGGTTCTCAACCTGTGGGTTGAACGACCCTTTCACAGGGGTCGCCTAAGACCATCGGAAAACACATATATAATTACATATTGTTTTTGTGATTAATCACTATTCTTTAATTATGTTCAATTTGTAACAATGAAATTGGGGGTCACCACAACATGAGGAACTGTACTAAAGGGCGGTGGCATTAGGAAGGTTGAGAACCACTGGCATAAAGGAAGGGAGAGAGAAATAAGAAACATCAACAATGAGAGAGAATCATTGATTGGCTGCCACCTGCACATCCCATACTGGGGATTAAGTCTGTAGGCTGGGCATATTATATACCCTGACCATGAATCAAACCGTGATCTCCTGTTTCATAGGTTGACGCTCAACCACTGAGCCATGCCAGCCGGGCTGGTAAGCTTCTTTCAAGGCTGGTTCCTCATTTCCGGTTATTATCAAAATAGCCTTCCCTTTGCCACATATTCTTCCTTTTGTGCACTACTTCATACTATCTGTTCCATTCATACACTCACCTCAATCTTTATCTTGTTTACTTACTTAATTTTCTATTTCTTCACACTAGTACATAACATCCAGATAGCATCAACCATTTCACTGCTATTTTCCCAGCAACATATAGTTCATACCAATATTTATTACATGGATGACAGACTAACAAAAGGGCAACCTGAGTGCCACAGATAAGTTATTATTTAAATTAAGAGTCTTAGAGTAAAAATTTTATAGATTGGCCAATACCTTTATCTAACCTACTTCAGCTAACATAAGAAAAAATATCAGTTAAGAATTTGGTGAAAACTTACACAGTATACAATAATGTACTAAAAGTTTATGATCTGGCTTCGGCAATCTTCTTGGCTTCATCTCTGGCCCATACCTTAACTTGTAATCACTTCCCTGTGGGAAATATAAATTATTCAGATAGGCCGCAACTCTGGGTGCATGTGGCAAGAGACAAAGCTAAGAAGATTGCTGAGGACAGATCAGGCTTTTGTACTGGAATAGGTGATTATGGTTTAGAGAGTAAGAGGTTTGTTATCAAAGTTTGTGTCCTACATGAACAAGTAGGGCATCTGATAACTACAAGAGTGAGAGATTAGCCGAAATCGGGTTGGCTCAGTGGATAGAGTGTCAGCCTGCGGACTGAAAGGTCCCAGGTTCGATTCCGGTCAAGGGCATGTACCTGGGTTGCGGGCACATCCCCAGTGGGAGATGTGCAGGAGGCAGCTGATCGATGTTTCTCTCTCATTGATGTTTCTAACTATCTCTCTCCCTTCCTCTCTGTAAAAAATCAATAAAATATATTTAAAAAAAAAAAGTGAGAGATTAAATTCAGGACAAAGGTTACCTCCTACATGCTATAAACATTGTAATATTTTTACCATCATAAAATCAGTATCGTTTCTTGTGTGACAGACTAAAATTTAGATTTTCCCTTACTGTTAAAGATTTCAAAGGTGTCATACTAAAGCCTATATACCTTGTTTCTAAAACTACCCCAGTGAAATTATGTTGTCAACTTTATGAAATCTTGTCCAATCTTAGATAATGCACTAGACTCTGCAGAAGCCCTTTGAGCCCTGGTGCCGCCCCAGGCCGGGCAGGGACTGCTGGACATTGGCTCCAGGGCGTGTCCAGTCAGTCTATCCCAGTCCTGCCCCGCCTTCTAATTAATTTCCTTTCAATGTTCATGAATCTGTGCACCAGGCCTCTAGTCATTCTATAATTGGGAATTTGGTCTTAGGAAATGTTAACACTTTAATATTAATTTTTAATATTAATTCTCACAAACATAACAATCTAAAAAATAATGCCTATATTGCAGCAGCCCCCACTTCTCCTTTCTTTTTACTCTAAGCCTTTTCTTCACTTACCCAGGCCCTGAAAGCTTCTGATTTGGTAGCCCTCTGATTTTATTCTATGTTACTTTTAAGATGCCAGGAAGGACAATAGAAATGTTAACATCTACTTTCACTAGTACATTCCTCTGGCAATACCATAATTGTTTTTCCATTAAAAGTCATTCTTTCAGAGAAAAAAAAAGAAAAACAAATAATCAATCTCTTGTTTTGAGACCCTGAATAATGCTTTTTCATCTAACTTGAACAGCACATTATAAAACTCATGAAATTCTGTGCCTCTGGGGACTCTTTTTTGTGTGGAAGTGTCTGTTACCAATTTTATTTGCAGGTGAATAGTACATTGATAAAACATATTTTGTACAGTCAAGTCTGCACTGCCCCCACACACTGGGGCCTAAGGATGACATAGTCCCTCCCACAGCTAGAAAACAGTCCCAGATAATGAGTTTATGAAAAACACTTTCTCTTCCTCCTCCAGAGACTCTTAAATCCTTCAGTTCTTGGGAAATGCTTAAGTTCTATAAATTTCACCTCTTTTTATCTCAAATCAGGAATAAACAAGTCTGAGTACAGAGCTGTAAGCACAGCAAATAAAACCACAAAGGGAAAAACTATAGATCTTAAAACGCCAATGAGATCACAACCTCAAAGAAAAATAGGTCATTGTTTTCTGTGTATAATATGGGGAAAGAGTATCAGAGGACTAAAAGTTTGGAACCACTGAAGTGATGTCTGATGCAAAATCTGCCTCTGTAATCTACTTCACACAATTCCCATCAAGACAAAGCAGTGAGCAGTGGGAGAGAGCTTACCCTACTTACCTGTACAAGTGAGGTGCAATATATAGTTAATGGCCTAGTTTCATGCTCCTTCTTAAAGTAAAATAAACAAAAACACAACAGAAACTTACCTTCAAAAGGGGACCCCAACTGGTATTTTCCACTAAAAAATTTTGGCAATGAAAATACAAGTGCTCCCAGTCCTATCATAAAAGATGCAAATGCAAGCCATCTTGGTTTGTGTCCTCTTTCGCCAACATATGAAACAAATAAAGACAACAAACAGAATGCAATATCATAGCTTGATGATATCAGGCCGGTCAGGGAACTCTTCATTTCATAGCGCTTCTCAATAGTGGAAATACTAATATTTACTAGGCCATTTACCACAACACCTAAAAGAGAAAAAAAAAATATGGCATTATTACAACTTTACCATATAGATTATAGTTATTAGCACAAAGTACTAAAGTTTGGTTGTTTATTATTTTTGATATTTTTAAATGTACCAATTTTAAAAGACTCAAGGTTTCAAAGGGAGGCAACCCTAAACATATTTGCTTATAAAATCAGTTTGCTCTTAAATTGTAAACTGGGAATTTGCAGGTGTTAAATAAAATTGATGCTTACCACATCCTAAATTGTAGCTAACTTCATTTTTCTTTAAATAACAATCAAAAAGTCAGACGGGTAAAGTCTCACGAGGCCAGTTTGCCAGTTTCCACTTGTACTTTCACTGCCCTAACTTAGAAGAGTACAAAAAGTACAGCTGATTCCGGAGGTCATCTGAGTAATGCTCAAACACTTCCCAAGTTATTCAGTCCTTAAACGTATTTATATTATCACAAGAGATCCTTGACTTAAGTTGTTGAAAGTTAAAATTGAGTTCTCGAGCCTCTTTTTCCGTCTAATGTTCTTGAAGATATTAAAGTTAAAGGTCCTGGATCAAAGGTAAACATAAGTTGCTCTAGCCAGTTTGGTTAAGTGGAGAGAGCATCAGCCTGCGGACTGAAGGGTTCCCAGGTTCAATTTGGGTCAAGGGCACATGCACGGGTTGTGAGTTCGATTCCCCAGTAGGGGGCGTGCAGGAGGCGGACGATCAATGATTCTCACCATTGATGTTTCTATCTCTCCCTCTACCTTCCTCTCTGAATTCAATAAAAATATATTTTTTAAAAGTAAACATAAATTAAGAGCATTATTTCAACCACTGGGATTCTAAATCATAGGTAAAGTAAAAGAAAAAAAAACACCTTACACTTCATCTGTTTATTATAACTATGATGGAGGCATATAATGTAAAGAAGTAAAAGCTGAAAATCCAATTTTGATTGATGACAAAAATATTCTGTCCAAATTTCGATTAAATTTAGTTTATACATTACTATAAATTGGAAAGAAAAGGCATCTGACCAATTTACAAAGTGTTTAATTAGTTACCCCTTTTACTTAAGAGAATATCATGAATTGTTTTCATTTATTTATTAATAGGAAAAGTATACAGAAGTCATAATATTTGTAATTTTTTAAAATTTTTCTTTATCAAGAAAATTGATAACAAGTTTCTAAAAGTTCTAAAATACTTGTATGTAAAATAAAGTATCTAAAGTACCTAGGAATGACATATTTACTAGTGTAAGGAGATAAGAATATGAAAATTTCCTCATCTAAAAATCAGCTTCCCAACGTATTTGCCATACTGATCAAAAGTCAATCATTTGAACTCCTTGCCTTTATGATAGAACTTTTCTGAAAAAGTTCGTTTGTAAACTCTTATGGAAGTATGGCACTTTAAGCCTATGAATCCGAATGTGAATTTTATGCTACAGAAGTTCCAAGAACTCTGCTTTATTAAAAAAAAATAATTATATGAAATACTGCATATTATGCTTGAAGTTAGGAAGTACGTTAGGAAATTAAGTTCTAAGAGAAATCCTGTTTATCTCTGAGAAATGTTGGGTTAAGTAAACTCACTTAATAAGTTTTGGGGTTCTCTTGAAATTAAACACGTATTCATATACAATGGAAATGGTCTTCCCAAGGATCATGTTTGAGAAACACAGTAATAAAGTGGGGACCTCCAGGTAGATGTAGCTCCAGGATAAACACGTCTTAAGAATGACAATTATATTTTATAATAATTTTTAAAGTGTTATATTAAATATAAAATTATGTCATCTGGAATAATATAGAAATTTTAGAATACGTTTTAAGATAAAACACAAGAATTTTTTTACTTATGGCCAACTGTTATAGAATAAGAAGCTAGGAAAATTCCAGAACAAGCATAATAGGGAAACTAAGATAGCTGCACAGCAGTTTACAGCCACATAGTAAATCCTATCTTCCCTAAACCAAGGATACTTAAGACTAAATGGTTTATAGCTTAAATCGGGGTCCTCAAACTTTTTAAACAGGGGGCCAGTTCACTGTCCCTCAGACCATTGGAGGGCCGGACTATAGTTTAAAAAAAAAAAAAAACTATGAACAAATTCCTATGCACACTGCACATATCTTATTTTTAAGTAAAAAAAACAAAACTGGAACAAATACAATATTTGTATTTGCACGTGGCCCGCGGGCCGTAGTTTGAGGACCACTGCCTTAAATCAACCTCAGGGAGACAAATAACAGAAATCCAATTAGTGCCTTTTGCCAACCACAACCAAGGACAGAGAAATTAAGAGAATCAATCTCATTTTGGTACATCAGCATTAAACTGATGAATATTCTATTGATTCTCCCGTAAGACCCCCCCTAAATGCCCTGCCTTTAAAACCCCTGAAAAGGAAGGTCTCAGGGGTCTTGCCCAGGCCATTCCCTTCCCCCTATCCTTTCCCCACAGGCACTTATCTCCTAAAGACCTAAACTCTAAGGGACCCAAAAAGACTTACAACTAGGGAAGCAATGGCAGCAGCAGCTCATCCTGGGCTAACCCCTAGAACTTCTCTCCAAGGCCCCCTTTTCTCTAACTTCCCAGTGAAACGGGAATATTGGGGGGTGAAAAAGACAGGTTTTAGGAAATTTTAGAAATTAAGGGGACCATGGAAGAAGCACAGGGCTGAAGAGTAGCAGAAGGTATATTTCCATAGAATGGGGGAGCTGAAAAGCTGCAACAGGTACATTTCCATAGAATGAGGGAGCTGGGAACAGCAGAAGGTCTCTATTTACAAAATAAAGAGAAGGAAGCCCTTCATCCAGAAGGAGAAGAAGAAAGCCCAAAGGGTATAGGAAAACACTAAGAAAGGAGGGACCATATGAGGTTGGACCTTTGAGCCCAGGAGTTACTATAGTAACCAGTCTGGAATAGTGACCTATCAGAGGGGCTATCAAAGCACCAAGATCTGCAGCCTTTATAAGCTGTAAGGAAAAGGAACTCAGTGGGACCCTTTCGCCCCTCCCCCACGTGGGGGTCCGTTCTGTGGGACTCCTTCCCTGTCCCCACGTGGGAGTCTATACTTGTTCTTCAATAAATCTCCACCTTTGCTATACTACTTTCTGTCTGTGGATTTATTCTTCGACCCCAGCAGACAAAGAATCCGGGTTCCAGTCCAAAAATTCTGCTTCACCAGTGAGCCAAAGCAGCCCAGCTGAGGCCCTCCTGCTGCTTCTTCTGTGCCCTTGTTTCACTGATCTAAGTAAATTTTTGCTGTGATCAATAAATTCTTGCTTGCTTTTTTTTCTACACTTTGTTTCTTGACTGAAATCTTTCCTTCAAGAAGACAAAAACCGCGCTGGCTGGTGGGTTCAGTGGTTAGAGCATTGGCCTTCGCACTGAAAGATCTCAGGTTCATTCCCAGTCAAGGGCACGTACCTGGGTTGCTGGTTCGATTCAGGCCCCTGGCATGTGCAGGAGGCAATCAATCTATGTGTCTCTCTCACATTATGTTTCTCTCTCTCTCCCTATCCCTCCCTCCTTCCCTTCCACTCTCTCTAAAAAATATCAATGGAAAAAATATCCTCAAGGTTTTGGACAACTGAGATCAAGAAATTGACTAGGATGAAGATATTGAGAGAAGGTGAACTTTGGTGGGGACAAGAAAGGTGGAAAGGGAAATACCTTTAGCAGAAGAGCTGAAGTTAGTCCCACTTACAATCAACAAATACTTAGCACCTAACTTGTGCAAAGCAAGGGACGTTATGTTCCTTTGAAACAGGGGAGCAAGTATGTTTATATTTATTCTTCTGTTAATCTTAGAAAAGAGAATTTCCAACCCCTCCACCAAAGTTTCTTAGACACTTGTTTCGATCAATCCTTGCTTGCCTCCTTTACATAATATTTTAAAACTACGACTTAAGTGACAAAAAAGGAAAATATGAACACACCGTTAAATTCTAATTAACCTTCAGCCTGTCCTTTCACATGCCCCACCGCCATGCCTACCTGTCCTTCCTCCCTGTGGCACGTTCGTGTGGGTGTCATCTCCCGTTGCTGTCATCCCCAGCAGCAGAGGCACCACCCCGCCGCTTCTGCCTTCTCCATGCTCCCTTCCAGGGAGCCACTCTCCTCCACCCTGCGGCTCAGCCCTCCCAGCCCACCCCGGAGGGGAAGCCTGGGCTTTACCTTCACGTTCCCAAGGGAACGTCAAAGAAACGCTTCCACAAAACCGAGGCTGCCTCACTCTGTTGGAAAGACCCCACCCTTCAACAACGCCTGAAACCTTGGCTAACTGGACTACCCTTATAGTCACAAAATATTAAAACTTAATATCCAACCGATACTATACATACTCAACAAGCTTCCTCCTCTGAGAACCACCCTACCCTCACCTGCAAATTTCTTAATCCTCCCGTTCCAGAAACTGTTTAAAAAAAAAAAAAATCCCTGCAATTGGAGGGTTAGAAGAATGCACACTTTTGTCATGTAGAAGGAAGGAATCCCCCAGGGCAACCCCTCCCCACAGGGAGGCTCCGAGAACTTCCATCTCCCCTGGAGGGATCGAGTCTGCTAAACTGAGGCAGGACGCCGAGGCGCCGACGCTGTGTGCAAAGTTGTAAACGTCTGAGCGACAACAGAGAAGCTAAAATGTGGAAGTCTGAGCCGAGCTGCGGACTGTGGGTGGGCGCTCCTGCGAGTCCGCGGCCGGGGCCGCCTCGCCCCGCGCACCTGCCCCGCTCCGCGCCCGCGCCCCCCGCCCGCACCCCGGCCCCGCGCCCCCCGCCCGCACGCCGGCCCCGCGCCCCCCGCCCGCACCCCTGCCCCGCGCCCCCCGCAGCGGGCCACACCTTACCTTGCGTGAGGGCCAAGAGGCAGTAGTGCACCAGGAACCCCTGGGGCGTGTTGCAGAGCTGGAGGCACTGGGGTCTGAAGCTGCCCCACCCGCAGGGCCCCTCGGACTCCGACAGCGACTCGGGCCCGGACCGCGCTCCCGAGTCCGGGGCAGCAGCCGCAGGCGGAGGGGGCTCCCGTGACTTGGGGTGCTTCGGCGGCTCGGGTGGCCGCGAAGTCTCCGTCTTGGTATTGGCGGGCGCGGCGGAGACGCGGCGCGGGGAGTGGGGGCTGGAGCTGAGGAAAGCCGGGTTCTCAATGCCTCCGCTGCGCTTCATGGTCCGGACGGGTTCTCCCCGCTCCAGGGCGTCTGAGCTGAAAAAAGAAAAACCCGCCAGGTCCCGCTCTGGCTCCTCCCCTGGGCAGGTGGCAGCGCCCCCGCGCGGGGGGATACCGCCGCCCTGGCTTCCTCCCGCTCTCGCCGCGCAGCCGCCCGGACCCTCCTCCGGCGCGCGCCTCCTGGCGGAGGAGGTGGCGCCCCGCCGAGGCTCACCTGCGGCCGCTGGAACCAACCGGGTGCGGCGCGTGGGCGTGGGCGTGGGCGTGGGCGTGGGCGTGCGGGCGGGCGGGCGGCCGCCGCCAGGTGAGGCAGGGCGGGGCGGGGCGGGGCGGGTGGGTAGGGGTGTGTCCCCGCCCGTCCGCCCCTCTCCCTCCCGGAGCCCGGGGACTAGGAACCCGTAGAGGTCGTAGGAGTCTGGTGACCGTAAAGCTCCCCCTGGGTGCTGGCAGGGAAGTGTAAACACAGTTGCATCAGGAGATCATTCAAGAAAATAGTCTGTGGCTTTCTTCCTTGGCCGCTTACCACACCAGGCTGGGTCTGGACTCGAAGAATCTAGCGGCCACGGGTACAATACTGTGGATTCCACGACCACCATGGTGAGACTTTTACCCGTCATCTCCCTAAACAAGGAAATTCCTACCTGCTTGCTCCCCATCACAACGGAGCCGCCTTTTTTTTTTATTTTACTTCCCCCAAACTGGAAGAAAAGAAATTAAGAAATTTTAAAAGCAGGCATGTGATTTCTACCTGTGGAATAAATTTTTAAAAGCACATTGAAGAGCTGAACGCCATTATACGGTAGTGGTTACAATTTATTCATTCATTCGTGGAGATATATTTATTTCCTGGGTACCTCTGGAGGTACAAGCGTGCTTAAAAATTGACAAATACCTCTAGCCTTATGGTGCTTGCATTCTGATAAGAGACAGATAATAAGTAAAAACTATAAAGTACATTTCATTGTGATAAGTGCGGGGTGGGGGCGGGGGCGGGAATAAAGAGTAGGCTGGAAAGTGTGTGTGTTGGAGAAGGGGCGGAACACAACGCAGTTTTAAATGAGACTTGAAGGAGGTAAGGGAGAGAGCCCGTATGTTGGGGAACAGTAGCTGGGGTAGAATGAGATAGTTGGAGAACAGGAGTCCAGGCAGGTAAAGGGGTGGGGGAGAAGTGATTGGGACCAGACTCTGTAGGCCATTACAGGACTTCAGCTTTTCTTGTGAGTGATATACGAAAATGTGGAGCCAAGGAATGACATGATTGGGTTTTCAAAGGATCCATTCTCTCTCCCCTTCTAAAGATAGACAAAGATATCCCAAATTAGTATATTTTAAACAATGATGTTTTTAAAACTGTATATTAAGATCTCAAAATGTTTCTTTCCCTGAATTAAATGTTTATTCCAATAAGGAATGTAATAAAACATACATATTTTCTTTTTGCTAGTTACTCAGGGCTATATATACAAAGTTGTTATGCTTCATAAGACTGTACAGTGTTAAGGAACCCACTTCCTCAGATCTAATTACTGATGATAAAATCTCAAAAAGGTCTCAGATGTTACTGGATACTATACTGCTATATTATATTTTTTCAATACACTACTGTTATTTACATATAAGGTCCCCATTTTATTAGACATTAGAGTACTTCACTACATATTAATTCATCACACTATCAAGTCCTAGAGAGACTTTTCAAGTCTTGCTATCTTCATTTCACACATGGCTGATTACCTACCCAAGAAGCTACTTCTAGATTCAGTGTTAATACATCTCAAATAGCCCTGATTTGGTAGCATATGATGGTTATATCCAGTGTACCCTTTAACTTAGAGAAGAGAAGATGGTGATAAAAAGGCTCCCTTGCCTCCTAAAATAAGATGTTCTTATTTCTTCTAACTATAGGCACTAGGCTCAGTTAAGATGGCTTAGACTTGAGGAATGTTTTTCAAACACTATTACTTCTCAATAAAATAAACCAGAATTCAGAAGAATTGCATAAGTGCTATTTTGTGAAAATTTAGCTTCAGTTATATATGCTTTATTTACTGAATCAAGGGATTGAAATTTTTTTTTTTAAACGGCAAGCTTTTATTGAGCACTTACTCTGAGCCTGGTGCTGATATTCATGATCTTATTGAATTCTTCAAATATCCTATGAAGTCAGTGCTATGATGACACTCATTTATAGATTAGGAAATAGTGGCTTTGAGCAGTTAAGTAACTTGCCCACACTCTTAACCACTGTTATACTGCCTCATAATGAATTGTGAGCAGGGGCCAAGTTGTGAGTAAAGAAGAATGAGTGTCAGTGTGTGGCATGGTGGGTGTGTACGTGGAGGGGGGCTGAGTGTGCCAGATGTGGGTCCCAGAGGAGAGTCAGGCAGCAGCTGTGGACACTGGGTGGGGCAAGGGCCTAGGCAGAGTCTGAGTCAGCCTGAGTCAGGGTGTCCCTGCCAACCTGGCTTTCCAGTCCCGCAATGGCAGCCTGTGCCAGGGCCCCCAGCTAAGGATCCTCCCAGCTCTGGTATGGCCCCCAGCAGGCCTCCATCTCACAGAGCAGGCTGGGCCAGGGCTGAAGACTGGCAAGAGGCCTGCCTGGCCTCCAGAGTACCAGGCAGGGAGGGCATATGAGTATTGGGGAAGGGGGTACAGCAGTGATTTCAGAGCCCTTGTGACTCTAACCAAAACCACCTGGAGAGTATGCACATTATGCAGAGGGTAGGGGGATAGCTGAATGTTCCCATGCCCACCCTTGCCTATGGGGATGTGACTCAGGAAGATGCCATGCCAGGCATTTGCAAGCTGGGCCTGCTTCCACCCCAGGGGGTGAGGAGGGGCCCCCTTAGCCCCACCCCCACCCATACCCTTAGCCCTACTCCTTGGGACTGCAGTTGGAGGGAAGGAATTTCTGACAGAGGCTGTCTCCCACGGCCTGGGCCCAGCCTCTCACATCCCAGAGAACTCTTGCCAGTTGCCGTCTGCAGCTTCTCTAGGAGTCTGGTAATGACTGATGGCTTGGGATTCAGGTCCTGCCCATTCCATCTGGGCAAGTCACCTCCCCACTCTGGGCCTCAGTTTCCTGATGGGCAAAAAAGAAATATTGTCCTAAAGGGACATAAGGCATGGCTGGAAGAACAGGAAGTAGTGTGGGCAAGCAAGGAACAGAGACAAGTGTTGGGAGTTGGGGTTAGAGAAGGTGTCAGGGATGAGGTGACATTTGAGCTGAGCTTTGAAGAATGGGGGAATCTCTGATCATGTCCTGTAGGAGGGGAAAGGGTGTTCTAGGCAGAGGGCATACTCTGAGCAAAGGCAGGCAGGTGGTATAGTGACTGGAGACCTAGCCTAGAACCTTGTGGGATGAGGTCATGGGCTGCCCAACTTCTCAGCCAGCCTCGCTTCTGAGGCCATATGATGATCTGATAAACATCTGACTCTTCCCCTAGCCTATGCTAGGAACCCCATCTGTCTCTGCTGCTGCTCTTGCCATAGTGCCCTGAACAGTGCCTGGAGCATCAAAGGTGTTCAATCAATCTGTTAAGTGAATGAGAAGCTTCTCCCCATATAGGATGAATTTTGGGGCAAGTGTTTCTTCCAACAGCTCTTGCAAGAGCATCCCACAGAGTTTAAACCAGTGGTTTGCAGAGTGTAGTCCTCTGTGCACCACCTGGGAACTTGTTAGAAATGCAAAGTCTCCAGCCCCAACCCAGGCTTACCCTGTGAGGTCCAGCAACATGTTTTCACAAGCTCCTCAGGTGGATTCCGCTACACTTTGAACTTTGAGAATCGAGGCTCTAAAACTATGTTCACAGGTACCCTAAGAGCCGATGAAGACCTCGTTGCAGGTGGAGAAGCTAGAAATGTGGCAAAGCCTGGCCCAGAACCCTGGTATTCTTTCCCTAGCCCAGTCTAGGGCACAAAGGAGAGCTCCACCATCCGCCCCATCAGGATTCTAAGACTTGGAAACGCCCGAGGGATTGAAATTATAAAAATATATCATACTTTGAACAGACGTACATCCTGTGTTTCTTGTTCCCTCACAGTCAAAAAAGGTCTAGACTAACCAAAAATATAGGAAAAGAGTAGAAATAAGAAATAACTTTTTTTTTACATTTTTAAAATAAGTTAAATTTATTCGGGTGACATTAGTTTTAAAATAACATTTTAAATGTATTCCAAATATCCCATTATTAATCTTTATACAAGCAGTAGCTGTTATTACCTATGTTTTACATAGTAAAGAGCAGATTATTAACTCCCAAAGTCATATAGCTAATAAATGGTCTGCCACTTTTTAAGGCTATGAAGTCAGTTCTTTCAGTGATATCTTCCCTGGTCTTTGCATTTTTCTTTTTTAATTGCTACAGCCTAACTCTGTTGGTTAGAATTATTGTCTAGAAATTATAAGAGATTAAGACTCATATACACCAGATGTTGATGAGGTTTGAAGACGAATTCTGTTCTGAATGCCCAGAGTTTTCAGATATCCAAATAATTAGGTTTAGTATGTAATCTTCCTAGGCCATCTATCAAAAAAAAGTAGACAGATATGGACTTAAAGTGTTATCTAAAGGTTTAGATATGATCGCCATTTTATCTGTGAAATATGAAACAATTTAACTGCTGGAAGCCGATCCACCCTTGCTGCTTGACCCAGTCTCTGCAGGGAAGAAATATCTGCACAGCTTATGTTTCAAGGGACCTGGCATATATGACATATGTTTGCTCCCTCCTCTTAAGCGCTATGTGTTTTAACCAGGTCCACCTCCCCGAGAAAGGTTGTTTCCCCAGGTAGGGATTTTTCCCTGGAGTTAACCCCCTAGTGTTACAGAAATACCATGTACTACTTATGAAGAACTTGGACTTATGACTGTTGGCAATAAATTTGGGACTTGTTGGGCCTGCATCCCAGGGGTCTGCCCACCAGGGAAAGCACCAAAGCCTGTACCCCTGGAGACCCACTGACACAGGGCAGTCCCAGGGAAGGCAAGCAGCGAGGCTGGGAGGACATAACCTTTCCTGGGTAGGATAATCTCCTTCAGTCACTTCCCTGTAGCTTATCAGTAGAGCAATAGAATAGTGACCTTGGAATAGCCCTTATAATGGAACACAGAGATTAACATAGACAAGATTAAAATCAACAGAACTAGATAGAGACAGGATTATGGAAATGAAACTAGGAACTTGTTGGGGTCCAACCCCAGCAGGTCCAGGGGTCCCCAAAGGTGTGGACGGAGTCGGCGAAGAAGGAATGACATGGAGACAGCGTTCAGTTGATCAGCAGCCTAGCCAGGATCTCCAGCCAAGTTCAGTGTTTTATTTCTTGTTACATCTGTATTTATACCAGTTGATTTTAATCCTGCCAATTTTTATTCCAAAGGTTAGGGCATTTCTTATCTCCATTCCAGGGAGTAAAGCTTATGTAGCTTAAGCGTGATTGTTCGTAGTTAAAGTGATTAACTACCCACCTGGCACTTAGTTAAGGCGTTTTATTCCCTCCCTAACTTCAGGGAAAAATCCCCACCTAGGGAAACAACCTTTCTCGGAGAGGTGACCTTGGTTAAAACACATAGCACCAAGGTGAGCAAACATATTAAGAACGTATGCCATATATACCAGGTCCCTTGAAACATATGCTGTGCAGATGTTTCTTCCCTGCAGCAACTGTGTCAAGCAGCAAGGATGGACCAGCTTCCAGCAGGAACTGTAGAAGGTTTCCCAAAACATACCATGATGTGATTATAGAGGCATGCTTATGGGATCAAATAGTATAAATATAGATGTAATAGAACAATAAAGAGAGAACCCAACCATGCTGATCAACTGAACGCTGCCTCCATGTCATTCCTTCTTTGCCGACTCCGTCCACACCTTTGGGAACCCCTGGACCTGCTGGGGCTGGACCCCAGCATTTAACAAATAAGCAAATATTGCTTTCATCAGAGGTAATTAAATACAGTCATACCTTAGGAGTCTGGCGAGATGGAGGAGGATATTGGGAGGATAAATGGTGATGGTCAGAGGTTGACTTGGGGTGGTGAACACACAATACAGTGAAAAGATGATGTATTGTAGAATTGTTCACCTGAAAGTGGTATCATTTTTTAACCAGTGTCACCCCAGTAAATTCAATTTAAAAAAATAAATAAGTTCAAACCATACTATCAAAGTTAAAGTAGTGCCCTCATCATGCACTTAAATCTATACTATCTAAGGAGAAATCTCTTCTCTTGTAGTGTTCTAGAATTTTGTTGAAAGACTAGCATAAGTACTGTTGCTTCATTTGAAATACAAATTGCTCTTACTGAAAGTGTTATCAACACCACTTTCCTGTTCCCCTACATCCTTTATGCTGCAATGATAGAAGGAAGGTGGTTCAGGTTTGCAACAAAGACAGACAGCAAAACAAAACAAACAAAAAAACTTGATAGGTTTTGTTTGTGCTAATTCTATGGAAAATTATCTTTTACAGTAATACAGTGATCCCATTATTTTTTTTAATTCTTTGGTCAACCTAGGGCAAGTCTAGTAAGCATAGTCAAAATATACCATGTTAAATTTCAGAAGATAACTAATAAACTGCTATTAATTTTGTGGACTTTATTTGTTATATTGTTGAAGGTGGAGAATGGAAAAAAGAAAGGTACCCAAATGTTATAGTAAAGCTCCAACAATCTACAAAGGAGCAGAAGCCCCTGCCTATGGATATTCTCTAGGATATATAATAGGTAGGTCTTCCTAATCAGGCACTGGATAAACCAAGGAGAGTGGCTTAATGACAGAAGCTGTCAGGATTATCTCACTAACTCTTCTTGCTCTGATTCCATGCTTAAGAGCAATCTTATGATTATAATTTGGCCTTCCATGTAGATATACACCAATAGGATGAAGTATATACCTATGTCAAGTATTTTATCATTTTCCTTTCTGTGTACTTTTAATATTGTATTAGTTCCCTTACGTTGCAGACTGGATGCGACTCCATTACAGGTATAACACTGAGACTTATAGAATATTAAAATTAGAGGGATCTTGGAGAGATCCTGAATGCAAAGATGGACAAGGGCAAATATTGTTGAAGCCAGTATTGAATGCTCTTCCCTTCTCTTGTCATAGTGGCTACTTCCTGGTGCTCCTATCTCAGTTTACATGCTTCCTTTTCAGAAGCCTTTCCTGGGCCACCCACCTAAGCACCCTCTATGATATCACTGTATGTGCATCTTCCACTTTTTATGAGATGTTATTTTCTTATTTATCTGCTGTTGATCTGTCTCCAAGGAATGTAAACTACTTGAGAGCATAGATTGTCAAACTTGCTCATTGCTGTATCCCCATAGATGGAACTCATAGTTGTAGTAGGTACGCAATAACTATTGCTTGAATAGATAGATGGAGGGGTGGTTAGATGGATGAGTAAATAAATGATTAAAAATATATCTTGTGGAAAAAAATCCCAGTATTAAAAATTTATTAATGCCACTTGATCTCATATTACTAAATAAAAGCAATGCAACAATCTAAGTGATCTTATATTCCTCACTTTTCTTTGCCATTTTAAATGCTCCCACAAAATGCGTAATTAGAAATAACAAATTATATCTAAGAAAAAAATGTAATACTGAGCTATGCTATTTAAAATAATGTTTTGAATTGTAGTTGTATAGAAAGACATTTATATTAAAAAATTGCAGCCCTAACCAGTTTGGCTCAGTGGATAGAGCATCGGTCTGCGGACTCAAGGGTCCCGGGTTCGATTCTGGTCAAGGGCATGTTCGATTCTGGTTGCGGGCACATCCTCAGTGGGGAGTGTGCAGGAGGCAGCTGATCGATGTTTCTCTCTCATCAATGTTTCTAACTCTCTATCCCACTCCCTTCCTCTCTGTAAAAAATCAATAAAATATTTTTTAAAAAATTGCAGCTATACTTTTTAGTCACACTAACCATAAATCATTAAATACATACATAAACAAGGCTGATCATAATTTTTAAAAAAGAAAACAAACATTTAATACAGTAATCCCATAAGAAAGCTAACCTAACAGGCTATGAAAAATAAATTAGTATTAGTGTAAAATACTATACTGTATGAAGTTAAGCTTTTCACTAATATGTGATAATTATAATTTATTCAAAACATTATGAACTCTATAAAAGCATACTTATGATACAATCATCACAACATTAGATATAGTGAAGGGAGCATTGTTGGACTTATGTATATTAAATGCTTTAAACTAGAAGAAATTATTCTATAGTAAATTAGTAATTAGGATATAATTTCTAAAACGTATTGCTTTTCCACTCAAGATCAGATTTTGATGCTTAGAAATAGTCAATAATATGCCATGATTCTATAGGATATATGTAATCACAATTTTATGATCATGACAAAATGCAATCTTTATTGAATAAACAAACTACAACTCTTGATAGTCCCACCAACCCATAACTTAATTCCTATCTGTTTTTTAACAAAAGAAAGTAAATGGTGAACATTATTAAAATTTAGATTTATAGAACCATAAGGGACATCAAGATATCATTTGTTTCTGCAGCCTGCTTCTGGGAAGATTAATGTCAAAAGCACCTAAAAGCTCAATGCAATAAAAAACAGGAACTAGGCCAATAACGAAATGAGAGTGGTGAGTGAGTAACTTTTGTATATTCTTTCACAGTAATCTTTCCATAATTTACTGGGAGTTGGGAGAATTGTAGTGTGAGGTTGAGAAAGCCAGCAGGCTATTATTAATTAGCAAAATAATTTACTTGTAAACACAAGTAATAGCTTTAATGAAAAGAGTTCAAGGCAGTAGACATAGGTAAAACAAAACAAAACCCTTACATTTCTACTTTTTAACTGCAAAAGCCTTTAAAGCATGCTCCTAAAGGATCAGGACAAAAAAATGCAGAAAAAGAAGACAAAGGGAACAAAAATGGAAAGACAAAAAGAAAACAAATAACAAGATGATGATTTAAACCTAACTATATTAATAATCACATCAAGTGTAAATATGGTAAACATTCCAACTAAAAAGAAAACATTACCAGATCTCATATAAAATGCAAGAAACAATTAAATGCTGACTACAACAAACATACTTTAAATATAAATTATAGTAGCCTAAAAGTAAAAAATTGAAAATGTTATATTATGCCTACACTAATCAAAAGAAACTTGGAATGGTTATTAATAACAGTCCAAATAAACTTTAAGGCAAAAAAAAAAATTAGGTGAGATAAAGAAGGTTATTCCTAATAGTAAAGGGGTAAATTCATCAGGAGGACTTATGCACCTAAAAACAAGGTGTCAAAATGCACAAAACAAAACCTGTAACGAAAAATAGACAAATGCATGGAAATTCTAATACCTGCCTCTCAATTAGAGTAGGATTGGTGATCTAAGCTTGAGTAGAGGTATAAGCAGAAGCCAATATGTGGTGCACTGAGGAGCTAATGTAGATGAGACAGGAGACCACCTGCAGCCTTCTAGTAAGCTATTTGGCTACGTCAAGAAAGAAACATATAGTTGACTTGGGGGAAGGTTGCACAACTCCAACTATACTGGAGACCATATACTGGAAACTGTATGGTATGTGACTTGTAGCTCATTAAACTGTTTTAAGAAAAAGGAAAATATAGGATGAGAGCTAATGTAGACAAGGACACGAGGCAAGGGATGATGAAAAATTGAACACATTTATAAGCTGAAAGGTAAAACCCAATGCAAAGTGAGAGTGTAAAGAGCTATGTTGTGAGGTTTCTGAGAGGATGAAGAGAACGTCACCTGAGCATAGGGTTCAGAAGTCTAGGGCGGAAGGGAATGCAGGATGTCCAGGGCAGAGATAAGGATGGGGGCAGAGTAGATATGTTTGTGGGTAAGGAAGGCTTGGTAGTTGAATGAGAATGTAGAAGTCCATCTTTCCTGCTTCAATTGCCAGCTGGGACCGTTTACTAAAAACAGGTTGGGATTGGTTCTAAGACAAAAATGTTTAACACCCATTGAATAGAGCCATACGAAATGGGTAGATAAATTTGCTATCACTGGAGGAGCAAGCTGGTCAGTTATTAATGATGGTATGGGAGGCATTCAAACTATAGAGATATGGGTTGGCAATCACTGAAGCCTATTGCAAATATGAAATTTAGTGATGCTAAAACTCTGTAATAATCCATCAATTTCATAAAATGCTGACAAGAATATAAATTTATTTAAATTTTTTTCATCTAACAACTATTTAGGGTCAGGTTCATAATTAGAATTCTGTTGTCTTTCCACTAGACCATATTTATTCCTTCTCCTGATGTAGTCCCGTAGCTAGCAACCTTGTTTTCCCCCAGACCTTGGCCAGGCAGTAAATGGACTGTTATCTAGTCTAACTGGAACTATTCATGAACTCACTGTTTGTGAGATGTTTGTTTGTTGTGACCATCTTCCTTTCTTAGTATTCTTGACTGAATAGACAATAAATCTCTTAAGCTTCTGAGTACTGTTTACTCCCACCCACTCTTGTTTTCTTTTAATGTCTAAGGCATTAAAAGTACTTGTTAGCAAGGAGAGAAAGATTCAGTTCTGGGTGGGAAATAAAACAAGAATGAAGATACTATCTAGTTTTGATGTCATTCATGGAATGGAATGAGTCATAACACAGTAAGGCACATACAGTTGTATACAAATACTTTTTCAAATAATGGACCTGAACATAAAGGTTATATTGCCTGAATGCCACTCGAGACTGCCTAGAACAGTATACTGAAACAGTAAGTATGGTATGCTGTAAGCATGAAACTACTGTAGGCATAACATTAATTAGTTACTATAATGTATATGTCATATTCAACGTCATCGTTGATGACAAAGTTTTGGATTCAATTACACATCTATACTAATAAAAGGGTAATATGCTAATTAGACTGGGTCGACCGCACATCTTCTGAACATCTGACTTCCTTCTGGACAGTTAGGGGACGACCAGGCCAGCAGGGGGGTGGCTAGGGGGCAACCAGGCCAGCAAGGACCAGGTATAGGGCGATCAGGCCAGCAAGCAGAGGCAGTTAGGGGCAATCAGGCAGGCAGGTAGAGTGGTTAGGGGAAATCAAGCAGGCAGGCAGGTGAGCAGTTAGGAGCCAGTGGTCCCGGATTGCAAGTCGGACATCCCTCAAGGGGTCCCGGATTGGAGAGGGTGCAGGCTGGGCTGAGGGACCTCCCCTTTCCCACGTACATAAATTTTGTGCACTGGGCCTCTAGTTATTTTAGAATGTCCATGTTTCAGAAACTTATACCAATAGTTTCTTGTTCCCTAGCCCCTCTCCCCCAAAAAAAGTCAAGAGTAAAGGCAAAAATCTTACAGTGAAATACAAGTAGTAAAATAAAACTTCATGACACTTCATGACACCAGACAGTAGAGGCTGGAAAATAATTTCCCGCCAGGCAATAGGTGCCAGCCTGTGGCTGTCCCCAACTTAAATACTAAAGAGAATCTCAATAGTCCCCAAACATTTTTGCATTTATTATATGAATATATAAAGAAAAGTGACATAATTATTATGGTTCCTGTTTCTTATGTAGTAGGTCTAGAAATGTTGATTTTTGAATCCTAGAAAAGTAAGGCCAGTACAGTGGTCCCTCCATATCTCCAGGCGATTGGTTCCAGGACTCCTCTGGAATACCAAAATTCACAGAAGCTCCAGTCCCTTATTTAAAATTGGGAAGTATTTGCATATAACCTATATTTGCAGATAGGCTAAAGCAGGTTATGCCTGGTATAGGTGACAAATTCAAGTTTTGCCTTTTGGAACTTTTGGATTTCTTTTTTCCCCAGAATATTTTCAGTCACTGCTTGGTTGAATCTGTGGATGAAAACTTAGGGAGATGGAGGGCTGACTGTATACCATTTTAGATGTTCTGAAGAGAATAGATTTGATCATAAAGAATAATTCAAAACTGGTACTGCCATATAGGTTTCACTTCACATAAAGGGTATATGGAACTTCCTTGCACTATTTCTGCAAACCTAACTGAAGGGCATTCTACAGAATAACTACCGTTCTGAAAAATGTTAAGATCATGACACACAAGGAAAGAGGAATGATTACAGATCAAGGAGACAAGACAACTAAATGCAATGTGACCTCCTAAATGTCACATCCTGGAACAGGAACAGCGGTGGAAAAACTGGTGAACTCTAAATAAAGCTGTAGTTTAGTTTTTTAAAAGGGGTTGAGATATCAGTACTGAGACTAGGCTATAGAAGACTGTGACTTCCATCTCGTTTACATTTACTCTCTGGGTCTCCTTGCTTGCTACGCTGATGGAGCCAGTTCCACGCCGTGAGCCCACATGGAAAGGCCCACAGGCAAGGAACTGAGAGTGGCCTCCGGTCAAAGCCACTGAGAAACCCCTTGAGAAAATGAATCCTACCAACAGCCATGCAGCTACCAGATGATTGAGCCTAAAAGCAGATTCTTCTATAGGTTAGCCTTGAGATGGCTGCAGCCACAGAGGACACATTGATTCCAGCCCTTGTGAGATCCTGAGTGATGGAACCCAGGGAAACTGTACCCAGAATCTGGACCCACAGAAACTGGATCATATATGTTGTTGTAAGCTACTAAGTTTTGGATTAGTTTGTTACATAGTAATAAATAATGAAGACCCATGTTTCTACACAATTATTATTCCTATTTTTCCAATGAGAATAGTAGCTTAGAGATAACTGTCCAAAGTTACATAATTGACAAAATGCATTCAAACACTGGTCTCTCAGAGTCAAAGTCTATTCAACAATAAAGATAAATTAGAAAAAAAGAAAAAGACCCTTGAATATTGCTCACTCATTCTAGGTATATTTTTTCACAGTGGTATACTTTATTTTTTTTTAAATATATTTTATTGATTTTTTAAAACTTTGAATGCATTTTTTTAAAATTTTGTTTTATTGCTTAAAGTATTACAAAGAATATTACATATGTCTCCTTTTTTTTTTCTTCTTCCCCTTGACCTTCCCCTGGCCTCCCCTACACACCCCCCCCCCCACCCCATGTCTTGTGTCCATTGGTTATGCTTATATGCATGCATACATATTTTATTGTTTTTTTACAGAGAGGAAGGGAGAGGGATAGAGAGTCAGAAAAATCGATGAGAGAGAAACATCGATCAGCTGCCTCCGGCACACTCCCTACTGGGGATGTGCCTGCAACTAAGGTACATGCCCTTGACCAGAATCGAACCGGAACCTTTCAGTCCGCAGGCCGACACTCTATCCACTGAGCCAAACCAGTTAGGGCACAGTGGTGTACTTTAAATGCTATCCTCTTTTTTTTTTTTTTTTAATGCTATCCTCTTATATGCCTTTAATTAGTAAATAATTTTAAGATTTTCGGTGTTTTTATGTATCCTGTAAAAAAGAAAGTCAAAGTCTGTGGTTTTAATCACTGAGTTATAATGTGCTCATAAGATCCCTGAAAATAGTGATTATATATTTTTTTCTTTTTAAATATATTTTTATTGCTTTCAGAAAGGAAGGGAGAGGGAGAAGGAGAGGGAGAGACAGAAATATCAATGATGAGAGAGAACCATTGATTGGCTGCCTCCTGCATGCTCCCCACTGGGGATGGAGCCCCAACCCAGAAATGTGCCCTCACCCGGAATCACACCGCGACCTTCTGGTTCATAGGTCAAAGCTCAACCACCGAACCAAGCTGGCCAGGTGTGGTTATATTTCTTAATGAAATTGTTCTAAACCAGAGTAAAGGTTTACAAAACATCTGAACCTATTGCCAAATAAATTTAAGGAAAAAAAAAAGTATCTCTTAGTATGCAACTATATCAAAGCAAAACCCTGGGATTTGGGGATGTTTTCCACCACCATCCGAATGGGTAATATTAAATAATCCTACTTAGTTGAGTTCTCTCAGATACTTGGAAGTACTTTTGGCAATTAACATTTAGTGGGACCAGAAACGATAGATAAAATCAGACATTCTATAAGATTCTGTAGTATATTCATGGAATTTCAGGGCTGATCAAAGAAAAAGATATGACCATCACCATGAGATAGCGGTAGCACAGATGAGATTTATTTAGGCAACTCTTTGACAAGTTTGCATGTGGGGGAAATCCCTCACAGCTCAATGCCATGAGAAGCTATGGCAAAAGGAAGAAGGGGAGGAGGGCCAGGGAACTCTGGCGGAAAGGAGTCAGAGAGAGGGGCTAACATGTCCAGGTGATGTCATGCAGCAGATGAGCAGAGAATCTGGGTCAGGGAGCTCTAAAAGGTCAGCAGCAGTTTGGGATCTTTGATAGCTACAGAGTTTATTTTATCTATAGTTAGGGATGTTGGGCGCAGTTTCCTATGATATGCAAAACAGTTTCCAATGATATGCAAAATGGCTAAACACCTGTTTATTTGGGCTATGTTGAAAAAAATTGGATGTGTAAAAATTTTAGTTTGGCACCAGTGGTTTTTTTGAGCTAACAGATCTCAGAGGCCACTGTGAAGAAATAAACAACTTAGGGACCAACTTTGGTTCATTTATATAACAGATTTACACTTACATTCTATAATTGGGTCAAATGGCAACAACTTGCCATTAAAAACCACTAGGCCAAGATAAAATCATAAATTTCGTTATTTGGCAGGTAGCTACCAAAGAAGTATTTGTTCAGGCATACAAGAGGCTTGAAGCTCTTTGAGAAAATATTGGCTTCTTGCCAGCCATTCCTGTAGACTCTGCCCCAGGCACTTTCATGAGGAGGTGAGGTTACTCTAAGGAAAAATAAGAGAACCTCTTTCTTGACTGGTTTAACTATATCTGCTACTGACCATTGTTCATAAAGGTATATGACTGTACAAGATACAGTTTTCATTTCAGGCATTAGTCACAGAGCACAATTTAGAATTGTAAATATTATGTGCTAAGAGTGTAGATGGGATGTAACAGACTAAGCATAACGTTAGCCATAAAATCTAAATTCCATAAACTCTATCTTCAAGCCAAGAACTCTAGAAATTAGAGAAACTTAGTTTGTGATAGAAATATTTTTACTAAGCTATTATTTGGTATCCTTATTTTTTTATGATAAACTATGTCCCATTGCAATAACAAATTACCACTCGAATTGTGGTGGCTTAATGTAATAAAAATTTTATTTCTAGATCAATGTTTAAGGAGGATTTGAGTGTGTTTGCTATGCTATACATAGTCACTCAGGGGACTAGGTTGACTGAGGAGTTACCGCCTAGTTGTTGTACCGTTTGAACTGTATGGGCACAGCAGAAGAAAAGAATCTTGATCTGAAAGTGACCCATTTCACTTCTGCTCACATTTCAGTGATCAGAATGAGTAACATCTAACATCAAAGGGACCGGAAAATGTGAGGAGAGGGAATATTTGATGAATATTATTTCTGTGACAATGCCATTCCTACAAGTTTCCGAGGACTAATATGATAGATGTATTAGTTTCTTATTGCTGCTATACCAAATTACCACATACTAGTAACTTAAAATAACACAAATGTATTACCTTATAGTTGTAAATTTCAGAAATCCAAAATTAAAATCAAAGTGTCAGCATTTGGCATTCCTTGGCTTGTTGCCCTCTTCCAGCTTCAAAGCAAGAAACAGGCAGTTGAATCTTTCTCACATCACATGATTCTGACAGTTAACTCTTCTGCTTCCGTATTCCACATTTCAAGATCTTTGTGATTAATTTGGATAAACTCTCTATTTTTTTAAATATTTTTTTTTAGTGATTTTAGAGAGGAAGGGAGAGGGAGAAAGAGATAGAAACATCAATGATGAGAGAGAATCACTGATCGGCTGCCTCCTGCATGCCACACACCGGCGATCGAGCCCACAACCTGGGCATGTGCCCTGACTGGGAATCAAACTGTGACCTCCTGGTTCACAGTCCGATGCTCAACCACTGAGCCATGCCGACCAGGCCAAACTCTCTATTTTAAGATCAGCTGATTAGAATATTAATTCCATCTGCAAACTGAATTCTCCTTTGCGACATAACAACATACTCACAGGCTCCAGAGTTTAGGAGGTGGACAGTTTTTGAGGGGCCATCATTCTGCTTACCAAGTAGGATATAAAAAGCATTTGTGCAGCTTTGGCGCCCCCTGATATTAAAGATAATGCATACTTATGTTCGACAATGAAAGACTGAGGAATCTCAGAGAGAAGGAAGGGCAGGGGGGTGGGAAGAGATTAACCAAATAATTTATATGCATATATGGATAATCTATGGCCTCAGACAATAGTGTAGTAAAGGCCTGGGGAGGGGGGGATGAGCATCAACGGGGGGAGGGGGGTGGAGAAAGAGGGGAGGGGCATCTGTAATACTTGCAATAATAAAGGTAAATATTTAAAAAATTTTAAAAGTATAAGAACTGACAAGTTACCTTTTATCAGTTCATGTAAACAAAATACAATATGTTTTCCTTTTAGTGTTAGAGACAAGGAAGAAGAAAACTGAATTCAGTAATACATTGCATACCCATTTCAGTACCAATTTTTGGAACAAGTAAATCCTGTTTTCCTAGATAGTCCTATAATTTATTTCTCCTTTAAAAAAAAATGCACCCTCTTGCTTCCAATGCTTTTAGAATAAAAAGGTATTAAGAAGTACATTAATCAAAATATAGAATAATAATGTCAGCATTGCTGAATCAAAGAAAAATTGTAGATATTTGGATGGAAAGTGGGAGGAAAAATAAATACTGAACATTATTTTGCAGAATATACTTGTCCTTATATTTTATTTACAACCACACAGAGATCAAAATATATATGAACTTGGAAGAAATAATATTCAGAGGGATAAAATAGAATCTCTTCATTCAAGAACTATGACATTTTAGAATGACAAAACCATATCCAATAAAGCATAACTAGCTATACTTAGCATGAAATAAGCAGAAAGATGTAGATCAATGCTATAAGAGTTACATATGGAAGAAAAGAAAAATGAGCAATATCCTATCTAATAATAACCATACCTCCGCTACGCTTCCCATTGGTTAATCAGGGTGATATGCAAATTAACTGCCAACAAAGATAGTGGCCGGCAGCTAGGCAGCTGAAGCGAACATGAGGCTTGCTTGCTCCAGTGATGGAGGAAGCCAAGGTTTCCCGCCTGCCGCAGCTGGGCTCTGAGCTCCAGTCTAAACAACAATGTTGCAATTATAGAAGCTAAACAAACCCCAGAAACCTGCTTTCAGCCAGCTGGCCTCAGAGCTGGAGCTACAACAAAGTTTCAATTACAGAAGGTAAATAAATCCCAGGATAAAAAAAAAAAAAAAAGAGAGAGAGAGAGACTGGGAGCTTCAGTTGTAGGCTAGGCCCGCCTGAAAACAGCCCTCGACCCCTCATCCAGGCTGGCCAGGCACCCCAGTGGGGACCCCCACCCTGAAGGAGGTGCGGGCAGCCTGAAAACAGCCCTCAGCCCCTCACCCAAGGTGGCCAGGCACCCAAGCGGGACTCCCATCCTGATCCGGGACACCATTCAGGTCAAACCAGCCGGCCCCCACCCGTGCACCAGGCCTCTATCCTATATAGTAAAAGGGTAATATACAAACTGACCTTAACAGCATAAAGACTGGGAATGACTGGTCACTATGACACACACTGACCACCAGGGGCCAGACGCTCAATGCAGGAGGTGCTCCCTGGTGGTCAGTGTGCTCCCACATGGGGGAGCTCTGCTTAGCCACAAGCCAGGCTGATGTCTGCCAGTACAGTGGTGGTGGTGGGAGCCTCTCCTGCTTCCTCAGGAGCGCTAAGGATGTCAGACTGCAGCTTAGGTCTGCTCCCCGCTGGCAAGTGGACATCCCCCGAGGGCTGCCAGACTGCCAGAGGAATGTCTGATTGCCTACTTAGGCCCAATCCCCTGGGGAGCAGGCCTCAGCCAGCAGGTGGTCATTTCCTGAGTGGTCCCAGACTGAGAGAGGGCACAGGCTGGGCTGAGGGACCCCCCCCCCCCCCGCCCCGAGTGCACAAATTTTTGTGCACCGGGCCTCTAGTATATATATAAAAGCCTATGTGCCTTTTAGGACCAGTCAACCAGAGCTGCCCCCTGGTGATCAGTGCGCTCCCCACAGCAGGAGCTCTACTCAGCCAGAAACCGGGCTCACGGCTGGTGAGCGCAGCTGTGGTGGCGGGAGCCTCTTTCGCCTCCATGGCAGTGCTACTGAGTGGTGGCAGCAGCAGGCAGGTGACAGCTGCGGTGGTGGCAGCAGGTGCAGTGGGAACGGGATGAGCAGGAATGGTGGGGCCACCTCCCCAGCAACCTGCCACTTCAGCACTGTTACATCCCTTGGGGGATGTCAGACTGCTGGTTTCAGCCCGATCCCCAGCAGTCCAACATCCCCCAAGGGGTCCTGGATTGTAAGAGGGCACAGGCCAGGCTGAGGGACCCTACCTGCACACTAATCCATGCACCAGGCCTCTAGTTATATGATAAAAGGTCTGATGGGACAATCATTTTTTAATAATAGATTTTGTGTTTTAGATTCACAGCAAAAGTGATACAGAAATTTCCCATGTAAACCCTCTTTCTAGTCCTACACATGCATAGCCTTTTCATTTATCAACACCTCCCCCCAGAGTGGTACATTTGGTACCATCGAAGAAACTACATTGACAAATCATTATCACTTGCTTTAGGTTTCACTCTTAATGTTGTACATTCCACAGTCTTGGACAAACTCGTAATGACATGTATCTACCATCATAGTATACAGAGTAGTTTCATTGCCCTAAGAATGATCTGTTCTCTGCTTTTGCCTCCCTTCCTCACTTAACATCTATTATCTTTTTACTGTTTCCATAGTTTTGCCTTTTCCAAAATGGCATGTAGTCTTTTCAGATTATCTTCTTCCAGTAATATGCATTTAAGTTTCCTCCATGTCTTTTCATGGCATGATAGCTCATTTCTTTTCAGTGGTCCCTAAGTTGTTTATTTCTTCATAGTGGCCTCTGAGATCTGTTAGGTTAAAAGTCCACTGGTGACAAACTAAACTTTTACACATCCAGCCACCATATCTATAATATCACTTGCAGTCGCACCCATCCTTTCCTTTGTGCCCTCTGTTGCCAAGGAAGAAGTTCTTCCCTTTACTCGGTTAACCTTTCTTCCTATGATTTGGAATCCATCCTATCCCTCTCCCTCCTTGAGTAATCTAGCCTATTAATCATTTTCTTGCTCTTTGACCACAGTCTCTTCCTACTTGCTCCTTCTCACCAGCCTTTGAACATGCTTCAGCCACCATCATAACACTCATAGCAATAACCACCATGGGGGGGGGGGGGGGAGGAGGCGGGGAATGAGGACACATTTGTAATTCCTTAACTAATAAAGAATTTAAAGATTAAAAAAAATAACCACCACATCTGCCACCCTCAACAAACCTCAGGACTTCAGCCAACTACTGGCTATGTCTTCTGTTCACAGCTACATATACAGAAGTTGTTTACATTTGATGTGTCCAATTGCTCATATCCAACATATTTCTTTTTTTTTTTAATTAAATCTTTATTGTTCAGATTATTACATTTGTTCCTCTTTTTCCCCCCATAACTCCCCTCCTCCCAGTTCCCGCCCCACCCTCCACCCTCACTCCCCACCCACTGTCCTCATCCATAGGTGCACGATTTTTGTCCAGTCTCTTCCCGCATCTCCCACACCCCTTTCCCCCCCAAGAATAGTCAGTCCATTCCCTTTCTATGTCCCTGATTCTATTATAATCACCAGTTCATTCTGTTCATCGGATTATTTATTCACTTGATTCTTAGATTCACTTGTTGATAGATGCATATTTGTTGTTCATAATTTGTATCTTTACCTTTTTCTTCCTCTTCCTCTTCTTAAAGGATACCTTTCAGCATTTCATATAATCCTGGTTTGGTGGTGATGAACTCCTTTAGCTTTTCCTTATCTGTGAAGCTCTTTATCTGACCTTCAATTCTGAATGATAGCTTTGCTGGATAAAGTAATCTTGGTTGTAGGTTCTTGGTGTTCATCACTTTGAATATTTCTTGCCACTCCCTTCTGGCCTGCAAAGTTTCTGTTGAGAAATCAGCTGACAGTCGTATGGGTATTCCCTTGTAGGTAACTGAGTTTCTTTCTCTTGCTGCTTTTAAGATTCTCTCTTTGTCTTTTGCTCTTGGCATTTTAATTATGATGTGTCTTGGTGTGGTCCTCTTTGGATTCCTTTTGTTTGGGGTTCTCCGCGCTTCTTGGACCTGTAAGTCCATTTCTTTCACCAGGTGAGGGAAGTTTTCTGTCATTATTTCTTCAAATAGGTTTTCAATATCTTGCTCTCTCTCATCTTCTGGCACCCCTATAATTCTGATGTTGGTACGCCTGAAGCTGTCCCAGAGGCTCCTTACACTATCCTCGCATTTTTGGATTCTTTTTTCATTTTGCTTTTCCGGTTGGGTGTTTTTTGCTTCTTCGCATTTCAAATCATTGACTTGATTCTTGCGCTCCTCTGGTCTGCTGTAGGGAGTCTGTATAATATTCGTTATTTCAGTCAGTGTATGCTTAATTTCTAGTTGGTTCCCCAATATAACATCGAGGGTCTCATAAGTTTTCTTGTAGATCTCATTAAGTTTATCGGCGGCTTCTAAACAGTTCTTGAGAGACCTTAAAAGTGTGGTTCTGAACTCTAGATCTTCCATTGACAATTTTGTCCTGTTTCTTTGTCTCCGCATTTTGTTATGCTTCCTTGGTGCAACCCCTAGTGGTCTTTGTTCGTGGTCTTATAGTTAAATCTTGATTGTTGTAGCTAATTCCAGGGAGGGTTTGACCTCCAGGCCAAGTGGCTATGAGAATCAGCTGTGTCAGCAGTGAGAGAACTTCTGTCCTCTAGGGAGGTGCTAATCTGGCGTTTGCCTGAGGCTATCCGGCAAATGCCTCTGTGCAAGGCTTGGGCGGGGCGGGTCGCACAGGATCAACAGGGTGGGCCGGAGAGAGCAGTTATGGCGGCTCTCAGTCCTGTCCCCAGGGGCTCTGCCTCTCTGAGTCCCAGCACCCGCTGCAAAGCTCGGAGAGAAAGCTGCACTCGCTCTGACCAAAGCCAGGCAGTCCCGCTTCTCCCGTTTGAGTCTGGGTCCCTAAAGACTCGCCTGCATCTGGAGCTCAGAGTCTGCGACTCCCTCCCGATTGAAAACGCCAACCGCGCCCTCCGCCGCCAGCCCGCTCCGCGCACTCTGCACCTCAGAATTTGACTTCAGCACTGCGCCTCCTCTGAGTGTCCGTATGCGTTTCTCTTTCCTCCTAGTTGTAGGACTTCCACTCAGCCAGCGTTCCAGTGGCTCTGGGTGATGTCCGTTCCGTCTTTTAGTTTCACTTTTGAAGTAGTTGTTCAAAGCAGCAAACTCCAGCGTTAACCTATGCCGCCATCTTGGTTCTCCCCCAACATATTTCTTAATCTATTAGCATTTAGCTTCTGCTCCTTTAATTCCTCAGAAATTTCTCTCCTCCTAGTTTCCAACAAATTCTTTGTGGCTAAATCCAGTAGACATTTTCACTGCCTACTCCCTTGACCTCTCAGCAACATGTGACAATTTTGACTATTCCCATCATCTTCATATTCTCTCTTACCTTACCTTTTATTATATTGATTTCTTCTTTCTTCCTCTTAGTCTCTTCCTCTAGCTATTTCTTATATGTTATGTTCTTCAAAATTCCTCAGTTTATAGTAGGCTTTCTCTTCTTGGGCAAATTTATCTTTATCCAATAAAGATAAATAATTATTTTTATACTGATGATCCCCAATTATGAATCCAATTGAGCTTCATATCTATATTTTCAATGCCAAAAGCCATTTGGCTACCTCATGGATACCTCAAAATTAATATGCCCACAACTGAATTCTTATCTTCTAAATCTTCTATCCTACCTATCCTATATAATAAAAGCCTAATATGCTAAGTGTCCAGTCATCTGTTCAACCAATCAAAGCATAATATGCTAATGATTTGCTAAGACCACTCAACAGCTTGGTATGATGTGCACTCACCACCAGTGGGCAGATGCTCTGACTGGTAGGTTAGCTTGCTGCTGGGGTCCAGCTGATCAGGACTGAGTGAGATGGGCCAGACATGCTTTGGAGCCTTCCTGCAGTCCCTCCCCAGCTGGCCAACCTCTCGTGTCCCTCCCCAGCCCTGATCATGCACCAGTGGGGTCCCTTAGCCTGGCCTCCACCCTCTCACAATCCGGGACCCCTCAGGGGATGTCGGAGAGCCGGTTTCAGCCTAATCCCACAGGCCAGGCCAAGGGACCCCACTAGTGCACAAATTTGTGCACCAAGCCACTAGTGTATTAATAAATGATAGCACTCTGTATCAAAACATATAAGCCAGCTCCAAGGGTGCCAAGTTTAATTTTTCTCCCATTCTCTTTCTCCCTCTCTCTCTCCCTATCCTCCATGACCCCCCTCCTTATCTCACCTCTCATCCCTCAACATTCATATTCTACCACCAATATCACTGTACTACTGTAGTCCTGGTCATTCTATCACTTAACTCCTATAAATTTCTTCTTCTCAAAAGAATTTTGTGCATGATATATACCTCTCCCAAACTGCCCATGGGACATAGGGTAGCTGATTGCATCTTCAGCTCCAAGGCCAGGACCTAATTAAACCATCCAATTATAACAATTATATTCCCCTTGGTATTAATTAATTTAGGAGCTCAAATTTGAGTCAATCTGTTATTATTTACTTTGCAACTGTTATTGTTTCAGGATAGGCATTGAATCAAAAGTCGTCCTACCAGACGGAAGGCAGTGAGTATTTTTATTATTCTTTTCAAACTTTGGAAGATAGTTTTTCTCCTCCAATGAATGTATGCTATGCAGCATGTTAGCTTTGCTGCTACAACTAATGTTTTATTCCCTTAAATTTCTTTATGTTACAAATGTATATATTCATAAATAATAAAATAGTATGTTATAAACATTTCTATATTTAACCTGCAATTTGGCACTTTTTGTTCAAAAATGTTTTGTAAGATTTATTTATTTTGATAGCTATACATCAATTTTATTCCCTTTCATAGAGTATGGTTTCCATTACAAAAATATAACACATTGTATGTGTACATTATCTTATTAATATTTATATTGTTTCCTTTATTTCTTAATACAAACCAAGGCTTCTATAAACATGTCAGACATTTCTCTTTTTGGACATTTGTAAGAATTCTCTAAGATATATATTCCTAGGAATGAAATCTCTGAGCTACAGGGTATATACTTTGAATTTAGAAGATAAAACTAAATGCCTATCTATAATGCTTGCACCATTTTCCACTTTTGCCAGCAGTCTAAGAGAGCCCTGTTTGGCCAAATCCTTTACAGGAAATATTGTCAGGCCTTTTTAATTTTTGCAGTTCTAATGAGAGCTAAATTGTGTCTTTCTCAATTTGTATTTTCATGCTTACTTAATTAGGTCAAACATCTTTTCATATGATTATTGGGCAGTTGTGTTTCCTCCTCTATAAAATGCTCATTATTTTTCTATTAGAGGCCCAGTGCACGAAATTCATGCACTTGGTGGTGGTGGGGGGGGCTGGGGGGGAGCGCGTCCCTCAGCCTGGCTTGCACCCTCTTGCAGAGCAGGAGCCCTTGGGGGATGTTCGAAGCTGGCAGTTGGACATCCTTAGCACTGCTGCGGAGGCAGGAGGGACTCCCGCCACCACCGCTGTGCTCGCCAGCCATGAGCCCGGCTCAGGGCTTCTGGCTGAGCAGTACTCCCCCTGTGGGAGCACACTGACCACCAGGGGCAACTCCTGCATTAAGCATCTGCCCCTTGGTGGTCAGTGCTCATCATAGCAACCAGTCCTTCCGCTGTTCGGTTGATTTGCATATTAGCTTTTTATTATATAGGATAAGTATAGAGTTCCAATTTTAAAGATGAAAACAGTTACAGAGATGGATGCTGGTGATGACTGCATGATGTGAATGTATTTAATACCAGTGAACACTTAAAAACAGTGAAAATGATAAACTTTATGTTGTGTATACTTTACTACAATAAAAAATGTTTTAAATGATCTAAAAATTCAAACCCATGAAGATGCCTTTTCTATTTCTATTATTTAATACTAGAGGCCCGATGAACAAAATTTGTGCAAGGGGCTCAGCCCTCCCAGCCCTGGCTTCATCGAGATCATCCGGAAGGACGTCCAGAAGGCTGTTCAGCTGTCCAGTCCAATTAGCATATTACACTTTTATTATTATAGATTAGGGGGTTGTGTTTTGCTGCCTGAGTTTTAGAAGTTTTAATATTTATGTCTATTAATATATTCAGTATTGCCCTAAACCAAGGCAGCAAGTATCCTTGTCTTAAGGGTCTCTGCTTTATGAGTCCTCACTTACTCTAGCTATATTCCAGCTTCTCCCCTTCCCACTAGGTGAGGAGTCCATGAGGCCAAGGGAATATACCAGGACTTCCCAGAACTTGAAAGTTTCTTGATTCAGCAGCCCTAAGCCTACTTCCTCAACCCACCTGGCCTCTTCCTTTTCCCTATATCTACCATCTGGAGGTCATACCACAATGACTATGCACACTCTTAGGCCCCAAGGGTAGTCAAGGGGCAAATGTTTGCAAGCAAGTGGGGGTTACCCTATATAGAGCTTTGGGCATGAGCACCAATGTGTCTATACACTATACACAATGCTTGTAAAACCTAAGCCAGTGGTTCTCAACCTTCTGGCCCTTTAAATACAGTTCCTCATGTTGTGACCCAACCATAAAATTATTTTTTTTGCTACTTCATAACTGTAATGTTGCTACTGTTATGAATCGTAATGTAAATATTTGATATGCAGGATGGTCTTAGGTGACCCCTGTGAAAGGGTCGTTCGACTGCCAAAGGAGTCGCGACTCACATGTTGAGAATCACTGATAAGCCAACATTTTACTTTAAGATTAAAAAAAGAATAGAAATTCAGGAAAAATAAAAAGCAAAAGCAAGATAGTAGGCATTATTAAAAACTATATCAATAATTATGTTACGGTATCTGCCTTAATATTGCCATTTAAAATACAGATGTTATCGCATTGGATGGAAACATGTAATTAAAATATAAAGACACAGGAAAATTTAAAATTAAAATATGTGGGAAAGTTATTCCAGGCAAATAAAAATACTAGTAAAGCTATGTTATTGTAAGATATTGTGAGACAAGAGAGAATTTAAAGCAAAGAATATTATGTGATAGAAAAAGTTGTCTTGCACTTGTATCAGTATCATTATGTATACCTTTTCAATCAGTCAAGTTTGCTCAGATTGAGCCACATTTTTCTTGGTTCACAATTCCTTCTGGCCTCTTATACTGTACTTCTAAAATCATTTTACAATGGAGGAGATATAAAATATTTCTCATTGCATGTGCAGGCAGATTGATGAACAAAACACAAATCAATACTATGCTTTGTTTAAGAAACAAATTTTTATAAAAAATGATTCAGGACAAATGTTGGCGAGGATGTGCAGAAAAAGGAACCTTCATGCATTGCTGGTGGGAATGCAGACTGGTGGAAACAATATGGAGATTCCTCAAAAAATTAAAAGTGGAACTCCCATTTGATCCAGTAATCCCACTTCTAGGAATATATCCCAGGGAATCAGAAACACCAATCAGAAAGGATATATGCACCCCTATGTTCATAGCAGCACAATTTACAATAGCTAAGATTTGGAAACAACCTAAGTACCTATCAGCAGATGAGTGGATTAAAGAACAGTGGCAGATCTACACATGGAATACTACACTGCTATAAAGAAGAAGAAACTCTTACCATTTGCAACAGCATGGATAGAGAGCATTATGCTAAGCAAAATAAGCCAGTCAGAGAAAGATAAATATCACATGATCTCACTCATTTGTGGAATATAATGAACAACATAAACTGATGAACAAAAATAGAGCCAGAGGAAAAGAATGTTTTAGAACAGTGGTCGGCAAACTGCAGCTCGGCAAACCACGGCTCGCGAGGCACATGTGGCTCTTTGGCCCCTTGAGTGTGGCTCTTCCACAAAATACCTACTTCTGCGCATGGGCCGTGAAGTTTCAATCACACTGTATGTACACGCCCGCATTTGGTATTTTGTGGAAGAGCCGCACTCAAAGGGCCAAAAAGCTGCATGTGGCTCGCGAAGCCGCGGTTTGCTGACCACAGTTTTAGAATATAATAGAAATAATCCTGTTACTTGCAGATTGTTAGTATTTCCTACAATTTTTGTGATATTATACTATGTGAGTACAGTCTTGGTGGTAATATGTTTGAAATCTTTTTTTTTCTTGAAATATTAATGTTTATTGCATGTAATATATTTAAAATTGTTTTCTGAAATATTAATGTTTATTGCATGTAAATGGATAATTATTTTGTATCTACAATCTGGTAATAGATTTATTTTATATATTGTAAAAATAAAATAAAGAGACTAAGAAAATGTCAAAATAAAATAGTAAGCTTAGATATACAAGAAAATACAACTAAAAAGAGAAGAAGGGGTTACAACATTTTAATATTTGACAAGGAAAATTTCAGAACAAAAAGCATTCAAAGGACTATAGAGTTATTAACATTTATAGTACCAGAAACACATAACTGCTTTTGGAAAGCAGAAATTACAGGAGGTTGAAGAAACAGATGAACACTAAAAAAACAAGACTTTATCATACTTCTCTGAGGCTGCATTCCCCTAGAAGCACAACCCAAGACAAGGAGAGCAAGTGGTTTATTTGGGAAGTAAAGGCACCGCACCAGAGAAGGAAGGAAAAATATGACAGGGAATGATGCAAAGAGGCCAATAGATGGTGCACCAATGCAGATTATCACTCCTCTGGGAGACCAGGTGAAACATGGTCTTGCCTGAGGGGCAAGAAATATTTCACATTTATTCCCCAACTCCCTTAAGGCTAAGGGCAACTCCTGGAGGCATTACTTCTTTGAAACTATGGCCTTCCCTGACTCATAGGCTGAAAGAAATCTCTACGATGGGAAGTCAGAGGAGCCTGTGGTAGGATGCTCTGGGCATGTACTAGAACAGTGAACACTGATAAACTATGAGTAGTGCAGAGACACATATGGTAAAGTTTACCCCATGCACAGTTCAGAGTTCCTTGCACTCCATCCATGTTAAGTTCACTTAAATGTCATCATTCCATTTATCACCTGGCCTTGATATACAGATGGACAAACAAACAATTAGGACACCTTGAGGGCATTATGCTCAGTGAAATAAGTCAGACAGAGAAAGATAAATACTGTATGATCTCATTTATATGTGGAATAAAACAAAACAAACATTAAACCCAAACTAATAGAAAAAGAGATCATGCTGAAACCGGTTTGGCTCAGTGGACAGAGCGTCAGCCTGCGGACTGAAAGGTCCCAGGTTCGATTCCGGTCAAGGGCATGTACCTGGGTTGCGGGCACATCCCCAATAGGAGATGTGCAGGAGGCAGCTGATCAATGTTTCTCTTTTATCAGTGTTTCTAACTCTCTATCTCTCTCCCTTCCTCTCTGTAAAAAATCAATAAAATATATTTTTTAAAAAAAGAGATCAGATTTGTGGTTATCAGAGGCATGGTTTTGAGGGTGGACGAATTGGATGAAGGTGTTCAAATATACAAACTTCTGATATAAAATAAACTAGAGGCACGGTGCATGAAATTCATGCACTGGGGGTGGGGGTGGGGTTGTCCCTCAGCCCAGCCTGCACCCTCTCGCAGTCTGAGAGCCCTCGGGGGATGTCTGATTGATAGCTTAGGCCCGCTCCCCATCAGTTGGACATCCTTAGCGCTGCCGCAGAGGTGGGAGAAGCTCCCGCCACCATCGCTGTGTTCGCCAGTTGTGAGCCCGGCTTCTGGCTGAGAGGCACTCCCCCTGTGGGAGCACACTGACCACCAAGGCACAGCTCCTGCAATGAGTGTTTGCCCCCTAGTAGTCAGTGTGCATCATAGCGACCAGTTGTTCCGCCATTCAGTCTATTTGCATATTAGCATTTTATTATATAGGATAAGGACTGGTGATGTAACGTACAACATGATGACTATAATTAACACTGCTGTATGATGTAGCTGAAAGTTAAGAGAGGCGATCCTAAGGATTCTCATCACAAGGTAATACACATAGATATTCTTCTTTTTCTTTTTTATCTATATGAAATGATGGCTTCTAACTAAACTTATTGTAGTAATCATTTCACAACATATGTAAGTTAAGTCATTATGCTGTACACCTTAAACTTACATAGTGCTGTATGTCAATTATATCTTAATAAAACAAGAAAAATTAGAGTAGACAGTGCAAAAGGAGATATATGCCATTAGTAAATCAAAACTTGATACTTTTTCTATTCTACATAAGAAAGATTACATGCTTCATTTAAAGCAGAAAACATTCAATCCAATATAAAAAAAGAATCCCGAAAAGGAAAAGTTTGAGGAACTAGATTTTCATATAAATTATCCCACAACTTTGGAGAAAATACTAATTGAAGAGTACAAATAAACTCTCATCAATTCTAAAATATAAGCATTTCTGCTATCATATTATATACCAATTCCTTTAAAGTGTCCCTTTTAGGTAAACTCAAGCACCAAAAATAACTAGGTTTAGGAAGAAAATATTGCAGAAGTAAACCACTCAGAAGCCTATGCAACTTTGTAACCCTTCCTGACAAAAACAATCAGTCTTAATCAATCTTAGTACAGCTATATTCCCACGAGTATTTTCACCTAGCATAGTCAATCAATTGTAGGTTTAAATTGACTACCATAGTTACCATAGTTAATCAATTGTATTTTTTTTTATTTTTTTATTTTTTAAATATATTTTATTGATTTTTTACAGAGAGGAAGGGAGATAGAGAGTTAGAAACATCGATGAGAGAGAAACATCGATCAGCCGCCTCCTGCACATCTCCCACTGGGGATGTGCCCACAACCCAGGTACATGCCCTTGACCGGAATCGAACCTGGGACCCTTCAGTCCGCAGGCCGACGCTCTATCCACTGAGCCAAACCGGTTTTGGCAATCAATTGTATTTTTAAATGGTGAAGCTCACCATCCAACTTTGACATGCAGCTCCCTGAGGGCATGAATTCTCAATAGTGATATTTCATCACAAATTAAAAATATGATATTTAGACATATTTGCAGCTTCTTCATTGGTACTTGCAGCTTCACTAAGTGCATTAACAT
This sequence comes from Myotis nattereri, assembly GCF_964212035.1. Taxonomy (NCBI): domain Eukaryota; kingdom Metazoa; phylum Chordata; class Mammalia; order Chiroptera; family Vespertilionidae; genus Myotis; species Myotis nattereri. The sequence goes on from NC_138079.1 coordinate 58,666,918, forward strand.
TGTAGAAAATACAAAGATTCTTGATAACATTAAATCATTCAAAACTGACTCTAAAAGTACCGAGTACTTCTGTAGAATTTTTAGCTGTTTTTTTTCTTAAGACCTAATTTATTGCTAAGGTCTTCTCTTATAAAACTTCCCCTGATTGTTTCAAAAACCACTAAATTGGTATTAATGAATGGAATGTCTGAGTTATATTTACATCATTTCTCTATTTACTAATCCTCTATGAACTAGTTTCTGACATATGAACTGTTGTATGCTCTATTGTAGCAGAACGTTATATTCAAATTTAAAGTCTTAATGCTACTCCTCAAATTATTATAATTTTGATTATACCTTTGCTGGCTTTTTTTTTTTAAACAATGCTATTTGAAGAGTACAAATAAACTCTCATCAATTCTATGATGAGATACATTTATACATACATACATACACATTACCAGTACCTTCAAAATGGATCTGAATGTTATTGCTTTACCTTATTTTTTAATTATATAAATTATAAAATACTACTTTAGACAGTAGAATGTTAAGAAAGGATATAAGTAACCCAAAACAATTAAACTTTAATTCTCTTACAAGTATCTATATTGCAAACTAATATTGAAAATCCTATATACATTAAAAACATATTAGAAATGTTTCACAAGAAAGTACTTTATTCTGAAAAGAAAGATTTCTATAGATACTGCTTAGGTAAACATTATGTCTGATTTTTCTTTATGAATGTGAAGTACAGCAACACGTTTTATAGAATCTTTGAAGGAAAAACTCCTGTTTTCACGCTCTGATCCTCAGATGTTCAGCAATCCTGCTGGTTCAAATAGAGAAGAGCCAAGCAGTTAAACAGAGTTTCACATAGACTAATTTATCAATTTTTATAAATGCATGTCACAGTTAAGGAAGAAACGTATATAGTATGATATGAATACTCCTTGCTTCACATTTCTTTCTCCATATATGGCCTCAAATAAAACAATGTCTGCTCTTGCACACTAAATCACTGACTAATATGAATAACAAAGGAGAAATGTTATCAGTTGTTCTTTCTCCCAAGAGAATAAAAACAATTGTAAAGAAGTTTTTGTTTTATAACAATCTGATTTTCATTCCAATATTTGGAAAATTGCTAAATAATTTGCATGGATGTTCAAAGATACATGAAGTAATTATAACAAAAACATTTTATTGACACATTTAAGCTTAAGAAAAATTGCAAAAATTGCCGAAACCGGTTTGGCTCAGTGGATGGAGCGTCGGCCTGCGCACTGAAGGGTCCCAGGTTCAATTCCGGTCGGGGGCCTGTACCTGGGTTGCGGGCACATCCCCAGTAGGAGATGTGCAGGAGGCAGCTGATCGATGTTTCTTTCTCATTGATGTTTCTAACTCTCTGTCTCTCTTCCTCTCTGTAAAAAAATCAATAAAATATATTTAAAAAAAAAGAAAAATTGCAAAAATGGTTGACATGCTTTCTACATACAAATTTGAATGTTTCTTCACATGAAATAATTATTAATCACAAAATGAAATATAAAAGCACAAAAATGGATATCAAGTCAGGTATCAGGTAGTTTTTATCAATACAATTCAAGTGAAGGTAAAAATAGAGAGGTATTATGGATCAAACTGAATTTTTAGGACCATGAAAAATATGTATTGTAAACTGGCCAATTGACCAGAGAAATTTTCTAAGAAAACCTTTCCATGATCAAATAAAAGTTAAGTAAAATGTTAATTTTTAAAAGTTCAAAATATTTTTTAAAATAATTATAACTTCAATTTAAATTTTTATTATATGAATTTAATATAATAAATTAACTGACAAATTTAATTTTATTTTGAAAACTTATTGAGAAATAAAAATCCACAGTGCAAATAAAAAACAACAAAAAGAAAGCATATACAACCTAAGTAATCCAATATAACCAAAGGCCAATAACTAATATGTAACTTGAATTAACTTGAGTTAATTCATTGTATAGTGTTTTAAAAGTCATTTTTATGTTTCAAATTCCAGAAAGTTAATATAGTACAAGTATTATTAAATGCTCAGAATTAACTTGAGTAATTTCCCACTTCCACTTCATCCATTTCTTCAAAGTATTATCATTCTATTGAAAATATTAATTGTGGCCGAAACCCGTTTAGCTCAGTGGATAGAGCATCGGCCTGCGGACTGAAAGGTCCCAGGTTCGATTCCGGTCCAGGGCATGTACCTTGCTTGCGGGAGATGTGCAAGGAGGCAGCTGATCAATGTTTCTCTCTCATTGATGTTTCTAACTCTCTATCTCTCTCCCTTCCTCTCTGTAAAAAGTCAATAAAATATATTTTTTAAAAAAAGAAAGAAAATATTGTGTATCAGAATATATTTTAAAAATTGAAAACACAGACTATATTTTATATTTGTACTAAAAATATAACAGGATCATAAGGATCAGTCATTTATTAAAAATAATTATATTATAATTATTTTAAAATTTAAATGTATTAATATTAAATAAATATTAATATAATAAACATAGCATAAATAAATATAATAAATATACAATAAATATATAACATACATAAATATTAATATAACATTCCACTGATAGGCTGACAATGCATAATCCTTACACAATGATGATCCAGTTATAAATCAGCTTTCTTTTCTTTTTTCTTTTTTCCTTTTTTCTTTTTTTCTTTCTTCTTTTGTTCTTTTTGTTTTTCTTTTTGTTCTTCTTGTGGATTCTTTGCAGTTGTAGTGAGGATATCAGTGTTTTCCTTTAGTAAATGTTTGTGTAGGCTAAATGCAATAGAAGTGAAGAAGATGGTGGATAGTTTGCAAAAAAAACCTAAATTAAAAAAAAATACAACCATCAGATATGTCAATTTATTTAAAGCAAAATGTTTACAGAAAGACTGTCATTCACCAAAGAAAAGGTGAGTATATTTTATCTTTAAAGGTACCAATTTCCCATATGTAAAATGTAATTAATGTCATAAACATATCAAGTTATTTAAAGGAGATTTAAAAAATGTTTACACAAACTTTTTTCTTTTTTTAAATTCTCACCCAAGGATATTTTTCCATTGATTTTCAGAGAGAGTGGAAGAAAGAGGGAAAGACAGAGAGAAATATTGATATGAGAGAAACACATTGATTGGTTGCCTCCTGCACGTGCCCCAACCAGGGTACATACCCTTGACCGGGATAAAACCCGGAACCTTTTGATTCACAGGCCAACACACTATCCACTGAGCCAAACCAGCTAGGGCTACAAAACCTTTTAATTTCTTAAACATAGAGTATTAGAAAAATGCAGCAGGTGCTATTATTTTACAGAATGTAAAAACAAAAATAGATTTCTACCTTCAAAACTTAATCCTATATATTAAAAGGCTAATATGCAAAGTGTCCCCTCCACCAGAAGTTCGACAGGGAGTTCAATCTGGAGTTTGACCAGGGAGCGGGGCTGGCTGGCAAATCGCCCACAGCCCCTCCACCCAGGTGACCCCACCTCTGATCACCCCCCCAACCCTGATCAGGGCTAGGGCTGGCTGGACCCAACCCGTGCACGAATCCATGCACCAGGCCTCTAGTTAGTAATAAGAACTGGAGCATGTTTAAGTCATTTCATAAAGCTTTACTCTTCTTGAAATATTCATGATTTTCCAAATACAAACAGAAGTATTTTAGAAATATTAATTGATTGTATAGTGTTTTTAAAGTCATTTTCATGTTTCAAGTTCCAGAAAGTTAATATAGTACAAGTATGATTTAAAAGTAGTTGAACTTTGGGTGAAAATAAACATGTTGATTAAAGTAAAAAATATTGTCCAGGCTGGTTTGGCTCAGTGGGTAGAGCATCAGCCTACAGACGGAAGGGTCCCAGGTTCGATTCCAGTCAAGGGCACATGCCCAGGGTTGCGGGCTCGATCCCCAGTGGGGGGCGTTGGAGGCAGCCAATCAGTGATTCTTTCTCAACATTGATATTTCTATCTCTCCCTGTCCCTTCCTCTCTAAAATCAATAAAAATATATTTTAAAAAATATTTCAGAGCAACAATATCAATTATCTAGCAATATTAATAATAGTGGCTTCAAAAGTTAAAATAGAAAAAATTAATGAGTATATGACATTTATAATGACACAATATTTCATACATTTAAATACCATAGCCAAACACCATAAACAACCCAAATGTACATGAACAAGAACAGATAACATACAGTACGTGCACAAAAAAATTTTTTTAAATTTAAAAGCACAAACTACTGCTATAGAATAACACGAATGAATCTCCCAAAAGCATAACATTAAGCAAGACATACAAAAACAAATGATAAGAAAACACACCAGTATATATTATATAAAATTTCTATATATAAATTTATAGAATAGGCAAAACCAACATATTGTAATAGAAATATGAAAGAGGCTTATCTGTGGAGGAGGGAAATTGCTTGTAAAAGGGCACAGGAGAAATTTCTATAGCTTGTTTTGGTGCTGGTTCCACAGGTGCATTCAATTACCAAAAAGCCATCAAACCAAACACTTACGATCCATATTAGGTAATTGTATATTAATTACAAAAAAAATCTCATTTTTTTTTTTACATTGCTGCTTGATACATTCTTCACAAACCAAACACACGATAGCCAGGACAAAACAAAACAAAACACTGTCTACACCCCAGTAGCTTTCTTTTTGCTTCTTCACATTCACTAATCCAAAAAGTTTAATTTTTGTTTGCTTTAGAAATATTTTATAGCAAGTCAAAATTATGCAAGTGGAATCATACAATGCATATGCATTTATGTCTGGTTTCTTATAACATTATGTTTGTGTGATTCATTCATATTTTATGTAGTTGTGTGCTTTCCTTTTTCATTGTTGTATAATTCTCTTGTTGATTTTATCATAATTTATTATCTATTCCATTGTTTATTGGCTATTTGATTGTTCACTTATGTGAAAATTCTTTCTAGTCTTTTGTCCCACTGCTAGGGTCTTTCCGCATTAAGGGTTCAGGAATCTGGAGAAGGGCTGCGCATAAATGAATTGAGAGACTAGACAAGAAATATAAATTTGGGAGGCATGGGGGAGCAAGGGGAGACTCCACTTTCTAGTGAAGTGGGCTCTCTGAATCTCTGGAGCCATGGCTTTTTATTCCCACATTTTGCCCATTAGCAAAGCAGATATACATATCAAAGGTAAGGCCTGGTAAACAATAAAGGACCATCAGGTTGAGGGAACTGCCTTTGGCTGTTCCAGCAGCAGGTAATAATATGCAGATTTTCAGCCCTGCTGAAGGTGTCCATCAGTCTTCTGATGAACTTCTTGCATTTATTTTGCTAACTACTGGAACTTGCTTCCAGCAGTCCACTTTTCTATTAAGATATCTCTCCTTTGCGTATTACTTGTTTGTGGGAGTTCTTTATATATTTTGGACATTAGTTCTTTTTCAACTTTTTTACCTTTCCCATTATCGTCTTCACTGCAGCTCTCTTTTCTGTCTTAACTTTGCTTTTGTTCAGAATTTAATAGTTTTTCATATAGTCTGATTTTTCTTTTATGGCAAGTGCTCTTTGTATCCTGTTTATGAAATCTCTTCCTACTTTAAGGCCATGGAGATAGTCTCCTGTTTTTCTCAAAAGGCTTTATTGTTTCATCTTTTACATTTAGATCTACAATAAATTTAGAATTGATTTTTGTATACAATTCGAGGTAGGGATCAAGATATATTTTTAGATATGAATATATAAAATGAGCCATTAGCCTTTATTTGAAGACTGTCTTTTATCATTGCAGTGTCTTCGTTCTTTGCCATAAATCAGTTGAGTGTGCATGTGTGGGTTTGTTTCTGGATTCTCTATTCTGTTCTATTGGTCAGTGTGATGACACTTGCATTAATATCCTACTGTATTAATTATAGCTTGATAATAGGTTTTGATATCTGATAGTATATCTATCCTTCAATTTTGTTTCATCTTTAAGATTCTCTTGATAATTCTTGGACCTTTGGCTTTTATATGAATTCCAATTCCCTAGTGAATTAAAAAAATATATATGTTCTGAGATGTTGTTTGTGATCACTCAATGCTATAATTTAGAAGTAGCATTTTCAAATCTTCCTATCTCTAAACATATCCATTTTTTTATTTATTTACATTTTAATGTCTCTTAAATAAAAATTGTAGTCATCATTATAGAGGTTTTATACCATTTTCAATAGATTCTTTTGTTCTTGGTACTACATTTTTTATGTTATATTATTTTTGTATTTGGTTGTGCCTGGTATGTAGACACACAATTGATATTTGTATATTGATGTATAATAAGAAACCTTACTAACTTTACTTATTAATTCTAATATATTGTATTTCTTTGTATGAATGTTAATTACAGGTATGTTCACTTTATAAAAATATGTTGAGTTATACATTTATAATTTGTGTTCTTTACTGAATATGTGTGTGTGTGTGTGTGTGTGTGTGTGTGTGTGTAAATACATATTTCAATAAAAATTCCACCAAAAAAATAAACAAAATAAACATGGTGATTTAAAATAAGAAATATTGCAAAAGACATAAATCATCTCTCTAGTGCAATTAAAGAAAGAGCTGACACCTAGAGGGAATGGCTCAGTATTTGAGCATTGACCCAGGTATAAGGCGGCACTGGTTAGACTCCCAATTAGGGCACATTGTTGGGTTGCAGGCTCAATCCCCTGGTAGGGGTATGCAGGAGGCAGCTGATTGATGATTCTCTCTTATCATTGATGTTTCTCTCTAACTCTCTCTCTCTGTCTAAAAATAAATAAAACAAATTAGGGATGGTATGTAATCTATACTAATAAAAGGATAATATGCTAATTAGACCAGGTTGATGGACATCAGACTTCCTTCTGAACAAAGCCATGGTGGCAGGGGCCGATACAGAGGTGGTTAGGGGCGATCAGGCTGGCAGGGGAGCACGCAGTTAGGGCTGCGATCAGACTGGCATGGGGAAGCAGTTAGGCTGCAACCAGGCAGGCAGGCAGAGGCTGTTAGGAGCGATCAGGCAGGCAGGCAGACAGGTGAGCAGTTAGAAGCCAGGGATCCCCACAGGGATCAAGTCTAAACTGGCAGTTGGATATCCTCCTAGGGTTCCCAGATTGGAGAGGGTGCAGGCTGGGCTGAGAGACACCCCCCACCCCGTGCACGAATTTCAATTTCATGTACCGGGCCTCTAGTTTTTTTTTTTTTTATCAAAAGGGAGAAAGCTGATGGGAATCCTTCATTTGAGATAAAAAGTATGTAATAAGTCATTCCAATGATCAGAAGAATTTTCTTGCTGCCAAAGGGAACTGATAGATTGATAGGATAAAAATTTTACCAACTTTTTTGAGTAATAAAACATTTGAGATGATGAATGCCACAGTCTTCCTCCACAGGGGAAATTTGTTTGGACATGAAATGTACAAAAATAGAATTTTAGGATTAAAAAATCTACTTAATTTCAGTGTGGGCTTCTAGGGCTCATGGATCCCTTTTGAATAAGCCTTGATCTGTAGTAGCAGCGTACATAGAACTTCTTGTGCAGTGTTCTACATCCACACTGTCCAATAGAGCAGTCAAATGTGACCGTTAAGCACGTATAATTTAGCTATTGTTACTGTGAAACTGAATTTTTAATTGCATTTAATTCTATTACATTTAAATAGCTATATGTGGTTAAAGCATACCATATGGACAGTGTAGCTCTAGAATCTCTTACTTGTCTTCCAAATTTACTGTGGTTAAAATAACCTGAGGTGCTTTATTAAAAATGTACATGTCTACCACTAATTCTGGTATCCAAATTCAAGGTTTCATGACTTACATTTTTAGCAAGCACTCCAAGTTTTTCAAATGACTCATGGAATACACTTTAAAATGTACTAGTTTACAATGAAATTGCCACAAATGTATATTTCTATTACAGTTTCCTGTGTTTTCTGTTTCTTACTGTAATTTCCTATGTTCTTTATTATTGTTATCTCATTTTAGTAGCTCCTTAGCAGGATCTATAGCAGTTTATCAACTTTCTCAATTATGTGCTATGTTTTAAAATAGTTAAGCATGTTACAGTTTTATCTAAAATGAAAATTAAAAGGCTGAGCAGTATTTTAAGAGGACTTTCTTAATGGTTTTGTTGAATTATCTCTGGAAAAATTATTTTTACTCCTTAAATGTCATTTTTACTTTTTAAGGTTTTTCTTAAATTTTACTTTATTCAGGTTAAGTGTTGACTAAGTTTGCTGGAAAATTAATTTCTGAATTAGAAGGTATTACTGTATACTGTTTATCAAACAGATCATTGTTCCTGTTAAATATTATAGTCTATCATTATGTGGTTCTTTGAATTGCTGAACTCACTTAGTAAAATCACAAAACACAAAAGCACTTTAAAATATTTATCACACCAATAGCATCTACTAGTATACATTAAAATCATTCAATGTTAATAATGATTAAGACTTCAGAAATTATATAGTCTAAACCCTCCTTTTACAAATGAAAACATTGAAATACAGGAAGATCTAGTGAAGTTTCCAAAGTAATACAAGCATATCTAGACTTTCCCAACATTTTGCCCATAGCTCACACCACCATAGGATCTCAATTCCCTATATCTCTTATTTGTTCAATCATTACTGAATGCTTGCTATGTGCCAAGCACTGTTATGTCATTGAGCATGAAACAATATGAAATTTACATTTAAGTGGGGTAAGAGTACATTGATGCTCTTTAGTAGTGCCAAAAAAAATATTTTTTAATCAGACAATCTTTTACTGTGGAAAGGAAAAGGGTCACGAGGTCAAATAACTTGGTTAGATGTGTATGCAGGCAAAATTACTCCCCAGCCCTGATCCGTTTGGCTCAGTGGATAGAGCGTCGGCCTGCGGACTGAAGGGTCCCAGGTTCGATTCCGGTCAAGGGCATGTACCTTGGTTGCGGGCACATCCCCAGTAGGGGATGTGCAAGAGGCAGCTGATCGATGCTTCTCTCTCACTGATGTTTCTAACTCTCTATCTCTCTCCCTTCCTCTCTGTAAAAAATCAATAAAATACATTTTTTTAAAAAAAGAAAAAGAAAAATTACTCCCCAGATTAAAATTCTGATAATCACCACCCTTTACTCAGGAATAACATAGAACAACAGTGTATTTAATGTAGTGACCCAAATGTTTACATAAATTCTATAGTACTTTAGTTTCCAAAATATTTCCTATGTAATAATATAAGGCTTCTTTAATCATCAAAGTATCCATTTGTTCATTGTTTATTATTACTGTACTTTACTTTAAATAACCATAAGGTTTTAAAATAACTTTACCTCTTTACATTTCTTCAATAGATATTACTTACACATTCCTAAATATAGGTAGGCCATTTTTTTCACGTTATAGATCAAACAACTTCCTATGCTTCCACAGTGTCCACTATCCCGAAAGGTACAAGAACTTTCTCCTACCATATTAAAAACTATTGGTCCAGGTATACCCCCTATAAAAAACACATTAATTGTTAATCCTCTATAAAAAAACAACAGGTTGGTATCAGTATAATTTTTATCCTAAAATTAAACATATATCTAATATAATAAAAGACAAACATGCAAATTGACCATACCTTCACTATGCCTTAAGCCACACCCACCAGCCAATCAGAGCGACTATATGCAAATTAATCCAACCAAGATGGCGGCCGGAAGCCACAGAGCTGGAACAAGCAGGAGGCTTGGTTGCTCCAGTGATGGAGGAAGCCAAGCTTCCCACCTGCCGCAGCTGGCTCTGAGTTCCACTCAAGGCAACGAAGTTTCAATTATAGAAGGTAAATAACCCCAGATACTTGCTTTCAGCCAGCCGTGGCCACGGAGCTGGAGCAAGCAGGAGCCAGCTCTCAGCTCCACTGAAGGCAACAAAGTTTCAATTATAGAAGGTAAATAAATCTCAGAATAAAAAAAAAAAGAAGGAGAGGCTGGGAGCTTAAGTCGCCGGGGGGTTTGGCCAGCCTGAAAACCAGCCCCTCACCCAGACGGCCAGACACCCCAGTGGGGACCCCCCACCCTGAAAGGGGTGTGACCAGCTGTAAACAGCCATCAGCCCCTCACCCAGGCTGGCCAGGCACCCCAGCGGGACCCCCAACCTGATCTGGGACACCCTCCGGGCAAACCAGCTGGCTCCCACCATGCACCAGGCCTCTATCCTATATAGTAAAAGGGTAATATGCAAACTGACCCTAACAGCAGAAAAACTGGGAATGACTGGTCACTATGACACATACTGACCACCAGGGGGCAGACACTCAATGTAGGAGCTGCCCCCTGTTGGTCAGTGTGCTCCCACAGGGGAAACTCTACTCAGCCACAAGCCAGGCTGACGGCTACCAGTACAGTGGTGGTGGTGGGAGCCTCTCCTGCCTCCTCAGCAGCGCTAAGGATGTCCAACTGCAGCTTAGGCCTGCTTCCTGCTGGCAAGTGGACATCCCCCGAGGGCTCCCGGGCTGCCAGAGGGATCTCTGATTGCCAGCTAAGGCCCAATCCCCCGGGGAGCGGGCCTAAGCCAGCAGGTGGTCATCCCCCAAGGGGTCCCAGACTGTGAGAAGGCACAGGCTGGGCTGACGAATGCCCCCCCAGTGTAGAAATTTTTGTGCACCGGGCCTCTAATATATATATATATATATATAGTTATTATCATTGTAAACATAACATTTTAAATTACCTAGGAATTGATCCTGGATAATAACATAAAATAGCCTAAAAATTTACTTATAGATAATATTGTTAATAATTAAAATCAATGTGTTTTTGAAAACTCCTTATCCCTGTAAGCAGGGGTCCTCAAACTTTTTAAACAGGGGGCCAGTTCACTGTCCCTCAGACCATTGGAGGGCCGGACTATAGCTTAAAAAGAAACTATGAACAAATTCCTATGCACACTGCACATATCTTATTTTGAAGTAAAAAAAAAAAAAATGGGAACAAATACAATATTTGTATTTGCATGTGGCCCGCGGGCCGTAGTTTGAGGACCCCTGCCTGTAAATATAAAAAATTGGTAGATTTGCATCTTTTCATGATGGTGTGTGCCTGTTGTCATTTAGTTGGCATCTCAAAATTGTTGTGAATTTTTGAGTTAAATATTTAAGAGAAAGGTATTTTAAACATAGATACTAAATATTGATTTTAAGAACCAATGTCAGAAATCCCGGTCTCAGTTGAGTGCTGTCATGCTGCATATAATGGCTCAAGGTAAAAAATCCTAGGCCTACTATGCTTTTCCTCTATTTCTCACGATAATTTTCCAATCCATGATAAATCTTTGTAACACTAACTCCAAACATATATTGGATGTGTTGATTTTTCTCTCTATGACAACCCCAGAATCCAATTTAATGTGAATATGATTTACATATTTATCGAGAACCTCCATTTCCATTTTTTCTACATTATATTCTAATTACTAGAGGCCCGGTGCACAAAAATTTGTGCACTGGTGTGGGGGGGAGTCCCTCAGCCCAACCTGTGCCCTCTCATAGTCTGAGACCCCTTGGGAGATAATCACCTGCTGGCTTAGGCCCGCTCCCTGGGTCGCAGATGACAGGCCCGGATCCCGCGCTGGGGCAGGCGGCGGAGCATGCTGTCCTGCCCCGCCACCCCAGGCCGCACATGGGAGGCCCGGATGGTGGCGGACGGGCAGCGGCTCACGATGTGCCGCCCCACCTGCAGTATGCAAACTTAATGGCCACCTTTGTTGGGTTAATTTGCATACTCTACCGATTGGCTGGTGGGCATAGCGACAGTATGGTCAATTAGCATCTTTGTCTTTTATTAGTGTAGATTATTTCTCCCTCTAGCAGCAGAATTATATTTTAAATGTAAATCAGATAATATCTATCCACAGCCTGAAATTCTCTGATGGCAAAGCCCTATTTAGAGATGGTCTATATCTGAAATATCACCTTATCCTACCCACTCCCATTCAAAAATGCATGTTTCACTGGCTTCTTTTCTGTCTATGCAGTTGCTGTTTGTTATGCTCCCTCTTCCATTACAAACCTGTCCTTGTCTAGTGGACCATTGTTCACTATAAAAATATCCTCTATTTTCCCCCAATTAAAGCTAATTTTAACCCTGCCTACTGATGTAGCTATAGAATGATTTCTCTGATCCACATCAGAGCCACACTTAAATTTTTCTACATTCTTGACTTCATTTATCATGTCTTTCAGTCTTCAGTCCAATCTTGTTTCCTTACCCCACCAATTTTTTCAATCAACTTCTTGAATAGAGATCCTAATATAGTAATAAAGTGGATTTGAAAGCTAGTTTTTGCTATTTTAAGAAAGCCTGGAGTACAGAGTACATTACCCTCAGCAAAACTAATTTGTACTTTGGATACAAATCTTTAAAAATATCAGATTCAGTGACTCTGCTAATGAAATGCTTAAAAGCACTAGTCTAAGTTATTGACTTCCCAAATATAAAGCAATGGATAATTACTATGCTTATGTGTTTTATTTCAGCTTACCAAACCAATTGTATGAGCCTGATGAACATACTTCTGATCAAACAGATGATCTCTTCTAATCTACACTAATAAAAGACAAAGATGCTAATTGACCATAACTTTGCCATTCCTCAAGCCACACCCACCAGCCAATCAGAATGATTATATGCAAATTAACCCAGCCAACATGGCGGCCAGCAGCCATGGAGCTGGAGCAAGTAGGAGGCTTGGTTGCCCGGGGAATGGAGGAAGCCAAGCTTCCCGCCTGTCCTGAGCTGGCTGTGGCCTCTGCTCATGGCAACAAAGTTTCAATTATAGAAGACAAATAAATCCCAGATACCTGCTTCCAGCCAGCCTCCACTGGGAGCTTGGGTGGCTGGGTGGCTTGGCCAGCCTGCAAACAGCCATCAGTCCCTCACCCAGGCTGGCCAGGCACCCCAGCAAGGCACCCCCACCCTGAAGGGGGTGTGGCCAGCCTGAAAATGGCTCTCAGCCCCTCACCCAGACTTTCCAGGCACCCCAGTGGGGACCCCCACACTGAAGGGGCTGTGGCCAGCCTGGAAACAGACATCAGCCCTTCACTCAGGCTGGACAGGCACTCCTATATAATAAAAGGGTAATATGCAAATTGACCCTAACAACAGAAAGACTGGGAATGACTGCTCACTATGACACACACTAACCACCAGGGGGCAGATGCTCAATGCAGGAGCTGCCCCCTGGTGGTCAGTGTGCTCCCACAGGGGGAGCTCTGCTCAGCCACAAGCCAGGCTGCCGGCTGCCAGTACAGCGGTGGTGGTGGGAGCCTCTCCTTCCTCCTTAGCAGCACTAAGGATGTCCACCTGCAGCTTAGGCCTGCTCCCTGCTGGCAAGTGGACATCCCCCGAGGCCTCCCGGGCTGCCAAGGGGATGTCTGACTGCCAGCTTAGGCCCAATCCCCCAGGGAGCAGGCCTAAGCCATCAGGTGGTCATCCCTCAAGGGGTCCCAGACTGTGAGAAGGCACAGGCCGGGCTAAGGGATTCCCCGCCCACCCCAGCCGAGTGTAGAAATTTTTGTGCATTGGGCCTCTACTTGAATATAATATTAATGCATATTTTATGTGACAGGATGGGTTATATTATATTTTTACATTGTGTGGTCTCCTAATTTCTACAAAGCAACTCCCCCATTCACTTGTTTTGCTGTTTGCCATTATTATCTGTTTGAAATTGTAAATGTACATGTAAACATATAGATACATGAAAATATGAACATTTCAATGCAATAATAAATTGCTAAAAGTTCATACCAAATACTCTCACAACCATATAGGCCAAACCCAAGGCCAGAGAACGTAGTTTTTCAGGTACAGTCCTGCAACCAAATAGCAATATTATTAAAACATTGTTTTTATTAGCTACAGAGGATGTTTTCTAGATTCAAGGTTATTTTTTTCCTGTGTATGGATTAAACTAATAATCTTTGGCCAATTAACGGAGTTTGATCTGCTTCAATTAAAGAATTACAACTCCTCCCATTTCTCCATATCCTGCCCCTTGCCAACCAATTCCAAATATTTTTCTCTTCATAAGAAGGAAGCAGTTATGGCCCAACTCCCTGCCCAGCATCCTGAAAAAAAAAATCATAGTTTCCCCACTTCTCTTTCTTCATTCTTTGGCACACACCCATTGTTTTATTTCCTTATTTTTTTTTTTTTTAAATATGTTTTCTTTCCAGGCACCCACCCTCCCCCAGCCTTCTTTTAGAGATTCCTCACTCTGTTTCATGCTTCTGTGTTTCTGGATGAATTCTGTTTACCACTTTATTTTGTTAATTACATTCCACATATGAGTGCGATCATATAAGACTTGTCTTTCTCTGACTGGCTTATTTTACTTAGCATAATACTCTCCAGGTCCCTCTATGAGGTCTCAATGGGTAAGAGATTCTTCTTTTTGCCCTGACCAGTTTGGCTCAGTGGATAGAGCGTCAGCCTGCGGACTCAAGGGTCCCGGGTTCGATTCCGGTCAAGGGCATATGCCTTGGTTGCGGGCACATCCCCAGTTGGGGGTGTGCAGGAGGCAGCTGATCGATGTTTCTCTCTCTTCGATGTTTCTGGCTCTCTATCCCTCTCCCTTCCTCTCTGTAAAAAGTCAATAAAATATATTTTTTTTTTTTAAAAAAGAGATTCTTCTTTTTTATTTCTGCATAGTGTTCCATGGTATACATGTACCACAGCTTTTTCATCCACTCATTTAATGATGGGCACTTGGGCTGTTTCTGGATCTTAGCTATTGTTAATTGTGCTGCTATGAACATAGGGGTGCATAATGCTTTCTGATTGGTGTTTCAGGTTTCTTAGGATATATTCCCAGAAGTTGGATCACTGGGTCAAATGGGAGTTTCATTTTTAATTTTTTGAGGAAACTCCATACTGTTTTCCATACTGGCTGCACCAGTCTGCATTCCCACCAGAGGCATAGAAGCATAGAAGAGACTAGGAAATCTCAGAGGGAAGGCAGGAGAGGGTGGTTGGGTGGAAAGAGATCAACCAAAGTACTTCAATGCATATATATATATAACCCATGGACACAGACAACAGGGAAGGTGAAGGCCTGGGGTGGGGGTGGGGACAGGATATAAAGGATCAATGGGGGGCGGGGAGGACATATGTAATACTTTGTACAATGAAGATTTAATTTTTTAAAAGTCTAAAATATAAGAAGAGGGGAGAGATGGGAGTGGGCTGGAAGAGGTTAATGGGGAATAAAGGAGGACCTATGTAATACTTTCAACAATAAAGATTTTTTTAAAAGAAAAATAAATAAAAATAATAAGAAGAAATAGGACTTGTATGCATGCATATAAGCATAGCCAATGGACACAAGACAATGGGGCGTAGGGGCGGCTGGGGGAAGGTCAAGGGGAAAAAAAAAAGAAACATGTAATACTCTTTGTAATACCTTAAGCAATAAAACAAAATTTTTAAAAAAGTAGAAATAAAATAAAATTATGTCCTAAGTTCTTTACTCTTTTACAGTTTTCCCTCTTGCATCACCTTCGACACTATTTTCAAGGAATTCTATCTAAAATGCATATCTGAAAAATTAATAAATAAATAATATGCATATTTGGTCACTTTTACTCCTGAAGTTTATTGTCAATGACTTCCAGGTATACACAGGATAACATCATTCACATTAATATGGCAAAGAAAACCATCCATTATTAGGCCCTTAGGAAGCTCAAATCTCCTTGCCCCATTTCACCATCATGCTACTCCTATCATAACAAAACTCCTTGCCCACATATTTTATGCATTTTGCCTCTACTTTCACTGCTCACTTTTCCTGTTGAAAACTTGTCCCAAGTCTGCTTGCATTATGAGAAATCACTTATCTTCATAACTCAGTTAAAGTGCCATATCTTCTGTAAGTTTTCTAAATTTTCCTAGGTAAAAATTACCATTTTCTTCACTTTGTTCTGGGTTAGATTTACAAGCTTTAATCAAGGCACCTCTAACTATTCAATCTACTTCTTTTTAAATGTTTTTCTCCCCCTATTCAACTCTAATCAACTTAATGTCAATGTTCATATCTTATTGGTCCTTATAGTTTCAGTGCCAGACATATGTATGTATAAGTAATAAAAAAGCTGCTTCCTATATTTTTATGTCCAAGTTTCATCTCCCATTTAAGTTGCAAGCTCATTGCCTGGCCCAGTAGCTCAGTTGGATAGAGTGTTGTCCTGATACGCCAAGGTATCAGGTTTGATCATGGGTTAGGACACATACAAGAATCAACCAATGAATGCATAAATAAGTGGAAAGCATCTCTCTCTCTCTCTCTCTCTCTCTCTCAAATTTATATTAAATTTTTTTAAAATTGTAAGCTCATTAAAAGCAGAGACCACATGTGCCCAATTCAGATTTTATTTCTGCACGTATTTATTCATGTTCTCTAGTCTACTTTCTTAGGGGGCAAAAAAATTGCTCCCCATGACTTAAATTTTTATGTTAGCCCCTGAGAAAAAATAAATTTAAAATAATGACCCATTTTTCTGTTACTGTGATAAAAATATTGTATTGTCAATTTTATATATTCTAGAAAAACAAAGGAATAACAATGTTATTTTAATTTAGAATAATGTTAAATATATGTAACAAAATTCTAAAAATTGTGTCCCTTTGTTGATAATACTGATGTTTTCTCATAGTTAAACTGACTAATAGAGAAGTAAATATTTAATAAGTATCTATAACCAATGACTCAACATTATAATTTGATCTATGTTATAATTTTTTTATTGCTTAAAGTATTACAAAGGGTATTACATATGTGTCCTTCCCCCCCCCCCCCCCGCCCCGCCCTTGACAATCCCCTGGCCTCCCCTACCCCCCAGTGTCTTATGTCCATTGGTTATGTTTATATGCATGCATACAAGCCCTTCGGTTGATCTCTTACCCTGATCTGTGTTATAATTAAGAACTTTCCTATATTTATGAATTTTCAAGGTGTGGTAAATTAAGTATTTAAATTTAGTTTTGTTTTAAGATAAAGCTAAACTAAATGGGTTATCTATAGACTATGCAAATACAGTAGATAAAGAATTAGACATACACATAAATTTTGATGATGTAACAATTTGCCTATATATGAATTTTCCATGTTAAAGTTAATTACTTAATTTGAACTAAATTTGATATCAATGGGCTTTATGCAAATAAATTAGCTAAAATAGAGAATTAAACATACACATTAATTTGGACAATGTAACAATTTCTCCTCTAGCAGTTCCTACGGTGAAACAAAAGAGTAAACCATTTACTACAATATTGTAAAGCTTCCTAAAATTGTCTTCTTATATACTAAAAAACAATTTGTATGAATAATAATATACATACCGAAGGATGGTCAGCATGTTCGGTATAACAGAAAAACAAGCAAAAACAATCATAGAAAAAACAAAAACAATGAACATAGGTAATTTATAGCAACTTGATTCACATGTCCCAGGTACGGCATCAATAAAATCACCTTGCTCATCTGAAATTGCTATTCCTTCATCAATGCAAGAACAATTGTAATATGTCTATGATAAATAAGATGGAAAATTATCTTTTAGAAATATAATCATAAAGCAAAAACTTATTACTGTAAAATAAAACCAAATCAATAACTACATTGGAGACTAGCCAGTTGTATCAGTAAATGCCCTTACATTAAATCTGCCAGTCATCATTTAGAAATGAAACATTAATGACATGTCCAAGCTATTTTACCTAACAAAGACTCATGTGTGTGTGTGTGTGTGTGTATGTAATTATTGTTAGGGAAAATTCTATTAATTTAAGAAATTCCACCAAAAATATTTACACCTAATTACACAAATAATTTTTGGAGAACTATGTAAATTGAGGGCAATTAAGTATAATGTAATAAAATTGAACTTTAGCTGAGATTGGAAACATGGACAGTTACCCAACTGTGGAAGGTTTTGGGACTATACTGCAAAGATAAGACTTTATTTTGTATGTAATGATGGCAGGGCTATTATCTATTCAGCAGAGTAGGCCTTGTTTAGGGCACTAATACATTAAGGACACATACAACTGTTGTAATTCTAGTGTCTTTTAAAATTTTTTAAATAAGTATAATAATAATTAATCCAGCCTGGATCATATTTGTCTTCATACTAATACAGGTATACATTGATTTTTAAAAATTAATTTAATTAAATTTTTTTTTTTTTTTTTTTTTTTTTTGCTTATAAAGGCAATGTACCTAGGGCCAATGAAAGTCACACTATATCCCTAAGTGGGAGCCAATGAAAATTTGGGGTAGTAGTTGTAGGGTTGATAATTCAAGAAAGATGAAAAAGTGATATTTCTAAGAACTAACCAGAGTTTGAAGATACAGAGATCAGTTAGCAATTTACTAATCTATTTAAAATATTTTAGTTTAAAAAATTATCATAAATCCAACAGAAATATGGATCTAGGTTATTAGTGAAGGTATTAAGAGGTAAGAAAATTGACTTGAATCAATGAAAAATAAATTTAAAAATAAAATAATTAATTTAAAAAAATGACTTGAATCTGATTGATTCATAAAATGATGCTCCAAAAATCATCTCAGTTTATTTGTAGGAGTTACTAAGTAGTTACTAAATATGCTTTAAAAAAAAGAGAAAGAGAAAGAGAGAAAGAAAAGAAATATCCAAACTGCCAAGTTATTCATTCCACCATATTTTTTTTAGTGCTTCTGTACTAAATACTAAACATCATTCTAGGTGTTGTGAAAACACACTAAACAATACAGTAGAAAGTAAGGGCTCCTAGGGGTAAACTTATCATAATGAGTGACTACCTCAATGACTCAATATAAACTGAGCAGAGATTTGAAGAAGGTAAGGGAGGGAACCATTGGTTATCCGAAAAAAGTGCATCCCAGGTAGGAAAACAAAATCATGCTTAAGAAAAGCAAGGAGGAAAATGTGGCTAAAGCAGAGCTAACATGAAGTAAACTTAAGAGAAAATAAAATTGGAGTAGTGAGAGGAGATTCAATTATACACATTTATTATATAGGACTAGAGGCCTGATTATATAAAAACTGATCAATAATTACAAGACCAATTTAAGAACTTTGGTTTATAAACTTAGTAATGTGAAACCATTGGAGGAATATATGTATAAACCAGAGGCCTGGTGCATGAAAATTTGTCCACTCAGTGGTGGGAGGGGTCCTTCAGCCTGGCCTGCACCTTCTCACAGTCCTGGAGCCCTCAGAGGATGTCCAACTGACAGCTGAGGCCTGCTCCCTGGGGTCTAAGCTGCAGTCTGGCCTCCCTCTGCAGGAGGTGACCAGGTGGGCTGTTCAGGGAGCAGCGTGGTCGGCGAGTGGCCGCCCCCCGCCCCCTTCCCCAGTCACCTCTCCGCCACTGCTGGTCACCGCTGCCCCCTGATCACTATCACCTCCCTCTGCCTGCTGGCACACTCCTTGGCTGGCCTGGTGCTGCCTGCTCACCGGCCCCACCCCGTCAACCAGTCATTCTGCTGTTTGGTCGATTTGCATATTACACTTTTATTATATAGGACTAGAGGCCTGATGCACGAAATTCATGAAAGAGTAGGCCTTCCTTCCCCTGGCTGCTGGTACCAGCTTCCCTCTGGCATCTGGGACCCGGGCTTCCCTCTGGCCACTGGCACCTGGGACCCAGGCTTCCTTCCAGCTGCCAGCAGGCACCCAAAACCCAGCTTCCCTCGCAGCCCCAGCTTCGTCCGGAAGGACATCTGGTCTAATTAGCATATTATACTTTTATTATTATAGATGATATTTTAAAATGTTACTTAGCTATTATATTGAGACTACGGGTTTAATCTATGATTGTTAAGATGAAAGCAGACACAACAGTTAAAAATCTCTTGAATCAAGCCCTAGCCAGTTTGGCTTGGTTGATAGAGTATCAGCCTGCAGACTGAAGGGTACTGGGTTCTATTCTGGTGAAGGGCACATGCCCAGGTTGCGGGCTTGATTCCCAGTGGGGGCGTTCAGGAGGCAGCCAATCAATGATTGTCTCTCATCATTGATCTCTCTCTCTCTCTCTCTCTCTCTCTCTCTCTCTCTCTCTCTCTCTCTCCCTCTGAGGAACAGCAGCCTCGTGAGCAGCCCACCCCAATTGGAATGGATTTTCTGAAGGGTTTTAGAGTAGAAGTGTTTATCAAAAGGAGAAAGTCATGTGGAGGCTTCCCTGAAAGAAACTAAGACCTTCTGTCCAGAGAGGCCATTAGTCCATGGTTCAGAGAGAGAACCAAAACAATAAACACAACTTCACTGTTTTTCACCATCTTTCTGATTTTTCCACTAGAACTCCTTATTATTTTAATCCAGTCAGAAGCTGGAAGGCAAAAGAGCTCTCATCCTATAGATCAGTCTCCTGGAACAATGAGGAGGGTAAAGAAAGGTGAAAAGTAGATGTGGATATCAGACATAAGATATCTACTACAACAAATGGTTAGAGGCTATAGAATCTAGGCTGACTAAGGGCAGAAGTGAAAATATGAAGAAGGTTTAGTGAATAGATTATAGAATCACAAGATATCAGGCTCTGGGAGGATCAAAGAACTATGGCATTATATTCAAAGAGATATAATGAAAATGTCAAAAGTTATATCAAAATGAAATAGTAAAATATATTTAATTCAAACAATAAAAAGGAAGGTAGGTCTTTTTAAAAATACATTTTTATTGATTTCAGAGGGGAAGAAAGGGAGCGAGAGATAGAAACATCAATGATGAGAGGGAATCATTGATTGGTTGCCTGCATGCCCCACACTGGAGATCGAGCCTGCAACCTGGGCATGTGCCCTGACCAAGAATCAAACCATGACCTCTTCATTTATAGGTTAACACTCAACCACTGAGCCACACCCGTGATCAGGAAGCTATATCTTAACCCACCATGGCAATAATTATAATAAATGTCAATACTCTAAAAACTCCAATTAAAAGACAGATTAATAAATTGAAGAAAAAGCAAAACCACATTATATGCTGGCTACAAGAGACACTTTACACATAAAGACACAAATATTTGAAAAACAAAATGATAGAAGTAAGATGCACCATGGAAACAATCAGCAAGAAAAAGCTAGAGTGACTATTTAATATATAAAATTTAATATATTACTTAAAGACAAGAGTATTACCAGAGATGGAAAAAGAGATTTTATAAAGATAAAAGGAACAATTAGATGTGACAATTATAAAAAATTATGCACATAATAGCACAGCCTGAAAATACATGAAGCCAAATAATAATTATATTAGGAGATATTTTTCATACACACCGTTCAGGATTTAATATAATATTACAAGGCTTGCAAACTGATAAGAATATTTAGCTTAAAAGTAAGAGAGAAACAAATATAAGTAGGCTCAGAGTTGATCTAGATAGTGGACTTAATAGCAAGAACTTTAAAATCACTCTGAATTTTTTTAAATGGAGGGTAAAGTGGATAAAATATCTTAAACGATGTGAAATTTAACAGGATTTGGATTCTACAAAAACATAAATGTTAGAACGTAAAAATATGATGAGTAAACTTAGAACCTCTTACTGGGCTTAAAAGTAGACCCTGGAGAATAGAGAATGCGACAAGTCAACAGGAAGTATCTACATTGAAACAAACAGATGAAAGGAGATGGAAAAATAGAGAAAAGAACAAAAGAGTATTGGACACAGTGGAAAGGTCTATTGTAGTCTCTGGTAGGCAGAATTCTAAGATGTACCTAAAATTCCCACCCTCCCACCTAGGACCGCGGCTTAAGCTGGGGGCCGAGGTGGCTAGGGGTGATCAGGCGGCAGGGGGGCAAAGTAGGGGCAATTCGGCCGACAAGGGGGCAAGGTAGGGGCTATTAGGCTGGCAGGGGGGCAGTTAGAGGCAATCAGGCCACAGGCAGGCAGAGGTAGTTAGGGGCAATCAGGCAGGCAGGCAAGCGAGCAGTTAGGAGCCAGCAGGCCCGGATTGCAAGAGGAATGTCCATCTGCTGATTTAGTCAGACATCCCCCAAGGGGTCTCAGATTGGAGAGGGTGCAGGCCAGGCTTCTAGTTTTATAATGATAGCTATATCAGCTGCTGAAAAGAACTAGCCCCAATGAGAAAATTAAGAAAACACAAGATTTCTTTTACATCTATGTAAGGAAATTTGAAGATCTTTGGCGGCATAGATAAGAAGAATACATATGGGTCTCAATGAGGCAAAAATGCTCAGGAATAATATCAATATGAAGGGGATATATCTATTTTCAGTTTTAGTAAAGCTGTGAATTTTATATAGGAAATGAGAAATATTCAGAGGCATAGTATGTTCACCATTCCTTTGCAAATTTTTGCACAAGTGCAATTAGAGACCATCCAATTCTAACTCATGTTGACCCTGATCAAGTTTTGAAAATGAACAATTAATCAGAATTATTTCTAAGTTGACATATTTTCATTGAAAAAATACTTTCCAGAGGGAATTCCATTAACATCATTTAGATACTTGATCATTTTTGTATATGATGTTTCTTTTACTAGTATTTAATTTTGATTTTGTTTAAAATGATTTTTATTGGTATCAATTCTTTCCCCCTTTGAAATAATGCATATTTTATCCATTAATCTGTTGCATCCATATAAAATTGTACTAATCATAGCTTCTGCTATTGTCAGTTTTCCTTCAGAGCCATTATTTCTATCAAGACTAAGGGTGTCCTGGGTAATTTTTGTTGTTGTTTTTTTGTTACTCCTCACTGGAAGATATTTTTTCATTCATCTTCAGGGAGAGTGGAAGAGAGAGGGAAAGACAGAGAGAAACAATGATGTGAGAGAAACACATCGATTGGTTGCCTCCTGCACATGCCCTGAACAGGGCCCAGGCTGGGGAGAAGCTTGCAACTGAGGTACATGCCCTTGATTGTATTCAACTCCAGAACCCTTTGGTCTACAGCCAATACTCTATCCACTAAGACAAACCATCTAGGGCCTGGGTAATTTTGAAGAGATCTAATTTTTGTCAAAAAATTTTTATTCTGGAACCATTTAAGATCTTGCTCTCCAGCGTGTGTCATCAATTTGACTTAAAGTCTTATAAAAATTCTCAAAAATATTTTATTCTTCTTTCAAGTTTTATTTAGTATCAAATGTTATCACACAGTTTGACTATTTTGTTGGTTATTTCTATCACTGTTATTCATTATGAATTATTCCTTAGAGAAATACAAGAAAATCATAAAATTTTTTAATAAATACAAAAAAAATCATTAAAAGCAATTCCCCCCCCCCCCCAAAAGAAAATGTTCTGTTTTATACTGTGGTGACAACATGAGAATTTACAAGTCATTTACTTATTTCAGACAAAAATGGAGGAGAGGAAGTAAGTGGAGTATAAAGTACATTTTCTATAAGTTAATAAATTGTTGAAGATGGGTGATTGGCATATAGGAGTTTGTTAACTTTTCTATTACATTTAATGCTTTACACAGTAACATGTTTTAAAGGTTTAAAATATATAATGTAACATATAATAATTTTTAAAGGGTATGCAACTTTTTTATATTAGTAGTCAATAAAAAACTAAAGATATATGAACCTTTACTAGTATAATAATAGGGTAATATGCAAATCAACTGAACAGCAGAAGGACCGGTTGCTATGATGCACAGTGACCACCAGGAGGCAGGTGCTTAATGTAGGAGCTGCCTCCTGGTGGTCAGTGCACTCCCACAGGGCGAGTGCCATTTAGCCAGAAGCCTGGCTCATGGCTTTCGAGAATGGGGAGTGGGCCTAAGCCAGCAGTTAGACATCCCCTGAGGGCTCCCGGACTGTGAGAGGGCACAGGCCAGGCTGAGGGACCGCCCCTCCCCACTAAGTGCATGAATTTCATGCACCGGACCTCTAGTTAAATCATAAGCCATTGAAAGGTGATCATGAGGAACTAAAAGTTGGACAGGTATGCAAATACATTATAATGAAATGAGCTGTGTAATAGGGCAAAAAATATTGTTATGAATTACATAACTAATAAAGGACTTTAGTGCTTAATAAGGGAGGTGGTATGATGTCTATAGGTCAGGAAATACATGTCTCTGTTTCTCTCCCCTTTATAAAACTAGCCAGAGAAGAGAGAGAGAAACTGAATTTTTACAGCCTGAGTCCCTACTTCTGTTCTACTTAAAGGGGAGAAGCTGAAGTTGCAGTTCATTACTTAGATAAAAGCTCATTTATGCAACTTTGGATATAATAAAATGAACCTGGAGTCAAACAAGTAGCTGAGTGTTTAGCTGCTCTCCATGACAAAAAAAAAAAAAAAAAAAACTGTCATAAGTTGGTAAAAGACCCAGGGAAGTAAGGAATTCTGACAGAAATGGCCCCAAAAATGAACATATAGGGGAATTTTAAAATGAGACCTGATTCATGTAAATATCAAAGAACAAAAAGGGATAACAAATGTTCAATTTTAAATTATGTGCAGTGCTGCCATAATGTAAACATCACCCACAAGCTCAACCCCTTACTGGAGAGAAAGAAGCATAACTTAAAATAATTACCTTCTCATTATTAGATGTTTTAGATTGATTACAGCCTGCAAAGCAAGGAGAAAAATATCCAATATTGTCTCTTCCACATACAGCAAAATAAAATGAAGATGAGCATGTACAATGAGAATTGCAAGGGGCTGTTAGGTTTCCCAACTGCCCTGTTCTGTAGAAAAAGAGATTGAATGTAATTATAATGCCGTGGTATATTTATTAATGTATACATCAAGATATCCACACCAACCCATACACAGTTGAAAGTCTACATAATAACTTAAGTTGACCCTCTGTATATGTGGATTCCCAATTTCAGATCAAAAATACTGTTTTCCATCCATGGTTGAGAATCAGCAGATGTGAAACCCAAGGACACAGGAGGCTGACTGTATGTATATTATTGAAAAAAATATACAGTCAGTGGTCCCACACAGTCAAACATGTTATATTATTCAATATCTGGATACCCTGTGGGTCTATTCTATCATCTGTTTTGTCTCATGGATTTTTACCATGTCCCTGGCCTGCCTGGTAATTTTTTTAATGCAAATTTTTGCCAAAGATAATTTATAGCTCTATATATTATCTTTTGTGCAGAGCACTGGATGTCTCTTTTTGCTGCTATGTAGAATGCTTGCTGGTCACATCAATCTAATTAGAGGACAAATTAACTCCTGGGTAGGCTATACTACTTTAGAAAGGCCCTCACTCATTGGTCTTAGCCTTTCATTGAGAACATGTGTCCACCAAAGTTCCTTCCCTAACACATTCTAATCTCACCAGCACATTAATCCCTTATGTAAAGAGAATTACAATACTGATAACATTTTTCTCTGCTTTTTACAAGATTCTGCTCAGTTTCAGCCTCTTAGCTTCCTAATTGAGTGAAAACCCAATAGAGTGTTATCTCATTTGTTTAACTCTCTCTTCTCTGATATTCTGCCCTGCCCCATGCTCTTATTTTGGTCTCTTTAGAATCATAGGTCAAAAACTTGTGCTGATTTCTTGTCATATTACTAGATGCTTCTTGCCTGGATCCTGTGGCCAAACTCTCAGTTTCTCACTAATATACAGAGTTAGCAAATATCCTCGGAGTGGGGTGGGGTGGGGTGGGAAGGAGAACTACAGAAGGTTGCTCCTCCTCTCAAAGGTTAGCCTTTCTCAGGATTTTGGCTTTTAAATTCCTAGCTGTCCAAGCAGCTTTAAACAAAATTTTATACAGCTTTTCTATTTACTAGTATTGTCAGTGAGAGCAATGGTCTGCCTTAAGCTAGTCCATTGTAGCTGGAAGTGGAAGTTTATTTTCATGTTTTCCTTGGTTAGTTCTTTGGTTTCCAGTTCCAGTTCTGTTCCCCTGTATTTAATGTTAATCTCTGCCAAGTTCTTTGAATTTTTGTATGTTTAGCTTAAAGGAGATATTACTCATGCATACTTTCAGATATACTTTAATTCTATTCTTGGACGTCTTTAAGAAGGCAGACATACCAACTCAGAACACAAAGTCCGTCTTGCTTTGTACAGACAGTACTATTCTGTATTGCTAGCCACCTTAGGACAGAATTCTACTTACAGGTTCTGAATCATTTCAATGTGTTTTTTCTTTAGTATTTTATGAATGTATAAACAATCATGTAATAAGCTATCATTGTTATGTTTCTGCCTTTAATATGAAAGGTAAAACTATGCTTTACTTTTTTTTATATGTTCAATAATTCTAAGAATGATAAAGATATAAATAAAAGTCACTGGATACATTATCTTTAATTGACTAAAAAATACGTTGTTGGTTTGGATATAAATATCTAATACACAAAATTATATTTACCCATTATAATCTTCAGTGATCCCAGCAAATGGTATTGGTTCACAGCGTACAAAAACTGAAAGCATAACCAGTACAAGTGATATGGCAGATGTAACCATTGTAAAGCTCATAAGGCCTTTACAATACATTTGTAACTTGGAAACAATGACACCTCCCAGAAGCTGGCCAAAAGCACCTCCTGGAATTAAAACAAGCCCTAAAGGAAAAAAGGAGGAAGAGGAAACACAATTAAAAATAATCAACTAAAGGTATTACAGAAAATTCATACATTGATGCATTCCTCTCTGCTCTAAATATATAGCAAACATAGATTTAAATAAAAAGACAGAAAATTTGATACAGAAGGCATGATACACATCTCAACAAACCTGAACCTTAAAATTAATAAAAATTTGTCAATTTTGTTCCTATGGTAGTAATGACATCTAAGATAAACCCAAAACTTAATCCATGCAAACAGAAGATGAGAACTGTCTCACTGAGAGCTATTATTATATAGCTGCCTGGATTTATGGTTTTAGCAAGAGGCATGCCCATAGTGACAAGAGTTCACAAACAGAGATTTGTTACCAAATAGTAAACCAAGCCTCCCATTGCTTCTGGTTAATATCAACAATCTCAAATAAAGTAGGACTCAAGAATAACCACTCAGAGATATAGTTTTCTTTTCCATGAAGCCGGAGGGATTAGAAAGAGGTAAGCACAAGAAGGAGGGAAAAGGAGCAGGAGGAGAAGAAATATAGTTATAAAAAGAAACTCAGATGAAGATAGCACAGTAATTTCATACATTGATATAATCTCCTCTGCACCAAACATATAGAAATGGTAGATTTAAATAGGAAAATAGGAAATTAAATATAAGGTAAAAAACAAACAAAAATCCCATTAACATCAGATTAAATTTATAGCATAGGATTATCTGACAGTCTTGTAAATAATTTTAAAATGCCCCAAAAGATTAATGACAGTATAACTTCAATAAAAATGAAGAAGAAATACAATCATAAGAGAAAGTAATAAAAAATAAGAGCAGGTGGATAAAAAAAAAGAACAAATGAGAAGCCTAGATATTTTAAAATGCAATTGTTAAAATAAAAATTCAAATCCCAGACTAGAGACATTTGATACTCAATTAATAAATTGGAATAAAGCATTATGTTATTCATCCAGCATGTAACTTTTAAAAAAAGAGAGTGAGCCCAGCTAGTGTGGCTAGGTGGTTGAGCACCAACCTATGAACCAGAGGTCACCGTTTGATTCCAGGTGAAGTAACATGCCTGGGGTTACAGGCTCGGTCCCCAGTAGGGGGCATGTAGGAGGCAGTCAATCAATGATTCTCTCTCATCATTAAAGTTTCTATCTCTCTTTTCCTCTCTGAAATCAATTTAAAAATAAAAAAAAAAAAACAACGAAAGAAGAATAACTAAAATAAGCATTTAAAAGACAATGGGTACAGTGGAGAAATTTGATACACATGACCTCAGCAAAATGATGGTCAAATTCAAAAGGTAATGTATGGTAATAGTATATACCACTGATATGGTGTGATAAAAATGGCACATTATGTCTGTGGTTTTCCTTTCAAAACCCATAACTCCTGTTTAATCATGAGAAAAACATTAGAAAATTTCCAACTGAAGGACATTCCAAAAAATAACTGACAAGCACTCCTCAAAACTGTCAAGGTCACCAAAAACGAGAGAAGTCTGAGAAGCTGTCATAACCAAGAGCAACTAAGGAGACATGAGAACTAAATCTAATATGGTATTCTGAGTGAGATCCTGGAACAGAAAAAGTATATTATGTGAAAGCATAAGAAAATATAAATAAATGTTGACTTTAGTTAGTAATATTAATATTGGTTTACTAATTCTAAGCAAGATACCATGCTAATATAAGATAACAAAAGGGAACCTAGGTGTACATATGTAGAAACTTTACGATCTTCAATTTTTTCTATAAATATGAAACAATTCAAAAAATAAAGTTTGTTTTAAAAGACATTGACAATTATATAAGAAGCTCCATAAAATATTTTACAGCAGTCATGAGAGATATAATGAAAGCGAGACCAGAAAAACAATATTTGCAAAATTGTTACTGAGAATGAGAATTTTCCATAATTAAAGAAACATTAATCTTGGGAATAAATGTACACTTCAATTGCTGAGGAGTAAAAAATGAATAATTAATTACATCTTGCATATAAAGAATTAAGCTAGAGAAATTCACATCAATACTAAAGTGAAAATTATGAAAAGCTTCCAGAGAGCATGTTATTTGCAAAATAATTACAATTATAGCTAGTTTTAAAAAAAGGTAATATTAATAACCTAGACCCCAGTGGCTCTCCCACCCGCCACGTAGCCACACGCCCACCACGTGCCATCACTTCTGGAGGGACAGCAGCACCTGACTGGAGAGGGAGAGGTGCTCCAGCACCCATTTCTCTCGGATTCCCTGGGGCCCTGGGGTGCTTGCCCCAGGTCAAGGGTGGGAGGACTAAACACACATGGTGTGAGAGAGAGCGCTTCGCCTGCTGTGCACAGAGCCTGGCAGCCCCGCTGGAAACCACCGTCTCTACAACGTCCATGACAATCAGACAACTGTCCTCAGAGGCCCCTCCACTGCCCTGGAGGCTCCTCCAGCTGGTACTCCCTCTACCAGCTGGCCCCCAGGTGCCCACTGATCCCCTTTACCGAGCCCCACCTCCAGGCCACCGGTGAAGGGCTGGTTCCGCGCACGCGCACGCGCACTTGCTGTGCCTGGAGTGTTCTCTGGGCCAGGAAGGCAGGTGAGAAAGGACCACGCAGGGCAATTCGCTCCCCTCCCTCCCCAGAGAAGGGAGACATGGCTGCTGGCTCTCCTCAAGAGGGCGAACCCTGACAGACCCCTGCGCACCTCGCCACCTTCTCGCCTTAGCTCAGCCCGTCCCCCTGGGTCTCGGCAGCGGCGTTCATGGCACTCAGGGCGTAGGACAGCTTGGGCCTGCCGTTCCCCATGCCCTCTCTGCTGGGGGCCGTGACCTCCTCTCCCTCCATCAAAGCCCGGGACAGCTCCTCCTCAGTCACAGCTTCGAGGGGAAGGAGGGGGAAAGCATCAGAGCAGCCGCCGGCATGCAGGCCCCACGTCGCGGCACGCGTGCAGCCTGTCTTAGAGAAGAGGTGTCTGTCTGTCCACCCCAACAGCCATGCCCCAGCCCGCGCATGAGCTGGACACATGGCAGGTGGCCAATGACTGCTTTTGAGGCTGACTTTCAGCACTTCCCAAAAGCAAATACTCATTAAGAAACCTCAAATTAAAATTTAAAAAGAAACAGCAAAAAATAAATAAATAAATAAAAAATAACCTAGACCCGTGGTCGGCAAACCGCGGCTCAAGAGCCACATGCAGCTCTTTGGCCCCTTGAGTGTGGCTCTGCCACAGAATACCACGTGGGGGCACAAATGTACAGTGCGATTGAAACTTCGTGGCCCATGCACAGAAGTCGGTATTTTGTGGAAGAGCCACACTCAAGGGGCCAAAGAGCCGCATGTGGCTCCTGAGCCGCAGTTTGCCGAGCTTCAGTTTGCCACCACTGATCCTAGACCAAACACATATGAACGTGCACACGCATGCGCGCGCACATGCTCCTGAAAAGTAGGGGTAGTGAACTGTCAGTGGGTAGTTAAAATCTCCTAACCTTAATGAGGGAGATAAAATGAAGAAAAGAGATGATTAATAAGCAAAAAATACAAATAAGTTAAAAATTACTTAAATAAATTAGAATTCACAATAATACTAAATAAATAAAATTAAACTTTCAAAAAGACATTATTAAATTGGATATTTTAAAAAAGCAAACTTTGAAAATAAGAAAAAATATGGATCATGAAAATGGACCATGGCAACATATAAAATAAATTATGTAAAAACTGCCCAGATTTCACTAAATTTAAAAATCCAAAAACAAAGTAGTATTTTAATTCAATGTTTTCAAAATAGATTTGGCTTGTAACACTTTTAAAGATGTTAAAAAAAAATAACTGCTTTGAACAATCAGTTATTTTAAAAGAGAAAGAAAAACATATATTTAGCAACTGAAAATTTCAGTAATTCATGTATTAAATAAAAATGTGATAATAAAAATTAAAAGTGATTAAAACTAAACAATAATAAAATTACATTTGAATGCATAAGAGGATATTAAAGAAATTCTGTCAATAATGATACCTCCATCATAAGGTTGGTAGGACAACTAAATAAGTTAATATTTAAGTGCTTAGAATAATATCTAGTCACAGAGTAAACATTACATGAATGTTTGTTAAAAGGTAGACATTTACACACAAATTCATTTATTAGTAAGCAAAAAAGTACAGAGTAGGGGCAACATTTTATCAAGAAAATTATGAGAATTGGAACTGAACCAGGAGACTGCATAGGGAAAGCAATAAGCCTAAAGGTAAGGAAGTCAAGAAGAAGCAAAACACATTTTACCCCAGAATCACAGAAGTTAAGGGCAGTAGGTACCAACAAAAACAAGAGTGAGTAAGCGTTATAAACAAGAGGAAGAATGGAAGTCTATATAAAAAGTTTGATCCTCAAAATTCCTATTCCCAAGTACATGGCATGTGCTTGACCAAGGAGAACTTATTCAGTTTGAGCTTGACAACCATATATTTTGTAAAACAAAGCACATCTGTAATCAGAAAATTGAGAACCCAACTCAGATAAGAAAATATTGGCTGTCAGTCTTATTGGCCTAGGCCAGTGGTCGGCAAACTGGCTTGCAAGCCACATGCGGCTCTTTGGCCCCTTAAGTGTGGCTCCTCCATTAAATACCACGTGCAGGCGCGCACGTACAGTGTGATTGAAACTTCGTGGCCCATGAGCAGAAATCGGTATTTTGTGGCAGAGCCACACTCAAGGGGCCAAAGAGCCGCATGTGGCTCACAAGCCACAGTTTGCAGACCACTGGCCTACGCCAGTGATTTTCAACCAGTATGCAGTGGCACACTGTTGTGCTGCAAGAGTTTTTAAAATATAAAATACTTGACTATTTAGTCAGGAGCACTGATCGCTTTTTTCCCTTAGATTGTCAAATTAAAAAATGACAACAGCCAACACAATAGCTGTCCAGTGTGAGTGAATCAAAATTAGACCTAAGGCCATGAAGACCTTTTTCTATGCCTTTATTATTTCACTAGAAGCCTGATGCATGAAATTTGTTCAAGAGTAGGCCTTCGCAGCCCTGGCTGCCTCGGCTGCCCTTGCAGCCCCGCTGGCTTTGTCTGGAAGGTTGTTCGGAAGGTTGTCCAGGCGGTCGTTCTGCCATTCAGCCGTTCGGCCCTTTGGTTGATTTGCATATTACACTATTAATATTATAGACCATTCCATCTAGAATTTGTGTTTGTGTATGTAGTGAGGTAGAGGTCAAGATTTATCTTTTTTCATAAAAATATCTAATCGCCCTGACCGGTTTGGCTCAGTGGATAGAGCGTCAACTTGCGGACTGCAGGGTCCCAGGTTCGATTCCAGTCAAGGACATGTACCTTGGTTGCGGGCACATCCCCAGTGGGGGGTGTGCAGGAGGCAGCTGATCGATGTTTCTCTCTCATCGATATTTCTAACTCTCTATCCCTCTCCCTTCCTCTCTGTAAAAAGTCAATAAAAATATTCTTTAAAAAAGAATATCTAATTGATGTAATATCACTAATATCTAATTAACTCAATTTTAAATATATATTAAATTTATATTTTGAGGGCATACACATGTATAACTATATTACCTATCTCACTGGTTAGGTGACTCTTCTGACATTATAAATTATCTCTCTTTATACTAAGTAATGCCTCTTGCTTTAAAGAATACTATGTTTAAAATTATTATAGTTATACTACTTTTTGTTTTGGTTAGTATTCATATAGTACAACTTTTTAGGTTCTTTGACTTTCAACCTTTTCATGTCTTCATATTTTAGCAGTGACTCTTGTAAGTAACATAGTGGATTTTCCCCCTCAATCTGACAATCTTTATTTATATACACACTAGAGGCCTGGTGCACAAATTTGTGCATGGGTGAGGTCTCTAAGCCTGGCCAGCATCAGAGAGAGACCATGCAAGGTTGGCTGGCTGCGGGAGGTTGTCTGTGGGAGCCCACTGACCACCAGGGGGCAACTCCTGCATTGAGCATCATCATAGTGACCAGTCGACCTGTCATTCGGATCGTCCAGTCGTAAAAGTTGCTTAGGCTTTTATATATATAGACTAGAGGCCCAGTGCACAAAAATTTGTGCATTTGGAGAGGGGAAGGGGGGTCACTAGCCCGGCCTGTGCCCTCTCGCAGCCTGGGACCCCTCAGGAGATAACGACCTGCTGGCTTAGGCCTGCTCCCGGGAAGCAGAGGGCAGGCCCAATCCCTAGGTGCAGCCCCTGGTCGGGCTCAGAGCAGGGCCGATTGGGGCACCGCCCCTTGTCATGCACAGAGCAGGGTGGATTGGGAGGTTGTGATGCCACCCTCAGTCACACTCAGGGTAGGGCCGATTGGGGGGTTGGGGCACCGCCCCCTGTCACACTCAAGGCAGGGTCGATGGGGAGGTTGCGGCGCCACCCCCTGTCACGCATAGAGCAGGGCCAATCAGGGGGTTGGGGTGCTGCCCACTGTCACGCACAGAGCAGGGCCCATCAGGGGGGTTGGGGCTCTGTACCCTGTCACGCACAGAGCAGGGCCAATCGGGGTTGGGGCACCACCCCGTCACACCCAAGGCAGGGTCCATGGGCAGGTTGCGGCGCCACCCCCTGTCACGCACAGAGCAGGGCCAATCAGGGGGGTTGGGGCTCCGTACCCTGTCACACACAGAGCAGGGACCATCAGGGGGTTGGGAAGCTCCCCCCTGTCACGCACAAAGCAGGGCCCATCAGGGGGTTGAGGAGCTCCCACCTGTCACTCACAGAGTAGGGCCGACAGGGGATTTGGGGCACTGCCCCGTCACACACAGAGCAGGGCAGATCAGGGGGTTGGGGTGCCACCCTCTATTACCCACAGAGCAGGGCCAATCAGGGGTTTGGGGTGCCACCACTGTCACACTCAGGGCAGGGCCGATGGGGAGGTTATGGCTCTACCCCGTCACACACAGAGCAGGGCCCGTGGAGGGGGGGTTGGGGCGCCACCCTCTATCACCCACAGAGCAGAGCCGATCAGGGGGTTGGGGCGCCACCACTCTCACACTCAGGGCAGGGCCGATGGGGAGGTTACAGCTCTACCCCGTCACACACAGAGCAGGGCTCGTGGGAGGGGGGGCGTTGGGGCGCCGCACCCTGTCACACACAGAGCCGCAGGGCAATCAGGGGGTTGGGGAGCTCCCCCCATCAGGCACAGAGCAGGGCCGATCAGGGGGTTGGGGCCCCACCCCCTGTCACACACAGAGCTGCAGGGCAATCCGGGGGTTTGGGCGCTACCCCCTGTCACACTGATCCCAGTGCTGGGAGGCCTCTCGGCTCCGCTGATGCCGGTGCTGGGAGGCATATTACCCTTTTACTATGTAGGATAGAGGCCTGGTGCACGGGTGGGGGCTGGCTGGTTTGCCCTGAAGGGTGTCCTGGATCAGGGTGGGGGTCCCGCTTGGGTGCCTGGCCAGACTGGATGAGGGGATGATGGCTGTTTGCAGCTGGTCACACACCCTTTAGGGTGTGGGTCCCCAGTGGGGTGCCTGGCCAGTCTGGGTGAGGGGCTGAGGGCTGTTTCCAGGCTGGTGGGTGGCTGAAGCTCCCAACCGCTCCTTTTTTTCTTTTTCTTTTTTATTTTGGGCCAGCTTTAGCTCTGGCTCCAGCTCTTAGGCCTCCGTTGCTGAAAGCAGGTTTCTGGCCTTTGTTTACCTTCTGTATTTGAAACAATGCTGCGATCCTGCTGGCTGAAGCCCGGCAACTAAAGCAGGTTTCTGGGGTTTTGTTTAGCTTCTATATTTGTAACATAGTTGCTTAGAGTTGCAGCTCAGAGGCCGGCATTGGCAGGCGGGGAATGTTGGAGTCCTCCGTCACTGAAGCAAGCAAGCCTCATGTTCGCTTCCAGCTGCCTGGCTGCCAGCCGCCATCTTGGCTGGCAGTTAATTTGCATATTGCCCTGATTAGCCAATGGGAAGGGTAGCGGTCGTACGCTAATTACCATGTTTCTCTTTTATTAGATAGGATAATTAACATTCTATTTATTGGGCAACAATTCTCCATTACCCTCTGATGCTATATATCCTGCAAGCAGAAGCACTGACTACTGTTTGTTCTATCCTTTCAAGGATCTTTGTATAGTGAACAGCCTTAGATAACAGAGGTATTGTCCTCCTCCAGAGTGAGGGCAGGTTTGCTTCCAGTTTTGGAAGACAGAGATAGCATCCCCTCTGGAACTAAGAGAAGACAGGTGTGCTGTCGAATATAATAAAAGTTACCATCTCCCTCTGGATCAACAGGCATGCATGATTACTATCCATTATAAAGTATTTGGGTTCCCTAAGCTCAAGGAATGCAATGCAATCCACTCCTGTAATGCAACCCATGTGTGTGCAGACGTCACTGGCTCTCCTTCACATCATCCTGTGGGATTGGGGCTCAGAAAACTCACACACACACACACACACACACACACACACACACACACGGAAATACTCCAGCTATTGCTATTGCTGTAAGTCACAAACTTCCCTTCATCTCTGACCACGGAGACTTATGCCTTCTGCTAGCATCTATGACATTATGATAGACTAACCTGTTAGCTTTCAAAGAGAGTAGAATTCAAACCCTTAACAGATCTTAGTACTTATGGTGACAAAGATGGGATGCTGACAGAAAT
Organism: Myotis nattereri; assembly: GCF_964212035.1. Taxonomy (NCBI): domain Eukaryota; kingdom Metazoa; phylum Chordata; class Mammalia; order Chiroptera; family Vespertilionidae; genus Myotis; species Myotis nattereri. Next base: position 58,702,145 of record NC_138079.1, read on the forward strand.
ATGGCCTTATGCAAGATGAAGAATGACAGCCTCATAGACCAAGTAACAGGACTTGACAGAAGTACTGGGAATCAGTAGTGAACATGCTGATTATTGCCTGTTAGTGATGAAGAATTGGGAAGGTGGCTGCATGCTGAAGTAGACTTAAAAAGACAGTACCACAGAAGGTGCCATGGTAGGTATTAACTCGCCTCTGGGCAAAAGGACTTCCTCACCAACCTGATCATTAGCCTCTGATTTGCCCATGGTAACAACTATTACTAAGATACATCCTGGTTGGACAGAGGATTCCTCCTGATTTCAGACAACAGGTTACAGAGGTGTGCAATCACACTGACTGTGAAAGGAGGGAATTTTATAACCACTATGGACACAAACTGGTGAATAATCAGAAGTTTAGCTAATTCGTTTGGGTGATTATGGAGTGGAGTGCATAATTGTTTGTTAAGGTGAAATGGCAATAGCTGGGTTATTTTAGCACCCAAAGATAAAGACCAATTTTCATTCATGTTGCAAGGCCACAAATACGCATTTGCAGTACTCCCTCAGGGATACCTAAACTCTTCTGGCAATTACCACAAGCATTTATTGTCACTACCACTACCCTCTGATGCCCAAAACTTTCACTGATAAATAACATTCGGTTGGCCAGAGGGTCAGAAGCCACAGACTCAACGGCTATAACTTTGGTGTTATCACACCTTCATTAGCAAGGGTGACTGATGATGCCCCAAAACCTGAGAAGACAGATTCACAATATCCAATCCCTCTGGAAGTTTAGGAAAAGTAGTTGTCTCCCTTCCCCCCAATGAAAAGGCAGCCTAGAATCACTTTGGACTCTGAGTACTGGAGACATAGATGACTCACTTGGGCATTCTACTTGGTCTTTTATATCAGCTAACCTACAGGGAGCGTAATCCAAAGACTTACATTGGAAGCTAATAAGCAAGCTCTGGCACACTCCCTACTTTGAGGTAGCACAAACCTACTAACCCACTTGATCTACAGGTCCTCATGACTGATGATTAAGTGTGCTGGAGCCTTTGGAAAAGGGAGGCAGCCTCCACTCGAAAGTATCTCTTTGCGTATAGGACTCATTGACTCCCTGAAACCTTTCCATTTGAAAAGCAACTCTTGGTTTATTATTGCTTCCTATCAAAACTGAAGCCCTGACCAATGGAGGCTTTGATATTCTCATTTTGGGACAGACCAACTCAGATTCATAACTAACTATTTGACAAGCCTTTTTTGTCAACTGGAAAGGGTAATATTTAAGTGATAGGCATGTTCATATGGGACTTTTAAGTTCTCAAAGAAATACCTCCAATAGATCATACAGCCCTCAGAAGACAATGGAAATCTCTCTTAAATAAAGTTCCTCTTGGTTATTCAGGGGAGCTTTCTGGAGAGATGACTGAAATATTAATTACACGCACATAACAGTTCTCTCTACAATAAGAGTAATCAAATTAGAAAAGGTTCTATAAAATTTGTCCCTGGTCTTAGTTGAACTAATCCATGACTCCACCTCATCCCTGGAAAGCACTCTGTTTGGACTGTCACTCATCAGCATTGTTATTTGTGGATAATGGAATTGCCCAAAGCTTCATCCCTGCAGACCAAGGTAAAATGTATGCAATAGCTATTACATTCTGTTAAACCTGGATTAATACCTCAGGCTAAGTGGAAAGGTCAACACAGAAACTTACAGAGAAAGCCATCTGGTTTCCTAAGGTAGACCCTGAGGGCCAAGAGATTTATTTAGCTGGCTGAGTACAGAACCTTGCCATCATGGTTAAGGCCGTTATGGCAGGTAGCCTTATCCTATTGCTTGGTGTCCCTGCTGAGATCAGCTTTAATCACATACTGTATGAAACAAGTTGAATGGATTTAGTGTCAATCACTGCCAATTAGATTAATCATGCTGGCAAACAACGTAGATACTCATGGAAAAAGTTGTCATTATGGCCCTTAAAAACTGTATGATGTTTTTAATTTTTATACGATTTGCAGTCTGACAATGTTGTGCCCTCTATCACAAACTCTACTCAATAATAGGCTGATAGTGTTTTCTCACATCTTAATGTTTCTTTTTCATTTGTCCCACATGTTTTATGTTCTTTCCTTTCTTGCTTCTTTTACTATTAATAAAAATTTCCCCAATGGATATACTTTTTACTATTTTTTACATAAAATAAGTGATTACATTTACCACTTCACCATTAATGCTTGTACCTGAAAACATATAATTCCACTTGTAACCTCTTTTGGAGAGCCAATTGTCAATAGCCAGTGAAACTGAAGATATATGCAGGCAATTACCTTTCAATAGCTAAACCCAAAGGCTTTTCAACTTTTAAAAATTTGCACAAGAAGACATATACAAGCCTATTGTTAGTGTACTGTTTGAAAGAGAGAAAGGGTCGGAGGCAATTTCATGTCCATTAGTATGACAACAGATAGATAAATAGTAGCAAGTTAATAAAATAGAATCATATAGAACAATTAAAATTAATTAAATAGACAGAGATCAACATCAATCTGATGAGCATAATTTCAATGACAGTAACAGAAGAATATGTACAAAATGATACATGAATATTAAAAATAGATTGTATATGGATAGGGACATAGGCACTGAAAATACACAAACATGGGGAAAGGATACACTCTAACTTTAGAAGAGTGGTTATCTATGGGGAGGGAGAAAAATGTATGGGGTAAGGGAAGGGTGCAGAAGTCTTACAAAATTTTATATGTTAAAAAATGCTGATGTATTGATGGCAAAGTGCTCATTTTTTAAAATTTGAGCAAACGGTATTTAGGTATTTAAAATCTAATTTCCCTTTTTGAAATATTTTATAAATACCATATAAAATTTTACATAAAAGTTTCCAAATTAATTACAATGAGCATAAAAGTTACCTGAAAGTGTAGTTGCCTGACTAGTTGTTAATATAAACTGATTTTCTATATATTTAGGCAAAAATACAGAAGCTCCAATCATAAGTAAAAAGTCTGAAGCTCTGGTCAGAGCTAAACATACAAACATTGGAGTCGTCAGAAGAATCTGAAATAGAAATGTTACATGTGGATTATTTTATTTTGTTACCTAAGAATCAATATCCCTATTCATATGTTAATAACCAATCCACAAAAATTTAACCTTTCCCAATGCAAATTGAAAAAATATATATATACAAATTCGAACAGAAAATTACAATTCACCAATCTACACATACCATGAAAGACTGATAGTGGTTCAAACATGTAGTGTTTGAACTATTTTTATTTGTAATTTGATCTCCATACTGCCTGTAATTTTTATTTGTGGGTCTGGTAGTTTGCCAGAAAGATTGAGAAAAAAAAATAGATCTCATTAACTAGGGAAATTAAAATTTCCCTTAACTTTATTTTTTTCTTAGCAAATATTTTCATTTTCTAAAAAATAGACAAAGAAAATTGAAGCAGGGAAAAACCAAGATGACAGCATAGGTAAACACCGGAAATTGCTGCCTCCCACAATAAATTCAAAATACAACTAAAAGACAAAATGGACATCATCCAGAACCACAGGAAGGCTGGCTGAGTGGAAATTCTACAACTAGAAGGAAAGAGAAAAGCACTGAGACTCAGAGGAGGTGCGGAAGTAAAGTGCAGAGGTACAGAGGCGCACGCGGCAAGGGCTGGCAACTGAGTACTCGGCTGTTTTTTTGAATTGGGAGGGAGTCTCAAGCCCCCGACTGCTCTGAACTCCAGTTCTGGGAAGTCTCTGGGGACCCAGACTCATACGGGGAGAAACTGGACTGTCTGGCAGCGGGCAGAACTCAGAACTCGAGGGAGGCTTTCTCTCAAGAGGTGCTTGCAGCGATTACCGGGACACTGAGACTCGGGGCCTCTTAGGGCAGGGCTGAGGATCAGCCATAGCTGTTTGCTCCACCCTGTTGATCCCACCCAAGCTGTGGCAGAAGCTTTTGCATATGAAAGGCCTGGCCCTTTGCAATCTGAAAATTACCTAACAAATTGCAGCTGGGCCAGACAGACCCAGAACTTCCAAGAGAAGGCCCAAAGCCCCACAGCAGCTTGCATTGCTTCACAGCTGGGCCTCATCTGGGCACCTCCAAACTCCAAAAAAGGAAGGGGAATCTGCAGATCTCTTCATAACTCCTGCTGGGTAACCTCAGGCAGAGGCTAAATTAGCACCTCCTTAAATCCAAGAGCCAAATTACAACTCCTCAGATCCATAAGGGACACACTCAGGGGGCAGACTCAGCACAAAAGCCACACTGAAGCAAGTCTTACCCCATAAGAGTGTTTTCAGCACAGAAGTTCTCCCACCATAGACACAGCTGATTCTCACAGCCAATTAGCCTGAAGGTTAATTCCTCCAAGTGATACCTACAACATCAAGGCTTAACTACAACAAGACTGTAAACAAAGCCCACAAGGGGTGCACCAAGAGTGTCCACCTCAGGTAATTGGGGAGGCTGAGCCACAGGGCCCTGTAGGACACCTAGCTCAGAAAGCCACTCTATCAACACAGCGAGGCATAAAAAAATGCAGAGACAAAGAAACAGGACACAAATGACAGAAATGGAAGAAAGCAAAGTACTGGATATAGAGTTCCAAACCACACTTTTAAGGTTTTCCAAGAACTTTCTAGAAACTGCCAATGAGTAAGACCCTCAAAAGGTCTGGTGAGACTGCCGATAAATGTTGTGAGACCCTCAAGAAATCTAGTGAGACCCTCGAGGTTATGAAAAAGGACCAACTAGAAATTAAGCTTACACTGACTGAAATAAAGGATATTATGCAGAGTTTCAACAGCAGACTAGAGGATTGCAAGAATCAAGTCAAAGATTTGAAATATGAAGAAGCAAAAAACACCCAACCAGAAAAGCAAAAAGAAAAAAGAATCCAAAAATACGAAGATAGTGTAAGGAGCCTCAGGGACAGCTTCAAGCGTACTAACATCTGAATTATAGGGGTGCCAGAAGAAGAGAGAGAGAGCAAGATATTGAAAACCTATTTGAAGAAATCATGACAGAAAACTTCCCCTACCTGGTGAAAGAAATAGACTTCCAAGTCCAGGAAGCGCAGAGAACCCCAAACAAAAGGAATCCAAAGAGGACCACACCAAGACACATCATAATTAAAATGCCAAGAGCAAAAGACAAAGAGAGAATCTTAAGAGCAGCAAGAGAAAGACAGTACCCATACGACTGTCAGGTGATTTCTCAACAGAAACTTTGCAGGCCAGAGGGAGTGGCAAGAAATATTCAAAGTGATGAATAGCAAGAACCTACAACCAAGACTACTTTATCCAGCAAAGCTATCATTCAGAATTGAAGGTCAGATAAAGAGCTTCACAGATAAGGAAAAGCTAAAGGAGTTCATCACCACCAAACCAGTATTATATGAAATGCTGAAAGGTATCCTTTAAGAAGAGGAAGAAAAAGGTAAAGATACAAATTATGAACAACAAATACACATCTATAACAAGTGAATCTAAAAATCAAGTGAATAAATAATCTGATGAACAGAATAAACTGTTGATTATAATAGAATCAGGGGCAAAGAAAGGGAGTAGACTGACTATTCTTGGGGAAGAAAGGGGTGTGGGGGATGCGGGAAGAGACTGGACAAAAATCATGCACCTATGTATGAGGACAGTGTGGGGGGGTGAGGGCAGAGGGAGGGGTGGGAACGAGGTGGAGGGGAGCTATGGGGGAAAAAAGAGGAACAACTGTAATAATCTGAACAATAAAGATTTAATTAAAAAAAAGAAAATTTAAGCAGCACTAAGGGAAAATCACTAGGATTGCACTTAAGAGTCTATAATTTTACTCGAGAGAATCTACACTAATAAAAGAGAAACATGCAAATTGACCATCCCCCGCTACGCCCACCAGCCAATCTGAGCGAGTATGCAAATTAACCCAACGAAGATGGCGGTTAATTTGCATACATAGGTGCGGAGCAAAGACTGAAGACAGTGTAGAACAGTGATGGTGAACCTTTTGAGCTCAGTGTGTTAGAATTTTAAAAAACTCTAGCTTAACTCTGGCGCTGTGTCACATATATAAATTTTTTGATTTTTGCAACCATAGGAAAACAAAGACTTACATTTTTGATATTTATTTTATGTATTTAAATGCCACTTAACAAAGAAAAATCAACCAAAAAAATTAGTTTGTGTGTCACCTCTGACACGTGTGTCATAGGTTTGCCATCACTGATTATATATGTGTGTGTATATATATATATATATATATATATATACACATATATATGTATATATATATATCTTATTATTATTATTTTGTATCCTAATAATAATCAAAGCACTCTCTTTCCAAGAGAGAAGTATTGAAACTGACTTGGTTTTATTTCTTGCATGAAATTTGTCCTACAAAAGACTTAAAACATTCACATTTAAATTTTCTGAAAATACTTTTTAACAGTGTGAAAGAAGCTATACCTAATTTATTTTTCTTTTTTTATATTTATTTTTTAATATATTTTGTTTTATTGCTTAAAGTATTACAAAGAGTAATACATATGTCTTCTTTTCATTTTCCCACTTGACATTCCCCTCGCCTCCCGTACCTCCCAGTGTCTTGTGTCCATTGGTTATGCTTATATGCATGCATACAAATCCTTTGGTTGATCTCTAATCCCCCCTCCCCCCACCCACCAACCCTCCCTGAACTTCCCGCTGTAGTTTGACAGTCTTTTCAATGCTGCTCTGCCTCTGTATCTATTTTTGCTCATCAGTTTATAAGGGTCTTTATTATCCATACATGAGTGAGATCATATGGTATTTTTCTTTCATTTATTGAAGAGACTATCTTGACTCCATTGCATGTTCTTGCCTCCTTTGTCAACTATTAATTGAGCATATTGGTTTGGGCCGATTTCTGGGCTCTCTATTCTATTCCATTGATCTATATGCCTATTCTTGTGCCAGTACCAGGCAGTTTTGAGAACAGTGGCTTTGTAATACAGCTTGATATCTGGTATTGAGATCCCAAGTACTTTGTTCTTCTTTCTCAGGATTGCTGCAGCTATTCGGGGTCTTTTTTTATTCCAGATGAATTTTTGGAGAGTTCGTTCTACATCTGTGAAATATGCTGCTGGTATTTTAGTGGGAAGTGCATTGAATTTATAGATTGCTTTGGATAGTATGGACATTTTAATGATGTTGATTCTACCAATCCATGAAGACGGCATGTTCTTCCATCTGTTTATGTCTTCCTCTATCTCTTTTTTCAACGTCCTGTAGTTTTCTCAGTAGAGACCTTTTACCTCTTTAGTTAAGTTTATTCCTAGGTAGCTTAATTTTTTTGGTGCGATGGTAAATAGGATTTTTTTTTTTTAGTCTCTCTTTCTGTAAGTTCACTATTGGTGTATAGAAATGCCATAGATTTCTTGGCATTAATTTTGTATCCTGCTACACTGCCGAATTCATTTATTAAGTCTAATTTTTTTTGATGGAGTCTTTAGAGTTTTGTATGTATAATATCATGTCATCTGCAAATAAGGACAGTTTTCCTTCTTCTTTTCTAATTTGGATGCCTTTTATTTCTTCTTCTTGTCTAATTGCAATGGCTAGTACTTCCAGTACTAAGTCAAACAGGAGTGGTGAGAGTGGGCATCCCTGTCTTGTTCCTGTTCTTAGGGGAAATGGTGTTAGTTTTTGCCCATTGAGTATGATGTTGGCTGTGCGCTTGTCATATATGGCTTTTATTATGTTGAGGTATGATCCTTCTATTCCCACCTTGCTGAGAGTTTTTATCAAAATGGGTGTTGAATTTTGTCAAACACTTTTTCTGCATCAATTGATATGACTATGTGGTTTATTTCCTTTCAATTTGTTTATGTGATGTATCACGTTTATTGATTTGCGGATATTGTACCATCCTTGCATCCCTGGGATAAATCCTACTTGGTCATGGTGTATGATCTTTCTGATGTACTGCTGGATCTGATTTGCTAGGATTTTGTTGAGGATTTTGGCATCTATGTTCATGAGGGATATTGGCCTGTAATTCTCTTTCATTGTGTTGCCTTTGTCTGGTTTGGTATTAGGGTGATGCTGGCTTCATAGAATGAGCTTGGAAGTGTTCCTTCCTCTTGAATTTTTTCTAGTAGTCTGAGGAGGATAGGTTTTAGTTCTTCCTTGAATGTTTGGTAAAACTCCCCTGTGAAGCCATCTGGCCCTGGGCTTTTGTTTGCTGGAAGCTTTTTGATGACTGCTTCAATTTCTTCCATAGTTATTGGCCTGTTGAGATTTTTAGATTCTTCCTGATTGAGTTTTGGAATGTTGTATTTTTCCAGGAATTTGTCCATTTCCTCCAGGTTGTCTAGTTTGTTGGAGTAGAGCTGTCCATAGTATTTTTTAACAATCATTTGTATTTCTGTGGGGTCTCTTGTTATTTCACCTCTATCATTTCTGATTTTGTTTATTTGGGTCCTCTCTCTTTGCTTCTTGGTGAGCCTGGCTAGAGGTTTGTCAATCTTGTTTATCCTTTCAAAGAACCAGCTCTTGGTTTCATTGATTTTCTGTATTGTTTTTTTGGTCTCTATGTCATTTATTTCTGCTCTAATCTTTATTATCTCCTTCCTTCTGCTCACTCTGGGGTTTTCTTGTTGCTCTCTTTCTAATTATTTGAGTTGTAGAGTTAGATGGTTTACTACCATTTTTTCTTGTTTTTTGGGATAGGCCTGTAGAGCTATAAACTTCCCTCTCAGGACTGCTTTCATTGTGTCCCATAGGTTTTGGATTGTTGTGTTTTCATTGTCATTAGTTTCCAGGATGTTTTTCATTTCTTCTTTGATCTCATTGGTAACCCAATCAATATTTAATAGCATGCTATTCAGCTTCCAAGTGTTTGAGTATTTTGGATTGTTTTTATTGTAGTTTATTTCTACTATTATGCCATCGTGGTCTGAGAAGATGCTTGGTATGATTTCAATCTTCTTGAATTTTGGGAGACTTTGTTTGTGACCCAATATGTGGTCTATTTTTGAATCTGTCCCATGAGCCCTTGAGAAGAATGTATATTTCGTTGCTTTGGGGTGAAGTGTTCTCAAGATATCAATTAAGTCCATCTGATCTAGTGAGTCATTTAGGATTGCTGTTTCTTTGCCGATTTTTTGTCTAGAGGATTTATCCAGTGATGTCAGTGGTGTATTATAGTCCCCTACTATGATTGTATTGTTGTCGATCTCTCTCTTGATGTCTTCAAGGAGTCTTTTTTATGTATTTGGGTGCTCCTACATTGGGTGCATATATGTTTATCAGGGTTATATCCTCTTGCTGTATCAATCCCTTTAGTATTATGAAGTGGCCTTCCTTATCTCTTGTTATGGCCTTCTCTTTGAGGTCTATTTTGTCTGATATAAGTATTGCTATGCCAGCTTTTATTTCATTTCCATTTGCCTGAAAGATATTTTTCCATCCCTTCACTTTCAGTCTGTGTGAGTCCCTTATTCTGAGGTGGGTCTCTTGTAGACAGCAAATATATGGGTCATGTTCTTTTATCCATTCAGCCACTTGATGTCTTTTGATTGGACCATTTAGTCCATTTACGTTTAAAGTTATTATTGAAAGGTACTTGTTTGTAGCCATTTATATTTTTGTGCCTGTATTCTTTCTTAGCTTTTTATTTCTTCTATTTATACCATTGCCTTTAGCATTTCTTGCATTGCTGGCTTGGTGGTGATAAACTCCCTTAGCCTTTTTTTGTCTGTGAAGCTTCTTATTTCCCCTTCAATTTTGAATGATAGCCTTGCTGGATAGAGTATTCTTGGATTCAGTCCCTTGCTTTGCATCACTTTGTAAATTTCAGACCATTCTTTCCTGGCCTGATGTGTTTCTGTTGAGAAATCATTTGATAATCTAATGGGAGATCCCTTGTATGTAACTTTCTGTCTCTCTCTTGCAGCCTTTAAGATTCTCTCTTAGTCCTGAACATTTGCCATGGTAATTATGATGTGTCTTGGTGTGGGTCTTTTTGGGTTCATCTTGCATGGGACTCTCTGTGCTTGTGTGACTTTTTTCTTCCCCATCGCAGGGAAGTTTTCTGACATTATTTCTTCAAATAGGTTTTCTAATCCTTGTTTCTCTTGCTGTTGTTCTGGCACCCCTATTATTTGTATGTTGCTTCATTTCATGTTGTCCCATAGCTCCCTTAGGCTATCCTCCTGTCTTAATTTTTTTTTCCCAATTGCAGTTTAGCTTGGGTGTGTTTTGATTCCCTGTCTTCTAATTCACTAATTTGGTCCTCCGCTTCTCCTAGTCTATTGTTGAAACTTACCATGGTGTTTTTTTTAATTATATTTGTTATTGATTAAGATATTACATACGTGTCCTTATTCCCATGTTACCCCCTACCCCCCACCCCCACCCCGCTCATGCCCTCAACGCCCCCCGCCCCCGTTGTCCATGTCCATTGGTTAGGCCTATATGCTTGCGTATAAGTCCTTTGGTTGATCTTTCCCCCTTACCCCCACCCTCCCCTACCTTCCCTCCAAGGCCCGACAGTCCAATCAATGCCTCTCTGTCTCTGGATCAGTCCTTGTTCATCAGTTTATGTTGTTCATTATATTCTACAAATGAGTGAGATCATGTGGTATTTATCCTTCTCTGACTGGTTTATTTGACTTAGCATAATGACCTCCAGTTCTATCCATGCTGTGGCAAATGGTAAGAGTTCCTTTTTCTTCTTCCTCTTCTTAAAGAATACCTTTCAGCATTTCATATAATGCTGGTTTGGTGGAGATGAACTCCTTTAGCTTTTCCTTATCTGTGAAGCTCTTTATCTGACCTTCAATTCTGAATGATAGCTTTGCTGAATAAAGTAATCTTGGTTGTAGGTTCTTGCTATTCATCACTTTGAATATTTCTTGCCACTCTCTTCTGGCCTGCATGGTTTCTGGTGAGAAATCAGCTGACAGTCGTATGGGTACGCCCTTGTAGGTAACTGATTTTTTTTCTCTTGCTGCTTTTGAGATTCTCTCTTTGTCTTTTGCTCTTGGCATTTTAATGATGATGTGTCTTGGTGTGGTCCTCTTTGAATTCCATTTGTTTGGGGTTCTCTGCGCTTCCTGGACTTGGAAGTCTATTTCTTTCACCAGGTAGGGGAAGTTTTCTGTCATTATTTCTTCAAATAGGTTTTCAATATCTTGCCCTCTCTATTCTTCTGGCACCCCTATAATTCTGATGTTGGTACGCTTGAAGCTGTCCCAGAGGCTCCTTACACTACCTTCATATTTTTGGATTCTTTTTTCTTTTTGCTTTTTAGGTTGGGTATTTTTTGTTTCTTCGTAATCAAATCTTTGACTTGATTCTTGGGATCCTCTTGTCTGCTGTTGGATCTCTGTATATTATTCTTTATTTCAGTCAGTGTATGCTTAATTTCTAGTTGGTCTTTTTTCATATCCTCCAGGGTCTCACTAAATTTATTGGCGGTTTCCAGAAAATTCTTGAAAAACCTTATAAGTGTGGTTTTGAACTCTATATCCAGTTGTTTGCTTTCCTCCATTTCTGTCATTTGTGACCTGTTTGTTTGTCTCTGCATTTTTTATGCTTCCCTTTGTTGGCAGAGTGGTTTTGTGTGCTAGGTGTCCTATAGGGCCCAGTGGCTCAGCCTCCCCAGTTACCTAAGATGGACACTCTTGGTGCACCTCTTTGTGGGCTTTGTGCACAGTCTTGTTGTAGTTATGCCTTGATTGTTGTTGGTATCACTGGGAGGAATTGACCTCCAGGCCAATTGGCTGTGAGAATCAGCTGTGTCTGCAGTGGCAGAACTTCTGTGCTGAAGACACCCTTCTGGGGCAAGACTTGCTTCAGTAGGGCTTTGTTGCTCACTGAGTCTGCCCCCTGAGTGTGTCCCTTATGGATCTAAGGAGTTGTAATCTGGATGGTCCCACTCTGACCACTGTGTACACTGGCTCTTGGATCTAAGGAGGTGCTAATTTAGCCTCTGCCTGAGGTAACCCAGCAGGAGCTACAAAGAGATCTGCAGATTCCCCTTCCTTTTTTGGAGTTTGGAGGTGCCCAGATGAGGCCCAGCTGTGAAGCAATGCAAGCTGCTGTGAGGCTTTGGTCCTCCTCTTGGAAGTTCTGGGTCTGTCTGGCCCAGCTGCAATTTGTTAGGTAATTTTGAGATTGCAAAGGGCCAGGGAATTCATATGCAAAAGCCTCTGCTGCAGCCTGGGTGGGGCGGGGTCTCAAGGAATCAATAGGGCGGAGCAAGCAGCTATCGCTGATCCTTAGCTCTTCCCTAAGGGGCCGTGCCTCTCAGCATCCCGATAATTGCTGCAAGCACCTCTGAGGGAAAGCCACCCTCAAGTTCCGAGTTCTGCCTGCTGTCAGACAGTCCAGTTTCTCCCGGTATGAGTCCTGGGTCCCCAGAGACTTCCTGAACCAGAGTTCAGAGCAGTCGGGAGCTTGTGACTCCCTCCCAATTCAAAAAGACAGCTGCGGCCTCAGGTGCCAGCCCCTTTCCTCGCGCGTGCTCGAGCCTCTGTACCTCTGCACTTTACTTCTGCAGCTCCTCTCAGTCTCAGTGTGCTTTTCTCTTTCCTTCTAGTTGTAGAATTTCCACTCAGCCAGCCTCCCTGTAGTTCTGGATGATGTCCATTTTGTCTTTTCATTGTATTTTTGAAGTTGTAGTGGGAGGCAGCAATTTCCGGTGTTTACCTATGCCGCCATCTTGGTGTTTTTTTTTTTTTTTTTTACCATGGTGTTTTTTATTGCAGCTATATCACTCTGCATTTCTTCTTTATTATATATATATTTTTTATTGATTTTTTTAAAGAGAGGAAGGGAGAAAGAGAAGGATAGAGAGTTAGAAACATCGATGAAAGAGAAACAATGATTCAGCTGCCTCCTGCGCACTCCCCACTGGGGATGTGCCTGAAACCAAGGTATATGCTCTTGACGGGAATCGAACCTCGGACCCTTCAGTCCGCAGGCTGACGCTCTATCCACTGAGCCAAATCAGTCAGGGCTTCATTTCTTCTTGATTCTTACATAAGTTATTGATTTTTTTCATCCATTTCTTGTTGACTCTTACATAAGTTGTTTATTTTTTCCTCCAACTGGTTTATGCACTCTAGGCCGTTTATTCTGAATTCTTTTTCTGAGATATTGCATGCCTCTGTTTCACTTAGCCAGTTTTCTGGCAATTCTGCCATTTCTTTCCTTTGGGGGTTTCTTTGTCTCCCCATTTTTGGTCTCACCGACTGATCTAGATGTCTAGTCGTGCAAGGGCTGCTCCTTGGGTAGCAGTGCTTCCTTGGGCTGCAGTTGCTCTTCAAGTGATTACAGTAGTGGCTGATCCTCAGTTGGCAGCGGCTCCTCTGGTGGGTGCTGTTCATAGCAGTGGTATCTTCTCTGGCTGGTAGGTGAGGCTGCTCACACAGCAGCTGTTCCTTGGACAGGGGTGGGCTGACCAAGAGGCTGCTGCTCTTCAGGTGGGAGCAGGCTGAGATGCAGCTGTTGCTCCTTGGACAGTAGCGGGCTGTTCACGTGGCTTCTGCTTCTCGGATGGGAACGGACTGCTCACATGGCTGCTGCTCCTTGGATTGGAGCTGGCTGCATGCTCCTGCTGTTCCTCAGATGGGGCGGGCTGCTCATGAGGCTGCTGCTGTTTGGACAGGGGCAGGTTGCTTACAGGGCTACTGCTCCTCGTACAGGTGTGGGCTGCTTGAGCAGCCACTGCTCCTCATATGGGGGTGGGATGCTCACCCAGCTGCTGCTCGTCGGACAGGTGCAGACTGCATGTGGCTGCTGCCCCTTGGACAAGTGTGGGCTCTGCAGGGCTGCCACTCCTCAGATGTGGTCAGTCTATCTGTTTGTGTGGCTGCTACTCATTGGACAGGTGCGAGCTGCTCGGGAGGCTGCTGCTCCTTGGGCCGGAGTGAGCTGCACATGCGGCTGCTGCTCCTGGTACGGAGGCTGTCTGCTCGCATGGCTGCTGCTCCTCGGACGGGGGATGGGCTGCTTGCATGGCTGCTTCTCTTTGGGTGGGAACAAGCTGCACGTGTGTCTGCTGCTCCTCGGATGGGGACAGGCCGCTCACTCAGCTGCTGCTCATCTAACAGGTGCAGGCTGCATGTGTCTGCTGCTCCTTGGACCAGTGTGGACTGCACAGGGCTGCCGCTCCTCAGATGTGGGTGGTCTCCTTGCATGGCTGCTGCTCCTCGGACTTGGGTAGGCTGCTCGGGCGGCTACTGCTCCTTGAATGGGAGTGGGCTGCTTGTGATGATGCTGTTCCTCCTGTGGGTATGGGCTGCTCACACCGCTGCTGCTCCTCGTATGGGGGACGGGCTGCTTTCATGGCTGTTGCTCCTTGGATGGGGGCAGGTTTCTTGCACACCTACTGCTCCTCAGATAGGAGAAGAGTGTGGGCTGCGCAGCTGCTGCTCCTTGGATGGGGGCAGGCTGCGTGGGGCTGCCGCTCCTCAATCGTGGGCAGGTTGCTCATGTGGCTGCTGCTTCTCAGACGGGGCAGGCTGCTCACATGTCTGTGGCTTATGTGGTTGCAGTGCCCCGGGCTAAGGCGTTGGGCCGGTCAGAGGGGAGCATGCTTCAGAACTCACAGGAGCCTGTGCCCAGGGTGGCTGGAGACTCATTGACCATGGGACCACAGCCGAGGTAGTAGGTCCCTGGCAGGGGTGTCTGTAGAGTCCCAGGTGTTATCTGAGGGCACCCTGGGTGGGGGTGAGGCCTGGCTCCCAGTTACAACAGCTCTCCCCTTAAAAACGCTAGGCTTCTGAGGATGAGCCGGCCTCCTGGAACTGCTTACACGGTAGCAGTGGCTGCCTCATTAGGCGAACCTATTTAGCCTGACCCCAAAGGCCCTGTGGGATCTATCTGTGCCTCACTCACATACACACACATCCCACATGACCACACACTCCTCTTTTGGTCCCTCACTGTCTCACGCTCTCCCTCACTGCTGCCTTCTTCCTGCCTCTGTAGTTGGGCCTGGGGTGTTATTGACCCGTTTGTGGATGGAATTTCCTCTCCAGGTGTCTGGCTCATTCTCTAGCACCTGGCCAGACAGGATAAAATTCACCTCGACAAGACACAACACAAAGGGACTAAAGCATGAATGTACTCACGACAATAATAACCCTGCTATAAGTGACCACCTGAGAAAAGAGAATTAGGGGCGAGAAAAGAGAGCATAAATGATATCGAAGAGAGTGAAAAAGATAAGAGAGAAAAGAATAAGGAAGAAAACACCACAGAACCAATATATAAACCAACAAACAAAACAAATAAACAAACAAAAAGTAATAATAATAATTAAAAAAAAGAAAAAGAAAAAATACAAACACCAAACCCCCAGCAAAGAGGGTGGGGGCAGAATCTGTAGATGCTGAGCTTATATATAGAAGATAAGGTTAAGAGTTGGATGAATATGGGGAGGATCTCAGTTCAGTATAGAGGAAGTAGAAAGGGGATGGGTGGATAAGAGGAAAGAGAACAAGAAATAATAATAATAATAAATTTACAAAAAATTTGATTTCAAAAATGGTATAAAAATAGCAAATAAAAATAAAATAAAATAGAGTGATGGAAAAATAATGTGAAAAGAAATAGAAAATAAAGCAACAAACAAAAACAGGAAAACAACGAAAAAAAGAGATAACAAAGTAATAAAAATATAAAATAAAATAAAAATGAAAAAGTGAAGTGTTCCTTTGGCTGGCTTAAGATCCCAGTCTTCTGTACTGCAGTGTTTCTCAGGATCCCATTGCTGGGACTCCCTAATTTATTTCTATATTGTTAAAATACATGAAATATACAAAATACATGAAATATTTTTGTAAAAGTAAAAACTGCATAAAAATCTGAATAAAATATAGACCATTACTAGAAAGGTTTCATGATTTGATAAAAATATAAACACTTTTGTTTTTAAATGAAAACAAGTAAACAAAACTTATGATTTTATACAACATAGCTATTTATTTTAAGAAGAATTAGACTAATTTAATAAAAAAAAGTACTATGTATATGTTTATACCATATAACATGTTATGTTATATTATATTTTGAATAAATACCTACGAAAGCATTAAAGGAGAAACTCATTAAGGTAAGATTGACAAAGAGGTTTTTTCCAATGAAGAAGTGAAAGAAGAACATTTGAAGTTGAGAGATTTACATCTAAAAAGGTATAGAACTACAAAAGTACCTAACGCATCCATGAAACAGTAAGTGGATGGAATGTGGGGGAGGAAGGGGTAAAATTCTGAAATAAGGAAGGAAAATTCAGTTGATGCTATTGTGAAGGGTATTTAAAGTCTCACTAAAAGAGTATGAAATTCACCTACCAAGTAATCTGGGAAATGACTTGATAAAATCTACATGTGAAAACTATAATTCTGCAGGCAAACTAAAGGGTGAAGTTGTAAACAGGAGGGAAAACAAGTTAAATATTTTACTTTACCCAAATAGAAGCAAATAAATCACTGATACTAGTTCCAAATTCCTTATCTTTATACTTTTTGTTGAATAGTTGAGGCATTTCTTGTTTCCCAGATGTTATCTTTCCTGTACCTATATGTTAACAAGCAAAAGAATCTTATGACATGTTCAAGTAAGAAGAAAAAAATATATAAAAAATATGAACAATACCATGACAATAAATACATATCTATCAACAACTGAATCTAAAAATCAAAATAAACGAACAAGGAATCTAATGAACAAAATAAACTGATGAATAAAATAGAACCAAAGACATACAGACATGGAACAGATTGAGGAATCTCAAAGGAAAGGTGGTAGGAAAGGGCGGGAAGAGATTAACCAAAGATTTATATGCATATATGCATTACCTATGGACACTGACAATAGGGTGGTGAAAGGTGGGAACTGGGTGGGGGGGAACAATGGGGGAGAAAATGGGAGACACCTATAATACTTTCAATAATAAAGATTAAAAAATAATAAAAATAAAACACATGTAAAACATATATACACATCCTAATAAACATAGTTTGTCTTGGAATGCCAAGTGAGCTATTTTTGAACAAGCTGAAGTCAATCTAATTAACTAAAAGGTACATTCTTCTAACAGTACCCTCCTAAAGAACATTCTGTTATAATGAAAATTTTCCATTTTTGTACTGTACAATAGCTTAGCCATTAAATACTTGAAACTAGCTCCTATGACTGAGTAAATGCATTTCTAATTTAATTTAGTTTAAAATTTAAATAGTCACATGTGGTAAGGTTCTACACTATTTGACAGTACAGTCCTAAAATATAAAATAATAGTCTTTAATGTTAATAAAACATTTTGTACCAATAAAATGTATTATTATAAAGAGAATATTTTATTTCTCTGTTTTTAAAAGAATTTCAATAGTTTTTATTTTATACTAGAGGCTCAGCGCATGACATTTGTGTGCGGGTATGGTCCCTAGGCCTGGCTTGCAATCCGAGCCATCTTCTCCAGCTGCTGCAAGCCAGCCCCACCCCCCGCCACCACCCACCCCCAGTTCCCCATTTGCCTTCGGGTGATCGGTGCCTAACAGCTGAGGGAATGGACCAAGAGGTTGGCTATTCCCACTCACTTGCTGGCCCCACCTCGACTACAGGTGGCCATCAGGTGATCGAAGCCTGTTGGCCAGGGAAAGGGACCAAGAGGTGGTCAGTGTGCCTCATAGTGACTGGTCCAGCAGTTTTTCTGTTAATTCTGCCGTTAGGGTCAATTTCCATATTACCTTTTTATTATATAGAATTACAACAATTCTATGAGGTAGTACATATATTAAATAACTAGAGGCCTGGTGCACGAATTCGTGCATGGGTGGGGTCCGGCTGGCCCTGGCACTGATTTGGGGGGGGGGGGGCTGATTGGGGGGCTGGCTAGGGGGAGGGACTGCGGGCGGTTGGCTGGCCAGCCCTGCCCCCTGGTGGAACTCCTGGTCGAACTCCCAGTTGAGGGGATAATTTGCATATTAGCCTTTTATTATATAGGATACTAGATAAATAGATGTCTTTCTTTAAGAAAACTTATAAACTTTAGATATAAAGCATTTTTCAAAAAAAATGACAAGGAGCAAAAAGTATTCACTTATGAAAGTCTGGTACATAAATAAAATAGTATCTGGCCACACAAGGCTTCATTTGTTCAGATAATACTATCCCACATCTCTGTATATCCATGACAGAGAGAAATGTAGTACAAGCATACTCGGAGAATGAGGGGGAGGGGAAAGGAGAGGTGAGGGTGGGATGAAGAACCTACAGTCCTTTAATTAAATGAATTATATCAGTATAGTCACCTTTTATATGCCGTGGAAAGCATGAAAATGCTATTAATGTAGACCATGCCATAACTGTGAGGAAAACAAAGCGAATCCACCAAGTATGTAACCAGTGTTCATTATTATCACCGCCACCAACTCTAACAGAGAAAAGTGAAAAAAATTAGCTTGTGTATTTTATTACAAACAAAACCATAATCTAACAGAGAAAGAAAAATAAAGAGAGAAATGAAACATTTTCTGTTAATTTGTCCTTGTTGTTTGCTTTGCTGAGAGTGAATGGTTGTGAGTCCTTCAATTATGTAGTTCCCTTTTGTCTTGCAGGCCCCTAAATTTTTCCCTTTCTTTTTTCTCCCCTGTCCACTCAGGCGGTGATGAGTAATTCTTTGATATATTTAAAACTTTCTTCAACAGAAGCTAAGCATTTCGAAGACTATACCTTTAAATCTCACCTCTCCTTTAAAATCAGTCCTGCCCCTTTAAATCATGCACCTAGCCCTAGGCCTTTAGTGAAAACCTCCCCTTTAAGTTGCACAATTAACCCTTTAAATCACATTTATTATGAAATCTCTTTCTTATAGTCCCTTCTCTCAACTCTCAGACTAAGAGTGAGTTACCTTCTAGTGATCATACCTAATCAACCTCAGGACCCTTTGTTGGCCATTATCTCCTCTCTTACCTGCAATTTTTCTTGCTCCACCTTTGTAAACCACAAAGCCTTACAGTGGACAGAGTGGGATGGGGGTGTGAAGGATCCTGTGCTGGGATTTTTAAATTTTCTCTTTTTAATCATAGTTTACAACTTCAGCATTCTTTGACTTCCATGATACTGCGACTATAATCTTGTGGAGAATTTTCATAGTTGTGAAGTTATTTTGTATAATTTAGAGAGGAGATTTAGGGAAGTTGGTTACTACACAGCTGCCACTGTCTTCAGTTTCGCACACCTTTAAGACTTTGTCCAACCAGCCATCATGGGGAAATTCCCACAACCCTAGGAACCACAGTTTTGGAGATGCTGGTTTCTCACAGGTGACTTTACTGCCAACAGACACCTGGTGAGTAGCTTGCTTATAGGCATTATCTCTCATGATTTCAAGTATGTCAAATCAAAATGATTTGATTGTAACCTGAGATGATCAAATTTATCTGGAAAGTAATTTTGCAAACACAGCTCCTGATTTTTAATGAATAATAATGAGTAGAGACTTATGCATCCAAATAGCAAATTATATGAATGTGGGCCACCTCCTTATCCATTGCTACATACTCAGGGATACCAATTCCAAAGCGCAATGACACAGGGTTGCAACCTTGATTTCCATTGTACGGTATGCTATGCCTAGAAAGTTTCAACTCCAGATTGCCACGAGGGGTACAAATTTTCTTATTTTTATAATTTTTAGAAATTTTATTTGTTTTACTTTTGAACCCACCTATGTATTCTAACTATATTCATTATATTACATATAATATGATAAAAGTTATACACATTCGTGTGAATAACTGAGTATTTAAAAATTAAGGAAAATAAACTTAAAGAAACTACAAAGTATAAGCAAAGAATTTAATAAAGTAACAGATATAAGACAAACTTAGAAATCAATATAGTCTCCTACTAAAAGTAAATGATTAGTAAATGTCATAATACAAAGATTCCATGCATAACACTAACAGAATATATAAAATCAGTAGGAATAAACTTCATAAGATATCTTCAATAAATAAAAATCATAAAACTTTAGTGAAGGGCATAAAAGAAAGGTTGAGAAAATAGAGCAATATACCATATTCTTACATAGTAAGATAACAGTTATTCCCAATTTGACACATAAATTCAAGTATGTCAAATCAAAATGATTTGATTATAACCTGAGATTATCAAATTTATCTGGATAGTAATTTTGCAAATGATTTTTAATGAATAATAATGAGTAGAGACTTATTTATCCAAATAGCAAATTATATGATAAAGCTTTACTTATTAAACATAACTAGTTATATTTATTTTTTATATATTTTTCTTGATTTCAGAGAATAAGGGAGAGGGAGGAGAGATTGAAACATCAATGATGAGAGAGACTTATTGATTGGCTGCCTCTGCAGGCCCCCTACTGGGGATCAAGCCAAAATCCAGGCATGTGCCCTGACCGGAATCAAACCATAACTTCCTGGTTCATAGGTCAACACTCAACCTCTGAGCCACATTGGTCGGGCACTAGTTATACTTAGTAGTTATATTTAAAATATTGTAGTATTGGCATTAAATAGAAAAATATGTCAGAAGCCCAGCCAGCAGCGTGGGTCAGTGGTTGAGCGTAGACCTATGAACCAGGAGGTCACAGGTTTGATTCCCAGTCAGGCACATGCCTGGGTTGCATTGTGATTGTTTGCAGGAGGCAACCAATCAGTGATTCTCTGTCATCATTGATGTTTCTGTCTCTCTCTCCCTCTCCCTTCTCTAAAATCAATAAAAAAATATTTATTTTTTAAAATAGAAAAATGCCAGAAAATGGATTAGACAGATAAGAGAGAAGAAAAAAACAAACTCATTTACGGGGAAATTTAATGTATGATAAAAATGGTATTTAATATCAGTAAAAATAAAAATTTTTTAAAAAGGAAATGATCCAAAATGTCATTAGTACAATTAGCTATTTCTTTGAGAGAAAATAGAATCTTGGCCCATGCCTCCTATTATAGGCAAAAATAAATTGAAATTGGAAGTTAAATTTAAATGTACAACACATCTGTTAGGATGGCTACTACCAAAAAACAAAACAAAACAGAAAATAACCAGTGTTGGCAAAGATGTTGAGAAACTGGAAACGTTGTGCACTGCTGGTGGGAATATGAAACGGTGCATCCACTATGGATAACAGTATGGAGGTTCCTTTTTTAAAAAACTATATACTTTATTGATTTTTTACAGAGAGGAAGGGAGAGGGATAGGCAATTAGAAACATCGATGAGAGAGATACATCGATCAGCTGCCTCCTGCACACCCCCTACTGGGGATGCACCCTCAACCAAGGTACATGCCCTTGACTGGAATCGAACCTGGGACCCTTCAGTCTGCAGGCTGATGCTCTATCCACTGAGCCAAACCAGTTAGGGCTGGAGATTTCTTTTAAAAATCCCATTTCTGTCCCTGGCTGTTGTGACTCAGTTGGTTGGAGTGTCCCCTACTCTGGGTCTGATTCCTGGTTAGGGCTTATACCTAGGTTGCGGGTTCGGTCCCGATTGGGCTGCAGTTGAGAGGCAACCAATCAATGTCTCTCTCTCTCTCTTTCTCTCTCTAAAAAATAAAATAAAATAAAATAAAAAAGCATATCCTTGGGTGAGGATTTTTTTTTTTAATTCCATTTCTGGGTATATATCACAAAGGATTGAAAATAGAATCTCAAAGATATTTGCACACTCATGGAAACTGAATTATTCACAATAGCCACAAATAGGAAGTAAACTAAATGGCCACTGTCAGAAGAATGAATAAAGAAGAAAATTCTGTCATATGCTACAATATGAATAAAACTTAAGGACATTATGCTAAGTGAAATAAGTTAGTCATAAAAAGACAAATACTGCATGATTCCACATATATGAGATATCTAAAGTAGTCGAACTCTTAGAAACAGAAAATAGCATGATGATTGCCAGGGGCTGGGGAGAAAGGGAAAAAGGGAAGTTGCTGTGCAACAGATAAAGAGTTTCAGTTTAGCAAGATAAAAAGATCTAGATATCTGTTGCACAACAGAGTGCATATAGTTAACACTGTCCTGTACATTTAAAGAGTGGCTAGGATGATAAAGTTTATGTTACATGTTTTTTACCACAAATTTTAAAAAATTATATGCAGAATTACTAGTTAGCAGCTTGTCATTCTAAGTAATGTCTTTTAAATTCTATTTCAAGCAGTACTGTAAAAAATATACATTGTAGATGTATTTATATGTACATATATGTGCATATCAGTCACATTTACATATATTTTTCTAAAAATATGGTCATTAAAAATTAATTGTATCCTATATAATAAAAGTGTAATATGCTAAGTGTCTGACCGATCGGTCGACCATTTGGTCAACTGCTTGACCAGTTGCTATGATGCACATTAACCACCAGGGGCCAGGCGCTCTGACCAGTAGATTAGCTTGCTGCTGGGGTCCGGCCATTTGGGACTGGGCGAGAGGACTGGACATGCCCTGGATCTGGCTGGCCACCATCAGCCCCGATCTGGACTGGGTGAGAGGGCCCCGATTGGCCCCAATCACTGGCCAGGCCAAAGGACCCCAGCAGTGCACAAATTCATGCACTGGGCCTCTAGTCTATTTATAAGCTAAAGTGTCTATCGAATAAATACTTTACATAATGTAGGCAATAAAGGAAAGAAAATGGCTTACGTTATATTAGAAGTACTTCTCTCAGAGGTGGTAACCAGGGGTGCTGCTATCGCATAACCCAAAGCATATCCAACTGTTCCTGAAGCGTCCATCAAGCCTATAAAATGAATATTGACATCTAACTACTATATAAACCAACTCTGTCACAAGAAAATAAAAGTTACATCACTAAAATGGATTCCTTCTTAAAGCTTCATAGTATACTTTATTAGTCAGGGTTCTCCAGAGAAACAGAACAAAATGGATTTGTGTGTATGTGTGAAGTGATTTCTGAACTATTTTTATTCACAGGTGACCATCTCCTGTTTTTCTGATCAATATCTCTCAGTGGAAATTATTTTTTCTACTTCCTTTTTTAATTTTTTATTGTTGGCACTTTTACAAACAAGATATTTAGAGAGCAAGAGAGATTTTAAGGAATTGGCTTATGCAACTGTGGGGGCTGGCAAGTGCAAATGTGTATGATAGGCTGGCAGATTTGAAATCCAGGTAAGAATTATTATTACAGTCTTGAGGCTATAAATAAGTCTGAAATCCACAGGGCAGTACAGCAGGCTGGAGCGACTCAGGCAGAGTTTCTCTATGTTGCAGTTTGGAGAAAGATTTCTCTCTTTGGGAAACCTCAGTCTTTATTCTAAAAGGCCTCAACTGATTGGATGAGGTTTACACACACTGTGGAGGGTAATCTGCTTTACTCAAAGTCTACTGATTGTAAATGTTAGCCACATCTAAAAAATATCACAGAAACATCTAAACTGGTGTTTGACCAAACTAAGCCAAGCTTACACATAAAATTAGCCATCATACATATATCCAATGCATATACTAGAGAAACTCAGATAATTTAATTATATAATTCACTGTATCTTATTTCATCTATATATGTAATGTAGTATATATAAATATACAGTGGGGCCTTGACTTACGTGTTTAATTTGTTCTGAGACCGAGCTTTTTAAGGAGCTCATTAAGGAGCTCATTAACTCAAATTACTCTATCAACTCAATGCAAAAAATCGGCCGAGAGACAGCTGGTATCTCAAAAAACTCGTTGGTCGGGACACTCGTAAGTCAAGGCCCCACTGTATTTGCATTTAATATAAATGAAATACACCATATTTCACTTTAATTTGTGGTACTAACACAAGATTCTACTTTATAATGATACATTCTCATCCCCTTTGCATCTTTCATATTAGCTGCCAGGGTGACAAGAGGTGGCAATAAAGTAAACTTCTCTCTGCAGTACATATATGTGAGTTCTGATTGCTATTCCATAGAACCAAAAGTAAAACAAATGTATTTGTTTCTACCCTCAGCTAAGACTAATAAATCACAGCATTTTTTTTTTCTAAAAGCATATATATGAATATCAGACATTTTAGTTTATTGGCATGCCTTTCCTTACCGCTGAAGGGAAATTATTATTTTGACACAAAATACTATTATCTTTTATGTCACCTTCACAATAAGTATAAAAAACAACTTTATTTTTTTCACATATGATAGTTAAATAGATGTACAAATAGATGATCTACTAGGACTAGAAGCTATTGTAATATAAGGAAGTACAGATTATTCTGAGATAAACCCCAGCGTTACTTATTGCAGAATACATTAGCATAAAACACTGTGAACTGAGGATACTACTCTGTGGTCAATTAAATAGCATATCACTTCTTTCCTTGAAAAGATGAATGAGATTGTTTTCATTAACTTCAAAATATCAGAGCTCCTCTCAAAGATGAGTGAGTTAATTTATGTAAAGAACTTAGAACAATGATCACTATTTTAGCACCACACTGAATCTAGTACTGAAGAGGCATTTATTTTCCCTTATGGACATGATGACAGCAACTTCCTACACATATCCCATAAGTTTAAACATACATCTACTCAAGAAATTCAGTCTGGTTATTTTGAGATTTTTTTTCTAGAAAAATGAACTGCAGCCTATATAATTTGATATGATATATATATATATGGAAAGATTATAGTTTTAATTACTTAAGAATGTATTTTTTCTATTGCTCTATATCTTTTAGGGTGGCCTTCAGATGACTTGTTTACAATTCCAAATCTCAAGCAGCTTTTCAGAATTAAGTGGCTCAATGTGATTTTGAAGTTAAACATACCAGTTACTATTTATTACAATCTATACTAATAAAAGAGTAATATGCTAATTAGACCGGGAGACCTTCCGGACATTCTTCTGGACAAAGCCTTGGTGGCAGGGCCGAGGCAGAGGAGGCTAGGGGCAATCAGGCCAGGAAGGGAGGGCAGTTGGGGGCACACAGGCTGGCAGGGGGAGGGGGGGCAGTTGAGGGCAAGCAGGCCAGCAGGAGGGGCAGTTGGGCACGATCAGGCTGGCGGTGGTGGGGGGCAGTTAGGGATGATCAGGCTGGAAGGGGGGGAAGTTGGGGGCAACCAGGCCAGCAGGCAGAATGGTTAGGGGCGATCAGGCAGGCAGGCAGGTGAGCAGTTAGGAGCCAGCAGTCCCAGATTGTAAGAGATGTCCGACTGCCGGTTTAGGCCCAATCCCTGTGGGGTCCCAGATTGGAGAAGGTGCAGGCTGGGCTGAGGGACACTCCCACCCCTCATGCACGAATTTTGTGCAACAGGCTACTAGTGTTATTATAAAAGCCAATAATTAGCACCTGTATATCAGTTTAGATATGCACAGCAAAATATAGAAGCTCAATAAAAATAAGGAAAAATAACTTGCCTAGGTAAGTACCAATTGAGTGTTCGTCAATGCTGTCATCAAGAAAGGGTACTGTAAGGATATAAAGAGGTATTCCTGCTATTCCCTGTGCAGTCTGCCCAAGCAAGATGAAAGTTATATACTTTGCGTAGGCTGAAAAGGATTTCTTGCAATCTCTGGAAATCTTCTTTTCTTTGCAAATATCTTTTGAAAGGATAATTTACATTTTTTGTTAAATGAGTCAAAACTTAAACATACAACAAATACACAGTGTATTTTATGAAATATTTTACCTTTTACAAGATATTCCCATTATACTTTTTTCTTTTAGTTAAGATTTCATTTACATTGAATGTAATAGCTCTACAATTAATCAACATGTTCTCAGGAAAATGGAATGACAAAATAAAATTTGTGGGAATACTGAAAAAGATGCAAATATTATATATAAACCAAACATAAATGTATATGTATGACTATATGTATATACATACTTGTTTGCATAGGTAAATATACATGTCTTAAGTTTGGCATCTGGTAACTCTGACTTTTGACTAGGATAAAAGTATCCTTTTTAGATGATCTGACTTATTAAAGATTACCTTCTGAGCTTAGTTCTATATCCACTTCTCTGACAATTAACTTTGTGTGTCACTCTGATCAAAATAATTTTCCATTTTATACCCACTAAATTCTAAAACATAGGCCCATAAGGACAGGCATTATACCAGTGATTTTTAATGAGTGCACCATAAGAATTTTTAAAACATGCAATACCTGACTAGTCAGGGGCACTGACCTCTTTTCCTTTAGATTGTCAAATAAACAAATGACAATAGCCAACACAATAGTAGCCATTCAGTGCGATGAATCAAAATTATACCTACTTATTTTTGTTTCTGTAACTTTGTGTTCTCTTCTTTTTTAAAATTGATCTTTATTATTGAAAGTATTACAGATAGCCCCCTTTTTTCCTACTGACCCCCCTTTACTCCACCAGGTTGGCAAAAAGTGTATTTTTTTGGAGTGCCACAGAATTTTAGTAATTAGTTTATATGTGCCATGAGATGAAAAAGGCTGAAAATCACTGTATTACACAATGAAAGTTTTTGTTAGTCATCTACACTAATAAAAGAGAAAAATGGTAATTGGTGTACAGCGATACCTTTTTCATTGGCTAATCAGGGCTATATGCAAATTAACTGCCAACTAAGATTGGCAGTTAACTGCCAACAAGATGGCGGCTAATTTGCATACGTAGGCACAATGCAGGGAGGCGAAAGGGAAAGCAGGAAGAAGCCCCCTGCCACTGACAGTGATCTGAAACCCAGGGGGGAGCTAAGAGCTGGGGGGCCCTGGGGCCGCCTTTGCCCTGCCCCCCAGCCATGATCGGAGAATCAGGCGCCTTTGCCGCCCTGGCCAGTGATAGCAGGAAGTAGGGGTGGAGCCAGCGATGGGAGCTGGGCACGGTCGAAGCTGGCAGTCCCAGGAGCTAGGGGTCCCTTGCCTGGGCCTAAAGCGAAGCCCACGATCACGGTGCCCCCCGCTGCCACTGCGGGTCCCCGCTGCCCGGGCCAGACGCCTAGGCCAGAGGCGTTAGGCCTGGGCAGGAGCGGAGCCTGCAACCGCGGGGAGCTGGGGGTCCCCTGCCCAGGCCTGACACCTCTGCCGGAGGCCTCAGGCCTGGTCAAGGGGCCGATCCGGTGATTGGTGATCGGAGGGTGATGAGGGTCAACTCCCCTGGCCAAGGCATCAGGTCTGGGTGGGGGGCGGAGCCGGGGATTGGGGGGATATGATGGTCTCCTTGCCCAGGCCTGAAGCCTGGGTCAGAGGGGTCAGGCTTGGGCGGGGGGTGGAGCAAGCGATCAGAGGGAGATGGGGGTCCCCTGCCCAGGCATGATTCCTGGGCCAGAGGCCTCAGGCCTGGGTGGGGGCCAGAGCCAGTGATCGGGGGGAGATGGGGGTCCCCTGTCCAAGCCTGACACCTCTGGCGGAGGCGTCAGGCCTGGGCAAGGGGCCGATCAGGCGATCGGAGGGTGATGGGGGTTAACGCCTGAGGGCTCCCAGTATGTGAGAGGGGGCAGGCTGGGCTGAGGGACACTCTCCCCCCGACCCTCACCCAGTGCACGAATTTCGTGCACCGGGCCCCTAGTTATATAATAATCCACTAGATTTTAAATTTCTTTACAGGACAGTCTATTTCTTAAGCTTTTTTTTATTCACATGTTTATAAAACAATAGTAAATAAATGTTTGTTAGAATTGCATTTGTTATTAGCCTGGTAGATCTAAACAATGCTATTAGATCATTTTGATTGTGTATATTTGATTGGAACTTAACAAATGTTCTGAAAATATTACTGTGAAAAACTGGTTAATGTGTAGATTGCAAAATAGTACACTAATGGAAAATTTCAGCTGCTTCAGTATTCATATGGAATATTTGATTCCATGTTAAATAGGAGGCGGTTTCTAGAATGTTTATTCAAATTACTGATAATTCAATTTTATATAGACATATCAGTATCAACACCCAGCCAGTGAGTTCCTTGAACTGCTTTCTTCCCATTTAATTGAACTCCACTTAGCAGGTATAAAGCTATTCAATTTAAACTTGCAAACACAATGAACTACAAACCTTCTTTAATTTCAATTTAAAGCATCCTACAAACATCTTTACCTTTCTAGCTCACTCCTTCTAGTAACCCAATTTCACCAATCCCTAAAGCCCACCAGGACCTATATAATCTATTGATCTTGCTCCTTTTCACTATCTCAACGTCCCTTTATACCCTTACTTCTTTCGTTGTCATCGTAACACTTTTAAATGCCTTGCTCTCTTGTATGTCATGCAATCCCTCAATGAAATTGCAACCCTAGTCAAGTTAAACTCTTCTCCTTACTCTACACCTACACTTTAAAAACTGAATGTGGCCATAGGAAAACACACAACCATGCAAAACTCACTTTGAATTCATGATTATTAAACTTAAGGAGTTCCTTCACTCTCCTTAATCAAATATATCCCTAGTCTACTACCTTTGCCTCCTCCTAGAAAATTTGGCTTGTTGGTTTCTTTTTCCTAGGGCTTACAGTCCTGATATTCCTGCTATCCAATATCTGAAAGCAAATTTTTTCCACAAATAGGATAAAACTAATCTTTTAGCACCTTTCTTCATATTAAAAAAATCTTTTGTTTGGACTATAGTTTCAAGAAGGGAACAGTCAGTACTACAAACACTGTTGATAGTTCAAGAACTATAACAAGTCAAAAGTTTTAATTATATTAAATAACATGAATTATGTTGGTGGCTTTGTGAAAATAACTTCATTGCAGTGTTTAGGGTTCAAGCCATGCTCAAGTGGGTTGAAAAAGAATATGAAATAATGTCAGAAAGTTTGGCCATGTCTTTCAAACAATGAAAATGTCATTGTCAATGAAAATGATGAGATTTTACAAAGTGATAAAAAGAGGACTTCAAGTTATTTCTATTATTGTTTTTGCTTTTTAAGAATGGGAAAAGAAAAAAACCAAGATGGCGGCATAGGTAAACACTGGAGATTGCTGCCTCGCACAACCACTTCAAAAATACAACTAAAAGACATAATGGACATCATCCAGAACCACAGGAAGGCTGGCTGAGTGGAATTTCTACAACTAGAAGGAAAGAGAAAAGCATACCAAGACTCAAAGGAGGTGCGGTGCTGAAGTAAATACAAAGGTGGAGAGGTGCATGCGGAGAGGGCTGGAGGCTGAGGACACAATTGTCTTTTTCAATCGGGAGGGAGTCTCAGGCTCTGAGCTTCAGTTCCCGGCGAGCCTCTGGGGACCCAGACTCATACAGGAGAAACAGGACTGTCTGGCATGGGTCGGAACTCGAGGGCAGCTTTCTCTTGGAGGCACTTGCGGCAATTGCCAGGACCTCTGAAGGCAGGACTGAGAGCAGCCATACTGCTGGCTCGCTCGGCCCACCCTGTTGATCCCCTGGGACCCGCCCCGCCCAAGCCTTGCACGGAGGCTTTTGCATATGAAAGGCCCCGCCCTTTTTAATCTGAAAATAATTTAACAAACTGCAGCTGCCCCAAGGCCCCAGGGCAACTTGCATTGCTTCACAGCTGGCTTCTGCTGGGTAGCCTCAGGCAAAGGCTAGATTAGCACCTCCTTAGATCCAAGAGCCAATGTACCCAGTGGTCAGAGTGGGACCATCCAATTACAACTCCTCAGATCTATAAGGGACACACTCAGGGGGCAGACTCAGTGAGCACCAAAGCCCCACTGAAGCAAGTCTTGCCCCAGAAGGGTGTCTTCAGCACAGAAGTTCTCCCACTGCAGACACAGCTGATTCTCACAGCCAATTGCCCTGGAGGTTAAATCCTCCCAGTTTTACCTACAACAATCAAGGCTTAACTACACCAAGACTGTGCACAAAGCCCACAAGGGGGTGCACCAAGAGTGTCTACCTCAGGTAATTGGGACACTTAGCACATAAAGCCACTCTATTGACACAGTGAAGCTTAAAAAATGCCGAGACAAAGAAATAGGACACAAATGACAGAAATGGAGGAAAGAAAACTATTGGATATAGAGTTCAAAACCACACTTTTAAGGTTTTCCAAGAACTTTCTAGAAACCGCCGATAAATGTAGTGAGATCCTCAAGAAATCTAGTGAGACCCTCGATGTTGTGATAAAGGACCAACTAGAAATTAAGTATACACTGACTGAAATAAAGAATATTATACAGACTCCCAACAGCAGACCAGAGGAGCGCAAGAATCAAGACAAAGATTTGAAATACGAAGCAAAAACCACCCAACCGGAAAAGCAAAATGAAAAAAGAATCCAAAAATATGAAGATAGTGTAAGGAGCCTCTGGGACAGCTTCAAGTGTACCAACATTCAAATTATAGGGGTGCCAGAAGAAGAGAGAGAGCAATATATTGAAAACCTATTTGAAGAAATAATGACAGAAGACTTCCCCTACCTGGTGAAAGAAATAGACTTCCAAGTCCAGGAAGCGCAGAGAACCCCAAACAAAAGGAATCCAAAGAGGACCACACCGAGACACATCATAATTAAAATGCCATGAGAAAAAGACAAAGAGAGAATCTTAAAAGCAGCAAGAGAAAGAAACTCAGTTACCAACAAGGGAGTACCCATACGACTGTCAGCTGATTTCTCAACAGAAACTTTGCAGGCCAGAAGGGAATGGCAAGAAATATTCAAAGTGATGAACACCAAGAACCTAACAACCAAGATTACTTTATCCAGCAAAGCTATCATTCAGAACTGAAGGTCAGATAAAGAGCTTCACAGATAAGAAAAAGCTAAAGGAGTTCATCACCACCAAACCAGGATTATATGAAATGCTGAAAGGTATCTTTCAAGAAGAGGAAGAAGAAGAAAAAGGTAAAGATACAAATTATGAACAACAAATACACATCTATCAACAATTGAATCTAAAAATCAAGTGATTAAATAATCTGATGAACAGTATGAACTGGTTATTATAATAGAATCAGGGGTATAGAAAAGGAATGGACTGACTATTCTTGGGGGGAAAGGGGTGTGGGGGGTGCGGGAAGGGATTGGACAATAATCGTGTACCTATGGATGAGGACAGTGGTGGGGAGTGAGGGCGGAGAGTGGGGTGGGAACTGGGTGGAGGGGAGTTATGGTGGGAAAAAAGAAGAACCAATGTAATAATCTGAACAATAAAGATCTAATTAAAAAAAAAAAAAAGAATTGGAAGAACTCTGGTACCAATGAGTAGCACCAAAAAAAGGGAGGAATTTGCAGAAGGAGGTACAGATCATCATTGGAATAAAGTTCCCAAGTAGGTAAGAAAGAACAGGATGTTTAGCAGGAGGATAGCTCTTCCATTTTAACAGGAATGAAGAAGTAAGGGATGTAAACATGAAAATATAGGTGGAGTTATAGTTTCTATGGTAAGAAATTGAAGCAATTTTCTCTTGTAGCATGTATTTTCTATCCAATACAGAAGATATTGAGTGCTATTAACTGAATGTTTGTATCCCCCCACAATTCATATATTGAAACCCAAATTCCCAATGTGATAGTATTTGGAGATGGGACCTCTGGGAGGTAATTAAGTCATGAAAGTCATGAAAGAGTATTCATAAATGGGATTGGTGCCTTTATAAGATGAAACACTAGAGAGCTTGCTCTCCCTCTCTTTCTCGGCTACAACAATATGAGGGCATACCAAGAAGAGGGTCCTTACCGGGAACTAAATTGGCAGGCACCTGGACCTTGAACTCTCAGCCTGTGAGAAATAAATTTCTGTTGTTTAAGCCACCAAGCCTATAATATTTTTGTTATAGTAGCCCAAACTAACTAAAACAAGAGGAAAGTTGTGAATAATAAGAGAGTAGACTAAAAAAAAAAATGTCAGGAGAATGGATCCATGTAAGAGCATAATTGAGGTTAACAGTAACAACTTCATTGTGGGACTAACCTATCCTTTTTGTGTGTGATTTTTCTCTAAAATGTTCCTCAAAAGTGCAGGAAAGATAACTAGTTGGATCAAAAATTTTCCAGCTATTCTTCACCAATACCACTCCTAGGGCAATGGAAACTAAAGGGAAAATTAACAAATGGGATGACATCAAAATAAAAAACTCCTGCACAGCACAAGAAACCATCAAAAAAACAACAAGAACCGTCAAAAAAACAACAACCCACTGCATGGGAGAACATATATGCCAACAATATCTCCAATAAGCGTTTAATCTCTAATATTTACAGGGAACTCACACAACTCAACAAAAGGAAGACAAACAACCCAATAAAAAATGGGCAACAGACCTAAATAGATACTTTTCGAAAGAGGACATGAGAAAGGCTAAGAGACATATGGAACATGCTCAAAGTCACTAATCATCTGAGAGATGCAAATCAAAATGACAGTGAGGTACCATCTCACACTTGTCAGAATGGTTATCATTAACAAATCAACAAATGACAAGTGCTGGTGAGGATGTGGAGAAAAAGGAACCCTCATGCACTGCTGGTGGGAATGCAGACTGGTGCAGCCACTGTGAAGAACAGTATGGAGTTTCCTCAAAAAACTAAAAATGGAACTCCCATTTGACCCAGTGATCCCACTTCTAGGAATATATCCCAAGAAACCAGAAACACCAATCAGAAAGGACATATGCACCCTTACATTCATAGAAGCACAACTTGAAATTGCTAAGATTTGGAATCAGCCTAAGTGCCCATCAGCAGATGAGTGGATTAGAAAACTTTGGCACATCTACACAATGGAAAACTACGCTGCTATAAAAAGGAAGGAACTCCTACCATTTGCAACAGCATGGATGGAGCTGGAGAACATTATGCTAAGTAAAATAAGGCAGTGGGAGAAAGATAAATGTCACATGATCTCACTTATTTGTGGCTTATAATGAACAACATAAACTGATGAACAAAAACAGATCTAGAGACAGAGAAGCATTGATCAGATGCTCAAACCTCAGAGGGAAGGTAGGGGAGGGTGGGGGTAAGGGGGAGAGATCAACTAAAGGAATTGTAGGCATGCACATAAGCATAACCAATGGATACAGACACCAGGGGGGAGAGGGCATGAGTGGGGGTATGGGGGGGACAATGGGGGGATAAGGACACATTTGTAATACCATAATCAATAAAGGGGGGAAAAAATTTCCAGCCAGGAACAAAAAAGAACAATGGCACAGGGATCTTAGAATTATGATTAGAGTATTTTTGAAATAATTAATATTTTATAACTAGTGGCCTGGTGCACAAAAATTTGTGCACTTGGGGGAGTCCCTCAGCCTGGCCTATGCCCTCTTGCAGCCTGGGACCCCTCGGAGGATGTCCACCTGCTGGCTTAGGCCCGCTCCCTGGGGGATCAGGCCCAAGCTGGCAGTCAGACATCCCTCTGGCATCCCGACAGCCCTCGGGGGATGTCCACTTACCAGCAGGGAACAGACCTAAGCTGCAGTCGGACATCCTTAGTGCTCCTGAGGAGGCGGGAGAGGCTCCCGCTACCACTGCTGTGCTGGCAGCCATCAGCCTGGTTTGTGGCTGAGCAGAGCTCCCCCTGTGGGAGCGCACTGACCACCAGGGGACAGCTCCTGCATTGAGCATCTGCTCCCTGGTGGTCAGTGTGTGTCATAGTGACCAGTCATTCCCAGTCGTTCTGCTGTTAGGGTCAATTTGCATATTACCCTTTTATTATATAGGATAGAGGCCTGGTGCATGGGTGGGGGCCGGCTGATTTGTCCTGAAGGGTGTCCCAGATCAGGGTTGGGGTCCTGCTGGGGTGCCTAGCCAGCCTGGGTGAGAGGATGATGGGTGTTTTCAGGCTGGTCACACCCCCTTCAGGGTGGGGGACCCCACTGGGGTGCCTGGCCAGCCTGGGTGAGAGGCTAATGGCTGTTTGTAGGCTGGTCAAGGCCCCCCCCCCAGGGGGGACCCTCACCCCATGGAGATTTGGCTTGTCTGGGTGAGGGGCTGAGGGCCATTTTTAGGCTGGCCAAGCCCCCCAGTGACAGAAGCTCCATGACTCTCCTTTTTTTCTTTTTCTTTTTTAATTCTGGGATTTATTTACCTTCTATAATTGGAACTTTGTAGTCTTGAGTAGAGCTCAGAGCTGGGGACAGGGCGGGCGAGAAGCTTGGCTTCCTCCATCGCCAGGGGCAACCCAAGCCTCCTGCTCACTCCAGCTCCGTGGCCACAGCCAGCTGAAAGCAGGTATCTGGGATTTATTAAGCTTCTATAATTGAAACTTTGTTGCCTTGAGTGGAGCTCCGAGCCAGCCGCAGCAGGCGGGAAGCTTAGCTTCCTCCATCACTGGGGCAACCAAGCCTCCTGCTTGCTCCAGCTCCGTGGCTGCTAGCTGCCATCTTGGTTGGGTTAATTTGCGTATAGTCTCTCTGATTGGCTGGTGGGCATGGCTTAAGGCATAGCGAAGGTACAGTCAATTTGCATGTTTGTCTTTTATTAGTGCAGATAAGGAATATAAATTAAAGAAAGTGACAACAAGGAGAGTCTGATCAAGGAAGAAAGTAGATGTTAATAGACTGAAGGTAATAAAAGAACTGTGGTTTTAATTATATTAGTGAGTTGGAAGAATGAGTGGGAATAATCAGAGAGTGGGATAATAGATATTTAGGAAGTTCTCAGTGAAGAGACAGTTCACTGCAACCATGGGAATGTTGGGTGGCCAATCACATGTAAAAATCTAGAAACTAAAGATCAGAGTGTGATACAAGTGTTTTCACAGACTAATGAAGAAATTTCAGTTTTAACTGCTAAATGATTTGATGGAATATGACACCTGCTTGTTGACTGAAGCAGGCCTGAAGATCGACTTGTCCCAGGTATGGAAAACTGTGATGGGATGAGGAAAGCAGAGAAAGGGAGTGGCAGGTGGTGGTAAATGGACTGTTTCAAAGAGAACATAGAAATTCTATACACACACACACACACACACACACACACACACACAAACACAAACACACACACTAATGTGTGAACAGAGTAGAAAATTGGTTATGTAAGAGATAAACATTTAAATAAAGCAATATATCTGCATAGATAGGTGTATGAAAATGTCAAAGGGCAGCTCCCATTTTAAAGTGGGAGGAGTGGCTAGAAAATGTCTGACCTTTCTTTTTCTGTGTAAGTTTTTTATGTTCGTATTTGTGCTTGTGTGTCAGTGTTTTGAAGTCAAAACAAATGGATTAATTAAAGCACATTGTGGAACAAATGAGGAATTACTAAAGTTCTCAATAAACATATATAAAAATTGATAAAAGAAAAACAATTTCACAAAAATAATTATCACAAAGTAGTCTTTGTTCTTCCTAAGCCCATCTCTTACATGAAAGATTATATGATCCTGAGAAGATGGAAGAATGGATATATATTACTAGGGAGCTACAATTAATTAGCTTAATAAACTTTATCATATAAATAGATACAGGTGGATGGGTATACGGACAGACAAGTATCACAGTCTATTTTAAGGTCGTAGAGGCAATGATTTAAAGGAACAATTATTTGATGTATGACAGTAACATTTAAATCTTACCTTCAATTTCTATGTCCAATTGATAATTTTCACCATGAAAGTATGGAAAAGCAAATAAAAGTGATCCAAATCCTACTAAAAAGGAGGAAACTTTAATCCATTTTAGAATGTTTCCTTTCCTTCCATAATATGCTATAAACACTACTACCAGGCAAGATGAAATATCATAACTCGATGACAACACAATATTATCAATGGTTTTCAGACCACTGCCCCTCTGAAATGTGTGAAGGCTCACATCTATAAGACCAAACACCATACCTAAAATGTAGAAAGAAAAAAACAACACAATAATATGCATTTTAAGAGACAAAACAGGTCACCATTGTAATCATTACAAAACGAAACTTAATTTATAGTGAGTTAAATTTATTTCACCTTATTCTGAACGTTTAAAATTTATGAGCACAAAATAATCCCTTTTCTAAAACACTAATAAGCTTTAACCTCTATGAAATATTTGCCAGTGGAATTACTGTATCTATTTTTTAAAAAGACTATATTCATGAGTAATTTATGAAGAATATGATGTTTTCAATCATCTCAGTACTAATATTTATTTTGATGTATATTTCAATCATAAAAATGAATAAATGACAATCTAATATCTATCATCCAGAACAGAAAATAAAACATTATCAAAATAGTTGAAGTCCAACATATATTCCCAAACATATTCTTTTCTCTCCTTCCATAACCCATATCTTATACTTGAAGTTCACCATTTCCTAGCCTTCTTAACACGTTTTTTGACAATGTGTGTACATCCTTGAACAATACTACTGTTTGTCATGTTCTTGAACATGAAAGAAATGGTATCATATATGCCCATGTCCATCACTCAGCATCTAACTGGGGGGGAAATAATCACACTAAATGTTTGAAACAAAAAGAAATTGACATAGAGGTTGTTAACAAAGTACATAATTCATTTGTTGGATTGGAAAGGGAAAATAGTTACTAACCAAAACTCAGGATATCTACATAATCAAAGTTGCCGGAGCATGGGAAGCTGCAGGGGTCTGCAGCCACAGCCGCTGCTGCTGCTGCTGCTGCTGGACCTGCACTCATTACCCCTTAGGCAGGAAGTCAGGACCCAACTCATGCTAATGCTGAGAGCTAGCTCACCATCACCTGCTGCTCCTGCTGCTCTTCCAGTTGCGAGAGCCCGAGCCCATGAGAATTGTGTTCCTGAGTCTCCATTGCTGCTGCTGATGGAGCTGCATTGATTACTGACCATACATCCTGGAGCCTTCACTGCCCCAGGATTGCTGCTGTTGCCAAAAATATCACCAGAAAGAGGGAGCAGAAAACAAAAAAATAGGCTTCCCTTTGCTTTTTTTTTTTCAAGTCTACTGCCACAGCTTCTTACTAGTAACATGGAGGTGAAGCAGCTGGCAAGGAAATCTGGTAAGGTCATTTATAGGCCACCATTCCCCTCGAAAATAGGAAGGAGTCCAGAGGGGAACAATGGAGTTTATGGTCAACAAACAACTCGCAAAGTTCACCCGTTGGACTGTTCATGATACATTTTCACCCTTTTCCCCATATTTAAACTTCCATACCAAATTAATAGCAACAAAATTATGCTTCTTCCTAACATGTTTCAATTGTTCTTACAAAGACTTTCTTACTCTTCCTCCCCCCAACCCCCCCCCCCCCAGAAAGGGAGACACATAGTCCAATCAGCCTCCATATCCATCTCAAGGTAGTGTTAACCCTTCTTCTGGTTCAATCACAAACATGACTGGATTTTCTTTAACATAAAAACTAAATTGCAAAGGAAAAAGTGGTATTGAATGGCATAAAAGATATAAACAAATAACTAAGCAAACATATCATAGGCCCAACTAAAGTTGTGAGGGAATTGTATTGCAAAAGACACCATAAATCCAACTTAGAATCGCAACACTTGAACAGACTGAGAGCAGCAGGAAACAAGATATAAAACCTTTGCTGCATTCAAGAGAAGAATTTTTTTCAACTCTCATTTTACATGTGGCCCAGAAGGATAATGGCCAAGCCAATAAATGTTCTGTCAGTAACAGTGTCCATCTCTGGGGTTAGGGTATTAATTCACCTTCTAATTTAGGAATATTCTGTAACTTAGAGGGGAAGTTATAAAGTTATCACCTATAATACTCTTTTATAAAATAGTAAGGGAAAGAGAAGGCAAAAAATAAAAATTTGGAATACACAAGTATGTACATGTTTGTATGTGTATACATGAAGCAAACATGAAAGAGAAAAATGCATAGTTGCTACAGTTTTTATTTTTCTAAATGGTTATGAGACACAATTGATATTAATAAACCCCTTCTTCCCTATTTACTGCCTCTTATACCCCTCAATCTCACATAACATATATAGGTTATTTCAAAGCATATACAGCACCCCAAACGTTTTTATTGTTGTCTCCTAGCCAGAGCCTTCTCTGAGTTTTCAGTGGGACATTATAATTATCTATAAGGCCAAGAGTTTCTGGTTATTGAGATATGTAGTAAGATCAGTGAATTCCATGAACATGAACATGAACTCTCTATACTTCTTTTGCTATAAAATGAATTCCTTCATTAAAAGTAATGTGATAATAAATAAGATGATCAAGATGGTGTATAAGGCATTCATTAAGTCCAAGTATAGTTAGTTTTGGCAGAACCATGGTGGTAAAAGAACCCATATGCAAAACAAATATCTATTTCAGTGAGAAGAAATTATTGTCCACTCCATAGTAGAAGCAGGTGATGTAATCAACTTGCCTCTAGGTAGCTGGTTGATTTCACTAGGGAATGGAGCCATTTCCTGGATTATGTTGACTTTTCCTGGTTGGCAAGACAGGCACTCAGTAGTGCAATAGCTAGGTCAGCTCTGGTGAAGATAAATCCATGCATTCAACTCTTGTATAACTTCCATTCTTGATGGAATTATCATCATAAACATGAGCCCTCTGACCAAGACATACTAGTATAATGATGGGAAAAGAGGCTGACTAATATTCAGAGGGTGGTTACCTATCTACATCATTATTGAGAGCTTCCTCTGCAATGAATTTCTTTGATGAATATTTGTTTAGGATAATTCTGCCCATTCAGATAGACATACCACCTACCCAGCACTCCTACTTACCAAATGGTCAACCCATTAGACCAGGGGTCCTCAAACTTTTTAAACAGGGGGCCAGTTCACTGTCCCTCAGACTGTTGGAGGACCGGACTATAGTTAAAAAAACAACTATGAACGAATTCCTATGCACACTGCACATATCTTATTTTGAAGTAAAAAAAAAACAAAAACGGGAACAAATACAATGTTTGTATTTGCATGTGGCCCGCGGGCCGTAGTTTGAGGACCCCTGCATTAGACAATGGCAGCATGGTTTCTAGGAAATACAATCAAATTTTACTACCCAATATTCTGCCCACTAGGAGGACTTCCCTTTTCCTCTATTTTTTCTGGGACTCCCCTAAGTGGGACTATATTACCATAGTGTACTTCCACCTTCAAAAACCACAGGCACATCCTATCTAATAAAGAGAAAATATGCCAATTGACCCTCACACCGTTGCAAAGATGGCAGCACCCAAGCCAATAAGGAGGGAATATGCTAATTGACTGCCACGCCCTCAAAGATGGTGGTGCCCACAGCCACAAGATGGCCAGCAGGGGAGGGCAGTTGTGGGTGATCAGGCCAGTAGGGGAGGGCAGTTAGGGGCAACCAGGCAAGCAAAGGAGGGCAGTTGGGGGCGACCAGGCCAGCAGGGGAGGGCAGTTGGGGATGACAAGGCCTGCAGGAGGGGGAAGTTGGGAGTGATCAGGCTGTTAGGGCAGGGCAGTTGGGGGTGGCCGGGCCAGCAGGGGAGGGAAGTTGGAGGTGATTGGGTCAGCAGGGGAGCAGTTAGGCATTGAACATGCTGGCAGGGGAGTGGTTAGGGGGTGATCAGGCTGGCAGGCAGAAATGGTTAGGAGTAATCAGGCAGGCAGGCAGGCAGGTGAGCAGTTAGGAGCCACCAGTCCCCATTGTGAGAGGGATGTCTGACTGCCGGTTTAGGCCCGATCCTAGGCAGTTGGACATCCCCCAAGGGGTCCCAGATTGGAGAGGGTGCAGGCTAGGCTGAGGGACAACTCCCCATGCAAAAATTTCATGCACTGGGTCTCTAGTCCTATCTAATAAAGAGGGGATATGCAAATTGACCATCACACTGTCACAAAGATGGTGGCACCTATAGTAGAGGCAGGGTTTCTGTACACAAGATGGCTGCACCCACAGCGGAGGCTGAGTTCCCATAACTAGCCTTAATGAGCAATCAGCAGGGACCTGAGGCTGTGTGGTGCTGGGCCGGGGCAGGGGACCTGAGGCTGTGACCCCCGTCTGGTGTGGCTTGACAGGAGATCTCAGGCTGTGTCCCCCCGCCCTGGCGCCAGGCCAGTGGACCTCAGGCTGTGCCCCACCCAGCGGGGCTTGATGGGGGACCTTAGCCTGCACCCTATGCCCTGGCACCAGGCTGGGAGACCTCAGGCCATGACCCCTACCCCGGCACTGGGCCAGGGGACCTGAGGCCATGCCCACCCCACCCAGCAGGGCTTGATGGGGAACCTCAGGCTGTGCCCCCTGACCTGGCCATGAGCCAGGGGACCTGAGGCCACGACACCCACCCTGGCGCTGGGGGACCTGAGGCCACGCCCCCTGCCTGGTGGGGCTTGATGGTTGACCTCAGCAACACCCCCATCTGGCGGGGACTGACAGGGGACCTGAAGGCACGCCCCCTGCCCCAATGCCAGGCCGGGGGACCTCAGGCCACACCCCCCACCCAGCGGGGCTTGATGGGGCACCTGAGGCTGCACCTCCTCACCCGGAGCGGCTTGACAGGGGATCTGAAGCTGCACCACCCGCCCAGCGGAGGTTGACGGGGTTGGGGCTGGCCAGGTCTAAATCTCACCCAATGGGGGTGGGGCGGGCCGGGTCTGGGTCTCATGCGATTTCAAGGCATGCGCGGGTGGATGGGGACTTGACTCTGGGTCCTGCAGCGCGCCCCAGACTCTGACAGGAGGAAGATTTTCATATACATTTTACTAATTTTCTTTCATCTCTGACATTTCTATTATAAAGGGCAAATAGCAATATTAAAATATTTCCTCTAATTAATTCCCTTTTAATGTGCACAAATTTCGTGCACCGGGCCACTAGTAAGATTATGTTTCTTTCTTAGAAGTAAATGGTACAAATGAAGAAACTTTTCCTTCATTTCAGAAGAGGTAGCCCTGCACACTCCAAACCAATTTTCCTGAAGTAGCAGGCACATTTTTAGTGTATAAGACAGACTGTATGTTGGTTATTCTGGGAAGCCTGGGATCTCATTCTAGTTATGAGTCTGATATCAATAAAGGGTTATGGGGTGGGTTATGAGGGAATCAGCATTCCCTAAAGTCAGGTGAGGTAAAGTCAGTGTCCTTAAGCAGAAAATTGTTTTTTTGTGGGGGGTTTTTCAGTCATAGGAGAAAATGTTGCTCCTACTGAGAAAGGAGACTTGGAATTTCAGGGTTGATGGGTCTCAGATTCACTGAATTCCACCCAATTTCCAGGTTCCCCTCTTCTCCAATCAATGTCCCAACTCTCACATAAGTGATCTAGTGAATCTTTGAATTCAAATTGTGTTGTAATTCTACGACCATGAATTAGTGTTGGTACTATTCAAACTATGCAGTGTGTGACTAGAAGCTCACACATTTTCTAATTATGCCCTAAACTAATTTTCTTTCTGTAAACTTTTCAGTACAGTCAGAAGCAGTCAGTCAGCCAAACCTAGAATTTCTGTAGTCTAAAGTTTCACCATATACATCAATTGTAGAAGCTCTTGGTCTTCCAAAGTCCTGCCTTCAATAAGAACTTTATCTCAGGCAACATTTTAAATAACTCTGTCATTGCATGTCAGGGATTCCCAGTGTACCATTTTCCACAAAATACTGTTGTTTTTGCTGCTTTCAAGATCAGTTAGCTCAGATAACCAATTCCAGGTTCCTATCTTTGGGGATGGTTTGGTTGTCTCTTCCTGGTTCAATGCTTGGCATAGACTGCTGTTAGAGTAGGCAGCTAAGGTAAATATGAGCTGGGAGAGGTAGCTGGGGCTTGGAGAAAGATGTAACAAACCAAAAATAGACAATGGAGGCAGCAGACCACTATGTGAGAAGGAAAGACTTAGAGCTCCTGCAGGATGTGGTCTAACTGGTGGCTAACACCTGGGTGAAAGGGCCTTATAGTTTCAAGATATATTTTTTTGAGACGTGAGGGATGGGGTGACTTGCTCCTTGCCTAGAGGTGTTCCAACTTAGGGGTATAAATCCCCTGAACTTCCAAACACCAGGGCTCTTGGTTTGGTTTAGGCCGGTTGAGTTGCCACTCAGGTTCTATCTGAGTGTATTTCTTTCCTACAAATAAACCCTTGCCTGCTTTTGCTGCTATTTGTTGTCTCTTGTTTGAAATCATTCCTACAAGCAAGACAAAAGTTAGGGGCACAGATTACTGTCTCTGGCCAGGGTCTATCTCCGGCCAGAGACCCCCTTCATCATTGCTGGCATTACTATCTCAAAACTTACATGATTTTTATAATTTATAGACAAATTAGTTTTATTACATGGGTGAAGCTACAAGTTCAATCAAAAACTTTCAAACAGCCCTGACCGGTTTGGCTCAGTGGATAGAGCGTCGGCCTGCGGACTCAAGGGTCCCAGGTTCGATTCCAGTCAAGGCCATGTACTTTGGTTGCGGGCACATCCCCAGTAGGGGGTGTGCGGGAGGCAGCTGATCGATGTTTCTAACTCTCTATCCCTCTCCCTTCCTCTCTGTAAAAAATCAATAAAATATATATTTAAAAAACAACAACTTTCAAACATCTTATTATCTCATAACATTTTTGAAAGGAACATTACTTTAACCAATTTCTTAACCATACTTATCTCTAATAAAATGCTAATAATATTTTTCTGAAGAATATATATTTTAAAATGATCTGACTTCTAACTATTCTTATGAAATCAGTTGCAAGTCACCAAAGTTGCTTTCTATAGCTTTGCAGCAAAGGGTTGACTCGGCAAACTTTGGAGACTGACCTTTGGTTGTCTCCTGGGAGATGACTCTGAGTCCTTGAATATTCTGCCTGATAAGAGTGCTTTTATATGCTTGAAGCCTTGGGCCACACAGTACCGCTTGGATCAGATAGTTTATACTAAGAATGTGATTTAAAGTGAACATCTATTGTTGAATGCCTGAAGCCTTTGGCCATGCTGTATCAGTTTGATTAGTTTATGTTAACAATGTATTTATGATAACACCTTTTTTTGGTGTATGTGTGAGGAGGGTGTGTTAATGGAGTCTGAGTAGCTGAAGTTAGTCACACAGATGCTGCATGCCTACAAGACTAACCCCTCAAAAATCTTGGACACCAAGGCTCATGTTATCTTTCTTGGTGGGCAACTCTTTGCATGTGTTTTCACACATTATTGCTGAAAGAATTAAGCATGTCCATATGTCCCCACTGGGAAAGGACACAGCAGCTTGGGCTTGGTTTCTAGACTTTATCCCATGCACTAGACTTTATCCCTCAGCCCTGCCTGTGTCCTCTTGCAGTCTGGGACCCCTCAGGGGATGCCTGCCTGCCACGGAGGTGGGAGAGCTTCCCGCCACCGCTGCTGTGCTCGCCAGCCATGAGCCCAGCTTCTGGCTGAGCTGCACTCCCCCTGTGGGAGTGCACTGACCACCAGGGAACAGCTCCTGCATCGACCATCTGGCCCCTGGTGGTCAGTAGGCATCATAGCAACTGGTCGTTCCACCA
This sequence comes from Myotis nattereri, assembly GCF_964212035.1. Taxonomy (NCBI): domain Eukaryota; kingdom Metazoa; phylum Chordata; class Mammalia; order Chiroptera; family Vespertilionidae; genus Myotis; species Myotis nattereri. The sequence goes on from NC_138079.1 coordinate 58,745,463, forward strand.
TTCAGTCGATTTGCATATTAGGGTTTTATTATATAGGATGGTCAAAGTTAAATGTGCAAAACCCTGGGCCTCCTTAATTTCATTCCAATATATGAAAATTAATCAATGTAATTCACTGTATTAAGATAATAAAGAACAAAAACCACATGAATATCAGAATGCATAAAAAATTTTTACAAAATCCAAACACTTTCATAATAAAAATACTCAATGAACTGGAAATAAAAGGCAACTTTCTTAAACTGATAAAGTACATACAGAGTAGGGCAAAAGTAGGTTTATAGTTGTAAGTACATGAAATAGAATATATTCTTGTATTATTATTTATTAATTGTTGGATTATTTTCCATATGAACAACTGTAAACCTATTTGCCCCACCCTGTATATGAAAATTCTACAACTTAATTATAAAATGAATCATGGAGTTACCATATAACCTAGCAATTCCACTCCTAGGTATAAATCCCAGAGAACAAAAATATATGTCCACACAAAAACTTATAGACCATTCTAGCTCTTCACGTAAAGAGCTTGGAAGTTACCTCTGTATCCTAACAGGTTACAAACTGAACAGTCTGAAAAAATTAACAACTCTTCTTAGATATACAACAGAGGGGAAGTAACAGGGCAAACTGGTGATATTGTGAATTCAACTGTCTTTATAACTCATTAGCCCATACTTTTAAATTTTGTGTTTCATTCACATAGATATCTGCTCTACAGTTAAATAAATAAAATGAGAGCTTACTTTATTTAGCACTTTAATGGGAGTTTTTGAATTCTCAGACCATGACTTGAACTGAAATTTGAGACCCGAGTTTGCCATTTCTCTTCATAAATTCTTAAGGGCACTGAAAAGATTCCAGCCAACACCAGAGTCCTTATAGTCAACATTACTACCAATGTGCAGCAGCCGCTTGGGCTTTCAAGGCACATGCTTCAATTGACACTTCATCTCAATAAACACAGGGTGGGGGTCCCCACTGGGGTGCCTGGCCAGCCTGGGTGAGCGGATGATGGCTGTTTGCAGCTGGTCACACACCCTTCAGGGTGTGGGTCCCCACTGGGGTGCCTGGCCAGTCTGGGTGAGGGGCTGAGGGCTGTTTTCAGGCTGGGGGTGACTGAAGCTCCCAACCGCTCCTTTTTTTCTTTTTTCTTTTTTTATTCTGGGCCAGCTTTAGCTTTGAGGCTTTGCTCCAGCTCTGAGGCCTCCACTGCTAAAAGTAGGTTTCTGGCCTTGGCTTACAATGTTGCGATACTGCTGGCTGAAGCCCAGGGGACTAAAGCAGGTTTCTGGGGTTTTGTTAGCGTCTATATTTGTTACTATGTTTCTTAAACTGCAGCTCAGAGGCCTGCAGCGGCAGGCGGAGAACATTGGAGTCCTCCATCACTGAAGCAAGCAAGCCTCATGTTAGTTTCAAGCTGCCTGACTGCCGGCCGCCATCTTGGCTGGCAGTTAATTTGCATATTGCCCTGATTAGCCTATGGGAAGGGTAGCGGTCGTATGCCCATTACCATGTTTCTCTTTTATTAGATAGGACTAGAGGCCCAGTGCACAAAAATTTGTGCACTGGCGGGGGGAGGGGGGGGAGGTGTCCCTCAGCCGGACCTGTGCCCTGTCACAGTCTGGGACCCCTCGGGAGATAACCACCTGATGGCTTAGGCCCGCTCCCCAGGTGGCAGATGGCAGGCCCTATCCCGCAGTGGGGCGGGTGGTGGATGGCGCTGCCCCGCCCCTCCGCTCCGGGTCACCCATGGCAGGCCCCGATGGCAGCAGGGCAGGCGGCAGATGGCGCTGCCCCGCTCTGACCCGCCTGCAGTATGCAAATTTAACGGCCATCTTTGTTGGGTTAATTTGCATACTCTTCTGATTGGCTGATGGGCATGGCGAAGGTATGGTCAATTAGCATCTTTGTCTTTTATTAGTGTAGATTTATGGGACTAACCCCTGAAACCAATTCCATAATGGTCTGAATCCACACAGTAATTTGAACAAGGACAGTTTGCTATAAAGAATTATTAACTGTAACAGAGGATTAAAGTAACAAGGAATTAGCTATTCAGAAGTAAAGAGAATGCCAAAGAATATAGAAATATGTAGTCTAAGCAACAACCATTTACCCTAGGACTGACATGGAGCACTCCAGGGCTAAAATCCAGACCTTATTGAAGAGAACACAACAAACTTTTGGCAAATTCAATCCAGCAACATATACAAAAGATATTAATTTAGTAATAAGGGTTTACTCCAGGAATGTAAGGTTAGTTAAATATAAAAAAATACAAGAATGCAGTATATAATATTAATAAAATAAATAAGAAAAATCATTTGACTGTCTCAGAAGACACAGGGGGGAAAAACTTGATAAAATTCAAAACCAATTCATGATAAAATTTCTTAACCAGCTAAGAATAAAAGGTAACATCCTCAAATTAATACGGGGCATCTACAAAAAACTTACAGTTAACATATTTGATTGAGAAAGGCTAAATTATTTCTACCTAAAAACAGAAAGAAAAAAAAACCTTCTCTTTTCAAATTTCTATTCAACATTGTATTGGAGGTCTTAACCAGTGTAACAAAACATACAGATTGGAAAGACAGAAATAAAACTGTCCTGACTCACAGGTGACATGATCATGTATGTAAAACATTCTAAGAAAATAAGTTAATTTACCAAGGTTGAAGGATACAAAACCTACATCAGAAAAGAGATATACCATGATCAGGCATGAAAACACTCAATAGTGTTAAGATGTCAATTTTCTGCAAATCTATACAATCAAAGAAATCCCAATTAAAATCCCAATAAGTTTTTATAGAAATCAACACGTGGAAAAGGCAAAGTATCTAGAATAGCCAAAACAACTTTTTACAAAAAACGAAGTCAAAAGAACACCTGATTTCAGTACATATAATAAAGCCACAGTAACCAATGCAATATAATATTTGCATAAGTATAGACATATCAGGTCAATAGAACAGAATACAAAGGTTATAAATAGACTCAGAAAAAGATCAGAATTTCAACAAAAGTGCCAAAATAATTCAATGGGATAAAATACAGTCTTTTCAATAATGTTGGAATAAGATTCTATATGGAAAAAAAAATAAACTGTGATCCTTTCCATACACAAAAAATTCATTCAAAATGGATCAGAGACCAAAATAGATCAGAGACCAAAATGGATCAGTAAGGGCTAAACTATAAAACTTCTACAAGACAACAAAGTATAAAATCTTCATGACATAGACTCAGGCAATACTTTTTTTAAATAGAAACCAAAAAGAATAAACCATTTAAAAACTAACAAACTGGACTTCAATAGAACTGAACCCTTTTTTCATCCAAAAAGATCAGGTAAGAAAATGAAAAGACAAACCACAAATTTGAGGGAAAAGGGAAGGGAGAGTGGCAGACAGGCAGGCAGGCCCGCATGGCCTACAGCCTGATCATACAGAAACATCAAACATACCCAGGTTGAAGTTCAACATAAGGAATGAAAAACCCATATACTTTAAGACTTGCATGGTCACAAGACATGAAAGGGGGCTTGAGGGAATGAGAAAGTGTTACAGATTAAAGAAGACGTCCAAAACATGACAAGTAAATGCAACATGTATTCCTGGATAGAATTTTGGGCAGAAAAGGAAAAGGAGACTATTGGAACAGTTGGCAACATCAGTTCATAGTTTGACGGTAGTGTGCACTGACACAGTCTTGACTGGGAGGGTGAATGGTGGTTATATAGGAAAGTGTCCTCACTTTGGGAAGGTGTACACTGGACTGTTTCGCAGTAATGAGGCACCGTGCCTGAAAAAAATCCGTATGTTCAGGGAAAGAAAAGGTGAAGGACAACACATGTGGTAAATGTAAACAACTAGAGAATTTGGGTGAAGAAGACTCGGAATTCTTTGCACCCTTTCAAATTATTGAAATTATTTCAAAATTGTTTAAAATGTAACAATAAATATATCAACTGATAAATACGTAAGTGGATAGATATACAATTTTTATGAATGCAAGACTCAATGTTATATCTAAGCTGAGCCTGTATAGTCAGTTAATAGATAGTAGAGCTAAACATTCACTGTCAACCACTTGTTCAAAAACCTTCAATGGCTCCTCATCACCCTCATAATAAGAAGGCTATGTTAAGTGAGAAGGAGCCTACAAAGCGCCTCACTTATCACCCAGTACGCTAGTGGGAAGGACACACCTTTTAATATCCTTTCAAAATTCTCACTCAGGTATTTAAAGACCTTCATAATATGGCTACAGTTTGTATTTTCCTTCTCTTTTATTTATTTCTGTATTCGATAAATATTTATCGAGTGTCTTTACTGCCTCAGTCACTATATTAGTTCTGGGGGAGGGGTTGAGACAATAAAGAAAATAAGTATAATTATCCTTTTTGGTGCTTAGGTAAAACCATCATCCAGCCAAATCAGTCACTCACCATTCTGAAACAAGGCTTTCCTGTATCTGAGTATTTATTCATCAAAACATTACATTCATTCATTCATTAATTCAATAAATACTCCTTAATTACATTTCCAGCTATCAGAACTCTACCTGTTTATCAAGGCATAATTCAAATGCCTATTCCTCAGAGAAACTTCTTTGATGATATCAAGAAAAAAACACTAATGACTATTTTCTCCTCTCATATGATTCTAATCACATTTAGACTTTTTTTATTACACTTATTTTGACATAGCATCTTAGAACAAAAAAAGATACCATGTTTAGCAAACTCCAAGACCATCAGGGTATACAGACTAGTAAAGAACGTAGGTGCAAAGTGAGTGGTGAGGGCCTTGGCCAGTAGGGAATGCATGCCCTTCTAAAGGCATTCAAATCCACATTCTTCTTCAAACTGTGTGGGCAAAGATGAACACCTTTGAGCTGCGGCTGGTTCTCTCATATAGATTGTTTGAAGCCCGACTCTACCTCCTGTATTCACACCGGAGGAAACAAGATCCAGGAAGGAAATGGCTTGGCCCATGTGTCTCAAAATTGTGGTCAGAAGCAGAAACAACCTGGCAGTCACAGGTCTTGTTTTCAACTTTACTTAATCCCCCAAGTAATTCAACCCTGAGCTTCTCAGGGTTGGTGACCAAACAACAGTAATGACTCAACACTATGCTCTCCAGGTGGCTCTCTGGAGGCCAGACCCCGATCACCCACACTGTGAGAGGTAACTGTGCCAATACGGTGTTTGAGGACAGGAGCCCAGACCCATGGCGGCGGCCCATTTAACCAGCTTTTATCCTAGCCATACCTTTCCAGTATTAGAGAGGGCAGCTGGCCCCTCTCCTGCCTCCCCCACTTAGATAACACTGAGCGCCCCCGGCTGCCCCCCCCCCCCCCCCCAGGCTCACCCTGAGAGAGCAGCAGGATGTAGAAGAAAATCAGGAAGCAGTGGATGTTATTAAAACGCTGACAACTGGGAATAGCCGGACAGCACAGGCCGCGGTGCTCCTTCAGCGTTTCGTTCTGCTCTTCCGGCTTCTTGGTCAGGGGGGCTGTGGCCCTAGCCTTTTTCCCTTTCGGTTTTTTAAACCTGATCACGCTATCTGAAATAAGACCCATTTTCCAGGCTTTTCCCATGAACGCTGTGCTGTCTGCAGGCTCGGCCTGCAGGATCTCTGACTGCGGGGCTTGGCGCTCCTCTTGCACGGGGGCTCCCTGCACGGCCTGAGGGCTCCCGCTGAAGCTGGGGCGCTCCCGCTGGGGCTGGGGCTGGGCGAGCGACTGCATGTTGGGTGGCTTGTTGCTCCCCTAGGCCGGGCGCCTGCTCCGCCTGCTCCAACGGACCGGCCCGCGGGAGTGGACGTCCGAGAATGCGCGCCCGCAGCCCAGGCCTCCAGAGGGAACGTTCTTTCTGGGGCTGGAGGCAAACGCCCCTGCCCGAGCTCCGTTGGCAGTTGCCCTGAGAGGCCATCCAAGGCTATTTCCTCTTTGCTTCCACGTGGGAGAGGGTCAGAGAGAGAGAAAAAATTTTTTTTTACGACTGGACCCTGATAACTAATATAGACAGGACACCCCAGTAACTCTAATGGAAGTCTTCTCCTTAGGAAGCAAGGAAAGAGAAATGTGCAGAGATGGGACAACCCCCCCCCCCCACCCCCCACCCCCACACACACACTTCTGTAGTGTTTTTCTAATTGGATAATCTCACTAGAAAGGACCTAAACATTGTTGAAGGAGGAGAAATCAGAAGACATGAAAAAGACACTTCTACCACATTTGGAGAAACCAGCAAAGATCATAAAACAGTGTTCCATTGAATACTCCTAAGTAAAGTGCTTTTACACATAAAAATTATTGTCCTTGGCTAGAACTCTATTTCTAGCCAAGAATAGAAAGGATTATTATTTTCCTCCCTAAATAAGGGGTGAGACCTCGAATGTAATTTACTTTCCCAGGTGCAAAAACCTTAACTGAAAATAAAGACGGTAGGAGAATAGTTATAGGACATGAAATGTTTGTGTTGTTTATATGAAAATGTAACTTCTTATTGGTTTTCTTTTCTTCGGCAAAGTATGTTATTCAGGCCATGTATGTGAGAAGGGTGACTTTCCAGGAAAATTGAAACTATCTTCCCTCCCATGGATTAGACACTGTGTTTAAAAAAATAAATAAATAAACTTAAAAAAAAAAATCCAGCTCTTCAACAAGTTTTTGTGCTGCTAGAAAGTGCTGAGGCTAGATAACTGGGGGCGGGGCGGGGCGGGGCGGGGCAGGGGGAGGCAGAAGTCAGTGAGAAGAGCTAGGCAGAAAGGTCCCACAGACACCACCCCTGACCTGAGGCCTGAGCTTGCCTCCACAGAGCTTTGTGCCCATCAGTGGGTGAAAATGTAATCCCACCCATACTAAGAGACCTCGTCTGTCAAAATATCGGTCACCACATAAGAAGAAACAATGCCCTAATTTTCCTGTTCCTTTCCTACTTAACTAGGATGCCCTCCACGTTGCTTCATAACATTAATAAGCGTAAAGGAAACAGAATTCCTCGGAGGTAGCAAAGTAGGGGGACTCTTACTCTTGTGCTTTGGTACCAGACTGGGCAAGGCCTGAGAGCAGAGGGGGGAAGCCAGATTTGTTCAAAATAAATGGTACTAGGATTTTTGCTTCCACTCAGAATATAGAGAGCCACAGAATGTTACCCTCACTCTATCAAAAATAGTCAAAAAGAAAAGAAGAAAAAGCTGAGTGATATAAAATACTATCACCTTTTCTGCCCATGGAAGAGCTATATTTCCAAAGCAACAAGGCTAACAAACCCCTCAGAAAAAGGATGGGACACATGAGGGCTTGTGCTTGGGGGAGGGGTGGCAGGGGGAGTTCAATGGGGGTGGGGGGGGGGGGGGGGAAGGAGACTCATGTAATACTTTAAACAATAAAGAATTTTTTTAAAAAAAAAGATAGGAAGGAAACTCCTGAAATTGTAATGAATGCTAAAGGCACAGTGAGGTGTAGCATATGGTTTAGAAACCCTAGGAACTTCAGAAACAAGGGGAATCTTTGCCATTTGACTGGGCAAGAACACGCTCCTTAATAAAGAATGCATTTGGCGCCCTGGCTGGCATAGCTCAGTTGGATGAGTGTTGTCCCATGCACCAAAGAGTCACCAGTTGGATCCCAGGTCAAGACACATCCCCAGGTTTTGGGTTCAATCCCCAGTTAGAGTGTGTACTTGAGGCAACTGAAACTGATCTGTTTCTTTTTCACATTGACGTCAATCCCTCTGCCTTCCTCTTTCTCCAAAATAAAAATCAATAAAAACATGTTCTTGGGTGAGGATTGAAAACATTTTTTAAACCCAAGATATTACTCTTCCTAAATATGTCCATAATACTGCCTAAGAAAATCAATCCAAGAGTTCTCATCGTTATATTCCTATTATTTCCAAACTATAAAGATAATTTAATGTAGAATGAAACTGTTTACATGTAAAGATTTCACTTTAATAACTCAATAAAATTCTGTTCTTGCAGAAAACTAGGAGAGCATATAATTTTCCCTAGTCTGGCATGTTAAAAAATTTTAACCACACCTACAATAAAATATATCTTACACTGTGATTCAGTACACAGATATACAGTCATAATATACATATATGTTTGCATATTTATGTGCATGTATGTGTGTGTATGATTGGAACACACACACATTTACTGTAACAATAACTAGCCAATGTTATTTTAGAGATGGTTATTAGTTAAAAACTTGTACAAAGGGAATCATAAATGAAAAGCACAAGCCTAGAATATTTTTCTTTCTCTAAAGGTTTCTTAATCAAATGATTCAACAAAGTAATTGATGTTCTGCAGACTTGAAACTACTGCAACTCAGTATCTAGACACAATTCCCCTTTAGGTTTTAGGTTATGACAACTAAATTAGTATTTTTAAACAGCAATTTTTTAATTCATAGTGTTTCCTTTGTATATTTTATTAAAATACTAGGGGCCCAGGGCACAAATTTGTGCACCTTGAAAGGAACTGTGGGCTGCAAGGCTGTGGTGGGCACAGGGGCGGGTCTTGGCCAACCTCCCTGCCCCTGCCCAATCCCTCCCACTGCGGCTCCTGGTCTCCTGTCTACCGACAGCCCCGCTCCCGCTGCCACTCCCATGAGCTGATGGCACTGGCCCCGCTTGCACCTGCTGATGGTGTGGAGTGATTGGGGCTGGCGCCAGCAGCGGGTTTGAGCAGAAACGGCGCCATCAGTGGGTGTGAGTGGTGGCTTCTGCCCCAATTGCCCCTCAGGAGCAGGGTGAGATGGAGAATTACCTCACGGGTGATGGGGCCAGCAGCCGCCGCTCACACCCGCTGATTTCACCAAGCGATCAGGACCAGTATCAGGCGCTGGCAACGGGTGTGAGCAGCGGCTCCGGCGCCAGCAGCAAGTGCAAGAGGGGGCTTCTGGCCTCGATTACCCCTCAGGAGCAGGGGGAGGTGGAGAAGCCCTGGGGGGTGATCAGGGTAGACAGCTGCCGCTTGCACCTGCTGACAGTGTCAAGCGATCAGTTTAACTGCTGTTAAACTGACAGCAGGTGTGAGAGGTGGCTCCAGTATCAGCAGCGGGTGTGAGCAAGGCTGGTGCCGGCAGCAGGTGCCAGTGCCAGGCGGGACTGCAGCACGTGAGAGCAAAGAATTTTCAGTAACCACTAGAGGCTCACCCCAATGACGGTGACCAGTGCCCTGCCTTGGTCTGGCACTCCTGCTCACCTGCTCCACCATCCCACCACGGCCAATGCCCACCATGTTCCATGTAATGCTGTCTGCTGCCAACACCTGCCATGTTCTGCACGTGCCCCCTGGTGGTCAGTGCACGTCATAGCAACTGGTTGTTCGGTTGTTCCACCGTTCAGTCTTTTGCATATTAGCCTTTTATTATACAGGATTATTCATTTTTAACTTCTTATCTCTCAAAGTTTTTGCCAGTGTTGTTCATGACAGGTAGACAGACTTTTATTAAACATCTAGTGGGAATAAGTGGATAACTTTAAGGTGCTGAAAGGGAATTTAATATGTTGGAGAAACACTTCAAATAGTTGTTGATATATTATTAGTGCAAATATTAGCTGTGGTGACAAAACTAAAGTATCATGGAAATAATTCAGGCTCTATGATGGCAAGAAAGGCTTCTAGCACAGTGCAAGTGGCAGGATAGATGTTTAATAAATCACAATTTGTTCATGAGGCTATCAGATACATTTTAATATTCAATCTTTTGAGCAGATTCTTCTGCTCTTCAAATTTCCTTAAGTACTGCATTCTTTTCTTTCCTTTCCTCCTTTCCTCAGAAAGTAATAATAACTGGCCAATGTTAGTGTAGAGATGGTTAGTAGTTGAGAACCTATACAAAGTAAATCATAAGTGGGAGCTCACTTTTGACAACATTACTGGTGAAATACTGACTGCCAATTTGGCCTTTCATTTCATCCTTTCTTGATCCATTGCATGTGTTGGGAATGATATTTACTAATGAATATTAATGATATACTCACTATTTTGTTGGCTCATAACTGATTGGGACCTTATAAACCTCAGTAAATTTCCAACAATTCTACAGTCTCCTTTAGTTCACCAGATAAACCATAAATACATAACTTTGACTTCATATTAAAAATATTTTTGATGCTTATAAAAGTCGCAATACCAGGTCACACACCAGCTCAATTAATTCAGAGTCTCTGGTTTGTGAGATCCAATAATTATGATTTTTTAACTTCCCCAGTGATGCTGCCAAGTTTCCCTCCCTCTTTCCTTCCCTGTCTTCTTCCCTCTGCCTTTTCAGGATAATTTTTCATTTGACAATAGTAATCTTTGGAGGGACTCTATCTAGCCATTAAGCTCCAGAAGATCAAGAAGAATTCTGTGGCTGTGCAGATTACTTTAAGAGTTGTCAAATTTATCTTTATTATATCGAAATTCCCAAGTAGATATTTTGTTAAGGAGCTTTTCCCATTCTTTCTCTCATCAAAGGAATAGCATAGACATAGGCTAGTCACAAAAGTGAATTCTTTAATAGAACAAATTTTTAAAAAATATATTTCTATTGATTTCAGGGAGGAAGGGAAAGGGAGAGATAGAAACATCAATGATGAGAGAGAATAATTGATAGATGCCTCCTGCACACCACACACTGGGGATTGAGCCCGCAACCCAGGCATATGCCCTGACTGGCAATCAAACCATGACCTCCTGGCTCACAAGTTTACACTCAACCATTGAGCCACACTGGCCAGGCTAAACTAAAATTTAAACAGAAAGATCTCATTCTTGGTTCAATGAGTTTTGAGATAAACTAGTAAGATCTTTCTCATCTTTCCTTATTTTGAGAATAAATACCATTTTATTTTCCATCCTTCATAACTTTTTCAAAGTTGTAGAATTACGGTTTTGAATTAAGATATTTTTGTACTTCTACTTTCTTTCATGTAATAACTGATCATTTCCTGATATTTTGTATTTGGTTCTAAAAAACTATTCTGTGATTTCAAATGTGTAATAATGATGTTGACTGAACATACTCAAAAAGAGTCAGGAGACTATAGCTATAAATAAATGACAAAGATTTATTCAAGGGTCTTAGGGTTTGCAAACTAGAAACACATCTAAGCAATACTGAGAGTGTTCCAAAAGTCTGAGAATTTTATAGTAAAAAGAACATTCTTGAAAAGAATCAGTTCTATATTCACAGCCCCTGGATTGGTGGTCCAAGATAAGTATTCACCAGATGTCTGATGGCCTAGATAACGAAGCATTTCTTCTTGAGGTCATTCAGATGGCTAACTGGAGGTCTGATCTATGTCCAGGCATTAACACACACACACTGATGCACATCCAAGTACCGATGCAGGATTGAAAAGTTTCAAGGTTTAAGTTCCCAGAGTCAGTTAAAACAAGGATAATAATTTCCTTATGCCTCAACTCACTTGAAGTTAGTAATTTAGTAGCTTGACCACAGTGACTCCATTTTATTTGTTCTATTTCTCAATGGTAATTATAAAAATAAATATCACAAGTTAGGGCCACTCAAACAGAACATTAACAGTAGTTACCATGCAAGTAAAACTGGTTTCTCTTGAGAGAGAAGGATTTTTAGCTAGTGATTTGGAAGCACTTTCCCTATGATTAAGAGCATATTTTTATTATAGAGTCTTGGCTTACAAACATAAGTTTTAAAAAAAGGAAACCTGTTCATGAGTTAGTACAGAGAATTACACATTTGGGCAAAAGTCTATTTCATGTTTCTGTGTAATTTTTTTCACAACTTTTTTCCCCCACAATTTTTATTGCATAATAAATTAAGTGTAACTTTTATAAATTTAAAACTAGTTAAAAGAAACATTTAAAAAGCAAAACAGTCTGTTCTTCGTCCCCTTCAAATCTTGAACTGAATTACATAATAGTAAATAAATGTCAAAATCTTTAAAGATAATATGTGCTTCAACTAAATATCACACTGTATTCAAATAACATATTTAATCTAGTAGAAAGAAGTAATTATTATAAATACAAAATGTACCACCTGTGTAATCTGAGACCAAGCTCCAGATTTACCTCTCTATTTATTAACTAAATGTCTTGGGCAAGTCACTTAAACTCTTTCAAGTCAAGAATCCTTATTTATAAAATGGAGGTTCTCCCTACCCTGTTTCATATGGTTGTTATGAAGGTGACAATATAAATGAAAATGAATTAAAAATACAAAAATATAATTTTTATTTAAAATAAATTTTAAAATAAAAATGTTAAATTTAGATTTAAAAATAAAAAATATATCAACAAAATAACCACAGTTTTTCTCCAATGTTTACTGTTTGCATTTCTAGTTTAAAATAGAGTTCATTATTTACAACACTAAGATCCTAGAAGGTAAACTGCTTTGTTAGTGTATGTCTCCATTTCTAGAATCTAGGATAACTTGTTGGATTTTTAGAAAAAAAAGAGGAAGTGAAAAAGAAAAATGCAATTTGTTGTGTACTTACTCTCTATCAATCATCATAGCGGATATTTAACATTTTACTCATTTCTGATTCACTGGTCTGTTCACATTTCAAGCACACTATAGCCACATTTGTAGCCATATGGTGGCTACCATAAAGGAGTATGCAATTAATTACTAAAGTTCCTATCAGTTCTAAAAAGTTAAATAAATGTTATTTGGGGGCTAAAATTTGCTAAATCACATAATTAATAATAATTTTTTTAGCTATTAATTAACTGATGCCTTGGTGTAACAGGAGAGCCTAGGCTGGACTGCTTTGGCTCACTGAGAAGCCTGAGAAAAGGGGGCCTTGGGGACAGGTTCAAGGGGTTGGCCAGAGATGAGTTGCTGCTGCTCACGGCTCCCCTGGTTGCAAGTCTCCTGGGAACCCTGAGAGGGAGGAGCGGGGCAGGAAAGGCATGGCATATGAAGTGCTCCAGGAGGGAGAGTGTGCCTCCATATCTTTTACATTTAACTATAAAATTATGTTTTCCGCCCTAACCGGTTTGGCTCAGTGGATAGAGCGTTGGCCTGCGGACTGAAAGGTCCCAGGTTCAATTCCGGTCAAGGGCATGTACCTTGGTTGCAGGCACATCCCCAGTAGGGGGTGTGCAGGAGGCAGCTGATCGATGTTTCTCTGTCATCGATGTTTCTAACTCTATCCCTCTCCTTTCCTCTCTGTAAAAAAATCAATAAAATATATTTAAAAAATAAAAAATAAAAAAAATAAAATTATGTTTTCCCATTTCTATAATAAATTTATTTTTTAAAGAAAAGTTTAATAACTTAGCTGTGTCTTTTTTAAATATTAGCATTTATTCAAGTGGAGAAATGTCTGACCACAGGGTTTTTCTTATATAATACAGGATGTTGCCATCCAGCTATAAGAATTGCAGTCTAAATATTTAAAAAGAAATAGTGGATCTTTGTTTGCCTTGCAAGTTTAACCTTAGCTAACATCACACTCAACAATCCATGTGGGCTATCTTTATATGAAGAAACAATGTCTGTATTGAATTCCATTGAATGAATTAACTCTAATTTATTTAATCATTTCCATACAGATGGTATTGGCTTGTTTTCAGTTTTTGCTCTGATAATACTTAACTGAAGATCATAATATGTAGAGTATTTTCCCGAAAGACAGATCAAATTTATCAGGGAGTGTTTTAATTGGTAGCTATATTTCAATGCCTATATTGAAATTTTATGTAATAGTCACCTTTTATCTTCTAGAAAATACAAAACGATTTTAAACAATAAATGTGTAAGAGATCCTGTTAAATACCCTCCACATAATATCAATTTCAGCTAAACATGTATGTAGGAAGAACTACTCACTAAAGTAACTTATGGAGGATAATTCATGTAACTTTCTTTAACAAATGAGTCAATAAAGCAGATAAACAACATAATGGTACACATTAATGTAGTTTAATATGGGGATGACCTCAACAATAAGGAATATGGAACAGTGTGCCTTTAGTAAATGGCCCTTGTTTGCTTACCTGGACTGGTAAATTATGCTTGCTTCCTCACTGCGTGAGAGTAGTTACTTTTGCTGCAGTTTCTAATATGCTGCCTCCTGTAATTATGTAGTCAAGCATTACATATTCCACACCAAAAAAGCAAGATCTGCAAGTTCTAAGCTAAAATGACTGCAATTTACTGCAAAAAAACATATTTTAAATAAGGGTGCTATAAGTACTACTTTTTTTCAATGATTACAGGCTTTTTATTTAACTTTGTTTTTTGGCTTACCAAGAGGAAAGTTTACTGAGATTAATTTATTGAGATTAGAAGTCTAACCCACTAGATAAATAAAATGCTAAGTAATTTTAAAACCAGAGGAAAATAAAATGGGGGGAGCATGAAGGAAGCATCATGTAGAGTGAATAAAATGTAGAGTTTGGATCCAGCTCTTCTGCTTAGTTATTATGTGATCTGGGGTAAGTCTTTTACACATTCTGACCCTTAGTTCCTCATTTGTAAAATAAGGATAATAATAAACTATTTGAAAGGTATTGTGAGGATTAGAAGTAATATAGTAAAAGTGTCTAGCACAGTTCCTAGATTATAGTAGATACTCAAAAAAGATAATTATTTATCAACTTATTAGAATAATAAACTTTTATATTAAAAAAAGTACCTACTATGTGTAGCCTTCTACAAGTTAGTCCCTCAACCAATGGGTAGAAATTGAATAAATTGAGGAGGGAAATATATTAGCAGATGTTCTCACAAAAGGCTATATAGAGAGAGCAACATTGAGATTATCCTTAGTGAGCCGGTAGAATTTAAATAAGTAATAATGTTTGCAAGAAGCATAACAATCTAAATCAATGTTTGCTGTAAGGTACAATAGAGATAAATTTAAAACACTTAGAAAGAAAGCTAAAAGCTGCCACAATGAGTTTTAGAGCTTCCTGAAATACCTTTACAGATAACAAACTGCTTTGAAAGGGAAGGAGCTGGAATAAAAGATAAACAATATGTAGATGCTCAGGAATGACTCCCTAATTGACATCTTTGCAGAAATAGGGGCCACCCAGAAGTATCTGGGAGAGCTGAGGCCTTTTGATTATTAATGTGTGATGTTGAAATAAACATAAAGTTATATTTACTAGTTAGGTAGGAAGTTTAGGATTTCAGTGTACAATGTGATAGAGTGTATTGGAGTTGGGATACTGGAAGATCATTTAGGTGGTTAATAAATGAAGCAAAAAACAGCTGAATGAAAAGATAAATGGTAGAACCAAGATGGCGGCATAGGTAAACACCGGAGTTTGCTGCCTCGAACAACCACTTCAAAAATACAACTGAAAGACGTAACGGACATCACCCAGAACCACAGGAAGGCTGGCTGAGGGGAAATTCTTCAACTAGAAGGAAAGAGAACAGCATACTGAGGCTCAGAGGAGGCGCAGTGCGGAAAATACAAAGGTGCGGAGGTGCGCACGGAGTGGGCTGGTGGCTGAGGGCGCGGTTGTCGTTTTCAATCGGGAGGGAGGCTCAGGCCCTGAGCTCCAGTTCTGGGCAAGTCTCTAGGGACCCAGACTCAAACGGGAGAAGCGGGACTGTCTGGCATCGGTCAGAACGCGAGGGCAGCTTTCTCTCCGAGGTTTGCAGCGGTTGCTGGGACTCTGAGAGGCAGAGCCTCTGGGGACAGGACTGAGAGCAGCCATAACTGCTCCCTCCGCCCGCCCTGTTTGATCCCGTGTGACACGCCCCGCCCAAGCCCTGCACAGAGCCATTTGCCGGATAACCTCAGGCAAAGGTTAGATTAGCACCTCCCCAGAGGACAGAAGTTTTCCCACTGCAGACACAGCTGATTCTCACAGCCAGTTGGCCTGGAGGTCAAATCCCCCCAGTATCAACTACAACAATCAAGGCTTAACTACAACAAGACTGCACACAAAGACCACTAGGGGGTGCACCAAGAAAGCATAAAAAATGCGGAGACAAAGAAACAGGACAAAATTGTCCATGGAGGATATAGAGTTCAGAACCACACTTTTAAGGGCTCTCAAGAACTGTCTAGAAGCCACCGATAAACTTAATGAGATCTACAAGAAATCTAATGAGACCCTCGATGCTATGATAAAGAACCAACTAGAAACTAAGCATACACCGACTGAAATAAAGAATATTATACAGACTCCCAACAGCAGATCAGAGGAGCGCAAGAATCAAGGCAAAGATTTGAAATGCGAAGAAGCAAAAAACACCCAACCGGAAAAGCAAAATGAAAAAAGAATCTGAAAATACGAAGATAGTGTAAGGAGCCTCTGGGACAGCTTCAAGCGTACCAACATCAGAATTATAGGGGTGCCAGAAGATGAGAGAGAGCAAGATATTGAAAACCTATTTGAAGAAATAATGACAGAAAACTTCCCTCACCTGGTGAAAGAAATGGACTTACAGGTCCAAGAAGCGCAGAGAACCCCAAACAAAAGGAATCCAAAGAGGACCACACCAAGACACATCATAATTAAAATGCCAAGAGCAAAAGACAAAGAGAGAATCTTAAAAGCAGCAAGAGAAAGAAACTCAGTTACCTACAAGGGAATACCCATACAACTGTCAGCTGATTTCTCAACAGAAACTTTGCAGGCCAGAAGGGAGTGGCAAGAAATATTCAAAGTTATGAATGGCAAGAACCTACAACCAAGACTACTTTATCCAGCAAAGCTATCATTCAGAATTGAAGGTCAGATAAAGAGCTTCACAGATAAGAAAAAGCTAAAGGAGTTCATCACCACCAAACCAGTATTATATGAAATGCTGAAAGGTATCCTTTAAGAAGAGGAAGAAGAAGAAAAAGGTAAAGATACAAATTATGAACAACAAATATGCATCTATCAACAAGTGAATCTAAGAATCAAGTGAATGAATAATCTGATGAACAGAATGAACTGTTGATTATAATAGAATCAGGGACATAGAAAGGGAATGGACTGACTATTCTTGGGGGGGAAAGGGGTGTGGGAGATACGGGAAGAGACTGGACAAAAATCGTGCACCTATGGATGAGGACAGTGGGTGGGGAGTGAGGGCGGAGGGTGGGGTGGGAACTGGAAGGAGGGGAGTTATGGGGCGGGGGGGGGGGGAAGAGGAACAAATGTAATAATCTGAACAATAAAGATTTAATTATAAAAAAAAAGAAAAGATAAATGGTGAAGAAGATCTTTAGAAATGTATTCATGTTAGAGATAATGCACTTTAAAAATAAATTCGGGTTTAAACCCATTCAGAATGATTGTTAGATCACATGTTAAAGTTTTAAAAACAAGTAAAAATTTAAAAAATAAACATGTATTATAACTAAGAAAGTATTCTCACTGTTGTTCAAATACTAAATAAGACTTTCTTTAAGATGATTGCAATAGGAGTGAGAAATTGTACTTAATTACAAATATAATAAAGATAAATGGGGATTTATAGCCAAAAAGCAGGTTGAGGGTATTAGTAGATGAAAAATTACTAAGAGTAGATATCAAGAGTAGAAAAATTCTGGCTAACAGGATTCTTGCTAAAGATAGGCCAACAACTTATACATCAAAGGGGAGAATGAGGAACTTGATCAGGTACTAAGGGTGATTGATGACTTAGCAGGGTTCATTGCTAAGATTGGCTTAGAGCCAGCGGTTCTCAACCTGTGGGTCGTGACCCCTTTGGTGGTCGAACGACCCTTTCACAGGGGTCGCCTAAGACCATCCTGCATATCAGATATTTGCATTATGATTCATAACAGTAGCAACATTACAGTTACGAAGTAGCAACGAAAATAATTTTATGGTTGGGTCACAACATGAGGAACTGTATTTAAAGGGCCAGAAGGTTGAGAACCACTGGCTTAGACTGTTGAAAAGAGGGCTCAGGGGAGCTCATCTAAAGTTTAGTTAAGGCCCTAGCCAGTTTGGCTTAGTGGATAGAGCATCGGCCTGTGGACTGAAGGCTCCCTGGTTCAATTCCAGTCAAGAGCAAGTACCTCGGACGCAAGCTCCTCCTGGCCAGGGCTCTGGTCAGGATCCTGCAGAAGGCAACCAAACGATGTGTTTCAGTCACATCGATATTTCTCTCCGTCTTTGCCTCTCTCTTCCACTCTCTCTAAAAATCAATGGAAAAACATCCTTGGGTGAGGATTAAAAAAAATAAATAAGTTTAGTCAACGATGAGAGAGTCTTTGTATGTATATTTGATGCACTGATCACATTTGACTTATAGTACCTGAAGTACATTTATTTCAATATTATATGCAATTATGAAAATAATTCCTTGATAAGTTTAAAAATAGCATGTTTCATTGATGTATTAAAGCTCATCAGCTGATACCATCAGGAACAACTCTACAAGTCTAATTCAAGAGAGAATGAATACCAAAGAAGGGACTTAAGGAAGGTTACTGTAAAGGGTTGGGGTGTTAGAGTTAACCACGAGGTGGTTTTGGAAAATATTGATAAGAATTTGTAATTTAGGCCAGTCTCTGTCACAGTCAGTGATTGTATTTTCAGAACTTGTAAGACTGTGGACAGTTACTGTTGGATCAGTTTGTCTGTAGTATTATCTTAGAACATAGAAGTCCAAAGGAATTGGTGTTAAAAGAGTTTGACTTTAGGAGACCAATATAAATGGTCTGTAATCATAATTTGGATGATGATTTATCTGATTTACCACTGCATTTTGCAAGTCCTGGTCTCTGTCTACATTCCTAGCTCCCCCTGAAGACTTAACTGCCAGCAGGGACTTCATTTCCCTTCTCCTTTAGCAGAGGTACTGTTAAAAGATTTCATCTGCTGCCATCTAGTGGACATATACTTTCATTTCTTAAAATATTAAATTTAAAAGATATGGATTTAGAATTAAAATAGACTTCACATGCTGTTACATTGTTACACCTTTCCTTTCAGGAAAATACTTTCAATTATTTTCAACCACAAAATGCTTTAATGTTCCTAATCATGCTTCCGGTACTCTGAAAGTTGAATTGGAGTCATTGATTATATTCAGTGTACAACAGTGTATTTTTCTTACATTGTGTTAACTTTTTAAAAAATTAAATCTTTATTGTTGAAAGTATTACATATGTTCCTCTTTTCCCCCCTCGGACCCCTACTAGCCCTCCCCACCCTATTGTCTGTGTCCATGAGCTATGCATATATGTATACAAGTTCTTTGATTGATCTCTTCCCACGCACACCCGCCTTCCCTCTCAGATTCCACGGTGTGTTCCATTCTTCTATGCCTCTGGATCTATTTTGTCCATCAGTTTATTCTGTTCATTAGATTCCACATATGAGTGAGATCATGTGATACTTGTCTTTCTCTAACTGGCTTATTTTGCTTAGCATAATACTCTCCAGGTCCCTCTATGCTGTCTCAAAGGGTAAGAGATCCCTTTTTTTTTTTTTTTACTGCTGCATAGTATTCCATGGTGTAAATGTACCACAGGTTTTTTTATCCACTCATCCACTGATGGGCACTTGGGCTATTTCCAGATCTTAGCTATTATAAATTGCACTTCTATGAACATAGGGATGCATACATTCTTTCTGATTGGTGTTTCAGTTTCTTAGGATATATTCCTAGAAATGGGATCACTGCGTCAAATGGCAGTTCCATATTTTATTTTTTGAGGAAACTCCATACTGTTTTCCATAATGACTGTCAGTCTGCATTCCCACCAGCAGTGCACTAGGGTTCCCTTTCCTCCACATCCTCATTAGCACTTGTCATTTGTTGATTTGTTAATATATGGTGTTAACTTTTATAACATTGCATAATATAATTGTAAAGTTTTAAAGATTTTTTTTAAATTTAAACTCTTTTAATCAGGATTTTAAATTTGTTGTATAAAGGAACATCTGATTTGTAAGTTTTTAAGGCAGGGGTTGATTTTATACAAGTTGATAACCAATGGAGCTAACCTGGCCCACAATTAAGTTTTAGCAGATTGATTGACATTTTATATAGGAAGTAATTTGACTGGTGGGAACATCCATTATCTTTCTTCTCTCATTTTCACAGAGCGACCTTCTCCTATATCCTCCAGAAAGGAACATTGGGGCTAACTTCTGGTCACTCTCTGTACCTTATATTTGAATGTCCCCCAATTTGATTTATCAAGTTGTGAAAGTGTAGAGAAGACACTGAGCATATGGGACCCTGGCCTGGAGCTTATCTGTTTACTCTATCTATGACAACATGTAAGTTTGATTCAGTGGGAAGAAGCAAGGAGTATATTTCACCTTCTATTTTCTGTTGTGCTCTTTGATCTACCTTTTCTGGCAATACAATTGATATTTGCTCCTAACCTCACTTCCATATCTACTTTTTAAATCTATGCAGAACTAAAAGGCAAAAAGGGGGAGTAATTAGTATTACCACAAAACCCAGTAGTTTCCATGTGGATGTGTGAAACGGAACAGCAATTGAATTAGAGGAAGTGGAATCAATGGTAAAAGGTCTCTATTTCTGAGGGGTGAGAAATGAGTCAATACTTGAGAAAATATCTTTGGGAGACCAAGCAAAAGAGAGAGTGAAAAAAGTATTAAAGTAAAATGCAGGAGTTGAGAGAGTGACCTTTACTTAGTTTGACCAAGTTAACTATCTGCAAATACAGGTAATTTCAAGAAATTCAGAACAACCCTTTGTATTCTTGGAAAGTTTTTGACCTGATTCAAGGTCCTGGAGCAAATAGTAAAAATGCTTTTCTTTACATCTCCTAGTAGCAAGATAAGAAATCTAAAGGCCAATGAACCTGAAAATTGGAAGAAACAGAAAATTAGCCTCTATTGACCTCTTCCCACTACATAATGCACCAGTATTGTCCCATTTCCTTCTTCCCCCTTCTGCTGCTCTGTTCTCCTCTTCACAGGACTGGGCCCGCAGGCTGCAGTTCCCAGGCTTTGCAGTCATCTGTTCCCTGATAGGTTTGGCCAGTGGAAAGGTGAGAAGGAAGAAACCAGACTATTTCTTTTCTTCTCTATCTGCCTTGGCAGTTTCTCTGCCAACAGCTGCATCATCCCCATGATTCCAATGTCTGCCTTTTAATACCAGCCCATGAACTTCAAAAACACTGCCCTCCCCTTCTTTCCCTGCAGCCATAGGAGGAGAGCGGCTGCCTGAGGCTGCTCATAGCTGGAGTGCCTCACTGTGCTCTGTCTGGTTTCTCAGCCTTTCAACCACCTATTTAACCAATTCCTGGCATTCACTTCTTAAAAACAAACACATTTGTAGAGCAGTCTCTGATTTCTGTTTCCCTGTCAGGGCCCTGACAATATATACAGTACACATGCATACATATATGTAAATGTATAGTTTGATTCTGAATCTGATTCTACCTTTCCAACTCCTTCCTAGAAAAGCATCTTCGGTGAGGCTGAGGAAAGCAACAAAGACTCCTTTGGGATCATAATGCGGTATAAGTAAGCTTTAAGTAGACCATCTTGGTCAGAGGAAGGTTTGACTGATAGATATTTGGGTTTAAGTGTTTGGAAGAACTTGCACTTCCCCCACCTCACCGCATTAGTAGAATTCATTGACTGAAAGGAGGGGCTCTTCAGCAGGGGAAAGTAGAGGGGAAGCCTGGGGGGATTGGCAGTGAAGATGGAAGAGGGACAGAAGGACTTCCTCCTCTGGGAACACCCAATCTCTTCATCATATTCATTGTCTCCACAAGCCTGGGAGGGAGAGGTGATATTGGAAACCCAGGCTTTTACTAGGTTCTCTCCCTCATGAATTACTAGTGATACCGAATTTTTGGACTGGAACTCGGTTTCTTTGTCTGCCAGAATCGAAGAATGAATCCACGGGCCAAAAGTGGTATAGCCAAGGTGGAAATTTATTGAAGAACAAGTACAGACTCCCACATAGGGAGAAGGAAAGAGTCTCACAAAATGGACTCCCACATAGGGAGGGGGAAAAGGGTCCCACAGAACTGACTCCCATGTAGGGAGGGGGAAAAGTCCCACAAAATTCTTCTCCCCCATGGCTTATAAAGGCTACAGACCCTGGTGCCTTGATATCCCCTCTGATTGGTCAGTATTCTCCTTCGAGGTGGTTACTATAGTAACTCCTGGGCTCAAAGGTTGAACCTCACATGGGACAGGTGAGGTTCTCCCCTCTCCTTCCCCATTGTTCCCCTATTCCTCTGGGCTTTCTTCTTCTCCTTCTGAATGAAGGGCTTCCTTCTCTTTATTTTGTAAATATAGACCTTTCTTGGCTACTTCCAGTTCCCTTGTCTTAGGTAAATGCAACTGTTGCTGCTCCCTTGTCTTATGGAGATGTGACCGCACCTGGCTTCCTTGTGTTATGGAAATATACCTTCTCCCAGTGCAGCCCCGGGCTTTTCCATGGACCCCAATTCTAAAAAATCCCTAAGCCTGCCTATGTTCCCCCCAAATTCCTGCTTCACTAGGATGTTTCTGAGGAATATTAAAGCATCCTACAAATCTTTAATGGCAAAGCATTATTTTCAAAAATAAAAACATTGCTCACTCAAAAAAAGTTATTCACTCCATTAATAAGGAAACCAGCAAGATAGATAGACTAGTTTCAAAAATAATGCTAATTTAAATACAATACTAATTAATATCCTTCGGGGCAATAATACTGTAACTTCCGGGGTTCATTGTTTTTGCAGGGCAGAAATCATTTCATCTCTCAAACAAAATTCATTTATATTACTATCAGAAAACAACCATGTGAACCAGCTTCTATAATTAATAACGAACTTTACAGAAATATGAAATATCCCAATCCTTATGAAAACAGCAAGTCAAACAAAGGTATTCACCCCTAGAAACTCAGATAATACCTCTATGGACCAGCTAGACAATCCCTAATGTGACACTGAAAGGATACCTGCTTAGTTCTTAGATTAAGTTACTTTTAGTTCTCAGATTTAGTTCCAAGATTTAGCTTCTTTTTCTTAGCATTTTATTGCTGCCTGAATTGCTGACTGATTCAAGTAATGAGGACGTGGCACACCTCTTCTGAAGGTTCCTGCTAACTGACATGAGACCAGCTTTCCTCAGGCTATTACGCTTCACCCCCAACAATTAATCTCAGGCACAGACACTAGCTAGAGGGACCAACTATTCCAGTTTGCCACCGTCTGAGGAGTTTGCTGCAACATGGGACTTTAAGTACTGAAACCAGAAAGTCCTAGACAAATCAGTTGTTCATCCTAACACAAAGAAGAAACAAACCCAATGTAATGTAACATAAACCAAATTTTTACCGAAGTCTTGGGGATATCAAAAGGCAGAATTACCAAAGAAAAACTCAGAGCTGGACACTTCTATAACTATTCCCAGGACCCCCTACCCAAACCATTCTAATGTAAGTGTTTGGGGATCTCTAATCCTCTGCAACCTTAGATCTAGCTCCTGCACATGGAGTGTCCATCAGCATGACTCCCCTTCCCAGAATTCAGGACCAGAAATTTCCCTTCCTTAAGGGCTCCAGAAAGGGAGAAAATGGGAGTTTTCTTTCTAAAAAGAAACTAACTTCAGAGATATGACTTCATTACTAAGTAGAAAAAAAAACAACTTGTAGGATTTTATCTTTCATAATATGTGGTATTTTATATTTTTCAATGATGGTTCCAATAATACATTCCACCCAACAAGCCCTATCACAATGTGACAATGACAGCTCTCCATCAAGAGTTGGGATCTATATCTTCCCCTGATTATGGGTTCTGGTGACTATAGCCAGAGTGATGGCTCCTGCCTTCTGGGGCTAGGTCATAAAGCAATTTGATACCTACCATCCCTAATTAGATATATACTAATATATCTAATATAGTACATCTAGTACATTTATGTAAGTATGTATATATAATGTGCATATATTTAAAATATTTTTAAATTTGACCAGGGTTACATAACAAGCTAAGAAATTTGTTCACATGCAGAGGTAGATAAGAATGGAACATATCTCTGTTCTTATCATCCCTAATGATTTCTAATGACCTATCAATGACTTATCAGCTGAAAACTCAATTAGGTCCTCCTTCTACTTTGTTGAAAGCAAAGAACTTAAAATCACCAGACTTGCAAAAAAAAAAAAATTTTTTTTACTCATTAATGGCACTCACAATCTGAACCAGGGGTCCTCAAACTTTTTAAACAGGGGGCCAGTTCACTGTCCCTCAGACCGTTGGAGGGCCGGACTATAGTTTAAAAAAAAACTATGAACAAATTCCTATGCACACTGCACATATCTTATTTTGAAGTAAAAAAAACAAAATGGGAATACAATATTTGTATTTGCATGTGGCCCGCGGGCCGTAGTTTGAGGACCCCTGACTGAACAATAACAACACTTTCATTTAGTCGCGTTCTGAGACGCCAGAGGATTTATATATTAAATGAAAGCAGCACAGTAAGCTCCTGGGTGGACAGAAGGTATACCTTATTGTAGAATGTGGAAAAGAACAGCAGTGAAAAGGGAGAGGAAAACAGGCCTGGCACCTCTGACATGACCCTTTTCCAGTACGTGTGAGCTCAGGATCTGAAAAGTGATTCCCTTAAAACTGTCCATACTCTCCAAAGTGTTAATGTACTCAGTTTACTGAGTACATTACTGAGGCCACCATTCTGAGTCATTTTTCCTTAGAACAGCACCATGTAATACTATTAATCTATTTTACACATGAGAACATTTGGACAAAGAGATGTGATATCACTTGTTCAAGATCACAAACTTTCCAGTTGGCTCAGCCAAGATTCACATCCAAGTTGCCTCTAAAGCCCACATTCTTGGGCACTATCTTGTTAGCGCTTATGCATACTCTAAATGCAAACACACACACACACACACACACACTTGCTTTGAAATTGAATATTAGTAAAGAAATTAGGAAAATTAATGATAAGTGAGAATAAGGAAAATTACAAATTATCTCAAAAATTATTTATACAAAATGTCTAATACTATGTATTTAATACTTATTTAATTCATAGACACTTATAACCAGAAGGGAGATTGTGTCATTCCATTTAATTTTCTCAGTTTATCTAGTATTTTTCTTTGGTAATAATATTCAGTTCCTACAGTTTTCTGACTTGATAAAATATTTATTTACTGTTCCTCTCTGTCTGCACAAGAAAGAAACTGTTATGAAGAAAAGCATAAATACAAATCATCATCTTTTTTCCAGTTCTTGCTCTAAGATCTCACTTATTCTATTGTCTTAAGAGCAAAAAAAAAAAATTTAAGTGCAATTAGTGTCTTTGAAAAATATGAATCCCTGAATTTATGTTATTGCAAATAAAAGAGGAAATTTTTCCCCTCTTTTACTCACAAGAAAAGGAATGGATTGGCTTCTTATCATTTGTTTCTCTAAGATAAGGAATGACCATTTTATTTACATTAATATATATAAATATTATATATACACACACATATATGATTACAAATTGTTGTTGTTAAAACTCTCCGGAGGGTATTTTTCCATTTTAGAGAGAGTGGAAGGGAGAAGGAGAGACACACAGAGAGAAACACTGATGTGAGAGAGGCACATCGATTGGTTGCCTCTTGCATATGCCTCGGCCAGTGCCAGGGATGGAGCCTGCAACCAGGATACGTGCCCTTGACCAGAATCAAACCTGGGACCCTTCAGTCCGCAGGCCCATGTTCTATCCACTGAGCCAAACCAGCCAGGACCAACACATTTTTTAATGAACTACTTCAGAAATAATCCCTTCAAAGTTTCGATAATCTTCAGAGTTGAATATTTGAGTAGTAAATTAAACTAAGTTCCCATTGAGAGTAATTGTTTTTCCTGCATGACAATACAAAATAAGTTGGCTTTTGGTATTGTGATCATCTGCTTCATCCCTTTGTTAATTTCTGAATCTGTGTTTTGATTCATGAATTTATAAAAGGGTGTTGGTAGAATGAATCCAGAATCTTGCTGGGAATGGTGTCATAAATCTAGGGTAATCCATAGCAAAACAGCATCTCTGGGGAAATCATCTTACTGCAAGTAATATTAAGCCTATGAGCTTCAGGAAACTCCACTTTCCACAGTCTCAAGGATAGTAGATCTAGCCAGCCTATTGCATTTCTATATTAATTCAACAGGCTTTTGCAATTTGGGGGCTAGAAACCAGTTCTTATAGTTTCAGTAAAGGCCTAAGACAGCCATGGGCAAACTACGGCCTGTTTGAAATGAATAAAACTAAAAACAAACAAACAAACAAACAAACAAACAAACAAAAAAACCGTACCCTTTTATGTAATGATGTTTACTTTGAATTTATATTAGTTCACACAAACACTCCATCCATGCTTTTGTTCCGGCCCTCCGGTCCAGTTTAAGAACCCATTGTGGCCCTCGAGTCAAAAAGTTTTCCCACCCCTGGCCTAAGACCTACTTGTCTGAAATAATGGGGGGAAATAGCCGGAAGCCAGTCCATCCTTGCTGCTTGACACGGTCGCTGCATGGAAGAAACATTTGCACAGTATATGTTTCAAGAGACCTGGCGTATATGGCATACTGTTATTAATATATTTGCTCCTCCTCTTAGCGCTATGTGTTTTAAACAAGACCACCTCCTCGAGAAAGGTTGTTTCCTCAGGTGAGGATTTTTTCCCTGGAGTTAGGGATTAATAGGACTAAGGAAGAGAATAAATCAGTGAAACCCCCTAGTGTTACAGAAATACCATGTACTAGTTATGAAGAACTTGGACTAATGTGGGGAGCTGATATAGGGTTAAGCCTCGGACTGACCTGTGGGCAAAGTCACAAACAATTCCCAGCTTAGAGGGCACAGTCCTCTTAGCATAATCAGGCTTGACCTTGTAACACTCCCTAGATCTTATCTGGGAAGCTAATGGGCTGAGGAAGTGCAGGAAGTATAACCATGGTCAAAACAAGTGAAACTCACAAGAACTGTGTAACTAATAGAAACCACTACCTTGTTTACCTCTCACTATAAAATAAAGGCTCAGCTTGCCTTGGGATCTTTTCTCTGTCAGCCAGGCACAGGGAAGATCCACGGAGACTAAAGAGAGCTAGAGAGTTCTGAACGCTGTCTCCATGTAAACATTCTTCGCCGACTCCGTCCACACCTTTGGGAACCCCTGGACCCGCTGGGGCTGGACCCCAGCATATGGCGCCCGAACAGGATTCCCCTAGGTAAGCCCCCCCACACTCAGGACGGATAGGACTCCACCATAGGGTGCTGCAGACCCCCCTATAGAGAATAAGTAGGGTAAGAAGGTGGATAGTACAGAACTTAGATTGAGAAGATTTGCCATACTTAGTCTAAAGGAAAAAGACTCTGTATTGATCTTTAAACACATATGCTTGCTAGCAGAGGAGTTAAGGTTACTCCTAGTCAGACGGAACGTTTTATACAAGTGTGTCCATGCTTTTCTGAGGAAGGAAAGGTGCCGAAAAGGTAAATGTAGAGGCATGGGAGAAGGTAGGCCCAAGGAGCCTTATCCTTAACCCCACTGCAGCCTTTTCACCCCGGGAAAGTGCAGGATTGGCAAGCTCTCCCTGGGGTGATAGATCAGGACTCAGGTAATAGCGGAAAGCGCCAATCCTACTCTTAAAATGGATATAAGAGAGCATTTGGGGTTTTTCTTTTTAATGCCTGCTTTGGATTGAGTAAATGCATTTTACTTAGTTTTAACACATCAAAGTTAGCTCTCCGGATCTGTAAGTAGGCTGGGAACGTTTTCTTAACCAGGCTAACAGGGCAGGATTTGGCTTTAAAAAAGTACATTCGGCTTTTAAAAAAAAGTAAGAAACTTTATGATAAACTATTGATTTGCATGCTTAAGGAGTTAAAGTTTCAGAAGATAATCTCTTACAGTTTTTGCATGTTATTATAGACCATAACCCTTGTTTTCTTGAAAAAGGTCAAGCAGCCAAGAGGTGGCTCCTTTGAAATCAGCTTTCCGCCAGTAGTCATTTTTTAATACCTACAAGTTTGCTTCTCAGTTTCCCCGGGCAGAAAAAAAAAATAGTTTAAAGTTAATTATTAGATTTTAAAATTTATTCTTAAAAATATAAAAGTGTAGTTAATCAAAGAACTGCTAATATTTGACTTGTAAGCTCTGAAAGTTTAAAGTGCAAATTGAATCAGGAGAAATTAATTAAATATCTAATGTATAACTTGTTTTTGAAAAAATAAAATGCGTTTTCTCTGAAATAATCAGGAATTCAAAATATGTTACTCATTGGTCTGATTTAAAAAAAAGGGGGGGGGGAGAATAATGTTATATGTTAGACTTTTTGGAAATACAATG
The DNA here is from genome assembly GCF_964212035.1 of Myotis nattereri. Classification (NCBI taxonomy): domain Eukaryota; kingdom Metazoa; phylum Chordata; class Mammalia; order Chiroptera; family Vespertilionidae; genus Myotis; species Myotis nattereri. Next base: position 58,773,744 of record NC_138079.1, read on the forward strand.
TAGAGGGTTGTACAGCAGCCAAAAGGCATCGGGCCTCCTGTATAATAGCCTCTGCTGACTCAGCCTGGTAGAAGGATACACAAACCAGACAAGAGTTTTACCAGATCTAGTAATGATGTGGGGAAGAGGTTGTGTTTTGTATCTTTCCAGAAGGAGCAGCCTCTGCCTCTCTCCTGGGGACCGTCACCCCTGGGAGGCTGAGTTAGCACACCTAACCAGTGCCTGTCTGCAGCAGATGTGCAGCCCTGAGCTGGAACCACCTGTCAATTGGAAGGATCACATGTGCCTATTGGTCTGTCCATATGTCCCAGCTTTGCCCCACATCTCCTTTCCTTTTTCCTTTTTAAAAATCTGACTACTTGTTTGCTGGTTCTTTGGCCTTTCTCCTGCTCTCCTGAACACAGCCTTTTCTAGAATCTCCCTACCCTACTGTCCCAGGAAGGGCACCTCCCTTTTCTGCCGTGACTGGGAGTGTCTGGTATATGCCCCATACGTGGAGTTGTCTTGTACCAAGAGCCCGACATCCTGGGCTGAGAAAGCCCTGTCCCGGGCCCACAGCTGTTGCCTGAGTTCTCTGTTCTTGCTGAGGTCACGGTGGCTGGTACCATGGATCTGTCTCTCACCCAATGGTGTAAGCTGGGCCCTCTCTGGAGAAGAAACCTGGGTTTCCCAAGATATGTGATCAATGCCGGGGCCCCACCAGCAGGTGAGGGGGTCCCAAGGCAGTTGCTGGGCATGGAGGCCACAGGGGCATAGGCTACCAAGGAGACAGAACTGAACCTCACATCACCCTACTTGGCCCAGAGATGGCTGGTAGTCAAAGACGGGTAAGACCCCACAGGGTGGGGCAACCTAAGACAGGCACAGCCGGGGGGCCAGTAGGAGAGAACTTGGGGTTCAACAGAGGTGGAGCACAGATCCTCACCCCCCCAATTGTGCAGGGGCTTGAACACTCGCCCCTTCTGAGGAAGGTCTCCTGCCCCCATGGCTGCTTCTCACTTCCCATGTCCAGCTCAGATCGGGACCCAGATAACAGAAAGAGACTTGGCCCAGCTCAGATCGGGAACAGAAAGAGACTTGGCCCAGCTCAGATCGGGACCCAGGTAAAGACAGAGACTGGCTGACAGCAGCTGCCCTCTCACTGCAACAGGACTTGTTTCCCATTTCTACCTTGGACCACAGGGAAAGGGGCAGCTGAAGGAAAGGGCTGTGTCAGGATGCTGCCTTCTTCCTTTCTTCTTCCTCTTTTTTCTAAACACTTCCATGCCTTGTAGTTCTTTTGCTTTCTCTTCTTTTTCTCTCTACTACCCTCCATCTCTGCCTCATCCTCCTCCTCCCCAGTATCATCCATTTCAGCTGACCCAGAGGTCACAGTTGACTCCTCCCCGGACACCAACACCACCATCAAACACGGCCCTGATGGACCCTTTGATCCAGCCGTACAACACGGTGACACTTCGGGAAGCCTGTCACCAGTGACATCGCCCACTAGCCAGATCAACAAGGACAATCAAACCACTGACTTGGGGTCAGCTGAAGAAGTTAACAACTGAGGCCCAGCAGATGGTAGAAAAGCAAGAAATGGAAGCTACTCTCTCAGCCAAGTTGGAGGACTCTTGAGTAAATCGGCAAAAGAAACTTTCATTTGGTAGAAAAATATTACTATGGTTTGATTTCTCACTTATTGCTGTTTTGCATTGTCATTGTTTTATTATTCTTACTAGTTTTAAAAATGTTATGTTTAAGTTTTAAAATGTTTTGGGTTTTGCATTGGCATTGTTTTGTTATTGTTTTTTAATAGCCAGAGTTTTGTTCTTGATGCTTAAGTTTGATGCTCAAGTTTTACTGTCATTTTGGTAGCTTAAAAACTCTCATTATAGTAGCTTAAAAAATAAAAGAAGGGTGAGATGTGGGAAGCTGATATAGGGTTAAGCCTTGGACTGACCTGTGGGCAAAGTCACAAACAATTCCCAGCTTAGAGGGCACAGTCCTCTTAGCATAATCAGGCTTGACCTTGTAACACTCCCTAGATCTTATCTAGGAAGCTAATGGGCTGAGGAAGTGCAGGAAGTATAACCATGGTCAAAACAAGTGAAACTCACAAGAACTGTGTAACTAATGGAAACCACTACCTTGTTTACCTCTCACTATAAAATAAAGGCTCAGCTTGCCTTGGGATCTTTTCTCTGTCAGCCAGGCACAGGGAAGATCCACGGAGACTAAAGAGAGCTAGAGAGTTCTGAACGCTGTCTCCGTGTAAACATTCTTCGCCGACTCCGTCCACACCTTTGGGAACCCCTGGACCCGCTGGGGCTGGACCCCAGCAGACTAAGACTGTTGGCAATAAATTTGGGACTTGCTGGGCCCACATCCCCAGGGGTCTACCCACCAGGGAAAGCATCAAAGCCTGTACCCCTGGAGATCCACTGACACAGGGCAGTCCCAAGAAAGGCAAGCAGCCAGGCTGGAGGACATAACCTTTACTGGGTAGGATAATCTTCAGTCACTTCCTTGTATCTTATCAGTAGAGCAGTGACCTTGGAATAGCCCTTATAATGGAACACAGAGATTAACCTAGATAGGATTAAACCCAACAGATTAACAAACGACCTAACCTTTGGAATAGAATGGATAGGATTAAAATCAATGGTATAAATACAGATGTAACAGGATAATAAATACAGAACCTGGCTAGAGAACCTTGCTATGCTGATCACCTGAACGCTGTCTCCATGTCATTCCTTCTTCGCCGACTCCATCCACACCTTTGGGAACCCCTGGACCTGCTGGGGCTGGACCCCAACAGGAAATGTATAGTAATGCTGTGAACCACACAATGGAAGGTATTGCTTGTACACTCAAGCAATGCCTATGTTTTTCATGGCATTTCAGTCCATGCTCAGACTTGGAGAGAGAAGGAGATGGATGATAGGGTGAGAGAAAATAAAACAGGACATTTTGAGGCTTAAGTGGGAAAACAGTGTCATGAAAAGTTTAGTATATTGTATATAGAGAGAATCTGTCTTATTATTCTGTTACTTTCAGATTTGAGATATTAATCGTCACTGATGTGTTCCCTAGGGCAATAAATCTCTTTAACTATAGAAATGCAAATAGAGACTTCTATTGTTTATATGATTTTTTATATCTTTTCCTTTTGGTATTTTTATGTTTATAATATGACCTAGATTGTCAGTGCATTACTCTTGTCAGTCAAAATTTCTACTCTGCCACTGTAAATATTTAACAGCTCTGAACCTCAGTATCCTTTATCAATAAAATGTGAAGAATAATGCCTGACCTCATACTGCATATGAATTAAAATGAAGTATATTAAAACCTACTACAGTACAAACACACTGTAGGTATTCAGTGGATGATGAGAGTGGTGGTCATTATAAGGGTCAACTAAAAATCATAGGCAAAGTACCTCGTGGGGTAAATAACACAAAAAGTTGGATTTAAGATGCTATTATTATTCTAGAGACAGGGAACTTCTTGTTCAAGTTCTTTAACTTGGACATACAGGGTACATCACACATGAACTCGTGCTTTAGTAACTGTTGTTCTTTTGTGAAGGAAAAGGTAGCTCTGCTATCACCTTGTCAGTTTTCTACTATGTTCATTCTTTCTCATGTGCAGATCACTAGAACCCAGGCTACATCTCTCACTGTTGAGATAGGGGTGATGGTAGGACAAGGCAAGGCTTAGAAACTGTGCTGTAGACCAAAGGAAGATGTAGGCAGAATTGTGGCAGACTGAGTTTTCCAATTGCCGAGAGCAAAGAAAACTTGGTCCAGAATTCAGGACAGGCATGTCAGTAATATTGATAGTTCAGGTCTGAAGAGTTGCTTCAGCACTAAAATCCTAGCATTAGAAATGCCCTTTGAGATTAGTGATATTCTTTTTTTGCTGTTGAGCTCTAGGTACAGCCTTGCTGGGTTTGAGGATTCACCCATACCACCTAAATCGTGGGGGCTGATATGAGCTCAGATTGTAGAATGGCTTTCAGATTCCCCTCAAGTGTTACTGCATGGCAGCATCAGGTCTTCTAAAAGTCTGTGTGAGTCTATGCTAGTTTTCTAGAACTGCTATTAAAAAATACCACAAACTTAGTGGCTAAAGCTACAGAAATAGTTTGTCTCACAGTTTTTGAAACTAGAAGTTCAACACCAAGGTGTCTGAAGGTTGTGAGAGAGCATCTATCCTAGGCTCTCCCCTAACTTCGGGTGGTTTCTGGCATCTTTGCCTTTCTTTGGCTGTTGAAGCCTCAGAGCAATCTCTGGCTTCATTTTCACATGGTGCTCCCCTTGTGCACGTCTGTGTCCAAATTTCCCATATTTATAATGGCTGCAGTCTCATTGGATTATCTGTTTTGTCTTTGGGACGGAATGTATAGTGTCAGTCACCGGTGACTGACAGAGCACTTAATATGTTAACTAATTACATCTGCAACAACTCTATTTGCAAATAAGGTCATATTCTGACGTCTGAGGCATTAGGACCTCAATATATGAAATGGGAGGAGGGAGGGATAAAATTCTATCCTTTTTTTTTTCTTTATTGACTAAGGTATTACAATGTGTCCTTGTCCCCCCACCCTCCCACACTCATGCCCTCACCCCTCTGGCATCTCGCCATTGGTTAGGCTTTTATGCATGCATAGAAGTCCTTTGGTTGATCTCTCCCCCATAACAGGATCCTTGGCATTATCACCTATTGCTAAGGTCCTCTTCAAAAATCCATGGCACTATAGGGAAAGGAGTGTGAATGCACTGATGTGGGAATATGTATGTGAGCATATTGCAGATAGCTAATACTAACACTAATTGCAGACAGCTAATCCTAATCCTAATATATCTTTGCAGTGGAGTGAATTCACCAAAATAATGAGGGATTCATTGAATAACTTAGTGGAAAAAGAGCCCTGAGTATTGGAAGACAATTCTCCAGGGGTCTTTCTTATTTCTGCATATCTTTGTGAAGTGAACAAATTGAAAAGACCTTAAATGTTGAGAAGTTTTAACAAGATAATGGTTTATAGCATGATTCTAAAGTCCTGATATTAAGAAGATGATGGAAAAGGACCTAACTTTAAGTATAATAAAATTTTTCTTGTGCTACTACTCATTTGTAATTTCTCTCAAAATATATAATACTAGAGGCTCGATACATGAAATCCATGCAAGGGGTTTGGCCCCTGCCACTGCTGTGGCTGCCTTGGCCCCTGCCTGCCTGCCACAGTGACCCCCTCTGCCTTGGCCCCCGCCTCAGCGGCTTCGTCTGGAAGGACGTCTGGAAGGACATCTGGTCTAATTAGCATATTATGCTTTTATCATTATAGATAAAGAATCAAAAATAGAGCAATTTATTTAAAAAATAAAGGAAAGGCAATAAAGTTCTTGATAGTGAATAATATATTTAAATGACTGATTCACAAGGTAATTATAGAACTCAGATAAAAATAGGAACATCTAGTATTATCTAGAGAGAAGCCAACAAATTAGGATGAATAATGATCTTTTAACTGAGATTGAGTTGGAATTTCATAAAGATAGCTTTTAAATGAACATATGAAAAGGTTTTCCTGGATATTGAAATATGGTGACTATTCTGATATTTGAGGTCTAAAGCTCATTACCTTTTGGACAAAAATTCTGCTTCTGCAGAGACTATGATTAGTCTTAATAGTTTTTGTTTTATTTTGTTTTGTTTTGCATTAATCCATTATCTCTTCTTTACGTCCACTCTCATCTATTATTAGTCAATCTATTTCAAGTGTTTGTTTGGAAAGTCAGTGACATTCAGGAAAAAATAACCACATATTGCCAGGTGTCAGGTAGCTATGTGTCACACCTCATAAAAACAGCTGAGTATTCAACCAAAGCAGACACTGATTCAGCAGCACTGTCAAATGGCATTGTTCCTGAAATATCAAAGGACAAGCAGTAAGTGACATTTGGTGAAAGAAAAGAAATTCATGTAGGTTACCATACATTTGACTCTTGCCTCAAGAAAAAAATTAAATATTAAATGTATATATTGAATTGACAGCACATACTAGAGTGGTGTGTGTGTGTGTGTGTGTGTGTGTGTGTGTGTGTGTGTGTGTGTTTAAATCAAACGCTATGCTTCTAGTAGATCTAGTAGATCAAAACTTTCTCCCAGAAACATGTCTTACTTTTCGGAAGTGGACCGAGATATGTGAAAACACGCTCAAAGTCACTAATTATCTGAGAGATGCAAATCAAAATGACAATGTCACACCTGTCAGAATGGCTATCATCAACAAATGAAAGTGCTAGAGAGGATGTGGAGAAAAAGGAACCTTCATGCACTGCTGGTGAGAACGCAGATTGGTGCAGCCACTGTGGAAGATAGTATGGAGTTTCATCAAAAAATAAAAAATGGAACTTCTATTTGACTCAGTGATCCCACTTCTAGGAATATACCCCAAGAAACTAGAGACACCAATCAGAAAGGAAATATGCACCCTTACGTTCATAGCAGCACAATTTGCAATAGCTAAGATTTGGAATCAGCCTAAGTGCCCATCAGCAGATGAGTGGATTAAAAAATGGTGGTACATCTACACAATGAAATGCTACACTACTGTAAAAAAGAAAGAACTCATCATTTGCAACAACATGGATGGACATGGAGAACATTATGCTAAGTGAAATAAGCCAGTCAGAAAAAGATAAATATCACATAATCTCACTCATGTGTGGAATATAATGAACATAAACAGATGAAAAAAACAGACCCAGAGACAGAGAAGCATCAAACAGAGGGAAGGCAGGGAGTGGGGGTAAGAGATCAACCAAAGGACTTGCATGCATGCATATAAGCATAACTAATGGACATAGACACTAGGGAGGTGATGGCATGTGCTGTGGGGTGGGAGTGGCTGGGGAGAGATCAATGGGAGAAAAGGAGATATATGTAATACTATATGTAATATTTTAAACAATAAAGAATTAAAAAAATAAAAAAAGAAACATGTGTCTTGCTCTACAAAAATAGCCTCACATTATCCTAAAGATTTTGACTAATTAATATTACATTCATAAAATATGAAAGGGCTGGTTTCTCTGTCTTCTTTTTAAGTGAACTAATATCCATTTTGGTTTCTTTCTAATTTTAACTTTTTTTTCAGGCAGCCATGGCAGAATAGTAGGGTTGATTCTCAGTAATCATTAATCCATTCATTTAATAAGAATCTTTGAATGAGAGGTAATATATTATAGTGATTAAAAACATGAAGGTAGACATTAATCTATTTTAACTCCATTATTTATCAGTTCTATACAATGTTTCCACGGATTTCCTCAAATGTAGTTTAAAGATAACAGTGCTATGAGGTTCCTGTATTAATTGAGATGACCTAGGTTTCAAATCTTCTCTGAAAAGGTTTGCTCAATGTATTTAGTAAATATTATATACTTAAAGCTATAACATTTATACCTGGAAGATAAATCAGATCTATCAATATACAGATAAAACCATAGGCTTTAAAAATCCATTTTTAAAATAAAATGATTTTATTTAATAATTATTTATTTAAGTTAGCCACAAATAAATTTTAAAGGAGACTTGCTGCTCTGAGGAATTACCTTCATTTTGTGCAACCTGACGGCTAACATCAGTTTCATGTCAGCATTTTGTTTTCTACAGTGAACACCAATCAGAATCATTAAACTTCTGTTATGACAACTTTATTATACATTTCTGCCACTCAAGACGATTTCAATTGTCAAACCATTCCTTTAGTGCCATTTGCCTATAAGATTTGTAAGTCTAATTGGTCACATTGAGGTAGTTTTTATTTGTTATTATTTTAAAAAATGTATTTGTTATTGAATTTAGAGAGGAAGGGAGAGGGGGAGAGGGAGAGAGGGAGAGATAGAAACATCAATGATGAGAGAATCATTGATTTGCTGCCTCCTGCACGGCCCGCTCTGGGGATCAAGCCCGAAAGCCAGGCATGTACCCCAAACAGAATAGAACCTGCCACCTCCTGGGTCGACACTCAACCCCTGAGTCACACCCAGCAGGGCAGTTTTTATTTTTGAACTACCTAACATGTAATGAAGTTTGAACATGAACAGGAGAAGCATTAATAATTAAGCTGTACTATCTATTTTACCCACAGGGTGGCCAGCCTCTCAGGGAGAGTATGATGTGCTCTACCTGGGGACAGAGGATGGACGCCTCCACAGAGCTGTGCGGATTGGAGCCAAGCTCAGCATCCTTGAGGATCTGGCCTTATTCCCAGAGCCACAGCCAGTTGAGAATATGAAATTGTATCAAAGCTGGCTCCTGGTTGGCTCCCGTACTGAGGTAACACAAATGAACACAACCAACTGTGGACGTCTCCAGAGCTGCCCAGAGTGCATCCTGGCCCAAGACACTGTCTGTGCCTGGAGCTTCAGCTAGCTGTGTGTGTGGCCCATGCTGGGGAGCATGGAGGGCTGGTCTAAGACATAGAGTCAGCGGATGTCTCTTTTTTGTGTCCTAAAGAGCCTGGAGAACACCCAGTAGTGTTTGAAGTTCCTGTGGCTACAGCTGCGCTCGTGGTCTTGCCATGTTCCCCAAGCTCAGCCTGGGCATCCTGTGTGTGGCACCAGCCCAGTGGAGTGACTGCTTTTACCCCCCGGAGGGATGGGCTAGAGGTGGTGGTAACCCCAGGGGCCATGGGTGCTTATGCTTGTGGATGTCAAGAGGGTGGGGTAGCCCATGTGGTAGCAGCTTATAGCTTGGTATGGGGCAGCCAGCAGGGCCCCTCAAGCTGGGCCCACACTGTGGGGGCTGGACTGGTTGGCTTCTTTCTGGGGGTTCCTGCAGCATCCCTGACTCTCCTGATTGGTTGATGTCAGCAGCAACAGCGATAGAGGGAACTTCTGGCTAGAGACAAGGTGGGCTCGGACCTGGGGGCACCGCCATCTGGGACCACAAGCTACAGCCAGGATCCTCCCTCTCCCTCTCCTGAAGATGAGTGGCTGCCCCTGGCTCTAGGCAAGAGGGGCAGTGGCTTTGGTGGCTTCCCTCCACCTTTTCTGCTTGATGCTTGCCCGAGACCAGCCCTTATTCGGTTAACTGGGGCTGCTCTGGCCACGTGTGATGAAACGTCCACCTAAGGCTGGGCAAATGATCACTAGTGCATGACTGGCCACTGGAATGGAGTGACCATTGGGATGTTGGGGTCCCTGGGCCTGGAAGACCATCATGGCCTCTGAGTTCTTTGAAAAAATAAAAATTAAAAAAAAAACACAACAAAAAACAGTGCTCATAAATGATCTCTGTCACCATACCCAATTAAGAATGTCACTGCAGTAGGGAACATTTGTTGGTTTGCCTGTCTAGTATTCTTTCTCTTTTCTGTGGTAGCTACACAGTTTTCTCTCATGTGATCTGGTTTGGACTATCTCACCTAGCACTCCTTCCCTACTTCAGAGTGGCCACATGGCCAAGGCCGGCCCAGGGCTGGTCACATGACTCAAACAGGAGCCATAAGAATCTTCACTGAAACTGATCTAGAGATATTAAGATGTCTCCCAGGAAGGTTCTACCCGGCAGGATGTAAATCTAACAGCAATCTTCTTCCCTGATTTAGAAAAAGAAACTATCTCTACAATGAAATCAACACACAAGTAGAAGCAGGAATGTAGACAGAAAGAATTTGATTAGACTATAAATCTTGCACACCTGAGACATATTTCTTCAATCCCAGTAATGTGTGCCAGTGAATATTTGGTATTTATTTTCCTTAGCTAGTTTGATTTGTGCTTTTATCCCTTAGAACTTAGTGACGCCTAATACAATTTGTATCCTTAAATATGGTAGAGATACCAAATTCTCCAGCAAATTCATCAGTAATCTTTTAGCTTCATCAATAAAGGGTAACTATCTTGGAAAAGTTTTAGGAACAACGTTTATATCCTTAATTTTGTGAATTATAAATAAAATATGTATATTATCCTCAGTGTTTAACGAGTTTCCTGTTGTTCCTAATTATGTCCTTGGGGTGCCCTATTTTGTTCTGTTTAAAGTAACCAGTTGCTATCTTAGTGTTTTTGTCGTCTGTCTCTGAAAGTGTTTTGTTTTCTTTTGCTTCAAAACTGCATAATGCTCATGGGAGAAGGGGAGGAGGGAACCAGTTACTCTCAGTTGCAGCAGGGGGGAATTTAAGCTCCCTAAAACCCAACCTGAGGAAGAAGGACAAGAACGTACCCCACCTGGCACGTTCCCCCTTCTGGGTTCTCTAGTGGGAACAAATGCAGCCAGACTGACACCGATAAAACTTCCCTACCTGACTGCAGTTGTGTGCCCTCCTGCATGTATGCCTTACTACATTGGTAAGCATTGTGGAGAGATGGGATGTGAATTATCTCCCAGAAGAAAGGGCACAAAAGGCTCAGCAAACTCTGATTAACTGCCCTGAGTTTGCCAGGCTGTGTCTCCTGGGCAAGGAAAACAACAGGCCAACAGGGGCTGCCCAGCTCATTTTCAAAACAAGATCATTAAGAATATTTACTGAGCCCAGCCAGTGTAGTCCAGTGGTTGAACACTGACCTATGAACCCGAGGTCACAATTTGATTCTGGTCAGGGCACATGCCCGGGTTGTGGGCTCGGTCCCCAGTGGGGAGGTAGCCAGTCAATGATCCTCTCTCATAATTGATGTTTCTCTCTCTCTCTTCCTTCCTTGCTGAACTCAATAAAAATTTGTTTTAAAAAAGAATGTTTACTGAGCAGCCACTATGAGCTATTTTAGATAGTTTAGGTATTATGTCCTAAACTAAAAAATATTTTGCCTTGTAATGAATTATTTGAGCAAACTGGAACTTAAAGATTCGCATATGTCCTCTTTAATTTGTCACAGGTATGCTGATGGGAGCAAAATGAATTTCAGGAGTGGTTACTGTTCCTCACTAGGACGGAAAAGAGAATTATATGAGATTTTACCAAGTTCTTTTGCATTTTATAATTTTCATTATACTGCAAAGTGTGCCTCAAGGGAATAAATTTTGAGGTAGCTTTTTTTCTGTTTTTTACTGCAAAAATCAAAATAAAAGTCTTTATGTAGCACAGCAGCTAAGAAGGACCTATAGAAAATTGCGATGAGATACACAGACTAAAACTTTGGAATTCATTGACATATTCAATTTGGTCTGACTTACTGGGATAAAAAGAAGAGATAAAGGTGAAGTAGGTATCATGAAAGGGGAGCGGGGGGAAGAGGGGACTGCCCAGAATATTACAGACGAAAGCAAAAATAAAACCACAACAAGTACATATTTTTAATATGCCTTAAATTAAAATATACCTTGGAGAATTTAACCAGCTGTTTCTGAAATATAACTTCCATATCTTCCACTTGTCACTGTATTTTTGTGTGGCACTCACCACCTAGAACCTGAGCTCTTTGCACAAATGCATCATCTGTAAAGTCAGGTGGTCACTGCTAGTCCAATAAAAAACTAAAATCCACAATCCACGAAGGAAAGATAAACAACAGCTGATAGAAAGAGACAACATTAAGGAAAAGAAAACACTGTATATGCCTCTGATTTAATTGAATTAATGAGACCTTGAGTTCTGACAATTGAGTTTGCACTTACACACAAGACCCAACTTAGCTCCTTTCTTGAAAATAACCTATCAATTGCCAGACAAATCATTAATTCATTTTTAAAAGAGACAGAAATTTCCTGATTGTAAGTTTGAACTAAATGGTTTTTTGATTGAACTGATTAACAATTTTGCTTAAAAATAATCAAATCAGCCCTAACCGGTTTGGCTCAGTGGATAGAGCGTCAGCCTGCGGACTGAAATGTCCCAGGTTTGATTCTGGTCAAGGGCATGTAGCTTGGTTGCGGGCACATTCCCAGTAGGGGGTGTGCAGGAGGCAGCTGATCGATATTTCTCTCTCATCGATGTTTCTAACTCTCTATTCCTCTCCCTTCCTCTCTGTAAAAAAAAATCAATAAAATATATTTTTAAAAAAACGTAAAAAAAAATAAAAATAATCAAATCAGAACTACATGTATCTAGATAAAGTTATTCAAATTGTTTAATAATCTTAGCACTTCACCCATGCTCTTAGGACAATCACTTAAATGCATTGGCACCCCATAAACTCTTGTTGAATTTTGGCACAAAGACTTCATGTTTCATGAAACAATATTTGGGCAGTACCAAGATCAATGTCAAAAACAGTGAGGGAACAAATCTAAAGTTAAAGACATAACACTTTATTACTGTGCTTCTTTTTATTGCATTTTGCAGATATTGTGTTTTTTACAAATTGAAGATTTATGTCAACCTTACATCAAGAAAGTCTGTAGGCATCGTTTTTTTTTCAACAGCATTTGTTCACTTTGTATCTCTGTGTCACATTTTGGTAATGCAATATTTCAAACTTTTTTTCATTATTATTATTATATTTGTTACTAGAGGTCCAGTGCACGAAATTCATGCACTCGGGGGGGGGGGGGGCGCGTGGTGTCCTTCAGCCCAGCCTGCACCCTCTCCAATCTGGGCATCTTCTCACAATCCGGGACTGCTGGCTCCCAACTGCTCACCTGCCTGCCAGCCTGATCACCCTCTAACCCAGTGATGGCGAACCTATGACACACATGTCAGAGGTGACACACGAACTCATTTTTTTGGTTGATTTTTCTTTGTTAAATGGCATTTACATATATAAAATAAATATCAAAAATATAAATCTTTGTTTTACTATGGTTGCAAATATCAAAAAATTTCTATATGTGACACGGCGCCAGAGTTAAGTTAGGGTTTTTCAAAATGCTGACACGCCGAGCTCAAAAGATTTGCCATCACTGCCCTAACCACTCCCCTGCCAGCCTGATCAACGCCTAACTGCCCCCCTGCCAGCCCAAATGCCCCCAACTGCCCTCTCCTGTCAGCCTGGTCCCTCCCAACTGCCCTCCCCTGCTGGCCATCTTGTGGTGGCCATCTTGTGACCACATGGGGGTGGCCATCTTGTGCAAGGGTGTGATGGTCAATTTGCATATTACCGCTTCATTATATAGGATGGTGATCTCTGATCAGTGATCTTTGATGTTACAAAGGCAAAACCTACCAAAAAAAAGATTATGACTCATAGAATGCTCAAATGATGGTTAGCATTTTTTAGCAATAAAGTATTTTTAAATTAAGGTATGTACACTTTAAGACATAATGCTATTGTATACTTAATAGAGTACTGTAGAGGGCAAAAATAAATTTTATATGCACCAGGAGACCAAAAAGTTCATGTGACTCACTTTATTGTGATATTCCCTTTATTGTAGTGGTCTGAAACTGAACACATAGTATTATATCCTAGGTATGCCTGTATTTTAAGTTCTGGAATATAATGGACCAAATTTAATCACAATGTCACACTTATAATATTTAAATAGTTTTGAAGTAGTAGTCACTCAGTTATTCATTGCAATAAAATTTTAAAAAATGAGAAATTATTAAAAGGCACTTTCAGCTATTAGACTAAGAACCCCCATAAAACGACTGCATATGTGTTAAATACAGAACTGTCCTACTAAACCCATTTAGGATGATGCCTTTCTTCTGTCACTGGTAAGGAAAAGGCAGATGATAATTTTAATGACCAAGCAGACATAAACAAAAGGAAAACTCATATGTGTCAAGATAAATTTAAATTTAAAACTTTAGGAGAATGTTGATTACCTCCAAAACACTGCTTTATAAAATAGGTGAAGAAAACTCAGTCTCTTAAACAGCATCATCTTTATTGCACATTGACTTGCAGAATTTAAATAATCAGAAACTCTGGGACTAAAGACACAAAATAAAGACTGCTATGGATCTATATTGTGCTAAGTATGCAGTTTGAGTGAGTGGAAAGGAAATAGAGGTAAGAGAGTCAGACCTGTTCCTCTAAATGACTTCTGTTAAACCACTTAACTTCAACGGACATGCGTTTCCCCATTTTTCAGTTGTGGAAAGCAAGTTTTGCCTCTTACATCACCAGAATGTTGTAAGGGGGTTGTAATGAAATATACACTGATTTCCTTTGGGGGAGAAAATTTGTAAAACCTAAATTCATTAGGTTACAAACTCCTTTCCATTAGAAGAGTTAAAACAGGATATAGCCACATCTAAGCCACAGTCCTAAGAACAGAAATAACCAATGTAGCCACACAGGTTGGGTCTACAGCCTATTAGAATCTGTTCATTGTTTCCATAGAGTATTTTTACCACAAAATGGACACAAATTCGTATATAAAATAGGGTAAACATTTATGGTTAAAATCTTCTGTAATTTATAGCTTAATACACATGGACAGTTTCTATTAACAGATTATAGAATTATTACCTAAAAACTTAGAATTGCATAATTTTTAAAGCTATTGTAAGACTTGAATCAAAACTGTACTGAGTAGTTTATTATGTAAATTGACATACTATAAAAAAGAAATATTCTTTAATAAAGTTAATATTTTTAATATGCTTTAGGTACTTAGCATAGTCTGTAAAATTAAACATAGGCAATATAGCCAATAATTTAAACAATCCATCTTAAATAAGATGAGAAACATCTTGAATTCTCATGGCCGCAGCCTGGGAATGCCATCATGATCGTGGCTGGTACTGCCCTTCAGGCGCCCATGCTGACAGGAGACATAAGAAGCATGAAGCTCTCCAACCATCTGGGATGACCAACATTAAACTGAGAATAAAAATAGGTCCTGGTTGCAGCAAGTCTTAGAAAAACAATAGAATAGCTGGCCACTGATGAGAGCATGCCCAAAGGCAAGAATGGCATTCCAGAGGCTTACACTATTGTTTCTCTCTGAGGTCCTGTATTAATACGAGGGAATTTTGTGTCTATTTCTATTAGAAAGTATTTAATCCAATTTATAAAACCTATTAGATATTTTTAAAATCTTTGGCATAGAATATTTATAATAATAAAAGCATATTATGCTAATTAGACCAGGTGTCCTTCCTGACGACCTTCTGGATGAAGCTGGGGCTGGGAGGAAAGCTGGGTCCTGGGTACCAGAGGGAAGCCAGTGCCCGCAGCCAGGGGAAGGAAGGCCTACTCTTGCATGAATTTCATACATTGGGTCTCTAGTAGAATAATAAATGTATTGATTTTTTAAAAGATAAATGCCATCTAAAATGTACTTTTAATTGCACAAACATAAAAACATAGCATTCTGAACGAACTCACTGATGTTTTCTACTATCCATATATTTCTATCTTATATGTGTAATTGAATGCATCTGGCCATTTAAGAAAAATATTCTTTATTCAGTGAATTGAAGAAGTTTTCATTAGGTGGGTTTTTTAAAGTACTTAAAGTAATATATTTCTAGTTCTTAAGATTGCTAGTTTAGAAAAATTTAATGCCTTTAAAAACATTTTTAAAAAACATGTTTTACACTCAAATTACATTTAGCTTCTTATGTTAAGTACTTTTTAAAAAATATGCATATTTTTATTTGTTTTAGAGAGGAGGGGAGAGGGAGAGAGAGAGAGAAACATCAATGATGAGAGAGAATCATTGACTGGCTGCCTCCTGTACACCCCTACTGGGGATTGAGCCCACAATCCAGGCATGTGCCCTTGACCAGAATCGAACCGGGATCCTTCAGTCCACAGGCCAATGCTCTATCCACTGAGCCAAACAGGCTAGAGCAGTAAGTACTTTTGAGAATCCATGTATCTACAATTAAACCACTGTTTTAGAATGTGGTTTTATTTTTTGTGATTTTGATTTAATTTGTTGTTTTATTTTTATGTGTTGTTACTTTCAGACTCAGAATACATGAACTTCTAGAAAATAGGAACTATGCCTTATATTTATCTTTGTATCTGGTGGGCCTAGTATTATGCCTGGCACATGTTAAATTCTGAATTAAAACTTAAAGGATAAATGAAAAACATTAATGAATAATCTAGTAAAACCGAGAACTGTATAACCATCTGTGCAAAGAGGCTACAGTGTTTGGACAGGTTCAAGCCTGGGACTAATGAGAGGACACGATCCTCTCCTGGCAAAACCACGTGCAAGTCCAAGCACAATTATAGCCCAAGGCTACAGTTGTAAGTTTGACCTTATGGTCTAAACCTGTAGCCCCATGTGGCTGAGTGATATGGGCTGCGGGAGGTGCAGCAAGTAAACAAAGCTTGATCAGGTGCATGTAATTGAGTAGATTCGAAACCTGCAAGAATGTTGTAACCACACCCTTACTTTGCCTCCTGGAATCTGGCTATAAAATAAAGAGACAGCTTACATGCTGTGGCGCTGTCTCTCCATCAGAGAGCAGCGTCCCACCCAGACCCAGCTTTATTCTCTTGTCTGTCTTTTCTAAATCCTTCACCACCCCCTCTCAGGTTCACCCATGGCCATGCCGGCTCAGCACAACCATCTCCCTATATCAGTGATGGCGAACCTATGACACGTGTGTCAGAGGTGACACGCGAACTCATTTTTTTGGTTGATTTTTCTTTGTTAAATAGCATTTAAATATATAAAATAAATATGAAAAATATAAGTCTTTGTTTTACTATGGTTGCAAATATCAAAAAATTTCTTTATGTGACATGGCACCAGAGTTAAGTTAGGGTTTTTCAAAATGCTGACATGCCGAGCTCAAAAGGTTCGCCATCACTGCCCTATCTAGTAATTTTATATACTAATACTGCTACTCACATTAAAAATGAATTTCTTTAATGTAGAAGCATAGGAGTTTCTTGTTTGCTTAATACTTTATTCCAAGTTATCAGTTTTCCTTTAGCAAACAAGCTTGTTTTCCTTTAATTATTCTATGTTTGGGATTTACCCAAAATTAGATAGCATTTTCCTCCCCTACTCTTTCTTCTATTAAGAAAACAGTATGTGGTACAAGAAAGAAGTGGTTCTATGATGTGATGAATCAGTGGTTCTCAACCTTCCTAATGCCGCGACCCTTTAATACAGTTCTTCATGTTGTGGTGACCCCCAACCATAAAATTATTTTCGTTGCTACTTCATAACTGTAATTTTGCTACTGTTATGAATCGTAATGTAAATATCTGGTATGCTATACGTGTTTTCCAATGGTTGCGACCCACAGGTTGAGAACCACTGTTAGCTAATGTTACGATGGTAATTATTTTGCAATATATAAGTATATAAATCAACACATTTACACCTTAAACTTACATAATATTATATGTTAATTATATCTCAATAAATCTGGAAAAAATATAATTCTTCAGATTCATAGAGATAGAAAGTAGAACAGAGGTAATTAGGGCCTGGGGGGTTAATTTTTAATGGTTACAGGTTTAGCTTGAAATGATGAAAAGTTCTGGAGATGGATAGTGGCGATGGTTACACAACAATGTGAATGCACTCAATGTTACTGGACTGTACACTTAAAAATGGCCCAAATGGTACATTTTATGTTCTATATATTTTACCACAATAATATATATATATTTGTGCTATATTTTTAAAATATTTTTAATTGATTTCAGAGAGGATGGGAGAGAGAGAAAGATAGAAACATCAATGATGAGAGAGAATCATTGCATGCCCCACACTGGGGATCCAGCCTACAACCCAGTCATATGCCCTAACCAGGAATTGAAACGTGATCTCCTGGTTCATAGGTCAACACTTGACCACTGAGCCACGCCAGTGAGGCCATGCCATATTTTTTTAAAAAGAAAAAGTATGTGGAAAGATTTTATTTTATACATTTGATTATTCTTTGGGATTTTTTAAAACCTTGGGGTCATAAACTACCACACAGAAATAAAATTCAAAATAAAATATGAATGTCTAAAAAAATAGGTTAAAAATAGACATGCTGCAAATCTTCTAAATTAATTGTAAATTTAGATTTTACAGGCATTTCTTTCCATATATACACTAGGTGGAGCCATTTGCTTAAACTAATTATAGGAAAATTGACTGGGAGAGTGTACATTTAATTTTATAAGAAAGTGTCAAACTGTTTTTCAAAGTAGCTCTACCATTTTGCATTCCCTCCAGCAACATATGAAAGTTTCAGTTGTTCCGTATTCATATTAGTATTTGGCCATGCTTATTTTAGTTACTCTAGTAGCTGTATAGTAATATCCTGTAGTTTCAATTTGCATTTCCTTAATGACTAATGATATTGAATTTCATTTTTTTAATCTTCATCTGAAGATATGTTTATTGATTTTAGAGAGAGAGGAGGGGGAAGAGGGAGAGAGAGAAATATTGATGTGAGAGAAAAACATTGATTAGTTGCCTCCTGTACATGCCTGGACCGGAGATTGAAACTGCAACCTAGGTATGTGCTCTCATTGGATATCAAACCCGCAACCATTTTTGGTGTATGGACGATGCTCCAACCAATTGAGCCTCCTGGCTGGAGCCTCCTGTAAAGATGTTGAACATCTTTACATGTACTAATTTTATGTGCTCACATTTTGTATATCTTCCTTGCTAAAATGCTTATTCACATTTTTTGCCCAGTATTTATTGGGTTGCTTGTTTTCTTAATGTTGAGTTGTGCAAGTTCTTTATATTACCACCTTTCCATTTATCCAAGATAAATGGAAATATATGTCAGCGTATAAATGTTCATTGCAGCTTTATTTATATTCACCAAAACTGAAAACAACCTATTAACTGGTGAATAGCTGAATAAACTAAGTACATCCATACAATGGAATAGTACTTAGCAATACAAAGTAATGAACTACTGATAACATGAAACAATATGAATCTTTTAAGTATTCGAAGTTGAGTCAGAGAATTCAGACGCAGAAAGCTACCTATTCTATGACTCCATTCATATGATATTCTTGAAAAGGAAAAATTATGAAAACTGAAAGTAGATCAGTAGTTGCCAAGGACTGGGAATGGGGAGAATGAACTAAATGCAAAGCATTGTTGGTAAATCTTTTGGAGAGAATCAAGTATTCCATATCTTACTTTTAGTAGTGGTTATAAGATTATAAACATTTGTCAAGATTCACTGAATATACTCTTAAAATGCTGATTTTACTGTTCAAATACTTTGTTTATTATTGGGTTTTGTTACTTAATATTGAACATTTTAATATCTAGTTAACTTGCCACTGAAGAATATCATCACAGCTGCTAATTACATCTTCAACAGTGCTATAAGGAGTTGACAACCTCCCTTAAAACTGAAGCTGAAATTGTTTCAACCTAGGACAGTGATGGCGAACCTATGACCATTTTTTTGGTTGATTTTTCTTTGTTAAATGGCATTTAAATATATAAAATAAATATCAAAAATATAAGTCTTTGTTTTACTATGGTTGCAAATATCAAAAAATTTCTATATGTGACATGGCACTAGAGTTAAGTTACGGTTTTTCAAAATGCTGACATGCCGAGCTCAAGAGGTTCGCCATCACTGACCTAGGAAGATGCCAGCAGCATTTCCATGAGTAAACATGACCTGTTTACATTCAAGTAGCCTGTCTGGCCAGTGCGCAATGGTACGCATTAGCCTTTAGGACAATACTGGCCTATCTATAATAATAAAAGTGTAATATGCTAATTATACCAGAAAGCCGAATGACCTTCCAGATGTCCTTCCAGACGACCTTCTGGATGAAGCCGGGGCTCTGAGGGCCAAGGTAAGGCTCCGTGGCTGCAAGGGCTGAGCCCCTTGCACAAATTTCATGCATCAGTCCTCTAGTCCTATATAATAAAAGCCTAATATGCAAATTGACCAAATGGCAGAATGACCAGAGGAACGACTGGTCGCTATGATGCTCACTGACCACCAGCGGGCCTATGCTCAACGCAGGAGCTGCCCCCAGCCTGCAGGCCCCAGGCCAGCCAAGGCAGGTGCCAGCGGGGGCCTCCTGATCGCCCCACAGGTCGCCCTGCAGATTGGCCCTGATTGCCAGCCAGGCCTAGGGACCCTACCCGTGCACAAACTTCATGCACTGGGCCTCTAGTAGTGACATAAGTGTGGTAATGAAATTCCAAGTTTACCTGTAGTAAAATTTCCTAGTAGTCTACTTAAATTAGTAGAATCTAAATCCACAGGGCATTGGCTAAGAGTTTATTGCCAATTTCAAGAAGCAGGTTCTTCTTGCAGCTCCATAGCTGAACACATTTGCAAATCTGATACAATGTCAACCACAGGGCTGTTTTGAAGTTTAAATGGGAACATAAAGAAGGGCTGATGCAAAAATATGCTGCAATAGCAACATGTTATGTATGCTAACGGAAATTTCAATCCAAGGTTAAAGAATAGGAACTGACTGCTCAGACCAGAATAGCTATCATTCTGCAAGGGTTTCCCAGAGACTGCACTGCTGAGGTTTAGCTTACTCTTATGCAAGCTAATTCATGGCAGCCACTCACATTTAGAGTATGACAAGTGATAATTTTCCTGTATAAAGTGAACAGATTATTAAAGCCCATAGTAGCTTGAAATGTGTGTAGTTGAAAAGGGGTAGGAATGGGAATATTTTTTTTTTCCAAGACTGTACTTACCTGCATATTTATAAAAGCAAACAAGGGAGCATGCTGAAACATCTTGGTTATAGGTCAGCCCCAGTCTTGACTGTCACGGGGGAAAAGAACACTAGAATTTTCAAAACTAAGTATATAAATATGCTTACATCCTAAAATAAATTCATGTAATGTTTTTTGCTAACCCACCAAAAATAAGTTGACAGTTTGAACAACTTGCTATATAAAACTGAAGTGCACGGATAGCATCACACTAACATTTGTATCGTTTATCTTCTTCAGAAAATAGTTTCTGAATCCCCCCCCCCCCCCGCCCTTTATCCGTATTGTAAATTCAAAAAAAATCTTTTGAAGCATTTTAAAAAATCTCCCCCTAAATAACTATTTGGTAACTTGAGTTCATTTGCTTTATGTGAGGATGAAGAGATCCAATAAGCACTTCTATAATACAAAGTGAACTGAATTTATTGTGAAATTCTCATCGATGGGAAATTAAATTGAATATTTATTTTGTCCATTTCATTTTACAATAATCTTAGCACGTATTTATTGTACTATGTATGCCAATGTAAAAATTTTGTTCTGTTTGTTTTTAATTTAATTCTTTATTGTTTAAAGTATTACATAAGTCTCCTTTTCCCCACATTGACCTCTCCCTGGCCGCCCCCACCCCCCAGCATATGCCCTCAGTCCCCTACTGTCTGTGTCCACTGGTTATGTTTATATGCATGCATACAAGTCCTTTTATCATCCCTATCAAATTAGTCTTTGAGCCTCTAAAAAAATCACTTTTATTAGAAAGCATCCATGCACATCTTTAAAATAGATGGTAGTGACAGAGAAACAAAAGTTAAGATTTGTGCATTGACAGACTTTTACAAAATCTGCCAAAGTTCTTCACCTGTTCATAATCATAATTGCCTTCTCATAGGCAATATTTCAGATAAATATATCATCATCTACTTGGGAGTTACATGTAGGGCGCTGCTATAGGGTTAAGCCTTGTACTGACCTGTTGACAAAGCCATAAACAAGTCCCAGCTTAGAGGGCACAGTCCTCTTAGCATAACTAGGCTTGACCTTATGACACTCCCTAGATCTTATCTGGGTAACTAATGGGCTGTGGGAGGTGCAGCAAGTGCTGCCAAAACAAGTGAAACTCACAAGAACATTGTTAACTATGGTGACCACTGCCTTGTTTACTTCTGGCTATAATATAAGGGCTAAGCTTGCCTCTGATCTCTCTCTGTGGCCATTCTCTTTGTCATTTCTTCATCCATTCGCTGCCCTCACTCAGGCTTTCGAACCCTTGGCTGAGCTGTCTTGGCCCAGTTACATAAATATATTTAGTTCTAATTTTAGTATTGTTTTTCTATTTTAACTATTTTTTAGTGGAAAATTTAGTGTCATTACTTACACTCACAATGTTGTACAACCATCACCACAATCTATTTATAAAACTTTTTCATCACCCCAAACAAAAACATTTTTCTTTTGCCTGTGGATATCCAGTTGCCCCAGCATCATTTACTGAGGAGAACTTGTAGTTTTTTAGTGTTTACTGTAGGGATATATATATATATATACTTAATTTTTCATAGCCTCATTAGAATTTATATTTTACCACTTTAAGTGAACTGAAAATTTACAACCATATAGATTCCTCTTTTATATTGTTTCCAATGCCATTTCTTTTTTTTTAGCTCAAATATTTCTTTTTTTCCTTTTTTTTATTGTTTAAAGTATTACAAACAGTAGTACATATGTCTCCTTTTTTCTTTTCCCAATTGACCTTCCCCCAGCCTCTCCTACCACCTGGCACATGCCCTCACCCCCCTCCCAGTGTCTTGCGTCCATTGGTTATGCTTATATGCATACATACAAGTCCTTCAGTTGATCTCTTACCTCCTCCCGCCCCCCAACCCTCTCCAGCCTTCCCACTGACATTTGACAGTCTGTTTGATGCTTCTCTGCCTCTGTATCTATTTTTGTTCATCAGTTTATAATGTTCTTTATTATCCATAAATGAATGAGATCATGTGGTATTTTTCTTTCACTGACTGGCTCATTTCACTTAGCATAATGCTCTCCAGTTCCATCCATGCTGTTGCAAATGGTAAGAATGCCTTCTTTTTTATAGCAGCGTAGTATTCCATTGTGTAGATGTACCACAGTTTTTTAATCCACTCATCTGCTGATGGGCACTTAGGCTGTTTCCAAATCTTAGCTATTATAAATTGTGCTGCTATGAACATAGGGGTGCATATATCCTTTCTGATTGGTGTTTTTGGTTTCTTGGGATATATTCCTAGAAGTGGTATTACTGGGTCAAATGGCAGTTCCATTTTTAATTTTTTGAGAAAATGCCATACTGTTTTATACAGTGGCTGCACCAGTCTGCATTCCCACCAGTAGTGCAAGAGGGTTCCTTTTTCTCCACATCCTCTCCATCACTTGTCGTTTGTTGATTTGTTGATGATAGCCATTCTGACAGGTGTAAGATGGTACCTCATTGTTGTTTTGATTTGCATCTCTCAGATGATTAGTGACTTTGAGCACTAATCAAGAGACATTTTCATATGTCTCTTGGCTTTCTGAATGTCCTCTTTTGAAAAGTGTCTATTTAGGTCATTTGCCCATTTTTTGATTGGGTTGTTTATCTTCCTTTTGTTAAGTTGTACGAGTTCCCTGTAAATGTTGGAGATTAAGCCCTTATCGGAGATAACATTGGCAAATATGTTCTCCCATGCAGTGGGCTTTCTTGTTGTTTTGTTGATGAAATCTTTGGATGTGCAGAAACTTTTTATTTTTATGTAGTCCCATTTGTTTATTTTCTCCTTAGTTTCCATTGCCCTAGGAGCTGTATTGTTAAATATATTGCTATGACAAATGTCTGCTATTTTGCTGCCTATGGCTTCTTCTAAGATTTTTAAGGTTTCCCATCTTATGTTTAAGTCCTTTATAAACTTAACCAAGGAGATAAAGGACCTGTACTCATAAAACTTCAGAACACTGAAAAAAAGAGATAGAGGAAGACATGAACAAATGGAAGAATATACCATGTTCATGGATTGGTAGAATGAACATCATTAAAATGTCCATACTACCCAAAGCAATCTATAAATTCAATGCAATCCCCATTAAAATACCAATGGCATACTTCAAAGACCTAGAACAAATTCTCCAAAAATTCATCTGGAATAAAAAAAGATCCCAAATAGCTGCAGCAATCTTGAGAAAGAAGAACAATATTGGAGGGATTACAATACCAGATATCAAGCTATACTACAAAGCTACTATTCTCAAAACTGCCTGGTACTGACACAAGAACAGACATATAGACCAGTGGAACAGTACAGAGAACCCAGAAATCGACACAAGCCATTATGCTCAATTAATATTTGACAAAGGAGGCAAGACCATACAATGGAGTCAAGACAGTCTCTTCAATAAATGGTGTTGGGAAAATTGGACAGATACTTGCAAAAAAATGAAACTAGACCACCAACTTACACTATACACAAAAATAAACCCAAAATGGATAAAGGACTTAAACATAATTTTAGTATTTTAACCTATAATATTTATAAATAAAATAAATCTCGATTTTAAATATATTTTATAGAAATCCCCATGTGTATTTCACTTGGAGTAACCAGGCATGGGCTTCCTAAAGGAATGACATCCAGTATATCTGAAAAAATCATGCTTTGTTGGCACTTTTTAAAACATTCAATGAAAGCTCATATTTAATTTATGTAGTGAGAAAATTCTGAATTTGTAGCCTATGAAGTAGCCAAGAAGAGAAGCTGACAGAAAAGCTTCAACAATGTAACAGAACATGAAAATTTGTTGAGTGAATTTGATGTTGCGAATTGTAGTAGAATTGTAGACTTTAGCTCCATAGAGAAATAAAACTAGACGATAAAGTAGGCTCATAGTTATAAAGTAACAGAATGCTAGCATGTCTATGAGTTCTGGTCAAAATCTAATTAGGGTAATCTGTCTTCCTCTTGGCTCTGTATTTTGAGAAGAATGCCTAGAGCACTAGAGCTATCAGATTCACATAAAAGACTTCAAAGCAGCCATTACAAATAGGTTGGCAAAACTAAAGCAAAGCCTGATTAAAGAGGTAAAGGGAGGTATGATGACAAGGTTCTCTCAAACTGAGAATATTAATAAGGAGAAATAAATGATTAAAAAAACCCCACCAAATGGTATTGTGGAACTGAAAAGTATATGTGAAAAAGCATATATGAAATCTGGACTCTAACAGTTTCTGTTGTTTGTGCTTTTCTCTTTTGCTGGTTTCTTTGCATACCTTGTAAACGTTTTTGGAAACTGAAAATTTTAGATAATATACTAGCAGTGAAGAAATTCTGGATACTGGTTACCCTCCTCCCAAGGCTTGTTATTGTCACTTGTTTTTTATTTGTTTTGTGACTGGTTGGATTATTTTATTGTAGTCTGTTCCCTTGCACCTAACACACACACAATGTTAAACCTCTGCTGTTGCTCTTCAAGAAGTCACCTTAGTTACTCTTGGATAAAAGCTCTCTTCCTCTCTTTCACTGACCACACCCAGCTGTTAAACTCCATTAATTGCCAGCTGCTTGCTCTATTGTTTTCAGCAATACTCTGAGGCATATATGGGCAATATCTCTGAGATATTGTAGGTTAGGTTTCAGACCACCACAATAAAGCAGTGCATTGGAATAAAAAGCGTCATCATCTTTTTGTTGGTGAAGGATCTTGTCTTCAATTTGTAAAAATAAATAAATACAATATTTGTGAAGCACAATAAAGCAGAACACTATAAAACAAGGCATACCTATATTGTTCTACAAACTGGTCCAGTCAAACGGTGGCTTTTTTGAAGAAATAGATTCTGTGGTCAGTGTTTGATAATTGCTCTAATCCGGGTTACATTTCTCCCAGTTATCTTTTTCTCCAGTTCTCTCATGCAAACTTGTCAGCCTACAGTCCAAGTTATATCTTCATTAAATCCAAGAATCTTCTCCCAATTGCCTTTCACCACAAACTCCACTATTCTTTAGATCGCTTAGACTTGAACTTCTTACAAAGAAAGTTACTTCCTTTGGGGAGAGATTAGAAACTATGTTATGGCCTGATTCTCCCCAGAGACAAAGTCTCTTAGCCAGGGCTGTGGGGCTGGGAGTGGTGAGAATGACAGGCTTCTCTCTGCATGACCAGCCCCCTCTAGAAGCTGCACACGCAGTAGAGGGGGCAGCAGCCAAGTTCCTCTCAGCTTGTCTCTCCTGAGAGGAAATTACACTCTCCGGAGCTGTGGCAAATACAGTCAGGATCCCAGTATTTTCAGTGCTTACCACCCAAAGTAAGTCTCCATTCCATAAGTAGGGGTTGTGTGGCAGAAGGAGTCACACCTCTCATTAGCAATCCCTGACGCTTAGCCTTAGCAGCAAGTAGCTAGGGGCATGATGAGAAGCACTCGTATCCTTCTCAAGCAGGGAAGAAAGCCCTGGTAGGAGCTGGGGCAAGAAGGGGACCTATGTTCTTGGCTGCACCAGTCATGAGGACAATCTCCACCTGGGCTGGGAGGGAGGAAAAGAGGGAGCAGTCTTGGTTCAAATATCACAGACGCTCACCTTTCTTACTGAAGGCTTCATATATTTTCCATGGACAGCTTCTGTTCTTGTTTTCTTTTCCCATAAATATCCTCCCTGTTCCAAAATCAGCTCAAGAAAATAAATTTCCTCTCAAACACAAACAAAACAACCATAAGAAACAACAGCAAAGTGACAGGGTTTGGCAAAGAGAGGAAGAAAAATGAAACTGAATACTCTGCTTTGCCCCATCCCCTGGGACGCCACGTGAGTTTCTAATTCTGATGTAGGATGGAGAGCTCATTGGCTTAGCTTAATCCATACATAGCTCCCGTTGGACTGGACCAGTGTTGAGTAGAAACATTTAAAATTTCATGACTTTGCTCTAACCATTTGCAACAGCATGGATGGACCTGGAGAGTATTATGCTAAGCAAAATAAGCCAGTCAGAGAAAGATAAGTATCACATGATTTCTCATATGTGGAATCTAATGAACTAAATAAACTGATGAACAAAATAAAAGAAAAAGAAGAGAAAATTTCATGACTTTGGCTAAAGAAGTTGCGGTCATTGATATTGTATCCAGAATGCCATATGAATTGTTAGTAGTCTAGGATACAAAATATAACCTGGTTTTTACCTATAAAGTGGAGTTATTAATTCTATCCCTGAAAAGTCTTACAATATTCTACTTGAACAGACTATATCTACATCATGATTAATGGTTTCATTGTTATGACTATGAATGCTCTAGGTAGAGCATATCTCCTGTCATTTCTTCCATCATTTTGGCTAAAGCATAGTCATGGGCATATAAATCACTGTCTTAATTGATCCAGACAATATTACAAATACTGTTGTATTTGAACACTTGATCTCTGACACAGGCATCTCATGTGATAATAATGACACGTGGCAGAATAAATGATGGATTTCCTTCACTATATATACACATTTGAATATAACTGACAGGAAATAAGTCAGAATGATGGAGGAGAATGATACGGAGTTTTCGTAGCATATTAGTGTGTGTGTTTTTTTCTCTACTGAGATGTCATCATAGATTTTAATTCCCTTGAGATAAGTGACTAACTCTACATAGTCTTCTTGTCAGCAATAACCAACCAAATGTCAGCTTCTCTTCCAGTGAAGTCTTTCTTTGCTCACAGGATTCACAAAATGCTATTGTTGTAGTATCTTTTTTAAATTACATCAGTCACTGAAATCTTTTGGCACCAGGTTTTGCAAAAGACAACATGCTGAGCAGTGAGAAATGGAGGTGAGGTGCGATTAATTGTCAAAGGAGAGACACACAGAAGCATAACTCTACCTCCTGACAGATGCTCCAGCTAATGACACAGAGTCAAGTAATAGAATTTTTATAGAAATTTGGCCAACTGCTTTAGGCTCCATCTGCTCATTTTTCCCCCAAAGAGTGCTGCCTCTCAAAGGCTGAAGGAGAAGTTGAAAAGGCTGCTGAGGCACTTCCAAAAATTCCATCTATTTCCAGAATGGTGAGCCCCACAAATGTAACCCAAGGCAAAGTTCATCTCAAACACAGAGCTGAATCAGACTGGGAAAGAATTATTTTTTAATTCTAAATTAAATTTGTCATCATATCTCTTGCACTTTCTTTCTGAGTGTGGAGTGTGGTCTGAAAAGCAAATTGACTGAATCAACCATATCTTATGCTCAACATTTAACTTACCGAACTGAGCTTCCCTGTATCTCCTCTTAGGATTGAAATACAGAATGAAACGATAAAGCAAGTTTGGGAGTGAGTGGTGGACAGGAAAAGAGGTATTTGCAGAAAATCTATAGGATCATCCTAAAGAGAACTCGACAAGATGGCACCACGTTTTCTTCTACAATATCACAACCTAAAAGACACCTTTTTTCTTTACTAAGGATTTGAAGCCTGAAAGCAATCGAAGCAATTTAGTGTAGTGGTTCAGCGGTTTTCTTTTTCTTCTCCTTTTAAAAACAGCCATTTATTTTTAAAAGTTAGTTTGTGAAATCACACACACAAGCAGATACACAAGAGCATGAGGTTTTGATGTCAGGTAGATTGGTGTTTAATTCCAAAATTTACCATTTGGTAGTACTGTATATAATCTTGGGGAAATTACCAATCTATACCTCATTTCATTATGAGTTATTGAAAGGTGCTTCCAAGGGTAACCACAACACACAATTCCAGGGGTGATCCATTCAGAGAATTCCATATGGTTTATTCATCCTGCATTCATTCAATGTGACTAGCCCTGTGCCTAGCACATAACGAGCATTTGAAAGGCAGCTGTTAAATATCCAATATTTAATTCAGTACTCTTCTGTAAACAAGAATAAGGACTCTCTACAAAGGTCAGTGTATCATAATGGATAAAAACATGAACCATCAAGCCAGACTATCAGTATTCTAACATCGAGTTGTGTTATGTAACAGCCATGTGATCTTGGGAGGTTTACTTAAATTCTTGGTGCCTCAGTATTTTCTTAGTAAAGGGGGGATAATAACAGTACTTACTTTTTAGGGTTATTGTAATAATTAAATAAGTTAATACATATAAAACACTGAGAACAAGATCTTGCACACAATAAACATTAAATAAACATTAGTTATAATTTCTTATATGTTATTAGAGGCCCGGTGCACAAAAATTTGTGCACTGGCGGGGGGAGGTCCCTTAGCCCGGTCTGTGCCTGCTCGGAGTCTGGGACCCCTCGGGGGATGGCCACCTGCTGGCTTAGGCCTGCTCCCCTCTGGCAGCCCGGGAGCCCTTGGGGGATGTCCACTTGCCAGAGGGGAGCAGACCTAAGCTGCAGTTAGACATATTTAGTGCTGCTGAGGAGGCAGGAGAGGCTCCCACCACCACCACTGTACTGGCAGCTGGCAGCCTGGCTTGTGGCTGAGCAGAGCACCCCCTGTGGGAGCGCACTGACCACCAGGGGGCAGCTCCTGCATTGAGCGCCTGGCCCCTGGTGGTTAGTGTGTGTCATAGTGACCAGTCATTCCCAGTCGTTCTGCTGTTAGGGTCAATTTGCATATTACCCTTTTATTATATAGGATAGAGGCATGGTGCACAGGTGGGGGCTGGCTGGTTTGCCCTGAAGGGTGTCCCGGATCAGGGTGGGGGTCCCGCTGGGGTGCCTGGCCAGCCTGGGTGAGGGGCTGATGGCTGTTTGAAGCTAGTCACACCCGCTTCAGGATGGAGGACCCCACTGGGGTGCCTGGCCAGCCTGCGTGAGGGGCTGATGGCTGTTTGCAGGGTGGCCACACCCCCTTCATGGTGGGGTCCCCACTGGGGTACCTGGCCAGCCTGGGTGAGGGGCTGATGGCTGTTTGCAGGCTGGTCAAGCCCCCCCAGTGGGGACCCTCACCCCATGGAAGTTTGGCCAGCCTGGGTGAGGGGCTGATGGCTGTTTGCAGGTTGGCCATACCCCCTTTACGGTGGGGGGGGGTCCCCACCGGGGTTCCTGGCCAGTCTGGGCAAGGGGCTGAGAGTCATCTTCAGGCTGGCCAAGCCCCCCCGGCGACGGAAGCTCCCAGCTTCTCCTTTTTTTCTTTTTTTAATTCTGGGATTTATTTACCTTCTATAATTGAAACTTTGTTGCTTTGAGTGGAGCTCAGAGCCGACCGCGGCAGGCGGGAAGCTCGGCTTCCTCCATATTGGGGCAACCAAGCCTCCTGCTTGCTCCAGCTCCATAGCTGCCGTTTGCCATCTTGGTTGGGTTAAATTGCATATAGTCGCTCTGACTGGCTGGTGGGCGTGGCTTAAGGCGTAGTGAAGGTATGGTCAATTTGCATGTTTGTCTCTTATTAGTGTAGATGTGGGAAAGTTTTCTGAATATGTTGTTAAAATGAAAAGCAAAGTGCTGAAGAAATAGGGGAATTAGATACATGTTTTAACTTATATGTGGGTGGGCAAAAGTAGGCTAACAGTTGTAGTACAAATAAATAATACAGTAAGAATAATGATTCAAGAATAAATCCTATGTTTTGCATACTCACAACTGTAAACCTACTTTTGTCAACACCTTTATGCATAAAACTTTTCTGTAAAAATAGCTAAAAAATTAATAGCGCTTTCAACCTATCTAGACAGGAATTGAGTGGAAGGAGGAGGAAGAGTTTTCATCATATAACTCTGTATACTAGAGACCCGGTGCATGTATTTGTACACCAGTGGGATCTCTTGGCCTGGCCTGCAGGGATCAGGCCAAATCTGTGCATCAGGCCTCCGACATTCCCCATGGGGTGCTGGATTGTTAGAGGGCACAGGCCAGGCTGAAGGACCCCACTGGTGCACAAACCTGTGCACCAGGCCTCTAGTATATTGTATATTACACAAAGGAGAAATTAACCTTCTCATCCAAGAGCATTTACCTAGACACAGTAAATATACACAAGCTTACATTATGAGTAAAAACTTCATGAAAGAAGTGTTTAGACCACATTCTGAGGATGAGGGAGAGGTCAAAGCACCAAGATACCACTTCCTGCATGTACCACCAGTAAAGCCTTTTTTTAAAAAATATTTTTTTATTGCTCTCAGAGAGAAAGGGAGAGAGAGATAGAAACATCAATGATGAGAGAAAATCACTGATTGACTGCCTCCTGCCCACTCCCTTCTGCAGATCGAGCCCGCAACCCAAGCATGTGCCCTTGACCAGAACTGAACCCAGGACCCTTCAATCCACAGGCCAATGATCTATCCACTGAGCAAAACTGGCTAGGGCTCACCTGTAAAGACTTTTGAATGCACTAGCTTTCAAATGCATTCTGGGTAGAAGAAATGGCATGATTTGATGACAATGGATAGTACATGATTGGGAAGCACCAAGAACTATAAGGCATAAAAGAACAGAGAATATAACTGGTGCAGGAATTTGGAAGGAAAACAACTTCATTCACATTTCAACACAATATTTTCTAACTGAAATAAATAAGAGAATGTGTGTGTTTATCTAGATATACATATGGAATAAAAGGGAAATTACTCAGCAGAAGGGAGAGATCTTATTAAAAATAACATTGATTGATTCATCAATCCTACAATTACAACTTTCAAACATCTAAATAGAATAGCAATTATTAATTATTACCTTCTCATAAAATGCTGAGGCCTTTAAAAACCAAGTTTGTGATTTCAATCAGTTCACCAAGCCTGAATCAATTTAATTGCAAACCACAGAGATTTTCCTAATATTTTCTTGAAGGCAAACTCTGTCAGGATTTTCTATGTTGTCTTTCAAGTATAGAAGCTAAAAAACCAACTATAACTCTTCTCATTTATATACTACTAGAGGCCTGGTGCACGAAATTCAATTCGTGCACGGGGGTGGGGAGGGTAGGGCCCCTCAGTCCGACCTGCACCCTCTCCAAAACAAGACCCCTTTGGAAATGTCTGACTGCCGGTTTGTGCCCTGCACTTTTAACAGATGACAGCTCCATTGTTGTTTCTTTCTTATGCTTAAACCCATTGGAATTAGTAGATATTCAAAGTGTGTATACCTTTTGGGGGGACACCTGTATATCTCTAGTCAGCAGTGAAAGGAACCAATGGCGGATTTGGAACCCCCAGACAGGGAACCTCGCTCACTCCCTGCATGTCTCCCCACTTCACTTTCCACCTTCGCGGGCAGTGGGAGAATCAATGTTTTCTCTCATTAACTCAGAAAAGCACGTCCTATTACCCGCTGCCCGAGAGGAGTGTGCTAGGACCCACGCGAGCGAGGCTGAGTCAGGGCTGCCTTTGCTCATGGGTGCTGGCACCCAAAGTGCACATTCCTCCTCTGTAGTCGCCCCGACTATCCCACCATTTCACTGAGAGGACGGAACTCCTCGCCTCCTCTGGGTTGCTGATCTTGAATGCTGACCAAAGGCACCTCAGCGAGAGCCGCCCACACCCACCAGGTGTGTCTGTCTGCACCTGCTCCTGCCTCAGCACCTGCATTAGCCTCATGGAGGTGATCTTGTGGCTGTACTTGCCTCCACTCCGCCCTCTAACTGTCATCTCACAGGCACCCACCCTCAGCACCCAGAACACTCAGACACTCTCCAAAGGATGTGAGCATGCCAGAGGGGATGTGTGCATGTCCTGTGGGGGATATAGGCATGCTAGGGTTGATGGAAGTGCAATGGAGGGGTGGCGGGGGGGGTGGAACGGAACTTGTGCGCACCATGGTGCGTGACTGTTGCAGGCACATGTGAGTGACAGTGCACTGGTGGATGTTCACACACCAGGGGAGGAGGAGAGGATGTGCGCACCGGAGGCCTGTGGCTTTGCAGATCCACAAACCCCCGTGGCACGGCCAGGAAGACATCAACCTGGCCCACCACATGGCTGTCTCTGCTATCGCGCAATTCTGGGCCAGGAGGTGGGACTTGCACAGCCACTCCTTGGCGCTGATGGCCTGTAGGTGCTACTTTAACTCAGCTCGCAGGCTCCGCTTGGCGTGCTCACGGCTGCCACTGGCGCCATGTGAGGAGTACAGGCCACCCTCTGCTGGCTCACCTCCCCTACCCAGAGGCTCTCCATGTGCACTGCCCACAGGCCCAGAGCGTGCCCTGCCCACCAGCCTGCCCCTGGCGATTTGGCACCTGCACGCATGCACGCTGCCCACAGGCCTGCTATCTTTGTTGGGTTAATTTGCATACTCACTCCTGATTGGCTGTGGGTGATGCGGAGGGACAGTCAATTTATATATTTGTCTATTATTAGTATAGATTGTTAAACAATAATCTTTGAGTTAAAAATTACAAGGGATTTGAATTTGGCACTATTATTAAGAACAATTAATAAATAATGTAACTAATTAATACATAAATATGTTTGATGTCACTATGAAAAATCCCGTTTGACTGACTGCTTCCCCCCAAAATTCACATGTTGCAGTTCTAACCCACAATTTGATGGCAATTGTGGGACCTTTGGGTGGTTATTAGACTTAGATTAATCCCCTATGATGGATTTAATGCCCTTAGAAAAAGAGGGACAGACATCAGAGTTTCCTTTCTCTGTCGTATGAGGATAAAATAAGAAGGCAACTATTTGCAAGCCAGGAAGACAGTCCTCACTAGGAACCAAATTTGCTAGTACCTTAATCTTATACTTCCTGTTCTCCAGAACTGTGAGAAACAAATATCTATTGTTTAAGCCACCCAGTCTATTGTATCTTGTTATAGCAGACTGAGCTGACTAAGACACCATTCTTAACAAAATGAAATTGATGAGTCATTTTGAAATACTCTCACTCACAGAATGTGCCAGGTTCTCTCAACCCCAAGCCTTTGTATATGCTGGTCTCCTTACCTGAGACACCGGGCCTTTCAATTTCCCCACCTCTTTTCTGGCAATTCTTATGTATCATTCAGAGCTCAGCTTAGCTCTTATTTTCCTTCAGGAATCCTTCCCTCTGAATGCACCACACACATGCAAGATTGATTGCACTGCATTTTTCTTTTAAATGCTCCAAACCCCAATACATAATGAACTACTTTATGGCAGGAATATTATCTTGTTGATCATGCTTAATTCAGTAGGAAATCAACAAATGTTATTTGCTTTTCTCTGCTTTGGATAAACTAGATCTGGAGTCTCAGCCAATTGTTTTCACATAAAGTTGCTCTTAACACTAAAGAAAGTTAACAAAGTTCTGAGAAAGGTGATGAAGTATTTGGAAAAAAGAAACTCTTGACAAATCAAAGCTTATGAGTGGTGATCTCAAAAGTTAAATAAAAATCCTCACAACGACATTTTTGGATCCTTCATAGACAATTATTTTGAAAGCACTTTCCCCCGCCTTCTATTCAGAGGAGGAAAATAAGTTTTACAAATGAGGCATCTGGACAGAGCCAGACTGTGAGCTTTTACATTTGTGCTGAAATACTAAGGAGGAGACTGACTTCCTCTTAGAAACATTATTGCCCTTGTAAAACTTTAACTACATTTTTTTTGAGGCAATATTTACCTTTTGGAAGCTGAGAATGAGAGATTCAATTTTTAGGGTTTTTCTGTCCATTCTTGAATACTGATGAACTGGAGATTTCGTAAAAGCCTCATTAATTGTTTTATCCAGAAGGTGAAATTCCTTTCAAATATTCTAATTTCACTTATCTATTTAATTGTTCCATTAACAGTACAAATTTATCTGCTTTGTCAGCTGAGAGGAATAAAAATTATCACAGACTTCATAGCATGAAAGTGCAAATAGCACATATGGGTCTGTCTGTGTGTGGCAGTTTGTTATTTTGGAATAACAACAGGGGTTATAAAATATGCATTCAGGAATAGAATGTCACTCTTTTGAATGATATTTGAATAGTCTAGAACTATTTAAATGAGTGATTTAAGCCAACTACATTCAAAGCGTTCTAAATGTTTGCCAAATTATGAAATATGTATATCAAACATAGCGGAAGAGACTTAGCAACTAGTTCTCAAATCATTTAAAAATATTTTTCTAGGCTGTTCCACAAACAGATGGACACAAAAATATGTTTCATTTCCTCCATTCATAGTTGTTCTGGAAAAGAAACACTTTCTTAATATAGAACCATTTACAGCTGGTATTACACTTAGAATTTTGACCATCATTGCTTTTCATCATCAGTTGCAATTAGAAAACTTCTTCATAATTGACATTATGGCAGCAACATTATGGGAAGTTAGACCAAAACTTTTCAGTTCTTTTGAAGCTTAAAATTGCACATGGGCATGTGTAATATGCATAGAAACTATCCAGTTATGCACTTAAAGTGCAAGAGCCAAACTCTGAATATAGGTTAAAGAACTGGTGTCACTCGTCACAACCCTTCCAACCCAGTGGGAAAGGCGATTAGGATAGCAAGTACCAGTAAGGTGTGCACCACCTTCTGACAGGTGTAAATGAGGCGAGAAGCGACTGAGAAAGATATATAAGTGTGTTCATCGGGTCACTGAGTTTCCAGACATTCAAAATTGGATGTAGATTAACAACCCAAGAAAACGCACCATAAGAAGAAAATAGTACCCATAAATCATTTATGGAACAAAGCTTCACACTAACATATCCTAAAAACAGTGCTTTCTACATGTACAATTGTCCAGAAGAGCATTTTGGGAGATAGATTTCAAAGCCTTATAAATTATGGCCCCTGCATTCACCAGTTGTCTCACACTGTTCCACCCAGACACACTAACTTTTTTATTTTCTCGATCTTTTTTGCTTGGGGAAGGGGATAAGATTGTTGTTCTTGAAATACACCTGCCTTGGGGGCTTTGCACTAGCAGTTTCATCATCTAAACTCACAGACCTGACTTCTAAAATTGGAGTTTAATTTTCACTTCCTCAACCAGTGTTTACCTTCTAAAGAAGTTACTTTGACATACCACCCTATTTTATTTTGTATTAGGGTCCTTATTGCTACTTTAATGTCTTATTTGTTCATGTGCTTGCTGACTTGAGTTTTTTTCCCTTTCCGTCTCCTGCCAATAGAATGTAAGCTCTATGAGAGCAAAAGTGTTGCCTCTCATTCATTGCTAACTTCCAGTATATAAAGCAGTTCCTAACACAGCAAGCACTCAACAAATACTAGTAGAACTAATGCATTTTTTTCATGTATCCCTTCATAAGAAAAAAAAAATAAACCAATGACAAGTTTGGTGCTTTTAAAAAAGCAGTACTTAACATACTCTTATACCTCAAATCTTTTGGGATGTAGATTGAATATAAAGAAATAAATATATTCTAGGAAATCTTTATCTGCACCAGGCCCACCAGAATATCATAACAAGAACATATGGAAATGCATACTTTTAAATAATTAACTACATTAAAGAGAAACATTTAATAATTTACTTGCCAATGGGGGGAGGATTATCTGCACCATTGCATATGCACACATATGCACGCATAGCAATAAAAAAAGAGAAATAGAGCTAAATATTTTAACACATGAACTAATTAAAAACACCAATAACCTTGGTCATCCAGTATAGTATTTTAAAACAGTATGTATTATGATCTAGGAACTGGAGGAGTATCTAAGAGCACTAGGGAAGCAGTAAATCATCTGCATATTGATGTGGTTTTATTAGTCCCTTTAAAGATTGATTAGAATTGCATCAATCCCAGCTGGCCACAATTATTGCTATTAGGATAAGTGTGTGAATCAAGCAATCTACTATTCTAGAAGCTGAAAGTGTGTGTATTCATGACTTGAAACCATAGTACCCATGAAAAGGCTGTCTCAGCCCTAACCAGTTTGGCTCAGTGAATAGAGCACTGGCCTGCAGACTGAGGGGTCCCAGGTTCGATTCTGGTCAAGGACATGTGCCTTGGTTGCAGGCACATCCCCAGTAGGAGGTGTGCAGGAGGCGGCTGATTGATGTTTCTCTCTCATCGATCTTTCAAACTCTCTATCCTCTCCCTTCCTCTCTGTAAAAAATCAATAAAATATATTTAAAAAATTTTTAAAAAGGCTGTCTCAAATTTATATATATATATATATATATATATATATATATATATATATATATATTATACAGAGAGGAAGAGAGATGGAAGAGAGAGATAGAAGCATCATTGATCGGCTGCCTCCTGCACGCCCCCTACTGGGAATCGAGCCCACAGCCTGGGCATGTACCCTTGACCAGAATAGAACCCGGGACCCTTCAGTCCACAGTCCAATGCTCTATCCACTGACCCAAGGCAGCCAGGGCAATTACTGTATTTTTAAGGAAGGGTCTTGATTATCTATGACTTTACTTCTTAGAAAATAGCAGGAGGAAAAGGATTAGAGACTAACCTGGAAACAATAAGAGCATACAATGAAGTCAAGACAGTCTCTTCAATAAATGGTGTTGGGAAAATTGGATAGATACAAGCAAAACAATGAAACTAGACCACCAACTCACACCATACACACAAATAAACTCAAAATGGATAAAGGACTTAAAGGTACGACAGGAAACCATAAAAATCTTTGAAGAAGCCATAGGCAACATAATAGCAGACATCTGTCATAGCAATATATTTAACAATACAGCTCCTAGGGCAATGGAAACTAAGGAGAAAATAAACAAATGGGACTACATAAAAATAAGAAGTTTCTGCATAGCAAAAGAAACCATCAACAAAACAACCAGATAGCCCACTGCATGGGAGAACATATTTGCCAATGTTATCTCCGATAAAGGTTTAATTTCCAAAATTCATAGGGAACACATACAGCTTAACAAAAGGAAGATAAATAATCCAATCAAAAAATGGGCAAAGGACCTCAATAGACACTTTCAAAAGAGGACTTACAGAAGGCCAAGAGACATATGAAAACATGCTCAAAGTCACTAATCATGCAAGAGATGCAAATCAAAACAACAATGAGGTACCAGCTCACACCTGTTAGAATGGTTATCATCAACAAATCAACAAACGACAAGTGCTGGAGAGGATGCAGAGAAAAAGGAACACTCGTGCACTGCTGGTGGGAATACAGACTGGTGCAGCCACTATGGAAGACAGTATGGAGTTTCCTCAAAAAATTAAAAATGGAACTTCCATTTGACTCAGTAATCCCACATATGCACTCCTATGTTCATAGCAGCACAATTTATAATAGCTAAGATTTGGAAACAGCCTAAGTGCCTATCAGCAGATGAATGGATTAGAAAACTGTGGTACATCTACACAATGGAATACTACACTGCTGTGAAAAAGAAGGAATTCTTAACATTTGCAACAGCATGGATGGAACTGGAGAGCATTATGCTAAACGAAATAAGCAAGTCAGAGAAAGATAAATATCACATGATCCCACTCATTTGTGGAATATAATGATCATAAACTGATGAACAAAAATAGATACAGAAACAAAGAAGCATCAAACAGACTGTCAAACTTCAGTGGGAAGGCAGGGGAGGGTTGGGGAGTTGGGGTAAGTGATCAACCAAAGGACTTGTATGCATGCATATAAGTATAACTAATGGACACAGACACTAGGGGGGTGAGGGCATGTGCCAGGGGGTGGGGGAGGCCGATGGGGGGAAAAGGAGACATATGTACTACTATTTGTAATACTTTAAACAATAATTTTTTTAAAAGCATGAATAAAAAAGAAAACACTTAAATAAATAAATACATAAATAAACAAATAAACAAACAACAACAACACTAAGAATATGCTGGAAAGGGAGTTTATAAGAAAGAGTGGTTTAAACAGACAAATCTCTCATATGCAGCATTTTTATTTAGTATGTACAAGACGATTAGTTGAAGCATAATATGTTGACTACCTGTAGAGACAAAGAAATCTTATTTTTTATAAAAATGTAAGCATTACAAAAGAATTTACAGGCATATATGCATAACCCATGGACACAGACAATAGTGTAGTAAAGGCCTGGGACAGCGGTACAGGGGCAGGCTAGAAGGGGTCAATGGGGGGAAAAGAGGATCTGTACACTTTCAACAATAAAGATAATTTTTTAAAAGTAAGCATTAGAAATCTCTTCCATCCTCTTCAATAAATGGTGCTGAGAAAATGGGGAAGTTACACACAAAAGAATGAATCTAGGCTACTGTTTGTCCCATATATAAAAATTAATTCAAAATGGATTAAAGACCTAAATATAAGACCCAAAACAGTAAATTACATAGAAGAAAACCTGGGTACTAAACTTATAGACCTTGGTCTTAGAATTTTGACCCCAAAGGCAAGGGAAGTAAAGGCAAAAATGAATCAATAGGACTTTATCAATCTAAAAAGCTTCTTTCTGCACAGCAAAATATAATGCCAACAAAACAAAAAGGGGAGAAGATATTTGCAAACACAGGGGTTAATTTCTAAAATATATAAAGAACTCAACACCAAACAAACAATCCAATTCAAAAATGGGCAGAGGACCTGAACAGAAACTTCTCCCAAGAAGGCATATGAATGGCCAACATATATATGTAAAGATGCTCAACTTCAGCATCTATTAAGGTAATGCAAATCAAACTACAATGAGATACCATCACACACCTGTTAGAATGGTAAGTAATAACCAGTATTGGAGAGGTTGTGGAGAGAAAGAACCCCCATTCACTGCTAGTGGGACTGTAAAGTGGTACAACTATAGAAACACTATGGAGGTTCCTGAAAAAATTAATAGAGGTACCATATGACCCAGCAAGCCCTCTTCTGAGTATCTTTCTGAAAA
Source organism: Myotis nattereri (assembly GCF_964212035.1). Classification (NCBI taxonomy): domain Eukaryota; kingdom Metazoa; phylum Chordata; class Mammalia; order Chiroptera; family Vespertilionidae; genus Myotis; species Myotis nattereri. The sequence goes on from NC_138079.1 coordinate 58,813,019, forward strand.
TTTTGAAAACATTTATTTGCAAAGTTATATGCACCACTATGCTTATTGCAGCTTTATTCACAATGGCCAAGACATGGTAACATGTTTTGAAGTCAATAGATAATTGCATAAAGAAGATGTGATACATAAATACAATGAAATACTACTCAGCCATAAGAAAAGATTAAATATTGACATTTGCAACAACATGGGTGGATCTTGAGAATATCAGGCTAAGCAAAATAAACCACAGAAAAAGTTAAGAACCATATGATTTCACTCATATCCTATATCATAAAAGGCTAATATGCAAATCGACTGAATGGCAGAACAACTGGTCACTATGACGCACACTGAACACCAGGGGGCAGACGCTCAATGTAGGAGCTGCCCCCAGGTAGTGCACTCCCACAGGGGGAGCACCGCTCAGCCAGAATCCAGGCACACAGCTGGCGAGTGCAGCATCAGTGGCAGGAGCCTCTCCCACCTCCACAGCAGCGCTAAGGATGTCTGCCTGCCAGCTCAGGCCCACTGATGACTGAGCGTGCCTAAGGTGTCAGTCAGACATTCCCCAAGGGCTCATGGACTGTGAGAGGGCTCAGGCCTGGCCGAGGGACTGCCCCCCTGCCCCCTGAGTGCATGAATTTTGTGCACTGGGCCTCTAGTATGGAATATAAAACTGAAAATAACAAATGAACAGATAAGAAAAATAAACAAAAATTCATAGACACAAAAACAGTATGGTGATTACAAGAGGGAAGGGATAGAGGGGTATTAAATGATCAAGGGGGTCAAATATATGATGATGGAGAAGATCTGACTTTGGGTGGTGATCACACAATGCAATAGGCAGATGATATATCATATAATTGCACACTTGAAACCTAGATAATTTTATTAACCAATGTCACCCCAATTAATTTAAATAAAAAATAAAAATAATAGCCTGGCCCATGTAGTTCTGTGGTTGAGCATCGACCTATGAACCAGGAGGCCACAGTTCAATTCCCAGTCAGGGCATTTGCCCGAGTTGCAGGCTTGATCCAGTGTGGGGCGTGAAGAAGGTAGCTGATTAATGATTCTCTATCATCATGGATGTTTCTATCTTTCTCTCCCTCTACCTGCTTCTCTACAATGAATTAAAAATATATTGTTTAAAAATAATCTATTTCAAGTAATGGCACAAAAATATTGAATTAAGATATCTTCTGTTACTGATGAAGTAACAGAAGCTTAATTACCTTTCCACCATAAACAACTAGAAAACTAGATAAATATATATTAAAGGATTTTCAGACATTGGACTACAGGCAACGTACAAATGTGATCTCTGAGAAAAGGAAAACAAGTGAGTTTAGTCCTACAGTTGACCAGATTTTTTCTCAGGGGAACATTCTGAACATTGGAGCAGAAAGGAGTTTCCCAAACAAAGCATACTATTTGCTTATTCAAGGAGCAAAAAATCAGAGTTCAGTGATTGAGACAGCTGTAATTACAGGGCAGAATCCCAGAGAGGAAAGCTATACAGAAAAACCTAAGAACTCTGTAAAGTTTGGAAAAGAGCAACTGAAGATTTATGAGTTGACTTATTCCAAAGTGCACTCAGTACTGGGAGATGTTTGAGTTTCAATTACTTACAGGGTCTTTGGGACATTCAGTAGAGATCTAGAAGTTCAATTTCTTAGTGATGGGGCTAACTTATTCTTGGACAAAGGCTTAAAAACAAGCCATAAATGGATCAAACTAAACTATAATGAAATTAACTACCTCACAAAACAAAATTCAACTTTCTTTAAGACTAGATATGCAAAGAAGCAGAAAATGTTAACCCCATCTAGGAGAAAAATTAGTTAATAGAGTTACACAAAAGGATGAAATTTGAAGGCAAAGATGTTAAAAAAGCTATTGTAACTATCTTGAAGTATTTAAAGAAAAACATCAACATAATGAGGAGATAAATAGAAAATATTTTAAGGAACCAAATAGAGTTCTGCAGGTAAAAAGTTTAAGACCTAAAATGAAAATTTAACTAAAAAGGATTAATAGCAGTTTAAACACTTCACAAGTAAGATAAGTGAACTAGAATAGAGAGCAATTGAAACTATCCAAAACAAAAGGAAAAAATACTGGAAGAAAGCAGAGTATCAGTGACCTGTGGGGTAACAGCAAGCAATCTAATCCTAATATATATAAAAACCCAGGTTCCATAACGTCGGACTGAAGGCTCCACCAAACACCGGAAGTCAGTCATGCAGTCAGTACTGGTTTGCCGTGGTGACCCAGCACTGATTGCTGCCGGTGTGGGTGCAGCAACCCTGAACTGACTCCTGAGGGAGCTGCAGATCAGGCCCAGAGAGAGGCCCAGAAAGAGAGGCAGGGTCTGATCTGCAGCCTCTGTGGCAGCTGTTGATCAGCCGTTGCCTCTCTCTTTCTTTCTGGGCTTCACCAGCAGCTGCGCCTCTGTTTCTCTCTGGCCTGCGTGGGGGCTACTGACCAGCCCTGCTTCTCTGATCAGGCCCGGATAGAGGCCTGGAGTTGCTGACTGGCATAGAAACTAACCAAACAGAACCAAATCTGGGTGAACTGTGAGGAGTTAATGGCTACCTAGGAAGTGGAGCTTTTGACGCTGACTGGCATAGACACTGACCAATCAGAACTAAATTGGCTGGCAGGGGAGGGCAGTTTGGGGTGATCAGGCAGGCAGAGGCAGTTAGGGGCAATCAAGCTGGCAGGGAGGAGCAGTTGGGGGCAATCAGGCAGGCAGGGGAGGACAGTTGGGGGCGAGATCAGGCCGGCAGGGGAGGATAGTTAAGGGCAATCAGGCAGGCAGGCAAAGAGGTTAGGGGCAGTTAGGCAGGCAGGCAGAGGCAGTTAGGGGTGATCAGGCAGGCAGGCAGGCAAGTGAGCGGTTAGGAGCCAGCGGTCCCAGACTATGAGAGAGATGTCCAACTGCCAGTTTAGGCCTGATCCCCCCAAGGCAGTGGTCGGCAAACTGTGGCCCCTTGAGTGTGGCTCTTCCACAAAATACCACGTGCGGGCATGCATGTACAGTGCAATTGAAACTTCGTGGCCACACACAAGGAGTCAAAGAGCTGCATGTGGCTCGCGAGCCGCAGTTTGCCAACCACTGCCCCAAGGGGTCCCCGGTTGGAGAGGGTGCAGGCTGGGCTGAGGGACCCCCCCCCCCCGCCCCTGTGCACAAATTTCATGCACTGGGCCACTATGTAAACATAATTGTAGACCTATACATAGGGGAAACAAGGGCAAAAAACAATCATTTGAGGCAGTGAAGACCCAAAATGTACAGATTTAATGAAAACTATAAATCTATATCTACAAGAAACTCAACAAACCCTTAATAGGTTAAAATAAGCAAAATAATACCAGGGCACATCATAATCAAACTATTGAGAACCAGATATGTAACAAAAATCTTTAAAACAGCTAGATAATGACATTAAATCTAGGGAAACAAAGACAAGAATGACAGGGATGGCAACCTGTAGTCATCACCTATCACTATGATTATAGGCTACTAGTACCAATTTAAAAAATAATTGTGAAAATCTATACCGGCTTAAGTCAATTGGTGCAGATTACTTAGGCCTGTTAATTTGGCTGAGGTCACTTAGGTCAGTGAGCAGAGAATGGCTAGAGAGCCACCAATATTGTTTCTTCTTTTCATTGAGCACACAGCTAGCCTATTTGTCTATGTGATCATAGGACTGAAATTTGACCGATGGACTATGGATGGATGTGATATATGCAAAATCCAGACCTGGCCCACTGAAGGCTCCCTCTGGATTCTTCGTGCTCTCTGTTTCTGTCTCCCAGCCAACAGAGTACTCTGACGTACTAGGGGATGGCAGAGCCAAAGGATGTACCCCAATCCAATGATTTATGTCTGTGACAGAAGCACAAAACAAGCTTCTGTTGTGTTAAGTCACCAAAATTTTAGGATTTTCTATTTATATCAGTTAGCCTACCTTGAATAATATAGTCGGTTTTGCAACAATAATCTTTACCTGCGCTCACTTATAAACAAATCTTGCCGAAATAATAGGTATTGAGATTACATATGAGATTGACCAAATTTACACAGTTAGCAAATGCCAAGTTCAAACTTTAAACCCGGGTCTTTCTGATTCCAAACCCTTGTGTTCTTTTTACTGCCTCACATAATGCAATTCCTATACTTATTTCAATGAAATATGAATTGCAAAATGGGGTAAGTGCCAATTTATATCAAAATAAGATAAGAAAGGTTTTCTAGTTTATCAACATTAAGCTCTGAATAATTAAAGGTAAGTATATTCTAGGAAAGTAAATCAAACTAAAACTAAAACTTGGTCTATAACAGAGCTTTATAGCTGAGAATTAAATACACTAATTTTGCTATTCTCTTCACATTAACACAACCCAGTACTTACAGTCTCATGTATAGTTTATTTCCCTCATATAGAACCAGATACCAACCACTGAAAAAGTTTCTTCATTTTTATAACTCTGAAGCAAACAGCAAATATCTCTGCTTTTCAATAATTTATGCTTCCAATATCTAGCAGAGTTTATTTCACCCATTAAAAGGTACTCGTGTACCAACATAAAGCAAAGCAAGGGGTACTACTATCTCTTTGTCTATAGATGTAATATAATGCAGATCTATTAAAATGTTATTTTTTTCCCTTTCAGCTTCGTATAAATTCCTTCTAGTCATAAAGCACATCTTCTGAATGCATTTCATACTCTTCAACACATCTCTTTTCCCCAATTGCAATATATTATTAATAGTGAAAAATCTTTTATCTCCTTTTAAGCTCCATTATTTATCTTTTATATATTATCCAGGTACAAATAAGTATGTCCAAAAAATGCCACCATTTGGTTATCTCATACAATAGAAAACATAAAATGACTAAATTTTTAGGTGCATGCTTCACAATAGTAGTAGTCATTGATTAAAATATCCATAGTTATGCTTCTAAAGTTTATCCCAAGGAAATTATTATGAATATACCCAAAGATTTAGCCTTATCTTTAATGATTGTAGCAATTACATTTTATTGTATATATGCTCCTTGTCATTAAAAAACTAATTAATAATAAAATAACAACTTAAAAATAGCTAAACTTTTTTTTGTAGGAGGTACAGCACTATATATAAGTCCTAACTTCTTCATTGGGAATAGAACTTGAATTTTGTCATGTTATAGACATTCTAGGGTTACTTAAACAAACCAAGAATTGCTATACTTTCCTCTGTGTCTTAATACCCTGGCAAATTAAAAGAAACCAAAATAAACATTTTTCAAAGTTTTGATATTACATAGTGCACATCTAAAATTTATTCTAGATTGGAAAAATGTCATCAAGATCATAGATTGTATCTAATTGATTAAATATCTTTATGTGAAAGATATATCAAGCATTCTAATCAAGTTTAACTTCTTATCTGCAGATCACCTCTAAATCAGGACTTAATAATTGTTTGTAACAAAGACTTCCATAGTGTCCTTAGAAACTTGTTTCCCCTCAGGACATGATTGGCCAAAGGGACTTCCAACTAATGAGGCTAACTTTTGTGGTTCTTTGCTTATATATTTATAAACCCTTTATACACAGTGGGAAATTTTTAAAGTAATAATAGCCATGGTTGCTAAAAATTCTTTATAAAATGTCAGCTATTCTAACTAATCTCTAGACCTATAATTATGTTTATTCTAAATGCCATGTTTTCATGTTAACTCTTTAAATATGACAATTACTTTGCTTCCATAATTATCTTGCTCATAAATGGGTTAATAGGAAAAACAAAACAAAAAAATTTGAAAGCATCCATACTCTGTGATAAAGTAATTTTAGCTTTTCTTCTTGAAACATCAATTAAATTATATTGTTGAAATATTTTTCAATATATTTTTAGTGATTTCAGAGAGGAAAGGACAGGGAGAGAGAGAGAAATAGAAACATCAGTGATGAAAGAGAATCATTGATCAGCTGCCTCCTGCATGCCCCACACTGGGGATCGAGCCTGCAACCTGGGCATGTGCCCTGACTGGGAATCTAACCGTGACCTCCTGGTTTACAGGTCAACACTCAACCATTAAGCCACGCCAGTCAGGCATATTGTTGAAATATTATTATCCTATTGTTATTTTAAATCATAAAATAATTATTACTGGAATACAAGTTTTAAAATGTATCATTTGCTAATTGGAATGGCCTATCTCTTTTTCTCAAGCACAGTCATTTGGATGGAAACCAGAGTAAAAATGGCAAGTGTGTAGGCCCTTTCTTCAGACTCAAGATACTGAAGAGTCAGATTTTCCTGAAGATTTTCAGGAGACACTGAGTGTAAAAAACACAGTCCTCTCTTCACACAGTTTGGGGAGGCCCAGGCCAGATTGCGGAACTCAGAGAGAATGACGAAGGAGGGACAAACTAAGATAATGAGAGTCCACACCCAGTGTGAAAGTTCTCCAGAGGGGAAGAACCAAGCAAGGGCCTTCGTGGAAGAATCACTGTGCATCATACATTAAGTGAAAGAGGTGATATGATGCAGCTCCTTTCAAGCATGTCAAGTATTTTATCCTAAGTTCACTGCTACAGCAATTGAATGCAAGAGACTGGGCCTCTTGCTCATTGACATATTCTAAATAAACAGCAGAAATAGAGAGTAAACCTGGGTCCTGAGCTTCCTGGAGAAGTACATGCTGAGGACTACCACTGGGCTACCAGTCCACAAAGGGCCTCAGATGTAGCCTTTTGTCATTTAAAACCAAAGAAGTTTTTATATGCATAGTCAAGAAATTGTATTTCTGTTAAAAGTCTGCATTTGATTAATATAAGCCTGTAAAGTATATCACAATGTTAGTTATCCTGTTTTGGTAGCTTTTCATCTTTAAGATACCAGGATTTTCAAAGAATAGACATATCCCAAATATTTCAGGAATTCTGAGGAACTCAACATATTTATGTTTACTTAACAAATTAGGGAAATCTTGATCAGATTCTAGTTTATGTTCTAAATTACTCTTCTAATGAGAACCCTATTAGTTCTGAAATTTTAGGAAATTTTGCCGGCTTATGGCAATCTTTTTATGGTTATTACAGGCTGAAATTAATTTTTAAATAATGGTACATCCTTGAGTCAATTCCCTCTTCATTGTTAAAGAGTTTAGGTAAATAGCTATCTATCTGGCATTCTACTGAGATAGTCCCTAACTAGGCTGCTACTCATGCACAATGCTCTAGCACCACCTGGAGGGTGCTTGGTTGGATATCGCATTATTCAAATTATATTATATTCAAGCACAAAGACATTAAGAGTTCTGTGTATCTGTCTTGCACAGTTCTACAAAATTACATGGGAAAACAATTCAAGTATACTGAATGCAGAAAGATATTAAGACCCTATTTGAGAAGCAGTTTGTTTCTGGCTGAAGGACAATTGCAGGTTATAGATTACTGAAAGAATGATTAAATCTTTCACTTCTCACTAAAAAGATTCAGTAACCCTCAATCATAACTAGAAGAACAATTTAAGTGCTGTGAAAGATACAGAAAAATTAAGGCATAAACTGGATGGTATTTCCTAACTGGCTAGAAAATTGTCACTGTAGGTAAAATATTAATTAACTAATAACATATTAATCAATAATATATAAATGTATATTTAATGTGTTTCAGTTCACTACTGTGCCTCCTTTGACTAGTGGAAACCTATTCATATAATCTCTTTGGCTCTTTAGGCATGACCAGATTAGTCTTTCATATCATTTTTGCTTTCTAGTAATAGGAAGTTTAAAATCAACTTGTATATTTCCTGACTCAGACTTGGAATCTACCATTTCTTTCAGGAATTCTGTTTCATTCTGGTGGAAAACTGTATTTAGAAACCACAATCTGTGTGCTTGAAGTGTATTGTTACTGGGCTGGTCATTGTTTCTACAAGGTTACAGTGGACAGAGCTAAAAAAAATATTTTAACAAAAATAAATCTCAGCAGGACATACTGATACTTCCAGTTTCAAATCTAGATTTATTAACTTCTAATATAGATATGCTTTCTCTCATGCTAAAAATCTCAGTTCTCAATCTGTTTTATAGCTATCTTTTCTTCCTGGAGATAATTTTATAATTTTATTTATATTTATTGATATGATCAATGTTTTGGCCTTACTTCTGTCATATTATTTCTTAGATTCAGATATTAATTTATATGTACCTATGCCTTTTATATAAATAATTTTCAGAATGTGGCCCATTTTATTCTACTTTCTCTCAGTATACCTTTTGGTATTTAGGAAGACTAATTTTTTTCTAATAGTTTATAATTTGGGATTACTTTTATTGGAATCATATTGAATTCATAACTTAATTTGGAGAAGATTTATTTATAAATAGAGCCTTCCATCCTTTATATTATCATACATCTATTTATTTGTGTCTTCTTTTAATTCTTTTAGCAAAGCTTTATATTCTCAAGTTCTCAATGTATTATAAACATTATTTATAATATTTCTTTCATAGCATTTTACTGTTGCTGATGCTATTATAAATAGGATATTTCTTTTATTTTCTTTTTTTTTTAATTAAATCTTTATTGTTCAGATTATTACATTTGTTCCTCTTTTTCCCCCCCATAACTCCCCTCCTCCCAGTTCCCGCCCCACCCTACGCCCTCACTCCCCACCCACTGTCCTCATCCATAGGTGCACGATATTTGTCCAGTCTCTTCCCGCATCTCCTACACCCTTTTCCCCCCCAAGAATAGTCAGTCCATTCCCTTTCTATGTCCCTGATTCTATTATGATCACCAGATTATTTATTCACTTGATTCTTAGATTCACTTGTTGATAGATGCATGTTTGTTGTTCATAATTTGTATCTTTACCTTTTTCTTCTTCTTCTTCCTCTTCTTAAAGGATACCTTTCAGCATTTCATATAATCCTGGTTTGGTGGTGATGAACTCCTTTAGCTTTTCCTTATCTGTGAAGCTCTTTATCTGACCTTCAGTTCTGAATGATAGCTTTGCTGGATAAAGTAATCTTGGTTGTAGGTTCTTGGTATTCATCACTTTGAATATTTCTTGCCATTCCCTTCTGGCCTGTAAAGTTTCTGTTGAGAAATCAGCTGACAGTCGTATGGGTATTCCCTTGTAGGTAACTGAGTTTCTTTCTCTTGCTGCTTTTAAGATTCTCTCTTTGTCTTTTGCTCTTGGCATTTTAATTATGATGTGTCTTGGTGTGGTCCTCTTTGGGTTCCTTTTGTTTGGGGTTCTCAGCGCTTCCTGGACCTGTAAGTCTATTTCTTTCACCAGGTGGGGGAAGTTTTCTGTCATTATTTCTTCAAATAGGTTTTCAATATCTTGCTCTCTCTCATCTTCTGGTACCCCTATAATTCTGATGTTGGTACGCTTGAAGCTGTCCCAGAGGCTCCTTACACTATCTTTGTATTTTCGGATTCTTTTTTCATTTTGCTTTTCTGGTTGGGTGTTTTTTGCTTCTTCACATTTCAAATCTTTGCCTTGATCCTTGCGCTCCTCTGGTCTGCTGTTGGGAGTCTGTATAGTATTCGTTATCTCAGTCCGTGTATGCTTAATTTCTAGTTGGTTCTTTATCATAACATCAAGGGTCTCATTAGATATCTTGAGGATCTCATTACATTTATCGACGGCTTCTAGACAGTTCTTAAGAGACCTTAAAAGTGTGGTTCTGAACTCAATATCCTCCATTGACAGTTTTGTCCTGTTTCTTTGTCTCCGCATTTTTTATGCTTTCTTGGTGCACCCCCTAGTGGTCTTTGTGCGCAGTCTTGTTGTAGTTAAGTCTTGATTGTTGTCGGCAATACCGGGGGTGATTTGACCTCCAGGCTAACTGGCTATGAGAGTCAGCTGTGTCTGCAGTGGGAGAGCTTCTGTGCTGGATCTCTAGGGTGGTGCTAATCTCACGTTTGCCTGAGGCTATCCAGCAAATGGCTCTGGGCAGGGCTTGGGCAGGGCAGGTTCCCGGGGATCTATAGGGCGGGCTGGAGCGAGCAGTTATGGCTGCTCTCAGTTCCCTCCCTAGGGGCTCTGCCTCACAGAGTCCCAGCAACCGCTGCAAACCTCGGAGAGAAAGCTGCCTTCAAGTTCCGACCGAAGCCAGACAGTCCCGCTTCTCCCGTTTGAGTCTGGGTCCCTAGAGACTTGCCCGGATCTGGAGCTCAGAGTCTGAAACTCCCTCCCAATTGAAAACAACAACTGCGCCCTCCGCCTCCAGCTCGCTCCGTGTGCACTCCACACCTTAGTATTTCACTTCAGCACTGTGCCTCCTCTGAGTCTGGGTATGATATTCTCTTTCCTCCTAGTTGTAGAATTTCCACTCAGCCAGCCTTCCTGTGGTTCTGGATGATGTCTGTTCCGTCTTTTAGTTGTTTTTTGAAGTGGTTGTTCGAGGCAGCAATCTCTGGCGTTAACCTATGCCGCCATCTTGGTTTCTCTTATTTTCTAATTAGTTAATTCTGAGATTAGTAAGTTATTGATTTTTCTTTGTTGATTTTGTATTTTATCTTATGGAGCGCTCTTATTACTGTTAAGTTTAATTAAATTTTTTATTTTGAGATAATTTTAAGTTTACATGCAATTGCAAGAAATAATACAGGAATTCCTGTATTATCCTTTTACTCAGTTTCTCCACAATGAAAACATGTAAAATTCTAAAAGTAAATTGTTTGCAATGTAATTATAACTTTGCAAAAGCTATTCTTGTTGCAACTCTTTATCAGTGTCTAGATAGATGATCTAAAACAAATGATTTAACACAAACCTAAATAATTTATTATTATACTAGAGGCCAGGTGTATGAAATTTGTGCACTTGGGGGAGGGGCATCTCTCAGCCTGGCATGTGCTCTCTTGCAGTCTGGGAGCCTTCGGGGGATGTCTGACTGATGGCTTAGGCCCGCTCCCTATGGGAAGCGGGCCTAAGCCATCAGTCAGACATCCTGGTGGTCAGTGTGCGTCATAGCAACCAGTTGGGCCATAACTGGCTTTCCAACATCCCCCGAGGGGACCCGGATTGCAAGAGGGCACAGGCCAGGCCAAGGGGCCCCACCAGTGCACGGTGAGGGCCAGGGAGAGATGCAGGAGGTTGGCCAGCCAGGGAGGGGTCACGGGAGGGCTCTAGGGTGTGTCAGCCCGTCTCTCTCAGTCCTGATTGGCTGGACCCCAGTAGCAAGCTAACCTACTGGTCAGAGTGTCTGCCCCCTGGTGGTCACTGTGAAGCATAGTAACCTGCATCTTATATAAAAACTGCTGTTTGAAATTTTAACCCTACTATTTTGGCTTCTATAAATGCTTGTTTGCTTAAATAATAGAGAAAATAAGACTACTCCCATTCCAAAGAGGCCATAAACAGAGAGTTGTCAGTGCTGGCATCAGGACAGCGCTTGAGATATGGTCTCATGGCCCCTTCCCAACACACAGGGCTTCTTTCTCAGAAGGTCCAGAAGTCTCATTCCAAATTTGGGAGACAAAGGAATAGTAAAGATATAAATAGGGAAAGCTTCCTCCATGTTTTTGCTCAGAATTTGAAAGACATTTTTCTCTGGGCCCATGCATAATAATAACAAAGTGTAACTCCATTTCTCTAAGTGTTACTTCGCTTTTCTCTGGTCTTCTGTAACAAGTGCATGTCATAGTGACTGGTCAACCAGTCAACTATCTGCTCCCTGGTGGTCAGTGAATGTCATAGCTAGCAGTTGAGTGGCCTTAGCATACCACTAGCATATTATGCTTTGATTGGTTGAATGAATGACCAGACACTTAGCATATTAGGCTTTTATTATATAGGATTTTTCTCAATACAATCTCTGTGATGACTGACGAAAAATATAAAATTTTGCCCCAGCAGGTTTGGCTCAGTGGATAGAGCATTGGCCCACTGACTAAAGGGTCCAGAGTCTGATTCTGGTCAAGGGCACATACCTTGGTGCAGGTTTCCCAGCTCTGGTTGGGGTGAGTGCACAAGGCAATCAATCTATGTGTTCCCTTTCACATCAATATTTCTCTCTGACTCTCCTTCTCCCTCCCACTCACTTTAAAAATCAATGGAAAAATATCTTCTGGTGAGGATTAACAAAAATAAAATTAAAAATAAATAAATAAATTTTTAATTATTTTTAATTATAAAAACTGAAATATAGTAAAAAATCTTGCATAATACACATATTATTCTTTTAAAATAACAAATGCAAAACAAAGCATTTGACAGCCAGGGCCTGTTAATGTATCAAGTATATACTGTGTTATGAGTCTATTGTTAAATTCTAAAATAAAATACACTGCATGACCTATATGTTATCTATTCACCAAAGATCACAGTGCACAGAATTGATTAAAACTGCCTAATGGCTGTTAGCTTTCTATTAATCTGTAATAGGTGAATAATTTTGCAACCATGAAGTTTTAACAGGCAGCTAAAAATACTGCTTTCATATTGACTTTGTAAGCTGAGGTATTTTGGAGTTTGAGCCCATGCTTTCATATCCTAACAGTTATCTTTCTTTTTCAAAAATGACATACTGACAACACATAGGCTAAATTTATTGAGATGTTATTGGAAATATAAAATGTGTATTAAATTCATTATGTTCTTCAGACTTTTGCTTTCACTTAGAAAGAAAAGTGCATTACTATTCATTTTAGGCACTTATTAGTACATTTAAACTAAAAATAAAAATTAACATAAATTAAATTATCAACCAAGAAGAATGCCATTTGGTGGGAACCCTTGAACAGCTTTCATTTCAACCATCATCCCAAATTTTCAGATATCAATTTTGATATGACGATGTACCAAGTGAATAAGAAGGCAAATTCTTTTTATATTTTCCACCATAATAAATTTCATAGCATAAAGCCTTTGGAAATAGATAAAATAAAATTTTTATTTCAATCACATCTATAATGTTCATACATTTGTATATATTTAGACTTACTTGAGTAAAAAACATAATACTTTTTTTTATATATATATACTTTATTGATTTTTTACAGAGAGGAAGGGAGAGAGATAGAGAGTCAGAAACATCGATGAGAGAGAAACATCAATCAGCTGCCTCCTGCACATCTCCCACTGGGGATGTGCCTGCAACCAAGGTACATGCCCTTGACAGGAATCGAACCTTGGACCTTTCAGTCCGCAGGCCGACGCTCTATCCACTGAGCCAAACCGGTTTCGGCCATAATACATTTTTAAAAAAAGAATCTAACCAACTCTTTGCATGCTCCTCTAAGCTCCCTCTTTAGATTTAAAAAAAATTAAGTATGGAGAATAAGAAACTACTAGTGTATAATAATTAATCCCACATATGCAGTGATTCTTTTAAGAACTCACATTTTGTCAACAAGAATAGAAATTATATATTTGTTCAACAATATGTGCATATTCATAATTTATATTCATCATTTTCTATTCTCTAGAACGATTTCCTACCTTACAAAATGAAATATTAAAAATGTGTACTTTTAAAATTATGAGTTTATTTTCATCTTTAGTCATCCTAAGTTTTTCTGTAATTTCTGGGTCAGCATTGTTTAATATAAAGTGAACCACACATGTAAATTTAATTGTTTAATATTCATTTTTGTAAAGTTTAAAAGGAATAAGTACAAAATAAATTTAATAATATTTTTTTAAATTCAACATATATAAATTATCATTTCAACATTTGATAAATATTCAACTAATATCACTGAGATATTTTACATTATTTTGTATAATATTATTTACCTTATGTTTCAAGAATAAATGGTTAAAATTACTTTATCATGGGGCATTGATGCTTTCAAGGTTTTTGGTGTTTTGTGAGGGTTTTTTTTTTTGCCTATTAATTCATTTATGAGCAATACAGTTGGGGAAGCAAAATAATTGTCATCTTTAAAGAGTTAATATTAAAACATGGAATTTAGAAGCCAAGTAATTATGAGCCTAGAAATTAGAATAATTGACATTTTATAAAGAATTTTTAGCACTCATGAGTTCTATTACTTTGAAAAATTTCAACTGTGTAAATAGCTTAGTATAAATAGCTTAGAAATACACAAGCAATGAACCACAAAAGTTAACCTCATGCCTGGCCAGCATGGCTCAGTGATTGAGCGTTGACCAATGAACCTGAGGTCACAGTTTAATTTCCTTTCAGGGCACATGCCAGGGTTGCAGGCTCGATTCCCAGTGTGATACATACAGGAGGCAAACCATCAATGATTCTCTCTCATCATCATCTCTCTCTGATGTTTCTATCTCTTTCTCCCTCTCCCTTCTGGTCTGAAATTAATAAAAATGTGTGATATATATATATATATATATATATATATGTATATATATATATATATATTCATATATATTTTCATATATATTTTCTTAAATATATATATATATATACATATATATATATATATATATTCTTAAAAAGTTAACCTCATTAGCTGGGAGTCCTGAGGGGAAATAGAGTTTCTAAGGAAGCCTTTGTTACAAACAATGTTAGGTACTGATTTAGAGGTGTTCTGAAGATAAGAAGTTAAACTAGATTAGAACACTTGATACTTCTTCACATAAAGATATTTAATCAATTGAAACAGTCTATGATCTTGATGACATCTTTATGATACAGAATAAATTTTATGGTGTGCACTATGTAATGTCAAAACTTGTCCAGGCACATCTTATTCATAAGAACTTAATTGTATGGTCATCCCTACCTGGGTAGTTATGGAGAAGTTGGAATTAGTTAGGCTTCTATTAAATAGTAGAGGAGATTGGATATTGGAGCTTGAATTCTACCATCTATCATTCATGCCTTTCACAAGCATGTAATAAGCACTTAATGGGGTCAATTATGACTCAAATGGTAAAAAATATTTTAGAAATTAGAACACAATTACTGATCTTGAGAAACATGATATAATGAAGATGACCATGAAAACAATTTTAACAGTGTTATATTAGAGTATGGTTATGAGGTTCTCTGAGCATAGAGAATAAAACACTCTGTCCACATGAGAAAGATAAGAAAAGGTTTATACCAAGCATTTGCTTACCAAAAGCCTTGGGGATCAGCAAGACATGGATATGCATTTGTATTAGGGCACAGAACTAAGTGGGGGAGTGAGAAGTGAGAGGAGATAAATAAAGAAATGTGAATAGGACCCAATTGTGAATGACCTTGTAAGGAGTTTGAACTTGAGTATGAAGCCATTTAAGGATTTTTAAGCAAGATAGTGATATGGTAGATTGGCATATCAGCAATTTCATTTTGCTTGAAATCTCCTCTTATGTGGGCTGCAAGGGAAGAAAGATTCTTCATTTTGATTTAATTCTACTAACATTTATTGAACATGGTCTTTGTGCTAGACCTATTCTCTGTCCTCCTAGAAAAAGCCAATTTTCAATGAAATCAAAAGACAGAAGAATGAAGTTTGTTGCCTGGAGACATTTCCCACTTTGATAAATTTTCTCTTAGGACATACCTTAGTTTTTAAAGGACATAAAAGATTAGTAAAATATAGTCTTTAATTTACACTGGTCTTCAGTTTCATCCCCACCGGGTTCACACAGCAGGCTCCTCAGATTCTCATGCAAAAAATAAAACAAAACAAAACCTTCCAACAGTCTATACCCGCTGGGTTTCAGACATAACCGGATTCCAGCAGTGAGCAAAGTTTAGAGGGAATCAATAAGAGCATCCTAGCTCTTCAGGCAGTGGGCCCATCACCCACAAGAGCGGCTCTGGATTTCAAGGATGGATCTTATTTTATTTATATGTGACCACAGAGAAAATCATAACATCAGATACCAGGAAATTACCACTCCTAACTCCTTAAGATGAGAACCAGCTCCAAGGCTTTACACAATTCTCTCAATTTCTCACCACTCTTATGGGTGAAAGGACTTTAGAATTGGGAATTTTGTCATTGTGTAATTGGAAATGGCTAGATATATCCCAAACTATTTATTGCTATCTGATGTATAAAATCTTCATTTTACTTCCCAGTGATCTCAGTCAACTCATTAAAAATTATTACAGTAATAAAGCTATTACAATGCAAAAGGAAATGTAAACATTTTAGAAATATCATCATTATTAATGTATTTGTTTTCACCACCAGATGGCATTATTTAGTTTTTTAAAGTTAAAAAAAACCACTATACTAATACCTAAAACAGATTATTCAAAATAGTTTAATATGGGAGTGAAGAATCTTGTCTCAAGCAAAAGAATTATCAAAGAAATAGATTGTTTTTCCTTTTTTTTCAGCAACAAGATGTTGCTTCTTTTGAGACCAGCAAAAGATTAAATGTGTATAGGAGACACAACGGGGAACGCCGAGAGAGGAGAATTGGGCCACAAGTGTTCATGTTTGGAAACAAATGGTTTGAAAATGAATAAAGGTAATTAATAATATTGCTGTCTTGACTGTACTGGAGCACCTGTCCTGCTCAGAGCCCAAAGAGCTTCCTTGACTACCTCACTTATCCTCCCTAAACCTAATGATGGCATTAAAAATAGAATGGACATATTTTTTTGTTTAGTTTTCTGAGACATCAGACAGTAATAATTCCTCCTGATACAATAGACCTACATTCATGGCCATAATTGCAACATATGTAAGTACCCTGCAGGTTGTTTTAAATAATGGGATCAGAAACTCTTAATACCACAAATAAGTATAACTGCTTAAGCTGGTAGGAAAGGAAGGTGGAGGAACCTGGAAATATTTGTCATAAAATTCAGACTCAAGAATTCTTTCCTATGTATCAGATAGTTTTCTACATGTGGATTGAGATTGAGATGAGTTATTCATTTAGGATCTTCACTAGAACACAAGGTATCTTATTACTAAATTAGAGAACATTTCTGTGTTTTTTTTTATTCCACTGATACCATGCCACCTTCTTTCTAGAACTCTAAGTCTTGTGAATATTAAAGAGAACTAAAATACACTTGTTTACTAAGAAATCCTAGAATTTACAAGCATAATTTGTTAACATGTTAATCTAAGGAGAGGTCTAACTTTTAAAAACCCATTTACTGCCCTGCCAGTGTGGCTCAGTGGTTGAGCATCAACCTATGAATCAGGAAGTCACAGTTCAATTCCCAATCAGGGCACAGGCCTGGATTGTGGGCTCGATCTGGGGTAGGGGACATGCAGGAGGCAGATGTTTCTGTCTCTCCTGCTCCCTTTCTCTCTTAAATCAATAAAAAGTATATATACTTTAAAACTCTATTTACTGAGAAATTGTAATCTAATAAGAGTATGCTACCTTAGGAAGTAGCAATTTTTTAAAAATTAAGTAAGAAATATGAGTACTTTAGAAGAAATTAGCTTAAAATTTGTGTTCAATTCCTATATTAGAACAGTATTTCAAAAAGCAGAAACTATGAGTGTTAGTGTCCACCAAAAAATAGACCATATCTGAAAATCCTCTTTTTTAAAGAAAATTCTGGGTGGAATAATTAATCCATATTCTATTTCCTTTCATTATCTAGTGGGCTGCTTCCGGCTTTTCCAGACCCACCTTCTTCTCCTTCTTTCAAATCTGCCCATAAGGTATGTCTCTAGCTGTAGAGAACAGCTCACTCCCTATGTGTTGTTTTTTTTTCTCCTTTATTGGACAGAGATCATAAGATGCCTCGAAAAGAAAGAAGATAAAAATGTCCAGAATCAATGTTCAAGAGAAAAGCCCTCTTCTCTTAGGAAAAGCCCTTGATAAAGTTCCCATGAGGTTTTCTTTCAGCATTTTGAAACGTTATTATGATTTCTTTTCCTAGTTATACAGATGCCCTCCTGCAATGGAATTTCAAGAGAAGAAACATTCCCTATAAATCACTTAATCTATTATTTCCCTTTAACTCTGAAAGAAATGCAGTTCTGCCTGCCATCTCCACAGCTTGTATAAGGCATACAGGCCTGGGACTGACTTTACACCATGGCAACCTGAAGAGACATTGGCATCATGAAATCAGTGCTAGTTTGACAAGGAATGTCAAAGAAACCCAAATTATCGTAAAGTCTGCTTCAGATTTGGGCTTCTGATTCCAGGCTAACTCGTAGTTTAAGGAAACTTTGGAATGACCCAGTAGTCCAGAATGCTTGTAAATTCTTACTAATTCCAGGACAGTCATGTTTGAACCCAGAGTCATGCTTCATTCTTCATCTCTTGAGCAGTCGTGGGCCCTTTTCCCTCCATGCAATTCCCAATTCTTTACCCCCAGCCTACACATGAAATCGTTAACTGTTCAAAAATATTTTATTTAAATTCTACCATATTCCAGGCACTGTGTTTGATATATTAAAATAGTAGTAATAAAGAATAAAAATGATCCTTTAGAAGCTTATATTCTAATGACTCTTGGGGAATTGTAAGGTAACAAGTAACAAGTGTCAAGTAAGAGAAGCGTCAGGTCACCTGGACATGAGGACAGGAGGCCAGTAGAGCTTTAATCTATTCCTTTTTATGGCCTTTAACTTGTATTTCAAATCCAAAGCCCATGTGTGCTAAAAGAAAGAGTGTGTTGTTAGATGAATTCAAATCCCAGGATTTATACTTACTGTTGGGTGACTTGGGCAAGTTGTCTGATTCTTCCAGCTTTCCTTTCCTCAGGAGTCAGGATCTTTGCACATATACCATCTCATTACTTTTTCCACAGCAGCCTGAGGGTAAACCATATTATTCTCACTTTATAAGGAGACTCAAAAAGAGACTTGTCAATTTTTATACAGCTAGCAAGTTTGGGGATGAGATTCAAAATCGTGTCTTTTTAAGCCCAAAGTTTTTCCTTTATATAAAATTTTAAGGTTCATGCATAGTCTTGAAAGAGACATCTCCAGGAGGACTTTCACAAGGTGCTCCGAGTTGTTTTATTCAGTTCTGCAACCGTGGGTCAAGGCTGTGACACTGAAGTATGTCCCTGTCAGGTTCACGCAGGGAAGGGAGAATACAGCATCCTCCCTCAGAGGGAGGCAGCGAGCTTTTATGCTTTTCCCCACAGAGGACATGCTGCAACAGTCTGCAGAACGAGAATTGAGCTGATCGTTCTTTGTGCAGTAATGACATGGGTAGATTCCCCAAGTTAATGGTACCCCAAATGTGAAGGCGCAATTGGCAGAACCAGATATATGGAAATGTCTCTCAGTGTCTGCTCCTTAGGCGAAATCTTCAAAGGAGATAAAAGCTTCAGCATGAAAGGTGAGAGAGCAAGAAGTAAATGCCAGAAGCCTATCAAAGGACTCAGAAGGCTGGAGATCAGTGCTTAACCCCCCTTGCTAAGCTGTTCTTTTAATGGCCAGAGTTCTACCTGCATTTGAAGTCACATCACGTGATGAAAGGCAGATGAACTCAGAGTCTGGCACTTGTTTTAGTAAATTTCTTGATACAAAACAGTGTTGGGAGCAGAATATCTAGTAGGTAAGTCATCATTTGGATTTATTTCACTGTAAATCGCCATCCATCATTCATAAGCAAATAGCTATCTGGTAGTGAAAACAGAGTGGAGCAATTAGTAATCTCCAACCCATTTGAGTGGAGCTGATGTTTGGGCATACACCAGTCTGGATGTTGCTATGAAAGTATTTTTCATATGTGGTTAACATTGAAATTAGTAGACATAGAGTGATGCTAATTATCATTTACAATGTGGGTAAGCTTCATACTAGTAGAATTAATTGAAGGTCTTCAGAGAAAAAACTGAGGTCTCTCAAGGAAGAAGGGCAGACTGCTTTTGGGGTAGAGCTACAACATCAACTCTTCTCTGAGTCTCCAGCCCGCCAGGCAGCCCTGCAGAATTGGGACTTGCCAGCCTCGACAATCATGGGAGCCAATTCCTTAAAATAAATCTCTTTATATGTATGCACGCATCCTATTGGTTCTGTTTCTCCAGAGAACTCTGGCTAATGCACCACACTGTATTGTATGAGTGAGTAAACCAAGACGATAAAATAAAGGTCTTTGATGCAGAAATCGTTCTGTTAGAAAATTCTCAAAGAAATATTCAGCTGCTTTGTTCGCTTAACATATAAACAGCATACTTCTAAATATTTAAATCCCTATCGAAATAGGAAAAACTAATTGCAGCATTAATAATCAAATATTTGGCAAAATTCAATGTGCTGTTCCTTTTCAATAAAATGAATTGACTGTTGCTTCTCCTTGGCTAGTGAAATGTTCAAGACAAGTAGATAGTTTCAAATATTGCAGAAAGTAATTAAAAATGAAACAAAAATTCACACCAATCACTCATATACACATCCATTCACTAGTGAGTTACCGATACCTAATTTTTCCAACATATTACAAGGTTTCTGTTTTGTTTTTATGGAGAGAAAAGTATCATAGCAGAATTAATACATAAAGTAGAAAAGACATTTTCCACTCCTTAGTAAGTGTCAGTCACTTACAGAATAAGAAAAATGAGGTTTTGCTATATTATGGGAAAACATGACTCTGGCTCAATATGATTCACTTCTCACTGAGGGGAGACAGAGGGGGCATAGTGCATTTTCTTTGCTATGGTGCAATGGCAATTTGATATTATGAACACTCCAAAATCATGTTAGTAAAGTAAACTGTAATTGGCAACAGAACAGACCTCACAGAAGTTGGAAGGGCAAGAAATCAAGCCACAGTAGGAAGATACCTGAGACTAAATTAAATGGTTCAAGTCTGAAGTGCCTGATTACTTTCACAATGAGGTGTTTATGAAATTATCAGGGTCTTTATGGGTCAACTAGCTGCTGGTTTTGAGAATTTGAACAAGATTCTATAGTTTTCAGAAGACAAGGGTGATTCCATTTCAGAAAGAAAAAAAAAATGGCTAATTGGAACAAAAACTTATTAGTATAGCGGGAAAGAATATGTACAAGGCCCTGTCAGTGCACTGAGAGGAAATCAAGGCCAAATTGATTTGCAAGATCCTTATAGAGTGCAAGGCAATGGGTATAACCTGCTTGTTTCCTTAAATGATAAATTTTAAAATAATAATTTAATCTATGCTATGGTAACAGCCCCACTACATTAGGGCAGAGTTATAGATTTTAATCGCTTACAAATGTACTTAAGATTATGCAAGACTTTTTCCATCAATATTATAAGAAAACTAGGGGCCCGGTGCACGAAATTTGTGCACTGGGTGGGGGCGGGGAGGGGGGGAGAGTGTCCCTCAGCCCAGCCTGCCCCCTCTCACATACTGGGAGCCCTCAGGCGTTGACCCCCATCACCCTCCGATCGCCTGATCGGCCCCTTGCCCAGGCCTGACGCCTCCGCCAGAGGTGTCAGGCTTGGACAGGGGACCCCCATCTCCCCCGATCACTGGCTCTGGCCCCCGCCCAGGCCTGAGGCCTCTGGCCCAGGAATCATGCCTGGGCAGGGGACCCCCATCTCACTGATCGCTTGCTCCACCCCCCGCCCAAGCCTGATGCCTCTGACCCAGGCTTCAGGCCTGGGCAAGGGGACCATCATATCCCCCCAATCCCCGGCTCCGCCTCCCACCCAGGCCTGATGCCTCAGCCAGAGGAGTTGACCCTCATCACCCTCCGATCACCAATCACCGGATCGGCCCCTTGACCAGGCCTGAGGCCTCCGGCAGAGGTGTCAGGCCTGGGCAGGGGACCCCCAGCTCCCCACGGTTGCAGGCTCCCCCCCTGCCCAGGCCTAACGCCTCTGGCCTAGGTGTCCGGCCCGGGCAGCGGGGACCTGCAGTGGCAGCGGGGGGCGCCGCGATCGTGGGCTTCGCTTTAGGCCCAGGCAAGGGACCCCTAGCTCCCGGGACTGCCAGCTTCAACCGTGCCCAGCTCCCATTGCTGGCTCCACCCCTACTTCCTGCTATCACTGGCCAGGGCGGCAAAGGCACCTGATTCTCCGATCATGGCTGGGGGGCAGGGCAAAGACGGCCCCAGGGCCTCCTTTGCCCTGCCCCCCAGCTCTTAGCTCCCCCTTGGGTTTCTGATCATGTCATGGCAGGGGGCTTCTTCCTGCTTTCCCTTTCGCCTCCCTGCATTGTGCCTACATATGCAAATTAGCTGCCATCTTGTTGGCAGTTAACTGCCAATCTTAGTTGGCAGTTAACTGCCAATCTTAGTTGGAAGTTAATTTGCATATAGCCCTGATTAGCCAATGAAAACGGTCTTGCCATACGCCAATTACCATTTTTCTCTTTTATTAGTGTAGACTAGGGGCCTGGTGCATGAAATTCGTGCACTGGGTGTGGGGGGGGGGAGGGGGAGAGTGTCCCTCAGCCCAGCCTGCCCCCTCTCACATACTGGGAGCCCTCAGGCGTTGACCCCCATCACCCTCCGATCGCCTGATCGGCCCCTTGCCCAGGCCTGATGCCTCCGCCAGAGGTGTCAGGCTTGGACAGGGGACCCCCATCTCCCCCCGATCACTGGCTCTGGCCCCCGCCCAGGCCTGAGGCCTCTGGCCCAGGAATCATGCCTGGGCAGGGGACCCCCATCTCCCTCTGATCGCTTGCTTCACCCCCCGCCCAAGCCTGATGCCTCTGACCCAGGCTTCAGGCCTGGGCAAGGGGACCATCATTTCCCCCCAATCCCCGGCTCCGCCCCCCACCCAGGCCTGATGCCTCAGCCAGAGGAGTTGACCCTCATCACCCTCCGATCACCAATCACCGGATCGGCCCCTTGAGCAGGCCTGAGGCCTCCGGCAGAGGTGTCAGGCCTGGGCAGGGGACCCCCAGCTCCCCGCTGTTGCAGGCTCCGCCCCTGCCCAGGCCTAACGCCTCTGGCCTAGGCGTCCAGCCCAGGCAGCGGGGACCCGCAGTGGCAGCGGAGGGCGCCGCGATTGTGGGCTTCGCTTTGGGCCCAGGCAAGGGACCCCTAGCTCCCGGGACTGCCAGCTTCGACCGTGCCCAGCCCCCATCACTGGCTCCACCCCTACTTCCTGCTATCACTGGCCAGGGCGGCAAAGGCGCCTGATTCTCCGATCATGGCTGGGGGGCTCTTAGCTCCCCCCTGGGTTTCAGATCACTGTCAGTGGCAGGGGGCTTCTTCCTGCTTTCCCTTTCGCCTCCCTGCATTGTGCCTACATATGCAAATTAGCCGCCATCTTGTTGGCAGTTAACTGCCAATCTTAGTTGGCAGTTAATTTGCATATAGCCCTGATTAGCCAATGAAAACGGTATCGCCATACGCCAATTACCATTTTTCTCTTTTATTAGTGTAGATAAGCTCACATATAACAGCTATAATACCTACCATTTTATCAGACATAAGTTAAAAATGAAGTCTACTCTTCTCCTCCCCTGATGAATTTTCCAGATAAGATAGGAAAGAAGCTAAGGAAAGGACCCAAATGTCCATAGAAAAGCATTATGGCACAGTTACCTGTGCAGACTTGGTATTCAAACACCTTAAATGTAAATCTTCATTCTGTTTCCTACAGGTAATGAGATCTTGGGCAATTTATACAATCTTCCATAGATTCATTCCCCTTATCTGTGAAATTGGAATAATAATAGTATCATCTAAAGAAAAGTAAATGAGATTATAAAAGACTTGGCAGAGAGACTGTTCAATTAATGATAGCTCAAGGTCATTTAATAATTTATTAGCTCATCTATTTTCCCCACTAAATTTCGAGTTCCTCAGGAACAAGGATTAAACATTGCTCTTCTCTATTTCCACTGTATAAGAAGCCTAATGAAAAGTATGGTGTTGCTATAAATTTAATATTTCACATTTAATATTCATATTTCATACTTAATCATTTACATGGGCAGATATTCCAAGTAAGGGTAAAGAAGAGGACAGTGCACACTGGACATGAGATAGTCTGTAGGAGACAGGAAGGGAAGGGATGTGCCTCATCTCACTGGAGGGAAGGGCCAATCAGTTATCCACCCGTCAAGGCAGGTAAGAGTCAGACATTGGGGCAGGGAGAATAATGCATTGGCACCAGAGGCAGGAATGTAGGCATGAGTTTTATTCTTGACACAAATACCTTCTACTTCAGCCTCTTTTATACTTCCTGTTGGATTTTTGTTTGCAACAAGAAACTGTAACCTGCTGATAGGTAGAAGTACTAGATTGTATGTGAATTTTGTGACTAAGGAAAAAATAAGATAACTGGGATGCCTGGGTATTTTCATACTTCAAAAGAACTTATGGCAAAATCAGATAACTGTTTATTCTTTCCTTCAATACTGTGGAACGCTTATTATGTATAAGGTGCTAAAGATACAAAGATACATAAAACATAGTCCTTACCTTCTATCTGTTCATTGGAAAGAGCTGAAAGGCAGATGTGTACACAACAAGTACCACAAAGTGTTATAGGAGCCACAGAAAACACATACAAGGATACAAGGTCCTGTCAACACACTGAGAATGAAGGTCTTCGAATAGACATGACATAAGAGGTGTCTGAGTAGGCTATTCGGAATGCAAAGAAAAGCAACAGTTACCAACCTGAACCTACAAATAATCACACTCCAAGCTGGTATTAAAACAATGTGCAGCTTTTATGATAGTTCTTATTCACTGCTCAGAGAGGTTCTTTTGCACTGTCAGGTTTAAGCTGGATCAGGTAGTTGAGGTTGCTAGCATTCCATCTTTATTGCATTATATAGTGTTTGGAGTGTCTGAGGGAGTATTTATCAACAGACTGTTACCAACTCTGGAGGAACGATTCAGAAATATTTCATTGTGATACTCTATCCAACATCCTTGCCTTTTCCTTTGAGTTGGGTCATGGTAGACAATTATGCTTACTGAATCTAGAAGAAAGCCCAGAGGACTAAATTAGACCTTTTACAGTCATGATGAATTTGACTAGCGATTAGAATTAACTTGACTAGGTAAGTAGGGCAGACACTAGAATACTTAAGGAGAAAACTCAAAATAAGAAAAAAGAGGATGGACTTGACTGTGTATAAAAAATATTGTGAAAAAATGTATTAGAGTCATAGTGTATAATAACTGCCCTATGTGCTATGAAGTTTAAAAAGATTGGTTGACCCTGGCAAAAAAAAAAAAAATCAAATTTGCAAAAGAACTTCAGAAACTGGAAAGTAGGACAGTGCCATGAAAATGTGTCATCACTTACTGTGCTTCAGCTTTCCACTACCCAAAGTATCAGCGCCTGCCATGATATAAATACTAAGATTAATTGCTTTTATAGATTCATAAGCATTTTGTTCTGTTCATGTCTTGTCAATTGTTATGAAAACTTAGTGCCCGACTTAGACCAGTGCTTCTCAATCCATCAATACTATACAAATTAATTACTAGGTAAATGAAATTCCTAGATCAGACACAGAAAACACAAGTCCAAACTATTGCTTATTGCATTCAACAGACATAAGTTACTCTGTCAAATTGCTTATAAAAGTTTCTAAATGCTTACTTTCAGTTTCTTTACTTATCTCATCTTGGACCAGTGACAAATATTCGTGGATCAAAACAGGTTCATGAACAACACTGAGAGTAGCACTACCTTGGGCCCTGGTATATCTCTATATATAAAAGTCTAAGCGACCAGTCAACTGGCCAATCGTTTGACTGTCCAACTGGTAGCTAGGATGCACAATGCAGGAGTGGAAACCACAGGCATGGAAACATGGAACAGACTGATGAATCTCAGATGGAAGCGGGGAGAGTGGGAAGAGATTAACCAAAGATCTTATATGCATACCGGAGGCCCGGTGCATGAAATTCATGCACGGGGGTGGAGGGGGTACCTCAGCCCAGCTTGTGCCCTCTCAGAATCTAGGACCCCTCGGGGGATGTCCGACTGCCGGTTTATGGGCCTAACCTGGCAGTCAGACATCCCTCTCGCAATCCAGGACGCTGCATGCACCAGTGACCATAATTTTCATACACGTGAAAGGCATCTTGCTGTTGTATGGGCAGCTACATTTTTTTGCCCTGATTATAAAAATTAGTACATAACATGATCCTTCTGAGACAATAGTACCATTTTCCCCATCTTATGGGTGCAAAAACTGAAGCAGAGAGAAGTTAAGTAATTGGCTTTGTCACACAGTTATAAGTGTCAGAATCAGGGCTGACCACAAAATGTGCAACCCAGAGTCCATGCATGTCATTGCTATATCATCCTGTTTTTCAGTGGTAGAGTAGCCTTGCCAGGTTTTAATTTTTAAATCTAAGAGACTGTTCCCAATACATAGGGTAGGGTTCCTAGGCGTGGCCAGCGATCAGGGCTGATCTGTGGGTCAACTGGTGGGGCAACCGGGGGTCCCCCACTGGCACCCACCTTGGCTGGCCTGGTGCCGCCCACTCGCCAGCCCCGCCATCTGCCAACCAGTCATTCCATAGGTTGTTCTGCCATACAGTCGATTTGCATATTAGGGTTTTGTATAAATAGACTAGAGGCCTGGTGCACGGATTCATGCACCAGTGGGGTCCCTCAGCCTGGCCAGCGCCCTCTCACACCAGGATCCCTCAGGGGATGTTGGAGAGCCGTTTTCGGCCGGATCCCCACAGGCCAGGCCAAGGGACCCCACCGGTGCACGAATCCGTGCACTGGGCCTCTAGTCTATATATGAAAAGTCTGAGTACTTCAGAAGAGGCAGAACAGTGAATGATGTGGTATGAAAAGCCCAGGCTACAGATCAGGAGCCTTGTGTTCTATACTAGCTCTTTAACTAACTAAAACTTTCTAGTCTTCCAGTTTTTTCTCTTGGAAAACTATAAGTCTAGGTTAGTCTAGTATTCCTGTCCAGCTCTAAAATATCATGTAAAGATTTTATAATAAAGACTTCTGAAGAAAAAATGTGCTAGATTATTTATCATGGGGAAGAGAATGTGGAAGTTTTTGTTACAATGTTGTTACTATATTTGCATAGATGCGTCCATCCTATTCCCCAAGACCTACACAAGATTACTCATGAATATAGACTTATAATTTTGCCACCTAAATGAATACTTTAACCACCTTCAAGTAATTGGAAAGATGGACATAAACTTTAGGTACATTCAAATCTTCTATTGGTATCTCTAAAAAGTATAAGTCTGGTGCTGGTACCAGTTTTTATATGTATAAAGTTTTATAATACTGAAAGCCAGGATCACTAGTCCCATAGCTATTAAACATAGAACAAAAGGGCATACTCGTCAATTTTACTGTCCGTTATTTATATATGTAACTAGAGGCCCGGTGCACAAAAATTTGTGCACTCGGGGGGGAGGGGGGTCCCTGTGCCCGGCCTGTGCCCTCTCGCAGTCTGGGACCCCTCAGGAGATAACGACCTGCTGGCTTAGGCCTGTTCCCGGGTGGCAGAGGGCAGGCCCAATCCCTAGGTGCAGGCCCTGGTCGGGCTCAGAGCAGGGCTGATTGGGGAGTTGGGGCGCTGCCCCCTGTCATGCACAGACCAGGGAGATTGGGAGGCTTTGATGCCACCCTCAGTCATGATCAGGGTAGGGCCGATTGGGGGGTTGGGGCACCGTCCCCTGTCACACTCAAGGCAGGGTCGATGGGGAGGTTGCGGCGCCACCCTCGGTCACACACAGAGCAGGGCCAATCAGGGGGTTGGGGCACTGCCCCCTGTCACTCACAGAGCAGGGCCCATCGGGGGGTTGGGGCTCTGTACCCTGTCACGCACAGAGCAGGGCCAATCAGGGGGTTGGGGCGCTGCCCCCGTCACACACAGAGCAGGGCCCATCAGGGTGCTGGGGCACCGCCACTCTCACACTCAGGGCAGGGCCGATGGGGAGGTTATGGCTCTACCCTGTCACACACAGAGCAGGGCCCATGGGGGGGGGATTGGGGAGCTCCCCCCTATCAGGCACAGAGAAGGGCTGATCAGGGGGTTGGGGTGGCTTCCCCTGTCACGAACAGAGCAGGGTGGATAGGGAGGTTGTGGCCCCGCCCCCTGTCACACACAGAGCCGCAGGGCGATCAGGGGGTTTGGGCGCTGCCCCCTGTCACGCTTATCCCGGTGCTGGGAGGCCTCATGGCTCCGCTGATCCTGGTGCTGGGAGGCATATTACCCTTTTACTATATAGGATAGAGGCCTGGTGCATGGGTGGGGCCAGCTGGTTTGCCCTGAAGGGTGTCCTGGATCAGGGTGGGGGTCCCCACTGGGGTGCCTGGCCAGCCTGGGTGAGGGGATGATGGCTGTTTGCAGCTGGTCACACATCCTTCAGGGTGGGGGTCCCCACTGGGGTGCCTGGCTAGTCTGGGTGAGGGGCTGAGGGCTGTTTTCAGGCTGGGGGTGACTGAAGCTCCCAACTGCTCCTTTTTTTCTTTCTTTCTTTTTTTTTTTTATTCTGAGCCAGCTTTAGCTTTGAGGCTTGGCTCCAGCTCTTAGGCCTCCACTGCTGAAAGTAGGTTTCTGGCCTTTGCTTACAATGTTGTGAATCTGCTGGCTGAAGTCCGGTGGTATTTGTTACAGAGTTTCTTAAACTGCCCGCTCAGAGGCCTGCAGCGGCAGGCGGGGAACGTTGGTTTCCTCCGTCACTGAGGCAACCAAACCTCATGTTAGTTTCAAGCTGCCTGGCTGCCTGCCGCCATCTTGGCTGACAGTTAATTTGCATATCTCGCTGATTAGCCAATGAAAAGGGTAGCGGTCGTACACCAATTACCATGTTTCTCTTTTATTAGTGTAGATGTCCTTCTCTGTTTAAAGCATGTGGTGCTCAACTTTGGAATAATTTACCAAGAAAGGTTACTCACTTTCTTTCTTTAAAAAAGCATTAAAAAGAAGGCACTTTGTCTTTCCTGAAAAGGTTTGGTAATGACCAATAGAAAAGCAAAGCAATGAGTAAGATGGACTCCCACATGATAATTTGTTGTTATTTAAGCCTGAACTTAAAGAAAAAAATAGCTGATAATAACATTTTGTTTAATTCTCCTGAAAATATTTCTATTCTTCAGCCCCACTGCCTTTTTTCAGGCCTAGATTAGCTTCTCCAATTCTCCATTTCAGTAAATAGGTCCCAGAAGTTCCTCTCTCCCCCTCCACCTCTGATCCTGACTTTAGATTACTTCCTCTTTCATGTGCCTTCTACAGAAATTAGTCCTGAAGATACAGACAAAGGCATCAGAGCGGGGAACTGCTTTTTCAGGTCACTGAGTATTCCGACCTGTGGAGAAATTATTTCAGCTTGGCCATTTTTTAACAATAACACCATAGCCTTCAGGGTTCAGAGGTGAAAACAGTCTAACTCTGCTGTCTTGACAAACCTCTGAAGAAATTAACTGCGTCTCCACTTAATACAGAAAACTGGAAAATTACTGCCTAAATATTTACCCTATCAAATACCACATAGTAGAAATAAAATATCTGCCTTTGTTTGCAGAAAATGACAATGTTATAGGAGGAAAACTAGACGGAGACTGGAGAGGTCCACTGAGCCTGACAAGGCAGTTACTTTTCTTTCAAATGCCCATAGCCACTTTGAATCAGCTTCCAATTACTGACTTTGTACTGGAACTTAGGATGTATGGCATTATTGCTACCTGACTTAGGTGAAAATGTGTTCCAAAAGTTAGTTCCATTCAATTCAACAGAGTGTGTCCTAGCACCTATTAAAAGCAATCCACTTGTGCTGAATAATAAGAGTCACTACACTCCAGAGCAAGGAGAAAGACACACATACACAGATTACAAAGGTCAGATCTGATAAGTGGGATAAAAGAGGCTCAGACACCTAAGGAAGTCAAGAGAGAAATTGATTCAATATGAGGAAGGACTCTTAGATGCTGGGGCTTAAAGAAAACGAGTAAAAAGCATTTTAATTTTTCTCTCTTCAAAAGTAATATACTTTTGAAGTATATTACTGTGGAAAATAAAAGAAGATAAAAATCACATACAACTCTATCACCTGAAAATAATTACTTTAACATTCAACATTTTTATCTATACATATGTAAGCATGAATACTCTTTAAAGAAAATGTAATCATCAGTGTATTCTCCTTAATAATCTCCTTTGCCCCTTAACAATGCATAATGAACATTTTTTCTATGTCATTAGCTGTTCCTCTACAATAGGTATGGCTCATAAGTTTCATGTTTCCTTTTATTTCTGATCCTGATTATAGCTGCAAAGAGCTTGATATTAAGAGGATTCAGAAACCATGATCTCAGTGAGAAGGAATGCTTCGATTCATTTAAAAATGTCTCCATATGCATATATGCATATAAATTCTTTGGTTAATCTCTTCCCACCCACCCACCCGACACAGACAATAGTGTGGTAAAGGTCTGGGCAGGGAGTGGGTGCTGTCTAGAAGGGAACAATGGGGGGGAAAGGGAGGCATCTGGAATACTTTCAATAATAAAGGTAAATTAGAAAGATAATAATAATAATAATAAATGTCTTCACAAGTCCAGAGTAGGAAAGTTATGCTATAAACACCAAATATTTGCTGGTTTATTTCTATATCTCTTTTGATAGCACATATTATTCTGTCATGTAATCTATACTAATAATCTATACTAATATAAGGGTAATAAGCTAATTAGACTGTACATCTTCCAGACGACCTTCCGGACAAAGCCACGGTGGCAGGGCCAAGGTACAGGCAGTTAGGGGCAATCAGGCTGGCAGGGGAGAGCAGTTAGGGCGATCAGGCCAGCAGGGGAGAGCAGTTAGGGGTATCAGGCAGGCAGGCAGAGAGGTTAGGGTTAATCAGGTAGGCAGGCAGAGGTGGTTAGGGGTGATCAGGCAGGCAGGGGAGCAGTTAGGGGTATCAGGCAGGCAGGCAGGTGAGCTGTTAGGAGCCAGCAGTCCCGGATTATGAGAGGGATGTCCAACTGCCGGACATCCCCCGATGGGTCCCAGATTGGAGAGGGTGCAGGCCGGGCTGAGGGACACCCCCCTCCGGTGCACGAATTTTGTGCAACAGGCCTCTAGTTGCATATATTTTCACTAATTCCATATATTTGAAGATTTAGGTTATTTTTAATTGTTTACTGTTACATATAACACCATGATGAACATCTTTATGCATATATGTTTGCTCATTTGTGTAACTATATTCTTAACAAAACTTACTAGAATTGTTATTGCTGATCAAAATATATGCAAAGTTCCAAGGCTTTTAAAAAACATTGCCAAATTATAGTGCAGAGTTTATAGCAATTTAAAAACCCTAAAAGTGTGTATGAATGTACTAATTTTCTGGCTCTAGATATTATGTCTTCTTTTTTAATCTTTGCTCACCAGTTTGATCTGGGACATGATCAGTTTTATAAATGTTTTAGGCAGCTCAAAACTGCAGGGAGTGAATGGATGTTCCAGGTACCCCAGCAATCACAACAGTGAGAAAGCCAGCGTCTTAGCACACCTCTAAGCCATGGGACATACAAAAGTTCTGCTATATACCATTATTAATTTTCAGTCTGCCACATCAGAAGTTACCCACTTCTCATAAGTTCCCTTTAAATATCTCATTATGATTGTGGACCTATCCAATTGTTATTACAATTCTGTCAGTTTGTGTTTTATATATATTGAGGCTATGATGTAATGTAAGAACATTTATGATTATTATGTCTTCTTGATGGGCTGTTCATTGTATTATTACAGAAAGCCACTATCTCTATTCATGCTTTTTGCTTTAAATTATATTTCCATATTGCTACATGGCTTTTTATTTGTAAGTAGCATATAGCTGGACTTTAAAAAATCTAATTGACCACCATTCTTTAATAGAGTAATTTAATCCATTTATATTATTGTGACTTCAGATGTATTTGGACTTATTTCTGACATCTTTGTTTTCTGTAACTTGCCTGCTTGTTTTCTTTTTAATCCTTTGTTTTTGGTTGATCTGATAAAATATTCTATATTTTCTACACAAAACTTTGCTGTTTTTTTTACCTTAGATCTTAATCTTAAATTTTAACATATGTAATTAACTATAAATTGTACTAATAATCTCTAGTTATTCCATATTTTGATTCTCCTGACAATGACAAGTACCTTGGCAGTCTTCTACATCACCACCCCCATCTTATTTTGTTTAAAATGTTAGTATCAACAATTTTCAAAAAAACTATATAGTTATTTTTAATATACATAATTAAATTTACCAACATGTCATTTTTTGTGCTTTTCATTGCTTCTTGTATTCGCTCAGTTCATTTTTTTGTCTTGCAAAGTTAACTGGAATCTGTGGATCAAAAATTCTTTAAGGCTTACAAAGAGTGAAACTGCCATATTTGTTGGCATTCTTAATTTATAGCTTAGTTAGATATAAATTTTAAATCAAAGAATATTTTCTCTAGATACCTGAAAAATACTCCATTGCATTCTGGAATTTATTGGTCTAAGTTAACGCCTCATTCCATTGTAGAATAACTCTCTGATAGATGTAAATAAATTTTTTCTCTGATATTTTGCAGTTTGATTATAATATTTCTAGGTACAGATGTATTATTATTTATTTTGCTTGTAATCCAGAGTTACTTTGACCTGAGAACTCATTATTTCTTTAATTTTGGAAAATTCTTAGTAGCTATCTCACCAAATATTGCTTCTTTGTAATTCACTCAACTCTATTCTTCCTATCAATCTATTCTCTTAACTGCCCTTTCATTTTGTTTATTTTTTTTCATGTGATTTTCTGGGTTAATTCCTCAATACCATCTTCTAGTTCACTAGTTTTTTCTTCATGATGTTTGTTCAGTACTCTTCTTCTAGATTGTGTTTCTAAAGATGATCACACGCTGTCTCCCATCCAACATGCTTTTTACAGTGACACTTTGCTGTTCCTGTTGGGAAGAGGTTGAGTCTGTTTCTCCCCTATGAATCAGGGACAGCCTTGGGCCTTGTCTGACCAGTAGGCTGTAGCAGAAATGACACTGCCAGTTCCGGTCCTTTAAGAGGCCTGGCATCTCTGTCTTCTCCAGGAAAACAGCCACATGCTTTAAATAAGCACGGGCTAGACCAGCGATTTTCAATCTTTTTCTTCTCCTGGCATACATAAACAAATTACTAAAATTCTGCAGCACACCAAAAAATGTATTATATTTTTGCCAATCTAACAAAAAATAGGTATAATTTTGGTTCATTCATACCAGATGGCTATTGTGTTAGCTGTTGTCATTTTTTTTTTTTTTTTTTTTTTTTTTTACAATCTAAGGAAAAAGAGGTCAGTGCCCCTTACTAAATAGTCAGGTATTGCATGTTTTAAAAATTCTTGAGACACACCTGTTGAAAATCACTGGGCTAGACTAATGAATGACATCATGTGAAAAGAAAAGAAAAAGCCACATAGTAAAACCCCAGGCTTGTGAATGAAGGGTTTTGGAACTTTCTAGCTCAACTGACTACAGCCAAGTAAATCAGCCCTTCCTTTTTATATTCTATTTTTGCTATAATTTGGGGCAAAATTATAGTGAGTAAGCAAATCAGACCTTTACTATGCTACCTGGGCTACACGTCCAGTGTGTCACTGCAATGTCTTCACTACACATCCAGATCCTTCATATTTCTTGGGTCTTAAGCAAGACTTTCTATTCTATTGACCTCTTTTGCAGAGCTCATGTAATTCAATTGGATTTACGTGGAAAATCCAGGGTCATCTGCCTATTTTAAGGTTCATAGCTTTAATTATACCTACAAACTTCCTTCACAGTAGTACTTACATAAGTGTTTGATTGAGTAACCAGAAGACAGGAATCTTGAGGGGACCTCTTTAGGATTTCTGCCTATCACAGTAACTGATGACTGAAGCCAAGTGTGGTAAGATGAAAAAGGTTTTTATTTAAAATCAGAATTGAATGTAGGGACATCCATGTCCTAAGGATGGTAGGGATAAGGGAAGAAGCAAGAGGAGATGTAATTTACATCAGAAGAAGAATTAATCTACATACTACCCCAATTCCATTTTAAGACACTAGTAAGAGAAGACTGCTGCTAAGAGATGCCAAAGGGATAGAAATCTAAACTACTTAACATAACAATATGAGGATAACTAAGGTGTGAAAAGAAAAGACTCAGGTATATGGACAAAATTTAGAGTCTTTGTAGAAATTGCCATGTCTCTGTTTTAAAATCCCTTACATTGACTCCAAACACTTACTTTAAGCCAAACCTTCAGTGATGTCTGCCACCATAAAACTGTCTTCAGTGTGTGGTTCAGAGAGATAACAAGTAACAAAGCTGAGTTCTATCATACATCTGGACTTGTGTAGAGCAGAGGCAAGAGAATCAGTTGGTTTAGGAACTGAGATGCAAGTGATAACAAATGTTCCGGAGGTTAGGAACTTGGAACCAGAAGGGACCATGAGACGGTCAGCTCTCAGGATTCAGAGTTATCTTAAAGATCACCTGGACCTCCTCATGTGATGGGAGCTTGAGCCAATTTTGAGTCTCAAAGAAAATAATAGCCTCCCCTGAAATCTGACTTCCAGTTTAAGACAGTTTTCAATCCTGGTAAAGTATTAGAATTGCCTGGGGAACTCTAAATAAAA
The DNA here is from genome assembly GCF_964212035.1 of Myotis nattereri. Taxonomy (NCBI): domain Eukaryota; kingdom Metazoa; phylum Chordata; class Mammalia; order Chiroptera; family Vespertilionidae; genus Myotis; species Myotis nattereri. Next base: position 58,847,439 of record NC_138079.1, read on the forward strand.
ACTCCCAGTACTCAAGCTATACCCCAGAACATCTAAATTAGAACCTCTGGGAGTGGGACACAGGCATCATTAATATTTAAAGCTTCCCCAGGTGGTTCTAATGTATAGTCAAGGCTGAGAATCACTGGTTTAAGCTTTGGAAGAATCTTGAAGAAGTTTTTACTTTTGAACTGTGGGCATTAGAAAAGAAGTGAATAAATCAGGTGTTCTAAAAGACTGGAGAGCCCAGCCAGTGTTGCTCAGTGGATTGAGCAGCATCCCATACACCAAGAGGTCACCAGTTTGATTCCCAGTCAGGGCAGGCTCCATAGCTAGTATGGGGTGTGCAGGAGAGGCTGATAGATGTTTTTTCTCTCTCTTTCCCTCTCTCATCCTCTCTCTCTAAAATCAACAAAGACATTTAAAAAAACTGAAATAAAAAATGGGAGAAAAACTAAATCAAAAGTGTAAGAAGAGATGATTCAATTTTGCTGTGAAACTGAGTGAATGACAACATAGAGGAGGCCTTCAAAACTGACTAATAGGAGTGCACCATTTTGCTTTGAAAGAAGTACATTAGTTAAAACTGTGGGGATAAAATTTGGATTACAAAGATATTTTTCTTTATTGATTAAGGTATTACCTATGTGTCCTTATTCCCCCGTTAACCTTCACCCCCCGCACCCCCCCAAACACACTCAGGTGTCATCAGAACTAGGAAAAGAATACCAGTTCTTTTCATCTTGAGGAAAGGGGGCCAGGCAGGCAGGCAGAGAGGTTAGGGGCCTCAGCTTAATACAGACCCTTGGGAGAAAGTGGTAGTAGAGGTTTAAGATTATGCCCTCAATGCATGCAGATAAGCCTAACCAATGGACACAGACACCAGGGGGGTGAGGGGATTACAAAGATTTTAAAGTGAATGTGGAGAGGAAGTAGAAGTAAATATAGACAAAGTTTTCAAGATATTGAAAAGTTGATGAGATTGAAAAAAAAAAAAAAAAACCAACCCAGAGACAATGACAGGGAAAGAACACCAAAATAACTAGGAAGCACAAATGCCAGGAAGGGGTATTTATAAATCAAAGACAAATCTGAATAGTGAGAACATTCTGACTTCTTCTAACTCCACACATATTTCTCTATAGTCATAAATTAAAGGACTGGGTCTCATGTTTATACAAGAATGAAAAATATTCTACTTTTCTCCATAGGAGAAATAGAGAATGAAAATTAATTATAGCACAAAGTATATTTAGATATAATTTAATTAACCATTATTTATAGGTGCCAATGGTTTTCTCTTTTATTCAATCTATCACATTTTTGATAGGTTTCATAATGTAAACTAGCAGACAGTAGTAACTAATTGAATTCAAATAAGTAATTTATGTCCATATGTGAATGACTTAAGTTTCCAGACCCCTTAGAGAGATTTGCCTTTTAAAATATAGAAAACTTATTAATATAAATGAAGCTCTATTTGGCAATGTGAATAAGAAATGTAAAGAAGGCCTGCAGCCAGCTCTGCCCTCTGGCTAGATGCGAGAGCTTCTTTGAAGTCAAGTTCTGTAAACCTGCCCTAGGTCTTTTGTGACTCTACTTCTGAACCCCAAGCTCTCTAAGAATGCCATTTCCCCCATGGTGGGTCCCAAGGTAGCTCTGGACCCTGCAGGAGATGATGGAGGAGGGAAATAATGATAGTAGCTATTCTCATGTGTGAGTCATTGATACTTACAACTGGATTCAGAATATTAATCAGGAATTTTATTCCAGATACTTCATAGAGGAAAAAAAATCCCTGCAAACCACGTGGCATATTTGTATTTCCCTATGTTCTTATCTCCAAATAACCCTTCAGAAGTGTCTCTGCCACCTAGGACCACCTGGATCTTGCTACCTAGAAATGCTTTTCTGTTTTCCTCTTGAATGCATATGTTGTTCTTCTTCCGAAGAAAAAACTTGTCATTGGATTTTCATTGTCTCACTGTTCCTGCTAGAGTTTTTATTTTTTTAAAAATCAGAAGATCCCGTTGGGAGAAGAACTATTTCTGAAAGTCCCTAGAAGGAGGACACTCAAAATTTCCTAGAGTTGTTTAGATGGGCTTAGTGAATAGTCTATTGGCTGCAGCCAGCCTTTGTATAAGGGTTAGGAAAATTCCTCATCTACTTAGTTACAGGTAACCAGTGAACAGAGATTTTAGGGTAGAAGTATGGCAGGTTTGCACTGTATAAGAGCTACCTTTCAGTTACAGAATATATTAGAAGATCTTATTTGAAAATCAATTTTCAAAAGTAAAGTGATTTGAGATTTGATGGGGTCATTCTTGAACAGAATTTAAACAGAATTTTAGAAGAGAACTAATGTCGCCCTAACTGGTTTGGCTTAGTTGATGGAGTGTCAGCCTGCGGACTGGAGGGTCCTGGGTTCAATTCCGATCAAGGGCATGTACCTTGGCTGCAGGCACATCCCCAGTGGGAGGTGTGCAGGAGGCGGCTGATTGATGTTTCTCTCTCATCAATGTTTCTAACTCTCTATCCCTCTCCCTTCCTCTCTGTAAAAAAACAATGAAATATATATTTTAAAAAAAAGAGAGAACTAATGTCCAAAATACCAAGGATTATATTTTATAGATAATGACAATGTGTAGACTCTGAGTAGCCTCTGTTTCTGATATTTACAATACTTTTCTCTCTTCCTTTGTTTTGTAGTCATATCCACCATTTTATTGAAAACCTCCTCTGTGCTGACTATAATGCATAGCTTATTTTATTTAATCTCCTCATAACTTCACAAGGTAAATATTTCCATTCCTGCTTACAGATGAGTAAATAGACTCAGACCTGTTGAGCTTACTCAAAACCATACAGCTATTAACAACAGAGCTAAAATTTTTTATCTCAGATCTATCTGCCTCCAAAGTTTTCACTTTTAAAATTATATACATTAAACTTTAAAAAAAATGTTTAAAGGAGCTTCAGACCTATATGAGTAGGGACGTTTTTAATCCTTCATTGCAGCAGAATTTCAACTGAGGGCTACACAAAGCAGTGAGCTTATCAAAGGTTAAAGGAGAGTTGAAGGAAGCTGCTGGTAAAAATAAAACTACATAAATGATAAGTAACATCACATCTTAGTCTTAAAGGATGTATTTCTAGAGAGATAAAGATGGCACAGCATTATTCTGGTTTAAGAGTAACAGGTTATTGGTAATACACTAGCTTTGACTCAAGAAATAATTTGAGGGATATTAGACTGAATTTCTGAGGTTGATATGGAGGATCAAAGTAATAAGAGCATTCTGACTGAATGTCATCAGAACTAGGAAAAGAATGCCAGTTCTTTTCATCTTGGGAAAAAGTGGTAGTAGAGTTTTCAGATTTTGAAATTGTTATGATGGGGGGAGGAAATAAGAAATTGCCAAAACTATAAGAGAAAGATAAAATTAAAAAAAAAAAGAAATTGCAAAAGCTTAGTAGGGTAAATGGATTTGAGACCACAATAAATTGTTCCTTTTGTTGTTGTTGCTTTGTTTGCACAGATTATTACTGAATTTCCTTTATGTCATCAACACTGTACCAGGTACTGTGTAGGTGGACAAGATAAGTAAGGCACAATACTTCCCCTCCAAGAGCTTGTAATGTAATCAGGAAGCAAAACATAAATACAACAATGGATAATTTAGTGCTAAAATAAAAGGTACTGATAATAAAAGCTATAAAGCTCAGAGAAGAAACAAGGAAATGAGGATTGGAGTGTGCATTCATTCAACTAATAAATTTATTGAATATCTGGGCAAAGCAATGTAAGATAATTAATGCTATGGCTAACCTATAGAAGCTTTTGACAGATGAGAGGTTTGAGGTGAACTTGTAAGGAAGGAAATACTTAACCAGATAAGAGAGCAGTGATTTTCTAAAGAATTAAGGGTTTTTAAAGCAGAAAACTTATTATATATTTAAGCATTTTATATATATTGACTATTTTATACACATAACATATTTTATATAGATAATATAACATATATATTTGACATAGACAATATATTGTATCCATTTTTCATAATATATATTTTATATATATATATATATATTATAGAAATGATAAACTCATTTAATCATCACTCAATGAGTTAGATACTATTAGTATTCCCATCTTACAGATGAGGAACCTAGGCTCAGCAACCTAGCACGCCTTAACAAGTATGGCTTCAGAAGTTTGGGTAACATACTTCCTTAGACCTTGGTAGTTCTGATTAATCTCTAAGGCAAAGGTTCTCAAATGTTATAGTGCATCAGATCACCTGAAAACTTACTAAAATACAGATTGCTGAGCCCCATCCATAGAGCTTTTAATACAGTGGTTCTGGTATGAAGCCCACCAATTTTCATTTCCAAAAACAATTCCCAGGAGTTGTTGATGTTGTTGGTCTGAAGACCATATTTTGAGAACCACTGATTTAAAAAAGAGAAGTCTCCACTTTCCCTGACAAATCTTCTATCTGGTTCCTTCCATTATTGAGCATAAAATTAGATATCTCGCTTTCCATGTCCAGGAATCTCAAACTGAACATGTATAGAATTGAAATTACTATCTTCTTCCTGAAAATCCACTCTTGTGGTTTTGCCATCTTAAATGATGGCACAAGTTAACACTTAGTACTATGGTTTTATGTGTGTGTTTTTTAAAATATATTTTTATTGATTTCAGAGAGGAAGGGAGAGGGAGAGAGAGATAGAAGCATCAATGTTGAGATAGAATCATTGATTGGCTGTATCCTGTACTCCCCCAAATGGGGATGGAGCCTGCAATCCAGGCATATGCCCTTGACTGGAATTGAACTCATAACCCCCCCCAGTCTGCAGGCTGACACTCTATCCACTGAGCAAAACTGGCCAAAACAACACTTAGTTCTTTGGAAGCATCCCTGATTCTTTCCTCATCTGCCCCATCTAATCAAAGCAATATGTCATATTGATTTTCTCTCTGAAGTATCTCCTTCAACAAATATTTATTGAGCACTACTGCATGTTAGTCTTGGCTGGATTAAGACTGAAGGATGTTGAATACCCCAAATATTACCATCAGATAATGTCTTTTCTGCAGTAAGGGAGAATATCACTTCGACAGTCTTAGCAATGTCACAGAAGACAGAATGTTCATAGGGGTTGAGAGTCTAGGCTCAGTGTTTTAAGAAGGGTCTTTCAAAGCAGAAAACTGATTGGGATTGAGCAATGGTAATGATATATTAGTTTAGGATTGGTCATCATAGTGAGATGAGGGCTGGGATGAGTAAACTGCTGTTGATAAGTGAGCTGTTTGCCTAGGTGAGCAGACTGCTGTCTCAGATAAATTGATTTGCAGAAATTACCTGACACAAATAGTGAAACTATTTATTGGTTTAGTCTTATCTTTTTTGAGCAAATGTTTCCTAGAACAAAATACTAACTCATGTTGACACAGGTGGTCTTTGTTCTTAGTCCCAATAATTATGACACATTGATATAGGTGATTACTGGTCTCAAAGACACTGTGCCCTAGATTTAAGAAACTTATATTCTGGTGAGCAGACAGACAAGGTTTCAACAAAACACCTCCTTGTTAAAATTATTTATAAGGTAGAAAGTTTACATGTAAGAAAAAATATCTGAATCTTCGTATGGAAATCTTCACAGCATTGATATTGAAAGGATAAAAGAATGAGGGCAATACAGTCCTGATGGATCTAGAGGAATATGAAAAGCCCTAGAGACATGGGATGTCATGAAGCTGTCTCCTTTCCGTTCCTACTCCCAAGCTTTAGTTGAGGCCCTCTTCTTCCTTCAAACTATTCAAAACATCTTCTAACTCATTCCGCCACTCCACCACCCCCCAATTTTGTACATGCATATCTCAATTCACTTTGAACCCAATGATGCATTTCCCTGTAACCCAGGTACCTTTGTCTTCACCCCATGGAGGGGGACCTTTTCAGGGTGAGGAGATGCTGGGGTCCTGCCCCAGCAGGTCCAGGGGTCCCCAAAGGTGTAGACGGAGTTGGCGAAGAAGGAATGACACGGAGACAGCGTTCAGTTGATCCGCAGCCTAGCCAGGATCTCCAGCCAAGTTCTGGTTAGGATCTCCAGCCAGGTTCTGTGTCCATGTTCTCTTGCTAGGTTCTCCAGGTTCTCCAGCCAGGTTCTGTAGCCATGTTCCCTTGCTAAGTTCTCCAGCCAGGTTCTCCAGGTTCTCCAGCCAGGTTCAGTCACCAGGTTCTAGTCAGGTTCTCTTGCCATGTTCTATCCAGGTTCTGTCTCTAGGTTCTGTCTCTAGGTTCTTCAGCCAGGTTCTCTCGCTAGGTTCTGTTTCTAGGTTCTGTGGCCAGTTTCTGTCCAGGATCTTTTGCCATGTTCCGTCTCTAGGTTCTGTGTCTAGGTTCTGTGTAGGTTCTGTGTCTAGGTTCTGTCTTCTAAGTTCTGTCTTGTTACATCTGTATTTATACCAGTTGATTCAATCCTATCAATCTCTATTCCAAAGGTTAGGGCGTTTCTTATCTCCATTCCAGGGAGTAAAGATTATGTAGCTTAAGCATGATTGTTCATAGTTAAAGTGATTAACTACCCGCCTGGCATTTAGTTAAGGAGTTTTATTCCCTCCCTAACTTCAGGGGAAAATCCCTACCTGGGGAAACAACCTTTCTCAGAGACCTTGGTTAAAACACATAGTGCCAAGAAGGTGAGCAAACATATTAAGAACAGTATGCCATATATGCCAGGTCCCTTGAAACAGCAAGCATGGACCGGCTCCCGGCAGGGAGAGAAATACTCTGCCTCCTTCTCCGGCTGTGTGCAGTCCATAAGTGGCTCCTTTTGCTCCCCAGTCTCCCATTGGAAAGGTGACGATGTCTGCCATTCCAGGGTCTAGGATAGTATTTTCTCTTCTTTCTGACCCAAATGCATGGGACCCCCAAAAAGATCTAAACTGGTCTTTATTTTAGGCTTCAAAGATAAAGTACAAATTGTATAGAGTGACAGAGTGGGGTCAAGGTGGACTTCGGATGGCTTTGCATTCTATTTTATCTAATCCCCATTCTTGAAAGTCCCTTCCTAGACCTTCAGCTTATCTCCACATGGACGTTCCTTCTAAAGGCAGAGTGTCTCCCCATGGACTTCTTCCTCTCCCTTCCTCCTGAACTCTCTTCTTGCTTCCCTTGTGCTTACAGATTTTAGTCCCTCTTCTTCCTCCATTCTTGAATAATGGACATTCCCCCAGCGATTATCAGGTCTCTAACCTCTTGATGGGACTTGGAAATCTTTATGGGTTGCTAGGTTTGAGTTGTGAGTCAGTCATAGCTGTTTTCTCCCTGTCCATCTACTGATGGTAATGAGGAGGACAGGAATTTCTAGTTCTGAGGAGAAGAGGAGAGAAAGGACAGGAATATTAACTGGCCACTTTGTATTGCAACATCATTTTATTTTTCTGTTTTTCTTAAGAGGTCTCTAAAAAATAAAATAAAATCAGAGGTTTTATCCTTCAGGGGTTGTTCTCCAACAAATAACAGTTACTGAGTCTACATAGGACATTCATATTCTCACTCCTAGAGTAATATTTAACCTTATTTGGCTTTTGTTTTTAACCTTACCAGTCTGAATAACATTACAAATCCATTAACCTAGCCTTGGATAATGTCATGTCTAATCAACCTTTCGAAATTTCTGGCCTCTTCTCCCTCAACTGCAGCAGGGAGAGACAAGGACAGCCCTATGACAAATATCACCACATAACCAACCTACATAATAATACACATGCATAGCTCTGTTTTTTCCTAATAAACCTAAAATCATTCAGTATTTCTAACCAAACCAAATAAAACAAAACCTTCCATAATTTCCTTATTGCCCATTAAGAGAGCATAAGCACCCCTGGAGGGGCAGACTCTACTCAGCTCCCACCAGCTGTTGCCATGAGCAAATGCATATTCATTAAGGCAAACTTCCAAGAGAAGTCAGAAAAAAATCTGGGTATTAAGTGAAATATCCCTGTTTTTAAACCTTAACATGAACAAAATTTAAACAAAACTGAATAAGAAAACTCATTAACAAAAAGAACATCTTCAATCTATGACCTAAAGGATCAAGTCCAAACTTATCAGAGCACAGGCATGATGAGGAACTGGACCCTGCCTCTTCTCTAGCCCCATCTCCAATTACTTTCCACAAATAATGAATGCAATAAACATCATAAGCTGTTATCAGTTCTTACATTTCTCACTTCCTATGCCTTTGAAAGTGCTACTTCCTGTATGTGGAATCCTTTCACAAATGTCATCTATCTGGCAAATTCCTATTTATGTATCAAAACACTTCGAAGGCACAATTCCTCTTTGAAGCCTTCCCTGATCAGTTGCTCAAAATCGTTCTCTCTGCTATATTACCTTAGTACCTTATACATAGATATTATTAGAAGCTTCTATTTGTTAAATGCATATTTTGTTCCAGAGATGATAAAGCAAAGATTATTTAGGAACAGTAAAGTAGCTTATTGAAGCCACAAAATTAAAGCAAGATGCAGGATTATAATCAAGGCCTGTCTGATCTCAAAGTCCATGGTTGCCCACTACCACATTTTACCTCCTATTTCTGCATGTATTATTTGTTCATATCGCACCACTTAAATAGGATTAACTGAAAACAGGAACAATGTTTTATTCATCTTTGTATCACCAGTACCTGGAATACAATATGCATTTAATAAATGTTTGTTGAACTAAACCAAGCTGTGATTTACAATGCAAATCATAGCAACATAGCTCAATCTTCTCATTGATTAATTCTTAAAATTTATCTTCTGCATTTTGGATCATTAAAAAGAGGATCAATGTACTGTTTTTCAAACTCATTACCTTCCAAAAAGCTAATGAACCAAAAGGCAGGATTGTCATCACTTTAATAGCAATGTCCTTGATTCAAGCAATCATTTCCCAGGCATGCTTTGGAAGCAGAATATTAGCTCTCAGTTACCAAATTTCAAATCTTGACTTAGCAGGAAGAGGCCCAGTTTGGAAAAAATAAGTTCATCACTGACTCATGCAAACAGTTGCCATATCTCTCTGTATCCTGAAAGATTTTTACAGATGGAGTCCAATTATAATTGTGTCTTCCTCTATAAAGTATTGATAATGATATGTGTGTTCTTCATATATGGAAAGATGACCTACAATTGATGAGACATAGATACACTTCGAATTATTTCTTACAAGGAAGAACTATTTAACTGTTTCCCCAAGCTCCCCACAAGAGGAAAATGCATGGCCTAAGGCAGTGATGGTGAACCTATGACACGCGTGTCAGAGGTGACATGCGAACTCATTTTTTGGTTGATTTTTCTTTGTTAAATGGCATTTAAATATATAAAATAAATATCAAAAATGTAAATCTTTGTTTTATTATGGTTGCAAATATCAAAAAATTTCTATATGTGACACGGCACCAGAGTTAAGTTAGGGTTTTTCAAAATGCTGACACGCCGAGCTCAAAAGGTTCGCCATCACTGGCGTAAGGGAAAGATTTGATGAAAACTCTCAGTGGATAGAATCTATGAACATAATCTTAATGCACCAGGCTTAACTCCAGTAATTACCTTTTTAATATACCAACATCTCTAAGGAATCTTACACATTATTATCATTAAGGTTGGCTAGAATTCTCAGGGTGTGAAGGAAGGGAGTTGGGGAAGAAAAGAGACTCTCACCTAAGAAACCATATCAGAGTATCAGAACAGTGTGGACACCATCATGGGCAAACTCCCAGCCTCCTTTTGAGAATATTCTTGTCACAGAGAGAGGTTTTATTCCAGGGGAGGAATGTGGTACAGAGTTCCCTTTGGGATATTCATGTCTGAGGTTGAACTGAAATGCATGCGAATAGGGTTACCACTATGAGATTTACTTTGAAGTATTCTGAGAGCAACTCTCTTGAGATGCTGAAAACACTTCAGATTTGACATTTTGGTAAAAGGAGTTAAGTATTACACTTCAAAAATAAGGAAAATAGGGTTCTTTGGAGGCATTTTAAGTATAACTATTATTAAAATATCACAGCCAAATGCCTTCCTTCTTTTTCTTTATTCATAGGGCCTAAGTAAGGTAAGAGTTTATCCTGGTTAGGGCACATGCCTGGGTTGTGGGCCCCATCCCCAGTGTGGGGTATGCAGGAGGCAGCCAATCAATGATTCTCTTTTATCATTGATATTTCTCTCTCCTCTCTCTCTCTCTCTCTCTCCCTTTCTAAAAACAATAAAAAATATATTTAAAAAATAACTTGTTTTGGACAAAATGCAACATGTCCCCAAGTGTCTCCAGTAATCCTATAGACCGCTGGAACATTAACGTCACTGCTGCTTAGAGGACATCAGCCTGTCTACAGCTTGGCTATGCCCCAAAGACCCTACTGATAGGGTCTTGAGCTCCCTTCACAGTGTTGGTGACTCTCCCTTTACTTCCATACTTTCAAGCTGTGGTTCTTAAAGTGTGGTCCTGGGAGCAGCAGCAGCAGCATGACCTGGAAACTTTTAAAAAATGCAGATTGTTGGACACCCACCCAGATGTACTGAGTCAGAATCCTTGGGGACTGAGCCCAGCAATCTGTGTTTTAACACACCCTAGTTCAGTGGTCGGCAAACTCCTTAGTCAACAGAGCCAAATATCAACAGTACTGCCGGTGTTCATGTCCCAGCATTAAGAAGGGTTCAGGAATCTGGAAAAGCGGCTGCACGCAGATGACATAGGAATCCAGAGACTAAAAAAGAGTCTGGAGACGAGATATAATTTTGAAAGGCACTGGGGGTCAGAGGACCTTCAGCTAAAGGAACTGAAGAGTCCCTCCTTGTCTAGGACCCTTGCTTTTATTAACACAATTTGTCCTAAGGCAAGGTGGAGATAATACACTTCAAAGGGTAAGGTTTCAAAGGGTACAGAAGCATTGTCAGTTTGGGGAATAGCCTACGGCTGTTCAGGTGTTTGGCCAGTAGGAGGCAATAACATGTAGATTAAGATGCCCTTTAACTGGCTGGCAGCCACAATCAGTTTCCTATTCAAGGTTTGGGGAAATGCCTTTAGCCATTCCCAACAGGTGACTACATGTGTGACTCAAACCTGTTGAGTCCCCAAGTTTCATCAACTTTTTGATGAAACTCTTAAAATTATGACATGCTGGAATTGGTCTACGACACAGTACAACGATTGAAATTTCTTTTGAGAGCCAAATTTTTAAACTTAAACTATATAGGCAGGTACATTGTTATTAACTTAATTAGGGTACTCCTAAGGCTTAGGAAGAGCCACACTCAAAGGGCCAAAGAGTCGCACGTGGCTCGCAAGCTGCAGTTTGCTAACCACTGTCCTAGTTGATTCTGATGCTCACTGAAATTTTAGCCACTGCCTTAGAGCAGGACTGCTCAAAGTGTGGTCCACAGATTTGTAGCACCATATGAATGAACTGGGAGCTTATTAAAATTCATAATCTTTGGCCACATTCTAAACATTAAATGTACCAAATCAGAATCTCGGAATTCTGTTTTAAGGAATTCTTCAGGTGATTCTCCTGCTAGCTAAAGTGTGAGAAGCACTACTTTAAAAGCATTCCCCTTCACTATTTCTCATTCCTGGGGCTCCGCTTTATAGCACAGAGCACTAGGGCTAGCGACCCTAATAATACAGTTCTTTCACATTTATCCCCTTCTCTTGCCATCTCTATGCATACAGGTGCTGCTAACATTCTTGATGTGATGGTCAAACCCTATAAGGGCTTGCTGCTAAGTCTAGCCTACCCTGACAGATCATTTCTCTCAAGAGGCTGATAGCATCCCAAAAGATTCTATGACAGCTAAGAAGGCTTTGCTTGCACAGAGTACAAAGAAAGAAGAATTACCTCTGGGATGTGAGATAGAGTTTGTCAAACCGCACACAAATAGCATTGATGAGTCTCAGCACTATTCAACCAGAACACCCTGTTATAAACTGAAGGGTAGAAGTATTCAGAAAGGAATTGCCATATGTGAATATGCTGGGTTTGTTTGGCTTTGTAAATTGTACCGCATTCTATTTGATAATATTGCAGATTTTCTACAGAAAGAGAAAATATAAAAACAATAAGATGCAAAGAATTCACTATGTCTCCAATTTTTCTTTCCATAAAGGCACAAAGTGATAGCAATGGATTCAAAACAACTCAGGAAGCCTTGCACATGTCAGGAATGTAGAATATAGATTTGGAAGGCTGGGAGGGCTTCTTTGAGAGCAGGTATCAGGCAATCTTGAAAGAAGTGAAGCAAGAAGGCACTCTACTCTGAGTAAAGAGAAGGCCACACAAAGACTGGGATTGAATCAGCATGGAGAATCCCAACTCTCATGTACAATTTAAGGGCAAAGCTATGGCAAATCATTTCCTAGTAGTTAACTTCCATTACAGTAAGTTCAAAGTCAGCTTCATAGGTGGCTAACAGATATATTCCATCATTTAACCACTGTCAAGGTTCTAAGAGAACTTAGAGGAAATCTGCCAAGTCACAGCCAGCCACCTGGAGAATATAATAATGCAAATGTAAATTTGGGCACTGGCTTGGATGTTACCTTATGGATTCTAGTTTTAACTGTGTCTGTGTTCCTCCAGCAGAATGCTGTGCACACATTGGGGGTATAATAAGTAAGCAAAAAGTAAACTAGTATTATTTGATGTCTATTGAAATGTTTGTATATATTCGACTAACATAGGAGGGAAAGTTTTCTAAGTTTACTCTTGTTGGTATTTTATCAAACCCATTTTCTTGATTCCCTGCCCTATTCTTGTCCACACTGCATAATGCTTTCCTAAAAAATTTTAAGGGTTTATTTCTTTCTCCATGAAAAAAAAACTTTATTACATTTCATCTGACTTAGGAAAGCAAGTGTGTTTCTTATAGCACATAATAGTAGAGCCCATGGTTTAAGTATACACAGTGTGTTTTTACTGGCACAGTAATTTCATTTTTGGGGGATATAGGAATGACTAAAATTTGCATAATTCAAAGAAATAAGGCAAAGATGGTCAATTAGAATACATAAATTATTTTCTTAGAACTCAAAAGAGACCAGCATTGTGAAAAATAACCATGACATCTAAATCAACTGCTAATGGCCAGATGATGGAATGACAGACCATAAATATGTTCTGGGTATTACTACAGCTTTCAAAATATGTGTTCTTCCCCTTTTTCTTTCTTTCTTTTTGATGGCATATTCAGGTATGCCTTTACAAATATTTCTTTTAAAATATACATCAGTTCTAGTAATTCCATTTTCCTTGAACCTCAGATTCACTCACTTAATGGGAACAGCAAGTTCCTATGCCATTGAGGTTAGAAAATTGGAAAGGGGAACAAAAGAATGGGGGTAAGTCAGAAGTTTCTTATAATTTGTCAAGAAATGAGTGTGAGCACTTGCTTTTTAATCCTTTTCTTGCTTTCTAAAAAAGTACTGAATGAGGATTTATGATTACTATCCATCACTATGCTCTGGGCTTTATAATCTAATACAGGGATAAGGAAAAGTAGGTTTACAGTTGTGAGTATGTGTAACAGTTTATCCTTGCAGTATTTATTAATTGTTGTACTATTAATACAATATACCTGTAAACCTACTTTCCCCCATCCCTGTATTTTCAAAGCTCCTACTTATCAGAGATGGTGGGGCATTTATTGTGACATGTCAAAGCTCAGAATTCATCAAGAAGTGCTTTCTACTTACAGACATATTTCTTGTTGAAGAAAAAAATCTCCCAATGAAAGTTTAAAGGAGAACCCAGATGAATATTTTTTTTTAGATGGGCCACAAATAAGTTCTGATCTCAACATGTTCCACAGCTCTCCAGAGCTGAAAAGCTAAAGATGTGCTACAATATATTTCAAAAGCAGCACAGAGCTTAGCTGCTAAAGCAATAAAGTGGTTTTTATTTCAGAAACATTCAACAGCATGAATCACATTGTCATCCACAAACAGTGAATCTGAATCAGTAGGTACCATTCTGGGATATAACTAAGCAGGCTAGCTAGCATCATTGTGAATCCTGAATGTAGTTCTGCCCACTCCACTTAAGTTGATGTTTTGTATAGGCTACAAGAAATGTGTGGTATGAGATCAATAAGGAAGTAATTAAAAGTAAAAGGCTTTTAATGATTGTAAATGAAGCTGAGAACACAAACTTGGATCTCAGTAACCTAGAGTTATGACTCTAGGGCCCTGGTTTGTTAACATCTGCTTCTTGGGTAGGAATGTTTTTCTTTCAAAATAGCAGTGCTACATGAATCAACAGCCTCCAAAGGAACTATTTCACGCTACTCAACGTTAGGTCTCAGACTTAAAAAATCTCATTGATCTTTGGTGAAATCTCAGTTATATAACTAAGAAGTTATTTTTAAAGTCATACCAGATGCTCAGTTCCTCATTGCTCCCACATGGATGTGCACTATTTATTCAGAATTGAGCCAAAAGCCCTGAAATGGAAAAGTAGAATTCCTTGACAAACCTAGAGAACAGATTTGCATGCAATGGATCTGTAAATATTCCTTTTAGTTTTATTATTTGCTGCTGGCTTTTGAGCTGCCCTACTCACACACTCAAATCTTCGACTCTTAAACTGCAGATTGGTAAGGTGTTGAGGGAAGGCAACTATTAACTGAGAATTCAGAGATTGCATCCTACAAGGGAGTTAGATTTTGGAATTAGAGTTTTGCCAAGTTAGAGTGGCTTGATAAATACATCAGGATTTTCACTAGAGTTCCAAAAGAACTATGCTTTAGAATTAAAAACTATAAAACAGGACTAAGGAATTTACCAACAATTTAACTGCCTGATAGCAAAGAAAAAACCCTTTGGAGGAAGATAATTGAATCCAGAGTCTCCTTAGTGTACCAGTACAATATTCAGCATGAAATTAATGTGAACAGACATATGAACAAATTGAAAAATGTGACCCATAGTCTGGAGGAAAGAAATAATTGCTACACAAAGACAAACCAGATGTTAGAATTAATAAGGCAACTTTAAAATAACCATAAATGATATTAGAGAATCTACAGAAAACATTAGATATAATGGGTGAAGTGGTAGGAAATTTCAGAATAGTGTGGAAACTATTAAATAAATAAATGAGTAAATAAAATTTTAAATGAAAAAATGCAATGGATGAAATTCATAGTAGATTAGATATAAGAGAAGAAAGGATAAGTGAACTTAAGACAGTAAAAAGAAATCATCCATACTGAAGTGCAGAAGGAAGCATGATTGAAAAAATAATGAACAAAACCTCCATGAAGTTGGGACAAAGTAATTGGAGTCCCAGAAAGAAAGAGATGAGGGAGAATGGGTCAAACAGGGAGAAAGACGGAGAGAGAAATGGGGGTGGGGGAGAAGAGTTAGACCAGGGGTCCTCAAACGACGGCCCTCGGGCCACATGCAAATACAAATATTGTATTTATTCCCGTTTTGTTTTTTTACTTCAAAATGAGATATGTGCAGCGTGCATAGGAATTTGTTCATAGTTTGTTTTTTTTTAAACTATAGTCCGGCCCTCCAACGGTCTGAGGGACAGTGAACTGGCCCCCTGTTTAAAAAGTTTGAGGACCCCTGAGTTAGACAGTAAGAGAGAGAGAGAAGTTTCACTTCAGTTTTAAACTCAGTTCAATCTGAAAAATCTAAGTAGTTCTTAAGTAGCAGTATAGAATCTTTCCTAGACAAAATTGCCCCATTTCACAAACATTATTCATTTCCTCAGGTTTTTTTCCCCAAAGTGATGCCTAGATGTCTGTTAGGAGCAAGTGCCTGACTTTGTAGGAGAAGAGGACAAGGCTCCGCAGGCCCAAGTCCTCTCCTCTCTAGGATTATGTCCCTGTCTACCTGAATGCAGCTGCCCCTTCTAAGCTAAACTCAAACTTGTGTTTAGTAGAACTCAGATCTGTCATGAGTAGGACAGAGGCTAACTGGGCCTCTCCTCAGCTCTCATTCCTGCCTACTCGCAAGTATCTGCCACACTCTTCTTCCAGCTTCTAGTCCATTGGTTCCACCTTGGCTTCTGCTGCTATCATAGACTTGCTGGCTTAATTCTGCATTAATTCCACATTGGAATCCTGAGTCTCATGCCTCCTTTCTAACCACTGATCAATCTCGCCAAAGTGGCTTAGCTTCCAAGATAATACAGGTACCGCAAGAGAGGTGATCACTTTTCAGAGTCCTAAATTGGGAGTAAGATGAAACCTCACCTGTCCCCAATCTGTTTCTACCCTCTCCATTCCCAAACCCTCTCTGACTTATCTCACACACTCTGGACTTCAGCTTGGAGACAGAAAATACTTTTTGCTTTCTCTGAGACCTATAACAAAATTCCCAGGCGAGGAAAGGTATCTGTACTTCCTGTGGTCTATATCCTCCTCGCTCTGTCATTAAGAACCATCTGGTGGCTTCACTGTCAAAGGCAAAGGAGAAACGTCTTTATTCTACAGAAGAATGTGATAAACAGAGTCCTACAACCATAATACCCAAGCTATTACGAGCAAGAGGGAGGTAAAGAAAATGGAAATCCTGTCTTAAAACAATTGCCTGGCTATTGTGTTACTTTATAATCTTGTTTGGCAAAACAGAAACTATTCTCTGTCCTTGCTTTGCTTTCCCAGCAAACTCTGATCTCTCCCAGACATTCGTACCGCTGAAGCTGAATAGGATTGAGAGAGAGAGAGAGAAACAGAGACAGAGGCAAAGATAGAGGTAGAGAAAAAGAGACAGAGACAGAGACAGAGAAATACTTTTTAAAACATAACTATTACTCCATAATTTATTTTATGTATGACTATGCCATATGGGCAAAGCTGTAAGATAGAAATCCATTTTGGGATAATTTTAATAATCATGTGAGTCTTGAAGTCCCTTGCATTTCAGAGTTTGTTAGCATTGGATCCTCAGAGTAGGGAAAGGTGTAGCTCTGCTCCCAAGCCTGGTGACAATACATTATGAAAGTGACTGATGTTTTCCCCACCTCTCTGAATCGGTGTCACCATACCAAATTTAAGCTTCTCGGGATGGAAGTAAGAAGAATTTGGAAAAACTAGTATCTCAGCTCAGAAAGTTTCTAGTAGATTCTTGTCTCCAGCATTGACTATTACCTCCTCTGAGTCGTTGTAAACTGTATCATATAGAATTCATATCAAGCCTTGAATTAAGAGTCAAATTATGACACATTATGATTGTTTTTAATTCCCAAGTATGTGTTTATTATTTAAGGAATTCTAGCTCTTCTTTTAAAAAATGTGTTCTCAATTTGAATGTAGTGATAAATTTCCAAATTTACTCATGGTCATTAACAAAAGAAGATTTAGCATAATAATTGATGGGAGAGCATCTAGAGATAGGCTTCCATGGGATTTAATTCAAACAGGAAAGTTTTCAGACTGCACATGGTTATTTTATGTCTTTCTCACAGAACAAATCCCCGCAGGAGCAGTGAATCTCGGATGTGTTGTCTCTGCTGGTTTATTAATGATACTGTCTGGTGGACATCGATGAGTCACTCAAGGGCTGTAACCGATTCCCATCTTTCCTTAAGTGTCCTGTCCTACTTTATATCAGTATAGCAAGGTAGAAAACAATTCACGCGTATAAACCTGAGGCTGATGTGGCAGCTGAGTTTTATGCGTACAACAAAGTTCTAAATATTTAATGTACAGGGTTCTTTCTAATTCAGAAGAAATATGAAGGTGGTGCTCCTGAAATCTGAAAGTGAACATTACGGTTCAAATGACTTCATGTTGGCATTAGTTGGTTTAGAAGAAATGAAACCATTTCAGAAAAAAAACACTTTTATCTGAAAGAAACAGAAAAAAAAATCTTTACATGTGTGTTTAATTTTTACATAGTAGCCATAATATTTCCTCTGATCATAAGAGCATGACATAAAGCTAAATAGCACTATGAAAAAGTTATTTTTCAGAAATGAGCTGTAATGCCTTTTATTGGACAAATTGGAACTATTAAGAAATATTAGAAATCTTTTTCTATAATAAATTGATATTATATTATTGTGAAAAACATCAGAGCTTCTCTCTTCCTTAAGCTTTGACATTTATTACAATGTGTAGTCTACCTCTATGATTGCTTTTATAATAACAGTATGAAAAAATAAAATATCTATTGAACAAATATAGTACATATAGCTGTCAAAATTGCCTATGTCAAAAAAAGAAAGCAAAATAAGTTTGAACCTCACCAAAATAGCTATATATATAAATTTTTCTTTGGTCTCTTAACTGTGTCTATCTGGAAAACCAAATGCCCCAAAGGTTATATAAAAATATTTTAAAGCTGATTATAATCATTTAATGAGAAAATCCATGTTTCCTCCAGGTAATAGGGACTGATTAAGCATAAAAAGTGGCAGAACATAGCCAGCTTCCTTCTCCTCAGATGGTATCAGAATACAGACCTGAGGGATCTTTGATGAGAGCATGAAAAATAAGGATTTATTTAGGTAACATCAAGCCAGGGTATTTGGGTAAAACTAGTAGTAACATTCCAGTAGTTTAATAAATGAAATAATCTTTACATTACTAGAGCTTACATCTCACAAACAATTCAGGAGCTAGTTTTCCAACATTTTTCTTAAATCACATTTAAGATACTGAATCCTATAAGTCAAATTAGCATAAAATAAACACATTTTAATAACATTTTTAATATGAAGAGCATTGAAATCTGATGCCTAGCCAGAAAAGAACTTAAAACTGACTAAACTGTTTCAAATGCTATGTCTTTAAATTAATTTATGTTGAACACAGTGGGTACCAGAATCCATTCTGGTTGCTATGACAACAGACACTGAAAATTTAAAAATCCAGCAGCAGGCTCAATTCCCTGCAAAGAGGGCTATTTTACATTAAAATTACATATCACTGCAACAGTTTTGATGAAACATATTAAACAGATAAATATGCAAGTCATCTTTTATAAGACAATTTAATTAGTGTATGTGAGATGCCGTGTTTATCATTTTTACTTAAATTTTCTCCTAGCTACATTTAAAGAGTGATTTGAAATCTAAATTTCAGAAAGCAAGCAACTAATGATCAAAATGCTACACTAGGGAAAGGAAAGATATCTAAAC
Source organism: Myotis nattereri (assembly GCF_964212035.1). Classification (NCBI taxonomy): domain Eukaryota; kingdom Metazoa; phylum Chordata; class Mammalia; order Chiroptera; family Vespertilionidae; genus Myotis; species Myotis nattereri. The sequence goes on from NC_138079.1 coordinate 58,866,576, forward strand.
CATGTAATAAAAAATGTTATAGAGCATCAGTCTATAATATTTGCTTTGCAAATGTACCCTTGGCTGTTGGGCCATTCTCCTAAGATGGGAACTTAAAAGAACAACAAAAGAAGGACATGCTTTCATATGAATCATTGATTTTTTTTTGGTTTGATAAAATACATTATATTTTATCTGAAGAATCTTTTAATTGGTTGTAAAATTACTGGATTTGAAAACGATTGTGTTTGTATCATTATAATACGGTTTTTATGGGGTCAAGGCTCATCAATTCTACCAAACTAACATACCCACTCATGTAGCCCAAAAAACAGTCATCTTGTACATATAAACCAAATGGAGGGAAATGAGACATGAGGGGCTGTCAATCAATGTGTGCCAAAGAGGAGAGAAATATAGAGGTCTCAGGAAGTGATACTCCTCCCTCTGTCTCCTTCCATTGGAGTGTGAAGGGCAAGAGAAATGACTGCTGGGTAATAGTTACATGCACATCATGATAGCCCGGTTTCCCAATCTGTCTTTAAAAACACACATTTTTTTTTTTTTTCAGGACAGGTCATTTTCTTGTTATTTAGTCTGCTAAAATGTAATACTACTTTTGAACCAGCTCATCTTGAGACATGGACTAAAATTAGTTCCTTTCAGGTGTGTCCCTTATGCCAAGAATTAATTCTATTTGGAAATACAGAGATTTCCTTTTTTGTGTTCATTTTATAGTTTTCAAATTAGATCATTTAATCAAGTTGTATGTTTTCAAATATTATTTGAAAAAGAAACAGGAGATGTGGAAGATTATGGAAAGACAACATTTTTTCTTCTCGATAAGTAGGTCCCCTGTATAAAAGATTTCCCTAACACACAAGAATTCTAAGTCAACAAAAGACCTCAAGCATCTAGGAAATTTATTCATTTCGTTAACCCTATTTTTTACAGTTCGGAAGGATGCCCCAAAATTCCACTTTATTTGCCTTCCAAACTTTTTTAAAAAAGAAATAAAACACTATTTGGATCCAAAATGTGCACTGTTCTTGAAATATAGACTGTGGAGACAGAAATCAATAAGAATGTCCACATTTCAAATACATTTTAAAGAGATAGAAAATCAAACTATTTTAATATGTGAAATCCAATATTGCTTCTCCACTCTGAAATTATAGGATATTAATTATGTTGAAAATATATTTATCATCAGAATAAATATTACCCATGATGATTCAAAGAAAGAAAATTTTTCTATTAAAAAGTACATGGGATTAAAAATATGAAAACTCATTCATGTTATATATTTTCATTTATTTTTTTCAAGTGGTTTGAAAAGAAAGAATTAGCTAAGATCCAGTGGGCAGAGAACTACAAACAAGATTTTAATTTTGTAGTTTTAAAACCATATGTTTATATAATCTACATGGAACACTATGTACTATTAAAACTATTCTTCAGTCTTCAACAGTCCTCTTTAGGTATTTATAGGCCTTGAGATACACTCCAAGTGTTAGAATTTGCAATGGCTTTTCACACATTCCTGTTTAACTTGTCAGCAACAAAATTTATAGATGTGCTACATGGCATAAGAAATTATTTTTATTTAATTTGTACCTCTTAAAAATCATTCATTATCCATGTGTAAATAATACAAAGATGTTTAATATTACTAATTTGGTGTTATAGTTGAAGAGATATATTTCTTCCCTGTTATCATTCGAAAAATCAACATATTTTGAACTTCTGTCATGAACAAGACATGTAAAGGATACAGTCTAATCGGGGAATAAAGACTACTACACTGACATTGAGTATGCAAACAATGATGAGACAAGGTAGTAAAAATGATTTTTGCCTGAACATATCAGGAAAAACTTTCTGGAGAAGATGGCATTTGTGTTGAGGCTTGAATTTGCAGAGTATAGAGGCCTGTACATAAAAAAAGAAAGGCCTTCACGAAGTAGGGCTAATGTAAACAGAGATGGGATAGGGGAACATGTAGACAGACTATGACCTCCCTACCTGTAGCTGGTACTGAGATATGTAAAACCATATTCCCTCAGCACACACTTCCCTACACCCATGGCTACTAATGGAAAACACCTGTCACTCTGGTTATAAAAGAAAGTTTGGTCCATTCCAGGCAAGCTGCAAGTGCCAATTATTTATCTCTGATGTAGCCATCCACCAGAGACCAAAGAGAGATTGGTGAATGGAACGCCCCAGCTTCCTTGCCCTTCAGGTGGAATAATTTGAGGTGCAACACTTAAAAGTCTTCCCAGAGTCCCCCATTTCCCCAGGACACCAGCCCAGTTTAACCACAGTAATCATTTGCTTGATAATAAATTCTTTTATTTTCTGTATTGATTAAGGTATTATATATGTGTCCTTATCCCCCCCGCCCCGCCGATAATAAATTCTTTATTGATTTCATTTCATTTCCCGCCCAACTTGCCCACTTTCCTGTTGCTGTTTCCTGGGGTGACCTTGAATAAACCACTTGCACTTGAATCCTTCTCTCTCAGTATGCTTCAGTGGAAAACCAAACAAAGGCAGTATTTATTCCTACTTTGACCAGTCCTTGCCATCTTTGTCTTCCTGGGAGAAATCGCTAAAGCTTGGAAGCCTAAATCACACAGGAATTCAAGTCTGAAGAATTCTCACTTCTCCCTTTTAATCCTCAATTAAATCCAGAATTACAAATTTCCCGTTAATAAAATACAGTGGGTGGTTTCCCACCCCCCAGCCACCGATGACTCATCCTGCAGTCTAGTGTTCCAGACCATTTTGAAAAAGTCAGGGGAGCTCTGACTTAGCCCTCCTTCTAGGCTCATACTTTAAATCAGCAAGTTCTTCTTCCAAATCTGTTTTATAGAGAACAATAACAACTATGTAACTAAATATGTTCAATATCCAAAGGCCATCGTATAGTAAAAGTACCAAGCTCCCAAGAACCATTAGTCCAAATTTCATGCTGGCTTTGCATTTGTACAAGAAGTACTGTTGCTAAGTCTTTCTTTTGATTAATAAAACACAACAACTTCCTCAAAATCTGTTTTTATGAAGTGTTTATTTTAGTTGGAAATGTCAGCTCTAACTATGAAGTTAGGAAGACCTGACTGAGTTCAAATCCTGATGCAACTCGCATTAGCTATAACATTAGACACATTACTTGCCCCTCCAGACTTCCTTATCTTCTTTCCCTAAATTAGAAATAATAGTAGTACCCAGATTTACAGTAACCATTAGGAATAGATGAAATAAGGTTTGTATAACCTAACATGTAGTAAGTACTCATGTTAATTTATTTAAAAAGGGATCTGGTAATGCTTCATTCACTAATTCAATTAACATTTATTGAGCATCTGTTTATTGCTAGACCATGTGATGAATAAAATACAATCTTTCTCCTGCCCTCCAGGAGCTTACAGTTTATGGAGAAGACAGATACACTTTTAAAAATGAATAATTAAAACATATAAACTACATTTATATCATAGTCAATATACTGCCACATATTAATACTAAATCGGATAGTTATAATGGAAACTATATTTTGCTTGACTACAGCAACAGTAAAAAATGCTATTCATAATTTCTATGCTTTATAGACCACAGCAGTATTCAGCATCTACTTATTTTATATTTGGCAGATCAAATTGCATAACCTTGTAATTCTTAAGAACTATTTTCTTTCCATTACCAGGGTGTTAACATTTGGATGGCTGATACTTAAGAAAATGAGAATGGGTGCTGTTAAACCCTGGGTCATGGTAAATATAAAGAGAAATTATAACCATGTAAGGCTTTGTTGTGGTCCAAGAGAAATGAATTCCTGGTCTGCCTAACTTATCATGTCACGCCACTAAAATTACCATCAGTGTCATTAACTGACATCAATTGGCTAAGTGTTTAGGGGTCTGGGATGTTTAATATTCTCCTGCCAAAAATATCTAGTAATATGTTCTGTTGATCGCTGAAGCAAAAGCTCACCCTGCTTCCTGTTCCACACATTTGCAGCATGTTTCATTCTTATCTAAGAAAGTGTTTTGTGTATGTGCTGCATTCACTTGACCCAGCATGCTCCAAAGTTGCTCATTTCCGTAGCTCATCCTCACATGCCATTCCTCACATGGGGAGCACACAGCATGGGGCCCTCCCAGACCTCTCTCACACCTCTCAAGGATAAGCAGGGTGTCATTTTCTGGGATTACAAAGGAGAGGAAGAGCCTGTGATGAAGTGGCTCAAGATCTGCCAACAGGTTCAGTGAGGTGTTTAATTGAGACATGGAGAGGCCTCGCTGACACTCATAACTCAACCATCATGCATTCATCTCGTAACACCTGGCTCTCACACCTAATTTTTAAACTGTTTGTACCTACTGCCCAGTAAGAATATCACCAATTTTCTTTTTAAAATGATAAAGGGATATCTCTTAACACTTGGGAAGATGGATCAAGCCTTCATCTTAACCTTGCCTTCTCATCTTTGCAAAAGTTAATGTTTAATATTTTTACAAACCATTTGCTTATAAGGCATACATTTTAATAACTATTTCTACTTTGAAGACAATTATAACCTCCTTAATCTTAGTTCTTGAACTCTCTTTTACAAAAATTATATTTTTAGAATGACAAACATAACTTTATTTCTGCTCTTAAATAAGTATTACATTTTCTTTTCATGAAGAAAGGATAAATTCTGCAATTAAACATTTGCTAATCATCTTATTTTATTTCTTGAAAAAGCTTCTCCTGAAAGATTTTAGAATTAAGTCCTTATGTTGGAAAGACCTTAGGAATTAACTTTTCCAGCATATCTGACCCTTTCACATTACAAATTCAACCAATTATTTGTTGAGGTAGGGAAATATCAAAAGAAAAAGGAAAAGGTGTCAGGAAGCCAAGGAAAAAAATACCACTATTTTTTTTTCTTTTAAACCACAAGGGAGTCAGAGAATCAGAGGGCCAGGAGCAAGTAAGGGCCAGGAGGTGCTAAAACTACAACTAAACCAGTGCAAATGCCTGGAGAAGAATCAATGATGAATAAAAACCCAGACAAGGACAGTATAGGAATAAAGGTTATGAGATAATTTCATTTATAATCATGGATATTAAAACATTAGCAAGTGACATAAAAAAATACTTGTGACTAATTTAGATTTATTCCATGAATGCAAGAATGGCTTGAATTAGAAAACCTAGTATTGCAATTGAACACATTAACAGATTAAAGAAGAGAAACCATATGTTCATCTTAATAGATGGAGGAGGAAAATGTTCTGAAATTGAACACCTGATCATAATAAAATTTTGAGTAAGTCTGAAATGGAACAGAGTTAATGGCAAGGGTTGAAATAAATTAGTAGTAACTAAATCATTAGGTAGAGGTTTGTAAGAAATTATATACTGAGCATTTTGTTAATACTGTAAGTAGTCTGTAAAACCACTTTTAAGTATAGATTTTTAACTTAATCCTGCAATAGAGATTAAGGAGGTAAACCTTTTCTACATTTTCAACTCATCTTCCATATTCAACAAATAATTAAATATTTCCATGTAGTATTCATCACTCTGTGAAACTACAAAGCCACGAGAGCTATCCTGCCCACTGTAAGTCGGTTTTAAACGTCCAGGCCTTCAGTTCCACATGAATGGATGTGAGGCCCAAGTCAAAAGTTAAAGGGGTAAGGCTAACCTGGTAGATACATAAATACTTATCATCATACTGAATACTCTTAATGGGGCACAGTCACGCCAACTACGTTTTATCACTTTCTTCTCATTATTTCAGTAATAATAACAAATCACATAGTTTAATTTTTACTTTTGCCTCTTAGTAATAAATTCTAACATAAAGACCACATCAAAAATTTTAGAAATGTAATCTATACTAATAAAAGGGTAGTATGCTAATTGGACTGGCCATTTTCCAGACATTCTTCTGGACATCCTTCTGGACAAAGCCACTGTGGTGGGGGCCAAGGCAGAGGCGGTTAGGGGTGATCAGGCCAGCAGGGGAGAGCAGTTAGGGGCAATCAGGCAGGCAGACAGATGAGCAGTTAGGAACCAGTGGTCCTGGATTGTGAGAGGGATATCCGAGCGGCAGTCAGACATCCCCCAAGAGGTCCCAGATTGGAGAGGCACGCCAAGCTGAGGGACACCCCTCCGCCCCCGCCCCCCGTGCACAAATTTCATGCACCAGGCCTCTATAAGGAAAAAGGAGATCCTGCAACTATAAACTACCTGTTATAAATCTAATTGCTAAGAAAACTTAGGAAATTATATGTTAGGGTTGATTTAAAAGTTTGTGGGTTTTTTTTAATTGCTTTCAGAGAGAATAGGAGAGGGAGAGAGGGTTTAAAAACATCAATGATGAGAGAGAATCATTGGTTGGCTGCCTATTGCACACCCCATACTGGGGATGGAGCCCACACCAGGGCATGTGCCCTGACCGGGAATCGAACCGTGACCTCCTGTTTCATAGGTTGATGCTCAACCACTGAGTCACACCAGCCGGCAGAGTTGATTTAATGTGGGAGTTGAAGCACTCATTCTATTTTTGTCATTTGGGGGAGTCTTATGTTGCTATGTTGTATGATTTTAATCATAAGTAGTGGCATTGTATTTATTCCTGTAAATATATGTTACATATATATAAAGTTATGAAATAACTTCTTATATGGGAGAGGATATTACATGCAGAGACTAGGTATATACAAGGTTAGAGGTAGAAATCCAAGTAACATGTTTTCAGAATAATAAATAAAATATTTTGGCTGCATCAAGGAGTTTGGCTGCACAGAATAGTTAGGAAGTAAATGAAGTCAGTGTTTTGGACTGAATGTTTGTGTCCCCTCACAATTTTTATGTTGAAGTACTAATCCCTAAGTCATGAGGATAGAGTCCTCAAGAACAGAATTAGTGCCTTTATAAAAAATATACCAGAGAGCTCTCTCTCTCTCTCTCTCTCTCTCTCTCTCTCTCTCTCTCTCTCTCTCTCTCTCCATCCCCTCCAAACCCCACCCTGTAAGGATTCAAGGAGAGTAGGATGGTCATTTTCAAACCAAGATGAGGGCTCTCAACAGATACAGAAATTATCAGGACCTTGACCTTGGACTTCCCAGCCTGCAGAACTGTGAGGAATAATGTTTGTTGTTGAAGTCACCAAGTTTATAGTATTTATTATAGTAACCCAAATTGACTGACGGGTTCAAGAAGACCTCACAATGTGGAGCTAAAAGACAACACTTTGAGAAGCTTACAAAGAAAAATGTTACAATTGCTACTAGAAAAGGAACCTGGCTTTAGGAGGGCCTGCCTAGGGCCAGCCGGTAGTATGTGAGATCTTGACTTCCTGCAGAAAAAATTACACAACACGCGTCCAGATGACTATGAGGGAATATTTATCAAAGCCGAGGATGTAAAACAAGAAAGGGCTTAGCATAGAAGAAGCAACAGGAGAGCCCAGGCTGGGCTGCCCTAGCTCTCTGGGAAGTGAGAGAAAAGGGGGCCTTGGGATCAGTTCAAGGGTTAGCCTGGGACCAGCTGCCCCTGTCCACTGCTCCCCTGGTTGCAAGTCTCCTGGAGCCCTTTAGGGTGTACAAGATGCATGCTTGTGGGAGAAGAAATGAGGGAAGAAGAGGGGAAAGGGAATGGTGAGGACTGCTCCCCAGAGGGAGAGCGTGAGCTTGGTCCTTTGTCTTGAGGTTTTATCTCTTTCTCTGAAGAGAATCTGAGGGGAGGTTAAGGGGAGGGTTTCAACAGAATATTCATCAGTTTTCTAGGTGTGTTCCTTCAGGGTCCTGGTCTTCACTGATGGGTCAATGTCAGGACAGGGGGTCATTATCATTGCAGTTGGTCCTGGTGTTGACCACCTGTTTTGCTGCTTTTCTGGGTCTGGAGCTGAAATACAACTGAAGCCTAGATGTTATTTCTATGGAGGTGACCTTCTGTATCTGCTGTAAATTGCTTGGTCATTTTGTTTAACTATCTGTCTCAGTTTCCCTATTCTGTTTGTCCTGGCTCATTGGCCTGTCTCAATATTTAAATGTAGCTGTTTTGTTATACCCTTTTGTAGGAAAGACATTCGTTCTTATGCCTTATGGGGAAGTTTTGCTTCTGCTTCCTCCCAAATGGTCCCATTCTGAGGCTCCCTGAACCCAGACAAAATAAATCTGTCATTCAAAACCTGGAAGCTAATGGAAGGACCTGTTAGGGTGTGGGTGGGCAGAGCTTGGGGAGAGTCCCTGAAACAATTGTACCTGAAAGGAGGGAGTCATTAGGGACCTACAACCAGGTTTATTTCTGTTGTCTTGGTTCTTTATTACTAGCACTCCCTCTCTCTATCAAAAATGTCCCCATTTGGACAATAAATCACATGGCTGTCCTATTTATTGGCTGTCCACCTGTGGCTAAGCCCTTGGGCAAAGTCACTGCTACAGCTAATTCAACCTGAATTGTCTCAAGTAGAAAGCTTTCCAGAATATCTTCTAAACTATTTTGTAGATATATTTTAAAAGATCAAAGATATCTATGAAGATAGTACAGGAATAATAATCTATAAAAGTATTCATTAAGCTTAAAGCAAAAATTCAAGAAGAGCACTCTAGTAAAAATATTCTTGGCATTATTTAAAAATTATCTATTTATGGCTTCCAGAAATACTGTACAGAAAATCTGGGAAGAGTAAATTAAATAATAATATCTTACATTATTGGGCATTTTTTCATGTGACAGGCAACATGCTAAAAAACAACAGTCTTGTCTGTAGACCCACCACTTACGGAAAAGCATGCATTTCTAAGGAATTTATATATATCATTTCATTTAATCCTTGTGAAAATCCTATGAAGTGGGTACTATTATTCTGCTCACCTGGCATGTGAGGAAACAGAGGTACAAAGGGGTTAGTTCATCCAGGACTCATAGCTGGGATAGGCTGGAGCAAACCTCGAGGCAATTTAACCTCATAGTATATTTTTAAAACTACTTTGTTATAATGACTCGTAATATGAACAAAAGCCAAAAAGTCTTCCATTTAAAGTCCATTAGAACTACGTTTTTTTTAGAATTAGTAACTTTTGATGTCAGGTCCAACCTAACACTTTCTGCCTCCATAGTGGGTGCTAATCTGGTTCCCTAGGCAAACACTGTCCCTTGCATCTCTGATACACATTCTCACATAGCACTAAGAGAATTTTGTCTCTGATATATGTCCCCGAGATAGCAGGATATCCAAGAAAAGAATTGTCATCACTCCCGAACAGGTCTCTAATTTGGAACTATAGATTTTGTTTCATATATTTTTTCTTGGGCTTATAAGAAACTTGATTCTAATCCCTAAAGATATTGACACTGGGCTTCTATCCACCACTATTACCCAAGCAGATATTAGAAATGGCTTTGACACTGTGTCAGTTAGGGAGACTTTCAGCTACCAGAAACAAATCTCAATTGACAGTGGTTTAAACAAATGTAGGTTGTTTTCCCACAACCCAAACACCTAGCGTTATGTGGCTCTGTCATTGCTACTACTGCTCAAAAATGCTGTCCGGGTCCAGGCTCTTCCTGTCTTCTGGCTCTCATCAGGCTTGTTACCTCATGGCCTCAGGATGGCTACAGTTTCACACCAGGCTGTGTTTAAGGTAGGAAGAAGAGGAAAGGCATTTTGTAAAATGTTCATTTAACCCTTTCATTAGCGGACTTTAAAATACATCTTTTTGGTCCCCTCTAGCCAAAGGAAGTATATGGGTTTCCAGCCTCCAGAAGGTGACCAATAGAGGTGAAGGTTGGGAACATGTTTGGGTAAGGCAACCAAACGTCTGCCACAGGAACCAACACGTGACTTGGGATCTTCAGGTTGGTGTGAACTCTACCCTTTCACCAACACTGAAGGATGGGAATGTAGGTAATGGGAAAGTAATCTTCATTCTCCATACTCTTAGGGGCATTTTCTACCCCAAACTGTCTTTGATCATAGAGAAAAATATTAATCAAAATTTTACTATTTTCTCCAGCTCTGGAGTGTTTGTAGCAGCTCTTTTTTTCTCCTTTCTTCTTTTCCCCCAACAATCTGAGAAACGTTGGACTTGAATATTATTATTCAAATGAAAAGTCTTATTAATATATTGATATATGCATGGTGAAATGTGTGGATGAAAAAAATATATAGTATATATAGGGTGTCCCAAAGTTCCAAAAATGTATATACACACTTTGAATAACTATAAAGGTGGTGTTTATTAAAATACATTTCATTTTTAAAATTGAGCTACTAGCTGTTAATGCATTTGTGGGAGACACCCTGTATATAGTTGCTGGGAAAATAACAGTGATTCTTCACTCTGTGCATACACATTTCTTATCAGTTGAATTTTTTTTAATACAAGCGTATATTGCTCTTTTAACCAATAAAAGCAATGAAGATAGAAACAGATAGTTATTAAATTTCTCACTAGCTTTTACGCTTCAGGCAGAATAACCCCAGTTCAATTAATCTTCTTGAAGGCCTTATTTTATAACCAGCTTTGTGGTTAGAAAAACTTGTTGAAGTATAACTCTGAACCTTCAACAAGTTTTTCAGCTATTCTCTAATAATTAGCAAATTTGCATGACTTAAACCACTCAAGTCAGATTACTAAAGTGCTAAAACATTCATAAGCCATCCTCCCTCTTACAAATGAAAGTGAATGACTTACCCTCTGAAGTGCCCATGTATCCCCAGAACATGCTGACCTTGCACATTTTTGCTTGCCTTTTAGTTGGCAGGTTACCACACTTGCTGGTTTGTGAGTAGTGACTTTATCAGGTTTGTGAATAATGCCTGTTATCAATACAAAATTGGTGTCTTCTGTAGGGAAATATCCTAAACTCTTGCCTCAAGTGAGATATATTTATTTTGATTGATAAGCCTAGTAATTTGTCCCAGAGCTTCTCTTTTCAGTGAATTATATAATAGTATGTCCACTAGCCTTTGTCTTAATATGATAGAAGCAACTGCAAATTTTGCCCAATTTTCTTTTCCAGTGACATGATGTGACAGGCTCACAAAGTCTCAGACTGACTAAAAGGTGAGGGTAGGGAAGAGGAATGCTGTCTACCTCAAAACTGAGTCATGGTTTATGTGTCCAGCCACAAATTCACAAGGTTTACATGAGTCATGACCAGGAATAATGGCATTATTTTGTTCAGGAGGCTGTTCTCAAATTCTTCAGAAGTTTCTTTTTCTTGATAATCCATACTAGGATGAGTCTAAGTTTTCTTACTTGTATGCATGAGAGAATGATGGATCAATATTTGTTTATTAATATGGTAAATATAGCACAAAAGGAATATTGGTGGTATAGAGAGGCATCTCCTAACTTGCCAAGAAAAGGAAGTCAAGCAATGTCCATCTTGCACTTTCCTTTTTATTCTATATAGAGATAATAATTTCTTGTCTTTGATAGAGATAATACTTGTCCTATGACAGTCTGTAGTAAATCACTTGTCTTTTTTGCCCAATATTGGACACACTGTTTTTATGACATCCATGTAAAGTATGTAAATGAAAGTGTTGTAATAATGTATTTCCAGATATTTAACTATCCTAAGCAGTTGGAAAATAGTAATGATCAAAAAAGCTTTCTGAGTATACAAAAGGTATACTTCAACATTGAAACACCAAAACCCATGAGTTTCTACTAGTTAGTATATTTGTCTTCACTCAGAAGCTTTTGTTCTGTTGTCTCCTAGTTCTAGCAATTTTGATTAGTAGCGATGATAATGATGAAGATGCTAATGATAGCTACCTATCCTAGGCGCTGGCATAGGAACATTTCGTTATTTTAATTATCCTTATAACTGTTTTAACTATCCTAAGGTTAGACATTACTTACCCTCATTTAATAGATGAGAAACCAAGCCTGAGTGGTTAAGAAACTCACCCAAACTAGTAGGGGAAAAGCTCAGCTCCAACAGAGCTCTCTCTTCTATACCACATGGCCTTTCTGAAAAAGATGATCATTTATGTTCCTCAGCGTTGCATTCTTGGCCTTCTGCTTTTCGCACACATACTCATAAGAGAAGTGATTTCATCCAAATTTAAGGCTGTGACCATCACTAGATGCTAGCAGTTTCCAAAATTACCTTACAGTTCAGCTTTCTTTCCTTAGTTCTTTATCTATATAGTATCTCACTGCTCCTAGGATATTCTTACTTCAGTGTCCAACAGGGACCTCCAACTCAACATGTCCTGAATTAATGTCTCATCTTCACTATCCCCTCCTAATATTGGTTTATTCTCTTTCCATCCTTTTCTTCCTATTGGGCAAAATTATATACCTACTAGAGGCCCGGTGCACGAGATTCGTGCACTCAGGGGGGCGTCCCGCAGCCCAGCCTTCACACTTTCTCAGTCCAGGAGCTCTCAAGGGATGTCTAACTGACAGCTTAGGTCGGCTCCTGGCTTAGGCTCATCCTTAGCGCTGCTGTGGAGGCAGGAGAGACTCCTGATAACACTGCTGTGCTCGCCAGCTGTGAGCCCGGCTTCTGGCTGAGCCGCGCTCCCCCTGTGGGAGCGTACTGACCACCAGGGGGCAGCTCCTGCATTGAGCATCTGTCCCCTGGTGCAGATGGTGGTTAGTGTGCATCATAGCGACCAGTGGTGCTGCCATTTGGTCGATTTGCATATTAGCCTTTTATTATATAGGACTAGAGGCCCAGTGCATGAAAATTCATGCACTAGAGGGGGGGGGGGGTCCCTGAGCCCATCTGCCCCCTCTCACAGTCCAGGAGCCCTCAGGGGATGACCTACTGACAGCTTAGGCCCGCTCCCATGGGGTCAAGCTGCAGTCTGGCCTCTCTCTGTGGGTGGCAACTGCCAGCCCTCGGCCATCGCAGCCACCAAAGCGTTTTCATCAACATGGACTCCAGTCCCTTCACAATGAAAAAAATGACAACTTTCTTTAGCCATTTTCAAGATGTCTCTTTCAGAGAATATGACCTTTCTTCTTTCTTTCTTTTTCCTTTCTTTCTTTCTTTCTTTCTTTCTTTCTTTCTTTCTTTCTTTCTTTTTCTCTCTCTCTCTCTCTCTCTCTCTCTCTCTCTCTCTCTCTCTCCCCTTCCTTCCTTCCTTCCTTCCTTCCTTCCTTCCTTCCTTCCTTCCTTCTTCCTTTCCTCACCTGAGGATATTTTTCCATTGATTTTTAGAAAGCATGGAAGAGAGAGGAAAAGACAGACAGAAACATCAATGTGAGAGGGATACATCGATTGGTTGCCTCCTGTATAAGCCCTGATGCGGGCCCCGGCCAGGGAGGAGTCTGCAACCTAGGTATGTGCCCTTGAACATAATCAAACTGGGACCCTGTGGTCTGCAGGCCAAGGCTCTATCCACTGAGCAAAACTGGCTAGGGCAGGATATGACATTTCTTAGCCCCTCCAGCAGCAAACCTCCTTTTTTTCCTCCAGGAGTGAGGTGGAAAAACCCTAGATCACCTTCTTGGATTCTTATTACCCAAGTGAGTGGCGTACCGCAAGCTTAGCCATGAGCGGTCAGAAAAGGTGTTTCCTGTGCAGCTCATGCGCAAAGGCGGGACTTCTGGCATGCAGCAGCTGCCAGGCCCTCTCTCTCCGGCCCTTTGCAGCCGCGGCGAAGGCCCTCTCTTCTCTCTCTGGCCTCTCTCCTCTCTCTGGCCCTTCGCAGCCACAGCGGCTTTGTTGGGAAAGACGTCCAGAAGCTGTCTGGTCTAATTAGCATATTACCCTTTTATTAGTATGGATTTGCCCAAGCCAGGGGGTGTTCTTGACATTTTTCTGTCCTTCAACCCTCACATTCAATTGAAAATTGAATCCTATTGATTCTACCTCTTTAGTGGTTCTCATACCTCCAAATCCATTCTCTTCTTTCCACATCCACTTCTTAGTACCTTAATAATCTCTTCATAATATTTTGCCTGGATGCTTCAACAGAGTCCAAGATTCTAATGCCACTCATTCTGTGCTTCATAGAAATTTGTTTAACTTCTCATGTAAACATCTCTGTTTCTAAAAATCTGAAAGCAGAGTAGGACAAGTACATTTTCTAGCTTGATTATTTAAGTTGGATACAATGAATATAACTACTATTACTAAATTGCTTCAAGTGTTTTATAACACTTGAATAAATGGAATTTTTCAATTCTTTTCTTTTACCTGTTATTTCTGAACTATATAGATTATATACAGTGCAGACATGTATAAATTGTAGACTATGGTCAACGTATCTTAATGCTTTATTTCTTACAGTATCTAGCCTCTTAACTTCTTAAAAGCCCATGCTCTAAATGGCTGCCCTAAAGACCTTTTCTAAAAATATAAATCTGTTTCTCTCATGGTTCTGCTTAAAATTTTTCAATGGCTCCTTACTTACTGCCTTGAAGACAAAAATTCAAAATCTTTAGTTGATATAAAAGAAGTGGTCGGAGGCTGTTTTTTGTGAAGGCAACTGACAATCAGCCCTACATAACAGCCCCTGAAGACATTACTAGATTATGTTAGAAATGATGACCTAAATTTACACAGTACAGTTCTATCCACCACACTGAACTTAAGAAGTCAAGGTTCCATTGAAAGGGATTTCCTAAAGAAATGTTTCTATGTGAATGGCTAAATAAATAAATGCCAGTAAGTTAAAATTTTATGTTACTGTGCTTTCAGATTTTATAAGAAGGAAAACTTTCATGAGAAGTGAAATGAATTATTTAAAAATACAGAATTAGTATGGAGTGGCATGAGGTGTTGAATCCAGATCATAAAGGAAATTAAATATTAAGAGTCTTAGGCCAGGCTTACACAGTGTAGGAAAAACTGACAAAATGATGAAATATAAGAAATTAAAAGTTCCCAGTCATTATCTAATCTAGAGGTCACAACCATAGGTCATACTTTGCCAGAAGGTAGACTTTATCTGGTCAGTACATATTTTTAAAACTTCTGAATTTTAATATCCTTAGCCCTTTCTAAGTTTCATCCACAAACCGGTGTCAGTTTTTGAAATGTTATTGGTCTGCAACTAGTAACTACAGAAAGTGAGTTTCAGCTTTAAGAAATGTTTACGCCATTTGGCAAGCTAACTGTATCTCTATTAAATCGAAACAGATAATTTGAGATGCACTGTTCTGGCTTACCACAATCCTCTCCATCCCCTATTCTTATTTTAGGCAACTTTCACTCAAATGCCAGTCATTTTAATTGAAGCCTCCTCTCCCATTCAATTAAATGCATTCACGCATGAGGCTGGAGAGATTCAACAGTATGGTAAGTGTCTTGCTGAGGTCTCAAAGAACCTCACATATCCTCCACATAGTGAATAAACTCAGTCACATATGCCTGGGGACTTAAAATTGCTAAGCCCCTCAAAAGACCTACAGCAAAACTGATGTATATTTGAAAGCTTTTATTAGTGCATCATGCTACACTTATGTACACATCAGTACTACCCTTTTCCCGTTAGACAGTGCGACCAGAATTTATGAAGGGGCAAGGGCATGTGGTGGGGGCTAGAAACAAGTTCAAACAGTTGGAAGATCTGCAAACAGCAAGTATATGTTTTAAACCATTCTAATCCTCCTTTTATTGACTTATCCATTCTTCAAACCACTGTGATTATCTGATTCCAGGTGCCAAGATTTTGGATTCCTGTAACAGTTTTCTTAACAATTTCAGCTTACTAAAGCATATCATATCTCTGAATGCTACAACACACAGAGCAATACCATGATCTTATAAAGCAATTACCTCACCTATACCCAAGATACATTTAGTTCACCTAGAAGTAAAGCTGAGAGCAGAAATCTTCCCTAGCAATATCCAAGTCTTTTCAACTGTGTTAAATATAAACTTAATCATTTGAATTTTCTTCCATACCTGTCATCATCATAACTTTTAAACACCTTCTCCCCAACATGCGCGCACACGCACATACACACATACACACATACAAACACACAGAGTCATCTATAGTTTATTGTAAGCAATGAGAATGTAGTTGAGATATACAATCATCCACATGTTAGTTGGAAGAAGAAAATCAAGACTAAGAAAGTGTGGAAGCATGGCTGAAAGGCGAATACTTCATGCTTAATTCCAGATTTAAATCCATGAGTGTTTTGGAAATGGGTTATACATCTTAATCCAAGACAATGTTATAGAAAAGCTGGGTTCTCAATTCAGAATGAAGCCACAAAAGAATGAGGGTTCATACATAACTAGTGACCTGGTGCATGGATTCATGCACATGGAAAGGAAATTAATTAGAAGGTGGCTGGCGGGGCGGGACTGGGTGAGCTGGGCCAGACACGCCCTAGAGCCAACCTCCTGCGGTCCCTCTCCTGACGGCTGCACCTGGGGTGGCGCCATGACTCAAAGGACATCTGCCTAATTCTGGCAGGTGGGGTCCCTTGGCCTGGCCTGCAAGATCGGGCCAAACCGTCTCTCTGACATCTCCCAAGGGATCCCGGAATGTGAGAGGGCACGCTGCAAAGTTGCTGTCATACAGGGTGTGGGATGCAAATGCAATGTGCAGTAAACCAGATTTGGGGCCGACACTGCCCCAGCAACAACATAACCCATGGCCAAAGGTGGAATCGCATGGCCCCAAGAGGAATCAGGCTCCCTCCTCTCTGGTTTCGAGGTGTGTCACCCCAGAACCACCGCTGCCCTGTCACTGCAGCTTGGCAGCTCCATGTTGAGCGTCTGCCCCCTGGTTGTCAGTTCATGTTATAGCAACTGGTTGGACAGTCGGACACTTAGCATATTAGCCATATATATATATATAATCAAGAGGCTAACACATAGGAGGCACATTAGAAATATTTATTTAGTGACTGAATGGACGAATGAGTAAATCAATCAATCAATCAATGAACTTGCTGTAAGACTCACTTAAACAATTCCCCTTGAGGTATTCCTTATCCCAAACTATCCCTCTTCTCCCACCCCCAGATTCTGTAAGTGCCTGCCTCACTTCTACACTGCCAGACATTTGCTGTCAGTTCACCATCAGTTGCCGGAGTGCCCACAGTCGAACACCACAGACCTGCTGCACTGAGGATAAATGGGACTGTTGTACCTGGCAGGGAGCCCTGCCTGGAGCTGATAACTATATGGAGTTGACTGACAAGCTTCTGCAAGTAGATGTGGAGCTAATGAGCCAACATTACCCAACCTTGCCAAGGCCATGTAGAGAAGGGATATGGCCCATTAAAACAACAAATAAATATCCATATCTGGGTTCATGTTCTTTTCTACACAAAGGTCATCCTCCAATGAGCCATTATGTATGGAAAATTAATTCCATTTTCACTGATCATGAAACCCACAACTTGAAGTAATTCTAGGGTACATTTAGGAAGAGTTACTGAAACTAAAGTTGGTTAAATCAATCCTGGCCATCAAAGGAGTAACAGATGTTGTGGCCAGGCTGCCCTCACATTTTGGCAGAAAATTGTCCTGATTTTAGACAGATTGCAACATTTGAAACAATATTCCAAATGGAGTCATTCTTAACAATACTGCAGGGTTGCTGGGAGGAAAAAAAAGAGCATTTTATAGAGAAAATAAAGGTTCCAACACAGGCTAGATATCCTAAAAGACAAGGGATTTTCTGGTGAACCCAAAGAACAGGACCATAATGCATTTAGAGCTTAAGTAATTTCCACAATATGAATAAGCTTCTGCAGTTTGTTACCAAATAACCACGGGGAGGAAGGTAAAGTATTTGTTTCCAGCTTGAGGCAATGTGCTTTCATCACAAAGCCATTGGTAAGTGGTGAGAATTTTACTCAATAATATTGTTTGCAAGCAGCATGGAATGTCTGATGAAGGTAGGTGGTAGGTTCTCTAACTTCCTGCGAGCTTCAGACAGCTTTATTAAATTCTCATCTACACAGGATACTGCCCTGGGCACTGAGCAACAAAGTGTTTCACATGCTCTGGGGTATCAGCGGCCAAGTGCTCCACCCTTCAGCCCTACCCAGGGCTGAGGAGACTTCTGTGAAGTAAGAGGATACGCCAAAACTCCTCCTACACAATAGTTGCAGATACATAAAACCCTAAAAGTTGTTATTTTGTGTATTACACATAAATTTCAAAATAATCAAGAATTTTAAGCCATGATCTAGTGCAAAAACTTCTGAATGGGAAATAAATGGCCTTATCTATTAAAGCTCAGAGTTTCTAAATTACCAGATTCTAATCTAAAAAAAAAATGGTCTTAATGCACTGAGAAGAAGAGACCCTGAGAATATTGGTCACCAAAGTGGATATTAGCCACAAAGAGAGGAAGCCAAGGCTAACACAATATACCTGCCTTGGATTAGCTGTGTCTCTAATAAAGGGAGACATGTAGCCAGAATCCTCTTATCCCAAATCCTGCTGCCACGGATGGCTGAGAAGCCTTTGTATACAAATGCTTGAGACAAATGAATTCTTAATTACCAGCTAAGACTATAGCACCAAACCTCTGAGTTATATTGTATCTTGGCAAGCCCGGGGAACTTTGAGGCCTCTATTTGGTCTCCTCCCTGGGTTCTACTGAGGCTCGGGGGGGGGGGGGGGGGGGGGGGGGGGAGGGATGGTCTCCCAATGTGAGGCGCGAGGGGAGAGATGGGGGAGAGGGAAGGTCCCAAGGCAGAGCAGCACTGTGCCATCTGACTGCACCTCATGGGAAGGAAGAGAGAGAAAAGATACAAAAGAAAAGATCATTCAAGAGACCCAGATGAAAAGGGGATCTGAAGAAAAGGGAGCATTTAACTTTTTCCCTCCTCCTTAATAAATAAATGTGCTTGACTCACATCAAAATTCAAATTCCTTGGGGTTAGCGGGGAAAGAAGAGTAGGAGAATTTTGGTGGGAGGTAGTGAAAGAGGGAAGAACGGAGCCTACAGCCTAGATCTCCTGCTAAAGGTTTTTTTAAAATTTATTTTTGGAGAGCAAGAGAAACACTGATTTGTTGTTCCACTTATTTCTGCATTCATTGGTTGATTCTTGTATGTGCCCCGACCAGGGATAGAACCCTCAACCTCAGTGTATCCAGACACGCTAACCAACTGAGCTACCCAGACAGGGCTCCTCCTAAAGATCTGAGTGCATCAACAGCACTTTGCATTTTAACTTGATTATGGATAAGCGCACAGGGAATAGGAGACAGAACTCTGGTTTACTCTTCTCTTTGCTATTCCCCTTACAGACGTGAGCGCAAACACTACTCCCTTTGCTTCGCCCTGACCAAAACTAGTGTATTTTCCTCAATAATTATAGCGGGCAGAGAAGAATTGGTTTAAAACTGGCTGAGCTTATGCCCTAACCAGTTTGGCTCAGTGGATAGAGCGTCAGCCTGTGGACTGAAAGGTCTCAAGTTCGATTCCGGTCAAGGGCATGTACCTTGGTTGCGGGCACATCCCCAGTAGGAGGTGTGCAGGAGGCAGCTGATGGATGTTTCTCTCATCGATGTTTCTAACTCTCTATCCCTCTCCCTTCCTCTCTGTAAAAAATTAATAAAATATATTAAAAAAAATATTGGCTGAGCTTAAAGTTTGCTGAATCAATCCATTAGTTAACTAATGAAGCAGTGCCCAAATACCTCTTGATCTGTAAAATGGCATGAGTTGAATATGTTTCTAAAAGCACATTTTCTTTATTCATAATTTATAAATTATTTTAGTTTACATTAATAATTTTAAATTTTAATGATACATAAATTAATTTTAATAACAATTTTAAAATTCATAAATTCCTTTAGTATATGATTCTGGAATATCATGCAACTAAACTTTAGTTTTCTATTACTTAACCTACACATAAAAGTTAGAGATAGTCCTGCTTTACCTACCTTTCAATCATAATTTAATATCTCCTCTGTGATTGTATTTTATTAGAAAAAGACCTTCAATAAACCCAAGACTTTTTAAAAATCCTATATAATAAAGAGGCAATATACAAATTGACCATCACACCCTCACACAAGATGGCCACCCCCATGTGGTCAAAGATGGCCACCACAAGATGGCCAACAGGGGAGGGCAATTGTGGGCGACCAAGCCAGCGGGGGGCGGGGGGGCAGCAATTGGGGGCGACTGGGTCAGCAGGAGAGGGCAGTTGGGGGTGACTGGGCCAGCAGGAGGAGCAGTTAGGCATCTATCAGGCTGGCAGGGGAGTGGTTAGGGGGTGATCAGGCTGGCAGGCAGAATTGGTCAGGGGCAATCAGGCAGGCAGATAGGCGAGCAGTTGAGAGTCAGCAGTCCCAGATTGGAGAGGGTGCAGGCTAGGCTGAGGGACCCCCCTCCCCTGCCCCCCAGTGCACGAATTTCATGCACCGGGCCTCTAGTCATGATATATCTGCAAAATTTCTAATGAGTATTTCGACTGTTATTTTACACTTTATAAAAATATATTTTTATTAATTTCAGAGAGGAATGGAGAAGGAGAAAGAGATAGATGATCAGCTGTCTGCTGCATGCCCCACATTGGGGATTGAGCCCACAACCAGGGCATGTTCCCTGACTGGTAATCAAGCCATGACCTGCTGGTTCATAGGCCAATGCTCAACCATTGAGCCACACCAATGGGGCTATTTTACACTTTAAAGTATGGGGATTAGGTGCCACGTTGAAAGAAGAAGATACTTTTTTCCTACCACCTTCCTGATCTCTGAACAGCAGTATATAAACAGTATGTAAAGTCTTCCTGAATCAGCCTTTGCTATACTAGTATGCTCCTGCTATGAGACAGCTCTTCCTGTAGCAGGGAGAATAAGAAGTTTTCACGGAATGATTTCAACACTTTTCTCTGGAAGGCTGTTTGAAAGAACCAGGAAGAAAAAGGACCTAACTTTTCTACCCTCACATTCTAGGTTTGCTTCTATAAGAATTGTTATGCTATAAAGTAACTAATATGTGGATAGGGACAAAAATGGTAGGTTGAGTAGTAGTTATGTATATATTGGCTCTTTTCTGAGACAGTAGCTGCTCTATAATCATAGAGCAAAGTTACAGATTAACTGTGTAAAAACTCCCAAAACATGAGCTTGGTTCAAATACTACTGACTGTTAACACCAGACACTCTGCAAATTCCAATGGCATGTTCCCACCTAAATACATTAGTTCCTCCTTATCTATAGGGCATACAGTCCAGGAGCCCATTGGATGCTTGAAAACCTGAAAATATAATACTGAACCCAATACGTACTATGGTTTCCTATACATTCATACCTATGATAAAGTTTAATTTATAAATTAGGCACAGTAAGGATTAACAATAGTAACTAATAATAAAATAGAACAATTATAACAATGCACTATAATAAAAGTTGTATGATTGTGGTTTCTCTCTTTCAAAGTAACTTCTTGTACCCTACTCACCTTTTCACTTAAAGGAAGCACTTTGTGACTTCTCTTTGGCATATCCAAATTGCCAGCATTATTTTTACTCTTGTGCTTTGGGGCCATTATTAAGTAAAATAAGGGCTACTTGAACACAAGCACTCAATACCTCAGCAGTTGATCTGGTAACCAAGATGGATGCTAAGTGACTAACGGGTGGGTAGCCTACACAGTGTGAAACACTGAACAAAGGGATAATTCAGTACCAGGTGAGACAGAGCAAGATGGTGGGAGATTTCATCACACCGGTCAGGTCAGCCTACAATTGAAATCCTAAGGAGGAAAATTATTGCAATCTTTTCCTCAGCATACTTTTATGTGAGCACACTCATTCTGTCCCCACTAAAGCTTCTGCTAAGGTTTGGGCTCTAAAAATTGTGCAGGATTTTGGTGATAAGATTTTTACTGAGCATATCATAAGCTTTTATTGTTATGAACTGCAATCATGCTTTTGTTAAAGTATTGTAGTACTTTCATCAAAAGGTGGAAAATTTAGTCCAACATTAGCTGGTAATAAGAACAAAAATGTGGCAATGTAAACAGGCCTTTGTCTTGAACTCTACTTTCACATATATTTCATTAGTACTTAATTGGATGCCTAACAGGTGCCAGGGACAATGCTAAACATTTAACATACAACGCATGTTTTTTTAAATCCTTGCAACAACCCTATGAATTCAGTAGTGTTATCTTATTTCACAGGTGAGAAAACTGCGGTCCAAGGTTAAGTAACAAGACAGGAATGGTGTACATTCTGCCTCCACCATCATTCCTTTAATGTCATAATATGCTTCCCTGTATTTCCTTTTGTTCCCCAGAGGAGAGCTTGTGCAGTGTCTGGCATTGGGCTTTGAATGGCCCGTTTAACCCATTTCAGCTCTGAATAGCTGTAAAAGGATTTATTCAAATCCAATTGTTCACGTTTCTCATGACCGTGAGAAAAGCAGGATGTTCAGGTACAACTGTAAACTTCAACAACTCCAGCAAGAGCCTAAGCAGTCTGTTTTTCCTACCATGGAAACATAGGAAGATGTTGTGAAGCTAGTAAAGCTTAACCTTCAGAATCCTTTACTTTTCATGGGCCTGAGAGGTTTTAAAGAGGAATTTGTGTGATTCTTTGTATTTGAAAATTTGCAAAATACGTTTTTTTAAACTGCAACCAATTAAGACCATTGTCCCTTACCTCTCCAACTTCCTTTCCATCATACAATCCTATATGTTTGGTGGCACTGCGGTAGCCATCAGTATTGTGAATACGGCCAAGGTAAATTCGAGATGAAAATTCATTTACTATAGGTTTAGTGTGGCTCCCAATGACTTTATTATACATATACATTTGTGCGTTGCTAATTATCCTGATGCAGAAATGGCTTCCAGGAATGGCCAAAGGATGACTCATCTGCATAAAGGTATAGGTTCAAAGGTTTCATTGTGATATAAGTATATGAGTAATGAAGAAATAAGGTTTGACAATCCAGAGCCAGAAACTAGTGTATGAAAAATTCTTCTAATCATCAGACATATAAAACTGTAATAAGAGGAACCAATTCTCACCAATGACTGATCAAAACTGAAGTTTTCTCCTCAATCATATAACATATGCAATTATAAATGCAATTCTTATGGACTGGTCCAAAAGAGAATTTATTGAGATTTCTTATGGGGAAGCACGGGACTTGGTTGGAAAGTCTGTGAGAAGGATTCTCTCAAAGGTTGGGGGCCTCTGGGAGGACCTTGCTGAAGGCAGCAGCCCCTACCTTCACTTTTCCAAACAAGTCTGAGCCCCTGAGTGTTTTGCTAGAATCTCTATGTTTAGTCTTTGAGACCCAACCTTGTAGAAGCATGTGCTTTCTCAAGGATACTTACCCTGCTGGTTGTATCTAGAGGTTAATTTTAGTTCAAGCTGCTGTTACAATAAAAGCCTAAGGAGGCAGGCAATTGAGGCTGCTTGCTCCTAAAGCAAAGCAGCCCCTTAGCCTTCTCTTTCAGAAATGTGTGTCAGAGTAATCTACTCATCCGTCGCTCAGGGTATGCCCGCCACTCCCAGCAAAGATTTCTGAGTTTGCAGGGCACAAACCTGAAACACTACTACAAAAAAACAAGTGTAGTTGTATGTAAAATCATGTGTTTTATTAATTCAAATACACTAGATCACATTATAGTATATATAATGCACTATTCTGATGAAGACCATAGGTTCCAGATGAAAGGACATACAAAAACACTACCAAGGCAACAAAATGCCCCAAGGAAACAAGTGTTTCTATGACCAAGTTCCTACATATGTTTTTTCAATATATATTGTAGCCTATTACAACATAGCACCAATTCTGAGTATATCTGACTTGCTCTTTTGTATTCCTTAACTTCAGATTTCCTTTACTATTTTTTTCAGAATTATTGAGAATACCAAAAACCAAATTTATCAAAAGGAAAGTATCCAAGTAGAAGTCAAAATCATAGACTAAAGAAAATATTTGTGATATTTGTTAGCTGGATTTTTAATTATAACTTTCTGTGATTTATCATTCAGAATAAATGCTCATTTTCATACTTAATTTTCTAATGGCCCTTCAGTTTGGGAAGATGAAAAAGTTCTTGAAATGGAGATTGACAATGGTTGCATGACAATGCAAATATATTTAATACCACTGAACTATACAGTTAACAATGGTTAAATAGTAATCTAAATAGTAGATTTTATATTATGTATTTTTACCACAATAATAAAAAGAAAAGGAACAAGTAAATGTAGCCTTAACTCTCTGTTCTACCTGTGAAGTCCTCCAGCCCTCTGATAAATCTACATTTTATTACTTCTGAGTCATGAGGAGTTGCTCATGTGTGTTCAAGAGTAAGTGTATTGAGCTATAACAGAGTATACATGATTTTTTTTTCTATTCTGCTTCATCCATTATACACTAAGAACCAACATCTCCTATTGTAACCTAAAGTAATGTTTCCAAGATAGCAAAACAAAACCGGGATTAAATAATCTCCTTTTGCCTATTATAAAGTGTGTGTCAAAATCATAATTCTTCTACCTCAATGCCTCAGAGAGTTTTTAGTAAAATAGTAAAATATTTATTTCTGTTTTTTATTATAATCCCTGTTTTTGCCCCAAACCTTTCTATCCTATATTCAGACACACTGATCTAATTACTATGCTATAATCAATATTGTTCTCCCTTCATTTTCTATATGACTAGTCTTGTAAGCACAATTCTTTCTTTCCTTAGGATGAGATACAGCTGATATTCAGCTAATATATACCACTATGGTCATGCAGTTAATTTAATACAGAAACAGTCTTCATGGGTTGCATACAACCTCTGTACTGTGTTCCTGAGTGCCTGCTCTCACTTCCCCAACCTAGGCCCTCCTCCAGGATCCCTCAAACCTGGCAACATTCCAGCAACTAGGAGTTAGCATATGGCATAGTCTGGGCTTGCAGGACCTTACTTCATCACTCCAGGCCAGTGTTCTGATTGCATGCTATGTCTTACTGGTTCTTAAATAGTTTGAATTTACTTCTGGATGAAATATTCCCCCAGCTGCCTCCTTGGTCTCTTAGAGATAGCCCCATTAATTCATAAAACATGCCCTACTTCATCAGTCATCAGGGAAAAGCAAATTAAAACTACATGATAGTAAAACTATGTATCCTACAGAATGGCTAAAACAAAAAACACCGAAAATACCAAAAGTTGGCAAGAATGTAGAGGAACTGTAATTCTCATACACTGCTAGTGGGAGTACAACTTCTTTGGGAAACTGGTTGGTGATATTTACTCCACATAGACATGTATGCATAGGCATAGCCAATAACCCAGAAATTCTACTCCAGGTGTTAAACCTATCTATCGTCCCATACTCCTCCTCCTCACATTTTAAGAAAGAGACCTTTACCCAGGCTCACTATCTACTTGCTAGGAAACTACAGATGCTGGCTCCCTTCTCTTCTAAGGTCTACAGTAGAAAAGCATTCTGATGTGCATAGTCTTAGCTGAATCCCAGTGCCTCATGGGCATTCCTATAGCGCAGCTCTCCTGCACTATAGGAATTTTCTACCACCTCCTCTGGTTGGTTTTCTGATTTAATAAACTTAAACAACACCAACAACATCCTTGCAGGTGTGGCTCAGTGGCTGAGCCTCAACCTATGAACTAGGAGATCACAGCTGATTCCCAGTCAGAGCACATGCCCAGGTTTCAGGCTTGATCCCCAATAGAGGGTATGCAGTAAGCAGCCAATCAATGATTCTCTCTCTTCATTGATGTTTCTATCTCTTACTCCCTCTTCCTTTCTCTCTGAAATCAATAAAAATATGTATATTTTTCCAAAGGCTGTGACAGCACTTGCCAAAAATCTCTATAAAAATAAAAACTAAACAGCATCCAGTATGGATTGATGCCAAAGCTTTTCCTTTCTATACTCCATTTTTCTTTATCAATCAGGACCCAATGTGTAGTCCTAGTTCCTCTGTCTCTTTCTGAAAGAAAAGATAAAGCAGGGACAAGCATTTGAGCCACCTTAAAAAGCAGAATTCATATATTTGAGGAGTACCTGAACAATTTTTTGGAGGATAAGAGGCAAAATAAGTGTGTGACCTAGCTATTTTTTCTCAATCTAGCTCTAGCTTTCTCATATTTGGTAAAAACACATCCCAGATTTTTACATTAGCTTTTCTGATAATCATAACTTTCAGTAGTAAAATCTACTTTTCTCTGCATCTCTAATAATACTGAGCAGAAATATGGGGAAGCTGCTTCAAGTGCTCCAAGCCAGATACCATTTGAAATCTTTCCCTTTTTAAACTACCCTGCCAAAGGACACAAATGTCCATCTTATAAATTTATATATTCCCTTCACCCCTCCTCCCCAAAACCTTTCTGGTAATGTTTGATCTAGTTATTTAGTTTTTTGCTGCATCATATTTTGTATTGGTACTGCTGAAGATTTTTATAAAATCACTAATCTTTTCTAGAATCTGACTCATATTTTCTTCTAGAATAGAACTAATTCCATCTGCCTACAAGATTACTAGCATGTATTATCCTGGCCCTTGCTCTTCACATATCCTATATAATAAAACCCTAAAATGCTAATTGACCAAACAGCAGAATTACCTGTGGAACGACCAGTTCCTATGATGTACACTGACCACCAGGGGGTATACGCTCAATGCAGGAGCTGCCCCCAGGGATGGGGCCAGCCAGTGGGCAGCACCAGCTGCCAGCCAAGGCGGGTGCCAGCAGGGGCCTCCCAATGGCCCCACCCGCCAGTCGTCCTACAGAGAGAGGTGACCAGCAGCAGTGGTGGGAAGCAGAGCCGACCAGGGGGTGGCACCAGGCCGCCAGCCAAGGCAGGTGCCAGCAGGGGACCCCTGATCATCCTGCCCTCCAGTTGCCCCACAGATGGCCCTGACTGCCATCCAGACCTAGGAATACTACCCTATATATTGGGAACAGTCTCTTAGATTTAAAAATTAAAACCTGGCAAGGCTACTCTAACACTGAAAAAACGGGATGATGCAGCAATGACATACATGGACTCTGGCTTGCACATTTTGTGATCGGCCCTAATTCTGACACTTATAACTATGTGACAAAGCCAATTACTTAACTTCTCTCTGCTTCAGTTTTTCTACCCATAAGATGGGGAAAATGGTACTACTGCCTCAGAAGGATCATGTTATGTACTACTTTTTATAATCAGGGCAAAAAAATGTAGCTGCCCATACAACAGCAAGATGCCTTTCACGTGTATGAAAACTATGGTCACTGGTGCATGCAGCATCCTGGATTGCGAGAGGGATGTCCAACTGCTGGTTTAGGCTCGACATCCCCCAAGGGTCCCGGGTTGCAAGAGGATGCAGGCCAAGCTGAGGGACCTCCCCTCAACCCACACCTCCCCATGCATGAATTTTGTACACCGGGCCTATAGTTTGTAATAAAGTACTTTCCCATGGGAGGCCGAAAGAGTTCTTCCCCGTCAACTATCCCAAAACATATTTGCAAGCTGTTACTCACTAAAATTCAGGCTTCCCTTTGCATAGTGTAGGATTTTTACTGGGCAATATTTTTCATCTCTTTTTGCATCTGAGGCTGTGGAATATGAACAGAAGATGACTTCTGGGTCAAAGAGCAGAAAAAGTAGGTGTACTGTGTCCATGATATAAAAAAAAAAATCGTTCACTAACTGAATCACTATCCTTACTAGTGATAGAGTCATGAAATGAAAGGAGCTTGAGTCTCTCAATTATTATATTTAGGAAACTCTTGCTTACTTGAAACACCTGCATTGGACTATTATGAGAAGGAGAAATAAATTTCTATTGTGTTAACCATTGAAATTTTGGACTTTTATTGTTATAGCTCCTTACTCTAACTAAATCAGTAGACTCATTCTACCCTTTACCTTTTGTTCTAGCCAATATCTGGTGTGGTTTCATTAGGGTCCTTATGCCATAGATCCCAGACACAAGTATCTTCACAGCCTTACAACCAGCCCTGGAAATTTCTCTCTTCCTCTTTGGAAGCCAGTACTCTTTTTTATCTTACTTCAAGCTCTATTTCCAATGTAGAAAGAACTGGCTTCCAAAGACCAACAGCTGGACATGATCGAAAGCTGACCAAGTCCTTTTGGATTTAGACTTTTTATTTCAGCCAGTCCTCAGTCATTCCTCAAGGGATGCCTCTCCCCTTCCATTTTATGCCAGGAGGATAATCTTTTAAAATATTAAAACACCTTCAAACCACAGTAGCAACAAGCAACTCAATTTTACTGAGAGTCAAAAAGGAGTCTCACTCTTGCTTTTAGTGCTTTGAATATTCGGCAGTAACTCAGCTGTTTAGATATTCAGGTTAGCCCCCTTGTCTTCTGATGGTTACAAGAAACTATAATAAATGCCCCAACGGTATTAATACCACACCTATCCCTTTCTGCAAATCAGACATGTTAGGAGAAGAAAACTGCCTGGACATGTTAATCATGACAAAAACTACTTTCATATACATAACTTGCACAGTGAAGTGTGATATTGGCTTCAAGTCTAAAGCATGACCATGTTCCAATACCTTACTTTTAGAAATCTGATCTCAGAGTTGATATCAGAGTTGGAATGCTGGCAATGCCAATGGAATTTTCCCACCAGCCAACTGTGCCTGTAAAGCAGATAGGATTCAAATAAAATCTTACAAGCTCTGATTATCGCCCTGTGCTTGTGCCACATAGCTGCCCTCCCTTCCTTGTCAGCCCTCCAAGAGACGCAATGGCTTCTATTAGGCAAAAGCGACACCTCAACAGTTATTACAGGAAGGAAGACACATTCATCACTGGAATAATTTAGCAAATGATTCACAACACATTGATGGCATCACTCACATTCTAAGGCCAAGAATAAGAATTTCATGGTTTATTTTAAGACAGCAAAGGAGTAAAAAACAGATTGAAAAACATATGATACCCGCTCCAGCTCAAAGCTCTGCAAACAACAGTGGCATTTGCACAGTTCTGCGTGTCTTCTCAAATGTGGTTTCAGTTTCAATGTGTGCTGACATCTCTCTGTGGCAGAATTAACTGGAAGAACACCAGTTGGTGCCTTTTCTTTTCCTTTGCTAGAGGATGAGAAGAATAGGGAAAGAACCCAGCAATGTGTATTCACATTGAGCAGCCGGGTACTGTGAAAGGACTCTCAGATGTGGTTTCTTTCAGTGATTCCAAATTACTGTAATAAAAACATGCTTATCCCTTGAGCCATTAAATCAGTATAATGCAGAAGAGATGCAGTAGCCATGGTGTCTCTCCTGATATTCTACTCTCGAGCACAGGCAAATGAAATAAACAAGTGAGATGATTGGAAAAGAATTTTCTTCTCCAAAACAAAGAAATGGTAAAGGACCTGATGGAGTGCTGAACTTCACAAAACCACACAAAGAAATGGAGCTTCAGACTGTAATTTAAAAAATAGTGTAGTAAAAACTCAAGGGGCTCTAACATGAAACAAATTTAGGGAGCAAGAGAAAGAAAGGCATGCCAGGAACTGTACTGATTAGGGAGTGGGCAATTCCATTTCTTCAGGAGAGTAAATCTCCAACATGAATTAATTTGCTTCACGCTGAGTCCTGCTGGTTTTTCTTCTTTCGCAATCACTGTTTATCTCACAAAATCAGCACTCACCTATCTCCTTTGCTTATTTAATTTCAGGAGGACTTCCCTTTCACAAAGCAGTTAGCACAGCTAAACTCTGCTTTGCATGCAATGTGTCACCGCATCACAATGGCCTGCCTAGGTGTGAGGATTATTTCATCCTGGAGACACTGTTCAGATGCTCTACTTCCCCTCAGGTGAGATCTCTCCATGACATTCCTGAATCTACTTCCCATGGTGTGCATCTTTCATTGACATTTACCAAATGCACAGGTCCTGATACAAAATCGGGAAAGCAGAATTCAAACCATGACATATATTCTTATTTCTAAAGGAAAAGTGAGTCGTGAAATGTAGCTGATGGAACCAATAAATAACACACAAAATGTCATTTTAAACTGAAAACTGGCACTGACTTCTTTGTTATTAATATCTCTGGGGAATATCTAAACTTGAGTTCTTGTATGCATACAGCTCAGTATAATAGCAAGGTTTATCAGGATTCAAGGCTATGACATTTTTAGAAAACAAGGATAGTATCTCAATGGATTTCTTCTGGCAGAATATTTAAACAATGATTATTTGAAAATATTTAGAAATAGACAGCTAAAGATCCTCTAAAAAGTGCCATCGTTTGTTTTCCACTTTGCCTCAAGGACAAGCATGACGCATATAGCCATTTGCTTTTATCTTTATTTAGGCTTCTTTACTGCTTCTGATTAGTGACCTCAAATGAGACTCATTGCTCATCACGAAGGCTACTAATGGAATGTTTTGAGCCTGAATGTGTTAGGATGGAATATTCCTTCTTCCAAGGCCCAAGGCCTGTTTTCCCACCCCATTCCTTTCTACCCAGAGTCTAGGTAATGATGGACAGATTATTCAAAGGGATAATAGTGTTTTCCACTTTTAAAAATAAAATATCCCTTTATTCTGTTCTATGTAATAATATTGCAGTCTTTATATTCAATAGCAAGCTGTCAGAATGCCTCAATTTGAGCCGAGTATTTTTTTTTAAATCAAAACCCATCACAGGAGAGATAGGATCATGAAACCAAAGATTCATACAGATCTTCACAGTGAGCTTAACCACGAAATAACCTCTCAGATTATTAGTCTATTGTGACTATATTTATATTTTGTACTCATATGCTTTGTCACTTTAGAGACACGAAAATGCTGTTCCTCGTTGCTAGGAGATGGGTGACTATGGCAACAACGTGGGACAGAGCCAGACGGAGTGCCTAAAGCACAGTCAGGTTTAGGCTCCTTTTTGAACTCTAAATGACTCCATGCTGTTCTGAGCAAGGAAGCTCCAAATTGCAGCTTCTTCAGCTGGTTTCAAAAGATATGCCACATGGTTTCTCCTTGCGTGTTGGTTCTCCCCATTTAACAAGTGTCTTTTGGTACTGAACTATACACTAGAGGTTGTCTAAAAAGGAAAAATCTGGATAACAAGGGGGATTATCACTATTTAACTGCGTTTTCATACTGTTATTAATTTAGTTCAGATCTAGCGCCATATGCTCCCCTTCATCATTCCACTGAACTCCTAGTGACTTTTGTGGAAGTTCCATGCAAAGAATGAGGGCACCATATGGTTTTAATAGTGGTTTGTTCATTCTTCAAAGATTTATGGGCGTTTAAAAGTCATTAATCATTATCGTTAAGACACCCTTCAATGTCTTCAGAAGGGAGTGCATTCACTGGTTTAAAGGAGTTTTCAGCACACAGCCACATCTAATATGAAAAATAATGCCCTAAAGCATTTTTTTCTTACAAACTTGGAATAAAGAGAAATATGTTGACTAGTTCCTCTTATAATCCAGTAAGAAGGCATCAAGTTACAGTCATTAATGATGATAGTGATGTAGCTATTATTCCAAAAATAATTTGCTTATTAGACCATGAAAGTCTTAATTGATTTACTCACCATTTTTATCATGTCACTCCTTCTCAAAATACAATGACTCCCTATTACCCACCACATCAAATCTAAACTCCTGGGCTTGGCCCTCCTCTACTTGTGCCCCACCAATCCATCCAGCATAATTTATCGCCCTACATAAATCTTTCCTCTGATGAGATTAGAGGAATGATATCATCACTTCTCTCTTTCTACTTCTGTACCAATTATTATTGCCACATATTCTCTCTATTTCTATTTCCATATCTTTGCTGCTGCCATTTCCTGAAATGCCTTCTCCATCTTCAATGTTCATTTTAGTTCAAATTTTTATCAGGTGCCTCCTATGTGCCTGGCCCCACACTAGGTGCTAGTTAGTATCTAAAGAAAAGCATAATGAGAGCTCTACACCATTGAATGCAAGCAACAGATGCTTAAAAATTAAGGGTGTCATTTCTGAGGTTTTCACTATATGCAGGACTCATTGAAACACCATTCCTTATTTAATGCTCAGAATATTTTTATTACTATTTCCAGCTAACAAGACCTCAGGCTTTGCTCAAATGGTAAAGGGTTAATGAGTTGCCCATTGTCAGAGAGCCAGTGGGCAATAAAACAGACTAGAATCTAGGTCTGTCTCTTCAAAAATGATACTCAAACTACTGTTCTTACACAATGAGATACTTAAAGAACATAAATGTGTATTTTTCAAGGATAGGAACCACTAGAGGAGAGGGAGAGATCAGCGGCCTTAGGTAGGGTCAAAGAAGAGTTCCTAGGGTTTCGAAAGGGTTTAACATAACAAGTTTGACAGTGTAGTAGGTGGAGAACATTTTTGGAAAGGGGTTGAATTTTGGATTTTAAATCCTTTTGAGCTCCTTTTAACATCAGTCCACTCAATTCCCCCAGTTCCCTTCTTCAAATTGCAACTCAGTGCCTACCTCTTCCGTAATGTCAGGCTGTACATTAACCCTCACTCATCTCATTCTCCTCTAAATTCTGACGATACTTTTACAGCAGCCCCCTTAAGTCAAGAATTAGCTGTCTTGTGCTGCTCTCAATTTTCTGGACCATACAAAGTTGAGGGCAGGAGTCACACCTTTTATCTATTTTGCATCTCCCAAAGCACCTGGAGCTGTGTCAGGACCACAGTATATGATCTGCACATACTAGTTACTGGCGATGTCTTCACATCTGTATCAGTTTATAGTTTGTAAATTCTTTCATTTATGCAGTCTTCTTAGATCCCTACGATAACCCAGTGAAGTATGCTGGCTTGCTGTTTTCAATCCTTATCAGATTAAAGGAAACTATAATTCAGACTGGTTCACTGTAAAGCCCAGAATCACCTTGGCAATAAATAAATGATAGGTCCAGGAAAAGAATCTAAATACTCTCTCCACCATCCAATTCTTAATTCAGAGAATGACTGATAGATGGATTCAGTTCCATGTGTTCACAGATGTACCAAGTCTCATATCCACATTATCATTACTAAGCCTATAATATAATTATCTCTGGCTTTATATAAGTGTCCTGTTTTACCTCAGGGAGGGGAACTGCAAAATATCTCACTTAAGCCAATCAACCATTTGATAGTTGACCAAGAGCAAAGGGATTTTGAAAGTGCACATAAAGAAGCATGGTGGCTACACTCGTCCACATGAGAGATTTCTGGAAGAACCAGCCTAACAAGCCTCCTACCAACTGCAAACAGCAGGTGGGTATTTCCCAGCCATCTGCTGACTTCTCCAGTTGAGAGCCCTTGAGAAAGTCACTAACATGGTCTTGAATAGGTCTCGCTCATTAATCAAAGACTACAGAAAAGTAACTAAACTTGATTGACCCTGCTGAAGCCTGGACACACTGTCAAAGCCCAGAGGGAGGGTAAAATGTTTCCTGTACTCAACACAAAGCTTGTTTTCCCTAAAATGGAAAGACCCCAGCCAGTGGCCCTAGGACAGGAGTGGGCAACCTTTTTGTGAGTGAGTGCCAAAACCAGCAAAATCTCTGACTCAAAATTCTTCTGCGTGCCAACCCTAATTTTTTGAGAACATGTTACGCCTACTTGATATCTCTTAAGGTATACATATGTAAAGAACCTTGAAGCAATAATAAAATTCATTCGAGCGACAAAAACACAGTATATGATGATGAAAAATACATTTATTTTTTAATGTATACATGTACACTGATAGTCCGACAGAAAACTTTATGACTCCGTTTGATATTATCAGTGGGACTTTTGCTGCTGAGAGAAACATAGAAATTTATTCCCCTTTCGTTACTACCGGTGGGCAAAGTGAGAGAGAAGGTTTCATTTTTATAGAGTGAAATTTTGAGTAAGTAGGTGAAGAGGTTGTCTTGTCAACAAAAACCCATTGCATCTGAGGCTGAAACCAAAACACTGGTCGAATCTAGGAAGGCAGGGAGAGTTAAGGCAGAGGCATAGAAATTGCTCTTCCCCTCTCTCGTCAATCCATGTCTATGGTCTTTAAGATAACTTGTTATGTAAAATTATTTATTTATCTAAGATGCACCTACACTGAATTTATCTGAAAAATAAAAAAGTCGATATTAAGAAAAAAATTGTAAATGGAAGATTATAAGAGAGGGTTTCGCGTGCCAGCAAAAGTTACTGGCGTGCCATGTTTGGGACGCATGCCAGGGGTTGCCCACCCTGCCCTAGGAGAATCCACTGTGAACACGTATCCCAAATGAAGGCAGGAGCCCTAAGTGAGCCCTTGACAGGGCCTCCTGAACAGAACACTGCTTTATCTCATAAGAAGTCAAACCTAAAAGTGTCTACTCATGTGTAACTCATGTGCCAGCAGGTAAACATGTTATAAAGCATTTACTAAGTCTCAGAGGATTACTTGGATAGTCCATCTCGTCTGCTCTTCTGCCCCCAGCCTCATAGATAATTCTCCAACATTGACCACTGGGACAGAATTCAAAGGAGGTGTGTGAGTTCATCAGTGCTTCTGTTTAGAACCTCGAGGCTAGCTGCTTTGAGTGTTTGCATATAACACCCCCCATTCTCTTTCTTCCGACCCCACTCGAGTTCATAGCTTTAAGAGAAGAGACTTGCCATTTTATTAAAAATTTCTCCACCAGCCCCTCTCCAAACATTGGCACCCTACTTTACATATGTGATCAGTAAAAATTAGGTAAATAATATGTACTAAAGATAAAGCACTATATTCAATTAAAATAAAATTACTAAAAAAAATGAAAAATATTCAATCTCATTAGCAAACAAACAAAAGAGCTATACTCCACTTTCGCCACTTTCTCCTTTATTCTTGACAAAGGTCTTTCACATTTTTTTCTCTTCCCTTTTAAAAACTTTACTTTGTATTTTGTAATAAGATGTCCCAGTGGTCCACACATGGGTATTGTGGCCCAGGACTGCAAGAGTCACTTTATAAGTAAACTGCTAGAAATTTTTCACTCACTAAAGATTCTCTTTTAAGTGACCTGGGTACTTCCAATTAAGTCAGAGTCTGTTTTTTAAATGGCAGAATATTTTGTCATAACATTTTAAAAATACATTTTAATGGAACCAAGTTTTTAGTGGCATGAATCAATTTTACAAATTATGTTGTCAGAGCCTCAATTTCATTTATGCCAAATTGAAAATATAAGTAGTATAAATAGATGAGCCCTTAGAATATCCAAGACTACATTATATGCCTGTTTCAATTTGTTTCTCCACCATCATTATATGAAAATATGGATCAAGCCCTGAAAAAATTCTTATACTTTTTTCCTTTTCTCATCTAATCTCTGGTCATGATCATTATAAGCAGAGAATATTATTCAAGGGCAGGTAACCAGGGAGAAAATAGGCAAAGCAAAGAGTCTGTATTATCCTCATATTAGATGGAATAATTATAGTTAAAAATATACTTTTCATTGTTTTTGTAGATTCATATTTCTGAGAAATAAGATAAT
The DNA here is from genome assembly GCF_964212035.1 of Myotis nattereri. Lineage (NCBI taxonomy): Eukaryota > Metazoa > Chordata > Mammalia > Chiroptera > Vespertilionidae > Myotis > Myotis nattereri. The sequence continues at coordinate 58,901,970 of NC_138079.1, forward strand.
CAATAATGTCCCCTTAGCATGCACCTAAAGAAAATATTTTAAGTTTGTGAGCTTTATTGTTATTATTCTCATTGACTTAATGTAACTTCTTAAAGAGTTTGGAAAACAAATGACATGTTATATTTTATGTCAGGGCCATGGCTGTTTTTAAAAAACTGATATACAAAATGGGCTTTCTAGCACAAAAATGGGGTTTCAAATAGGCCTTGTTTCATATAATGACTTTGATTCAAAAAACGATCAGTGTATTTGTTGACCTCAGTAAGATTTGTTTTCTTGTGTGTTTGTTTGTTTTGTTAATCCTCACCAGAGGACATTTTTTCAATTAATTTATTTATTTTTAGAGAGAGTGCGAGGGAAGGAGTGGGGGGAGGGGAGAGAGAGAGAGAGAGAGAGAGAGAGAGAGAGAGAGAGAGAGAGAGAAGGGAGGGAGAGAGGTGAGAGAAACACATTGATTGGTTGCCTCCCAAACATACCTCGATCAGGGTCAGCATCGAACCTGCAACCCAGGTATGTGCCCTTGATCAGGAATCAAACCCATGACCCTTCAGTGCACTGCAGGCTGATGCTCTAACCAGTGAGAACACAGGCCAGAGCTTTTTTTTAATTCCCTTCATGATAGTGCTTAGGCATTCTTACTGTTGAGAGTTCCAAAATGGTCTATTTCCTAAGAAAACAAGCTTGGCAAATAAGTAAGTCAGTTTTTACTCTGCAAATTGATAGTAAAGTAATAGTTTCTATTTACCACATAATTTTCTCTTTATTCTTCAATAAAATCTAAAAGTGGGTAGATTCATTCAGTAAATTAAAACTATATTCTCAAATGAATCTATAGTTACAGTTAATTGAGAAGACACACAAAAGTACTCTCTATAACCCTTAATATCCTAACATAATGGGTCAGTCATAATTTCAAATAGTTGGTAGATAGATAAGTCCGAATGTTTGGCTCAAGATATATGATTACTCCACCCATGTGATTGTATGGGTTGACTTTGGCTAGCTTACTTTCAATTAGTGCAGAAATACTCACATCCATAAGTTAGTTGCAGAGTAACATATATCAATGTGTATGACGTAGTTCTTGAATAACCATGCAATTTCCGCATTATAGCCTCACCCTCTGCTTACACGGACAGTTTGTAATCACAGAAATGAATTGAAAATCTTTTTCTGAAGCCAATTCATTTAGACTATGCACACTGAAAACCAGCAAGGCGATATGGTGCGAAGTACATGTCCTTCTGTGATTAAAGGAGTTTAATTCAAAACATTCAAAGCACAGTTTTAATAGAGCAAACTAAATCACATGTTCAAATGTCATGTACCCTGACAACTTTCATCTCCCCGGCACCAAGATAATGAACTCTGAAGCCGGAGAGGCATGGCTCCATCATGCGCTGGCTGCTGGACACTGGTGACACTTAACCTCCAGAACTCTGTTTCCTCAATGGTAAAATGCGGTGAAGAGTTTACAGAACTGCCAGCAGCTTTAAATTATCTAAAGAAATGCGAGGATGCCTGGCACACAGCCTGGCATGTTATAGATAACCTATAAATGTTAGTTTTGTTTTCCCGTCACCAAAATACTTTAGTAATATGTCCCTTAATTGTAATTTTGACATTGCATTTTACATAAATCACTAACTTAGCAATACTCTTACAATTTAGATACCAATCTTCTCAATAATTTCATGTGATTTCAACAGCAACAGTAAGTCCTCTGAACTTCAAAAACACTTCTCTTTGCTATGCTCATGCCTAAAGCTTCATTTATAGGAGACAAAGGCATTAATTCCAGAATTATAGATAAATACAAAAATGTAATTCCCTGAGAGAAAGATAACACCATGACTTAAATTTAAACCAGGTTTTACATGACTGATAAGAGACACTCTCCTTTGATGCTGGGGAGAGTAGAAGTGGGAGCACAAGGGAAATCCAGGAACCGAGGCTGGGGAGAGGGCCCAAAAAGCAGAGAGGAAAATGATTTTGAAGTAAGAGACAAAGTCAAAGACAAATTTCAACTACACAACTTTTTCTTTAGGCCAGATCCTGGAAAAAGGAGATATGATTTAATCACAATGACTTTTTCCTCTTTAATTTTCTTTCCATCACCATTTATCCCTCCATACTCTTCCACGTCCACTCACTGCTCAATCCCTCCAAATATCCACCCTCCAAGACCCTCCCCACCCCCCAATCAGTGCTATCTGCCTGCTCTCTATCTGTCTATCTCTATTTTGCTAGTTAGTTAGTTTAAAACAACCTTTTGCCTGATGGTGGTAGGGAAGTCAGTTTAGATTATAAACTTATGTTTATGGTGGTACAGCAGGGCCTTGACTTACGAGTGTCCCGACTAACGAGTTTTTTGAGATACCAGCTGTCTCTCCGCCAATTTTTTGCATTGAGTTGACAGAGTAATTTGAGTTAACGAGCTCCTTAATGAGCTCGGTCTCGGAACGAATTAAACTCCTAAGTCAAGGCCCCACTGTATACCATTTCTGATCATATAAATGCCCTGGGCTGATGATCAGAAATGATAGAAAATAATACAGTGGGGCCTTGACTTAGGAGTTTAATTGCAAAAAATTGGCAGAGAGACAGCTGGTATCTCAAAAAACTCGTTAGTCGGGACACTCGTAAGTCAAGGCCCCACTGTACTTAGAAGCATGTCTGATCGGCTCGGTCCACAGGTGTTGCTGGTAGGTAGAGCTGTGAGTGTCTTTTACATTTGTAAATCAGTGCTATAAATTAGTGTTTTCAGGCCTGGTTTCCCCATGGTTAGAGAAGTGAATAAATGAACTACTGAGTGGAACTTACAGAAAAGTCACAAACAGTGTTAAACATCAAGGTTTTTAAACCAATCAGTGTTTCCAACCCCTTGCCCTCTGGAGTAACTAGGGGCTCCACCAGTTTTCTGAAATTATTCTGGACCCACCCAGCAGCCAAGCAAAAACAGAAACAAATGGAGGAAGAGTTTTGTTTTGTTTTAAAGCCAAACATCAATGACACTTTGTGGCACGCTTCAGCTCAAGACAATAGCCCACTGCTTTAGGTCGGAGCAGTAGCCTGGTGGGAAAATAGCAGGCGATTTAAGCAAATTCTGAAAGCCCCAAGCTGTCAGGCTTGCATATTTACAGTCTTTGATTGCACACTTCCAAAGAACAAAGACTGAGCCATGTGTATTCTGAACCAGCACTCTATGGATACTCAGGGGATATTAAACAATAATGTTCATTGTAGGCGATAAGTGTCCTCTCTGACCGTGGCCAGGCTCCTTAAATGGTATTGAATATTTGGTATTCATTCTGTAGCCAATGCCTTCCTTGAAGTAAAATATTCTTCCTCTTACCCCTCCCTTAAAGTTAATAAAACCCTAGTCATTATCATTCTAGTACCAAACTCATTCCAATTTATTCTTAGTCAATGATATATGATTTTTTAAACTAAACCTTTATTGTTCAGACTATTACATTTGTTCTTTTTTTCCCCCCATAACTCCCCTCCTCCCAGTTCCCACCCCACCCTCCGCCCTCACTCCCTACCCACTGTCCTCATCCATAGGTGCACGATTTTTGTCCAGTCTCTTCCCGCATCCCCCACACCCCTTTCCCCCCACACCCCTTTCCCCCCACAAGAATAGTTAGCCCATTCCCTTTCTATACCCCTGATTCTATTATAATCACCAGTTCATTCATCAGATTATTTATTCACTTGATTCTTAGATTCACTTGTTGATAAATGTGTATTTGTTGTTCATAATTTGTATCTTTACCTTTTTTTTCTTCCTCTTCTTAAAGGAAACCTTTCAGCATTTCATATAATACTGGTTTGGTAGTGATGAACTCCTTTAGCTTTTCCTTATCTGTGAAGCTCTTTATCTGACCTTCAATTCTGAATGATAGCTTTGCTGGATAAAGAAATCTTGGTTGTAGGTTCTTGGTATTCATCACTTTGAATATTTCTTGCCATTCCCTTCTGCCTGCAAAGTTTCTGTTGAGAAATCAGCTGACAGTTGTATGGGTATTCCCTTGTAGGTAACTGAGTTTCTTTCTCTTGCTGCTTTTAAGATTCTCTCTTTGTCTTTTGCTCTTGGCATTTTAATTATGATGTGTCTTGGTGTGGTCCTCTTTGGGTTCCTTTTGTTTGGGGTTCTCTGTGCTTCCTGGACTTGTAAGTCTATTTCTTTCACCAGGTGGGGGAAGTTTTCTGTCATTATTTCTTCAAATAGGTTTTCAATATCTTGCTCTCTCTCTTCTTCTGGCACCCCTATAATTCTGATGTTGGTACGCTTGAAGCTGTCCCAGAGGCTCCTTACACTATCTTCGTATTTTCGGATTCTTTTTTCATTTTGCTTTTCCGGTTGGGTGTTTTTTGCTTCTTTGCATTTCAAATCTTTATAACTTGATTCTTGCGCTCCTCTGGTCTGCTGTTGGGAGTCTGTATAATATTCTTTATTTCAATCAGTGTATGCTTAATTTCTAGTTGGTCCTTTATCACACCATCGAGGGTCTCATTAGATTTCTTGAGGATCTCACTATATTTATCGGCAGTCTCACCAGTCTTTTCGAGGGCCTTACTAAATTTATCGGCGGCTTCTAGACAGTTCTTGAGAGACCTTAAAAGTGTGGTTTTGAGCTCTATATCCAGCATTTTGCCTTCCTCCATTTCTGTCCTGTTTCTTTGTCTCTGCATTTTTGATGCTTTCCTGGTGCACCCCCTAGTGGTCTTTGTGCACCGTCTTGTTGTAGTTAAGCCTTGATTGTTGTAGGTAACACTGGGGGAGATTTGACCTCCAGGCCAACTGGCTGTGAGAATCAGCTGTGTCTGCAGTGGGAGAACTTCTGTCCTCTAGGGAGGTGCTAATCTAGCCTTTGCCTGAGGCTAACCAGCAAATGCCTCTGTGCAGGGCTTGGGCAGGGCAGGTCACAGGGGATCAACAGGGCGGCCAAGCGAGCAGTTATGGCTGCTCTCAGTCCTGTCCCCAGAGGCTCTGCCTCTCAGTGTCCCAGCAACCGCTGCAAGTACCTCGGAGAGAAAGCTGCCCTCGAGTTCCGACGAATGCCAGACAGTCCCGCTTCTCCCGTTTGAGTCTGGGTCCCCGGAGACTAGCCTGGAACTGGAGCCCAGAGCCTGAGACTCCCTCCCGATTGAAAACGACAACCGCACCCTCAGCCGCCAGCCCGCTCCGCATGCACCTCCGCACCTTAGTATTTTACTTCCACACTGCGCCTCCTCTGAGTCTCGGTATGCTTTTCTCTTTCCTTCTAGTTGTAGAATTTCCACTCAGCCAGCCTTCCTGTGGTTCTGGGTGATGTCCATTCTGTCTTTTAGTTGTATTTTTGAAGTGGTTGTGGGAGGCAGCAAACTCTGGTGTTTACCTATGCTGCCATCTTGGTGTTTTTTTTTTTCTTTGATATATGATTTTTTAAAAATTAATTTGATTGCTTAATTGAAAATCAATTGTAAAATCCACATTTCAGCATTTGTCACTTTTGTGTCCACCCCCCAAATCCAGATTCATATGTTGAAGCCCTAACCCTCCATGGGACTACATTTGGAGATGGGGCCTGTGAGGAGGTGATAGAGGTTAAATGAGGTCATAAGGGTGGAGTCCTAACCCAATAGAGCTGGTACCCTTATTCAAAGAAGAAGAGACACCAGAGTGTGAGCTCTCTCCCACCCCCCACCCCCCTCTCTCCCTCTCTCTCTTAGATATAAGGCAGCCTCTGAAAGCCAGGAAAAGAAGCCTCACCAGAAAACTACCATGCCTTGCTCTGCGACTTCCAGACTCGAGAAGTGAGATAATAAATTTCTGTGTTTAAGTAATCCATCCAGGATATTTTTTAAAGCAACCCAAACAGATTAATACATCATTAAAACAAAAAAAATACATAAAAATAAACCTGTTTTAAAGAAGCAATATTCAGATCTAATATGTATGCATTTAGAGAGAGAACTACATTCAAATCCATATGAAATAAATGATTTGGTTTAAGTGTTCAAAGAAAGGAAAATATTTGCAAAATTCTGGTAGAACACTTTGCTTTGAATTTTCAGTAATGTAATGCTAATTTTAGAAAAATATAATTGAAAGAACTTAAGAAATTCCTCATAAATTTATGAAGGAAAACAGTCAAAATAAGCAGTTAAAAAACAAAACCACTAATTTTACAGTAACAAAATTTACTTTTTTAATTTGAAGTCTGTCTTGAAGGCCCAATAGTCTTGGATCACTAGTAGGGGGCAGCAGGGCTCAACAGGCCCCTCACTGAACTTGCAGGAGCTTGCAAGTTGAGTTAGAAAGTGTCTAGGGGAGCAATATGAAGCACAGCAGCATCAGACAGGAAGAAAAATGAAACTCACCAGTCAGGATCAGGAACTAGGAGGAGGAGCTGGTACGAATACACAGGTTAAAATTTTATGCACACCAATGGAGCTGAGGGTTCCACTGAGGTTGGAACTGAGAAAGTTTATGCTTCTAGAAATCAGTATGTCAGCAATTTGTTAATTCTCCTACCAAATTCACTAAAACAGTACAAAATGGTTGGCATTATCCTGCCCTGATTTCTCACAGTTAAACCTGAGTGCTTTTCCTCTCTCTTCTACTCCTTGCCTTTAAACCTGCATGGAAAGTAGCTCTACAACATTTAGAATAGTTCAGTGGTCTACGATAAATGGTAGGTTGACTGCTTTTCCCCCCAGGAAAAGAGAAGATGAACTTTCAATAGTGTATAACCACCGAAAAATTAGTTTGGTCCAAAAGTAGGCTAGCCCTTGCCTATCAGAATATGCCCAGAGAGTTAGGCCCTGTAAGAAATTAAGCTAGATCTAAAAGATCTCAAGCAATGAGAAAATGTAGAATTGTTTAATTCCTTGCTAGTCTCACTGACTGTATTAATATGGCACTCCTTCATTGTTACTATGCATTTCATAAATTTAGGGAAAGTTTATAAAAATTTTGCTGGCTCATCAAAAAGTTGTGAGATGCCAAATCAGTTTCCTCACTTAGCCACAAGGTAAGAGCTTAGTTTTCCTAAATGACCAAAGTAACTTTATAAAGCTTCTGTTAGACATTTCAGTGCTGAAAAGATTACAAGAAGTCAGAAGGAAAAGAAGCCCAGAGCTTATTTTCTAATGAATGTAAGTACAACTCTGACTTCCTTGCTATTTTCCCATTGATCAAAGTCTATATATTGAACATAGAAGGATCAACTTCCACAATACAGAAAAAGGCGGGGGGCGGGGGAGAAGGAGGAAAAGGAGGAGAAGAGGTAGAGAAGAAGGCAGAAGAAGAAAAAGAGGCAAGGCAACAAGCTAATAAAACATCAGCACATAGCACCGCATCTGACAGCACCAGGATTGATGCTAAATTTTCAGAAATGAAAGCTTGTACATATTCTACCTTTTCTGGTCTCTATCTTGGTCTCAGAAACATGAGCAAACTCTTCTCTTGGGATTAAGGAAAAGATTTCCCTTCAAGACTTGATTTCAGCCTGCAGTGAATTTTTATGACCAAGTTATTAACCCCTGAAAAATAAAATTTATAGTGGAAATACTGATATATTCTTAATGGTAGCTGTGCCAGCAGGCATCTATAAATTAGCCCTAATACTGTCAAATTGTGAAACTAACGTTATTGAAAACCTACTAATTTACACTAAGGGAATCTCTGCTTCAATAATTTTGGTATCTAACTCATTGGAATGATTTTTCAGGCCGTTCTAAACACTAGTGTCTTATATTTGTGGGAATGAATACAATAGGACTTTGTGAACATCATAAACTTAGACTGCCTATTTATTTCTGAATGGTTCAAGTCTCTGTGATCCTTTTCCACTTAAGAAATTTACCTACATACAATCTTGAGTTCTCCAGCCATAAATTCTACGGCCCAAGGTCCTTCTCCTTTCCCTCCCATTTTTATGCATTTTATTCTTCTTTCTATTGGCTCATTGAACTTCCGAAAGGGGATAACAATGTAATTTCATAACCAGTGACCAAAAAGGCCAAAAAAGATCCTGTCTTGGTTGGATAGGAAGACTCTCCACGCTGTTAGTAAAATTACAGATGGATGCCAGACTTTCATTGGCTTGATCTCATTACATAACCTATTCCCTGCAACTGTCTTCTGTTAAGGCCTGTTTTATGCGACCTGACAGCCTGTATACAGATGTAGCAGTAAACACATGCTGCCAATGCTTAAACAAAAATTTTCCCTATCATCATGTTTATCAGGATAAATGTGTTGCCAGATATATTCTTCTTCCTGAGTTGATATTAGCAGAGCATGGCAAATGTCATCTCTGCTTCCTCAAGGGGCTCTTCTGAAACTCTCATTTGGCATTTAAAAACACTGAACATGGCTGAACGGATCCAGATGCATTCTCTAACAGAAGCCATGGAAACATGGAGAACAGCTTCATTCTACCAAGTATTATATTATTTCAGCGCTACTCGGACAAGGAACAGGAAATTCCAAGTATTTTTTTGTTCTGAACCAATTGTAGTATGCAGCACAAGAAGAAAAATCAAATCAGTTAGTACAGAAATTTTTTAAATCCCATGATGCTTCAAAACTTTTGGGATGTGAGAAGCCATTTCCTACTGATTGTGTCTTTTTCAAAAACAATTAGAGCAAAATCATGTAAACATCTTAGATTGAGAAATATGACGCTGGTTCTGATTTCAGAGTTATGTGTTTGTATTTCAAACACACAGCACACATGGACAACAGCAATAATACCAGGATGCAAGCAGTACATTTATTCAGCTCCATTACAAATATTACCCTAAGCAGAACTTGCATGACTGAAATTTTCCCTGACTGAAATTCTTGCACTAAGAACAATGCAAGAATTTCAAGTAACCACACAGCTTTCTATTTTCCATCACTGAGAGGCTTACCCTTTGCGTGCAGACCTCTCGCTGTGGCTGACGGCTATAAGCCCATTATATTTCAACCACCATCTGGCAGCAGAGATTCAATCCATTGCTTCAATCACAGTGACCTGTCTTCTCTAGCTCTGGGAATTGCACTAAAGTGCATGATTTAAATGTCTTCACTGTCAAATTATTGTTGTTTACTTCATCAAGATAAATTTTTTAAAAACATGGAGAAAAATATTCCCTAGAGGGCATTATTTGTTGTCGGGAAGAAAAGTACTTGAAAATCAACAGCTGCTTTAGAGACTCAAATTAGTTTTATTCATAATGCTAGGTTTTCTAAGTGTGAGGTAGCAGAATAATAATTACCAAATAAGCCAAATGCTTCATGTATGAAAGGCCCGTTTTCAAATATTTTGGTAGGAAAATGCAGTGTTTTAAATAATTAGAAGTTTATAAAACCTTTGCTTGCTTTGCTTCCACCCTTCCAAGATCATTTCTCATTCATCTTGCAGCCCATTTGTTGGGCGATTGTTCTGTACCAGGCACTGTGCAAGGCAGTGGCGTAAAAAGATAAATAAGACATAGCCTTTGCCTTTTAGACACTAGTTGAAGTAAGAGAGCAGTGTTTGATTTATGACATACTGTTACTACTTCTTTGCCACAAAACAAAAAAACAAAACAAAACACACACACACACACACACACACACACACACAACTGACAGTGGGGAACTGGGAAAATCATGGCTGCCAGCTTTGCAACATCGTGCCCAGTTCTGGCGTTGCCCTGCACAGCACAGCACACGTATCAGAGGATGTTTATAGTAATTCTCATCCTTTTATTTACCAGATGCACCTGAAGGATGTGACACAACCCTATCAGCAACTGTATGTAGCTCACTTTGGCAGTAACATTCGGGGTGGGGCGGGGGGAGGACAGTGGGAGAGTGTCCACAAAACTCTGTTTGAAAAGGCCCAGAGCTGGTCTTGATGGTGTCCTTTATGCCTCTTGAGAATCCCTGCTCCCCCATGCAGAACTGAACTGTGCAAGGGGAATGGGTTTTCATGTGTGCCCCTAGTGTAATTAAGAAAGACAACCCAGAAGCTAGCTCTGAGCTTTACGCACTGTGAGCTTTATGTATAATTCCGCCCACTCCACCCTCCCCACTCCAGGGAATACACGCTTTCTGTTTATGAAGAGCAGATGCTCTTTCTTATCTCCTTACATTATTCTCCTAAGTTCTTTGGCTCCAATATTTTTCTTGGCTTTACTGCAAACAATAAAGACAATTTTTCAGATTTGGGGATTCTTATTCCACTTCTGGGAGAATTCCAACAGAATATGTGGTAGAGCCCAGGACCCCGATGTTTATAAAAGTCAGGTCTCCAGGGCTAGTCAGAGAATGAGACTCACTCAGACACAACTATAAAAATAGAAGTTTGACTAAATCAGATTAAACATACAGAAGAAAGATTGAACAAAGAATAGAAGGGGCAGAAGCTATCATAAGTTATTGCATGTAGTTATTAAATTCTGATATCCCCATTGGATTATAGGAACAAAAGGCAGGGAAAGACAAGAAAGAAGAAATAATAAGTTAATGAAAAGCTTCTGAAAAGGATATTGGTTGATAAAAGGGTATCCGGGTGATAAATCTAGTCCCTGTCTCCTCTACATTCTCCATAGTGGAGCTTGAGGGAGATCTGACCATTTCACTCCCTAACCCATCTATAGCTTCTATCATCTACATAATGATAGCCTTCCAATGTTGAAGTGTGTGAGAATCCATGCCCTGAGCCCTACCTTCCTGCCCATCACAGCTCTGCCCCACATTCATTTAAGTTTGGCAAAGACCAATTGCTAGAAATTCTGTGTGCCAACCCCTTGCCTCTCATTCCCAGTGGTAGGTTTTAGTTCAAGGATCCCTGGTTGGGGGCCAATGAATCTGACACAAAGTTTTTGTAGTAGTCTCTACTATAAAATGGGAAAATGGAAGGATTAAAAAATCTTAAGGAGGCCACTTTAGGCTGTTTTCATTTCTCCCACATTATCTTTAGGTTAGGAACTAATGACTTGAGGCCCTGGACGGTTACCTCAGTTGGTTAGAGTGTCATCCCGATATGCCAAGGTTGCGGGTGTGATACAATGAATGCATAATTAAGTGGAACAAAATCAATGTGTGTGTGTGTGTGTGTGTGTGTGTGTGTGTGTTCCCCTCTCCAAAATAAAATAAAAAAGAACTATTGACTTGAAACAATATGCACCTCCCACAATTCAACATTAATTTCATTATGCTCCAAATTGTGGTTTAAAATTTGTTCTAAACATGGCTTTCTTGATCACATGTAACACATTTCAACAAAGCTAAAGAAAGGGAGTATAGCATTGGATTTGCAGATTATGAGAATATTAATTGTCTTGGAAATATAAGAGAAGCATCAGGGTTTCCTTCGTTAGGTACAATGAAGCCCGTTTCTTTTCACCATGAGTCCTTTTACCCTTTTTCTCCAACTCCGGCCCAGAATCAATCTGCACCTGCTACAGTACTGCCATCTATGAGGGACCGGTGACTCACTCTTTTGCACTTGTCTGTGCACTATGAACTCTGAGAAAAACCTCCATTTATCTATTTATCCCATTGGACAAATGGAGCTCATATACCACTAGAAGTTGCTGCTAACTTCTATTCATATGGTCTCCTTTAGAGATTTCAAAACGGAATAGACTGAGAAACTATTCAACCTTTGCAGGTCAGGTCATGGTGCTCGCCTAGGGAGCAGCACTGGGACCATGATGAAGCCACTGCTTCAAAATGTATTATTTTTCATATGGCTCTCATAGAAAGCCTTAACTAGCCAGCAAGAACTGTGTCACAGGCTGTCTCCGCCATGACTGCCACAGGCCGGGCAGCAGGAAAGGAGTGCCCACCACGTGGTGACTCTGGTTGCAGGGCAACTTCACAATCTTGAAATCACAACAAGTGGGGTGGTTCCAGTTTTATTCAGCATGCATGACTTTGCTCTGAACCAAAGGACAGATGGGCAGGGATGTAAGAAACATTGAAGCCATTTAATAAGTGAAATGGTATCAAACATGCTAGAATTTTGCTATGAAGAACGTTAGATGAAGTACTTTCTTAGAATGCCACAAAAATAAGGCCCCCAATTTAAAAAATCAGTTCAAAAGATATAGCAGCCTGTGAATGAAAGAAATATCAAGCAGATGTTACCCTTATTTCCAACTATATTTAGAATTCTGAGGGAAAACCACAAAGGGTGTTTTATTATGCACCTGTTTTGGTCAACATCTGGCACCAGCTCTCACCAGTCCATCAATTCCAGGACATTCTGTCTTCCTCCAGCTGACAGAGGCTGTACATAACCCACAATGCAGAGCAGAGCTTCTCTTTTTCCTTTATGTTTCTTCTCTCTTTCTTTTTCTCTCCTTGCTTTTCTGTTTTTGGTTCTGTTTACTTTTATAGCAAGGAGGAAGCAGCACAGAAAATGTCTATTTGTACCATTTGTAAACTGTATAGTAAATGTGCCTCCTAATGAAGGAATTACAAGTGCAGTTAAAGACAGTAGGATGAGAGAATATAAAATACTTTTAAGAGAAAATCAGTATCTGGCATTTGCCAATCTTCCATTCATTTATTCATTTAACAAGTATGTTTCACTAATTACTAGTACATAGTACATAGCCCAGTGTGTTAGGGTCTACAGCTACACAGATTAAAAATACACACAGTCCTTGCTCTCATGCACAACAAGGCATGCACTCAAACAGCTACTATAAAGATGGGCAAGTGAGGGGTCAAGACCTGCTTCAGATCTTATCTATGAGACTTTCATTTATGTAAACTGGAAGGAACATTTTCAGGATGGCAGTAGGGAAATAGGAAAAAAATATCAATTACTCCAAGGAAATAGAGATAAATACAATTCCATAATAAAGAACATAGTTATCATCCAAGTTATCTTGTTATTTTCAGACTTTGGATAAGTGGGTCATTGACTAAAGATTGGAACTCTGTTTTTTGGAAAAGAAAAAAGTATTTTGTTATCACACATCTTATACAGGATTTCTTTAGACAACGGATTTTTTTTATATGTACCACCACTTTTTTTTTCCAATTTTAAGTATGATAATAATACTTACATGCAATAAACACCAATTTTTCAAGAAAAAAATGATCTTACATATATTACATGCAATATACATTAATATTTCAAGAATAACAGGATTTTAAGTATAATAATGTTACCAAAACTGTACTAACGTAGTATGATATAAAAAAAATTATAGGAAAAATTAAAAATCTGCAAATAACAGGATTACTTCTATTATATTCTAGAATATTTTTCCTCTCTGGCTCTATTTTTGTTTATCAGTTTATGTTGTTCATTATATTCCACAATGAGTGAGATCATATGATATTTATTTTTCTTGACTTGCTTATTTCACTTAGCACTATGGTTTTAAAGTCTATTTTGTCAGATATGAATATTACTACTCCAGCTATTATTTTTTCTTTTCTATTTGCATGGAAAAAATTTTTCCATCCCTTCACTTTCATCCTATATGTGTCTTTTATTTTGAGGTAGGTCTCTTGTAGACAGCATATAGTTGGGTCATGTTTTTGTATCCATTCAGCTAACCCACACCTTTTGATTGGAGCATTTAATCCATTTACATTTAGGATTATTATTGAGAGGTACTTATTTATAGCCATTTTAATTCTGTATGGCTAGGTTTTTCTCTCTGTTTCTTTTTCTAAGCCAGTGGTTCTCAACCTTGGCTGCATATTAGAATCACCTGGGAATCTTTTTAAAATCCTGATTTCTGGGCCTCATCCTCCGGAAATTCTGTTTCTTTGTTACTAATGTTGTGGCCTCACCCCATAACAAAGAAACAGAATTTCCGGAGGATGAGGCCCAGAAATCAGGATTTTAAAAAGATTCCCAGGTGATTCTAATGTGCAGCCAAGGTTCAGAACCACTGTTGTAAGCAATTCCTTGATTGTTTAATATTTTATTGAAAATGTCAAGGAAGTAAAGAGACTAGACTTGTATTAATCATTCTCCCATTTGGGAGAACTTAATTGTACACACACACACACACACACACTCATACCATTTCCAGATGGAAGTTCAGGATGTGTATTAGGACTCTTGATTTCAAGTGAAGAAACTCATTTTGCATTAACTTGGCAGAAACAGAGACATCATAACAAAGGAAAGGGCAAGGGCAGCTGGAATTTAGGACACATATTTTGGGGACTCTTTTGCTCTCTCTCTTCTGTAGGTTAGCCACTGCTTAATTTCTTCTAGGGCATTAAGGTCTTTCCATACTGAGACTTAATTTTGGTATCAAGTTCTTGGTTCTGATCATCCCAGATTCACCATTAAAAAAACATTCTTTTCACCATTCTTGACTCTTTTTCATGCTGATCTTAATATGAAACCTTTCTAAGATGGACATTTGAAGTATTGGTCTCACACTCATCACTAAAGCCAGAGAGGCAATGTCAGGTAGGAAGAAAGAAAGCTTCAATTCAGACTATGGAGTGATAGTTGGAATGGGAGCATGGGAAAGAAGGGGAGAAGTTTTACAAAGGTGGGAAGAGCTGGTCCTCCAAAGAGAGGTATGCTAGACAGACAAATAAGTAATAACCTCACATGTGGTTTAGATATCTTAAAATATTCTATACTATTGTGATTGTTTTTATCAGAGATTTATGGTTTCTTTTTAGAGTGTATGTTCATTGTGATTGTAAGAAGTTCTCATTTTCTTTTGTTTAGCTTTTTAGCACAGAGTACATTACTTGTGATTGGAAATAATGGAACCTCATCTGGAGTTATTTGACTTTTTGTATTTTATACATTGCATTTATACTTATTTAACTTCAGTAACAGTATTAAAATACTTTTCAAGTACTTAGCTATTGCAGTGATCATTGTGTAATCACTCGAAAATATGTGCTTATAATGCTGGTAAGTAAAAGCAGCATATTAGAGATTTAGCCATTTCTACTACAGCCTGTATCTTTAAATATTTATAGTGAACCGATATATTTTTAAAACTGCTTCTAATAAATTTAGACAGACCTCTTCTTATAATGCAATTTCTTTCTACACTGATACAATCAAAATGCCTTGCTCAAACTGCACTGATTATCAGGACTTATGGGAGGGAAAATGTACTTGTAGATAATTTTAGCTTTCTAAATGGCAACTTCTGTTTAAGTTAATATTGGAATTGACTCAAAGCAGTGAAAATCATTTCCATTATTTTCCTTTTCTATAATGCCCTTCACTCTCATTCTTTCATGCCATGAGCTATTCATTCTCTATTTTCTTCACCTTTATTCCAAGTGGATTTCATCTACATTGCTTCTAATGTCCCAGATTTGCTATTTTTTTATTTCTTAGGATCTATTTAGACTTCTAATTTTAGACTTTGTAACATAAAAACCTAGAAGGAGTCAGGCATCTGAATGTAATTAAGATTGATTGGCCAATTCAACAATAAAAACAAGTCAGATAAATGGCTAGTAGTTGCCCCAAGCAAGGAAGAGAGTCAAATTACCTAGTGGTTGGAATGAAACCCTTGGATTTTGAAAGACTGAAGACTGGTGTTATAACAAACTTGAAGTGGGGTGTCAACATCTATTAAGATGTACTACAATGTGCTCTCTTTTGGCCCAAGATATAATATGCCAGCTAGGAAAATCTGGGGAGATGTTTTCAACTAAAAACAATAAACTGGCAATAGGTGAATAATCAGGTGACATAAGCACACACCTAATCTAGAAATCACTGTCTAACACATGTGGCATCCACTGATAATCCTCTTCATTCCAGATAATTCTGTTGGCTCCCTGGAATAGGTAATGCCAGAACAAGCCTAAAGAGTTTGTTCCACACCCAAGAGATTACCACTAAAGCACTGGGCTAGGTACTAGAAATATAAAAATTGAAACCGTAAAACTAAACTCAAGAAATTTGATTTGGGAGATAGAAAACATATTTAATCGACACATAATAAACTTTCACAGATTATGATATAGGAGTTCTAACAGCCTGGTAAGTTATTCCCTCCTGGAATTAGAGGAGAAAAGAGAAAGGAGAAAGGGCATCCTGGGCTCACACTAGCAGGTGAGTTGTTTCCAACAACTCATATCCCATTTCTCTTAGGAAGCTTCTGATAAAACCTCAAAGACAGTGTGTTGTTTTAAAGCTTGAAAAGCTTCTTGGGTGATTCTAATATTAGCCCTTAAGTTGAGAACTACTCACCATAGTGACAGCACATTGAATTATAGAATACTCTTTTGGGACGTGTGTTCCCCATTTCAGAATTAAAAATTAGTGTACAGTTACACCCCACTGTGAGGTTCTCAATATAGAAAAACTGGGAAGAGAATAGGCAAAGAAAATGGGTTGAGTAAAGCTTTCAATTATATACGAAAATGTAGCTAGCTAGCTACCTAGATATAGATAATTAGTCCTCTTGGGCTGCCATAACAAGATACTATGGACAGGGTGACTTAAACAACATTTATTTTCTCACAGTTCTGGAGGCCAGAACTCCAAGATCAAGGTGCCTTCATGGCTGGTTTCTGTTGAGTGCTCTCCCCTTGCTTACATACAGCTGCCTTCTCATTGTGTCCTCACGTGGCCTCTTACCTATGTGTGTATTGAGAGAGAGATCTCTGGTGTCTCTTCTTCTTATAAGGATGCCAGTCTTTCAGATTAGAGCCCCAGCCTTATGAGGTCATTTTACCTTAATTACACCCCCGCCCCCCAGTCCCTATCTCCAGTCATATTGGGGGTTAGAACCTCAACATATGAATTTTGAGGGGACACAATTCTGCACATAGAAATATCCTATCTAATAAAAGAGAAACATGGTAATTGGCGTACGACCGCTACCCTTCCCATCGGCTAATCAGGGCGATATGCAAATTAACTGCCAGCCAAGATGGCAGCCGGCAGCCAGGCAGCTTAAAGTGAACATGAGGCTTGCTTGCTTCAGTGACGGAGGAAACCAACATTCCCTGCCTGTCTTGCCGGCCTCTGAGCTTGCAGTTTAAGAAACATTGTAACAAATATAGAAGCTAAACAAACCCCAGAAACCAGCTTTCAGCCCGCTGGGATCTCAGAGCTGGAGTTGATACAGAGTTTCGATTGTAGAACCTAAACAAACCAGATACCTACTATACCTACTTTCAGCAGCTGAGGCCTCAGAGCTGGAGCCCAGGCTGAGAGCTAAAGCTGGCCCAGAATAAAAAAAAGAAAAGAAAAGAAAAAAAGGAGCGTTTGGGAGCTTCAGTCCCAGCCTGAAAACAGCCCTCAGCCCCTCACCCAGACTGGCCAGGCACCCCAGTGGGAACCCCCACCCTGAAGGGTGTGTGACCAGCTGCAAACAGCCATCATCCCTTCATCCAGACTGGCCAGGCACCCCAGTGGGGTCCTCCACCCTCATCCAGGACACCCTTCAGGGCAAACCAGCCAGCCCCCACCCATGCACCAGGCCTCTATTCTATATAGTAAAAGGGTAATATGCCTCCCAGCACCGGGATCAGCGGAGCTGAGAGGCCTCCCAGCACTGGGATCAGTGTGACAGGGGGCAGCGCCCAAACCCCCTGATCGCCCTGCGGCTCTGTGTGTGACAGGGGGCGGGGCCACAACCTCCCTATCCACCCTGCTCTTTTCGTGACAGGGGAAGGCCCCCAAACCCCCTGATCATCCTGCTCTGTGCCTGATAGGGGGGAGCTCCCCAACCCCCTGATCACCCTGCGGCTCTGTGTGTGACAGGGTGCGGTACCCCAACCCCCCAACCCCACGGGCCCTGCTCTGTGTGTGATGGGGTAGAGCCATAACCTCCCCATCGGCCCTGCCCTGAGTGTGACAGTGGCGGTGCCCCAACCCCCTGATCAGCCCTGCTCTGTGGGTGATAGAGGGTGGTTCCCCAACCCCCTGATCGGCCCTGCTCTGTGTGTGACAGGGGGCGGTGCGCCAACTCCCCTATTGGCCCTACTCTGTGAGTGACAGGGGGGAGCTCCTCAACCCCCTGATGGGCCCTGCTCTGGGCATGACAGGGGGGAGCTCCTCAACCCCCTGATGGGCCCTGCTCTGGGCATGACAGGGGGGAGCTCCCCAACCCCCTGATTGGCCGTGCTCTGTGCATGACAGGGGGTGGCGCCGCAACCTCCCCATCGACCCTGCTCTGAGCCTGACCAGGGGCTGCACCTAGGGATTTGGCCTGCCCTCTGCCACCCGGGAGCAGGCCTAAGCCAGCAGGTCGTTATCTCCCGAGGGGTCCCAGACAGCGAGAGGGCACAGGCCGGGCTGAGGGACCCTCCCTCCCCCTGAGTGCACAAATTTTTGTGCACCAGGCCTCTAGTATATCTATAAATGTCTATACATTTATATCTATCTATAGCTATTCATATAAATATAAATCTATCTATCCATCTAGTAAACTGCTGGCTATAGGTAGCCCAGTAGGGGGAAAAATACTTTGAATTAATTGTTGTAGCTCTTTTGATAGGCAGCAAGCTTCTCACTTTGAGAGGGAATTTATTTCACTTTGACTGCATTTAATTAACATGGACCCCAAAGAAATAAATCTCCTGTGTATGTTTATCCAAGTGTTCATTTGGGGAAAAGAGCTCTGACTGTGAATGGCTGCCTAGTTATATGGCGTGGGTGCACCTCAGGAGGGAGAGTAAAGCAAAAATTCTCATCTGTCTCAGAGTTCTTACCAATTCTGGACAAGTGTGTAGTGCCTAATCAATGCAAGCAGTAATTCTTGGTAGAATAAATGTGCCTCTTTCACCTTCCTCTAGTACAAGATGATAATTTCAGTGACCTCTGTCCTACTCACCAAACCCTTTTCCTAATTGCTGTGCTGTAGGATTGTACAGTTCATCACCCTTTTTTTCCCAATTTGGTCTTAGCTCTCACTTTAATTAGCACTGTTTTTACTAGATTGAACTGAACTTGCCACCTTTAAGCTCTCACTTTAAATTGATCTAAGTTTTTTTGCATTGTACCCACTGTTCCACTTTATTTCTTCCAATTAAATCTTACAAATTAACTATCATCTGCATACTTTCAGGAAGAATTTTCGTGCTTCCCTCTGCCGTCCTTCTTCTTGTGGATAACAGTGCTTCTAAAAACGTGTTCATGATAAACTATCACTTGAAAGGAATTTAGAGAATTCTCAAGTCGGAATGCTCATGGAATGTAGAGTGTAAACTTCATTTTACAGATGAGGAAACTGGTCGACAGAGATTCCATGGCTGCTTAGAATTACTTAATTAATGTCAGACAAAAAACTAGAACACAGGGAACCTAATTCCAAATCAAAACAAAGCTGTACTACAATGAAGATAGTACTGAAATGTCTTAAGAGACAATTACTCATTTCTTGGATTAAAAATCCAGAGGCTAATGTTCTGCCCTATTAATAGAGTACCAAAAATGAAAGAAATAGTCTTCCTAACTACATTAAAGTGATGTACTAATTCACAGTACAAATATTATGGGTCAATGCTAGTCACAATTTTGTGGTATGATAATTTTTGGTATGCATCTCTGATAGGCACAATCCTTATATTTTTTAAAAATAAGATGCTCTGCCAAACATACAGAAAGTTGTTCAGGAAAAGAATAATGTAGAAAATGCCAAAAGATGATATCCTGGCCAAATAAATGTTTCTAGAAATTGAAGTTTCAATGGATTTAAGATTCCAGTTATGTGATCTAATCATTATGACATAAAAATGGTGATGATAATGATGATGAAGATGACAGCATTTAACATTAACATGTTACAATATACTAGATACCATTTCGAGCATTCTACATTTATTTGAGACTCAGAAAAGCCATATAATATGAGTGTATCATTAATATCCTATTTTTACATCTTTCAAAAGAGGCTTAAGGATTTTATAATATTCATGGAAAAGAGAAAGGCTAAGAGGAGTAGCCTTGGAGAAGAACCCTTTCTTTGGTATATGTATGAGTAGGGACTATTATATACTCAGGAAGAAAAGCCAGCTCCAACAAGCTTAATAAAATGGAAATTTGTCCTGTATAAACTGAAATCGAGATCCTAGGACTCATATGGTGCCCTCATCATTTCATCTCTCTCCATTTTTGGGGTCTGCTTTCCTCTGTGATGGTTTCAGTCAGGTCAGCTCTTCCAGAGGACCTAGAGAAAATCAACCACAATTCCAGGCTTAGTTCCTATCACTCCAGCATTCCATTCAAAAAGAGAACTTTTCTACTCCAATCATCAAAGTCATATAAACATGTTAGTTTCATTGGACCCATGACCATCAAATTATGCCCAAAACTTTCATTGTAGCCATGGAACTAGAATATGATTCTAGGTCATGTGCTTATTCCCAATGCTAATCATCCTCCTAGAAAAATCAGTTTCCATTAGTAGATGAAGGGAGAATGATACTGGGAAGGCAAAAGTCAAAGTTGTTCACCCCAGCATAGAAAGAGGTACACAAATAAGCATAGGGAGATAGAAATCATAAAATAGTGATGAAGGGAACTCAGGTAAGAAAGTTAGCCTAGGAAATGTAGAAAGCATATTAGAGGGAAAAGAGAACATTAGAGTAGGGTATAAAAGGTGTTCTTGTCATTATGCAAGGAAATCACAGCAGAGTTTAGGAGAAATGTTATGACTTTTATTCTATATTGGGCTTTCCTCTAATCCTGGGGCTCTATGGACATTAGCTACATTCTATTGGGTTCTGCATTAAATAAGCTAAATAGAATGTAGTGTTAGCTCCCAAATTCAACCCAATGCAACAACCAAGCTATTTGTGAAACACTGCTTTAGGCACAGTGTTTGACTGATTTAAAAAACATTCATAGTCCAACTGGGGTGGCTCAGTGGTTGAGCATCTACCTATGAACCAGGAAGTCACAGCTTAATTCCTGGTCAGGGCATATGCCTGGGTTGCGGGTTCAATCCCCAGTGGGAAACATGCAGGAGGCAGCCAATCAATGATTCTCTTTCAGCATTCATGTTTCTATCTCTCTCTCCCTCTCTCTTCCTCTCTGAAATCAATAAAAATATATATTTTTTTAAAAAAAACATTCATAACCAACTACAACTCAAAATAGAGAAAGATAAGCACTATAAAAAATGTTGATAAAGTTATTGGAGCGGAAGGGATCTACAGAAGTTACTAAAGAGGGTTTGGAAGTTATTAAAGAGTGTGGGGAAGCATGAGACTTGGTTGGAAAGTCTGTAAGGAGGATTCTCCAAAAGGCCGAAGACATCTAGGGGAGCCTTGTCCAAAGCAGCAGACCCTGCCTTGACTTTTCCAAACAAGTCTGAGCCCCCGACTGTTTTGCTGGAATCTTTATGTTTATTCTTTAGACATCCTTGCTTAAAGGACACTGTAGACGCATGTGTCTTCTCAAGGATGGTTACCCTGCTGATAGTATCTAATAGTTAATTTTAGTTCAAGCTGTTGTTACAATAAAAGCCTAAGGAAGCAGGCAAACAGGACTGTCTGGTTCCTTTAGCCAGTCAGTCCCTTAGACCTTCTCTTTCACAGAAACGTGTGTCAGAGTAATCATTCATCCATTGCTCACAGTCTGCTGGTCAGCCCTGGCAAAAGAGGAAGAAGCAACAGAGGAAGGTGCTTGAAAATGGGAAGCACCTTGACATGAGAAATGGGGACAAGTGTTTACAGTAAGCAAAAGAAGACAAAGAGGGTAAAAGTAGTTACTAGAGGCTTGAGACTAGAATGTTTGAAGAAATCCTATTTAATAATAGACAAACATGGTAATTAACCGTACCTCCAACACGCTTCCCATTGGCTAATCAGGGCGATATGCAAATTAACTGCCAACCAAGATGGCAGCCGGCAGCCAGGTAGCTGAAGCGAACAGGAGGCTTGCTTGCTCCAGTGATGGAGGAAGCCAAGGTTCCCCGCCTGCCGCTGCTGGCCTCTGAGCTGCAGTCTAAGAAACAATGTTGCAATTATAGAAGCTAAACAATCCCCAGAAACCTGCTTTCAGCCAGCCGGGCCTCAGAGCTGGAGTTGCAACAGTTTTCAATTATAGAAGCTAAACAAAGCCCAGATACCTGCTTTCAGCAGCCGAGGTCTCAGAGCTGGAGCAGAGCCTCAGAGCTAAAGCCGGCTCTCAGCTCCAGTGACAGCCATAGAAGGTAAATAAATCCCAGAATAAAAAAAAGAAAGAAAGAAAGAAAGGAGAGGTTAGGAGCTTTAGTCACCCGCCAGCCTGAAAATGGCCCTCAGCCCCTCACTCAGACTGGCCAGGCACCCAAGTAGCGACCCCCACCCTGAAGGGTGTGTGACCAGCTGCAAACAGCCATCATCCCATCATCCAGGCTGGCCAGGCACCCAAGCGGGACCCCCACCTTGATCCGGGACACCCTTCAGGGCAAACCAGCCGGCCCCCACCCATGCACCAGGCCTCTATCCTATATAGTAACAGGGTAATATGCAAACTGACCCTAACAGCAGAAGGACTGGGAATGACTGGTCACTAGAACACACACTGACCACCAGGGGGCAGATGCTCAATGCAGGAGCTGCCCCCTCTGGTGGTCAGGGCGCTCTCACATGGGAGGAGCTCTGCTCAGCCACAAGCCAGGCTGATGGCTTCCAGTACAGCAGTGGTGGTGGGAGCCTCTCCTGCCTCCTCAGCAGCGCTAAGGATATCCGACTGCAGTTTAGGCCTGCTCCCTGCTGGCAAGTGGACATCCCCTGAGGGCTGCTGGGCTGCCAGAGGGATGTCTGATTGCCATCTTAGGCCCAATTCCCCGGGGAGCGGGCCTAATCCAGCAGGTGGTCATCCCCTGAGGGGTCCCAGACTGCGAAAGGGCACAGGCCGGGCTGAGGGACGCCCCTCTCTGCCCCACGTGCAAAAATTTTTGTGCCACGGGCCTCTAGTTAATTATAAAAGGAGATGAGGTTGTAAATGTAGTTGGTGAATAGAGTGTGTATGCCACACGGGGGTGGGGGGTTAAAATTCCTCAGGCAAAGAGGGGCAACTGAAGAAATCTTCAAGTATAAAGTTGCATTGTAGGAAGTATGTCTGGTAGTAGTTGTGAAAGGTAGATTGGAAGAAACAAGCTATAGGCAAGGAATCTGTGAGTTTATGGAAAAATTCTGAGTGTAATAGTAGTGGAAATGAAAGCAGTAATAAAGGGAAAAGATGAGAAATTAAAGCAAGAAATGTTTGGGAGCAGAATCCATTGGACTTGTCATAAGTGGGGATAAAAATTGAAAGAGAAAGAGATAAACATTTTCAAGACTAGGAACTTAGAAGAATGGTGATAACATTATGAAGCTAGATAATACAGAAGGGGAGCAGGTTTGTATTTGTGTGTTTAAGTAGATGGGGTGGAAGCTTGGACAAAGGGTGAAGAATTACCTCATAATGAAAGAAAATAAATGCATCATGGAAAAGTATTATTGTATGATGAAGTAAAATGACAATCTCCTATAAGGTATGAATGTTAAGATACAATTTATAGTATATTTAGACTTTTAAAAATGTTATTTTTGTTTTCTACTCAAAAACTCTGAATCAGACATAAAATGAAAGTAAAAAAAGACATCAACGATATCTACCTTTATTTCCCTGACTCTGTCTTACAAATAATTCTTCTTAATAATACTGAACCCTTGCCAACTAGACCTATTAGGTTTTTTTGCATTAAATAATTGTAAACTTTTAAAAACCAATTGTATAATCTGTACAAGGTTCATTTTATGTTATTTCTAGAAAACCCATTTTTAACTTGTACCCTGTCCACCTTCTTTTCTCTAAAGATATTAGAAGAGTAAATATTTAGTGAATATGCCCTTATCCTCTGACACAAGCTCTCTAGTCTGATTTTAAAACACATTGCAATTTCTTTCATCTTAAGACTAGCCGGGGGGAGAAGAAGAAGTTGGAGGTGATTGTTTGAAACATCAAACATCACTTTTCGAAAAATGTCAAAGCACTTGTTTTGAGTGAGATTCTGGCTGGACATGGAAGGGAAGCAAATGACCTTCCAACAGCTTTCTTAAAGGATGGTTTAGTGATTATAATGCCATGGCAAGTCTTTTTTCTTCAGCCTCTATGTTCTCAAATCAGGAGCATTCCCTGAAGAATGCATATCAGATTTAACATGATAAACAGCATGCACCAGGATGAAAATTCATGAGGGGTCCTACAATGACTCTAGGTTAACTATCAAAGCTAGAAATGCTCTTTAAAACTGCAACTTTCCTCTCCCAATTCACAATGTTTAGGGTATTAACAGAAGACTCAGTGAATGAAACTATAGCAATAGCAAAGACAAATCAACCAACAAAGGAACAAAAAGAGCTGGACTAGGGGAGAAGACAGGATGAAGGGTCAAATAAAGACGAACACTGCCCTTAAATATTCCAATAAAAGATTCCCTGTCCAGGAGTGGTCAATGAACATGGCAATTAAGAATTCGGGAATGATCTGCTGGCATTCTCACCTGGATGTCTATACTCCAGAAGGGCTTATTACAAGCACTTCTGTTACCTGTGTCTTACTTAATAACCTACACTTTGCAAATTAGCATACTAAATATCAGAAAAGGGCTGTTAGTGATAAAAATAGCAGCCAGTTGACAAGTGTGATGAATGTTAAAACTGGCTTCTCACTGGTGAAATTAAAGGTATTGAAGTTATGTGGATTAGCAAGAATTATTTTATAGACAATTTCTATTCTGGCATGAATAGAGAACAGGAATCTAGCAAGGTCAGAACCAGTATTCCTTGGAATTTTGCCTCAGGCTAAATTCCTAAACAAGATAGTTGCTAGCTATGGAATCTAGAATTCTGGTTTCCTAAACCAGCTATAAAGACGGCAGAATCTCAAGTCAGGAATCCTGGGGACTGCCTTCAGTGACCCTTTCATACTCGATGTGCTCTGAGGTGCTAAAAGGTGGGGAGTTGGGACTTGCTGAAGCCTAGACAATACATTATATGAACTTTTTATTAACTTGCTTACTAATAAATGTTTAGTACAGTAAATTAAGAGTGTCGGTGTACTCAGATTATTTTGCAACACCACCCAAACTTGGGGCTGCTTGCTTTGAGAATAATACATTTTACTTATTGTTTAAGCCAACTGATTCAGAATTCCTAATTACTTGCTGCTGACAACATCCTAACTTATGCATCACAATCCCACCACCAGTTCACCAGTTCTCTCTCTGATTTTGTTTGTGGTTGTGGTAGGAGACAAAGCAATGGGATAGGAAATCAGGAGACAAAGTTTGAGACCAATCCTGTGCCAGCCTTGGGTCTGTCATTTAACCTCTTTGAGGTTGAGTAACAGCCAAAGTAGTACATTGAATCGGGAGACCTGGGTTTAATCCTGGCTTCCTCATTTACTAGATGAATGAACTTTCTATGCCTCAATTTATTTATCTATAAAATGGGCTAGTACCTATTTGCAGTAGTTGTGAGGGTTAAATGAGACAAGCCCTAAACACAATGCCTAGCATGATAAATATCATCATCATAATCCCTAAAATAAGAGAATCAGTCTGAATGGTCATTTCATTCCTCCTCATTCTAAAAGTTTGCAATTTTACTTTCACAGTTGTACTCTCAAAGATAATATTAGTGAAGAAAGGTAAAATTCATGTGTTCTAAATTCAGTGCCAAACCCTGTGCTAGGTGTTGCCATTCACTCCTTTATTTATGCAGTCAAACATTTATTGTGTCCCTACTATAAATGAGATGCTGTGCTAAACACAAGGAATATATCTGAGGAGCTCTCAGCCTTACAGAGAAACCAGGAATACGTGTTTGTCCCCCAACCTTAAATTTCTGCTTGCCTAGACATCCCCAGAATTCACCATAGTCCTTTCTCAAAACAAGTCTTTGATACAAATGTGTATCCATCTTATCTAAATCTGTGTTCTAACTTTGAGTTCCTCACTCAACAGGAAGTTAACATTTAACCTTTTGCAGGTGATGAGGGAACAATAGTTGTGACTAATGAAAACCTGCAGAGAGTTAAAGCCTGCAGGAACCATTGCTATTACAAAGGCCTTTGTTGCCATTGTCAATAATCACAGTTACTTGTGACCTGACACAGCCACACCACCAAGATTGCCTGTGCGGATGAAATAAAGTGTCTAAAAAGAGGATCTGGGACAAGCAGCTTCTTTAAAATTAGGAACTCTTTCTGTTCTCTCTTTTCCATAGGGCTCAGTTTAAATGTGCTCCTTAGCCAAGAGAGCCAATATTTTCCCCTCTAATCATAAAACACAGCTTATAAATTGGTCTCTTTTTATCGGATGCATTCTACTATGTGTGAGAGCACAGTGAGTCTTGGCAACCCAAACAGAGCCTCCATGTGTTTGGAACCCACTGCACTGTACACACTTGAAACACCATCTGCAGGCAGCCTTTTCCTCTCCAACTTGTCAGTGTGAGTGGTAGGAGAGATTCATGAGCTAAGACACTTCGTTAACGGGTGGTGACGCTGCCAGTACAAGGGAAACATCTGTACCAGCCAAACCTGGTGAAAATTCAACAGTTAACTTAGTCAGAACACATATGCAACTGAGAATCCTAATGTCCTTAAAACAAAACCTGTATCTCCAAAAGCCCTAACTGATGTCTTCGTGGCTTAGAGTTCCCTGCAAGTACTGGAGTCACTTCAGAGCAGTAGTTTAAATCTGTGGCTGCATCTTGGAGATGATTCTTAGGTCTTTAGATGGTTGGTGTCTTAAGGGGAGTGTGGGAGGAAGCTGAGAATCACAAGCCTTGTCCTTGTCCTATCTTTCTTTACCTTTCTCTATGGCAAGAAAACAATGAATTATCTCAGCATGGACAGTATTTTAAAATCTCCCCCTCAAATAATCTCTTTTTAAAAAGTGTTTATGATAGGAGCTTTTGTGAACAGCAAATACTTATTTTTCAATGAAACTCTACTTCTGCACAAACTGAAACAGGTTGATCCTGTTGGTATGATTCTCGAATTTAGATTTGTTTAGAGGACTGGCTGAAGAATTCTGAAGAAAATTTGTATGTGTACCTGGGATAAATTGTACAGGTAGGATGGTAAGTAGTCAGACAGTGAATCATGGGGACATGGTCTTTATGGGCTTAGCCATGAGGCATGCTGGGACTTCTAATCTAATAATAGACAAACAGGGTAATTGACTGTACCTTCGATAAGCCTCCCATTGGCTAATCAGCATGATATGCAAATTAACCACCAACAAAGATGGCGGTTAATTTGCATACATAGGCTCCAAGCAGCAGAGCGAAGACTGAAGGCGAGTCGGGGTAGCGAAGACGGAGGATGGAAGACGGCTCCAGCCGGAGCAAAGGCCTGTGTCCCGGGTGCCGGAGGAAAACCGGTGCCCGCAGCCAGGAGAAGGGAAGGCCTATTGCACGAATCTCTTCGTGCAACAGGCCTCTAGTTAATAATGGCTTCTGGGGAAAGGGAGTCAAGACTGGGTGCAGGGAAGACCAGGGTTCATGATTCAAAGAGTGGCCAGTGCTCTGAACCATGGTTTCCAAAGTGTCAGAGCAAACTCTAGCTCCAAACAGACCAGAACTAACACCTAAATAAAGCTACTATATTTATTGTTCTACAAATATTTTTTTTTAAATTTAGCACTCTATCCTCATGAACTCTGTATCATATACTGTGATAATATATCACAATATGAAATATATGGTGGGACAAAAATAGGTTTATAGATGTACCTCCAACAGGTTATTATTGTATTATTTATTAATTATTATAATATTTTCCATACAAACAACTGTAAACCTACTCTTGTCTCACCGTGTAGATGCTTCTCCTTTTCCTTTTCCTCCTCCTTAATATTGTAATTATTATTATTATAATTGCTGAT
This sequence comes from Myotis nattereri, assembly GCF_964212035.1. NCBI lineage: Eukaryota > Metazoa > Chordata > Mammalia > Chiroptera > Vespertilionidae > Myotis > Myotis nattereri. Next base: position 58,929,786 of record NC_138079.1, read on the forward strand.
AGTGCTTTTCAAAATTTCAAGTATTTTCATCTCTGGGAAGTTGTTACTCAGAAGCCTCTATTGACAATGATTTTGCTTTCTGGAATACAAGTCTAATTAAAGAAACAATAAGAGAATGAATCATCCTTTTTATGTGTGAAAAATACTAGGTTATAGGTAAGCCATGCATTGCTAAGGCTAGCAGTATGTCTGGCACATTGTAGGTGTTCAAGAAATATCTGTGGAAAGAGTGTTTACTATAATAATACACGTCAAATGAGTATAATATACTTAAAATTACAAACATTGAATTATATTTCTATTTAATTTCCATGAGAGTAAGATGCACGAGTATTGGGCTTTATTACTTTGTTTCATTCTAGTGTTTCTGGGGGATATGTTAGAGACAGTTTAAACTGTTATTTTCCTCTCCTTTTGTTCAATTAAAAACATTCTATTCACTGGAATTAGAACATCTGAGTTTGTAATAAATGATGACAGGATTTTTTTTTAAATATCAGTTCTTAAATAATTTCTTTAGCCCAGGAATTAGTGTCAAAATTCATTAATTGTGTAATTTGTTAGAGCAGTAAGTTTTATATTTTCTTAAGTGAATGGCATTTCCTCTCCCCCTCACCATATCCTTTATATTCGTCTACTTTCCATGTCACTAGATCAAGAACACAAAAGGCTCTCTACAACAAAGGCTGTCAGAATAGCTCATCAAGAGCCTCTCAGGAAAATCAAATAAACTGGATCAGGAAAAAAGAAGCAGAGATATAAATGCTCTAAAGCCGTCTAAATTTCTCTTTAAGCCCTAAGGTTTATTTTCATGTCCATGAAATAGCATGAATAGAAAAATATGGTTTTCTGACCATTGCCTTATTGTTGTTTCACATTAACCAACACTAGGAAGCATAATCTATGTTTCATAATTTATCTTTGAAGTATAAATCACTCAGTACTTTCACGGTAGAAGTCATATGGTTTAGAGTAACAAGAAAATCGCATCAGCATTTCATCTTTATAATGAACAACTCGGGTTTATTATTCCATTGACCTATGGAGACCCTTCAGAAAATTAATGTACTGTACTGCATGTGTTATATACTAGCCTTGACATCTGTAAATATTCTGAAAAACTACTCATTTAGTTAGCTGGATTGTTTAACAGATTTAGCAATAATGGTATTCCTTTTAGCAAATACTTGTTAATAATGGCTAAATATTTGTTTAAATCTTTGTTAAATGTGTACATAATTTGTGTATCTATATGAAAGAAAAATTAAAGCAATAACATTTCTGCAATAAGTTATTACATCTCTAGCTTCTGGTATGCATGAAGCAATTCTGATCTTCCTTCATCTCTAAGATGTCACTAAATATCTTGGCCCAGAACTAAAATCAAACATGATGCCTAGCACTATATAATTTTTAATGCTGGACTGCAGTTCAGAAACAAATTAGATGCTTGGCTTGAGGTTCAAATGGTAGCTTTCTTTCTGAGAATTAACATGATGAATCATATAATCTGTCCAAATTGAGGAGATCAATATGCCAAGAAAAGTGAGCTCTCTTCCTTAACTTTTTTTCAAGCAGCTTAACAAATTATTTTTGTAGTGTTTCAAAATATTCAAAATTAGAGACAAAATGGAGTTAGGTGGTGGGCTAAGTCAAATCTTCAGTAATTCCAAAGTTTATGATATAGTCATGTTGCTTTAGAGTTTATCATCATCATCTAATTAAGTGATGAGAGCCCAGACACCACCTTTCAGTGAGTGTCATTTGGCAGAAATTTAGCTTTTTATTTTTCACAGCAGTACCTCACAGGAGAGCACACTGCAGAGCACCGTGAGGCAATGAGCTCCTTGGTGGCAGGGACATACTTTCGCTTTCTTTTGAAAGTTAAAGTGTTTCATGGTTTCAGCTCCCTTTTTTCTCCAGGGCTCTGTACATCATGTACATTCAATAAATAACTTGCATGTAGGTGATATGAGCACAGAAGATAAAATTTATAGAATCTATTTCCTATAATCCATTCTTACTATAAACATGGGAGATGTTGGGATATTCTTATAAAAACCTATTTTTTTCCTAAGGAATTTTTGCAAATTTTCTATTTGTGATCACTAAAGCTATGCTTCCATGTTCAGTAGCAGAAACATTAAGTAATTGTTCTGAGTGTAACGTTTCCTTACACTCCTTACACCCCCAGCAGTCTGGATTGGCAAAACCAGTGGAGTCTTGGTGCTCCCCACATTCATGGTGTCATTAGTCCAACTCCGAGTTCCTCAGTACTGGAACTATTGACAATTGGGCCCATATAAGTCTTTGCTGTGGGGAAATGTCTTGTGCATTGTAACATGTTTATCAGTATCCCTGGCCTTTGCCCAATGGGTGCCAGCAACATCATTTCAGTTGTGATAATAAAAAATGTCTCCAGACATTGCCAACTGTGTCCTGAAGGTAAAAGTAACCCCAATGAGATGAGGAAAAACATGGTGGGAGACTCTCACTAACAACTATCTCACAAGGTGGTTATAAGGATGAACTAAACTGTTTGTTTTTCTGTTTGGTAAAGCACATGGCACAGGTCTGGCACATCATATATGTTCAGTAAATACTAATGGCATGCCGATTGTCGCCCTGTCCTTTCATTGTGATTGCGCCTCCTACACGGCTTAGTTTTTTCTTCAAAGAGAATAGTAAAAACAAATCAGGGCATTTTCTCGAAATTTGACTCTGATTATTGTGTGCAAGGAGGAAGCACAGTTTTAGAAACTCTGTCCCGGCTTCAAGTCTTCCTTATCCCAACCTTCTAATTGTGTCAATTAGAATATAGGAACATGAAAACAAAAGGAATTCTACTTTTAATAACATTTACTGTTATCTCATTACATCAAACATTAAAACAGGAAAAAGAAAACCCAATAATTTTAAAAATTAAGAGTCGGGAGCTGACTCGGTGTGCCTCCGTGCGGGCGGGCATCCGAAGCTGTGGTCCCAGGCGTTGCACACTCCTTTGCTCAGGTACAGCTGTCCCCATCAGCCAACCTGAGAGGACCGCACGGTAGAGTTCACTTAGTGAGAGATGGCTCACGTATTAGAAGTGTAGACACAGTGGGAGTTAAAAACAAGAACTCTTACTTTTAATGCATTTTTTTCTAACTGCTGATAAGTTTATTATAAAATGAATTTCATAGATAGCTTTCTTCGCTTTTATTCCTGGACTTTGATAGTTCTTTCTACCTCCCCCCACCCTCTTCTGTCAAGCACAGAAGACAAGGAAAGGCCAAGACCAAACCCTGACCGATTTGGCAGGCAAAGAGACAATAAGCCACTTTTAGATTTAGAGACTTCGCCTGGCTAGTGTTTCTCAGTGGTTACTGCATTGGCCTGTGCACCAAATGGTCGAGGGTTCGATTCCCAGTCAAGGGCATGTATCTGAGTTGCAGGTTCAATCCCCATCCCTGGTTGGGGTGAGTACAAGAGGCAACCAATCAATGTGTCTCTCTCACATTGATGTTTCTCTCTCTCTCTCTCTCTCTCTCTCTCTCTCTCTCTCTCTCTCTCTTCCTTCCATTCTCTCTAAAAAGTCAATGGAAAAAATATCCTTGGGTGAGGATCAATAACAAAAGTAAAGAAAAGATTTACAGAGTTTATTACTTACATAGACTGCAAAAGGAAAAGTAACTAAAGATGCCAGCTGCCAGGTCTTATTCCAACTCACCTAAAGGGTTTCTACCAAAACCAAAGCGGTTGAATAACTGCAGTGTTCGTGGTGGGACACCCTATTGCTGAGCAGCCATGCTATGCTACACCTAAACAGTTTTACAATCTGCCACTGTACCCTGAAGGGCATGGAGCAGAAATCCTTATGCTTCATCATAGCTGTTTCATGACAGCCTCCTAGGGGAGATGAAAGGGTGATGGGAAATGGCCCAAAGTTGTACCTCAACCATCTCCTGTTTGCCTATTTTCTGGGAGGATCACTAGGCCATGACTCAGAGGAGCCCAGACTCAAGCTTTTGCCCCTGTGGAAAGCTGCTGTACATCATGGAGGAGCCATTCCCCTACATTTCCTAGTTCTTTTGCTCTAAACCGTTTCCCACTATCTATTAGGAGGTTTTATAGTATCTTTCTTTCTTTATGCATACACACAGTTGAACAGTATTCTTAGTCTGTAATGTGAGCTGTGGGTATAAATTTTACCATCCTCAAAATTTGGATGGGAAAAATTCACAGTATTTCATTTTTCAAAAACAAATTATACCTGACTAGAAAGGCTCCATTCTTCAGGTATATCTAGAAAGTCAATCTCAGTCATTAATGTGCCTCCCTTTCCTTCAGGGTCATGCTAAAGCATGAGGGCTTGAATCAGTCCCAAAGAGGGCAGAGGATATTCTCAACTTTGCTCTCCACTGGTCCTTGTGGATACCCTCACTGTGTAAGTCTCCATGGCCTGCCCTACTTGCACATGAGGGTGTCAGTTCCAGCCTAGTTTGCAGCTTCTCTGGGGGGTTAAGGTGGCTATTCAACCATTCTTCAAGGCCCTGCCAACTACCTGGGTGCAATCTCTACTATTTCCCTAAGCCCACCAAAACATCCCCCCTCACATCTTTCTCTTTTGCAACTTCCTCCCCACTCCTCTCTCTTCATGAGTTAATCAACACAATTGCTCCTGAATAGGATTTTAGAAACACCTTGCTCTCCTTTTAGGAATAGCTGTTAATGAACTACAGGCTAAAACTAGTAAGTATTCTTCTTGCTAACTCACCCTGTTAAACATATCCAATCATCAACAGATGACATGGAGCAGGAATGACATACTTACCAAGATGACCTCATCCTTAGAGCTCCTGATGTTTTCCAGCATTTGCTAAATACGCATTTCTAGAGTCCAAAACTCATTATGATGTCATTTTTAGAGGTATGCCAATGACTCATGGAAATATTTAGTCCACGATTTTTATCTCCAGATTTTCCATTCTTCTCTTACTACTTAATAAGAAAATATCTATTATGACATTTTAAAGCAAGGCCTTGCCCTAATTTATTCTTATTTGCTAATTTGTATCAGTTCAGTGGTTGCACTATTTAGTTATATTCATGCTGAGAGTTGGGTTAATGTAATTATGGGATAATAGCTGGGATTGAGATGATGGATAACTATATAAAGATAGCCTACTCAAGTGTGTGTATAGATACAGTCAGGACTCTCAAATTAAAATATGCATACATTTCGACTTATAGAGTGGTGGCCAAGAACCAAGAATGAGGATAGAAAAAAAAAGACCAAGGCCAAAAACAATATACTTGTGGGTGTGGAGAGGTCTAGGAACAAATTCCTGCCAGATGCCAGGCTGGCCTTTCTAGATCTTGCTCAGCAGCTTTCACTGAGGGTTGCAGACAGTTTCAAACCACCTAGTTCCTGGGATAATACTGGCTAAGCCTGCTACTGTATGCTTCTGCTAGCTCACCCTGTTCAATATATTCAACATTTAACAGGGTGTTTCTGCTTCCCACAAGTGGGGGTTTGGAATATATCTTGCTTCTGTAAGCGGTTGGTCCCTGAGATGAACCTCTAGGAATCTGCCTGATTACCATATCACAGTTTTCTTCTCAGCCTGCACTGTGATATACTAAGCTCATCAGATACCCTGTTTGCATTATAAATACCCAACCGGACAGAGCCCTAACCCCAGCTCACTTATTTGAGGCCTGAATGTCTTAGATGCCTTTTAATACTCTTGCTTCCTGCACATTTGGTTACTGGTTCTCTCAACCAGAGTTGCCTCCCACAGCCTAGAAACCAGACAGGTGACACAGAAGACAGGAGTTTCTACTGTGTTAGTTCTTAAACTGTACTCCCTGACAAGAAGAATTTGAAGGAACATATTCCTGAACACAGGGGGGCCCTCCACAGTGCAGAGCTCTGAGAATATTCTTTTTCTTTTCTTTTTTCTTTTTTCCCCCCAAGTTTTCTGGAATTCAGAAGCATATCATTATTTCTTAGCCTCATTGAGCAATATAAAATTTCAAAATCCAAGTTGAAAAACACCATTATGGGAGGGGGATCAGAATAATATAACAGTGTTCCTGTAAGTGGTCTGCAACTTTTGCCCTTTTCTAATTGAATATTGAAAAATCTGAAAAAAAAAAAAAAACAACAAAAAACAAAAACACAGCTGGAAGAAAATGGGTTTTTATCTCTTTTTTAAACTTTAGATGTCTCTCCTAGGAAAGAGAGAGAGATTGCTGGCAGAAAATAATGAAAACACAAGGACTTGGGCTGTATGCTGGAAGAATATTGCTCCTGAGACGATAAACATAGAATGCAGATAAGGACAGTCAAGATGCAGCCTGTTTGCCTTTTTGTTTTTTTAATTTAAAGAAAATTGTGTTTCTCTTCCATTTCTATCCATCCTGGCTGTGAAGTAACTGTCAATTCAGAGATCTGGAAGCTCCAGTTAAATAATGTACACTTAATTACTTCAGTGCCCTTTAGGTATCTAATTCATGCTATAGATGATTGACTGTCATTTTATCACTGGAAGGTACAAAATAATAGGTTCATCTTCAAAAGATGCAGTCTTAGCAGGACCAGTATTTTTACTTTTAGTATCCAGAGTACTGGAATAAAGGAAACCGCTAAATATAACTTAAAGTAGAAATGTGCATACATTTACTCGTTGCAAGCACTAAATCACTTGGGGTATTTCTTTCAGTTTTAACAGAGCCAGATTTTCCCACCTCAAGGTGGAACTCTGTAATAATCATACTGTTAATGGAAAAGAAAAGAGCTTCCTGGGCCATTTCTGTGCCATGTAATCCAATGAAACCACTATTTTGAGTATTTTATTTGTTTTAAGACACATTTTGTCACATTTTAACATGTATCAAATCAGAATGCATCTTACATTAGGTGGTGAATCAGTTTAATTGGCTGTGTTTTCTCATTTTGTTGTGCATAAAATAACAGTGCATCTTTGTGGTCATGAAGAATGGTAGACTACTAATGCTTTCATTGTCTCATATGGGGAAGAACATACCGTGTTCATGGATTGGTAGAATCAACATCATCAAGATGTCCATACTACCCAAAGCAATCTACAGATTCAATGCACTCCCCATTAAAATACCAATGGCATATTTCACAGACCTAGAACAAACTTTCCAAAAATTCATCTGGAATAAAAAAAAGACCCCGAATAGCTGCAGCGATTCTGAGAAAGAAGAACAAAATAGGTGGAATCTCAATACCAGATATCAAGCTGTATTACAAAGCCACTGCTCTCAAAACAGCCTGGTACTGGCATAAGAACAGACTTATAGATCAATGGAATAGAATAGAGAACCCAGAAATCGACCCAAACCACTATGCTCAATTAATATTCGACAAAGGAGGCATGAACCTACAATGAAGTCAAGACAGCCTCTTCAATAAATGGTGTTGGGAAAATTGGACAGATATATGCAAAAAAAAATGAAACTAGACCACCAACTTACACGATACACAAAAATAAACTCAAAATGGATAAATGACTTAAACATAAGACAGGAAACCATAAAAATACTAGAGGAATCCACAGGCTGCAAAATCTCAGACATATGCCGAAGCAATTTCTTTACTGATACTGCTCCTAGGGCAATGGAAACTAAAGAGAAAATAAACAAACGGGACTACATTGTCTCATATGGCAAGAGCTCTTCATAAGGGAGCATTACTTATTTCATAGAACATGCTAAATAGGTAAACCAACTCAGCATACATTTTTCCCCCTAATACTAAGGGGTGCTAATAGCAAAACACACAGTAAAGACCACAACACAATATCCTTTGATGAACTGAATGGCTTCTTAAATATGTAAATATTCTGATCTGTAGAATCTGTGATGGTGTTAGTTTACATGACAAAGGGATTCTGAAGGTGTGATTAAATGAAGGATCTAGAAATAGGGAGATTATCCTGGATTATTTTGGTGGAGCCAATGTAATCACAAGGGTCTTTAAAAGAGGGAGGCAGGAGGGTTAGAAGTAGAGAAGATTTAATGAGAGACTAAAAAGTTGGCATGATGAAGGTGCAGGAAGGGGCCATGGGCTAAGGCAGTGATGGCGAACCTGTGACACGCGTGTCAGAGGTGACATGCAAACTCATTTTTTTGGTTGATTTTTCTTTGTTCAATGGCATTTAAATATATAAAATAAATATCAAAAATATGTCTTTGTTTTACTCTGGTTGCAAATATCAAAACATTTCTATATGTGACATGCACCAGAGTTAAGTTAGGGTTTTTCAAAATGCTGACATGCCGAGCTCAAAAGGTTCGCCATCACTGGGCTAAGGAGTGAAGGTATCCTTTAGAAGATGGAAAAAGAAGGGAACCAATTTTCCTCTAAAGTTTTCAGAAGGAATGTAGCTCTGCTGACACCTTGATTTTAGCCTATAAAACCCATTTCAGACAAGATCAGACGCGTTCAGGATGGTATGGCTGTAGACTACAAGATCCATTTCAGATTTCTGAACTCCAGAACTATAAGATGAATAAATTTGCATTGTTTTAAGCCTGTAAGTTTATGTCATTTTTTTTTTTACAGCAACCATAGGACACTAACATAATCCTCTCTAAGAAACAACCTCTGAAAAATACAAAATATTTTTTACAATCCTTCTAGTTGGTCTCAAAATATATGCACATACTAGTAATTCTATCCTATTTTTTAAAAGATGTAGACCTCACTCAGCCAGGGTGGCTCAGTGGTTGAGCATCGATGTATGAACCAGGAGGTCACAGTTTGATTCCTAGACAGGGCACATGCCTGGGTTTCCGGCTCGATCCCCAGTGTGGTGCATGCAGGAGGCAGCTGATTAATGATTCTCTCTCATCATTGATGTTTCCCTCTCTCCCTCTCCTTTCCTCTCTGAAATCAATAAAAATATATTTAAAAATAAAAAATATAAGATGTAGACCTAAAAAAAGTAAATAAAAAATAAAGTGACAGATGGATAGAAAGTTGGATAGATGAATAGGTATATAATAAAGCAACAATAGTAACATATCAATTATAGAATCTAGAAAGTAGGTCTGAATGTTCACTCTACACTTTTTCTTTCAACTTTCCTATTTTTAAAAAACATTTTATAATAAAATATTGGGAGGGGGAAATGATGCATATTTGACAGCATTAAAATAGAGATGATGCCATTCTTTGAAAAGAATCAACTTTAGCCAACTGACTCTCTAAAAGCATAAGACTCTGCATGAATATTACTATGTAATTGGGTTAAATTATACCTTTTGTATTAATCCTAATTTTCAGTTATGTTGTTTCTTTATATATAAAGTAGAAGTCCTGTGTTCTTTTCCTTCATTATGAATATTTTTTTCTACAAAAGAATGACTTTTAAGATGCAAAAATAAATCAAATGGAGAATTTAACAATATGTACTGAAGGATATGCTTGTTGACTTTCTTATGTTAGCAAAATAATTTTAAGACAACCTTAGTATATCCCAATCCTAAGAAAAAATGTGAAAAAAATTCACCTTTGATTCTACTCTCTTCACCAGCACCCACCTTCCTCCTTCTCCTCCTCTTCCTCCTTCCTCCCTCCCTCCCTCTCTGTACAAAGGGATTGGCTCTATATCAGAGCTGGAAAATAAACATGTAGTTCTTCCTCATACCCAGGTTGTTCTTTACCAAGATGGTCTCATTTTAATATTATTTTTTCCCAAAATTTAGTGCCTTCAGAACCTATAGTGAATGAATAAATATGGCAGAGTTTCAAGTTCTACAAAGTGCTATAAATAGCTCTGAATCTCTGAAAAATGAAGCCAGGCTTGCTTCCAAAATCTGCTCCTAAGGTTAGTACTGTAGCCTATACATGGTCAACAAACTCCTGCTATCTGATTAGTAAGGAAAATCACATAAGAACTGTAAAATAGGCTATTGTTTTCTGATTATTTCTATGTCTTTTCATTCCCAGTTATGCTCACAGTCCACAGCACTGCCTCAGAAATTTTATGAAAAGTAAAATACATAATAGAAACAATAAGATATAAAATTTTTATCCCACCTTTAAATTCAGTGATTTTTTTTATCACACTTATATATCAATTGGTTAATTGACACAGAGAGTAAGGATGGAGGTAGGCTTTATATGTAGGCATCTAACTCCAGTGCTCTTGTCCTTGTCCCCTATACAAGCCCCACAGCAATCCCTTTTACTTATAATCACTACATAAATGTTGGTTGCCATTAGAATTGAATTGGTTCTTCCATTTAAAGCAAGGTAAGTTTTATTTTTCAATATATCCCCAAGGAAAGAGAAAACTGGACTTTAAAAACAAAGCATATCAAAAAGCCCATTGCATATCTGAGACCTCAACCAATACAAATTGCAGGAAAAGGCATACTGGGGAGTTTGTTTGTTTAATCCTTACCCGAGGGTATTTTTCCTTTTTTTTTTTTAGAGAGAGAGAGAGTTGAAGGGAGGGGGAGAGACACACACAGAGAGAGAAAGATCTCTGTGAGAGAGACACATAGATTGGTTGCCTCCTGCACGTGCCCCGACCAGGGCCGGGGATCGAGCCTGCAATTGAGGAACGTGCTCTTGGCTAGAATCAAACCCAGGACTCTTCAGTCTGCGGGCTGACATTCTATCCACTGAGCCGGTAGGGCAAAACATAGTTTTGATTTATTTAGAATATCAGGATATGGTAAATTATTTTTGTAAAAAAAATAATTAATGAATACAAACTTAGAGACCATGGAAGGCCACTTACATTTTCATCTCTCTCTCTCTCTCTCTCTCTCTCTCTCTCTCTCTCTCTCTCTCTCTCACACACACACACACACACACACACACACACATTTGTCCAAAACTAAGTTATTGCTAACATGTTTCTGGTTCAGCAGAATATGTAACCATAACAAGTCACCATTATATTTAACGTTATCAGTAAACAGTAGTGCTATCCATGGTACTTTGCTTTTCAAGCTCTTATGTTAGTTTAGAGCTATGTCTTTGAAATGAATCCTCTTATGCAGCATTGTTGCTTAATGCCTCGCAATGTTGGTTAATACAAAATAAACTTGAATTGTCTTAATAAAAGTAAAAGGTGATCCACGTTTTTGATGAACAATAAGTGAAAAATTGGACCCAGGCAGGAACAAGCTGCTGATGAAGCTCTCAGTGATCTTTGAAAATAAAGATTCCAAGACCTATTGAACTTGCTGTCTAAATGAAAGCATTTTTCTTTTCTCAAATAATCAGGGAAGAGAATAATATCAAGACAATAGCTATCAAGACAATCCACTTAAACTGAGGTTATGAAACTAAATTATCAATATATATATAAGCAAGAGGCAGAAAGTAAAGCATTTTATTGGATGAGCAATTATAATTAAATATTAAGTGTTTTTTAAATACCTCCTCATTCCCAAAATTGTTTCCATATAATTGTTTTTGCTTTTTCTTTGAGTGCATTAAAAAGAAAAACTAGAATACTACCTTATTAGCTACTGCACAGAAGAAAAGAATTGTTCCAATTGTTTATGATAAAGAGATGAGAAGTACTATATCCATAACTCATTCCAACACCACTCAGTTTTTTTCTGCAGTGCCTTACTTGTGCAGAAACAAAAATGCAATAGACTACAGAAATCCCAAACACTACTTTTGAATTTATATGGTTTGTGCTCTGTTAACTTTTAAAACAATTTGCTTATTAATACTAATGGCTCAGCACATCAATTTAAGAGAACTCTGCCCTGATGGTTAGAGAGTCTGGATCTCAACAGGATTCTCTATTAGAAGCAATGAAATACAGGATGAGCTATTAGAATTGAGGGGTGGTTGGGGGGAAAAGGGGATGGTAAGGGTGAGGGATTGCAAGAGAAAATATCATGAAGTGTTCTTAAGCCTGCAGGGATTTATGGGATAATTTCCATCCTCAAAAGAGATTTTTGAAGATTGTTTATGCTTTTTTTGTTGCCAGCAGTGTCTTCTGTTGAAATGAGATCATTTCAGTAATTGCATACCTCAGAAGAGCAAGAGAAAGATCAACATTGGCACATTCCTTCTAAGATACCAAACTAAACAGATTGACACCCTGAGTTAAGGACAGAGAAAAGTTCAAGCTTTGCACATGCCATGCCTCAGGTATCCTGTCATATATTTAGTTATATGGGTGGTGTTTATATGCTTAAAACAAATATCCGTGTGATACAGCTACCCAAAACATGATAAAGGTGACAGGAGTTTATTGGCAAAGTACCTAAGGGAGCAGAATTTCTTTTCAAAATGTTTGAGTTAGAAATAATTTGTCAGTTACATGAAGAATGGTGCATGGGTGTAAAAATATTCCAAGTCTTCATAAAATGAATGGTGTCTATCTTTTCTGAGGATATAAAGTTGATAAACCAAGAAGCTGAGCATAGAATGATGAAGTTGCTAACTAGTGTCATGAAATAAAAAGCTTTCAGGTTTCATTATCCAATCTTCCACACATGGTACAAATTTCTTTTAAAATGTGTCTCTTGTTGAGTTTATTATTCACATTCATGTCTCCATGGCATTTAAGAAAAGGCTGAAAAACTTTTATTAACATCTAAAATATGGCCCTTCTCACTGAAATGACATGAACTACCCCCCATCAAAACAAAACAAAGCAAAAAAACCAAGAAGCAGACATTGTATTTTTCATCAGATATTTAAACAGAGATTAACTAGTAAAGGCAGTTTTTTCTAGGAGCCAATGGGAAGTGATCTGTATCCATCTAACAGAGATCTGGGCATCCTTGTGTGTATGTGTGTGTGTATACACATATTTTAAACAAAAATGCCATCCTGCTTCCAAAGCCCTGGACCTCTAAGCAAACTGACCAGAGCCCCTCCACCAGACACCTCTCAGCAGGCCAGGCCAGGCCATGTAAAGCCTGCTGACTTGCCACGTGGAGGGCAGAGGCTCACGACCACATCCTCTTGTTTTCCCCTCCCCTGATGTCTGTGGTGTTCTTTTATGTCATTTATGTGATAATTATGAGTTTATCATTCCAAAAATTCCACAGATTTTAACTGTATACCTGCTCACCTACTTCCTCTCAATCAAGAGTCTGCCTCAGAGTCCTCATGAGCCTGTCACCTTGACAACCTTCTGTGCTTACCCTGCTCCCACTAGTTATGTATAATTTCACAGCTGCTCATTATAGTGAGACATGACAGTAGTTCAAGTCTTATGAATTTCAGTATAGTCCTAGTAAGAACATAGAAATAAAAGAAGGAAGGTTAAAGCAGCAGATCTCAACAGTTTTGGTATCTCTGTATCCCTTAATAATCTTAAAAATTATTGAGGACCCTGAAGAGCTCTTGTTTATGTGAATAATGCCTATGGATAGTTATTGTATTAAAACTGAGAGATTTAAAAATATTTATTTATTAACTCATAAAAAAATCACAAACTCATTACATGTGTCACATTAATAATGCATTTATGAAAAAGTACCCTATGTTAACCACGTTGAAAAAAATATGAGAAGAATGTCATTATTTACATGTTGGCAAATCTCTCTAATGTCTGACGTAATAGCCAGAATTAAATGTAGATTCTGACCTCTCTTATCTTCTTTTACAGTTAATCTCTTGTGATATCACACATCATATAGATTCTGGAAAATTATACTGTCTACTTATGAGGAAGAGTAATGAAGGCAAATAACTGTCGTCTTAATGTTTAACCTCACTGATTGAGGAGTCTTTTACACTTTGTGTGGTATAACCCTCAAAGCACCTCAGCATCCCTAAAGCCATCCTTGGATTTCATTTTGAGCATCTCTGAAATAAAGGAATTTAAGAAAGGGACCATTGAGATTACAGTGCAGTGTCTCCTAAAGAACAGAATCCTTTTGAAGTAAAAATAATTTCTTGGACTCTCCAAAGATCACTTAAATTTATCCAAAATAATATAAGTATAAACTAAAAACAAGGTGGAAATTCCATTGCATGAGTACTTAGACAATTATTAAATTGAAATTTAAAATTATAAAGTAAATAGAAACAAAAAATAAAAATTCTTAACATTGACTTAATGTGACATGATTTTTGCTGAAACAAAATTGCCCCTTCTAACATGAATATTGTACTCACTACTCTAGTAGCAAGGTTTGTCAACATGTTTGTACCATCATGTGCCACGAATAACCTCTCTCTCTCTCTCTCTTACTGGAACTCAGGTGCACAAAATTTAATAAATCATAATCTTTAGCTCATCATACATTGTCATCAACACATTCATGATCCTCTTTTATTTAGTTATCTAGTTAATGTTCACAATGTTATAGACAACAGTAAACCCACCATTCAAAATAAAGTTTAGGATCTTGACAATAATATACTCTAACAATACAGTCCTTCTATTCCCACCAATGGCAATTATCATTATAAAGTCTGTATTTACCATCCCTTTTGCTTTTAAAAAATATATTTATTTCATATGCATAGTTTGATATATGCCTTCCAGGTTTACATATTTCTAAAGACTGTATTTTTTATTTTTATTGTTTTTAACTTCATAAAAGAAGACATATGATATAGAATATTTGGAGACTTATTTTTTCTTTAGTATTATACTAAAGGCCCACTGCAGGAATGCATGGAAGGGGCTCAGCCCTCGCAGCCCCGGCTTCGTCCAGAATGTCATCTGGACCGTCGTTCTGCTGTTTGGTCTAATTAGCATATTAGCTCTTTATTATATAGGATTGCTAATATCCATCCATATTCTACTGTGGCATGATGCAGCACTTCATTCATTTTATCTACTGTATAATATTCTATTGTGTGAATATATGACAAACAGTGCTGCTTTGAACATTCTTATTCACATCTCATATTGTACATGTGTAAAATAACTCATTTGTTCTACCATATTTTTCTATTCAAACCATAGCAAAAGCAAAACCTACAGTATATCTAACATTAGATGCCCTTTTGGCTCAAAAACATTATTTATGTAATAAAGAGAGAGCATTATTGAGCATTTACTATATGGCAGACAATTTTCTAAGATCTCAACACATCAACTCCTTTAATATTCATACAAAACTTATGAGATTGGTACTATCATTTTCTCATTTTACAGACAAGAACACTGGCAAGCAAAGACTAGAGTAGGTTACAAAAGGTACTGCCAGCTCAGCTGGCCTGGCTCAGCTCTTGAGCATCAACCTATGAACCAGGAGGTCACAGTTCGATTCCTGGTCAGGACATAAGCCCAGGTTGCGGGTTTGATCCTCAGTGTGGGGCGTGCAGAAGGCAGCTGATCAATGATTCTCTCATTATTGATGTTTTTATCTCTCTCCCCATCTCCCTTCCTCTCTGAATTCATTCTCTCTCTCTCTCTCTCTCTCTCTCTCTCTCTCTCTCTCTCTCTCTCTCTCTCTCTCTCTCTCTCTCGAGATATTGCCAGGATTCAAACCCAGGGAGTAAGGTTCCAGAGCTTTTTCTCTAATTACAAACACCATTATCCAACCAGGCTATGATTACATTAATTATTTTAAGTTAGAATTGAAATAAAAACAAACATTTTAAAATCTGTATATAGTTTTCTGAACATGCTAAAAATATATCTGTAGACCCTAGTTTGAGAAATAATGTTATCATGGAATGACTGATTGGACCTTCTCCACAATCTAGGACTTAAATCAAATTTATTGTTCAGTAGTAGAAATGCAACTAACACTGGCATAAAATAAAATAATTTATGGACTTCCAAATGTGGGAAAGATGTAGAGCAGTCAGAAAAAAATGTTGCAGGAGAAATAGACACAACGATACTTGGAGACTTCAACACCCCTCTTTCAACAATTAATAAAACAACTGGATAAAAATAATCAACAGCACAATTAACAGGATCTAAGCAACATTTATAAGGCATTCCACACAACAACTCTTCAAATTCAAATCTACTGCTTTATCTTACATTATAAATGAACCTTTTACCCAAGAATGACCTACTATCATCAGGAACAGTCATTTGAAAAATATTGGTTCTCTGAGTTATGCCAATCTCCCAAATGTTGACACATTTCATTACACAGTATGAAAATTACATTTGTTAATATCATCAATTATCTTTAAGAAAAATCTTTAAGCATTGGCAAATACAAGTTTTCCAAAACTCTAATTTTTGTTTCAAATTTTGGTATTTGGCAACAAATACGGTTATTTTCCTTGAAATCACAGGCTCACATTGTTCAATTTTCTAGAAAATATCTCCAAATACTAAGTCTAAACTACACTTTTCTCTGCCAATAATTTTTTTCAAGTAAAAATGGTATTGCATAGAAAAAGCAGCTATTTAGCTCACAACTCCAACAACTGCATAAATGTTATTCCTCATGACAATATTACGTGAGTATGCAGAAGTACTTCATTTGGTAGAAGTACTTTTTATTTGGTCACAAAGAACATTAAAAAAGGTATTCAAGTATCAAGTGTAATAAAGTTATTTTTATTGCCACATCTATGACATTCTTAAGTAAAGATGGCATTACATTTTTTTTTAATATGAGTGTATGGCCATGAAAAAGACAATGCTTATTATTTTTAAGTATTATTTATTGATTTCAGAGAAGAAGGATGAGGAAGAGAGATTGAAAAATCAATGATGAGAATCAATGATTGGCTGCCTCCTGCACACCCCCTACTGGGGATTGAGCCAAAAACCCTGGCATGTGCCCTGACCAGGAATCGAATTATGACCTTCTGGTTCACTGGTCTACACTCAACTACTGAGCCACACTGGCCAGGCTATTATTTTCCTTTTTTAATCCTTATCTGAGGATATGCTTTCATTTATTTTTAGAGGAAGAGGAAGGGAAAAGAGAGAGGGGAAAAAAAGATCGATATGAGAGAGAAACCCCAATCCGCTGCCCCGTGTACTCGCTCAGACCAGAGATGGAATCGGAAACCTAGGCATGTGTTGTGACAGGGAATTGAACCCCAACATACTGATTGACACTTCAATCAACCAACCCACCCAGCCAGGGCAAGACAATGATTATTTTATAATTTCATGCCAGCAATTTTACCCATCATTTCTTTTGCACCAATAGTGCAGATAACAATACATTGAAATGGGCAAATAATGTCTTAATATTATTATTAAAATAGTAGTCATGACTTCATGGACGCCCTGAAAGGGTAAGGGAAGCAAGCCCAGGTGTCAAGGGGCCACATTTTTAATAGCAACTGCTCTGTTAGAACAAATATTTTGCTTCTTTACTAAACTGGTGTTTTCAGGCTGCTAGAACAATAACTAGCACGTAGTGGGTTTTCAACTGATAACTGTTGGATAAAGAATGAATGATGAATGGAAAGAATTAGTATTTTAGATAAAGAAATCCAAAACATTAATTCAAAAAGATATATTCAGCCCTATGTTCATTGCAATATTATTTACAAAGATAAATGATTCATCCACAAATTAGTTAATGCACCTTATTTCATATTGAGTAAACCATGAAAAACAATTGTTCTAATTTGAGGTCTAGTATATAAAGTCAGATGCAAATAAAGAAATACACATAGTATGGGTACAAAACAGAGATATTCAGGCATCCAAATTGAAAAAGAAGAAGTAAAACTGTCATTATTTGCAGATGACATGATACTATTGAGAGAGAACCCTAACAATTACACTGAAAAACTATTAGAACTGTTACATGAATTCAGTAAAGTAGCAGGATACAAAATTAATATTCAGAAATTGACTGTATTTTTATACACCAATCAGAAAGAGAAAATGTTTTAAAATCTCATTTACAATTGCATCAAAAGGAATAAAATGCCTAGAAATAAATTTAGCCAAGGAGATAAAGACCTTACTCAGAAAACTATAAGACATTGTAGAAAGAAACAGAAGATACATATAAATGGAGGGATATACTATGCTCATGGATAGGAAGAATTGGCATTGTTAAATGTTAATACTACCTAAAGCAATCTATAGATTCATTGCAATCCTTATAGAAATGCCAATGGCATTTTTCAGAGAACTGAAATGGCCAAGGTATGGAAGCAATGGTGTCCATGGATAAATGATCAGATAAAGAAGTAGTACACACAATGGAATATTACTCAGTCATTTAAAAAAATAAAATCTTACCATTTGAGACAACATGAATGGACCTAGAGGGCATTATGCTAAGTGAAATAGACAGAGAAAGAAAATACCATATAATTTTACTTATATGTGGAATCTAAAAATTAAAATAAATGAAAGACACTAAACAGAAACAAACTTATAAATATAGAGAACAAACTGATAGTTGCCAGATGGGAGGGTCTGGGGAGATGAGTGAAAAAGGTGAAGGGATTAAGAAATACGAAATGCCTGGCCGGTGTGGCTCAGCAGTTGAGCATCAACCCAGAAGCCAAGAGGTCACCCGTTCAATTCCCAGTCAGGGCACAAGCCTGGGTTGCAGGTTGCGGGCTCCATGCCCAGTAGGGGGCCTGCAGGAGGCAGCGGGTCAATGATGTTATCTCTCATCAATATCTCTATCTCTCTATCCCTCTCCCTTCCTCTCTTTTTCTCTCTCTAAAAATCAATTAAAACATATTCAAAAATGAAAATAAAATACAACATGTCAGTTATAAAATAATCTCTGGGATACAAGGTACAGTGTAGGAAATATAGCCAATAATATTGTAATAACTACGTATGGTGTCAGGGGTGTACTAAACTTATTGAAGAGAATTATTTCACAAATTATATAACTGTCTAACCATGATGCTGCACACCTGAAAATAATAAAATATTGACTAGCAACTGTAATTTAAAAAATAATATTCATAAGACATCATGGAAACCCTGAATTCTTTTTTATTTCAAACTTCCATGTAAGTCCATAGGGGATGGTAGTAACCCTTTTTTATTATTCAGATGAATCAGATGATAAATTCATTATAAAAATGTGGGCTTTACTTTATAATTACTTTATAGGAATCAGTTAAACCAGATTATCCCAGAAGAGAAAAAAAAAAAAAGCTATAACAATATCCCTCTGGAATGATTACCCAAACATCTAATATAGTTATTAAGATTATCTATATTTTTGTTATAGATTAACTGACAGTAGACAATACTCTGTGTATTAGATTTTATTCTTTAATAAACTGTGTGTGTATATAATATATATACATATATATTATAAAACATGCCACTTAACCTAAAACACAGGGAAAGGGAGTCTTTTAGTTACGTAAGTAGCTATTAGAATAAACAGCAAGATTCAAAACCTCCTTTGAATGGCCCATCAACCATTCATAGGCAGCAGTATATAGTCAAGAGTTTGGAGTTAGAAGGAACAAAATCATGTTTGGAATTCCAGCTTCATTCCCTTCCATCTCTTTAAGCCCCTAGGTAAGATTTTGATTTACATAGCCCTAAGTTCCCTCATGTATAAAGGGAGATCATAAAATTGATTTTATTTTTAAAAATTTTTGTTGGTTTCCAATGAAGTAATGGATGTGAAAGTAGCTTATAAATTTTAAGGAAAAGATTAACAGATAGTAATATTAATTACTATTTTTCCAATTCAAATTAGTTATACCTGAACTATCTTCTTAAGTTATCCATATTGGGAATAAGGTTCTTAATTATGAATATTAAACTAACAAAAGAGCCTCTTAATTTTGAGTATCAAGTGTATTGAAAATTTAAACAATAATTTCCTATCTTGAACTTGATGAGCTCTAGTTCATCCATGTTGTAAGGCTCCCCTCTCAAAAAAAGAAAAAAAAAGGAATTTAAGATTTAAGTTAGCAGATGAAAAAAGGCTTAATTTAAATATACAAACTATAGAAAGAACACCTATTAGACATTTAATAGCTATCTACTCTATATGACCACATTAAGGTAATACTATTTTTGCATGTAAAGTGTGTCTATTTCTAATGTAGTCAATTATCTCCCACAGCATGAGACCATTTCCAACATATGCACACGAGAGTAATAGCATAGTATATTGTTTATTTGAAAGTAATAGGTACATGAATGTATTCTACTATACCGACATACCTTTAATGTCCCAGAGTTTCTGAAAAGGACTGTTAGGACTGTGAACTAGCAATAGGGTATGAATGCTTCAGTATGCAGTACTGATTCGATTCTTAGAATAAATACATTGGGAAATCTTTCTTTTTATTTTATTTTCCTTACAAATGCAGGGGTGGGCAGGGGATGGGGGATAGCTATAGAGATCATCTCTTGTGTTAGTCTGAGCACCCCTGTGGAGAGGATCCAAGCATAAAGTTTCCTTTGAAGTGAATGGAATCTCCACACTCAGGTCAGCTCTGAGGATATATAGAGTAAAGCAAGAAACTGGCTGTATGAAGGAGACATTAGCATTTAAATGAGGCTAGGCTTAAAAGAAAATTTGTATCAAAAATACTAAGATTTGAAAACTAGGATACAATCTTTTCAGCAATCCTAGGTCAACGGCCTTGAATCAGAAGCAGGTCTTTCTTCAATCTAACACAAAGAAAACAATAGAAAATGTTCAAAAAGCTTAAAGATTGGGTCAAAAATAGGGGTTCTATATCATATTGAAATATCACAGATGCCAAGTATCCCTACTGTGGATACACACGGAAGTCTCGCAACATCCATGGGTTATATGTGTCCCAAATCCTAATTTTCATTCTGTATTTAATACTTGTAAACTGGCAAAGTAAAAAAAAAAAAATAGCCATCACAAAACAGTATTCCAGTTAAGAATCCAAGCATAAATCTTGCTGATGTAAGTAAACTCAGCATAGGAAATACAATCTTTGAATATAAACTGTATCATCCATTTATAAAACCAAAATAGAAACCAGAATCAGAGTTATTTCTGCAGTATCCATCATCTGTCAATCAAGAGCTAGCCTTTGAATAATATCCCTGTTCAAGACACTGTGCTCACCTAAGTTTAAGTTATGGTTCCTGATTTTGATGTTTACACATAAAAAGATAGTTATAAGGCAGTAACAGTTGAGCACCAAAAATTCTTTGAGGGAAGAGGGTCACATAAGCTAAGATGGCCTGAAAAGGCTTTCTAACCAGTTCTAGAAAGATGGAGAGTATTTAGCTCAGTGGGATGGAGTATTGAGGTCCATAGAGAGGTGCCCAAGCAGAGATTTGGCAACAGTTAGGAAGACTGAGTTTGTAAGATAAAAAGAAGACCAAATGGACCAGAGCTAAGGGTCCTATTAGTGCCTGGTGAGAGATAAAAGAGGAAAGGAAGGTTGAGATCAGACTATAGAGGTCTCTCCATATCAGATCTCTCACGGCAAGACTCAGACCCGTAAAATCATATGTTGAAAGGGACAATGGTGATGATCAGGTCCAACTCAGCAGTTAACACTTGATTCCCTCCAGCACTCATAATAAATTGTGGTCCAGCCTCTGCTTGATGAATGATGCATAACTGGTGGGCATATTGTTCTGAAAGCAACTCTTTAACTATCTTAAAACCCTGGCCTCTTCTCCTTGCATATATAACAATTCATATAATATGAACCTCCAAATTGTGTTTTAATAAATGACTGAATAGCATACTCTTATTGCTGGGAGACTTCACAGAATGCAAATGGAAATAGCCAGGGGAGGTATCATAGAAAAGGAAGACATCAACAGACTTGGAAGAATGGGTAGCACTTAGGAAGCAGAGATGAAAGGGATGGATTCTGGGCAGGAAAGTTTTAGGAGCAAAAGTTCAGAGGCAAAAAGAATATGCATTCGGGGGGTAAAGACTACAAAATTCAACCTATTTAGGACAAATGTTTTCACTGAGAAGGCTAAATATGAAAACCCTCAAAAAGATGTCAAAAGAGTTTAGATTTGTTGATGTAGATAATAAGTTGCTATTGTGGGGGGAGAAAAATAATTTTAATTCTACCCTTCTAAGTTCTTCTGGTTGATCTAATAATCAAATTGACATGAGACAGATTAACAGAAAAAAAATTTATTACGTATGTACATACAGAAGCTCTGTAAGAATATGTGACCTGAGGCTCTGGCCAGAAGACTCAGTTGTTTGGAGCATTGTCTCATACACCAAAATGTTGTAGGTTCCATTACAGGTAACGGCACATACCTAGGTTGCAGGTTCAAACCCCAGTTGTGGTGCATACAGGAGAAAACTGATTGATGTTTCTCTCTCACAATGATATTCCTCTCTCTCTCTCCCTTCCTCTCTCTCTAAAAAAATCAATGAAAACATATCCTCAGGTGAGGACTTAAAAACAAAAAGAATATGGGAGTGAGGACAAATCAGGTAGGTGAGTTCTAAAAGCCATTCTGGATTAAGGAGAGGAAGGAAGGCTCTGGGATGTCAAAGGGAAAGTAGGCAATTCACAAGTATATGAAAGAGTAAACAGTTGGTCCTAACTGGTTTGGCTCAGTGGATAGAGCATCAGCCTGCGGACTCAAGGGTCCCAGGTTCGATTCCGGTCAAAGGCATGCACTTTGGTTGCAGGCACACCCCCAGTAGGGAGTGTGCAGGAGGCAGCTGACCAATGTTTCTCTCATCGATGTTTCTAACTCTCTATCCCTCTCCCTTCCTCTCTGTAAAAAATCAATAAAATATATTTTTTAAAAAAGAGTAAACATTTGGTAAACAAATTTTTGCCAGGCCACCCAGAAACAATGGGTCACAGAGGGGAATCTAACAAATAGACCTTGCTAGGTGACTCCCTGTCTGCCATACTTAGTTCATTGTATGCTAAGATGTTAGCTCCCTCTCAGCAGGTTTTTCTATCTGAATTCTTTTAGGCAATTAAGGGGGAAGTAGAAGGCTCTTGTTGAATCTTTTTTTTTTCTGATAAATAACCAGTTTAAAATAATCAATAGCCCCCAAAATGCATATTTTGGATGGTAAAAGTCTGTTTCTCCACACTATAGTAGTTTCTTGTGTAAAATTAGCACTCAGGATGTGAGGAAAACATATACTGAAAGTAGCATTTTAGAAAGATCAGACTAATGGTAGCGGACAGGGCAGATTACTTTAGAGAAAAACCAGAGGCAGAAACACCACTTAAGAGTATTTTAATTATAAAACATAATAAGGATGAAATTATTGCAACCACCTTAGGAAACAATGGCATCAATTCATAAAGCTTCACAGGCACATACTCCATGGCCCAGCAATTCTGCTCCTTCACATAGTCCCCAAAGTAACTCTCAAATATGCACCAGGAAACGTGTGTATGAATGTTTGCTCAGTATTATTCTGAAAATCCCAGAAAGCTTTCAAATATTCATTAAGAATATAATACCTTGTAACCTATTCAGATTGAGCAATGAAAATGAGTGAACTACAGCCCCATCAGCATGTGAGAACCATCAAAACACAAATCAATTGGGAAAACTACACACAGGCACACACTGGGATTGGGATCCAGGAATCTAAAATATTCCCTCTTTCCCTCATTCCCTTTTTTATCTTCCTTTCTTTATACATAGTCAAACTGGATTGACAGGAAGGGTTGCTTTTTATCATGTTCCACTTCCCAGGCATTCAAGGACTCTTACAGGTCCCACAAATCAGTCCTGCTGCTGCCTCTTGCCTCACCCTCAGCACTGATACCTGGCCTTCTCTGCAGGTCACAGTATCATTCCCCAACCGCTGCAGATGTTGCAGACGTCTCTCACAGCTCCTCTCTGAGAATTGACCCACACCCTCCCCTTATCCTCCAAAACTCAGCAAAGCCAGGATATGGGGTTGAGAAAATGGACACAAGGCAGACAGGGAACTTTAAACTTGGATATTCGTGACTGCTGTGCAGAGAGTCCATTACTCATACCCCTCCACAACAATCTTCCTACTGATCATCTCTCTCTGATTGCTCTGCTGCTGGTACCAATACTCTGCCATTGACCAGAGTACACTTTGACCAATTCCTCCATACCTGCTCTAGGTATGCAGGCATTCAATGTCTCAGGTGCTGTTTCCTGAGGAGGTTCAGCCCTTTATCTCAGGAGAGTAAAAATGCCCACTTGTGCATCCACCTAGCACAAAACCCTCTTACAAAAGGTCACCGCAGAGTGCCTGGTGCTCAAGCATCAAGAAAACGCTGGCATTTTAAAATTTTATTAATAAAATTTAAAAGTTTTTCCTTGTAGCCATCAATATTCAGAAACACAGGGGTCTAATCTCAAAGCACTTCCTTGCATTAATTTTTGCATTTTGCCATAGAATAATCTCATGTTATTTTTAAAGGAAATTTGCAATCTCCTAGGCCAACCCCTCACTGTGTATTGGAAAAACTAAGACTCAGAAAGGAGAAATGATGCGTATGTCACACAACTCATTAGCCGTAAATGCATTATAATAAGAATCAGGTATTCTGACTTCCTGTATGCTACTTTGAAAAGACTATTTTCTATTCATGATAAAAACAAAAATATTCAACACCCTTATGTGGTTTTCCTTTGCTGCTAAATATAACTGGAAAATCTATGTCATTCTTTATACATCTGGGGATTTTTCTTGTTGAAAACAAATCTCCAATGCCATCCTACTAAGAACCTAAAATAGAGACTCAAATCTACAGCTGCAAAATGAAAAGAAATTACAAATATGATGAGAAAGAAAACTGTTTGTGAAGAAATATACTTCATGTTCCATTTTCAAGTCACTAAAAAGAAACAGAATGCTATGGCAAAGGTTGTTGTAGATTATGCCCTTTGAAAATAACACTAATCATTTTTCCAACAATAATGTATTACATGCTTATTTTGGAAAATCCATAGTAGTACAGTAGTCCTCCCCTTATCCAAGGGGCATTATGTTCTAAGACCCCCAGTGGATGCCTTAAACCACAGATAGGACTGAAATTTACATATATATATATATATATATATATATATATATATATATATATATAAACCACACATAGTGTTTTTTCTCTACATATACATACCTGTGATAAAGTTTAATTTATAAATTAGGCACAGTAAGAGATTAACAACAACAATAATAAAAAAGAATAATTGTAGCAATATACTGTGATAAAAGTTATGTGAATGTGGTCTTTCCTGCTCTTTCAAAATATCTTATGGTACTGTACTCACCCTGCTTCTTGTGATGCATAGCTGGAACCATTCCATAAACAGGATGGCTGTCATCCAGGCTTTCTGACTATGTTTCCAGAACATGGGCAGATAAATTTTGTCTCTGAGAGCCTCTGGGTTCTTAGCCCTGTACTCTACCCTGGCTTTATAATATGCCCTGTAGCATTGTCACAAAGTTCCAGAGCTAATCTGTCCTTCCGTGTCATGCCCTGGTGCCTCCTTTGCATTTTATGAAGGTACGTTCTGTTGGGCATCTTACCCCAGGAGAGCCACTGGAGACTTGCTTTGGACGGTGTCCTCCTCCTCCCTCGGCTTCCCCTACTCTGCTGGGAACGGGTCAGGAGCTTCATTAGGAGATGCAAGCACCCCGGTAATGATTATATTGTTCAGTTCAAGCCTATCTCTGCAACCATCCGTTACTTGCAGTTCATAGCTTGGTGTCTCTTCTTTCGGGATCCCTTGCAGAAGTCTTCGTAGCGTCTGAACGTATCCAGCATAAAACCCTGTCGCCAATGTAAACACGTTCTGTGCTCGCGTCTTCCACCCATGAACATAACACCGTTTCCATCTTCACTAAGGCCCTTACCGCGCAGCGTGACAGCAACTTTTGAAGTATGAGGTGCAACAGCAAAACTAGCATGGATGTCTTTTTTTTTCTTTTCTTCACAAGTTCATGAAGAGAAGATTCGTTCTCACTATAGATCTTAACAACCTCCGCGTACGATTTCTTTTTTCTTATTAAGTGGAAAACTTTCACCTTTTCACTGAAGGGAAGAAACACTTCACAGCTTCTCCTTGGCACACCTGAATTGCCAGGTCCACTTCGCCTGTATTTTAGAGCCATTGATTAGTAAGTAAAGTGAGGGCTACGTGAGCGCAAGCACGCCGGATGCCCAAGCGGATCTGATAACCCGGATGGTTGCTAAGTGACCAAAAGCCGTAAAGTCTATGCGGCTGGATAGGCTGGATTCACACCAGCTGCGCCGCTCCGGTCGGACACCGGGAGACTTCATCACCCTTCGGAGAACAGCGGCAATAGAGAACTTATGAATTGTTATTCCTGGAATTTTCCCTGTAATATCTTCAGAGGGCAGCTGGCCGAAGGTAACTAAAACTGCAGAAAGCAAAACCGCAGAGGAGGTACTACTGTGTAAGCCTAAGGTATCTTTTAAGATATACAGTGGGGCCTTGACCTACAAGTTTAATTCGTTCGGAGACCGAGCTCGTTAACTCAAATTACTCTATCAACTCAATGCAAAAAAATCGGCTGAGAGACAGCTGGTATCTCAAAAAACTCATTAGGCGGGACACTCGTAAGTCAAGGCCCCACTGTAATTGAGAGCATACACTCAGGAATTTTCAAAGAACATACCAGTCCTAATATTTACATCCTATATAATAAAAGGGTAATGTGCAAACTGACCCTAACAGCAGAAAGACCGGGAATGACTGGTCACTATGACACACACTGACCACCAGGGGGCAGACGCTCAATGCAGGAGCTGCCCCCTGATGGTCAGTGCACTCCCACAGGGGGAGCTCTGCTCAGCCACAAGCCAGGCTGACGGCTGCCAGTACAGCAGTGGTGGTGGGAGCCTCTCCCGCCTCCTCAGCAGCACTAAGGATGTCCGACTGCAGCTTAGGTCTGCTCCCCGCTGGCAAGTGGACATCCCCCAAGGGCTCCTGGGCTGCCAGAGTGATGTCTGACTGCCAGCTTAGGACCAATTTCCCAGGGAGCGGGCCTAAACCAGCAGGTGGTCATCCCCCAAGGAGTCCCAGACTGCGAGAGGGCACAGGCCAGCCTGAGGGACGCCCCCCCCCCCCACAAGTGCACAAATTTTTGTGCACCTGGCCTCTAGTGTATTAATAAGCCTGCACATTTTTCACTTGAAAAAATGTGGGGTTCCCACTATTTGTTATGAAGTTAGTCTTATCTGGCAAGAGATTAACTGAATTTCTTCTTCTCATTTTTATTTTAAAGAGAGGAAGGGAGAGAGAGAGAAAAAAAAAAACACACCACCACCACAGTGATGTGAGAGAGAAACATGCATTGGCTGCCTCCCATACATGCCCCAATGGGGAATCAAACTGAGAGCTTCTTATTTTTTAAAGAATTAAAGCTTGTGCCCTGGCTGCGTGGCTCAGTTGGTTGGAGCATCATCCCTTACATCCAAAGGTTGTGGGTCCCATTCCAGGTCAGGGCACATACCTACATTAAAGGTTTGATTCCTGGTCGGGGCGGCAGCTGATCGATATTACTCTCTCACATCTCTCTCTTCCTCCCTCCCTTCCTGTTTCTCTCTAAAAAAAATAAATGAATAAATAATCAATTAAAACATTCCTCAGGTGAGGATTTTTTAAAAAGCTTGTGAAGCAGTGTTGGAAACATTGATTTCCACATTCAGGAGCTATGCTAGCCTTCACCTTCGCCATACCAACAACTTTTTTTGTTAAGGTTTAGCCACTAATTATTTATTTTTTCTTTTAGATAACATTTCTAGAAGTTTTAGTGCTTCTACTACTTAATAGTAGGTCTTTGCTGTGATCTCTTCCCCTTCAGTGCCATACCAACTTCTTACACTGCTAGTAACGTCTTCAATAAGGCAGTGAAGAAATGCAGTGTTTACTTAGGCTTTATTTGACCCTGTAATCTCTACTGTCCAGTCAAATACTATTAGCTTATTCAGGTTCTCCAATATATCCATTTCCTATATATGGATTTCCTTCTTATATCCCCTATTTCACCTCACTCTATATCCCATCATACTAAACTTTGCATGGGGAAAGTTTTTATGGCTTATGGCATAATATTATATATACTAGAACAGCCTTGGGCAAACTACGGCCCGCGGGCCGGATCCGGCCCGTTTGAAATGAATAAAACTAAAAAAAAAAAAAGACCATACCCTTTTATGTAATGATGTTTACTTTGAATTTATATTAGTTCACACAAACACTCCGTCCATGCTTTTGTTCCAGCCCTCTGGTCCATTTTAAGAACCCATTGTGGCCCTCGAGTCAAGAAGTTTGCCCACCCCTGTACTAGAGGCTTGGTGCATGAAACTTGTGCATGGGGGTGGGGGTCCCTCAGCCCAGCCTGCACCCTTTCCAATCCAGGACCCCTTGGGGGATGTCTGACTGCCTCTCGCAATCCGGGACCACTGACTCCTAACCGCTTGCCTGCCTACCTGCCTGATTGCCCCTAACCCCTCTGCCTGCCTGCCAGATCGCCCCTAACTGCTCCCCTGCTGGCCTGATCGCCCCTAACTGCCTCTGCCTCGCCCCGCACCCAGGACCCAGGATTCCCTCCTCCAGCTGGCCACAGGCACCCAGTACTTGGCTGGCTTCACCCGGGTGGGCCGCAGCCACAGGTGCCCAGGACTTTGGGACGGGTGGCTTATCCCTCTCCTGGGCTGCAGCCCCAGCTGCTGGCACCTGGGACCATGGGGCGTGCAGCTTGTCCCTCTCCCAGGCCACAGCCCCAGCCACTGGTGCCTGGGACCATGGGATGTGCGGCTTGTTCCTCTCCTGGGCCACAGCCTGGCTGGTCCCCATTCCTCTCTCCCTGGTGTTGAGTGTCTGAGCTGTTATGGCGTGAGGGTGTGATGACCATTTGCATATTAGCTCTTTATTATATAGGACTAGAGGTCTGGTGCACGAATTCGTGCATGGGTAGGGTCCCTCAGCCTGGCTGGCAATCAGGGCTGATCAGGGCTGGCCAGCTTGGGGGAGGGACTGTGGGAGGTTGGCCAGCCACGAAGGTTGGCTGGTGGTGGAGGTTGGCTGTGGGAGTGCACTGACCACCATGGGGCAGCTCCTGCATTGAGCGTCTGCCTCCTGATGGTCAGTGCATGTCATAGCTATCAGCCAGTCATCCTGTTGTAACAGTCGCTTAGACTTTTATATATAGAGATAAAAAAACCATCATGTATTCTTTGGGGGGGGAGGAGGTGTTAAATTATTTTCATCCCATAAGCATATTCAAAGTATGACTACTTATGTGAAATTGCCAGCAGTATTTAAAACTCCTTTTTTCAGAGTCAAATATTTTATTTTTCATTAGCACTGAAACTACATAAAATTGATGATCCTGGTTGTCCTTGAAATTATTTTGTTTCTAAACCTTGGACTTTATAGAATGAATTAATTATAGCACGTATCTCTTTTTTAACGGCTAAGTTGGATAATGGTTTAATAGCTCCAGGGGATTACTTTTGCAATTTTAAGATTTATAAGATTTACTCTTCCCCAAGTCTGTTTCCCTGCATGGATCTATGTCTTTGATTCCAGTAACAAATCCACCAGAATAAGAGTAGGCCATGGGCTGTCACTGTGACTCAGCCTTGCTGTCTTAGCCAGAAAGCTAGGTAGAGAAAACTTACCTTGTTAAACCAAATGAACAACTTTCTTGATTTAAAAAAAGATTAAAAAAAAAAAAACTGCACCCAATAAGAGTATCAGTTCACAATAAAGAGGAGTGTATCCTATATAATAAAAGGCTAATATGCAAATTGTCCCCTCAACAGGGAGTTCGACTGGGAGTTCAACCAGGGGGCAGGGCTGGCTGGCCAACCACCCGTGACCCCTCCCCCTGGCCAGCCCCACCCCTGATCAGCCCCCCAACCCTGATCAGGGTGGGCTGGTTGGACCCCACCCATGCACAAATTCATACACTGGGCCTCTAGTTAAAAAAATAATGTTTTTCTAAATTTGATGTTTATACTCTACCAAACTCTACTCTGATTGCACATAGAAAAACACTGAGGGAATTAAATGAACACCTATTCTCAGGCCCCACACCCAGGGAGTCTTGATTGTTTGGTCGGGGGCAGGGTTGAGGCATCAGGATTGTAAAGCTGCCCAGGTGATGTTAATCCTGCAGTCAGGATTGAGAATCACTGTCTATTTAGATTGAAATGTATTTTTCTCCCCTGAATAAAGGGAGTGTGTGAAACTAGAAGGACCAATTCCTAGGTGATGTGGGATGTATGAATCATAATTAGGCCCTCTAAGTGTCAACCACAGTCTGGGCAGGAACACCTGTGGAGCCAAGAATTAAAAATGAATGATGCCCTTTGTACCATAATGATAATGCATTCTACTCTCTGGGAAGCTATTAAAATATTCCTCTTAAGAGTTTTTTTAAAGCCTATTTTAGCGTCACAAGAGAAAGTAATATGAGGTTTTCAAGAAGGCTCTGTGTACTTAATCTGGCAGAGCTCTCTGCAAAATATTTTGGTATTTTATTTATGTGTGCATCATGCAGTGAAAGGGGAGAATGGGAGCTTGCCTGAAAAAAGAGATGGAAAGAGGTTTCACATTTGCATTACATCAAGGAAGTTTGACTTGGCCTAACTACCTCTTATTGCACTTTTCAAATCTTGAGGTCTATTTGGTGCATAAATTTTCTTAGAGTCTAGCCTCATTTAAATGATAATTTATGTCTTTGGAATGCCATTTCTAGCCTTGTTCTTCTGCACACCCGTGGAGCTGATCAGAATGTGGTGATCCGTTTGTTTTCAAAGGAAATTTCATGTTCACATTTTCTCTACAGGGGTTAGTAGAGGAAGACAAGAAAATAGTCCCAGAGTGTTTCAGCCAGTTATTGAGGGAACTTTTTCCTTCCATATATATCTTAATAGGCAATTGAATTAGTACTCCAGTAGCAAAAGGTTTGCTGTTTCATACTCCTATAGGTTTTTCTTAACACCATGAAATTAAAGACATGGCAGTGTGGAGCTGAGTGTTTCTGATTACTTTCAAATAAGCAATGTAGTATATTATTTCTTTTATGTGCCTTTATAGCACATGCTGTGTATGATAATTGACTCCACGACAGATGTCTATATTTCAGAGGAAAATTTATTTGTGAAAGAACAAACATATATTAGAACAATTCGAACAATCCTATATAAAATATATAGGATTATTCATTTTGTTGCCCATAAGGTACTTTTTGATGACTTATAAACTGAAATTAGTATTTTCTTATTTTTCTGAATATTCATAAGCAAATTGGACTGTTTGATATAACCAATTTGAAATGTATTCTACTACTTGTATCTAACCTTCTGTTCTCAGTCAACATTGGGTAGTCTTAGATCTTATTTGAAATGCTGAAGATTGAGAAAGGATGCACTTTTATTTCTTTCTAGAGAAGCATGTAGGCCTGCGCATTCTGCAGTTGGCCAGGATAAGTTATGTCCATTAGACCTATCTTTACAATACAATAGCGACTAAAAAGGTCTAAAAATAAGAAGTATAGGAAAGATTCTCCATGGATCATCCTTTACTTCTCAAAATGTTACTCTTTTCCAAGACAAACACTAGCAGGCAACAGCATCTGCAGCCCTAACACTTTTGTGTGAGGTGGATTGGCTTGGAGAACTTGCAATATTAGGTGGACAAGGGAAGGACTGCCGGGTTGATGTGGCTCAGTGGTTGAGGGTTGACCTATGAACCAGGAGGTATTGGTTTCATTCCAGGTCAGGGCACATGTTCAGGTTGCAGGCTCAATCCCCAGTGGGGGGTGTGCAGGAGGCAGCCGATCAATGATTCTCTCTCATCATTAATGTTTCCATTGCTTGCTCCCTCTCCCTTCCTCTCTGAAACCAATAAAAACGTTAAAAAAAAAGAAAGGATATGGAGGCATGGCCCTCTCCATCTATTCTGTAACACTGCCCGAGACCAAACTCTGCGGCCTGTAAATAAATTCTTCTATTCTTTTTGGCTCCAATAATTTTTCCTGAGAGGGGGAAGAAACTGGATCCTTTATCCCTATCAGCTGAATGGACACTTTTTAAAAAAATATATTTTATTGATTTTTTACAGAGAGGAAGGGAGAGGGGATAGAGAGTTAGAAACATCCATCAGCTGCCTCCTGCACACTTCCTACTGGGGATGTGCCCGCAACCCAGGTACATGCCCTTGACCGGAATCGAACCTGGGACCTTTCAGTCCACAGGCTGACGCTCTATCCACTGAGCCAAACCGGTTGGGACTGAATGGACACTTTTTGCAATATGATTGTACCATTAAACTAATAGACAGAGGGATTGCCATATCCAGAAAGAATTTAAGTTTAATAAGGATCCAATTTAGAGATGATTTTTCTTTTAATGAGAAGAAAAGGAGACACTTTTTATTCAGGCAGGTCTCTTCTAGCCTCTCGAACTTGCAATGGCTTAGCTTTTTGTGCACTAGAAGAAAGAAGGGAACAAAAGGAGATTTTACAATGAAATCGGAGGTAGTCTGTACAAAAGTAAAACTGGGACACTGAGGACTGGTTTTGTGATGACAGTGCTGGAGTGCGGAGCCAACATCAGCTGAAGCAGAGCCCTGAGGCCAGGAGAAAGCAGTCTTCTCAGCAACAGAGTGGGCGTGGTTGGCTCCATTGCATAAGTCCAGGTTGAGCTTATGTGCTCAGTAGGTGGACTACACACACAGCCTGGAATGCCCTGAGGCTGTGAAGTCTGATCTGGGCTTGGTGGTGGCTTCCTCAAACATACTTGCTCTCTGTCAGTGCAGATGAAGCTGTGGCTGTGCCCATGAGGACCTTTAAGTTATGAGAGAAGGTTGCCATCAGGTAACATTGAAGTGTTCTCCCAGCCATTCTTCCACATTTTAAGGCAAACATGTGGTCACCCACAGAACAGGAAAATTATCTTGACATAAAAAAGCATGGAATAGAGCTTAAAAATAACAATCACCACAGCCTTCATACTCCTGTCCCTCCCCATCTCCTTCTCCTCTCACCAAAAGTGACTTCTTATTTAAGGAGGGTCCCGCCCTATCCAGTTTGGATCAGTGGATAGAGCGTTGGCCTGAGGACTCAAGGGTCCCAGGTTCGATTCTGGTCAAAGGCATATACTTTGGTTGAGGGCACATCCCCAGTAGGGGCGTGCAGGAGGCAGCTAATCGATGTTTCTAACTCTCGATCCCTCTCCCTTCCTCCCTGTAAAAAATCAATAAAATATATTTAAAAAAAAAAAAAAGGAGGGTCCCAAGTGTTTGCTGCAGTTAACCCAGGTCAGGAGGGAGGAATAAAGGCCTTGGGCAGCGGTTCTCAACCTGTGGGTCGAGACCCCTTTGGGGGGTCGAACGACCCTTTCACAGGGGTCGCCTAAGACCATCGGAAAACACATATATAATTACATATTGTTTTTGTGATTAATCACTATGCTTTAATTATGTTCAACCTGTAACAATGAAATTGGGGGTCACCACAGCATGAGGAACTGTATTAAAGGGTCGTGTCATTAGGAAGGTTGAGAACCACTGCCTTAGGGGATGACTAAAGCAGAACAGCCTGTGAGATGTAAACTGACCCAGCTGTGTCCTTGCATCTTGTCAGTGGCCATCACTTCCCAGGCTGAAGTTCTGGTCACTGGCCAAGAGCGTGGAGGTCATTAGCCTTCCTTGGAACTGAGTTTGGGAAGTGGGGCAGGTGGAGGCATGCTCTGGGTCCTGAAGTTCATCCGTGACTCTCCAAGGCTCCCTGGGAACTCTGCTGGGAGGCCATCCCGTTTTCCAGCCTACCCACTGCACGCAAGGGTGGTTTCCCTACAGAGAAATTGTTCTTTCCGAGAGTTCCCTTAAGGCTGAGGGCTTTGTTCCCTTCGTTACAGCCTTTCCCCCGCGTACTCCTTAGGTTCCACGTTCCTTCCTTGCCCTCATTCCGCTGGCTGCTTCTTCCTCATCTTCTTCAGCGTCCCGTCCCTCCTTCCAGCCTGCTCCCACTCCCACCCCCACCCGAAGACCCCAGGGGGAGGAGGAGGCGCCGAGGCACTGCGCTAGGGATTCCTGCCAGGAGCTGGGAGAGAAGTTGGGAGAAAGGAGGATGAGACTTGGGGCATGAAAGGCCGCTGGAGTTGGGGAGGAAAAGGCGCGGTGAGCACACTCAGCGGGGGGTTAAAGGCACTGACGAACGCCTGCCCTCGAATGAAATGTGTATCAATTTGTGTGTGGGGTCAGTAACACAGCTTTAGGCATTTGGGCATAAAACCTTACGGTTGGAACTTCCCAGATCCCGCTTTTCTCCTGCTTTGGGATGAGGCGGGGAGGGGGTCGGTTCCTGGGTTTCTTGTCTGCAGGTAGGGGCGAAGTGGTCGAATGCCCACTTAAGATAAAGAGGTTTTAGAAAGAAAGGGATGGTGCAGGCAGAGGTGGGAATAGAAGCTAGGTCAGGCGTCAGGAAGGGCCGCCCAGGCCAGGGGTGCCAGCAGGGAAGCCCTGTGAACACCTGAGCCAAGCGGCCGAAAGCCAGGGCCGGGCGGGGTGCGTATGTGAATGGACAAGGCACCTTTTCACGGATTCGACCCCGGGCCCCGCCGGCCAGGGCTGCACACTCTCTTGGCCGGAGTCCCCATCCCGGGGCGGGAAACGTCCTCTCGCCCGCGCTGGGCAGAGGGAGAGTCGGCCGTTCTCCGCGGCCTCTCCCGGGGCAGCCGGCGCGGCCACCTCGCAGGGTTACATGTCGGGACGCGGGACCGGGGCGGAGCAAAGGGAGACAGACTTTCAGGCCCGGCCTCCACCCCCTTCCCTGGGGCTCCCGGGCGGGAGTTCCAGCTCCTGGCCACCTCCTGCGCGCACGTGAGTCCAAAGCCCGGGAAGCGGCTAGGAGGGGGCCCCGCGGGGACCCCGTTCCCAGCCCCGCGGCCACCGAGCCGGGTGGCAGGGGCGGTGGCGCCGAGCGCGGGGCGGGCCGGGCGCCGCGGCGCCTCCCGGGGGAGGGCGGGGGAGCTGTCCCGGGGAGTCCGGGGCCAGCGGCGGACGGGGTGGGGCCGCGCGCGCCGGGGGGAGGGAGCGCCGCGTGCTCAGCCTGTCCCCGCCCCGGAGCCCGAGCCGCCAACTAACTCCGCCCGCCGCGCCCCGCTCCGCTCCGCCGCCCGCAGGCTCGGGCTTCCGTCCCGGCGGTGCCAGTGCCCGCGGCCGCGCAGGTGGGTGTCGCCGCCGCGGGGCGGGCAGGGCGAGGGTGAGGGTGGGAAGGCGGAAGGGGGGTCAGCAAGTTGGGCAGATGCGGGGCCGGGACGGGGATCCTGCTGCCGCCTCCGCTCCCGCGGTGCCCGGCGCCAGAGGCGGTGGTGGTTTCCTCCCGGGCTGCTCGGGTCGCGGGGATCCAGCGGCGCGGCCAGGGAGGGTGGCGGGACCGAGCCTTCCTCGCGCTGCCCGAACCTCTCTCTGACCCCTCGCACCGCCAGCTCGGCCTGGACCAGCTCGCGAGGGGTGACTCTCCCGTCCTGTCCTCCTCGCCTCGAGTCCTTGCCGGCTCTGCTCCCCTTCCTGCCCTTTTGCCAGCCTTGGAGTGTAACGTGCCGGCCCAGGGCGATCGCAGAGGCAGGATGGAAAGTATCCACCACTCGGAGTTAAACTGGGATTTCTGTCCTGCTTCAGTCTCCTTCCCACTAATATGGCCTTTTGGCCCCTCTATGTTCCTGGCTGCAAAATGCGCGCCTGCTCTGCCCATGCTGAGGGTTGTTGTAACCAACTATCCAGTGGAATGACTTAAGTATCTGGTCGCTAAAGTTGATTTGACCACGGTCTCTGGTCTTCTAAAGTTGCCTGATGACGGGTCCTGTGTTCTAATCCTCTGAGGTCAGATCCTTCTGCTTAGATGCCTCTACCTGATTTGGTCAGTAGCTTTGTTGGGATAAAAGACTCCTGTTTCTGAACCCGGTCATTAGTATTGAAATCATCTATTCCCCACCTAATTCTGTGTTCAAAGCTGGACCTTGCATCTTTCTATGGTTACAGGAATTCAAATCGCAGAAGATCAATATTGGCCCCAGTGTTTGGAAAGAATCAGACTTATTAGGTGTTTGCTCCAGGTGTTTACCAATCTTTACTATCTCTTCTCCATCTTCAGTGCAAATTTGAATTTGCTTTAAATTTTAAACAACCCAGGAAGTAGACCTTCATTTTTGTAAACCTCGGCTATTTAGCTCAAACAACCAGCACGTGCCCTGTCATTTGTAAACTTTTCAATTTAAAATCACAGGCATAGGCATTCTTAGCACTATCCTAATTATTCTATGAAGAAAGTGGACTAATAAAGTCAGCTTTAGTAAGCGGACTAATGAAGTCAGCTTTAGACTTGATATTAAATAGTTAAGTCCTTTCATGAACTCCTGATTTAGTAGACAGTTCATGAGTTCCTGTATTGTGCAGTGTTGCACCTTTAAAGGTAAATCTAGAATATCTTCCTTACTCAAAGTCTAAAGGGACTTCCAATCTAACTTAGAGACTATATGTTTATTTCATGTTTTTATGAACATTAAGTATATTCTAATGACTACATGTGGCAAGTAGAATGATGGGAAGAATATATTACTGAAGGCCCTGTCAGATCATTATGTAGTGAATCTACTTAATAGAGTGAACAAATACTACGTTTAGCTAAGCTCGTGTTTTCTGAAATAAAATTTTAGATGCTTCTACTTAAAACGAGAGGCATACTTGGAAATAAAGTCTTTATTTTTAGAACGAAAGCTCAGAAGAACATTCATACATGTATGATTTGGTAACAGTGTTGAAAGCTGTAGAAATTGCCGTTCTAACTTAAGGTAATAAGTCAATTTATGGGTGCAATTTTTTCTCCACTCCTTGAAAACTGAAATTATGTTATAATGCATAGAAAAAATAGAGGTTGAATGTATTATTTTCAATAAGTTGAAACTTGAATCCTTAATGGGCTGACAGACCCTGGATTGACTCTGGAAGTTTGACTTAAAAGATTCTTAGTGAGAGTTTTTAGTTTTGTTTTGCTCTTAGCGATTAAAAATAAAATCTGGCTTGGCGCAAGGATGGGCAAGAATTCCACCTGGAAAAGGTTAACCGGATCAGGTTGTATGTGTTGTAACTCAGTGACATCTCTGATTCTTTTCCTGCTCATTTGAAGAATCCATCCATCTGTTGGATATGTGTAGAATTTCTTGGTCTTTATTATACACACTACTGGGCTTTGAGAACTTTGATTCAGCTCACATGGTGAAACAAGGCATTTTGAGGGGCAGGTGAGGAATGTGAAGTTAACATCACACTTGGCCTATTGCTCTGAATCTTTGTTTTCCTCTTTGTGAAATGAGATTAAAGATCCCGTCACTGCCCTGGAAACCGTGTGGTTTGGTATAATAAGAATAGTAAGCCAGAAAGCTTCTTTCATGTATAAGAACTTTCTTTACCCCTTTGACTCCTTTAGCCAATAGAAGTTAATTGTTAAAAGCACATACAAATAGCTTTAAAAAGGGCTCTGAATAAAGTAGGTGTTGGTGTCATGTACTCTGAAGTCTCTTGAGAGAAGTTTCGGTCATCTTTATCTTCTACAAGTTTCTGTACTGATTTGGGAATAAGACCATCTTATCTAAGGTTCAACAGCTAGCTAGTTAGTGGCAGGAGTGGAACTATAATTTCGATTGCCTAGTAAATAGTTCTATAGCTTCTCCTTTTATATGTGGTCTTTTATCCAGGCCACATTTAAAATCTCACATTTATAAATGTATATAGCTAAAAATTTTGGCTTCAGGTTCTAATGGGCTAGGTTGGAGTTCTGCCCAGGCATTTACTGTTCGTATAACCCTGTGTAAGTTACTTAACCTCCCACGCCCTCAGTTTCCTCGTATCCAAAATGGAAATAATAGGCGTACTTAGCTCAAAGGACTGTTGTTATGATTAAATGAACTAATTGATATGAAGTGCTTACATATTGCCGGTTGTTTATTATGTGTTTACTACTCAAGTAGTTATTTCAGTTTCTTGAGGGTGGGGGGATGACATTTTAAATGCCCAAATTAAAAAAAAAATACATAAAAACATAAACAAACACTCACATCCGAAATATTTTGAATTGTCAACTTCTCAGCTAATTTTTGTGTAATGTATTTATTTACCAAGTATTTATTGAGCTCCTCCTATGTGTTCTTGGGCCTCTTTCTATGCACTGGTGTAAATGGTGTACAAGACAGAGTCACTCTCTTATGCTCTAGAAGTCTGGGGAGAGAACAGAAAATTGCAATTTTATGTGCTTTGTGCCATGAGGGGGTAAAGCAGAGAACCACAGAAGACAGGTGGGATGGATGATAGGCCCCTGGATGGATGGCTGTCATGTGGTGCACCATGCCATCCTAATTAGGGTTGGTGGTAGTCAGAGAAAACTTCCCATGAATACACTCAGACTTGAAGAATAAGTGACAGCAGGTGAAGAAGTTGGAGAATGAATGGTGTTCCAGACCAAGGGGAACAGAGCGGGATACATTCGGATGGGAGTCAGGTAAATAACATAAAAAGAATAAATAAATGGTCATAGGAGAGAGCAGCGTGGCAACCTGGAGAACCCAGGCTTTGTCCAGAGCAGTGGTTCTCAACCTTCCTAATGCCGCGACCCTTTAATACAGTTCCTCATGTTGTGGTGACCCCCAATTTCATTGTTACAAATTGAACATAATTAAAGCATAGTGATTAATCACAAAAACAATATGTAATTATATATGTGTTTTCCGATGGTCTTAGGTGACCCCTGTGAAAGGGTCGTTCGACCCCCGACCCACAGGTTGAGAGCCGCTGGTCTAAAGGAACAGTAGATACTCAGTTCCAGCCAAGTATTGTCAGGTTCGGTTGCAGGCCAGGTATCGCCAGATGCCATGATTTTTAAAGAAGAGCTTAAAATTCATTTTTTACAAAAGTGAAATCTCCTAAAGCGTGAAATGGCCCAAATGCTTTTTAAATGATTGTCTGAGCCAATTGGTAGTTGGAATTCAACCCAGCGCCACCACTTTATGACCTCTGCATTTAAGGAAATAAAAAAGGTTTAATGTGCCTAAAAGAATGCATCTTAGAAGAGGAGGCAAAGGAAGTGCCCACAGGTATGGGCAGAGCTATGTCATTCAGGGCCTGTGAAGCTGGCTGAGGAGGGTTGGGTTAATTCTGAAAGCAGCGGGTGACATCAAAAACTGAAACAAGAGTGACATTTTGAGATTTGTGTTTACAAGGTACATTCTGGCTACTGTATGGAGAATCAGAATGCCTGGGAACAGACTGTGGTGATAACCATTTAGGAAACTATTGTAATTATCTGAGCAAGAACTAAATATGGCTAAAAGCCAGGTATTTGAGCAGGATAGAGAGAGAGGGGTGGGTTTCGGAGATATGTATGATGCACCCACCGTTGAAGATAGTTCTCCGCTAATCACTCAGGTTTCTGTGAGCAGAGGCATTGCAGAGGCACTGACTGCTTTCATTCTAAACTGTCCAAGGACACTTACACAGCAGACAACCTTGGAAAATAGAGGTCGTTTTTCCTCTGGAGCAAAGGGCAAGTAGGCTTCCTGTCTAGTGGAAAAGATTTGGGTACTCTAAGCTAGGTTCCCCTTCTGTAATGCAAATCATTTAGTGTGTAGATGTCACCTACCCTTCTTCACATCATACTATTGGAATGAGGCTTCAGAGAAATAGTACAAGTATGCTAATACTCCTGCTACTGTTTCTGTGAGTAATGTAGTCTTTTGTCTCTGCCCCAGGAATTCCATGTCTTCTCCCAGCGTCCATGAAGCTGTGGCATGCTTATTTGTTCACTTGCAAGTAGGGTAAACTCTAATATCCTTTACAGCCACTAGCTACAATGTCTAAGTGTGAATTAATTAAAATAGAAAATGTTCATTCCCCAGTCACCTTAGCCGCATTGCGTGTACTTAATAGCCATATGTGGCTAGTGGCTACTGCAGTGGCAAAGCCGTGATAGAGCATTTCCATCCTTGCAGAAAGTTCTATCAGATGTTGCTGGACAAAGGTTTAGATTTTCTCGTGTGTTCTTGGGTGAGTAGAGCTGGTTGATTTTGACACCATAAAAATGATGCCTGTTTTTGTGTTAGGTTCACAGGCGTTCCTTTATGTAAAGGGAATATTTCAGTTTGGATAACCAGTACAGTATTTAGTTCAGGCCTGTGGGGGGGGGGGGGGAGGGGGCGGGGAGGGAACGAGTAGAAAAGCATCTACAGTGTCAGTTTGGAGACTGAGCAGACTGGGGCCATGTGGCAACAGAAGTCCCACATCTAGGTGGCTTTCCTCAAAATCATGTGTGACTGAGATTAGGATCTGTGCCC
Source organism: Myotis nattereri (assembly GCF_964212035.1). NCBI lineage: Eukaryota > Metazoa > Chordata > Mammalia > Chiroptera > Vespertilionidae > Myotis > Myotis nattereri. Next base: position 58,969,975 of record NC_138079.1, read on the forward strand.
AGAGGAGCTTGAACTTCCGAACACTGTCTTCACCTCGTCTGCCAGCCATGCTTAACATAAAAGGACAAGAGCGGCACATTCACAGCGCGATCCTGGAGCGGGACCAGTCCAGCAGCACCCACGCAGGGCCTGCTGCAGCCCAGCTGTGCTGCCTGAACTCACAGAAAGGAGGGAGGGCAGCAACACGATTTCCAAATGGCTCCTGTTCAGGGAGTTTAAGAGGTCAGCCTCGAGACAAGAGGGAACTGGGCTCAAAAAGAAAAAAAGAAAAAGTCGTACTGGAAAGCACAATTTTCACAGTAGAGGTGCAGGACTGCCAAGAAACAATAAAAGCAGCAGGTCCGTTTCCCTGTCACAAGGGGGAATCTCATTTTTGGGGAGGGCATAGATCATAAGTACTAGGAAGTGAAAGCACAACATAGTTTCTATCATTATTTCTGTCATTTTATAGGCCCAGCCAAAAGCAGCTGCAGCCACAGAGGGCAGTTTGTTTATGTTTTATTTTTTTGCCTGCATTGAATGTGAGGTTGACTGCTTAGTCAGTAGTTATAACATCCTATATAATAAAGCATATAATAAAGCGGTAATATGCAAATTGACCATCACGCCCTCGCACAAGATGACCAGCAGGGGAAGGCAGTTGTGGGCAATCAGGCCATCAGGGGAGGGCAGTTGGGGGCGACCAGGCCTGTGGGGAGGGAGGGCCATTGTGTGGGACCAGGCCTGCAGGGGAGGGCAGTTAGGGATGACCGGGTCAGTGGGGAGGGCAGTTAGGAGTGACTGGACTGGCAGGGGAGGGCAGTTGGGGGCAACCAGGCCCACAGGGGAGGGCAGACCGGGCTGACAGGGGAGAGCAGTTGGGGGCAATCGGGCTGGCAGGGGAGCAGTTAGGCGTCAATTAGGCTGGCAGGGGAGTGGTTAGGGGGTGATCAGGCTGGCAAGCAGAAGCAGTTAGGGGCAATTAGGCAGGCAGGCAGGTGAGCGGTTTGGATCCAGCAGTCCTGGATTGTGAGAGGGATGTCCGACTGCTGGTTTAGGCCCGATTCCTGTGGGTCCCAGATTGGAGAGGATGCAGGCCTGGCTGAGGGACACCCCCCCCCCCCACCTCCCCTGCACGAATTTCATGCACCGGGCCTCTAGTAAGTAAAATAAAGGATGGCGGTAGAGATTTTTTAAAATGAAGGGGGAGGCCCTTATTGAAGAAGTGTACTACAGCCATCTATTTCCATGGCTGAAAGAGCTTTAACAGAAACTTTAGATATTAAGAATTATATTTACCTGTGACAAAGGAATTTGCTTTAAAATAGTACTTACTAGTATTTCTAGTGCAGTAAGTTTATTTACGTGAAGACTAATTAGAGGTTTTTACAAATCTGAATTTTAGAATAGTTTGAAAGTTGAAGTTATTATTTTTAAGTGCTAACATACATAACTCAGACCCTGCTAAGGATGCTATCTTTTAGAAGTCTTTGAGGGGAACTTGTGTAAAGAGATATGTTAATTTCTAAGTAGCAGGATGATTGTTTGCATGTAACTGGAGGATTCTATGGTGTTTAAAGAAAACTTGTGTGGGTTAAACATATACTTCTTGTTTGTACTACCAGTTGCATCAAGAAACCTATTTACATAGATACTTCTTCAATTTCAGCAAATTCTGAGAGAGCCAGACTCATGTGCTGTTAGTATTTGAACCAATGTAGAGTCAGTCCCTTGTATACATTTCTCATTAGTGAGGTTTCACTCCGTTTAGTGCTTCAGTGCTACTTTGCTAAATGTCTTTTTTTTTTTTAAATTGTGAATTTTAATATCTTACTTCTGTAGGGGTGAAAAAGCTTGGTTATCCCCCCCCCCCCCCCCGCCCCCCTACAGTCTCCCCTCTCCTGTTCGCTGACCAAATCTGGTAACTTCAATTGTTCAGCCTGCTTTCAGTTTTTTCTTTCAATTGTGTTTGGCACAGTTCTTTCCCTGTGCCTCCATTCTCTTCATACAAACAGCATGAAATTGGAAATAACCATTGTCTGTTGTATTTCTGAAGATCAGAATTTTCACCGGTTTCATGCAGTCCTTTCTCAGGCAGGGTGTAGTAAATCAGCTTTGGAAAACTGGCTCCAGTAAAACTGGAGTATGGAGTGGAAGTTGTTGGTGTGACCTCAGAAACAAACGCAGGAGCCTTGCTGCTTATTGCATGAGTCACTGATGGGTTCAAGTGAAAGCAAATGATACTTGATTGCTTTTCATGCTTGTCAGTGTTACATCTTATTTTAAAAGAAGCCTGAGAGAAAGAAAGAAACAAACAAACAAACAAAAATAAGCCCCCTCCCCCCCGAACTTAGAATTAGCCCCCACTAGAACATAGATTCCAGTGTTAGGTGATTAAAACAGTAACAATGAAGGTTACAGATTCGGCCTCGCCTTTAACCTGTGATTCCCTGTGGTGCTCAGAATGTTTCAGTGCAGGTTTCCTCAAGTTGCACATGAGTGACTTTAATCGGGAGCAAAGTGAGTTCTTCCTATCATACACCCTTTCCTCCATGGCCCTTGCTTCACTTAGCTATTACTGTATGCCTAATCGACCACAGTGAAATGTCTTTAAAACATTTTCCAGGGGACGAAAGACTTTTTGGAGAATTTTTATAAAGTGAAGTGCCAAGTAGGAAAGTTTGAATGGTTTCCTTGCGTAGATAAATGTTCCCAGGGAGACTGATGAGTCAAGGAGTTGTTAATAGGATATGTCAATGTAACCTTTCACCTAGTTGCTGTCATTACCTTACTCATAACTATATAGTTTTACCAAATGGCTTAAACTGGTGCTTGTCTATTTCTTTAATGAAAGAGACTGTCTTGGCCCATTCTTTTCCCGTTTAGATGAAAATAAGTCCTATAAAGAAAGCGAAGCCATCGGAGGGGATGGAGAATGACAGAGGAGTGTCCTCTTCTTCAGGGTAGTTAAGAAAGACCTTTCTGAAGAAGTAGTATTTCAGCAAAGACCCAAATGAAGAAGGGGGAGAGGGAACAAGTGCAAGGTCTTGAGGCTGGAAAAGGACACCTTACCCTCAAAGAATACCAAGAATACTTGCAAATACGGAAAGGAGGGAAGAAAGACAGGCGTCAAGGATGCCTTCCAGTAGTTGAAGCTTAAAGCATCTGAAGAGATTCATTATATTCTCTTTAGTCCTAACCACATACTGCACCAGCCATAATCCCAGATGGCTCTGCCACTGCACTATTTTTAACATTGCGGCTGGAAGAGCTTCTTTCATCACTTGGCACCCTGCTAAAGAACTGACAGCGATAGCCCCGAGTCCATCAGGTCTGTGGTGACCTTTTGATCAGCTCAGTGGAAGGGCCCTTTCCTTATATTAATTGCATTTCCCAAAACAAACCTCACTGAACTTCTCCAGTCAGTCAGTCAAAGGCCTTCCTCCAATTCTGTATAGGCCTTCTACTGTAATTTATTGTTTTTCTCCTTGCTGTTACATTCATCACCTGGGTGTTACATTTGTCACCTTGGTGCCTCTTTCCGGACTATTAGTCTACTTCTCTTTCTTCAAGGCCAGGCTCACAAGTTATGAGTTACCTGGTCTACCAGTTTGTTTGTTTTTTCAATTTATTCCATCCTACCTTGATCACTGGATCAGTTTATGGGCTATAATTTTTTTCTTCCTGAGTCACTTGAAGAGGCACTACTTTATTTTTTTATTTTTTTTTTTACAATTCTTTTTTTTTTAATTAAATCTTTATTTTTCAGAGTATTACATTTGTTCCTCTTTTTTCCCCCCATAACTCCCCTCCTCCCAGTTCCTGCCCCACCCTCCGCCCTCACTCCCCACCCACTGTCCTCATCCATAGGTGCACGATATTTGTCCAGTCTCTTCTCGCATCTCCCACACCCCTTTTCCCCCCGAGAATAGTCCAGTCCATTCCCTTTCTATGTCCCTGATTCTATTATGATCACCAGATTATTTATTCACTTGATTCTTAGATTCACTTGTTGATAGATGCATGTTTGTTGTTCATAATTTGTATCTTTACCTTTTTCTTCTTCTTCCTCTTCTTAAAGGATACCTTTCAGCATTTCATATAATACTGGTTTGGTGGTGATGAACTCCTTTAGCTTTTCCTTATCTGTGAAGCTTTTTATCTGACCTTCAGTTCTGAATGATAGCTTTGCTGGATAAAGTAATCTTGGTTGTAGGTTCTTGGTATTCATCACTTTGAATGTTTCTTGCCATTCCCTTCTGGCCTGCAAAGTTTCTGTTGAGAAATCAGCTGACAGTCGTATGGGTACTCCCTTGTAGGTAACTGAGTTTCTTTCTCTTGCTGCTTTTAAGATTCTCTCTTTGTCTTTTGCTCTTGGCATTTTAATTATGATGTGTCTTGGTGTGGTCCTCTTTGGATTCCTTTTGTTTGGGGTTCTCGGTGCTTCCTGGACCTGTAAGTCTATTTCTTTCACCAGGTGGGGGAAGTTTTCTGTCATTATTTCTTCAAATAGGTTTTCAATATCTTGCTCTCTCTCATCTTCTGGCACCCCTATAATTCTGATGTTGGTATGCTTGAAGCTGTCCCAGAGGCTACTTACACTATCTTCGTATTTTCGGATTCTTTTTTCATTTTGCTTTTCTGGTTGGGTGTTTTTTGCTTCTTTGCATTTCAAATCTTTATAACTTGATTCTTGCGCCCTCTGGCCTGCTGTTGGGAGTCTGTATAGTATTCGTTATTTCAGTCCGTGTATGCTTAATTTCTAGTTGGTTCTTTATCATAACATCGAGGGTTTCATTAGATTTCTTGAGGATCTCACTACATTTATCGGTGGCTTCTAGACAGTTCTTAAGAGACCTTAAAAGTGTGGTTCTGAACTCAATATCCTCCATTGACAGTTTTGTCCTGTTTCTTTGTCTCTGCATTTTTTTATGCTTTCTTGGTGCACCCCCTAGTGGTCTTTGTGCACAGTCTTGTTGTAGTTAAGCCTTGATTGTTGTCGGCAATACCGGGCGTGATTTGACCTCCAGGCTAACTGGCTATGAGAGTCCCTGAAGAGGCACTACTTTAAAGGGCCACTGTTGTTCCAAGTTAAAATTATTTATGATTGCATTCTTTCTCCCTAGAAGAGAGTTGGCACCTATACTAGCTCTGCCATGTGTATATGTATGCATTGGCCAAAATATTCAACTCTCTGTCCTTGTCAGTAAGATGATTATAAGTATCCCCTATTTCAGCCCTGGGCAAACTACGGCCCTCGGGCCGGATCCGGCCCATTTGAAATGAATAAAACTAAAAAAAAAAAAAGACCATACCCTTTTATGTAATGATGTTTACTTTGAATTTATATTAGTTCACACAAACACTCCATCCATGCTTTTGTTCCGGCCCTCCGGTCCAGTTTAAGAACCCATTGTGGCCCTCGAGTCAAAAAGTTTGCCCACCCCTGCCCTATTTCATTTATGGTGTAGTTGAGAAATAAATGAAGTAGAACACAGAGAACATGTTTTCAACACATGCAAGACATTGTATTTAATATTTTAGATCTTCCTCTGAACTGCAGGTTTTTTTCACACTAATTCATACAGCGTGGGATCACATGTGTGCTGCAGGAATTCTGTGAGGCTTCTTGAGCTTTTAGCCAAGCCATGCAAGCTTGGGACAACTCAGTCCACAGCATGTGCACTAGTTTCCTGGGCTGCAGTAACAAAATACCACAATGTGGATGGCTTGAACAACAGAAATTTATTTTTTGTCACAGCTCCCTTTGAGGGCTGTGAGGGCAGATTTGTGCCATTCCTCTTAGCCCCAGGCGTTCCTTGGCTTGTGGATGACATTCTTTCTGGGTCTTCACACTGCCTTCCCTCTATGTCTCTGTGGCCAACTTTTTCCTTTTTATAAGAATAAAGTCATTGGATTGCAACCGATCCTAATGGCCTAACCTTAATTTGTTTATGTGCAGAGATCCTATTCCCAAATAAGGTCGTATTCACAGGTACTAGAAGTTAAGACTGTAACATCTTTTTAAGGCACAAAATTCAACCCATAACACCCTGATTCAATACAAATACAGGGAAGGGTAATCACAGACACTGTGCTACTAGAATGATTTGTAGAGGTAAATTACTGAGATTTTTTTTTTTTTTTTTTACCAAGTATTTCACTTATTTTGCCCTATGTCATACAGAAAACATGCTCTTACATATCCAGTTGGTAAAATGAATTCCTTATATTTTTTCTGGTATATAAAAATATTTGTATGAAATTCTGAATGTTCATACATATTTATTTTAGAGTTTTGCAAGTCCTGTTAATTTAAAATTGGTATAAATTAGAGCCGAGAGGGCCAACCAAGAGAAGCACTAACACCCAATAATTTTTCTTCCAAATTTTAATAGCGTGTTCAGTTATTGTACTGATGTGAATGGGAAAAATATGCAAACCATGTGCTTATTCATATAATCTTTATGTGGGCTTTTTTGTGTGTGAAAAATTTACTGCTTGACCTTTACCCCTTCACCCAGCAAAGTGGCCAGGGGCCAGGGGCAAGCTGCAAGAGAGAGAGAGAGTCAAGAGAGTGCTCCTTTGCCCAAGAGTTTAAATATTCACTCTTCAGTGGCCACTGACTTGTTCCCAGGTGTGACTGACAAATAAGCACCTTCCCACATCACGCAGACTCTGTGCCTATTGCATGTGTCTATGGTCCAGTCCCTTCCCCCAGTGATCTGTGGGGAGCAGACCTGGAGAATGTTAACTGCAGCCTCCTGGCAAAGCTGTGTACGTGGCATGTCTACTTTATCTAGTCTTCCCGTTAGTCCTTTCTTGTTAATAATAACCAGATTGTTAGAACAGTATCACTTATAGTAGCCTAACACTTTGTCACAATGCTTACGTCACTCACTTCACGTAATCTCATCAGGCACTGTATCTCACATCACAAGAAGGGTGACTACTGTCCAATAAGGTATTTTGAGAGAGACCACACACACACACACACACACACACCTTTTATTACAGTATATTGCTATAATTATTCCATTTTATTTTTAGTTATTATTAAACTCTTACTGTGCCTACCTGATAACTTAAACTTTATCATAGGAATGTATGCATAGGAAAAAGCATAGTGTATAAAGCATTCATTATTATCCTCAGTTTTAGGCATTTTCTGGGGCTTTGGAATGTATCCTCCACTAATAAGAGGAAACTACTGGTGCTCAATTCGAGGGGGATAAGTTCTAAGGGTGGTTGGGAACTATATCACCCAATAATTATTTTTTCCATTTCTAAGTATTAGAGTTCTATTTTAATTACCATATCAGATGCCTTTTAAATATGAAAATAAACCCACTTGCCAGGTCAGAATGAAATTGAAAATCTTTGTTAGTGCCACACTCTCAATCGGGGAAACAGAAAATGGGAAGAAAGTAGTTTTACTTTTTAAAGCAATAACCGTTCTTGGATTTAAACTCATCAACTTTATAATGTTAACGAAGCATTTTTAAATGTGAACAACAAACTTGGTGGTGACCATATTTTTGTTTCCTTCCCATAAGCACTATGTACCTCTGCCTCTAGTTGTGGCTTCTTTTAGAGTTTTCAACTCAGAAACACAAAGGGAGGAAAGACCGGAGCGGGGAGTGACCCTTTAGCATCCTGAGAGAAGGAAATTGATGTTTACACTGCTGTCAGCTAGAATTTTGAAGCCTTTCACAAACAAAGTTACACTGTATGCCCCAGATTTTATAGAGAGAAGCCTAATAATGCCCATTGAAAAATAGGAATTCTGGAAAGGTTTATGACCCGCGTGGCTCAGAGGCCCCCTTGGAGGCTGTGGTGCACTAGGAGGTCTGTGACTGGGTTTAAAAGAAATGTTTATGTGTTCTCATTTTGTAAAATGTGGACATCAGTATCATAATAAGTGCTTCCATTTATTGAGGTAGTTTTATGTAGAGAAGAACACCAGCTTCCTGGCTTTAGACATTTGGGTCAGTTCTTGGCTCAGCCTCTTACTAGCTACCAGACCTGAACCTCTCAGTGCCTTAGCTTGATCATCTTTCAAACAGAATATGCTAGTACCTGTTTCATATAGTGTGGTGGTTGTCATTATTCTTTGAGGTGATGCATATAAAATGTTATATGCATATAAAATGCATACCAAATGCCTGGCCACATGGTTAAATGCTTAGTATCTAAACATTAGGTATTATTATTATTATATGTTGGATACTGCACCTAGAATATTTCTAATGCTTTCTATAACTCTTCAGAATAAACCAGTAGCCCCATTTTACCAAAACTTGAGACACAAAATTCACTTTGTTTGGAATGTGAAGGTATGGGAAAATGGTCTTTCTTTTGCCATCGTCCTCAGCACGGTGGTTGTACTCTGCTATTGTCCATCAATAAGTAAGCTTGTGAGATAGAGCAGAAGGAGACTGCAATTTTTCCTTAAATTTATGTGCTAGGATGCTTATGCAGTTCATGAGATACCCACAGTGTTCTCAAACGTGTGAAATATATATCGGCCCCTTTCAAAGGAAAACATCCTAATTTCCACTTGGACTCAATTATGTTTGTCATGATGTTACCTACACACACACACACACACACACACACATACACACACACTCCAATGTGGAGCAACGTTTATAGCACTTCTCTCTCTCTCTCTCTCTCTCTCTCTCTCTCTCTCTCTCTCTCTCTCTCTCTCCATATATATATATGGAGAGAGAGAGAGAACAACAAACTTGGTAGTGACCATATTTTTGTCTCCTTCCCATAAGCACTGTGTACCTATGCCTCTAGTGGCTTCTTTCAGAGTTTTCAACTCAGAAACACAAAGGGAGGAAAGATGGGGGCGGGGAGTGACCCTTTAACATCCTGAGAGGAGGAAATCCTATCTAATAATAGAGAAACATGGTAATTAACTGTAACTTCACTACCCTTCCCATTGGCTAATCAGTGAGATATGCAAATTAATCACCAGCCAAGATGGCGGTTAACCGCCAACAAAGATGGCGGCTAATTTGCATACTGCAGGCAGGGCGGGACAGCGCCATCCCACCTGCCCTGCTGCCATCCGGGCCTGCTATTTGCGACCCGGGTGGCAGGTGGCCCGTGTGGGAACAGACCCAGGGCTGGCGGCGGGACCCCAGGGATCAGCCACCAGCCACGCCCACGCCCACAAATGGCCCTCCCAACGGGATCCCCAGCTGAAGGCACTGATCTGCCACCAGCCACACCCACAAACGCCCTCCAGCGGGGATCCCCGGCTGACCGGTGCTAATGCACTGATCTGCCACTGGCCACGCCCACAAACGGCCCTCAGGGGGGATCCCTGGCCAACAGGTGCTAATGCACCAATCTGCCACCAGTCATGCCCACAAACGGCCCTCCCATGGCATTCGGGGCTGGCGGGTGCTAACGCACTGATCTGCCACCAGCCACCCCCACAAACGTCCATCCCGAGGGGATCTGAGGCTGGCGGGTGCTAATGCAATGATCTGCCACTGGCCATGCCCACAAATGGCCCTCCGCTGGGATCCCAGGCTGGCAGGTGCTAATGCACTGATTTGCCAAAACGCACACTCAGGCAGCCTTTGCCCTGCATGAACTATGCAGCCGGGAGAGGGGAGTGGGGCCGCTGGGAGCAGGGTGGGAACTTCCCGGGGTTTGTGTCAGGCAGCTCAGAGCAGAGTGCGAACTATCCCAGCTGGTAGCTGCTTGCTCATTCACTTACTTGCTCATTCACTCACTCATTATTCGCTCACTCAGCAAACCCACTCAGGTCCATGGCACCAGGCCAAGCACTGAAGTTGAAGCAGGATATGACAGAGCTATGTCCTCAAGATGTTAGTAATTCAGTATGCAGCCAGGAGAGGGGCACCAGGACGCTGGGAGCAGGGGAGAATTTTCCTAGGTTGGGCTTCAGGGAGCCAGGAGTGGGGCTGGAACTTCTGCCACGTTGCCATGGCAACGTGGCAGAAGTTCCCGCCCCTTAGCTGCTTGCTCATTCATTCAATCATTCACTCACTCATTCACTCACTCAGCAAACCCTCTCAGGTCCATGACACCAGGCCAGGCACTGAAGTTGAAGTAGGATAAGACAGAGCTATGTCCTCAAGATGTTAGTAATTCAGTAGGGCGAAGTAGGCACATGAACGAGGCAGTTCTATGCACAGATGCAGTGTATTGGGTTCTGTGAGGGCTGTAACTAACGCCAACTTTGTTTTCTTGATAAAATGGGGCCTCGGGAGCCAGGCCGCCCCAAGCCTGTACGCCTGTGCCTAGGCCAGGAGTGGCCGGGGTCCCGGAACATGACAGAGGGCGCAGGTCGGGCTGAAGGGTCTGGCCCCACTCCTCACCCTCACCCCCGAGTGCACAAATTCTTGTGCACCGGGCTACTAGTTGATATATATGAAAGGCTAAGCGACCAGCCAACTGGCCAGTAGGTATGACACCCACTGATGACCAGGGGGCAGACACTCAATGCAGGAGCTGCTGAGCTGTGGTGACTTGGCAGCGGCGGTTCTTGGGTGATGCACCCTGGACCAAAGAGGAGGGAGCCCGATTCCGGGGTGCATCACCCGAGAACAACCCTCTCAAAATCTGGGACCCCTCAGGGGATGTTGGAGAGCTGGTTTTGGCCAGACCGCTGTAGGCCAGGCCGAGGGAGCCCACCTGCCAGAGGGACCCTGCTCACTCCACAGATGCCCTTCGAGCTGTGGCGCTGTCCAGGTGTGGCTGGCCAGAGAGGGATCGAAGGAGGTTGGCTCCAGGGCATGTCTGGCCAGTCTCGCCCTAAGCCTAACCCCTCCGGCCACCTTCTAATTAATTTCCTTTCAATGTGCACCAGTCCATGCACTGGGACACTAGTGTAGTTATAAGACAGATTTACAAATGAAATGCCAACAAGACTATAAAACCAATAAAATTCAAGTAATTACATTAATTTATGTGATCGATGTGTTATTTTGCTGAAAGTAAACTAAATTTTGGTTTTATCCATACTCAAGATGGAGTTTGTTTAATCTGGGTCTACCTTTTGTTTCGTGATATTAACATATCATGAACATTTGAATATCAGTGGTTTAATATGGTTTAACCAAAAAAAAGTCTTCTTCAATAAATATGTCATATAACTCGGTAGTAATAATTTCAAGGTGTAATTTGATAGTTCAGAATAATAGGTCTTTGGGAATAACAGTTTTAATGGGTGTTACAGGATAAATTTGAAAAGCTGTTCTTTGCCTTTCGAATCAGTATTTAAGTGTAGGCCTCACTCCTAGTCCTGTCTCTGAGCATTGAACCTGGAGTCAGATTTCCTGGGTTCACACTGCTGCCAAAATATGTTTTACATAAAAATTTCTGTGAATTTTACATTTCTCTACGATAAACTAAAATTACTGGGTTAACAAGTATGTAGATGTAAAGTTCTTGCTTTATGTTATATTTGCCATCTGCAGTCCCAGTGTAGGAAGAGAGCCCAGCCTACCACATCCCCTTTCAGGAGTCAGAAAACATTTTCTGTGAGGGGCTGAATGGGGTAAATATTTAGGCTCTGCAGGCCTCATTCAGTCCCTATTGCAACGACTTAGCTCTGCCATTACAGCATGAAAACAGCCGCAGACAGTACATAAGACTTTATTTAATTTAAATTTCATATAATTTTCACATGACAAAATATTATTCTTTTATTTCTTTCCAACAATTAAAAACTGTAAAAACCATTTACTGTTAGTATGAAGGCCGTGCAAAAACCAGGCAGTGGGGCTTTGACTTGAGGGGTTGGTTTGAGGCCTGACTGGATGACACTGGGTGGAGTGAACAGGGACCCTTTTTGGCTTTTATTTGTGGAGGCAGCATAGTGCAGTGATTCAGACAGTGGCTCTGAAGTAAGACTACCTCCCCTTGGAATGTGACCTGTTTGTGACATCTGGAAAATAGGGGAAGATTTGTCTTTGTATCTCAGATAGTTGGGGGAGATGAAATAAGAGACTGGGTGTATAACATATAACATTGGAAAGTAGTTTGTAGATGTAGCTCTTGTTATTGCTTTAATTACTATTGAGGTTGTACAGTTTATCATGTTGTTTATTGGCCATTTATTATTTTTATTTATTCTTTTGTGACTTCTTCACTTATAGGTATTATTTGTTCTTTACAATACCTATTTATGTATTAACTCATTGTCAGATATTTTCCAAATCACTTTTCTCAGTATTTTTGACTTCTGTTTTTATATGTGGTTATTTCTGTTGTTTTGTTTTTTTCAAAAAACAGATATTATCTTTTTTAAATTTTGGTATTTCAATTATTGAAGATAATTGTTTCATTGTTTTTATTTTTATAAAAATATTCTCAATCTGAGGTGAGATGATAGTTACCTACATTTTTATTCTATTTTAACTTTTATAATTAAATAATTCTGGATTTAATTTTATATATGTCATCAGTATCTAAATGTATATTACATATAGATTATACAAATTAATTCAGTATCATTAATTGAATAATTATTTCTTGCCTACTGATTTAAAATGCCACTTTATCAGACTAAATAATTTGGTTGAATGGAATTTGGCCTGAAGAAAAAATTTTAAAACAAGGCTGTTAATATGACATTATTCTCTGGTCTTCAGTATTGGTCATTTGGTGTAATATGAAGCCTTTTTATTACTTTAAAAATTTTATTTATCTTTTAAGTGTGGTAAAAGATCACATAATTCACCATCTTAACTCTTTTTTAGTGTACAGTTCAGTAATGTTAAGTATATTTACACTGTTGTACAACAGAGCTCCAGAACTTTCCCCATTAGATAACAACTTCCCGCTTCCTCCTCCCTCGAGCCCTGGTGACCATAGTTCTGTGTGATAGTCCATGAATTTCATTACTTTAGATACCTCGTATAATTGAAATCATACAGTATTTGTCTTTTTGTGACTGGCTTATTTCACTTAGCATAAGGTCTTACCCTTAGGACTTTTAAAAACTATTTTTCTTGTTTTTTTAAATATCTTGATAATTCCAGGTGGAATAGAAAGGCTTTTAGGTCTAGTAGTGTCTCTGATCAGATGGAATATGGTGTCTTTTATGTGCTTCAGCTTTCCGGTTTATCTTCAAGAAGATGCATGCATTTTGCAAGGAAAAATGCTTTGAGAGCTCTGTTTTGGGCATTCAGGTTGTTTCAGCTGATCTTTTGTAACAGGCTGGTCAACAACCCTATTCTGGCTCATTCATTGCACAGTTATTTACTGAGTCCCCTCTGTGGTTCAGACAGAGTGCCAAATACACTCGTCCCCTTCTGGCAAATTTGGTTTGCTCTAATATGTCTCTTTTATTGAATACTTAATTGTCACGCCCATTGCCATGATTAGACATTTATCATTGAACATAGTTATTCTGGCTTTAAAAAATAATTATGGCTCTGGCCAGTGTGGCTCAGTTGGTTGAGCATCGTCCAGTGCACGGAAAGGTTGCCTGTTCAATTCCTGGTCAGGGCACATGGCCAGGTTGTGGGCTTTATCCCCAGTCGGGGTGGGTACAGGAGGCAGGGGGGTATGGGAGTCTTCTATGAATTGAAGACTGTTTAAGCCACTTTCTTATTGATATATACTTTGACTTCTCTATTTAAAATTGCAGTTGTAAAAACATCGATGTTTTTCTCTCTCCATTCCTCTCTCTGTAAAATCAATAAAAACATATTAAAAAAATAATTATGACCTGCCAGAGTAGCAGTTTTCAGGCAGCTGAAAATTAATAAGAAACAACAATTAAGGGAAAACTTTTTAAAAGATGAACAAAATACTATAACACATGAAGAATTTTAAACTTATCCCATTATGTGCCCAAATTGCCATCATATGAAAAAAAATCAGTAGAACAAATTAATTAAATAGCTTTGAAAACTAGATAATTAAAAATTAAAATGTGGTACAAATTCATTACATAACATCAAGGAACTAAACACAAACTAAGAGAAAAAAATATCAGCCATAGTCAACTACTGTTAACATTTAATTATATCTATATCCTATCTAATAAAAGAGAAACATGGTAATTAGCGTACGACCGCTACCCTTCCCATTGGCTAATCAGGGCGATATGCAAATTAACTGCCAACAAAGATGGCGGTTAATTTGCATACATAGGCGCAATGATGGGAGGCCATAGAGGAAGGACGGTGATTGGAAACACAGGCGGTAGGCAAGAGCCAGGAGGCACTGCCCCTGGCACTGAATTGGAGAACCAGCGGTCTTTGCCTGCCCCCCTGCCAGTGATCCAGGGAAGGGGGGCCTCTAGCCAGCCCCCATGTGCGCCTGCCCCTGGGTCACCACTGCGATCCCGAGCAGGAAAGGGTGGCCTGCAGCCAGCCTGTGTGCACCTGCCCCTGGGTCTCCACTGCGATCCCCGAGCAGGAAAGAGCGGCCTCTAGCCAGCCACCATGTGCGCCTGCCCCTGGGTCGCCGCGGTGATCACGGAGCAGGAAAGGGGGGTCTGCAGCCAGTCTCCGTGTGCGCCTGCCCCTGGGTCGCCTCTGCGATCCCCGAGTGGGAAAGGGGAGCCTGCAGCCAGGCCCTGTGTGCACCTGCCCTATGGGTCGCCGCTGCGATCCCCGAGTGGGAAAGGGGAGCCTGCAGCCAGCTCCTGTGTGTGACTGCCCCTGGGTCGCCTCTGCGATCCCCGAGTGGGAAAGGGGAGCCTGCAGCCAGGCCCTGTGTGCACCTGCCCCGTGGGTCGCCGCTGCGATCCCCGAGTGGGAAAGGGGAGCCTGCAGCCAGGCCCTGTGTGCACCTGCCCCTGGGTCGCCGCGGTGATCCCAGAGCAGGAAAGGGCACCCCACCCTTGCCACAGCTCAAGGGAGAGTACAACATGCAGTGGAGGCCAGGAGCCTGAGAGATCAACAGAGAGGGGCTCCTCCCAGGTGTGGCTGGGGGCAGGCCCCCAGCAGACACGCACACACACACACACACACACACACACGGGATGCCTGCATCAAGCCTCTGCTGCCAGACTGTGGCCATCAGTAGGACATCTACTGAGGGCTCCCGGACTGAGGGGCTGGCTTGGCTGAGGGAACCCCATCCCCCAGTGCACGAATTTCATGCACCGGGCCTCTAGTTATATATAAAAGGCTAAGCATCTGGCCAACTGGCCAGTAGGTATGATGTGCACTGACCACCAGGGGGCAGATGCTCAATGCAGGAGCTGCCAAGGGACAGCAACTTTGCAGAATGCTCTCTGGCATTCTGGGACCCCTCAGGGGATGTTGGACTGTTGGTTTTGGCCCGATCCCCGCAGGCCAGGCCGAGGGACCCCACCTGCCGGAGGGACTTCGCTTACTCCACAGACACCCTTCAAGCCCAGGTGCCACCCCAGGTGCGGTCAGCCAGGGAGGGACAGTGGGAGGTTGGCTGCAGGGCATGTCCAGCCTGTCTCACCCAGTCCCGCACCACTGGTCACCTTCTAATTAATTTCCTTTCAATGTGCACGAATCCGTGCACCAGGCCTCTAGTTTTCTTAAAAGTATGTATGTATTGATAAACATAGAATGAAGTTGTACTATGCTTACTGTATTGTAACCACTCTGTTTACGCACCGTTCGTATTTTAATTTACCCGTAACTTGTGGGGTCATGTCTGTTTTTCCTTTTTACTTCTTTCAAGTGATCTAGTAAAAATGACCTACATTTTCTTTTTCAATCACTTTTTCACTCTACTTCCATGTATCCCTCTCCTTCCCTCTTTAGTTTTTTAACCCACCTGGTTGTGTGTGTGTGTGTGTGTGTGTGTGTGTAGAGTGTAAAGCATAATTAAAACTTGATCCCCTCCTAACTTGAAACAAGTTAAAGAACAGTCTACTTCTTCTCCACTGGTTTGTGAATTTTCTTTATCATATATGAATCAGGGCATCGATTCCTGGGAAGTATATAAGTTTATTCTCCATTGATGTATCTGTCTATTCTTCAAGTAACACATTGATCTCATTTTTGGAGCTTGAAAAATAGCAATAATGACTTGTAACTTGTACATTCTAATCATTTTTTAATCAATTAGTTTTTCTCTCACTTGTTATTTCTGATCATTGATTTTTAACTAGTGTTGTGCATCAGCGTTGTGCATCTGGGAAGCTTTGTAAAAATATATATAATCTTTGTGAATTATAATTTAGTAAATTGAGGTGGGACACAACCATATGTATTCTCAGAAAACTCCCTAATGGATTCTGATATGCATCATGTTCAAGAATCACTGTTAAAAGACTTTTAGCATTATTCAACTCAGTTCTATGCTACCTTGAGGTTATTTTTTTTTAAATTAATAAATCTTTATTGTTCAGATTATTACAGATGTTCCTCTTTTTCCCCCCCATATCTCCCCTCCACCTGGTTCCCATCCCACCCCATGCCCTTACTCCCTGCCATTGTCCTCATCCATAGGTGTAAGATTTTTGTCCAATCTCTTCCCACCCCCCACACCCCCTTTCCCCCAAGAATTCAGTCCACTCCCTTTCTATGCCCCTGCTTCTATTATATTCACCAGTTTATTCTCACTTAATTTTTAGGTTCACTTGTTGATAGGTATTTATTTGTTGTTGCTTTGTTGTTCATAATTTTTATCTTTACCTTTTTCTTCTTCTTCCTCTTCTTAAAGAATATCCTTTAGCATTTCATATATTCCTGGTTTGGTGGTGATGAACTCCTTAAGCTTTTTCTTGTCTGTGAAGCTCTTTATCTGACCTTCAATTCTACATGATAGCTTTGCTGGGTAGAGTAATCTTGGTTGTAGGTTCTCGCTATTCATCACTTTGAATATTTCTTGCCACTCCCTTCTGGCCTGCATGGTTTCTGTTGAGAAATAGCTGACAGTCATATGGGTACTCCCTTGTAGGTAACTAACTTTTTCTCTTGCTGCTTTTAAGATTCTCTCTTTGTCTTTAGCCCTTGGCATTTTAATTATGATGTGTCTTGGTGTGGTCCTCTTTGGATTCCTCTTGTTTGGGGTTCTCTTCGCTTCCTGGACTTGTAAGTCTATTTCTTTCATCAGGTAGGGGAAGTTTTCTGTCATGATTTCTTTTAATATGCTTTCAGTATCTTGCTCTCTCTCTCTTCTTCTGGCACCCCAATAATTCGGATGTTGGTACGTTTGAAGTTGTCCCAGAGGCTCCTTACACTATCTTCATATTTTTGGATTCTTTTTTCGTTTTGCTTTTCCGGATGGATGTTTTTTGCTTCTTCTTATTTCAAATCTTTCACTTGATTCTTGGGATCCTGTAGTCTGCTGTTGGATCTCTGTATTTTATTTTTAATTTCAGTCAGTGTATGTTTAATTTCTGATTGGTCCTTTTCCATTTCTTTGGCATTCTCATTAAGATCCTTCAAGGTCTCACTAAGTTCCTTGGAGGTCTCACTAAGTTCCTCGGAGGTTCGTAGAAGATTCTTGAGTAACCTTATAACTGTGGTTTTGAACTCTATGTCCTCCATTAGTTTGCTTTCCTCCATTTCTTTCATTTGTGATGTGTTTCTTTGTCTCCGCATTTTTGACTGACTGTGAGGACCCGTTGTGTGTATAGTGGAAGAACTGCTGTGTTGGAGACACCCTTATGGAGCAGGACTTGCTTCAGTGGGGCTTTGGTGCTCACTGAGTCTGTTTCTTGAGTGTGTCCCTTAGGGATGTGAGGAGTTGAAATCTGGTATCTGACCAGGGGTACCCTGACTCCTGGATCTCCAAGTCAACCACTGTGTGGGTCCACCCAGCAGGAGCTATAGCGATATCAACAGATTTCTCCTCTTTGTTTGGAATTTGGAAGTTTTGGAGCTCTCTGACCCAGCTGCAGTTTGTTGGGATAGGCTGCAAAAACGCAGGTGGTTCCTTGCGCCACTGGCACAGCTTGGACGGGTATATAAATTGAGTGGGGCGGGGTCTCAGAGAATCACCAGGGCAGAGCAAACAGCAATGGTGTCGTCAGCATCTCCGCGACTCCTCGATTCTCCGTGACTCTGACTCCACGTCTCTGCGTCCCTGAGTCCCGCGCCCCCATGGCAACAATGATCCCTGCGAGCAGCTCTGCAAGAAAGCCACCCTCACTTTCCGACCCATTGCAAGACAGTCCAGTTTCTCCCCGTAGGAGTCTGGGACCTCAGAATCTCGCCTTAAACAAGCTCAGTGCGTTCGAGAGCTTGTCTCCCCTTCCAATTGGAAAAAACCGTGCATCCAGTTGCAGCCTGCCTTGCGCGCCCCTTCGTACCTCTGTTCTTGGCACCTTTGCAACTCCTACTCAGTCTCAGTGCGCTTCTTTCTTTCCTTCTAGTTGTAGAACTTCCACTCGGCCAGCTTTCCTGTGGTTCTGAATGATAGTTGTTTTGTCTTATAGTTGTAATTTCAGTGTTGTTGTGGGAGGCGGCACGGACAGGTTTATACCTTACGCCGTCATCTTGGTTCTCTACCTTGAGGTTATTAATGGAATTGCATTAAACTTATCAATTAATTTTGGGAGCAATAGCATCTTTACAGCACTTAGTTTTCTCATACTGGGTGACAATATGTATTTTCCATTGTTGCATAAGTGCATTACTAGCTCTCAGCAAAGTTTTGTTGTTTTTTTTGTTTGTATCCTACACATATCCTACACATATGTAGGATATTCCTACATATTTAGTTGTGTATGTTTTTGGCAATTTTTGTTTCTTGCTCTATTTACATGGAACTTCATCTTAGTTTTCAAATCACCGTGCAGCAATTGAAGTAATAATATGAAATGGAAAAAGTAAAGCAACATATACATTGAAATGATCTAGACTCTAAGCCACTTCCTTATTGAGACTTACGTTGACTTCTCTATTTAAAATTGCAACGCTTCACCTCTAATTCTTGATCCCTGTACCCCTCCCCTACTCACTTTCCACCACATCACTTACTCTTATCTAACATATAATTTACTTAAAAATTTCCCCCTTATTGTCTGTCTCCATTAGAATTGAAACTTCATCAGGCTGGGATTTTTAGAACATAAACATAAACATAGCAAGAGTCTATAAATTTTAATGAAATGAATAAAATTTAAGGTGGGGAAAATCAAATATATAAGTCAGGGTTTCTGAAAATAGTGACTTAATTCAGTAAGGGTGAGAAATCTGATTCTACTATAAAATTTAAAAACTAGCCCAAATGAGACCTTTTTCCTAGAAGGAATCTGTGGGTAAAATGCACATTCTGTAAATTGCCTTTCATCTATGAGGTAATTTATATTTGCATATGTGAGGAACAGGCAATGTTACTGTTCATCTCCAGGGCTCTGTTTACTATGTGGAGGTCTTTTATTGTCCCTTGGAAATAGAAAGTGTATTGGTTAAGCCACTTTTAAAATTTACCCTACAGAACAGAGGTCATTGAAGTTATCTCTCCAATTTTATAGGTGAAAATTGAAGAGAGAAAAGTTGTTTTGCTAGATTAGAGATTAATATGGGATGGTTCTGCTTATTTCTTCTGTGGTGCTGAAAATGAAAGGTCATCTGCCACATTTCTAGCTGCCCTTGAAAGACCTGTGGTTATTTCTTCTGCAGACAAAACTGTGTTATTGTGACTTAAGACTTGAATGGTATTGTGCTGTTTTGCGTTAAGCACCTCTTGGATCCCCACTGACCATCCTCTCCACTACCCCAGCCGCTAGAAATAGTTCAAAGGGGAAAGCATGTATCACAGAAAACTTAAAAAGGAGACTCAGGCAATGGATTGCCTTGCAGCTCCTCAGCTCCTGGCATGTTTTTGTTTTTTTAAGATTTGATTTGTCTTCTCCTTTAATACTTGCATATTGCTCTTTTGCAGTCTCCTTGATTTTGCCCTGTATTTGTATTTATATGTTTATATTCTGTCTCCTCTTTTAGGTGGCAACATTGTCAATGTCAGACAGTTTGTCTTCTATTTCACAATTCCCCAGAGCATTGTGTACCATGTTTTAAACAAGAAGCACTCAATTAATGTTTGCCTCACAGGTAAACAAGAGGGAAAATTAAGGTTTCAGGAAGGAGATTGTAATATTATCCAAAATCATATTAAGGAGTCACAGTAATCAAAACAGTCATTTGGTCTCCCTGGCATTTAGAGTGAAATGAAAACTGGATGCCATATGAATGGGTAAAATGATTTGTGGGACTACTCAAGTAGATGATTGTTATTGTTTCCTCCCAAAGCCTGGCCTGTGACATTTTGTTCCAGAGGAAATTCTAGACCTCTGGTGATTTAATCTTGCCAAATTAGAAACCTCTGAAATGAGTCATTCTTGTTTTCATTCACTTTGTTTTTACACGGAAGATTGCGTAGACAAACAAATGAATGAAGCTTAGTTTTCCAATAGGTTGGTAATGACAATTTTCTCAGTTTGTCCTTGTCATGGTTCCCATGATACTATTTTATATGTTGATACTGTACAGGTTATATTGTGTGTTTGGAGGGAATTCTTTGTGTGAATATGAGTCAAGCAGTACTCAGAGATCTGTTGATAGCACCGATCTAAGATAGAAGAGAAGGACCTGTTGTGGAAACCAAGGAGTCTTGCCATCGAAGACCTTGGCTTCCATAAAATGAAGGGGTTAAATGAGCTAATCTGAAAAGCACAGATTCTCAACCCCAATTGGATCCAATGCCTCTTTTTTATAGCATATGATTTGTAGTGCTTTTTTTTTACTCTCATGAAATGAAATTCATATCTACACTAATAAAAGAGAAACATGGTAATTGGCGTATGACCGCTACCCTTCCCATTGGCTAATCAGGGCGATATGCAAATTAACTGTCAGACAAGATGGCGGCCGGCAGCTAGGCAGCTTGAAACTAACATGAGGCTTGCTTGCTTCAGTGACGGAGGACTGCAGCGTTCCCCGCCTGCCTTGCAGGCCTCTGAGCCTGCAGTTCCAAACATTGTAACAAATACAGACGCCCAGAAACCAGCTTTCAGCCGGCTGGGATCTCAGAGCTGGAGTTGATACAGAGTTTCGAGAACCGAAAGAAACCAGATACCTGCTTTCAGGAGCAGAGGCCTAAGGCTGGAGCCTCAGAGCTAAAGCTGTCCCAGAATAAAAAAAGAAAAAAGAAAAAAAGGAGCAGTTGGGAGCTTCAGTCCCAGCCTGAAAACAGCCCTCAACCCCTCACCCAGACTGGCCAGTCACCCCAGTGGGGATCCCCACCCTGAAGGGTGTGTGACCAGCTGCAAACAGCCATCATCCCCTCACCCAGGCTGGCCAGGCACCCCAGTGGGGACCCCCATCCTGACCCGGGACACCCTTCAGGGCAAACCAGCCGGCCCCCACCTGTGCACCAGGCCTGTATTCTATATAGTAAAAGGGTAATATGCCTCCCAGCACTGGGATCAGCGGAGCTGAGAGGCCTCCCGGCACTGGGATCAGTGTGACAGGGGGCAGCGCCCAAACCCCCTGATTGCCCTGCGGCTCTGTGTGTGACAGGGGGCGGGGCCACAACCTCCCTATCAGCCCTGCTCTGTTCATGACAGGTGAAGGCACCCCAACCCCCTGATCAGCCCTGCTCTGTGGGTGATAGAGGGCGGCGCCCCAACGCCCCCCCCCCCCCGGCCCTGCTCTGTGTGTGATGGGGTAGAGCCATAACCTCCCCATCATCCCTGCCCTGAGTGTGACAGTGGCGGTGCCCCAACCCCCTGATCGGCCCTGCTCTGCGGGTGATAGAGGGCGGCGCCCCAACCCCCTCATCCGCCCTGCTCTGTGTGTGACAGGGGGTGGTGTGCCAACTCCTCTATTGGCCCTACACTGTAAGTGACAGGGGTGAGCTCCTCAACCCCCTGATGGGCTCTGCTCTGTGCGTGACAGGGGGCAGTGCCCCAACCCCCCGATTGGCCCTGCTCTGTGCGTGACAGGGGGTGGCACCACAACCTCCCCATTGACTCTGCCTTGAGTGTGACAGGGGGCAGTGCCCCAACCCCCCAATTGGCCCTACCCTGAGCATGACTGAGGGTGGCATCGCAACCTCCCGATCCGCCCTGCTCTGTGCATGACAGGGGGCGGCGCCCCAGCTCCCCAATCGGCCCTGCTCTGAGCCCAACCAGGGGCTTCACCTAGGGATTCGGCCTGCCCTCTGCCACCCTGGAGCAGGCCTAAGCCAGCAGGTCGTTATCTCCTGTGGGGTCCCAGACTGCGAGAGGGCACAGGCCGGGCTGAGAGACACCCCGCTCCCCCCTGAGTGCACAAATTTTTGTGCACCGGGCCTCTAGTATAATATAACCTGTATAATTAAAAATATGTAATCCCTAACTATAATATAAAAGATCAGAGTGCCAAATCAAGTAGTTCATAATAAAATAACATTTAAATATGTAAATGCTTACTTATGATCACATAGGAAAGTAATGAAGTATATTTAGAAGCCAAACACTATATGTGATGCCTGCAATTGCAGATGTATGTCTGTGGTCCATGAATGGCATTGTTGTTGGTTATTTTTCCAGAATCATGAGCAATTCATAGCAAGTTTCAAATCAAACAAAATTTCATGTTATTTTGATTTACATAATTTGATTTTCTAAACTTAGAAACTTTTAAAGCAAGCAAGACGTTCTTTACTTTTGTATGTAAAATATAATTAGGTTCCAGGCTTAGATAATCATGAACAGGTTTAAGACCTCTGTAGTTCATGGAACATTTGAAGGTTGAGTAGGTTGTGGTCCAGTATTTCATTAAAAAGGACTGATTGTATTGCATGTTGTATGAGGTATCTCTGAAACCCTGTCTGCTATGCCAGTCTAGTAGTCCTCTCCCTACACCAACCCGAATTACTAGATTTCCAAATGGCCCTCTAGGGGGCAGTACTGTGCTCATGGAAAACCTCAGCAGTTGTAACATTTGAGGTCAGGGAGTTCTTTGTTGTGCTGGGCTGTCCTGTGCATTGGAGAATCTTTAACAGCATCTCTGGCTTCTACCCACTCGATACAAGTGCACTCCCGTGGTTGGGATGATCCAAAATGACTCCAGACATTGCCAGATGTCTCCTGGGGAGTAAGTAAAATTGCCCAGGTTGAGAAGCACTGCTCTGAGAAGCACTAATCTGCCATTAATATAATATACTATTTGTTAATATGGATAAAAGCATTGCATACAGCACTAATAGGTATTATTAATTTTTCTGCCAGGCTCAGCTGGTAATGGAAGCTTTTACTGTTGGCATTATTTAATTGTCTGGCTCTGAGGGGTGGGAAGTATGTATAGTACAGGATGATGAATTCTTTGATATGAGACCTTTAAGAAAAACTGCCACAAGAAAGCCCTTTGATAAGTAGTAGTTCACCAAATTTCTTTTTGACAAGTTCGACATTAATGGTAAAGGTTACAAAATCAGAATTTTAGCTCTGCAAGAAATATTAGAAATTCAATGGGTACCTTTGTATTTTACAGATGAGAAAAGTGCAGTCACAGCTTAACTGTGAACCAGGACGTTAATCCTGTCTTGGGTGTCTCCCATACTGTTCTTTGTACATTACAGTGCCTGTCAACCAGGCTCTATTTTAAAATAGCTTTAGCTCTCTGCAAGCTCTGACTCTTGATAAGAAATAAAAGACAAAAATAACACTTTCCTTTAAACCTTGATCTCCATTATGCATGCCAGGAAAAATAAGTGAGAAGGGTAGGAATTATATTCAGGAACTTGTTTCATAGATTCAAACCCAGAAATATTTTTATGCTAATGTAATAACAGCATTTTCATGGTGTGTTTGTGGACTAGGCATTGTTCTACAACTGTACCTTTCAAGGCTTACCACAGCCCTAAAGAATAGGCACTGTTGCCCCACTGGTGTTGTTCAGTGGTTGAGTTTTCCACCCATGAACCAAGAGGTCATGGTTCCATTCCTGCTCAGGGCACACGTCCGGGTTGCGGGCTCCATTCCCAGTAGGAGGCAGCTGATCAAATCATTCTCTCTCTTCATTGATGTTTCTATCTCTCTCTCTCTCCCTTCTTCTCTGAAATCAATAACAATATTTAAAAAAAGAATAGGTACTGTTATCATTCATCCCCCTAATGTAGATGAGGTACCAAGAGCCTAAAAAATCTGTGCAAGGTTATCACATCCATAAGTGACTGAGCTGGGATCAAGCCTTCTGCTGCCCATGTTCATCCTCTTGTCAGCCACCACCACTCCCGCCTACCTGCTTCAAGCCTTAAGGATAGCTTGTTGTTTTATCCTGCTTGTGAAATTGATATTCCTAGGAGCTAAACATTTGGAGAATTTTAAATCTGAATATTTTCAGGGCACATTATATTTTCTTCAAAGATGAAAGCAGTGTTCCCCCAACATTTACACCAAAAGTGAACTTGCTCTTTATAGGATATAAGTGCTTCTTTCATTTTGTCTGTGTCTGCAGCAGTACTCTGGCATGAAGTTTATAGCAGGAAGGAACCAGGATCTGAAATGAAAGGATTATATAAAGTCATCTTCCTTGTTTGTTTTACCCTTTGTTATTACCCCAGAAGAGAGAAGATTTTGAAATCCTTTCTTGCAAAATGAGTTTGAAGTAGACACAAATAATATATTTGATTGACAGCTATAAAAAAGAAGCAAGCCCCCCCCCCCACCCTTATTTCAAAAAGATACTTGAAGGAAAAACATCTATATTTATTGAGAAGTGGATGCAAAACTTTCAAACATAACATCACAGGGTTTAGAAATATTTCCAAAGTCAATATTAGGTTTATAAGTAACAGGTAGTAGAAAAGGCAGAATCAATTAAGTTCTATGTTCCCAGTACTCACTCTCTCTCTCACTTTCTCATTTTACTTATTACCAGTGATATTGGCACAGACAACATGTACCATGGCTTCCTTTTACACTTATTTTTTTATTTTTTAAAGAAATTGTGCTTTTGTGAAAAATCTTTTTAAAGTTTTCTTTCTTTCTGTTATATTCTCCATATTTTTGATTGTAGCAGAATCTCTGATGAACGTCCATTTACATGTTTTTATTTCCTAGTTGGCAGCACCACTTTTACACCTTCTTGCAGCTGGAAACTTGGTGGGAAAGTTGTACATCAGGGTGTATTTATGAGGAGTGCAGGTGTGAGGGCAGGAAAGAAAGATGCTCAAATAAAAAGAAAGTTTGCATTCATATGAGCTCAGCTGGTGTCATATATTACTCAGTTCATCCATTTGCCTTAGGAAATGAATATTTAAATTTGTTTTCATGGTCAAGATAAGCTACATAATTTGTAGGGCCCAGTTTGAAATGAAAATGTTAGTAGGTTTGTCAGATTTTGCAAATAAAAATGAAGGACACTTGGCTAAATTTGTGTGGTGTTTTTTCCAACTTTATTGAGGCATAATTGACAAATAAAAGATGTATATATTGTATGTGTACAATGTGAAGTTTTGCTACATATGCATTATACAGTGATCACCACAATCAAGCTAATTAACATATTAATCCCCTCGTATTGTTACCTTTTGTATGTGTGTGTGGTGAGAACACTTAAGGCCCCCCCTCTTAGCAGTTAGTTTTCAAGTACATAATCCTGCCCACAAATCAGAACCACCTCTAAGATTTAAAAAAAGCAATCAGTGCCTTCATGTAATTGGTTTAGGGTTCAGCAGGGCATTTTATGAAACTGTCCCAAGTAGTTTTAGTGCACAGCACTGATGGAGAAACCAAAGTGTGGTCACTGACCCAGCAGCAATTAGCATCATCTAAGAACTGGCTGCACATGCAGATTTTTAGGTCCCATTCCAAGCCTGTTGAGTCAGAATGTTGGGGACATCCCCCAGAAATCAGTGTTTGTTTTAACAAGCCCTCCGTGTGAATCTAATACACTTTAAGGTTTGGAACCTCTGCTATAAACAATTGGATATTGCTGAAAGTTTTAAAAACTTCGTGTTCTGGAAGAGAACTCTGGTAGACACTAGTATGTGGGGGACTGATTGAATAAGGAACAGGCAGAGACTAAGGCAGCCTGTTTGAAGCTGTTACCTTTACGATCCTGGGGGTAAGAAGATGGGGCGAAGAAGTAGAGCAGTGTGTATAAATGAAGGGAGATGATGGGTTCAGGAGACCTTTTTGGAAACAGAATCAGTGGAATTTTGCGGCTGATTGATTGGGTTGAAGGAGAGAGCCAGTCAAAGAAAATGTGTGAAGTTTCTTTCTGGGTGATTAAAGGATGCTGTTATTAGACAAAGCAGAAATATCCTTAGAAACTGCAAGCTTGGGAAAATGGTAAAGATATTGACTATGAGGTGTCCTTACGCATCCAATAAATGTTTGACTGAGAATATGTTTCTAGAACTTTGAAAGCAAAAGTTATAGTGTAGCACTGGGAGTTCTCACCATGAAATTCACATTTTTTAAATCACTGAAATGATTATATATATGCACTAAACAATTTATTTTAAAACATGTTCATTTCCTTTCACATTGAGATAAAGATGATATGCTTTAAAGAAATATGTAATCTTTTCTATTTGGATCATTTATATGAAGTTATTTTTAGTAATTAATAAATCTGTACACTATGCTAGCAAAATTTAGTACAAGAGTTACTTTTTGTAAATTTAATATTCTATTCTTGAGTCAAATGTACCCTAAACACATTCATTTTCAGAGAAAAAAAAAACAGAGATGGGGAAACAAGAATAAATTTCTCATTGCGGCTGATGGAGGAGTCAGTTTTGTGTCATGATCAATTCTATAGGTTTCTGGAACTGGACAAGAGTACCACCTACTTACAGCAGACATGGCGTTGGACATTCTACTTACACTCTCTTTGCTTTGATTTCCTCATCTGCAAAATGGCTACATTTATGATATCCATTTTATAGGGTTTTTATAAGAATTGAACGAGTTAATATTTGTCAAAGTACTCTGAAAAATGCTCAGCATTTAATTAGCAATCATAAAATGTAAGCTTGTTTTTAATATAGAAATTCAGTTTTCTCACTATTTAGTCTTACTTTCTGAATTGTTGCTATCAACAGTTTGAGTTTTTATATTACTTATGTCTATTTATGAACTCTGAACATTGAAGGGATGATTATAAAACAGAGAATTGCTAGGAATTAAATTACAAATCATTCATGAAGAAAATATAGAAATGTATCAAATACATAGTATAATTTCTAAATATATAGAACTTAAAACTTACCTTTAAATTTACACACATTCAAATTTTTTAGCTCAAAGTAGGGGTCAGGATGAACTAGGATTTAAATTCTTTACCATTTCAAATCTTATTTAATTGATCCTTATTCTGAACATAGTCAGTAGCAAATCACAATTTACTCTGAACACAGGAATAAGTAAATTACTACACTTTCGAGCCATAGCATAAAGGTCAAAAATATATCATAACAATTTCTACATCAAAAGTTACGTAAAAAGAAAGCTACCAAGCAAAGTGTGATTATAATTAGTAATAATAATGTAATTCACCACTGTTCAATTTGACCCTTAAAGGGCAATGACAAGGAGGTAGCACCTCTGAAAGCAGCAAATGGTCTTATTCTTCCATCTGAGATTTGTAAATTAAGGCTGTTCATCACCACTCCTCAATTATTATGATCTGAACTTCACTTCAGATCTTCCCTTAGTTTAGAAATCATTAGGCTGGTGTAAAGGCCAGGGAGAAATGCTTCATCTTTAACATTCTGCTTATCCTCTTCAAAATAGTTTTACAATCCATATTTTTCATCCTATTTCAGTGGTGGTGGGGAGCTGGCAGTTAGGGAATAGATGTAGTTCTGGGTATTTGTATGTCTAGGATCTGTCAGACCCACAGAGCTCTTGTAACTTGGGCATATGTCCAGGGGGTTTCTAAATATAGCTAATACTATCCTGTCCTACTTGGAGTTCTTGTGTTCTGAGAATGAACCCATGGTTGGGACAAACTTCCTGGGCCCAGAAAAAGGTATTGAAAGCATGCCACTGTATATTCTAAGTGCTTAAACTCAGCCTGGACAAGACCCCAATCCGCTTTACTCCTGGAAGGGAGCTATTGTGCAACACTCAGCAAGGAAATCTATGTTTCATGATACTTGCAGGGCCAGTAGCTCTTTTAGAGGTGTATTCCTTAGTGAATGAATAGGAATATACAGGGCTTTACAGAGGTAAAAATGAATGTTGGATATTCTCAAGCAATATTGGGTATTTCCAGTATTTATTTATAGCTCCCCATCTAAGGAATTGTAGTTCTCTAGTCATGATTTAGCATGGATAGTGAGTGCATGAGTTGGGATTTATTAAATGGTACATATATTACAGATATATAAGGGTGCTGTCATTTTTGACAGATTTGGCAAAATAGATTAATTAGCTTTAGATTTAAGAAATAAAATCATATATCTGTGAAACATCTTTTGCTCTTCCTCATTGTAAAAAATACTTGAGGAGTTGTATTTGTTAACTTGTACTTCCACAACTCGAATTGACTTGTGTACCAATCCCTGGGCCCCAGTAACAGAAATTCTGTATTTGATGTCTTGGCTGAGAAATGAACAGTTTTGAAGTAATTTTCTTTTATAATTTAATCACACAATTCAGCCTGCTTTAAATTGTTTGTTAACAAAGGGTGACAATTTATGTATTCAAGATAAAAATTTATAATAAGAAACTGCCCACATGCTCTACTTGAAGGGTAATTATTCTGCATATACTCCATAACTCACTAGCTTTGATGAAGGTGGCAGTGAATTATTATGGTCTTTACTTTGTCAGAAAGACTTTAATAACTTCATCATGCCACTGGTATCTTAAAGTTATGGATTGTATGCAAGGCATAATAACTGTTTCTTTTTTATAGAAACTAGATTTCTCAAGTGGTCAGTAATTCAGTTAGCAATTCAAAATGGTGATTTTTGTCTCTCTAGATTATATTTCCACTAACAACAGCAATGAAATACCTTACTTAAATCTATATAATTTAAAAAAACTACTCATATGTTAATATGAGTAGAATCCTCACATTAATATTTAAAAATATAGTGGAATCCTTTTGTAACACCACTAAGTAACGGTAATTACAGTAATAGTAATATCTGTATTATGGGTCAATTGTCTTACATCTGATTTTTATGATAGTATGAAATTAAATATTGTGTTGAGGGAGGGTTATGATTTTATTTGAAGCATACTGTTTTATTCTTATCCCATTTGCCTGAAATTCTTAAACTCACTTCCCATTAAGTAACTATTAGTTTAACAGCAAAATTGTGAGCAATGTGGTATCATTTATTAAAATATGTATGTGTTATCTAGAAGTGGGAGACAAGAATGTGTTACTAGTTGAAGGGGAACAAATCAGCTATAAGAACAGAATGGTTTGGTGGTTAAGTGTCCTAGTGATTGACACTCAAGGGCAGTGGCTAGAAGGTTTTGGAAAACAAAGATTATTTATAGACTAGAGGCCCAGTGCATGAAATTCCTGCACGGGAGTGGGTGTCCCTCAGCCCGGCCTGCACCCTCTCACAATCTGGGACCCCTCTGGAGATGTCCAACTGCCAGTTTAGGCCCAATCCCGCAGTCCTAAATCAGCAGTCGCACATCCCTCTCGCAATCCAGGACCGCTGGCTCCTAACCGCTCGCCTGCCTGCCAGATCACACATAACCACTCATCTGCCTGCCTGATCGCCCCTAACTGTTCGCCTGTCTGCCTGATCACCCCAACTGCCTTTGCCTCGGCCCCTGCACCTGGGACCCAGGCTTCCCTCCTCTGGCCAGCCACAGGCAACCAGGACCCAGGCTTCCCTCCCTCGGGCCAACCGCAGGCACCTGGGACCCAGGCTGGCTTCGCCTGGTCTGGCCACAGGCACCTGGGACCCTGGGCGGTGCCACCTGGGCCCCAGCTTTGTCAGGAAGGACATCCGGAATGATATCCGGTCTATCCAGTCTAATTAGCATATTACCCTTTTATTAGTATAGATGACATTACCGAAGAGTGATGCACTTTGCTAGAGAAAAGTTGGCTAACACTGGCATTATTAGGAGACAAACCTTTAAGTCACAGGTATGAAAAGTATGTTTATTTTAACTTGGTTTTTAAAGCATCCAGTAAAAAGGAATAAAATAACTGTTTTGCTATTAAAAATTCAGTCTAGAGACTGTATTTGATATTGATTTTTAAAAAATCAAAAGACATAGTTGTTGAAAGTTGGAATTTTCAATTAAGTGTATTGGGTGATATTTGATAATAAGATTATATGGTTTTAAGAGCACGTTCCTGTGATATGTAATCTGTATATTGTATTGTATTACCACCATTCAAAGTCATATAATCCTACATCCCATATATATGACCCCCTTTATCTTTTACTCCCTCTATCCCCACCCTCTGGTAACTACCATACTGTTGTCTATGTCTATGAGTTTGTGTTTCTTTTTCTTGCTTGCTCATTTGTTACTTTCAGTTTTATATCCCACAGATGAGTGAAATCATACAGTTCTTAACTTTCTCAGTCTGATTTATTTCACTTAGCATGATATTCTCAAGGTCCATCCAGGTTGTATTTCATCTTTTCTTATGACTAATATTCAATTGTATGTATGTAACATAACTTTTTTATTCAATCACCGATTGAAAGACATTTTGGTTGTTTCCAGGTCTTGGCTACCATGAATAATGCTACAGTGAACATAGTGGGGCACATATCTTTGTGAATAAATGTTTTCAATTTTTTTGGTAGATACCCACAAGAGGGGTTGCTGGGTCATATGGTAACTCCATGCTTAATTTTTCGAGGAATCTTCATAACTGTTTTCCATATTGGACAGAGGACCTGAACAGACACTTCTCCCAAGAAGACATACAAACAGCCAACAGACACATGTAAAGATGCTCAACTTGACTAGCTATTAGAGAAATGAAAATTAAAGTTGAAATTTTTAAAAGGAAAACTTATCCATCAATTTCACTCTGTGTATATTCTCAAAAGATTTGAAAACAGAGATTTGAAGAAATATTTGTACACCAGTGTTGATGGTAGTATTTTTTATAATAGCCAGAAGATGGAAATAACCACATGTCCATTGATGGATGAGTGGATAAACAAAGTGTGGTATACACATATAATGGAATATCACTCGGTATTAAAAAGAAATGAAATTCTGACATATGCTACAACATGGATGAATTGTGAAGACATTATGCTAAGTGAAATAGGCCAGTCACCAAGGACAAATATTGCATGATTTCACTTACATGAGTTACCTAAAAGTAGTCAAATTCATAGATATAGAAAATAGGATAGGGTAGAGAATGGGGAATGATTGTTTAATGGGTAATTTCAGTTTGGGAAGATGAAAAGTTCTGGAGGTGGATGGTGGTGTTGGTTGCATACTAATGCGAAGGTACTTAATGCAACTGAACTGTACACCTAAAAATGGCTAAAAAGGTAACCATTTGTATATTTTACTACAGTAAAAAGCAAAATGTACTAAAATGGTATTATAAAGTAACAAAATGCTTCCAGTTAGAGAACAAGATAAATATAAGGATTAGCCAATTACTCATATTCATAAATATTCAGTAGTCATCAGTAGCCTAAATTTTGTGAAAATACAATTTCATTTCCTTGTATATGATCTTGGGAATGATTTGCCCATATTTAAAAGTATTTTTCAGTGCTTGACATAATTCTTGGAGCATGGAAGATGCTCATTAAATATTTGTTGATTGATATTTGTTTATTCAGAAAATTATAGTCATAGCTTCATGTGCAGAATAACAACCTTAACTGTAACTCGTTAAGCCTACTTAAAGCTCACAGAACAGGTAGAAAAGAAAACCTTTAAAATACAAACAATAAAAACTTAGTGTACGCCCTAACAGGGTGACTCGGTCGGAGTGTCGCCCTATACATCAAAAAGGTTGCAGTACGATTCCCAATCAGGGCACATACCAGGGTTGCTGGTTTGGACCCCAGTCAGGATGAGTATAATAGGCAGCTGATCCACGTTTCTCTCCTCTCTCTCTCTCTCTCTCTCTCTCTCTCTCTCTCTCTCTCTCTCCCTTCCCCTTCTCTCCAAATCAATAAACATATCCTTGGGTGAGGATTTAAAAAAGTATAGTGTACAATATACTAGATTATGGGAATTAATGCATCTTAATTATTATAAAGCATGCCATGAATTTTCATTGTTAATATCTAATAAAGAGGTAATATTGCAAATTGACCATCACTCCAACACACAAGATGGCCATCCCCATGTGGACACAAGATGGCCTGCAGGGGAGGGCAGTTATGGGCGATCAGGCCTGCAGGGGAGGGCAGTTGAGGGGACCAGGAGAATGGAAAATTTTAAATTTTTGAAACTATTGGAAAATCTTTCATTAGAACAGCTTTGGTTAAGTTCAGTATTTTAAGTGTATTATGTATGGAAAGTACTGGCTTTATTTTAAAGCTCAACAGTGATATAGTAATATCCTTTCTCATTTAAAAAACTGAGCTAGTAAAAGATTTAAAAAAAAATTTGAGAACATTAAATGCATTAATAGTAATTATAGCAACACTTTAATCCTAGATTTATATAGAGAATTTATCAGTTTTGTGAAGTGATTAAAGTTAAAGCAGATTACTCTTACATTTAGAATTTAAAAGTTTTAAGTCAGCAATATGTGAAATGTATTGAATATATTGTTTTATGTTTACCTAAGAATTTCTGGTTTAAAAAAATGGACATTTTTTAATTTCTTAAAAAATTCATTAAACATATCCATGTACCTACTTTTATAAAATTAGCAGATTCTTCCTAATCTGTATGATTTTTAAATATAGTCTTCTAAGAAAAATAAGTTTTTGTAGAAAACTGAAGACTTTTATTAAATATGAAATTTACAATTTGGTTATGTTATTTTCTATAAAAAATTATGTGAATAAATTAAAGGTTACCATCTATAAAAATATGTATCTATTGAGCATGTAATATGTAACTATGACAATTTGCATATGAAATTTTTGCTTGAAGCACTCTAACGAGGTGCTTCAAAATCTGACATCTGCCCTGGCTGGGTAGCTCAGTTGGTTGGAGTGTCATCCCAATAAAGCCAAGGATGCAGGTTTGATCTCTGGTCAGGGCACATACAAGAATCAACCAATGAATGTATAAATAAGTGGAACAGCAAATCCATGTTTATCCCTCTCCCCCCTCCTCTTGCCTCTTCCCCTCTCACTCCTCTCTGGCATCACCTTTCATGAGATTCAAAAGTTCTCTTTCCATTGTGTTGTTCACTTAGGTTATGAGGCTTTTCTCAAAATTGAACAAGTGTTAGATGGTTCCTCAAACAGTGACAAATGAAAGAAGAAAGAAAATTGGTTGGAAAGGGAGATGAGTTACTCTGGCCAGATACTTGTTCTTATTTCTCTTTCTGCCGCTATCTTTCTCTGCACATCCTTAGATAAAACTCAAAAATTATTATTGAGATTTTTGTGGGAACCAAGTGAGACAAGAAGAAAAATTGAAAATTGTAGTCTAACCCCTAAAAGGAGAGATGCTGAGATTTTGAGTTCCAGGAACAGTTTCAAAATCCTTATCAGAGCATTTCTTTACTGCCTTAATTTGTGTGTACAGATTGCTGTTAGTGTTGTTACTGTCTGTTTTGTATCAGACTTGCTAGCTAATTTCCTTGCTTATTAGCTAAGTGATTTTCTTAATGGGTACCCTTTTGACAAAGGAATCTTAGCTGCTCTGAGAGGAAAAACCAATTTTTAAAAATCACGGTGAAAAAGATAAGGAACATCTGTATTCATGCTGCTGCTGTGTTGTTGGTGTGGGAGAATATCTGGTGATTGACCTTAATTCTTTACCGAAGTCACAAAAATATGCATAATTTGGCCTTTAGCCACAAAACAAATAGCAACAGTCTCCAGTTAAAGCAGGGATCCAATTTCCTTGGTTTTGGGTGTGGAAAAGGAGATGTTTACCAACCTTATTATCAGAGAGGGTTTTGTGAAATTTTTCCTGAACTATTTTAGAATCTCCATTTTGACAGGAGCATTTTGTTTGCATTCATATTTTATTAACCAGGAGTTATTTTGTTTAATTTATACTTGAAGATTTAGAAGTCTGAAATACTGTGTTTAAAGGAGAAATGTCTTTTTATTAAATAATCAAAGAAAACCCAGTGGCATCAACACTCCCTCCACCCCTCTGATCTGATGATAGATTTTAGATTAGGGCCCCTGTAATGGACACTGGATAGTTATATTGGGGAGCCAGTTTAAGATTTTTTTTACAAACAAGTTTAGTTTGGATCAAGTCAATGAGGGCAACACCAGGAGAGCTGAAATCTATGGAGCGAACAACCTGGGAACCTCATCCTCTTCATGAGGTGAGTCTCCAGGGTGCCCTTCATCCATGGTTTATGGGTGAATAGTCTAGGACTCTCATACACCCACCCACCTGTGCCTACGCAGCCCATGAATCTGACATGGTACCAACATGTGGATTTATTCATCAGATTTCATCTCAGAGCCTGGGCATTGAGATTGGGTATTTGTAGGTCCACACAGCAGAATCAATCTTGAAGGTAAGGCAAGAAATTGGGAGCTTCCTAGTGTCTAAGGTAGGAGTCATCTTTGTTCTCACAAACCTAGTTGCAGTTCTTTTCATTTATTAAGCACACCACAGTCAGCCAGATAAGATTAGAGACAATAGTGAAAGAGAAAGCATTTTTCTCTATTTCATTCTTTCATTTGACTCTCTTTGTACTTTTGCCTCCATTTTCTTTCCCTTGCTTGCCCATCACATTAGGGGACCTCACATTCTGTAAACTATGCTACCCTCACTGAAATGTAAGCTACCTGCTATCTGTTTAACTATGAGAAAATTATTTAGCCTCTCTGTGCCTTGATTTCCTCACTTATAAAATGGCAATAGGCTATTGTCTACACCATAAAGTTGTTGTGAGGTTTAAATGCATTAAGATGTATCAAGCACTTAGCTTAGTATCTCGCTGTATAAAATGCTGAGTGACCAATTATCTAATAATTACTAATAGCATCTATTAATATAGTAATGATTGAGAACCATATGTTTCATTGTCAAGTGTCAAAATGTTAAACAGGACAGAATTGTGGATTCTTTGGGTGTTTTGCTTTTTCTATGAAACTATATTTATAGAATATCTTAAAGATACAAAAGCACTGTTGGGTTAGTCCCCAGAAGACTTCTGAATAGTAAGAGAGAATGTCCTAAGGATCCTAGGAATCATATTGAATTTGTTACTTTTATTGGAAAA
This sequence comes from Myotis nattereri, assembly GCF_964212035.1. Classification (NCBI taxonomy): domain Eukaryota; kingdom Metazoa; phylum Chordata; class Mammalia; order Chiroptera; family Vespertilionidae; genus Myotis; species Myotis nattereri. The sequence continues at coordinate 59,005,185 of NC_138079.1, forward strand.
GAAGGCAACAATATACATATAGTGTTGAGCTGCTTGGTTCTTTTGTATATTAATTTCTCTCATAGTAGACATGGTGCTTTCTTTATCCAATTTGAATGTTCTAACTTATATGACCATCATTAAATCTTATTTATAAATTAATTTCTGGCATGATAAGTATACTTCCTTTTTGAGGTATCATGTTTTTAACCATTTAAAAGGCAACCTCACTCATTTTGAGAATACTGTATTCAAAATTATTTTGAGGGCCATTTTATTTTCTAGTATGTATTTTCGGCAGGTGGCTAATAGTTTTTGACCTGCAGCACCAGCATATACACCTGAATGTCAGACAGAATATATTTTTAATTGCATTTTCATCTTGCATAATGAAGCACAGTAATTCTTTTTGACATTGCCTTGCATATTTTTCCAAGTAGTTATTGATAGAGATGTGTCAGATTGGTAGGAGAAAAGAAAATTATAATGTTATGCATTTAGGTCTTAATAATATTTAAATATATTCAGATCTGTAAATACAAGTATTTTAGCAAATAATGGATCTGATATATTTTCATGTTAAAAGCCATCTTAGGTGCATGATATTAACCTTCCATCTCTCCCATGTCTTTGGGCCATTGCTCTGAAAAATCACATATTTTAATCTATACACACTTTTTTTTCTTAAGAATTTCCATTTTCTCTTGAAATTTATACCATATATTACATGGCCTATTTTCATACAACCTTTAAGAATTATACATATTCAATAATAATAATAATAATAATAACAATAATAATAATAGACAAACATGGTAATTAACCATACCTTCACTACACCTCCCATGGGCTAATCAGCGTGATATGCAAATTAACCGCCAACAAAGATGGCGGATAATTTGCATACGTAGGCAGTAAGCGGTGGAGCGAAGCCTGACGGCCCGGGCCAGCAGAGCAGTGAGGCCTGACGATTCCGGGGCCAGCTCCGGCCAGAACTTGGCCAGAGCGAAGGCCTGGGCCTCCAGGTGCCGGAGGCAAACCGATGCCAGCAGCCAGGGGAAAGGAAGGCCTATTGCACGAATCTCTTTGTGCAACAGGCCTCTAGTTCAATAGTAATTCTCATTTTTTTGTGTGAAAATAGACCATGACATATACTCTATAAATGATAGAGGTTACGCAGGGCTCTAAGATTAGCAATTTTAGATCATTGTCAACATTTATTTCAAGTTGAGTGTTAGCACAAGCATTTATACAACTGTAGTCTTTGCAATAATGTGTCACATAGTTTGTGTATTGAATAACACTTCAATTTAAGTGTAGCTGAATTTTTGAGATGAAGATGTGTATGCAGCGCCGAGGCCGGTTTGGCTCAGTGGATAGAGCGTCGGCTTGCGGACTGGGGGGTCCCAGGTTCGGTTCCGGTCGGGGGCATGTACCTGGGTTGCGGGCACATCCCCAGTGGGAGATGTGCGGGAGGCAGCTGATCGGTGTTTCTCTCTCATCGATGTTTCTAGCTCTCTATCTCTCTCCCTTCCTCTCTGTAAAGAATCAATAAAATATATTTTAAAAAAAAAAAAAAAAAAAAAAAAAAAAAAAAAAAAAGATGTGTATGCAGCTTGATCAAGCCCAAAGTACTCTGAAAATATGACAATGGAAAGAGTTATATTTTCTGTACTGAATATTTTAGAGCTGGCATTTTGCCACTGAACTGTATATGAGGGAGGAATATTGTATGTGCGCTTTGCATTTAAGGCTTAATTTCTGAGGCTGAATTTCAATTTTGTTTATTCCCTTGGGTAATTACTGGTTTTCTAGATGCAAAAGAAGTGTATCATTGGATTTTTTTTAAATGGTTAAACTTGTATTGTAGATATCCTTTCTTTAAATTTAGGCACTAAAAATTCTCACACATAAAAGGAGTGTATGACTCTCATTTGTGCTAAAGAGTTAATCATCTTTCAGCAATGCTTTGAAGTTAGTTTTTTTGTCATTTTTCTTTTCTTAACCCAGCATGGGTTCATGAATAAAACTAACCACTCTGATAAGTATAGTGTATTATTGCTTTTGCATATGGCTCTTGCTAATAAAAATTCAAATTCTGGTTAGTTTGCTGGAATCAAATCAATGTATTATATGGCATTCTCTCACTCCCCCCTCCCCCCCCAACACTGTTATGAAGCCCTCTTACAGAAAATAGGTGGGAAAAATAGCATGGGGTGGAGAGAAAGGACAAGGCAATTCAGGGTTAAATATAGTTTACCCTTGATGCCTATGTTGTGGTTAGTCTGTAACCTGTACAAGGGTTTTTACTTCTCACTGCTCTACAATCCTTAGAATTCTTATTCCTTAGGACTAAATTCCTATTCTTTAGTCAAGGTGTATGAATCTGCTGTTTTGTGGGTAACAATAACAGCAGTGACAGTAACTTAATTTAACAAAGTATGTATGTATGTGTTTTTAAATGCAGCTCTATGAGAATCTATCAGTTGAAGAATAAGGTAGGGTGAAGAATATGTAGGTGCTTGCTAAAACGATTCTGATAGTTGCTAAAATGAAGTCATCCTGCCTAAAAATTACCTAGTCTGGCCCTAACCGGTTTGGCTCAGTGGATAGATAGTTGGCCTGCGGACTCGAGAGTCCCAGGTTCGATTCTGGTCAAGGGCATGTACCTTGGTTGCAGGCAAGTACCCAGTGGCGAGTGTGCAGGAGGCAGCTGGATGTTTCTAACTCTATCCCTCTCTCTCTCTGTAAAACATCGATAAAATACGTTTCTTAAAAAAAGATTACCTAGTCTGTACATCCAATAGATTTGGCATTTTTAAAATTAGGATGTTTTCCATTATCATCAACACAGAAAATAATTGTGCCTGGGTGCATTCTTCCGAAGGTAACGTGAATTTAGAAACCAGAGAACATGCCAGAATGAGACTGATGATTGTATAAGACATTCCATACTGGAACCAGATATTAGGCTCCGACTCGGCTCAGCTGGAAAGACTCTTAAAGTACAGCCAGGGGAATACAAAAAAGGGGCTAATTTAGCAAATGTGCATGTACATATCACATTGGGTAGGATCATGATCTCAAGAGTTAGAGATACCAGTTTTAACTGTTTGAAGGCTGGTCACTTTGGGCATATGAATTATTTTCTCTGAGCCTCACATTTCTTAATTAGAAAATAGGCATCTAATCATATTATTATTATTATGAGAAAATTACTAAATATGGAAAAAAATTATAGTGATCAAAAACTGCCAATTTCAGAGCCTTGGAAATCTATCACCATTTATATATTTTGCATATAATGGAATAGATCCGTGGCCGGCAAACCACGGCTCTTGAGCCACATGCTACTCTTTGGCCCCTTGAGTGTGGCTCTTCCACAAAATACCACGTGGGGGCGTGCACTACAGTGCGATTGAAACTTCGTGGCCCATGCGCAGAAGTCGGTATCTTGTGGAAGAGCCACACTCAAGGGGCCAAAGAGCCCCATGTGGCTTGGGAGCCGCGGTTTGCCGAGTCACAGTTTGCCGACCACTGGATAGATCATCACACAGCCTCTTACTTGGCCTTAGAATCCTGCTTAACTCAGAACACGAGGAAGTTCCTACCATTTTGGAGAGTTGGCAGTCAATGTGAAACATATTTGTTCTCCCTGAGGTAATGCAACTCTACCTGTCTTCTCTCTTTCTATTTTGCTAACAGTCTCCATAATGCAAATATCTACCCAGTTGTTAAAGAGGGAATGCAGAGATTAGTTATCAATAATCATAATGTTCAGGCACCATGCTGGGCACATTACAGAGATTTGTGTTAAGTAGCTGACCCCAAAATTTATATGTCCAGTTTCATCATCTAACCAAGACTCCATTCATAAATTTGTTGATCATTTGTTTCCCTAAACTTACTGCTCACTGTTCACTATTCTTCAGCCACACTGGACTTCTTATATTCCTTGAACATTCTAAGTTTATTTCTGTGTCTGACTTTTGTTCTTGCTGATCCTATGCCTGGAAGGCTCTGTCCTTTTATTTTATACATCTTGCTTCTTTTCCTTATTCAAATGTCATTTCTTATTTTATTTATTTTTCTTTATTGATTAAGGCAGGGGTCCTCAAACTTTTTAAACAGGGGGCCAGTTCACTGTCCCTCAGACTGTTGGAGGGCCGGACTATAGTTTAAAAAAAAACTATGAACAAATTCCTATGCACACTGCACATATCTTATTTTGAAGTAAAAAAACAAAACGGGAACAAATACAATATTTGTATTTGCATGTGGCCCGCGGGCCGTAGCTTGAGGACCCCTGGATTAAGGTATTACATATGTGTCCTTATCTCCCCATAGCCCCCCTCTCATGCCCTCACCCCCCTGAGGTTTCTCTCGGACAACTGTATTGCCCTTCTCCCATCCAGTCAGTTTCTTATCTCATCATCCTATGATATGTTTCTTCAGACCCTTTTCCACATATGTCAAATTATGTTATTTATTTAATTGTCTACTTTTTTATCTCCCAACCCAGAATGCAAGCTCCCTGAGAGCAGTGGCCTCGTGTGGCTTGTCCAACGCTGTACTCCAAAGACCTGAAACTGTGCCTGGCTTACCAATCTTCAGAGGTATGATTATTTATTTCCATATTTTTGTAGGTAACCAAAGTGAGGCCCAGAGAGGTGTAGTAGCTTGCCCAAGATCATGGGCATTGGAAGTGTCAGAGTTGAGATGTAGGCCCAATGCTGGGCTCTAAAACCCTGTGCAACAATGCAGTTGAAGGTCAGGGACATTGATAGGAGGGCGGGGGCTGTGTTGAGTGCTTGGAACTTCCGTTAAGTCCCTGGGCTGGCAATTATTGTTTCTCTAGCATTGTCAGACAAGAGCTGGCCCTGATTGCTTCATACTCTACTACACTTGACTCCCTTCCTTTTTCCTTTTGACTCGGTGCCCAAGACACCCCTGGTTAATATTTTACAGGAATGCATTTGAACCCTCACTGCTTGGGAAAAACAAACACTGGGTTTTAAAGAAGCTCCCAGAGGCCTAGAATTCATGATTTTGAACCCAGATGAAATTTTCCACCTGACTTGGGTTCTTCCTTTTTATATATATGCTGTTTTCTGAGCATTTGTTACTTAACATCACCATTGATAATAGCTACAGCTTTCTTTTGTGAGTTTGTGTTAATAACATAGATGATGCTTTGGTGGTACTTGGTCCCTATTAACTAGAATACTTCTACCTCCTTACTTTCCCCATCCCATCCCCCACCCCCAATACTGCAGTGGGACCATTTTTGTTGTTTTTAGCCAGACATGCCACAGAATAAAACAGACAGTTTGTCACGTGTATCATAAAATGTATAAATATGTGTTAACTTTTGGAGGGAAATGAAAAGAAGAAAACCAGGGCAGTTGATTAAAATGGGATAATCAACTGCATAATAAGTCACACCCAGCAGGTTATAGAGGGAGAAGTTATTGGCACTTTTTACTCCAGGACATTTGGTGTGCTTCATTGCATTTGACCTTTTAGAAGCCATTGACATCATTTGGGAACTGCCAGTAAACCTGCCTTAACCAGTTAAAGAGAAGGAATCATAGCATTGTGGAACTGACTTGATTAATTTAAATCCAAACACACGCAGTCCTGCCTGGATGCCCTTTGCAATGCCCTTGCACAAAGGAATTCCATTCAGAAGCATTATAACCCACATCCTGCTGTCAGGCCCTTTCAGCTCTGTTGGTCCTCTCAGACTGCCGGCAGCATCTTTAACCCTTTTTATGCTTCTTTTCATCGCATAAAAACAATATCTGTGCTTAGATTCACACAAATGCTTTACATTTCACTCCAAGTTCTTTCTTTGTGTCCTAGGGAAAAGGTATTTTAAAGTTCCACTAATTGAGAGACTAAAATGGGAACTTATCTAAAACTGGCTTCTTTAGAAAAGTGTATTAGAACTTAATCCAGCACTTCCTCTGGGAATTGTAATCAAAATTAGAATCATGAAATGTTGAAATAAGTTTTTGGCATTAGAGTAAGCTATCATCTATAATACCTTTGACATTTAGATTAAAAACATTGAAGGTTTTATAATCCATGTTTAGTTTTGGGAAAACATCAAAGTTAATTGACTTGTGGGTGAGTTCCAAGTGGTATAAGGATACTCTAATCCTGGATTCTTAAATGAAAGCAAAGTTAAAATTATTTAAGGATAAAACTTTGAATAATTTCAGACTATTACAGTCTGAACTGAGTGAAGTATTCACACGTTGGTCACTCTGCTGGGCTTGGTTGCAGAAGAGAGCAAATATTTGTGTGGGAGAAATTTAGAAAATTGCTACTAGGTGCTTCACATCACATAGAAATGTTAAACTGGAAAGGACCAACACCCTCATTTTAAATAGCAGAAAAGTCTACCCGCCCCCCCCCCCCCCCCAAACACACACACACACACACACACACACACACACACACAATTGATTATTCAAGTTCTTAAAGGCCCTTACTTGGCCAACTTCTGCTTCTTCATTACCCAGTTACCACACTCTTCCAGAATACAGATGAAGCCTTTAGGGAAGGTGGTGTAATCCCATTCTCTGGTTTCATTCGTTATCATTAATTTTAATTACTGTTTTAAGGGCTTGTGATGTGCCAGTACTTCATTCATTATTTTTGTCTTCATAACTACAACGTTAGGTATTGTTCTTCTCTTTTTGAAAATTAGGAACTGGCATTTAGAAAAGTTAGGGATTTGCCCAGAGTATTAGTTACTCTGAGAAAGTGGGCAGGAGCTGAGGAGGCAGCCTCTCTAGGATATCATTAGCTAGATACAGGGAAGAGAAAAGGGCAACAACAGGTATTCCTCCCAAGCCTTGTCCGTTGACTTGAAAATGTTATGGTGAATGCGTATGCCATGGGTCAATGGTAAGAGAGGGAGAATTAAGGCAATTTTGGCTTTAATTCTTCAGTGGATTCACTGTAAGGGAATATGAGGGCACCTCCTTTCTAGCTGCCATTAGCACTAGATGTCTAGGTGAGGAATGTATTGGGGAATCAGGGAACCTAAGTTCTTTCAAAGACCAAATGAAAGAATATAATCTAAAATACTTTGTAAAATAAATATAATTAGGACATAACATTTTTGTTCATCTATTCAATAAGTATTTATCAAAGTGAATGCCAAATGTAAGGTGTGGTGCTATATGGAGAATAAGAAGGAAATAGAGATTTTGTCTCTACTTCTCAGAAGGTTAAAATGAGTAGGAAGATAAGATGCATGATAATAAACAGGCAATAGAATGTTTTAAATGCAATTTGTAAGGTAGAGAACACTGGAATTCTGGAGGAAAAGTCTGTTCCTGATGGAAGAGATGGGTCTTAAAGAGTTGGTAGGGTTTAGATTGGTGGGGAGGAGAGACAGAATGGATGTGAAGGGAGTAATAGGTAGGCATGTGTGGGAATTACAGGAGTTAGAGCAAAGGCCTGGGGGAAGGAAAATACAGAGACATACTCGTGTATCCAGTTGTATCATTGGCTGTAGCTCAGGGTGCCCAGAGTGACCAAGATGTGAAATTTGCACTTGACTCAGTGACCACAGGGGGAGCCTTTGGGGATTTTGGAGTTTTGTGGTAAACTTGTAGGGCAATGGTTTTGAAGCTAATCAAGGACAAAGTGATACATAGAATGATTAAAGGAGCGAGGCACTGCAGCCAGGAGACCAGAGAGTCATGAGATGACTGGAGCAGATCTAAGCTGGAGGGGACAGCCTATCAGTGAAATTTGGCCACAGACTGGATTTAAGGGTGATGGAGAGTTAGAACTTTTTGCCATTGGAAGTTCTGTGATACCTTTTCATCAAATTAATATGCATTTGTTTTAATTAACAAATTTAAACTCAAATGCTAATCATAAAATCCCATATACCACTGGTTTTTTTCAGTACTTACATGCTTCACTGGAGTTAGGAAACGTGTTGTATCAAGACCGGAGGAGCCAAGAATGTTGTTCATCTGGACTAGAAGTTCAATATAAATTATGAGGCAAAACTAGTTTAGGATGAAGGCTGTTTTGCCTTATCATCAGAAAGGTGATTTGGGAGAGGAAGCAGGCTGGCCACTGACTGGTCAAGACTTTAGAAATCCTGGCCAAATAACCCCTCAGAGGTATTACTTTAACCCCATTTGCTTCTAAATTGGCACTTGCCAACATGATTTCACTTAAGTTTAAGAAACAAGGTAAGCTCAGGACCTTGGTGAACGCCAAATTTCATTTTAAGGATTAAGGTAGCTGCATGGGAGTTGACGAGATTTATAATACCTTGAGAGTCAAGGGGTATTTCTTTGGGAAATGTGCTATGTCTTTTCTTTCCCTATGAAAGAATATTTCCACCTTCTAGCTTTTGTTTTCTTTCAGTTTGAGAAATTAAAATGTTATTTAGATGTCATTGAAGCCTTGGGATCCACTGGGAAATAGGTAGATTTTCTGAAGTTTAGGACACATACAAGGGGGTAGACAGTTACCCAGGGGAAATAGGTCAGGGCTTGGTGGAGCTAGTGCTGTTACTGGGTAGGTGTTGTGCCTGCTCCCAGCGTGGTGCTGTGACTGGCCTAATGTGGGAATGCACTTCACAACGCCTCCCTGTGCTGTCCTCAGGAATCCAAGGAAAGGAGGTGGTGACTTTTGTAAGAAGTGACCCACCCAAGAAAGAGTTTATGAGCTCTGAGAAGGTGGTGAGGTTGCACTGACCATAACGTTTAGTTGGAGTGTCAAGAGGAAAAAGAACACTGACGAGAACATGACACGGTGAGCTGTTTTTGTAGATGAAGAGGAGAATAAAAACGAAAGGAAGCCTAGAACTAGGAAATGGATATTAGGAAAATGAGGCCCTTGTTTTTTCTAAAGCAAGTCTGGCCACCTGGGGCCGTTTGTCTCACTGACACTTGATTTCTACGCCTGCTGGGGATCTTTCCTATTCCCTTCAGCCTTTGTAGTGGTCAGAGACCTCTTGGTTTGGTCTTATTTTGGGGCAGGTTCTTCTTAAATCAGTGCCTTTAAAAGAAAAGCTAACAAACAAGCTTTACTATTGGACTATTTCTTTATGACCATCCATCTTTGAAAAAGTCGATACACCCGTCTCTTTTTGGTCTATGTTATATAGATAACCTTCGTTTGCTTTACCCATCTTAATTCTGTTTGACAGGTGGATCATCTCCTTAGTAAGTTGTCTGAGACACCTTGAAATAGTCTGGCTAGTATGTTAGGATCTAGTCCTTATTCTTCTCAGAGAGCAGGTAAATCAGGATTGCAAGTTCAGAACATATTGAAATGAATTTCCACTTTCCAAATTAAATAGTAATTCATATCCATGGTTAAAAAAAACTTAAAAGTTTAAAAATATACAACATAAATATTGGAGGACTTTCTCAATTTTTTATTGAAACTGTCCGAAGTAACTACCCCTAGCAATTGGGTGTGTATCTTCTAGACATTTTTTTCAATACATATTTCAATAAACAAATATATTTATTTTAAAATTTGAGTCATATATATGATGTATATGTGTGTGTGTGTAGATTATTTTCACTTGTATCATGGCAACTTTTGCATATGTATCATTTTCACTTATATATGATAAAATTTGCATGTTTTGCTTCTCAAACTCAGGGTCTCAGGAAAATCAAGTGAGTAGAGGGGAATAGTTCTGTTTTTGTTGTAAAGCTTTTTCAGTTTACCTAAGTTAAGGGAAACCAAATTATTGTGGGTTTTGTGAGTGCAGACTTTACTATTCTTTCAGAATTCTCCCTCCAAATTTTCAGATATGCTTAAATTCTGTGTAGTTTTCCAGATTGTACAGTGGGGCTGTTTTATTCCATTTGACTAGTTTTGTAAGCAGTATTATTGCAATTCACTTGTATGCTTTTTTTTCCTCACAAGGGAAACATTAAAGGCAGGCTTAGCTTCATCTAAATTGAAGTAGAAATAATAATAGTTTCTTTGAAATAACTTAGATCTAAGTATACAGCACCGAATGACAGCCTTCATATTTTATTGTTACGACTATCTTAAAGAAGATCTGCCAAGTTACTTGCTTATCTTTACAATTACAGTATTTGCAGTAGAAAAGTTAGACCATGGTAGTGTTTGAAAACATGTCAATCCAATATTCATGGAGAAGAAAACAATAGTTTGCATACTCCCGGCAATAAATTATATACTTATGAAAGCATTGCATCTGATCAGATAAGCATGATATATCATTAGAGACTCAGTTTGATTTTGAAGCATTGTTATTTTAAGCAATTACTTTAAACCTGGTATTTTTAAGAAGGGGTTGTATTCCCATGAATGTAGGTGACAGAAGCGGGGCAGGACAGATTTTTCAAAGAAAAGATTTCAATTGTGTGTAGCTTGGGGGTTATTAGAAGTAGAAGTAATTCTGCTGTGATGGAAGAGACTTAATCAAGAAGACTGTGTAGCAGTAAGATGGCAGATTTCCTCTGATTTTATCTAGGTGTCATAATTAGGCATTTTGCTGGAGGTGTTTTCTGGGTAAGTGATGTATTGGCAGGGCTTTACTGGAGCTTGGAGATAAATGGACCAGGCAGCTGCTGCCTCCTGGAGAAGTAAATAGAGAGAATCAGTTTTCATTGTTATCAGCACACTGACCTCCGAAGGCACAGATGTGAGCTTTCCTTTCAGGGGGAATCAAGTATTCACCCTGAAGGAAAAGGATGTTTTAATACAATAATATTAATGTTTGTTAAATGAGAAAACCATCTATGAATACTTACACTATGGCTACCTGTGAGCATTATTTATTGACCTGTGACTTCATCAGAGTTTCAGCTGTGAGAGGAATATTGCTAATGGATTCATGTAATGACATTTGTCATTAAAAAGTCACATCGTCATGAATAGATTCAGAATTTATTGAGTCCCTTGCTCTGTGTCACACTCAGTGCTCTGTGACAACCTTCGTTTCCTACTTAGCAAATCCAAGCCTGGTAGCTCCAGCCCCAGGAAGTTGTTAAAGCAATTAAAGGCTCTGTCTCCCCGCACATTGCTTGGTTACCATAGTATCCTCTGCCTCCAAGCCTCTCCTGATGATGTCAGTATGCATACAGGGGTTGTTCAGAGCATCTACGTGGGGATGATTCACACTGCAATAAAGCCCCTCTCTTGTTGCTGGGTTTCCAGTGCGATTTCAGACGTCCCTAGAAATGGAGGGTAAGTGCCTTCTTTTGCATATCAGAGAATTACTAAATGCCTCTATTATTCTGTTTTAGCTGTATGAATGGTTTCATGCTTTCCAAGATATACTACTGCCTGAAATCATAATGTTTTGGAGCATTTCAAGCCAATTTTCTAGAATAGACACAGTTTATACTGTGTGTGTGTGTGTGTGTGTGTGTGCATGTGTGCTTGCACATGTGGGACAGACATAAAAATAACTGTGAATGCACAATGTAATGCCTGCTACTCTCCCTGGTTGGCAGCAATAGCAAACACGATTGAGATTTTAATTTTTAAGTATTTGAATTATGTAAATTTCTTAAAGTATGTTGACAGGTGTCACAGCACAAATGGGGCTATATTCCAAGTGTGTGAATTACATACTTTTTGTTGATACTTTATATGTTTTATCCAGCTTAAGCAATATTAACATTTCAGAGGTCTAAGATAATAGTGGCAGATATTATTAGAAAGAAGGGCCAAGTGAGGATGTGAATCTTTATGTTAGAGAAATGAAAACTTTCGCTGTAGAACAAAGATTTAGTTATGGGGCGACATATGAAGTAGAAAGTATATTGATAACCATGGTTACATACTTATTTTATAATTTTAATGTTTGTCAAAATATCTCACGACTTGATAACGAAAATAATGCCCCTGTCTTGTGATAAATGAAATTAGTGCTTCATGAAAGTTTTCCATACAACCTAGTGAGGCTTCTTAAGGATAAGCTGGCTAGCTGTGTCCAGCTCTATGGGAAGAATGCTGTAGAATCACCTACAACATTCAAATAGAAGAACCATGGACAAATATTTTCCTTGAAAAGTTAGTCTTCTGTTTTAGTTGTTTCACTCAGTATGCCTCAGAAAGGGACAATGAATGCGACACAGAGACGGGTTTCTTCCTACCAGCTTCTGAATCTCTCCATTCTGAGAGTTCTGTTCATATGTTAGTCATGCATTATTCCTTCTTCTTGATCCCCAGGGGACTATTTCAGTATATCCTTCACAGAATGTAATACTGTGTTTAAATGGAGGAGGTAGGTAAAGGCAGTTTCTAATTACTCACCGGATAGCCTTGCAAGAAAAAAAGAATGAGAATGGAGTGGATGGGGTGCAGAGCTCTCCTGTGCCTTTATGTAGCTTCACCTTTATTCTGTGTTGGAGAGAGACAGATGGCTTTTTTGAGATGTTGGTAAACGGTTTAGAGTCTGTCCATTTCTAGAGGGACATTGATTAAAACTGGCATTTTATTTTTGGAGTCTTCCGGAATATCCCCTGCTATCTAACTTTGCTTTGCTTTTTGTGTGGGATTGTATTAGTAGACTGGTTATCCTCTTCAGTCCCCTTGCTATAAAGAATCACTGAGAAATACAGCTGTGAGAGTGCAAAAATAGGTTAAAATTTTAAATGTAGTTGCTTGTATGTGAGGATAACGCTCTTATCTTAAAAATAATAAATTCATATTTAGTGAATTCCTTTCTATCTGAAAGCATGCTAAAATGCTTTGACTTTTAACTTCTTTTCTAAATTCAGACTTAACCCTGTTTTTGTGTTTGAAAATTTGCCGGTTAATTGCTATTAAAACAAATTCCTAAAAAGTAGAGATAACTTATGATACTACCTAATTTAGGTCATGGCAGCTCAAATAGTAAAGAAATTGAATCTGTATAAACTGTTTCCATATTTTTAAAACCCTTTTTTGAAACACTTTCAGAATGTTTATGTTGAAAAGAAGACTGGTACATTTCAGGATATATTATATCAGGGCTTTGCTCTTTGTTGTAGTAATGTTTTGGGTGATATGATTTAATCTAAGTAGCTAACTCTACAATAAAAAAATACTTATGCAGCTTTGAACCCTTAAGATATCCATGCAAGTATTCTCCTGCCAACTTGAACGATACAAGTAGCATTTTATATAGAGTGGTCTGTAGAGATTATGGTTTTTTTCATGCTTTAGTCAGGAAATGTTTCCAAGCAGTTTTAGGCAGGGTGGTTTTAAAAACTTGTTTAGCAGAATTTTCATTTTATTTTTATGTCATAATAAGAATGTTTTAACTTTTACAGATATTTAAACTTATTCCTGCTGAAATATAATATGCCAGGTCTGTAGACTTGGTAAAGCATGAGACGAGGAAATATAAATATGGCAGAAAAAAGGATCACTTTGACTCTCTGCAGATGATAAGTTAAAACAAACCAGCACCCAAAAGAATTAGAGGAAGCTGTATGGGAACATGGACCTGGAAATATGCATTTTGTCCAATGATAGGAGAGAAACTCAAGCTGTGAGGAATTGGTTATGTGCTTTGCCCAGTTTCATTTTTTAAAATATATTTTATTGATTTTAGAGAGAGGAAAGGAGAGGAAAGGATTTTAGAGAGATAGAAACATCGATGAGAAACATTGATTGGCTGCCTCCTGCATACCCTTAACTGGGGATTGAGCCTACAACCCATGCATATGCCCTGACCAGGAATCGAACCATGATCTCCTGGTTCATGGGCCCATGCTCAACCACTGAGCCATATGTACTGGGCACTTTGCCCAGTTGCTATGTCCATTTAATGGCAGAGCCAGGGCTGGGACCTGGAAGCCCACACTCACAGGAGGGTTTTTCGTTTGCATGGCAGTACGCTCACTAGTTGGAATTGAGTACTTTTTGCTAGGCAACTTCTCCCACAAAAGAAGTGATTAAAACAGTGTAATAGCTGGAAACGTGTATTAGTTTTCTTTTGTTGCTATAACAAATGACTTGCAAGCTTGGTTGTGTAAGGAATACAAATTTATTATCTTAGAGCTCTGTTGGTTAGAAGTTGGACACAGATCTCAATGGACTACAGAATCAAGGTGTCAGCAGGCCTACATTTCTTTCTGGAGGCTCCAGGGGACAATTCATTTTCTTGTCTTTTCCAGCTTTTATGGGCCACCTGCATTCCTTGGCTCATGGCCACCCTCCTTAATCTTCACAGCTAGGAAGTGCAGACCAAATCCTTATACAGCCATCTCTCTGATTCTGCACAGCTGGGAAAGGTTCCCCACATTAAAGGACTGGGGTGATTAGACGGGGCCCATCTGGATAACCCAGAATAATCTTCCCATGTTAAAGCCTTTAATTTTAATCACATCTGCAAAGTTATTTCTGTTATGTGAAGTAACATTCACAGGCTTTGGGGATTAGGACACAGACATCTTTGGGGATCATTATTCTGCCCACCACAGAAAGATTGCAAAATGTATGGCGGAGTCCGTCAATATTAAATTCACAAGTCATGTATTTTTACTGACAACTATAGGTGACACTGGGGATTGCCAACTGAGACCATGAAATTTTGACCTAATTGGGTGGATGCAATCTTCCCCAAGGATATCAAGATGCCTCAAGAGAGGTAATGAAGGAAAATCAGATTAGAACGAAATGTTTCACCAGCTCAAACATTCAAAACTCCGAGGTACAGATGTGAGCCTTATAAAATAGCGACACTATTCTCAGTTTAATATTTTTAGTGTGACACTGAGATCAGATGAAGTTAATTAAACAAAATTGATTTGGGATTGCACAAATTCTATTAGTTAACTCCTATGTGAATGAGCCTGGGTTTCTTTAGAAACTGAAGGGTAATGGCTGGGCCACTAGAGACCCAAATGTGAGATCTAGTAACCCTGACTTTTGAATAACACTGTCGTTCACAGATCTGGATTTAAGCCACATGAGTCACAAGACTCAGCTGATGAATCTGGCAGGTATGCCCTACATGGTTCCCTAGTAAAGCACAATATATTATCATAATAAGTAATGCTAGACTTGAGGCCAACAGCTGCAAAAATAGTTTCTTTTATTGTTCACATCCTGTGTTTACCATAAATTTGAGCCACTTCATAGTACCTGGGTCCATCCACACTACGTATAAGATAATTTATACCTAGTAGTAGGTTCTACACCTTCTTTGTTAAACACTAGTGGTGAAAGGCGCAGAAGAGGGACTTTTGGGCAGAAAGCCTAACATTACATTTTGCTGTGCTTCTCTCAAGTAAAGGAGGTGGAAAGAAAACCAGCGGCTTTCCTGCTGGCATTTCTTATTATTTTTAGAATTATTTTCTGGAGGACAGCTGAACAGTGCTGTAGGACATTGGCTTAGAAGACAAGGGTTTGTGGAGGCCGCCTTCCTTTGTATGAAGTAATTATTTTAACATTGTTTCTTTTTGGTGCTAAAGGACTACAACAACCTTAGGAGTCAAGATAACAGCAAAATCAGATTTTATGCCATCATGGGATTTATTTGTCAATCAAAATACTATCATTAAAAGAAAATGTTACGTGACAATGAAGTCAAAATTAGAGTGGCTAGTTACACAATTTTCTATATGATAAAATAGCTGTGCATCTATAGAAAACATCTCTATAAATAAAAACATACATTTAGTTGAAAGTTTCTTACTTTATGCATATATTAAACTCACTTCAGTGTTCAGTTTCTTTTATTTATCAATAGTAAGTTACCATTTCAAGTGCTGATATAAATAAATAGAAACCAAACACCTTTAAACAGGTTTTAAAATATACACAGAATTTTCATTTTAATACTGAATTTCCCCAACTATGGTAAATTAGAGTGAGTAGAGATCAAATCTTTGTTTCCTTAAAAAAGAGAGAGAGAGCAAGAGAGAAAAACCTTCACCATGCATCTACTTTCTCTGTGATCGAAGAGACTGTTTCATCTTTAAATCATTTTAAACTGCCTCGGTTGCTTTACTGATCCTTTAACTTTGTTAAAAAATTATCTTAAAAGTTTATCTTTGAGAGAGATCAGAGATAAAGGAGCTAATGGAGAGAAGAGAGTTTTGAGGTTCTGAATGGTATTTGGTCAGTGGTATTTGATAAGATGGAAGGAGACTTCAAAATCAAAAACTTCAAAGACTCTTATGATTTCTAATTGACTGTTTTGGAAGCTAGCTCAGAGATTTTTGGGTCTAGGGGGATTTTCCTGGAGTGGAAGTAAAGCAATCACAAGTTAGTGAAGGAACTAGGCAGTAATCCCACCTTCCTGCTCCAGGGGATCTGCAACCTGAGAGCCACTGAGAGCTCTACTCATTTCCCTCACTGACCTTGCAACCATTTGATTTCCTTTAACTTATTGTTGCTTTAATTTGACTTTCATCAATAATTGTAAAAAAAAAACAATTACTGAAATTATGAAGAAAATTGTTGTTTTGTGGAGTGCCCCTGTTTCTGCGAGTTTCTGATATGGAAATGAGATTCCCTCCCCCCTTTAATTTCTCTAAGGTAGCCATTTCAAGTGCTAATATAAATAAAGAGAACACCTTTAAACAGGTTTAAAAATGTATGCAGAACTTTCAGTTTAATACGGAGTTGTTACATCCTGTGTTTCATCGGAGTGACGATTAATGGAAATAAAGGGTACCTGTTCTGCAAGCAAAATCTGTGGCCTGGAGCAATTAGGGAGAAGAAAGATCAAGATCAAGATCAAGCAGAAATACCTTGAAGGGTACGAGGGCATGGGAGCAGATGCTTGCCATCTTCTGAGGGATAGTTGCTGTGACCACTGCTTTGTAGGACTGTCCAGGAGATGGGGAAGATAGGTAGGGCTGTGCCCAATGCCTGGTGCTTACTATCTGTCCAAGATGACTTTACAAAAATCCTAAGCCTATGTTGGGGCTGGAGCCATAGCCATGCTGGAAAATCTGTGACAGGGTACAGGAGAGGGAGGTGGGTGCAATTAGGGACCATTCGTCAGCCTTCAATATTCCTAACTAAGGGAGTGAGCTCAACAACCAAAAGATGTTTATAAATTCAGTCCTCCCAGTGACACATGCATGCCACCTATGTAAGCTCAAACGTTTCCAGAGTCCTGGGAGAGAGGGTGGCACAGGACTGTGACTCGCCAGTCGGAATATTAGAGTATGGCAGGAGTCGTGCCGCATTGTTTTCCTTACTGGCAAAGGTCCGTCTTCAATCAAAATGCAATCTCAGTAATTACTATTGAATGCCCTCATGTACCTGACAGTGCACTAAGCACAAGGCAGAATTAATCAAAGGACAGTGTAACCTCAGATTTCAAGGAGTTTCATCTAAGAGCAGAACTATATATGGAGGAAAATGTTCTTATCATTGAATAATAATTATTGTTTTATTTTCATGGTAATTTTAACCAAGTGGCAAATTCATTTTATTTGCATTCAACTGAAAAGTAAATTTATCCTAAAATTCTAAATGAACTGATGTGTTTTCTTTTTCATATATTTTTATTGATTTTTGGGCGGGGGGTGGGGGGGGGGGAGAGAGAAAGAGAAACATCAGTGATGAGAGAAAATCATTGATTGGCTGCTTCCTGTCCGCCCCATACTGGGGATGGAGTCTCCTTGATGGGATCAAACTCAGGACCCTTCCCTCAGCAGGCTGATGCTCTATCCACTGAGCCAAATCAGGTAGGGCCTGATGTGTTTTCTTGATGGCAGACCTACCGTTATCCTGTTAAGCTTTTCATCCCCCCACCTCTCTTAGTCCCATTCGCCTAACTTTAAAATTAATATTTCTTTCTCTTGTGTGCTCTCATAAATGTCTTCCTTTCTCATATACACACAATCACGCAGTGTGCATACACTCACATACACAGAATTACTTTATAAGTGATTCCTATCCTAGTCCTTCTCTTTACTCTTGTTTCCATCTTCCTTTAGGCTCCCGATAACATTTATTGTAAGCAGCCCAGCTCCTGTTTATTGAGCGCCTACTGAATGTAAAGCACCGTGCTCCACACTGAGGCCTCTGTCCCCCTTTCTCCCCTCCTTTTACTCCCCCTGTAGACCTTTGATTGTAGTCAGAAGTATTTCCTTTCGATGGGTAGAAGTTAGGTAACATTAACAGAGAGAGCAGGCTGAGGGAAGGGGCACAGCTGGTTATAGAGAGAAGAAATTGAAGATACAATTGGAAATCAAAAAAATAGGAACTGAAACAGCACGGCGATTGTGTGGAAATTGGAACCCTGTTAGGTCAATAGGACAAGGTAAAGAAGTAGCACCAGCTGAATTATTTTGTGTGTCTTATCAGGCATATTTTGGTGAGCAAAATAGATCGCCATATTTGCAAATTGAAACTTCTGCACTAACTTACCAGTTTATCCTTTTTAACTAGTTAATTCCCAGGTTTATAAACCTCAAAACCTTATACTTTTTCTTGATATCACTGCAACTATTTCTCTGTCCTGCCTATTATCTGGCCACCATTACTTATTCTTGACTGCTAAACTTTTAAAGTGAAATCCCTACATAATCTTTAGAAACAATTTGTGCTTTATAAATGGAACTTAAAGAGGAAGATGTTCTTATGCCAAGAATCACCATAAAGTAGACTTGATAATTATCTAGAATTACCTCCTAATATGTTAGCTCTGTGAGTCTTTTCCAGTTAGGTATAACCATTGTTAAAAGACTGTGCAGAAACAGTAGCTTGAAATTTGTACAGACTTAGTAAAATGTTGAAAATTTGAAGAATAATTGATTTTTCTGGTCAGTGTATTTTCATTGTCACAGTCTCCTGTATTGATTTGGTTTCAAGTGTTATAACAGACATCTCACTTGTTATCTGCCTGAAGGTTTTTTTCATCTTATGTCAAAGAAATGTAGGAGTGGTTTTTAACCTTGAGATTTGGGAAAAAGAAAAAAGATCATTCTTGATGAAAGCTTTCACTAAGTTATCCAGAAATTTATACTTAAGCTTCCTGACAGCCAGTAATTATCAGATTGCAGTTACTTTTCAGATGTGTTTACTGAGTTGAGGTTTGTCCTATTGATTTGAATCATGAATTAACTCTCACGTTAATCCAGTCATTTACCTCAGAAGTCAGTCTGCCAGCCTGTGCAAGATCACTATGGTACTGCTAGACACACATTTTTAATTCTTTGCCACAAAACATTATTGGGCTCAGAGAATTAAGGCATCCCCTGCTTTGAGGAACTTACATTTTAGGGGGAGAGATGTGAATACAGGAGCATGATACCACACGGATGCAGACACACCTATTTCTTTGTCCCCCTTTACAACAAAAGTGCTCAAGCGTGGCCCATGCATTTGTCTGTGGTACAGTTCTTCCTGGGCTCTCCTGAACCCATTCCTTTCAGAACCCACCTCTCCACCAAAACTGCTCACGTTAGGACCATGAGTGGCTGTCAGGTCATTGCCGCGGTCACTTCTCAGACCTCCTCGGAATTGACTTTCTCTATCATGTGAAATGATCATTCTCTACTCCTCCAACATTCTTCTGGGTTTCCTTCAGCTTAACTTGCTCTTCTTCCCCTTCTTGTTATGTTGTTTGCTGGGTCTTCATCACCTTCCTGACTCTAAATGTTGAATATCCGAGGACGCAGTCCTTGCTTCTGGTTTCGCCTCTGTTGAAACTCAGTGATCACATGCAGTCTCTTGGCTTTAAATTCCATCTGTACACTGACAGTTTCCAAACTCACATTGCCATCTGAGCTTCTCTCCTGAACTGTAGACAATTGGAGGTGCATCTAATAGGCACCCTAAACATAATGAGTCCCAGACTCCTGGTCATCCCCCTGTGCTGAACTTGCTCTTTCTACAATCTTCCCTCTATCAGTTCTCCCAGAAATAATCAGTGGAAACAGTTTGGTATATGTCTCTCCAAGCTCATGTGGCTGAGTATGTTTATTTCTCACCACCACTCTATAATGTCATTTTGTGTATACTGTTTTCTTTTCTTTTACCCTTCCACCCCCAGCATTTCCTGAACATGTTTTGTATACTCTTAAGTATTCCTTGGAAACCTAGCATTTAGTAGGTACTTGGTTATACCATAATTTATTAACTACTCTTACTAGATTAGTAAACATTGAATTGCTTCCATGACTTACTACCATTATATAAACTATGAGTAGTATTCCCATTACAAAAAAGAAAGAAAACAAGCACTTCATCATTCTGGTTTTACACTGTCCCAGTATGATAGCCACTAAGCATATGTGACTGTTGAGCACTCAGTGTGACTAGTCCAAATTCAGATGTGCTGTAAATGTAAAATGCACACCAGATTTAAAAGACTTAGTTAACAAATTTAAAATGTCTCATTAATAATTTTTATATTGATTACTTGTTGAAATAATATTTTGTTTATTGGGCTAAATAAGAGTAATTTAAACACTGACTTCATCTTTGCCCTTTTCGTTTTTTAAATGTGACTACATGGAGATTAAAAATGGTATGTGGGGCTCATATTATATTCCTGTTGTACAGCACTGTTTTAGTTGCTCAGGTTAAAAAACTTGGGGTTATCCTTTCCTCCTCTCCACCTCTTATACTCCACCCATATCCTGTTGGTGCTACCTTTAAAATATATCCAGAATATGACCACTTTTC
Source organism: Myotis nattereri (assembly GCF_964212035.1). Classification (NCBI taxonomy): domain Eukaryota; kingdom Metazoa; phylum Chordata; class Mammalia; order Chiroptera; family Vespertilionidae; genus Myotis; species Myotis nattereri. The sequence goes on from NC_138079.1 coordinate 59,025,786, forward strand.
ACCTCCACTTCTCCCCCGAGGTCCATGTCTTGTTTAGCTTCGTGCAACAGCCTCTTGCCTTAATGCTTCTTCAGCCTAATCTCAAAATAGTGGCAAAGTGATTCTTTGAAAACATGTCAGATCATGTCTCTCTTCTCAAAAACCTCCAGTGGCTTCTTTTCTTATTCCGAGTAAAAGTCAAGCCCTAAAGAAGCTGGTGACCGTCTATCCCAGTGGTTCTCAACCTTCCTAATGCCGCGACCCTTTAATACAGTTCCTCATGCTGTGGTGACCCCCAATTTCATTGTTACAAATTGAACATAATGAAAGCATAGTGATTAGTCACAAAAACAATATGTAATTATATATGTGTTTTCCGATGGTCTTAGGCGACCCCTGTGAAAGGGTCGTTCGACCCTCAAAGGGGTCGCGACCCACAGGTTGAGAACCACTGGTCTATCCCTTGGACTTTATTTCTACACTTTCCCAATCTTAACCAAACATGTTTCCCATGTTGGGTCTTTATATTTGCTCTCCCCCAGCCGGAGTCTCTTCCTCCAGATATCTGCAGGCCTCGGCTTTCACACCCTCAGGTCTTTGCCTCAGGCCTGTAGGAAGGGATAGGGACCAGGGAGCAATGGAGACAAGAGATCAGATTCTGAATATATTCTGAAGGTGGAGAGGAGAGGTTTTGCTGATGGACTGGGATGTGAAAATACTGAGGATGACTCCAAAGTTTTTTGGCCTGAACATTGACAGGATAGAGTACCTGTATAGCAGATTATGAAACCTTGTGTGATATTTCTTGATTGTTTTCAATGAAATATAAAATAGTTAATTTTGGTTGGCTTTTTGTAGCCTTGAGTCATTTTTTAGTTCCCAAGGGGGTTATAAATGTGAAAGAATTTACTTTCACCTATCTGTCACTCACCAGGGGTTTCTTTTTTAAAAAAAATTATTAATTTAAAATCCCTCTCTCTCCCGTGTAAAAAATCCATTATTTTCTGAAACTTTTATCCATTACTCTAATGGATTATAGCTGCCTCCTCATCATTTTATTTAATAGAACTATTAGCTGCAGTGATAAAATTATCAAGCCATGTATACATTTACTTGCATGGGGAAATAAACCTTTAATGTAGCAATATAACAAAGAGTACAATGTATTTTATTCTAATGCAGATTTAGTCACTGGGTCTAATAAATGACTTTTTATATGTAGAACATATTTTCTTTACAAAGGAATTACAGTTTGTTGGAGCATGGGAAAGAGTGGGTGATGTGATTTCTAGTCTTACAAAAACTTAAAGTAAAAAAAAAAAAGGAAAGGTGACCAGCTATTGAAAAGTTTCATTGTCAGTAATAGATTAGTTACCCTGGTGGATGAGGTAGCATTAAATTGAGGACCAAGGTTCTGATAATTATAAAATGGTGATGATTTTAGGATTATAATGGTGAGACCTATTTCAAGTCTTGTGGTTTTAGAACATTTTGAGAGTGTTTCTCTTAATACACTCAATTTTGAATTGTCCATATTTATGGAAATCTGAAAATGAGTTGATATCTGAATTCCAGAGTAAATCTGAAAAGTGACTCAACACAAGACCAAGTCGTGGCCAGTGTGACGGAGAGGTAGCCTACACTGACTGCCTTGTCACCACTTACTCTGGGGCTATAAATGAGAAATAAAATTATGAGAAGGTAGGCAGCATTAAGTGTGGAGGATAATTTGGATAAGAAAAATAAACTGGGTTATTTTAGCTGAAGTTAAGTATTTTCTATATGATTGTGTAAACTTTCTGATTATTCTAGGTAAAAAGAAACATAATTCTTCAATTATTTATAAAAATAAACGAAACTTCTACAATATCACTAATAGCAACCATTTCTGTCACATTTTAACATGCTCAAATCTTAAACCTTCTTTCCACCCTCTCTCCTCTTTAAGATACTCACCCATCTCCCTTTCCCTATTCCTCCTATTCCTTCTCCTGCCTCCCCCTCCCCTTCTCCCTCTCTTCTCTCTCCTTTCACTGCCAAACCCTATTTACTTCACTTATCATTCACTCAAACTGCTACCCCCTTCTTCACTGCTCATTAATTCATTTCAACCTGCTTCAAACCTGGAACTAATCCGTCAAAAGCCCTCAATAACTATTAAACGGCTAAATGCAATGTGCCCTTTCAGACTTTATCCCAAATAACCTCTTGGTAGCATTTGGCCCTATTGATCACCATTCCCAAGAGATAAGTAGGCATGAGAAAGCATTATGAAGTGTCCCTGCCTGTCCGCATGCCACCTTCTATCTGGTATGTTCTTCCCCTCTGCCGTACTGTTCCTATGAAAGCCCAGTTAGCTCTCTGAAAGTTTCTTTGAATCCTAACAAGATTAGTTTTTCCCTCCTCTCTGCCACCAGTCATGTCTCTTGTTCATACATCTTACTATATGTGTCTTCGTTTTACATTCAGTTATTTATGGCGTTGGCCACGTAGCTAGACTCTGATCTGAGACCATTTAGGGTAGGGGCCATCTTTGTTCATCTTTATACTTTGACTCTCAACATATAATAAGCACTTGGTAAGTGCTTATTGGATGAATGAATATATTTTGTTATGGTGCATATTAAGAGTTTAGAAATATTTTCATTGTCCATATTTGTGTGTGCTCATACTCCTTGTCAAATTTCAAAACATAACTGATATACTGAGATTGCTATGAATCACTGAACTTACTCTCTAATCTTTGATGCCAACTATTTAGTGCTAGTGAGAGGATCGAAGACTGAGTTGGGAGAATACAAAAATGGAGAGACAGAGGAGAGCTCTTCCCCTGTGATCCCTCCCTGTGTTCCTTTCTGCTCGCATGGCCTAGTTACAGAGAGCTCCTGAAACCCACCCTCCCGGGTAGAAGTGCCGACTTTAAGTTATATCTGCACTTTCACATATCCATTCATTTCAGAATGAAATAAGGTGAGTCCCAGAATAAATTCACTTATAAAAATAATAGCAAACAGAAAACAAGATAGAACAACAGCAAAACAACCTGACATCATTTGGGAGAAAAATGAAGTGTGTCACTTGTTAGAAAATTTCTGAAAGTTCTGGTATTTCTTTTAATAAAGTTTTATAAGAATATGTTAACAAATATATAAAATATAAATATGTACATTTGTAAATTTTCTCATTTAATTGCATTTTAGTAGGATTACTGTTAGTTGTCCAAAATATATGGATGGTAATTTTCAAATCTTTTCTCTTTACTTTATACATATATGACTCTTTCATGTGCATTAGAATTGCCTTAAAGAAAGTGTATAACACATGGAGCTCTGGTAAAATAGAAATAAATAGAAATATTTTTGAGAGGATATTTGTACTGTCACTAGATTTTGTTCTTAATTGACAGTGCTCTATTTGTTGCCAGTACTGTTTGTGGCAGTTTTTACTTTCATTTATGAAAGAAAGTACGTGTTATGTCTCTTGTACTCTATGAAAATGTGCAGCTCTGGCAATTACACTGGATGGTTTCGCTGTAGTAATTAAAACACAGATGGAGCTCATTTCTTTCCCAAGTGTTTGATTGGCAGATTCTCTGTGATCAACACTTCCCTCAGCTGAACACATCAGCACCATCTGCCTCCACTCAGCTTGGAGAGGGTGGTCGCAGCGGAATTTCCTGATCATCACAAGAGCCAGTTTAAATAGAGTATATTACTCTTCCTGAAGCTCTGAAATTTTGCATATACTATATAAGGGTTTTCATGACAGTTGGTTTGCAACTTACAGAAATATTCATTAATAAATATTTTTGAAGTCCACTACTCCTTTTCTTTGACTAAAATATTTACAGCATTCCAAAATCACTACATCTAAAAAGTTCAAGTTTCTAAATAAGTTGAGTGGATGGGGCATTTTGTTTTTAGGGAGGTTGTTAGAGATGATTTCAAATTGGGATCCTATGTTTTGAACCATTAGTGCCAGCACTAGTTACAAGTAAAAATACTTGAGTATGCTGCCTCTTACAGCACTACAACACTTTAGAAGAATATGCTAATCTAAAAATTATTGTATATTTATAATTGTTAGGAATAGATTAGGATAAATGATACTTCTTTATTTAAATAATAGGATAAGAAATGGATTGAAATTTATGTTCATCAAATTTTGATGTAGATAATTGAATGTGGGTTGATTATTATGTCGAAAAACATACATTTAAGACCTCAGAGGGAAGGTGGAGGGCGGCGGTAAGGGGGAGGGATTAACCAAAGGACTTGTATGCATGTATATAAGCCTAACAAATGGACACAGACACCAGGGGGGTGAGGGCATGAGTGTGTGTGTGGGGGGGTAATGGGGAGATAAGGACACATATGTAATATCTTAATAAGGAAAAAAAAAAGACATTGGATGCACAGAAAAAAATGACATCTTTAAAAAGGAGATTATAAAGATAATTATTTATTGTCCTAGAGCTATATTTTGAGATGTTTGCTTTTGCAAACATATAGTCTGGATTTGTAAAGAATACACATGTATTATACATAATAACATGAATCCTATACATAATTAAATAATGGTAAACTGATCTGAGATCCCCTTTACTGTCCAAATGGAAAATAATCATTGTTGCCAAGATGAAAAACATGCTATGTAGTACTTATGGGAGAAACTGAATGAATTAGACTATTGCTCACATAATTTAGAGCAAAGAATAAAAGAATTAGGTAGAAAAAACATTTGGAAAAAACCCTGGGATATACTCATTACTTATGGTTCCTGTGGAGACTCACTTATGGGCAACAGTGACTTTTGGACTTTGGCAAGAAGTTGACGTTTTAAGTTTGTAAACCTAACCTCTTCACAGTTGGAGTGAAAAACACAATGCATTTGGAAGTGAACCAACAGAAAAGAAGGGAAATAATTATAAATGTATAGAAATTTATCATCAATTACCAGAAACCTTTAAAGATAAGCTTTGAATTAGCCTCTCATTATGTTTGAATATATAATCACCTCTAATCAGCTTGGAATTTTTCAAGGTAAAGGGTGGGAGAAGGAAGGAAGAAAAGAGTAACTAGTTATTTACAATGTGCTTTAGTTTATGTAGTAAACATTTATCCCGAGGAGCCTACGTTCTCATAAGGGAAAGGATGTAATCGTTCCGATCCAACAGACTGCGATAAGTACCGTAAACACAGTGCTGTGCAAGTTTAGAGAAGGGAGGCCCCAAACGAAGAGGAGCCCAGACGGTGTGAACATCCACTCACTCAGGTTCCCCTGCTCCACATGCACTGTCTTCTTTCCCAACCCGTTTCTTCTCTCTGTGCCCCCTCCATTGAGGCAGCATTTTCTGTATAGTTTACATTTGCAAACAGTCAACATTTATTGAGTGCTTACTGCATGCCAGACATTTTTCTGCGTACTTTTCTCATTTCATTCTCACAGCAACCCTATGAGAAAAGCACTATTATTGTGATCATATTTTGCAAATGACGAAATTGCCTAAAATGACCCAGCTAATCCCGTAGCGGGATTGGGGTTACTCCAGGCAGAATGCCAGATTACTGCATTACTGTAGTGCCATTCGAGCCCACCCAGCTCCTGGAACTGCCCTGCGTGTGGAAGGAATTTCCCCCATCCCCACCCGCCTCTGGATTTAATCCCAGGGCGAGGGAAGCAGAGGAGACAGAGAAGAGCACCTCACGATGAGGAATTAAGGGAAGAGGAGCTGAGAAGGGCAACTGTCGTCAGGAGAGACTGGGCAGGGAGGAGACTGTTTATCACAGGGCCCCCCTCCCCTCCCCGGCACAGACTCCCTGCCATGGTTGTCCCTGGGCCCCTCCACCTTATCCCTGTTTATGCCCCTCTGTCTGTGTCTAGTCTAAAGGGTACCCTAGAGATAGCGTGAAGAAAATACTTCTTAGTGGAAAGGAAGTTTCACTTTATGAATTGTTTTTCCAGTTAAAAGATATTGCTGAGCACCTGGACTCGATATTGACTAGGACATGGAAAAGCAAATCTCTTACTTAAAACATGACAGAACGCGCACAGTCCCGAGGGAATGTGAGTTCCCCTGTCTTAGTCCCAGTTCCACTCTCACCTCCTCCGTCTGACTCTTGGTTTCCTTGTGAGTAATATGAGGGATCTGGGCTAAAAGTTCTCGTGTCCCTGCCAGCTCTGAAAAAAGTTGGTGGTATAAGGAGTTTACAGTCTATCTGAGCAGACATGAAAAGTGTATATTAAAATATGAATAAAAAGTTAAATACAAGGAAAACTTATATATAGTGAAAGAAACAAGAATAGATGTTGTCCATGGGAGTGTGGGGATTGATTGCAGTGGAAGTTGCTTACTGATATGGGGCTTACATAGGTGTATAATATGTTAGGAATCCCTGAATTATATATTTAAGATATGCATTTCATTCAAACACACGGCAAAGGAAAAAATGTTAAGTAATGTAATGAGGCATGTGAAAAATTGAATCTCCAATCAGTGTGGAAGTTCCAAATAGCAAATTCCAAGTAAGGACTACAGATACTAGACAGGTGAGCTACGTTAGGAAGATGGTCTGAGACAGCCCAATAACAGACCCCGTGCATGATAAACTATTACTTTGCTTCCCTTCACTATTTTTGTTTCTTGAAATATCTATGAGACTATTTGATTTTTTTCTTTTCTCCTGGTCTTCTTAAAATTGCAGTACACTTTTTATCCTTTTTTAAAACATTAGCTGTTGCTATTTCTTCAAAGGGCCTACCCTTCTTTCTTTTTTAAATCTGGCAGTTACTGTAGGAGGCTCACACATCTAGATAGTTCTTGGCACATAGTTAACACTCCATAAATATTAGTTCCACAGAACTGTTGAGTTTATGTCACTATTATGCTACAAGTTTTTGTGTGTAACCAATTAAATGTACTTCCATCTACTCCCACCCCTTTTCTATAGACATATGATGTGTTTGTATACTTTCGACTGTTTCTTTAAAATATTTCTTTGTATTTTTAATTTAAATTCTTACCTTTGGTTAAAATCTTAAACTATTATTTCACTGCAAATAGCACATTAATAGTTGGTTGAAAGTGATTCTTTTATTATGTGCAGTCCAAAACTTAAAAAAAAAGTTTTGGCAGCGGGTGATCTGTGTCAGATGACATCAGTGCTAGGAGATAATATGATTAAAATGTCTTGCCTTAAACAAGGTGGAAAGAGTGAAGGAGAGGGAGTAGATGAAAGAAGTTGGAATAATGCTCAGCTTGAACGACGAGTATTAAGCGTGGACAGAAGCACAGATGAGGGAGGGCAGCCATGTCCGTCATGCTCACGATGCTCCTAATCTACACTATCCCAGTTTCATTCCCAAAGTTGGGCAGTCTAGGTTTTTGCGGTGTGAATTCCAGGCCATGCTGATTTAGTACTGGTTATTTTTGATCTCCTTTTACCTCAGTCCCCTAAGCTCTTAAAGTCCACGCTCAATATTACTTGTTTCCAAAACCTAAAAGGCAGCACTGACCCTAGAAAGTGAGGGTGACAACAGAGAGTGGAATGGTGGCACCGGCACCAGTAGTGGGTGTGTGGCGAGTGAAACTGAGGTGGACAAGGGACACAAGCCAAGATGTGACCAAGGCGTGGTTCAGAAGGCTGCTCCTCACTTCCCTCCCGTTCCCCAGAAGATAAACTTAAACTGGTCTCACATGCTCAGGCTGGGCAAGGGGAGAGGGTGTGAGCACAGTAACTTACATGAGGAGAGCCCTGGCTCCGAGGAGAGCTGTCTAACTCCAAACTGACCAAGAAGTTCAGTAAGACTTGATTTTGATCTCTAAAAGTAGTTAATCGAAGAGTTTTTTGATAGAGCAGGAATAGGTTATAGACAGTGTCAGTGTCTGAAGTTGTCGGGATAAAAGGATGAGATTTGAAAACTTTCATGAAGAGACAAACATGTTTCTAAGGTACTTTGTACAAATTTCAAAATTTTGATTCTTTCTGGGATAGTTCACTGGGAATCCAATCCCCAAGATGAATGAATCCCCAGCTGGGCATGAACGCCAAATAAGGCTTCTCTGAAGGGAGCCCTTTTTAAGGCTCCTGGGTTATTAAAATCTAAATGCCAACATCAGGGTGCAGAAACTGTAGCATGTTATAAATGTTTACATTTCATTTGTTAAACTCCTCTTAGCACAGCCATAAAACACAGTGGCTGGCTGTGTAATGTAATTTGAGGATAACACAGAAGTTTTCCCACTGCCAAACTCCCATAATTTCTGAATTTTGAATATTTAAGCTTTTCCAAATGGATGTGATAGAGGTTATTTTACAGAATTAATTGTACAAAATTGAGAACCAAAAACTTCTCAGAAGTTATTTCTTTGGAATAGAAAATTTTGGTGGGGGAAGAGGATGAATGAATGAAGTGTGTAGAGTCATCAAGATAGAGAAAATATAAAGAAAAAGCATTAGCTACTTCAGAGTTAGATCCCTTACATCTATAAATTTTGTCACTACAGCGAAGTGTTTTCAAACTATCAGAAGCTGTTACAGAATAGACTAACATAACAATGTTTACTTCACAACACTGAGTTGAAATAATAATAAATTGCTATAAAATCTTACTAAACTTTAGGGAAGAGAGTTATAAGACAATGAAAAACTATTTCTTTTCAAAACATAAATAGGAATTAATGGTATGTGATATCCCAATTTTAAAAAAATATTTAAGTCATAAAAATAATTATTTTAAAAAAATAATTATTTTCTCCTTAAAATGTTTTGAGTGTGACCATCATGCAGAAGTTGGTGTGGGAAATAGACAAAGTCTTAACAACTGGGTGATTCAGGCTGTCTTGCATCTGTGACTTGATTCCTGGAAGGAACACTGGAGCAGATGCCAAACTACAACCAGGGAGAGCAGTTAAGACCAAGTAATCTTAGTGTGCTTGAGTAAGAATCAGAGTTTGGATTCTCTCTTTTCCCCTGGGCATTTTCCCCCACCCCTCCCCCCCTCCCCTAGGAATGGACATAAGGAAAGAAACTGAAAATGACCCCAGCTCAAGCTCTAACTTCTACTGGTTCTGAGTTTAAATTTACTATTAACCCTTACATCCCATGCTGACAGGCTGTTAATAGACCCAGTGTCACACCGCAGTCCGAACTCGTGATGGTGCAGTCACAGAAAGGGAGCTAACTCAGAGTCTGACCATGAGAAAGGAAGCAGTTTTCCCCAGCTCTCTACTTAGGAAAAAAAAATACTTACACTTAAATTATTTTATCTTTTCTTTGTGTGTTCTAGTTTACTAAGCAGTAAGTTGATTTAACTTAACATTTTTACTTTATTGTTGTTAGGAACATTGGAAATGGAAACATTTAAGATGACATTTGATTTATTAAAAACCCACAAAAACTAGCAGATGGTGTAGGGAAGCAGCATTAAGGATGCTACTTGATCCTTAATTCAAGACCATACTTGACGCTGCATCTGGAAGAAGAGCTGTGCCAGGAAAAACGCTGTTGAGTTAAAGACCATGTTATTCATAAATATTCAGGAACATAAGAGACAAGTGTTCATGAGCACAGTAGTTATATGAAACCAAATAGATATTCCACGGGATAAGGTTTCCACAAGCATTTCTAAATCTGTAATATTTACTCATATAACATTTCTATAAACCTGTGGAGTGTAGAATTTTATAATGAATCCAGCCAAAACTTTATAGTTGCGTTGTTTTATCTTATTCATTCTCTGTACAAATGGAAGTTGTCATTTGTAACAGTCCCGGGATAATTAATTGTTGTGTGTTTAAACTCCCTCACACTAAATATAGAATCTCCAAGTTTCTGTCTTTAAATATTCCCCAACACTTACAACATTAAAAAGCTGGGTACAATTAATTATTACGGGAATAAGTGTGATTGCTGGCATCTGATTACTGTCCCTGTTATTTAGTTTATTATTTTGCTATAGCCACTGTATTTGTGAGTTTTTGTGCTTTCTGCTTAATACAAGCTAATTGTATTTTTTTTTCCAGTGAGGAAAAGAAGGCTTCAAAGCAGTATTAAATACAGGCGGCATGTTTCATAATTAGGTTTATGACAGTAGAAATAAGTCACTTAAAAATTCATTAGCTATATTGACCTTTGCTTTTTTTAATTAAGAAATGTAAGCTCTTTGGAATAAAGTCTCACTTTAAATAAACATTTGTGCTATAATCCATGTAGTTAGCATATTGTTGCTAGGTCTAAACCTGTGTCTAGATGCCAAATTAGGCTTGTCAGGAAATCACCCACTATTGATACAGGTACTGGTTTGATGAAAGGCTTGTGCGGGCTTCTTAGGATCCCAGAGACTCAGCAGTTGGAGAGGAAGAGCCTTTTCCACGCCTCGATTCTCTGTGAGAGCCCTGTGGGCGCCTGGCCTGTAACACAGCAGCCTGTTCTGTTAGGTTAACGGAAAAAGGAACGAGTCTATTTTAAGCCATTCCAAATACATGAAGTAAATGGCTAATGGATTTATTTTTTAAATCAAGCATTTCCTTAGAGAACTTCGGAGAAGAATCCTTGGGCAATGGAACTCCCGAATACAGGTGATTTTAGATGCTGTTGTCTTCCCTTCAACATTGCAAATTTTAGATCTAAGCTTTGGGTGAGAGATGAAATATTACTCAAATCAAATATATTCTTAATAGTTCAGGAGAATGACTCAGAAGAGAATCATGGACAGTCTTAATATGAACCAGGCCATGTACTGTTTGTATGTGAGATTTAATATTGAGTGCCAGGTTTTAATGTCAGCTGGACATTTAATGCTGGAAAGACCACTTAATGTGGAGTCATCAGCCTGTGTGAAGTTACCAAGTCATGGAACCTCTTTGAGTCTCAATTTTACCACAGCTAATAAAAGTATGAGAAATACTACCACTTTCTAGAGTTAGAGTATTATGAGAAAGAAATGAGATTGTTTGTGAAAGTGACTTGTGCATTGTAAGACCTGATTTTGAATTCTGGCTGTATCATATTTTGGCATTGTAAAATCTTGGGTAAATTTCTTAACCCAATAAATTATTGTTTTTCACAACTTAAAATAAGGATAAGAATACAGTGCTTAAAAACTGATTGTTACAGAGTAAGACCTCAAAAATGATAGTTGCTGTTTTAACACTTTTTTTTTACTAAATCTCTACAAATGTATTGTCATCTGGAGATTTAAAATAATGTAATAAAATTTAAGTTTGTTTAAAGTTATTAATGTCTATTTCAATATGTATTTACTTTTACCTTAAATCTTGTTACTCCACACACTGTCTTATAAATAAGAATAATTTTTAAGTTTAGTATTTATGTAGAATGAGAAGCTTTCTTTCTAAACGGATAATGCCCCCTTTATAAGTAATGTTTTAGCATTCTGACACAAGGGACTTGAGGAGGAATGGATCTCTAGAACGCTTTAACTGATTATAGTTTTCCATAATTAATAACAATTTAAATTGTTTTGTTGGTGGATTTGGTGTAAAACAAGAGAAGCTGGTATGAATCTATATATCTAGGTAATTTCTTTTTTTAATTTGAGAGGAAAAACCCATTGGAAGACACTGAACTGCTGATACCCTGTCAAGAGAATGCATTTGAGGTGCACCAGGAATTGCCTATCTCTTGCAATTCGTTTAGAGAGTCTACTTCAAACCTTCTTAATGTAATGGGACTAGCATTCTGTTGGGACTGCAATCTTTAAGGACCCACATTTGTTTCTACATGTTCTGGCTAGTAATGCTGTGCTCTTTGACAAGTTTTACTAGTATAATGTAACTTGGCAGTCTTGGGATGGAAAACACAGACCTCAGACCTCTTTTTATCTGCTAGATTAGGAAATTGAAAGATTTTAACAGAAAGTAGTCTGTCTTAAGAGAGAGTTAAAATCAGTTGCTGATCATCTTTCTTCTTCAATGATGGCATCACTGAAGGAATGTATAACCCAAATTTAGAATACAGTGATATATAGGTGCTTTTATAAGCCAGTCAACCATGTGTGGAAAATTTACTGTCCTTAATTTTTACTACTTAAAGAAAAAACTGCCTTAACCGGTTTGGCTCAGGGGATAGAGCGTCGGCCTGCAGACTCAAGGGTAGCAGGTTCAATTCCGGTCAAGGGCACGTAGCTTGGTTGCAGCACATCCCCAGTAGAGGGTGTACAGGAGGCAGCTGATCGATGTTTCTCCCTCATCAATGTTTCTAACTCTCTATCCCTCTCCCTTCCTCTCTGTAAAAAATCAATAAAATATATTTTTTAAAAAAGAAAAAACTATACTAAGATATATTTTTAGTTTAAGCATATTGCTTGGTAATTAAAAAATGCTCTGAACCAGTTAGTTTGGTTAGAATTCATTATAAAAGGAATGAAAGTCAAGGAACTATTTGGTTCTTCTCTTTTCTATTCTCTTTCAACAGCCATCTGTTACTTCCTTGGAGGAACAGTATAGGCATTTGAGACATTATGACCCTTAGTAAATGAAACAAGATAAAAATCTTAGTAAAGATGTTTCATGACAGATTCCTGATCATATTCAAATATTTTAAAAATTACATCCTAATACGATTAATGACTAAATTAAAAGTAAATATTGCTTTTAGAAAATGTCTATATACTTGAAATATCCCAATCTGTTTTTGTGAAGCATATTTTTTATCACTCGTATTCCAATGGAATGTGAAATATAAATTATAGTATCTTTTGAAGATCCCTAAGAGTTTAGTATAAAAACTACCCTTGAGCTACATTAATTTGAAGGAAAACAAATATTGCATGGTAAAACTGATACTTATTGTAATTTTTTTCTTTTGAAACTCTTCTCAATTTTTTCTAAAATGATCTCTTCATTTATTTTTCTTCTTGGATGTATTATATTGACTATATGTACATTGACCTCATCTTGATGGCTCCTGGTTGTGTCTGTTCAGTGGAACCACAGGGTTTACCCTAGGGGACACTGAGTTTGGCATCACAGCCCCAATCTACTACTCATTCTCTGATTGCCTCGTGTAAGTTACTTAAACTCTCTGGGCTTCTGTTTTCTTGCCTATAAAACGGACTAGGAATACACATCTAGGGCAGTGCTGAGGGTTACATGAGATTGAGTTGCATCTGACAATGTCTGGCATATAGAAGATGCTCAGTAAGTTTATTTCCCTAGTTCATAGATGGAAATGAAAATGTTAATGTTTGAGTTTGGGTTTGGCTTTGAAATTGAAAATGTGCTGATATCAGCTGTGGCCTTGATCATTTATTTGATCGTTGGTCATTGCTTTTTATTAAAAGCAAAACAAACAAAAAGCAATGAAACTGCATAATCTCTAAGGTAGTATGATATGGCTCTCAGCCAAGGATAAAAATACATGACTTAATCAATAGCATTTGTAGATAAGAAGTTCCTACCTCATAAGGTTACTTAATTTATTTATTGATTTTAGCGAGAGGAAGGGAAAGGGAGAGAGAGAGAGAGTGAGAGAGAGAAACATCAATGATGAGAGCCAATCATAGATCAGCTGCCTCCTACACACCCTCTACTGGGGATCGAGCCCACAGTCCAGGCATGTGCCCTGACTGGAATCAAAGTATGACCTCCTGGTTCATGGGACGATGCTCAACCACCAAGCCACACTTTCCCAGTAAACATAAGCTATTGCTGATATAACAGTAAAACCCTTGTGATAGAGGTTGGGAACTACAGATTTTGGCTAAATGTCATAATATACAAAATGTTTTCTAGATATGCCAATTTAGGCTAAGTTAAAAAATTCATTTTATTTGTTTAGGCTAAGCTTTAAAAAGTTATAAGAACAATTTAAAATAGCTAAATTTTGGGAATATATGTTTTCATATAAACAAGTATCCCCTTTGGATCTTTAACATGTAGTCTTTAAATAAAAGAGCCAAAAACTAGCAGATAGGAGCTTTTTTATTTTAGAAAATGGTACTTGTGAGAAATACAGCTCATCCTTGAACAATGCACAGGTTAGGGGCACTGATCCCCACCACCACCCTGTGCAATCAAAATTCTGCATATAAATTTTGATTCTTGAAAATCTTAACTATAGCCTGCTGTTGCCCATGAGCCTTACTGATAACATGAACAGTTGATTAATAGATATGCTATGTTATATGTATTATATGTAATATTCTTACCATAAAGTAAGCTAGAGAAAAGGAAATTATTAAGAAAACTAGAGGCCCAGTGCACGAATTCATGCACCAGTGGGGTCCCTCGGCCTGGCCTGTGGGATCAGGCAAAACTGGCTCTCTGACATCCCCTGAGGGGTCCCAGATTGTGAGAGGGAGCAGGCCAGGCCAAGGGACCCCACCGGTGCGTAATCGGGGCCAGGGAGGGGTGTGGGAGGTTGGCCAGCCGGGGAGGGACCGTGGGAGGGTTCCAGGGTGTGTCCAGCCCATCTCAGTCCAGATCAGCCAGACCCCAGCAGCAAGATAACCTACCAGTCAGAGTGTCTGCCCCCTGGTGGTCAGTGCACATCGTAGCAACTGGTCAACTGGTTGACTGTCTGCCCCCTGGTGGTCAGTGCATGTCATAGCAAGTGGTTGAGTGGCCTTAGTATATCATTAGCATATTACGCTTTGATTGCTTGAATGGATGACCGGGCACTTAGCATATTAGGCTTTTATTATATAGGATCATAAGGAAGAAAAATAGATTTACAGTATTTATTGAAAAAAATATGGGTATTAGTGGACCCACACTATTCAAACCCATGTTGTTCAAGGGCCAACTGTAATCTTGAATATACCTTGTCTCTTATCCAAATTTATATAAGTTGCACTACCTTTAGAAATCTCAGAATCTAGAAAGAAATTTACTTAGTTCCTGTTTCTGGGCCCAGGTATTGGGTCGGTATTCTATAATTTTCTCTCAATCTAACCTGGCAAATTTGACTCAGTTACTTGGAGCATCATCCCATGCACCAGAAGGTCATGAGTACAATGTATCTCTCTCACATCTCTCTCTCTCTCTCTCTCCCTCAAATCAATAAATTTCTCTGTCTACATGGTAATTATTACCGTCTGTAATTAGGACTTATATTTGGTTAGCATGCACTGGTGTGACCATATTGATTGTATGGCTAGTATTCATTCTGATTGATCAGTACTTATATAGCACCAGTTATTTAATATTTTGGATGTTACCTCTGCCTAGAGCTATTTATATCTATATTTGCATTCCTGTTTTCTCATGTAAGAGTAATATAATCTTCCTTTGTATCTTTTCTTTGTCTTTCACTACAAGAACATTGAAATCATTAGAGTGAGATGGCTTCTACCATTTGTCTAGATTTTTCTGTGGAAAAACTATAATATTTGCTGGGTTGTGGCTTAATTTGTCACAATACTGTATATATCTCAGTACTTTATACAGTGCATGGCACCTCACCACTGAAATGGGTTGTTGGGTCACTTTCATCATTGTTTATTGACTTTTTTATGTTTTGTTTTTAAAGTATAGTGCTCATAGTGCTTATTTATTCTTCTCCATGACTATTACCTGAAATTCCTCTGGGGAGAAAATATCCTACAAAGTCCCGATCATTAAGTTTGGGTGATAGAGGTCTCTGTTGGAAATTTGATAATATTAGAAATCAGAATTCACGTTCATAAGGAGAAGTTAAATAATCTTAATCAGTTAGCATCCTAACAGGTGACTTGACACCATCAAATGTTCAAGTTGCCAAGAATGTGGCTCATGCCTCTTTCCCCTAGTGCATTGTCTATATTGCTGAATAATACTTGTTTACTATTAATTAAGAATACTGTACATGGCATATTGAACATTCTACTTTGAAAAAAATGGACGGCTGAAATGAGTCTCACAAATTTTACAGGAACAATGTTTTTATCACCTGTTAGCCCTTTGACTTTGCTTTTTTGGTTATCTCAGAGTCTTAGGGTTACGAGGTAACTCAGAAGCCAATGCTCTCAAATTATAATTCAGAATATGAAGTTCAGAAAAGTTAAGCTACTAGTCTGGGGATAGATAATTTTCAAATTCTATGTCAGCTCTGGTTCACTGGGATTTTTGCTACTTGAAAGCCATAGATTTGTCATTCTTCAATGTCATTAGATCAAGGTCATATAGCTAATTTGTGGCAGAGCCTGGGTTAGAACCTGTTCTTTGGGTTTCTATTCTCATTTTCATTTATCCTAGTCATCTATACTAATAAAAGGGTAATATGCTAATTAGACTGGACATCTTCCAGACATCCTTCTGGACAAAGCCACAGTGGCAGGGGCCAAGGCAGAGGCGGTTAGGGGGCAGCCAGGCTGGCAGGGGGGCAGTTAGGGATTGACCAGGCCGGCAGTGAGGCAGTTAGGGGGTGACCAGGCCGGCAGGGGGGCAGTTAGGGAGCAATCAGGCTGGCAAGCAGAGGCAGTTAGGGGCAATCAGGCAGGTAGGCAGGCAAGCAGTTAGGAGCCAGCGGTCCCAGATTGCAAGAGGGATATCCGACTGCCTGTTTAGGCCCGATCCCTACAGGATCGGGCCTAAACAGGCAGTCGGATATCCCCTGAAGGGTCCCAGATTGGAGAGGGTGCAGGCTGGACTGAGGCACCCTCTCCCCCACTCTGTGCATGAATTTCATGCACTGGGCCTCTAGTTTTATTATAAACCTCATGGAAACTTTTATATTGATTATACTTTTTAAACCTTGTAATCCATTATGTAGGCATAAAGAGTTAAGATTCTGACATTTGTGTTACATGCAAATAAAGTGAAAATTACCTTGTTAAAAATACCATGCTTATTATTCATGTTTGAAAATGCAGAAAAGAGAAATGTAGCTTCATATGCATATTTTCAAAGTATGACCGTTCATTACTGAGCTTTTCTGCCAAGTATGCTATCAGCTTTATAAAGGACACATTTCAACATGGATTAAATATTTGGGAATTAGCTTGAATTATTTATAGGTAATTGTCAAAACATGCATATCTCCATGTGTGTGGAATAGAAATATATTTATCCATAGCTAAGAATAATTGTTTTTATTATGATGTTAGGCACAATACAACTATATTTCATATAGTTTTTAAGCCCAGTGGGTGTAGTTTGTGCATTTCCCTGGGTATCCTTCTTGGCACACTGTAAATAGCTAACAATGATAATTCTTTCCCCATGCAGTATTCATTTTAACTAGAAAAAATTTACTGCTGTGCTAATGTGGTACAATTTTTAAAATACGTTAAGATGCTAAATGAATTTTTTGGTACTCTGTTATAATACCTTCCTCTCTCTCCCTTGTATACACAGACTGCACCTCCCTCCAGTCACTTGCGTTGGGGAAAGGGAGAGGTAAATTAGACTATTTTTTTTCACCTCTGCTTCCCATTGTTAATAAGCCATGTTTGCTTGTTTTTCTTAGATGATGTTATAAACAGGGATCTATCCTCATCAAATTGAGTATTTATTAATTGAGGGTTTCTGCCTTTAAGGAGCTCTTATGTTGAAACAATATGGATATACAAGAAACAGTTCAAGTACCTAACTTGTTACATAAAGGTCATCAGAGCCGCAGGATATTAGGGAAGGAAAGGAACCCATTGTGGGGATCAAACACTGTACGAACGAGCGACAACTGCGCTTTTCTATTTTGTTAGGGCCACTGAGTTAAAGTGGCATGAACGTATGTTTGATACCGGGTCTTAATACGCTTAATATTAGATATTTGCCAGATCTTGTTTGCAAGATACTAATTTCCTAGAAGACATCGTTGTGTGCTTTTCTGATATCAGATCCATTTGCCTTCAGTACTTGAGAGGCATTTGCCTTCAGTACTTGAGAGGCAGCTAGAGATTGTTTTCTTCGCATTCCAGATGAGCGAAGCCCAGAATTACCCAGGTGAAGGAGGGTGCGTTCCCCACTCCTGTTCCTAGGAGCCCACATTTCCTGGGAAAACAGCCTACATTGAGCTATTTGTGATTGAGCAGTAAGCTAAGAGAGTGTAATGGCCAAAATACAAACTTCGTTTTTATGAGTTTGTGGGAGCAAAATGTGGAGGTACTGGAATCTCCTGTTTGTTTTTGTGGCAATCTTGATTTCATAGTGAGTAGAATCAAAGGCATATATAATTAATTTAATTATTGAATGTGTTTGGCATTAAATGGTCCCCATCTTTTGTTTTTTAAAGTTATAAAAAAGATGGATTTGAAATGTGTTTTTTAATGATACAGTGACATTTGGTTAAACAAATATGTCATGAATATATTGGAACTCTCCTGAATGTCATGCCAGTTTATTTTTATTTTTTAATATATTTCTTATTGATTTCAGAGATGAAGGGAGGAGAGAGAGATAGGAACATCAGTGATGAGAGAGAATCATTGATTGGCTGCCTCCTGCATGCCCCTACTGGGGACCAAGTCCACAACCCCCAGCATGTGCCCTGACCAGGAATCAAATGGTGACCTCCTGGTTCATAGGTTGACACTCAACCACTGAGCCACTCTGGCCACGCCATGCCAGTTTACTGATACACTTGGCACATATTAGTTTATTTTGTTTTGTGATTATTTGTGTAATATTTCTCTTTTTAAAAAATATTTCCCATTTCCCCCCATTGACCCCTTCTAGCCTGCCTCAGGCTCCCACCCCCGGCCTTCACCGCCCTATTGTCTGTGTCCATGGGTTATGCATATGTGCATACAAGTTCTTTGGTTGATCTCTTTCATGCAGCACCACCCCCCACGCCCCCTCCTTCCCTTTGAGATTTGACAGTCTGTCCCATGCTTCTGTCTCTGGATCTATTTTGTTCAGTTTATTTTGTTCATTAGATTCCACACATGAGTGAGATCATGTTCTCCCTTCTTTTAGCTTAACATGAGTTCAACAGAGTTTGTTAGAATACTGGGTGGGGCAAAAGCAGCTTTACAGTTGTTTTGTATGGAAAATAATACAATAATTAATAAATAATAATAGAAGAAAGGAACTATGTTTCGCCTACTCACAACTGTAAACCTACTTTGCTCCACCCTGTGTTGCAGTTTACAGGTAGCTCGCATGTGTATACGATGTGAAATTTGCTTATCTGTTACTTAACAAATTTCCTGATGTGCTGCAATGTGTCGGGCAGTGTGCTAGCCACTGGGGGTGCGATAGGGAAGAAAGCATACCCAAATCCCCACTCGCATAGGGCTCACAGTCAGAAACTAGGCAAAGTAATAAGTAGAGTAGGTCGTACTGTAAGGAACTATTTTGGAGTAGGGAAAGGGCTGGGGATGCCGGGAGTATGGGTAGGGTTGCAGTTTTAGACCTTATCAGGAAGGTGACAATTGAGCAGAGACTTGAAGGCGAGTGAGAGAGGAAACCACATGGATACGTGGGGTGAGAATATTCCAGGCAGAGAAAACAGCAAGTGCAAAGACTTGGAATTGGGGTGTGCCTGTGCAAAGAAGAACAAGAAAGCCACTGTGCCTGGAGGGCCTTCCACAGGGGGGAGGGGGAATAAGTGGGGGAGGGGCAGAGAGACTGCTTTTGCAGGGCCTTGCATGCCAGCCTAAGGACTTTGGCTTTTACTCCGACGGAGATGAGAAGTCTTGGAGGGGTATTAAGCAGAGGAGTGTTATGAACAGCCTTATTTTTAAAGGCTTATTATGATTGCTGCATACGGAGAACAGATTATAAGGTGTCAAGTGCACAAACAGGGGAGACGGATTAGGAAGCAATTATGATAACCCGGGCATGAGAAGATGGTGTCTGTCTTCAGTCTCTGCACTTTCCCCCCTTGTGGTTCAAATCTTACTCAGAAGGCAAAAGATAAATCGGTGACATGTTGCACTTTTTAGTCATTACTAGTAATAATAGGAATCTTGCATGTATACAGCTTTTTATAGTTTTCAGGACATTCTTGTATGTATTGCCACACCTAGCCCGCACATAGCCTGTTTAGTGGCTGGTAGTTTCCAGGTTTATGGGACGTGCCCAGAGTCATGTAGGTGGTCTCTTCCCTTTTCAGGATTGTGTATATTGGCTTCACTGAGTATGTACAAACTAAGCAATAACCAGAAACCATCTATTCTGGAGGATGGGATTTGGAATCACTTAAAGAAGTTTACTCAATTGCTGACTCATTAAAGAGTATATCCATCAATGGTGGTGGCTGGGTTGTCAAGCTGAAAAAAAACTTTATTATTATTGAAACTGAATCTGTAAATTGTTCAGAGGAAATTGTTTATATGCAAGAGCATTTATGTTTTCCTCCTTAGAAGTTCATTATTTCCCCTTTGCTGGATTCATATATCTAAAAATGAAATAGAAAAAAGGTATTAAAACTGGAAGAACTCCTCCTAATGTAGGGGAGCTATAATACCAAAAGATATTTAAATTTTTCAGGACAGTAATACTATGTGCAGTGCTGTCAAAATATTTCAGGCAACAGTAGTTTTTCTACATGGAATTTAAATAATGAGGCTCATGACATTTTACTTTTAACCTACAAGATACATTGAATAAAATAAAATATTCAAGTTATGTCAAAATAGTGTAAATAACTCTTCTGTGTTATTTAATTTAAATTTAAGTATATTTTAAGTGTTTTCAGAGAAAGAATGAGGGATTGTAGAAATTGCTATATGTTATAATAGTTGAGAAAGCAGAGTGTGTATTTTATATTCAGAGATATATAACAGCTATTGAATGAAAAAAGTCTGAATGGGCAAATATACCTTTGTAGTCATGGGAATAATATATCACTGGAATTTGAATGTATTCTTGAATTGCCATTTGTCTAGGAGATTGAATTTTGAAGAGTAACAGCAGTAAAATGCAAAAAAGGCAGATTAATAGAGTGATGTTTGGAAAAAATATTTAAATACTCAGGGTAGGAATTTGAACTTATGGCTCACACAATAATTCTCCATTTCTTTCTTACAAATATGATTATTGACCAGATTAATATTTTATGTTGAAAAATCTACTTACTTGAATAAGCTTTCAATTATAATATCCCCCATTAAAATGTATCTTTTTTCACTTTTTGTTGAGAAAGCAGTATGTGTAAAATGCCGTCAGTGTTCAGACTCCCAGTCTGACAAGCTTCTGCATTGTGTAGACTATGTGGTAAGCATAGTCCTTGCGAAATGTTCCTTTTGAACTGTTTGGTAGGGAATGGTTTCTGGGGCTGAGGGCTGGTGCCCTGGCGGACCTCTGATCTGAGACAGTGCTTTATAGTTCACTATTCCTGCCTGTCTGTCTTTTTTATGTGGACTATTCTTTACATTCTCCTTCTCTCTTTTTCCTTGTTGATCTAATTTCACCACTGAGCAATGTGACCGAGTGCCTGCTGTATACCGGGTATTCTAGGGGCTAGAAATGCAGTTCCCTGCTCTCTTGAAACTAGCCATCGTGTGAGGAAGGTGAACAGCCCAGACAGAGAGTAGTGAGAGGCCGGTGCAGCCTGGTACTGGGGAGTGAGGAAGGCCACTCACCTGCAGGGAGGCTGAAATCTGAACGATGAGAGAGAGCCAGCCATATCCCCTTTCTTGTGCTTTTTTCCCCTTCACTGAAGCCTACAGATTCATGCCAGCCTGGTGCATTCGCAGCCTCTATCACCCATAGTTGAAGCCAATGGCACACTGAACTCTTCTTTGTCTCCAGGGATATACCAGATAGCAGATGGGCTGATATTCCTAATATGCCTACACTTTCTTCTTATTGAGAAGTCACTGATTATTATGTATTTTAGGAGACTTTGTGGAGCCTTTCATTGCCCCTTGCTCCTTCCTCTTCATACCACACATGTTGTACTTGCTTCTAATATAGGCCTTGCAATATTTGCTTTCCATCCCTTTCCAAAATGCCAACCCCACCGGCTCCAATAAAAGCCAGGTAAGCATCATTTCTAGTCATCTTTGTCGTTCCAAAGGCTAACACAGTGTCTGAAGCAAATACATTTCAATAACTGTGTTGTATTGTAAACCAAATTAATAAATTGTTTAATCTTACAGTGCTTGTTCTTATGATAATTTTGACCCACAAATACACTCCTCTCCTTTCTAATACCCAAGTGATTGAAGGAAAGCATGAAATGTAATGTAATGGGTTAATTTCAGTAACTTTGTGCATTCTTGTCAATTAAATGAAATGTAAAAGTTACATTGATAATGGTTTCCTGTTTTTTACTACTTACATTTTTTTCATGCAAAGAAAGCTGATTGCTGAACCACATTTAGAATTAATAGGAAGAAACTTAGAAACATGTAGAGAAACAACATGGTTATATATGTGCTTTTAGACTGTAAAGTGAAATTAGATAAGTCATTTGAAGATCTATATGATTCATTATAATGCAATCCATTATGTGGCTTACCTTAAATTATACTGTAACACTGAGAAAAATGCCAGGGCCTGAAGAAATATTTTATGTGGATGATGTCATCACCCATTTATAGGAATCAGTGTAGGTATAATTTTTCATGGAAAAAAATTTTAAACATTATAAAGCAACATTTAAAAACAGAAACTATATTTTGAATTTTAATTACACATGCTTTTATTTGTTTGCCCACTCCTAAGATGGAAAGAAATTGATGATAGTGAGTTCATTCTTTTTGTTAATTTAATTTCTTCCATCACCCTTGAGTTCAGTTTTACAGTTATAAAACTCTTTGTCATTTTTCCATTTGCTTTTTTAAAAAGTAAGTATCACCCATTTATAGATTACCAGTGATTGTCTTTAAATATTATGGCATTTTTCACTATTACTGGTAAAGTCTTTTAAAGTCTACATATGATTTCACTCTTTTTAATTATACCAGTCTTACAGAATGGCCATTATGTTCTTTGGATATGACTTACTCCCAAAAAGGGGAAAGAATATAAACAACACAAACACTTCACTTTATTTTTTGTGTGTGTGTGTGAAAAGAGCAACATTTAAGAACATTTTTATACAGTTCCTTCTAAAATGCTAATTACAAGGCAGTAAACAGATAAACTCTGAAATATAATGGAAATAAGGGAAGAAAAGACATGGTTATAATTTGATAATTTTCTTAAATTTTGTTTTCATGCATGGCAGAGAAATTTATTTAAACTCTGAAGGTTTTACTTGCATGATAATTTTTATTATTTAAAAGAGAAATGCAGCATTATTGTAATTGTGCTCTGAAGGTCGATGTCTGCTTTTGTTTCGTTTTTAATGTATTGTGAGGTCAAAGGGGGTAGTTCATAATAAGTTTGTGTTTATCATCAGTAAATAAAATAGGAAGAAAATAGGGTGGAGAGGGCAAATTTGCAGCTTCTTAACATAGTCACATTCATTAGTGATAACACATATATCATGAATGTCTTTAATTCTTGCTTTAAAATCTTGATTAAGATGGAGGAGTTTCTGATTTTTCACCTTGAAATATTTTTTAATATGGAGAGTTGACAGTGATGGATTGACTAATATGTAATAAATATAGAATCAGAGTCTGAAACATACCTTGAAATACCACCTCCAACTCCCTGAATCTCATTAGAAGTACACCTAAGTATTTAAATTCCTAAAAGATCTGTAAAGAAAATTTTATTACTTTTTAAATGTGGCGTACAGTTATGTCTCGGTATCCACAGAGGATTGATCCCAGGACCCCCACGGATACCAACATTTGTGATGCTGAAGTCTTATATCAAATGGAGTAGTATTTGCACATAGCCTATATTTGCGTACAGGCTATAGCAAGGTATGCCTACCATCATTTCATGCATATGCACTCATGTAGGGCTTGGTACATGGCAAAATCAATTTTTGTTTTTTGGAAGTTTCTGAGATTTTCCCCCCTAACATTTTTGATCAGCAGTTGATTGAATCTGTGGCTGCAAAACTTGTGGATATGTAGGACCAGCTGTCTGGTCATACATACAGATGCATGTCTAGTGCTCAGATGGTTTAAAGAATAGCTATAAACTCCTATGGAACCACCGCCCAGGTCAAGAGAGAGAAAACCTTGCTACAAGTCCTCTCCATGGGAAATTTCATTTACTAGTACTTTCTGTCAAATCCAGTTCCAGTTGTTTTCAAAGTTTATATTCAAGGATTCCATGTAGAATCATTGTTTCTCTGCCCCAGAATTTCAGGGATATATTATTGGAAAGAGTTAAACCCTCTCTATGTGAGAGTTATTTCCAATCCTGGCGCATTTGAAATATATTTAGTGGCTGAAAGTAAAAGTATATATGTAGGTAATTGTGCCAGTTGATGCATTTGGTGAATAAGCTGTGGGAAGCATCCTTTCTGTCTTTGAAATGCAGAGGCTTAAGGTGAAAAGTTAAGGAGATTTGGTAGATGAGGTGGAGAAGAGATTCTTGGATTGACACCGATGAAATCCATCTTTCATGATGATGTAACAGATCCAACAGAACTATCAGTTGTTGAAATAACAGGGTAGAAGGTGGCTCCCACAAGGCAATTTTCGATTACTAAGACATCAAACAAATGATTTAACAGTAATGTAATCAGATTTTTCAGAAGAAAAAAAAATGCCCGCTGCCATTCTTGACTAGACACTACATCTTTTAATCTATACCTCGGTGCTCTGCCCATAAAACATGTTGCTTTTCTTCCTTCTGACAGCTACTGCATTATGTCCAAACTTATTTCTTATGCTGATTTCTTATATTGGGACCATTTGTTTGGTTTAGTTTTACTGTATTTTGAATTATTAACCACTGAGCAGATACTTCATTACTGTAAAAAGAATTATAAACATCATTGAAATGGTGCCAGTGATAAAGGAGCAGATGGGTGCCGGTTTCTGCAGTTTTATGTTGTTGTTTTTTTCCCCCCTCTTCTCCTGGGAGAGCTGTTGGCACAGTATAACAATGTGCAATTAGATTACTGGAACAGAGAGAAAAAAGGAAGGAAAATTAAATTAGCCCTACAGAAGTCTACATATACTTTTTTAGAAAAAGAGAAAAAAACTTGTCACCTTTAAATATAGGTATTTGTTATAATTAAAGAATGCAGTATGTATTTCCACTATCAGATTTAATATTAGCGCCCGCGCTTCATTCTTTATTTTTGTTCTCTGGTGCCCTCCTTGTTCACTTTTATGCTGTGTAGCGGCTCTGCTTAATAATCATTGCTGCCGGGACAAAGCTGCCATCAGCAGCGACGTGACAGTTCACAAAGAGAGATGTTCTGGCATTCCAAGACACAGGGGACATTAAATACGGTGTAAGACAGAACAGGTCTTCTTTATTTTGACCTATAAAAAACACACGCTATTGTAAAAAATATCACTATACAGAATATCTTTAGCCCGTAGCTTTGGATGATATCAATCTTCAAGGTTTGCACTGTATTGTATTACTGCATTTTTGTCTTTTTCCTCTTCTTTTCATTTTGAAAGAAAACCAGAGGGACTCACTATCCTATATATCAGTCTTGGAGCACCTTGTCGGGCTCCAGAGGCACCTCTGAGTGAAGTGTTCTGTTTTCTTGTTGGAGTATATTCTTCAGTGTGTTAAAGGGTCATGGATTTTACTATCACTAGCTGAGGTGAAGAACAGGAACTCATCAATATTTTTCCCCAGGCCCCTCCCTAGGTCTCTTACAACCCCATCTATTTTTTTTCTTGTCTCTTCTTGACTTTTCCTGGTTGAGATTTCTTCTAACATAGGTCTCCTGCATCTCATATATACAATCCATTAGGGTGTTCTATTTTCTCTACTGTCAAAATATATCCAGAATCCAACCACAGTAGCTTCTCCCCTTAACCTTAGTCGTGGTTTCAGTTACCCACTGCCAACCTAACCCAAAAATATTAAATGGAAAGTTCCAGAAATAAAATATTTCATGTTTTAAATTGTGCACTGTTCTGAGTAGCATGATGAAATCTCAAACCATCCTGCCCTGTCCCACCTGCGACTGAATCATCGCTTTCCAGCACATCCACGCTGTATATTCTACCTGCCTCTTACTCACGTAGTAGCCACCTAAGTTATCCAATCAATTATTAAAGAGAAAAAGACAACATTCACATAACTTTTATTATGGTATATTGTTATAATTGTTGTGTTTTATTATTGTTGTGAATTTCTTACTTTGCCTAATGTTTCAGTTAAACTTTATGTATATGAAAAAAACAGTATAGATAGGGTTTGGTGCTATTCACAGTTTCAGGCATTTGCTGGGGGTCTTGGAATGTATCCCCGATGGATAAGGGGTGACCACTGCACTTACTATTTCAACTACCTTGGACAGAACCATGTGAATTACATCAGAAAATAATAATATTTTTGCTTATACCCTCGCTCCTCTGTTTTCCTCAGTTCACTCTCAATGAAGGAGCCAAGGTGATCCTTTTGAAATGGGAATCCAGTCATGTCATTCTTCTCAGACTCTGCAGTGACTCTCCATTTGACACAGAGCACAGGCCACAGTCCTTGCAGTGACCTTAAAGCCCTACAGACCCATTCTCCATTACCTGCCTGACCTGCCCATCTCGGCTCAACCACCTCGGCCTCCTTGTGGCTGCTTAGCCGCAGCTTTTTCATCTATGTGGGAAGACCTACTGATACCACTGTGCTCACTCCCTGACACCTCTGAGTCTCAGTCAGATGTTACCTTTATAATTTTACAACGTATCCCATGTTTATCTAGATTTAATATGCTTCTTCATTTTTGTGTGACTCTAACTATAATACATTTCTTCGTTAATTTATAGGTGGGAGTGAGGAATGAGAATCTCCCCTTTGAAAAGAAAGCAAAGGGCATTCACTATACTGTATATCAAATTCAGAACATCTTGTATGGCTTCCGAGGCACCTCTGAATGAAGTGCAGAATAGTGTCAAATGTGAAAATAGACCATAATCCTTTTGCCTGAGTTCAGTTGGGTTGCTATAGTAGAATACCATAGGCCCAGGGTGGCTTATAAAGAAAAGAAATTTATTCCTCACAGTTCTGGAAGCTGGGAAGTCCAAGATCAAGCCCCAGCAGATTTGGTTTCTGGTGAGAACCCTCTTCCTGATTCATAGATGGCCATCTTTACATTGTACCCTCCCGTGGAGGAAGGGCGAGGGAGCCCTCCAGGGTCTCTTTTATAAGAACAGCAATCTTCACATAGCAAAACCACCTGTCTTAATTCCAAATCCATATTCTTTTCATTATTGACAAGAAGATTATAATTGACTTTAAATATTTTAAGGTTGTTATAGCAAAAACTTGATTTCTCTCCAAGAAAAGAAAAAAGTAGACCAAATGGGGCTGTGGGGAGTAGGATCTTGTGGCTCAGCATAAAGAACTTTTAAGTAGTGTAGCTCTCCAGAGACAGAGGGGGCTACGTTGTGATGTAGTGGATATTTGGTCCTTTGTTCTGTGGAGGTGGATAATGATAGATTCTGAAACTACTTGATCTTCCATTTCCAAGAGTCTGCAATTTGAATTCCTACCCCATAGCCAAAGGCTTTAGTGGTGGAACATCATAATTATTATTTATTTGTGTTTTGGAGTAGTATCTTTTAAGAGTATAATGTCATATAGTCTATAGTGCTTGCAGTACACTATCAAACAATTAAGTATACTCCCAAGAGCTCTTTGAGCTAGGAATTATTATGTCTGGTTAATAAATGAGGACGCAGATTCAGAGCCTGGAACACAATGCCTGGTAAATAATGGAACCGGGAGTTTAAACAAGGCCCTTTAAACTCACTGCTCTTTTTATTGCATGGAAATAATCAGTGAAACTGTCTGAATGTACATAGTCTTGGGAAAATATTTCAATAGAACTCAAGAAGAAATAGAAAATAAAAATGGTCTGTAACCATTAAAGAGAATCAATCAAATGTTTAAAAATCTTATTGACCAAAAATCCAAGAAGACCTAACCATTTTTACAAGAAAATTCTATGAACAATTATAATCTGATATAAACTGATCTAGAGACTAAAATTATGTTTGCTTCCCAAATCACTACATACGGCTTGGACAGCCTTGATGTCAAAACTAGAGCAGGAAGTATGATTAGGGAAAATTAAAGGCAACTATCACTTGTAAAATTAGATGCAAAAATCCTAAATAAAATAATGAAAACGGAATCCAGCCATGTATTTAAAACATTTGTTGTGACCAAAGAAGTTTTATCTAAAGTTAAAGAATGGGCTTGACATCGGAAAATATGTTAAAGCAATTCCCACATTAATAGATTAGAGGAGAAAAAACATTATTTTCTTACTGACTTCCAAAGGGTGTTTGATAAAATCCAGTACCTTGTCATAATAAAAACACTTTGCAAACTGGAAATAGAAAAGTAACTTTCATATTGATGGACATTCTGCATAAAGGATTTCTACCAAGTCCTGCAGTTAATGTCATATTTGATGCTGAAACATTAGATGTGTTCCCTTTACAATTAGAAATGAGATGTGTGTCTACTCTCACTGCTTCTATTCACCTTTGTACTAGCATCCAAATATTATGTACACGTAAAATTAATATATTTACAGTACATGTAATTTTACATATAAAATTAATATACATTAAAATTAGTATACAGTCTTTTCTTTGAAACCACACTGATCCAAACTCTTTTCAATGATGATGCTTAAAAGGGAAGAAAATTGGATTATCTTTATTTGTTGCTTATGATTTTTATAACTATGTTTGTTTTCTATTAGAAAATGTTCATGTTGCCCTGGATGGTTTGGCTCAGTGGATAGAGTGTCGGCCTGCAGACTGAAGAGTCCCCGGTTCGATTCCGGGTCAAGGGCACATGGCTGGGTTGTGGGCTTGATCCCCAGTTGGGGGCGTGCAGGAGGCAGCTGATCAATGATTCTCTCTCATCATTGATGTTTCCAACTCTCTCTCCCTCTCTCTCCGAAATCAATAAAAATATATATTTTTTAAAAATGTTCATGTTGATGGAAAAAACCATGGATAAAACAAAGTCTAGAGAAAATAGTAATTATTTTGTCTTGGAAATGATTGACATAACAATTCTTTAATTAAAATGTATTCACTTGGACATAGCAAATATTTATAACAATAACAATATCAAGAGCACTATTTGTACAAAAATAGTTTAATACACCGGGACCACAAACTTTGATCTTACTGGTCAGTAGTGGTATATAATTTTTTGGGGGTTCAGGTGCATCTAACAAAACAAATGAAAATATCTTCAATAAGATAGAAGTTAATTTATATCACAAATGAAAGAGATTTATTTCCTTTGGAGATAAGAGGATGGTATGGTTTTCCCGTATATCATCAGGGACCCAGGCTCCTTCCAGCTCACCCCTCTTTCATCCTATCTAATAAAGAGGGAATATGCTAATTGACCCTCCTGCCATCGCAGATAGTGGCACCCATGACCAATAAGGAGGGAATATGCTAATTGACTGCCCGCCCTTAAAGATGGCAGCGCTCACAGCCAATAAGGAGGGACTATGCTAATTGACTACCCCACCCTCAAGATGGCAGCATCCACAATCAATAAGGAGGGAATATGCTAATTGACTGCCCGCCCTAAAAGATGGTGGCGCTCACAGCCACAGGATGGCCAGCAGGGGAGGGCATTTGGGGGTGATCCCTCCGGCAGGGGAGCAGTTAGGCGTCGATTTGGCTGGTAGGGGAGTGGTTAGGGGGTGATCAGGCTGGCAGGCAGGCAAGTGGTTGGGAGCCAGAAGTCCCAGATTGTAAGAGTGATGTCTGAGTGCCAGTTTAGGCCACAGGGATCAGGCCAAACCGGCAGTCGGACATCCCAAAAAGGGTCCCAGATTGGAGAGAGTGTAGGCTGGGCTGAGGGACAGCCCCACCTGCACAAATTTTGTACTCTGGGCCTCTAGTCTTTATGATATAATTCCTGTCCTCATCGTCTAGTAGTTGTTAAACCTCCAGCGATCACATGTCCCCTTAGCCAGCAGGATAGAAGGAGCCAGGAAGCACACACAAAGCTTTGCTACATGGCTTTACCTATCTGCAGCTGAAGCTGGGATATGTCGTCCTTTAATTGAGCAGCAATATGGCCAGCTAAAAATTTGAGTTCTTGTTATGAAGGCAGAAAAGGAAAAGGGATATTGTAAGGCTAGAGGTCTCTGCCACAGGTGGATATTTTCACTTAATAATTAAGCCAGTTTAATTGTTGGAAGAGTAGAACAAAATACTCTATTTAATTTTACCTTGTCCCTTTCAGTGTAGGAATAGTGTGTCATCAAGCTATTTTTATTTTAAGGCAATTTGTCATTGGGAATAGTGAATACCCATAATAAGCTTCATTAAAATTCAGTTGTTTAGAGTGAAGTTTCCTAATTTTTTCAGGCCACTCAGGCTAACAATTGTGTTTAGCATAATTGCTGGATTAATACCTTCTCTTTTTCCAGATTAAATATTTTTGCATTTCTTACAGCAGTTGTCCTCTGCACTTGAAGTAATAACACACTGTTTATTTATATGTTTGAGGACCCAGAATCGAGCCTTGCTTTTTCTACTATCTCCACCTCCTCACTCTCACATGCCTACAAATGTATACACAGAGAGACTGTTGTTTCTCTACTTTGTAGCATAAGGATAATTATTTTCTTATTATTTAAAAAAATCAAACTGAGTAGTTACTAGAACATAGGCATTTGTGATTTCTCTGTTTTTGAAGGTTGTGGTGGTTTTGTTGTCTGTACATAAAGACCTAAAGAGCTTTAAAAGTTAAAAGAGAGAGGCATGAAATTTAGTGTTTTAAGTAAGGTTAGGGAGCATTCTCAATAATTTCTCTTAATCTTCATTTTATAACTTTGCTAAGGGACATAAATGAATAGTTGCAAAAATACAGAGCACTCTGTAATATTTATAAATTTTGTCATAATCAGAATCTCAATAGGACCGTTGGTTTGTTTGCTTTTTAACTTGAAAATATAGATTCATTCATTTGTCTTGAAAAATAAGCTGGAAATAATAATATCCAACAAAATATTGACAGATAAAGCAAGGAAAACTTGACTTGTCAGATGTCTAAAGGTATTCATTATAAAGTTAAAATCTGACCCATTCCTCCACCCCCCGCCCCGCCCCCCCCCAAAAAAAAGAATAGTAAATCAGTAAAACAGAATAAGTATCTGGAAAATACGTTTACATTTATATAGATACAAAGAATGTGTCAAGATTATATACATAGGGTTTAAAATAGCCATACACAAAATTGGGTAATTATTTGTGAAAACTAAGATTTAATTCCTATTCCATGCCATACAGGAAAACATATTACAGATGGCTTCAATAGTTATTCTCAAAAATGAAACCATGATTCAGCTAATGTCAACGTGGGGGAAGGACTTAAAAGTGAAAGACAAACACAAAAGAAAATATGTTAATCATTTGATTTCACAAAATACAACCTAAATTTAGGTAAGTATAATCCACATACAGCAAGTCCTTGCATAACATTGTTTTGTTCAGCATCAGTATGTTTAATGTCATTTTGATCAATGAGATGCCCAAGGAACTTAATTTTTGTTTATATCAATTAGCCCATGGCAAAATTGGTTTTATTATACATCATTTTACTTAAAGTCACAAAGCTTATTAAGGAAGTTAACTGAGGACTTATTGTACATATAAGTGCATGGAAAATAGACTGAAGAATACATGCAACATTGTTAACAGAAGTTACTTTATTTAAAGAAATGGAATTGATACAGGGTGTTGTTGTGTGAGGTAGTCTTTCACAATTCATTCTGAGTACTGCTATGTTTTTTTACGTCTTAAACAACAAAAATGTAATGAGTCATTGCATTATTTACTGAATCAATCCTAATATATAAAAAGCCAGGGGCCGTCACAACCTGATGGACGACCGAACAGCAGGCTGTGTGGGGTGACCAGGCTGGCAGGGGGATTAGTGAGGGACGACCAAATGGTTGAATAGCAGGCTGCGTGGGGCGACAAGGCTGGCAGCAGGGGCAGTTGGGGGTGACCAGGCTGGCAGGGGGGAGACAGTTGGGGTCAACCAAGCTGGCAGGGGGGGCAGTTGTGGGCAATCAGGCCAGCATGGGGGGGCAGTAAGGGGTGACCAGGCCGGTGGGGGGACAGGGACAAACAGGTTGGCAGACAGAGATGATTAGGGGTGATCAGGCTGGAATGGGGGGTCAGTTAGGGGCAGTCAGGCAGGCAGGCAGGTGAGCAGTTAGGAGCCAGCAGTCCCAGATTGTGAGAGGGATGTCCGACTGCCAATTTAGGCCCGGTCCCCAGGATTGGGCCTAAACTGGCAGTTGGACATCCCCTGAGGGGTCCTGGATTGGAGAGGCTGCAGGCTGGGCTGAGGGGATCTCCCTTCCCTTCTCCATGCACGAATTTTGTGCACCAGGCCTCTAGTATAGTTATAAATGTGAGAAGAAGCAAACAATTAATATATAGGTTGTTTCGAGTGACTTTTATGGTATTGTTGAACAATGTTCTTTCCTTGGGCCTGGTATTTTAAAGAAACCACTATAGCATCAGGGTTTGCTAACCTGTGAGCAAATGCATCACCAGATATGATCCCAGACATGGTGAAACATTTCAATGTTTCTAGAACTGTGGTTTCTTACATTTAATATGTACATTCAATATAATGACTCTTTGCCGGGGTCCAGCCCCGGCGGTCCAGGGGTTCCCAAAGGTGTGGACGGAGTCAGCGAAGAATGAAGGACACGGAGACAGCGTTCAGATGATCAGCATAGCCAGGTTTTCTCTTTATTCTCCTGTTACATCTGTATTTATACAATTTGATCCTATAAGCATGCTTTTATAGTCACATCATGTTATGTTTTGGGTCCTCCCTTGACCTTCTACAGTTCCTTGTTTCATCTCCATAGTTTCTTATCTGACCTTTGCCAAAAATCTTATCTCTATCTAGCTCTGCTGATTTTAATGATATCCATTCTATTCCAAAGTTTAGGGCTATTTGTTATCTCCATTCCAAGGTCACTACTCTACTGTTCTACTGTTAAGCTACAAGGCAGTAACTGAAGGAGATTATCCCAAGTAAAGGTTATGTCCTTTTAGCCTTGCTGGTGGTCTTCCTTGGGACTGCCCTGTGTGGGTGGTTCTCCAGGGGTATAGGCTTTGGTGCTTTCTCTGGTGGGTAGACCCCTAGGGATGTGGGCCTAGCAAGTCCCAAATTTATTGCCAACAGTCTTAGTCAAAGTTCTTCATAAGT
This sequence comes from Myotis nattereri, assembly GCF_964212035.1. Taxonomy (NCBI): domain Eukaryota; kingdom Metazoa; phylum Chordata; class Mammalia; order Chiroptera; family Vespertilionidae; genus Myotis; species Myotis nattereri. The sequence goes on from NC_138079.1 coordinate 59,058,922, forward strand.
AGTACATGGTATTTCTGTAACACTAGGGGGTTTTACTGATTTATTCCCTTCCTTAGTCCTGTTAATCCCTAACTCCAGGGAAACATCCCCACCTGGGGAAACAACCTTTCTCAGGGAGGTGGCCCTGGTTAGAGCACATAGCGCTAAGAAGGGCAGCAAACATATTAAGAACAGTATGCCAGGTCCCTTGAAACATATGCTGTGCAGATGTTTCTTCCCTGCAGCGACTGTGTCAGGCAACAAGGATGGACCGGCCTCTGGCAACTCTTGATTTTTTTTTTTCTTGCAAAGTTCTATTAAGTTGAGTGTGCAGGTCAAAATTGATGGCACAAGCAAATGAACATTCAAAGGTCGGAAAAAGAGCTTCAATGTAAAACTCACAGCTTATACAAAAAATTAACCCAAAGTGTATCAGAGTTAAATGTAAAACATAAGGTTATAAAACTTGTAGGAAAAAATATATATAAAGAAATCCTCAGGATCTAGGGCTGGATGAAAAGTTCTTAGACTTGACACTAAAAGCACAATCCATAACAGAAAAAAATCAATAAATTGCACCTCATCATAACTAAAAACTTTTGCTCCACAAAAGACCCTGTGAAGAGGATAAAAAGAGGATAAAAATCACTGCAAACCACATATCGGACGAAGGCCTTGTTTCTAGAATATATAACAAACTCTCAAAATTCAATAGTAAAAAAAAATTACAAAGTGGACAAAAGACATGAATAGACATTACATTGAAAAAGACACACAGATGGCAAATAAGCACACGAAAAGATGCTCAACATCACATCCCACTAGGGAAATGCAAATTAAAAGCACAGTGAGATATCACTACATACCTATCATATAAGCCAAAATTATAAATAGTGACAGTCTGTGTATTGTTTACTTTTTCTCACATTCCTAACTTGATTGAGTAAGTATTAACACCAAATGCTGTCAAGTTTCTGGAGAACTGGATCACTCATATATGTTGCTAGTGGGAATCTGAAGGGCATAGGCCACCCTGGAAAAGAGTGTGGCAGTTTCTCACAAAATGGCCATATAGCCCAGCAATTGTGTTCTTGGACATTTATCCCAGATAAATAGAAATTTATGTTCACATAGAATCCTGTATGTGCCTGTTTATAGCAGCAGCATTTGTAAAAGCCCAAAACTAGAAACAATCTAAATGTCCTTGAGAAGGTGAACAGTTGAATGGTGATACATCTCTGCCATGAAATAGGACTCAAACAGTAAAAAAGGAATGAGCTATTGATACATGCAACAACTTGGATGGATCTCAAGGCACTTATGCTGAGTGAAAAAGCCAATCTCATGAGAATACCCATTGTATGATTCATTGTATGATTCTGCTTATATAACCTTCTTGAAATGGCAAGCTTATAAGGGGTGGAGGACAGATTTCCTCCTTGTGCTGTTGTACTAGTGCAAGATGTTACCATAGAGGGAAACTGGGAGAAAGGTTTATGGGATCTCTCTGCATTATTTCTTCAAATGCATATGAGCTGCAATGATCTAAAAAGCACACAAAACAAGAACAAACAAAAAACTAATGGCCCCTTCAACTTAAGGGAAAAGGGACAGAAGACTCAACAGTGTGGTTAAGTAACTTGCCCAGGGTCTCACTGCATATGAGTAGCAGTGCTTAGATTTGAACTCAGAGCTCTCTGGCTTCAAGGTTTGTCTGTGTTTCCATAGCACATACCATCTTCCTGGAAAGTCCAGCTCAAAGTAAATAGCAGTCGTTTTTACATGCAGGACTTGGAAGCCATTTCTTCCGACTAGCAAAAAATATTGAGATCAGATCTTAGGTTTTAGTCAAACTCTCCTCAATTGTGTTTTCCAAAAATGTCTGGCAGTGCTTCTCAAATATCATAAGATCACCTGGAGCTCTTGATGAGATGCACATTGCAGTCTTGGGTGGGGCCAGGGACTATCTACACTAATAAAAGACAAAGATGCTAATTGATCGTACCTTTGCTATGCTCAAGCCACGCCCACCAGCCAGTCAGAGCGACTATATGCAAATTAACCCAACCAAGATGGCGGCCAGCAGCCACAGAGCTGGAGCAAGCAGGAGTCTTGGTTGCCCTGGCGATGGAGGAAGCCAAGCTTCCCGCCTGCTCTGGCCAGCTGTGGCCTCCACAAAAGGCAACAAAGTTTCAATTATAGAAGCTAAATGAATCCCAGATACCTGCTTCCAGCCAGACTCCACTGGGAGCTTGGGTGGTTGGGGCTGTGGCCAGCCTGCAAACAGCCATCAGCCCCTCATCCAGGATGGCCACACCCTCATGGGGTGAGGGTCCCTTCCGGGGGGCTTGGCCAGCCTGCAAACAGTCATCAGCCCCTCACCCGGGCTGGCCAGGCACCCCAGGGGGGGACCCCCACCCTGAAGGGGCTGTCGCCCACCTGCAAACAGCCATCAGCCCCTCACCCAGGCTAGCCACAGCCCCTTCAGGGTGGGAGTCCCCGCAGGGGGCCTTGGCCAGCCAGTAAACAGCCCAGCCATCAGCCCCTCACCCAGACTGGCCAGGCACCCCAGGGGGTGACCCCCACCCTGAAGGGGCTGTGGCCAGCCTGCAAACAGCCATCAGCCCCTCACCCAGGCTGGCCACACCCTCATGGGGTAAGGGTCCCCGCTGGGGGGCTTGGCCAGCTTGCAAACAGCCATCAGCCCCTCACCCAGGCTGTCCAGGCATCCCAGCGGGAACCCCCACCCTGAAGGGGGTGTGGCCAGTCTGAAAACGGGCCTCAGCCCCTCACCCAGGCTAGCCAGGCACCCCAGCAGACCCCCACCCTGATCCAGGACACCCTTCAGGGCAAACCAGCTGGCCCCCAGCCATGCACCAGGCCTCTATCCTATATAATAAAAGGGTAATATGCAAATTGACCCTAACAGCAGAGCGACTGGGAATCACTGGTTACTCTGACACACACTGACCACCAGGGGGCAGATGTTCAATGCAGGAGCTGCCCCTTGGTGATCAGTGTTCTTTCACAGGGGGAGCTCTGCTCAGCCACAAGCCTGGCTGACGGCTGCCAGTACAGTGGTGGTGGTGGGAGCCTCTCCCGCCTCCTCAGCAGCAATAAAGATGTCCGACTGCAGCTAGGCCTGCTCCCTGCTTGCAAGTGGACTTCCCCTGAGGGCTCCCGGGCTGCCAGATGGGTGTCTGACAGCCAGCTTAGGCCCAATCCAGCAGGTGGTCATTCCCTGAGGGGCAGGGACCCTCACCCCATGAGGGTGTGGCCATCCTGGGTGAGGGGATGATGGCTGTTTGCAGGCTGGCCACAGCCCCAACCACCCTAGCTCCCAGTGGAGGCTGGCTGGAAGCAGGTATCTGGGATTCATTTAGCTTCTATAATTGAAGCTAAGCCAGCGGGCCTAAGGCATCAGGTGGTCATTCCCTGAGGGGTCCCAGACTGTGAGAGGGCACAGGCTGGGCTGAGGGACCACCCCGAGTGCACAAAATTTTGTGCACCAGGCCTCTAGTCTATATATATAAAAGCCTAAGGGACCCTCTCACTGTTAAACTATCCAACCGGTTGCTATGACACACAATGACCACCAGGGGGCAGACACTCAATGCAGGGTTGCTGAGCTGCGGTGACTTGGCAGCTGCGGTTCTTGGGTGATGCACCCAGAACCAGAGAGGAGGGAGCCCAGTTCCTGGGTGTGTCACCCTAGAACTGCCCTCTCGCTATCCAGTACTCCTCAGGGATGTCAGAGAGTCGGTTTTGGCCCATCCCCGCAGGCCAGGCCGAGGGACCCCACTGGTGCACAAATCTGTGCACCAGGCCTCTAGTTTCTAATAAGCTTCCAGGTGATGCTAAAGCTGTTATTGATGGATTACTCACTGCACAGCAAGAATAAAAGGAATCTCTATGTTGGCTGTTTGCAATTAAAATGACTTAAAGAATACCTTACACAACAGTGTTTCAGATGTGGTTAGGATACCGCACTCCAGTGGCACATGGAATGAGAGAGGAAGGTGACCATTGCCAGGGTGTAGTTTAAGCATGGGATCCATCCGTAGGTGGACAGTTGACAGACATTTTAAATGTGGGAAGAGACAAACTCAAGTCAAAGCATAGTGTTAAAGAGGTGCTTTGCACTCAGCTGTTCTTTTGTTAGTGTAATGTTGTCTACTTCCTACATTCGTATGTAAGAGAAATTACTGATAAGGTGTGAAGTTTATTGTGTCCACAGCCTAGCCTGTCATCAAACTTGACAGCTCCATTTCCATCCTTTTAAATATCTGGGGATTTGATTTGCCCTGTTATCTAAACTAATTAGGATCAGACATCCATAGCTTCCTTTTATTCAGGGATACTCATGTTTTCCTTTTGTATTACTAAACTGCACAAAGTCATTGAGCCAAAGAATTTTAGGTGCCCTTCTTTCAAAGTCAGTCTTTAATTATTAAAGCTTTTATCAGGCTTTATGAGAGGTGCCATGCTTCCGGAAGTAACTAAACCTTGATGTGGCTTTATGTTTTGATGGAAAATTAATAAATGACTTTGAGAACTGGGAAAATGAAGTGTGAAATTGTGTGGTATTTCCAAGTGTGAGTTTCTTTTGTGGTCTGTATTTTATAGGTACTAAGTCACACTTGGTGGTACTCATGGGTCACCAAGCCTTGGGTTTAGAAGTTTCTTTAAAACATAGGCCTGAAGGGTGCAGTCCTGTGCAGCTTACACCACTGGTCAAGCTACAGGGGGTTATTTCACAGGGGGTTGTGCTGACTTTCTTCTTAGGACCAAGTTATGCTCTTTTCTTTTTCCTCCTCCCTTAGAATAAATAGTCCCTGATGGGGGAAGTAATAGTGACATACAAAGGTATCCTTGAGGAATTCTGTTTCTCGCTGGTCTTCTGCCTCTAAATCTTGCCCCAACCTCCTCCACTTTAGCCTCCACGTCTCGGCCAGAATGATCTTCCGATCCCATCCATTACAGGATAAAGACTAAGTACCTTGGCTTGTATCACGAGGTCCTTCCTGCATTGGCTTCTGCCCTTCTCTTCGGTCTTCACCCCCCACCCCTTCACCTACCGCGTTCCTCATGCTCTGTACTCACTACTCATAGTTCCTAGAGCTGGATTTGCTCTCTCCTGCCTCAAGGTTGACCTATAGGCTCTTTCCTCTTTTGGAGATGCTCATTCTCCACTGGCCACCTGGTGAACACCTGCTGCTTAGCTCAGCTAGGTACTTTGTGAAGCTGCCTGTCTTAGTCAAGGCTGTTTGGTTCCAAGGAGTAGAAACCCACTCAGATGATCACAAATAAAAATGTTTATATAAATGAAAGAGCAGGCCACATCATGGAGGACATTCCCCACTAGGTCAGGAAATATACTAGGTCACTGGGCATAGAAGAGGACAGTCAGGAACCACGGTTGCTCCCAGGTGTTGTCTGATTTCTATCACTCCTCTCTGTTTCATGCTCTTTTGATAGACAAAGTGATATTCTGCCTTCTCTACTCTTTTGTCACTTCAGCTTGCTCATGGCTTCACGTTGGCTTACCCTGTCAACTTGGCCCTGGCTCCGCATGTATTTTCAACTCAACTAACATCTCATTTTCACACTTTCAAATGCTGAGGGAGTGATATTTGGATTGGCCCAGTCAAATCCATTAGTACGGCTGGGGAGTGAGGCCATACCGTACCATGGGCTTCACCGTTCAAGGTTGAAGGTGTGTGTTTGGTGCTACTGCTCTGATTTGACTACCTGGAGGTAGATGGCCCTTGCGCTTTCTCCTAAGCCCCTCTCTTTACTGTGCGCCTGAACACAGTTTTACTTGCTCTTTACTCAAAGAGTATAAGGCATTCAGACTTTAGGGCATAGCATCTCACTTCATATTGAGAAATTCTTGTCCTACTCTCAGGGTTGTTTTTCCTCTCACAGTTTCACGCCAAGTAAGAAGAGCAAGTTCACTTTTTTTCACTAGACATGCTCTCACTGGGATGATAATAAAATCTTTTTTGTTGTTGTTGGTCGGTTCAGGGGACTTAACTCTTTGTTTATTTGGGAAGAAAAAAATTGGAATAAAATGTAAAAGAAAGATTTTTAAATCCCTTCTGCTGTGCAAATTTATCTACAGGAGTGAGCTAAAGATAGTAAAATTACATTTAGGTTAATATCATTCAGCTCAACTACTTCCTACGACTATTCCAGCGAGAGTGCTTTAGATGATAAGAGGCAAAATTTTTCTAGGAAAACTTATTTAACTGGGAATATCCTAAAGAAACTCAATTAAAGCTAAAATCAATCTGAGAATTATAGAGGGTTTTTTTTTCTTTAAATACATACCACATTCTTTAAATTCTTCCATGATGCCCTATTTTGAGAATTTATCTTACAGAACCAGTTAGGTAATAGAGAATATAAACATGATAATTAAAAAACATGATTTTATTGATTATTGCCAATGAAAAATACTGGTTTTTTGAGGGACCCATTGCAAATATCTTGCATGTCCTCTTGACAAACCTCTTGCTTCATGCTGGAATTTGCAGAATAATATAAGCATGTTTTCCTACTGTGGGTGTTAGAAGGAAGACACACCCAATGAGAAGAATTGGGTAATTTTCTTAAAATTTGTCAAATATATTCCCTTTCTCTCTCTCCATTGCCTTCTTTTTCTCCTTTTTTTCCCTTTAACTAGGAGCCATACAACCTGATTGTGCATTACTTTTTCCATCTACAAGAGGCTAGTGATACCTCTTATGCTTGCTACTTATGATTATTTGGGGGGGGGGGGAATGTGAGTGTACCTTATAGACTAATTGTGCTTTAGAATGATGAGACACAGCTTGGGCCTAGTATATGCAGTGAAGGGAAAAAAGATGCTGACATGTGATCCTTGCCCTAAAGGACTAGTACTTAGATTGGGAGTCAGACAAAGCTAGGCTCTTTGCCTCAACATTCTAAGTCAAAAGATTTGGAGTACGGCCTGCTATTATATCAAGCAACTCTCCCCCTTCCGGATTGTTATTGGGTAAGTTTGTGAAATACTGACAAAAGATCTCACTTTCATTTTCTTCACTCATTAAATGGAGGTTAAAAGAAAATGCCTACCCAGTCAATTGTGATGAAGTATGAATAAAGGAACATTCCTGAAAGTACTTGCATGGTGCTTGGAACGTGATAGGTTCCAAGTTTAATAAGTGGTTCCCCTACCTTTCAATAAAACAGAGGGAATTGATCAGAATCCCAAGGGCAGTACAAATAAAGTGTCCTGGTACTTCAGAGCAGTAGGAGGAAGAGCTTACTTCCATTTGGGAAGGAGAGGAGAGGTGTTCCTTGCGTTAGCCTACCACTAGGAGAGGTAGTGTATGCAAGGAAGTGGGGAGTCGGGTGTTAATGGGCAGGCTCTGGCATCTAATAGAACTTGGTTTCAAATACTGGCTTTTCTATTTAATAGCTAAGTAACCTGGAGCATGTCACTTTACCTCATATGCATCAGTTTTCTCACTTATACCATAAGGGTAATAATAAAACCTAGCTTATGGGATTGTTGTGAGTCACTAAAGCACTCATCATTCAACAAGTATTTCTGATCACTTGTTATTTGTCAGGCATTGTTCTAGATGCTAGGGATATAGCAGTGAAACGGAAGAAGCAGAACACCATCATTCAGTCAGTGCTCAAGAAATGAGAGTCATTATTATTCTGTAATATTATTCTGCCTGCCCTGTTGTCTAATTTATATCTTGTTACCATGACACATATATAAATTACTAGAGCTATAATTGTTTGGCTGGAGCCACAGAATCAAACTTGTAGAGCCCAGCTGGAAGGGACCACAGAGCTCCTGTGGAATGTTGTTGATGCCCACTGTATACACCAGGGGTCCTCAAACTTTTTAAACAGGGGGCCAGTTCACTGTCCCTCAGACTGTTGGCGGGCCGGACTATAGTTTAAAAAAAAACTATGAACAAATTCCTATGCACACTGCACATATCTTATTTTGAAGTAAAAAAACAAAACGGGAACAAATACAGTATTTGTATTTGCATGTGGCCCGCGGGCCATAGTTTGAGGACCCCCGGTATACACATTTGGTAGCTGGTGATGCACAATACATGTGCACCACTGTGTTTTTCTAGAAGTGGTGATTGATTGATCACTGTCTGACCTGGGCACATGCTCCCGTTAAAATCCTTTTGTGGGCCAGAGCTCATATTTTGGTGGTGTTTAGACTTATAGGCACTAGCCATGGAAAATTTAACAGGTCCACATTATGTGCATATGTATGTTTTGAAGGCAGAACATTGACACAGAAGGTGAAGGAGAGGGCAGGAGTAAGGATATATCCTTTTGACTTCATTATCATCAGGCATGTAATTGAATTAGTCAGCCACAGTTGGCCAACAACCAGTTTATTACTGTTGAGATTAACATACTATCCCAACATACTAGATTATTGTACTGATGGTTTTGTTCCTGGTCTGTTGCTTATTTATTTTGCCAAGCACCCTCTTTGTATACATGGCATTTGTAGTACAGGAAAACCAACCATGTCTAAAGATTTTGGCAATGTACCTAAAAGCCAGTTACTCCGTGTGGAAGTATGCAACAACTGAAATAGTCAAGAAAATTAGGCCTAGTAATAGCTAGCAGCAGGAATTTTAAGAGGGCAGAAAGAGAAAGGCCTTTATTAAATGTTACAGGCATTGTTCTTGAGCACAAATGTATATCTTCCAAAATCCCAAAGCTGAGAATTAGCACTGTAAGCTTTTGTGAAAATTATTGCTGTTTGTGCAATTTATTAATGGTATAGATGCCACAGTAAAGACATTTAGCACTTTTATGAATGAGAATATTCTTTTCGGTTCTATTTTTAGCCATTTAGTTTAGGAAACAGTTTTCTTAAAATAGTTTCAGTTTGGGATAGACATCTAAACACGTTTTATAAAATAAAAGTCATTAACATACACAATATTTTCCAGAAAACAATTATTGCATTCAGTTATAAGTAAATTAGCTTCTAATTAAGTCTTTTGTTAATTTTCTGTCCCTTCTGTATTTATTGGCTATCATAAGTTACATTGAGATTTATGTTGATTTGTTTTTTAACATTTTAGAGAGACAAATATCCAAGCGTACCTACTGTCATTCAATTAATAGGATAGCTTCCTACCTTCTGGGAACAAAAATATTGTATGGAAAATGAATAAAGCTATGGAAAATAGTGACTCTGTACGTCTGCAAGGTGGTGTACTCCATGGCATTGGTTATTGAGAACTGTTTCTTCATGCTCTTGGATTTCTTTTGAAATGTGACATAGGAAGAAAGATACATAGAAAATTTTGGATGTTTTTGGTGTTTTTCAGTTGTATTTTTAAGATTGTACCTTTGACCTGGCCCACTTAGCCATATTTTTGTCCTATAATTACTGTTTGAGTCCTTAAACACAGAGTCATGTAGAGAATTATTGAAGCTGTGGCAGGGTACGTAGTTTGAAAACACCCATCAGATATATAACTACTAAATTACCCATTGATTTCACAATACAAATGACGGAATCAATAAAATCCTATTGTCTGGTACAGATGGAGAGTCCAGCAGAGCAAACAGTGATCCTGGTGGTTAGTGTGTCCTGGGTGCTTGTCAGAATGCAGGATGGGAAAGGGACGTGTTGTAGGAGTGGAGCCTACCTTCCGTGGACGTGGCCTCGATGAAAGTCTGTGGAGCACCCATTCCCTTACTACTCCCGACATAAGCCTTCTGCCGAAACACTGCCCTTGTTTACCCTTTACCTGGAGTTCCTGTCACAAGATCAAATGCAAATTTCAGCTGCTTCCCAGAGCCTCTGGAAATTGTCCTACCCTCAGGGATCTCCCCTTCTCTCAACATCTGGGTGCGTATTATGTTTTACATACAGCACTCAATGTACACTCCCCTTGTTATTAGTTTTCTCTTTAAGTTATGTAATTTATGAAAGGTTCAGTGGTATATTGTTTATTCTTCATCTAGAAGGTCAACGAAATGCTTTCCTTATGAAGACATTACATTGGGCGTTGAAGGAAGTCTGGACAAAGAAACAGGATACATTTTGTCCCTGGCTCTGTTCTGAACGTAGAGAAGGAACTTTGAGAGAGCACTTAACCTACCTTTGTTTCTTTCCTCAGCCTATTAAATGAGGGAATGAACTAAACAATCTCCAGGTAATCTCCTTTAAAATTGTACTTCTGGGACTTCACGTTCAACTGGGCAGATTGCATACATGATTTTTATCTCCTTTACCTCTAAAATGGTTGGAAAAGAAATTTTAAAAGTTATAAACCTGCAAAGATAAAAAGCATAGGAGAAATTCCACAGCCAAGTAAGAAATTAATACATATTTGGAAAGTAGAGGACTAATAACAGATTTACTAATAGTAGTAGCTTCTTCAACTGTGTGCCCTGAGAGGCAAGACCCATGCGAAACAAGCTGATTGGCCTCAAAAACAACACAGAAGCTTTGAGCCCTGCTGGTAGCAGTATCATGGGAAGTAGGGATGCAGTATGGGGCTAAACCCAGGGATGAGTGTGAGCCCACTTTGGCCTCCTCTCCCTGCATTGCTCTCAGAACATTGGCAGCACATGTCACTGGCTCAGGAGAGCGGTGGCTTCCTCTCTAATTAATTGAAAAGCTCTGGCGTGAAAGAGGACTTAGGGAGGTATCTGACTTGAAAGGGAGGACTCAAAAGGGAGTGGGGAGGAAGAAAAAGGAATTCAGCTGGAACAAACAATGTTGAAAGGAATAGAAAATAGAAAGAGCTGAAACTAGAAAAAAAGAGTAGAAAGGTGAAGTTGAGGAAATATCTAAAGGATGAAAACAAAACAGAGAGACACTAGAAAGAACTCCAAATATAGGAGTTCTAAAAAAAGAAATAACAGAGGTAATTGAAGAAAAGAAATTATCAAGGAAAGACATAAGAATATTTATCAGTAGAGTAGTTCACAAGCCTGCACCTTAAAACAGCATAGCTAGAAAAATGAGATGCCGAGGAGAATGAATGAGAAAAGAATCATATCAGTAAACATTTAGAACAGGAGAATAAGAGAAAATCTTAAGAACTTCCAGAGTGAGAGTGAAGGAGGAGAGATATTGAGAAAGATCACAGGTAAATTATGAAAAATCAGAATGGCATCTGACTATATAAGAAATAATATAGAGGAGTAATACCTTTAAAGTTCTTAGAAGAAATAATTTTTATCTTGTAAATCTATATATAGCCAAATACAATGAAGGATGAAGTTAAAATAAAGTTATTCAAACATGGCTCAGGAACCATGCTGTATTTCCTGAATTATAGCAAAAAAAAAAAAAAAAAAAAAGTACAAGAAATGTAACAATCATAGTATACTTACTTGGCTCAATGGAAAACAGTATTTATATAATTTTAATAATTTAAATATAGGTTTTACTAAAAATTGTGAGATGTCTATTGGAAAGCGGGTAGGATGGGAAGGGGCACGGGGAGGGAGAAGGGGATGGAGTACAAGAGAGTTATATTCTCATCTTCCAAAATAAGAAGTCAATAGATAATGAATAGAACTGTGAATCTGTAAGTTGAAACATCAACACATTTGGAAAAATAAAGGTAAATGCCAGAACAGTCTGCTAAAAGGGTAGCAGAGATTGCTGCTGAGGGGTAGGAATTGGGGTATTTGGGCAGAGGACTGCTATTTCATTGTAAGATTTTAGTACTATTTGACTTTTAACTGTGTATATATACTGCTTTGATTTTAAAAATCATTTTTAAAAGTGTATTTTCTGTTTCTAAAATGATATATAATTTTATTAATGTTCTTAGGAGAAAAATTCAGAGAGTTTCAGGAGTGGATGAAATCCTTAGGTGTGTGCATATGTAGTATTTTGATTTTGTTTTGGAACATGTTGAATAATTAATTGCTATATCCTTGGAGGGTAATTGTAACTCAGTAAAGAATTTCCCCTCTAGTGTGTTTTGTTTTTACATAACAAAGGCTTAATGAACCTTTATCTCATTACAGTGTAATACCAATAATGATTTAAATATCAAAATGAAAGGAAAAATATCAGTTTTATTTTCTTTTAGGCAAATTAATACTGCGTAATCCATTAATTTTTCTGACTTTAAAAATAGCATTTGCTTAAGATAAAACTTAGTGATAAAAGATGTTGGCCTCTTTTGATAGCAATAAAATTTTCGATATTTTATGAAAAGATAAGGAGACAATTACCAAGTGTCAGGAACGAGAAATGAAGTAGGCCATCCACAATGTTAATTTTGCTTAGAATGAAACAATTAATAGTATTTTTTAGTATCTTAAAACAACTCTGTGGCCTTCAGTTCAACACAAAGATAGCACATTAGTGCTATGTTATTATCTATGGAAGAATAAATTTCACTTTTTTTCTTTACCGTAACCTAATTGACAGAATAATTAAAGTATATTATATTTGAATTAACCACTCATATTTAACAATATTATTCTTTGATTCCTGCCATTCAGTTTATCTTTTCTTTAATCATAGAGGAAGATAACATGAAATAAAATACAAATTCTACCCTGCATAAAGAGCAGTATGGATACAGTATTTTCCTAGATATATACCAGCATCACCAATCTAGACATCGCCTTCACAGTTGGTATCCAGCCTAAATTAACAAAGCTGTCATTTGCTGGCCATTATGATAGTGGAAGTGACATGCAGGTCAAGCATGGGCCATCAATTTTGAATGCATTGATAGAGACATAAATTTTTCTGAAAATCATATTGAAAGATAAAATGTTCATTTTCTTTTAAGTATATTTTGATATACCTCAGGGCTGATTATGAGATCCATTGATTATTTTATAGTTTTATTTTGTCAATTTTAAAGAATTTAACTATGTCCTTAATGTATTTTAAAGTAACAATAAATATGATCACTCTAAGCCTATAACTATTGTACCCTTATTAATCTTATACTATATAATAAAAGCCTAATAATGTTAAGTGTCCTGTCGGCCGGTCAGCTGTTCAACCAATCAAAGCGTAATATGCTAATGATATGTTAAGGCTGCTCAACCACTCACTATGACATGCACTGACCACCAGGGGTCAGACGTTCCAACCAGTAGATTAGCTTGCTGCTGGTGTCTGGCTGATCGGGACTGAGCAAGACGTGCCAGACATGCCCTGGAGCCTTCCCACAGCCCCTCCCCAGCTGGTCAACCTCCGCATCCCTTCCCAGCCCCGATTGTGCACCTGTGGGGTTCCTCGGTCTGGCCTGTGACCTCTTGCAATCTAGGACCCCTTGGGCGCTGTCAGTGAGCCGTTTTGGCCCAATGGCGGAACGACCAGTTGCTATGACACACACTGACCACCAGAGGGCAGACACTCAATGCAGGAGCTGCCCCCGGTGGTCAGTGCACTCCCACAGGGGAAGCACCGTTCAGCCAGAAGCCGGGCTCATGGCAGTCAGACATCCCGTGAGGGCTCCTGGACTGCAAGCAAGAGGGCACAGGCTGGGTGACCCCTTCTCCCTCCCCCCCCCCCCCCACACACACACAGATTTCATGCATCAGGCTTCTGGTAGTATAAATAATAGCTTAAGTTCCTATTTTTTTCTATTTTTATGCAGTCTTTAGGAATATGCCATTTAAAAAGAGATAAAAGGCTTTGGTGGAATTACTGGAATGGAAGGAAATTGTTTGCTTTATCACTTTTACACATTGTCTTGAGTTAGTGGTAGGATCTAAGTTTTTTTTATCTGCATGATTTCTTCACCATTCGAAAGAGAGTTAACCTAAGATAATAGAAACTCATTATCATGGGGAACATTTTAAAAAAATTGTACATATATATGGCCTTTTAAAATTGCATTTGAAAAGCTGAGAAAACTTCCATTTCTTCCAGCAGGTAATACACATAATTCCTCTATTTAGGAATAAATATTCAATTAAATAGAATCAAGTAAATAGTTGTAAACTCTCATTACTCATATAGCATTCAGTACTTGTGTAATACTTAGTAGTCACATAGCACATTTCAATTTTAAAAGGTTTTAGCAATTATGTTACATTTTTATGTTAGTATTCCTATAAAGAAATAGGCAGGTATTACTAAAAAGAATCTGTTCGTCCCATTTAAATCCCAGGTACCTAGTTGGCTTTACCATTTTATATTTATTTGTTCCTAGAAAATATCTAACTGGTTTTGGGATAGTAAATGCATGTTATTTACCTCCACCACTGATGTTTTTGTGCAGTTGGTTCCACAAGCCTGCTTCTTTAGAGTTTAAGCCATGCAAATGAATTTGAGGCCAGGACATCGTTACCTGTCAGTGCCAGTATCCAATAAATGTTCCCTAATAATCTGGACATAGCACTGGTAATTTCCTTGAAATATAAATTGTTTTTCACAATTACTAGAGCACATCTCAAATGACTTAGGTTAAGATTTTATTTACATTTTTGCTGAATGATGGAGTTACTGTTTTTGCTCTTATTTTTAGCATTAGGAAGAGTGTTTAAATTTGGATCTTTTAGTCCTGTGCCCCTATCCCCGTCCCCCCCCGCCCCCCCGCAGCTACTCAGTAATTCAGTGTCTGCCATCTGCAGATGTTGTGGTACTCTGAAACTACTCAAAGGTGAGATATAAGAATGAGCAGTGAAAAATTAGAAAAATAAAAGAAATATGTTAAAATGTATCTATTGATAATGTCAGTGGACAAAAGGGATCTGTTTGCCTGCATGCATCAAAGCCCAGTAAGACAAGAACAGGGATACTTTTTAGGAAGTGGCTCACTTCTGGAGTCACAGGTGAGCTCACGCTTAAAGACCTGGCTCCCTGATGGCTTCCAGGGGAAAAAAGAATTATTCATGGTGATTAAGGGAGTTAGGGTCATGGTCAGGGTCCTGCTCTCTACTGATTGTTAGGTGCTAGGATGGAGTAGCTGATCAGCGCATCTGCTCCTAGTGTCAGCCATGGTGTTACTTGTCTCCTTTCTAAGCTTTTCTGGGCCTGGATGTTATCTTTAGTTTGATCTAAACTTTGCCGCCGGGGTCTACAGACAGGTTTTGTTCCTAAGATTATTTGATGCTGATCAGAACCTCATTGTCCTGAGGGCTTAATGATGAAAGAGGTGGATGTGCAAGGCAGAAGGAGACAGGTCAGTCTGGGTGCTGCATCAGGCCAGTTGGAAGCAAAAGGAATGAAAGGAGAAAAGGTCATGTTAAAGAAATGAAGTTTTTATGAGGTTACAAGAAAGCGGAATAGGAAACCCTAACAAGAATTTATATCTCCTCAGATTATTTTGTTTCTCATGCTAGCCCCACGGTAGTGCATTTATCAACATCCCCTGATTATACAGGAGGAAACCAAAACTCAGAAATGTCAAGTGAATACTGTAATGAGACTTAGAACCATGATTTCTGGTTTCAAGTGCAAGTCTGCACTCCATGTTACACCGCCTCTTGGCTCAGAATGAGCTGGAGGAGGGAGATTTGATGTGGAGCCCGAGTCACTGGCAGAAAGTGGGTATTGTGTGATGGGAAACATGCCTTGCAGTTATGTATACTATTGATTTCAGTTACATATGGAATAAAGTGTAGATTCATTTAAAGTGTTACTGAATCAATAATAGTATTTATCCTTTACATATATTTTAATAAACATGTATTAGATGTATAGCTTCCATCCAGTATAACTTGGAGGTTAATAGCTCCTACTGCTAAAATCAGCCAATGTCAAGCAAGTGCCTTAACCTCTCTGTGCCTGTTTTCTCATCTGTAAAGTGGGGATAGTATTATTGGTCATAGGATATTGTGAGAATTAAAAGAAATAATACACAAAATATTTAAAATGCTGCCTGACATATAGCAAATACTCGGTAATATTAAATATCATTTTCATTTTCGTATACAGTGTAAAGGAACATGAAGTTGTATGATTTTTAAAAAGGATTTTCATACTTCAAAGATAGGTGTCAATTCTTCATACTGTACTGCCTGTGGGCCTCCTTATCTTGGTTAAAATTGGCAAAAACAATTGGGCTATTTCACATTTTTCTGTGACTTAAAAACTCAACTTTTAGTATGCTAGAACTCAGGTGAGGGCATATAACTTCAAAAATGGAGAGAGAAGGCAAATAAAGTCAGCCAGGCAGTGATACCCCTGGGCTGAGCCCAGTGTGTCCTCCAGCCTGCAGGATCATGGCTCTCATGGTTTCCTCAGCTCTCGCTTTCAGTTCCAGGGTCTAGCACAAATCACTATAGCAGTGGTTCTCAACCTTCCTAATGCCGCGACCCTTTCATACAGTTCCTCATGCTGTGGTGACCCCCAACCATAAAATTATTTTCGTTGCTACTTCATAACTATAATTTTGCTACTATTATGAATTGTAATGTAAGTATCTGATATGCAGGATGTATTTTCATTGTTACAAATTGAACATAATTAAAGCATAGTGATTAATCACAAAAACAATATGTAATTATATATGTGTTTTCCGATGGTCTTAGGCGACCGCTGTGAAAGGGTCTTTCGACCCCCAAAGGGGTCGTGAACCACAGGTTGAGAACTGCTGCACTATAGGGTACCTTGTAAAGAAAATTAAAAATTGGGGAAGAGCAAGCCAGTCGGTAAGCGCTTTGTTAAAATAAACCACTTCTTCCTAAACTCTGGACAGCAAGAAACAGTTTAGTAGCAATGAAATAAACTCGCCACCTATTTGTGCACCAGTATCAAAGACTTCAGCAAACATAAGAATGCTTTGATCTTCTTCAGCCAGAGGAAAATTATGAAGCTCTTCATTGACAGTTCATGGGGAGTTTGGGGACACCAATCAAAGAAAACTCTTATTACTATAGACTAGAAATTAAAATATCTGAATACAAACGACTTCAGCATATTGTGCTTTCAATTGGGAATTACATACTTAAACATTCAATTGTCTTTTTATAATTAAGTTAAATTTTATTGTAGCTTCTGTACCCTAAAATAAACGACATTAAAGTGTTTTTATGCAACGGTGTTGCTTTGTTAATGGCTTTGACATTATATAGTTGAGACGGAATGAGGGGGCAATGTGTAGTGTATATTACATAGGATCCCTCTATGTTTCTGTAAACTCAATTGAGCAGAATTATATAAATACTAGAGGCCCAGTGCACAAAAATTTGTGCACTTGGGGGGGACGGGGGGGGGGTCCCTCAGCCTGGCCTGTGCCCTCTTGCAGTCTGGGACCCCTCGGGAGATAACGACCTGCTGGCTTAGGCCTGCTCCCAGGTGGCAGAGGGCAGGCCCATTCCCTAGGTGCAGCCCCTGGTCGGGCTCAGAGCAAGGCTAATTGGGGAGTTGGGGCGCCGCCCCCTGTCACACTCAAGGCAGGGTCTATGGGGAGGTTGCGGTGCCACCCCCTGTCACGCACAGAGCAGGGCCCATCAGGGGGATTGGGGCCTCTTACCCTGTCACGCACAGAGCAGGGTCGATCAGAGGGTTGGGGAGCTCCCCCCGTCACGCACAGAGCAGGGCCTATCAGGGGGTTGGGGAGCTCCCCCCTCTCACGCACAGAGCAGGGCCCATAGGGGAGTTGGGGCACCGCCCCCTGTCACACACAGAGCAGGGCGGATCTGGGGGTTGGGGCGCCGCCCTCTATCACCCACAGAGCAGGGCTGATCAGGGGGTTGGGGCGCCGCCACTGTCACACTCAGGGCAGGGCCAATGGGGAGGTTACGGCTCTACCCCATCACACACAGAGCAGGCCCCTTGGGGGGGGGGGGTGGCGCCACACCTTGTCACACACAGAGCAGGGCTGATCAGGGGGTTGGGGCGCCGCACCCTGTCACACACAGAGCCGCAGGGCGATCAGGGGTTTGGGGAGCTCCTCCCGTATCAGGCACAGAGCAGGGCTGATCAGGAGGTTGGGGCGCCTTCCCCTGTTACGAACAGAGCAGGGCGGATAGGGAGGTTGTGGCCCTGACCCCTCTCACACACAGAGCCGCAGGGCGATCAGGGGGTTTGGGCGCTGCCTCCTGTCACGCTGATCCCGGTGCCAGGAGGCCTCTTGGCTCCGCTGATCCTGGTGCTGGGAGGCCTCGTGGCTCCGCTGATCCCGGTGCTGGGAGGCATATTACCCTTTTACTATATAGGATAGAGGCCTGGTGCATGGGTGGGGCTGGCTGGTTTGCCCTGAAGGGTGTCCTGGATCAGGGTGGGGGTCCCCACTGGGGTGCCTGGCCAGCCTGGGTGAGGGGATGATGGCTGTGTGCAGCTGGTCACACACCCTTCAGGGTGGGGCCTCTGCTGCTGAAAGCAGGTATCTGGCTTGTTTGGGTTCTATAATCGAAACAATGTATAACTCCAGCTCTGAGATCCCAGCTCGCTGAAAGCAGGTTTCTGGGGTTTTGTTTAGCTTCTATATTTGTTACAATGTTTCAAATTGCAGGCTCAGAGGCCGGCAAGGCAGGCGGGGAACGTTGGAGTCCTCCGTCACTGAAGCAAGCAAGCCTCATGTTAGTTTCAAGCTGCCTGGCTGCCGGCCGCCATCTTGGCTGGCAGTTAATTTGCATATCACCCTGATTAGCCAATGGGAAGGGTAGCGGTCGTACACTAATTACCATGTTTCTCTTTTATTAGATAGGAAGAGAATGTTTTGACAGTTTTTTTATGATCTTAAGGAAAAATTCCCATAAGTTTTTCAATTATATGATAGCCTTATATTATTGTAGATTTCACTTTAAGTTCTATAATTATACAGCTAAGAGACTTAAAAGAAAGGATAGCAAAACTTTTACAATAGAAAGGGGTTTGTTTATGGGCATTTTATTATAAGGATTTGAATATTTGAAATGGGAAACATATTAGTAAATATCACTTGAAAATATGATTCTTCTATGGGAGGAAATAGTTCTGTGTGAGTAGCACAAGGAAAAAAAAAAGTTCAGTGTTATTTTTGAGTGAAAATGTAGACATTTCCTGTAGGGTTTCTACTTATCAAGAAAAAGAATACGTATTTTGTAATTGCATGTTCTGGATCTGAACCAGGTTTCCTGTGTAGTTCACAGCTCCTGCCTCTGAAGTCACCAAGAGGCATTTAATAAAGTATGAATTAAAATGCTTCAGGAATAACTATGCCCAAGGATGTGGAATCATAAACAGGAAAAAACTCCTGCAAAAGAGACCAGCTCATTAAAAATGTGTTGATTAACTGCAAGAAAGGCAGATGCCCACCTTCAGACCTCATCCATCTAAGCGCAGTGCCTGGCACTACGTTACACTTAAATGCAATACTCTCCCACCCTCCCTACTTCTACACTAACTTCCTCTTAGAAATAGAAGAAAATAATAATGCAAAGACCCACAGAGGAAGCACTACAAAGGTAATGCAAAAGGTCTTTCAGTACCTAAGTCAGTGGGTCACGCCACGATTCAGACTTCATTGAACCAACAACCTAGACATTTGAAATTTAGTCAGGTCTTGGGTATTAGTTTCAAACTAGTTTCTCAAAAAACTTCACTGAAGAGGAGCAAGAGCTTCTTAATTTTTGAAGTGGCATGTGGTGGTGATAGCCTATAAGTTTAGGCCCTCATCACTGACTCATCCATGAGTTGGGACAGAAATCACTGGGGACTTAAACTTTGCTAACGTACTGCAGGACAAGGCTAATGGCCCGTCTCCTCCCTCCCCCCCTCAACCACCCAACCTGCCCCCCCCCCCCCGCCACACACACACACATGCACACACTCAAGAAGACTTTTTAAAGGAGCAGTGATAACTACAGAAGTGCTTTGTGCTCTTCTTCTGAAACTAAAGTCTATGTGACGTTCTTAGCTTATAAATAAATAAGATGCCCGGTGGGCAAATGAGCAGCATACAAAGGAGCCGTTCTCCCTCTCCCATGTCATCAGTAATGGTTAATGATTTCCTGGGCAGTGCACCAGTCTCCTGAGAACTTCCCAGTGCAGTCCTTAGAACTAAAGATTTGTGCTGATTGGAACACAGGGATCTGTTCTATCTTACATTAACATATGCCAGCACCGAATTTAGATACATGTGTTATGAAGTAACATTTGTATTAGCCCAAGTTGAGAAATTTAATTAAGAATAATGTCTCTTGTTTTTCCCCCCATGGAAGTATTTATAGGACTCAGTGATTTGATGACTAATGGACATATTTAAAGGGCATCTGCTACTTACTGACCATGGAGACAAAAATAAGTAAATAAAATTTGTTACTGTTAGCAAGTTGGTGTGTTGCTTTTTTTTTTTCTCAATAGAATCATATGCTGAATGTTACTGTTATGCCCAGAGTTCGGGGACCCCAAGAATCAACCACCAGGGAGCCTCCTCCGATGCAAAAGCAGAGAGTCTTTATTCAAACTAGTTTGGGCCCCCCGTCAGCCACATTCGCCGACGCAGCGGCAAGCGGCCGAGAGAGCACGCGATTCCCAGGAGAACAAAGGTTATATAGGGCTAGTCATTTGGGTGGGCTTAGGTAAGTGACGTGGGTTACAGAGACTGGTCACTTTGGTCAGGGTCTTTCAGGGTCTTACAGCACAGTGGTCAGGAAGTGACCAACACATTCTAAGGTTTGAGCCATCCCTCACTACGTCCTGATTGGTCAACAGCAACGCATAGGGAACAATTTATGGTATAGCCTTGTTAGGACCTTAGCTGCGTTCCTTGAGCTTTATTGGTCCACTCAGGCGGTGGTTGGGGGAGTTAGGACATTTCTGGCATTCCTGTGGTCACTCCCTGGCCGGGGGGTGGGGGTGGGGGTCAGGCTGAAGACCCAGCTCTACAAGTATGGGGATAGTCAGTTCTGCTTTGTTCTATCAGTTACCACTGAGGTTTTTTTTTAACATATATATTCCAATAGACACGCAACCAATTTGACTTGCAAGGGAAGGACACTTCAAATTGGCTGCATGTTAAAAGGGATGAGTCTAAACCAGTGATTTTCAACCGTGTGACCCAAGAATTTTTAAAATAATGTAATACCTGGCTATTTAGTCAGGGGCACTGATCTCTTTCCCTTAGATTGTCACATACACAAATGGGAACAGCCAACATAACAATAACTGTCCCGTGTGAATGCATAAAAATTATACCTAATTTTTTCTTTTTGTCAGACCGGCAAAAAATGTATTTTTTTTGGTGTGCCACCGAATTTTAGTAATTAGTTTATGTGCGCCATGAGATGAAGAAGGACAAAAATTGCTGTCTAAACAAATCCACGTGCAGAAGCTGCCCTTCCATGTGGTGTGCCTTGCTAATGAAGATGAACAGAGCCTTAAGAGAAAAGAAGCAGCAACTTAGTGTAACCAAGTGTGGCCAGCTCTGTGCTATAGACATGCTGAGGTTGGCCTCACATTAAGAAGGTTATAACTCTGGAGTCACAGCACAGATGATTTTAGGGTACAGCTAATAATGTTACTGAGGAAAGATGGCCACCTGTATAAACAAAAACAAATGAACAGACTGACAGCTGTGCCTCAGAGCTGAGTGGCAGTTCAGATGACTGCCCTGGGCTTCAGGATCTGGGTGCGAATAGGGAGCGGTGGGGACTGTGGTGCTCCGCAGATGGCTGGCCCTGTCTAAGGAGGAGGACATTTGCTCAGCTAATGGTTGCCGTATGCAAATGGAGGTCTGGTGATGCCAGATTTCACAACTCTTCAAGAGACACTGGAAATCTTGGTTTTATGTGAAATCTTCATTTTGAAATGTTTACTCAGAATTCAAAATCAGGGGAGGAGTTGGGGACAATTCTTACAAGCCAAACTAGACCTTGTTTTTTATTAGATTTAGACCCTAGTCATAGATCTTCAATTTGTTCTTTTTGAGTTATCTAAATGAGTAATGTTGATAAGGTTGTAGAAGAAATGTTCATGCTTCCTAATATGTGAATGGGAAAAAAAAGACGGTTACTTATAGCTAAATAGTGAAGGGGTTTAACTATTAACTATTAGACGTCAGCTTGCCTGTATTTATATCCTGGCTATATACCCTAGGCAAGTTACCAAGTCCCTTTGTGTCCACTTTCCTCTTCAGTAAAATGGGAATGATAATGGTACAAATGTCATACAGTTTTTTCAGGATTCAGATGAGCTAATATCCATATACAGTGCTTGGTCGTAATTGCTTAATAAATATTGACAATTATTATTTTACAATATGATCATATTCAGGATTAGAAAACTGTGGTACATCTACACGATGGAATACTATGCTGCTTTAAAAAAGAAGGAACTCTTACCATTTGCAGTGACATGGATGGAACTGGAAAGCATTATGCTAAGTGAAATAAGCCAGTCAATGAAGGAAAAATGCCACATGATCTCACTCATTCATGGATAATAGAGACCATTATAAACTTTTGAACAATAATAGATACAGAGGCAGAGCTGCCTCAAACAGATTGTCAAACTGCAGCGGGAAGGCCGGGGAGGGTTGGGGAGCAGGAGGGAGGGGGGTAAGAGATCAACCGAAGGACTTGTATGCATGCATATAAGCCTAACCAATGGACATAAGACACTGGGGGGTAGGGGAGGCCAGGGGATTGTCAAGGGCTGGGGAAAAAAACACATATGTAATACCCTTTGTAATACTTTAAGCAATAAAAATAAATAAAATAAAATAAAAACAAAAAACAAAAAAAACCCCAATATGATCATATTCAGGGGATTTGCCTTTTGTTGTACTTTATAAAAAATACCCATTGTCAATGTACTGAGCCTGTTCTGTGTTGAAGAATCTGAGTTGAAAAGATAGCTTCTGGAGTCTGCAAGCCAGTATTTGAATCCTTGTTCTACTGCATTGTAACCAGAGAAAATTACCTAATTTTTCTAAACCTTAAATCCCTCCTCTGTAAAATGGGAAAATAAAGTCAAAAGAACCTACCCTGGCCAGGTGGCTCATTTGATTGGTGCGTCATCCTATATATCAAACAGGTTGCAGGTTCAATTGCTGGCCAAGGCACATACATACCTAGGCTGTGGGTTTGATCTGTGGTTGGGGCATGTATGAGAGGCAACTGATTAATGTTTCTCTTTCACATTGATGTCTCTCTCTCTCTCTCTCTCTCTCTCTCTCTCTCTCCCTCCCTCCCTCCCTCCCTCTCTCCCTTTCTCTCTCTCTCTAGAATCAATAAAAATATATCCTCAGGTGAACATTTAAAAAAAGTCATAAGAACTCGGTGAGATAATGTGCACAAAGTCAATGCCTGGCATATAATCAATACATATTACTTGCTGTAATGATTTCCCCTCATTCTTTAGAAGTTCCGTATTTGCAAACTATTTTAGGAGATTTATGTCTCATTACATGTATTTGAAGGGAATTACATCACATTTGACTTACAAATTAAGCTTCATCTTTCTGAACAATATTACGACAATGGCACTCAACCAGGGTGATTTTACCTTCCAGAAGACATTTGGCAAAGTATGGTCGAGACATTTTTGGTTGTCACAGCTGAAGAGAGTGCAACTGGAAGCTAGTGGGTAGAGTTCAGAGATCTGTTAAACAGTCTATAATACACAGGACAGTCTCATATAGCAAAGAATTATGCAGTCAAAATATTTCTAGTGCTGAGCTTAAAAACCCTGCATTACAGCTACACAAGCACCATACAATTTAGTTTTTAAAGTTCTTGCCAAGCAAAAAAAGAATTATTTTTTCAAAACATCACATTACATGTAAATTGAAATCTGTAGAGTCACATTTGATAAAATATTTTTAAATGTACACATATGTATATATGTGTAAAATCCCATTTTCTTCTGGTTACAAAAATAATATAAGCTTTTGAAAGTTAAAAGACTTTTAAAAGTCTTTAGAACTAAAGCATCTATATATATAAAAGGCTAAGCGACCAGCCAGCTGGCCAGTGGTATGATGCACACTGACCACCAGGGGGCAGATGTTCAAAGCAGGAGCTGCTGAGCAACAGCAACTTTGCAGAGTGCCCTCTAGCTCCTGGACCCCTTGGGGGATGTCGGACTGCCGGTTTGGGCCCTATCCCCACAGGCCAGCAAGGACACCACCTGCCAGAAGGACCCCATTCACTCTGCAGATACCCTTTGAGCCCTGTTGCTGCCCCAGTTGCGGCCAGCCAGGGAGGGACCTTGGGAGGTTGGCTCCAATGTGTGTCCGGCCCATCTTGTCCAGTCCCGCCCTGCTGGCCACCTTCTAATTAGTTTCCTTTCAATGTGCATGAATCCATGCACCGGATCTCTAGTATAGATAGGAAGTAAAAGTCCTCCCTTTTCCCCAGTTCTCCCCATAGAAAACCATTGGAAATACAATTAGGTTATATTACTTTCGATTTTTAAATGCATGTGGATACTGTTTTATAATTTCACTTTTAAAAAAATAATGTCTTTCTTTTCTGTTTCTAACAATTTAGTTCTAAAGCTGTTATGTGAGGTGGAGCAAGGTAGGGCTTTAAGCAGTGACCTGGCCTGGGGTATGGAGTCCACCTCGGGTAAGGAGGGCATCAATGTGGTGGGGCTGGTGCCCTGGAAGAGGGTGTCACAGTCCAAACAGAATAAAGAGCGTATCTGTGTGTGTCAGCAGCCCAGGGTAGGGTGTCAGCAAAGGCCAAGTCGGAGAGGGAACCCTAGGGCAGGGTTTTGAAGCCAGATGAGAGAGGGAGCAAAAAGCAAGCAAGTGCTCAAAGGATGATGAGACATGTGAAAAGGAACCAAAGCTAGCTAAAAAGAACCACAACTGAGACAATTGGAGTATCAATGTAAGTAATGTAAATACAGTTAGTAACAGATCCAAACCCTTGGAATAAAATAAAAAACATGAGTCCATTATGATATAATAAATAAATGAATACAAGTTTGATGAGAAACAGAGTATTTATAATGTCAAAAGTAACCTCTCCCCCTAAAGATGGTAATTACAAAGGGAAAAATGACTTAGTGGAAATGTCAGTAATATACCACCTTAATCAAATGATCAAAATGGTATCAGTAGTAATGAGACAAAATCGAAGTTGTACCAGCTAATACGATGCTATGGTAGCCAGCTTCCAAGAAGATGATCCTTGTGTCCTAGTATTCATGCCTTGGGCTAATCTCTGTCCACACTGAGTGGCCTTGACCTGGGTAACCAATAGGATATCACAGAAACTATGTGACTTCTGACGTTAGGTCCTAGGAAACATTGCTCACTCGTGGGGGAGCCAGCTGCCATATTGTAAGGACACGCAAGCTGTCCTAGAGAGAAGGCCACATAGTGAGGAGGTGTAGTTTCTGCCGCTCACTGCCACTCACTTGCCAGCCATGTGAGTGAGTCACCTGCAAGCACATCCTCTAGCCCCTCAAACCTTCCGATGATTATAGTCCTGCCAACATCTTCACTGCACCCTCATTAGAGAACCACCCTCATTAGAGAACCACCCTCATTAGAGAACCACCCTCATTAGAGAACCACCATTCTGCACATAGAGCGTGCCAAATAATGTTTATGGTTTTCAGCTACTAAGTTTTGGAATAACTTAATATGCAGGTTTGGACACTGATACAGATGTAGTGAGATATTCCTGCCAGGGATGTACAGCCCGAATCTAGTCCTGATGAAACAGAAAACAAACACTAGTCAAGAGGCATTCTGAACAAACGTTGGCCTGAAGTCTTCCATAGAATCAAGGTCATACAAGTTAAAGACAGACTGAGAAGCTGTCCTGCAATGAAGGAGGCTGGAGACACGAGGATTTTACATGCAATGCTTGATTCTGGGTTCGTTTGGTATAAGGGACTTTATAGGGACAGTTGGCAAAGTTTGGAGACTGATGATTAGTAGATAGTAATATGTGAGCCTGCATATTTTTATTTTGGTGGCTGTATTGTGGTTATTTTAGTGGGACGTACTTTAGAAAATACACACTGAAGCATTCAGAAGTGATGAAGCATCATCAGGCCAGCAGTTCACTCTCAGATAATTAAAGAAAAAAGTTCTCCACTTGCAACTTTTCTGTAAGTTTGAGAGGGTTGAAACATTTTTTAAAAGTATGCAAAAAAAGAAAAATATAGAACAGTTTTAAAAATACGTTTTTAAAGGGATGTATAGTATTCAAGTTTTGTATCAAAAATGAGGAATCTGAATCAAAGAGAGGCTGGGTCCTCAGTGGTTTCACAAGGCTAGTCAATGGTGGAGCCAGGAGGCAAGGTATAGTTTTTCTTTGGTTTACAAGCTCTAAGCCACTATGCTATCCTGGTTTTCTCTTGTTGAATAAATAAATCAATGAATGAATGTTCAATATATTTATTTGATTCTTTGACCAGTTACAAAATTCAACTCTTTGGGGGTTTCTTTTTTTTTTTTTTTTCCAAATGAAAATGGAAAGGAATGGACGGCTTACTTTGTAAAAGCCAAATTAGCTTATGGTCCTCTATACCAGGCTTGACTGCACTATGTAATAGTACTGCTCCTGGAATTAATATCCGTACAGGTATAAACTGTAAATGGTTCGTACTAAGAATTTATGCATCTCTAAACAGAATATTTGCTTTGTATTACAAATAAAATAGTAAATCTGGATCTACAGCTGGAGTCTAGGAGGCAGAACCTATATTGCATTACTTATTTTTTAAACACATCCTCTGCTCCCACCTGTACTCCTGTGCCCTGTCCTTTCCTGTGTCCAGGAGTGCCCATGCCCATCTCCTACAGTGGAAACCCCACCACCCTCCACACTCCCCTCAGTAGCCACCTCTTCCACGGAAGACTGCTCTACCTTTCTGTTCTTTCTTACCCTCCTCTTGAAGGTTGAAACGATCTTTCCTACCTCAAAATTCCCTGAATCCTTTTTACAGTACTCTTTTTATAACATTGTAAACATACCTTATATTAATTGTGTCAAGTCCTCATCTCCCATAATAGGCTATATTCTCTTTTAGTTTTATTCATTTTATAAAACCCCAACATATTATGATATTTTATACAGAATATGGAATTACATATGTGTTTTAACGAGGGAATAAATTATTTCAAAGAAATATATTTGAATTTTTTAAAATCCTACATCAGAAGACTACTAAATTGTTTTCAATATTATATATTTAAAAATGATCAGGAATTATAAAATAACAAATGAAATGGTTAGAAATGATTTTTTTTCATCTGATGATTTGTATTTTGTTTACAAGTCATCAAGTACCAAGAAGCATAATTGGCTTTCATTCCTATAAGACCTTGTGTTTAGTTCATGGCTGCAAATATCAGCTTTGCTTCCACCCACAACTTCACTTTTCTTTTAGTAGGTGCTTTGGCACATCAAAGGTAATAAAATCAATCAGAGATAAGTGGAATTTTTTTTCAAAGGCTAGTACTTAAGATGTGTTCCTGTTAAAGAATTTCAATACTAAATTTGTTTTCAAGTGTTTGTATAATACCAAATTTCTCTGCCAACTGGAAAGACTGCCCTTGAATCTTGTTCTGCATGAAATAATAAAATATTACCCTTTCTCCACATATACTTAAAAACAAGAACTTCAAGGAATGGTTAAGTATTTTCATCAGACAGGATTTTACTTTGTTGCTGGCATAGCCTTCAGGCCAGTTGTTTCTATTCCTCTTTAAGGAGTTCTTTCCTTTACCCAGGGTCTGGGACAAAGCTGAAGTGTTTTGTTTTTTCTTTTTTTCTTTTTCTTTTTTCCTTTTTCTTTTTCTTTTCTTTCTTTCTTTCTTTTTTTCCTGAAAGTTCTAATAGCAAACCAAAGAGAAAGTTCAAACAAATATCATTAGTCTTTTAAAAATATCATTGCTTATGTAAATTGACAGTGGTCCTTGGGTGCTGCTGAGTCCCAAGCATCTTTGGATTGGTTGGATATTCTGTCATGTTTTATCTAGAAAGCTTTGACCATGAAGTCTTCACGTTTAACTTTAGTTTCTGCTTTTTCGTTTTAGTTTGGGGTTTTTTTTGTTTGTTTTTTAGATTAGCTTCACTATCTTGTGATTTCCTGAGGAGAGTTTAGAGGCTAATGTATTATTGTGGAGCACTTCTATATGATCTTACTGATGTTTACTGATGTTATTCATCTGGCCATTGGATTTGAGGTTTCCCAAACTATAATCAGTGATTAAAATTAAACTTTAAGAAATCTTTATGATATTTTTATGTTGTGAATGATAGATTTGAAAACAATGCTTTCTCACCACAATATACAAACTAGACACATAGTCTGAAATATGTTGAGGACAACAATAATATCAAAACATGCATATTTTAGATTTTAGCCTAGTTGAGTCTCTTCATAAAATGTTGAGATGCTGCACCAGTTCTGCATGGCCTCTTGATCATACCCTTCGTAGATAAATTCATTTGGAGGCCAGCCGAGATTCTCCCTGTTGTTTCTACATGCATTACATTGTAAATTTCCAAACTTTATTCAGGAAAGAATACGTTTTGGGAGGCATACGTTATAAGTAATTATTACTTTGTATATTAGATGGAGAATTATTCAGTTGGCATTTGTATTTCATATATCATGTTAACTGTAGACTTTCGGTTGTCTTTGAAATAATCCTGGGAACTTCAGCGATTGCTTCTGTGGTGCCATTCATGGCAGGGGGTATTCTTCCTCAGATCTGTAGCTCTGTGGTACATAAACATAAACATGCCTTTGTGCTCAACATCTTTCTCTATGTACCCAAGTGCTTTGTCTCTGCTTCTCTTAGCGCCCCCTTTCTTTTGCCCTTAGCCCGTCATTTGCGTAAATAAGTTTGTTTATATTCAGCAGAGAATTAAGTGCATTTTTGATGATAGAAGGGAATGATATAGTAAGTCAGAAGAAATACCGAGAGTGGGATGGAGGAGAGGGAAAAGGGGGGCAAAGTCGGGAGGAAAAGGGAGAGAGTGGGTGTGAGGTAGGAAGAAAGAGCAAAACAGAGACCACTGGGGCTTTGTGAAATCTTGGGGGCTGTTGCGGGGGAGGGAGATCCACTGACCAGCATTTTCCCCAGGCTTGGGCTCAAGCTTGTGAAACTGCGAATGTATTAAAGAACCTCAACTGGGATTTGCCGAGGACAAATGCTGTAATGTGTTAGTCATCCATTATCTGCTTCTATTTTTGCAGTTCCTGAATGATGACTGACGCGGGTTGGTGTGATATCCCTCACAGTCCCTGTCATTCCCCAGTGATAAGGGACGCGCAAGTCTAGCCCCAGCACCAGGGTAAAAAGAAGGAAAAAAAAAAGAAAGAAAAAGCAGCTCTAGAAGGAGGAAAGCTTCCGCTTGCGGACCGGACAAAAGTACCGCCTTCCCACGGTTTCTGGGTGAGGCTAGGGCTCCAGACTCGCCGGGTCCTGCTCGCCGGCGCTCTCCCGGCAGATGGTGCGTGGCCGCCGCAGGACGCCCGCCGCGCCCCGGCCATGAAGTAGCGGCGCTGCCGACGCGGCCCCAGCGCTGCGCTGCCGGCTCTCCCGGCGGGGCCGGAGCGGCGTGGACATGGCTGGCGTTCGGAGCCTGCTACTTCTCCTCCTCGTGTTTCAGAGCAGCTGCCTGGGGTTCAGAAGCCCACTTTCTGTCTTTAAGAGGTGGGTGCGCGTGCTGTTGCTGTGTAAACGGGCGGAATGTTGTTTGGGTGGTGTCTGCATGCTGTTGAAAACTGGGATCACTTTTGGGGACCTGCGTGTCGGAGGAATAGACAAGGCTGCTCTACTTTGCCGAGCTGACTTGGGATTTTAGCACAGTAACTTCTTGTGAAGTCCCCTTTACAGGGAAAAAACAAACACAAACCCACTGTAGTGTCAGCCAAGCTGCACTGGCTTTCAAAACTTCAATTAGAAGTTGTGATTTCCAATACAGATCGCTCCCTCTTGGGGAGATATTTCAGAAACTACATCTAGGCGTTTAGACTTGAATGCCTTCTTTTATAATAGCTGGAAGAATAAAATATCAATATAGGTAAGTGGTGGGGAGAATCAGATCATGGGCTGTAAGAGCTCACGGGAGAGCACTGGGCTGTAGACACTCTCCTCATAATTACCATATTAAATATTTATGCGCTTATACATTTGTAATTCACATCACAGCTCCCCCCACCTTCTATTCTGCCTCCTAGCATTATTATTGTTGTTTTTTGTTTCTGACTAGTAATATGAGGCACTCATAAAATACTCACAAAAATGTTACTAGGTTATAGTTAATATTTCTTCCATTAGAAAATGGCCAGGTCTGTGATAACTTCTAATTTATTAATACTGTATTTTCATTAACTAGAAACAAATAAGTAATCTGACAAGTTTTTATTGAATTGAGTTTTAAATGTAACCTGCTTGTTTGCTTTGATTACATTTTGTTTACAAGTTAGACATATATTGCTCATGGACTATAAAGTCCAATTCTGAGAATGTTTTAGAATATTGTGTAGTTATCACATCTTTTTACCTGGTCTAAATCAATAATCTTTAATTTTACAGTCATAGAATCCCTTTCTTTTTTCTTTCTCATTTCAAGTTAAAATTCCATTATGTTCAAAGATACTGAAATTATTATTATTTTTTTTAAGGTTTAAAGAAACTACCAGATCATTTTCCAATGAATGTCTTGGTACCACCCGGCCAGTAACTCCAATCGATTCATCTGATTTTGCATTAGATATTCGAATGCCTGGGGTCACACCTAAACAGGTGAGGGGAATTCTATATTTTATTATTCACTTATTCTATGTACAATTTATTGTTAAAGCAAAGAAACTGCATTTATAGCAGTAGTAACTTCTTTAAAAATAGGCATTTGCTTTCAAGACTCCTTAGGGCTAGAACAATTGACTATTATAGAGAGGAGTACATCTTTCAAGGTAAATACAGTATTTCAGTTAAATTTTTTTTTCAAAAATTTTACTCATATTGTTAATATGAGTAAATTTACGTTTTGAAATTCTCAGTGGATTCATAGCCTCTGTACTGCAACATGTAGTATGTATTAAAATATGAAAAATTTATTCTAATAAAAGGAAATGATATTGAGCAGCTACATCTAAGAGTTTACTTTGTTTAAATACCCTTCTATCGCAGCCACAGGTTAAGAGCCAAAGTATGTGTTTACTGCCAAAAATCTGAAAAACAAAATATTTCACACTTTAAAAGTTAAGAGAATTGTTCATACAGGTGGTGGATTGTAAGTGTTCCATAGCACAATTTGCTTGTTTTAAGAGATGTATTGTGAAGAAATGATTGGAGAACTCATGCAAGCGTCACATATAGCATTTTGAGTAGAACTAGGTTGTGGCGAGGGCTTACCCTGTTTTAAGTATACACAAGAAGCTCAAACTCACTTCTCTCATGTGTTTAAGGTGTTTCATTAAGCATGAAAAGGCCAGAATTAATTATGCTTTGCAAGCAGGCAGTGCAGGGATTTATTTGTGCCATTAAAAGATAGTCCTCTCCTTTCTAAGGGCTGCAGCAACAGGGATCTGTGTGTTACAGAACTGCAGTGGCTGATGACTCACAGTTGCAGATAAAATTCGATTTTTCTTGTCTCTTTAAGTACTGAGAAAATAAAAGTCTTCTTCTTACTGGGGAGAATTCCTTTGAAGCAGACATTCAGAAGCTTGAGAAAATATACATAGTCCTCTGTGGGGGGACTAAGGACTGACATTCATTTATTGCGATACCTGTATATGATCTAACGATCTATAATTGACTTCTTTTACTACTCTGAAAATTACTCTCACTCCCCTAACCCCTGCCCATACTCAGGTGACCAGCCAGATGACTTTTCTGTATGTTCAGTTGTTAATGTTCTGGCCTTTAATTCCATAAGGTCTTTATTTAATATGTAGTCAGAAGAGCTGTCATGAGGTTGGGAATAGGAGAGATTGACAGTTGCTCACTTGTGAAGTGTGCTTCTTATTGTCTCTTCTCATTTTTAAATGATTTTCCTCCTATATTTGCCTAACTGACTTTATATTACCTTTTTTTAAAAACCACTGTTATCTTTTGCACCTTTTTTCCTCCCAAGAATATCATTATTTTCTCAAGTAGTCATTTGGTTCATTATTCTGGGGTTTTTTTTTCTTCTCATTATTTGATAGTAAGAACATTTAAATTACGTAACAATCATAATAAGTAATTGTGTTGGGGTCAATATTCTCAGAAAGAGTTCCTAGAGGAATTCATTGTAAAAAAAAAAATGTAGAGGAGCACCATTTTCATAAAGTAAAATGTGTTTACTCATTTTTATAATTACCAAAATAACTCCATGGAAAAAGAATATATATTTAGTAAATTACAGGCTTGTTATTTTGTGCTACCTGCATTCAACTTTGCCTCATGCAGTAGAATTGTGCTAGTTCCCTTCCCAACATAAAATTCTTTGTTGCTCCTTCTCTTGAGACTATGTGGTTCCCAGGAGTTGTCTATCCAGGACCCAGAAGTGGAGCACATGAACTAGCATTAGCAGATTGTTGTAACCCACCTCCCCTTTCACAGTGACTGGTTCAGAAGAAGGTGTATGACCAAGACTAATCCAATGAAATCTTAGGACTTTTGCTGAAAATCAATTTTTCTGTTGCATGTGAGCCAGGCCTAGGATCGGCTGAGTTCATGAGCAGAGCCATGCCTAGAGTAAAACTAATACCATAGAATGCGATGCAGAGAGACTGAGAGAATATAGGTTCTTGGTGGCAATGCTACTTAGGGAATTTGCAACTGTGTTAGCCTTTCTTGTTTCAACCAGGTCCAGTTGGGTTTTCTCTGACTTGTAACTGAAACTATCTAACTGAATAAGTGGTTCACTTGTTTTGTCTGATCAGCTCAGAGCAGGTTGTTGAAAGTTTCTGCCACTTCCCCCGTCACTCTCTACTGACTGTATGCCACAAGTACTTACTGACTTGATTTGGTTGACATACAGGTTATATACCTTCATGAGAAATGGTAGTTATACTTCCTGTTGAGGATACTCAGAAAGAAGTGGATAAAGAAACCCCATATCCCTTTCCTCCTGAACTTGGTGTTCTTGTTAACAAAGACACCGTGCTTTAATTGTGAGAATACTTTTGATGAAGAAAGTATTATTTTCTTTAAAACGCAGGTGAAACTAAATTTAACACAGATCCTTAAGAGGGAAGGAGCTAAAAAGGCAAGAAAAGAAAAATAAAAAAAGTACTAGACGAAAGAAATAAAAGATGGAAGGGAATAAGAAGAGTAGGCCAAAAAAAGAGAGAAAGAAATACAAGAGAATAGAATGATCAAGAACAAAAATAAAAGGAAAAAGAAATGAAGAATAACTATAATATGAAGAACAGAACAGTTAAAAATTATATCAGGAAGAGAGGAGTAAGGAAATCATAAAAACAAGGAAAGCATTGAGGAGTTAAAATGTTGTTGTTTTTAATGGCAGAAGATCAAGAAAAACAACAAAATTAAAAGAAAGGAAGGACTGAGAACCAGAACTTGAGTTGGTAATTGAGGCAGACCAGATTGATTAAGAGATGTGTTTATTTCATAGATTTTATAATAAAGCACACCTTAAGTTTTGGCAAGAATGAAAGATACATCAGTGAATCTCGTGTAAGCCCTTTCCTTGGGAAACTTGAGATTGTTAGGTAGCCTTGGAAAGAGAAACAGCAGATGTAGAAGAGAGGCAGAGAGAACCTCACCTATAAGATAGAGAGCACAGCTAACTTAATATTGCTGATGAAGTACATACCTAGATTAATGTTCTACCAAAGAATATCCAGTCATGTCAGGCCTCTCTGAGTTGCAGTCCATTCAGGCTTTAAAAATGGCTCCCGTTAAACTAGCTCCAGGGAGTCTGGGAAAGTAGTTTATTATCAATTGTAATACCAATTTTGTAATCAAAGTGAGCTTACTCTTCTTCTCTGACTTGAAATTTAGAAAAAGAATTTCTGTCTTTTTTCATAGATTTCTCAGTGATCAGTGCTCTTTTCAGGCTTTGGGAAGATTAGGGAGAAGAATAAGCAGCTTTTAGGTAGCCCCGGGTAGAATCTGTTGTCTAATGGCAGTAGCTTCATACCCAGCAGTGTCTCCAAGTGGTGGTATCTCAGACTCAGCACTTTTCTTCCTCATTTGGTTCCCTTTCTCACTGGGGACCCAGCGGGCTTTTGCTGTCACCAACTCTCATATCAATAAACCTAACAATTTGATAAACTGCCAGTTCATGGTCATAGTAAGGTGTTACCATCAGTTTGATGTGTTAAATATTCCATAAGGGGTTGATTTTGAAATAAAATAAATATGGCATAATTACCATGATTTTACATAAAATTTATTTTCTAAATCTAAGCAACATCTAGTGGGTTAGAATGTAGGCTTTGGGGCTGGGCGACAGCATTCTTGTCCTTGCTCTTGATGTGTCAACTCGGGTATGTTTCCTTCTTTTTTTAAAAAAAATCCTCACCTGAGGATATGTTTTTTATTGATTTTAGAGAAAGAGAGAGGAAGGGAGAGAGAGAAAAACATTGATCAGTTGCCCCTTATATGCACCCAGACTGGGGATGGAACCTGCAACCTAGGTATGTGCCCTGACCAGGGACTGTAGCTGCAACATTTTAGTGTATGGGATGATGCTCCAACCCACTGAGCCACCCGGCCAGGGCTCAGGTTTGTTTCTTAACCTGCTAGTCCTGCTCTTTTATCTATCGAGACGGTAATAGTAGTGTCTATCCAGGATTGTTCTGGGGACTCAGCAAGGTAAGACCAGTGCACGTTCCAGTTGCCCTTCACGTGGTAAGTTCTCAGATAATGTGAACTCATTATTTTTATTATATGTGTTGAGGAAAATGTGATTGAGCCTTGAGAAGGAAATTGCCAACCCTTATGCTTTCAGTAATGACTTCATGGAGAAAGGAAGGCATTGTAATAATTCTGAAGGAGAGGAAAGGTAGCCAAATAGAAAATACAAACGTGGACAAGGGAAACCTGGAGAAAGTAAGCAAGGAAGTAAATCTTCCAGTGAGCTTATTTGTAGGTAGTTATTTCCATTAAATATCCCTTATGATCAGAGAATCAAAGAACACTGAGAATGGAGGTGTTTTTCTCCAAGTTCGTATATGTCTTTTATACTCCTTAGAAAAGAACTTATCAAAAGCAGTTTCATCGGTATGAAGCCTTAATTTTTTTTATAACAGTTTGAAATTAGCCTGGATTTCTTCACATTGCTGAGAACTTTGTACATTAACCTTCTTAAAAAATTACTCTTTTCTAATGTAAGACCCTTCATATCTTAGGTTTATATAGTATTTTATTTATCTGTTACTTGTTCAACTTAGATACTCTGTATTCTTGGCTAATGGATTTATAAATGCAAACTAATTTGTAAATGATATACTTTTACAAATTAAATATTAAATTAAATATTTTCTTTGAGTGTAATAACTTGAAATCATGTAATTGAGATTTTGTTCCCATTTTTGGCATAGTCATCAGTGTAGTCATTTTCCTCTCTTATTTTGGGAAAAGTGTGAAAACTGTGGAGGAGTATACTTTTTCCTTTCTAAACGTCTTGCAAATTCTTGTTTGTTCCTTATTTGTTTTTTTTAAAGAGTCACAGAACACGTTTTGAAATCAGAAAGCAGCCTTCTCTGTGTTCATGAGCACAAATATCTATTGCCAGGAACCCCAGGAAATGGAACAATTCTGAGTTTAAAAATCACATCAGATAACCCAGAACAGCAAGTTGAAAAACCTGAAATTAGAGTCTTAAGTTACCACTTATTTTTAAAATAATATGAAAGAACGTAGTCACTGAAATAAAACCAGAATGAACAAAATATTCCTACAAAATTTTTTCGAAAGCTTCCCAGTGTTTATCTTTGTTTATTTTTCTTAAAAAATGAACATTAGAAAGTGTTTACTAATATATTTTAACTTTTTCATTTTCTAAAAAGAGGGAAGAGATTCCCCTTGCCTCAATAGTGTATAAATATATCATCATGTAATAAGAACCTAGCACTTACAGGGTTTTTTAACAGCAGCCATTTAAGAAATAAATTTTAAAATGTCAAGCCATAATCATAACATCACTTAAAACCAGCATTTGCTCAGAATATGTTTATCAAAGAGGTAATATACAAGTTAAGTGCATAATTGCTGTGGTGCCTTAATTTTTCTCAAGTTCAGAATATTGATTAAATTAGTCTTTTTCATGTCCAGTCACTTAGTTGAACAGAAGTTCGGCTTCTGGCTGATTTTGTGGAAATTATAATATGTTGAATCTATGTATTTTAATCCTATCATTATGAGGGAGAAAAAATAGCCCCAGTCAGTGCTTAAAATCCAGGACACCATTACCTAGGGCTCCAGAAAAAATGATGCCTTACTGGAATAATTTTTAGTTCTTTGAAGGTTCTGATTTTCTTGTCTCCTTCTCTGTAGTTACTAGTATATAATAATATTTGCATTAAAAAAATAATGCTTCCCAGCCAGTGTGGCTCAGTGGTTGAGTGTCGACCTATGAACCAGGAGGTCACGGTTCAGTTCCCGGTCAGGGCACATGCCCAGGCTGTGGGCTCCATCCCCAGGAGGATGTTTCCATCTCTCCCTTTCTTTTGCTTTCTGACACACGTCCATTTGGTTGAGAGAAGCTGCTGGGAAATGTGGAAAACTGTGAGGCCATGAGTGTGAAAGAGCGGTGGCTCCAGTAGCCAGTCCTGCACCAGTGCGTTTTGGTTGCTTAGAAAAAAATAGACCCTTGGTAAAGAGTGAGTGCATTAAGTCATTGTCTAACTATGAGCATGACTCATGGCTTTTAGTATTTCTTTTTCTTCCATTCTTAGTTTTGTCTCCCTTCCCCCAAAAAGAAAAGTAGCATGGTGATCTTGTTATTGAAGGGAGAAAATCGAGGACTATCCTAATTCTGGACCAGCATTTGCTTTTTATTTAGAAAGACTTAGGCACCGCATATTCTAAAATTCCAAAGTTTGGAAGAAGAGCAGCAAAAGAGATTAAAATGCTGTATACCCTGGCCTTCCCACAAACGGAGGAAGCAGCTTTATCTAGTTCACCAATGGAGAAGCTGATTCTTAGAAAAGACAGTTGCCAGGCTCTTGTTTTGTTTACTTATCTGTCTCACATGAAATTGGTTTTTCCACTTTCTAATTTGAAAGCTCAGGATTAGTATCAGTCAAATTCTCAACTTGTATTTATTTGTATAATCCTCCCCTTGCTTCATCAGTGAGACTCAATGCTACAAATTTAATAAAAAACAAAAAATGTTAAGTGAAGCTTATAAACAGCAAGTTAAAGTTGCATGTAGCTCATTGCCTATTGTTTAAGTTTAAATTATCATAATTCCTCTATTTTTACTAAAACCTTTTAGTGTGCACTTAGGGAGGATATGATTTAACTTATTAACAGAGTTTTCCTCTGTGAGAATAATCTAAACATTTCACCTGGGTTCAGAGCTGCAAATATAGATTGACCTTTGTTTATTAAAATCTGAAACATAAAAATACTTTGTTTTCAATTAATTTTTGATATTTTTTAATAATATGAAACTTCAGAGATTAGAAAAAGTAACTACACTATAAGAGACTACCTTATGATCACCTCTTTTCTCAATAAGATTTAGAGTCCTTTTCTGTTTGTTTGTTTTTTCTAGTAAATTTGTAAAGGAGAAATTATGTTACTGAGTGCTCATTATGTACCACTACTGTATGAAGCACTTTATAAGCATTGTCTCATTAATTTTCATAAAAACCATTCAAGGTACTATTATTCCCATTTATTATAAAGAATTGAAACTCAAGGAGATTAAATAATCTGTCTGTAGCCAAATAGCCAGTAAATAAAGGAACAGGGATTTAAATACAGATTTATTTGAATCTGAAACCCATGCTCATTTTATAATCTGTGCTACCAATCTGTTAATGGCCTATATGTTCCCCAGAGAATGTTAGTATATATATTTTTATGTATATGCATGATGTTTCTTTCTTTTGTTGAAAAATTATTGGCTCCATCCTAAATCCTTGAATAACTTTTTTTCTTATATATTTTTTCATGTCCCAGAAAGAAATGCCACTAATATGAATTCTGGTACAATATTCCTGATCATCAGGCTGTTAAAAGATACCTTGCAATCAACCTGGTTTAGTTCAACACAATTTTGATTGTCCCTGTCTAAATCTAAGCCAGCCAGAGATTAGCAAATTATTTCTTAAAATGTCAGATAGTAAATATTTTTGGCTTGAGAGCCATAAGGTCCCAGTTGTAACCGCTGCAGTTAGAAAGCAGCCATGGACGGTATGTAAATTAATGAGTTGGCTGTGTTCCAGTAAAAAACTTCATTTACTAAAACAGGCAGCCACCCACAAGCTGCAGTTCCCTGATCCTTGATCGAAACCATTGCATATGCCATTTACGCTAATAAATGGATTTAACCTTTGGCCGCTCACAGACTGTGTCTTCTGACTTATAAAGCATAGAGAATAAAAATACCAATGAAAGGTTAACAGCACTGTGTTCCTTGTTACCTATTTGGTTTCCATAAGTAAATGGTCATAAACAAGAGTTTTCTGTTTTGGAATATTGTATTTCAGACTTCTCCAACTCAGTAATTGGTAATTCCTCTGTTATAGTTCCTCTTGGCCAAATATACTGGAGGGATTCTTGGCTTTTCTTTCTCACACCCTATAAACAATATGCCAGTAAATCCTGTTGTTTCTACCCTCCAAATATATTCATAATACAGTCTTTTCTCCGCATACTCATCTTTCCCTCTCTCGCCCAAGCACCGTCCTCGCTTTCCTGGATTATTACAGTAGCTTTCCTGACTGTCTCCCTTACACCCTTACATCCCTAGAGTCTGTGCTCTATGCAGCAACTGCAGGGATCTGGTAAATACAGAAGTCAGAGCACATCACCCTTCTGTGAATACCCCTTTAAGAGCTTTCTGTACCCCATTTAAAACCAAAAACTGTATTACAACTTCCAAAGCCCTTTTTTTTTCCTGTAATCTTTTCTCTTGTGTCTCCCACCCCTCATTTCTCTTATCAGTCATTATATTTACAAAGCAATGCAGAACTCTAATTCTACCACTTGTTGGCTACAAAATCATAGGCAAGATACTTAAACCTTAGTGAGCTTCAGTTTCTTCATCTGCCCAAAATGTAAAACAAAAATTCAAAGTGAAGTTGGTTAAAATATAATTATGGATATTTGGTATATCAAATAAACTCCAAAAGGGAAGTATATAAAGCATGTGACTATATCAATCAACAGAATAATGTATAGTAAATGTAATTTAATAGCTATGTGGATATAAAATTTTAAATTTTAGGAAGAGAATATATATTCTTTTTGAATGCATATAGAACATTTGTTAAAATCACAAAACTAGACATTAAGAAACTTCATTTTACTACAATAGAATTTTATAGATCTTGTCCTCTGATAACAACCCAATAAAACTAGAAATAGACTATGAAGAGATGTCATGGAAATTAAGGATAATTCTTCTGCACAACTTCTGAGACAAGGAAAAAATAAAAATTGAAATTATAAATTATCTAGAGAGTACTGATAAGGAAAATACTTCCAAACAAAACCCATGAGACCCAGCAAATGCAGTACCCAGAGAAAAATTGATAGCCTAAAATTATTTTTTAATGAAAACTATAATAAAAGTAAATTTATATAAACATTCAACTTAGTAAATGAGGAAAAGAGCAATTAAGTCAATGAAAAGGAAGACTAAAGATAAAAGCTGAAATTAATAGGATAAAAAACAAGAAGTATAAACAAAATAAGAAACCATTTCTTTGAAACATCAATTAAAATGGATAAATTCATGACAAACCTAACTATGGATAAGAAAGTACAAAAATCATATATTATTAATTATTAGAAAGAGTAAAGACAAAATTTTAGACACTATTATATGCAACTCTATGTCAGTAAATTTTATAATCCTGAGCAAATGGATAATTTTCTAGAAAATACTTAGCCATCCAGATTGACTGAAGAACTGAACAGACCACTAACTATAGAAGAGACTGGAAAGGTAAAAAGATTTTATATGTGTATGCACACACATACACACACACACACACAAACTCTTAAAGATGAGATTATTTAGCCAAGAACACATGACAGAAAAAGGGCTAATATACAATGTATATAAAGAGGTCCCACAGACTGAGAAGACAAGCAACCCAAAAGAAGAGCAAATGAAGAATATTAACGTTAAATTAACAATAAAAAAGTTCAGCCTTGTTAATAATCATAAATTAAAAAAATATATACCATGTTTTTTCACCCATTAACTTGGCAAAAAATTAAAAAGAGCTATAAAATATAGAGCTTTTAAGGATAAAAAGCTATAGTCTCATATATCAGTGAGAGGATGCATTGTCACAAGCTCTTAAGTTATCTGGAATTGTCTTTAAAGTAAAACTCATATCCTTAGAATTGTGGGAAATTATTCTATAGAATATTATGTAGTAAGTGAAAGACTGAGCTAGGTCTACATGTCTTGCCTTAGAAGTTTTGTCATTGTGTATTAATTGATAGCAGCAAACTGCAGAGTCATGTCCAGAATGTGATCCCATCTTAATAAAAATAAATAATAGCAAAATTTGTATACATGTATGGCTCTTTGGTTATATATTTTTGTTTGGGCATAAAGGAACTTGGAAGGAAGCATATAAGCTGTAAACATTGGTCTTCTAGAGAGGTAGCAATGGAGCAGGATGACAATTTTGGTCAATATATATAAGTTGTTTTATCATTAAAGAGATCACCTATTATTTTATAACTAATTCGTGCACCAGTGGGGTCCCTCGGCCTGGCCTGTGGGATCAGGCCAAAACCGGCTCTCCAATAGCCCCCCGAGAGGTCCTGGATTGAAAGAGGGTGCAGGGCAGGCCGAGGGACCCCACCAGTGCACGATCAGGGGGGGGGGAGGGATGCGGGAGGTTGGCCAGTCAGGGAGGGACTGTGGGAAGGCTCCAGGGCATGTCTGGCCCATCTTGCTCAGTCTGTATCGGCAGATCCCAGCAGCAAGCTAACCTACCAGTCAGAGCTCTGCCCACTGGTGGTCAGTGCACCTCATAGCGACTGGTCAGCCAGTCAACTCTAGCCCCCTGGTTGTCAGTGTACATCATAGCGAGTGGTTGAGCAGACTTAGCATATCATTAGCATATTACACTTTGATTGGTAGAATGGCCAGCTGGTCAATCCGACACTTAGCATATTAGGCTTTTATTATATAGGACTAGAGGCCCGGTGCACAAAAATTTGTGCACTCGGGAGGGAGGGGAGTCCCTCAGCCCGGCCTGTGCCCTCTCGCAGTCTGGGACCCCTAGGGAGATAACACCCTGCTGGCTTAGGCCTGCTCCTGGGTGGCAGAGGGCAGGCCCAATCCCTAGGTGCAACCCCTGGTTGGGCTCAGAGCAGGGATGATTGGGGAGTTGCCTGGTCGGGCTCAGAGCAGGGATGATTGGGGAGTTGGAATGCCGCCCCCTGTCATGCACAGAGCAGGGCGGATCGGGAGGTTGCGATGCCACCCTCAGTCACGCTCAGGGTAGGGCCGATTGGGGGGTTGGGGCACCGCCCCCTGTCATGCACAGAGCAGGGCCAATCAGGCGGTTGGGGAGCTCCCCCCTGTCACACACAGAGGAGGGCCGATCAGGGGGTTGAGGAGCTCCCTCTTGTCACGCACAGAGCAGGGTCGATCAGGGGGTTGGGGAGCTCCCCCCGTCACACACAGAGCAGGGCTGATCAGGGGGTTGGGGAGCTCTCTCCTGTCACGCACAGAGCAGGGCTGATCAGGGGCTTGAGGAGCACCCCCCTGTCACTCACAGAGTAGGGCCGATAGGGGAGTTGGGGCACTGCCCCCTGTCACACACAGAGCAGGGAGGATCAGGGGGTTGGGGCGCCGCACCCTGTCACACTCAGGGCAGGGCTGATGGGTAGGTTATAGCTCTACCCCATCACACACAGAGCAGGGTCCTTGCGGGGGGTGGGGGGAGGTTGGGGCCCCGCACCCTGTCACACACAGAGCTGCAGGGCAATCAGGGGGTTGGGAAGCTCCCCCCTATCAGGCACAGAGCAGGGCTGATCAGGGGCTTGGGGCGCCTTCCCCTGTCACGAACAGAGCAGGGCGGTTAGGGAGGTTGTGGCCCCGCCCCCTGTCACACACAGAGCCGCAGGGAGATCAGAGGGTTTGGGCGCTGCCCCCTGTCACGCTGATCCCGGTGCCGGGAGGTCTCGCGGCTCCGCTTATCACGGTGCTGGGAGGCATGTTACCCTTTTACTATATAGGATAGAGGCCTGGTGCATGGGTGGGGCCAGCTAGTTTGCCCTGAAGGGTGTCCTGGATCAGGGTGGGGGTCCCCACAGGGGTGCCTGGCCAGCCTGGGTGAGGGGATGATGGCTGTGTGCAGCTGGTCACACACCCTTCAGGGTGGGGGTCCCCACTGGGGTGCCTGGCCAGCCTGGGTGAGGGGCTGAGGGCTGTTTTCAGGCTGGCGGGTGACTGAAGCTCCCAACCGCTCCTTTTTGTTTTTTTCTTTTTATTCTGGGCCAGCTTTAGCTCTGAGGCCTGGCTCCAGGTCTTAGGCCTCAGCTGCTGAAAGCAGGTATCTGGTTTGTTTGGGTTCTATAATCGAAACACTGTTTCAACTCCAGCTCTGAGATCCTGGCTGGCTGAAAGTAGGTTTCTGGGGTTTTGTTTAGCTTCTATATTTGTATAATGTTTCAAACTGCAAGCTCAGAGGCCACAGCGGCAGGCGGGGAACGTTGGAGTCCTCCGTCACTGAAGCAAGCAAGCCTCATGTTAGCTTCAAGCTGCCTGGCTGCCGGCCGCCATCTTGGCTGGCAGTTAATTTGCATATCGCCCTGATTAGGCAATGGAAAGGGTAGTGGAGTGACACCAATTTGCATGTTTCTCTTTTATTAGTGTAGATGTTTAAAAGTTAATAAAGAAATAAACAGTATCACTAAAAAAAGAGTGACAACACAAAGGATCTTCTACCTTTCAGATATAAACCCCTAATGTTCTAGAAATCTCTAGAGGGGTTTTCCACAAAATGCCTGATAAATTTTTAATTACTCTTCCTCTGCTTTGCAACAGTGCTATTAAGAGGTCCTGATTAATTAAAGAATTTAGGAAATTTAGTACATGTTTAAAAACAAGTAGAGCTAGATTTGCAGGAGGTCATTATTCCATTACAGTCAGTCTGAAAATATTTTTGGAAGGCAATCATGCTTATCTTTCCACATTAGTGAGAAAAGTGTTTCCTTCTGCACTCATCAGCCATCACAGACGTCCTCTTTGTTTTATTTATTTTCAGAAATATGTAATCTGAATTAATATTTCTTTTTTGGGTGTGTTTTTCTTTTATGGAATTTATTGGGGTGACATTATTTAATAATATTATGTAAGTTTCAGGTATATAATTCTATAATACATCATCTATATAATGTATTGTGTGTTCACAACCCTAAATAAAATCTCCTTCCATCACCATTTATTCCCCCTACACCCTCTTATACCCCTGCCACCTACCCCTTTCCCTCTGGTTATCACCATGCTGTTGTCTATGTTTATAGTTATTGTTTTGTTTCGTTGTTTAATCACTTCACCTTTTTCACTCAGCCTCCAACCCCCTCCATTCTGACGGCTGTCCATCTGTTCTCTATCAAGAGTATGTTTCTATGTTGTTAGTTTATTTTGTTCATTCCATGTATAAGTGAGATCATGTTATACTTGTCTTTCTCTGACCGACTTAGTTCACTTAGCATAATACTCTTCAGGTCCATCCATGCTGGCACAAAAGGTAAAATTTCCTTCTTTTTTATGGCCGAGTTGTATTCCATTGTGTAAATGTACCAAACCTTTTTTCCACTCATCTACTAATGGGCACTTGAGCTGCTTCCAAATATTGGCTATTATAAATAACACTGCTATGAACAGAGGGGTGCATATATTCTTTTGAATTGGTGTTTTGGGTTTCTTTGAATATATTCCTGAAGTGGAATCACTGGGTCATAAGGCAGTTCCATTTTTAATTTTTTGAGGTAACTCCACACTGCTTTCCACAATGGCTGCACCATTCTGCATTCCCACCAACAGTGCATGAGGCTTCCTTTTTTCCACATCCTCGCCAGCACTTGTTTGTTGATTTATTTATTTATTTTTGTTGATTTATTGATGATAGCCATTCTGGCAGATGTGAGGTGATATCTCAGTATGGTTTTAATTTGCATTTCTCTGATGATTAGTGACATCAATATCTTTTCATATGTCTATTGGCCATCTGTATGTCCTCCTTGGAGAAATGTTATTCAAGTCCTTTGCCTATTTTTTTTGATTGGATTGTTTGTTTTGTTGGTATTGAGTTTTATAAGTTCTTTACAAATTTTGGATATTAACCCCTTACCAGATATATCTTTGGCAGATATGTTCTTCTTTTCATTGGGTTGTCGTTTCAATTTTTGATGGTTTCCTTTGCTGTGCAGAAACTTTTTGCTTTGATATAGTCCCATTTGTTTATTTTTTCTTTTCTTCCCCTTGCCTGAGAAGATATACCAGAAAAAATATTTGCTACAAAAAATGTCTGAGATTTCACCGCTATGGTTTTTTTCTAGGATTTTTATGGTTTCAAGTCTACCATTTAAGTTTTTAATCCATTTTGAGTTTATTCCTGTGTATGGTATAAGAAGGTGATCTAGTTTTATTTTTTTACATGTATCTGTCCAATTTTCCCAACATCATTTACTTAATAGACTATCTT
Source organism: Myotis nattereri (assembly GCF_964212035.1). Lineage (NCBI taxonomy): Eukaryota > Metazoa > Chordata > Mammalia > Chiroptera > Vespertilionidae > Myotis > Myotis nattereri. The sequence goes on from NC_138079.1 coordinate 59,103,602, forward strand.
TACCCCATTATATGTTTTTGCCTCCTTTGTCAAGTGTTAATTGATTATAAAAGTGTGGGTATATTTTTGGGCTCTCTTTTCTGTTCTGCTGATCTTTATATCTGTTTTTATGCCAGTACCATGCTGTTTTGATTACTGTTGCCTTGTAGTATAATTTGATATAAGGTAGCGTGATTCCTCCAACTTTGTTCTTTGGGATCTTTTGTGGTTCCATATAAATTTTTGGATTATTTATTCTAATTCTGTGAAATACCTCATTAGTATATTATATATACATATGTGCATGTGTGTGTATATATATGTAAGATTTTTTTCTTTTCTTTTTCACCGAGGAAGGAAGAGGGAGAAAGAGAGAGAAACATGAATGATGAGAGAAAATCATTGATTGGCTGCCTCCTGCATGACCCCCACAGAGAACTGAGCCCACAACTCTGGGCATGTGCCCTGACTGGGAATCGAACCTTGACCTCCTGGTTCATAGGTCAGTGCTCAACCATTGAGCAACAGCAGGTGGACTCCATTGGTATCTTTTTTTAAAAATATACATTTTTATTGAGTTTTAGAGGAAGGGAGAGGGAAAGAGAGATAGAAACATCACTGATGAGGGGGAATCATTGATCAGCTGCCTCCTGCATGCCCTCTACTTGGAATGGTGCCTACAACCTGGGCATGTACCCTGACTGGGAATTGAACCTTGATCTCCTGGTTCATAGGTTGATTCTTAACCACTGATCCACACTGGCCGGGCACCATTGGTATCTTGATAGCAATTGCATTGAATCTATAGATTGCTTTGGGTAGTATGGACATATTATGTTAATTCTTCCTCTCCATGAACATAGAATAAGCTTCCACTTATTTGTATCTTCTTCAGTTTGTTTAGTCAGTGTCTTTTAATTTTCCGACTACAGGTCTTTTACATTCTTGGTTAAATTTATTTTCCTAGGTGTTTTTTTAAAAAAATGCAATTGTAAATGGAATTGTTAGTTTCCCTTTCGGATAGTTCATTATTGGTGCATATAAATACAACTGATGTCTGAATATTTCTTTTTATATCCTGCTGCTTTACTGAATTCATTGATCAGTTCTAGTAATTTTTTGGTTCTCTTTATATAGTGTATGCCATCGGCAAATAATGGCAATTTTGCTTATTTCTTTCCAATTTAGATGCCTTTCATTTCTTCTTTTTCTCTGATTGCTATGGCTAGGATTTCCAGTACTATGTTGAATAAGAGTGGTGAAAAAAGACACCCCTGTCTTTTTCCCAGTCATAAGGAAAAAGCTTGTAGTATTTGCCCATTGTCACTTATGGTCTTTATTTTTTTGAGCTATTCCCACTTTGCTGATAGTTTTCATCATAAATAGATGCTGGATTTTATTAAATGCCTTTTCTGTATCTGTGGATATGGTCATGTGATTTTTTTCTTCATTTTGTTTATGTAGAGTATTACACTTATTGATTTGCAGATATTGTATCAGCCTTGCATCCCCAAAATAAATCCCACTTGATCATGGTGTATGATTGCTTTAATCTATTGCTGAATCTGTTTGCTAATATTTTGTTGAGGGCTTTAGCATCTATGTTAGTCAAGGATTTTGGCTTAAAATTTTCTTTCTTCGTGGGGTCTTTATCTGGTTTCATAAGTGTGATAATGTTGGCTTTATAAATGAGCTTGGAAGTCCCTCTTAAAATTTTTAGAATAGTTTGAGACAGATAGCTTTTAGTACTTCTTTGAATGTTTGGTAAAATTTGCCTATGAAGACAATCGGTCCAGGACTTCTGTTTGTTGGGAGTGTTTTATTACTGCTTCCATTTCATTAGTTGTAATCTGTCTATACAGATTCTCTGACTCTGCCTGTTTCAGTTCTGTAAGATTGTATGTTTCTAGAAATGACACACTAGATCAGATGGATTTAATTAATATTTTCAGAGCATTCACCGCAAAGCAGCAAAATATATACTCTTTTCAAGTGCACATGGAACATTTTCTAGCTTAGACTGCCTATTAGAAAAGAAAACAAGTCTCAGTATATTTAAGAAGATTGAAATCATATCAAGCATCTTCTCTGACCATAATGGTATGAAGCTAGAAATCAATCACAAGGAAATAAACTGAAAAACACACAAAGACATGAAGGCTAAATAACATGTTATCAAACAATGAATGGGTTAACTATGTGATCAAGGAAGAAATAAAAAGATTCCTTGAAACAAATGAGAATGAGAAGAAAAAAAATCTGTGGGACACAGCGAACGTAGTCCTGAGAGGGAAATTCATAGGATTACTGGCCTACCTTAAAAAATAGGAAAAATCTCAAACAATCTGACTTTATACCTAAAGTAACTAGAAAAAGAAAAACAAAAAAATCCCAAAATGAGTAGAAGAAAGGAAATAAAAGATCAGAACAGAAATAAATGATGTAGAGTCTAAAAGAAAACAATACAAAATATCAATTAAACTCAAGAGCTGCTTTTTTTAAAAAAAATAAAAAACGATAAACAAGATTGGCAAACCTTTAACCAGGCTCTTCAAGAAGATGAGCGAAGACTAAAATAAAATCAGAAATGAAAGAGAAGTAACAACTGATGACTTGGAAATACAAAGGATTGTAAGAAAGTACTAGGAGCAACTACATGCTAACAAGTTGGACTACCTGAGTGAAATGGATAAGTTCCTAGAGGCGTATAATCTTCCAAAGCTGAATTAACATTTCAGTAACCCTATTCAAGAGGAGCATTAGGAACCATGCTGCATGCATGTTGCATTCTTTAAGCGAAATTGCAGAACATACTTTTTCAAGGCACAGATTGCTTTTCACAGATAATATATTCTACTTAATCAAGTCTAACGGGACAAATCTGACATATGCATTAAGGGAAGAGCTGTGTCTTGGTGTGCAAAAGTCACCCCACCCAACAAACCTGAGAGCATTTTTAAAGAGGGAGGCATCTAACAATAATGAGTAAGTACATTGCTGCTATACATTGTGTCATCCTCCCACCCTCAGCTAATCCAGTACTAAATGAAAACGTTGGCCATGGCAACATCAATTTACAAAGGGCAAATGATGTTTCTGAGAGGTTGGAATATTTCCTTTTATAGATCTCAGATGTGCACACAGTTAATGCTTTCATCCCTTTCTTTAACAATTTTATAAATAACTGAAAAAAGCTTAATTGATTATTTTTAAATGTTTTAATTTGGAAATAGAATCAGCAAACTCTTTAAAAAAACCTGACATCAAATTAAATACAAGTAGGAAAATACCACTAAAATATTTTAGCCTTCACCATTTATGGAAATAAGAATTATTTTGTATGGTAAGCTGTACTGAACTATGGTTAAATCATTAGCTTACAAATGAGTGATCATTTTGCTTTTATAAAAATGTAAATTCTTTGTTTACCTCACTATTTATGCAATTGATGTTATATATTAGTTATAATATTTAGCTTCTCCATTTTGGACATGTTAAAGTATTTAGTTTTTTGTCCTTAATGTATTTTCCATAAATACTAAGGCAGTATTCACAGAAATTTTATTGTTTAAACTACTTGCCTCAGACTTTGAAGGCAGACACAGTAAATGTAAGAAAGAAAATAGATTGGCAGCCTGGTAAATGCAGGCATTAAGAAGGTGACTGTAATGCAGTCAAAGAAGTTTAAAACAAATAGTTTTTTTCTGTTGTCCTAACCACTCCATAATACAAAATGGTTTTTAAATTCTTAACCCTATCATCCCCATCAGTGCTGCTTTAAGTTCCGTTCTCTGCATCTCCTACCTAATCCCCCATTTTCTGCCACACTTCGCCTGCTATTCCTAGATGCTGTTGAATCTCCTGGTGTTATTCTGACTGTTAAATGTATTTGCCCTGCATCTTCACTTATTGAAACCAGACCCCACTCATTAACTTACAGAATATGGTTCCCTTTTCCTGTGAACCTACCAGATTGCCTGAAACTGATCTGATCGGAAGGCCATGATAATTTGCATCACTCTTACAGACCTGTTGTATTGTGCTGTCAGTGATTCATTTTCATGTTTTAAATCCTTCACACTGAAGGGTCTCTGAAACCAGTGACTGCATCGTATTCTTCCTTGTGCATATTTTTGTCAGTTCAGGCTCATACTGAGCAAACAACATCTATATTTCAAAGAAGCCAGCTCATGCCTGTGCTGCAGACAAGATACTATTTACAGAGTATTTTGTATAATGTCTTTACATAGAAGGTACTCAGTGAATATTCATTGATTAATTGATCATTCATGAATCTATGCCTACCTCCTCTGCTCTTGAGTATATGTAGGAAAGCAAGTTTGCTGATGATCCATGTGATGTAATATAGATTATCTAGTTAAGGCTGTATTCCCAGTGCCTTGCACGGGGCCTAATAAATATTTGTGTAGATTAAATATTTATTGGTTGGGTTCTTTGGTCAAGGCACAAAGCACATGAGCAAATACAGGTTGATTAGGCACATGAACATCTTATCTCCTTGGTTGAAATGGTTGGAACCACATTAGACTGTCTACCTCCTTAATGGTTTAAATTCTCGGTGTCTGTAATCTTTTTACTTCATCCTTTGAAATGTCTTTCAAATTGTTCCTTTTCCGTCCTGTCACAATGACAGTGGTTTCCTTCATTCCCTGTGCTTCCTACACTGCCTGTCGGCTCTTTGCCCCTGCTCTGTTCTTGCTCACCTTCCCTGTTGGGTAATGTCTTCCTAGCTTCCAGACCTCAACCTGAGCATCATTTTCTCAGAGGAGCTTTTCTGGACCACCTCCTATTCCCTCCTACTTCTCCATCCCACCCCCACTTTTCAGAGCGCTGTCATAGGTCTCATAGCACCTCATGCCTCTTTTCAGGGTACCCTTTCCAATGACAATTTTACATTTGTTCATGTCATTACTCAAAACGTGCCTCTGTTTCCTCGTCAGACTGCAGACCATGTGAGGGCAGGAAATATCTGTTTCTGCTCACCATTGTATGCCCCTGTCTAGTCCAGGACCTGGCAGTAGTGGACTCAGTGTATATTTGTGGGATAGTTAGATATATGGGACCAGTGGCTGGCTGGATGCCTGGATTTCCATTGCTCCTTTCCTGTTACAGACTTAACCCAAATGGGTAGCAACACCTCCTGGTTTGTTTCCAGACTCCATTGACTTCCTCCCATTGCATCCTCATTGTTCATTCTCAGTTCCCTCCAAGTGTTCTTCCTCGAAAGGACTACCCTCAGCATTTCATGCCCCTCCCCCTTCAGTCACTAGCCATATCTACATTTTCATCTCTGGCTTTATTTCTTTCCCCGGCTTTATTCAGCCTATCCAGTTTCCTTTCTCAGAACTCCCTGAAGTGTCACCTCTGTGCCTGTTAGTCCAGTCACCACTCTGCCTCTGCCTCACCATGCTTGCTTCCATCTCTGGGTTTTGTTCAAACAGAGTTTTCAAATCTGGGGATCTTCCTGTTACCTTTGTTTATCTGATTCTTCCCCTCCTTCAGGGAGACTCAGCTTCTCTGCTCAGGGCCTCTCAGATGCTAAGAGAAGCCTAGGGTCACTTTATTTTTGGAGGTTTCCATTGTATCATTACTTTTTTTAAAAAATATATTTTATTGATTTTTTACAGAGAGGAAGGGAGAGAGATAGAGAGTTAGAAACATCAGTGAGAGAGAAACATCGATCAGCTGCCTCCTGCACATCTCCTACTGGGGATGTGCCCGCAACCCAGGTACATGCCCTTGACCGGAATCAAACCTGGGACCTTTCAGTCCGCAGGCTGACGCTCTATCCACCGAGCCAAACCGGTTTCGGTCCATTGTATCATTACTTAAATACTAGAGCCCAATGCACTAAAATCATGCAAGGGTAGGCCTTCCTTCCCCTGGCTGCCGAAACTGGCTTCCCTCTGGCACCCGGGATCTGGGCTTCCCTCTGGCCACAGGCAGGCACCTGGGATCTGGGCTTCCCTCGCAGCCCCGGCTTTGTCCAGAAGGACAGAAGGACGTCCGGTCTAACTAGTACATTATGCTTTTATTATAGATTTAAAAATACCAAAGCAGGATTATAAAAGCAGGGAAGTACTCTACATGCTGGATATTCTCCTTTGGCCTCTGCAGAGGTACTGCTGGATATAAAAGGTCAAGTTTTCTTATAATGCCTACTAGGGGTCATTGACTATAGAAAGCTAATTATATAATGATAATTTAAGATCATTTAGTTTTGTTGTACTTAGGTTGAATGTGTATATAAGTTTCAGAAAAATAAGAAAATAAAGCAGATTTTCAAGCATTAAATTTACTTTTTCATTTATTAGGAATTTTCCAATTTGGCTTAAAGGAGGACAATATGCACGGAAGTGCAGTATTTATGTTTGCAATGTAAAATGAACTGATGACAAGTAAAAACATGTCTGGAAAATGGGCATTTGCAATTTCTACAGCTACTAGGTTCATTATTATAAAAACCCCATTAACTATATGACAAGTACCTACCCCTGGGAGTTAAAATACAAAGAGAAGACAACCTTTGTAGAATCGTTCCTTTCCTTGAATTATGAATATTTGTCTTTCAGTGGAAGTTGGAAAATTACAGTGGGATAAACTTGTTTTGATAGCTTTTTTAAAAGCATAAATAAAGTCCTTAAAGGAAAAAATGACTCAATGCTCTGGAGCTATATTAGGAGGAATAGGCCCTTTATGAAAGGTTATTAGTCATGTAGCATAAGAGAATTCAACAGACCAAGTCAACCTACATGCACTGCATACCCAGTTCTTATGCCAGGTGATCTTTGGGAATACAAACAAGAATAAATCAAGGCTTCAGCCCTTAAAACACAGGCCAATAGCAGGAGACAGACTAGCAAACAAGGAGCTTTGTTGTAACGCCAATTGTGAAACAGAGATGTTTATGACCTGCAGAGAAAAAAGGAAAGAGGGGTCCAAAGAATATTTTTGTATTTGATTTTATAGTTCCTCTTAGAAGTCAAGGCAAAGGATGCAAACCTGCTATAATGTTTTCTTTATGAGTTGCAAGTCTGAGGGAAGTGAGTAGGTAATGGAATCACTGTGAGGGAGGTGGAGAGGAGCAGAATGATCCTGCCCTTCATCATAGTTAAATGTGTGACTTCATCATTAAACAGAAGTACTCCATGCCTGTTGTACCTCTTCTTTTAAAGGAAAAGTATCACTTTGCAGAAGTCACAGTTATCTTCATTTTACCTAGAATTGAATTAGCTTTCCCACTCTTATTTCCCTCAAGATGGCTAGGCCTGCTGAACAGATTGATAAATATAGTTCCTTTCCAGTCAGCTGTGCTAAAGGAGAGGAACATAGTTGTGGCTAGTGACTGTTGACACAACAGTTCAGAAAATTGACAGTTTCCATATTTAGAGAAACTTAGTGAAAAGCATCAACCACTGGCTTAAGCTTAGGGAAGGTGAGTAGCATAGATTTTCAGCAACTCCCTGTTCAGAACAGTACACTTCCCTTCGCGTAACTCCCTCCCCCCCGCCCCATAACCAGGGAGCCAAGGAGGATCCCACCACTGTTACCCCTGCTGTGCCTTGGTCATCAGTTATATACCACTAGAGGCCAGGTGCACAATTTGAGGAGAGGGAGGGGTGAGGGCATGTACTCTGCTCTAGGAGAGTGTTCGATTCTGGTCATCCTCATCCTCTCCCTCATCCTCTCCCTCATCCTCTCCCTCATCCTCTCCCTCATCTTCTCCCCCATCCTCTCCCCCATCCTCTCCCTGCCCTTGACCAGAATCGAACCTGGGACCCTTCAGTCCGCAGGCCGATGCTCTATCCACTGAGCCAAACCAGTCAGGGCTCTTTAGAAGGAAGATAAAACAACCTCAAAAAGAATGATGTATATAACGGATTAGTTTCCAGAGCATTCGCAGATGCCATTTATGTTGCAAATCTTCCTGAATTGTTTTCAATTTTCAATTGAGGGGTTATTTTAAAGCAAATAGATGAACCTGGTGAAAGGGAGAAAGAGAGTGAGGAGGGAGTGTGGGAAAGAGAGGCTTTATAATGACTTCCATGTTAGGACAGCCTGGGACCCCTTTCTCCAACCTCATCTCCTTCCATCCTTTCTTTCACTTTATGGTTGGAACACATCATAATTCCCCAACTTGTACACTATTTCAAGCCTCTGGGGTCTTACTTGGACTGCTCTGTGTCCATTGAGAGTTCTTTTTCCCTCCTTTTGGTATGGATTCAAAACTCTCTGCCTTTCTCCTTTCCTTCTTCTAGGGAAAAAGAAGAGAGGAGAAGAGCCCTGACTGGTTTGGCTCAGTGGATAGAGCGTCGGCCTGTGGACTGAAGGGTCCCAGGTTTGATTCCGGTCAAGGGCATGTACTCTAGGAGTCTTTCTAATTACCTTTTCCTGTCTGTGCGAGGTACACTCCCCTGGGGCCCAGTACTATCCTGTACTTATCTCTGTCATGGTTCTAGTTATATTGGATGGAAATAATCACTCTGATCCTCTTTTCTAATTAGAGTGGTTCTCAACCTTCCTAATGCTGCGACCCTTTAATACAGTTCCTCATGTTGTGGTGATCCCCAACCATAAAATTATTTTTGTTGCTACTTCATAACTGTAATTTTGCTACTGTTATTAATCGTAATGTAAATATCTGATATGCAGGATGTATTTTCATTGTTTGTGACCCACAGGTTGAGAACCACTGGAATAAAGGATCCAGAAATTGACCCAAGCCATTATACTCAATTAATATTTGCAAAGGAGGCAAGAGCATACAATGGAGTCAGAACAGCCTCTTTAATAAATTTGTGCACCAGTGGGGTCCCTCGGCCTGGCCTGTGGGATCGGGCCAAAACCGGCTCTCTAACATCCCCCGCGGGGTCCCAGATTGCAAGAGGGTGCAGGCCAGGCCAAGGGACCCCACCAGTGCATGGTCGGGGCCAGGGAGGGACGCGGGAGGTTGGCCAGCTGGGAAGGAACTGCGGGAGGGCTCCAGGGCATGTCCAGCCCATCTCGCTCAGTCCTGATTGGCCAGACCCCAGCAGCAAGCTAACTACTAGTCAGAGCATCTGCCCCCTGATGGTTAGTGCACGTCATAGTGACTGGTCAACCAGTCGACTCTCTGCCTCCTGGTGGTCAGTGCACATCATAGCAAGCGGTTGAGCAGCCTTAGCATATTATTAGCATATTACGCTTTGATTGGTTGAACAGCCGACCGGACACTTAGCATATTAGGCTTTTATTATATAGGATTATCAGTATGTTCCTTCTGGTTTCCTCTGAAATGAAACTGTGTGCAAGCTCTAAGACAGAGGTGTTCCCTCACCAAAATATTTTTTCTTCATCATTTGCTAGTACACATTGGTGATTCCCAAAGAAGAGCCCTTGCCAGGAAAGCGGCTCCGATTTCAGCTACTTGGCATGGAGCATCTTGTCATCATCAGCCACAATGTGATTATAGTTTAAAAATGCAAATGGGATCCTGGGATTAATCAACTGAAGGATAAAATTCTTATGAAAAAGGGATGCTGTGTAAAACCCTAATTAGGCAACATTTATAACACAGGTTTCAGTTCAGCGTTTCTTAAACTTAGTTTATTGCCACCAAAGGAAGAAGGTGATCCATGCAAAATTCAAAAGATATTTATAGAGTTCCCAGTATGTGCCAGATATTATTCTAAATGCTTAGGGTGCTAGCAGATATTCTTATAACAAGATTGCATTGTAGGTTAGGATAAACATCCAAAAAGTTGGTGGGAATGGAACTTAGCTTAATGGTAAGGACAAGAGTAGAGCACTTTGGAGAATCCTCTTTTATAGTCACTTAGGAAGGGTTTAACATCAAATCTTCACTGTAACTATTTCTTCCAGAGCCTAATAAATATAAAAAAGGGACAACATATTTTTTAATTCACATGGTACGAGAAAGATTTAACAAAAGATTTAACAAAAGAAAATCTGTACTTAAGTATCTTTAGTTCTGGTTTCAGAGAGGTAAATTTTTTAAACCTGAGTTCTTTGCTGCAGAAAATCATCTATGCTTTGATATAGTTTTCCTTTGCTCTAATCCTCTCATACTAGGATAAAGTTGAAACTACAAAGACCGCTGAGTCAGTATAAGCTTGATATGCATGTACTAAAATTGCCTTGGGAAATACCAATTTGATTGTATCTTCTATCTGGATCAATTCAAAGAAAACTTGAAAAAAATAAGTTTCCAATTGTTTTCTTCCTTTCAATATAACTCACATTCTTGTCAAAGAGGACTGAACACTTTCTGTACTTTTCTCTTGTTGGTCTGGCAAGAACCACGGTCCGTCCCGGAGATTTCCACCAGTTCTTTGGAGAATTTAAGTAATTTAACCCAGAGTGAGTATGTGAACATGTGTAGGGCTTCATGGATCCTTCATGGTTTTTCTGGATTGGATTTAAAATGTGCATGATCTGCGTTAGTAGAACGGTATCTACCTATTTTCAAACAGGCACAAAGTCACCGTTGCCACCATGAGATGGTTCCACTGCTCTGGTTAGCTGACAAGAGAAGAGTTACCAGAGACCATACTGTACACAATGTGATATTTCTGTGGGTTACAACCAATTTGCAAATAGCCACAAAATAAGCAAAAGGATCATGTGGTCTATCTATCTGTACACCTATTTGTGTCACCACACTGAGCAGTCTCTGTAAGGAAGGTGGTCTGCAGGGACTCCTTAAGCCTGAACAATAAAAGGGCAGTGAGGATATTATCCAGTCAGGATCAGATCATAGCGCTCAGCACTAGCATCTGAATGGTACCTCTGGTTTCCCCAAACAAAAATTACTGGTTTCATGTGAACAGTTTTCCCATGGAGTCGTATACAGATGGTTTTGTTTGTCCCGTATTGATTTAAATAGGCAGTTGGCGTTATTAACTACTTATTCCATAGAAAGCACTGTATCTCTGTTGTCTCCCAAGTGACTAAATCAAAATAAAGAGCACTCTTTTCTTAAATAACGTAAACAAGGTTTTACTGTTACTGTCTGCATTGAGAACTCAGCTTAAAATGGGTAATAATAGAATATAGTAGGAGTTCTTTACTAATAGGCACATTTGTTTTCATTCCTAGCACACAATCTTCTTTTGTCAGAAAAAAAATGTGCTTTTTCAGGAGCAGTAAAGAGGCATCAGCGAGACCATGTCCCGCTCGATTCAGATTTGGCTGCTGTGCCGCAGCAGCCAGCACCGGGAGCCTGGCTGTGTGCACTCATAGGTTATGCCTCCCTTTTTGTGCAGCTGAGCATTATGCTAGCCGTTTGAATCTACAGTATTTTATAGACAGTCCCCTGGCTCCAAGCTCAGCTACAGTGTTCTTCCCCGAGAGAGGAAAAGAGGGTTCATGATGATGATATATGGAAAATTGTGAAAGGTTGTGCTGGTAGTGTGGGGTGAATTATAGAAGCATCCTTTCTAGGACAGGGTATTCGAACGAAGGAACTACTCTGATGGGCAGTAAGGTGCTGTTTTTGTGTCTTCAGAATGTGTTAGAGAGAAACATTGATCTGATTTATGTATATGTTTTCCAATAGCTTTACTTTGCAGAATCAAAATAGTGACAGAATTAGATAGCTGTGGCTCTAGTCTGGCTTTTTGCAGTTCGTTGACAAGCTTTCATGACATGTTTTCAAGTGCTATTGGAAATTTTGAGGACTTGAACAAAAACTCATTAAATTTTATACATCTTTGATTCCTTTATTTCTCCCATTAATCAAGTAAACAACTAACATTGTGCCTAAGAACTGTCATTTTCTTTTCAAATATTAAAGGGGCTTGAAAATAGCCTTTTTAAAAAATTTATATTTATTGTTGAGAGTATTACAGCTGTCCCCCATTTTCCTCTCATTCCCCTCCCCCCACGCACACACACCTGGCTCTTGCCCCACTCCAGGCCTTCACCACACTGTTGTCTGTGTCCATGGATTATGCATACATACATACTGGTATAACTTCTTTGATTATTCTCTGCCCACCTCTCCCCCTTTTTTATTATTTGTCTTCCCATAGTGGAAAGAGAAGTGCTTTAGTGAACTGGGTTCATATTCCATTTCATCAGTTTCCAGAACTTTTTTAAATCACAAACAATTCATTTGTCTTCTCGAACTTAAGTTTTTCCATCATTAAAAGTGTCAGTAATACCTACATGGCGGCGTTATCATGGGAAATAATTATGATGGAAATCTTCTAGATTGAAGTACGATGCACGACCAGGGTTCTCCCTCAAGGTATCATATGCTAAGTACCAATTGTATGTTTAAGTCATTTGAATCTTTTTATCTTGTTGAATGACAGAGGTTGTGGGGTCATATTTACCTAATCGGGGCATTGTTAAATATTGTTCCTGGTGTTCATCTTGCAAAAAAGAAAAACACAACTGGTTACTTGCACATATTAGTGATGTCATGATTTTATTACTTTAAGAAATGTATCATTCCACTTAATATTGTTGCCTCAGGAGGTTTTAGTGTGTGTGTGTGTGTGTGTGTGTGTGTGTGTGTGTGTGTGTGTGTTTTGCATTCCCAGGGTTGGTGGTAGTTAACTATGTGGTAACACATTATTATAGTCTTAAATTCTTAAACCAACTGCTTACAGCATGGAATTTAAATGTAAAGCAACTATTCATGGTGACATGCTATAGAAATAAATCTGTTTTGATGAGCTCATAATAGTTTGGGAAAGGCTATTGCCCTATCCATTCTTCAAGTTACACATCCTATTAAAAAAATAGTTGTTCATTTACTTATGAAGAACCTTAAATGTTATTTAAAATATAGGATTTAGTCTCATAGTTACAAAAAACAGAGGTATAAAGGTGGAAAAACTCTCCAGAATCACAATTTAACTAGTTTAAAACTTGAAACTAATAGTGAATAGCAACTGTAATTGAAAAATTTTTTAAAAAAATTATTAAGTAGCAAAAAAGATATATAATTATCTGTAATAGTCATGAAGGCATAAACTCAAAGACTTTTATTCCTAACTCTGACACTACCTACCTGGGTGGCCTTAGGTAGATCAAAAGCATTTCTGTGAATTTGTTCCCATTTCTGTAAAAAAAAAAAAAAAAAAGAAAAGAAAAGAAAAAAGAAGTTGCAGTGCTTGTTAGACCATTCAGGGAACAATTGGGAGAAGAACATGAACAAAAAAGAGTTCTCCTCATACTCAGCCAGTCAGAGGGAGACAGAACTTGTTGGCCCTGCAGCATCTTTAAGAGTAGGCTTCTCCAGTTGTGCCAGGTAAATGACTCTTTGGGGTGCATCTTTTTTTACATGGATCTTGAGCTCCTGGATCTTAAGCTCTCAACCTAATTCTAGAAACCAAACTATGGAACTAGAATACTCCAGATCAAAATTACTGGTACCTTTTACAGTTGCAGAAAAAAAGAATTAAATACCTTTAGCTAGTCCCTGCTCTATTGAACTGTGGTCTTCAGAGCTTTCAGCTGAAAGCTAATTATTGATTTGATCCACACTGTATTTTTAAATATATTCTATTTATTTTAGAGAGGAAGGGAGAGAGAGAGAGAGAGAGAGAGAGAGAGAGAGAGAGAGAGAGAGAAAGAGAGAGAGAGACATCAGTGATGAGAGAGAATCATTGATCAGCTGCCTCCAACACACCCCCACTGGGGATGGAGCCTGCAACCCGGGCATGTGCCCCGACTGGGAATCTAACTGTGACCTCCTAGTTCATAGGTCAGTGCTCAACCACTGAACCACACCAGCTGGGCCACACTGTATCTTTAATGTACTTATTTTTTTAAAAAAAATTTCACTTTTTTTTTCTTTTAACAGAATTATTCTTTATCTTGAAAAATGGCTCATGAGTAAAATCCTCAATCAGAATAGTAGTATAATGGTAAAGTGTGTCCCAGAATTCACGCAAGAAGTAATTTTGAGAGAAAACACAGATTTGTAATTAAAAATTGTAAATTTTTTATTGATTCATAAAGTATACAGGATAGGGTTATGTATGGAATAGCATATTGGGTAAATGGCCTCCACGGCTTTGCTGACACATACACACTCTTTTGTAATTGCCTGAGCAGCCACATTTTCAAAGAATGGTCCGATGATGCCTCCAGCCCAAAATCTGCACCAAACAGTGACACGTTGTGGATGCATTTGTTTCTCAACAATCACTCGTGGATTTTCTGAACCCCAAATGCGACAATTTTGTCGATTAACCAAGCCATCAAGATGAAAATGAGCCTCATCGAAATTCAGCCACATTTATGCAAAACGGTCATGGAAAATTTCAACAAAAGATGCATATGTGCCAGCAAAGCTGTGGAGGCCATTTACCCGATGTGCTATGGCCATACATAACCCTATACTGTATACTTTATGAATCAATAAAATATTTACAATTTTTAATTATAAACCTGTGTTTCTGTCAAAATTACTTCTTGCGTGAATTTTGGGACACACTTTATATGGTAGACCATTGATGCAATGCCTAATTTTGACTTTGCTCTCACAAAATAATTTTGCAGACTAGTTATTCTGCAGAGTATCTCCTTTATCTCTTCTTATTATTCTTTTTCTCACCTAAGGATATGTTTTTGTTGATTTGAAAGAGACAGGGAGAGTTAGAGAGAGAGAAAGGAAGAATTGGAGAGAGACAGAAATATCAGTGTGAAAGAGAAACATAGATTGGTTGCTTCCTATACATGCCCCTACCAGAGATTGAACCTGCATCTTGGGTATGTGCCCTGACCAGGAATTGAGACCTCTTGATGTATAGGACGATGCTCCAACCAACTGAGCCACACCGGTCAAGCTTTTTCTTTCTCTACTTTTTTCTTCTTTAAACTGATTTTAACATAACAGTAAAGAAACCATTGAAATCTGAACACATTCTCATTAATACAGAAGTTATAAACCAAGAAATACAAACTGTTTGAAGAATGACATTCCCATGTTATTCTGTCATTTTAAATTGCTTAGCTGATGATAAGAACAAGAATTATTATATGGATCGGATCAATTTTCAATATAAGTAATAGTTTCCCTTGTTTTATGTGTGTAACCATTGTTTTGCTTAGTTGTTTTTTTCTTTTATCAAAAGAACCCACTTGCTGAATTTCATATTTCTGTTTATGACTATAACTTGTCTTTTCCAAAAACAACTTGAGGAGGCTTATAATAAAATCAAAGATAAAATAAAACCAAAAAGTATTAGTCCAAATTTAAAACACCTTTTATTTGGTTTGCATTACATTGCAACCTTTGGATCCTTGTTAAAAATATATAGTTTGCTACTTTAAATTTATTTTTTATATTTGCCTTTAAGTCATTAATTGTTCACATTGGTTTGAATGATCTGTAATGCATTGTTAGTCAGACTACTGATGTCAGATCAGATCCCAGCTCCTGCACTTGTTAGTGTCAAAAGTAAACTAGGTGGATAGTAAAGTGGTAAGGCAGACTTCTTCAATGTTAACTATTGCAATAGGGAAGAGGTGTAAACTGAACTCAGCTTTGCTGACACAAAAGACAGGAGACCTTTTAAAGGCTGGGTGTGTTAAGAGATAGGGACTGAGGGGTGTTGGGGTAATTGGTCCCTGTGACTTGGCACTTAACCAGAGGAATAACAAACTTCTCTTATCTTTATGAGAGGAAGCAGTGATGTAAGTTAGAACAGGCATTCCCTGGCTGAGAATCAGAGCAGAGTTACTTCCTTGAGTGTGAGAAGACAGTTCCAGGTGGTAGGAGCTTTAGATCTCAAAGAGACAGAGAAAAGATTAGTTGCCAACTTTCTTAAGTAACCACACTAATAAGAAGGGTGTTCAGAAGCCTATCTGCCTATTGTCAGGTTTTGGTTAGAATAAACTAAAGTTACTTAACCTTGGTTTACCTCAGTTTCCTCATCTCTACAATGGGGATAATAACATTACCTATATCATAAGAATGTGTTTTAAGGAATAAAATAATTAATACATGTGAAGTGCTTAGAACAGTAGTGGCACATACTAAGCTCTCAATTAATGTTGTCTTTCTTAGGATCTTTACAATGGAGTTCATAATACAGATTATCTGTCATATTGGATTGCTTTATTTATTAAATGATATAATACAAATAAAACGTTGAGAACCATGCCTGGCACATTATAAGCATTCAATAACTGTTGGCTAGAAATAGTAATGGTAACAATAGCAGCTGTAGTAGTCACTAAGTATCTTCCGGTAGTGATTTACTCATGGCCAAGGATGAGCAAATAGAAAAGAATCTTGAGCTTATTATTTTTTTGTTAGAACAGAGTAGAAATATTTTGTAAATTAGTAATTCAGAGATTGGAAAATATTTATGAGCAATCTTGTACATGATTGTGAGATCTTTGAGCATGATTTTGCCAGTATATTTCGTGGGTTTTAGATACACAGTTCACATCTCCTGCATTTATGTGGCTTAACTTCCTCACTGTGAAACCTTCAACATTTCCTTCTTAGCAAAATAAGAGTGAATTGAAATAATTATGAAGTCTTTTAAGAAATGAAACAGTTTTCTCAAATGAGAAAAAATGGCATATACCAAAGTAGAAATGAAGACTGAACCATATTTCTATAATTTTTCAAATTATAATGTACTTGCTTTATGTGTATTTGAACCTCCTTGAATCCCAACACAGAAATAAAATAAGAGGTACAATTCTGCAGTCTTTTGATGCTTACCAGTAGGTTTAGAGAAACCCAAATGACCTCTATTCATGTTGTGTAGTCTCTTGATCCAGCACTGTGCAGTGATAATCCATGAAGTATGAATTATTAAATGAGTTATCTCTATTTGTATTTGGTATATTATTAACCATAGCACATACTTTACTGAATATGGATTTCCGTTAAGGAAGAAGAATGCATAGATCAAAAGAAGCTCATTCCCCTTAAATTGCAATTTTTATTACTAAAAATTCTTGATGTTAATATATTTGATAGCAGAAAAGTAGTCATTTAGATAAAAGACCAATAACTAGAAAAGAAAGAATAATTGAATTAATGTTGATTTCTTTAATAAACTACATAAAATGTTAAAAATAAGGAAGAACAACCAAATCCTATATAATAAAGAGGTAATATGCAAATTAACCCTCATACCCTCACAAGATGGCTACCTACAACCAGGCCAGCAGAGGGGTTAGTGAGGGACGACCAAATGACTGAACAAGCAGGCTGCACGGGCGACCAGGCCAGCAGGGGGGGCCGTTAGGGGCGACCAGGCCGGCAGAAGGGTAGTGGGGGTGCCTAGTTCAGCAGGGCAGGCAGTAAGGGGGAACCAGGCTGGCGGGGGGGGGGAGTTAGGAGTGACCAGGTCATCAGGGAGGGGCAGTTGGGGGCAACCTGGCCGATGGGGGGGGGGGGCAGTGAGGGGTGATTAGGCCAGCAGAGAGGCGGGCAGTTATGGGAGACCAGGCAGGCAGGCTGGTGAGCAATTAGGAGCCAGTGGTCCAGGATGTGAGAGGGCTGTCTGACTACCGGCAGTCGGACATCCCCCGAAGGGTCTGGGATTGGAGAGGGTGCAGGCGGGGCTGAGGGGACCCCTCCCCCGTGCATGAATTTCATGCACCAGGCCTCTAATATAATATATTTTAACACCAACTTTTACTCATTGTACTTTTCTAGTTAACATTTTGGACAATTGTAAAGTGAAAAAAGAAATTAAATTCCTAATTTTTCAAATAGCAAATATGTTCAAAACCAATTTTCTAGCATTTTAAAATCAGATGCATTAATAAATTGTATCACTCTTCATATAAGCATCTAAAATGTTTCCTTTTAACTGTGCCATATTAGAAATATTGCTCATGGTAATTGGTTTTATAAATAGGATTTGAAGAGTCTTAGAAAAACTTTTAGACTACCTAAGTTCTAGCATTAGCCCCTTTATGAACCTGGCACCCAGGGTGTGGCAGGCAACTTCACCTGTCTGGTCTAGTAGTTCTTTCTCAGCCATATAACCTGTGCTTTGACTCGTTATTATTTCTTCTTGACTAGCAGCAATTTAATTTGAATTTTGTCTTTCTTTCCTTAACAGTCTGACACATACTTCTGCATGTCAATGCGTTTGCCAACAGATGAGGAAGCCTTCGTGAGTAAGTAATTGGATGGGGTAGTGGTTGGCATTTGAAGGGAGGGCAAGCTATTTGAAATCAGTGAAAGGTCCTCTTTGATGGTTATGAGCGTATTAATCTTTTACTGTCAGTTTCTAAAATGCATTTATCATGCCTAATGTGGAAACCAACTAGCGAGAGCCACTGAGAGATAGGATTACAAACTGTATCTGGAGAGATGCATGAGTAATAGTAGTTAAGCAGTTGCATGCAGATGTCAATGGCTGCCAATACCATGTGGTCCCATTTGTATTGTATTGACTTTCTGTCTGTGGCTGGATGCTTAATTCTGCTTCACTCAACAGACTGTTTATTTACTTGCTGGGTCATGCTGTAAATCGAATGCACTTAGAATCAACATTGGAGAATGTAATATTTTACCTGTTAGACAGGTAAATGGATAGGAAGGGAGGAAGGAAGAAGGGAGGAAAGGAGGAAGGTAGAAAGGAAGGGAGGGAGGAAGGGAGGGAGGAAGGGAGGGAGGGAGGGAGGGAGGGAGAGAGAGAGAGAGAGAGAGAGAGAGAGAGAGAGAGAGAGAGAGAGGAGGAATGGTGGGAGGACGGAAGGAATGTTGTTCTTGTTGTCTGTATTACAGAATAAGAGGACTTGTAAATGACAAGCCCTTCCCTAACTGGATCTTCTAATGAAATAGGAAAATGACAAAGCACCATCTGTTTTCATCTAGGTTGTTTTAATTTAGACCTGCCTTATGGCAGACTCTTAACTGTTTAGGGAAGAGGTATGATTGGCAAATTATTCATGGATTTGTTTTTTCCTCCTACTTCACTTTTCTGGTTTGAATTGTTGGTTTTGGATAGAAAGTGATGATAATGAGGGTTGTACTTCGGTCTCTTGAAACTAATCTTCAAGTGGGCTGTCTGAAGCAGCTATTACTTGGATTATACAATGTGTATAGTAGCCTTGGAGCCAGTGGAGGATGAGTTTCCATGAGGTGCTCCTAACAGGAATATGCACTGTAGACCTGTAAGGCCAGAGCAGTGTACCTTTATTTTCCCCCCCACATACGTTGGTGGTAATCACAACAGAAAATACACCTGTAACAAACTCTCTAAACAGAATTTCCTCCATGGTTAATGGAGGAAAAAGATGAAAATTAGACCTTGGGAAGTTGACAGAAGTTGACCATTGCCTGATTGCTGTTATTCTGTGTAATAATTAAACATCATCAAGAAAAAAGTTAGGACAGTGTTCCCAGATCCTGAACTTTTTAACTCTAGAGACAGAAAAGTAATTTAGATTCCTAATTGTAGTATGCTGAGCAACACCAAATGTGATTTAGGTATAACTAATTAAAATGTCAATATTAAAAATCTCATTTCATAGCCACATGTTTGGCAGTCTGTGAGAAAATAATAATCTATAATAATAAAAGTGCAATATGCTAATTAGACCAGGCAGTGGAACAACCTTCTGGACATCCTTCCGGACAACCTTCCAGACAAAGCCGCAGCTGCGAGGGCCGAGGTAGCCGCCATGGCTGTGAGGTCCAAGTCCCTTGCATGAATTTCGTGCATCAGGCCTCTAGTTACTCATAAAAAGAATTTTACGTGAAGGTTTTTTTCCTTACTAATTTTATGTTTTCTCTGTGCAAGTTCAGAGATAGTCTTGCTTCCTCCTGTTTCACACTTGCTTTGAACGAAGGCCACTCTGCACACCTGTATTAACATGAAGGTCATGTTTCACAACAGAACCACAGGTCTCACATTAATACTGGTTACTGGTTTGTTTCTGGAGGTTAGTAGTGGTACATGATTTCAGAGCTAAGGACTATAAATATATGTCCTGGAATATGTTTTTGCTCTCTTAATATAAATGTGTTTGCTTTTACATAATTTAAAATTGAAAAGTACAAGTGAATATATTCAGTCAAGAAAAATACTCACAGGAGACACATAAAGGGTTATTGTAGAACCAGGGTACTAAACATTTCTGCATCTTCTCAGGCAACTCTCTTCTAAGATTAAACTGTTCCCAGTTCTAAGGTCCTTAAAGGATCTTATACGATTAATAAGTCATTTTAGTATTTCTTCTCTTTATGGCTAGGAGGATTGTATGAATATTAAAGATTTTGTCCCTTTTTGTAAACCGTTGTTTCATTTTCAATGTGAGTCCTTTAATGTACTACCCCCAGGTGATTTGTGATTACCATTATTTGCATAATCCAACAACCACAGAAATTTAGGTGGAGGCACCTAAAATAGAAAACCAAAGAGAAGTACCACAAATTACTTATATAAGGGATTAAGTTAAAGGAAATGTTGCATATATTATCTCATTAATTCTTAGGATGACCCTGAAGTTAGTCCCATTTCAGAGTTAGAGAAACAGAGACGGGAACATCAGCGTTCTTGATTCAGTTTGGTGTTAGGACAATAGTTTGTATGGAATCTGTGTTCATATAATCAGCCCACCACCAGCCCTTGTTTACCGATAGCCTGCCAGACACCGTATTTTTAAGCCATTTTACCAAAGAGGAAACAGAGTCAGAGAGGTTAAGGAACATGCCCTCGCTTTTTGCTTGCTACCCTATGTGTATGCCATTTAAATCCTAACAGATTTGGGTGTGAAGAGAGTGGTACAGGGAAGAAAGAAAATAAGTTATCAAGTGGATAGATGGAACTGAAATACAGTACTAGCACATCTCTGTCTTCCTCACATCAAATATAATTATTCTTTCATTCCCTTACCTTCACTCCCTACTGGGAACACACTGGTCAATTTTGCCCACAAGTAAGTAAAACTCATGAAAGAAATAAGAACCATCTTATGAAATAAAACCCAATACACATGAAATCTTAAAGATTTGCAAAAGGAAAAGGGCTTGCATGTTTAGATTGTATGTTGGGAGAGTGATCATACATAACTTTTCCCGACTCCCAAAGTGAAAGTTTGGTAGTGGTAACCAAGGCTTTTTCATGAATGAAGCCTTTTTGTGGGTTGTCCTAAATTCTAGGTTGCAGGGTGCCTTATCATTGGAAATGAAGACTTGTAAAGACCTATAATACTTTGTTTATTCATTTCTTAAGTCACTTTTTTCACTTTATACCTTCTGCTTTTATTATCTATGCCTTTAAAATTTTTGAATGCTAGCAGGACATGTGCCACAGGGTGTGTAGGGACTCAGTAATTGCTTAATACACGAGTGAACACTGAAAAAGTGTTTCGTTTGTTTGGCCATTTTCTAAGGCAACAACATATCGAATAGTAGCCAATTTACCTTTTTGCCTTAACTTATATTCTCGTTTGAATGTAAAGAAATATGTATTTTTTTTAAGAAAAGCCACTTGTTCATAAATTCTGCTGTGTGCCAGTTAACGGGGATGTGAGGTGTGACACAAATTCAAGGAAACCCCAGCCTGGCAGAATTCTGGAAGGCATGACTACGCATGTCAGAACATATGAAAAGGACTTTCTTCTTTTGCTTTTCAGATTTCTGGGGGGGAAATCACAAAAGGAAGAGTACAATTCAGATTGCTTATTAAGACTAAAACAGTCTCTTGATAGTGTTAAAAACCAAAGTTGCATTTGAAAAAAATCATAAATCGGGCTTTATGGTTGTGTGACTAATTAGGTAATTCATTATATCTACACTAATAAAAGAGAAATGTGCAAATTGACCATACCTTCGCAACACCCACCAGCCAATCAGGAGTGCATATGCAAATTAACCCAACAAAGATGGCGGATTAATTTGCATATGCAGGCGACGAGCGCCAGGAGTGGGGCGGGATGCTTGTGTTGTTGCCATGGTGTCAACCCAGGCGTTCTGCACCGCCCCAGCTGCTCAGGGCCTCTGGGCAGCGTGGGAAGTCAGAAAGGTGGCTCTGGCCAGAGCAAAGGCGGTGCCGGCCAGGGGAAGGAAGGCCCATTCTTGCACGAATCTTCGTGCATTGGGCCTCTAGTATAAACATACTTCTTAATTTTGAGAAAACACCATCATAGTTGTCATGGAACTTATATGTACATTGCCTTCATATTTACATATGAGCATACACTGTATTTGATGTGTTCATTTGTCTGTGTTGAATTATTAAGTATGAATTAAAGTGGGTGTTTGAGAAAATCCTAGAATGAAGATAAGTATAATTTGTATATTTTGAACAAAATCATAGCTCTCCCTAGAGCATTGCTTTTGTTTATTGTTTTACTAAAAAATTCCAGACTTGGGATGGGTGAAGATCTGATAAAATCTGCATTTGACCACTGAACTGTGAGGCTGTCTAAAAGGTGTTTTACAGACACTCAGAGGAATTGGCTCTGACAGCAGCCCATTCAGCCAAGAAATTTGACTGTCATCGCCATTCACTTGCTTTCCTTCACATGGATGACCAGTAAATAAATGTGTCTTTTCCTTGGTGAATGATGGCAAGTCCCTATCTATCAAAATGCACTATACAAATGAGATAGAAGCCATGGAATGTAGAAACAGATGAAATCAATCTAATGATTTGTTGCTTTTTGTTTTCTTGGGTTCCTCTCTTAAATGTAGAACAATTTCTGTTGCAGAATTGCACAGTTATACTTGAATATTTCCAAATGTGGCCTTTCTTAAACAAAGCACACGTTAAGATACTGAGATACTTCAAAACCTGCAGGGACAACTTAATTTTGATCATGTTCATGGGTTAGTACATAGTGTGACTATAAAGATCAAGGTCTGGCACAGTTATAATGCTCATATATCCACATTTTATGGCTTTGACAGCAGTAAATAAAAGCGCGCGCGCGTGTGTGTGTGTGTGTGTGTGTGTGTGTGTGTGTGAGTGTAAGTCCCCATCCCCATGTCACCTTTTTGCTTCCACCTAGGATTTTCCTCAACATGAATAATGTAGTCTCTGTCTCCCACATGACCATTGGGTACCTTCCAGCAGGCACCTTAGGAAGCTGTTCTAGTTCCATAGTTAAAGCTCCGTGGAGAGAGCTGAGATAGCACTAATAAGATATTCTATACTAGGGTCTCTGATGAATAGACAAAACCTAATTTGCTTGGTCATATCATGAAGGAGAAGCTGCTTCTTTGGACCTTGTTTCAAAGTATTTCTTAAATGTCCTCTATCCTTAGGTCACCCAAATGCCCAGGTTTCCAACATGACCCTCAACAAAACTCAGGGTTTTCTCAAGTAATAAAAAGGGGAGGTGAGAGAAGTAGGAATTTTATTGTATTTTATATAGCTGAGATTTAGGAAAGTTTTTAATTAGATACATCTAGAGATTATCAAAACAGAACTGATGGATGTTAACTAGACTTATTCTGGTGGTGATTTTACAATATATACAAATATCAAATAATGATGTACACATAAAACAATTATAATGTTATATGCCATATATATATATATATATATATATATATATATATATATATATATATATATATACATACACTAATAAAGAGCTTATATGCTAATGGTTGAAACGGTAATGACCAGGTCATTAGCATATTAGCTGGGGTGTTGCTCCCGAGTCAGGGCGGGAGCGGGGAGGTGCCCAGAGGAGGCAGGACCATCCTGTGCTGGGGAGGGCAGGAGTGAGAGCCCATAGAGCCCCCCTCACCAGTCCTTCACCACCCACCACTCACACCCTGAGTGCCCCGCAACCCACCTGCCAGGGGAAGGAGCGCAGCGCAGCAGGCGGGAGGCTTCCACACCCTCCTTTGGCGCCATGATGGGGTGGAGCCTCCGCGTTGCTCTGGAGATGGGGCAGAAGCGAGGCAGGACCAGCCCGAGGTGACTGTAGGGACTGAGGGCGGGGCCTGAAGCGGCCAGAGAAGGCCAGAGGGTTTGGGGGCTGGGCCAGGCGCGCTAGAGCTCTGCGTGGACAGGTTTGGGTGTCAAAGCAGGGTGGCGGGTGGGTGGGCGCCGTGGGATTTCCAATCGCGCGCTGGGCTCCTAGTATATAGGACATAGTTGTTTTAATGCAATAATATCAAAATGCCACCATTTCCCACTCCCAGTAAAATGGTCAATTCAGAAATCCCGGGTTTGAATCGGAATTGCTGTGTAAATGTCCTTCGGTGGTGAGGGTTTGTGGTGCTTTGACAGTCATGCTGAAGTAGCCGATTCAGCTATTTCATGGGGGAAGGGGGGCAACTTCTCTAAAGATCAGTATGAATTTTCCTCTTCAGAGAAAATTTCCTGAGAGAGAGAGAGGGGCAAGATTTGATCTGGATCAGGGAAGGTCTGCAGAGGGGAGGAGAGTATCCCGGCGGGCAATGGTATGAGCAATGAAGGAGCACGCCAGACAGGAGTGTGAGCCTCACTCCTTGCTAGCTGCATGGCCGAGGACAAGTTACTGGGCCTCGCTCTCAGGCTCATTTGTGGGAGGGAATAGAGACCGCTCCTGTGGTGGTTGTGAGAAGTAAATGAGCTTGGCATCGGGTAAGCCCTCAGTAAATGGTAGTGATTCTGGCCCTTAAGTGAGATGGGCTGCCTGATGTGAGTGCGAATGCAGGTTGGCAGCGGTCATGTTAGAAACGTGGTGGGCTAGCAGACAGGTGCAATATCATGCATGACCTGGAAAGGCAAGAGGGAGGATATGGATTCAGTTCTGGAGGGAATTAATAGGGGACTGTGGTAGGAGTGACATCACAAAAACTGAGCTTAATGGAGCTTCTGCTGTTGTAGCTTTCATAGCCAGACTGATAGTGTATTTATGGATTACTTCCTTGGTTCTGGCAAATGCCAAGAAGTTCAGTTTTAAAAGGTATATCATCTAGAAGTTTTATTTTTGTGCTAAAATTCCTTTTTTTTAAACTAGTTCTATTTTATTTTTTTATTATTATTTTAATCATTATTGTTGAAAGTATTGCATAGGTCCTCCTTTTCCCCCCATTAACCTCTTCCAGCCTACTCCTGTCGTCCTCCCCCTCATGGGCTAAAATTTATTTGTAAGTAAGGGTTATTTTATTGAATTTTTAATTTGTGTTCAATTTATAGACTTTCTCGGGTATCTTATTTCTTGGATAATTTGGCAACAGTAGCTTAAAGTCCTTGTAAACCACATTAAGGATGCTTTCTGAATTGTGTATTATTGTCCATGCTAGTGAGAGTTAATGACAATTTCTCTATTAAATTTTCTGATTAAAATGTTCAAGCAAAAGGTCTTTCTGCTTGTGTAGAATTGCTTTATGGGCACACGGGGCGCTGGTAGAAGATAATATAATCTGCCATTGCCGGGGGTTTTAACATGCTGCCCAATGGGCAGTATGCTGTGAGCTTTACATTTTTCTGAACCTTTTGGCTCAACTGCAAGACGACGCACATTAAGGCTGATCATATCCTACACTTAAGTTACAATTTAGAGCATTATCTTCAGTTCCTAAGAATGGTTTTTGAAGTATAATCTTTATTTTTTTTTTGGAAATAAAGACACTTCTATGTGAGTGATACTAAAATTTGGAGGCCTGCCTGTAATTTTTTTCATTATGACAATTTCTTCACATTATTGTTTCTTAAACCTTACACCTCTCTATTCTCTCAATATTGAAACAATTCTAAAGGATCAACTAACTTTTACCTTCAGGAACATTTTTTATATATTTATTTTGAAAGAAACCTTGTTTTTACTATTTGTCCTATGCACATAAAAGAGCAAGGCAGTCCAAGTTAACTAAGATGAATGAACTGAATTCTTAGCATGCTCACACTATGCAATATATTCAGGCACTAAAAATGGTGATTGTAGTCAGAATCCCCTGTTATTCACCTGTGAAACTTTTCAAAGGTACACTTGCCTGTAATGACCTCGGGAGACTTGAATGAAATATTGATAAAGGAAGGGGCAGGGCTGACCTCTCATTGATGCTGGGCACCTGTATTTTGAACAAGGTGCAATTGATGCACAAAACCAAGGGAAAAGTACTATTGATAGAAATTGTTTCGAAATATGGAAAAATATCCACAGTATGCAAAATAAACGTTTTATTGCATATAATATGTTCCCCACTTAGAGGAAAAAAGAAATAGAGTTAACAACAATTATCTCTAATGCTAAACCACACAGTAATTCTAGAATGCCTAAGTTCTGGAGATCCAAACTTGCATCTGCAAACCAATTCCTTTTTATTCCATAGGTTAATTATCAAAGCCTATAGCAGCGGTTCTCAACCTGTGGGTCGCGACCCCTTTGGGGGTCAAACGACCCTTTCACAGGGATCCCCTAAGACCATCGGAAAACACATATATAATTACATATTGTTTTTGTGATTAATCACTATGCTTTAATTATGTTCAATTTGTAACAATGAAAATGCATTCTGCATATCAGATATTTACATATGATTCATAACAGTAGCAAAATTACAGTTATGAAGCAGCAACAAAAATAATTTTATGTTTGGGGGTCACCACAGCATGAGGAACTGTATGAAAGGGTCGCGGCATTAGGAAGGTTGAGAACCACTGGCCTGTGGTATTCCCCTACTGCGTATCGTTAGCTAAAGAGGGTGTTCCACATTATCAGCGGTAATTTAGGATTGGTTATATGTACATGGATAGCTCCTTAATCGCTCGTTCGTCCACTTGGCTATATGTGTTCTTCAAAGTCTTTCCACGTCCTGGGTCTGGAAGATATGTCAAATGTTGACATGCAGATCCGGATATCTTATTGGAAAGGAAAACTAGAAAGCCAAGAGTTAAATGAAATTCTGTCTTAGTTCACATTCTTAGTGTATTTTATGGCCCTGCTGGTAGTCTGATGTTAGCTAAAAGAGGCCATAAATCCCCAACAACCTCATACAGTTACAACAAATTTTGCTTAGAACTACAGAAAATAGACCCAGTTATCTCTTTGCTCAATATGTCGCCCACACACACACTTTCAAGTCTTTCATTTCAGATGGCATTATCCTTTGAGAAATCTTTCAACCTGTGCACGGTGTGTCATCATATTTCCTTTAATTAATATGCATGAGTCACTATTTCTGGAGTTTTAGTCCTTCAGGAGAATTTGGGTCCCAGGACTTAGTCACACTTATTTGCCTATAAAATTTTCCCTGATCTTCTGCCTCAGGCAATCTGAACTGTGAACAGCCACTGAGATTGAAGTACCATTTCCATTAAACAACTGTCATCTTATTATTGAGTTAGAAGAGTCGGTGGCACATTTAATCTCATCAGATATAGCACCCCCTTGCATGCTCTCCAGGCTGTGTTAATGCCTGTTTGTCACCATCCCTAGGCTGCCTTTGTTTATTCTGCCTGTCAGAGTCACACACTTAAGTGCAGTTGTTTTCATTATTAGCCTCTAGTGCTCTTCCCCTTGGATCCTTTACTTCTTTGGTGTATGATGGGAGAAAAAGAAGGAAGGGGGGATTTCTTTGAAGGTGTGCTTTTGAAATATCTCTCCATATTCTGTCCTGTGTAGTGTTGAGAGCCCCAGCCTACTCAGTGGTGCTCGCTGTTGTTGGCGAAGGGCGGGGTCTGGATTTGCTCAGCCAGACATGATACATAGAAATGGAGAAACCCAGGAAACGAACCTGTCAGCCAGCCTTTTCCCAGTTGACCCCTGCGATGAAATTGTCCCAGTCCTGCTTTATTTTATGTATCTACTGTTGTTTTTAGATTTACATTTTGATATGACATTCTTTTTGCGGGAGGTATTTTTCAATTGCAATAAATTGAATTTTGAGCTGTAACAATGCAAATACGTCAATATACTCTTCCGTTAGGATATGAAAACGTTGGTTGGGTGCATGTGTTCACTCTGTACTAATAATTTACTTAGCATTTAAATTAGATCTTGAGATCTTGAAAGGATGTATGAGTCAGTGAGAGTGTTTATGAAAGGGAACTCTGAGGAATTTTCTTTTACTACCACTTAAAGATATTGATCTGTTTCCACGGGGGAGGAAGAACTGTCCTCTACTCTCAGTGATCTAATAATTAGACACGAGACAGATCAACAAGAGAAAATGACCATATTTAATTACATATGTAGAGTCAGAGACCCTATTTAGGTTCATAGACAGACAGGAAATATGGGTATATAAGACGTCTGAGCTATGGATGAAGTAATGCAGCTTGGGGCTTCAGAAGGTAATTGCAGGGAGACCACATGCTCAGCAGTTGTTAGTTTGCCCTGCCATATACAAAGGTAGAAAGTCATTTATGATAATGACTCTCTTCATGGGCCTAATTTAAATTGATCTAGACAGTTAAGGGAGGGGGGCAGAAATTTCTTTGAGCCTGCAGGGTCTCAGTTGCCTTTAGCTCAAAGTAATCCCCATACCACTGAGGCACATCCTTC
Organism: Myotis nattereri; assembly: GCF_964212035.1. Classification (NCBI taxonomy): domain Eukaryota; kingdom Metazoa; phylum Chordata; class Mammalia; order Chiroptera; family Vespertilionidae; genus Myotis; species Myotis nattereri. The sequence continues at coordinate 59,131,997 of NC_138079.1, forward strand.
CTATATAATAAAAGAGTAATATGCAAATCAACCGAACGGTGGAACGACTGGTCGCTATGATGCACACTGACCACCAGGGGGCAGACGCTCAATACAGGAGCTGCCCCCAGCCCACAGGCTCCGATTGCCCACTGGCGAACAGGGAACTGGGGGTGGGTGGCAGTGGGGAGTAGGACCAGCTGCCAGCAGCCAGGGAAGATGGCCCTGATCACAGGCCAGGCCTAGGGACCGTACCTGTGCACAAGTTTTGTGTGCCAGGCCTCTAGTACCAAAATAAAAAGACAGAGACAAAAAGCCTACCTCAGGACTTTTTCAGTTTTCCTTCTGCCAGGGACGATCCCAAGAGGATTATCGGAGAGAGGAAGCAGAGCCTGCCCTCAGCTTGAGAGTTTGTGGAGATAGAATCCCTCTTCTTCTTTCTGTTTCTCTAGCTAACAAACTAAGGCTTGGTAACAATATGATTTTCTATGGTTTGTGAACCGTTGTAACTGCCAATTGATTCTTTCCTTCCAAATATCTTCTTTAATCTCCTAGGCTTACTGTGTTCTTCTGTAATAGAAAACAAAGCCTCAGGTTATATGAAGTACATATTCCAGCCTTCCCCTGTTAGTTTTTTAAATGGTGGTATAAAAATCTCACGATATGTGGTGTGTTTTTTTAGACTTTAAATTCTTCTTTCCAGTACAATAAATGAAAGGCTTTTTATTTTTTCCCTGAAAGTTGTAAATCAAGTTATCTCCTAGTAGGTAGCCTATGTTTTCTGATCAACCACATTTTGCAAGTCATGGTGCTATAGTAGAACTTTTTTCATTTTATAAATATGCATGCCTCGGATATATATTTTAGCAGCAAAGGATGCTTTATTGATTTTATCAACCAGACAAAAAGAGCTAAAAGATACAGTTTTACACATACCTGAGAATTAAGATCATTTGAGGCTATTTAGCATTTTTCTGTGTAAAGGTGACTTGTAAACTGCCCCATAAGACAGCAGTTTGAATGCAGACTAAAGGAGAGGAGCCCAACTCAAATCAGGAAAGAGAGCTTGTGCTCAATATTGACCATCCATAATAGCATACTCATCTTTGATTTCTTTCTTTGCTTTTCCTCTGAACTGATTTTTGTTTATTTTAATGTCTTTCAACCACTATTATTAGGAGAAAAAGAGAAAGGACATTGAGTAAGTTTCAGTATCCCTTTAACAAGTGCACAGCGCTCATCCTGGACAGTCATCTGTGTATTTTTATAAAGATATATTTTCCGCCTCTCTAGTAAATTGTTTCTCCAGATCATATCCTAGTGGCTTCTGTAATTTTAAGATGGTAATAAGCTTGTACTTCATTATGACTCCTTTTGCTCAGGTTTGACCCCTCACTGTGATTTCTGTTTCGTGCGTGTGGTGCTGTGTGTTTTATGGCATCCAGTGTTCTGATATCTGGACAAAATATATTGTAAATCCATAGCCTGGAGCTTTCATTTATACCCACATAATGCTCTCATCACTTTAAAAGGGGCCTTCCATTTAAAAGTGTACGTGGGTGTATGTGTAGTTTCAACCTACTAACTCATTATTTTCTTTTTGTTAGGTAATAGTTTACTATCGTACTAAATTAAATGATCAAATCATGCTCATCCTAAGGAATAAGACAATTAATACAGTCAGGGCATTCTGTCCTAAGAGCATCAAAATATCTTTGTTATACAGCTGTTTGAACTGTTGAATACTCTCTTGTGACATTTGTACAAGGAAGTATAACTTGTATTCATATTCATGTATTATTTTCTCTTAACAGTTGACTTCAAACCTCGTGCCAGCATGGATACTGTCCATCATATGTTACTTTTTGGATGCAACATGCCTTCGTCCACTGGAAGTTACTGGTAAGGAATAATGGACTTACAGTATAGAAAATGTGTGTGTTTAATAAGTACAGAGTGCACCTGTGCAAGTATTCTACAATTGATTAATAAGTAGGCAGAATATTTTCTTTTTTAAAAAAAGACCTTTGTTTTTTTGCATCAAGTCATTCTCATGTTTTGCTTACCACAGTTATTTCCTCTGCTCTGGAGCACATCCGTCGGTCTTTGACATTGACTTAATAAAGAGATGTCTGTTGTCACAGAGAGTGTGTGTCAAGATGCATGCAGCTTGAAAAGAAAGACTAAAAATTATAATGATGGATACTCTGGTGTGTTGTTTTTTTTAAGTTAGTGAATACATCACCCTGGCTATATTCATTGGCACTTTTTGATCCCAGATACCAGGCTAGGTGATCTGTGTACACCATTTCATTTTACCCTAACATCTCTGCAAAGCAGATATTATTACCCTCCCTTTACAGACAAGGAGCTGGGAGCTCAGAGACTCAGTAACCTGCTCAAGTAACACAGCCAGTTAGTGTCAGACCAGGATTGAACCCTAGGTTGTCTGGTTCCAAATCCAGTTACTTCTATTTCACCACACTGTGTCTGTCTTATTTATTCAAGTAACTGTTGCAGTTTTAGAATTTATTTTAATCACTGTGGTGAGCCTTAATACCAAGTCATGAACAATCAATAAACATCTATTAGGTGCTTGTTATATGTCAGAACGGCAGCAGATGCTGTGGGAGGTTCTAAGATAAATAGGTATGTTTTCTACCCCCAGAAGCTTACAGCATAATTATGGCTTGAGAGCTTCCCTTTCATTTTGTTCTTTGGTGATAAGAAGTCAGTGAACTTTGAAAATAGCTGTGCATTTTAAGCCTCACATTTTGCACCAATTGTCAGAATCCGGTTACATATTTAACAGTGCAGAATGACTAGTATGTCTTCCTTCGCATTGGGAAGGGGTCTGTTTTATGGTCCTGTTTCTGCATGATCACGTAGGTTGATAGACCATTCTCTGCACATCCTAGTATGCATTAGGCTGATTCAAGGCATGCAGCAACTGCTTTCTAGTCATTTTTATAATAAACAATTGTTATATGTATTTGGAACTGTCAAAAGCACAGGGCAATTAGTAGAAATCTCCATGGACTAAGTCACATGAAAGCATTTGTTAATAGGCTTGAGTATTCAATGAAAGGGGCATATCACATAGGAACCTCTCTCACGTGACTGAGTTTATGCAAAAATGGAGTCAGCAAATCAGTTAATACCCTTTGATATCACCATTCCAGTTTTGCTCTCCAGTAGATTTTTGTAAATAAATTTTGGAATTAAAAGATTATTCTCTGACAGCATTTCTGAATCTGATTTAACAAATTACATCCTTTGGTTTTTATGTTTTTTTAAAAAAATTTTTTCTGAAATTAGCAAAATTTACCTTTGGATTCAAATGACTAAAAATAGCTAGAAGGGATGTAGACTTGAAAAATCTGCTTTAGCTTCACCCTGATTGAAGAGAATGAGTGAAAAAGTATAACGTCACATGTTGTTATGGTTCTGATTATTAAGGAAAATACATAAAGTGAACTAAGGCTAGCTCAGTGTTCTCATGTTAAGGGAATATTAGAGCAAACACATTATTTTGGCTATTTTAAAGTATTTATTCATATTCTTCAATATACTATTTTGATATTAAGTACATCCAAAGGACTTCTAAGTTGAGGAACGAGAACTCAAAGCAAATTGTGAATGAAAGTGAAAACAGTAATTTTGAGTAATGTAAATGCTACACACATACTATTTTGCTAAAATTTTTACTGGCAAGGCAGCATAGTGGAAAGAAAGAGTAATGAACTCACTGGCTGGATTCCCTGGGCATGTTACCTGTCCTATGTGGGTTGGCCCTGGTGTTTTTCATTTTATCAAGATACTCTCACTAGACCATTTATCTACAAATTCCATAGTTCTATGCATATAAGTTGTATGCAAATGCTGAGTCACATTGAAAGGCATCATTATTGGGAGTTGGAGATGTGTGCAGTGGTTGAATCACCTCAAGCAGGCAGCCTACTGCCTTTTGCCATTGGGTTGCATCATTAAGTAATTAGAATTCTTAATGACATTATACCCATAGCATTTTAAATAGATTTTAAAAATCTGTCTGGCAGCCCATATTTCCACTCAATCAATAGGCTTGTTATAATTGACTTTGTAACCATAAAACAAGGACAGTAATCGATGCTGTTATTCATCTCCTTTTAACCTAGCCCAAAGTGTTCATCTGACATTTAAAAGTAGGATATATACGTTGTCTGTTCAGTATGAAAACTGGGAGATATGCATTAAGTAAAACTGTTTCTGGCGACTGACTTCTGCAACCCAGCCATACTCTCCATTGAAAGATGGGATAGACTTTTTTATCCCCCCTAATATTAGCAAAATTCATTGGTCTTTAAAGAATTAGAGCTCTCAGGATATTTTATGGGATGAACTTTTCAATTGCTTCACAAGTATATCCTCGGTTCCTGACCCCCAATGCCACACAGGCTCAGCCCTGGAACAGACAGCGGATGTTTTCCAGCTGCTTAGCCTCTTATCTGTCCCACATGAATTATAATACCAGCACCAAAATCTATCACTGTCTGAAGCCCTGCATTATTTATCTAAAATATCTAAGTTGTGGAATTTATCACACTCATTTTACAGATGCAAATCTAATTTTCAGTTGCTCTAAGATACAGACAGTACTTAAAAGATTTCCAAATTTCACCTATATTTTTTGGTCATTATAACTATAATGGTTTTTGATGCTTCAGAATATCAAAAACCTATTCACACTCTAGAGAAATCTTTATGGAAAAATAAGGATGCTCTAGTGAAAGAAGGAAAAGCTAATATTGGGATATTTTAACACCAAAACATCAAGCTAGGATTTCTCCTCTTCACTGTTGGTTAGATAAGGTTTCCCTGTTTTCACTCGGCTGCTCTATTTTCATTGCCAGCAGGTTGGCAAATAGGTCTGTGTCTCTAATAAAGTAAAACATTTTCCCTGAAATTATGAAGTTATAATTCATCCCCTGTCTTCAAACAGCACTTTTAATATCGAGGCAAAGAGCTATTCTGATGATGTTTCACCGCTACAGTGCCCTCCTTTGCTCTTTGTAATTGCCTCTTTCTACTGTTCATTAAAATATATTTACAGTTATATTAAGTTTACGTGAAAATAGTAGACACAGCATGAAGCAGTTTTCATTATGTAGTCATTTTAATTTTAAAGTTTTTTTTTCCTCTGCACATCTTCCAGTCTTTTGTGTCTCATTCCAAATTAGCAGCTCACACTGGTAATGTGTCTAGTTAATTATATGCATGTGCATTTAAATTGCACACATTGATGTGAACCTTTTAATATACTGTAGGGTGGTCCCTTTATGGTTAGAGTGGGCCCGGTGCTCAATTCCGAATTTACATATCTCTCGAGGATGCAAATCAGGACCAGCTGGTGGAAAAGCAGCGGCTCTGCTGGCCCATGTAAAGAAGGCAAGAGTGCCTGTCAGATGCACCCCACACACCTTCTTTCTCAGGCTCCTATAAGAAACAACTAAACCATCTCGGGACCAATGGAAAGTAATAGCACCAAGCCTGGAGCAGGCATAGCTGTAGCATGACTTGTTGGACTTTATTTGAGCTTGCAGACTTCACTGAAAGCAGAGCATTCCAAGTTCCTCAGATTTGCTGGCTACATAGGAGCCATAGGTGAGCAGGTGCTCTTTGGGGCTTTTTAGGGTCAGTCCAGGAAATGAGGTGGTGAAAACTGAGTCATTTAGATATAAAAATGTTATTACCGCTCACCACTAAAAAAAATAGCAAATTTTAGGAAATCTTGGAAATTTAAATATTGCATTTATCTATTTTATGAAAACTTTCTCCACTTTTTTTTTTTTTTTTACTCTTACGATAAAATTTTAAAAATCAATGGTTAACTACAAAGAGTTCCAGGATTTGAAAAGCGTGGTATTTTCTTCATACAAATCGCTTTGGCATGTGGGGTAATCCTGGAGTACTGGCTTTTTGTAATGTGAGATCCTACAGGCTGTGTACCTCTCTTCTGCTGAGCACAGCACTTAAGGCTTAAAGCAATTGATGACTGTCCACCCCAGGATCGTGTTCATAATATTCCATGATTAAAGTAAACGGGCCTCTGATGTATCCTGTTTTGTACTTTGGCGTGATCTTCTATGCAGCGCTAAAATTATATTTAGTCATAGCAGTTAATCTTTGATTTGAAAACTATCCCTAATGACGCTTATCACGACCAGCTACTCTTTACAAATGAAATGTGGCTCCTGTAGGTTGTTTGACCTTTTTTGAGAAGAAGAATCCCAGCTGATTGAATGAGGCTGTTTCTAGCCGTTCTAACTTGGAATCATTCTCCAGCTAAAGCGGTAGTACTTTACCATCCTATGAAGCTTTAGCTTAAATCCCTTTCCAGTGCTTCTATTTATTAACCACCTGCTGTGTCTTTTTAAATGCCACTATCTCCACAGGGTTACAGATGCTGATGAAGGGAAAGAGAAATTAGCTAAAACGTGTACGTAAATATATATAGATAGAGAAGCATGTATGTGAAACACCCTGCTTGGTTACTCATTTAAATGACTCTTTTGTCGGTTGATGTTATTAAAACTTCCTTGCCTCCCTCATGATGACAATGATCCTCTGGTTGAATATGATATTTGCTGCCTTTATGCACCCACTCCTTATCCTGCTACCTGTCATCTGACCACTATGCAGTAAGATTCACATTGTGCCTTCTGCAATCCCCTCTTATTTTCTTACATAACAAACTTCTAAAGTTAAATATACATAACATCCTTGTCAGTATAAAACAGAAATAATATAGTCTCCAAAATCTACCCTTTTCCTTGTTCTAAACACTGTAAAGTGTGTCTTTGAGTATAGTAGCAGAGTTTAGACATGCATTTTTCTAGACTAAAATTAATTGTACTCATTTCCTTATTCTACTTTAATATTATAATATATCCATATTATATTGCATATCAGGAGAGTATAAAAGATCATTACAATACACTTGGCATCTTGTTCTAACTTCTAGTCACCAGTGATCATATTTCTTGGCTATTTTTTAGGTGCCTGGATTAGAGGTGTTGATAAGAGTTTCTTAGCAACTGACTAATTCCCAGTACACTAGTGTCAACTTTAAGAAAATTGAATGTCATGGATGTAACCATTTTGACAGTTTCAATAGAAACAAACATTACATAATTTTGAACATTTTTTTTTGCCTCAGAAGACTAGTATTTATGTTATACAAAATAGCAATATTATAGCACAGTACTTTTACATGTAACATTTAACATAGAACCAGAACTTCAAAAGCAGAACATCTTTGGTTCAAGTCTCAGTTCTACTACTTGATAGCTGTAATAAATATTACTCATATTATTTAACCTGTATTGGGCTGCTTCCTCATTTGTAAAATGGGGATATTAATCCTGCCTCGGTGGGCCATTATGAAGAGTAAGGGGATGTAAATAATGTGCTTGGCACAGTGCCTGGCACATAGAAGTACTGAATAAGTGGTAGTTATTATCCTTATTCATTTATTAGTAAAATATTGATTAATAAAATATTGCACTATGTGCAAGCACTTTGTTAGGCACTGAGAGTTTGGCATGGACAAAACAGACACACTGCTCATATGGACTTTATTGCTTCTCTAATCTCATGGCGGGTTATGGATATTGTGGCACTGTTTATCAGGCTGCTGCTTATACAGCAATGCTCTTGTTTAGCTTTCCCATTAAGTATCCTGATACTATGTTAATGGATACCCTTTGCATTGAAATTCACATAGGGTTTGTCTGAATGGGAAATTATGTTCTGTGGTTTTCTAAAACAGTTAATGAAATTTGAATACGTGACTCACTGTATGCAGTTTTGAAAGGTAAGGGTGTTCTACATATGCCATTGATTTTATGTTGTGTTTCTTAAAGAAATGTTCGAACTTTGGATTCACTTTCCTGTGGTTCTGTTAGAGACTGAATGCATTAAAATTGGAAGAGAAGGCAGAGACTTATTAATTTGAGGGCCTGACAGTTTTATTGAAAAAACTTTTTTAGCCAAAAGAAAAAATGAGTTATCATTTCTGATCTTCCCTGAGTAACCTTGGATTGTAAATAGCCTTTAACAGCTACAACCAGAGAGAACTTTTTAACAGTCAGTTGTGCTTTGTTTGGATAATGTAAAATGACAGGCTAGCACTTTTCAGTTCTTGGCATAGTCTAAAAATATTCATGCCATCTGAATGGTTTCCCCGTGGATTAGAGGTGAAGAGGTTCTACAGCAAAGGTTCAGGCATCCGGAATGGTTTTATTTTCAAATGTTAATTCTCATCATTTTTGCAATGAATACTAGGAAACCACAAGGGAGCTATGTGAGTCTTTTCACAATTAATTGGCTTAATCTGGAGGAGCCTTTAGGAGAAGCTGCTGAAAGAATAAGGAGCCTGGTTGATGAGGCCTGAAATTACAACAGCCATTGATCAAGGGTTGGTTACATTGCTTCCTAACCTTCAGACTCTTAATAAGGAGAGTGCCCAGCCGGCGTGGCTCAGTAGTTGAGCGTCAGCCTACAAACCAGGAGGTCATGGGTCGAATCCCTGTCAGGGTACTTGCCCAAGTTGCTGGCTGGGGCGTACAGGAGGCAGCCAATCAAAGATTCTCCACATTGATGTTTCCATCTCTCTCTCCCTCTTCCTTGCTCTCAGAAATCAATAAAAATATATTAATTAATAAATAAGGATAGTAAAAATTCTAATTTGGTTAAGACCCTTTTTGGAGAGCCAAAATACACACTATCCACTTTATCCTGTCATTCCTTTTATGTGGATAAAATATGATGCTATTTTTATTTAAAATGAGAAATGGAAATCTGAAAATGAGAAGGTGCAGGGATTGAAGCCCAATGCTCTTGGCCGCTCTCTCGTGTCGTCCACTATGGAATCCATTGCTCCCGGCCTCTTGTTTTTCCTCTTCCTTAGTCCTCTCACTCATTAGGTTTTAGGATTAGTTTCAATATCTCAGCTCCCTCCAGTGAATCATTCTTTACTCAGTCTTGAGTTTAGTACATTCTTTAAAAAACCATAAAACAGGATTTTGAAAAGCAAACCAAAAGCTCTTCTTTTACCAGAACTGATAAGAGAATTAAATATAAAATCATCTCTTTGTGGATAAGTCAGAACTGATGTAGGATTTGGTTTTAGAAGTTGCATGCACAAATTGCAATGTAGTGCAGATATGACAGTATTCATCAAAGCTTATCTTCATATAGTACCTTTCTCTGCCTGCAAGTCATTCTCACAAATTGAGACTGAAGGAAGTGTGACAGCCAGAGGTTGGAATTGTGGCTCCACTGTGTGACCTTTGGCAGTTACTTAACCTCTCTGAGCTTATTCTGCTATAAAGTATAACCTATTTCCAATATTCTTGTGAAAATGGACTTAAGCTTGTTTGTACAAAATACCAGGCAAGCAGTAATTTGAATTTATTGTTATTTAATATTTCTGTTAAAACTTAACAAAACTTTAAAAATAGTTTTATACTTGACATTACAATAAAATGTAGGCCAATTCAATGCTGTAAGTATTTGTATATGAAAAGTTAAAATTGTACTTTGCAGTTAAGATCACCAAGCATTTCTTGAATATTCACTAAATGCCAGGCAGTGTTGTAAGTGTTGGGAGTGCAGGGTAAAAGGTATGACCCTAAACTTCAGTGTGCAGAGCCTGGTGGAGGAGGAGATAAACACGCTGATTCGTAGGGTGAAGGCTGTGGTTAATGAATGGGAGGTGGGTGGGGCAGGGGTCATAGGAGGAAGACGTGAGGGAATCTTGAAGGAGAAGGTGAGAAGCACAAGTTTCTCAGGAGAGAGCTGGGAAGGGGTTCTCCAGGCAAAGGAACAGAGGAGAAGAGAGGGCTTAGACACTGGCAGCCACTTGGCACGCCGAATAAGTTTTTATTTTTCCTGGAGCTATAGCAAGGTCCCAGATCATGAAAGGCCTTATGCTACAATGTTTGCATTTTATTTTGATGTTATTTTGGGGAAGCATTTGAAAGATTTTGTGCCAGCGAATGACATAACCAAATATGTCTCTGAGAAAAATGTACTAAACCAGTTCTCTCGATTGTATTTCACTGTTTTGTTCTGGTTCTTACTAGTTACGCCCTGAATCGACTTCCATAGCAGAGGACATAATGATCTTGTTCAAACTAAGACTATCGTCACAGCGATGTTAGGCACTGTACACTCATGGACTTTGTTGAAAGCTATAAAAATTGTCACGCAGATCTTTAACTTTTAGTAGCTGACAGCAGTGAGACACACAGCTCATCACATCTGACAGTCTCCATTTTTAAGGCACTGTAGCCTGAGGCCAAGTGCTTTGGGCACTGTCCAGGACCCTCAGCCTTTTAGCACACTTGGCACGAGGACGTCAGGGACGTTGGCTCCAGTGCGTGTCTCACGTGGTAAGGTAATGATCCTTCACCATAAGTACATTGTTCTTGACAGTGAGCAGTAAGGAACCACCGGTTGACGTGCTTTACGTGGCACGTGACCCAGTTTCTTTCTGCAGCCTGACTCAGAGAAGCAAGAATAGTTGCTGTACATAACTGGTTCCTGGCGCCTCACCCTTTCTGCAGACAAGTAACAGCTATCTCTACTCACTGCCTATCTCACCCCATTTTTGACCACAAGCAAGAATCAGGTTTGGCCCTAACTGGTTTGGCTCAGTGGATAGAGCATCGGCCTGCGGACTGAAAGGTCCCAGGTTGTATTCCAGTCAAGGGCATGTACCTTGGTTGCGGGCATATCCCCAGTAGGGAGTGTGCAGGAGGCAGCTGATCAATGTTTCTCTCATCGATGTTTCTAACTCTCTCTCTCCCTTCCTCTCTGTAAAAAAATCAATAAAATATATTTTTTTTAAAAAAAGAAGAAAAATCAGGTTATGAGTCCCTTCCTCTGAGTAGAAAACCAGTGGTTTTCTTGATTGTGCCCTGGCTGTTCTCAGGTTTCTTGCCTTGGTTTCTAACCTCTGTAGGGACTCACCAGGGTCTGCCCTTTCTTCCCCTCCAGGTCAGGGGCAGTACACATTTTCTTCTCTGTGAGCCAGCCTTCTGCCCAAGAAGCTGTGTTTGACCTTGTCCTTGATTGTCCTCAAATCTTCCAGATCTGCCTACACTCCTGACTCTGACCCTGCTTGGTGCTAATTTCTCAAAACACAGATTTATAAAAGCAGCATAAGAATATCACCTAACGGTGGTTTGGAACAAGCCCAATTCTATAACAGAACAAATTAAGAGACATAGTGTAACAGGGGTAGGGGTCATGTGGTTTGGAGTCAGCTTCCCATTTATGGAATTGGAGCTACCGATGAAGGTATCGGTGTGCTGGTTACTGAGCAAGGTGCCTCACACACATCAGCATTGCAGCCCTTCTAGAGAGGTTTCCGTGCAGCCGTCTCTGCTCATAGACCTGCTCAAGATACACAGCTCTTCAGGGGGGTTCTGAGGTTCACCTCCAGATGTCTTTCTGCCTGTGCTCCTTTCACCATCCAGCCCTACCTCTCACAGTGAATCACCAGATAACGTGAACGTTTAGTTAAATAATGCATTACCCCGGTATTATGCTTTGAGGTTTATAAAGTGCTTTCATGTACATCTCGTCTGACTTGCTGAATAACTCTTGTGAGGTAAATGTAAATATCTGTTTTTACAAGAAAGAAAACTGGGCTCACTAAGATACAGTGATTTGCACAACATGAAACAACTTGTGACCCACCAATGTTCATAAACTTTAAAAAAGTCAAAGGGTCCTTAAGCCCTTTAAGTGGGGTATGCTTGTACTGACACCCTAATGCGCGCAGGCACTGCATACTGTTTGTTGCAACAGCTGAAGACTTACTGATAACATTGATCCCCAAAGGGGAAAGGTGTGACGTTCCTTTTCGCCCACTTCTAAATTTCCTCTGCGTTAACTGTGGTTTATTCAGACTCTCTATGTGATGCTTATTTTTTCTGCCTGATTACTTCATGTGCATTCCACATATGAACATACTGAATTAGATATTCTATATCTACCTCACAGGATTGTTTTACATTAGGCAACAAACAAACAAAAAAAATCTTTTCCATGTGCTTTTTTTTCACATTGAAAATATTCTTTGCTTGAGTCTTCATTAAGCTCTTAAGGCTGATATGACTACAATGAAAATATATTGATGTAGTATTTTACTTTGTTTTTATACATGTTCTCTTATCCCCCCATCACAGTGGTTGATTTATGCATTTTACTATTGGAATCTTTATTTATAGCTACTTTCCCTTTCAGGTTTTGTGATGAAGGAACCTGTACAGATAAAGCCAACATCCTGTATGCCTGGGCAAGAAATGCTCCCCCTACCAGACTCCCCAAAGGTACATCTGGGGCCTCTTGGACAGTCTTACATTAAGCTGCTTGATTTCTGATTCCAGAGTATTTTTTGTTATATGTCCTTTCCAACAGTTGTGGACAATGTTCCGTTCTGCAGTTCCACACTAAAAAAGTGCCGGTATGGCTTGCTTTGTATTGAAAAGGTTTCATGTAGGGAGTTACTCTTTCTCCCTGTAATTTGCCCACATGACAGTTTAGATAGAAAACAGCCAAGTTCACCTCAAGACACCTTTGGCCTCGGGCACATTGATTCTGGCCAGCAGGAGAGGCTCAGGGGCCCGGACAGCCGGGAATGAAATAAACTGCTGCTTCAGCAAACAGATTATTTTTATAGTCCTGGAACCTGGGTATTTAGTAGGATGCCAAACCTCACTGGCTTTTTCTGACTTCACCTCTAACTATTCATAGCTACCAGTGTGTGAGTGAATTGCCAGACTCTCTTTTATTACCTGAATGTTTCTTAACATCAAAGCGCAAGCACCATTCCATTACAGAATAGGTCTGCCATGGTGGGGGTGGGGGCAGCGCGGAAGGGGGCTTGGTAAGTACGTAGTCCTCTCCTGCCTCAGTAACTCCTGTCAGCTCTAACGGGCGTCTGGTTGGCTTTGCTTCAGAATCCTCTCTATCGTTTGCCAGGCAGCCACCACCAAGCAGGTTTGGAAATTAATAAGGGTGTCCGTCATGAATTTGTTGACATTTTAAAGACCCATGAGTAGAGCAGAAAAAAAAAATATTTCTCCACCTCTCAATATTTTCACTGTAGATAATTTTTAGCTTACTAGCAAACTCTATTAATAGTAAGACTATTAGGAACCCTTCAGAGTCCAGAAATTTATTGGCATACTAGAGTTTTTAATCTAGTTGGTAACAGTTTCCTCAATAACATTTTTGCAGATACCTGTTTTCATATGGAAAGAAAAGCAATTTCTCTGAGAGGCTCCTATATTCAGTCAGAAAATAAAAATGAATATGAATATATACAAAGTAAAATGTCTTTCATAATCAAGGAAAGAATTTTGTTTTGCTTTATTCTGTTTCTTTCAGAATGAGCGAATTGTCCTCTTAAAGTGTAGGTGGTTACCCTGGTTCTGAGGAGGGAGCTATGCACAGAATTCTATCAGAGCTTTGAGAAGGATTGAAAGGTTATATTAGAAGTTATCAGAAAATGCCTAGTTTATTTTCATTTTCATATTATAATTTCATGTGATATGCTATTTTATTTCCCTTTGGATTTCACAGATCAGTAACCCGAGATTAGCTCCATTTTAGGCTTCCATTTCTAAAATATTAATTTACCACCTTTTGTAAATCTTTAGGTGTTGGATTCAGAGTTGGAGGAGAGACTGGCAGTAAATACTTTGTACTACAAGTACACTATGGGGACATTAGTGCATTTAGAGGTAAGTTTTGAAATATTGGAACTAAGCACAACTTTCACTACTATATTGTTTAAAATATATATACTATTATCCACTTAATAAAAGGAAGGCTTGACCACACCCTTGGGGCCCACTAGGAAACAACTGTTTTTCTTTCTTTTCATTTGGGACTGTTGGGAAAATAACTTTTATTTTGAAGCGGGTATTGTCTTATGCATCCCACTGTGCTTTCTTCTATGCTGACTTCAGGGTGCTTTGGCTTTTCAATGTATTATTTTATCTACCTGCTTCCATTAGGAGATTCCTTCCAAGCAGCATGGTCAGAGAGTATAGGGACTAGTAAATTATTTAATTCTGTAAGCAAGCCCTTGGGAGCATCAGCAAGATTTGCAGTACCAGGGAGGTTCTCAAACTCTCAGGCTCATATCAGTGCCTTATCTGTAATCCACACATTCCACTTAATGAACTCATCCATTGACCACTGTATTCCTGCAAAAACCACCCACCCCTTAGACACCCGCTGCTGAGCACTACCCTAGGCACCTGTTGCTCTACCCGTGATTACTATGCACTTCACTGAAATGCTCCTTTTCTTGTTATAGAATCATGAACATGAGGAAGGGGCCCTGTTCCCAAGGGAACCGGGTCTGGTGCTTGTTATTTGTTCTGCTGTATTTAGTTAAACTTCAGCTGAATTCTAGGTTCACACTCCTTTGTTCATGGGAGTGTAAACATTGAGCAGGCTTCTCCTTGGCTTGTCAGTTTTCATACCGTCTTGCTGACTTATCCATATTTCCCCAAGTTCTCTATTTTAACATTATATTCCTATTAACTAACCAGATACATTTCCCTCTCTCAACATATTATCTTTCTGTCCCACATCTAAGTCTAGAAGTACATGTCCATCTACACCTACTAATGTCCTCTGGGGCCTTAGCAGGGACATTGCACAGATTCTCAGCATCCAGAACGGGGACAATAAATGTATCTTCCTCTGGGAAAAGATGTTGGAAAGAATACTTTTATGTCATTGAAAAATTACAATTAGTACTTCAATTAGATGTATCATCAATTAAGCAAGCTCCTGTGGACCAGCCCATGAATCCAGCGTCCAAATAAAACGTGTTTTCATATTAAAACATGCTTTGAGTTATATATAAATAGCTTTTCATTTTGAAAACAGAACCTAATCTTACATTGTTAACTGTAGTGCTAAGACAAGGTTTTGTTAAAAACAAAGGAATAATTAATGTTGTGTTTAAGGAACAAAGACAGAAATTATGTGCTCTAAAAATTCACTGTGTTGGTGTCAGAGTGCTGACTTCCAAAGCATTGACAATACTGTCATTTTTCTAAAAAGGCAAAGAAGGCTTTCCCTGACCACACAACTAACATATCCACACATGCTCCCCGCTCTTCATCCCTCTATAGAACCCCTAGACTTTCCTTTTCAATCTAATTCCTCTTATCTTTGTAGTCCTAGCAGATACTGCATTGATGCTCTGGGGAAATGGATGATATATACGATTTCTTAAAATATATTACTGTACGAATTCAATTTAACTTAACTTATTACTGATGAGGAATTTGGACCTGGGGATTATTATGCTAAGCGAAATAAACCAGTCAGAAAAAGACAAATACCATATAATCTTACTAATATGTGCACTCTACTGAGTAAAATAAACTGATGAACGAAATAGAAACAGAGGCATGGATACATGGAACAGACTGACGGAGATCAGAGGGGGTGGAGGGACTGGAAAAAAGATGGTGAAGAGATTAGCCAAAGAACATAAATGTATAGCCTGTGTTGACACAGACAACAGTGTGGTGAAAGCCAGGAGAGGGAGGAAGAGGGTTGGGTAGAGGTGGGCAAAGTGGGGGCAAATGGGACATCTCTAACAGTGTCAACAATATTTTTTTAAAAAAAAGGAATTTGTAATTTGTTTAATCTAGGCATAATTAAAAAGTATTGATAGTTACTAGTAAATATATATAAAAGATTGATGCGAAACTTGTATATTAATTTTTTATTTTTCACTTTTTTGAGAGTCATTTTTGTGAAAGAAGGTATGAGGTAGAAAGATTACTGGTGCTGTAATTCATAGACCTTATTGTAATATAATGAAAATAATAACCAATTTTTGTTCATGTAACTCACTCAGTTGTATTAGGTGTTATCTTGTGCCTTAAGTGATACATGTCTTAGAATAATAAATAAACACATGGGAAAATATCAAATCTCACTAAAACAGTGAGAGATCATTTTACGTTTATTAAATTAGGGGTGAGTGGAAATTGAATTCTAAATCCTAGGACTGCCAGGGTTTGGATGAATCTGGTACAGTTTGGGGAGCTTTATAAATTAGTGCAGTGTTTTGAAATGCAACTTTAGTGTATTATATACATTTTACATAGAACATTAAAATCTTGCCGTAGGCTTTTATTCTAAAGAAATGATTTTTTTTCTTTTTCTAAAAAGTTATCTGCCTAACCATGCACCATTAACTATTAATATGAAAAACCAGAAGTTAACAAATATCCCTTAATAGGGGACTAGTTAAATAAATGTTATAACAACAAAAATAGCTAAGCATAAAGTTTTATATAGACTACATAAAAATATATGTATGCTTATATGTTTGCAAGGATTATAAAGAAGAAGGAAGAATAGGGAACAGTTAATAAACATGAAAGAAGGATTGTGTGGATTTTTTTCCCCTTCAGAATGTTTTAACATATTTTTAAATTCCACAAGTAGAAGCACTATGCTAAGTCCCTCAGTACCTGCCAGTGAGTGTATGCATTCCCACCCCCCACTCTCCTGACAGAGAAGAGTTCATGTAAATCTCTATATGCCAGATTTGATTTATGTAAGGAGTGACTTGTACTTTTAAAAGTTTCTACTCTGTGATTGTACACTTGCCCCCAGATGGCACCTAGAAGTGGAAAATAATTATATCATCATATCTTCTAAGGATTAAAAATACATCATAGGTGTTATATATGTATTATACACTCACACATAATCATATTAGTATCAATGAAGATTTGAACTTAACCTTGTTCAAACTATTGATGATGACATAAATTGTGCATCAGAAGCAGACACAGGCTATGTGGACATTACTGCACTCTTCTGAAAAGTGGGGAGTATTTTGCATAAGGGTATGAGCCTTTTTCCATACAGGGAAGGTTTTAGACAGGGGACATGTCTAGGACTTTTATTTAATGAAGCACCAACAGTGAAGGTAAAATTTCTTCTAAAATTTGCTGGACTGTGGTCAAGTATCAGAGAGAATATAACCTGAAGCCAAGTGGGTATGATCTCTGTTAGTAGGAAAAAATTGGGTGTGAGTTCTGTGGGATAACATGCAATGTTTGTTTTGTTTGGGTTTTTGTTTGTTTGGGAAATTGCACAGAATGTGAAGCTGTAAAAACAACATTTATAAGTAGCCAACTTTATTAAATGCCATGTCAGTCGGAGTGTCAGACCTGTGCTGGGTATACTAATCTTCCTGGCCACGGGCGTTTCGTGTATTCCAGCAGGGGAAGGAAAAACGAAAACAGAGTTTATAGGCAATTGTAGAAATGCATTCCAGGCCTGGAGGCTGTGGAAAGGCAGTGGACAGGTCTGCCCGGAAGGGAAGGGTCGTCTGTGAAAGGCGTCTTAGAGGATGGAACCAGAGTAAGGATTTGAATAGTGAACAGGAGCCTCCTGTAGACAGGGGAAGGAGAAGACACAATCCAGACAAAGGTAAAGGCATTGCGTCGTAGACACAGGAGAGTGAAAAGCCTCATGTCCACAAGAAACTGGTGGTCATTTGGCGTTACTATGCAATGCAAAGGGGGAAGTGGCAAGAAATGAGAAGAGAGGTGAAAGGTGGGGACCAGACCATGAAGATTCTTGTTCAGACCTGATTCTGAAGGCACTGAGTGTTTATTAGCCGAGCCATAACCCAGTCAGATTTGCACTTCAGCCCTAGTCTTGAGGGCATGGAAATGTTACTAACGGCTTTACGAAGAAAGGACCGGGGCTCCAGGGGGCCAAGGTGAGCCAGGACTGGGGCCCTGGAAGGCCAGCGTGAGTTCTTTTTTTAAATGTAGACTTTCTATAAATTAATATTCTGTGGAAAACAGAATGTAATCTAATTAGAAATGAGAGTCCCATATAGGCAATAGCATAATACAGGGGTTAGATGATTCAACCAGTTGGCCTGGCAATGACACTTGCTGGTTTTGTTACCCTCACCAAGTTCCTAAACCTCCCTGCTCACCTCATCTATAATGTGGGACCATAATGGTTCTTATAAAGGTACCTGTAAGTACTCAGTAAATGTTAACTAGTGTCATTATAGTCCCTGTGAAAGACGTAAGGGGACATAAATCCTCCCTAAATGCATAGTCATCATAGTTGCCCATAATATGAAAAGTATATTGGTTACCTTTTAAGGGTATTGTAATTTCTCATTATGTTTAGACAGGACCGTGTTCACGCCTGTCCCATTGCCGGTAGAATTTTCCTAGTTTTGGTCTGTGTGTCCTGTTCTCCACAGCAGTTTTGTTATTCGTAGTTCAGTTATACAAAGAAACTACAAGATCAAGTTCCTGTACTTAAGGAGATTAGAATAGTGGGAACTAGAGATTCCTCTTGGTCCTCTTTTTCTTTCTATGTTTTTTCAATAATCTTGTTCCAAAGAGACAATTCTGAGATTACTGCAAAAATTTTCCACATTTATTCAAGATGTTTGGCCCAGGGAAATCTTTTTTTTTTTTTTTTAATTGTACAATTCAATAATCTTTACTAAACTTTCAGAGCTGGGAAACCATCACTACAATCCAGTTTTAGAATGTTTCTATTACCCCAGACAGATTCCCTGTGCCCACTTGTTATAAACCTCTCTGCCTAGTCCCAACCCCACGAAACTCCTTTTCTGCCTTCTTTCTCTATAGACTTGATTTGACTGAACATGGCTTATAAATAGAACCATACAACATGCAATCTTTAACTTCTTAGTGTAATTTGAAATTCACTCATATTGTAGCATGAATCAGTAGATTATTCCTTTTTTACTACTGTATTGTATTTCATTATATGGATATACCACATTTGTTTATCCATTCACGAGCTGATTTTTTTTTTCAATTTCTTACAATTATAAACAATGCTGCTATTGTGAACAAGCCTTTACATGAATATGTTTATATTTCTCAGGTAGATAGCTAGGAGTATAATTATCAGGCTTTATGGTAAGTTTATGCTTAACTTTTTAAGAAACTGCTAAACTGTTTTTCAAAGTGGTTGTAACATTTTATAGTTTCATCAACAAAATATGAGGGTTCCAGTTTCCACACATCCTTGCCAACATTTTCTCTTGTCTGCCTTTTTTATTATAGCAACTAGAGGCCCGGTGCACAAAAATTTGTGCACTTGGGAGGGTCCCTCAGCCCTGCCTGTGCCCTCTCACAGTCTGGGACCCCACGGGGGACGTCCACTTGCCAGCGGGGAGCAGGCCTAGCTGCAGTCTGGCCCAGGGAAATCTTAAGAAAATTCTTGGCCTCTCCTTTCCAGAGTGCCTGGCATTAAGCTCACTGGTCTCCAACAGTAACTCACTCTCAAACCGGAAATCCGGTTGGAACTGATGTTCTTAAAATTCCCGTGTGCATAGGCTCTGACTCTCTTTGGGTTGGCAAAATGTCCATGCTGCTTACTATGCTTAAGCCTCGGTTATGCCTAGGAAAACTAACAGGTGTTCCTTGTGAAGGATACAGACCACACATACACACACATAGAAATTTTAACATGTGCCTAGGCGTACATAGCTATAAGATTTATTTCCCTTAGATTGGGTGTTTAATATTTATATTTTAAATGAGAGGGATGATAATTGGGGATTGTTTTCAACTCTCCTTTATGTGAGTTCTAAGAAGCTTCATCTTCAAATTCCTGGGGTTATCTATATATACAAAAGTCTAAGTGACCATTATGACGAACAACCAGAACAACCGGTCGACCAGTCGCAATAACGTGCACTGACCACCAGGGGACATATGCTCAAAGCAGAAGCTGCCCTCTGGTGGTCAATGCGTTCCCACAGATAACCTCCCGCAGCTGGCCAACCTCCCTGAGCCCCCCTCCCAACCCCTCCCCCGGCTGGCAGACCTTGATTGGGACTGGGTGAGGTGGCCCCAATTGGCCCTGATTGCTGGCCAGGCCTAGGGACCCTACCCATACATGAATTCGTTCACTGGGCCTCTACTGTTAGTATAAACTACATCATGAAATTCTAATTAGAACCCTTAAACAACGAATCATTTTCCATAGTCAAGTTTTCCAGAAAGGTGAGGTTTTTTTAAGTACTATAATTTTAAAACATTTTGGGCATAAATCTTTCCTAAATATAGTATATGCTTTATGAAATTAAAATAGTTGGTATATTTTAAATGCCTACAGCTGTGCCCAAGATAGTGATTGATGAATTCTGCCTTCTTAGCTCACTGTCCAATGGGAGCAAATGGGAACAAATAAAACAATAACTGTAATTACATGAGCCAGTGCACACTCAGTGCAGTGGGAGAGGGGGTTGAAAGCAGGCAAGACCACCCCAAGTTGAGAAAGATTTCCTGTTGCCAGATTGATTACCTATAGGCATCCTTCTCCCTGGTTCTAGATGGATGGGTTAGATGCAGAATCTAGGTAGCTATGTTTCTTATTATGGTTTATAAATTTTTAAAAAGCAGAGTCTGAATTGAAGCCCTTAAAGAGGACATTTTGAATAATGAAATCTTGGAACACTAGTGCCTGGCCTCGGTGACAGATTTGAATTCCCCTTGCCCTCCCTGTGGTTTCATCATGGCTTCTCTGTAGCTTAGGCCCAGACGGGTGGGTGTTACTGGACACGGAACCTGCATTTCAGGCACGCACACTCCACACTCGTGTGCACATACACACAGCGGGAGTTCCTGTCACACCACGGCTGAAGGAGTAGTAGTGGAACCCAAGGGACTGGAAATAGTGGCAGGCAGGAGGCAAAGCAGGAGTCCAGAGGAATCCTAATTCCCCTGCATCTCTGCCTTACAAGACGACCGCCAGGAAGCTATTGGAAAAGCTTCGAAATTGTGAGCCCAGGAGAAATCCCTTGCTAATGCATTTTTGAACAAGGTGGAGCGTAGATCAGTGGCAGGGCAGTTACACTTAAAATTATTTCATTCCAGGATAAACCAGACTCCTGTGACTGCCGTGTAAGCATTAGAGTGCTCTTGACTCCTTGCTACCTGATTGCTGAGATAGCGGGAAACCGTGGAAGATTGCTCCCCATTGCTCCCACTGTTGTCCTTTCTAAATTTGTCTAGCAGCTTCCCCCTGCATGCTTTCCAGTGAGATAGACAAGCCTGCTTTTTCTCTGCAAAGTGACAGATACTCTGCATCAGGGTACTTAAACTCGTGTATTTTCAAGCATTCTGGATTACTTTTCATACCTGAGAATTTCCTTTGAAATTACAGATGTGGAAGGTGTTGTTAAAGCTTCCCCACCCCAGGGAGATGCCTGAAAGCCATTGAGTCTCTACACTGGGAGGCATGGATGGCACCTTTCTCGCACTCAGCCTGCACTCAGCTGGGCCTTCCCTGAGTGGGACCCTGGCATGCATGTGGTCCGGCACGCCTAATCTTTTTTATTCTAGGGCACACATCGTGTTTCCAAGTTCACAACAGCAGGGCCAGCCACCGGCTTAAGCAAGCCGCGTCCTCAGTAAATACAGACATGTGGTTCCAGGAAGGGTGCACTTTACCTGTTTCCCTTTTCTCTCCCAAGGCCATTCATATGGAACCCGTGCCACTCAGCCAGTCCGCTTTCTTCCCTCCCCTACTCTCACTTCTTAGTTCACTAATAGCCCTTTATAAGCAGTGCAAACTTTTATTTAAATACTTTGGACCAGATGTTGTTTAGTATTTAGAACTTAACACCTTTTTGAAAGTACTCAAGTGCATAATTTTTCTATTACATTGAGGGTCTGAGGCACCTTCTCTGATCAAATACACTAATATTCACCTATAGCAAAACGTTCAAATAGTTACACTATCATGGATAAATGGACCATAAACAGCATTACATTTATTTAGGTCAGATTTTTCCGTCAAACTTCATTATGGAAAATCTTTAGGCTTTTCAGCTTTCAGAATTGCAAATAGTTCTAGTATTAGAACAAAGAAACCTATTCCTTGATACATGATATATCAGTTAAAATACACATTTTGGAGGATGTGCGGGGCTAGCTCAGCCAAGGGTAAGGTGAGCCTGAGGGGGGCAGCGAAGGATGTAGAAAAGACAGACAAAGAGAATAAACTGGGTCTAGGTGTATCTTCCTGTGCCTGACTGAGGCCACAGAGAGGGAGATCCAGATGGCAAACTGAGCCTTTATTTTATAGCCAGAGGTACAGGGTAGTGGTCACCATAGTTACAGCATTCTTGTGAGTTTCACTTGTTTTGGCAGCACTTGCTGCATCTCCCTCAGTACATTAGCTACCCAGATAAGATCTAGGGAGGGCCATAAGGTAAAGCCTAATTATGCTAAGAGGGCTGTGCCCTCTAAGTTGGGACTTGTTTGTGGCTTTGCCAACAGGTCAGTCCCAGGTTTAACCCGATAGCCGCTCCCTACAGGAGGACTCTGGATAAATTGCAATATTTTCCCATTAAAATAGTCTGTCTCAAACTTTATTTTGCATCTTTTGAGAAAATGCTAAATATAAAAGTAAAATATCACTCATACTGCCTTACTATTTAAAAAATCTATAATATGAGGTGATAGTTGCACATGTCTGTAGATCAGTGATGGTGAACCTTTTGAGCTCGGCGTGTCAGCATTTTGAAAAACCCTAACTTAACTCTGGTGCCGTGTCACATATAGAATTTTTTTGATATTTGCAACCATAGTAAAACACAGACTTATATTTTTGATATTTATTTAATATATTTAAATGCCATTTAAGAAAGAAAAATCAACCAAAAAAAATGAGTTCGCGTGTCACCTCTGACACGCATGTCATAGGTTCGCCATCACTGCTGTAGATAATAAAGACCATTGAATTGTATGTAGACTTTAAAGAGGTGAATTGTATGGTATGTGAATTATATCTCTTCAGTCCTATCTCCCTTTTCCACCCATTTCCACCTCCAAATAACTACCATTTATGCCTGCCAATTATTCATATGCTTATCCCAACATTTCTCTACATGCAGAAACCTCAGACATGTATACAGGAAATTTTTTTCTTTTTTGGACAAAGATAAGACCAAACTCGCCACAGATCTGCACCTGCTGTTGTTTTTAATTTACTGTACCCTGGACTTATTTCTAAGGCAGCACATGTAAAGCTCTTTCCTTATTTTTAACAGTTGCCTATACAGAAGTACCATAATTTTTAGATCCTGTTTCCTGTTAAAGACGTTTAAGTCCTGGGTTTTTTGCTATCACAAGCAATGTTGCAATGAATGTTAACATTAGAAATGTTTTAGGTAACTATGTATTGCCACTGCAGGGTAGATTTCTAGAAATGAGATTTTTGGGTCTTTTAAACTTTAACAGATTCCTCCAAACATGACAAAACAGTTTTTCCAAATTACAATCTATAGTGAATAAATGAGACCCATATTCTTACCTGTACCAGATGTTTTCATACTTGAAAATGTTTGCCCAGTGTTTGCTTAAACAGAGACACTCCTTTTATTTCATTAAAGGATTTGAATTAATTGGAAGGTCTGAGTAGAATTACCTCAGAAGTACATAGTCTAGGTCAGGATTTCTCAAACTCTGACCTAAGAACTACCTGCAGCAGAATCTCCTTGAGGTACTTTTTAAAATGAAAACTGCTGGTTGCAACCAGACCTACTGAATTAGATGCACAATAAGTAGAGCCTAGGCAGTGGCGTACAGGAGCTGCCTCATATTGACTCACAGGAGCCAATTGTTAATTTTCAGAAGCCTGATGAACTGATTGTTTTTCCCCCTTTATTTTATTTTATTTTATTTATTATTTTATTTATTTATTTATTTATTTATTTATTTATTTATTTTATTCTATTTATTTTATTTTATTTATTATTTTATTTTATTTTATTTATTTTATTTATTTATTTTATTTTATTTATTTTATTTTATTTTATTCCCAATACCATTTATCCTTCATATAACCTCTCCCACTTCCACCAACCCCCTACCTCTCGCAGTCACCACATTGAGCTGATTGTTCATTGTAGCCATAATTTAAAATAAAGGCAATGAATACTCAAAGTCAATATCCAATTATTTTACTACATTTTACTATTATTTATCTTCTTGAGGGTATTTACATCTATTGTGTCTCTATGGTGAAAATATTATAAAATGATGTGCTAACTGCTCATCTCTTCCCAGCCCAGTGTTCAGTGATGTCACATTGATAGCTTGAAATCAATCAGGGTGGGAAAAATGATACCATGGGAATTGGCAAATGCTACAAATCTGTGCTTGATAAACTATTTCATTGGTTGCTTAGATTTAAGAAAGGGAAAAGATGTCAGTAATGTAGATTATTGTGAATAGCCAAAAAATTTGAGGAAATATTCTTCTAGTATTTAGAAATTGTATCCAATACAGCAAGGATTCTGCTCACATCAGTGATGAGCAAATGCACTTCCAACATGTCTTTATGGTTTTAATAAACAAGAATATCCACAAACATTTTTGTCTTAACCACTCACTCATCAATTCCAACCATAGAAAACAAGTTTTTAAAAATCTGTGATATTCAATTGGTTATATGTAATCTATCCTATCTAATAAAAGAAAAAAAGGGTACTTAACCGTACCTCCACTACCCTTCCCATTGGCTAATCAGCAAGATATGCAAATTAACTGCCAACAAAGATGGCGACCAGCAGCCACGCAGCTGAAGCGAACAGGAGGCTTGCTTGCTCCAGTGATGGAGGAAGCCAAGGTTCTCCACCTGCCGTAGCCCGGCTCTGATCTCCGAAAGCAACAGCTCCAAAAGCAACAAAGTTTCAATTATAGAAGCTAAACAAACTCCAGATACCTGCTTTCAGCCAGCCGTGGCCTCAGAGCTGGAGCAAGCAGGACGGCAACAAAGTTTCAATTATAGAAGGTAAATAAATCCCAGAATAAAAAAAGAAAAGAAAAAAAGAGGCTGGGAGCTTCAGTCGCCAGTCAGCCTGAAAACGGCCCTCAGTCCCTCACCCAGACTGGCCAGACACCCCAGTGGGGACCCCCACCCTGAAGGGGGTGTGACCAGCTGCAAACAGCCATCAGCCCCTCACCCAGGCTGGCCAGGCACCCAAACAGGACCCCCACCCTGATCCAGGACACCCTTCAGGGCAAACCAGCCGGCCCCCACCCGTGCACCAGGCCTCCATCCTATATAGTAAAAGGGTAATATGCAAACTGACCCTAACAGCAGAACGACTGGGAATGACTGGTCACTATGACACACACTGACCACCAGAGGGCAGATGCTCAATGCAGGAGCTGCCCTCTGGTGGTTAGTGTGCTCTCACAGGGGGCATCTCTGCTCAGCCACAAGCCAGACTGATGGCTGCCAGTACAGCAGTGGTGGTGGGAGCCTCTCCTGCCTCCTCAGCAGCACTAAGGATTTCTGCCTGCAGCTTAGGTCTGCTCCCCGATGGCAGGTGGACATCCCCCGAGGGCTACTGGGCTGCCAGAGGGATGTCTCATTGCCAGCTTAGGCCCAATCCCCCGGGGAGCAGGCCTCAGCCAGCAGGTGGTCATCCCCCGAGGGGTCCCAGACTGTGAGAGGGCACAGGCTGGGCTGAGGGACCCCCCCACCAAGTGCACAAATTTTTGTGCACCGGGCCTCTAGTATAAAAGCCTAAGCGACCATTACAACAGGCCAGTAGCTACAACACGCAGTGACCACCAGGGGGCAGACGCTCAGTGCAGGAACTGCCCCCTGGTGGTCAGGGTGCTCTCACAGCCAACCTCCCACAGTCCCTCCCTGCAGCCGGCCAGCCCCAATCGGCCCCAATCACCAGCCAGGCTGAGGTACCCCACCCATTCACAAATTTGTGCACCAGGCCTCTAGTTTATAATAATGAGCATTACATATTTTATTATTTAAAAAATTTTTATATTAATAAAAATATAATAAATATATACACACACACAGGCATATTTTTTCAGAGAGCCAGTGCACACTGCTGAGCCCAGGATTCTGAAATTTTAACAAGCTCCCCAGTTGATTTTTATGCAAACCAAAGTTTGACAACTGAAGCTCAAATTGTCCTAGTAAGCATTGAAGTTCCTTCTGTATTTTTCCCCTTTGGTACAGGTATGTCAGGGAAATCTCCTGAGACTTGAGATAGGAGCAGAATCATTTGCACTTACCAAAATAAGTATCATTATATCTCAATTCTCTTAAGAAAGGGGGAGCTTTGAAATAAGAAAATGCATTTAATTACTATCTGGTTATTCTAGCACTTTATTTTACTTAGAGATGTGAAGAAGGGTTTATTTTTATCCTTTTTCACAAAATTTGTTCTTTGGGTTTTAACATGCTGTAATAGAAGCCACTTACAATGCATATATGACTTTCTTGGACACCCCCTCCCTATATATAGCTGTGCAAATGTTCTTT
Organism: Myotis nattereri; assembly: GCF_964212035.1. Classification (NCBI taxonomy): domain Eukaryota; kingdom Metazoa; phylum Chordata; class Mammalia; order Chiroptera; family Vespertilionidae; genus Myotis; species Myotis nattereri. The sequence goes on from NC_138079.1 coordinate 59,158,403, forward strand.
TAACACTTACCCTTGATAAATCTTTTTGAAGAATGAGCAAAAAATAATATTATATCCTTCATTTTTTATAATTTTATTTCTTTTTAAGTGGAATGTATGGGTGACAGGGACTAGAAAGTGAAAAGCAGAAACCACCAGACCAACTCTGATGATTGGCAAGAAGGTAACATTAGGTGCATGAAATTCCATAGCCTCGTAGGCCCTTCCAAATATAGGGGAAAGATAGAAACGACATTTTGAAAAGAAAGCAATGTTTCTTTTATTTTCTCCTGAAAAGAAAAGAGTAAAAACTATGGATCTTAGGTGTCGTAAACTAATTGGTTTTTAAAGCACTTGCTTTTATAGCACCAGAGATTGAGTCTTCAGGCTGATTGCACGAGAACCCAACTGGAAGGGATTATCTAGCCTGGCCCCTCTAGTTTACAGAATGGAAATCGATGCTTAGAAAGGTTAAATGACTTGCCTAAGGTGGTATAGTTACTAGACCAATGCTATTATAAACTAAACGAATTTAATTTGTGTTGGATTTCTAGTTTGTATATGTGCCAAAGTTCATGTCCTAACAATATAAAACAAGTGATGGAGTCAGTGTTTCTGGAAGTCATTTGAACCACTGGGAATGGAGAGGAATGGATTTATTCATGCACAATAGAATAAATATTAATAAAGACTGGAGTCGTTTACCTTATCTCATTTATGCCTTTTCATTCTGATGTATGAAGTAATCCACTTCCTTTATCATGTAGGGATATTTCTAAATCAGGTTGCTTGATAATCCCACTGATTTTAGAAGAATTGTAATTGGATGTTCTTCATGTTCTTCTCTAACCTTCATTATACACAAGCAGCTTGATGTGAGTCGTGGGAATGATTTTAGAACTATTCTGTACCTCTCAAATGATCCAAAAGGAGCTTATTATGTTGAAGTATTCTTTTGCTCTTGCCACTCTCTTCACATAAATATGAGTGCCCTTATTCTCTAGCTCCCTGCATTTCAACTTTGCTAATCATCTTCAGTATGGAAAACTAATGATCCTTATTCTCATGCTTTCCATGGGACACCTGTTTATTTTAATACCAAAATATGGTCATTAAGTATCAGGAATTATATTTTTATTCATTTGGTTATGAGAAGATATGCAAAGCACTACAGTATTCTTTTTTAAAGAATATATTCAGAATCTTTTTATCCTTTAACATATGTTTTTGAAGCAATTGAACATTGAATAATATAATATTTCATTTAGGTGATGAATTTTTTAGGGAAAAATTTCCCTAATGCCATTTCGTCTTTTTAGACTTTATGGCTTTTTGAGAAAGCCTTATACTTTACCTTCATTTACCCCTTTGTAACTCATGCTTATTAAATAATTCATAATTAGCTCCTATTTTGAAGCTGGTCAGGGCTACACATCATCAAGTAATTAATGCTATTTAAATTAATAGCAGACAACATTTTATTTTTCACCAAAAGAAATTGAGAAATCAAGTTACTAGTCCATTGTCTCATAAAAATTAGGAGATGTAATCAAATTTCTGTGAAATCTAGTTTAGAGCACTGGCAGCACTATCCATGGCTTCGCCTCCCCCCGCCATACTCCACACATACTCTGTCTGCTTTCCTACCCCTCACCCTGTCTACTCCCTGCTCCCCTCATTGCCTGACATGTTTACGTATGTGTTGTAGGAACTCCAGTAAAAGATGGAAGTCATTAGAGAAAAATGCTAGGATTTGCACACTCCATTTCCTATTTACTATTAATTCCTTTTTATGTTAGTTGATTGACTTACTTGTAACATGGAAAAGATACCCTAAATAAATACATGACCAAAAGAGTATTTGCTCAAAACCATTGAAATAACACCTAATGAAATTTACAAAATAATATATTAGAAAGATAAAATTCAACTCTTTCTGGGCCTGGAAGATACCTTCTACTCTCCCTCTTTCTGCCAACAGAAACAGTATTCTTTTCTTCATCCAATTTGGAAACTCTTCACCTTGCTCTCCATTTCTGTTCTTTATATATTAACTAGTGGCCCAATGCATGAAATTCGTGCATGGGGAGGGTGTGTTCCTCAGCCTGGCCTGCACCCTCTCCAATTTGGGACCCCTCGAAAAATGTCCTGCCAGTTTACAGGGATGGGCCTAAACCAGTAGTCGGACATCCCTCTCGTAATCCGGGACTGCTCTGCCCACACTGCAGCCACCGCTACTGCCTCAGCCACTGCCTGCCCAAGATCCATGGCTGTGGGGAGAGGGCCCGCGCCCACGCCCCGCAGAGAATCAGCTGGGTGAGAGTGCTGTACGCTGGCAGTGCGGCCAAGGACGGGTCCCTGGACCCCGCCAAGTGGGCCCAGCTGCAGAGGAGCCTGGATAAGAAGCTGGGCGAGCTAAGCAGCCAGAGGAGGAGCAAAAGGAGGGAGAAGGAGATGTGAGCCGGCCCTCACACCCTCCGGCCTTGTCTTTGCAAATGCAAGTGCGAGCAAGCGGCTGTCCATGGTGCTTTCTGTGCCTTATAGCTGCTCCGGTGATGTGACCAGGGCTGCATGCGCAAGCCAGGGGCCTCTGGGAGGGGGTGGGTCCTCGGGCCCAGCGTGCCCTGCCTTGCGCTGGGGTGGGGGCGGGCTGCAGTGGCTGTTCTTTGCTGGCACCAGGGCCCCCTGGGGCTCTCCGAGGTCCCTCGCCAACTGCCTTAAGAGAACTTTTAAGAGAGGTTCCGGGAGTCCGGGTTGCGGCCTGGCCTCGCCCCGCCCTCCTGCCCTCGGATCGCCATGGCGATCGAGGGGCACAGGCCCTCCCGCCCTTCAGTTGCCATGGTGGGGGTCCGGGGTTGATGCCTGGCCTGCGCCCAGCCCTCCCGCCCTCCGATCGCCATGGTGGGGGTCCGCGGTTGCTGCCTGGCCTGCAACATGGGCCCTTCCGCCCTCCAATCGCCAAGGCAATCGAGGGACGCAGGCCCTCCCACCCATCAGTTGCCATGGCGGGGGTCCGGGGTTGATGCCTGGCCTGCGCTCCAGCCCTCCTGCCCTCCCATCGCCATGGCGGAGGTCCGGGGTTGCTGCCTGGCCTGCGCCCAGCCCTCCTGCCCTCCAATTGCCATGGCGATCCGGGCTGCAGGCCAGCCGGCAACCCCAGCTTTCCCATGGCGATCACCCGCTGGGGGGTGGGGAAAGGCAGCCGTTGCCCACCCCCCAACTCTTGCCTGCCGCCTGGGTTGCTGATCACCATTCTTCAGTCCTTCCCCTTTTGCCTCTCATCATTGCGAGTATGCAAATTAATCGCCATCTTTGTTGGCGGTTACTGCCATCTTGGCTGTCAGTTAATTTGCATATCTCGCTGATTAGCCAATGGGAAGGGTAGCGGTCGTAGGCCAATGACCATGTTTCTGTTTTATTAGATAGGATTCTTCATTTCTCCATCTTTGAAAACTTACACGTCTTTCTTCTTGTAGGGATATTTCTTCTCCCCCACACTTTTCTAGCCCCATTTCTTCACAAGCATTCCTTACCCTTGTATAGCAAACTTAACGATAATGCACCACCTACTAATAATAATTAATAACTGAAAGGAAAGAGAAATCTAATTAGTACCCACAGGCCCTTCTACACTGAACCTTTATCTTACAGTATAAGTCTTGCTTACTATCTGAGGGAATTTTAAGAGATAATGTGGCTCACCTGGGGGTTTCAGTGTTTCTCCATTAATACCAGTAGAGTAATGACACCTAGCATTTTATATGACTTTTCAGCTCAGAATTGCTTTATAAGTGTTACTTTATGAATCCTCATACCACACTACAACATAAATATCTCGAATGACTGCAAATTAATGTTAAAACAAATATATGAGCTATCATGTTCAAAGTGTGTTCCCTAATTAATGCCAAGGATGCATGCATGCATAATTATATGTAAATTATATGCTTTGGATTTTTTTTTTTCATTGGAAAATCAAACACAATACACAATAGTATTTTAAGTTGTTGAAGATAATTGGGTTGAAAATGTGGCCACTGATTTTAGGGTGACTTTCCAAAATCATATTCCAGTCAAGTTACAGCTTTTGCAGAAGATAAACTCACTATTTTCAAAACAAAATAGAATGGTGTTGCCCCTAGGTATCCTCTATTTATCACTGCTGAGCTTTTAGAGGTCAAGTTAAATAAAAGAGAGAGAACACATTGCACAAAATAGTTGAGAATTTGAAAGGGTGTGAAAGAAGGTAAATCATATATACATGTATATATGTATATTTATATATATATAAATATTACTCTTAAGATGATTCAAAAATTCATAGTAGAGGATTTGAGGATTTTACGTGAGAAACATGTTTTTAGGCTTTATATCTCAAACTTAAACCTTTATTTTATCAAAGCTCTGGACTCCTTTTCATTCCTACATTTTTACAGGTACAGTCTGTCCTCAGTGGAAAGAAAAGACAATAATTGGAATAATGCAAAAGAAACTTTAGATTATCATTTAAAGTGAATATATATTAAAAATAGAGATATAGAAGTAAAAAGTGGTCAATAGGACTTTTCACTGAGAGATAGGGGAAATTAAAAATATTTGTTAAGTATAATATTTAAAATTATCCAACCAAAGCTCATGAAGCTAGTGGACAAGCTGGTTAAATGTGCCTGGTTTTAGCTAAAAGACAACTCGTTCAGGAAGCAGTTAAATATTGTCTGTACCTAAACGTAAAGATTTAAAATTTAATGCCTCAGGACACAAGTGGAGGGCTTTTGATGCTTGATCTGGGTTTTGCTTACAAGGATGTGTTTGTTTTTTAAAATTCCTGTAGCTGTACCTTCTGATTTGTACATTTTTCTATATATTGTGGTTCAAAAAAGGTTCAAAAACCCATCAATAATTTAAAAACTCAGTGCCATGTTTTTAAAAACGCTGTATTTACCTGTGGTTTAGTCTTTTAATTTTACTTCCTTAGAAGTATGATTCTGAAACAGCTTCATAATTCTGAGGGGAAAAGCTGTACATCCTTAGCTTTTGCTGTAGATTTTTTTTTTTTTTTGCATTCATAAAATATGGAAACCAGAACGTTCTCTGACATTAGTCGTGCTGTAACATCCTCCCCACACCGAGTGATCATAAAAGCACGTTGGCGAGCCTGCCTGCCTGCCTGCCTTCCATTTGATCTCTCTTGGAAACAGCAGAGACCATCATTGTGAAAGTCATCTTCTTGCAGGATGGGTAAATGCATTCTCCCTTCCTTGCCACAGGACAAATGGGAGCTAGTAATTTCTAGTCCCATCGCAGGGAATACAAAATCAAAGGAGGCTTAGCTCACTGCAGTGACAGCTTCAAACGGAATTCTTTTTTGAAGCTTCCTTTTCATGGTGCTGGTTTATTTAGCACTGAAGCTTGTCTGCTAAGTCAGCTTTCAAAAGCCTCCAGGAAACCTGTGCTATTTGTGTCGTGTATTAACAGTGCCCCTACTTCAGTTACCTTTGCTAAGCAGATACACATTGGTCCTGACAGCGTAAGGTGTTTGTGCTTGTGCTTTTCTGAATGGAGACTATTGTACATCAGTGTATCTCTAACGGAGGAAGCCCGATATTCTGAGAGTATGCTTTCAGAAATCCATTCATTCCCTCAGAAAATTTGGTGACTTGGATTTTGTTTTGAAGAAACTCCAATGAAAGACTTCAATATATGTATATTCTAGTTGATATAGAGGATCGTCTTTTTACTGAGTACAGTCAAAAGATTTTAGGACCTGCACTTAACATCCAGGTGGTACCAGAAAGCAATAAAGGAGCTTCGTCTTTGCTTCCTTAAACCCAGGGTTCCATGTAACGTGTCTGTGCCCAGAGTGAACACAAGAAAGAACCGGATCAGCTGTTCCCTATTTGCTTCTCATACATGTGCCCATCTCTCTGCTGCTGCAAGGTTTCAGATGTACAGAAATAAACTTTTTGTATAGAAACACGGTCCAATTCTACAGAAATAACTTGTTCTTAACAAGATGGCCCAGCCAGCACACCTGACAGCAATCTGCTCCAATGCTCAGGAAACTGGCTTTGTTGGCTCCTCACCCTACTCCCTCCTAAGGGGTTTTCCAAGTCATTTTGACTATATGAAATTTTCCCAGACTTTAGAAATGAATCCCCAAGTAATCTATTCTTGGTCACCTTGGGAGCCATGATTTAATACTAGGAAAACATCATCTATCCCATTCACTTATTGTGAATTTAGAACAAAGAACCATAAGATAAATATTAAGCCAGCTGAATATTCACGCAGTTATTACAATATCTATGTACATATATTATTGCAAAATTAATAGTTTGTATTATGATATACTTGATTCATTTTTGTTTGTTCAAGACAGATAGAAAGTCAGGAAGGTAGCTTTTAAATTACGTTCAGGACACTGAGAAGGTGGACGGGTATAATATCGTTTAGAACTACTTGCTTACATATTTTCTGGACTATGTTTTTATTATCAGAGATGTTTACCTCTTTGTTTTTCATAAGACTTGGCAGTGGTTCCAGGCATGCTTTCTCTGGACTTTCATAAGGAAGGGATTCATTATCCAACACTGTGGTTGGGATAGTAGGTAATGGGTGTACTTTATCCTTTACCTGTACCTTCCTAGGAGAGAGCAGTGAATTGAAATCCACTCTACCACTCTCTTTCCAATTAGTGGGATACAGTTCATAACACTGCATTGGTTCCCTTAGGACCGATAGTTAGCCTATCCTTTTATTGATGCAGGAAACAACCAGGACAAGATGAGCTCATGAAGTATAGAGGGCTATCTCTAGAGGGGAAGATTAGGAGACACCAACAGACTCCTAAGGACCTGAGATGTAATAGGTTATTATCATGCATTATTCCACATACTTACTGTACTACTTAGCTACCAATCCAAGCAGGAACTACACTCTCTTATTACAAAAGCAGGCTAAACCCTTTGGAATGGATAACCTCATATTCCATGCATCCACCTTCCATTAAGAAAAATGAACTTCCTGCTTAAATGGATGTCTTGAGTATCGCTGGTTACTAATCCATTTGGCTTAATTCCTTTATCTTAGCTTAAGGATATTTCAAAGATAAAATGCCTGGGAAGTCTCTAATAGATGCAACTCTTATTTTTCTTCTTAAATAAATAATGTTGACTAAATGTTAACATTGGAGAATTAGTTTTGCTACCCCGGGTGTCACCAGTTAGCTGAATTACTTTGGCTCACACTCTCAATCTCTGTAATCACTTTTCGTTTCCTATTTAGAAACATAAGAGTTGAACTCCATTATAGCCAGGATCACTTTCAATTTTGAAATTCTGTGAATCTGTATGTTTGATAAATACGTTGCTTTGTGTACTCATCTCTGTCTAAACAGAGGAGAGCAATTTCTCAAAAAAAAAAAAAAAAAAAAAAAGGCAAGCTGAGCCCCTTGTGAGAGTGGTCATCCAGTGTTCATCTTTCTGGAGATTAGATTCTGATTGAATGCTATTTTCAAGTGTCATCCAGTGTCTGGAAATACTTGTTTCTTTCATTATCAGACTGCTTCTTAGAGGTCTTACCACTCAACTACCAGTACAGAGGTATTATCCTATACTGTGATATGTTCTATGGCATTACCAGACTTTATTTTACATTTCTTTTTTAAAAATGATTCTTTTAAGTTTTACACTGTTAGTATCTTCACCATTGTAAAAGCTACTAATACATCCATATGTCATTATAATGGAATATAATGAAACATACCTTCTAATGTCATCTGATACCTAGCTAGTGAATGAAATTTCTATCTCTATATCTTGAAATCCAGTAGGCTGAAATTATGTTTTACTGAAGGAGAACAGCAATCATGAAATATTCTTTAACAGAGATGTCTTGGGTTCAATCCTTTGTAAGTACAGAACATTAATAGCTAAAAGTCAAGTATTCACCATTGTACCTTGGAGAGAGAGTGAGCCTGTCACCTAGTCCAATGAAGGAGAGAATGATTTTATGTTGGAATAAGAAAACTAAAATAAGATAAATGAAGCTGCCTGGGAAGAAGAGCTGTCGCGATTTTTGCATGATGACAGTTGTGTAGGATAAGTGAATAAATACAACTTCGCCATCAATATAAAAATGGCCTCACGCTCTTTCCTTCAAACATAGAGTCCTGTTGAACTGACTTCTAGCCCAGAACTCAGAAAGCAGCAGACTATCTTGTATCTGGTCAAGGGAAGGAACTCGAAACAATGCATTATCAACTTCTTCACAGTTCTATTGTTCCTAACCCAAGAATTTCGATTTAGCCAGACCATAGTGTTTATTTCTTTTCCCCCCCTTTTTAATCCGTTTATTGTAGTAACACTGGTTAACTAAATTATACAGGATTAGGTGCACAGTTCCACAACACATCATCTGTAGACTGTATTGTGTATTCATCACCCCAAGTCAAGCCTCTATATGTCACCATTTATCCCCCCAATACCCTCTTCTACCTCTCCCCATTCCTCCTCCCCCCAGCAGTCATCACACTGTTGTCTTTGTTCATGAGGTTTCCCTTTTTCTTTTTTTTGGTTCAATCCCTCAACCCCAACCAACCCAGGCCTCCAGCCCCCTCTAACAGCTGTCAGCCTGCTCTCTATGAGTCTGTTTTTATTTTGCTTGTTAGATCATTTGTTCACTAGATTCCACATATGAGTGAAATCATATGGTACTTGTCTTTCTCTGATGGGCTTATTTCATTTAGCCTAATGGTCTCTTACTAAAAATGTCTTTATCTCACTGGTGACTCTATTCTGTTTCGACCTAGTTCAGACTCTTCTGAATCAGCATTTCTGTTCCCATTTTGAGAATAACTATTTTTTGCAATTTATTTAATATACCATTTCAATTCTAATTTCTTTTTTTAACCATCTCTTTACTCATTTAGAATTCCCAGGTTGCTCTCCCCTTTCTTCTATTCCTATGCTATTAGTTGGAGAAATTCCAGACCTATAACTGAAATATAATTTTAAAGTATAAATTATCCATGTGTTGAAAATTTTTTTGGAATCTACCAATAAAAAGAATAATGGTATTAATAACTAAAATTGATTGGATTTTTTTTCTGTGCTCCAAATAGAGTGCTGTATTCTTCACATAGATTATTTCATTTATAGACTGAAATTTCTTAGTGGTATCAATATTGATTATGAGTACAAATCTATTAATTATCAAATAGATAGCCTTCTAGATTCTATCCATTTTAGATAAAGTAACTCAATAAGGACCTATTTGAAATCTGAAGATGATCTTACAAGGCACTGTGGTCCAGTAATTGTGTGTGATTAAAATACATAGATTCTAAATTTTCCATGCAATAATTCTTACATATTTTACAATATTTATATTGAAATATAAATTAAGGGAGTACTCCACTTCCTAGCCTATATTTCATTCAGAGAATTTAACCCTATAACTTCAGACCATTTCCCATCTTTTTGTAAGCTATGAAAATTGTTTCTGTGGTCTTCTGCCCTGCATTAACTTTTTCATCTATCTCCTCTCCTTTCTCTTATTTACTTTCATTTTAGTCACAGAATCAGTCCTTCGACTACCCTTTCCAGACAGCATATGATGTTGATATTCTGAGTTCATTCTCTGTATATTTCTAAACTATCTCAGTTCTAATTTTGTTTTTCATCTTACGTGATAACATATTAGCAGAAGCACTGATGTATTTAGTTATAATAGACATTTTTAGTCATTCATTTTTTATGATGGTGCATGTCAGACTGATTTCATATATAGCCTTGTGAATGGATATGAATAACTTCTTACGAGGCTTCATATCTTGTGACTAAAGCACTGTGTTACAATAGAAGGGCAGACAAAGTCAGAGCGCAGTGGAAATCATTGGTAAAATATGCAAAACTTGCTGAAGTTTCTGAATTCACCAGAAGTAAGATCAGTATAGAGGTTATGGAAATAATACCGTATCACTGTGCAAGGATCACATTGGAGTTAGAAGGTCAGAATCTTCACACCAAACACTAGGCTGAAATATGCCTCCCTCCCAAGCTGTACTTGCTATAGGAATAGCTAGCTATGTATCCAGGAGCCCCCCTGATCCCAGACCACCTTGTTTGAGGGAGTTTAAGTTGCTCCCACTGAGACTTCCCACTGAGGGAAGCATATGGGCCCTTTTGGTCAAACTGTAGAAAGTTGTACTAGAAAAGATCACAGCCGAAACCGGTTTGGCTCAGTGGATAGAGCGTCCAGTCTGTGGACTGAAAAGTCCCAGGTTCGATTCCGGTCGAGGGCATGTACCTGGGTTGCGGGCACATCCCCAGTGGGAGATGTGCCGGAGGCAGCTGATCGATGTTTCTCTCTCATCGATGTTTCTAACTCTCTATCTCTCTCCCTTCCTCTCTGTAAAAAATCAATAAAATATATTTTTTTTAAAAAAAAGAAAAGATCACAATCATTTGCAATAATAAAATTGATTTTGAAATAATGACTATATGAATAGCAGTTGACTCTAATAATGTAAAAAAACATATGCAAATATGTTTACTTTGAGATAACTACTAGAATTTTGTTCAACTAAAATATCATTTAAATGTGTATATATCCATTACCAAATAACAGAATTTCTTAAAGTCACACAGTTAGAATTGTAATTCTCTCGCCCCATGGTTAAATAATAATGATAATCTAAAGTGTTATCCATAATTTAAACCACAATAAATACATGCTTATACACACATGCACCCACACACACAGCAGAGTTTTATTCATTCACACACACACACCATCAAACTGGCCAGATAAATTTGCTATAAATTCCTTCAGCCGTGACTTAGAAACTCTGGTGTGGTTTTAAAAGTATATCTCTTCACTAATTTTCCTTCTCTGTATCTTGTTTTCTGGGTTGTTTTTTTGTTTTGTTTTTTGTAAAAAGGCAAAATTTTCCCTTTGAGTCTTTATATTCACCATCTCTCTACCCGTATAAGATTTACATTTTATTGGGCAAAACTTAGAGCCTCTAAAATCCAGTTTTTCCTAAAGTCATTATGTTATAAAATATGTAAGTCAGATGTTCAGTATATTTTTCTCAAAAAAATTGTTCATTACATCATAGTATTACTTGAGTTTTTAGCCATTTTGTTATTGTTGTGTGTTATACTTGACTTTCTTATAGGATATGTCATGTCATTGATAAACACGTAGGATCAAAAGGAAACATGTCTTTGCAGTGGAGTGAGTGTTGAGACTGTAGCTCACCTTTAAAAAAGGAAGCAAGTAGACAACGATTATATAGCAGTGGATATTCTTTTTTTTTAGTAAAAAGCTCTCAATTTGGACAATTCTAATAAAAACATTATCTACCAGGAAGATGCACTGCTACTGGCAATAATAACATTCCTGCTGCTCTTAATTTGGAGACATGTTTCAGCTTCAATGATAAACTTCTTTAACAGTTCTTGAAATATGTTAGTTTGCTTATTTATTTTTTCCATTTAATTTTTTTTAAGTCATGGTACAAAATATCAGCCAAGTTGGTTATCAAAATGTGATTCACTTGATTCATTCAATGCGAAGATATAATGTAAAACCAAGTGACAATTCTCCTTGCACTTTTACCCTTCTGCTTGGATGAACATTGGATGAGGAACAAACTCTCTCCTGGGATTGTTAATTAAAATAAAAAATTTCCAACCCAACATCCACGAATTAGCAAGTGCCAGGAACTGTGCTAGGTGAACACCTGACAGGGTTCGTCACTCCACTGCTTACAATCTTCCAATGGCTTCTTTACAGACGGAGAATAAAACAGACTTTTCACATGCTCTGTGTCGCTGGATAATCGCCAGCCTCATGGCCACTCCATCCTTCTTGGACCACAGTAGATAAAACGGCTACCCCACTATCTCTTAGCTTGTTGAGTTGACTGTGTGACATTACCTGGTTTATATATTTGGGTTTTGTTTTTTCCTATTCCTGCTCCATTTCCCCCTGTCTTCACTCCTGTTAGAGGATAATACCATGAGGGCAGGAAACTTGAATATATTGATTTTCACTGTATCCACAGTGTATAAGACAGTGCTTGAATATCATGATTGCTCAATAAGTATTATTTGAATGGATGACTGCCATCTCTCAAAGTAACTTTTTAAGATAGGTATGAAGTTTTTTAACATATGAGAAATGTTTCCCCTGAAATCTACTAAGCTAATTAGGTGAGGCTCTAGAGTTTAGAATTCATCTAATATGAATGAATGGTATATTTTCCACCATTCTCATTTGATCAGTGGAGATACTTAAATAATTCTGGGTGAAGTCATTTTGAAAGTAGCACAAACTCGGCAAATTTACTAAACCTCATGCAGTACATTTAGGAAATCCGTTCTCAAAAATAAAATGTTTCTTTTAATAAATTAAAAAACAGTACTCATTTATTCTTGTTATATTTAAAAACATAGGCAAAAATGAGATGAAACAGTGGTTGTTATTTTTATTGCTACTATTATTTTTCCCATCTCTTTAAAATTCACCACTGAAATTATTTCGAAAATAGCACCCTACTGAAATTGGTTTAGCTTGGATAGATATTCCTTTGTAAAATGTTAAAGACAACAACAAAAAACAGGTGTTAGATATAAAATGTTTGTCATAAGTTTATTTCTAAACCATCTTTATTAAGATCAAGCTTAATAATCTGCTGTACAGAGAAATTTCCTTTGTATTTTATTAGCAAAGTATTAAATATGGTTTGTTATACTTCCTAAACTTTGTCTATGATAAATCAAAATGCATGTCTGGTTAACTGTTATATATTTCTTTATGAAGCTACCTTTGTTTTTCTCATGAGAACTACAGCTAAAGAAAAAAAAATTACCTTAAAGAAACTACTCCATCTGGTGTTATTTATTAGCACACTTCACTTCTTCATTTCTAGCATAAACCTGTCAATTTTACACATGTACACAATGCAATAGTTATTTCTATTAAAATTAACTCTCAACATTGAAATATAAAGTTTTATAATTTCTTAGAATGAAATGCAAAGTAGAAGGAATTTAGCATGGACAGAAATAGAATGAATAAGTATGAGTTACTATTCATGGTCTCTGGTGAGACATCAGCAAGTTCATCACAGATAAGGACTTGGATGAATGACTTAAATTTTTACCTAATTTCTACTTGGGGAAGGCAATGGAAGATAGAAGAGGGAGGATTTGTAAGAGGTTTCTGAAATGTCCTTGGCAAAGATAAAGAAATACTTGGAGCTGTCCACTGAAGTTAGGATGTAATAAGAATAAGTAGGTTTCTATTTAGAATATGGGGCTGATCAAGTCTTAGGAACCGAACAAGGAGATTCCATGTGGTTTCTATTTTTTAAAGAAGAAAAAATAGCTGATTAGAGTCCCATATAACAACATTTCTGGATATTTCAACAACACAGAGAGTAGCAACAGCTTCCTTCTGTGAGCTTACTAGTATCTAGTATGTCTGCAGGTGAGCAGATAACTGATCAGTTTGATAAGCCAAGAAAAAATCACAGTGTGCTTAAAATGATAGTTTGAATGAATTCATTAATATGAAAATACTCTGCAAATTGTAAAGCACCATTCAAATGAAACATAGTTTTTGTTAGTATCGAGTTATAATCTTTTTAAATGTTTTATTTTGAAATTCGTTTTGCATGTTTTCATATTTAAGATGTGTATTTTTTATGTGTGTTTCAGATAATCACAAGGACTGTTCTGGTGTGTCCTTACATCTCACACGCCTGCCGTAAGTACTTCCAGTTATCTTAGCTGAGTGACAGCTTTTGAGATCTTTGAGAACATGAAAGGGGGAAATCGCTGTGTTTGTTATCTGTTGTCTAACAAATTACCCTCCATTTAGTGGCTTAAACCAACAATTATTTATTGTTTCCTGTGGGTCAGGAATCTGGGCACATCTTAACTGTGGCTGGTGGTCTCACTCTTGGTTGGTATATCACTCATCTGGGGGCTGGACCGGGAGGAGCCACTTCCAAAATCACTCACTTGGCTGTTACAGGATTCACTTCTTCTCTGGCTGTTGGCTAGAGGACTCCCTCATTTCCTTGCGATGTTGACTCTAAACAAGGCAACCCACAGCGTGGCAGCTGGCTTCCATCACAGCCAGCAAGGGAGAGAGCAGGGTGGCAGGCAGGGTGTTTTTATAGCCTAATCTCATCAGTTACTAAATAACAGATGCCTGATAGGTAAAGAAAATAGTTGGCCACAATCTTCATAGTCTGACTCCTGTGGAAAAAAAGCACCGAAATCACTTTTGCCATATTCTGTTTGTGAGAGATAACAAATTACTGGGTTCAGTTACTAGGTCAACCTAAACTCAAGGGAAGAGGATTAGACAAGGGCATGAATATGAAAGCTAGGATTCATTGGGAGGTATATTAGTCAGTGTTTTCCAGAAAAAATGAACCAAAAGAATGGTGTTTTTTTTTAATGTATCTTTATTGTTAAAAGTATTACAAATGCCCCCCCTTTTCCCATTGACCCCCATACCCACCCACCGCCAGGCCTTCACCACACTGTTATCTGTGTCCATGGGTTATGCATATATATGCTTATAAGTTCTTTACATATACATGAGAGAGATTGAGATTGATTTACTTTGAGAAACTTAGTTCACACAATTTTGGGAACTGGCAAGTCTGAAATCTGACAGGCTGTCTGGCAGGCTGGAAATTCTGGCAAGAGTCAGTTTTGCCACCTTGGGTTCAAAGGCAGTCTGGAGGAGGTAGAAATCCTTCTTTTCATGGGACCTCAATCTCTTCTCTTAAGAGACCTACTCACATTATGGGCAGTAATCTGCTTTACTCATAGTCAATGATTTAAATATTAACATATCTAAAAGTACCTTCACAGCAACATCCAAACTAGTATTTGACCAAACAACTGGTCACTAAAACCTAGCCACGTTGACACAATCAGCCATCACAGGAGCCATTTAAATGCTTCCCTCCACATTCACCATACCATAAATATGTGTATTAAGCTATTTGCCCAAGAAAATACGTTATTTTTCAGAAAAATTCTACCTTTTTAAAATATTATCTTGTTTTAATTTTCACATGAATGATATTCTATAGACCAATATATTGCAGTGCACATTATTTTTCCAAGGCAATAGTTTTGACTTTTCAAATAGATGAAATAAATATTACTGTTTTCTGCAGACAGCCCTTAATTGCTGGCATGTACCTTATGATGTCTGTTGACACTGTTATACCAGCGGGAGAGAAAGGTGAGTAATGGCCTTTTAGTATTTACTATTACCTCATTACCTAATCTATAGGAGTGGATTTAGTGTATAGTTTTTATAAACTTTTAAATGACCAATATTTTTAAGTTTCTGAAAAATAAATCTATTCTTTATTATCCTTGGATTGAAAATAGATTTTTACATTATTTTTAACACAGTAGTTTATTATTTCCTATTATTTTATTGAGATGTTCAGCATTGAGACCCTGGGTAGGTAGGTAATGGGTTATATAAATTAAAGAATAAATCTTGAGTACTAGTATTTTAGAAATCAATCACCTATTTTTTAGATGCCAAACATTAATTTCATAAAATACTGCATAAGAAACTACTGAAAGAATATTAGGTTCAAAACTCAAGAAACTAGCAAACTTTTTTTTTTTGCTTTGAAAAGTGCTTTATTTATTATTATTTAATTAATAATAGTCATGCCAAGTGACTCTACTGATATCAAGAAAGTTAAAGTTAAAAGCTGCTCCTAAGAAAACCCTATCCAAGTTCATTGAACTTAGATATATTGGGTTTATTTTCCCATCTGTAAATGGGGATAATAGCTGATTCTCCTAAATTTACAAAAAATTACTGGAATAAGTAAAGTATTATTTATCATTGTGTCTGATCTTCTGATGAAAGTGCTGAATTAAATATTTTTCATTTGATTTACTGGGAATCTTTTAAAGTTAATGACAAATACGGTCCCATTGTAACTGTTCACTGGCTTACCATAAAGGCATTTATTGACTAGTTACTATGCGTTAGACTCTAAGGAAGGAGAAGTATATAGAATAGTCCCTTCTCATTAGGAACTGTGAATCTAGATGTCTTAGGTGTTTGCAATCAAATTTTCAAAATTCCTTCTGTTTTAAAAATAAAACAGCCCTGGCCGGTGGATCAGTTGGTTGTATTATTGTATACACCAAAAGGTTCCACATTCGATTCCCAGTCAGGACACATACCTAGGTTGCGGGTTTGATTCTTGGTCGGGGCTTATATGGGAGACAACTGATCAATGTTTCTCTTTCACATGATGTCTCTCTCTCTCTTTCTCTTTTTCCCTTCCTCTCTATATAAATCAATAAACATATCCTAAAAACTATGTTTTTAGGATAAAAAATAATAATAATAATAAAATAAAATGAATTTTAAAAACAATGTTTAAGCCTTTCAACTGTGTAAATTTTATGATAAAGGTAACAAATTAAGCCATTATTTTCATTGATAGGATATTTTGATTTGGCCCTAGTCATTTTGTTTATGAATGTTATAAAATATGAAGACAAAGGGCTTTTAACTTATCTTAGTAAAGTGGCTGTTACATAATGAGTGCTTAGTGTCTGCTGTATATGCGAGCGTGTTTACTTCATAAGAAAAACCCCATGCCTAGCAGCTTGTGAATATCTTGTACATACTTTTAGTATTCAATGGTGATTTTTTTCTTTGTTTTTATTTCTAACAGTGGTGAATTCTGACATTTCATGTCATTATAATAATTATCCAATGCATGTCTTTGCCTATAGAGTTCACACTCATCATTTAGGTAAGAACATTAAACTACCTGTTAAATTACAAATACTTACCATTGTGCTTGCTAATGCTAAAAATATAAAATGCAAATTGACATTAAATCTGTTCCAGTGAAAGCGATTTTGCTCAATATTTTGAAATCCTGTATGATTTTTCATCATTTTATTTTCATTAAAACACCTTGCATTTGAGGTTCTGAAAATATCTAGATTTTATTTTGAGTTAAGAAAACAAATGATGATTTATTTTTCTAATACCTTATTGTATTATATAATTATAATTTGTGTTCATTTCAGGTAAGGTAGTAAGTGGATACAGAGTAAGAAATGGACAGTGGGCACTGGTTGGACGCCAGAGCCCCCAACTGCCACAGGTGTGTAGAATCTAGTTTAATTTTAAAAAAATAGTAAGCAGCAGATTGCAATTTTAAAAGCTCTCATAGGACTCTTGTGAATTTCTCTAGACGCTAAACATCTCTAAATCTACCTTTACTGTGTATAACTTAATTTTATACAACTTTGAACTTGGTGGTGGTTTTCTTATCAGTTCTCTTAATATTTCTAAGCATGGTGGTGCTGGTGGTAGGGTGGTGGGGTGGGGGAGGGGTGGAGGTGTGTCTCTTCATACTTTCTGCCCAGGGTGCTCCAGGTCTCATGTTATTAAAGCAAGTGTTTCTGGACTTTATTGGTAATTTTAATGAATCTTCATGTTTGATTCTTGGCAGGCTTTCTACCCTGTGGAGCACCCAGTAGATGTTAGTTTCGGTGACATATTAGCAGCAAGATGTGTATTCACTGGTGAAGGAAGGACAGAAGCCACACACATTGGGTATGATTCTGCATATTTCACTGTTTAAAAAAGCTTTTATTGGGACAAGGCATGATTATAGGTGACAATTATCTTTGTGAGTGAATTGCGTTATTTTTTATCATAAACAACTACAACAAACTATAGCATTATATCATTCTAGAACTGATGGATTTGGATAAACTCTAAAACATGGTTGGTCTTTTTATGCTTCATTTCTTCCTGCTTATTCAAGACCTCCAGTATCATGCCTCTATATTATTATGGTTACCACAAGAGTTTATATTACTCATCTTAAAGAAAAATATAATGATTATGAACTTTTGCTTCCTCAAGTGTCATTTTGCCCTGTGTTCAAACTTAGGCAAATATATGGTTTCTGCGCTTGGTTAGTGCATACCAATTACTCACAACCATGATTTTTTTCTACCTGTTAAAACTTTCATATATTTAATGTTTCCAGTTTATTGTACCAAATGAGAGTAATAATATTCAGCACTTTGCAAAAGAGAATGTCAGACTTCAAATAATTTTCAAAATATTGAGCCTCCTTGAAATAAGTATCCTATCTAATAAGGAGAAAATATGCTAATTGACTGCCATGCCCTCAAAGATGGTGGCACCCACAGCCACAAGATGGTGGTGCCCAGTCCTCTCAGCCCCGCTAGGGCGGCAGGTGCATGGCAAGGCCAGGCCTACCCCCAGGTGGGCCTGGCCGCTCTGTGTACCTGCTTCCGGAGACCCCCAGTCCCCGCAGCCACCCAGGGCTGGCCCAAGGTGCAGGCAAGCCTCGGATGGCAGCAGCCTGAGGCTCAGGTAACCAGGGCTGGCCGGGGCTTGCGCTGCCAGCAGTGGCAGCAGCAGAGGTGTGATGGGGGCATCGCCTTCCCCTGATCGTCGGGTCACCTCCTGCCCCTGAGGGCTTCCGGACTGTGAGAGGGGGCAGGCTGGGCTGAGGGACGCCCCACCAATGCATGAATTTTCATGCACTGGGCCTCTAGTATTTTATAACACTAAGTAAAATTTCAAGGCACTGTGAACTCTTTCAAAAAATTTTGCCAAAATTAAAAATAAAGGTTAAAGGCCCTTATCATATTTTTTGTTAAAAAAAACAAGGAGCCCCCCTTCCATGTTAAACTAAGTTCTAAAATATTTATTGATGCCACCTGGAAGCAGGAATTAAAGCATTTATCTTTGGATCAGTGAGAACTTGGAGAAAGTAGACATCTGAAAACAAGCATGAGAAGCACTGGCGATGATCCTCTTGACAGTACTATGTGTCGGTGGTCAGGGGAAAAGAAAAGAGTACTGATACACGTAAAAGAAAAAGACACCTGAGATGGTGGAGTAGGATTTTTTTTTTTTTTTTGGTTACTCTAAAGGAGATTTTATATCAATAAACACCAATTTTAGGGCTAAAAATAAATTTTTTAAATTATTAATTTATATATTAAACAAGGAGCTTCCAACACCTTTACTTTTGCATAAATTTGATGAATTTGGGAAAGGAACTTGAGGAAAGCAATAAAACGATTGAATTACATGAAATGGCAATGGTAAGAAAAGGGTTGACAGAGTAGACATAATTAGATGTAAGGAGTCTGACAATTCACTTCTTAACAATCTTCAAATATGTGAAGTAATATGATTCAGAGGATATTGATCAGTTGTTCTCTGATTTATGTTAATATAGAGACCCAGGAACTTTACTTCAATGCCATTGGTTATTTTATCAACCTTTGTAATAGTACGCCAAGTAGTAAAAATAACCCATTCAACACATTCTGTGTGTTAGTTTGCAAGTTTAAGTGTGGAATTAGTAGAATGTTTTGCGGGTGGGGTGGGGATCTTGTAGCTTTGGTCAGATTCTATCCTTTGCTTATCCTCGGTGAGGCAATATTAACCACAGAAATTAATGCCTTGTGATAGTACCACGATGAGAGGACGAAGTGATCTCTGGAGGCCTCTCACAGTTTCGTGAGTTAAGAATAATTCTGCCCTTTTTATAATGTGCATTTTGCTTTAAAATAATATCCTAAAATGACCGTACTAATCTATCTTTTTGTAAATATCATGTGGCCCAAAGGAAATGCCATTTCGTAAGATAAATGGAACAAAGAAATTATAGGAAATTAAGTTATTGAGCAAGTCCATATTTAATTTATATTAAAGAAGCAATTCTCTTCCAATGGAATGATAAACTAGCAAGACAGGTTTGAATAAATATACATATGAATAAAATTCTCATCATAATGCCCAACGTTCCTGTAGCACTTGGTATGCTTTTTAGTGTTAGAAAGGTAATAGCAGCAGTGTCTGTTGTGTAAAAGTAAGGGATACCACTTCCATAGGCTACTATAGAATCACTGTGAGAATATAACCAGTAAAAAAAGGAAAACTAGTATTTTATGATATCTAGTAAATTAAATGGTACTCTGTAATTCTCCTCTCCCTCTTTTCCTTTCCCATCTACCCCCAACCCATGTGTTAGGGTCCCGAACATGAAGCCAACTTCGTACAAATACCACGTATCCAAAGGTAGACTGGGGTCCGTAGATACTCCATGCACTGGGCGAAGTATCACCTTCAGGTGTTACCCTTATGCTGCAGCCATCTGGAAACTAGGTTTTAAAGGAAAACTGTATCATCAGTGGCCTACTAGGAAGATTTTCAGTTGAGTGATTCTTCCACCCAATCCAAGCTATTCTCAACTGGAAATTTTAGGACTGGGGAAATGTTGCTTAGTTAGAACAATCATAGTTAACTAAAAACAAACAGACAAACAAAAAACAACACTTTAAAAAATAAGGCCTGATTTTCCCATTCCTGAGATTTATCTCAAAATAAAACCATTTAAAAATAGGTGGGTTTAAAACAACACAGATCAATAAGTATACTTAATGGTAACATTTTTAATCCAGATATATTATATTTCTTTTAAAGTAGTAAATATGAAAAGTATCTCTTAGACAAAATTGTCCCAATGTATAAACTGACAACATAGTATTAATTAACCTATGAGGAAACAATATTCTATAGCTGAGTGCATTACATATTTTATATTTAACCTAACACCTAAATTTATTTTGAATGTTTAGTCAAGTTTAAGCAAGAAAAAAAAAAGAATTTAATTGTCAGCCAATTAAGGTAACTAAGTGAGCTAATTTGCCTAAAAGTTTATATGCTAAAATTTAAAATTAGTTCTTGAGAATTGGTCAGTTTTGTTAGTCATATTATTCATGTACATATAAGAATGTCTAATGAATATGCACAGATACCAAGCACAACACTTTAGTCATTTAAAAATGCACTATATGCAAAGATAGAGTTATATGATCAATAACTCCTTAATGTATAAGTTTAAAGCCATCATGAAACATCTTAGGAAACAATTAAAATTTTTGTAAAATAGCTTCTTTAAAATGTTCCAATTTTTTTCCAAAATTAGTAGTACCCATCGTTGGTTATTTTTAAGCCTCACATCTGTTGAGTATAAGGGACAGGGGCTAGGAATGGGTGAATCATCAAAGAAGAGTATCACTGTCTGAGACATAGTCAAGGTATATGTACAATAATATCTGGGAGTTTTTAAATGGTGCATTTCAGAATACTTGGTACTTTCTTAAATATCTATTATATATCATTATAATGTGAAATAATTACTTTTTATAGAAACTCTCATAGAACCTGGATGGATAGATCAGTCAGTTAGATACTAGATAGATGATAGCTAGATGATAGATAGATAGATAGATAGATAGATAGATAGATAGATAGATAGATTTTTCAAAAATGTCATAGACCAATTGAGTTTGCAAAATTGACCTGACTTGGCAATATGGTATACTATATCAGAGCTAACAGTTTATGCCATAGTAATTTGTAAACATTTATTAAGATAGATTGTTCATTCTTTCTTCATTTAACAAATATATACTGAAGGCTTACAATTTCCAGGCTCGTCACCCTTTGTCAGATTTAAAGCTAGCTGGCATAAAGAAGTAGTCATCCCCAAAGCACTCTATTATGCAAGAAGGTGGAAGGAATGCACACTGTAACTCTGGAATCTAGGTGATGCCCGCAATCATTTAGAGAATCACTCTAGCGTTCGGGAATGTTTAAAAGGCCGTTCAGTGGAGTCAGGGCAGATGTGTGAACACCCTCTCCCTCCATATTTCCTCATGTTAATAGTTACTCAGATTCACAGAGTTGAATTACAGAATTGTTCTCTATGGAAAGTAAGGGCTGGAGTTCAAATTCTCCCTTAGGAATACTGAAAGCAATTTCTCTGGCTAAAGTCAGTTTTGGGGTTTGCTGTCTTTTTTTGAGTGAAAGAAGAATGAATGTGAAATAAAATAGGCAAACTCTAGCATTAAAAATTATTGGAATCCACACATGTTTAGGGTATAATAGTTTCAGATAAGAGCTCAGTTTTAGCTTGACTAAAAGTTTAATTACAGATAGAAAGGAATAAAATAATACTTTCTTTTCAGTTGTTTAATGAAATTTTCTTTGTAATAGCAAAGATTTTTAAATTCTTTGATCAACTCAATTTTGAATCAGAATCAGTACTTCAAATGAACTACTTTGGTGAGTAGATCAGGCTGTATCACTAGGTACATGTTTAGAGTGAACATGGGCCTGGTGTTCCCAAGCAGAAAAAATATGGATGGATCTGTCCATAGATCAACTGCAATTTATTTATTATTATATAGTGATTAATTTTTTTCTTTCATTAATTAGAGAAGTTTATATGATTATTTTGCTTTGTTTGTCTGCTAGATGATTCCAGGTTTTCTAAGCAGGAACCACAATTTAAAATCCTTTTTCATCATTTCTCTCTTTTGATCTGCACATTTTTCCTCATTTTGAACAGGGGAGGGAGGGCACTATGGTGGGAGGCTCTGATTTATTACTTTAGCACCAGCTATTCCTTGTATAGCACATAATTTTCTAACCACCTCCAAGGCTGTTAAAATGTAACTCTTAGGAATGGTGTTTTGACACCTAAAGATATGTGTGGGGAACAGGTGTTTGTTTGGGGTTGCACTTCAACATTTGCTTACATTCCACAGGAGGGACAAGTACATTTACAGGTATCAGATTCAGAGAGTGAAAAGCCGAATTATTTTTAAAGCATCAACAGAGCTTCCCAAGGGCAGGGGCGCATGCCTGTGGCCTTTCAGGGGCTCTCAATTTTCAGAGCTGAGAGAAACCACATCCCTGTTTGGAAAAGATTTTTCTTTTTTTCTTCCCCTTGCTGATGTCATTACTGTTGCTATGGAGAGGAAGTGAGTGCTGCATGACATGGCTGGAAAAATCAACAGTGACGCATTTCTGCCCGGCAAACAGTCCACCGTGTAACTCGTTTATTAGCATCGGCTTGCTAAACAGTGTCCGAGTTCATGGACTATTCCTGTGCCCAGCCTACCTTGGTATATACGAGTTTTGTGGTGGTGTAAATAATTCTTTCCTAATAATAGTGAAGAGAAAGAAATACATAGTAACCCATGTGAGCCAAGGAAGAAAAAATACATGTTTTCTAAATCACTAGGCATTATTTATATTCCTGGGAGCTTCTTCTTGGAAATGTCCATCTCCCTGTTGCAACATCTGTTTTTAACAGTGAATCACTCAGTTGCACAGCAGATCCCGCTCAGGTCTGAGCCTTAGAAGAGATTAGGGCTGATCTCCTTTTCTATCATACAAGGCCCCATTTTTCTCTGCTGTCGACGCCAGGGTGCCACATCAGATATCAGGGACACAATTATGATGTCTTAGTGTCAATATATGATTCGTGATTTCACCTGACCACAAGAGAGGAGGCAGTAAGCAAAAACAACTTCCCGGACTCTCAGGGTTAAATGGAAAAAGTCATTTTTAAAGAATTGTAAATAGTACATGACATTTCTGCCTTAAGTGTTCTGAATTTTACTGTTACGTAGTAAATAATTAAGATTTTTTCCATGAGTGAAGTACTTTGCCCAATCCGAATTTTTAGCAAATGGAAGAAAGACTAAAGAATAAAAGGCTTTAGAAGAGGAAAGACAGTTATCTCACTGCTACTTCAATGCTATTTCCATCTGCGGTATTGGGTGATATCCATGGAGTGACGGCAAATGGGTACTCCATTGTTAAGTGGAACTCTGCCTTTGACAATGTGCTTTTGGTGCTGAAAACTGTGATGGGGTTTAATGAAAGCCATAAAATAAATGCACAATATTTTCACTTTTGAATCCATTTCTGGCAGATTTACTGGTTGCATTTTTCTTGCATTAGGATGTGTTTTATGTGACTGGCTGATTTGTTGTGTCTGTTTTTCCTGCCTGCAGTGGCACATCTAATGATGAAATGTGCAACTTATACATTATGTATTACATGGAAGCCAAGCATGCAGTTTCCTTCATGACCTGTACACAGAATGTAGCTCCAGATATGTTCAGAAACATACCACCAGAGGCCAATATTCCAATTCCTGTGAAGTCTGATATGGTTATGATGCATGGACATCACAAAGGTAAGATCGGTGTCATTTAAAGTAACATATGGTTTTGTATTTTCTGTTGCCTTATGTGTTTCATTTGACTAGATGATTAATTTTTAAAAATCATTTTTCTCTGCCAATCACATGTGCTCCCATAATCTGACTTCCTCTTTTCCTTCTTCTACATTCTTCCTTCCCTCCTGACATGCCCCCATCCAAACAGTTAAAGTAGAAAATCTCAACTAGTGATGCAAGATACTAGTTTGGGGATTGATTCCATTAATTTAGATTTTTCTTTACTTAAATTGTATTTTCTAGTTTCCCCACTTCATTCCACCCAGAGCCAGTAATGACTTATGCAATTTATGAATTTATATACCATGTTCTACAGAATGCTAGAGTTTGCCAATGAAAATGGTTATCGTTTCCAGTCATACCCTCAATCATCTGTTTAATGGCCTTGTCAAGCACAGAACAATTCTTGATTTATGAAGCATTACTAGTCTTGGCCTTTTTGGTCTCATTCTCAGAATTGTTGTAAAACAGTCATATTGATGGTCATTTTTTAGATTAAAATTTCAAAACCCACACCCTGTTTTATTAAATGCAATATGCTGAGACTTTACTGAGTTTTGCAGGTTTGTTCTTAAAATACCAGAGAAACTTACAATTTCTGGTGGAAATTTATGAAAGAAGTTAACATAGCAATCAGGTCATTTATTAAGATCCTTGATATATTTAAAGAATGTGCCTTAAAATCTTAAAATACCCTTAAAATATTATAAAATTCAATTAAAAAAAAAGAAATATGGGCAGTTTTATTATTGCATGTATAAAATTCTGTATCATGTATATGTTGCTGAAAGGGTAGTAGATGTAGTTATTAAGTTATTGGTGGTTACCCTAGTTTTTCTGTGTGAATTAGAGCACTTCTACATGTAAATATATAATACTTTTGCTTTAATGAAACACAAGACTCTGAATAATATTTTTATGTTGGTGGCATATTTCCAATAAACTACTTAGAGCATATAATATATCCTACAAATTTATGCTGAGCTTCTTTGTTCCTTTACAGAAACAGAGAACAAAGATAAGACTTCTTCACTTCAGCAGCCAAAACAAGAAGAAGTGTTAGAACAGGGTATGTATGCTTATTTCTGTAGCTAGGCCTATAAAAATGTTCATTATCCAAATAGGCAACC
The DNA here is from genome assembly GCF_964212035.1 of Myotis nattereri. NCBI lineage: Eukaryota > Metazoa > Chordata > Mammalia > Chiroptera > Vespertilionidae > Myotis > Myotis nattereri. Next base: position 59,183,702 of record NC_138079.1, read on the forward strand.
ACATTTTAAAGTTATTGAAATACTTTACATCTTTAACAGCCTCCAGTATTATATATTGGTTTTCATGTAATGTATAATTTATGAGAAAATGGTCAATTGTTGCACTTACTGGTTGCATGGAAAGTAAAATTCACTAGTGAATTTAGTCCCATTAGATTTTTCTCTGTTTTCATTTATTTAATATTGTAACTTTAATATGTAGTGCAAATATAATCATTAGAAACAATTAGAGGTCTGCTTTTGAAATCTAATAACTTTTACCATTTAAATTTCTATGTACTTAGTATGATGTGTTCATTAACTGTATTTGAGGTCCAAGAAAAAAGAAATTAAGACTTAAATCCACCTCTTAACTCTCTAAAGTCATTCTTCTCTGCCTTCAGTAAGGTGGGAGGGATTCTTGTTTTATGCATTTGTAATTTTGTGTTAAGTTGCCCTCTGATGAGTTAAGGCATCATTTTTCCTGGGTTCTATTTATTTGAAGTGGAATACTTGATGCTTGTATGTCAAATACTGCATACTAGTATGCTGGCACTGAGAAATTGCCCTCCGGAATCTTGGCTTATTGCCAGTTGTTTGGAAGTTAGTACTTTGTGTTAGGTGTTGAAGAATGTTATCAAGTTGTTTGGGGCCTAGATATTATGTATTTTAAAACATTAGTTTAATGTTAATACAAACAGTTCCAATGGCAACATAAAGTGTACAGCAAATAGATAGGATTTTTCTATTATCAACATTTAGAAATCTCTGCTCTTTGGATTTTGTAAACCACTATTGGAATTTCTCAAAATGTATTCTATTAAATAAAAACTATCACTCCTGCACTAGTAGTATTTGCAAAATTAAAGAATCCAGACTTTACAAATGAAAAAAAATGCACTTTGAAAGGGGTATAGGTAAATTATAAATATAAAAGTTTTTAAATTATGTGGAATATATTCAGTAACATCTCATTCTAACAAGTGGCCTTAAAAATACAACTTAGCTCTATTTCCAAATCTTAACTATCTCAAAATTGTTTCTATTTTTATGTCGAATCAAAAAAGAGATGATTTTATAGTAGTTTATACTAAACTAGAGGCCCGGTGCACAAAATTGGTGCACTGAGTGGGAGGGACTCCTCAGCCTGGCCTGCACCCTCTCACAGTCCAGGAACCCTCGGGAGATGTCCAACTGACGGCTTAGGCCCGCTCCCTGGCTTCTGCCTGAGTATTGCTCCCCCTGTGGAAGCACACTGGCCACCAGGGGGCAGCTCTTGTGTTGAGCATCTGCCCTCTGGTGGTCAGTACGCCTCATAACAACCGGTTGTCCCACCATTCAGTCGATTTGCATATTAGCCTTTTATTATATAGGCTTATACTAAACTATTGAGTACAATTTTAAATAGCTAAATTTATCAACTCTGTATATATTTGTAAGGAAATCAGTAATTGCAGCCCAAGTAAAGTAGAATTAACAGTATTAACTATATTTGTACTGAGGTTTAATCAGACTTAAAAGGAATTATTTTGGCACTGCACATGTTTGAAATGTATGCTTTTGAAATAACTGGAGTCATCTTAGAATACATTTCCAAACACCATCACATGTGTTACTGTTTGTAATGGGGCTACCATTTAGAAGATACAGCCTATAAAATAGTAAATTCCTATGGACATTGAGGCTGGACTATGTTTTCTTTCTGAAATTAGTTGAGTTGATCAAGGGGAACATTAAACCTCTGAAATATTAGAAAACAGAGGTCTGCTAAAGGAGCGTGAATTATTAGATTTAATCTGATCTTTCTAAAGAACAGGATTTATGGAGTATCATATATGCCTGCAAACCAAATCCTTTAAAACATTTTTATACTTTGCCATTCATTTATTTACCCTTTTGTGTTTGATAGCACATATATAGTATTCAGAAGTTTAAATATACCCGTGTCTTATTGGTTCCAGAAAAGAACTGTATGAACACATAAGAAATTGTTTTCCTGTGGTAACTGTTTCTATTTATGAATAAAAATTCTATGAAGTGATTTCACTTGGGAAATAAGAAAACAGAATTCCAACTCAGTTTTCATACTGAAGAAAACAGGCTGTGGTATTCATATATTGAAATTAGTGGGTCCCTCAGAATGTCACCTTTTAGATTTTGTGAAAACAAGTATCTCACCAAAAGTCATTTCAGTGACCCGTGTAGCCTGTGTATTATTCTACTGGTCTTTAGGGACCACTGGTCTAGAATTGAAAGAGAAATACAGAAATATACCAGGTATGTATTTGTACACCATAGTCCATAGTCTAATGAGGTCAGTCTATCTCCTTGCAATACACAGGGCAAATCTACTTGTTATCAAGAGAGTACCCAATGCTTCCCGGAGATGTTTGTTTGCACAAATGTCTATTTGCATTCATTCCCTCAGGAGTTAAATTGATCAAGTAGCTAATAGAAAGGTTCTAATTATTCATATAAATTATGCCATGTATGTGGATTTTTAAAGTAAGCCCTCAAGCTTAACCCTTTGCCTTTTTTTGGTGTTCAGGCCAAAATAATGTATGTTCTAAGTACTCTTCCAGGTTGTACTGATTCTTTAAATATTTTAAATTCCCAATAAATAAAAGCCCTGAATTATTTCAGTTGTCTTAGCCGCAAGCTAAACAAACAGCATCTATGTTGGTTACACAGAAGATGTCAAACCCCCATTGGAAAAGGAACAGTTGAGGGGCAGGAAGGAAAAGATCTGAGACATCAGAGGGCATGTACTCCAAAGCAAGCACTGTGCCCACCAGTCAGTGCCTTAGTATTAGACATAGTTCTACATGAATAAGACAAACAGTATTTTTTTTAAAAAAAAATACTTTGTATTTTAAAACATTGGAAAGCAGATAGGAGGAATAAAAGTGAAGGTATATAATAAACATTATGTTGGAAAGAAGGGACAACCTTATTAAGGTAGTTAAGAAGAGAAATACTCATATTTCATAAGCTGAAAACAAGAAATGTAGCTGTATCTCAAATTGGCAGGAACTTTTAGGTACCTCTAACATGGAGGGGGGAAAAAATCAAAGTAAACCAACGAACTATTTAAATAACACGGGTTGATCTCTAATACTCTGTTTCCCCAGGAGCAATCTAAGTATTTTATTTTCTTTGAAATTCTTATCACTAAAATTGCTAGCTATTAATTGTTTGACAGAATATTAATCTTGATTGGAAATTAGAGTTTGAAAGAAATATCTGAGTTGTGCAAATCCATGTAGCTCAGCCTGTGCTTGCTCACAACACATTAGCTTTCTGCCGCATCCTTGTCTTACTTGCGCCTTCTAGACCAAAATTGGGGTAAGGCAAATGTATCTCAGACTCTGTCTCAAAAGATGTAATCGTGAAGACACCGTAAGACCTCATTATATGATATAGCTGTACCTGTCAGGATGTCTGGATCATGCAACATGGGAAACATTTTAATGAGGCTTTAATTAAGTATTTTAAAAATACTGCTTGACTGATTTTAAAAATAATATTCATTATAGAATATTATTTCTGCAGAAATTACAGAAAAGTATGAAGAAGCAAATAAAAATCATACATAATTCCTAGAAATAAGGGTATATATGTACTTATGTGTGTAAAATATGTATTATCCATAAATGCACATTATTTAACAGTATTTAAGTATATACATATATTTTTAACTTTTTAACAGTATTATTTCTTGACTATTTCCCCTACTGTAAAAATTATTGGCAAGCACATTTTTAAAATTAATTTTTAGTACTTTTATTTTCAAATACAGTTTACCTTCAATATTATTTTGTGTTAGCTTCAGGTGTACAGCATATTAGTTAGACAATCATATACTTAACAAATGTTCCCCATTATAGTTCCAGTAACCACATGGCACCTTGCATAGTTATTACAATATTATTGTCTATATTTCCTATGCTGTACTTTATATCCCCATGACTATTCTATAACTACCAATTTTTACTTCTTAATCCCTTCACCTTTTTATCCAGTCCCCTAATCCCCCTCCCCTCTGGTAACCATCGATCTGTTCTCTGTATGCATGAGTCTGTATCTATTTTGTTTGTTCATTTATATTGTTCTTTAGATTCCACATGTAAGTGAAATCATATGATAATTGTCTTCCTCTGACTGACTTATTTCACTTAGCACAATATCCTCTAGGTCCATCCATGCTGTTGCAAATGGTAAGATTTCATTCTTTTTTATGGTCAAGTAATATTCCATTGTATATATGTACCAACAGTTTTTTATTCACTCATCTGTTGATGGACACTTGGTTGCTTCCATACCTTGGTTATTATAAAAGACACTGCAATGAACATAGGGGTGCATATAGTTTTTCGAATTAGTGTTTTGGGTTTCTTTAGATATATACTCAGAAGTAGAATTGCTGGGTCATAAGGCAATTTTTTTTTGAGGACCCTGCATACTATTTTTCTATAGTGGCTGCACCAATCTGTATTCCCACCAACAGTTTATGAAGGTTCCCTTTCTCCACATCCTCACCAATACTTGCTGACATTCTGACCAGTGTACGGTGATATCTCACTGAGGTTTTAATTTGCATTTCCCTTATTAGTGACATTGAGCATCTTTTCATATGTCTGCTGCCATCTGTATGTCCTCTTTGTAGAAGTGTCTATTCAAGTCCTCCTCCCATTTTTTAATTAGATTGTTTCTTGGTGTTGAATCATATGAGTTCTTTATAAATTTTGGATATTAACTCCTTTTATATGTGTCAGTAGCAAATGTCTTCTCCCATGCAGCAGGTTGGCAAGCACACTTTTTAATGGCTATATAATATCCCTGTCCAGACTGTTTTGAAAATAGCCTATTTGCCTAGAGGTAAGCTTTTCTGTGAATGACTTGATTATGCCTGCCTGCCTGCCTGCCTGCAAAACAACACTAACAAATATTCAAAACAAACTGAAATGTCCTCATCTTTTAAAACATTGTAATTCAAGAATTATTATGTATGTAATAAGTACAATAAGTTAAACAATAAAACCCAATTAGACAGTGATTCTGGGTGGAGGAAATGAATCCTAAGAGACTATACAGAATAAGATGACAATGTTGAAGTTTTCCAGAGCAGACACGCACACACTTGTCCCTCACTTCTGTGTTAATGGTTAGCACTTTCAGAAAACTAAAGCATGCTTTGTACATTCCCTTTATGGTTTTTTTTTCCATTAGGTTTTCTTATATATGAGCTCTGTATCAACATTATTTAGGCAAGGAACATGGGCTGAAACTAAAAGACTCGCCAGCTGCATTTAAGAGTTCTGAATTTGAGTGTTCCTCTCCTTTAAAATTCAGAGCATAGCTGTAGGATTGAAATTTATGTCAGTGTGTTAGGAAGATTCAATGTATTGAAAAAAACTCAAGGCAGAATTGAAAGTCAAATTCTAGAAAACCAGTGTGTCCTTGTAAATGTACGTTACACTCCGGACAGCATTCCTTTTTCTGCAGAAAGGGCCTTTAACATGTTTTATTCAGTTTGCTCCAAACTCTTCTCATTGTAGTCTTTGTGCCCGCATACAATCAATCTTTCTACTCAAAGGTCAACGTGAGGTACTATATTCCCAAGGCAGGGAGAATATGACAAAAATACAATTTGTAGAGGAAAAATACTTCATGACCCCAGATAGTTAAAGGTCTTCAGACCTCTTCTGTGAAACAGAGTAATTTCACAGTGATTTTATGCTCACAAAAATGAATTATCATTGGCATGTTTTATCAAGTCAAGGGAACAAGGCTGCAAGTTAAGATGACAATAGTTTACTGTAAAAGCTTGTTAAAGTAATAGTTGGTAAACTATGAGAACAGTGAAACAAAGGCTAGGCTCAGTAGCTAAAATTTATGTTTCTTTACTCTGTTCAAAATAGGATACTCCCTTCTTTTCTTAATAAAGTACAAATGACTTTAGCAGCATCTCCTTAGCTAATTTTGAGCACTCCCAATGCCACTTTGCTGTTTTAAGGAAGATACAATTCTTGTTTGTATTCCCATTCACTAAAAATTTATTGGTTTGCTATGATTTATGAGCTGCTCAAAGTCTTTATTTATTGAACTCATCTATCAAACACCATTCTAAATACCCCCCAAGGCTCTGGGAAGCTAAGTTTCCTAATAACAGAATAGGCAGATGTGAATGATCATTTATCACGTGGTTGGGTGGGCTTTCCAATACAGACATGTTTGTGGGGTAGTTGCAAAAGCCATTATCTTCTAATTTCTCCTTTTAGAAAATATTTTATAGTTTTTCAATCAGATGATTCCTGTAAGAGGAAAATATGTTCACCTTATTTTTGATCCATAAGCGGGTCATCATGGTCATGCATTTTATTTCTTGAAGGCTAGTAGGACAAATGTTGTGGGTTAGTAATAAGTAAACAGTCAATAACCCAAATAGACCTTAACCAGCCATGACTGGGTCAAAAAGCAAAACATTCAAATCTAAAAAGAAGTGCTTTTATATTTTCATTCCTCATATTTCTCTCAGTTTGGCTGGTTGGCATACTTGTCAGTGGTTAAACTGCTGGTGAGCATGCACGTACTCTCCTTGCCCCATAGAAGTCACAAAGCAAATAGCAGTAACAAGAGCTGCTTGTTTTAGGTAATGAAATACTGGTGATAATATGTGGGGAAATGGGAGTTTATATTCTGAAAGATTACCAAGAAGTTCTTGATCATTTTAAAAATGTCTGCCACAAGTAAGATTTTATGGTGTCTAAAAGTGGTGATACATATTTTTTTCATCCAGTAATCTTAAAGCATTTATTTAAAACAAAACAAACTCATGGGCCCGTTTTTTCAATGTTTTCATTTTTTAGTTTGATCTCACCATATTCCTAAAAGTAAACCAGAGGAATTTCCATGCTAATGGTAAGGAATAGGGTGTGGTCTTTACTAAACAGAAAAAATGCCTTTTGAGGCATGAAGAAATTATCGCAGGCATACAGCTTACAAACCTGGAGTTTAATTGGTAGTGTTTTAGATTCTCTTGAACCATGCTGCATTCCTTTTTCCTGACCACCACAATCATGTTTTCAAAATACCAACCCCACACAGTCAAATTACTTAATTTTAGGTAAATAATAGATTGAAGCAGATGCATGTTGCAACTACAGTTTATATCTTTCACTGGTAATTATAATAGCTACAATTTAGTAGATCTGTTTTATGATACACATTGGACAGGGCATATTACATTAACATCTTCTTTAAATCTACAAAACAATTCTTAAAGATAGTTGTCATTATCTTTATAAGGTTAAATAACTTGCTTAAAGGCATAGAATAGCTACTAAGCATCAGAGTTGGATTCAAACACGGGTGTGAAATATAGACCAGATATTGGGCAACAACAATACAGGGGGGAACCAGAGCACTGTAGGTGCACATAATAGAGACCCCTTATTTGATTGTCAAGGAAGGTTTCCTGGATGTAAGTGATGCTCAACTAATATTCTGAAGGTTGAGCATAGAGTTGGTTACTAGAGAGAGGATGTCCCAGGAAGAAGAAACAGCATAGGAGAGTTGATGGAACTGAAAGCCCTTTGTGTATGGGAAGAAAGGAATATTGAGAGATGAGGTTGTGGTAGAGACCACAAAGCTTCCTTCATTTATATTCTACTCCATCCATTACACTCAAGGTTAGGTATAGTTCCTAAATCGGGATCATAGTATGACACATAAAAGTGGTTACATGTCAAGATTTTATATATCTTGTACACCAGAAGCGGGGAAGAACCCTTTCTGGTTTGTGTTTGAGAATGTAAGAGGTGGCCACCTAGTGGTCTCTGTCCCATGCAACAGCTATTTATCCAGATGCCTCTCTGAAGCTCTGTTCTCACAAGACCAATGCAACCTGACTGGGCCAAGCCTGTTACATTGTTAATTTTTGTTGTCCCAATCCAGTGATCACAGTAAGTGATAATTTCAGAGCAACTGAGTGCTCTGTATTTGCTATATTACCACAGGTTTTAGATTTTTACTGACAAACCTGAATGTATGCATAGTTCTGAGTCTGTGTCCCTCCATCAATATTAGCCTAATGGCATTAATTCAAGTTTTAAAATTATGTTGTTTCTCTGTCCTTGAAATAATCCTGTATTTTATTTTCTATGTAAAATGTTTCCCTGTATAACAGCATGTTGAACTCTTCATATTTAGTGTTTGGGGCAGGAGAATTTAGTAGTGATGGATTAATTTCTCTTTTATGAGGCACAGTGCCACTGTAGCCTAACAGATTTGGTTGAGTTGTAATTTGCTTTGTTCATTCTACCGAGATTGGCCCTATTAATGGGTAATTATTTTCTGATTGAAGATTTCACCTGGGATAAGCTGCTTTCCTGGGCAAGAATTGAAAACCTACTTTGAATCATTAACCCAAGAATATTTGTAAACATGACAGGGTCTCTTAGCATCATTTTGGAAAGATTTCATATCCTCCTTGCACCAGTTTCTTAATAACATATTCTTTAGTGAAATGTATCATGGTTAAATCAGTTATTTTCATTTCCTAATGATCATAAGAAAGATTTTACAAGTGTTACTGATGGTGTTGGAAATGTAATTAAAACAAGCAATAGGACTCCATCGTCTACTAATTTTATTAGCAGGACTTAGAGCAGTGATGGTGAACCTATGACACGCGTGTCAGAGGTGACACGCGAACTCATTTTTTTTGGTTGATTTTTCTTTGTTAAATGGCATTTAAATATATAAAATAAATATCAAAAATTTAAGTCTTTGTCTTACTATAGTTGCAAATATCAAAAAATTTCTATATGTGACACGGCACCAGAGTTAAGTTAGGGTTTTTCAAAATGCGGACACGCTGAGCTCAAAAGGTTCACCATCACTGACTTAGAGTAAGGAAAAGGAGGAGCTACGGGTTACCTTTGGGTTTGGCTTAGGAAAGCAGATTTGTGTTTCTATTGAGAACACACATATGTTTCCCATTCACGCAGCTGATGTAACTGGATTTGAAGCCATACATGTAAATGATGAGGATTAAAATGCTCCATGAACTCTCCATGGTCATGTTTTATATCTGTCATAATCTTTTATAAATAATTTATTTTTATGGAAGTAGATTACCCTATCCAAGTTTACTTCGTAGCATTGGAAGACATGGAATACATTTTAGTGTGGAATCATTCCAATTATATTAGTTTGTTAACATCTTCTCTTTTGTCTGAAACTGATTTAAAAAGTATTCTTTTCTCACAAAATTATTTTTCTGGAATTTGTTCACTTATTGTTTAAAGTCAATAATAGAGCTACTTATAGTAGCACTGCTAACATAATAACAACATAACTTTGGTTTTCCAATTGCCAAGCTGATTCATATCTGTTAGATATTTTGTGTTTTATAACAACTGCTCAAAAATATACATTTAATTTCTTGTGGGTTATACTTTAATAGGATTTTAAAGACAACCTCAAAGACTTTGTAGGTAAAGATAACTGTTTTCTGATATAGCTGTTGATAATATTTTCTTTTAGAAATCCGATGGACTCCAATCAATCCAAACCCAACTATACTATGAAAACCATTTATTGAAAAGTTCAAGCACTATACAATCATATATGCGTTATTTTGTTTCTACTAAAATGCTAATAGAAATTTTCCAGTGTGGTTGGCTCCTGAGATAACAGAAAGAAATAGGTGGTGTATAAAATGAAATGTGAAGCATACTGTTTTTTCATTTTCTGGAAAATCATCTTTTCTTCCCTTTATGCTTGAAAGTTTGAGAGCAACCTTCTCTTTTACTTATTTTTAAGACACTAAATTTTGGAATTTTATCAACCCTGCACCCCTTATCTCTTCTCTTTTTTTTCACAGGTGATTTCTATTCACTGCTTTCCAAGCTGCTAGGAGAAAGGGAAGATGTTGTTCATGTGCATAAATACAATCCTACAGAGAAGGCAGAGGCAGAGTCAGACCTGGTAGCTGAGATTGCAAATGTAGTCCAAAAGAAGGACCTTGGGCGAGCTGATGCAAGAGAGGGTGCAGAGCGTGAGGAGAAGGGCAATGCTATTCTTGTCAGAGACAGAATTCACAAGTTTCACAGACTAGAATCTACTCTGAGGCCAGCAGAGAGCAGAGTTTCCTCAGCACAGCAGCCCCTACCTGGTGAAGGCACCTGGGAATCAGAACACACAGGAGGTGCGTTTAGGGCTTTTTCGAAAAATAAAATGTGAAATGCTGCAATGCACAGTAGCAAAATCTGAAGGGAATAAAAATTAATGGTGAAAAAACTCATCAGTAAAGAGGACATCATTAGAAAAAGTGTTCATCAGACTTGGGCTATCAGATATCACATTGGTTTGAGGAGTTATTTCTTTGTGTTTTGGTCCAATACAACGTAAATTCAGTTTCCATTCAGCTGGTGAGCCAGAATTACCAGGACCAGAAATACTTGGATCGTGTTGGGGATGGTAGCATATGAAATTCATGGTAACAAATTCCTACTCTGTCTACATTCTCCATTTTGTTCCATGGAACGAAACTGAAAATGCAAAAACATGGCAAAAACTCCCAGTGTATGAAATACTCACGGTGCACTACCTCCTATGAAGGTATTTACCTTCCTCTCAAAGGAACCGTTTACTTCTCTCCAATTGATTTGTACATTGTAACTATACTTACGACTTTGATTTCTTAAGTTCCATCATTAATTACTACCTTCATTGGAAAGTGAAGTAGTTATGTCTGAAAGGACCTCCAGTCAGGGAGTAACTATCAGATTTATCTTTCTTTCTAACCATGATTGGCTGCCATAATTAGAGGACAGTACCTTATTCCCTTCAGGTTTCTGTACCAGCAAGCGATGGATGCTTCTTCTCTGTCTTTAATTGTGTTGTGGCCTCTGTGATATCGATTGTGTGTCGTGTTACTTGCTAATGTGGAAAGCCAGATAATATAGCATGTGGCGATCATCTCCAAAACAGTGACCGATGGCCATGCATGACATCTTTCTGTGCGTGGGCTGGGATGGTGCAGGCTGCCAGCTTGATGTTTTCAATACAGCTTTGCAGGAAGTCATACATTATTCAACACCCAGCTGATTTGTATTTGTAATTGAAAAAAATTTGCATGCAGGTTTTTTTCTGACATGGAAGTTTCGAACATTGTCCATTGGGACTGGCCTAGTGGTCTCTATGATATGTTAAATGGAACCCAGATGTCTTACCTCTTCCTATTTAAACATTAGCTCTCCTCTAACGGATTCTAAATTTATTGAATAAAACTGTGTTTCTCAAGAGGTGGTCCCTACAGCCCCTTGCATCAGAATCTAGGGTGCTTCTGAAAAACCTAGATTCTCAAATCCTACCAAAGAACAGTGAGTTGCATCTGTTGAGTCTGATACCTAGAAATTGGCAGTATGTCCCTCTCGGTTTCATAAATAGACTGGGGTGTCTGTCTGAACCTCTATATTAAAGACAATAAGTTGTAATCCAAACAACATGAAAATAAAAGGCAAAAGGGCCTCAAGTAAGAATACAGTTCTATTCAAGTGTTAAACGTTGAGTTCAGCCTGTTTTATTCCATGACTTGTGTTTGCTTGTTACTCTTCGATTTGATAAAACATCATTTATAGGCATCGTAAGTGTCAATGAAAAAAACCATAGTTTGACTTAAGACATTACATTCCTGAAACCTACTTTGTTTTCCTAAGAAAAAAGTGGTTAAAATCCCCCAAATACATTTACTTTCCAAATCTCTTCATACTCAGAAGCTGAGACTACCACTCATATCCTCAGTTCAGGTTACTAGCAAAGCCCAATGCCAGGGCATTTTCAGAAGCAGCATTTTAGATTCATGGACCCTCCCAGATTTTGGAACTGCAATATCATATGGATCCCATCCAGTTGATTTGAGGGTTTAAAGGTGAAATGATTGGATCAGCTTAAAAATCTGGATCTGACTGTATATGCTAGGTCCAGAACTACCTGAAGGTTTCAAAGGCAGCACCATTTTGTGGACCTTCTGATTGGTGTGAATTTCACTTGGTTCCATACCCTGGCAAATGCCTTTGAAGTTTAGCTTTCCACCTCATTATGGGTTGAATATCAGTGAGCACCAAGGTTCATGAGGAGCAACATAGAATGACATCTTCCAGCTTTGCAGAGCTGAGAAAGTCCTTGGCGTTCCAAGGAACAAGATGGTTAAATACCTTCATTGTGTCCCTAAGAATGCAGCCATCACAAAACCCCCCTTTTTTAAAGTCTTGTCTTCATGACCTTTGATGGTTCAGAGTCTATTCTGAAAACTCTCCTCCCAACAATTGTGAAGCAGTATTAGAAATCTGGACAGGCTCAGCTAGCCCAGGCAGGCTTTCCAACTGTTGTTGGATAGAGGATGCCTCAAGCAGGAAGTAGTAGTCGCAGCCTCCCCGCCACATATGCTTCCTCCCACCCTCACACCCAGGTACTTCTCCATTTGTCTAAGACAATTGAAAACCACTCCATGGAGGTAGTATGATAGAGAACACTTCAGACTCGAGGCAGACTGCCTGGCTTTGAATCCTGGCAACACCATTTATTTGTGGTCCCTAGGCAGATAATACATGCAAAGTGCTTTGAACAGTTTCTGGTACATACTAGTAGAAAACATTTAATAAATGTTATAATACGTTAGCAACAATTATGATTATTATTGCCACCATTAATGTCATGTTGGATGAAAATTTCAAAAATTTAAACACCAATGCAGTAGAACTAAATAGTAATTACTTTAACTTAAGCAGCATCTTATGAGAGAAATTTCTTGCAATGTGTAGGAAAGCTGCAAAATCTGGCACTCTGATTTGATAAATTATGAAAATGATTTGACAGAGTTCTATCATAATGGAGTTTATGGCTCTTCAAATCTTTGGTTACTTATATTGATCCGCCTTGATATTTGCCTGTGATATTTGATGCACAGTGTGAAAATATTCAACTTGGTAAATTGAGAAGCAAATGCACTGCTTTTCACGCCTAACATTATTTTGACTTCCATCATCAGTTTGATATCTATATTGAGGCAGCATTAATAGAGTAGAAACAAAATGTGAGCTGTCTTTATTCTAGTTGCCTTCCGGAAACTAGATTCGTTGAACAATGCATTAAAAACTACAGTAGCTATTCTCATTGGCAGATTTGATTACACTACTATTTGCTAGCACATGGAAGCCTGATTCAGCATATATTACACACCACTGGATACATCTAAAAATACATCTGTATTTGTGTGATGCTTTCCATCAGATAAGAGAACTCAGAGTCTTTATAATACACTTAGATTGAATTTAGTTTCTGTGGACAAGTTTTACTTAACTCAGAGTCCATCCTTTTAACATATTTCAGCCATATGCTTACCTCTAGGTTCAAGTCTGAAGTATTTCTAGAGTAAAATGAGGCATTCATTTGGCGGATTTTTTAATTGCTGGAAGGGAAGAGAATAATAAAAACAAGCACATACATAGCCCTTACTCTGAGCCAAGCTAAGAGTTTTAGATGCATTAACTCATTTCATCCTCATAACAAGATCGGTATTTATAAATTCATGTAGCGAGAATGAAACTGAGGCATTGAAAGGAGATAGCTCAAGGAACCAAGACTTAAAGTCAGGCAGACTTGCTCCAAGTCTTGTTTCTTAATCATTTTGTTATTCTCCTCCTCACAATAAAATAAAGATAATAATGGATAGATAGATAAGAAGATGACTGCCTTTTTCCAATCATCCCATTATCTCATCTAGGATCATAATAACTGTAGTTATATATTACCTTTGGTCATGCTTTCTCAATCACTATCCAAACAAATTGACCAAGATGATCTCATTTGCAAATGCTGATCTAATTTTCTTATTTAAAAAGAAAATAAATCCTGCTAATGCTTTGAACCCCTAGTTATGTCTTAACTCTCCTCACTTCACTCCCATTAAATGAAACATTATAATTAGTTCTTGTTTTCTTTTTGACATCAGTAATTATTTTCCTATGCTTTTAGTTAATTATAGTTATTCCTGCACCTCAAATGAATAACAATCGCTGACCAAAATAATGTATCTTTTCCTCACTAGATGAGAATTTGCAGTTGTAGAAAATACAACCACTACCCTTTGTTCTTGTTGTGGTCTTCCAGTAATTTCATCAGGAACCTTTCCATAAGATTAAATGTGAAGAGCCTAGTTATGCTCAGGTTAGGTCATAGTTCTGAGTTGGAAATTATATATTTTTTCTCAACGTTATCTAATTCCTTTAGTCCTTATGTAACAGATAAATGAATTATCTTTTAAATGCTCATTAATAATTTCATATGAAAGCAGCATTGATCATTAACATTAATCTTTTCTTGGAAAGGTGTAATTCATTAGTCCTTTTAGTGATTTATTGATACAATTTTAATAGTAATGTTTATTTTTTTTTCTGAAAGTAGTAGCTTTTCTAAATTTATAGTGGACTATGAGGCTGCACATTTACCTTTATTTATAATAAATGCAAGGGTTCTTCTGAAATAATCCTATTCTTTGACATCTGAATTTAGAGCAGCAGACACTTGGACTTAGGAATAGCTTCCCAAGGTCATGTGTAAAAAATGTGTATTTAATTTTCAAATTAAAACTGTAAGTCTACAGAATTAATTAATCATGTACTGAATCACTTCTTAAATGAAAGCTAAGAGGAGCCTGAACTCAAAATTTTAACTTCTTTGTGATTGTTAATGTTAGGTTTAAGTTAGAACCCAAACATATTTTATCATACAATTTCTTTAATAAGGATTTGAGATTTTTCTTCATTAGAGAAATTATTATTATTAATAGAAAATAACCATCCTTAACATTGATGCCTGAAATCTGGCTCAAGCCCACGGTTTCTTTTCTATGAAATAAGAAAATTATCTGGGATGAGCCAGTATGTTCTAGCCTTCTATGATTCTCATGTAGAGGTGGGCTGGGATTGGGAAAACATCTGTATTAATTCCATATACACACCACTGGTGGTAAATTATTGTCTTGATTCTTGATCATTTAATTTTGAAGCTAATAGCCTTTAACTACCTAATAATTTAAAAGATGGTGACACTGGAAGCAAAAACATCAATTAACTGAGCTAATGTTCAGAGATGAGAACAGTTTTCCTTTATTGTAGAATTTCTAGTTAACTGAGAGACCTAGGTCCTGAAGATTTTGAGGTCTTGGTTAGGTAATCTTAATAAATGTACAATTATATTTTAATGAAATTTAATATAATTTAATATAATTTCTACAAACATTCTTGCCATGCACAAAACAGTTCTCCTTCACAGTGACTCAGTACTAAAAAAGTCAATTTGCTCAGTGTTAGACCTCTTACATATTTCCTCAGATAGCACCGTGCTGTTTTGAAAATTCACCAAAAGTATATATTTTTAAATAAATATGTACATATTTACACTGAGTTTTCTTCTTGAAAATCTCCAACCAAAAAAGATTCTTCTATGTGACAAAATAGTGATTTTTGTAGACTTTCAAGCACTTATCAATCTAAGGTCAATGATCATTGGGTTAGAAGTTTAACATAGCTAGGTTAAACTTCTTTACACAATACTTCCAATATTTTATTAAAATCATATTTGAGCCTTGGTCAGTATGGCTCAGTGGCAGAGCATCGGCTTGGATATTGAAGGGTCTCAGGTTCAATTCCTGGTCAAGGGCACTTACCTGGCCCCCGTTGGGACACATGCAGGGGGCAACCAATCAATGTGTCTCGCTCACATCTCTCTCTTCCTCTCTCCTTCCCTCCCTTCCACTCTCTAAAAAATCAGTGGGAAAAAATTCTCAGGTGAAGGATAACAACAGTTTTAAAAATCACATTTGATCCCAGAACAATCTATTAATTTTGGGCATTGCGTATTTTCTATCAGAATTAGTATCTCTGCACCTTCATGAGCACCTCACTTCCAGTACCAGCTGGTGAACCACTGACTAGAAAGGTTCCAGGAACCATGATATCTATTTATTGTATTTAATGAAAATAATTCGCCAATTAGCCTTTATTACTGAGTCGCTTCACAGTGTCTCTAGCATAGTGCTAGGGATAAAAAACTGTAGTACAAGTTAATTATAAGATTATAAGGCTGTGTAAATGCTAGTTGAAAACATAATAAGCAAGAAAGATGGGCATAGCATTCAGGTTCATGCATTTATCAGGCCATTGCAGTGGGGTAGGCCCCGTGCAAGCCTTGGTGAATAAACAGTAAATAAGACATGATCCCTGCCCTCGAGAAATTCCATCTAATTTTGTCGTAGTTCTGGGCTTCGAGAATCTGACTAAAGCTACTAAACACTTATATTGTCATGAGGTTCAAGGTTTTCTTGGAGCCCATCCAGAGTCTTCAGGAGCTGGCGAATGAGGACAGAATCATGACCCCCAAACAGACACTCTGAGATGAGAATGAATGAAGTACAGCCTGAAATTCAAGCACCTTTAAAATAATTTAAAACATTTTCTTTGGGGAATGATTTATCCATCTGTTAATCCATCTAGACATCTCTAATTATTATGCTTATGCCCTATTTCCATAGTTTACTTTCATAAACACGGTTTTAATCATGTCACTCCATGCTTAAAAACCCTCAGCAGCTCCCAACCGCCAGTAGCAGCAATTTGTGTCCTTTCTTCCTTTTATGACAAGCGTGGTAGATGATGAATGCTATTCAGCTGAGCAGCCCCTTTCACATCCACTGCTGTGCCCAGAACTGTTTACAAATTTAGAAATGCCAGCTGTAACTCTGCCCCCCTCCTCCCCAACTCAAGAGGGCATATCAAAGCACACGTGAGTGAGGATGACATTCTCCTGTGCGCTAACATATTTCAAAAGTAAATTATTCCCAAACTCTGTGCTTTACTGCTACTGGTAAGGTATTTGCAGCATGCTTCAAAATTAACCACAGTATAAAGCAAGACACCACAGCTCAGAACTACAGATTCATTCATTTTTAAATCCATATTCCTTCATGTTGTCTACAACACATCTTCCAGTCTAACCTAGATCTCTGGGTCTGTTCATCTGCCTCCTACTTCCAGATCCCCACCTGAGGTACACAAGCATTCTTTCCCTGTTACATAAAGAACTTGAAACATTCTGCAATTATAAGCATTCTCTCTTTTGCTCTTTCTGATCTAAATGCTCTCCCCTCACTTCTATACCCAGTGAACCCTCCACTTAAGTGCAAGCACAAATGTTTCTTCTTCTGGGAAACGTCTCAGGTCTGACCTTAACCCTCCCCTCTCCCAGCCCCACCTCTCCCACGTTCCCTGCCCTATGTTGTGCTATATGTATTTGCTTTCTGTTTTTTCTCATTTTGTAGCTCCTCAAGGCCAAAAATGATGTTTTATTTCTGTGTGTGTGTCCCGGAATCTAGCATAATGCCTCACCTACAAGGTTCACTTAGGGCAGTGGTTCACAACCTTAGCTGCACATTAGAATCACCTGGGAAACTTTTTTTAAAATCCTGATTTCTGGGCCTCATCCTCCAGAAATTCTGTTTCTTTGTTTTGGGGTAAGGCCGCAACATTAGTAACAAAGAAACCGAATTTCCGGAGGATGAGGCCCAGAAATCAGGATTTTAAAAAGATTCCCAGGTGATTCTAATGTGCAGCCAAGGTTGAGAACCACTGACTTAGGGGATGTTTGTTAAAGATGCTTCAGCAAAGCCTGTAGGCAGGGCTGATCTAACATCCTATTGATTGTGCTATGTTTTGTTAATTTTTTTGAAAGAAAAATGATAAATGTGCAAAGGTAAAATATGTTAAGTGGAAAAGCACTATTTTTTTTTATAGTCAAGAGAATTATTATAAAGTGTTTATTCTCACACTGGCGTCCTCTCAAGTTTCCAGAAGCTAATTATAGAAGCCCTGTGCCTCCCTTTTCCCTCGTCTTTAATGCCTGTCTTTGAGATTTTGCTGTGTTGCTACATCCTCCAGAGGGAGGGGAGGATAAATGAGACTGGAATTGCTTCTTTTCTACTTCTCAGCATCTCTGTTGAAACATTTTGGAGGGGAAGAAATATTGACACTGATACAACAGATTTCATAGCATCTTCGTAACTATATATCCTCAGAGTAGCTACTCCACACATCATACCTCTTTACTCGAATGTCTGTAAAGGGGTTACCACAAATGAACCCAGCTATTCTCTATAAATGTATTCTGGTCAGAAATAAGAATGGCTTGGAAGTCATTCAGTCACAGAGTTTCTGTGATTTTTCCTTTTTCTTAATGTTAGGAAGCAGTGAAATACAAGCAGTGAAAGAGGATATCTCCCCACTCCTATTTTTCATCGGAACACTGAAATTAGGGAAAATGAAGTTGGCATCTTGTATAGTTCCTTATACAAGGGGTGGCTTATTGTAGGGGCTGGTGTATATTGAACATCAGAATGTACACAAGAGGGGGGAGAGAGAGAGAGATGCTTAATTGGCCATGTTTGGCATTTAATTACAACATTTAAAAGCTTTATATTAAAATTATGCCATCCGTGTGGCCACATTTTCCAAAGATACTGATTAAAATAAGAATCTTAATAAGAAGAAGGTGATCTCACAGTTGTTCTTACTGATTTAAGGGCAAGCAGGTTTTATAGGCATCTTATCAACAGGAGAAGAGAGCATGTAATTCCCAAACAGTTCACAGTCGTTTACCCGATTCATAGCTCCAGAAGCTACTTGGCATGTGCATGTGGTATGTCATGTAGAGCACGGCTTGATTTCTTTCTTTGCATCTAGTGACATCACTGCATGAGTTTCTTATAAGCAATGTGAATCTCCATGAGGTTGTATTAGCTTTCTTGTTTACGCTAAATGTACGGATTTGTTTTTTAGATTTCCATGTAGAAGAGGCACTGGACTGGCCTGGAGTATACTTGTTACCAGGCCAGGTTTCTGGGGTGGCTGTGGACCCTAAGAATAACCTGGTGATTTTCCACAGAGGTGACCATGTCTGGGATGTAAAGTAAGTAAGATTTTTCCTTCAAAGAGTAAATGAAAATAAAAAGAGCATGCATCACTTTTCATTACACTAGGGATAGTGCTGAGAGAATTTTCAAGGTTTTTTTTGAACTTGATTTCTGTGAGCAAAATATATTTGTTCTTTTATTGTATGACTGTGACAAGTAACAGAGCAGAACTCTAGTGCATTTTAAAACAAAGTAGTCATTTTATCAACTAGTTTATGAAAAGAAGGCAATAACATTCTGCCTACCTACCATGTTTTGCTCCCTTTAAGCTTGCCTTTACAATTCTAAGGAGAATAATACTGAAAGCAGTTAAGATATTGGCTGAGGAATTCTAAGACTTTGAAGGAAGTGTGTGAAAAGTTATTTTTTGACTATAATGCAGCACTTTGTTATTTCCTGATACTGGGTGCAGCCTGTTCTAAGGCCACTGGACTTGCCCTTTCCCTTGGACTGCTCCTCATCAGTGATAACAAGTAGCCTCTAGACTAGAGTCTAGAGACTGTGGCTGGAGCAGTTTGGCCACCACACACGTAGGAATAATCGGTACCCATTCTGAGATGCTGCCTGTTAACAGGGGTGTAAACACATTTACATAATTTTTTTTTAAAAGATTGCTCCAAAATTTAGCTGGTTATTTTAAAGCTACCGAGTAATGAATATCCATTTATTAATTTGTTTTGTCACACATTTACACAAGAAGGTACATTTTAAAATATCTTATCAATTAAGTGGATCAGTCTTCTCCTTTCAAGAGTACATCTGTAGGATCCGGAACATTGGGGACCCACATGTGTACTTCAGTTGTCCTTTTCCCTCGCTTTCAGAGATGTTGATTACACTCATGCTACACCTGCTGTGTCACAAACACATGTCTATAGCTTTCTTTGTGCCATTGAAGGTGGAATTCAATCAGCATTTCAGAATAGATGGGTCGCTTTGTTCCTGTTTAATTGTCCTTTCCAGTTGTCACACTTGAGAATGGAATCGGAGAAAGAGATCACTTCAGAGTTCAAAAGAAACAAGCGTTCTCAATATTCCTATTCGTGCATCTCTCATACATCATCTTAGTCATTATTGAACATCTAATGGTATTTTAACAAGTACTTTTAAAGGCAAACTATTACTATTCATTGTAGCATATTCTTCATTTTAATGAATATTGCCACGTTTTCTGCATGGATTTCTAGCCTCATTTTATCAGAGAAGAAAATTGCAGCATCATTTCCTCCCATTGATGCTGTCTCAGCTGGCTAAAGATGAGTTGGACACAGCCCAGTTTTCCATTTTAATGTTATATTGATTCCAAGTAAACAGCAGAGGCTGGACTAGCTTATTAGGAAAAGGGGGTCAGTAAAAGGAGCTCTGGGCAGGAGATGACACGAGACTCTGAAACAAGAACCACATAAGAACATTTTCTGTGACTTATATGGCTTGAACTGAAAAACTGCTTTTTCCTGGCATCTAGCTTTCATCTGGATACCCAGTGTCATGTGTAAAGAGATTCCAGTGTCACTGCCAAAGCCCTGGTGTCTGTCCTCTCATGCATGGCACCAACAAAGTGGTGTTGCCTAAAACGCAAGACTTCTTCAGAGCAGATGTGCTGGTTCAATTCATTACATCTTTGTTTCTTCTTTCTTCTTCATCTCTATCTTCAGGTGCGAGCATACTTGTTATCCCTGTGCCTTCTGCCTCTCCTGTATTACCAGTTGGCCTCTGGCACCCTTTGCAGTTGTGCTGGTGAGGAAATTCTCTTCCAGCATTCAGCTCTCCGCTTTCAACAACTGTCTGCTTTATTATTCATGAGGGGAATTAGAAGTGGATTGCTCTGTTCATTGCTTTTTCTTTTTTTAGAAAAATAGATTTGGATTTGTGAGCTCTGTTCTTCGATCACCCTTCCTACATACACAAGTCACATTATATAAAATATATGGAGTACATAGTTTTTCTTCTCCCTAGTTAAGTATCCAAGAACTGTACAAAGAAAAAAAGCACTTTCCTGTAGAATTTATGATGGGCTGGTGGAGACAATGGAAATTTAAGATGGTGTGGAAATTGCATTCTTGTTGTTACCACTGCTTGGATAGAGTAGTGATAAATCCTACATTAATTTTTCTTGGAGTCTTTCCTATCCTGATATTCCTCATGCTCACAAAATTGTAGGTTCCATAAGGCCAAGGCTTGCTTTCAGCCAAACTAAGTACTCTATACACTCTATGTCCCCTAATTTTTAGATGGTTATTCTTTAAGTATCAGACCATGCTTGGAGTTAATAATAATCTCTAATTATACTTGTTACCCAAAGCTCCTTTGACATCATCACACCATCTGCCTGTACTATTACCCTTCATTCTTACCCAATATTCCTGATCAGCTCTTACTCTTCTACTTAACCATGCTGAATAAGCATAGCAACCAAAATCCTATATAATAAAAGCATAGTATGCAAAAAAATTGTCCCCTCAACCGGGAGTTCGACCAGGGGGTGGGGCTGGCCAGGGGAAGGGAGGGAGTACCCATTGGCCACTGCCAGCCACTAGGGACCCTGCCAGTGCATTAATTTTATGCACTGAGCCTCTAATAATAATAATAAACCACTTAACATCCTGAAAGATGATTGTCACTCCCTTTCTCAATTTGATTTCCATTTTCCTTCCACTCTATGTCTCTTACTTCAATATGGCTACTTTAAGAAGCTTCTTACAGCTAAAATAGGAAAGACCTATTCCCAGCAGGGTGTAATGAAATTTTAAAGGTCCTCTTGTCTGCTCTGGTGTTAGGGCAGCATAGCAGCTAGAGCTCTTTAATGTTTAAATGCTTCCCAATAGGAGATGGGTAGCTCCTGGCTCAGTAATAGCTGTTCCTGGGTTTCTGTCTTAAAATCAGCCCCACTGTCAAAGACTCACTTCTTGGCCTTTCTTTTATTTATCCAGCTATCGTCAAAGTACTGTGCAGAACTCACATCACTAATCTAACCATGGGTTTTACCCCTAAAATTTTGGTGTTAAAAGTTGCTTCCTTTGTATCTTTTATTATTTCTTCACATGGAGTTGAAAGAGAACTTGGGAGTTGTATCACTTGTGAGTCTTTCTTTACCAATAAGAGAGAACACCCAACACACAGTAGCTTAGGAAAAGAAGATATTTGTTTGCATAAATGAAAACTTCAAGGGTATGATGGCCCAAGCAGTATCAATGGGATCTGTTTTTTAACACGCTTTCTCCTGATTGGCTCTTTTCTTAGGCCCTGAGAATCCATTATCATACTAGTTACAGTGAAGATATAGTCTATGTCCCTGATAACTCAATAGAAAATTCTTAAATTGAGTCTTTTAGCATTCTTCAGTCTGACTGAGGTCATGTCTCCCACATCCCTGAACCAGTCTTTGTGGGTAGAGGAATGAAATCCACTCTTTGGCTTAGCCTCAGGTTTTTTTGTTTTGTTGTTGTTCTATTCCTGGAATGTGAGAGTAGAGCTGACATCATCGAAAAATAATGGGCTGAGAGAGAAGCTCAAAATATTGGGTCAACTAAAGAAAAAATGAGGTTTCATTAGCACAAAATAGTGCCGTAGACATTGGGCACCCAGAATGGCACATATCCGCCAGAATTGTAGTAATACCATGAATAGCTCATCTCCAGCTCCCTGCCCAATGCAGACATCTCTTTACAAAATCTTCTGCCGTCAGCCAGTGCTAGAATTATTTCCGTGCCAAGAAATTCCCTAGAGATGAGACTTACTCTTCAATTATGGGACTCATCCAGATGTCATAAGGTCTTCATTATGTTAATCTCAAATCTGAGTCCCTAACTCCACCTCATGACAGCCTGATGCAGAATGGATTACTCCCATTTACCCAGGGCAGTTATTTGCCTATTTGAAGGCAGCCTTGTCTTCTGCAGACTAAATACCCCCAGGCCCTCTCCCAGTCTTGATGCTGACATGTTACTTCCATCTGAAAGTGCTCTGGTTTCCAAGCCTTTTAAAGGGTTTGGTTGAGAAGTGGCCACAACACCTCATGTAGTATCTGCTCAGCAATACAGTTACTTTCCTTGATGTGTATTCTAGGTATCTGTCAGTATAAAACGATTGTATTCACTTTTCTTCAGCAACAATATCACCACCTTGTTGCCTTGTGTTGAACTTGTACTATGCTAAGATCTCCAAATATATTTTATAAACTGTGCCCACGTTTTTACTGGAAATTTGTACTCAGAAAGTGTTTTTTAAATGCAAGACTTTATTCCAATTACGCCTCACTTCAGTAGATTTAGCATTGCTTCAGTTTTCAGATATCATTTTATTCTTAATTAACCAGAGAGTGAGCTATCCCTCCCAGCCTTGTTTGTATTAGATCTGCTGGATGAGCATGCCTGTCATATCTTCATAAATGTTGTTTATAAAATTTGAATTGTCAAATGGTTGGTTAAACAAATGTTGTTCTTAGAGATGTAGTTTTTTTGGAATCTTCTTCCACTTGCCCCCCACATAGCTCACAGTCCTTCTCTTCATCAATGCTTTATAGAATTTTTTAAAATATATTTTATTGATTTTTTACAGAGAGGAAGGGAGAGGGATAGAGAGTTAGAAACATCGATGTGAGAGAAACATCAATCAGCTGCCTCCTGCACACCCCCCACTGGGGATGTGCCCGCAACCAAAGTAAATGCCCTTGACTGGAATCGAACCTGGGACCATTCTATCGGCAGGCCAATGCTCTATCCACTGAGCCAGACCGGTCAGGGCAAGAATTTTGACAAAATCAATTATTTCAGAAATCTATCTGCTTCCTAACTTTCAGGAAACTCAGTTCAAGATTTGCCTCACTAGTTTTCTGGTGACTCATTTACGATATCAGGTTGAGCCCTAACCGGCTTGGCTCAGTGGATAGAGTGTCGGCCTGCGTACTGAATGGTCTCAGGTTTGATTCCGGTCAAGGGCATATACCTTGGTTGCCAGCACATCCCCAGTAGGAGGTGTGCAAGAGGCAGCTGATCGTTGTTTCTCTCTCATCGATGTTTCCAACTCTCTATATCTCTCCCTTCCTCTCTGTAAAAAATCAATAAAATATATTTTTTTTAAAAAGATATCAGGTTGAGGTTCTGCATCTACATCTGCAAATTCTTTCATACCTTAAGAATTAATTGTGCCGTAGTGCCTTACTATCTAAGAGAAAATTGTAAGGAATCTACAAAAACGTTTCTATTTCCTACCCTTCTTCCTCAGATTGCTATTTCCCATTGTCCTCTAGCTACTTTCTCCCAGTTTTACATCCCTTCCTCTCATTCTTCTTAGTTAGGTAACTTCTTTCATGTCTCCCACATTTACGCTAAATTTAATAGAGGACATTCCCAGTAAGAGAAGACCACTTTTTCCTTTTTTAAGGACAGGCGACCTGGGTTTGAATCTTGGTTATCATTTCCCAGCCCTGAGACCTGCATCAAGACATTTGCACTCCCTAACTCTCAAGTTCCCTAGTCCAAAAAATAAGGCCTTTAATAGGTGCCTTATTCTGTTGAGTAGCAAAAACCAGTGCTACGTGACTCATCCCCAAGTGCCCTAACTGCCCAGAGCCCAGTGCCATGATACCTCATCCTTTGTTTGTTTCATTCCTGTCTGGGACACCTCTGGTGCTAACTCCATCGGGGCACCAATAGTCATGCTGGTTTCTTTCTCAGCCCACATTCTCTCCTCACAAGGATTTTTTGCAATGTGTATATATTCAGACGAAAGTGTCTTTAACATAGTATCAAATTATATCCCATTTAAAACCTCTAGCCTTTGTATGGTATGTCTTTGCTTTCCTAACATTGAGGGTACATTTCCATTTAAATTCTCACTTGAAAATCTATGGCTCCTTCTCCAGCTTCTTAATTTATATAATTACATTATATTTTATTTCTCTCTTCAGTTTATTATTTATGTTGTTTCCCTTAATTTGGATTGATGGCACAGAAGTTTATTTTCTCCTTACTCTAGTTCTTTCTCTGTGTGACCACAGCAGAGCATTTCTTCTCGGCCTTATCTAAACTGTTTGATTAGCTGCTAATGTGCAAAATCATTAGTGGGGGATTCAGACTGCTAAAATAAAGAACTGATGAATTCCAGCCCACAGGCCACAGTTCAGTCTTTTCAGCTGAGTGCTTTTTCTAAGAAGCAAACAAAGATCATCAGTGCTCCAGGCACTGTGAAACGTGCAGGGTATTATTATATCCTGTAAAAAGTTCAATGTGGTTGAAATAAAGACTTCTCTGCAACATATAACCGGGCTAGCTGCTTTAGAACACCAAAAAGCACTTTGCTATAGCAACCCTGTAGGCCGCTCTGTAGGTTGACATCCATTTGTGAGCTATTCAATGGTTACCTTTCTGTGAAATATAACAGAGCTTATAGACTAGTTTATTTGACAGATTGTGTGTGTGTGTGTGCATGTGTGTGTGTGTGTGTGTGAGAGAGAGAGAGAGAGAGAGAGAGAGAGAGAGAGAGAGAGAGAGAGATTTCTCATTTAAAGAAATATCAAGTTATTTTCTTACTTGCCCTGTGTAGCTACCAGGGGCCAACTGTTAGTTACATGAAGCTCCTAGCATCCCAAGTGAAGGGATTAGGACTGGCCCACCAATCATTTGAGTGACTGAATGTTCCAGTTTAAACATATGGCCGTCTGTTAAAGGGTATCACAAAAGACTTTTAATGTAACGGTCAGGCCTGTTGTGTTGTGGTTAATTTCTTTAAAGCTGTAATCTTCTTAAGAATTCTAGAGTTTTGTTACTTGCTTTTTACGTTTCTGAAGTAAATTGATATATTTAAATGATGCTGATATAAGTAGAATGTCATCTTTGGTTTTTGTTTTGTCATGTTTACTTTGCGTTTTTTTTCTCTGTTTTGGGAGGTGGTCTTTAAATGAACAGATTCTCTAAACAGTAAATTCAAGAACTTGTCTAGCCACTGAGATCCTTAATGGATATAGCATAATTATAATGCCATGAATAATGATCATTAGGCTGTATACAAGGGGTCCTCAAACTTTTTAAACAGGGGGCCAGTTCACTGTCCCTCAGACTGTTGGAGGGCCGGACTATAGTTTAAAAAAAACTATGAACAAATTCAGCAACAGGCAGCGAAAGCAAAACCACCTGGCGGGCCGGATAAATGTTTTTGATGGGCCGCATATGGCCCGCGGGCCACAGTTTGAGGACCCCTGCTGTATACTGTAGGAAAAGTGGCTAGTCTTAAGCATCACATAAAATGCCCTCTGTACACACTAATGACAGGGAGGTAATTTGTGGTAACCAGGAGTCCTAAAAGAGCACCCAAACTAAATTGTTGTTACATTGTAATACGATACGGAGAAGAATATCTTGATAAATTGAGAGATCTGATATTTTCTGTGTATCCAATTTTTTATTAAAAATACCTGATTTATTTATTCAGTAGCTTATTTAGTTTTGTTACTTATTTTTTTCTTGGTTCCTTCATTTGCTATTTCACAATTTACTATAACACCACCACCAAGTGAATAATAAAATGAAAGGGGATGATCCTCATATGAGTTAGCTACTATTTATTACCACCACTAGAAATTTGACATTTCTAGATTATGAGTAGAGATGCCCACACACAAATTGTGTTTATGACAGCAACGCATCAATGACTTGATACATTTTTTCCTATATTTGTGGGCAGTACGCAACAGTGTCATTGATAAAGGATGTTTTTCTTCTGCCTATTCATCAGCTACAACAGTTTCATTTAATCTGACTGACATAGGAGGTGGGTCTGGGTTATTTATATTTCTTCCTTACCAGAGCTTGGTGTTTTGGAAGCCAAGTTCAACATTTCAGGTTCTTGACTCTGAGAGACATGGTTTCCAGGGAGTTAAAGTTTACATTGTGAAATATTTGAGTGCAGGAGAAATAAGCTGGAGCTATAAAAATAATTTTAAGTTAATAGTTCAGTATCTATTCCTGGGGAAGCGGTTCTCCTTTGTATTTTCTCCCCATCTGTAAGTTGTACTAATGTTATTTCCTAAAATAGTAGGACCCTAAAATCAGAGATTTAGGACTGATGGTGAATATTTAAGTGAATGACAAGACAAACCAAAGGGGTAGTTATCTTCCAGAATTATTGCAACCCGTTTCTTGAGGAAATCGTGAACAAGTAAATATATCAGGCTTCTTGTTCGGTTTGTCATTTTACAAATAAGAGGTGACATTAGGTATGCTGAGGTCTGATCTGCTCCCGGTTTATCGGGATATACAGTTGGGCTGCACTATTACTGCCTGTCAGTAGTGGGTCAGATCACTGTCTACATGTGCAGTGATAGCACTTGGTGAGAATTATGAAGATATGGCAACTTTCCATATTACTAACTCCTATGTGGGGACTAGTAATATACTAGTATATTCCATGCCCAAGCAAATAAACTGCAAGAATAAAAAAAATTAGGAAATACATGAGGGAAATCTAAATATAACCAGTCGATTTTTATCAGGATCAGTCTTGTGGTTATGATAGTGTACTATAGTTGTACAAAATGCTACTGGGTAAAGTGTACAAGGAATCATTCTGTATTATTTCTTACACCTGGATGTGAGTCTACAATTCTCTTAAAATTTCAACTTAAGAAAAAGGGAAAACATATTTTTAACTTCTTACAGTCAGGGAAAGCATAATTCTCACATAATTTAGATTGCCATTGTGCCATTGTAAAGCACTGGAATCTACACTAATAAGAGAGAAAAATGGTAATTGGCGTACGGCGATACCTTTTTCATTGGCTAATCAGGGCTATATGCAAATTAACTGCCAACTAAGATTGGCAGTTAACTGCCAACTAAGATTGGCAGTTAACTGCCAACAAGATGGCGGCTAATTTGCATATGTAGGCACAATGCAGGGAGGTGAAAGGGAAAGCAGGAAGAAGCCCCCTGCCACTGACAGTGATCGGAAACCCAGGGGGGAGCTAAGAGCTGGGGGGCAGGGCAAAGGCGGCCCTGGGGCCGCCTTTGCCCTGCCCCCCAGCCATGATCGGAGAATCAGGCGCCTTTGCCGCCCTGGCCAGTGATAGCAGGAAGTAGGGGTGGAGCCAGCGATGGGAGCTGGGCACGGTCAAAGCTGGCAGTCCCAGGAGCTAGGGGTCCCTTGCCTGGGCCTAAAGCGGAGCCCACGATCGCGGCGCCCCCCGCTGCCACTGCGGGTCCCCGCTGCCCGGGCCGGACGCCTAGGCCAGAGGCGTTAGGCCTGGGCAGGGGCAGAGCCTGCAACCGCCGGGAGCTGGGGGTCCCCTGCCCAGGCCTGACACCTCTGCCGGAAGCCTCAGGCCTGGTCAAGGGGCTGATCTGGTGATTGGTGATCGGAGGGTGATGAGGGTCAACTCCTCTGGCCGAGGCATCAGGCCTGGGTGGGGGGCGGAGCTGGGGATTGGGGGGATATGATGGTCCCCTTGCCCAGGCCTGAAGCCTGGGTCAGAGGCATCAGGCTTGGGCGGGGGGTGGAGCAAGCGATCAGAGGGAGATGGGAGTCCCCTGCCCAGGCATGATTCCTGGGCCAGAGGCCTCAGGCCTGGGCGAGGGCCAGAGCCAGTGATCGGGGGGAGATGGGGGTCCCCTGTCCAAGCCTGACACCTCTGGCGGAGGCGTCAGGCCTGGGCAAGGGGCCGATCAGGCGATCGGAGGGTGATGGGGGTCAACGCCTGAGGGCTCCCAGTATGTGAGAGGGGGCAGGCTGGGCTGAGGGACACTCTCCCCCCCACACACACACCCAGTGCGCGAATTTCGTGCACCGGGCCCCTAGTTTTTAAATAATGAAGAATATAAGACTGACACTATAAGAGACAATAAATGAAGAGGCTTCATCCTATTACACACGAATGTGAAACTTACAGCATACTGCAATCTCAGATATGCTGAACTGATGTTACTGATGTTATCCAATCTCATGGTCAAGTTGGGAAGAAAACATCATTGATGACTGAGTCTGGTACCTTTGTTTTCTAGAAAATTAGTGATGATGTCTTTAGTATAAAAATTCATATTGAGAATACTTTCAGATATAGCGTAAACTCTTTGGTATCGCACAGTAGTAAAAGAGAGAGTTCAAGTTTGCCCTTTACCAGACTTTCCTGATTTAATAACACCTTGTGCACTACTAATAAAATGTCACGTTTCAATTTCATAGTGATCCCATGAATATCTTATAAAATCTGTTCTGTTAGTGATGTCACTTCCACTTCATAAACCTATGTGTATTTTTCTATATATCGTTGTGTGGTTTTAACCACACACAATGGCATATGTAACCAGTATTTCTTCAGTTTCAGGTTGACAAAGCCGAGTCAATATTTTGTACTTAATTGAATGGGTCATTAATAAGAACTACCTCAGGGACTTAGTGTTACCTTTCAGGAAAAATATACCCAAAAGACTATTAATAGTCAAGATGCTCACATAATTGTGTGATGTATATTCTTAATAGCAACAGATTATATTTTGAAATTTTTGTTCCACTGGGACTCTACATAAGTTCCATAAAAATACCAACCAACTAATCAACAGTTGTGTGTAGATTTGAGCAGTCTAGTCCAGGGGTGGGCAAAGTTTTTGATTGGAGGGCCACAATGGGTTCTTAAACTGGACCGGAGGGCCGGAACAAAAGCATGGATGGAGTGTTTGTGTGAACTAATATAAATTCAAAGTAAACATCATTACATAAAAGGGTACGGTCTTTTTTTTCAATAGTTTTATTCATTTCAAACGGGCTGGATCCGGCCCGCGGGCCGTAGTTTGCCCACGGCTGGTCTAGTCTGTTGGTTTTCCAAATACAAATATGTCACCATAAATATTTAATGTCATTCAGATTTTTTTCATTTGACGTGTATGTTGTATCTATGGCTAGTACAATAGCAACCTATTTTTTATCACTACCCTTCCTGCTATCATTTATACTTCCCTTATCATCACAGAGAAAATTAAAGTAAGCTATGGTTTCTTTTGTAATTTGAAAGAAAATAACTATTAAACCTTTTTAAAAATATTAGTTACTTTAAGAGTTATAGGTAGTGGTCCTCAAACACTCGTGCCTATGAATCACAGAGGGATGGTGTGAAGCTGCAGGTTCAGATTCAGTGGGATCTGAGACCTTGCATCTCCAGGCAGCTCCCATGCTGCTGCTCCATGGCCATTCTGAGCAGCACAGTTCTGCAGGCTGCTGGTGTGTGTATAACCCAGGATGCTGAAACATCCAGGACAGAGTGAAGTCAGATACATCTGAGCTCTTCTTTTTATTCTGTATTTGGAATCTCAAGTAAATAGTCTGCATTCTCAAGTTCATTGACTTGGTTTATTTATTTTTTATTCTAATGCTTTTCTTAAAGCTCTTTTGACAGCCAGTTTGTTTACCAGCAAAGAGGACTTGGGCCAATTGAAGAAGACACTATTCTTGTCATCGATCCAAATACTGCTGCAGTACTCCAATCCAGTGGGAAAAATCTGTGAGTTAAAGTACTTATGTTGTTACTAAGGCGTGTACTACATATTGTGTTGGGTGCAAAGTGCATCATTGGGTCGGGTCTTGGGAAGAGGGTGTTTTATAGCAGTGGTGAGAAAGCATAGCTTAAGAAAGCAGGAGGCTGTCCTACCCAGTGTGGCTCAGTAGTTAGAGTGTCGACCCTCAGACTGAAGGGTTTTGGGTTTGATTCCAGTGAAAGACACTCACATACCTCGGTTGTAGGCTTGATCTCTGGCCCCAGTTGGGGCGCCTGTGGGAGGCACCAATCGATGTGTCTCTCTCAAATCGATATTTCTCTCTCTGTGTGTCTCCCCTTACCTTCTACTCTCTCTAAAAATCAATGGGAAAAATATCCTCGGGTGAGGATTAACAATAAAAAAGCAGGAGACTAATTTGGCCATCTCATCTTTCAATTTCTAAGTAGCATATTCTAAACCCTGACTGAATATTAAAATCACCTGGGAGCTTAAAAAAATAGATTCACATATAGTCTCGAATAATTAAAAAATTATTTAGCAGAAAAGTTATATAACCAAACTCCTCAAGTAAATACTGCTAAGGAAAAAGGTGTTTGTCTTTCCATCTCCAAGTGAAGACTGAACAAATGTCCTTTTTATATTTCCTTAGCATGCATAGGTAATTTGGCTTTGAAAGCCACTCATTGTTTGATCTTATTCCTGGATGGCATTTGGCAGCCAAAATAAAAAAAGTTGGCTGACACTTTATGGCCATGGAAAGAAAGGTCACCTGCTTACAGAGCGTCCTCAACCATTTGAACTGGCATCTTCAGGAACTGTACCCTCTCCATCTGCTTGGGCACAGGGAGAGCCAGCTTCTTTGAAAGGCAGGGAGCCACCACTTCGAATGCAGCTGCTTCTGGAGATGGCAGGAATTAGGTTTGTAGAGGATTCTAAGATTGTGAGTCGGGGAACAAATTTTAATACTAGCTCCCCCACTCAGTGCGTCTGAACCTGTCTCCTTGCTGCTCCACCCATCAATCAGAAGTATTCTCATTCCAGAAAGGAATTAAAGAGGAGGCAGAGCAATGGCTGCTAAATGAAGTTGGCTCACAGTGGGTATTATGTCAGAAGCATATCATAGCTCTCACAGTCAGTCACCAAAACAGAGATCTAGTTCAGTGAATTAATCAATATCACAGCCTTGGCTTAAAAAAAAATGTGTAGTGCCAGCATGATGCTAAGGCCAGAAGCTGACAAATGTAGCTTGGAGATTGCCCGATGTCTTTTGACCACACCATATTAAGATATTGTCCATGTGTTTGTTAATTCTGTCCAGGTTCCTTAAGCCTGTGAGCTTCTGTCTACATTAGTTTACAATTCACTTACCCAGATCATCCCAATTGATTGTTAAATAGATTAACCTTCTCTAATGATTATCTGGCACACCACTTCACTTTGCTTGGATGGGCACAGCCCATGTCTGCTAGAAGTTGTTTTTGTTTGTTTGTTGTTGTTGTTTTTTGGGGGGTTACTGTCTTTAGTAGGCACACTTAAAGGTTTTGAGTCATATATTGATGTCCTATATTACTACAGAATTATATTATCTTGCAGTGTATTTAAATGATTCAAACCATATAAATCCATTTCTATTTCTCTCAACAAATTTGTTTATGCACATTTCTAAGATGTTAATATTTATGATCTTAGAACTTGTTTTTAAATTGATGTTATTTGTATTATTTAACATACCATACTTTACAATAAATATTTATAATTTATTATATATACATTTTTAAATGATTAACTACTGCTTAAGATTTGTCATAAGGATATCTCTTTTTATAACAAGTATTTTCATTTAACATTTTATTTTGGTCTTTTCTATTGTAATGCTGGTATACATTTATCAATTTATTAATTTTTATTGCCTTTATAGGTTAACTACCAAAACATTCATGGTACACTTGCTTTGGAAATTAACATATATTTAAGACAGTTATTCTTATTTTGCAGGTTTTACTTGCCACACGGCTTGAGTGTGGATAAAGATGGAAATTACTGGGTCACTGACGTGGCTCTGCATCAGGTAATTTATCTTCCATTTGGCAGTTATTCAAGTAGAAGTTCATGAAGTTATGCTTTCAAAATGCTCTGCCTTACCTGTGTCTTTCCTGTGACCCAGTTAGTTTATAACAAGAAAAAGGACCAGCCCCATCTCAAATATTTCTCTTAGAAGTTAGTGCTAGGAAAAGCTACTCGTAAATGATCAAATCATCTTTCTTCTTTGAATTGGCAGGAACCTTAGGGACATCCTCCTTCATTGCTTCCACGTTTTCTTTGCTTTTCTCTGTCCTCGGGTCTTAGTTCTATTTCATCCCTTGTGTTTTCTATTTTCTTTTCCTAATCTTCAATAAATTGAAGCTATGTCTCTGGTACATACATGTTTATGTATTAAACATCAAAATTCTGTCCTTTTTAAAAGAAGTAATATTTCATTCACAGAATAGTCATAAGTTTTTTCCCCTAGAAGCAAAGTTCACATTTGATACCTGTTTTTATAGTAGGCAACAAAGAACTAGGGAAATTAGGGGTGGGGGTGGAAATGCTAGAACTCAGAAGACTAGCTCCCAGGGTCTTCAAACATTATCTCAGTAAACGTTTATTGCTCGTGTATCGTCTGGAGAGCATTGTTAGCTAAGGAAAGATAAGGAAGTGCATGGAATAGGTGTGGATGCAACAGGACATCCTTGTACTAGTCTTCATTCACTACTACTTACCTGGATGACCTTGAGCAAACCAATTAATCTCTGTGTCCTCACTTATCAAATGAAGGAATCGCACCAGATGATTTCCAGTTCTTAAAAAGTACCTTGTTTTAAACAAGTCTCTGGGGGCTTACACTCCAACTGCCTGTGCGAGTGTTCTTGGCCATGTGGGTGTGTGTCGGTAATAACCATGCAGTGAGGCTGTTGTTCCTTTTGAAAAAGGTGTTCAAACTGGATCCGAACAGTGAGGCAGGCCCTCTGCTAATCCTGGGAAGGAGCATGCAACCAGGCAGCGACCAGAATCACTTCTGTCAGCCCACCGATGTGGCCGTGGACCCAGACACCGGAGCCGTCTATGTGTCAGACGGTTACTGCAACAGTCGGATTGTGCAGTTTTCTCCAAGTGGAAAGTTCATCACACAGTGGGGAGAAGGTACCCAATAAAACTCTAATTGTAATTCTTAGCCAGTATCACTAGGAACAGGAGATTGGTACCCCTCACGTCCTTTAGGATGCCATTGTCCCCTGTAGTAGAGAAAACAGCGCCTCTATATGCATCTACCTGGCTTGTGCACGCGTGCGCGCATACACACACACACACACACACACACACTCACGCACACACACACACCCCTACATCGTATGAGAAAAAAGAATACTTCTACCCCCAAATTTTGTCCAAATAGAGAATAAATATCTAATGTGTTTGTGGGTAAGAGAGATTAATGGAATAAATGGAATAACTGCTTTACCCTGTTTCCCCCCTAGTTCCAGATATTTAATGGTTTGCTGTCATGAAGATGGAGAACAAAACTGTAGAGTCAGACTTTTGGTGCTATTACAAATTATATATCTGATGTTTTTCTGTGTTTTGTAGAATCTTCAGGGAGCAATCCCAAACCAGGCCAGTTTACTGTTCCTCACAGCTTGGCCCTTGTGCCTCATTTGGGTCAATTATGTGTGGCAGACAGGGAGAATGGTCGGATCCAGTGTTTTAAAACTGACACCAAAGAATTTGTGCGAGAGATTAAGCATGCATCATTTGGAAGGAATGTATTTGCAATTTCATATATACCAGGTATTTCACCTTAATTTATTTTTGTGTTTTGTCATACTATACTTCGTTCATAAAAAGTATTTGTCTAAGTTTCACATGCTCTTTTTATAATTTTTTTCTTAAGGGATTGAAGATACCTTATATATTAGATCTTAAGATAATTTTAAAACTGTTAGTTTGTTGTAAATCAGTTTCAACTGAAGTTTTATATGAAACTAATGAAAAACTCAAAGATTTTATTGTTTGTAATGGGTTAAAATTTTTTTCCCAAATGTTGATTTTTATTTTTCCTTAATTATGATCATCTGCTCTAGTTAGTAAATGATTAATATTATGGCTTCACACATCATCAACAGATGATATATGCCTGATAAAATCAGTACTCAGAACACCTCTGACATTTTTTTAAAAGAGGACCAATTTTTTTAATGAAGATAAATATGTAAATTGAGGCTTATGTCTAAATGCTAGGAGGAATGACCAATAAAATCTGGAAATATTTTCTCATTTGCAAAATAGATGACTTGAAGAAAACCAGAAAAAAATTATCCAAACTCATAAAATAAGATTCACTTGATTCATACTATAAGATAACTTAGCATAATATTTCTTTAAATAATAAATACTTACTGAACATTTTGAAAGGATATTTAATTTCTAAATGTGTATATAATTTTCGCCATAAGTTTTATTAAATATATCTATATTAAAGTAGCATTGAATATTTACAGGTATCACTATAATATTTATATTTCTTATGCTTTTAAAGTTGTATATAGCTACTGTCTTCCCAAGCAGCCTCCAGTTTATGTAGGACATGACATAAAGGGACTTGGGTGGCTGGGTAAGGAGCAAGTCTGGCTTCCCCACGGAATAAATAATAAAAAGTGATAAAAGACTCTCATTAATACCCTTACAAGAGACAGTCT
The DNA here is from genome assembly GCF_964212035.1 of Myotis nattereri. Taxonomy (NCBI): domain Eukaryota; kingdom Metazoa; phylum Chordata; class Mammalia; order Chiroptera; family Vespertilionidae; genus Myotis; species Myotis nattereri. The sequence goes on from NC_138079.1 coordinate 59,218,927, forward strand.
CATTTTTATTTTTACCTTATGGTTAAAGAATAAATTTGGCAAGACCATTGACCTAATAAAGAGGATGATCAAGTGTCTAGTGAATAAAAACAAATCAAATATGAAGAGAAAAGCATCAGGGGAGAAGATGAGAGGAAATATGATTAAAAACAGAATCTAAGCCAAAGATGACATGTATTACAATTGGAATTCTCTTTACAATATTGCACAAAAGTATTTGATTTAACAATGTTGATTTTTTTACTGTAATATGCTAAAGAACCCTATTCTGAAATCCTTAAAGAAAGATAAAAATATCTTCAAGAGTGATTTAGTGTTGTGTATATTTTAATTCTTTGAAAATGTAATTTTCAACCATCTGAAGTACTTATTTAACTGAAACATCATAATTTCTATTATTTTGGATAAGCACTACTATACTAAGAAATATAATTTTCCTACAAAGAGTATTCATTGAATTAATAAAAATAAAATGGTTTATTTTTTTAAATTATGAAAAATACATATCTTTGGTCATCTGAAATATGCATCTCACATTTTCAAGCCATTCTTCTCCCTATACTATAACTTACTTTCTTGGCATATTTTCCTCTAATTCTTCTCTTAACTATAGCAGATATTACATAATTTTTTAATGATCTGATACTCTAAAATGATTTGCTTAAATAACCTGACTCTTCCCAATACCTATTTAGGATGCCTGTGATATCTATATGTGTCTATACCTATATTTTTATGGCTGCTGTCTTCCCAAGCAGCCTCCAGTTTATGTAGGATATATTTTTATATCATATATCTACATCTATCTCTATATCAATATCTATATTTATATCTATATCTATATATATATCATCTATGTATTTCTGAGTTCTACTGACTTCCTATGTGGAACAGGCCTAGCTTTTTCTGATTTTCCTATTTCAAGGAGGTTATTCTCATAACCTGATCTTATTATTACTCAGAAGGAGACATTTGCTAAGTATTTTATTTTATACTTTGGTTGCCAGTTGTAGGGACCAGATTGACCCAGTATTTATTGTTTGTGTAAATGTACATGCATGTCTTTGAAGGCCAGTCTTATTCATATTTTAAAGAACAGTTAATGGAATATCTTGTCACAGGTTTGCTCTTTGTGGTGAATGGGAAGCCTCACTTTGGGGACCAAGAACCAGTACAAGGATTTGTGATGAACTTTTCCAGTGGGGAAATTATAGACATCTTCAAGCCAGTGCGCAAGGTATTCATAATGAGAGAAAATTAATTTTTATGTGAGAAAATTAAAATGCAAACCCTAGCATTCAATTGAGACTTGAATAATCCCTTAAAAGCTTGATGGAGATGTAATCACTTTCTTAGGTAGGTTGGGCACGTTCCAAAACAATGTTTTATTTAGAATAAATGTCCTGTGTTCTGATCAATTTCTTCAGCTGCAAATTAACACTGAATGTAGTACTAAGGTTGTTAGTAAACCCTGCATACAGTGGCAGGTTTAAATTCACTGTAATTAGAATACCAAAAAAAATAGGCTTTCTTCCTAGTAGAGAAGTTACCCCAGTATGGTAAACTATACTTTTATAGTTATCTTAGATCCAAACAAGAAATCTTCTTTGCTTTTTTAATACTATGACTACACTGAGCAACAAGACTTGAAAATAACAGTTCCTGGAATTTATTCAAGTCCTAAAGACTTGGCCTACATAAGAGACGAAAGGCTAGTTTTGGCTTCACAAATGGTTTACCACTATTTACTCTAACAGTGTCTTTTTCAAACACGGGAACTGTGGCCCAGTGTGCCCACTATCTTCTCAATTTGCTTTCTCTGCGTATGACCAGAATGATCAGAATGTTCACACACACTGCCTGAATATACTTGTGGTACCTCAATTTTAGAAAATTCAGCCTGCTGAAATATTGCAGGCTGAATTTGTAAAACATGTAAAGATTTTATTTTTTAAAAGATGTAAAGATTTATTGGGCTTATTTGGATCAAAATATAGGTATCATAAGCCACCAGGCAAATTGCATCTCCATACTCATAATGATTATAGTATTCTTTAAGATATCAACTTTGCTAGATTAAAAAAATCCTTTAAAATGACTCAATATTTTAGAAATGTGCCTGTTAGAATATTGACAGCTGGTCTGGGGTTTATCAGAATTCATTCTTGAGATATTTATTCAGTGCCTACTCTGTGTTAGGCATTATCCTATACACTAAAGATATGATGATGAACAAAACAGGACATGCCCTCTCACTCAAATGGCATTTTAACAAGAGGTACAGAATCTGATTGGAAGCAACCTGAATCTGAACTAAAGATTCCAGTACAAGTTCCCTGTGTGGGTTTCTGTCCTATATAATAAAAGCCTAATATGCAAATTGACCGAACAGCAGAATGGCCGGTGGAACGACCAGTCACTATGATATGCACTCACCACCAGGGGGAAGATGCTCAACGTAGGAGCTGCCCCCAGCCCTCAGGCCCAAGGCCAGCCAAGTCGGGTGCCAGTGGGGGCCCTCCAATCGCCCCACTGGTGGCCCCCCAGATAGGCCCTGATCACCGGCCAGGCCTAGGGACCCTACCTGTGCACAGATTTCAGGCACCAGGCCTCTAGTTCATATATAATAAATGAAAGTTTTCATAGATGTATTTCACCTGAAAAGCAATAAGTAATCAAATATCAAATCATAGTAGCTCTTCAGAAGGAAATTAATTACATTGATAAAATATTTTATTTCATTGGTGTTTCAGATTCTTATTGATTATCTCCATCGTTTTCCCACTTGAGCTAACTTCCTCTTATCTATTAATAAAGTGAGAAGATTAACTTTCTTTTAGGTCTTCATTTTGCAATAGTTTGCCTTGATTTTTCTGTATCGACCAACCATTAACTTTTAATTCAAATATGCATCTAGAGATCAAAGCTAAATGCTAAGCAAGAGGTTAGATTCTAAATGAACCTTACTCTCACAAAAATGTGAACAGCCCTGAATTAAAATTTCAGAAAGCATTGTGCCCAAATACCAGCATTCATCATACATTTGGTGTATGAGTCACCGTATATGGATCAGCACAGCAAACCTGAAAAGAGAGTCTAACTCCAAGGTGAAATTTGCTTTTTCTTTCAATAAACAAGACTTAATATTACACCAGAATATAGAACTTGGTTCTGTGTTGACTCAGTAAACTGAAAAATCAGTTCATGAGCCTCTCTGAATTGACATCTAAGTAGGTTATCATCACAAAGATTAAGTGTGGGTGAAGGAAATAATGAGGTGTATTGATTCCTATATAAGAAGATATTCTTGCTTCAAGTCAGAAGTCAAGTTTTACGTAATGTGTGTGCGCCTCTGTGTGTGCCCATCCACTCCTTATCTCCTCGTGCGTTTCGATTTTCCCTCTTCTACTATTACATTCTTTACAGAAGTTTTTGTCTCCAGTGTTTCATCTTCATCGGTATGTCTGTGCGGGGAAGCTGAGACAGAGGGCAGTATAGAAGATGGTTCTGTCAAGTGGTGTCAGAAAGCTACAAGGGCAAGGCACATGGTTGTCCCCCAAATTCCACCTCCCCCCACCCCCAATGATCAGAGGATTATTGTCTGCTTTCACACACACACCCGTCAAGCTATCCTTTTTTTTTTTCCTTCTCTCTTCTGCAAGGCAGCCCATGTGGAAAAGGAGGGAAGTGATCCCCACCCCTGCTTGCAAAACACCAACAATAATGACAAAAAACTCCAGTAGACCCAGATTTGTGTTATTTCTCTGAGCTTAATGATAGAGATTAAAATTATGCCGAAACCGGTTTGGCTCAGTGGATAGAGCGTTGGCCTGCGGACTGAAAGGTCCCGGGTTCGATTCCGGTCAAGGGCATGTACCTGGGTTGCGTGGACATCCCCAGTGGGAGATGTGCAGGAGGCAGCTGATCGATGTTTCTCTCTCATCGATGTTTCTAACTCTCTATTTCTCTCCCTTCCTCTCTGTAAAAAATCAATAAAATATATTTTAAAAAAAATTATAATATTTAGCCCTAACCGGTTTGGCTCAGTGGATAGACCATTGGCCTGCGGACTCAAGGGTCCCAGGTTCGATTCTGGTCAAGGGCATGTACGTTGGCTGTGGGCACATCCCCAGTAGGGAGTGTGCAGGAGGCAGCTGATCTATGTTTCTCTCTCATCTATGTTTCTAACTCTCTATCCCTCTCCCTTCTTCTCTGTAAAAAATCAATAAAATATATTTAAAAATTATAATATTTAATAATATTTGAGCTAAAATGATCCCATAGGTTAAATTACTTATCCAAAGCTGCACAGTAAGAAGCACACCTGAATCTCAAACCCAGGTCTTTGGGACTGTGATTCACCTCTTACTCCCCTGAGGCACACATTGGTCTGCCAAGGGATGTTTTCAACCTCAACATCAACTTGGTACAACTTCTTAGAGAACTGTTTTACTTAATATTAAGTAAGTTTCAATATGATTTGTGTTATAGCAAACAAGTTATGTTACAGAGAACACAGATTCCTTATGAGTATTTAAGGCAGAATAACACATGTTGAGGGCTCAGGTTGTCCTGGGCTTTGTCACCAGGAGGCCCAGGAGGATGCTGTCATTCTTTTCTCCTATTTTATTTTGCTGGGGAGGAGAACCTCAAAAGAGTTTACAAAGCCTAAGTCAGAAGATCTTTGAATCTCTTAAACTCTGAAATCCAAACGCTTACAACATAATTTTCTCTTTCAAATGATGCAGAACAATAGACTAGTTCCGTAAAAAACACCTGAATGCTTCTGATTGCAGTAGTAACATAGATCCCAAGGCCCCACCCCCTACGCCTCCCCTGAACTCCTCCTGTGGCCCCAAAGTATTTCTAACAGAACCCTTGGCTCCCTGTGTCAGTGTGAGAACCACAGATAGAGGCTTATTGTTACTGTTGCCTTGAACTGATGATATACTGTGTGATTTAGTGATGAATAGTTCACACATCCCCCCTCATCTTCATTCCCCCCCCCCATTATAATAGTTTCTACCAGAAAATATGGAGCACTTTACAACCATATGTTTTGCAAAGCCATTTTTTTAAGAACACATTTTGGTATAGAAGAGGAACTGCCTATAATTTGCAAGTCGGTTGCCACCCATTAGCTGAACCCAAAATAAAGATGAACATTTAATGACAGGCTTGCGAGGTTTCAGCTAGGCAGCATTTTGATTTCTGGCTCTCTGTCCTTCTCATGCACATTTGTCACAGCTCATTTGGTAGCATGAAGGATTGAGCCTTCTTGGCACTGCCATCTCATTTTTCTTTTCATTGTGACAAATTGTTGCTGAATTTTAAAGCACAATAGTATCTCCAAAGCGTGTATTCTGTCCTAAAGTGAACTGAGCACTGCAATTTGCCTCATTAGTGCCGTTGCACTAAGCAACCTGAAATGGACAGATGCTGATTGATAAGCCCACCGGCGGGATAATGCTCCTGTTCATCCTCACGGGTCCTGTATTTGAGAGCTGTGTCCTCAGGCAGGCCTGGCTGGCCCCAAAGGCAAAAGCATCCCCCACGTCCTGCCAATTGGCAGCCACATGGCACCTTCACAGGCCTCAGCAGGCAGATGGAAATGGCAGCCGCACAGCATTTTAAGGCTGCTCTTCCAGGAACCAGGTGGTGACCCTGGGTCCAACTGAAAGTGTGGTTTTTACAAAGTGCTCCCCTGTCTCCTGTGTCCTGGACTGAGATGGTGACGATTGAAATGGACATATGTCATGAAGAAAGACAGAGTGAAACGCCGAGTAGATAAGTAGATACCAAAGCTGAGAAAGTACTGGAGGTAACACTCAACACTCCTTTGTTGACTGAAGATACTGTAAACAGTGGGCTTCAGAGTATAAAACCCTACACTGCTGCCTCTCTCCTCGTATACATTTTAGATCTCACCCTGGCTAGTGTGGCTCAGTTTGTTGAGCATCATCCCATGCACCAAAAGGTACTGGTTCAATTCCTGGTCTGGGCAAATGCCCGGGTTTCAGGCTCAATCCCCAGTAGGAGGCTTACAGGAGGCTGCTGATATCTCTCTCTCTCTCTCTCTCTCTCTCTCTCTCTCTCTCTCTCACCCCCTCCCTCCCCTCCCCTCCTCTTCCTCCTCTCTCTCTAAAAAAATCATTAAGACCATATTTAAAAAGAAAGAATCTGAATGTACTGAATCTTTGAAATGACTTCTCTAATCAGTGATGTATATAACTAGTTTCTAAGGTAGCACATGATAATTTAATGGGATAATAGCCTAAATTTAATACCTGGTCTTTCTGACTTGTATAGATTTAAACAGGCAGATTTGGTAGATAGGAAAATAAGTATAAATGGGTAGATATTGCAACACCAAGTAATCAATACTGTAAAAAGAAGTTCTACTTGTAAAGTTTAACTCTTTTAAAGACTAGGAAGTCAGTGGTAAGGGTCTCTTAGTGTTTCCTAATGTGTAGAGGTGTGCCTGGCAGAGTCAGTGCCCAGAGAATGAATGAATGACTCTCTTTGGCCTAGAGTTGCTTTGATGGGAATTATTGGTTTTGGTTTTGTTTGTGGTTTTTTGGTGTGTTTTTGTTTGTTTGTTTGTTTTGTTTTTTTGGTTTGAGTGATATGCTCATTGTTTTGTTGGGTGGTTTCTTTGCCTGTTTATGGAGAATTCAACGTGTGCTTCTTGTTTGGGCAGCACTTTGACATGCCTCATGATATTGCTGCCTCTGAAGACGGGACTGTGTACGTTGGAGACGCTCACACCAACACCGTGTGGAAGTTCGTCACAACTGAGAGTATGTTTTTTACAATATTATGGTGCATATTTTCCCCTCAGTTTTATTGCTTAAAAAAACATGTGAAAAAATGCATTTCTTTCTCTTTTTATTGATAGGAGCGGGAAATCAAGGTATAAGTGGTAGTTGCTAAAATACCTGCTTGGTATTCATTTCAGGAATTAAATTGAATTTTTTAAGTGGAAAGAAACTTTTTTTGCTGGCAGTTATCCCCTCGTTTCCACAGATATTCCACAGGAAATTCTTGATGCCTGAAGTAATGTCTGCTACACTGAAAGCCAGTGTTAATTCCAGCTCCTCTCCAGAGGGAGGGAGATGGCTTTGGCAAGGCAGATGGGCTGACTAGTTTCCACACAGGCATCACTTCCCAAGTGACTCTTCAGCTCTCCGCGGCTGCCGAGCACCTAGGAATGCCAGCATCAGTGTCAGACACACGTCATTCCAAACAGGAGGCGCTCTGCGTTTTCCCGTTAGCTTCAGCTTACTCAAAATCCTGCACTGCTGTGTTCTCATGTAGCTCAAAGTATGTATGGGACAGAGGGTTTTCTATGAGGATCAAGCAAAGTAGGATGGAGCCGGGGGTTCTGATTGCAATTTGGACTTCATTTCTAATTCTTAGAAAGCATACTAACCTAGCCTCTGATATCAGCCTAAGAAAACATAAGCTTTCTAAATTAAAGGGCACGGGATGCTTAGTAAGCCCCTAACCTCAGTGTCCAGAAATCCTTTTAAAATATGGCAGGGTCTAAACCAGCCGTGGGCAAACTACGGCCCGCGGGCCGGATCCGGCCCGTTTGAAATGAATAAAACTAAAAAAAAAAGAGACCGTACCCTTTTATGTAATGATGTTTACTTTGAATTTATATTAGTTCACACAAACACTCCATCCATGCTTTTGTTCCGGCCCTCCGGTCCAGTTTAAGAACCCACTGTGGCCCTCGAGTCAAAAAGTTTGCCCACCCCAGGTCTAAACAGTAGGAGCAGATGGAGTTGGGGAGAAGAACTGAGAGGGATAAGCTTGTGGCATCAGAGCTGCAGCAGGCAGTTTTAGACAGAGAAATAGGAGGGAAACATGGACTTGGTGGAGATAGGAAATGCTAACTAAAACAGGGGAAAATGCAAATTATAACAAGGGGAAAAACAAGTTATAACAAAGAAATTAGGTACCATACAGGTCTTGGACCCCAAGTAGGTTTGATAACTGCTGTCTTCAGAATTATCCTTTGGGACACCTTTGCTGGTTCTGTAATAAAGCCCCAGTTAGGGCTGAGTGCACAGAGGTGCCCAGGACTGCTCCCCGCTAGCAGTCGCTTCCCATCCCCCTTGCAAGTGCGGCTCCCACCACCTGCCTCCTCAAGAGGAACCAGAAGGTGTGGGCAGACAGGAAAGCAAAGAGAGATGGATAATTCCCAATTGCGTGTCTGAGCCCAGGTTTTTCAGAATAAAGAAATGAATGAATACCTTTTAAAGTGGAAAAGACTTTCAGAAACCTAGCCAATATCTTCACTCGGCAGGTAGGAATATGCTACTTGAACTCATTAAGATTCCAGTTTAGGCTCTTCATACCATCCCCATGGTTAGTACTCAACAGAGATGTATATCTGAGTCACTGGGGGAGGGTTTTTCAAAATACACATGATCGCACCCCACTTGAGATCAAGAGAAAGAAGAGGAATGATAGTGCGTGCATTTTAGAAAGGCTTCCCAGGTGATATTGATGTATCTCCTGATTGACAAGCACTGCAGGATCGCTTTCAGCTTCGAAACAGAAAAGTTCTCTGCATAGTCCAGAATGTAACCAAATAACAAACCAGGAAAATAGTACCTTTGGGACAATACGACTTCATCCAGGGCGAAACGAGTGTTTTTGTATCTGCATGCTAGTGTTTAACTGGTCACATCCATATACGTCAGCTAGAAGACTGATGGACATGGTAGGATTAGCTACCTCCGAGATGTCACATGAAAACAGAACGACTTGCTATTTCAGAAATCAAAAAGGAAAATCTCATTTTAAATGTGAAGACCTTAGAAATATTATTTCAACTTCCCCTAGGAGATTTTATCCAGGATTCCTAGACCTGGCACCTAATTAGTGATTGGCACTAAACTTTTCTAATATGATAATGAATTTGATGAATTAAGGAAATATTTTCTACTGAGTAAAATTAATATCGAAATTAAGTTTTCCAGTGTTCTTTTTGGGGATTATGATGCTCTGTCTCTTTGCTGTGTTACAGAAATGGAACATCGGTCAGTTAAGAAGGCTGGCATTGAGGTCCAGGAAACCAAAGGTTGGTCAGGTTCCTCTTTGACTGTGAATCCCAAGGCTATTTGTGTTGAATTATTTTATGGCTCTTGATTGCACTTAAAATATTATCAAGCTAAAAATAGAATCTGTTAAATTATCAATAACTTCTGCTGTGTCTTGAACCTTTAAACCTACACATAGGCATCACTTTTTCTAATAAATGGAGTAGTAATAATAAGTTCAAATTCACTCATTTCAGGTGATGAAAGTGATTAAGAAATATGTTTTTAAAAATGGGCCAGAAACATTCAGGGAGGAAAAAAATAAGTTAGTAACTTACAAGTATGTTAACCTCAGATAAGCAGAAAAATACTGTTCAATCTACTGGAAAAGGCCTTTTCCTATGGGGCTCTAACCTAGAGGAGTGGAAAATACCCTTTGGTGAGTTAATACTGTAAGAGCCTGAGAAGATTAGCTGCTCCCCAAGTTTCTATCTTAGTAAAATTTAGCCCCCCCAGCATTTACTGAAGGCCATCTATGTGTAAGTCACTGTAATAGGTTTTAGGGAAATGAAACTGTGCCTGACTTTAAGAGACTTACACCCTATAAGGAGTGTGTGTGCATGTTTGTGTGTGCGTATGTGTACATACATATACATATATACAGATAAGCATAACATTGGTATATATTATCAAGAATGAGTAGATACGATTAAGCTTCTGGTAAGCAACCACTTGGTTCGTATGGAATCCCTGTCAAGTTATTTTCTCTCTTGCGTAGAATCAGTTTATATTTGTGCATTGTCTGCTATCTACAGGGTTTGGGCATCATTGTGTATAGTTAAGAACTCACTAGAGATGCTCCTAATGTTTAAGTAGCAAAATGATTCCATTATTAGTTGCTTTACAGATGCCTCACATAGATATTCAGACTTAACCCTAGGTTTGCTTGTTTTCCTTTCTCATGAAAGCAGGTGGAAAGAGATGAAAAGAAGCAAGAACCAAGAGGGAGTGTAGGGAGTTTATGTAGGCAGATAAGAAAATATAGCCGGCTCAAGGTTGAAAGGGGTAAGATAATATTATAAAATAAATAAGTAGCAATTGTTTGGCATTTGTAGTGATTCTACCTATGTGACACTACTGAGTGGCATTCATACCATACACATATAATGATGAAGTTCCCAGGACCCTGTTTTTTTATCATTATATATAGAATTATTGATAAGTTCTGTTTGCTCTGGAATAAAGATATGTTGGGAATGATTTTAATAATAGCTATCATCTATGGAGCACAAACAATGGGCTATACAGAATTATCAAGTTTAATCCTTACACCAACAATGTGATCATTTCAATATCTCCATTTTAAATATTAGGAAGTGAAGATAATAATTACTACTATGATAGTAAGTGGCAAAACTAGGTTTTGACTAAAGTCTGTTTGGCACCAAAGCCTGGGCTCTTAACCACTAGTTCTGTACCACTGAGGAGAGATGAATACCACCAATTGACTCACCATAAATTCTTCCAAGAACTATAGGTTAGAGAGGGTTGTAGATTACTCTGAATCCTCTGATATTTCACAGTGGCCTCAAACCATCTCTGTTTAAATAGATCACACACACACACACACACACACACGATCATACTGGTTGGCCTGTTGAGAACAGCCCAACCACACTGACCAGTGAGGGGTGAACTGTGCTCATCCCTGTAGTTCATTTTGTCTCTCCTCAGTGCGCCCACTGAGTCATTGGTGGGAAAACCTCCCAGTCCGTGGCAGAATGCAGCAGTTCAAATAGTAAATTTCATTGAAGTGTCTTGTCATGACAGGCTCATTTTAATAGTTAGGAATATCCAAACTCAAATGAAGTTGTTCTTTTCTTTTTTGAACCAATATGATATTCATTAAACCTTTTTTTAAAAAAAATATTACTTTCTTATTTCAAAAGGAATATAAATCATGCTAGATCTCCAGAGTTTGTCTTTTTCCAAAATCCGGAAGCTAAAGTTAAACCACTCCTTATAAAAGAGAGGGAGAAACACCATCCCAAACTTACTAGACTTGTTCATACATGTTAATTATAAATTTCCAAATTCGAGTCACCTTTGATGACACTCATCCCAACGGTGAATGTTCACATAGCAGAGTTTCAAAACCAGTGTTGTGTTCTCAGGGAGTTGCGGGGATAAAAGTATTTGTGATGATAGGAAACTCAGGAAAGGAATTTAAATTTTCAACTAAAGTTACCACGGATAAAAGAGATATGCCAACATCCCACCAAGAGCATAGCCTTTACCCCTCCTGCACTTCACAATAAAAGAGGATGACACTCAATGCCCCAGAAGGGGTGAGGAGTTTCAGAAGTGCAATGAATGTATCTTATATTTTAGCAAGTTTATTGCCTCATTCTCAGCACACTTTTTACGAATGCTAAATTGATTATTTTAGGCTGTCACTTACTTTTTCCATAATGTAGCCCAGCCTAGTCTTGCCTTATGAAAGAACCTAGATATGAGCTGATAGAGCCTCACCTTAGTGTAGGTGTAGGTACTCATACTTAATGATGGGTAGAAATTCCTAAGTAATTTCTCTGTTTATAGTCACCTTCAAAAAGAAATAAACCTTTCTTCCAAGACAACAAATTCTTGATTGCCATCCTATAACTTTGGCCTATATATTTTTTTTAAATCCTGTTGTCTGTTTTATGTATTTTCCTGCTTCAATATAGAATAAGCTTGAATATTGAACATCTTGTATACCTCTTCTACAGTAATACGAAGGCAAAACAGTGGTTAGGAAGAGTACAAGTCACATTTATATTCCTCGTGGAAACTGAGGCTTAGAAAGGTTAAATTTGAACCATCTAGATTTATGAACCAGTCCCTTTCCTTCTCTCCACTGAAGTTTCGAGAGCCACTTCATTTGACAAAAGAAAAGAAATAATGGTCTCCTCTTAACCATAGTACAGGGAAGGAAATGAGGACTATGACAGGCCATCTGTAAGACAGTGATAATAACAGTGTCTTCTCATAGGCTTGGTATGATGATTAAATGAGAACCATGCCTGATACAGCTTTAAGTGCTCAATAGGTATCAATGAGACATGAAGGAGGCTGGCTCAGGACACTTAAGCAAAAGGCTGGGACCTGCCATTGGTGTATTTCATAACTTGTGTTTACAGTGTCTTAAGAAATTTGAGAAATGCTTCCTTGGAAAAGTGTCCAGTTATCTACCAAGCTGTGTCTACATATATTAAACGTTAACCAAAGATTTTCCTGACAATGTTAAACCACCTATCCCTGCCATTTTATCAAAATGTCCATACAGCCGTATGATTCATTCTGTATCATAGGTTAGAAGGGCATCACAAGAAATTGAAGTTCCTGAAACTGGGCATTTTGGCAAGCATGGTTATAGCTTCTAGACTTCGCACAGTAGGGTTTTTATACCAACACACATCTGTGCCTCTTGAGAGCAAGTGTCTCAAGGCTCATGTCATGTTTAAATCAAATTATTAAGATCCCTGCATCAGTTTACAGAGTGTTATTGTATCAATGTCCCAAATAGTACTTTAGGTCTGATGTCTACCTAAAACCTGCCAATATCACAGAATAATTGTATGTTCTTTTCGTCAACCTCAAAAGGATATGCAGTGCATATGTGTGCACTTACAGTTTGCTGGGAACTGTAAAAAAGACCCTGAAAAGGACACACCTCCTCTTCCCAGGCTTTAATCCTAGAATAAATGTGAGCATACAATGTACAAATAATTCATTGAACATGACGGAGATTTGTAAAGATACAAGGACACAAAATCTTATTAAGCAACTTCTTTATGGTAACATTTGTACCCAGCGGCTTTACAAAGGAGGTATATTACATCACAGTTTCACAGATGAGGTCCCGAAGGCCCAGATCATTTAAGTAACTTGCCCAAAGGTACGTAGCTAGTTGCACAGGCACCAGGGATCAGAGGCCGGATCCTCTTGACTCCAGCCTGCACACCAGTTCCACCCCTTACACCATGCTGCCTGTTCATTTTATCTTTGAAAAGATGCAAAAGAGGGTTATATTTTTTGTGTGGAATTACAGCTAAGAGGAAATAAAACATAGAACAACAACAAAACAATTTAAAGGTGAAAAACCATTCGGCGGTTACTAATCACAATGCATGCTGCCAGCTTCACAGATTCAGACATTGAAGCACGAACCCGCGTGCACTGGACTCAGCAAGTTCTTTGCGAGCAGTTGTTGATTTGCCTGGGTAGGGGCGGTGGGAGGGTTTTGGAATCTTGGGGTCAGTTGAATATTGTGAACTCTTCTCTCCCTGAAGAATCCGAGGCAGTTGTTGAAACCAAAATGGAGAACAAACCCGCCTCCTCAGAATTGCAGAAGATGAAAGAGAAAGAGAAACTGATCAAAGAGCCAGTCTCCGGAGTGCCTGTTGTTCTCATTACCACCCTTCTGGTTATTCCGGTGGCGGTCCTGCTGGCCATTGCCATGTTTATTCGGTGGAAAAAATCAAGGGCCTTTGGAGGCAAGTAAAATGAGCCCCTTGAACTTGGAGCCTACTTTTGAAAGTGTTTGGCCTTATTATTCTCAAAGTTCCATTGTGATTCTTTTTCAGTGGTTTTTTTTTTTTTTAAGTGTTCTCTGCCTTCTTTGATGTTACTGTCTATGTTCCAAATATTGTCGATAGTTAGTATCACAGTAGAAAATGTATCTGGAGCCTCAGAAATTTGGATATTTGGATGGTTAGGTTAAAATGTAACTTTTAATATTGCTTTTTAGCAACTGGCTTATGCCAGATTGATGTCTCCCTATAGCTAAGTGCAGTCAGGGTAAATGAGCTGCAGGGTCAGGGCAGAGGAGAGCCCTGCTGTTCGAAACAGGCTCAGTTCTCAAAGTGGCGGGGCCAGTTACTTGGGAGTTGTATGACTCCCCACCCGCTGGTCCTGGCTCTTGCTCTTCGCTCCTTACCTTGGGCAAGTCACTTAATCTCTCTGGGCCACAGTTTCCTCATTTGTAAAGTTGGAATAAAAGACTCACTCCAGTTGTATGAGAATTAAATGAAATAATGTACAGAAAGCATATATCTCAGTACCTGGTACTAGTAAGTGCTTATTAAGGAATAATCATGGGTAATAAAGTAATAAAAGTCATAAGTCAAAAAAGATACTTGTCTTAAACCTCAGCTATCTCAGGAAACCAACTATTTCTATAACAAACCATCTGGTAGTTTTTAAATAGTCATAAAATAGGCCATCAGTCCACCTTTCCTGACCATACAAGGCAGGTTCCAAAACTGGAGTCAGCATTTTATCAAATTATTATCATAATACAGAACCCAGGAGCTGAGTTCCTTTTAGGACATCCACACAAACAAACAATGCGGCCTGTGATTCTCATGTCTCAAAAGTAGTCCCTTGGCTGGGTCCCAGGCCTAAGGCAAGAATCTACAGCTCCATCTGCGAAGGAGTCCATGGATCAGGGTGGGAGACAGCATTTGATCAAGAGACAGCATCTGACTCTATTCCAGGCCAGAGCGGCCATGGCAGGAATTCAGTGCCCACAGCAAAGCCCTGACACAGAAACAAAACACAGAGGATTCAATTTAGTAGGTGGCGAAAGGGAGTCTTTCTAGGACTTTCTTTTACTTTTCATAGGCAGTCGGTAAAGCCCTGCACAAAAACAGTTAACTCTTCCCAAAAAACACTTCTGTTGAGTCCCTGTTATGGGTAGGGAACTCAGTCAGCAGGGGCAAAGATAAAGAAACTTAGTCATTGTGTTCATGGAGCTAGGTGGTAGCTTCAAAAGAACAAGAATCTGGCTAAGTGTACTTGTTTGTTGGTGTATCCCCAGGACAAATAACAGTTCCTGGCACTAGGCTTCAATACGTACTTGTTGGAAGAAATAAGTGGAGGTTACAGACTAGATGACACACAAAAGAGAGATGACATTTAAAAAAAAGATGACACATAAAATTGATTAGCAAGGTGGTAAGTGCAGTGATCATTACCAGGAGTACCGGGTGCATGTGGGGACTGGGCAGGTAGAGTACTGTTGGTAAGCAAACTACACTGGATGAAGGAATGCCAGAGAGTGAAGAAAGTGGCCTCCCCTGCCACAGCAGGGAATGCTGAATCCGCACACGCGTGTGGGGAAGGCAGACACCCAGGTCGAACCACAGGAAATGACTATTGTGCAATCACATTTTCTATAGGAAAATTGCAGTTTTAATTGCACATTTAATTCTAAAAGGAAACCAACGTCACATTTTCTCAACATTTGTCTTGATAGATCTTATCCACTCTGTGAGGGGTTTAGAAACCCTCATAAAGGACCCCCTGTTCATTCAGCATACCCTTGTTGAGTATCAGCTCCATATCAGACACTGTAGTAGGCTCAGGGGGTAGAAAACCAGCTAAGGGCTGTCCTGCACCCTTGTAAAACTTACAGTCCAATGTGTTGGCTTTCTAACAATCTTACTAGATTCTTCTTCCATTCTTCCCTATTCCCTTCCCCACCCACTATGCTTCCTCTCCTCTGTTATCTGCCTGCTAGCTTTCTTTACAATGCTGCCTCCATTCCTGGCTAGAGATTTCATAGGAGAGCCACAAGCCCCGCTTCCCTGGCACAGCTCTTAAGGAGGTGGAAGCCAAGGTACAGAGTGCAGGGAGGTACAGAGAAACAGAAAAATGAAGTCCAGCTGGCATTCTGCTTCCCCAGAAAGAAAGAAAGTTGATCTTTCATAGAGATGGGCAGCCCCATGGGGAACACTTGGGTCACCTCATATGATTGAAAATGCTCAGGGTTCCAGGTCCTTTGCTTTTCATATAAAGGGGAAATGATGTACATGGGCCCCACGCTTTCTCAGGCAGGGCGTGTACTGTTCTTCAGGAAAAGACTAAAGCCTAAGACAAATATTTCTAAATTGTAATAATGAAAACTTCCCAATTTTCACAAACTACTGGCAATTTAATTTTGTCCCCATGGAAAGTAATATTTATTGAGCACTTATTGTATACTTACCAAGCACTGTTCTATGTACATTACGTGCAAGGTGCCTCTAATCTTTACAGGTGGGTAGAGAGTGTCATTGATCCCTCTTTCCTCAGAGGAGAAAACTGAAGCTCAGAGAAGTAGTTTATTGAGATTGCACAGCCTGTGAGAGAGCAGGCAGGCGTCGAACCCAGCTGTGGCCCTCTGTGCATCACAATACTGTATTACCTTTTTCCCTTTGGAATTGCATACAGGCCAGAGCCAGACCTTGTTAATTATTTATGAATTCCTGAATTTATACTGAAAGTTGAGCCCATGGATTGAGGAGGGTGATCGGGGCTCCTTTTGAAATGTGCCATCTTTTTCTAGCAGATTCTGAACATAAACTCGAGTCAAGTTCAGGAAGAGTGCTGGGAAAACTTAGAGGTATGCCCGTGACCTTTTAAAATCCTTCACGTTTGGTTCAAAGTCAGCAAGCTCATGTCTTTTAAAGAGCGAGGAGATAATTTGTATTTCCTCTCTGGAAATGAGACCCCTGTGCAGCATAGCATCCCCCAGCATCGAACCGGAATGCAAACGATAAACCAGAGCGTGTGGCTCTGGCAGTGAATTTCCCAGTCTCGTTTTCCACCTTGCCATTCTGTATTATCTAATGACCCCTTGCCTTTTATCGGACTTCGTCTTCAGTAAATTTTCTGTCACTCCTGTGGGCACGTCAGTGCCTGTCATCTGAAGATGACCTTTTCATAAACTCACTGAGATGGAGAGCTGCTTGTGGGACGCCAGTTCCCCAGAGCCCAGAAAGTGCAGGAGGTGAAAAGTGAATCCGAAACAATCCTGCAGAAACACATGGCCCCGGGGAGCTTTGTTTTTCCTTCTGTATTTCAATAAATGTGTGTAGTACCCATCTGACTTTGTAGGGTACGTGTCTCTGTATGTCAGTCTTTTTTTGTTTCTCTTTTGCTGATATCTGCCCTTCCCATCCCCAGCTTCCAACTGTACCGTGTAAGACTATACAAAGAAACTGAGAGTCATTTGTGTGACCTTCATCTCAATCCTGTGTTATTTGCTTTCTTCAGGGAAGGGAAGTGGAGGCTTAAACCTTGGAAATTTCTTTGCGAGCCGTAAAGGCTACAGTCGCAAAGGGTTTGACCGCCTAAGCACCGAGGGCAGTGACCAAGAGAAAGATGAAGATGACGGGAGTGAATCGGAAGAGGAGTATTCGGCACCGCTGCCCCCACCCGCCCCTCCCTCCTCCTGAGCGCCCGGCTTTGGTCTGGTTGAGGAGATGTACCAGGAATGCCAGATTCTTTTCCCTTTCGCACGTTAGAGTTTTGTGTGTTTAATTGTAAACTGTACAAGTCTGTGTGGGACTGTACACATTTTATTTACTTCATTTGGGTTTAGTTGGCCTCTGTTTCTAGTTGAGGAGTTTCCTACACGTACATAACAGTGCCATGGTCTTTATATATGGGCATAGACTAGAGAAACAGTCCTCTCCTTCCATCACACTACTAATTTATGATGGAAGGCTTGCTCATTTACATTTCTGAGACTTTTCTGTAGATGTAAATAAGCCCACTCTGCTTGAACACAGTATTTTCCCAATAGCGCTTCCATTGCCAATGTCTTTCTTTGGTGCCTTTCCTGTTCAGCATTCTCAGCCTGATGACAAAGCTGCTAAATCTCCTATTTTTTTAAAATCACTAGCATTATATTGCAACAAGGGAAAGAAAAAAGTCTCTATTTAAATTCTTTTTTTAAATTTTCTTCTTCAGTTGGTGTGTTTTTGGGATGTCTTATTTTTAGATGGTTCCACTGTTAGAACACTATTTTCAGAATCTGAATGTAACTTGTGTAATAAAGTGTTTTCAGAGCATTAGCTGTCAGAGTGTATTTTGCAATGTTTGCATATTTCAGAGTTTTGTATACAACTTGTGTATAAATTACACAAGCCACAGATATCGTGAAACCTTCTCAATGTCTTCAGCCCAAAGAAATGTTGTATTAAAATTAAAAAGATATTTTGTTATGTAGTCAATATAAACTAAAAACCAGCCTAACCGTTTACATACATGTGGAAAACCAGGCTCTCTCTTAAAATTCAAAGAGAGCTTTTACCTGTTTACCAATCAGAAAGTCAATACTTTAATAAAAGGTGATCAGCGCTAAGAGAAAAACTGCATCTCAAATTACATAGGCACATGAATCCATCATTGTATGTTACTAATAGTTTTCTTTAAAAAAAAATTTACTCAAATTCCCATGTATTCGTAGTAATATTTCTCTGTTAAAGTGACTACAAATTAATTTTTAAAACATGTTTTTCACGTTCCAACAATGCAATTTAGTAAAAAGCTGATGATTGTTCTTTTCAGAATAATCAGACTCTTGAACTTGTTAATTCAGGCCTTATAGTAGTTGGGATATTAGTGATTTAATTGACTGGACAGCGATTTTCAACCGTTTTCATCTTACGGCACACATAAGTTAATTACTAAAATTACGCGGCATAACAAAAAATATACGTTTTGCCCATCTGACAAAAAGGTAGGTATAATTTTTATTCATTCACACCAGAAAGCTATTGTGTTGGCTATCATCAGTTTTTCATTTGGCAATCTGAGGGAAAAGAGCTCAGTGCCCCTGAGTCAGGAGCCTGGTATTGCATGTTTTAAAAACGCTTGCGGCACACCCGTGGCACACTGGTTGAAAATTGCTGGACGAATCATGAAGACAATTCACACTACTTTGTAAAATATATAATAACTCTCACCTATATTCTATAGAAAAACTAACTTAACATAGATTTATTTTTCTTCATAATTCACACCAAAGAGGATCTGATTGAAATTATCACTTGCCAAATGTTTACTTCCCCTTATTAAAATTTAACTTGGGTGCCTTCCCCAAGTAAACACTTCCTTTTTTTTAATTCCTGTGATCTTCCTTCTCAAAAGAACACATTTGTCCTCGCTGACCGCTCCCCACATCAGTAGTAATTACAGTGATGAATTTCTAATTCTGTCCTTTCGCCTTCATTAGCGGGCATTCTTCTGTGAAAGCCTGAGAGACTTGCCGACTCTCAGCCCAAGCAGCATGAAATGTTCCCCTCATTTTATTTGTAACCAATGTAGCGTGCTCCCCAAACTCATGGAACAAATATGGTCAAATACCGGTTATTTTCCCAGCTAATTGCTCAAGTCTTTACCTTTCTTATTGGCAGAAAGTCCATTACCAGCCTTTCAACGGTAGGCTTCCCCACCTTTCCTTCTCTTGGAGTTGCCAAAAAAATTCCAGGTCACAGAAGGTGAATATGGGGCATGGAATCAGCAGGTTTGCAGACACCACAAACGCATATTCTAGTTGTCTGTCCACCCTGCAGTTGCACTTGCTGCCTCTCTTTATCACTGTTGAAGATTGTTCTGGAAACTACCCCAAGAAAGTTGTTGCTCCCCTGCTGCCTGGAGAGTGCCTCAGTCCAGATCGCCCTCCCAGAGCCCTGTCCTTGGCCTCTGAGGGCCAAAGTGTTTAGTGCTGGGCACGTAAGTCACACACAGCCACCTTCTTGAGGGCTGATCCCCATACCTGTGCCTCAAAGACACAGAACCATCACCTGCCTTCCTATAATCCACCCTGGAGATGAGGAGTTTTTCCTCTTAAACCCCCAAATCTCAGAGTTTCATTAGCCCTTCTTCTTCTAGTTCCTCCCTCCTCCCTCCTCCCTCCTCCCTCCTCCCCTCCCCCTCCCTCCTCCCTCCTCCCCCTCCCCCTCCCCCTCCCCCTCCCCCTCCTCCTCTTCTTGAATACAACATCAGATCTACCCTGGACAAAATTTTAAGTACACAATATGATACCTTAGGCACACCATTGTATGGCAGATTTCTAGAACTTACTCATCTTGCATAACAAACTTTATACCTGTTGAATAGCAACACCCGCCCCCCCCTCCATTTTCCCTCCTCCTTTTGTAAGTGAAATCATGTTGAATTTGTCCTGTGAATGGCTTACTTCACTTCGCATAATGTACTCCAGGTTCATTTATATTGTCTTATATGGCAGGATTTTATTCTTTTTTAAAGGCTGAATAGTATTCCATTATATGTTTACTACAGGCCTAGTGCATGAATTTGTGCACAGGTGGGGGCCTGCCGGCCCAGTCCCAATTGGGGCAGATCAGGGCCAGATGTGTTGGGAGGAGGAGATGGCAGGAGGTTGGCCAGCCGGCCCACTCTGATCAGGGCCCAGTCACGACCAGACCCACTGGGGGAAGGGGCAAAGGGCAATTGGCTGGCAGGCCCCATCCCCGATTGGGGTGGGAGGGCCAATTGGGGGTGGAGCCAACCATGGGAGGGGCGGTGGGCTGGCCGGCCCCGCCCCTGAATGGGATTGGGGGGCCAATCAGGGCTCAGCAGCGGGGGGAGGGGCCGTGGGAGGTTGGCCGGCCAGCCAGCCCTACCCCCGATTGGTGGGGGCGGGGGGGCGATCGGGGGCAGAGCTTGCTGAGGGGAAGGACTGCAGGTCAATTGGGGTGGTGGGGGCTCATTGGGGGTGGGGCTGGCAAGGGAGAGGGACTGCAGGAGGTTGGCCAATAGGCTCCGCCCCCTATTGGGGTTGGGAGGGCTGATCAGGAGCAGGGCCGGCCAGAGGGGCTGTAGGCCGATCAGGGTGGGGCCGGCCGTGGGGGGGGGGGGGGCTGCAGGGGAGTTGGCTGGGTGGCCCCACCCCACCCCCATCAGGCCAGTTTGCTGGCCGCAGAGGGCGTCATAGCGACCGGTCATTCTGGTCATTATGGTATCCTGGTTGCTGGCTTTTTATATATATAGATACCACATTTTCTTTATCACTTTATCAGCCAAGGGACACTTATTTTGTTTCCACTTCTTGGCTGTAATGAATAGTCCACCAGCCCTTCCTGAACAGAGACTGGGGCTGGCTGTTAGCCCTCCATCCCTTTCTAAGAGTGTCCCTGTTGAGTCTTAAGTGTTCAAATAGTCTTAGCCAGGGAAGTTTCCTTCCATGATTCAAAGGTGATTTCTGACCTGTTTGTCATTAGTAAGCACTTCTGAATATTTAACAAGCAAAAAATTCGAAGCCCTGGGGATACAGTGCTGAAAGGCAATATCCCAGCTTTACTGGAATTTACATTCTAGTGGTGTGTACATTTTTTTCTTTCTTTTTTTTGTCTTAGAGAAAAACAAATGCAATCCTTGAGTGGGTACCCCATAACATACATTAATGAACTTTAAAAAAAATATTTTTTATTGATTTTAGAGTGGAAAGGAGAGAGAGATAGAAACATCAGTGATGAGAGAGAATCATTGATTGGCTGCCTCCTGCATGCCCCACACTTGGAATCGAGCCTGAAACCTGAATATGTGCTCTGACCAGGAATCAAACTGTGACCTCCTTTCATAGGTTGATGCTCAACCACTGAGTCACACTAGCTGGGCCATTAATGGACCTTTAAAAATGATGTCCCACGAAAGGAACTGACTAGTTTAGTTATACTAATCCCAATGCCTCTTTATGTTGATTTAGTTTCTGACATTTTGATTTTTTAGTTAATTTTCTCTTGTATTTTTATATTTACAAGATGTCATACAATTCACAGAAATCTTGAAGAGTTTCACATTTTTGGAGCCTTGTTCTGAGTCTAGTGTGGTCTCCATTAAAAGGAAAGTGGTCCTTTCTTTAAAAAAAAACACAAAAAAACAAAACAAAAAAAAAACACAAAAAAACCCACAGTTCTCACATCTGTAATCAAATATGTCGCCAAATAATCCAATAAAAATTAAATTAAAAGGCAAAGGATTCATTCAACAGATATTGATTGAGCTTCATGGTGTGCAAATACTAAGATTTTGAAAAGGCATAGTCTTGCCCTCCAAGGTTTATAATCTAGTGAGAGCTCTAATAAGCCTGTAAATGATAGCAGTATGAGGCATAAGAGGAGCACATGGAAAATGCTATCAAACCTCTGATTGACGAGCACAAGTTTTCATGGAGAAGGTGATATCTGAGTAAGGGAGAGGAAGGCCAAGGGACAACGCTGGTCATATTAGGGGATCGGCAACAGGGCATGAGCTCAGGGTAGTTTAGAGGAGCAGTGGTAGATAGGCTGGATAGCCAGGTTGGTGCA
The DNA here is from genome assembly GCF_964212035.1 of Myotis nattereri. Classification (NCBI taxonomy): domain Eukaryota; kingdom Metazoa; phylum Chordata; class Mammalia; order Chiroptera; family Vespertilionidae; genus Myotis; species Myotis nattereri. The sequence goes on from NC_138079.1 coordinate 59,241,125, forward strand.
GCAAAAATATTTCTAAACCATGAGGAGAAATTTGGATTTAACTGCATCTGACATATTTGCTATTTACAGGGTGTCCCCCAAAAATGTACACACACTTTGAATTAATTCCAATGGGTTAACTCTCAAAAGAAACATCAATTGAGCTATCAGCTGTTAAAATGCACATCTATATCTATATCTGTATATCTACTAAGGGCCCCGTGCACAAATTTGTGTACCTTGAAAGGAACTGTGGGCCACGAAGCTGCAGTGGGCACAGGGGCGGGTCTCAGCCCATCCTCCGCACCCCTGCCCAACCCCTCCCACCACGGCACACATCCGCTGATGGCACGGAATGACTGGGGCCAGCGCCAGCAGTGGGTGGGAGCGGTGGCGGCTGGCCCCAATTGCCTTTCAGGAGCAGGGGGAGGTGGAGAAGCCCTGAGAGGCAATCAGGGCCAGCAGCCACCACTCACACCACTGATGGCGCTGAGCGATCGGGACCAGCACCAGGCTCCAGTGCCGGCAGCGGGTGCGAGCAGGGAGAGTGCTGGCAGCAGGTGCAAGCACCCAGCAGGACCATGGTGTGTGGGAGCAAAGAATTCTCAGTAACCACTAGAGGCTCGCCCCATGACAGTGACCGGCGCCCCGCCATGGTCTGGTGCCCCCCCTCACCTGCTCCACCATCCCGCCATGGCCAATGCCCGCCATGTTCTGTGCAACCCCCTAGTGGTCAGCGCACATAAGAGTGACTGGTTGTTTGGTAGTTCCGCCATTTGGTCTGTTTGCATATCTATTGGGAGGGTTTGGTTCTGATATTTGGAATAAGCTGCCTGGTGAGTATTATATTGCACCCCTGGCCGGGTGTACTAATTTGTGCACCAGTGGACCAGTGGGGTCCCTCGGCCTGGCCTGAAGGATCAGGCCAAAACTGGCTCTCCAACATCCCCTGAAGGGTTGCAAGAGGGTGCAGGCCAGGCCAAGGGACCCCACCGGTGCACAATGGGGGCCGGGGGGGGAGGGGGTACGCAGGAGGTTGGCCAGCCGGGGAGGGACTGTGGGAGGGGTCCAGGGCATGTCCAGCCCATCTCACTCAGTCCAGATCGGCTGAACCCCAGCAGCAAGCTAACCTACTGGTTGGAGAGTTTCCCCCCAGTGGTCAGTGCATGTCATAGCAACTGGTTGACCAGTTGACTGTCTGCCCCCTGGTGGTCAGTGCATGTAATAGAAAGCAGTTGAGCGGCCTTAGCATACCGTTAGCATATTACGCTTTAATTGAACAGCTGACCAGATGACCGGACACTTAGCATATTGGGCTTTTATTATATAGGATATCTATATCTATTTATTTGTATATGGTAATAGATACATAGATATATAGGGGTTGGCAAGAGTATGGTTATAGTTGTAATACAAATAAAATAATACAGTAATTAATAAATAAGAGAAGAATAAACTGTTTCGTGTATTCACAACTGTAAATCTACTTTTGCCTAGTAAAAGTTTTAAAAAGTCCTTTATCGAACAAGACAGAAAATAAATTATACTTTTAATGTATGGACTAACTTAAAGTAGTCCAAATTGTTAGGAAATAGGGTATTATTCTTTAGATATATTGGATTAAAGACCTTTATCAGATATTTGATTTTCAAATGTTTTGCCCCAGCATGTGGGTTATCTTTTGATTCTCTCAACCTTGTTTTTCAAAGGAAAGTTTTTCATTTTTGATGAAGTAAGTTTATTCTATTTACCAACAGCCATAAGATTCACAGAAACCTTTAAGAATTTCAGTGAGGCCCTGAACTTTCTGTTGCAATTTATAACAGAGGTGAACACCAAGGAGACTTCATTACCCAGAAGCTTGCTTACCTCTCAGGATCATCTCACCCCTAACAAACCCCCCACCACCTGAACTCCAAGAAGAACACATATTAAATTTCCTTCTGAAATGGCCATGCCCTTACTGCCCTCCTTGCTTCTAAACATGTTTCCAGCTGCCTAGACAGAATTCCCCAATCAAAACACTAATCTCATTGAGTTGGATTTGTGTAAAATGGAAGAGAAAGAGGAGAGAGAGAGAGAGAGAGAGAGAGAGAGAGAGAGAGAGAGAGAGAGAGAGAGATATTTATTGGCTCACTTACTCATAAAAATTCTAGAGTAAAGAGGAGCAAGGGACACAAAGGATAATGTCAGTTCTCTCCCAAAGCCGTTTTCCTCCACGTTGGTTTCATTCTCTAAAATGTTCTATGTGATATGAAAGATGCCTTTGGTAGGTGTCTGCAAATTTGGGATTCCCTACTTCTCTACACATCTATATCAAACCCCCCAAAGGATTCAGACACGTAGGAACAACTGTTCTCTTTTTCAGAAATGACAGTGGATTTGCAAAGACTCACCCACTAGCCCATCTTGCAGTTCACTCTCTCAGTAGTGAGGTAAGTTTTCCTTGGACCCTCTAAGAAAAATTTCCCTCACATGCATCACATGGTCATTTCTGAACTAATCCTTAGTGACAGGAATGGGGTTATTTTAGACTCCTCAGATCTATGCAGGAAGTTTGGGTGGGATTAACTTTTCCTCAATTTCATGGCTCCACAAGAGAAGTGCTTGACTTGTAAACAAAATTTGGATAGGAAGGACAGATAGAAGAAAATGGTTGCTGAGTAGGCAACCAGCAATCCACTACAGGCTGGCTACAGTCCCTGTTTAGAGAATAAAATTCATTTATCAATAGATACCTGCTAAGCTCCCAAACCTCAAATAGCTCACTATCTAGAGGAGAAAGAAAGCATAAATTCATTGTGTTAAGTTCAGTATTAGAAGCAGAGCCAAGCACCTGACAAAGTTTGGAAGAAGGATCATTGAAGGTAAATGTTAAAGTCCAAGGAGGCATTAGATAGAAAAGAAATAGAAGTTATTGGAACAGGAAATTTCTCTTTGCATAGCTCTCTAATAGTTAGCTTTTTAATCACCCAAAGCCTTTCTGAAAACCAAATATTGCATAGTTTTCTCAATACGTGGTTGATACTCTTCCAATAAGAATATAATTCCAGAGTAACAACACGAATCTAATAAAAGTTCCAAAAATCAAAGGTTCTGTGTGACAGTTGAAAGTATACTCTGAAACAAAGGCTGAATATATCGCATTATTACCTTAGTTACTGGGCTAACAAAAGCCTGAATTCCAGATCCAAGTTTAGAAAGCGCTTTACTGTTACTTTCACATTTGTATATGTAAATATTTAAACTTTCTTTTCCGTAAAATACTGTTTCATTATTTAGATAGAATACCTATGTGCGGTATAAGTAACTAAGTAGATGATAGATCAATAGATGACTGGCTGGTTAGACAAACTGACTGTCATAGCAGGAAGGAGTGGAAAAGAGATGGAGGGAAGGAGAGATGAAAGAGCCATCCACATCATGGATTCCTCATAAAAATTTCTTCAGGGTAGTTATTACCAGTGCAGGGTATGGCTGACATCTGGTGGTAAAACTCAGTAAAAAATGTGTGTGGATTTGTGCCCTCATTAAAGAGGTACTATTCAGTGAATTATGGCTTCTAGTCATGCAATTTTTATGTCTGCATCATGCCAAGCATCCGGAAACTTGAAAATATCTGGAATGTCAGGTCTCACACAGATACTGACAGTATCTATATCTTCTTTGCTAAAAGTCGGTATTCTCTAACCAGAGACCAAAAAATCATGAAACTGTTTGGCTGTTTTTTACACGAGCACTTAAAAGAGGCAAAAATAACATGTCATTCAAAATCATTTGCATATTTTGTTAATCTAGTGTCATTTTAAGAAATAAGAGTATATTAAAATTAGGTTCAGCTTTTTAAAAAATATATTTTATTGATTTTTTACAGAAAGGAAGAAAGAGGGACAGAGAGTCAGAAACATCGACGAGAGAGAAACATCGATCAGCTGCCTCCTGTACACCCCCTACTGGGGATGTGCCCACAACCAAGGTACATGCCCTTGACTGGAATCGAACCTGGGATCCTTCAGTCCACAGGCCAATGCTCTATCCACTGAGCCAAACCGGTTAGGGCAGGTTCAGCTTTTTTTTAAAAAAAGAAAGAAAAGTTGGGTGAGTACTGTTGGACAGAATGGAGGTGGGAGCTCAGTGAGCAGCCCAGCGGCAACCACCATGTGCAAGTGAACCTCTGTCCACGTGGGGCAGGTGGGTATCCGGACTATCATGCCTGCTGGGAACTGTATGGTCTTGAACATGGAAATCAGCCAGATGGTCAAATGCAGAGGGGAGAGATGTGAAGGTAGCTATGGGAAGAGTTGAATTTGTGTGGGGGAAGAACAGAAAACATTGGGCTTTCTGGTTCTTTCCTGCCCTCAATGACTACTGTCTTCTCCAATTACACATGACCTTCCAGTCATTGACCATAGTGGGAATAAAACTCTACCACTAGAGCCAAACACAGCTTCCTCCTCAGAGAGAACTGAAAAGGCATATTGCTTCAGCAAAGCCCTGTATCCCAGTGACCTAGATAATTTAGGTATCTTAGTAAAATTATGTACAATGTTAAGACTTTTAGATACATTGACAGGAATTCAAAGGAAAGTTTATAACTAAAGGTTATTAACTCCAACTTTGTAAGGTGGAATAAAAGAAAGATGTTCCAAAAATTCCTGATTCTTACTCTGGAAAAAAGAAATTCTCCTCTCTGCAGTTTTCAAATTGCAAATCGAGGTTAAAATAGAAAAGTGATATTGGAACAACCTCAGAAATTCTATATAAATTGCATTGGATTGTGAATTCCTTAGCAAAGCCAAAGTACTACGTGATTGCAAAATAATAAGTTACTAATGTTTTGACTCTTTCAGTTTCCACTGACAAATAAGAACGAGACTCCTGAAAACTTGCCTGCATTATTTGTAGTCCCTTAAACGTGGTGTTAGCATCAGCTAAATCCATCAAACCGGGGAAGGGGAGGAATGCTCTGCTGCCATCATTCATAAAGCTGGGAAACCTGCTTCAGCATCTGTTTGCTCTGCCAGGTAATATAAATAATGCCCTAGATTATGTTTAATCAATCACGGGACGCTCTGGATCGCTGCCTCAGCAAGGAGGAACAAGAAGTGTGGCAGGTCAACGGCAAGTGCAGATCTCTGCAGCAGAGAATGCCTTGGCCGCTCCAAAGGGACACAGATTAATTCAAGTTTTATTTTGGAAAGTCTGAATTGTGCATAAATGACTGTTGATTTCCCATCTCCTGAACTCCAGACTTTTATATCCAAATGTCTACTCCACAGATCCACTTGAATGTATAAAAAAAATCTCAAAAATCAACATGTTCGAAACTAAACTCTTTTCTTCAAACCGGCTCCTCCTAGTCTTCCTCCTCTCGGCATCAATTCCATCCTTCCAGTTAAGTAAGCCTAAAAAGTTTAGTCATGGTAAAAGACCTGTACTCAGAAAACTACAGGACATTGAAAAGATAAAGAAGCCCTGACCGGTTTGGCTCAGTGGATAGAGTGTCAGCCTGCGGACTGAAGGGTCCCAGGTTCGATTCCAGTCAAGGGCATGTACCTTGGTTGCGGGCACATCCCCAGTAAAGGGTGTGCAGGAGGCAGCTGATGGATGTTTCTCTCTCATCGATGTTTCTAACTCTCTATCCCTCTCCCTTCCTCTCGGTAAAAAATCAATAAAATATATTTTTTTAAAAAAAAGAGATAGAGGAAGACATAAACAAATGGAAGAATACAGTAGGTCCTCGGGTTACATTGAAGATCCATTTCTAGTTTCTAGGCATGACGTAAAGCAATTTTCACTGTAAGTCAGAACCCACCTACATAAACACCTACATCACTCACATGGAGCACATGCACAACAGTAATGAAGTGAAACAGTAAAAAAAAGATTAAAAGAAAGATAACAATTCCTGACCTTTACTTGTGGTAAATAAATAATAAAAAACATAAAGCATATATGTACATACGTCAAAATGACAGAACTTTTTTATATATAAATAAATGGGAAATGGCGACATAACCACAAAACGACATACGTCGAGTCTGACATAACCCGAGGACTGTCTGTATATGTGTTCATGGATTGGTAGAATCAACATCATTAAAATGTCCATACTACCCAAAGCAATCTATAGATTCAATGCAATCTCCATTAAAATACCAATGGCAAGTTTCACAGTCCTAGAACAAACTCTCCAAAATTTCATATAGAATAAAAAAAGGCCCCAAATAGCTGCAGCAATCCCGAGAAAGAACAAAGTTGGAGGGATCATAGTAATAGATATCAAGCTATATTACAAAGCCACTGTTCTCAAAACTGCCTAGTACTGGCACAAGAACAGACATATGGATCAACGGAAAAGATCAGAGAACCCAGAAATCAACCCAAGCCATTATGCTCAATTAATATTTGACAAAGGAGGCAAGAGCATACAATGGAGTCAAGACAGTCTCTTCAATAAATGGTGTTGAGAAAATTGGACAGATACATTTTTAAAAATGAAACTAGAACACCAACTTATACCATACATTAAAAATAAACTCAAAATGGATAAAGGACTTAAAAGTGAGACGGGAAACCATAAAAATCTTAGAAGAATCCATAGGCAGCAAAATATCAGACATATGTCGTAGCAATATCTTTATTGATACAGGTCCTAGGACAATGAAACAAATGGGACTACATTAAAATAAAAAGCTTCTGCACAGCAAAAGAAACCATTAACAAAACAACAAGAAAGCCCACTGCATGGGAGAACATATTTGCCAATGTTATCTCCCATAAGGGTTTAATCTCCAAAATTTACAGGGAACTCATACAACTTAACAACAACAACAACAAAATAGATCAACAATCCAATCAAAAAATGGGCAAAGGTCCTAAATAGACACTTTTTGAAAGAGGAGATACAGAAGGCCAACAGACATATACACACATGCTCAAAGTCACTAATCATCCGAGAGCTGGAAATCAAAATGATAATGAGGTACCATCTCACACCTGTCAGAATGGCTATCATCAACAAAGCAACAAACAAGTGCTGGCAAGGATGTGCAGAAAAAGGAACCCTCGTGCACTGCTAGTGGGAATGAAGACTGGTGCAGCCACTGTGGAAAACAGTATGGAGTTTCCTCATAAAATTAAAAGTGGAACTCCCATTTGACCCAGTAATTCCACTTCTAGGAATATATCCCAAGAAATCAGAAACACCAGTGAGAAAGGATATAGGCACCCCTATGTTCATAGCAGCACAATTTACAATAACTAAGATTTGGAAACAGCCTAAGTGCCCATCAGCAGATGAGTGGATTAGAAAACTGTGGTACATCTACACAATGGAATAGTACGCTGCTGTAAAAAAGAAGGAACTTTTACCATTTGCAACAGCATGGATGGAGAGCATTATGCTAAGCGAAATAAGCCAGTAGGAGAAAGATAAATATCACATGATCTCACTCATTTGTGGAATATAAGGAAAAACATAAACTGTTGAACAAAAATAGAGTCAGAGACATAGAAGTATCAAACAGCCTGTCCAACCTAAGAGGGAAGGCAAGGGGGTGGGGGGAGTAAAAGATCAATCAAAGGACTTATATGCATGCATATGAGCATAATCAATGGACACAAGACAGTAGGGAGTTGAGGGCATGTGCTCGGGGATGGGAGCGGCCGAGGAGAGATCAATGGGGGGGAAAGGAGACTTATGTAATATCTTAATAAAGAATTTAAATTTAAAAAGTTTAGTCATCATAGATTAGCCTGAAAGCTTACAGTCATCACATACTTTTTTTTTAAAATCCTGCACCTAATGTCAGCAAATTCTGTTTAATCTAGCTGCAAAATATAACAGATACTAACCATGTCTTACCACCTCCATTGCTACCAATGTCAACATCATCTAGCACCTGAATTATTGCAACACCCTCCTAACTAGTCCTCCACTGCTCTTTTTCAGTCCATTCTCATTCCAGCTTCCAAAGGGATTATCACAATTTTCACAATGGTTGTCGCAGTTCTGATTTGTTATGGTTCTGGCAGAGGTTGCATTCCTCTAGGGATACAAATTCTGGTTAAACCCTCTTCCATAACCCATCTCTCACTGGGCATTTTCTCTTCTGGACCCTTTAGGCCTACAGATTTCTGGCTATTGCTGGTTACCAAATGTTCCACCATCCTTTGTGAGCTCCATTAATCCTCCTTTTAAACAGTTCTTTATCTTCAGTTGAAATCATTTTAGGTGTTTCATCTGCTTACCAGGACCCTTAGAAATGCAGCCATTAATTATATTAATTGCTTTTTTTTTTTTTTTTACATGAAACCAACCTTGCATTTTTGAGATCCACTCAATTTGGTTAAAATGCATATTGTTATAGGTTGTTAGATTCAGTTTGCTAATTTCTTTTCAGGCCTTTGTATTTATGTTCATGAGAGAATGACCTGTAATATTTTCCTTCCTCGTTCTGTCCTTTTCAGGTTTTGATAACAAGATGATGCCGCCCTCATGCCAAGATTTCAGAGTCTTCCTTTGGTTTCTACACTCTGAAAAAATTTATGTAAGATTAAAAGTACGTATTCCTTAAATTTTATTATGTTTGGTAAAATCATCTCACTTATTATTTCTTCTTGAACCACTTTTGCAGGTTATCTTCTCCAAAATGTATCCATTTTGTTAGTTTCAGACTTACTGGGGAAAGCTGTAATATCCCTTTTAAACATCCTCATTTATACATGATTCTGTCCCTTTTACATCACAATATTGTTTATTTATAAATTCTCTAGGTTTATTTATTAGGCTTACTATATTTGTCTCTATTAGTATTTTCAAAGAAGCAATGTTTGGCTTATTCTTCATTATATATTTATTTCCTATTTCATTAATTTCTGTTATCTTTTTTATTTTAAACCTTCTATTTTCTTTATGTTTATTCACTTGTTCTTTTTACACATTAAATTGGATGCTTGGATTAATACTTTTTAAATTTGTTTTCCAATATAAGGCCCAGTCCTTTTAAACCTCTAGTAAAATAGTTACAAGTTTCTATACAGTCCAAAAATAAGAGGAACGGAAACATGCTTTTTAAGGCTTAAGGTAGGGATCCTAACAAGATGCCTGTGTAAAGGCTATAAATGACATTTTAAGATTGGATGTTAAGTAAAGAAATATATTTAAAACTGCTGGTCACTATTTCACTACCCAACTGGGATGTAAACTCTAGGAGGGCAGGGACTTTTGTTTCTCACTGATATACCCTCAGTGCCAGAACAGTACCTGAAACATGGTAGGCATTTAATACATATCTTTTTTTGAGTGTATTAAATGAATCTGACAGGTAAATATGTAGTAAGGTTACTTTTTTTTTTAAAATATATTTTATTGATTTTTCACAGAGAGGAAGAGAGAGGGATAGAGAGTTAGAAACATCAATCAGAGAGAAACATCGATCAGCTGCCTCTTGCACACCTCCTACTGGGGATGTGCCCGCAACCAAGGTACATGCCCTTGGCCGGAATCGAACCTGGGACCTTTCAGTCTGCAAGCCGACGCTCTATCCACTGAGCCAAACCGGTCAGGGCAGGTTACTTTTATAAATCTTAGTGAATTAAATTATTTTAGATAGCACTATTAGAAAATTTCACACTTGATATGTTAATCATAATATCTAAAAACTTTTCAAAACCAGGCAATTATGCTCATTCAGAATGTACTTTTCCTTCATTTTAGCTGAGCATTTCCATTTCCTTCTATATCATGTTAAGTTTTAAGTGTTCATAGTAATACCACAAGGTTGCACACAAAACCTCATAAAAACATTTCTGGGTTGTTTGTTTTTTGTCAAAATTTTACTGTATATTCATCCTATCAAAAACCTCCTTAAATCCAGGCAAGAGAGACCCCACTCTGGACCCTTTGCTTGAGGACTAGATTCTGCCTGCTGGAGTCTATGTCCTTCCCTGTAGGGTGAGACCACAGGGCCTAGAGACATGGCCCTTCTCCCCTGGCAGCTTTTCTGGTCAGTTCCAGGAGGGTGGATAGACAGCTGGAGAGCACATTCCCAGGCTGGGCTGGTCAAGGAGCATGTAGAAGCTGGGATGGGTTTTCCTTGGGAGAGGATGGAGTTGGGGCAAAAAGGCTCTCTGAGACCAGCTCTCCCTGCTTTGCCACTCATCAATTCAGGGCTTGAAGATCCCAAGAATTCTGGAAACTTAAGGAAGGCATATTTGCCAAGGTCAGGAATAGTTAATTAGCTAGATTTATCACTCTAAAAAGTCAGGTATATGGTATGTGGACCTGTATTTTCACTCTTGACAGAGCCCGGCAACCATTAGAGACAAGACTATGTGTGTATATATAATCTGTGTGCATTTGCTTACTAAAAATCTGTATTTGGAACTTCTACATTACAATACTGGGATTTCAGTAATAAAATTAGCTTTTTATTTGAATAGCTTGTATTGACTATTTATTAGGAAAATAACTTTCATCATATATGGCCTCTAACAGAATTTGCAAACAAAGTGTAAAATTCAATGAATTTTATTATTTTCAGAGTCATGCAGCCACCACCACTAACTTTAGAACATTGTCATCACCGCAAGAATAAACCTATACCCATCAGCAGTGTGTGTAGCTTTAACCGCTGTAATGCGAGTAGGAAGGATGTGCATAACTTCACCTCAAATCTTCGCAGAGTTAGTGCTTGTGTTGTACATGGCTTATTTGATCCACATTCCTTTCCAGACTGTAAGTCCCTTATGAGGATCAGACACAGGCCTGACTCATCTTCTAATTTTTCCACAGTATTCTTCAAAGTGCTTTATAACAAATATTTGATGAGTAAAATTATAAACAACATAGAAATGATAGTTTAAAATCTTTGATACCAGTTACTTTATCATTAATATTCATTTCCTTTTTAATATTTACTTACGACTGTGGGAAAAATATTATTAATGAATGATTTTGGCTCTAAAATATATTATGAAAATGCACAAATGTTTTCAAATCAATATATAGTTTCAGATCCTAATCCTGAGACTAACAAGGTAAAATTGTCAATATCCTTCCTATAAGAACCCATTAAATAACTAAATATTTTCCTACAATATTGTTTCTAAAAAATTTTTCTTGGTTAATCCTCACTCAAGGACATTTTCACATTGATTTTTAGAAAGAGTGGAAGGGAAAGAGAGAGAGAGAGAGAGAGAGAGAGAGAGAGAGAGAGAGAGAGAGAGGCAGAGAGAGAGAAGCATGTATGTGAGAGAGACACATTGACTGGCTGCCTCCGCACATGCCTCGACCAGAGCCGGGGATCGGAGCCGCGGATCGAGCCTGCAACAGAGGTACATACCCTTGACTGGAATCAAACCGGAGACCCTTCAATCCATAGGCCGATACTCTTTCCACTGAGCCATGCTGGCTAGAGCCCTACAATATTGTTTTTAGACATTCCAGTGACACAGAGAGAAATTTCACTTAATTCATTGTTATGATTGAATAAATATTTATTAATACCATTCAAGATAGTTCAAATTTATTTTTTAAAGAAGAAATATTTTTTAAAAAATTAAAACTGAAAACATGGTACCATATCAAAAGATCTGAAAGTTTTGAGCTGAAATTTACTTTACTTCCTAAGAAACAAGCATTGCCTGTTTGTTTTTTTTTAGAAGAAAAAGTGAATTCTATATATTATCTGCTTTCTTTGCCCTTATATATATGCACTAACATTCAAAAGGTACAACTTTAGATCAATAAATAGTTATAAAATAAATGTTCAGAATTTAGTTATTAAGAGTGTGTCCAGACACTTCTATACAACCTTTTTCAATGGAAAAAATATCAAGTTTCAAGGGGTTATATATTCTCAACAAGCACTATAAATAAATTTTGGTATTTACTAACTTAAGTACTCAAGGACTTGGTTTGAGGAGTCCAACAAACTGAATGTCTGCTTTTCAAGATTACTATTATCTTCTATTAACGGAGAGATTTTAGTATTTCTATATTCTAATAGTTCACCATCCTTGCTTGATGTCAATAGTTCATTATCAGCTACACCAATAGTTGCGTCTTCTACCAGAATACTTGCTTGGTATGCTCCAACTGGAATTTCAGGCAGTCCAATGTAGTCATGATCTGCCACTACTGAACTTTGTAAGAGATAAAGACTGTCTGAAAGAAGAAACATAAGTTTGCCTTTTAGAATTATAATTAAACATCATTTTAAATTAAACAATGCTAAATGAAGAACAAAATCCCAAGTAATAAGAATTAACTAACAAGATTAACTTTCGTTGGATTCTCCTACCCACTAAATAAACATTTCAGAGAATGAATAAAACGATATATGAATTTCAAAGTTTATATATAGAGAAATAAAGTTACCACTTTGATATGCTAGAAATGCATTTATAGATCTTGAGCTTAAGTACCTAGTTATATTAGACTTAGTAACAAATGGACTTTACCACACTTATTTGTCAGGAGGTTCTATATATGTGATACACATTCTACATGTGATACACACACACACACACACACACACACACACTTTTTCTTTTAAACTAGAGGCCCTTTTGCATGGATTCGTGCACCGGTGGGGTCCCCTGGCCTGGCCTGCACCCTCTCACAATCTGGGATCCCTCGGGGGATGTCAGACTGCCAGTTTTGGCCTAAACCCCGCTGGCCAGGCCAAGCGACCCTACCAGTGCACAAATGCACCAGACCTCTAGTATGCATATAAGATCTTTGGTTAATCTCTTCCTGCCCCCCACTTCCCTCTGAGATTCATCAGCCTGTTCCATGTTTCCATGCCTGTGCATTGAGTGTCTGACCCCTGGTGATCAGTGTGCATCATAGTTACCAGTCAAATGGTCATTTAGGCTTTAATATATATAGAAAAGTAACTTATTGTAATAAGGATTATACTCAGCAAATTCTACACAACTGCAATAGAACACTACTCTGGAGATTTCAAGCTTTGTTTGTGAAGAAAAAAACACACAATATTCTCATTCATTCAGAAAGGTCAAATATGTTTAACTCCTACTATGGTCTAAGTCTACTGGAGCCAATAGAAATGCTCTTTAACTTCAAAAAAAGATTACAAAAAATTACCAGAACAGTGACTCCTGAGACCTTACATACATATTGAAATAATATTTTAGAGACACTAGGTCAGTGGTCGGCAAACTGCGGCATCTTGAGTGTGGCTCTTCCACAAAATACCACATGCGGGCGCGCACATACAGTGTGATTGAAACTTCGTGGCCACACTCAAGGGGCCAAAGAGCCACATGTGGCTCACGAGCCGCAGTTTGCCAACCACTGCACTAGGTTATATAAAATATATTATTAAAATTATTTTCACCTATTTGTACTTTTTAAATGTGAGTACTAGAAAATTTAAAATTAGATATTGCATACTTTTTGCATTGTGTATCTACTGGATAGTACTGATCCTAGAATTCTGAGTTAGGGATATAAAAAAGAACAAGATAAGCTCTGTCTTCATTATAGAGAGGTAAATATTTTGATTGATTTCAGAGAGGACGGGAGAGGGAGAGATAGAAATATCAGTGATGAGAGAGAATCATTGATTGGTTGTGTACCCCACTGGGGATTGAGCCCACAACCCGGGCCTTGACCTCCTGATTCACTGGTCGGTGCTCAACCACTGAGCGACGCTGGCTGGACTAAACAAACATTTTTAAAGGACTTTTCTACTCAGTCCAATTACACAAGAGACTAAGTATTTTTCTTTTCTCAATATATTGATTTAGTTGTGTCTGATGAAAGCAATATTTCAGTTTATGCAGTTTTAAGGAGTAAAAAATAAGTTTAAGAAGCAAATTATTTTTAGACTTTTTTAAGTTTGTGTTCATATTACCCTTTCTAAAGTTTTTTGTTTGCTTGTTTATGTGTTTTAATTCATTTTTCAGTTATAGTTGACATACAATATCCTGTTAGTTTTGGGTGTACACCACAGTGATTAGATATTATATAATTTACTACGTGATCATCCCAATAAACCTTGTACCCATCTGACACCATAGTTATTTATGAAATATTATTGACTATATTAAATATGCTGTAGTTTACACCCCCCATGACTATTCTGTAAAAAAAAAAGAATAAAAAAATTTAAATATCCCCAAGGAGAAAAATAAATTAAAATCAAAGCCTCAGAGAAGTCTGAGTGATTTGGATTAATTTATTTTTTCAAATAGAAAAGTATAGGGTTTCAGAATACTTAATTTTCTTATTCAGAAGAGAGGTGACTTGACTATTCCTATATATGGCCTGATAATCCTAAAACCATTAGAATGTATTGCCATACTCATCTTCTCTGATAAAATAATAACCATATTTGATTCTACATAGTTGTTGTTATAATAAATAACCAATACTAACCACAGAGAACTGAAGGACTGAGTTCAGATTATATAAGTAAAAGGCCAAAGGGAGGCTCTTTGCATAAACTGTATTAAATACTAAAGTCAAGATCATGGGCTTGATAATATAGAGACTAAGCTTTGTTTGTTTCATGGGTGTAGACCTTCTTGTGGTGGGCAGAATGGGCCACTAACGATCTCCATGTACTAATCTCTGGAATGTGTGAATATGTTACTTTCCATGCAAAGATGAACTAGGATAGTGATGGAATTAAAGTTACTAACAAGCTATGTTAATATGGGGAGTTTATCCTGAATTATCTGGTTGGTCCCAAAAACTGCGGTCCTTAAATGTGGAAGATAGAAGGTTGGAGTGATGTGATGTGCTGCTGGCTTTGAAGACAGAGGAAGAGGGCCACAAGCCAAGCAGTATAGGTAGCCTCTAGAACAGTGGTTCTCAACCTTCTGGCCCTTTAATACAGTTCCTCATGTTGTGGTGACCCCCCACCACAAAATTATTTTCGTCGCTACTTCATAACTGTAATGTTGCTACTGTTATGAATTGTAATGTAAATGTCTGATATGCAGGATGGTCTTAGGCGACCCCTGTGAAAGGGTCGTTCGACCGCCAAAGGGGTCACAACCCACAGGTTGAGAACCGCTGCTCTAGGTGAAAAAGGCATGGAAAGATTCTTGTCTAGAGCCTACAGAAGGGAACAGAGCCCTGACAATGACTGGATTTTACTAGTAAAATTTTACCAGTGAGACCTATGTTAGACCTTCTAAGCTACTAAACTGAAAGATAATAACCTGGCATTGTTTTAAGCCACTAAAATTGTGATAATTTGTTTAGCAGCAGTAGGAAACAACATATAATGAAAACCATTTTACAAACTGTGAAGGGCCATCACACTACATCTTTTGGGAGAGGCAGACACAATCTATCACAATAACTCCTATCCAAAACAAAACAAACAAATGAAACTATTTAAAATCTATAATGGATAAAACAATGGTTCAACAACATTTTTCATTTCAAAGGGGAACATTATGATTACAAAGAGACACTATGGTATATCATTAAATTTCTTGTTAAAATAATTAATCTTGAAAAGATGCCTGTCATTTAGAGAGACAAAATGACAAGTAGGATTGCTTAAAGTAATAATGAGAAACATTATAGACATAGTACAGAATGTGCTCTCTCTACACCATGTTCTGGATAAGAATGGATAAGAAATTGGCATCAGAAGCTTATCTGCTTTGGACAATGAGCCTTTAATACAACTACAAAATCTCAAGGCTGGTAAAAGTAGCAATGACAAGTACAGACAAATTCATAGTTCTTTTGGCTATAGCTCATCCAAATGTATGTCAAATAAAAGAATGGGGTGCTTATTCAAAGACATTTTATTTGCTTTAAATTTAGTTCAAGACTCTTTAAAATCAGCTTCTGAGGTGAAGATTTTCAGGAAAATATGTGATATTGAAAAAAAGACTGCCGATATCACATTACAGTCAAACCTCATTTCTGGAACATCTCCCATCTCCAACAATTCGGTTCTCGATAAAACAGTTCACTGAAAAAAATGTCTCAGTTGTCAACCAAAACTTCAGTTTTGGACATTTCATGCTGATACCTCAGCATGTCCAAAAGTGTCTCTCAGGCAACAAAGGACAGAATGCTTTTGTTGCTGTGGAAATCAAATGATTAGCACAAATTTAAAACATAAAGACCATCAAGAGCGCTAATGTTGCCCTAGCCGGTTTGGTTCAGTGGATAGAGCATTGGTGAGAGGACTGAAGGGTCCTGGTTCCATTCAGGTCAAGGGGACATATCTCCTGGTCGGCTGTGGGAGGCAACCAATCAATGTGTTCTCACATGGATGTTTCTCTCTCCCTCTCTGTCTCTAGTCCCTTCCTTCCACTCTCTCTAAAAATCAGTGGAAAAATATCCTCTGGTGAGGATAAACAAACAAACAAACAAAGAGTGCTAACGTTGCCAAGGGTGTGAAAGTACTCACAATCACAGGCAACTGAACAGGTAGAAAAACTGTTGCTGACTGGATAAACAAAAAGCAGTTAGCCAGTCATAGCACTGCAGAGGCAGTGATATATTAAAATATTCACTTAAGGCCCTGGCTAGAGAGTGGGCACTTGGACCAAAGGGTCCAATCAATGTGTGTATCTCTCTCTGTCTCTTCCTTTGCCCCCCTCCCTTCCACTCTGTCTAAAAATCAATTGAAAAAAATATACTTGGGTGAGGATTTTTTAAAAAAAATCATTTAAGGCTATTAGGGGATGGTTCAATGAATTTAAGAAGCGTTTATTTATAGATTAAATAGTACATTAGACAGGCACTATATATAAGAGGGGTTAAAACAGGGAATCATTTGGGGGTCTGGAACGGATTAATTCAATTTACATTATTTCTAATGGAATGAAAGGATTCAGTTTTCAAACAAACTGCTTCTTGAACAGCCTTCTGAAATGAATTAAGTTTGAGAACTGAAGTTCCACTGTATTTTGAATTTCTGTAAGTAAGAGAAACATAAAAAGGACCAAACAGTAATCACGAACCAGATTCCAAGATGGCCAGATCAACACTTTCTTGGTTAACAAGGAAAACAAGTTTACCCACCAATCTCAGGTTCCTTATGTGTACACTAGTATTAAAATTGCAACTTCCTTTATATACTGGAAAAAGTATCTGCAGAGAATTCAAGTAAGCAGCAAAGAGTATACAGCCTCTGTTTAGAAACTGTTGTACACAACTGGATTCCAAAATATTCAGGAGTAGCAAAATGTTTGCCTTGTTTCTTTGGCAAGAGCAAATTGCAAAACGTTGGAACAGATCCTGAAACAGGAATACTTTAAATATAAATTTTGTATTAATGAGGTTAACACATTAGAAAGAAGCTGAATGTCAAAGGTTAAGAAGAAAATCATGCTGAAGAAGAAAGGAAATGTACCCGCATAAAGTTTTTCTACTTAAATTGCAGAAGGAAGAAATAATACAGGATAGCTCAGAATTAAGAAACACAAGAAATAAAGTGCTTATCTTCTAACAAAGAGAATGAAGGTACCATGAGCTTTCAGAATTCAAATAGTTCAAGATAAGATTACTAACAGAGCAACTGGATCTATCACAAGCAGATGGAAAGGCACTACAAGCTTCTAATATGAGAGCTGTGACCCAGATCAGAACCACAATTGAGCTATTACTGAGCAAACAGACTCCAAGAGCTTCATCTATCTATATATATAAAAGGCTAATATGCAAAGTGTCCCCTCGGGAGTTCGACCGGGAGATCGGAGTTTGATCACTCACTATGACGTGTGCTGACCACCAGGAGGCGGTGTGAAACGAAGGAAGGCCCCAATCAGCCCTGCTCGCTGGCTAGGCCTGGTGACCCTACCCATGCACGAATTTTGTGCACTGGGCCTCTAGTATCCTAATAAAATAGTAATATGCAAATTGACCATCACTCCAACACACAAGATGACCGCCCCCATGTGGTCAAAGATGGCCTCCACCATGTGGGCACAATGGCCGCCACAAGATGGCTTGCATGGAAGGGAAGTTGTGGGTGATCAGGCCAGCAGGGGAGGGCAGTTGTGGGCGATCAGGCCAGCAGGGAAGGCAGTTGGGGGTGACCAGGCAGGCAGGCAGGTGAGTGGTTGGGAGCCAGTGGTCCTGGATTGTGAGAGGGATGTTCAACTGCCCTCGAGGGGTCCCAGATTGGAGAGGGTGCAGGCTGGGCTGAGGGACACCCCCACCCCGTACACGAATTTTGTGCACCGGGCCTCTAGTATATATATATATATATAAAAGCCAAGCGACCAGAACACCAGAACGACTAGAACGACCAGTCACTATGACACCCACTGTGGTCAGCCAACCAGCCCAATTGGGGGGCAGCCTCCGATCTGCCCCTCCACCCCAATCGGGGGAGGGGTGGCTGGCCAACCTCCTGTGCCCCTTCCCCCAGCCAGCCGTGGCCCCTCCCCCCAGTCATCCCCACCCCCGGGCGCCCCCCGCTTAATCGGGGGAGGTGGCCAGCTGGACCCCACCCGTGCATGAATTCGTGCACTAGGCCTCTAGTGTCCTATAAAGTGTAGGTTATCTGGTGCTCTTCTAATTATTATTAAGACTGTTAAAGAACTCAGCTATTTATTCTGTTTAAAACTATACTAAATTGTATCTTCCATAAATTGTTATTCATATTCAAATAATATTGATGCTTTATCTTTCTTTATGGAAAAGGCGAAGTTAAATGGCTAAGGTACCAATGAACTCCCTCTGAGTTATCCAACCCAGAGAAATTCTAGGGAGCAGATACACTAGAACAAAACAAAAGTCTCACAAAAGTGGGATTTAATCTGAAAGCCATAGCAAAATGTCATTCAGCTCTATTTATGAAAGAAACGGTTAAAGAAATCAGGATATCTTGACTGCTCAGAACCATATCTGGGGGAATATATAACCTTGTTTAGGGTGTTATCACCTCTTCTTATAGCACCTTATAACACTCAGAATACACCCCATTCTGCCCTCTCCCCCATACCCACCTGACTATGATGCAATGTTAAAAACTAATCACATTTCTTTTAAGTCCTCTAATAAATTTATCTCACAACAGGATTTTGGACAGTATGTTTGTTTTTGGCATTATCTCATGCTAAAATGAGACACAAAGTTGCTCATAAAATACTGAATATGAAAATAGAGAACACATTAATTCTTCTGTGAAACCGCTCAGTATCTCCCACATGAACTATGGGAAAGTGTGAGAAGCACACTAGCAATCAAAATAAAATCTCTTTTAAGCCTGATGGTTCCAGAAGAGATATTCTAATAAAACAGACTACCTGGGATCTAAAACTATACCAAGTTTTATAAAAATGAAAATGTGTGGGGTTTTATTTTTAACTTCTCTCCTCATTCAAAGAAAGTAAAAGCATAGAGAAGTGACAGACATTTACCTTGTTCTCTGGATTCTCTTCCATAGGGCTTAAGGTGAGACATTTTGATAGGTCTTTTAAGCCTGGTCCCAGCGCTGTCTCTCAGAACAGCACATCCACTTTCTGTAATATAGTCTATGACACAAGGACCAACCCATTCCGACTGGAAACGACCATCCTTCCACCAGTTTTTCCTTTGCCTTAACACTTCATGACCCACTTTTAGTTGAAATGGATTTAACTGCTTTGGTTTCTTTTTAACAATGATTTTGTTTTTATGCGTTTCATCAACAGTGTTGTTCTCCATCTACAAGTATGGGGCAGGGGAAAAGAGAGAGAGAACAAAGGGGATGAAAGAGCTATAGCTTCTTGAAGGTAAATGCAGATAATAATAAAAATAATTATTTTTTCAGATGCTACTTCAAAGTTAGGTATGAGTCCCACTTAATCCTTAAAACAATATTTGAAAGTCAGCATTACCCCAACTTTACAAACAAAGTCAACTGCGGTAGATTAAGTAATTTGCCCAAGTCAAACAACTGGAAAGCAGTACGATGAGGGATTTGAATTCTGCTCTACTTGATTCCAAAGTGCATGTTTTTCCTATAACTGTCTTTCAGAATTTCATAGCTAATAAGCACCATGTTTAATCAAGACAAGCAGAATTTGGTGGAAAAAGAATTTGGTTTAAGGATGTATCAGATTGTGTGTGTGTGTGTGTGTGTGTGTGTGTGTGTGTTTGTATCCGTGTGTGTATATATGCTACAGAATTTTGAAATATCACTTTATAGATTTTTCTGTTATAGAGTTTTCTATTAAATAGAATCACCTGGCCCACTGAAGTTGTCTTATTCTCCATTATTTTATCAGTTTCTTTAATTGCACTTCGAATTTTGGCAAACATACTTGTATCATCACCATCCACTCCATGGAGAACATCTAAAGTCTCAGGCATATAAGGATTTCGATTAAACATTTGAAAGTATGGTGTATTTTTAGTAGGCTCCTGTTTTAAGGAAAATAAACAACAACTTACAATAAAACACTTATTTGGCAAGAAATACTCATAACTTAAAAGTATAGAATTACAAAAAGGCACATACCAAGTGAGTTACATTGAAGGCAAATGAAACAGCTGACAGGTGATCATCCCAGTTGTTTGGGTAGTCAGCACAGTGTTTGGAAAGAAATGTTTTGATGGTGTTGGGTATACCTTCAGTCTGGTTAACAGCTTGAGAGGCATGAGAAATTACAATTTGCTTCATGCCAAACAATCCACACAGTTCAATATTGATCTGAAAAATATATAAAACAAAGCTGACTTTAACATTTTATTTTCCCTTGATTAAAAGGTTTCAAAGAAATTGAAACCTGCCTTTTGCATTGACCATTTTATATAAAAACATCTATTTTTTATTTAAAATAATAATTATAATTTATTGAGTCCTGACTATGTGCTGGTCAATGGACTAGATGCTTTATATTGTTGTCATTATACATTACGACAATCTAATAAGGTAATATTAACCCCATTTTAATGATAAGAAGCTGGAGCTTTATAAGTATAGTGCCTTGCCAGGGACACACATACATCAAGGAAGTGGAAGAACAGAATTTAACATCACCTCTGAGTACAAATAACATTTTAATCCAGTAGATAGTTTCTAAAAAACACCAGGTCACATAATCCAATTATCAGCTACATGACCTTGGCCAACTCACCAAACCTCTGTGTACTCAGTTTTCTCATCTGTAAAATCAGGAAAATCCCACCCAGGATTCTTTTTAGAATTGAATGAGTAAATGTGAAGACTTAAAACAGTTCTTGGCAATTTATAACTCTTAATGTTACTATTATTGTTGTTGTAATGTACACGACCTAGACCTAAAGGAAGTCAAAATGAGTTTAGAGCCCTGCCCAGTGTGTCTGAGATGGTTGGGCGTCATCCTGTGCACCTAGAGGTTGCCCGTTTGATTCAGGAGGCACCTGATGGATGCTTCACTCTAACATCAATATTTCTCTCTCTCTCCCTTCCTCTCTCTCTAAAAAGAAAATCAATAAAAAATCTTTTTTAAAAGTTACAAATGCAGTTGTTGGGCTTTTAATAGTTGTTGGGTGGACTCAGCTGGTACTAGTTTTTTGGGTTTTTTTGCCCATTACCTTTCCCCTCTTTCTGACTAAAATGTAGACTTTGTGGCATGGGCTCTGGCAGCCATACTGGAAGCACAAGCTTGACAGTCACCTCCTAAAGCTACAAGTATCAGTTCCCATTGACATTCAGAGTTACCCTTCCAACCTGGGCCTTCTTTTACCTAAATTTTTATACTGGGAAGAAGAGAAGTGTTTTGTGTTACTTGCAGCTGAATACAATTTCTAGCTAATACTGGTATACTATGTAGTAGTAAGCTATCTCCTTTTAATTAAAAAGTAACTAAAAAGAAATCCCAGAGAATAGGTATATTTGGGTAAGCTTCAATCTGGGGTCATAATCAATGGTTTTAAGTGGCACCTTTGGAATGGCTTCAACTTCTTTTTTTCAAGAAATTTCCTAGGAATGACCCAGTGAATCCATTTGTGAGATGCTATCTTGATAACCTTACCCCAATAACCTCTTTTTCCTTCCCATTAAACCAGACATCCCACTAGTGGTTACAATTTTGGTTTTCCATAAGACATATTTCTAAAATTAAAGAAGTAATTTTACATTTGAAAATGTTTATTCTCTCTTCCTCAAAAGCTTACAAAAAAAATCTATATTTTATTGAATAACAATTTAGCAAATATTCTAAGCCAAGTTACGATAGAAACATGTATTTTCATCCAACTATATGATAAATCTCCCACTTTGTGTACACTGTTCTAATCTTATTACAACACTTTACCAGTGTTTTCTGTATTTGCTGACAAAATAAAACATTTGGTAATCATTACACTTTCTTTGTAATATTTAAGCCATTTAAATCACAGCAAAAAGAACACATTTTCCCAATCATGTGATTTTTAATTTTTTGTATTATTTAACCTCTTAAAAGAGACTTATAAGTATTTATTGTTACTTTTGGTAAAATTTTCAAAGTGCTGGACTGATAATCACATGATTTTAAACATGACTGGAAAAACTGCTGGTGATTCATATTGGCTTTATGCTGTCATTATTTAATTTCTTGAAACAGTATATGCACTTAAGGTGAGGCTCCTCATTAATAGAGGTAAAAGCAAATATTTCCAAATAGTATACTTTATAATTTTTAATTTTGGTGGCCAATTTCCTATCAGATTGGATTAGTTCATATTTATTTTCATTTCATTAATGTGTCTATGAAAGATCTAATACCACAAATTAATTAGAAGTGTCAGCTCTATCATTTTCTTGTGGTTGATAGGTGACTGCATTATTGATATTATCATGTTTTATAACAAGAAATTTAAGCCACCTGGCTATTCTGTGAGGATTAGCTTTGCTGAAAATTACACGATAGTCATAAATTCAATTATTGCTGAAAGCAAGAGACAGGGAACCACTGAAGATTCCTATATATTGAGGATTCTCACTTTTCTCTTATGATACCTTGGCACAGTAGGTGTGACACACAATCATTTGCCTTATTGACTCAGGATGCAATTATCAATCTGTCCACATTGTTAGTAAAGCTGTATTTCTTTCTTATTAGATAAAAAGAAATATAAACAGAATTTCTAATATTGTCATCAAACAAAACAGGGTCTTACATACCCTATTTTGCATATCACTGCTGTGTCAGTCAAGGTAGTCAAGATTATGTTGCAATTACAAAACACATTCAAGTTTCCGAGGCTTAATCCAACAGTTTTACTGTTTGCTCAAAGTCAGCTGTAGGTCAAAATGTCTTTCCAAAGCAACTATTCTCAACTAGGTGCCCCAGCAATTCTGGATGAGAGAAATTCCATCACTCTCCAGTATAATATCTGGTATATTCTGTCAGTTCTCCAGAGAAAAGAGTAAGATTGGGGGATTGAAGAATTAAGCACGAGTTTTTCACTACCTCGGGCTGTAAAAGTGGCGCACATCCATCCACTCAATTTCTTTGGCTAGATCTAGTTACTTGGGCTTCACTACCTGCAAAAGTCTAGAAGGAGCCATCTATATTTGAAGACTAGGATAACTAATTATTGCTGAGCACTAGTAATTTATATGACAAAAGCAACAGATAATTTTGCATATTTTAATCACTAAAATTATAAAAGCAATTTGATAATACATATAAATTGAAAAATTAAGAAAAAAATCTATAATCTTATTCCTCTTAAAAATAATTCCATGGTTAACCTTATGGGTTTTTATTTTAGTGTTTTAATACCTATTTTTTATATAATTATCTATGTCAGTAAATGAATATGCAATATATATGTCATAAAATTCTTTACTCAGATTTTTGTGTTTGTATAATCCTCACCCAAGAATATGTTTACTGATTTTAGAGCTTAGACCTCAGCTGTCTTACCTGACGAATGAACTCATCTCTTTGGTCCATTATTATTTTCTGAGGAGGTCCATATAAGAAAAATATATTGATAATAGCTTTAGAAACTTCTGATGCTGAAACATCACACAGAGGCAAAATCACAACCCATTTTGTGAACAAATCTGTCATGATCATAGCATATACATGACGTCTGTTGCTTATATGAAATGGGCCCATTAGATCAACAGTAACTATACTCCATGGATTTTCCACTTTGAGGTGCTGTTTAGGTGCTAGAATAACTGTATTTTTTGCCACCTGACAATGACGACAAGCATATACCTGCAAAACAGGCACACCGTGAAGAAAAGACATGTAAATTTTAATATATTCAACATAATAAAAGCAGTCTTATAAATCTAAAACTTTAATAGTTAATAGGTACTTTGTGTATTGAAGAAGAAATTTTTGGATTATTCTAGAATAAAATAAAACCTCCTATTCAAGATAATAAGTAAATATTAGTTGCTATACTATTCAATGACCATCTTTTTTTAAAAATATATATTTTATTGATTTTTTACAGAGAGGAAGGGAGAGGGATAGAGAGTTAGAAACATCGATGAGAGAGAAACATCGATCAGCTGCCTCCTGCACACTCCCTACTGGGGATGTGCCGACAACCAAGGTACATGCCCTTGACCAGAATCGAACCTAGGACCCTTGAGTTCGCAGGCCGCCGCTCTATCCACTGAGCCAAACCGGTTAGGGCTTCAATGACCATCTTAAGGAGTTTTACTCAAATGGAACATAATTCTGGCTTACATTCAATAAATACTTATGAAATGAATAGATCTTAAGACAACTTTGCTATAATTTGAAATCAGTATGTAAATATAATTTCTATAAGCAAAAGGTTTTTTAAAAAATTATCACTCCAATAAATTAATTTATACATCTACTTCAACAAATATTTATTAACACATAATTTTATTCAAACAATATTTATAGATACCAAAAATTCCTTTAGGTTCTGGGAAAAGAGAATGGACAAAAACAAAACCCATGCTATCATGGAGCTCTCATGTGAATGAGATGAGATCAATTGATGAACTTATGGATGGTGTCATTGCTCAACATATTTCTGGAATTCCACTTTGGAAACTAGTTTTAAACCAACCCCTAAACAAAATTTTAAAACAATCTTATTCAATTATAGTCACTTTTTTATAGGTTATTTTTTAGAGAGAGGAAGGGGAAGGGAGGGAGATGGAAAAGGAGGGAGGGAGGGGGGAGGGAGGGAGAGAAATATCAATGTATAATTAATTTTTATGAAAAGTTTTATTTTACAACTTATATACAAATAACCTGGTTATTTTCAAAAATCATATCCATCCTCAAATTTGACAAAGATTTCATCAAATGTCTGTAAAGGAACTGTGGCAGATTCTAAAGGAAAATACAAATATCCAGGTCTTTGGAATACCTGCATAGATTCATAAACTGACAACTCATAAATTATACTTTTTTAAGTGTTGGTTTAATTATTTATGCCTAAAATGACCATCCTTTAGATGCACTATTATAATTATTAAAAGGATCTCACATATATATCACGGAATTCCTACCATTTGCAAATTGAGTGTACTAAAAAGAGTAGAAATCAGTTCACCTACCAGCAAGAATCCCAGAATTTCTGGGTGAACTTTTTATTATAAGAAGTTGAATGTCCTAGTAGGTTTATAAAGTTACAAAACTCAGACTAATTTCATTATCTTCACAACTTGACTTTGTGTTTAGTTGGTTTTAGGTTTCTGCCATATTTGACATTTTCTATGGCAAGATGAAATGGGCACAAAAGATGAGAGCATACATAGGACCTGACTTTTTATGAACATATTCACTTTAAGAATTCACATCAAGATTGGATGACTGCCATCAATGAGGTCATTTAGTTAAAGGAATTTCAACCCCATTTTTATTCTGCCTATATAGAGATCAATGATGAAAGTCTAGTTCTAAAAAATCTGTCTAAATATAATGTTTAAATAATGCTTTGTTCTAGTTCAAATTATATTTTAGTGATTTTAAAGAAGAATTCCGAAGGAAGGAAAATAAAGCACACAAAATTTTCTGTACAAAAATTACCCACACAGCCTTAACCAGTTTGGCTCAGTGGATAGAACGGCGGCCTGCAGACTCAAGGGTCCCAGGTTCGATTCCTGTCAAGGGCATGTACCTTGGCTGCAGGCACATCCCCAGTAGGGAGTGTGCAGGAGGCAGCTGATCGATGTTTCTCGCTCATTGATGTTTCTAACTCTCTATCCCTCTCCCTTCCTCTCTGTAACAAATCAATAAAATATATTTAAAAAAATTACCCACACAAAAGGTACTAAACCATTTGTACGCCATAAGCATCTAAAGACACAAGCGGCAGGCCTTTTTAAATTAAGTTCAAAATATCGTGGCAGTTAATTGGTAAATGAAAACTGCTATCCAGAGTAAATCTGGAGCAATGAATTTTGGATATCTATTACAGATACATTATTCAAAATATTCTAAATAACAGCCATACCCACTGTTTGACATCATTGGTCACAGAAGTCCAGTAGTAATTGGATTCCACTAGAGTGAGGGTTCTGGATATGCCATGATGGGCTCCAGTGTTGTTTTCATGGCATTCTCTTAGGACTTTCTTTTTTTCTTCTTCTGAAATAATTACCAACCGATTTTGTTTTCTGTCTTTTCCAACATAAAACAACTTTTTATCTAGAATAAAGGAGACAAAAATATAATTGCAATTTTTAGAGATCTATATAATTTTAAGATGATCACAGCCTTATCTTTATTTAAACCATGAGGGATTTATTTTAAAAAATTACAAACCTTTTTATCTCTAAGAGAGAATATTTGTAATGATATTAACGTACAATCTGAAAGGCTCTCAGCTGTTAGACTTACCAGATATGTATGAGGAGCACTAGATAAGCCACTTCAGGAACAGAATTTTCTGAAATAGTATTTCATCATAACTCCATTTTTGTAAGCAACCACCTTTCTTAAAATTTTTCTGGATTTGAGTTGGAGGTGGGGTTGGTAAAGCCAGAAAGTGGGAGAACACTAATCCTCAAGATAGTTTGTTTTCCTTTGGAGGATACCTGACAAGAATCTAGCAGGGAGAGAAACATCGCCTCTCCAGTGTAGATGAGGTAACTGTTCGAAACCCAGATTACACCACTAAGTTACTAATATGATGAATTGAGCACATGCTCAGTGGAACAGTCCTTCCTTGAATTTAAGCAACTTGAGGGCAGGAACCTTACTGTCTTATTCATCAATGTATCTCCAAGGCTGAGATGTGACCTGCTCATTAGGAACTTTGTAAACATTTTTTACATAAATGATTAAATAAATTAATCAATGAATCCTCACTTTAGTCTAAGAAGTATGTCTGTTCTTAAACTTAAAGGAGTTATGTACACAGGGAGAAATGAATAGGTATTTATTTGTTACTAGAGGACCGGTGCACAAATTCATGCCCCAGTGGGGTCCCTAAGCCTGGCCTGCAGGGTCGGGCCAAAACCAGCTCTCTGACATCCCCCAAGAGGTCCCAGATTGTAAGAGGGTGCAGGCCAGGCCAAGGGATCCCACCAATGCATGAGAGGGTTGGAGAGGGACAAGGGAGGTTGACCTGCCAGAAAGATACCGTGAGAGGACTCCAGGGTGTATCCGGCCCATCTCACTCAGTCCCAATCAGCCAGACCCCAGCAGCAAGCTAACCTACCAGTCAGAGCATCTGCCCTCTGGTGGTCAGTGCACGTCATAGTGACTAGTCAACCAGTCGACTGTCTGCCCCCTGGTGGTCAGTGCATATCACAGCAACTGGTGACCAGTCGATGTCTGCCCCTGGTGGTCAGTGCACGTCATAGCAAGCGGTTGAGCAGCCGTAGCATATCATTAGCATATTACGCTTTGATTGGTTGAATAGATGACTGGACAACTGGACACTTAGCATATTAGGCTTTTACTAGAGGCCCGATGCATGAAGATTAGTGCAAGAATGGGCCTTCCTTCCCCTGGCTGCTGGCACCGCCTTCGCTCTGGCCGGAGTTGCCTTTCCGCCTTCACTCTGGCCTGGAGCCACCTTTCCGCCTTCCCATGCTGCCCAGAGGCCTGGAGCGGCTGGGGCGGTGTGGAACGCCTGCGTCATTGCCATAGTGATGACGCAAGTGTCCTGCCCCATCCCCGGCCACCTGCATATGCAAATTAACTCGCCATCTTTGTTGGGTTAATTTGCACACTCACTCCTGACTGGCTGGTGGGTGTTGCGAATATATGGTCAATTTGCATCTTTCTCTTTTATTAGTGTAGATTATATAGGACAGTGATGGTGAACCTTTTGAGCTCGGCGTGTCAGCATTTTGAAAAACCCTAACTTA
This sequence comes from Myotis nattereri, assembly GCF_964212035.1. Taxonomy (NCBI): domain Eukaryota; kingdom Metazoa; phylum Chordata; class Mammalia; order Chiroptera; family Vespertilionidae; genus Myotis; species Myotis nattereri. The sequence continues at coordinate 59,269,345 of NC_138079.1, forward strand.
ACTGTGGTGCCGTGTCACATATAGAAATTTTTTGATCTTTGCAACCATAGTAAAACAAAGACTTATATTTTTGATATTTATTTTATATATTTAAATGCCATTTAACAAAGAAAAATCAACCAAAAAAATGAGTTCGCGTGTCACCTCTGGCACGCGTGTCATAGGTTCACCATCACTGATATAGGATCATAGAATTTTCTTGACTTTCTTTGAGGAAAGCCTGATTCTGTGCCTCTAGCCAAAACTCCCATTAATAGCACCAACATTCAGTTATCTGTGACTATACCTCTTACTTATCTCATTCCTAACTTCCCTTACCCTTTGGAAGAAAAAGAGGCAAAAATTATCATAAACTTTCAATACATATATTCTACTGACTAATATTTAACCCATTCAGAAATTATTTAATGGCAGTGAAAGGAGGGAACCACAGAAATAAGTATAGTAAACAAACAAGTTAACTTTGTCAACATTTTCATATTAAGCATCAAATAAGTTTTTCATGGATAGTAACATGAGTCTTCAAAATATACCATTAGTGCAGAAACCACCTGAGGGAAAAAGCAGGCAAGGTTAATTTAGGTATAGGTTATTGTTTTTTATTCCAAGGTATCTTTTCTGTCTATAAATTTAAATGCCCTTTTCATGGCCTTCAGTTAACTTCTGTGTGATTTTTATTTTGCTTTTGATTGAATGGCATCATCAATTCAACTAGTAATTGTTTAGCAACAACCAATTACTACAGAAACTTTCAGGATTCCATAAAGAACACATATGGAGAAGCATCTATATTAACTCTATATTCAAGATTTGGGGCCTTAATTTTACCTTTGAAGACAAATTTTTTTGCTGCTCTTCTTATTCCACTTCTCTCACTCGGTAGTGTAGTTGGATGATATTCACCAGCTCGTTTATAATATGCAATTTGTTTAAGATGAAGTTCACCGTTTTTTCCACTACGTACCATTGTGAACCTAGGAAAAAGATATTTAAAGATATAATTTAGCCGGCTGATGTGGCTCTGTGGTTGAGCATAGACCTATGAACCAGGAAGTCACGGTTGGATTCCCAGTCAGGGCATATGCCTGGGTTGCAGCTCGATCCCCAGTAGGGGGCGTGCAGGACAACCAGACACTCAGCATATTAGGCTTTTATTATATAGGATCATAGAATTTTCTTGACTTTCTTTCAGCAGATCAAGGATTCTCTCTCATCATTGATGTTTCTATCCTTCTTTTCCTTTCCCTTCCTCTCTCTAAAATCAATATGAATATATATATATGTATGTATATATACATATATATTTTAAGATACAATTTAAATGATAAGCTAATTCAGTTGCTTTTTCAGTTCAGACTGTCACACTTCTGCTTTACATATGAATTGAATATTCACAAAATATTACCTGATAGAGATAATTTGTAGTACAGAAAAGGAACAGTAATGTATATGAACTAAAATATTCAAATGTTATTTTTGAGATATATCATGACAAATTATCTTGTCTCTTTCCACGTGGTAAGAAATGTTGACAATTTTCCACATACTGAGGAAAAAAGGAAATGAACAAGTACACTTCAAAAAGTTTTGTTTAAAGTCTCTCAATACCATTAACTAAAGTGTTACTTATATAGGATGATTCTGTTATGAGACATTTAAATAAACGATAGGTTATAAAGAGAGAAATTCAGTTTTATATTACTTCTATATATATTTATGGTCATTGAAAAATGCAAAACAAAAAAAAACCCTATTCAAATCATTTATGAGAAAGGTATATTTTGGAAATGTTCATATAATAAAGAAGAAAGGAGATATTTAGTTATTCTAGAGCTCATGCACTCTTCTGAACTATACATAAGCTGCTTTTTTGATCAGAAATTATTTTTTATTTTATGCATACCTTCTCTATATTATAAAGAAAAATCTGGTTGTATAGACCAAAATAAAGGAAAACTTCTCTACTTTAGTTTTCTTTAAGAAGAAAATTTTTTCTTTCATATTTTCAGTTGAAAGGAATGATCCTGCACTTGTTTTCTGTTTGGCCCCACCCCCACCCCATCCAGAATCATTTTCGGCTTTTCTCTCCCTGCTGCTGTGCCCTAGGAGGCTGACATTTACAGGCTGCATTTATAGTTTTTCTACCCCACAAAGTCCATTCTGCACCAATAAGAAAGACAGATTGGGGTGGAAAAACAGAAAGGTCAGTACAGTTAGGGGACAACTGCATAATTGAGGCAAGAAATGATAAAAGTCTGAGTCAAAGAAATATCAGGGGGGTAAGAGATCAACTAAAGGACTTGTATGCATGCATATAAGCATAACCAATGGACATAAGACACTGGGGGATAGGGGAGGCTAGGGGACTGTCTAGGGCGGGGGGATAAAATGGACACATATGTAATACCTTTTGTAATACTTTAAGCAATAAATAAAAAAATAAATAAATAAAAATAAAAACCAAAAAAAAAAAAGAAATATCAGTGGAAATGGGCAGATACATTTTATAAGAATCGTGACTCACTGGATGTGTGAGTGAATAAAATTAAGAGTCTGGGATCACTTCTGAAGTTCTGGCTTAGGGAGAACAATGACAGTAGTGAACATGTTGTATTGAGCTCATGGATGACCTAAGCATGTAGATAACGTTAAGGCAGTGGAAGAAGGATTTCATGGAAAGTACACCTAATAAGAAGAACAGTAGACATATCCTTATCCTTTAACATTCACATTAATGAATACACTCATCTATGAATCCTTCCTGACCACATCCATTTCCTCTCAGGTAGAATTGTACACACCTTCCTTGGTGCACCTACAGTACATGCACCACTTTCATAAAATCTGCAACACTTTATTCAACTTACTAGTTTATATGTCGCTCTCCCAAATATATTGAAAATCCCTCAGCAACATGAGATTAGCCAGAGAAACAGGAAAAAATCCAGAAGAGGTTCTGTCATAGAAGTCTAGGGAATAAAGAGCTCTTGAACACAAAGTAGAGGAGAGGTTACATAATATCAGAACTAAAATTTGTCTAGTGGTTTTGGTAATAGAGTAGCATAGGGCAAGTGGAAACCTGACCAAGGAGGTATAAAATGAATAGGCATTGAAAAAGTGTATATAATAAGCTTAAGTTTAGTTATGAAGGCAAAGAATTACAGGACAGTTGCTAGAGACAAATATGAGGTTTACTCACTGATCTAAAAAAATAGTATTGAGCTCCTGCTATGTGCTGGACACACACTGGAGATACAATAATAAACAAGACATGTATCCTCTTGACACTTATGGAGTTTACATTCTATTAAGGTTAAGAGACTGCTTTGACATCCAAGTTCATAGCAGCATTATTCACAACAGCCAAAAGGTGGCAGCAACCCAAGTGTCCATCACTGGATGAATGGATAAACAAAATGGGATATACTGTATGCATACAATGGAATAATTATTAACCTTAAACAGGAAGGAAATTTTGGCACACACTAAAACATGAACATTATGGCTAATGTAAAATACGTCAGTAACAGAAACACATACTGTATAAGTCTATATATATGAGGTACCCAGAGAAGTTAAATTTATAGAACGGTGTTTGTCAGGGTGTGAGGGTTGGGAGTAAAGGAGAGTTATTGTTGGTAAAGAGTTTCAGTTATGCAAGAAAAAAAGCATTTCAGAAGATGGATGGTGGTGATGGTTACACAGCAATGTAAATGTACTTAATGCCATTAAACTATACACTTTAAAATACAGTTAAGATGATGAAGATGACATCTAGGACTTTCATAGCTAGAGAGAAGTCAATGCCTGGCTTTAAAACTTCAAAGAACAGGCTGACTTTGGTTAGGGACTAGTGAAGCCAGTGCTCATTTACCATTCCCAAAATCCAAGGATCCTTAAGAATTATGCTAAATCTACTCTGCCTTTGCTCTATAAGTGGAAAAACAAATCCTGAATAACAGCACAACATGGATTTACTGAATATTTTAAGACCACTGTTGAGAACTACTGTTCAGAAAAAAACAAGCATTCCTTTCTAAATATTACTGCTTACTGACAATGCACCTGATCAACTAAGAGCTCTGATGAAGATGTACAATGAGATTAATGTTATTTTCATGCCTGCTAACACAACATCCATTCTGAAGCCCATGGGTCAAGGGGTAATTTGACCTTCAAGTCTTATTACAGTCATGTGCCACTGAATAATGGGGATAGTTCTGAGAAATAAATATATCCTTAAGCAATTTCATCATAGTGCTAACATTATAGAGTGCACTTAACAAACTTAGATGGTATAGCCCACTGTATTTCTAAGCTATATAGTATAGCCTACTGCTCCTAGGTTACAAGCTTGTATAGCATGTTACTGTACAAAACAACATGAGATTAAATCAAGCACAAGAAAAAAATGATGCAATCAAGAAACAGTATTCACAGCATTAGGGTTTACAATAGCTAAGACCTGGAAACAGCCTAACTGCCCATCAGCAGATGAGTGAATAAAAAAACTTTGTTACATTTACACAATGGAATACTACACAGCAATAAAAAAGAAAGAGCTCTTAACACTTAAAACAGCATGGATGAACCTGGAGAGTATTATGCTGAGCGAAATAAGCCAGTCAGAAAAAGATAAAGTATCACATGATCTCACTCATATATGGAATCTAATGAACCAAATAAACTGATGATTAAAAATAGATCCAGAGTCATAGGAACATGAACAGGCTGTTGAACCTCAGAGGGAAGACAGGGGAGGGTGGGTGGGAAGAGATCAACCAATGACCTTGTATGAATATATGCATAACCCACAGACACAGACAATGGGGTGGTGAGGGAGGACGGGAGCAGGCTGGAAAAGGTTTATGGAGGGGGGGGGAGGGAGTATATAATACTTTCAACAATAAAGATTTTTTTAAAAAGAAATGCAGCCGAAACCGGTTTGGCTCAGTGGATAGAGCGTCGGCCTGCGGACTGAAAGGTCCCAGGTTCGATTCCGGTCAAGGGCATGTACCTGGGTTGCGGGCACATCCCCAGTGGGAGATGTGCAGGAGGCAGCTGATCGATGTTTCTCTCTCATCGATGTTTCTAACTCTCTATCTCTCTCCCTTCCTCTCTGTAAAAAATCAATAAAATATAAAAAAAAAAAAAAAAAAAAAAAAAGAAATGCAGTAAACACAAGATATATGAGGCTGCTGCTGGTGTAACACTGCATACTGTTTAACAGCAAACTTTCTAATGTAAGTATAAAGAGTACACCCTAAAACAACAAAAAGTATAGTATAGAAAATACATAGACCAGTAACTCATAAGTAAAGCATTGCATTAGGATGTTAGGATGGCTATGTCATTTGGCAACAGGAATTTTTCAACTCCATTATGATCTTATGGGACCACTATCGTATATGTGGTCCATCACTGATCAAAAGGTCATTTTGCGGTGCATGACTGTATTTAAGAAATATATTACATAAGGCTAGAGCTGCCAAAGTGATTCCTCTGGATCTGGGCAAAGTAAATTGAAAATCTTTTGGAAAGGATTCACCATTCTAAATACCATTAAGAACATTTGTGATTCATAGAAAGAGGTAAAAATATCAACATGAACAGGAGTTTGGAAGAAGTTGATTCCAACCCTCAGTGACAACATTGAGGGATTCAAGACTTCAATGGAGGAAGTACTGCATATATGATGGAAACAGCAAAAGAGCAAGAATTAGCTGTAGCGCATAACAATGTGACTGAATTACTACAATCTCACAATGAATCTTTAACAGATGAGGAGCTGCTTCTTATGGATAAGCAAAGTGGTTTCTTAAGATGGAACCTATTCCTAGTGAAGATGCTATGAAGATTGCTGCAATGACAACAAAGAATTTCGAATATCATATAAACTAGTGCATAAAGCAGTGCAGGATTTGTGAGACTTCTAATGTGGGCAAAATGCTGTCAAACAGCATTGTATGGTACAGAGAAATTGTTCACGAAAGGACAAGTTTTCAATGCAGAAAACTTCATTTTTGTCTTTTTTAAGAAACCGCCACAGCCACCCCCAACATTCAGCAACCACCACCCTAATTGGTCAGCAGCCATCAACATCTAGGCAAGACCCTCAGCCAGCAAAAAGATTATGACTCACTGAAGGCTCAGATGATGATTAGCACTTTTTAGCAATAAAGTATTTTTTAATTAAGGTAAGTATATTTTTTATAGAATGTTATTGTGTACTTTATAACAGACTACAGTATAGTGTAAACATAACTTTTATATTTACTGGGAGAACAAAAACTGTGTGTGATTTGCTATTGTGATATTCACTTTATTACGGTGGTCTGGAACTGAACCTGCAATATCTATGGGGTATATCGGTAGTAATCAGGACGGTGTGGTACTGGCAAAATGAGAGCCGTTGGCCTATTGAAGAGAATAGTGTCTAGGAAAAAAGCCACACAGAAATGATAAATTGATGTTTGAAAAAAGCACCAAAGTAATTTAGCAGAGAATTAATAATATTCACAAGAAATGTTGCTGGAACAACTAAATATCAATATGGAAAAAAAAGACGAACCTCAACTCTTATCTTGCACCAACTATAAAAATTAACCCACTGTGGGTCATAGACCAAAAGGTAAAACCTGAAACTATAGAACTTCTAGAATAGGGGTGGGGAACGTTCGGCTCTCGGGCTATTGTAGGCCCACATAATACTTTGGTCTGGCCCTGCAAAGGCATTAGGGGTGAGTTAATTAAATGTTTGATCAAATATAGCAAGCTAATTTTTAATTGATAATTTTGTATGGCCCAGGGATGATGTTATAAATATCCGAATGGTCCCTTGGCACAAAAAAGTTTCCCCACTCCTGTTCTAGAAGATAACAAAAAGGAAAATCTTTGTGAGTTTACGTACAAACAAAAAGAACATTCACAAAAGAAAAAAATTAAAATTTTGTTCTTTTAAAGATACTGTTAAGAAAAGAAAAAGAGAAATTACAATTAAGAAATATTTGAAGTACATATACTAGTATATAATAAATACTAGTAACTTATGTCCATAATTTATAAAGCGTTCACCTAAGCTCAATAATGAGAAGAAAATTCAATTTTAAAAATGGGCAAAGGATTTGAACAGACACTCATCAAAGAAGATATGGGTGGTAAATAAACACATGAAAAGATACTCAGCACCATTACACAATGAAAAATGCAAATTAAACCACTAAAAGATTCCAGTACATATCCATCAAAATGGCAAAACAACAACTAAACAAAACAAACTTAACAATACTAAGTATTACCAATGACGAGAATTGATAGTAAATGTTATAAAGTGATTCTGTAATAAGTAATTTAAATTATAAATAAAGGCCCTGACCGGTTTGGCTCAGTGGATAGAGCGTCGGCCTGCGGACTGAAAGGTCCCAGGTTCGACTCCGGCCAGGGCATGTACCTGGGTTGCGGGCACATCCCCAGTAGGAGGTGTGCAAGAGGCAGCTGATTGATGTTTCTCTCTCATCGATGTTTCTAACTCTCTATCCCTCTCTCTTTCTCTCTGTGAAAACTCAATAAAATATATTTAAAAAATAAAATAAAATAAATTATAAATAAAGAATAGATCTTATTAATTCTTAGTGCTTACATTGTTTCACACAGTGTTTGGGACACAATGATCATTCAACTATTTGTCAATAAGTAAAGAAGTACTTGCATTTCCTAACAGAAGAGTTAGCATTGAATTAAAAGAGGGCACATGTTCCAAAGTTCACTTTGGGAAAACATTACTTTACTTGCGTACATGTGGCACCAGTAGTACGGTCTGTCTAAGAAGATAAGGCTTTTAGGAGTCAGCATTTTCTAGTGAGTGAGTTACTTAAGCCTCAGTATCCACATTTAGAAAAAGGACATAATACTTATTCCACCTTTTTCACAATTACATGGATCAATGAGATAGTGAATTTGGAAGTCCTTTACAAATGGTAAACCAATATATAATTATTGTTTAAATACTTAAGTATTATTATCCATATCAAGCTGTTCAAAGTAACACAGAACACTTCTCAAAATCTTTACAAGGAATAAGATTTTAAAACCTCACTCCTTTCTTTAATGGTTGATTAATGTTTTCTGGCAAAGTATATGTTTTACTAACAATGAAACCTAGAAAACTCAACAGCTGCATACTTTATAATGAGATTACAGTCTAAAGGGGTCATAAGCTTATAGTTCTGGAAGTAGACACAGATGACAAGGACACATAGAAAATGGAAAAGGAAGAAAATCAGTTCACAAAAGTAGTGTTTTAAATAGATGGTTAAAAGTTTGCTGCTAATACCTGGTATTTACCTAAAAAAATAACTTAAAGAACCAGATTTTTTTTCTTTTCAAAGTATATTCACCATTTGGCCCCTCGAAACCCCTCTCCACTCCCCCTGTGCTTTGGTGGTTGAGCATTGACCTCTGAACCAGAAGGTCAAGGTTCCATTCTACATGCCTATGTTGGGGGCTGGATCCCCAGTAGGAGGCGTGCAGGAGGCAGCCGATCAATGATTCTCATCATGGATGTTTCTATCTCTCTTTCCTCTCCCTCCATGTCTGAAATTGAGTTAAAAGAGGGCATATGTTCCAAATTCTCTGAGGTTATCCTCATTGAGCCATTCCATAAGGCTATCGGAATTAATCCTGACACCCGGTGCATCACCAAACCAGCCCACAAGCACAGGGAGATGCGAGGGCTGACATCCGCGCCAAGAGCCGCGCCCTGGGAGGGGCCCCAGGTCCCACCCCGCCATCGGTGGTTCGCCGTGCGGCTTGGAGAAGGCGCAATGCTCTCCAGCTCCACCGTCACCGCAAATACAAGTGATGTTTGTGAAATCCTTACCTAATCGACAATTTAGGACAGTCAGAAAAAGAAAAGGTCCTGAACGAAGGTGGCTCATTACCACTCCTGGCTTTGCAAGAGGAAATGTCAGTCATCTTTGGCTGAACTGTTTACACTCTATCCCTTGCACAACATCAAATAAAATCAATGAATATCTGCTAATATTTATTACTTAATTCCTTCAATAATTTTATCTTGTGTGTGCAGTAAAGGCAGTGAAGCATCACTTTAAATAAAATCAGGATTTCACTGTTTCACCAAGGGCAAAACCCATCAAGGCCACCAAGTTAAGCCTCTAAAAGTTACATGCATTTGTTCCAAGTTAAAAACTCAAAATCACTAATATTCCAATACGCATGTTAACTTGTGATCAGAATTTTACTTCTTAATTCTTTCTATTTTAATCACTGAACAATGTTAAGAGCACAATTTTATGCAGCGTCCAAGACTGGGAAATCTAAATATCCCAGACAATTCGCTGTAATCTGCGCTTCATTTCAACGTACACATCCGCTTAACAAAAATGTCTTCATCTCCAAATGCATCGAAATGAAGTCACATGCGATAAATGAATTTCCTTTTGAAAATTACTTCTCCACTTTAGGTTAGAAACGCCCATTTAAGGAAAACCCATAGAGATAAAATGGGTACTTTTCCTTTAAGACAACGAGACAACATTTTCTCTTAAGCAAGCGCTTCTCCCCGCACAGGAGGTTTTCTTTTGGAGCAAAAGGGTAATATTCCAGATTAAATGACAACTACGCTAAAGTAAGGGGGAGAATTCTCCAACGTCAACCAAGTGCAGCACTCAACTTTTGAATTCACTCGGAGACTCGGACGCTACTTTAAAGGGGCATTTCCAGAGCGTTTAAGCGGCTACATCTTAAAGGCAAAGTCCGGCTAAATTTAGCACAAACAGAAAAACGACCATTAAGTAAAACCCAGTTCCACCGACTAGGCATCTCCCCAGGCCCGAAAACGGAAATCGCCCAGTTTCTGTTCTGCAGACCAGGGACCCCGCAAGGCCCTGTCGCCCCAAGGGCGCCTGCGCAACATCCAATTAAACCCTTCCTCGGCTAGTCGACGGGAACGGCTTTGAAATGACTGCCAGGTTACGCCTCACTTTAAAATTCATTAGGTATGACAAAGCACACCTGAACGACCACTCACCGAAGTGGTCCTAAATGCAAGCGACAGGATTTAAGCTTCCTCTCGCGACTTATCTGGTGCTGCCGGAAGCGGAACTAACTAAGTCGTTAAGAGGGCCGGGGCTTAAGGAGGTGGAGCTCCGGTCAAAGCAGGTTAGGGCGGAACCTTTGGCTCTGGCGGAAAATTGTTCCGCCCGGCCAGGAGTCCGAGTGAGACCCGAAGCGGGCGGGCGAGGAGGCGTGGCGGAGGCTCTCGGCTGTAGTAGTTCCTTGCACTACCTCCATGTGGCTCTTCTGTTACTGAAGAAAGAGGACCCGCGTCCACGCTGACAGCTGGAGCCTCTTGACCAACACCTCACCCCTGCCCTCGGGATTCAAAGGGAAACCGAGATCCGTATGGTGTGGGCCACCTCCAGCCGCTCGCGTGCCAACCGCAGCCGTGGCAGGTGAGGGTCCCGAGGCCGAAGAAAAGCCGAGATGCGGAACCTGGTCGCCCAGGGTGAGCAGCCGGCCGCCGCCGGGCAGTTGCTTTGTCTCCCGCCGAGCTCTGCGGAGCCGGAGCCGCGCGCGCCTCGGAGGGCCGGCGCCAGAGCGAAAGGCAGCGCGGAGGAGCGGCCGCACCGCCCTGCGGGTCGTTTCGCGTTTCCATTTCCCCTCCTCCTCCATGGCTTCCCTTTTTCATTTCTTGGGTCTGGGGTTCCAGAGGTGTCAGCTCCGCAGGGAACAGCCGAGCTTAGCTGCTGCTCCGGGCTGCGGTCTTGCTCCCCCAAAGTAGGCAGTTCTCGAGTTTGGGGACTTAGGTGGGGAGAAGTGGCTATTTTTATTTTCGGTTTTCCGCCTCTGCCCCCCTGCCCATCGCCGCCCCCACCCTCGTTCCGGTGCGTTGCAGCTTTCCAGCCCGCGGGCTGATGACCGCACCTCATCGGTTGCATCCTCGCGCGCTTCCAGGAAGCGGGGACGAGGGCGGTGGCCCCTCGGTCTCTGTCACCAGGTCCCCCACGCCTTCCTGGGAGGCGCGACCTTTGGAGTCCCGTGGGCAACACTTGCCCAGCGTGCCGGGAGGCTTCGTGGGAGTCAGAAGCAGGGCCGACTTTAGCACCATGGTTACCCGACGCGGCGATGGGCTTTTGTTTTCCGGTCGAAAATTCTACAATGGGAAATAAAGTTTTTGTGCCAGGGGAGATAAAATAGTAAGGACAGCCGACAGGAGCTGTGCGCCACGTGCTTTGCCTGTTTTCTCATAGACCCCTCAACGATCCCGTGGGGTGGATGATTATCCTCACTTTACAGAAGGAGCTGAGGCTGGGAGAGGTCGCACAGCGGGCCCTCATGAGCGACTGCTGCTGCCGAACGTTTGAACCTGCACGAGAAACCAGCTTTTTCAGGCTCCAGCGTCCGCAGTGCTGACTTCTTCTGCCACTCCTGCCCTGCCTGTGTGCTTCATCGCTTCCAGTTTCTTTACTAACATTTGCAGTGGCTGAAAGCATTCGTTAAAAAAAAAAAAAAAAATTTTTTTTTTGGAGTGCCTAACAAAGGACAGACATGATCTCTGCCTTTATGTAGCATCAGTGTTGTGATGCGGAATGCAGTGCTTCAGAAACCGAAATACTGAACTTACTGTAGCACGGGCTTGCGTAAAGCAAGTGATGAACGCAGCGATTTTCAACCAGTGTGCCACAAGAATTTTTAAAACATGCAACACCTGACTCTTTAGTCAGGGGCACTGATCTCTTTTCCCTTAGATTGTCAAATTAAAAACAAAAGGTGACCAGCGCCAACACAACAATAGATGTCCAGTGTGAGCGAATCAAAATTACACCTATTTTTGGTCAGATCAGCAAAAATTATAACATTTTTTGGTGCGCTGCAAAATTTTAGTTATTAGTTTATGTGTGCCATGAGATGAAAAAATGGTATGTATTCTGTGCCAGTTAAGTTTAGGTCAGAATCTGTCATAATTATAACAACTATATATAAACAGCTAACATTTACTATGTTTACCATATGCTAATTGCTATGGTGTCTGCATTGTCATTTAATCGTCAAAATAATCTCAAGATTGATCACCCCATTTACTGGAATTAGATATTTGGGAGTAGAAGTTTCTGAGTTATGCTTTGCAATTCTATCTAGCATTGCATTCAACTCTTAAGCATATTTGATCAAGTAAGTTCTTATATTAGCAGTAATCAAATGAAATATTTGATATGTCGTTTCATCTTGATAGGTAATTAGTTTTAATATCATCAAGGAACAAGTACAGGGAAACAGTCTTGAGATTATATCACTGTTATGTGTAGTTCTTAAACTGATGTTCACCGGCATCTGTTTAAGGCAGCGGTTCTCAACCTGTGGGTCGCGACCCCTTTGGTGGTCGAACGACCCTTTCACAGGGTTCGCCTAAGACCATCCTGCATATCAAATATTTACATTACGATTCATAACAGTAGCAACATGACAGTTATGAAGAAGCAACGAAAATAATTTTATGGTTGGGTCACAACATGAGGAACTGTATTTAAAGGGCCAGAAGGTTGAGAACCACTGGGTTAGGGGCTGATGTTATAATCAAATACTGTTTTCACTCTAATCTTGTTTTGTTGATTGATATGAGACCAGAATGCAGAATAGTTATATTCTCTAAAAATATATCTTGTTTGTTTGCAAAATGTACTTTTACAAATTGGGGCCTTTTAAAATTTGATTCAGCTTTCTCAGTGCGGCAGGCACCGTTAGCTCGCAGCGGCTCTGCTCTCTCTAACAGAACAGCAGACTACGAGAGACTAAGTGTATCTGCCTCTGTGTCCAACAGACTCACGTTCCACTTACGCACACGCATACTCACAAAAGCTGGGAAAATTTTATTCATCCTTTTAAAGAAAAAGTTAATATAAAATTATAACCAAAAAAAAGGGAACCTGAACTTTAGTAATAACAGCTGAAACCATCCTCAGCAGCAGTGGGAGAAGAGACTTCATTTAGTTGATTTTCTGTGGTTATTGATTGTTCGCTAGTCTCACAGTGAAGGAGCTGCACATTTTTTTAAAGGGACTGTGAGGCTACTGGAGGCAGCAACCTGACACAAATCAAGGATCTGGGAATCTTTGCACCATCCCAAGATCTAGTAGCACATACTTTTGAAGGATGTGCAATGTTCAATTATAAGTGAGCTTGTGTGGGAGTAACATGTTTGTCTCCAGGAGACATTTCATTTTGAAGATATATGGTATCATCCTCTTGCTGAAAGCACTAGTTCCCCTGTTGAAACTTACTAGGGATCACAGTGGGTTGGACGCAATTTAAAGTTTCTTTTGTTCTGGTAAGAATTTCATGAAGCCTTCTCACCATGGGTGCTGACACTGGAATTTCTGGGGGAAAAATACAGCTTATTGCAGTTTTCCCAAATGGAGCAGCACATTGTATGGGATGTATGATTTCTGACTGTGGTTTACTTTGGATTTCCCAGAGAGTAGGGTTATTAGTCAGCCAGATCAAACCTTGAAAATTCTGATGAGTGAGCTTGACCCAGCAGTTATGGACCAGTTCTCCATGAAAGGTGGTGTTACTGCACAGGATGTCACTCGTTAGAGTGCAATTCATGACCTGATACCAGGTTCTGTCATTGCTGCCACAGTGTTCAATCCTTATGGGCATTCAGTGAATGGCATGGAATCGGATGGAACTTATTGGACTACTCACATCACTCCAGAACCAGAATTTTCTTACGTTAGCTTTGAAACAAACTTAAGTCGGGCCTACTATGATGACCTGATCAGGAAGTCTTCAGGCCAGGAAAATTTGTGACCATCTTGTTTGTGAACCAGAGTTCTAAATGGCACGCAATGCTTTCTTCTCCCCAGAAGATTGAAGGTTTTAAATGCCTTGATTGTTAGAATGCTCTGTTCAATGATTACAACCTTGTTTTTACCAGTTTTGCTAAGAACTAGTAACAGCAGCAGGGTTAAGAAAAAATGCAAAACGGAACACACATAGAAGAAGGTGTTGCTGCTTTTTAGATATTGATACTAGGGGCTTTCCATAGCCACCACCTTGTTGCAGAAAGCCCTAGACGCAACAATAGTGTAATCACTTTGAATTGAATACTTTCTTATATCAAGGAGTTCGGTATCTTGCCTGAATGCTCTCTCCTGTGTTTAAGTATCCTATGTCACTCTTGCTGTGAAATTGGAGTACATGTAGAAAAAAACTTTTACTGTATGAAACTTTATAACACTTGTGATAAAAATTCAATTTGATTTATGCACAATGTAATATTTCTCTAACTATCATCCAAAATTCCCCGAACACATGGCTTTCATCCCCCTTAGGTGTTGGCCTCAGTGTAATCATTTGAGACTGTTCTATTAAATTGCTGCCAGGATATTACATCCAGTTACCTCCAAATTCTAGAACATATTCTCTACTGATGTTGCTGAAACCAAATTCTACTTCATACAGATGTTTTTTTGCAACAGCAATTAAAGGTTTTCTTCCACAAGTTGAGTCCTCTTAAGAAAATGATTGCAGTTATCCATTTTGTGTATTATTAACATTATTGCTTCCTGCACTTGTATTCCTTTACTTGATTTAGTTCCCCACCATGGTGTCTCCCTTTCCAGCCCCGCCCCAATAAAGTGATACACTGTTTTAAAAAGAATTGATTTAATGTAATTTCAGACTGATGGATAGGGGTCAATGTTTATTAAACTCCATTTTATCTGTTGTTTTTCATTCAGATATTACTGAACTATGTATATGCAGAGGGATTTAGCTTTTAATGTAATTTTGTTACAATTTAAATATTTTTTTCCTAATTTGTTAGATAATTTTGCACTTGAGGATTTTAGTGTTTGGTCTTTTTGTTATTTTGTATCAGTTTGTCCAGTTACAAAGTTGTATATTGAAGATCCGAGTCTTAATTTCTTAATTTTATGAAAGAAAATATCTTTTCATTTTGAAGGTATACATCAAGTTATTGGTACAGATCTTATAAGCTTCATTTAAAATTATTTTTTTTATTTTATTTTAGGTAAAAGGATTGCTGAATCATCTCACTGAAGCAATAGCCTCACTATCTTTGCTTTCTAAACTGCATCAACAATGAAGCAATGATATCTGAGAACAAAAGAACATTTGCCAACTAAGTGTCATCACAATTCAAGTGTCTGTATAAGCAGAAATAAGCTGCAACAGACCTATGTGTCAGCTGGTATAAAGAGAATGCATTCTTGTGATGCTATTTATGTAGAAGCAGTTTTAGTATAGCACATTTAAATTACAACCTATACCAAATGAAATAAAAATGAGTGGATCTGCCAGATTCTTTGTTGGGCCTGAAGATACAGAAATCAACCCTGGTAATTATCGACATTTCTTCCACCATGCCGATGTAGATGAGGAGGAGGAGGATGATTCTGTAAGTTGTTTGTTTTTTTGGTCAGAAAAGACCAATACAAGATAGATTTTTTTACTGATCATTATTAAGGTGAATTAATATTTTATCTGAAATTGTGAAGACTTTTTTTTCATATAGAAATTTGTTGGGAATATTTTAAACTGAAAAAGTTTGTTTTATGAGTGACATTGAATTTATGGTGTGTCAAGAAATATAATTAGGGCTCAGACTTTTAAATTACTTAATGATTCCTATTATAGTGTCTTTCAGTGATATGCCTAGCACAACAAAGGACTAGGTTGAAAAAGTGGCATAAATCAAAAGGTTTTCTTTGTATGTAGAAATATATAACAAATACATCAAGATAAAGAAGGAAATAATTTCAAAGGTACCAAAGTAGGACTACTTAACCAGCTTACGTTTGTCATGTGATCAACACAGGTGGTGGTTGACCATAAGATATCCCTATTTATTAACTAATCAGAAGTAAATTGTGTGGCTAGAAGGAGAGGCCACCTTACATATCTACAGATTGTGCATGTGTGTTTAAGTATGTACAAGCATGTGCAAGTTCTGTTCTCTTATCTGATCTATTAGAATGTTTATCCATGTTGGAACTTGAGGAATGTACATCCATGTTGGATCTTGAGGACACATTATTATGTTTGTTTTGCCATGGTTCCATTAGTTCAATATTATTCTTGTCATTGTGTTCTCTCTACAACTTGAGATTGCTTTACTCTGAGAACTGATTTAAAATACAAACTTAGGTTTGTGTTTCTTATATTTCTAATTGGAAAAAATAATTTTGTCTTAAGACAAAACCCTGTTATACTTGGTAAAAGCAGTAAAAACAAACCAAAAATAGCTGTTACATGACTCTTTAAATTCTTTCACAGTGCAGTTACACATAACTAAAATGCAAATCAGACTGTCACTCATTTAAAACCTATCCCACCACCCACCTCACTCCAGAAAAAAATTATTTTCAAGCTTTCCTTACCAGCCAAAACTTTTCTTCCTCTGAAGTTTTATCTAGAAGGCCAGTAAATAAAGCATAAAAACAGCTTCTCTGTCTGACTTAGACTGGAAAGAACTACTGACTCAGCTTCTGCTACACTTAACCCTTTCTCTATAGAGCCCTGAACACACTGTGCACACCACTGATGGACCAAGTCCAGTCTTACACATAAGGACTTTTTCTTTTCACCTGTATCTAGACCTGTACTATATCTCATGCCTTTTACTTTTTATGTCTTAGCAATATCAAATTTATTTTCCACATATTCCATGTTGTATCGTGCCTTTTTGCTGTTGTGTGCACTCCTTTGTCTCTATGAAATGCCTTTATTTGGGGTGCTTTGTGAACTGTTTTTCATTCTTCGAAACAATGCTCAGATTTCATGTTCACTCTTCCCCCTCTCCTTGCTCTTTTTCTCCATGAGAAAATTGAACACTTCTTCCTTGATACTATTTCTATACCTTGACATATATACTTTTATTTCATGTATCATACTATATTATTACTCTCTCCCCCATTAGACTCAAAGAATTTTGAGGACTGGTAGTTTTTATATGTCTAACTCTTCAGTGCTTAATATATAGTTCTTGGAATATTCGAACTAATTAAATTGTTTACATTCATGATGTGTAGTTGTCACTTTTGAGGAGCTTGATACGATTTATTTGACCTATGCATTGATAAAAGTTTGTTTCAGACCATTCTTATGTTAAAATTTCAAAGAATTTCATTTAGACATTAACTCTAACTAAATAATTTAGACCTATTTTAAAAATTATTTTCATTCTTCTAATAGGAAAATTCTGTTATTTTTTCTTAATATAGGTTTATTTGTACATTTTAAACTATAATGTTTTCAGTTCATCTTAGGCAATGATCAGCTATTCATTAAATAGATCTATAGTAAGCAAATAAAACTTACCAGTTTTTAATTTTTTAAACTGTAAAGCAGTATGCAGTGTTAGGTGGAGCACTTTTGTTGTCTAAGAAATCTACTTTAGGAACATCTTAATGAGCTATACTGAAGGTTTTCATCAGGAAAAAATTGAATAAGGGAACATTAAAGTGGATGATCACAAGTGAGAAAGACAGCAGATCTCAGGGCAGTTAGGATTTACAATCAAATCCAATATCAATTTGAATTTTATTTGAATTAGAGCAATGAAGAAATACAATTCTAGGCTAAAAATACCAATTTAATTCTGATGTTATCCAGTTTTATTTTTAGAGTCCAGTAAAACTTTCTAGCTCTAGTATAATTTGAGCCCAGATTATGATGTCATATGAAATATATAAAATGGAAGAGAGAGAAGAATTGCAATGAAAAACTGGACACAGCTCTCTTTATATATTTGATAAAACTCTAAGCATCTGAATGCAAAGGCCTCAATGAATCTTAAGTAATTTTATAAACCTGTGAGCTACTCGTAAATTTTTTTTTTTCTGCTTTTTGTTTCAGGCCAAATCATGGCCTTTGAACTGTAGCGGTGGTGCCAGAGAGGAACAATACGATTAAAAAGGAATAGTAGAGTATGACAATTGTGGTGTCAAAGTGCATTGACACTGCTTAGCAGTGTGGCCTTCTCCAAAATTTCCTTCTAATTTGTCATAGTTGACCAACTAATACTCATACTTAATCTACAAAAGTAGTTTAATACTGTATAGCTTTGTAGTCAGAACAACATCATATTTTAGTCAAGAGAATTCTTTCTCACTCGTATTGGCCTTTTACTTGGATTAGATAGGGTTTGTCTTTTATTTGCCCCTTTGTGGTGTGAAGAAGGTAAATAAATATTAGGGACAATTAAAGGAGTATTTTCTTAAGTTTAAAATTTGAAAGAAAATAGTAACAATATTCTGAAAGTTTAATTTTTTTTGCAAATCTTTGTAGAAAACTATTATTTTGTTAAGTATGTATTATGATGATATAATTTTGAAAAATGCCTTTTTTGGTTAATGTGTCATTTTTATTAATTCACAATCCTCATCTACTTCTGAGAAAGATTTAAGATAGCTGTACTTTGGAGTTTTTATTGTCAACCTAATTTTTTGTTTCTTTTCTGTTTTAGCCACCGGAAAGGCAGATTGTGGTTGGAATATGTTCCATGGCAAAGAAATCCAAATCAAAACCAATGAAGGAAATTCTTGAAAGGATCTCCTTATTTAAATATATTACAGTAATAGTATTTGAAGAGGACGTTATTTTGAATGAACCAGTGGAAAACTGGCCTTTATGTGATTGTCTTATTTCTTTCCATTCTAAAGGTATTAAAGAATGGGGATGGAAACTCCTTTTTATCCTCTCTGATTGTAAAACTAATACATGTTAATTGTAGAATATTAGATAAATTAGAAAAATAAAATTAAACTCATCTACTCTTACAGATAGATGATATAAACATTTTTACATATTTCCAGCCCTTTTTGTGTGTGTATTTTTAGAAATATATTTAGTATTATAGTGTATATGTAATTTTATATTTAACTTTTTCACTAGTTATATCAAAAGTTTTTTTCTCCATATCATTCTTTAAAAACCTGATTTTTAATTCTATTGTGTCATTGTGTGGAAGTACGATAGCATTTTTAACCACTATCCTAAAAATTAGATGGTTTCCAGTTTTCACTATTAAAAATAAGGTTTTGATAAAATCCTCTAAGTTTTTTAGGATAAATTCTTGAATTATTGAATATTTTAATCCCTTATGCTTTCGCCAGATAGGAAATGATCTGTTATTTCTCATATACATATTCATACTTTATTTCTTAAGAACTTAAAATTTTAATATGAGGTTTTACTTCTATAAATCAAACTGAAATATCATTAAGCTTAAGTTTTACTTCCTAGTAAAGTAGTACTTCATGGTAAGTCTACTGAGCAAAATTATTGTTAAATATATATCTGAAAATTTATAACCTAAGACTCTGTGAATTAAGTGAATTTCTCACTAAGAATTATAGAAGATATGTGCTCACTTACAATGTATTTATAATATATGGTTCTTGTTACCAAATATGTAGGCCCCAGCTGTGTTAGTTAGGTGTTCAAGAAGCATCTCCTTCAGCAAGATGGAGATGGACCATGGTTCAGACCTTCTGTGCTTCCACAGCCTGTATTGATTTTTATTCTAGAGAAGCTCAAGGCCCTCGTCTCCTTTGTAGACTGAAGTACATCATTTCAGAGAACCCTAAAATTTGCTTATCCCTGAGGGTAAGGTGTTCTTCTCCTACTATCACATGGTTCTTTCTACAAAACCGATTTGCCTATAAAAAGTAGGTGCTATCTAAGGTCATATCCCATATGCTATCTTTCGGTGAGGAAAAAGTTCCTCTTAACAACAGCAAGAGCAGGGGCCTGACTATTGCTCAATTCTGTTAGGAGCCTTCAAATTAGAGACATTGAGACATCTTTACAAGTAAAGAATTCTGAGAGTCTCCATAAAAGGGTTTGTCATTTGTGGTCATGTGATTCTATTTCTATTTAAATTTTTAAAACTAAGAGGAATTTTGGAATAAATCTTCCTTAATTGCAGCATTTAACTTCAGTATGCTTTAATACTTCTTTCCTATAGGTCTTCACGGGTATAATATAGTTAATGCTAAAGTTATGCATGCTTGCTGATTTTTACCCATTTCCTTAGATAAAATATTCATTAAAATATTGTCATTTAAGAAATAACAACAGTTAACATTTATTGAGTACTTACTGTGCCAGGTATTGTATTAAGTATTTTATATACACTTTTATTTAATTCCTCAGAAACCCTACTAGGTAAGGCTGGTGTAATACCCATTTACAGCCAGGAATCAAAGGCCTAGAGATGTTAAAAAATTTTGACCAAGGTCACAGAGCTAGTGAAAGGTGGAACCAGGATTTGAACCCCAGTTTATGCTCTTAACCTCTATGGTAGACTGCCTCTCTTAATTGAATTGATGGATAAAATTGTAGGCTTCTATTGTCAATACAGATAGTGACATATAATCATTAAAACTTTTTAGATTTTTAAAGACTATATTTGCCATTTGATTTGTTTTCATTATAATTAGTTATTTTAGCAAAGTCACTCTAGAATGTTTAGGGAGTTAATAGCTGATATTTTAACACTGACGTAGTAGTAGCAGCAAGTGTTATTCTGCTCTTGTATTTTATATTTTGAGCACATATCTGTTGCATGTGAATTAATTTGTTTTGCTGCTATTTTTAAAGATGTATATGTTCTTTGAATTACCAGCTAATTTATATATAAGCATCAAAATATTTTAAGTGAGACGAGGAATCGTATTTTTTTTAAAAATCACCAGGTGACTGTGATATTCTTATTTATATAGAGATTTCTATTTTTTTAAGAGGTAATCTTACCTTTTATCAGGTGACTGAATAATTAAGCATTGACTAACATGTCAGTTTTCTAAATTTGGTTATATGATCACTGGCTTGCTGTGCCTTATCAATCAAATTAACTAGAAAAAAAAAGTTTATTTAATAGTACATGTCAAATCAAGTTTTATGTGTTTATTATTCCACACCTATAAAGAAAGTAGTTATATGCATAATGAAATTCAGCTTTTATGTGAGGTGGCTTAAATTTAAGTCAATAAAGTTACAGGTGTCAGCTTATCTTGAGGTTGTACAGAATATGTTAATGATATGTGTTCTTAGGATTTCCACTGGACAAAGCAGTTGCCTATGCAAAACTCAGGAATCCATTTGTAATCAATGACTTGAATATGCAGTATCTCATACAAGATAGGTGAGTGAGTGGTGAAGTTGGTTGAATTAAGGGAAGGAAAATTAACTTTAATTTATTATCTACTGTAAGGAGACATGGGATCAGGTGTTTTCATATACTTTAATTTGTGGTATCCTTGAAATAATACTTGGAAGTAGGCATTCATGCCCAGTTTTATGGATGAAGAAACTTGAGATCTAAGCATACCAATGTGGTAAATTTGCCTTAAGTTAAAAGTAGTTCCACAAGTAGTGGTGCAAGGACTTATACCAGGTTTGTTTAATTTCCAAAGCCTACTAAACCAGTGATCGGCAAACTCATTAGTCAACAGAGCCAAATATCAACAGTACAACGATTGAAATTTCTTTTGAGAGCCAAATTTTTTAAACTTAAACTATATAGGTAGGTATTGTTATTAACTTAATTAGGGTACTCCTAAGGCTTAGGAAGAGCCACACTCAAGGGGCCAAAGAGCCGCATGTGGCTCGAGATCCGCAGTTTGCCGACCACGGTACTAAACCATTGAAAATGATGAACAATTACTTACACATGTGACTGATGAGGAAATTAGGGCTTTACTCAGTATAATTAGATTTTTTTAATGTTAAAGTATAACCATTTGAAAAAACATTTCACTATATATCTTAAAATTAATTTAACAAGCTCAAAGCATGGATTTCTAAGAGAAATGGTAAAATATGAATGTATTTATGTATTTTCATTTAATTGATATTTTAGTCTAATGTCTACCCTTATAATTTCACTAGCATTCTATTTTCTTTCATGTTAGCATTACAGTATAAGATTATATATATGAAAGGGCTTTAGAAAGTATATGACCCTATTGTTTATTTGTTTTTCTATTTTTGTTTTTTACGATTCTTTCAGATAGTAACATTGTTAATATCTAGAATTTTTAAACATTTTTCTTAGGTTTACATATTAATGCATGTTTATGTATTATAAGTATATGTACATATACAAATGCATACTCATTTTAAGAAGTTTGGAAAACAAAAGCATAAAGAAAGACATTTAACCCTACCACTACATCTACCATATTTGTTCATATAGAAAGTGATATATACCTACACTCACATTTTACAAAATTAGGATCGCTGTTCTCTTGTACTGTAAACATTTTCCCATGTTATTAAATTTATGTAGAGTATAAAGTTTTTAATGGTTCGGTAATATTCTGTCATTGCCACGTAGCAACTTTAACCATTTCTTTTTATACATTTACATTCTTAATTTAAAAGTTAGTATTTTAATATGCCACATAATGTATTCTGCATACATTTTTTGTTCTAATTGATGAATACATTTTTTAATATTTTAAATGACATTTCTTTATTTAAAAAATAAAGAGACTTAATATACATTGCTTTTTTAGTGGTAGAACAGTAATAATATACTTATGAAGAGTACAATGATATACTCGTGAAACAACTCTAAAACAATAAGGATATTTGTTTTCCTTTTACTTCAGGAGAGAAGTATATAGTATTCTTCAGGCTGAAGGTATTTTACTTCCTCGTTATGCAATTTTGAACCGTGATCCAAATAATCCCAAAGGTAAGAGTAAGAGATTTTAAACAAGCTACCTTCTATCTTTCAACATACTTTTGGCCACTTCCCTTCTGTAATTAAGTGGAAGGAATTTAAAGAACTCAAGGTATTCTGATATTCAGTTTTTTAATGATCCAAATAAATAAGCATTGTACTCAGTTAAAATGTGACACTGTTAGCTAAAAGGCTAATAATAACTTAGGAGTTATATTTCTCATTTTTCTTTGGTTTACATATGACATTTCCCTGCGAGTCATAAGAAAGAATTTTTAAATTACATGCTTTAATAAATTTGTATTGATTTGGGGTAAACAAGTGATTCGTCTATGACTATTGAATTAAGTATTAGAAACTTCATGCTAAGATGGCACAATTAAATTTCTGATGAATAGGAATTTTGAAATATTGCTATTCATTAATATTTTAAAGTACACTTTGCTTCATTTTCCGGGTTACCTAAAACAGCATATAAGCTATACATAACTTAGTCTTAAAAAAGCAAGATAAATGTTTGTCTTAAGATTTAATATTCTGATAACAGTATTTGGGGGAATTTTGATAACTTCATTGTACTTCAAAACAACATTTATTAAAACACTGATATAGTACTTATCTGTATCAGGGAACTTTTCTTATTTGTCTAGAGGTGAAAATCTTACTTTCTGATTGGATCGCTTGCTTACTCTACATATCAGTTACTTTTCTAATTTAAATAACTTTATGTTCTATGGTATCTGTGATATGAATGATCCCATAAGGATCATTTTCAGGAAATGATAGCATTTTGGAGTTATTTTTCAACTTTGTTATTGGCATCATTTCATATCTAAGTTTGGATTCTATGGGTGATAGGGTGAAATGGCAGGGTGAAATAGATTTTGAAGAACAACTATAGTCCCTAATGCCATATATCATAAGTGTTGGTATATGTTGTTTGCATAAGTGTTTTAAATTAAAATAAAATCAGTACTTTAATTTTTCTTGCTATTATGTTTGATTTATAGAATGCAGTCTGATTGAAGGGGAAGATCATGTAGAAGTAAATGGGGAAGTTTTTCAAAAGCCATTTGTAGAGAAGCCAGTTAGTGCAGAAGATCACAATGTTTACATTTATTATCCAACATCTGCTGGTGGTGGAAGTCAAAGACTTTTTCGAAAGGTAAACCTTTGTTATCCTACTGAATACTGTTCTTTGTACATTGTTGTATAAATTTTACTAAAAGTTATCAAGTATTTGTTAAAACTATGATTAAATAAGAATGTATCATTTAGATATAAATTATTAAAAATTTTGCTTATGCAAAATTTCTTCCTACATAATGTCAAGAACCTACTTGCTTTCCTTCTACCTTTCATTTACTTATCTGTCATATGAAAAATTTAGGTACATATCAGCAGTTTTTTAGAAAATATCAGCCGCCCCCAAAATGAATAGTTCATAAAAAAAGTAATACCAATAACTTTTACATACCTGCGAGTATGCTCAAAATTGCACCCATCCTAATAATAGACAAATATGGTAATTAACCATACATCCACTATGCTTCCCATTGGCTAATCAGGGTGATATGCAAATTAACTGCCAACCAAGATGGCAGCCGGCTGCCAGGCAGCTGAAGCGAACATGAGGCTTGGTTGCCCTGGCGATGGAGGAAGCCAAGGTTCCCCGCCTGCGGCAGCCCGACTCTGAGCTGCACTCTAAGAAACAATGTTGCAATTATAGAAGCTAAACAAACTCTAGATACCTGCTTTCAGCCAGCTGGCCTCAGAGCTGGAGCCCCAACAGTGTTTCAATTACAGAAGATAAATAAATCCCAGAATGAAAAAAAAAAAAGGAGAGGCAGGAGCTTCAGTTGCTGGGTTGGCCCACCTGAAAACAGCCCTCAGCCCCTCATCCACGCTGGCCAGGCACCCCAGTGAGGACCCCACCCTGAGGGGGGTGCGGGCAGCCTGAAAACAGCCCTCAGCCCCTCACCCAGGCTGGCCAGGCACCCAAGGGGGACCCCCACCCTGATCCGGGACACCCTTCAGGCAAACCACCTGGCCCCCACCCGTGCACCAGGCCTCTATCCTATATAATAGGATAAGGGTAATATGCAAACTGACCCTAACAGCAGAAAGACTGGGAATCACTGGTCACTATTACACACACTGACCACCAGGGGGCAGACGCTCAATGCAGGAGCTGCCCCCTGGTGGTCAGTGTGCTCCCACAGGGGGAGCTCTGCTCAGCCACAAGCCAGGCTGATGGCTGCCAGTACAGCGGTGGTGGTGGGAGCCTCTCCCGCCTCCTCAGCAGTGCTAAGGATGTCCGACTGCAGCTTAGGTCTGCTCCCTGCTGGCAAGTGGACATCCCCCGAGGGCTGTCGGGCTGCCAGAGGGATGTCTGATTGCCAGTTTAGGCCCAATCCCCTGGGGAGCAGGCCTCAGCCAGCAGATGGTCATCCTTCAAGGGGTCCCAGACTGTGAGAGGGCACAGGCCAGGCTGAGGGACCTCCCCACCCCCCGAGTGCACAAATTTTTTGTGCACCGGGTCTCTAGTCCTATATAATAAAAGCCTAATATGCTAAGTGTCTGGTCTTGTGGTCAGTTGTTCAACCAATCAATGCGTAATATGCTAAGACTGCTCAATCGCACGCTATGACATGCACTGACCACTAGGAGGCAGACACCTAATGCAAGAGCTGCCCCCTAGTGGTCAGTGCACTCCCACAGGGGGAGTGCTGCTCAGCTAGAAGCCTTGAGCTGGGCTCACGGCTGGTGAGCGCAGCAGTGGTGGAGGGAGCCTTTCCTGCCTCCACAGCAGCACTAAGGATGTCTGACTGTTGGACATCCCCCAAGGGCTCCTGGACTGCAAGAGGGTGCAGGCCAGGCTGAGTGACGCCCCCTACCCCCCAAGTGCACAAATTTTGGGCCTCTAGTAATAAAATAAATGCAAATCAGGAATAAAAGATAATGATATTGAGTTACTTTGTATTGGCAAAGATAAAAAAGATGGAAGTAGATGGAAAACAAGCCCAAGTCCAAATGTTGTTGGCGGGAAAGCAAATTAGCTACATTGTTTAGTAATATATCAGGATGAAAAATTTACATACACGTAAATAATCATGGATGTACAAAATAAGGACAGAGTGATACTATTTTATATCCACTAGGGTAGCAAATATTAAAAAGTCCTACAATACCAAGTATAGACAAGCAATGTAGAGCAGTGGGAACTCACATACATTGCTGGAGAGATTGTAAATTGTTAAAACATTGTATAAAAGATTTTGACATTATTTTTGTAAGTTGAATATGGGCATAGTCTCACCTAGCAATTCCATTTCTAGCATATACTTTAGAAACAATCTTGCACACATGTGCCACAGAGATACTTTTAAGAATGTTTAAAGCAATGTTGTTCTAATAGGTAAAGCTTTGAAACAACTCAAATACACACTGATAGGAGAATGAATAAATTACAGTATATTTATATGGTGGAAAATTCTATAGTAGTAAAAGTGAACAAACCAGAGCAGCGGTTCTCAACCTGTGGGTCTCGACCCCTTTGGGGGTCAAACGACCCTTTCACGGGTCACCTAAGACCATTGGAAAACATATATATAATTACATATTGTTTTTGTGCTTAATCACTATGCTTTAATTATGTTCAGTTTGTAACAATGAAATTGGGGGTCACCACAACATGAGGAACTTTATTAAAGGGTCATGGCATTAGGAAGGTTGAGAACCACTGAACTAGAGTTACATACAACAACATGGTTGGATCTTAGAAACATTATTCTTAGTGTTCATTGTATTTTTTAGTGCTATTTAACTTACATGTAAGCCACAAATGCAGCAGAAAATATAGTGTTACCTACACAGTCTTGTTAAATATTTGTGGATTAAAACAAATTATTTTTGTCTAAGATGGAAATAGATGCTAAAGGGTTATATTATAAAAATGAAGGGAATAATTTAGTTTTTATGCTGATGGACATATTTTGTTTTCAGATTGGCAGTAGAAGTAGTGTTTATTCCCCAGAAAGCAATGTACGAAAAACGGGCTCATATATATATGAAGAGTTTATGCCCACAGATGGTACTGATGTTAAGGTAGGGTTGATTAAAGTATATTTTAATTTTGTATTTAGAATTTACAGTGATATCAGAAAATAGAGTACCCTTTAATTAGCAATGTCTATTCTTTATCTGTCTTGTACTGTGAAAGCTTTTGGAAATCTGAAGCCTATAGACCCTTTTAAAAAACAAATTTTATAGAATAATGTTTTTAAATGCTTAAAATAAAACATACAAGATTAAAAAATGAGATAAATTTTATTGAAATATAGTTATCAAATATTTAAAAACCAACTTTGTGATATAATAATATGTATGCTTCTTTAAAAGAACATTGAGTAAGAAAGTATAGTGGGTCTAATAGCCATCACAGTTTCTAAGCACTCATCAGTGTAGATCAGTGATGGCGAACCTATGACACGCATGTCAGAGGTGACACGCGAACTCATTTTTTTGGTTGATTTTTCTTTGTTAAATGGCATTTAAATATATAAAATAAATATCAAAAACATAAGTCTTTGTTTTACTATGGTTGCAAATATCAAAAAATTTCTATATGTGACACGGCACCAGAGTTAAGTTAGGGTTTTTCAAAATGCTGACACGCCGAGCTCAAAAGGTTCGCCATCACTGGTATAACTGATGTTTTGAGATATGCAACAACTGTAATGTGTTATAAAAATGTGTGATTTCTGTTGACAAAGATAAAAGTATAGACAAGTCTTAATTGCTTGACCTTTTGTCAGTCTGTCTAACCAGAGTGCTTTCTTAAATCTGAACATGAACCTCTCCTTTAAAATTCTCTTGTGGATCCTCATTGACCGCAGGATAATTACCAGGTTCATAAAACTGGCATACAAGATATTTATTTCATAGTTTGTCTGCTGTCTGCCCTATGAACCTTATTTCTTATGGTATAAATCAGGCCAAATAACTTACTCTTACCTGAATACCTTGTGCTATTTCATGCCTCTGCCCTCTTCTGTGTTTATTACCTTTGCTTAGAGTGCCTTTCCATCTCTTGTTTGCCTTTAAATTTATGCTCTCCCTCACCTTCCTCCTTTTTTAAAATCGTCTTTTGGCAATTATTTCTATAATATTTTTTTGTTGTTATTTGTACGTCTCCTTTGTTAAACTAAAAAATTTTAAGAAAAATCACATCAGTTACATCCCTGTATTCCCTCATAATACTCAGTATAATTTTTTTTCTAGAGAATTGAACTTCACTTTACCAGTTTTGCCATGTAATTAATTATTTATAACTTCTTCCAACATATTAAAAATTTGACATGTAAATAGAAAGATGTGTGAAAGCCTAATCTGGAGACAAATATTTTTTATATTTTAATAAAATATATACTTTAACATTCATAAAAGGTTTATACAGTGGGTCCAGATTATGCCCATGCTGAAGCTCGAAAATCTCCAGCGCTTGATGGCAAGGTGGAACGAGACAGTGAAGGAAAAGAAGTAAGATACCCTGTTATTCTCAATGCACGAGAGAAATTAATTGCTTGGAAAGTCTGCCTTGCATTTAAGGTAAGATGTTAAACAGCCCATATAGACCTGTGTAAAGGGAATTCTAATTTTACTTTTTTTAGTAAAATAACTTGTTTTTTGGGCTTACAATTGGAGAAATAAGCAAGAAAATGAAAGTGAACAATTTATGTACTCTTCAAGGGATTCTTGCAGTGCCCAAAAATAAAAATATATAATAAATGAAGGCCTTTGTTTTTCTGTATTCTTTCTGTATTACATAAAAGGGAACTTTGTCAATTTATTCAGAAATTAAAATTATGGAAAAAAAAAAACCAAAACACTAGTTAAGTAGTTTTTAGGGGTATTATTAAACATACTAAAAACAAAACAGGTTGTGTTATTTACTCATAGAATTGATAAATGATTTTTGTTGTTGTCAAGTAACAGAGATCCTCAGTATTCTTCTGGTCTTGACAACCAGTCTGTTAGCCTAGTATATCTAATAATATATGTTCATGAAAGCAATACAAATATATTTCTTAAAGAAAACTTTTTACTTCCGATATTTGACTACATCCCTCAATCTATATTGTTAGGTCTTTACTACTGTAAATATTTTTATTATTATTATGTTAATGGAAGTATACTTTTATTATTCTTTTTATATTTTTTATTAATCCTCACCCTAGGATATTTTTCCATTGATTTCTTTAGAGAGAGGAAAGGGAGGGGGAGAGATAGACAGAGAGAAACATTGATGTGAGAGAGACACATCGATTGGTTGCCTCCCACACATGCCCAACCAGGGCTGGGAATTGAGCCTGCCACTGAGGTATGTGCCTGTTAGTCCATGGGCTGATGTGCCATACACTGAGCCAAACCGGCTAGGGTGTACTAAATCTACTATCAAGATTTAGATAGAAGTTTTACAATTTGTGTCTAATAACTTCAAAAACTACATTTTTGAAGACTTACCTTGGAAATATAACTTAAAGATGAGTGTATATTGTTTGATAGTAAATGATAAGTAAATTCTTTATTAATAATTTGAAGTCTCTTTCATGGAAGGAATATTAGCCTATAAATATGTTTTACTAACTATATTTAAATCATTTTAACTTGTAATATTAAGATTTCAAAAGCCATGACTTAACATCACATTATGCTAATATGTGATGACTTGAATATAAAATAGAAGATAGGAAAATTCCTGGAACTTGAACAGGAAATGCATACCTTTCAACTGTTTTGTTCTCCCAAATAAAGTAAATTTATTTTGGGTATTCACAAGTGTGTGCTTGTCAGAGTTTGAAAGATTCATAGGGATAATTTGACATTTCCTTTGAGATATTTCTTCAAAATTGTTTTTCCTTTTTCTTTTTTGGATTAAAGTGGTATCATTTCTGCTAGCACAAAATTTATCAAAGCCTTTATATGTTTTTATCTTTGTTTTTTAAAGAAATGTTACTTGAGAACTGGATAAAAAAAATATAATTATTTTTGGTTTCTCTAGTCCCTTAAATATTGTTGTTCTACATCTACTTTATAATAGTGTTTATATGGCATATGTTACATATTTTCAGGGTACTGAAGTTGCAAATAAGTAATTTCATTTTTTTTACTTATTATGAAGTAAACTAGCAAACAATAATACACTTTTTGGCATTTATATAATTTGATATGTTCTAACAAGCCTGGGAAATTGTGAATATTAATTCAAATGGAACTTTACATTTTATAATTTATTTTAAATAGCAAACAGTTTGTGGCTTTGATTTATTGCGAGCCAATGGACAGTCCTATGTCTGTGATGTCAATGGCTTCAGTTTTGTGAAAAATTCCATGAAGTATTATGATGATTGTGCAAAAATACTTGGGTATGAATTTTATTTTTTATATTTCTTCTTCTTTACCTTTATTACAGCGAATACATACTAGTTATACAGAAACTAAATAATTATCAACATCAAATGATTAGGATTTTGTTAGCCCTGTAAAAATCAATGTTTATAAAATGACAACCCCAAAGATCATGCCAAATCATTTATAATTTGAGTTATCAAAGATAGATTAATTTATGACCAGTGTAGATAAAGGCTTAAAGGTTTTTTAACTTCATAGGTTTAGAAATGCTGTGGTTTCATTCTCTTATATGGCCCAAAATTAACATTCATGAGGTAAATAACCAGAGTGAAATAGAAATATTTGGAATTCAGGATTCTTTTGAATAATACTACTTTTTTAAAACATGTTACTTAAAGATCTTTCTTATGAGATTATCAACTGAATGTAAAAGAAATTATTGCTTACAGAAATGCTATCTTTATATTCTTTAACCTGTTTTCTTATACCCTGATTTAAAAGACTTATAAAACAAGAGAACAAGAGCTATCATTAAACCATTTTAAAGTATATATGACAAAGACATAAGAAACTTACACTTTAAAATTTATTTTAATATTTGGAATCAGCTTTTATTGTATATTTCAAAGATTTGTGAACTTATCCTTAAAGTGAAATTTGGGAGCTTACTAAATTTTAGCATGAATAGATGCTAAACTAAAAACCAAAAATATTTTTTAATTACTTAAACACGTTTGTTAACCCTATTAGTAAAATATGATAGAAATTTGTTAAAAATGGGCAGTGGTATTTAAAATAGCTTATAGGTGATCAATACATTAGTAAGAATTGATTAGTGACCATACAGAAGAGATAATCTTGGGTTTTAGAACCTCTGTAAAGTACATGTGATACAGTTATAGTGAATTATTTGAATATGATGTGACTTACATTTTTAAAACTAAAGTATATAAGTAAATACTTTTAAATTTATGGGACCCCATTAGTGTGTTCTGATATACCAGTTTAGAACTGTTTGTCTAATATTTCTTGATGAGCATTGATTTTTTGGGTTACTTTTGTGCTGTTGTCACATAATCACTAGATAGTTTGACTTTAACTCCTATGATTCTCTATTTTTTGTCTTAAAATGAACTACTTTTTTAATTTTTATTTTTTTACTTTTCTCAAAGCAATATTGTGATGAGAGAGCTTGCTCCACAATTTCATATCCCCTGGTCAATACCCTTAGAAGCTGAAGATATCCCAATTGTACCAACTACATCTGGAACTATGTAAGTTTGAATATTTTCATTTAGAAACTCCTTGGGTTTTCCCCATTAGTCTGTGCTATTGCAATAAAGATTAAATTTCTGAATGATTATTAGATACTTTACTTGATATGTTTTCTTATGGTCCACTTTGCAGATGGAGCAATAGATTACATGCTTTTACAGGGGTTCTCATGGACTAAAAATGTTTTACATTGTTATAAATAAAATCCCCAGAATGCTTGGGTAATTGTAGAACTGTTTAATTAAACCATAAAAATGAAGGAGGTGACAACAGATGCATTACTTAAAGGTTTATAGTTAGTGGTCTACAACTTTGGCACGCTTAGCATGTAAAGAAAAAATATAAAGTTATATTTTGAGTTAAGTGAACTAATATTGCCAAAGTGTTTCATAACATTCTAGTGAAAGTTAGTGCGTGAAACTCACCTATTACTCAGGCGAATTGACCATATTGTTCACATTCACAGCTTAGAGACTTACATTAACATATTAAATATTCTCAGAAGTCCTTGGGGGGAGGATGACAGAAGTATTTAATTTTGTTTTTAAACCCATATTTCCAAACTTATTTAACACAAATTGAGAATTTCTTTTGTTTTAATTTTAGGATGGAACTTAGATGTGTCATAGCTGTCATACGTCATGGGGATCGAACACCAAAACAAAAAATGAAAATGGAAGTGAGGCATCAAAAGTATGTTTTAAGGGGAATAATTTAATACTCAGAAGATAATATATTATTTTTGATAGATGATTAGCTATTTCAATTACTGCATCATATAGAAAAACTGTTTACTACTATTTATTGGCTTTTAATATTTAAACCTGTGGTTGCAAACAAAATCCATTTAAAATAATTGTATGTAATAGCATCTGAAAATTATTGTGGCAGTATCCATAAATGACCCTCAGTCTGACCTAGTTTTCATTTATTGCTGTAAATGTGTTCTATTTAATCTTGGTTTATTATTCACTTATATTGCTCTCTGACAGTCATTAACCTCCCAACCTCTAGAAGAAAATTAGTATGATGAAAGTTTGTTTTTTTCTATTTAGTATTTGATATGCAAAACCTGAGCCATTAAATATATACTGAAACATTTTTAAAGTATATATGTGTATGTTGTGACTTCAGAGAACATATTTCAGATATTTTGTTTTATAATCATATGTTGTTTTTATCATGAGAAACTTACTCACATAATCCAGTGATTATTAGTTTGATATGGTTTAGGAAAATATAAAAGTCTATCAATCAACATAAAGAAACAACATGGTATAGTGAAGAAGGGCAAGAGGACACAGTATTTGAAATCCAAAGAGCCGGAGTCACATATCTATGATTTGTTATCATTATGGTTCTATATTTACTATTTACTATAATTGATTTAAGTATATGGTGAAAATATTAATTATTGCAAATGACTAATAGTGCTCTGTCTTTTTTATAAGATTTTTTGATCTTTTTGAAAAGTGTGATGGATATAAATCTGGGAAATTAAAACTCAAAAAGCCAAAACAATTACAGGCAAGTGCATTTGATTTCTTGTTGAGTTTTAAATTGCTATTGGGAAAGTTATATAGAAATGTAATTCTTTCTTAATTTATTTTACAGGAAGTGCTGGATATTACACGGCAACTTCTTATGGAGCTGGGGCAAAATAATGATTCTGACATTGAAGAAAACAAGTCAAAACTTGAACAACTTAAGACTGTGTTAGAGATGTGAGTATCTTTGAACTCCTTAATTTTGATGATGACTTGTAATGTTCTTTTGAAAATATGTGTGACTTTCCTTGTTAATTTCCTTCAGTTTGATAGTTTTACTCTTTATCACTGTAGCTGAGGAGAAATTAGTGAAAGCCTATTGAGATTTTTATTCTCACCAGTGAGAAAATAGGTGTTGTATTTAAGGTTATTGTTTTAGTTTTAATTTTAACAAGAAGATGAAAAGAGGACATCAAATTTGGGTCTTCTATGAAGAACTACTTAGTATGAAGTTCATTTTGCTAACGACAACAGATTCAGTGCTGTTTAAAAGTATAATAATTTTGAACTATGTTTTAGTCAAGTGAAGTAGGTACCACCGGTATTTCTATTATAAACTTTATAATTTTGACCACTTACAATCTTATTTTCATTTATTTATTTATTATTTCCTTTGGGGTTCTTTTGTTGTTGTTTTGTTGTTGTTGTTTTTACAGAGAGGAAGGGAGCGGGACAGAGAGTTAGAAACATCGATGAGAGAGAAACATTGATCAGCTGCCTCTTGCACACCCCCTACTGGGGATGTGCCCGCAACCAAGGTACACGCCCTTGACCAGAATCGAACCTGGGACCCTTCAGTCCGCAGGCCGACGCTCTATCCACTGAGCCAAACCAGCTAAGGCAAGAAACTTTTTTTGTATCATTATTATTTTTTAATCCTCACCAGAGGACATTTTCTTGATTTTTGAAGAGGAGGAAAGGGGAGAGAGAGAGAGAGAAAGAGAGAGAGAGTATGAGAGAGATGAGAAAGGAACATTCACCGATTGCCTCCTGCAAGCTGCAAGCCCCCAACCAGGCCAGGAGCAAACCTGCAACCCAGGTATGTGCCCTGATTGGGAATCGAATCCTCAACCTTTTAGTGTACTGGAGGATGCTCCTACCAACTGAGCCACACCAGCCATGGCTATATTTTCATTTTTAAGGTGCTAGAATGACTACTTTTGCCACAGATATTCTACTAGGATAGTTTGAAGAATTCAACAAGGTAATTAAATAGAGGAGGCAATAAAATGTAGGGTTAGTTTTTTTCTGTAGATGGATTTAGTTGTTTTCTAGGAGGTCATATTACTGAATGTTGTTCATTCTGCTTGCCATTTTTATTTTTCAGGTATGGCCACTTTTCTGGAATAAATCGTAAGGTGCAATTAACCTATCTCCCTCATGGTTGTCCTAAAACATCTAGTGAAGAGGAAGGTATGTCATTATTAATGCTTATTGTGTTTTAATTATATGTAGGGACTGGCTTGGTTTTTAGTGGTGTTTTGTTAACTGCTTTCTATCTAAAATGTAGATTTTATCCTTTAAGTAAAGGGTAGATTTTATTATATTGAAAACTGCATAGAACTTCCCTTTTACTCTGGGGTTGTTTCAGAAAACTTATTTATTTATAACTAAATGTTACTTAATGAGCCTCTTCCTCGTTTGGTAGAAGAGGTCAAACTATATAGGATGAAAGCTCAAAAAGTATGAAAAGACTATTTAAAAACATACGCAATCAATGTGTTCAAAAATATTTTTCTCCAGAATAAGCATTTAAATATGATTAGTCTTTTCAGAGTAGTCAGCACAAAAGTTCATATACTCATTTACCTTTCAAAAGAAAAATAAGCAGGGGTTAGAAAAGCCATTTTGTGGAGAAATGCAGATGCCCAATAATTACAGTAGGTCCTCGGGTTATGTCGGAGATCATTCCTACGGCTCGCGATGTAACGTGATATTCGCTATAAGTCAGAACCCACCTACATAAGCATCTACGTCACTCACATGGAGCACATACACAGCAGTAATGAAGTGAAACAGTAAAACAAATTTAAAAGAAAGATAACAATTCCTGGTAAATAAATAGTATAAAACATAAAGCACATATGTACATATGTCGAAATGACAGAACTTTTTTTTTTTAATAAATAAAGGGGAGATGTCAATGTAACCACGAAATATCATATGTCGAGTCCGATGTAACCTGAGGACTGCCAGTAATATGATAATAATAATAATTACTCTTGCCTATCACATTGCAAAAGTGTCTTCTTATTTTATTCTTTTCTCAAACTGGTAATAAAGAATGCTGATGAGAATATAGTGTGGCAGGATTTCAGTCTACTGGTAGGAGTATAAATTGACGTAACTCTTTGAATAGTAATTTGTCAATATCTGTATATCAGGAACTTCAAAAAATGTTCATATGCTTTAACCTTAATTCTACTTATACGAGTTTATCCCAAGGAAATAATTGAATATTCAGGGGAAGATTGATCTATTGGGACTTTCAAAATGGCATTATTTATACTAGCAAAAGTTGAAGTAATGATTATCTTACATGCAAACAGAACTTTGACTATGTGGATTTATATATTTATTAGAGGCCTGATGCATGAAATTCATGCAAGAGTAGGCCTTCCTTCCCCCGGCTGCCAGCATGGGCTTCTCTCTGGCAGGCACCCTTGACCAGGCTTCCCTCGCAGCCCTGGTTTCTTCTGGAAGAACATCCGGTCTAATTAGCATATTATGCTTTTATTATTACAAATTTTAAAATTTGATGTGTTCTCTTATACTGGTGATTAATAGCAATAAGCTTAATTTCTTTTACCTTAATCTTTATGATAAAAAATTCCATAAATAACTAAATTAAAAGTCAGTTAATTAAATGTTCTTCCATAAATTAATATTGATGTGCATGGTAAAACACATACAACTATTAACTAGCCCCAAGGGAAAGGGTGATTTTCTATTCTAATGAATCATCAAGTTGTTTAAGCACTTATATTGCTGGTTTTTAAAATACCTTTGTTTTTGTAGCATAACAGAACTTAATACAGGACAAATCAAAATTAAGTATAGAAATTACTCACTTATGGTACCTTCTCTAAATCTGAGAAAATACTTGGTCTGGGACACATAGAGATTCCACAATTCCCAATTTTATTTTATTTATTTTTTAATTACAGTTGACATACAGCATTATATTAGTTTCAGATGTACAACATAGTAATTAAATATTTCACAAGTCTTAATTTTAAAAGCTGCTCTTGGCTACAATTTTTTTGTATATCTCACCTATGCATTTAAAGTATATAATTAATTTAGGCTCTGTCATTTCACATCTTTCTAAAATTTATGCAAATCACTGATTCCTAATCATAGAAAAGGGATATATCTTCTTCACTTCAGCTCTTGATATAAAGACAAGATCTGGATCCCATGATCAAGAAGCTCTTAATCTAGCATGTGTAGCACAATTGCATACATTGCTGTCATACCATTATGAGAGCAGTGAGGGAGAAGCAATACTTCCATTCAGAAACTCGGAAAGAGCCTTATTCCAAAGAATGGGGGAGATTTTGAGATTTTAACAGGTGGAATAGGGGGTATTTCTGGCAGAAGTCTACAAAGAGAGGTACGTTTAAGGAACAAAATAATACCTAAGGGCCACAAAGAAAAATTAATCTTGAAACACATGTTTAAAAGAAACAAATTTGACATTTGCTTTATCCATTGACATGTATCCTAGACAGCCGAAGAGAAGAACCATCCTTACTTTTGGTTTTAAAATGGGGAGGAGAACTCACTCCTGCAGGCAGGGTCCAGGCTGAGGAACTTGGAAGAGCTTTCAGGTGTATGTATCCTGGAGGTCAAGGTAAATCTTGGAGTTTCTCTAATTTGGTTAAATGTGTACATTGTGTTTTCATATCTTTATGTACTTTGAGACATTAAATGTTTATAGAAATATAGTGAAATAAAAATATAGCTTAAGTGATTTGAGGATTTATTTTCAGGAGATTATGCAGGATTTCCTGGTTGTGGATTACTTAGGTTGCATAGTACCTACAGACATGACCTCAAAATATATGCCTCTGATGAAGGACGCGTGCAGATGACTGCAGCTGCTTTTGCCAAGGTATAAGTCAATGTTTTTAGAATTACTAGAATTTTTATCTCATATTGCATTTTAAAATATTTTTATGAAGACAGTGTTAAATTTCCAAATCTGAAACTTTCTACTAAAGCCCTGAAATGACGGTGACAAACTATATTAGTAATAAAGTTTGTTTATTGTAAATAGTTTATACCTTATAAAATTCAGCATGTAACAAAATAATAATGATACTTCCTACTATTTTATATAATAAGTTTAAAAACTGTGTTGGTTTTACTTAATATGTTTAGGGGCTACTGGCACTAGAAGGAGAGCTTACACCCATTCTTGTTCAGATGGTAAAAAGTGCAAACATGAATGGTCTTCTGGACAGTGATAGCGATTCTTTGAGCAGTTGTCAGCAACGTGTGAAAGCAAGACTTCATGAAATACTTCAGAAGGACAGAGATTTTACAACTGAAGATTATGAAAAGGTGGGTCTTAACAAACTCTTTTACATGTGAAATATTATACACACAGAAAAGTACAAAAACATACACTTAGCCTTTATTGTATTGTATCATATAATCATCACCATCCAGATAGAGAAATAGAACATTGCAACAACTCTAGCCTCTGTGTACCCCTATCCTGATTGCAACCTCTCTTCTGGCTTTTTATGTTGCTCTTTTTCATAACCATATCATTGGATAAGTCTGCATCTCTAACTACTATAGTTTTAGTAGTTTTGGCTGTTTTTTAAGCCTCAAATAATAGAATAGTTTTCTTTTTTTGTTTTTTTGTTTTTTTTCCTCCAAATATATGTATTTATTGATTCAGAGAGGAAGAGGGAGGGACAGAGAGAGAAGCACCAGTGATTAGAATCATTGCTCGCCTGTCTCCTGCACGCCTCCTACTAGGGATGGAGACTGCAACCCAGGCCTGTGTCCTGACCTGGAATTGCACTGTGAGCTCCGGATTCATAGGTCAACGCTCAACCACCGAGCCTCGCTCATCAGGGTCAGCCCAATTTTTAAAAGTGTTATTTTTTTAAAATATATTTTATTGATTTTTTTACAGAGAGGAAGGGAGAGGGATAGAGAGTTAGAAACATCCAAGAGAGAGAAACATCAATCAGCTGCCTCCTGCACACTCCCTACGGGGAATGTGCCCGCAACCAAGGTACATGCCCTTGACTGGAATCGAACCTGGGACCCTTCAGTCCGCAGGCCGACGTTCTATCCACTGAGCCAAACCAGTTAGGGCAAAAGTGTTTTTTTTTTTAAAGCTAAGGCTGCACAGATACTCTTTGAATGAGCACAGGTTGTGACTAAGTGGAGTTTTAGGCGGTTAGTCTCCTTTGTAGCCTTGTCAGGACACAGCCTTTGGCATGTTTTCGTGTGTTGAGAGCATGCGTGTTGGTGTGTGGTGAGTGTTGAGCTGAAGTTGGGGCAACGATGGTGCATTTGCTCCCCTGCTGAGCTCCCTGCTAATCGGGGTCTTCAGTCTGTTCCGGCTTCAGGATCTGTGCCGCATCCTTGCTGGGTGTGATGTTTGTTTTCTTTTATGTCTGGCTTCTTTTACTCAATATTGTTTGTGAAATTCACATGTATTTTTGAGAATTTTAATTAGCTAATAATCATCTATCTCTGTGTAGTATTTTATTTCGGATGTTGGTGAACTTTCTCTGTAAAAGACCAGATAGTAAATGTTTTAGGCTTTGGGGTTTATATTTGGTCTTTTGTTGCATAATCTTTTTTTTTAACCACCTTTGAAAAATGGACAAACTATATGGGCTATGTCACTGGCCACATTTGCCCTGCAGGCCTTAGTTTTACCCCATCTTATATTTATGAGTATACTACAGTTTATATATGCTTCTATTATTGCTATAGTTTTGGGTTATTTGATTAATAATGCTATGACTATCCTTGTGTGGGTCCTATTGCATATGAGCATATGTCTCTCTTGGATCTATTCTAGGAGTAGAACTGTAACCCACAGTATGCTTATATTTCAGTATCAGTAGACGATGTCCAACTGTTTTCCGAAGTCATTGGCCCAATTACACTCCCATCAAAATTCCTTGAGAATTGTCATTGTTCTACATAATCTCTATTCATGTCATCTTCAGACTAATCAATTTTGACCATTCTGGCGGTAGATGTATAGAAGTATTTCATTGGATAATCCTCTCTCCTAAGGACTTCTCTTTAAGTCTCTTGTCTTTTTTTTCTACTACTTGTTTGTGTTTTTCTTTTTGAGTGGTAGAAGTTCTTTATATTTCAGATATGAACTCTTTTTATATATACTACCACTTATTCTGAGCCTTTATTGTATCTTTTGATAAACAGAAATTCCTATTTTTTATGAATTCCAAGTTCAATTTTTTCCTTTATGGTCAATGCATTTTAATGTATTGTTTATATCTTTTTTTAACCAGAAGGCATTAGATATTCTCATATATGATCTGTAAGCTTTACTGTTTTGCCCTTCATATTTATCTGCAGTCCAGCTAAAATTTTATGCTATAAGGTAAGGATGTAAATTTGTATTTTTTTCCCTAACTATATGTATTCCTTTGTGTCTCAGCATTACATACTGCAAAGACCATCCTTTCCCCATTACTTTATAATAATCACCTTTATCATATATGTTCGTCTGCTTTTTTGTGGATCACAAATCCTACCTAGTTTCTTCGTTAAGCTTTTCTTGGCTTTTCCTGCATTTCCATATATATTTTTAAATAATCTGGTCAGAAATTCTGTTCGGATATTGATCTACATTGCATTAAACCTGTAGTTTGTGAAAACTTAACATATTTTTTAAAAACTGTACAATTTTAAATGGTATCTCAGAGTTTTATTTTCTAATTGTTGCTGTTATGTAAAAACATTTTTAATATTGACTTTATATGCATCAACCTATTGAACTTGTTTATTAATGATTTATCTGTAGATTTTTTTTTGATTCTTTAAAAGCATATCCACAAAATTTTTTCTTCCTTCCTATCTTTATATGTTTTTATTATTTTTCTTAACTTGATTTAGTAGCTAGCACCTTCAAATTCATGTTAAATAGAAGTGGCATTTCTTACCCTAGCTGGTTTGGCTCATGGATAGAGCGTCGGCCTACGGACTGGGGGGGGGTCCCAGGTTCGATTCCAGCCAAGGGCACATGCCCAGGTTGCGGGCTCAATTCCCAGTGAGGGGCATGCAGGAGGCAGCCAATCAATGATTCTCTCTCATCATTGATGTTTCTATCTGTCTCTCCCTCTCTGAAATCAATAAATTAAAAAATATATATTTTTTTAAAAAGTGGCATTTTTTGTTCATGCTTTGAAAAGGAAAGCTTTTAACACTTGTCCATTAAGTGTGATGTTTTCTCTAATTTTTTATAGCTTCTCATTTCAGTATGAGGAAATCCTGTTCCTATTTTGCTAAGATTTTTATCATGAAAATTTATTGATTTTTATCATTATCTTTTCATCTATTGCATCGTATGATATTTTAGAATGTGACACTACTTTTGCTCCTAGAATCAACTTTTTAATGTATTTTTTTAAAATATATATCACTGGGTTAACTAATATTTTTGGTTAGGAGTTTTAAATTACGTTGTTTATGTCTTTGACTGCTTTTAATATTAGGATTGTACTAGACTCATAAAAATAGGGGATCCTATTTAGGTGGAATAGTTTGTGTACTTATGTTTCATTTAATGTTTGGTAAAATGTACTGGTAAATCCTATGGTAAATTTTATTGGCATTTTCTTTGTGATAAAGTTTATAATTATGAATTCCAGAGTAATTTAATAGTTTCTAGTTATATTATGTCATATCAGTATTAAGTTATATTCTTCTAAACATTTATAATATACTATATAAGTTTTTTGTAATGTCTGAAATATCTGTAGGGACATCCTTTTTGTTTTACCACATTATACCATTTTTCTTTTTAAAAAAATACATTTTTTATTAAAAAATTTCAGAAAGGGAGAGGGAAAGAGATCGAAACATCAATGATGAGAGAGAATCATTGATTGGCTACCTCTTGTACACCCCTGACCAGGGACTGAGCCTACAGCCTGGGCATGTACCCTAACTGGAAATTGAACCATGACTTTCTGGTTCACAGGTCGATGCTCAACCACTGAGCAACACCAGCCAAGTATATTATTTTTCTTCTTGATGAGTTTTGCCATGGTTAATCCATATTTATTAATTCTTTCAAAGACCTAACTTACAGATTTGTCAAATTTGTTGGTCCTCTAAATTATGCACTTGATTTTCATTTGATTAATTTTTATTGGTTAATGTCTTATTCCTTCTATTTGTACAGTTTTATTTTGCAATTTTTCTAATTCTCAAAAACTAATGGCACTAGATGGATGCTTATTAAGTCTTGAATCTTTTCTAAAATACATGCTCTGGCCATAAATTTTTCTTTATGCATTGTTTTAACTGTATTCATAAAATATAAAGGTTTATGCAATTTGAGACATTTTCTCATTTTCTTTGTGATTTCTTCTTTGGTTATGGGTTATTTAAAAGTATATTTTTAAAATTTCCAAATCTATTGCATTTTAAAGTTGGACTTTCATTATTTCTAACTTTATATCATTTTGGTTCAAATACAAATTCCTCTTGGTTTCTTTATCTATTTTTTTCTTGCTTTACTGTTGTGTTAAAATTTCCAAATACAATTGTGTATTTTTCATGTCTCTGTAGTCCTCTCAATTCTTGCTTTATCTCTTTTGGTTCCATGTTTTTAGATGCATATAAATTTAGAGTTGATATATTTCAATCAGTACTTTTTGCCTTAAAGTTTACTTTGTTTGAGACTAATATAGCTACAACAGTCATTTTCTTTTATTTGGTGTTTGCATAGTATTTCAGATTACTTTTAATCTTTCTGAAACTGTATTTCTTAGGTATAGCTCTTAAAATCTGCATATAGTTGTTTTTTAAATAATTCTTACGAAAATTTTGGTTTATTCTCTCCTTTCTTGCTTCATTGGAATTGATACTTTATATTTCTGTTAGTTTAACATTTTTGTTTGATTTTACTGTTTGTTTTGACATTACCCCAGAGATAGCAGTAGGCTTCTGTGACTTCTAAAAGTTGAATGTTTACATCATGCTTTTACTCTCTTCCTGGACAATGCAAGGACTCTAAAGAGTGCTTTTCAAACTTTAACTTGCATAAGAATTGTCTGGGGCCTTATTAAAAAATGCAAATTCTGATCCATCATATCTGCAGTGGGGAATAGAATTTTGCATTTTTAATAAGCTCCCAATTCATGCCAATATTATTGGTCCTTGAACTATATAGCAGTAAGGCCCCAAATCATTGTAACATTTGCTCAGCTAGCAACTTACATGATACAGTAAGTAATGTTGTTTATTTTTATTCTGTATATTTTAAACCCCACAATGTGTCATTTTTGTTATCCTTTTATACAAGCAATATTTATTTAGATTTACCTATGAATTTACCCTTAAATTACCTTTTTTCTTCTTTCTGAATTTTAGAG
This sequence comes from Myotis nattereri, assembly GCF_964212035.1. Taxonomy (NCBI): domain Eukaryota; kingdom Metazoa; phylum Chordata; class Mammalia; order Chiroptera; family Vespertilionidae; genus Myotis; species Myotis nattereri. The sequence continues at coordinate 59,311,929 of NC_138079.1, forward strand.
TTTCCATTTAAAGTCGTTTTCATTCTGTTTGGAGAGCAATATAGTAAATCTGTTAGTATCACCCTACTGGTGGTGAATTCTTTTTTCCTTGCCTAAAGGTATTTTTATTTCAACTTTCCTCTTAGGGTATTTTTTCTTGGATATAGAATTCTAGGATGGCACTTTCTTTCATTGCTTTGAAGATGTCATTTTACTATCTTCTAGCTTTCAGTGTTTATCTTGAGAAGTTAGTTGTTGATCTTATTGCACCTTTGAAGATAACTTTTAAAAATAACTTATGCCCTGACTGGTTTGGCTCAGTGGATAGAGCGTCAGCCTGTGGACTGAAGGGTCCCAGGTTCGATTCCAGTCAAGGGCATGTACCTTGGTTGTGGGCACATCACCAGTAGGGGGTGTGCAGGAGGCAGCTGATTGATGTTTCTCTCTCATCGATGTTTCTAACTCTTTATCCCTCTCCCTTCCTCTCTGTAAAAAATCAATAAAATACATTTAAAAATAACTTCTTTTGGCATAATTTCATCTTTGGTTTTCAGCAGTTTTTCTATTTTATGTCTAGATGTAAATTACTTTTT